>NC_138511.1:53309696-56047196 GCF_964252035.2 Podarcis erhardii | reverse complement strand
AGGAGCTCACCAGCAAGAAGGGGAGGCCCATTAGCAGGAGTGGACAAAAAGGATGGTCCACCAAGGCAGGAGGTGTAGTAGGGGTTTGGGCAGGATGTTGTTGACTGGCCCAGCAGCAGTCCCTAGGATCAAACTTGCTACCCACTGAGTCCTCAGACAACTCAGTTTCCTCACAGGGCCCAGGTGCAGCCTGCTGGGTCCCTCCCTGGTCTAATTCCTCAAACTCTTCCCACTCACTATCCTGGACGGACCAGTCTCTCCAGGATGTCTCCATGGGACTCATGAAAATGGCATAGGATGGGGTTGCACCACAGCAGCAGCTTACATATAGAGAGCATCAGGTCTGAAGCAATCCAGCCTCAGTACCATGGACAGCTCCCTAGTGGCCACAGAAGCAATTCTATTCATTTGAAAACGTGACTGCAAACATTTTATTATGCATGGCTGTTGCAAGGGACACCACCGTTATGATGGTATATATATGTGCTCCAAGAGCCACTTCATACATTACATTTGGACCATTTCATTGGTTTTAGGGTGTGTGTTTGTGTGTTTCTGTTTCCGTTTCTGCAAGCAAGCAACCAAACTGCAGAGCCACAAATGTTCTGCAAGGGCAGTGTCTGGATTCATTTAAGTCAAATGACAATGGATACAGTGTGCTCTCTTTCTGAATGTGGCTTAATAGTTGCAAACAACAGTGACTTTAAAAACAGATACTGCTTCTAACACTGGCATCTGTCAAAAGGAGAAATACAAGGACTTACATCTTCTATTAGGTTAGGGACTGAAGTGTTGGAGGAAAGATCAGCCCAGAGAGATGGTGTTTAAAAATACATCATTAATATTTTTTATGCAAAGTTGATGCAACCCATAATTTATGCTGCCTTCACTCTCTGAGGTACTTCTTTTACCTTGAGTGTCTGACACTCTTTGAGTAAGCAAATAACTTTTCACCATTCCACTGTCAACAGTTCAGTTCAACATGAATACCAAATGAGGGAAATAACATTTCTGCATAACTTGAATTCAAAATCAGAAAATATTGGGTATATTGCAGTAGGCAAGATTCCTGCATAAGGTCTCTTAGAATGAGCGGGGACTGGAAACTGGTAAGAATTCTTCAGTGGCAAAGTGCCAGTCAGATTCTAACTATTTTTCCCTGTTTAGTTGCATTTTTTTAAAAAAATAATTATTCTGAGAGATCCATTTTGGGAACAACATTCAAAATGTTGAACGTATTTCAATGTGAAAAATTGAATGTTCACTTTGAATCATTAATTGGATATTTCCTGGTAGTGCCCAGCTTGGCAATTGCCAGATTTTGAAAGGGGCAACTCTTGGAACATGGGACCAAAAGGTGGGGCAGATGGCTTTAAATAAAAATCTTACAAATATGCTAAAAATTGCAAGAGAACAAAAAGGGGGAGGAAACCACAGACAAATTCACATCTGAATATGGCACTGCTTAATTACACATATGACCAAGTCAGACAACAGGGAGTTTTCTACAGCATATAAAACCTTTTGGCTGGTTCGATTTCTGATATTGAGCTATTTTTCTTTTATTGTTTTGGGACAGGCTAAGTATCTCACATAGGGAATGATATCCTGCTTTGGGTGTGTTCTTTAATGGTTTTTTATTTACCTGTTAAAAAAAAATTAATAGCATTCTGATCGCTGTAAGTTACATGGAGTTTGAAACTCAAAAGATTCAGGGGCTCTACAATTGTGGAGTAAGCTAGTAAGTGCTGGGGCACAGCTGGTCTCATCTGTACAGAACAAAGGCATCTGAACAAGAGCCACACTTTATATATAAAATTGTGATTCACCTCTAAACTTTGCAAATGTCTTTAAGGAAGATGGTGGATCACAAGGGTAAAGCAAAGGATATAACATTCTATGGAAATTTTAATGTCAGGTGAACATATCCCTTTTTAATCAGGTCTTTGGCTATTAACAATCAATGGCCTTTTTTGCATGGGTGGAATGTTTGTTGTTATCCTGGTTTTAATATATGTGGGGGGGGGGTTCTTGAAATATTGTAAGTCACTTTGAGTTGCTATGGCAAAAAAGTGACTAATAGATTTAATAATTGATGATGATGATGATGATGATGATGAAATAAAATTCAATATAAGGGGGAGCAATAAAAGCACAATTAAAAAGTGTGCAGTATCAAGCACACAGGCTTACATTTGCTACAGCAGGCGGGGGGGGGATTAAGTGGTCTGCCGAGACTCTCATCAATCTTTTCCATAGGAAAAAGAAGTTTGAGGGCCACTCTCCTTTGTCTATAGAATCTGTGGAGGTGGTGGTGGGGAGAAGGTTCTTTTAGCAAGACCAGAGTTTACACTGTTGCATTCTCAATTCTTCCTACCTTGTCCCTTCCTTGAGAGAATTTACATGCACCTATAACTCAATTGCTGCTTGAAGCGTGGCGATGAATACAAACCTGCAAGACGAACAGGTGATTTGTTTTCACCCATAAATTGCATTTCCCTTAGAAGTTTCATATTTACCAAGTCAAAAGATGGTGCTGTTAATCATTCACTTTGTAGATGTTCTGGAGTAATTCTGTTGCTAGGGAGCTGATCTCGGTGAAGATTTTCAGGGTGCTTTTTCCCATGTGAGAAGATAAGGCAGTGCATAGAGCATGAGAAGTACCGTATGAGGGGGACCACTAGGGGGCACATCGGAAGATGGCTGACAATAACATCTCTCCAACCCACACGAGGTAATTTGGAGGCTATGATGGGAGTAATTAGCCTCCCTACCCAACTGCCCTTGCCTGCTGTGCCCTATACCACCCCCGAATTTGTGGGGATGGGGGCACTAGGCACAAAGCCCTCCTGTGGGATTCCAGCGCTCCTGGACGCCGTCCCTGATCCGCGCCACTAGCTGCAAGAACTTCAAAAGAAACAATTTGGATGAAGGAATGCACATATTTCAAGGAAGGAGGGGGAGTAAAGACTGCTAACAGAAGAGATCTCTGATAAAACAAGAATAAAACATGAGAAGATACGCCAAGATACGGTATGGCAAATGACTGATGGGGGAGGGGGAAAAACTTTCCTTTCTTTCCTTATGTGATTAAACAAGAATCCCCTCCCCTCACGAGTCAGAAATGTCGTTTTAAGGACTTAAGCTGTGGATTTAAGCCTGTGTGGAGATAAACTTTCGAACCAAAGCATGTTTTAAGAAGAGCGTGGAATGTATAAGAGCTTTGGAATGACGCAGTTAAAAATGCCGTCGCCATATTGGGAAGTTCTGTCGGAGGTCTTGAGTCTGGGAAGAGAAAGAGAGAAATAGAGCTGTTTATATATTGTGGGTGAAACTCCTCAGAGGGACTTAAGAGCGACAGTTTTGCGAGATTAATGATGGAAAGAGTGATGTTACCTATGAAGGTGATGATATATGGAAACCATCTCGATTTGAGGATTGGAAGAATGGAAAAATTCATACAGGATTATTATTGGAGTTTATCAGCTTAAGGAGACTATCAGAAGAGATCATAAAGAAAAAAGAGAAAATATATGAACAAGATGTGATGTGGAAACAGCAAGATAAGACTGGATAGAATTATGAACTCTGTTTGGACTGATTTGGATTGATTTGGACATTAATGCAGTAGCAAGAAGATGATCTTAATCCCCCTTCGGATCTTGAAATATGGGTCCCCCCAACAAAACTTAAAATTCGGCTTTGTAATTCGGAATTTATGTGATATGATTTAATTTGATTTGATAGGCCGGTTAATAAAAAATATTTTTTTTAAAAAAAAAGAGAGAGAAGTACCGTATGAGACCAAATGACATGGCCAGTAGTGGCCTGTGGGGCACCATAGGGGGAGCACTGATGTTCTTCAAACAAAGTGTCTCATTATTTATACAGAGCTGATACACACCCCTAACTCTTATATTCTGTACAGCCACACATTCTTGGCATGGGGAAAGCCAGCATCACAAATGTCTGTGTTAATGTATTTATATCCAGCCTTTCATCCATTGTAGCGCAAGGTGATGTACTTGGCCCCTCTCATTTTATCCTCACAATAAGGTAGTGTAGGGTTAGACATTAGGTTAGGAGAAGAGACTGTCCCAGGGTCCTTGGAGCCAAGTAGAGACCTGAAACCTGGGTCTTCCCCAAGCTTTGAATGATTTAATAAGCACATATTCTAAAACAAGGAACAAAGAAGGTTACAGAGGGAGATGGTGGAGGAGAGAAGAGGGTAAGGAATATGGGAAGCACAGTTTCCTGTACTTAAACATGATCACAGTTAGTTAAGATGGCTGAGGGTCAAGTTGCTAACATTCCGGATATTGAAATCCTTTGCTGAAAAAATGACAAGCAACTTCAAGAGACTGCAAATTTGACTTGAGGTATAGGTGGACTTGACCCTTCCCCCCTTCCCCAAATTGGGCTCTACTAATTGGTTTTCCACCCACAGGGGAGGAAAAAAACGTTCTCTTCTGGCCACATGGGTTGAAAGAATAGACTGGGAAGGCCAAATTTGATTTGAGTTCAAGGAATGGCAGATATGGAAAGGGTAAAGTACCTCCTCCCCTCAATGACTTGCTCCTCTGATCAAATTTGCAGCCTCCTTTGGATACTTTTCATTTTTAAAAAAATCTTGGGAGACTGTTATGCATTGTAATTTCTTGTTTGAGCCAAAGGGGTTAAGCCTCGTGGGAAAATGTGAATTTTGAGAAGGAATGTGAAAGGAGAAGGAAAGCACTCATATGGATATTCAGGAAGAGAGTTCCATGCAGAACTACATGACCGAAAAATCTGCACCAAATTGAGATAAATGATGCCAGCAGTCACAGATACGCCACTGAGTCACCTTGCAACCTTTCTGAGCACTCAGATATGAGTGCTGATTTTTTTATATTAAAAAAACCTCTTCTTGTAAAGCATAAAGACCACGAGTCTCCTCAACTCCATTACAAAAAAAGGTGTTAGATTACAGAAAGGATATTAAAACATAGCATCATTCCTTGGGATCAGACGAAACTGGGATCTCTGCTCCGTAATAATTTGGCACCTGCACATTTTGAAAAGAAGCAATCCTTAGTGCCATTGAATTCAATTCAGTCCAATATAACAAACTACCCAATTAACTTCTCAGCATCACAAAATTCTCCCTGCCCCATCCCAAAGAACCCATTTAATTCAAAGTTGTTGGGTGAAGGAGATCACCATCAAAGGCAGCCCTTTAAAGACCATATTCAACATGTTACACAACTTCCAAGAGCAAATTATCTTGGTTCTCCCAGTTCTTAGAAAATACAAGATGGCATTTTTTTAATACACTAAAGCAAGGGGACAGATTCCTCCCCCCAACAGCATATGTTACAATATTCACCAGCTGGTGTGAAAGCATCCCAAAATGTGGCCATAGGTGGCCATGTCTCTTCCTAGCTGTGCTTTCCTGCAGCTGTCTTTCCATTGGCTCAGACATTTTGAATTTATTTTTGTAGTCACTGCAGATAATAGAATCACAGAAGTGTAGAGTTGGAAAGGACCCCTAGAGTCATCTAGTCCAACCCCCTGCAATGCAAGAATCACAATTAAAGAATCCATGACAGATGGCCATCCAACTTCTGTTGAAAAACATCCCATGAAAGAGTCCCCCTTTGTCTTTTCTATAAAAAAGGATAAACATACACATGAATAAACATGCATGTATAAAGACCATGCATGTATAAATTATAAGACTGGCAGGTTGCCTAGAACATGGATAAATAGCAGAAAACCATCTGAATCAACTGTTGATTCACTGGGGTGCACATCTATCATGCCAACTGGGGAACCACAATGTAGTCAGGACCACTCTCTGTGTGAAGAGACTCCTGGTCCTTCTCTTGTCTTGTCACATTTCCCCTTTATCCCTCTGGTGCACAGGTGACAATGTATTCAGGGTGAGTGACTATACCAAATGCAACATCTGTGTGAGCTTTCTTTTTAATTTGGAAGGAAATCGTGGTGTAAACTGAGATCTATTGAGTATACAGAAGAGCTGCAAAATATATGCACCTGTGCCCATGTTTTGGGGTGTATGGGGTATTAAGGGGCAGGCAATGCCTCTGGTGGGGGACACATCATGCTCTTTCTGGGGTAGTTTGTCCACCTTTGGTCTTCATCCTGCACTCAGCTCTTACGTGAGGCTCCTAGAAGCTGTCAGCATGCAACAGCCATTACACCCTAGGAAAGGCTTTGACTGGCTGGCTAAATCAGGTGAGGGTTGCTAATGGGTCTCAAACCCACAGTGAGTTAGGGACTTCCCCTGCATGTTAATACAGGCTCTGGTGGATTGAGCAGATGAGACCAATAGCAGGTCCAAGGATCTAGAAGGTGATTTCTGCATGTGCTGTAGAGCAGAGCTTTCCAAACTGTGTGTTGCAGAACGTTAGTGTGTTGGCTGCAGTGTGTAGGTGTGTTGTGCAAACACTCCCCACGTTCCTCCTGGGGCTGGAAAGGAGTTAGTTTAACCTCTGGTTTGCTAGTAAAACTGAATTACTGTGTCGTGAAATAATGCATGTCTAAAAAGTGTGTCACCAACATGAAAAGTCTGGAAAGCTCTGCTGTAGAGAGAAGTGAGGGACAGATGGGGCTTGTCATCCTGGGAAGGTAGCCCATTTAAGAATAGGAAAACTCTGGTCCTAAACCTTGTGGGATATCTTCAGGAGAAGAAAAGGATAAGGGGTAAACCCTACACAAATCCACAATGGAGTCCCTAAGACGGTTGGAGGGTGTCATGTACACCTCCTTCCAGCAACTCCTGCAGCCAGGCTAGTGCCAAACATATTGCTCTGCTTTCCTTTGAACCACATCAGAGAGGCTGAGAGGGGGGCCTCTGGGGCAGCCCAGGACCTTCATACACACTGCTCAGATTTGGTGCTGCTAATTCAGGGGTTTGACTTCACCTCTGGAGGCACACTCCATTGTCTCTCAAGACAGATGAATGTCAACAACCAACAATAACAGTACCCACATTCTCCTAACATATGCATTTTAATATTTGGTTGAAAAACTGTGCTACAAAATCTAGTGAAATGTGGATGTTGAAAGATAGTGGAGTTTCTGTTCATGTATTGTCTTGGGAAGTACAAATTAGGTAAGTTCATATTTTAACAATAACTTGACCAAATCCTGTAGCCCAACCTGCCCTAGCACTGTCCCCCTAAACAGGAGCAGCCAACAGTTTTACAGGCAGCTGACAATCAAATTTATATTCAGAAGTGAGGAGGGAAGGAAATAACCAGTTGCTGATATCTTTAGGGCAACTTTCAGACTGTGAAATATGTAAACTGCTAAACAGACTCTCCGCAGGAACTATAGCATTATCTTTTCCAAATTAGCAGACTTTGCCATTGCAGCTCTTTGGTATTTTAGATTTAATTAAGACCATCACAAAGAAGACACTAAAGCATTCCAGATCTAAAGCATTTTGAAATGTGGCAAAAAGAGAGAGGATAAAACAAACCATCGTTTCTTTTATGTCTATTGATGCCACAGTCAAAGCCACAAATGCTTTTGTGTGTAGCTTTTCTTCTCTTCACAGTTTTAAAATCTGGGGAATCCCATATCTTACATCAGGCTTCTCTCCCCTTTGTTGGCGCGATAGCAAGAAATGGATCACACAGCGCTCACTTTCAAAGTCTGTTGTGTCTCCTTTATGTTAATTTGCTGTTGAATTTCAATGCCTGGAGCCAGAAGGCCTGAGGCAGTATAGACTTTAGCACTGAATAAAAACCTATCATTTTTTTTTCTTTGACGTGAACTCCCTGAGGTTCAAAACTTTCGTTTATTTTTAAGCCACTATTCCCTGTGTTCCCACAGCATAGTGATATTGGAAATGGTCACCATCTATCAGGAAAGGGGCATAATCCATCAGAGATTGTTCTCTTGCACTGTTCCACAGTTGTTGTTGTTGTTGTTGTTGTTGTTGTTGTTGTTGTGAGGCGAGAAGAAATGAGCCAAAATTGCTCCCAGTTCCCTCCCCCCCAGAAGTGCCCAAATCACAGGCTTTGACAGTGATTTCTAATTTGCAATACCAACCCTTGCTCTCAATCAGGGTGGACAAATCTGTCAATTTTGGTTTGTGTCAGCTGCTCCTCTGAATCATAGAATGGTAGAGTTGGAATGGGCCAAAAGAGTCATCTAGTCCAACTGCCTGCAACACAGGAATCACAGCCAATCACACTCTTAACTTAGATTCACTCCATTCCTGAAGCCACTTCAATCTGACTTTTGTCCAGTGGTTGATAACTGTTCTGGATCTAAACCTCAACAGTGTTGTGGCCATGAATGCCTGCCATTGGAAGGATTAGCAGCAACAGCAGGAGATATATTCTATGCTTATGGTAATATTTTATTTTCTTGCTAATTATGTTGTTTTAAATGTACATTTTATATTTGACTTTCTTTTGAAATGTTTAAGATAATTTTCAGTTAACTTTGCTGTGTTAAATGTGCATTCTGTAGTTGACCTCCTTTGTAATGTTCTATTTTGAAATCTTTAAGATAACGTTTCAGTTTCCTGTTAATTATGTTGCTTTGAATGTATGCTTTATATTTGACTTTCTTAAGTAATGTTTTATTTGATGTTTTGAGACTTTTTTTCTTTAAAATATAAAGCAGAGTATAAATTAATAATAGTAGCAGTAATAATAATGATGATATAAGAAGATTACATAAACATTGTCTGGCATCCAGCAGCAAAGATAACAAGAGAGCTTGACATAACACCATGGCCCTAGGAACACCCTTCCCATGATGTTACTCAACTATTCTTACCCTCAAATGCCAGTTTCACTGGGTAGTAATGGGGTGTGTTATTGCTTGGAACTAATTAGTGGAGTTCCCCAGGAGTCAGTCTTGTCCCCTCACTATGCTTTTTAACTTCTATTTAAAGGCTGGAGAGCTTATAGCCCATGTGTCTAAGCAGAGCCCACCCATTTGGAGCACTAATTTAAGGTGAGGATTGTATCACAAAATTCAGAGAACTATACAATCTGAAAGCTAACTACCTTCCAGTTGTTGTATTCATCCAGGAGGTGCCAATAAGGCTAGCCCACTTGTATCCCTAATAGAACGCCATTAAGACTTCACAAAAACAGTTTTTAAAACCAGCTTCTAAACTGTGGACCAAACAAAATTCTCCTCCACCCTTAATTTATAGCAGTCACCCATATGCACAATCAGCAAGTTAGATGAAGCCATGAGACATGGGGAAAAGGGGGCTCTCCCTACTGCATCCAGGTTAAATGGAATATCTAACACTGCTTTGCTTTGGAGGGGCAGAAAGAGGTGGTGTTGGTCATATTAATTCAAAATGAGCAGAGAGTGGGGTGGACTGCTGACACTCATGTACAGTACTTCAGTACAGGTGCACCTGTTGTTGTTTTAGAAAGAAAGCAGCAGTGCAAAAGCATAAGCATGTGAGAAGAGCCTGCTGGATCACCTCCATGAATTTATCTAATCCTCTTTTAAAGCCATCCAACTTGGGGGCCACTCCTGCCTCCTGTGGAGGAGAGAGCTATTGATGGCTCCTAGTCATAATCTATACTCTGCCGCCACAGGTGGAAGCAATAAAGCTTCTAAATACCAGTTGCTGGAAGCCACAGGAGGGGAGAGTAGTCTTGTGCTCAGGTCCTGCTTGTGGGCTTCGCACTGTGGTATCTGGTTGGCCACTGTGAGGACAGGATGGTGGACTAGATGGAACATTGGCCTGACCCTGCAGGGCTTTTCTTATGCTCTTATGAGAACGTTCTAGCCATTTGGAGCACAAAGACAGTAGCAGAATTAAGAAAAAGAAGCCAAATGCTGCACCGCCCACCTTCTATCCTCCCTCCTCCTGCATTAACTCAGAAACCATCAGGAGTGTGAGCCTGATGAGATATGGTGACAGCAGCCTTGCCCATTTGCGTAATGAGATGCCACTAGGGAGGGGATCACAAAACGCAAGCTTTGAAGAGAGACACCTGCCAGACATTATTAAACATTTTCTTTTGACTGCTGTCTGAAGAACCTCCCCTATTTCTTCATGCAGTGAAAATTTAAAAGAATGTGATTAACCTTCGCTGTGTCATTAATAGAATAGCTAATCTGGGAGGAGGTACTGATGAGTTTCCACAAAGCTGCCTCACCTTCCCTAGCCATTGGGCATTTTCTATTGACGGATGTCTGTAATAAAAGAGAAAATGCTTTAAAATCCAGTGGATATGTTTCACATGCACGTGAGACCTCTTTTCCACTCGTCACATAGAAGAATGACAGCAAATCGCTATCTGTAGATAACAGGTTGGAGAGCAGTGTCTAGACATATTCTGTGAACTAACCCAGAAAAACCAAGGGCACCTCAACCAGGGCATTCAGCTGATGAATAATACAAGGCTCAATATAAGTCCTTTTTGGAAAAAGCATCTGCACTCCATTTAATATATACCAGATCTGAGGCAACCCAGCAACAACAACAACGAAAATGTTTGTCTAAATATGAAATCACAAAACTGACATTTCAGATCCACATTTTTTCAAATTCTTAAGAATGGGAGAGTTATGTTTTGAAGAATGATGGGATTGGTAGATGGTTCACTGCAGCCTCCCCTAATCCTGGTGTCTTCCAGATGTTTTAGTCTACAACTCCCAACAGCCAGCTGTGCTGGCCAGGGCTGATAGGAGTTGTAATCCAAAACATCTAGAGGGCATCAGATTGGAGAAGAGGCTGATCTAGCCGCCGAAGTCTTAGCTTGCCAAGACAACCATCTTGTTAGCAGTGCCTTATCCGAGTGATGCTGATTCCCCAATTGCCATCTTGACAAATATTTTTATTAGTTACACAGCTATTACAATTAGAAGTCAGAGGAGTATCCATCAGGTGGCAACATTAAGGAAAGCTGCAGAATAATTTATGATGCTCTCCCAGAGTACATTATAATGCTGAAATATTTCCAGAGGTATGCCATCCATTACTCTGGTGCTAATGCAACCCACTGATCGCTATAAATCATGAGCTGGTGTTAATGAAAGTTTTTGCAGGCCATATAACTACATGGAAATAAATGACACAGGTATGTTTCAGGTACATAAACTAATTGCAATAGCTTTCCCTTTTCCCCATGCCATCTCTCCTTTGGAGCCAAAGTAATGATCTGTGTTATCACTAAAGTGCCGCCACTAAATCTTTTGAAATGTCAGACGAGAGCTAATATTTACATCAGAATAATAACTACAATTACTTACCCACTTTCCAATTCATTTGGAGTCAATTATTCCTTAGTGCAGTACGAAATCAAGCTTTACTGGAATACTGGAATGAGTTTAATTAATCCTGTTCCACATAGGGCAGGCTGATAAATGAAATTCAGCTGGTAATTTGAGAGCTTGGGGGGAAAGTATGATATGAAGGGGTGCCCCGAGTGATTGACAGTTTAATTCATTACTGAGAACAGCTCTTTTTCTGAGTGTGGCATTTATCCCACTTAACGATTTTAACTGGGGGAAAGATCTCGGTTCCTAGAAGACTTGTCCTGCTCGATTTTTATGGACTTCCCTTTTGTCATCTCCTATTATTTATTAAACACTGCTGGCTTTCTCCTTTCATAAAAATGTGGATTAAAGGAAGGACTGTAAAATATCAGAAGTTGTGTTGCAAAGTTTTTAAGGATCTGAGGGATGTGATAGATTTATCGAGTGGCTCTTTCTCCTGGCTGATATATTTTCATCATCAGGGAGGGGAGAGGGGATAATTGGATTTAAATGTCAAGTTGCTCCCTTGGTAGAACTGAAGCTTCACATCTATTTTCTCAGCTACTGGGGTCATGTGAGAGGGAGGTGTTGCATTTTTGTTTTAACTTACGTTTATGAAAATTGGAACCACTTATTGCTCAAGACGATGGGAAGCAATACACTCCCCAGCTGTGCTGAATCCAACATTATAACCTCAAGGCGTCACACGCCGTCACAATTGGAATCACCTTCCCTTGAACTTGAACTTTGGTTTGTCTTTCTATCTACTCTAAGGATGCAGCTACATATTTCACTGATGGTGTCATAATCAAGCACATTGTGAGTTATTTGAAATTAAATACTAAGCGTGGGGTGGAAGGGATTTAATCCTTTCATCCTCAAATGTGGTCTTGGCAACTCTGCCATCAGCATGGCAACCAGCATTACATAAAAATAAGGACTTCTTCTCACACCCCATAGGGAAACTGTGGAACTCACTGCCACAAGAGGAAGTGATGGGCACCAGCTTGGATGGCTTTAAAAGAGGACTGGACAAATTCATGGAGGAAAAGGGCTATCTATGGCTACTAGCCATGATGGCTATGCTCTGCTTCCACAGTGAGAAGCAGTAATGCTACTGAAAATTGGTTGCTGGAAAATGTTCAGGTCTTGCTTCCAGGTTTCCCTCAGGCATTTTGGAGGATGCCCAGTTTGGCTTGGAGTCTGAAACCAAATAAGCTTCAGGAAAAATGAAGCTTCAATTCTCCCCATTAACTATTATGCGGAATAAAAAAAAATGGCTATATAGATTTTTCTTTTTGACAGAAGTGGATTGAATTTTCAGGCATAGTAGCCCCTCCAAAGTGGATAGAGCTTGCCAAACCACAGATAAACCAAACCAGAGACTTTTGTGGTGGGGATCTGGCCTGCACAATTTTGCAGGGAATTGGTCTGAAAATTGCATACATGCAAAAGATAAGAAAACCGTCAAACTGCAGACAAATAGATTCAGTGGGTTTTTGTGTTAGACACTTCAGCGTCTACCCCCTGCCCTCAGAAATTATATATAACTTTTTTAAAAATGGGCGGGGGTAGAATTTGATAGAAATTTCAGGTGTAGTCCCTCTTCTTAGGAACTGAATCATGCTTCTTCTAGGATACTTACCTGCTGCGGCCAGTGAAAAGAATGAGCATTCTTCAAAACCAAACCAGAAAGACTTCACAGCTTTGAGTGAATGGATGGGAGCTAAAAGCAATCAGTCATTTTAAATTAGCAGATTTGCTCTCCAGCAGAATCACCCACATGGCCAGGGTGTACCTCATCCACTTCCCTTCGTATTGAACCCCACCTCCAACCCCCCCCCCAAAGTCACTGACATCTCATTTTTTGAATATCTCAGCAAGCCCCTCCCTCTGCAGAAACTTTACTCTGGCATGCAATTCATGTGCAGGTCAAGAGCAGGAAGATCCATTATGTGTTGTTAGTAGAAAGGGCAAGTTCAGTCTATGAACTACTGAAAAAAAACTAATCATGTTTTCTAGTCTGTCCTTTATTGAGGTGTCCCAAATGAAGTGCATGGTTGAGAGAGGCATGTTGTACATCTGCTAACCATGACCTTTATCTCACAACAAGCCCCCGTGAAATGGATTCAGGGGTCATTCTTATAGCTACATTTTTTAGTCTATTGCAAGACGTAATGTCAGTCAGGTGTTTATTATAGTCAACTGACCAATCAGATACAAAGTATAAAATAAAACACATGAGTTCAGTGCTAGATTCCCCCACCTCCCCCTGTGTGTCCCTGGTTTCTACAGGGGAGAACCCCCCCCCCCAAAAAAAGTGAATGGGGAGGAGGAAAGGGGAAATCGTTCTACCATGCAAGCAGAAATCCTTGCACCGGTGGAGCAAACTGCTTAGCGCTACACTGAATTCTTCCCATAGCCTCAATAAAAACAATTACTAAAAAAATGGCAACCCGCTATCTAACAATCACAGGAAATGATAGAAAAGCGACAACATTCAGATATCTCTCCCCCCCCCCCAAAAAAGAAGGTACTCTGAAGGGTCTCTAAAGGTTGACCAGGAAACCATCTCATCTGACAATCTGTTACACATTCTCTAACCTCCTGAGGAAAAACGGCAGTAACTGAAGAAGGTACTTTGACCTCTGAGTGGCTCCATGGACAGTATCTGTCTTCAATGTGAGCTCTAGCAAATCTCCAATCGAAACGCTTTGAAGGGAAAATAAGGGCTTGCAGTACGAATTAAAAGTTTGTTGGAGGAAGGCAGGAAATAAAATTTAAAAAGCATATCCTTTTCCCAATTTCACTCTTTGGTTCATGGGAAGTTTATTTTTGCAAGAAAACACATGCAGAGATCCTCTGATGCTCTGTAGCCACAAGTCTTCATTCACAAGTCTGTTGCACCCTGTTGCTGCATTAATATGCACATTTTCTAAATGAAAAAAAACCAGCATGCAAAATCATATCTAAATGCATGTATTGTTTTTATTTCTAAACATATTTTATCATAAAACCCACATACTCATTTTTCTTTTTGAGCTAAAAACTCCATCACAAAATCCAGAGAATGGAAACACACAGAGGATAACAGTGTCCTGATTTTGTATGTTACTACAGGAAGTTTAGAGAAAGTCAGTTTATTCTGGAGCTTGATCCCTCAGGAATCTCTACCTGCTTAGCCTTCTGCCTATGGCTGATTGACAGAGCAGGAGCTTCTGCCTGCTCTGTGGCCAGCTCAAGCAACTCACCTCAAGGACCCTGTGCTGGAAAAGGCATGCCATAGGCATGCCTGTGAATCTCTCTACCCACCCGCCATTCCCCAGGCCACCTACACCTTTCCACCTAGGGGCTTGTTTCCCCTTCTCTCCAAGAGAGCTGTCTCTGCAGAAGAGTGAACATTGGCTCTGACATCTTTCCCCAGTTGCTTCTGTGCCTTTGATCAGGCAAAATGGATATCTGGTCTCAAGCTTTTCTCCCTTGAAATTAGCAGGAAACCTCTGTAGCAGAGCAAGTCAACAGACATCTAAGGAACAACAAACTCATTTAACTCTAATTTCATGCTGGCCCCTTCTAGGTGGCTCATTAAACAACTGCACGGTGTCTCAACTTCTTAGGTTTAGCAAGAACATCTGTGTAGCTCAGAGTAAAGGTCATTTTGCAGGTCATCTTTGCTCTGAAAGCTGTCTCTGATGCGGCCAGCTGTTCTGTTTCATTTTCCCCAAACTCAGAATCTGTGGCCTTGGTGTTGTCATTGCCATGCATATTTGTTCCCCGGAATCACTTCCAGAGTGGTTTGTCACTGAGTTCCATGTCAGGATCATGTTTGCAAACTGTACAGACTTCCGTTGGGTCAGTGCTTTGGTCAGAATCGCCTCCATTTTCATATTAATAAGGCACCAAGGCATCCTCAAATGGGGATGTAAAATATTCATGTATTCAGTATGTATTGTTCAGCTGTTTATTACAAATGATGGTTCTTCTGTCCCAAACGTCATCTTCTCTGGAGGTGGTAAATGTGATCAGACGGCTTAATAATCAACCCAGACTTAATTCCAATAAGACTGATCAGTCAGGGAGTTTCTGTTTATTTGTTAGGCAGCAAATACTACACAGCATTAAACCTTTAACACATGCACACACCCTGAAAATAGTGCTTACACATCAACCCTTTTAAAAGTAACTGCCTTGGGAATTCTGCACTGATTATACTGCAAGTGCAATTACTGTTCAGCTAGATCCTCTTGGAAGAATTAAAGGTCACCCTCCTGGTATAAGACACTGTTCCATCTGTTCAGCAGCAGGTTGTGCAATATCTGGCTTGAGGCTAATGGGAGCATGTGGCTCCTGATGATCTCTGAAAGGCAAGATGACCAAGGCAGCCTTCGCTAACCTGGTGCCCTCCAAGTATTTTGGACTACAACTACCACCAGTCCCCAGCCAACAGATGGAGGGCAACAAACTGGGGAAGGCTAGTATATGGGATTATACAGTCACAATTATCTGAGAGGGGCAAATGCCAAGGTGGCAATAACCATTTAGCATTGTCAGCATGAGGAAAAGAAGGACAAGCAGCATGGGCCATGGTAGAATTGTAGGTGACTGTGAGCTGGTTTGCATGTAGTGCTAAGCCAGAGAGGAGGTTCAGCTTGCTGCAGTCCTCTTCTGGTCCCTCTGCTGCTGTGCTGCTGAGAGCTAAGACATAGGACTCAGCTACATTAGCAAAGAAAAAGTGCTTTATATGAGTTATAACACTGTAACACCAGAAGGCACTCTGGAGTCCTGTCTTTCGCCAACGGGATTTCCCTCTATGAAGTTTACACCATGTTTATGTTTAAGTGAATTGCTTTTTTGATGTGTCTAGATCCAGCCATAGTTTGGCTTTGCATGTCCTGTAAACCAGGGCTTGTGGTTTGTCTCACTCCAGACAAACCATGAGCTATAACCAATGTTTGTTCTTGGGTTTACAACTCATAGTTTGTTTGAAGGACAACTCTCAGTCAAACCAAGGCTTAGCTTACAGCAGCACTGGAGAAGGAGTGCGGTGGCTGTGATGTCTCTGAGAACCCTCACACTCATGCATTCATGCTAAGCCATAGTTTGCATAGTTATATGCAAATTCGCTCTGTGTGTCTTGCATGACATGTACACCTGCTAATCTTTTTGAGGTAGAAGAATATTTATTGCAAGGTGACTTCATTGCATGTATAAACTGAACATTAGATCATAAGAAGAGCCTGCTGGATCAGACCAGCGGCCCCATCTAACCAGCATCTTGTTCTCACAGTGACCAACCAGATGCCCATGGGAAGCCTTCAAGCAGGAGCCAAGCACAAGAGCCCTCTCCTGCCCTACGGGTTTCATCAACTGGTATTCATAAGTGATCCTGTCTCCAACTGTGGAGACAGAACACAACTATCCTGGCTAATAACCATTGATTGCCTTACCCTCCAGGAATTTGTCTAATCCTCTTTTAAAGCCATCCAAGGCTGTGGCCATCCATATGTGCTATGAAAGGCCCACAGATGGCAAACACACAAGCTGCAACATCCTGAAAACATATAAAGTCATTCCTTTTGCAGGATACCAAGAGGGAGCACTTTCAGAAAGTATTTCTGAGAGCCTTCAGTTCAGGACATAAAATGAGAGCCATATTTTTGTGAGCTTGGATTTTTGTCTTGAAACAGTCAAGTCCAGTGATGGAGAGTTTTTCCCTGAACACTGTTTCTCTGTTTTTTATCCAAGTCCTGAATGCTGACCAGAGCTCACAAAGAGGTATGCAAAGGCCCTCTGCCTGGTTTTTGCACAGTTTTGGAGGTGGTCCACAATACACAGTTTGGGGAGTGAAGGAACTACACAATCCCTGATCTCATAAGAACAAGAAATTCCCAAATGGGTGGAGCAAATGCTGTCTGCTGTTGCATCATCAGGGAGAGCATGGAGGACTTACAAAGCAACTCTGCATAGGATTTTGGTGCACAGTCTCGGAGGTTGCCCCGTTCCCCTACTCCCTAGGCTCGGGGCTTCTCTGAGCTGTGTCCTTGCCAATAGCACAGGGACTGCATCATCAGGGCCGGCTCTGCCATTAGGCAGAGTGAGGCGGCTGCCTCATGCAGCAGATGCATGGAGTGGTGGTCAGTGCCATTAGGGTTGCCCTGTGCTCCCTAAACCAGCCTGCTACCCTCAGTGATGGCAGAGGATATCACCAAGTAGTATTCAGCTGCTAGTCTGATTGGCTACCACACATGGAATGGGGAGGGCATCATCTTGTCCTTTGTTTCAGGGAGCAAAATTTCTTCCTCTGCTGCATTCCCTGGAACTTTAAAAGCCAGACTCTGAGGGCACATCATAAAATGAAATTGATTTTCAGTTGAAATGGTGCTAAACATATGTTTTTTGGCTCAATTCTAGTTAAAATCAACTTTAACAAGTTTCCATTCATGTGACAGATGAGAATTATTATTCGCTTTTAATAAAGCTCATCCCATCCCAATGACTCTTCCCGTGATTTCTTGGCATTTCTAGTAGAAATGTTCACTTGATGCATCAAATTGCCCTCTGATGTCCTCACCATTAATTGGCTTCTTGTCTTATCACACAGCCAAGCCTGATTGGTTATGTAGGGTTGTGACATCATATCAGTCAATATGTGATCCCTCCTTGAGTCGGATCATTAATGGGGCAAACCCAGGAAAGAGCAGCAACATAGAAAAGAAACTGTTGCTGAAACATCATCCAGAGAAAACAAGAGCAGCAAATGAATATTTGCAAAGCAGGAATTTCACACCTTCCCGTCTCTCCCTCAGTAATTAGCTTCTAACCAGTAAATGAAAGTAAAAAATGTCTGTTGCAGTCCCAGTTTTAGCTGCAGGTGGAGGATGGGAAAAGGAGAGAGCTGGCCTTTGAACATGGATCAGTGCTCAAAGATGTGTTGAAGGCATCTCCATCACATCTTCTGTGCCTTCTTTGTTGCACTGGAGAGAGGCCGCTCAAAGCCTTTGCTTGGAAGATCCAAACCACAAAGGTAATAGACAAGGCCTGATGACCTGAGATGGTGTCCTCAGTCTTCACACACACACACACACACACACACACACACAGGGAGAGAGAGAGAGAGAGAGAGAGAGAGAGAGAGAGAGAGAGAACGAGAGAGAGTTAAGCTGAAGAGGCTCCAGCAGCATTACCATGGATATGCTCCCGCTTCTTGCCATTCAAAAGCTAAAGGTCAAAATAGTGTATTTAATGCCAAATGGGTTTTGCAACTGAATATTTCTCCACAGTATCTGGAGCTGCTTCTCTTTAAAGAAAAAAGTTCTTTTGAGTAATGCTTAATGAATTTTTAAAATGTGTTATTGCTGGAAGCTCATACCAATTTATTTTCGTTGCTCTCGCTATTAGCATGTGTCATGGTCTCTCTGTTTCAAACCGATGTTAAGTTTGTTTGACTGTGCTGGTATCTTGGCCGTGGTTCATTTACTCTTATCTCTATGAGGGGATGAGGGACCAGGCCAAGCTTGGAGTAGCCTGAGCAGTGGATAAGGAATATTGCTGGCTAGATAGCTTGAGGGCTGACACACTTTTGTGGTCATTAAAAACATTTAGAACATGATATGATCTGAAGGTGCCCATGAGTCCTTCCTGAAGCTGAGTCATAGAATTGTAGACTTGGAAGGGATCTCCAAAAGTCATCTAGTCCAACCCCACCTGCAATGCAGCTAAAGAATCCCTGACTGATGGTCATCTAACCTCTGTTTAAAAACCTCTGATGAAAGACAGTCCACACCACCTTCCAATGTAGTCCATTCCACTGCTGAACAGCTTTTACCATCAAAAAGTTCTTCCTAAGGTTTAGCTAGAATCTCATATGAACCACATGCATGCTGTCTTGGGTCCATGGTGAAAGAAAAGCAGGACATGAATGTCAAGATAAAAAATAACATGCACCTCTAACTTGAACCAGGGGTGCTTTTGCTGCACACCTTGTTAGGATAGATAATGCAATGGAATTCTTTTTGGGAAGCTGGACTCCATCATCCCTGGCTTTATGTGGTGGGTTTTATATTCCAGTGCCACCCATTATTCCAACCTCATCAGCTTGATCACTGTAGCCCATGCATTAGTAACCTCAAGACTGGATTACTGCAATATGCTATGTGTGGGGATGCCATTGGGCCTGGTTCGGAAACTTCAGCTGGTGCAGAATGTAGCGACCAGGTTGCAAATGCGGACACAGTTGTTAAAATATCTGCACTGGCTGCCCATCTACCACTGAGCCAGGTTTGAGGTCCTTGTGTTAATTTACAAAGCTCCGAACAGCTTAGATCCATTATATTTCAGAGACCACCTGAAGCCTTATATCCTAGCTTGATCACTGAAGCTCCAGACTTAGCTTTGGGTCCAGCACAGAGCAAAACATGCCTCTGTATCTTCATCTTCCAGCATCAGCCAGAACACACACTTTGTCTATTGTCCTCCATCCTATTGCCCTCCTAGAGTGACCATTCTCAGAGTGCTTTAACAATCAATCCCTCTTCACAAGAAGCTCTGGGAATTGTAGCTCTGTGAGGAGAAAGGGCCTCTGAACATCTCTTAGCACCTGTAACAATCTACACTTCCCATGAGTCTTGGGAGAAGCCATGACTGTTTAAAGTGGTACCATAGTGCTTTAATGTATGGTGTGAGTGTGGCATTAGCTGAGTATCACCCATTGACTCTAACATGTGAACACTCCTTGTTAGCTCTGAACGTGGTTAGGTAAAGGGACCCCTGACCATCAGGTCCAGTCATGACCGACTCTGGGGTTGCGGCGCTCATCTCGCTTTATAGGCCGAGGGAGCCGGTGTTTGTCCACAGACAGCTTCTGGGTCATGTGGCCAGCATGACTAAGCCGCTTCTGGGGAACCAGAGCAGCGCATGGAAATGCCGTTTACCTTCCCGCTGGAGCGGTACCTATTTATCTACTTGCACTTTGACGTGCTTTCGAACTGCTAGGTTGGCAGGAGCAGGGACCAAGCAATGGGAGCTCACCCCATTGCAGGGATTCGAACCGCTGACCTTCTGATCGGCAAGTCCTAGGCTCTGTGGTTTAACCCACAGCGCCACCCGTGTCCCACCTGAACGTGGTTACATACTTGTAAACTCAGATGCAATTAACAACTTTTAGTTTAATTAAAATTATTCATATACTTAGGTATGAGAATATTGAGTGTCTGGAAGTATTTCCTGAAAGCTTTCAATTTCCAAAACAACTTAGGAACCTGCCATACTGAGTCAGACCACTGGTTCTCCTAGCTCAGTAATGTTGACAAGGACTGGCAGCACATCTTCAGGTTTCCAGACAATGTACCTTCCCAAACATTAAAAAAAAAACTAAATCAGAATAAAGAAACACAAATAGTATTTCTGTTAGTTCAGACTGGATAAATGAACCCTGTTTCTGAACTGCAGAAAAATCCAGATATGGCACGATTTAAAACACTGGAAGAACAGACTTCCCTAACTTGGTGTCCTTCAGTTGTTTGGAACTACAACTCCCACCAGCCCCAGCCAGCACAGCTGAGCTTCTCTGGGCTGATGGGAATTGTAGTCTGACTCAGCTGGAGGGCACCAGGTTAGAGAAGGCTGCTCTAGGTTTGTAACTGGAGAGAGCAAGCATTAGAGACTGCGGGTGTTCTTCTCTGAGACTGGTTAATGAAGTCTGCCAGGTAATCTCTTGCTAAAACAATTAACGTGTCAGCCTAGGTAACACAGTTGAAATTCCACTGATGAGAGTTGTTTTCAAAATGTGCTTCAAAGTTCTGTATTCATTATGGTGCATTTGCTGTAATGTCAAAGGGGTGGGGTGGGGGGAACTGACATGGAAGAAGACACAAGCATATTGCAATGAAAAGTCAAAAAGAAAGAAAACAACAACACACTACATCTATTCCACATTCCATGCATAGCACTCAGTATACATGTCACATTTTCTGCTAAAAATATCTAGTTGCCGAACAGTGCTTCTTGAAAAATGATTCTTTGATTTATACCAGAGTATCCCCCTAAATCTCACCCAACTTCCTGCTGAAACCCTTTTGCCCCCAAGCTATGAATATCTGAAATGCCCCTTGTGCCCTTTGGGCAAAGACACAGTGGCTTAGCAGTTGTTCCTTGTGAACCATGAATCCAAGCCTTGTTCTCTTCTGTTTTCCAGTCTTGAATTTCCCTTATCTAAACACAGATGCTTTCCTGCCCTGTGGAAATCCTGCACTTTCCATTCTGTGCGAAACTGTGCCCCCCCCCCCCCGGATCTGCATAGTGCATTTAAAGCAGTATCATGACACTATGAACGTTTCCCCAAAGAATCCTGGGGGGTGTAGATTGTTATAGGGCACCGAGAGTTCTTAGGAGACTCCTACTCCCCTCATTGGGCGATGATTCCCAGAGTTATCTGTGAAGAGGAACAGGCAGTTAAACCACTCTGGGAAACCACCCTTTCCAGACCTCATTGCGGTGCCCCTTTTTATCAGAGCATTTCCCATTTACACATGGAGGGGCTACATCTGGAAAGGGCTGTTTCCGCCTTCTCTCCAAGGGTCTTTTTGTTTCGTTTTGTTTTAAGCACATCAAAGTCAATGTTTTTTGTGTGTTGTTGTTTTTTTGCATCATTTGCAAAGTGCAGCTCAGTAACAAAATACCTGCTAAAAACAATCCCACCTGAAGTGCTGGTTTGAGTGGCTTGCACAGTCAGGACATCTTTAATCTGCCCCTCTCTCCCCATACACACAGACACACAGCTGCTCTGCCACAGAAGAGAGCACACTTGTCACATCATTTGAGCATCACTCAAGGTGATGGCGAGGCTGTGAACTTTGAGCAAATTGGTAGCTGCCCAAGACCAATTCCAGATGCCTGGAAACTGCAGGCAGTTGACTTTTCTTCAATGAAGAGAGCTACCTGCAAGAGCTTCCAATCCCAAACGGTTCATCTTATTTTTTTTCCATAGGAGGAGATGATTCTTTCAAAGACAGAAAAAAATGGTTTTCTGTACTCATTTTGTAGTGTGGTGCTTGCTGCCCTGTCGACTTCAAGAGCACTCCTGCCCCTCCTGCTCATGGGCTGGGGGGGGGGGGCCTTAAGTGCTCCATCGACTTTTCATTAATTCTGATGTCAAGAGCCCCAGTCAGCCCCAATGGAAACCTGTGTGGCTGCCTTGAAGACAGATGTGCATCTACCCCAGGCCTAGAATTTGACTCCAGGTATCAGGTGATTTTGGCAGGTGACAGAGGTGACATCTATGATGCATTAGCTGAACGGAGACTAGCAGTTAGGATGCAGCTGGATTGCTTTGCTTTTGAAAGTTGGAATGTGGAGTGGGGAGGTCTGGTAAGATGGGGTGAAGGTGACAGAGGAGGAAAACACAATTCTGTTGCTTCACTGAGCAGAGAGCTTTTAAGTCCACCTCCCCTTTCTGGGGCATACAATAATTGCAGTTTGCTGGAGAAGCAGGAAAAAGAGATAAATTAGAAGTAAGTGCTACTGCAAAGGCAAAAGAAAAAAGAAGGCAGCTTTCATGTGCCAGGCTCTAATTCATCAGGAAAACAATATGCAAGAAAAAGTCTTCTCCCAACATGACAAAAGCCACAAATACATTTCCACTGCATTCTCAATTTAGAAAAATGTTAGTATTAATGTTGTTATTATTCTGCAAATGATACCATAGTGCCAATTAGTTAGCTAGCTTTTGCGTTTTTATCCTACCCTTCCCTCACAGAGTGCAGGGGGGGCTTATAAAGTTCCTCTTCCTCCCCCCTGCATCCGCCCATTCAGTCAGTACAACCCTGAGAGGTATAAGAATTGTGCAGGCAGTAGGGTGGCTGACTGCCATTTCTACACATTTCCCCACATAGGCTCAATGTGATACAGTCCCTTTTGTAGGCTTCCAGACTGCAGAGAGAGAGAGCTTAGGTGCTCAGTCTCTGAATGCACAGAGGGGAGTCCAGAGGTGCAATTTCACTTCCTCTTCCATCCATCCATCTCTATCCTGTATGTTAATACCGCTGCTGTGACTGGCCTGAGGTCACCCAATGAGTTTCAAAGCAGAGTAGGGATCTGAACATGGTTCTTTCTCCTGTAGTTTCAAGCGGCTGGTGTTCAGAAGCACACAGCCCCTGAACATGGAGATAAAGTATAGCCATTATGGCTGGTATCCAATGATAGCCTTCCCCTCCATGAATTTCTCTAATCTTCCATTATAGCTATCCAGGATGGTGGCCACCCCTGCCTCCTGTGGCAGTGAGTTCCGTAGTTTAACCATTCACTGTGTGGGGATGTTATTTCTTTTATCTGCCCTGAAACTTCCAAAGTTCAGCTTCAATGGATGTCCATGTTGTGTGTTATGAGAAAGGGAGCAAAACCTTTCTCTGTTGACTCTGTTGGGATACTGCCAGGGAGACAGAGGCCATCAGGCAGGCCTCCACGTCATCTCCGGACAATCTCCCATAGAACAGCATCAGTCAAATAGCAACACGAGCCTCAGACACATTCCAATACTCGTGCACACCCTTTCTGCAGAGTTTCCACAACGGAAGATTCAGCCAGGAGAGCATATTTACAGCTTTATTCAACGTTGATCAGAACAAAGGAAAAACATGACTGCTTGCATCCGTGTCAAGGAAAACAGATGGAACAAAAGCTATATACAAAACGGAAACTCCCAGTGAGCAGGAAGCAAACAGGCATGTGACACACAACAGCCTGTTCCTTTTTCTTATGGTGGAACGGAAATATCCCAACATGTTATGTGTTATGAGAAAGGGAGCAAAACTTTTCTCTGTCGACTTCCTCTATGCCAGGCATGTTCAAAGTCCGGCCCAGGGGCCCCCAGGCAATTTTGAGAAGAGGCACTGAAGCCTAGTGCCTCTAAATCTAGGGGGCCTCGCCAGCCCGCCCTCTCCCCAGCAGGCAGTCTCCCCTCTCCCAAATTTGCAAACCCAAGACTTCATGCGAGGGCAGGGCAACTCGGGCCCAGCAACTATGAGACTCAGGGCTAGCCAGTGGGGCCCAGTTTGAAGCAGTGGGGTGCAACTTGAATTTATTTTAGTTTATTTTTTGGTAGGGCCCCAGTTCACAGCCAAAGTCTGCAAAATCTTAGATATAAATAAAATCCATCTAGATTGCCCTGCTGCGGGGGGGGGCCCTTAGAAGCAACATGCGGGGCCCAATTTGGCCAAATTGCTCCAATTGCCTTAAGGTCAGCCCTGATGAGACTGTGCAGGGGTTGGACTGACAAGCCCTGCACCTTCTAGGTCCCTGGTGTCACTATTCAGAGTACAGACGCAAGGACTCAATCAGCTTGTCTAGCGGTTATTTTGCTTTATTAGCAGTCTGCAGTTACACAGGTTAAAACATTTTTTTGCAACTTGTAGTTAGAGCAAAATATGAACGAAGAAAATGCCACACACACCCCTTTGCTACAAACTTTAACTGCTGACCTTCATTATCCTTAATTCCTGGCGCCAAACTTTGCTGATTTCTCTATTGAAGACCATTCTCTTCCAACAAGCCTTTTAAGTGGTGGTATTTCACCCAGTCAACATCTGTTCCGGAAGTGTTTTCCTATGTGGAATTATTGTTATATAGGGAATTGTTGTTAATTGTTTCATATATGGGACCACCTTTCATAATTTTCACACGGTTTAATGGCTGTAACTGTTTTACTATTGAATATCCATTATTGTGACTTGCCCTGGGACCTTATGGTAAAGAATGGGTAAATATTTTTATAAAATAAAATAAAGGAAACAACACAAAAGCATTCCCATAACAACATGTGTAAGAATATATATGAAGATTCTGCATTTTAGGCAAGCTCTTCATAGGCATTTGGTTTCTTCAGAGTCTACTCGGATGCATCAGCCCTCTTGGGGCTTCTGATGCAATGGATTAACTTCTTTATGTACTTAGAGCTTCAAAATAAATGCATCAATAATGTAGTCAAAGAAAGTTCATAGCTCTTTTTGCCTCTTGGGCAGTGGGTAAGATATCCCATCGCCCCCACATCTAGAGGACTATAGCAATGATGTGTGATGCACTTAACTTTGCTTTTTCTTTGTTAAAGTGACCTTTTGCAATCATCCAATGCATGGGGACCCCTCTGGATTCAATTCTTGTACATATTGCTATGGGAATGCTATTGTGTTGTGTCAAGCGAGGAGATAACCATCTCAGTCTAAGCTTTTGTGTAACTTAAGTAGCAGCAAGTACCTCCAGCATTGCTGGAAGTTCCAAGAAACCAAAATATACTGTGATATATGAATGGATTCCCCCCTCGTTTGTTAATGAATTATTCATATGTATTTTCATTCTAATAATGTTGAGTAACGTATAATACACAAGTGTACCAAATTTGGTTAAAGTCATTGCAGTTTTTAACGGTTCAGTCTGCCATCTTGATTCAAAATGGCATCCAGAATTTCCTCCTCGTTCTCAGGAACCATCTCTATGACAGGAACTGGAGACTTTTAACCCCATGACTTCAGAACCCTACTAGAGCACTACTGCAGACCCTCTGGATTGCCTGGGGAGTTTGGTCCACTCACGAGGAGCAGCTTACTCCTGAGTAGCCTTTATTCCCAATGGGCACTCTGGCATCCAGTCTTCACCTTTCAGAGCTCACACTCTCCCAAACTTGATGGTGGCTCAGCCCGCACCTTCAAGGCTGGCAGAGCCCTCTGTGTCTAGTGGAGATGGTTGGGGCACCATTACCCCCGAAGGCCCCAGCTCCCTCTGCTCTCTGCTCACAGACAATATGCTCCTCTGTAGCATTTCCTTTGAAGAGTATCAGGTCCTTCTCTCAGTAGGATTTCTCCTGAAGGGGCATGAAAGTTGTGATAACTTAAAAATTGTCGAAAGCAGTGCACTTAGGAAAGTTTCAGTCTCCCATCTTGATTCAAAGTGGCATCTGACTGGATCCACACATAGACCAAAGCCTGCTCCTCGATCTCCACAAGTGTCATGCCAAATTTGGTGGTGATGTCTTCAGAGGTATCCAAAGCAGTGTGGTCTGGAATGGTTTAGTCCATCATCTTGATTCAAAACGGTGTCCAATATAATTGTATCCAAACATAGACAAGAACCATCATGCCAAATTTGCTGACTGTATCTGAAGAGGTGTCTGAAAGTGTAATTGTATGTACCTAGATAAGAACATGTGGAAGACAGGAGTGCCTGGCGTGCTCTGGTCCATGGGGTCACGAAGAGTCGGACACGACTAAACGACTAAACAGCAACAGATAAGAACATAAGACCTGCTGGATCAGGCCAAAGGAGGCCCATCTAGTCCAGCATCCTGTTCTCATGGTGGCCAACCAGATGCCTGTGGGGAACCCGCAAGCAGGTTTCTAGCACCTCAGATATTCAGAAGCATTGTTGCCTCCAACTGTGCTAGCGCCAACTGTGGAGGCCAGTAGCCACTGATATCCCTCTCCTCCATGAATTCACATAATCCTCTTTTAAAGCCATCTAGTTTGGTGGCCATCACTGCCTCCTGTGGGAGCCAGTTCTATAGTTTAATTATGTATTGCAATAAGAAGTACTTTCTTTTATCTGTCCTGAATTTTCCAACATTCAGCTTCATTCAATGTCCACAAGTTCTAACTGACCCTCACTTCCCGTTTTTCTTCTAAACTAAAAAGCCCCAGATGTTGTTCTTCATATGCAAGCTCCTCCGAACCCTGGACCATTTTTCATGGCCATTTTCAGAACTTTCCCAGCTCCACAGCTCACTTGTGGGTCAGAGTTTGACATACAGTGTTACCTCTGGTTACGTATTTAATTCGTCCTGGAGGTCCGTTCTTAACTTGAAACTGTTCTTAACCTGAAGCACCACTTTAGCTAATGGGGCCTCCCGCTGCTGCTGCTGCTGTGCTGCCGCCGCCACACAATTTCTGTTCTCATTCTGAAGCAAAGTTCTTAGCGGAGTCTGTAACCTGAAGCGTATGTAACCTGAAGCGTATGTAACCCACGGTACCACTGTACACACCCAGTGGAAGTCCACTGAGCCAAAAATATGACCTAGTGTTTGTTGCTTTCCTACTTGTTCTCCCCTATAAACATCCAGTGTCATGCTGAGTTGTATCCAGTTATTAACCTCCATACAACCCCACCCAAATCTTGAAACAGAGTATAGATTGCAAAACGGTGGATAGACTCATCTCCCCAGGAGCAGGAAAATCCAGCTGCCATGTAAAAGTAGATCGTCCCCAACTTGCTTTCCCTTGTTGGATCAGGATCTGTCATTTGGCACTGCGAATTGCCTCTCCTCCCCTACCACGAATATTAATAACATCATAATCTTCATTAGTATGCAAATCTTTGCCATCTGACAACCTTCTCTTTTCTTTTAGTAGCTCCTTTGTTGTTCCAACTGCATGAATTTCATTATGGAACTAGATTATTATCTAGCGCCGTGTGGGTGAAGGAGGGAGGAACCGAGAGCGAGAAAAGGAATGTCATGGAAATTTCAATTTGTGCTTTTAATAATGTATCCAGTTATACATTGCAGGGCTGTTTGTTATTTTTCCCCCTTCACAACAGGTGGGCCCAATAGAAATTGGGGAGGGGTGTGTGGCATATGCATATATATGTGCACAGAGATGCAAAACATTTCCTTTTTGTATTATTGTGAGACATTCACGGGCAGAATCCCTCAAGATAGTCTCCTGCAGGAGTCTCATTGAAATTAATAGGTCATAATTTCCAACAGGTCTTGTGTAGGTGAAAATGGAAGCGTCCTGGATTCCCAAGCATTTGGCTCATTAAAACTGAAAATGTCACTCCAAATATCCTTCACCTCCTTGTAGGAAGGAAGAATGGATTGGTCCCTCTGTGTCCTGTCTGTCTCACTTCAGCATGTACAAATCCCTGGGTCCATTCCATCACAGTTCTGTAGTTATCTGCCATTTTAAAACCCAACAAATGCATACAGAGAGAAAAAGACTACTTTTATTATCACAAGGTGGTCTGAGGCCTGCTTTTTTGGGGGGGGGGGTTAGGGTTTGCATTTTTTAAAAGTTTACATTTAAAAGTTCAACCAATCTGCATGTCAGTGCAGTCAGACTTCTGTGTGCAATTGATTACTTGATTTGGCCCATGGGGAGGAATTTAAGACTGACCTTTTCTGCAAACTGAGAGGATTTTTGACAAAGCATCCAAACTACTTGCAGCCACTGGCGGAGGAATGGGGGGACAAGGGAAGTGTACCGCCCCCAGCACCATCGAGGAGGGGGGTACCATCGCAGCTGCCCCCTCCGGACACGTGCTGTGCACACCCACACACCCCCGTTGTGCCAGGCACCATGCCCCCAGGACACACGCCACACCCCCGCAGGTGACGCACCACACCCCCACCTGCTCTCCACCCCCAGTGCTGGAGCATCAACTTCGCCACTGCTTGTAGCCTGACATCTGACTCGCAATATTAACAGAAGCCCACATTTCAGGGCTGCTGTAACTTTCCTTCTCCTCCCCTCTCATATTCCCAATGTGCAACAGGAGTGTCAACCCCCTGGGGAATACTGCAGGGTTATTTTAAATCACTCAGAATCTGACTTGCAGTATTCCTAAACAAATCTCTCCCGTGTACCAACCTGCAGGTCTTTTATATGCCAATCTCTCTCAACCATATCACCTTCCAGCTTTATGATGGAAGAGGGTCTTTTGGGCATAAAGGTACAGAAGGGTGGTTTATATGGAGAGTGTTGATTTGAAATTTGCATTTGCATTTAAACAAAAAAAAAAAATCCCATTAAACATTCATGGCACCACCAGCAAAATTTGTTAGGGCTCTGGTGTTCCATTAAAAACCTGTCGTGCAGGTTCACCCCACTCACACTCCTCTGTCTTCAAATTTCCTGCTTTTAGCCCCTTCAGTGGTGAGGCTTCTTGCAGCTACATTTCCTCTCCTAAGGCTTTCTAAGTATTTCCCGCTAATGGCTTTAGATTTCCACGTTTTGTTCCTTTCTCTTGCTGGAAAGATTCACCACTGAGGATTAGATGAGATGCTTTGATCAGCCTTGACCACTGCTTGGCCAGCAGGGGTGCTCATATGTCCTGGAGTGGTTTTCATCCCTGACATTTGCAGTAAAGGTAAAGGTAAAGGGACCCCTGACCATTAGGTCCAGTCGTGGACGACTCTGGGGTTGCGGCGCTCATTTTGCTTTATTGGCCGAGGGAGCCGGTGTACAGCTTCCGGGTCATGTGACCAGCATGACTAAACCACTTCTGGAGAACTAGAGCAGCGCACAGAAACGCCGTTTACCTTTCCGCCAGAGTGGTACCTATTTATCTACTTGCACTTTGACGTGCTTTCGAACTGCTAGGTTGGCAGGAGCAGGGACTGAGCAACGGGAGCTCACCACGTCGCGGTGATTCAAACCGACGACCTTCTGATGGGCAAGTCCTAGGCTCTGTGGTTTAACCCACAGCGCCACCCGCGTCCCCGACATTTACAGTAGGCTTTTGTTTTTGTTTTGTTTTTAATAATATTTAATAAATTTCCCATTTTAACAATCCAATAAAAGCCACATTAAAAACTTTCCCAATTGTAATATAATCAAACAGTCCAAATTTTATGCCAAATTGTAAATCTTTGGTTGCAGTAGGCTTTTGGTGGGGCTGCGCCTTCAGATTGTAGAAGAGAGACTTAAGATTTTCCATAAATAAATATTTTTGCCTTTCCACTGAAGTGCATTCTGAACATTGCCATCAGTGTGATGGTTTGTCTATCAAGCTCATTCAAATCAGCATCAGATCAATTAATTAATTATACAGAGCTGGGACTGCCCAAGTGTTAATAAATGTTATTAGCAACTACATAGAGACTCATCAAATTGTGTGACTGGATGGAAGTAGCTATTATCAAAGGGGGAACTTGATCCCTTTCATCCTGCAACTAGCGTGGGTACCAGGGATATTGCTTCCTCAACCATGGCACTGAAACTGTGTCCTCCAAGGTGGCACAATGTGGCACACACAGCTCATCTGTTTCCTAGGATTAACCCTCTGAGGTGGCTACCTCACAATGCCCAGTGTTAGGGTTGGCCTGATTCTCACATGCCAAGGCCCCTTCCACCTGCTAATTCTCCCCTGCATGCAACCCACTCCATCCTCTCATTTACCTTATCTTAAGGTGTGTATCTGAAGAAGTGTGCATGCACACGAAAGCTCATACCAAGAACTGACTTAGTTGGTCTTTAAGGTGCTATTGGAAGGAATTTGTTTTGTTTTGACTATGGCAGACCAACACGGCTACCTATCTGTAACTTACCTTATCTTAGTAAACATGAATTTGTAACGCATACACTTGATAAGATATCATGCATTCAATTACTTGTTTTGTTTCCCCCCACAAAATTTATACACCACTTGACTGTTAAAAAAAACAAACCCTGAAAGCAGTTTACCAAAAAGAAAAAAGGGGGGGGAATTAACAACAATAATTTAAGACTCAAAAAGTTAAAATAGCAATAAACTAAAACAGATTAACACCAACTTTCTCAACATCTGGACCATCTTATGTAAACTTTTTTTATATTTAGCTGGTGCCAAAAAGGCTACAATGAAGCTGCCTGCCTGATATCAATAGGCAGGGAGTTCCAAAGTGTAGGTGCCGCCACACTAAAAGATCAAGTTCTTACAAATGTGGAACAGGTATTGTGTGGCACCTGTAACAGGGCCAGTCCCACAGTTTGAAGTGGCCACATGGGCATATTTGGGGTAAGACAATATTGTAGGTGAACTGGTCCCAACTTGTTAAGGGTTTTATTTGCTAATAGTAACTTCCTGAGCATGGCCCGGTAGCAAAACAGCAACCATTGCTGATCTCTGAGCACAGGTGTTATATGCTAGCAGGGTCTCACTCCTGTCAGCAATCATGTTGCAGCATTCTGCATTAACTGCAGCTCCCAGATCAAGCACATAATTCCACTCTTAGGCTGCAGTTCTGTACACTGTGACTTGGTAATGTGTTCCACTGAACACAGCAGGACTTAAATTACTGGAATCGCTCTGCTATTTTCTTGTCAATGGCTAAGCCGGGTGACAAAATAGAAAACTATCCCTTTCATTTTGTAATTAAAGTAGATTTTAATGATGGAGAAAGGAATTTCGTGCCAAGGGTACCATTTTAATATGTGGGGGAAGGGACATTCTCATCTGACGAAAGAGGTCTATATTTAACAACTATTACACATCACCTTTTCAATAAAACCTTGGTATTAATATCCTGCAGTCTGAAACTATGATCATGTTTCACATTTTTAATATCTAAAAGTATATGATGAAATTGTTAATTATTCAGAGACCGTTATCGGCTGGATTTGTAAGGCCAGGCAGAGGACTCGTGCGGAATTCTGAAAACGCATTGTTCCTAGCACATTTTAAAACAACTTAAATAGGAGTTGGCAGAGAGCTGAAAAGGATATAGACATGTACGCTTTCGTGTCATTCCGTAGTACCAAATTAAGCTGAAATACTTTATTGTTCATTCCAGAAACATTTGCCCCAGTCAGGAAATTGTGCTCAAGTGCAGGAGTTCTGGTGCATGCAAAAGAGTTCCCTCTGGAGAGCACACTGAAGTTTGGTCCGCCCATTTAAACCAGGAGTGGGGAATCTTTTTCGCTCTAAGGACCATGCTGCCTTATGGAAAACCTTATTGGGTTGCATGCCAGTGGTGGGCGGGGCCAGAGGCAAAAGTGGGCAGAATAACAAATATGATTCTTACCTTTGTATGGGAGGTTACATTTCAGCCAAGCAAAAGTCAGAGGTTTCTATACATGGAAAGATACACCTGATTTAAACCAAGGGTTGAATTTTTTTTATTTTTTTTTTGTAATTTTTTTGTTTATGAGCAACATCCACTGCCTCCCACAGTTTGGTCAAACTCATGCTGGTAGCTTTGAGAACACTGTCCAACCATCTTGTCCTCTGTCCTCCCCTTCTCCTTGTGCCCTCCATCTTTCCCAACATCAGGGTCTTTTCCAGGGAGTCTTCTCTTCTCATTAGGTGGCCAAAGTATTGGAGCCTCAGCTTCACGATCTGTCCTTCCAGAAAGGTCTGTTACCCTGAACTTAACCCTGACCAACAGAGAAGAACTCTTTGGTAAAGTTGAAAGTGGAGGGAACCCTTGAGGGGAAGCAAATTTGTTGTAGCAAGAGACATGAAAACCGAGTGTAGTCAGACACATGCACCAGACTTACCATATTTTTCGCCCTATAGGACGCACTTTTTCCCCTCCAAAAATGAAGGGGAAATGCGTGTGCGTCCTATGGGGCGAATGCAGGCTTTCGCTGAAGCCTGGAGAGCGAGAGGGGTCGGTGCGCACCGACCCCTCTCGCTCTCCAGGCTTCAGGAGAGCCGCAGCGCCAGTCCCACAAGGTCGGGGGACAGCGGGGAGGCGGAACGCCGCCACCCCGCTGTCTCCCGATGTGGTTTGGAGGCTGACGGCGGGGAGACGCGTGCATCTCCCGGCCGCCAGCCCCGCAAGCTCCGGGGACAGCGGGGAGGCGCAGCGCGTCCTCCCGCTGTCCCCGGACCTGATCTGCAGGCGGGCGGTGGGGAGAAGAGTGCTTCTCCCTGCTGCCTGCCCCGCAAGCTCCAGGGACAGCTGGGAGGCGCAGCGCGTCCTCCCGCTGTCCCCGGACCTGGTCTGCAGGCGGGCGGCAGGGAGAAGAGCACTTCTCCCCGCTGCCGGCCCCACAAGCGCCTGGGGGGGAAATAAAAATTTTTTTCTTTATTTCCCCCCAAAAAAACTTGGTGTGTCCTATGGGCCGGTGCATCCTATGGGGCGAAAAATACGGTATTTATTTCAAAAACTCAGGGAGGAAAAACCTGGATAGGAAGTTTTGAAGGCAAAAAGAGTTTGAGTGGAAAGGCAGGTTTTGAAATACCCATGGCACAAACAGAAAATATCCCATTGAGAAGGGAAAATGGGACACACTTGAACAAGCTGGTGTGGTTGTGCAGGGAGTTCTCTGATGAGCTGAAATGGGAGGAAGGGCATAGAACCAAGAGCAGCACAATGGAGATGGCTGAACCTGTAATGATGGAAGGTAATGCAGTATAGAGGCCTGAATGAGCTGTGTGAAATGTTAAAAGCCACAAAAGGGGCTTCTTTGGCTATGATCTCAGCAAGAGGAAGAGCAAGAAAGGGCTGTAGCCACTCCTCAGGGAAGATGGTGAAGTATTAACAGGTGGCAGAGAGAAGGCAGAACTATCCTGTTTTGCCTTGATCTTCTCTCACAAGGGGAACTGTGTTCGGCCTGGAAATAGTAGCGCAAATGATATACAGGGAGGCTTGCGGCTAAGGATGAGGGAGAAATTCAATTCAGTTCACATTTAAAGGCTGGGTTACTGTAATGCGCTCTATGTCAGGCTGCCCTTGGGTCTGGTTCAGAAGCTCTGGTTGGTACAGGATGAGACAACCAGGTTAGTGATGGGGACATCTGGCCAAGAGCATGTGACACCATCGTTAAACCTTCTGCAATAGCTGCCCACTTACTGCTGAGGCAGGTTCAAGGTCTTTGTATTAATTTACAAAGTCCAGAAATAACTTAGGTCCAGAGTACTACAGGCATTGCCTGAATCTCTTTATCCCACCTCAGTCATCATCTGCAGGGCATCGTTGGTTGTTCCCTGAGCTGGCAAGGCTCACTTGAGAACAACAACAATAATAATTTATTATTTATACCCTGCCCATCTGGCTGGGTTTCCCCAGCCACTCTGGGAGGCTTCCGACAAAATATTAAAATACAACAAGAAATTGAGCTTTTAGTCATCAGCCCAGTCTCGTGGGATATTCTACCAACATAGATTCAGCAGGCACCTTCTGTTTTAACTTTTAAATGCCTGCTGGAAACTATTCTATTCTGCCAGGTCTCGGCAGGCAATTAAGAATACATCTTTCCACTGTGGTTAATTGATGTCTGTTTTTTTAACCTTTTAATATGGTTTTTACCATATTTTTGTATTTTTGTTGTACACTGCCTTCATATTCTTTATGAAATAGTGGTCTATAAATACTTTTTAAATAACTAAATAAATGTGAAACTTTCAAACACAGCCATCCATTGAACTTCACATTTATCCAGGTTTTGCAAGGGAATTCTCCAGCCAAGTAATGTTTACAAAAAAAATGCATATGCTAGGGGGAAGCTTGCATAAAAACACATGTATTAGTGAAAGTAACATACAAAAATATGTGTTATATTAGGGAACGTGGCATACAAAAATGTATATTAGGAGACATTTGCATGAAAATGCAGCTTGGAACTTGTGAGAGTGAACCTCATTATATTCTAACCTGCTGGTGTCTTGAGATCTTCTATAGAGGCCCTTCTCCAGATACCTCCTTTAACAGTAGTTACATCAGCCCATCAGCAGAGGAGCCTGTATTACCCTGGTGGTTTGAATTTAAACTGCTAAAGTGGAGGGGAAAGCATCCATTTTAGCAATGGTTTCACTGCTAATAACCTCTTTGTAGTGGGCAGTGGGAGCACACTTTTCTCCAACAAAGGAACAAACAGGAGCTCACTTCAGGCTCCCCATTGTTCCTTTGTAGCCACGTTGGTATCTACACCATACCTGACATCACCTGGTGCCAGATACGGGGCAGATGGTCATGCTTTGGGGGAAATGGACTTGTGGGCCAAATGGGGACCTCTGCCTGGCCAGGTCCCCCACCCCTGCCTTAAGAGGTGAAGGCATGGAGTTTAGGCTTCTGTCTTAAATATGGCACAGTCACAGCACAGAGGTTACATTTTGGGGGTTGTGTATATATGCAAAAATGTGTGTATACTTGAATTGCCACTGTGGGAGCCTCCTTACCTTCTGTGCATAAGATGTGATTGTACTGTATTAACTGCAGGAACTGCTCAACGTTGCTCATTCTGGCATCAAGAAGTTCCTCTCCATGTCTTATTATCTTAATTCTACCCCCAAATAAATTGTTTTCTAACCATAAAGTATTATCCACTTCAAACCTTGCCACTCAGATGTACCATTTTCTCACATCTTCCTATTAAGTAAATCCAGATATTTTGTCAGATGGAAGTCAAACAAAAAGAAATGTATACGTTTCCTTTGTTCTGATACTCATTAAGGAAAGAGCTGTCATTAGGCAGATCTATTTAAAGCTGGCATGGAAATGTGTTTGGACTTTGATTATGGCAATTAAAAAAAATGCGGCTATTCATAGGCAGTGGGTTTTATTATTTAACAAACATTCCCCATTCCTGGAACACATTTTTACTAAGGGAGACTGTTGAATTAGGTGATAAAAGGTTACTTTTGTCTTTGAAGTTGAAATATGTAACCATTATTTCTTATCTGTCTTGAATTAGAAAGGCTTCCGTACCGTATATTTTAGAGCGCTCATTATCAAAATTCCCCAGACTTCATAAAACAAACAAATGCTTCACTTCTTGGCCTTGTTTAATCCCAACTTGATGATTTATTTTGTTTTGTTTTTTTGGCTGGGGGGGTGCAGCTGGAGAGGCGGGGGAGATGACTTTTTGAAGTTTGACAGGGAAAAATATCTTTTCATTTCAAAATTGCACAAAGTGAGGTTGGGAAACTGTAACAGCTTCCTTTTCATACCATGAGAAATGGGGACAGTTGCCAAGGATATATTTTAACAGAATCCGTACATAAAAAGGGAAGACAAGCAGGGCTCTCTAGTTTGTTTAAACTCAACAAGGCTGGGATGGAATTGAAAATTACCAGCTAGGTCAAGTGCCTGATACAACTATTCTAGATGTCAGTCCATCACCTGCCTGCCACTGAATTTGGCCCGGAGAATAAAGACAACTGGTGATAGCTGGCCATGTGTTGGAACCTAGAGTTTGTTCTGCCAGTCAACTAGATTTGTCTCTGGAATGAAGACTCTGGTACAGGAGAGGGAAGCAACACAGAGATGCCAAAGTGAGATGTTTATGCCAGATAACATGGAATGAAGGGGGTTCTACTAGATTCTAAAGCCAGGGTAGGAAATTGGATATTGTTGGTATGCAGCTCCCATCATCCCTGACCACTGGTCACCCTGGCTGAGCATTGGGATCGAACAATATCTGGAGGGCTTCAGGTTGTGTGTGTGTGTGTGTGTGTGTGTGTGTGTGTGAAGAGTTGTGTTTGGCAGAGACTGAAAGATGTGTTTTGGCAAAAACTCCAAGTTCCTCCTAGGAGAGGTTGGTGGGGCAGGCTGAAAAAGGGTGCTGTGTGGTAAGGAAAAGAATGGTAAGCCCAGAGTTCCAGGGGCTTAAAGGAGGGTGCAGGTTAGGCAATGAAGGAGAAGGCTTGAAGTGAAGGAAGGAAGAAGGCAGTGAAAAGAGATATGTGGCAGGGTTGTTAAAGTATGGTACTCGCTCTCACAGGTGTCAGTGGTGGCTTTAAAATAGGATTAAACAAATTCCTGGAGGAGAGGGCTGCTGATACTGTACCTATGAGCCATGATGGCTGCGCTCTGCCTCCACAGCTGGAGGAAGCAATGCTTCTAGATACTGACTTAGTGAAGCCAGGGAGTTCATACGCACGCAACCTGAAGCTGCTCCCATCGGCCCTTAGACCCAGCTTGACTTGGCCATGTAAGGGGTAAAGGAGGAGGAGGAGGAGGAGGAGGAGGAGGAGGAAGCTAAGAAAGGGTCCGAAAGTGAATAATGGTCACTTCCTAGTGCCAAACAACTGCCTTAGAATTGGCCACGCAGGCCTCAAAAGGACAATGATCCAGTCACAAGGATCACACACAAGCATACTTTCAGCCAGGCTTTCTTGGGCAGGTTGACTTGTAAGCAAGACCCACGGTGCTCCTAGGGACTGACTCCCAGACAAGGATGCCAGCCTCAAAGTGCATGGGTGGCAACTAACAAACTGAGGTTGAATCCTGACAAGACAGAAGTATGGTTTTGGGGGTATAGGCGGCAGGTGGGTGTGGAGGACTCCCTGGTCCTGAATGGGGCAACTGTGCCCCTGAAGGAGCAGATGCGCAGCGTGGGAGTCATTTTGGATTCACAGCTGTCCATGGAGGTGCAGGTCAACTCTGTATCCAGGCCAGCTGTCTACCAACTCCACCTGGTACGCAGGCTGAGACCCTACCTGCCCGCAGACTGTCTCACCAGAGTGGTGCATGCTTTAGTTATCTCCCACTTGGATTACTGCAATACACTCTATGTGGGGCTACCTTTGAAGGTGACCTGGAAACTACAACTAATCCAGAATGCAGCAGCTAGACTGGGAGTGGCCGCTGGGACCATATAACACCCAGGCCTGAAATACCCTCATTGGCTCCCAGTACGTTTCCGAGCACAATTCAAAGTGTTGGTGCTGACCTTTAAAGCCCTAAATGGCCTCGGCCCAGTATACCTGAAGGAGCATCTCCACCCCCATCATTCTGCCCAGACATAGGGGCAAGCTTCCCATAGGGGCCTCTGGAGTCTGCCTGCCTCCTCCCACTCAGCTGCCCTACAGCTGGTGGAGGAGGCAGCAGGCAGACTGTTTGGGCAGCGCTCCCAAGCCACCGCGTCTCTCCCAGGAGAGATGCATGGCTCAGGTGCACTGCAGGTGGTGAGTGCCGCCCGGCATTTTGTCACCCCCCTCAGTGGTGACACCCGGGGTGGCCCGCACCCACCGTACCCCCTTCCTCCACCCCTGCACTGAGGTCCACCTCTGAGGGCTTTCTGGTGGTTCCCTCACTGCAAGAAGTGAGGTTACAGGGAACCAGGCAGAGGGCCTTCTCAGTAGTGGCACCCACCCTGTGGAACGCCCTCCCATCAGATGTCAAGGAAATAAACAACTATTTAGGGAAGTTTTTATGTCTGATCTTTTATTGTGTTTTGAATGTTCTGTTGGGAGCCACCCAGAGCGGCTGGGGAAACCCAGTCAGATGGGTGGGGTATAAATGATAAAATTATTATTATTTATTTCCAAGGCAAACTTAAGCATGGCTATTTGGAAGTAAGCCACCTTGGATTTACAGCCTAGCAAGTTAGCATAGCAATTGTGGGCGGGGTGAGGGAATATGTATGAGAGTGAGTGTTATGCAATCCTACAAACTCCTGATTGACTTTTATCCTGGATATAGGACAGACATGGCTATTCTGCCAGAGCTGGTTGCCTCTGTCATTGCAGAATTGTTATCTGACAGCCAGAGGTGTTGGGACTGGGCTAGGCTGGGGGAGTGCTGAGTCTGCAAGAGACCCTGGTTCTCCTGTCTCTGTCCCCTTGGTGAGCATGAAAAAATGTTGCTTTTTTACTGTGCACATAGAGCTGCCTGGCACACTCACTGCACAATGCAGGGCATCACCCACCTTAATTTCTCAGAGGTGTACATTTAAAGCTATCCAATATAGGTGCACATTTAGATCAGCCTGCACCATTTTATGCAAATTTGTGTCATGGGCCTATGCCTTGAGCCCTCAAAGTACCCTGCAGTCCTGCTGCTAATTATAAGGTGGCAACAAGAATCAAGGAGCTGTTCTTGGGGCTGAGCATCTGAAAAATTTGCATTGGTATAAATTAAGCAGCCAATTCTCTGGCTGCAGGATTTCAGCACTTTAATATTCTACGAGGAAATATTCCGCTAATATCATATTATGCAAATAAAGCCACATTTCCATGGACGTGGTGCCTTTCCCTATATTTGTGAACATTGTTTAGTTCTTTAAAGCAGGCAAAATTAAAACAATTTGCAACTCGTTTTTTATTGCTGTTGAAGTACAACATTGCTCTTAAATAGACCATTATAGCAAAGATTATAGTGTGGTGAAGATTTATTGTTTGCAATAGGATCCAATGCAAGAGTCACATCTTAATTATTTCTCTTTTTGTTTTAAAGTGCAGAAAATTCTCCAAGCCCAACATATTTCATCAACAGGGTGACTTTTTTGCTCTCAGAATAAATTAAATAAATCAGCACAAATGTGCTTGCTTTGTGTAAATGTCTCCCCATGCTAATCTTGATTTTTGAGGTTTTGTAGTATGGGGATGGAGGGCAGGAAGTTTTCCCTTTCTATTTTCCATGCTGGAAGTAAATGTATAGAGGTTTACATAAAACAACAGGCAATATGAGTGTTGGTTAAGGGGTTGTAACTAAAGGCTGTCATGGAAAGACATGCAGTATGAGGGGTGGGTTGACGCCCTTACATAGTGAAAGCATCCATGACAGGACCATTTGGTCATGCTTACTAGCCCAACTCCTGACAATGGCACTCCTGACAGAGACAATTTTGAGGGGTAGGGGGAGCAGGGGGGGAGCCCCAATGCTCTGGCAGAAGTCCTCGCTCAGGCTTCTGTTGATGGGACTAGTGTATTGAATCTGGCCCTCTATGTGTCCACATTGGTATGTGCACAGGGCCCCTTCATACTGCTTCTGAATGGGCAGCCTATACTTCTCACTGCAAGCTGCTCCTGCTAGAAGAAAGTAAGCATCTTCACATTCATTCCTTCTGATAGTTTAGCAACAGTAATTAAGTGACCCAGTGGCTCTGTACCTGCCTAGTAAGCTTTTTATAATGTTGAGTCCACATTTTGTCTTCTAACTTTCTTTACAGAGATTCAATTGACTTACTTTTGAAAAAGAAAAGCTAAGTGTCCAGGCCTCCTACTGCTCATGAACACAAAAGGGAACTAGAAATCTACCCCAAAATGAACTGAATTCACCCAGAAGTTATGGGAACTATTTCAGCAATTTCTTAACTAGTTCAGCAAGCCTTGTTCCAAGACAATGACCCTCCAGTAGAGAAGATCTCCACAATGTCCAATAACCACATTAACTTCCACCTCAAGTTGAGTATGATTTGATTTGCAAATGACATAAATTTGCATATGACTCAAAGAAGTGTGAGTTACCCTCTCCCAGACCAACTCTACAACTGGACCTAATGGTCAGGGGTCCCTTTACCTTTACCTTTACAAAGGTAAAAATCTACATTCTGCTCACTTTTGGCTTCCTCTCTTACTACCACTGGCATGTGGCCCTCATAAGGTTACCTAGGAGCGATCGTGGCCCTCAGGCTAAAAAAAAAACCCTGCCTTAAAGTCACAGGCATTGTTATGGGACCCTGAGCAGTTTGCACTGTTCTCTCTGTTGTTGTTTTTTAATGCTGTTCTTTCTTTTTTTTACAAAAAGAATCACATTCCTTCCAGGGCAACTGGGAACACTGCACAATTATATAAAAATTACCTCCTCCACCCCAGATAACCTCTATTCATCTAAATTAGCCTATGTATGTTTTATGCAAATTTGTGCCATGGACTTGTGGCTTTTAATTCCTTGAGAGAAGAAGTCAATAGTCATAGCTTTTTTAGCCTGGAAAGAGAAAGGATTTGGTGGGAAATGCCATTTCATTGATGGCTCAGTTCATATTACAGGAAGGGAAAATGGATGTGAAGGCTCATTCTGTGTTTCAAAGGCAACATGTTTAAGGAGATTATACTCCTTGGCATCACACTTCAAAGAGAAGTCTGCCTTCAGAGCCTGTATTTATGACCCGAAGCACCTTATAGATTTTCCTGCCTTCGGTTGTCACTGAATTGACTTGTCACCCAACTATTCTGACCTCCCCCCTTGTTATGGTTTCTACTTTGTCTATTAGGCACTTGAGAGAGAACAGCTGAGGATGATGAACCATTCAGAACGGAGTGAAGGCAGCAAGCAGGTCAGCATTAGAGGCACAGCTCAGCTGCATCTAATTCCTCTGTGTGCCACATTTGAAGGCACATAGGTTTGTCTGCACGAGTTTCATGTCCAAAGACTCTCCTTCTGCATCCTCAATGCCCACACTGTTCCCCAGACCAGTCTTCTTCTAGCTGCTCCCCACCAGATTTTGGACCAGTGATCAGGGATGATGGGAGTTGTGGTCTAAAACATCTTGAACTCTCCAGGTTGGCAAAAGCTGCACTGGACAGTAACCTGGGAGTAGGGCTGCAGGAGAAATTAATCCTGTTTGCATTTTAACGAGAAGCAATATAATTTGCACTTCTAGACCCAATACACCAAGTGAAGCACAAATATCCATGGAAATGTGCATTTATCTGAATTTTTCAATGCAATTTGATGTCAAAATATCTCTTTAAAGGTACATTAGAATACATTTATTGGGAATATCATTTAAAATGCTTTATATTTTGGGAAATTGCTTGTAAAGATGTGTGTTTTAGTATCCATTGCATACAAAAATGGGTACATTAGGAGAAATTTACACTAAAAATCTTTGCAAACGACTGTGGAAATATGCAGAACTGAATTTAAGACTGGGGAACTGTAGAGATAGATTTGTCCATTCCTAAATAGAAGGACTAACTAATCACTTTCTGGCTCTTTGGTCAGCATCACAGTCATGGGACATGGGCCCTTTGGCTTTTCAAGAGACCACTAAAATAAAATAAAATAAAATAAAATAAAATAAAATAAAATAAAATAAAATAAAATAAAATAAAATAAAATAAAATAAAATAATAAATAAAATAAAATAATAAATAAAATACTGTCTTACAGCTTTGAAAAAAATATTCTTTTCTGTAGAAGCAAAACCATCCATAAACTCTGTGCTCCCACCTTGAATAAAATTTGCTTGGATTGCCAGCAGCCAGAACAACTTCCCCCGGGGGCAGATCCAGCCTGCAGGCTGACAGCTGGCCATCTCTGTCAAATCCAAAAGCAGCTGGATATTTTGACTTGATGCAGAGCTTGACATGTTGCAATATATTATTTATATGTTGGTCGGCTAAGTGCACACCCTACCTTTCCATTCATATATGTGGAGAAGCAGCTTCTAGACTAACTACTTGCTCACGTCATGAGTAACCCAAAAGGTAACCGGGTTGCATGGGCTGCAGGTGAGCAAGGGTGGGGCTGTTGAGAGACTTCAAGCTTCCAGACTCCTCCTGATGACTTATAAAGACTCAGCAGCTTATACACCATATCACACTCACACATACACACCACACAAAAACCTACATGTGCATATCCGCAGTACACACACCACATCCCCATTGCAGGATTGGGCTGAAATTTTGTATGGGGGCTGGTGACTCACCTGAAGTGAATTGGTGGGGTGGATCTGACCCACTATCCCTGGATTTGACACCCCTGCTGTAGAGTAAGGAATTTGCAGCCTCTTACGAGCTGTGTATGAAGGAGCTGTGTTGCAACATTCTGCCTGGTAGTGGATTTGCAGGCTAGGATGTGCCTGCAAGTTTGCAACAGCCATTTGATTGTGACTATCTGGTTGCAACCCAAATATTTTCAACATAGACTCTTTCAATTTTCCACCAAACCAAGAGAGACAAGGCATTGGAAGTTCTTTCTAGCTGTCTTCCCTGCCTCAGGTCTTGTTTCATTCAAGCTTCTCCCACACTCAGAGTAAGATTCTGTTCACTGTCTAAGCAGGTGGAATGGAGACAAGAAAAGTGCATGCAATATTGTTTTGCCCCGTAGTAGAACCAAGCTGCACACTTGAAACAGTTATCTAATAATTCAGTGTGCAGAGATGCGTTTCAAACTGCTGACTGTCCAACTCCAGAAGTGGCTAGATGTATCTTTTCCAGAAAATAAAACAGAACATTAAGTATCCATGCAGCAGAGCTCTTTAGGAGCACAGTTTACTCTTGTGTGCACAAAGAGCATGTTGAATAAGGTCAGTGCTGTTGAGCCACATCTGGAATTAGAACCATCAGGACTGAACCCTGGTAAAATCAGAGAGCTCCAGGAGCAGCACACCCAAAAGACAAAGCAATCCACAGAACAACGATAGGCTGGGATTAATGTTATAGAGACATCACCTTGCCAACAAAGGTCCATACAGTTAAAGCTATGGTTTTCCCAGTAGTGATGTATGGAAGTGAGAGCTGGACCATAAAGAAGGCTGATCGCTGAAGAATTGGTGCTTTTGAATTATGGTGCTGGAGGAGACTCTTGAGAGTCCCATGGATAGCGAGAAGATCAAACCTATCCATTCTGAAGGAAATCAGCCCTGAGTGCTCACTGGAAGGACAGATCCTGAAGCTGAGGCTCCAATACTTTGGCCAACTTGTGAGAAGAGAAGACTTCCTGGAAAACACCCTGATGTTGGGAAAGATGGAGGGCACAAGGAGAAGGGGACGACAGAGGACATGATGGTTGGACAGTGTTCTCAAAGCTACCAGCATGAGTTTGACCAAACTGCGGGAGGCAGTGGAAGACGGGAGTGCCTGGCGTGACCATGGGGTCACGAAGAGTCGGGCATGACTAAACGACTAAACAACAATGTTATAGAATTATGCAGTGTAAACTGAGCAGCTGGCCCCTTAGCACATTCACATTCACCAGGCCTCATGGAGAATGTGCCCATAATCCATACATGAGAGGGGATTGTGAAGAATTAAAAGTAGTATTTACTTACAGTAGCAAAATGAAGGTAGGTTAACACTATCTAAGTTACAAAAGTACAAAATCTAAGTTCAAAATGGTGTCTGAGCTGCAGAGCTCACACATGCACATGTGGTCAGCTTGGAAGCAAGCTAAAGAGAGAGCAGCGCCCAGGCAGGAATAAAGTTTGTAGTGTTACAGCTTCCTGCTGAGGCAGACAAAGGAAGTGCTCTCACAGAGCTCTCTAGCAAATTTTACAGGAAAGTTCTTAAGCCTCAGTCCCTTTATCTGCCTATCTAGCAAAACATGAATTGTTGGTTTGACTGCAATAATGCTCCACAGCCAGGCCATGGCTGCTGTAGCAATGCACCTTTCCTGACATGCAACTGGTCAGCTGAAGGCATGAGCAGGCAGGGGCCCTGGCCTCTGAACATGAGAAGAGTTTGCTGCATCAGGCCAATGGATCATCTAGCCTAGCGTCCTGCTTTCGTAGTGGCCAACCAAATGCTTGTGGGAAACCCATAAACAAGATTTGAGCACAATAAGCACACTCTCCCCTCCTGTGGTTTCCAGCAGCTGATATTCAGAAGCATTACTGCCTCCAACAGTGGTGGTAGAAAATAGCCATTGTGGCTAAGTAGCCATCAATAGCTCTCTCCTCCATGAATTTGTCTAACCTTCTTTTAAAGCATCTAGGTCGATAACCATCAGTTCCTCCAGTGGAAGTGCGTTCCGTTGTTTAATTATGCACTGCATGAATAAGTCCTTTCTCTTATCTGTCCTGAATCTTCCAACTTCCAGCTTCATTGGATGCCCATGCTTTCTAGTGTTATGAGAGAGGGAGAAAAACTTTTATCTGTCCACTTTCTTCATGACACAAGTAATTTTGTGAACTTGTATCATGTTACCTTTTCTCTAAACTAAAAAGTCCCCAACACAGATGGTTCTGCATGTTGGGGGCTGGAATAAATCCCCCTAAAAAAAAACAAAAAATCTGTCTCTGCTCCTGTGGCTATAATGGCAGCCTGGCACACAGCAATTAAGTGGGTAAGACCCTCCTTCCAGGAAAAGCTTCCCTTGTTTAATGTGAGATGAGTGACTGAGAACTGAACATGCTGGAAGGGAGTCTCCTGGAAGGGAAAGTGTCACATTTTACAGAAAAGAGAGTTTGTGACGCCTTCTCTGTGTTCCTTTCGAGATTCATTTCATATTGTTCTGACAGCTGTGGGACTGGGTGCGCTTCAAAGGAAATGGGAGAGTCATTCATATCACAGTGTCCCTCTGTTGCGGCACAGACATACAAACAGAGACACACACAGCTCTGCAAAGATGGCTCTCCATGAAACCAGGCTGACACAATATTTACTAAGCAATTCCTAATTTTCAGGATTTGAGCTGAAAATTTCACGGTGGAAGGCAAAGCAAAATATGCACATCGCTTTGGATTTTCACTCCCTCCCTCTCTGGGCAGAACAGCTCAGTCAGTGTGATATACATTTATTTTAAACATTTCTTGCCTGCAACTTCACAGCAGGCTACAACTAAAATTTGTTGATTGGCAAACAGCAGGTTGAGGGGGGAGGGAGATCAGCAGGTGGAGTGCTGACAGTTACACCTGTTAGGTTTCTGCCTATCACCCAGCAGCTAACGGCATAAAGCCATGGTGGCAACCAAAACCTCCACAAATGAGAGCTTTAAATGGTGTTCAAAAAGTCTGTCCTCTCCAAGGTGGAGGCCTATGCTGTGTCCTTTATCTTCAGAGATTAGGCAAGGGTACCAGGGATTAGGGATGGGGAAGAAATTTGATTTTGTTTATGTTTTAATGAGAAATGAACTAATTTGCACTTCTTGAGCAAATACATGAACCCAGCCATCCTTCAAAATTTGTCTCTGAATTTTATAATCCAATCACCAGATGTGTACAAAAATGCATATATTAGGGGGAAGTATGAGTGAAAATGCATCTATTAGTGAAAATAACACCAAAAAATGTGTTATAATAGGGGAAATTGCTTGCAAATATGTGTACAGTAGTCAACACTTCATACATAACTGTTTATTAAAATAGATTCACACAAATGGCTGCAGAAATGTGAGGAAGGGAATTTCAGGTGGGAAAAATGAGAAACTGAGAGAAACTAAAATTGCCCATCCCTGGCAGAAACAGGTGCTTTGACTGCCAGCCCAGGAGAAGGAAGTGTGAGGCCATGGCATCAAATGTGTCATGCAGCTTCCAGTGGATACATAGCCCCCCCATACACACACACATCTTGCCCAAGAGATGTTGCCTAGGCTCATACACTCCCCCCACCACACACACCCTAGCCATCATGGGATGACTTGCTCATGTGTTTCTCATTCACATGCTTTGTTATCTTGTTCACACAGTGATATTAGTTCTATACAGAGGTGTAGTGGTCCAGCATCCGGGGGGGGGGGGGATCCAGGACCCATTGCTATTTCTCCAGTGTCCTAGAACCACCCAATTAACATGAAAGGGGAGCTTTTTTTAGCCAATAAGAAAAAAGTCATCTTACTCTTTGGTCTAATTGGTGCCAATCAGAGTGAGTCAGCCAGTGAGGATTGGCTCCTAGGGTCACTCTGGAGAAAGCATGTGGGAACACTGGAAGCTCAAGGTGCTTCACTTTCAAGAGAACAGTGTGCAAGTTCTTGACGTACAGTTGAATTTCAAGGAAAGCACAACCACAACCCAACTCTGAAAGAAGATATTTGAGCACACCATTTGCCTGTGTTTGTGCACAGAAAATATAAGATCAACTGAAAGGCGACACGTGGAGGTTTGCACTGATCACTGCAACGTACTCCTGATTATTTTTATTGTGTAATTATAAGGTGAATGGCTATGGCTATGAGGGGTGCGTCTGTGATGATCAGGAGGGGATCCTGCTAAATTTGCCACTATACTACTGGTCTCTTGCCACCAGTTGTGTTCCAGTCTTGCAGCAACCTGGCTAAGCACAGTTCCTGGGAGTTCTGAACCTGTACCTCCAGCCAGTTTTGTTTTGCATTGTTGGGAATACCAGGCTTTGAGGGGAAGCTGGTGTTGCTTCTTTTTTAAAGCTGGGTGCTCTTTTTTTATGCTAAAGATTCATTCCTAGCTCACACCAATTGATTCATATTACATTCATCCTCGTCGTCATCATCATCTGTTTATTCATAGCCCACTTTCCCACAAGATTGTGCCCAAAACAACTTGTAACATAGTAGATGAACAATAACAGTTCGAAAAGAAAAGCATGTTAGGAACATTAGAAAGAATCGTAACGTCAATAAGTAAATACAAAAAAAAAAACCCCAATTCATACAACATTGTGGAAAACAATACTCATAAGCTAATTTAACAGCTTACAGCTAAACGTGTTATACTAGCAGCATGAAAGATGGCTACACTTTGAGGAAACTAAAAGTACAATATTGTAGAAATGTAAAAGCAGCTTATAAAGAAAACAAAGTCATTAAAGACTTTTTGTAAAGAAAGAACATATATGAGTATGTGATTACATTGCAATATAATTTTATTTTATTTTATTTTTGGTAAACCACTTAGGGAGCAATTCAGTGCACAAGAAGCTGGCATAAAGCATGCCGGTGTGAATTAAGCCAGTGTAAAGTTACACTAGATGCAAACTAGAGCCAGCAGGGTGTAGTGTTTAGATTAGAGAGTGTTGGGCTGGGAGTTGGGAGACTAGGGTTCAAATCTCCACTCAGCTGGGTGGCCTTGGGCCAGTCACTGCTTCCCAATCTAGCCTACCTTGCAGAGTGGTTGTGGGAATTAAATGAGGAGGGGAAACAGCATGTTTTCCTTAGAGGAAAAGGTTGGATAAAAAATACAATAAGCCTGATACGGTAGCGGGGTGGTGGCTGCTGCTGCTCTGACTGGCAGAGGGGAAACAAGCCTTTAAAACAGTGTCCTGTGTTGGGTTGCTGGGTCACGTGACTGATCTAAATGTGCTTAGGATCCAGCCTAAGTTCCCTCAAACCTCCCCCCCCCCCAGTCCCACCACATCCCCTGAATTCCCCTTCTTTGGGGGCTTACTCTGGACAAGCAAGTTACATTGGCATGTCTTCAGCTGAGCCAGGAATCAGCCAGCTGAGCTGAATATCCACTACTTACAACCAACCAATATAAAAATGTTGTTAAATGAATACATGCATATTTTTAAAAACATACTTATTTAGAAAAAAGTCACACCTGTTGCATCACCCACCAGAGTCCTGTGGCCCCGAGAAAGTTGCCCATTGGAGAATTGAACTGAAAAAGGCCCCCCACCCTGGCTTGCATCTTTCAGACATCAAAGAGGTCACCAGGGTTGCCACCTCTTTGCACTGGTCCTGCTCCTGTGCCTTTAACTGCAGCCCACCACTCAGGCTGCTTCTTAGGAAGAAAAACCGGAGAATGTGGACAGTTCATTGGACAAACCTGTAAGAATTTTAAAAAAAAAAATTACAGTATTTACTTCAAATCAAAATTCCCCAGCTGCCTTTTAATGGGCATATTTACAAAGCCATGAATAATAATAAAGTTATCTGTAATGATGTTTGGAAGTGATGTCTTTAGCGTTTGGAGATTTGTCTATTATATCTCCTAATAGATTAAGTCTAAGCCACGCTCTGGTTTGAAGCAGCCAGAAAAGGGGGTTTAACTGTAAGTAGATTCTGTGATGCATTTTGGGGGTGGGGGAGGGGTGCACATGAAAAGAGGCTGATTGGCTGTTACATTTGGGTGGGGAAAGGTATTTCTCTTTTGCCCGGTTTTCTTGGCTGGTGTCCTGTTAGTGCTTTTGCTTTTCCTATCTCCAGGTGTATGAGGTGTAACCCTCAGTAACTTGGCAGACAATTTAGAAGTGTTTCTTAGTTATTTACTCTATTGTTGCTCCTCCCTTCCACCCGAAAGCTTAAAGCTATGTAAATAGTTCCTCCCTCTTTCTTCTCAGCAACCCTGTGAGGTAGGCTAGGCTAAGAGATATTGACTGGACCTCCCTGGTCCTGGCCCAACACCCCTTCCCATGAAAAAGCTGTTCACTTTGATATCCAAACTCCTCGCATCCAAGCAGGGAGATAAACTGGACTAGAATATTTATTTCTGTTGGGCTGGTTTTCTCCATGTTTGAAGGTTTGATAGCCATCCTCTGTCATCCCTCCCACATTCTCAGAAACAGCAGCGCAATGTATTTAAGCAACATGGCACAAATCCTGAGTGTTGAATTATTTCACCCAAACATTTCTTTGCTTTCAAAGCAAGCACCATGGATAATAAGCAAGACAGCCATGAAAAAATATAACAAATTGTATTGCAAATGGAAGAAGATGCACGCATGATAGAGAAAAATGGGCTTCTTTTGAGAGGCTCCAAATGAGCTGAGCGCCATTATCCCACCATTCCCCTTTCAGCATTAATCAGCCCCCATCACCTGTTTGTTTTGGCTGCTTTCTTTCATGTGGGTTTTGTTTTTCCTCCCACCCATCTGGCTTTTAATGGCAAGAGTGTTGTTTTCCGCACACTGCAGCGATGTGTCAAGCATGTGCCTGACTCAACGTGCTCACAGAAACCTGGGCAGATCTTGTGCAGCCCTGTTAAGGAACCAGCAGCCGTTGCATCAACTCTCCATTCCACAAGGTGGACTGTATCCAGACCACAGACACCCCACTCTCTTGATCTTTCCCCTACGAAACAACTGACTTTTCCCTTTCTCTGAAGTCTCTTCCAGACATGAATGGATGAATCTGACCATTTTGAATTTTCTCAGTTCCTCATTTTTCAGATCTGAAGTTGAGTTCTCCACATGTCCACATCAGTTTAAAATCATTATGTTTTTAATTCCTCACGAATATTCAGCATTTCAATTCACATATCTCCTAATGTACATTTTTATGTAGTTTTGACAGATATGCACTTTTTTGCAAAGCAATTTCTCCTAATATAAGGCATTTTATATATTTCCACATATATGCATTTTGCACCCTTTTTAATGGTTAGAGAACTGCGTCACAAAATTAGGAGAAATGTAAATTCCAAAGAATTACTGTATTCCAGTTTCTGTATTGTGCTGGGAAATGCAAATAAGGTAATTTTTCATGAAGTTTCTAGAGGCCAAGCCTTATGAGGAATTGTTGAGATAGTTTGGGATATTTAGCCTGGATAAATGAAGACTGAAAGGTGATATGATAGCCATCTTCAAATATCTGAAGGGCTGCCTTATGCAGGAAGGAGTAAGCTTCATTTCTCCTGTTCCAGAGAGTGGGACCAATGGATTCAAATCAAAAGAAGGGAGATTTCAACTAACATTAGGAAGAACTTTCTCGTGGGAAGATCTGTTCAACAGTGGAACGGACTACCTCAGAAGGGGGCAGACTTTCCTTCACTGGAAGTTTTTTAACAGAGGTTGGATGGCCATCTGTCAGGAATTCTTTAACTGGGATTCCTGCATTGCAGGGATTGGACTACATTACCCTTGCAGACACTTCCAACTCTATAGCTCTATGATTTTATGAAGCCCCTACTTCTTCCAAGACCACAGTCACCACAGGCAGTTGTGAGATTGTTGTTAAAGTAAAGTTGTGCTCACCACCACCGCAAAAGGCAACAAACACTGAAAACTGGAGTGATGGCACCCAAATTCATCCTATGTATACAGAGCTCATCCGCACTATACATTCAAAGCAGTATCATACCACTTTGAACTGTCATAGCTTCCCCCAAAAATCATGGGAACTGTAGCTCTTTTTGGGTGCTGAGAGTTCTGAGGAGACCCCTGCTCCAGCCCCCTCACAATATTACAATTCATGGTTTGTATATAGTCATCTGACTAGACTATTCATCACAGTTTTTAAGATTTTAGAATTAACATAATCCTCTTAGCTGGTTGTGTTTATTTATTTATTTGTGCATTTATATTCCACCTTACCTCCAGGCATGTCCAGGATGGCATACATAGTTCTCCCCCATTTTATCCTCACAATGGCCCTGTGCCATTGATTAGGGGTTGAGAGGTACAAGGTCACTGAGTGGGCATAATAGCTGAGTAGGGATTTGAACTTCAGTCTCCCGAATCCTTGTCCAGCATTCTAACCCCTACACTGTACTATCGGGATTGCTATTTTTCTTATTGTACCAGGAACAATCTTCTACTATGTATTGTGTTTATAACAGAGGGGTTGGGCTGCTTTGAGATCCGGTGGTGCATTTAAATTTATGGTATTTGTGATTCTATACATTTTTGTAAGTCGCCTACAGTTTCCTGCAGAGGTGACACATGAATCCGATAAATAATAATTAAATAATAATAACACTCCCACTCTCACTGATGCAAATTGTTCCCTTTTTAGCAATGGTCTCAGCAGTACAGAAGCAAGACTTCATTTGTACCATGGACAGCTCCATGCAGTGCTCAGGCTGGAGAGACTCCATAGAAAGCAAATCCCTGATGTTGCTTCAGCACCAGTCGTCCTCCAAATGAGCCTTAAATGGGAGCTGCAGATCTATCTCAGTTACTAGCTCTGCCTTCGGTGACAGGAGTCTCTTCATTTAAAGGAGTCCAGTCTGCTTTAGCAGTTATTGAGTCCCGCAGAGCAGAAGAGACTGTGGTCCCACTAGGGCTTCTGAGCTGCAATGCTGTCAGATAGAGAAGGGCAGAACTGCATCCTTGATCTGGAGAGGCACTGACGCAAGGGTTAGGGTTCTTGCACAAATGCTCCTCATCATGCCACTTTTCCATAGTTAAAACCATTCTCAAGGTAGCTTACTACATAAATGGATTTACGTAATCACAAAAATATGACAAAAGTAGTCATAGCCAATCAATAAAAACATATTGGAATGTACACAACAAAATTAAACAATCCCCATATAAGTCATAAGGTAAAGGTAAAGGGACCCCTGACCATTAGGTCCAGTCGTGGCCGACTCTGGGGTTGCGGCACTCATCTCACTTTATTGGCTGAGGGAGCTGGCGTACAGCTTCCGGGTCATGTGGCCAGCATGACTAAGCCACTTCTGGTGAACCAGAGCAGCGCACGGAAACACTTTTTACCTTCCCGCCAGAGCAGTACCTATTTATCTACTTGCACTTTGATGTGCTTTCGAACTGCTAGGTTGGCAGGAGCAGGAACCGAGCAATGGGAGCTCACCCTGTCACAGGAATTCGAACCGCCAACCTTCTGATTGGCAAGCCCTAGGCTCTGTGGTTTAACCCACAGCGCCACATGCGTCCCTTTATATAAGTCATAAGGAGGTTTAAAAACAGGGATACAAAAAAGTAATATCGATAACAGCTAAATTAATATATCCAGAATTAAATCTTGACCACAACAAAAATTGCTAAACAATATTTCACACGAAGAGTATGTAGGTAGGTATTGATGGACTTGCAGCAAAGATGGTCATCATCTTTGGCTTTTTCAATTGTCTCACTGGTTATGTACATCTGAAACATATCCCCCCTTTCATTCTGAATCCCCAGCCTTATCCCCTGAAGGTGGGGAGCTTCACCCCAGAGCCATGGCACTAAGCAGGTGTTGTAGGTTTTTACATTATTTCAGAAGCAATTGTTGGACAAAAGAAATATGTCAGTCTTCTGTCAGAAGTGTAACTTCTCTCAAACCACACTTCGCTCTTATGAAAACCTTTCCCTGTCTGAGAGCCCAAATGGATGGGTCCCTTCTTGCCTAATCATACTTTCCAGACAATATTCATGTTTTTAATCATGTTAACAATGACTCCTTTTTTGCTCTCAATGGACTTTTAAAAGCTTTTATGCCAGTTTGCCTTTCAGTGTTACCATTGAAGAGTTATGCAGGGAGGGCATGGAAGTATGCAAACGTTGTTCATTTTTCTGAGTCATTACCACTGCAGCAGCAGCCATTAGGAACGCCTGTGAAACTATTAAATAAGGTTTATATTTATCTCCTGCATCTAAAGGATTCTGGTGGATGTATTTGTTTATTGCTCAGCTACACTTTAAGGGCCAATGTTCCGGAAGATTCATTTTATATTCAGATCACTCACTGGGGCTCCTGCCATTTTCCATCAATTTCAGTGGCAATACCCCAGCAATTAGCGTGGTACGATGGAGTCACGCATGTAATGTGAATGTTTTACCCCTTAATATATTCAGAGCAGTTAAAGATGAGGAAAAGGCTAGATTTCTTTTAAAAAAATAAAAATAAAAATTAACATAACCTTTTGGTGATATGAGGATCTAAGCCTGCTTTCTGGGGTGTGATCCTACCCTGTAGGATATTTCTTGCAACCACAGCAGCAGATTGTGTGGGTCTCACCTGTTCAGCTGACACTGGAAATGCCAGCACCAGGTGCAAAAAAAACTGCAGGGGGTCATTAAAGTCCACCAAAATGAGTTATCCAAGCCCCAAAATTGGTTCGGTTTTTGTTCTGAGCTAGAGGTGAACTTCTGAATCCCTCCCTACCACTTGCTACTTTCACCTTTGCCCAAATGTGACCCTCCAAACACTTCTATCCAGCCCACAGGACTCTCCTTTTGCCACATACACCAAGATCACACCCCTCACTAGCCCTGCTGCAAATTTGTGCCCATCACTGTCTCCTGTTTAACTACCGGTATGTGCTGTGTGGCATATGTTTGGCTCCGAGTTCAACTCGAGGAGGTTTTGTTCATTCCGCTGACACCACTACAGGTGTGTGATCTTGTGCACTGATTTCATTAAACAGTGACAAACAGACATTGATGCTAAGCACGGCCATCTAAAAAAATAAAATGCATTAGTCTGTCCATGCTCACCATCCCACTATCTACTGAGTTCCTCAGATGACGATTTTCACTTTCACACCAATTTTTTATTGACTGAAATACACTTTCTTGTGTGCAGGCAGAAACCTGGCCACATTAAAACCTCATGAGAGAGTTAGGAAAAATTAGTTTCTAATAGTATTCTTTGTCCTCATCTCAATTTCACATAAAAGCAGGCAACCTAAAATGAATGTTGTCAGGCTACACTCCCAAAGCAGCTCTTAAGCAGTATAGAGGTTGAAATGTTCTGGTGTGTATGTGTGCAAATTATTTTGATCAGACTTTTTTCTACGTACTCAAGAAGTGATTCAGACTCCCCAAAAGGTCCATGCATCTATAAATGTTGCTTTCCATTTTATCCCTGCTTGAGGATGTAAGTTTTTAGCTATTTAAACTCAACCTAAAGACCAATTGTTCTGCACCTACATATGAGCTCTGTCTTTGAAGATATAATGTTCTCTCCAATAAGACCTCTCACTGCTTGGTGTAACATTTGTTCATTTATTCTTAAACAAAATTCTGCTGGCTAGTTTGAACATGGCAGAGGTGTGGAGAAGGAAGGAGGAAAATCATGCAGTATGGATATTTGGGTCCAAATTAAGAATGGGGAATAAATTTGATTCAACTTTCATTTACATGGGAACTTACCTAATTCGCACTTTCTGAAAGCATACACAAACTGAAACAGAGCCATACTTCTCTGAATTTTGCAGCATAGGTTCTCCAACCAAGTAGTGTGTACAAAAATGCAAGTATTTGAGGAATATGTGCATATGTTGGTTTTTTTAAAAAAATAAAAAAGCTCATAAAAATGCATTATGTTGTGGAAAATGGGTTTGTAAATGCTGTATATTAGGGGAAATTGCATGCAAACGTGTATATTAATTTCCATGAGATTTTTTTTTTTTTAAAGTCAAACTGAAGTGGAAATGTGGAGTACAGGTTTTAAGACCGGAAAAATGAGAAACTGAAATAAGATGGGTTTGCCCATCCCAAATCCAAATCTAGCATTGTCTTCTGGACTGAAGAGCCAATAACTTATAAGAAATGGCCCTGTATTTGAAAGGTCTGTATGTAGAAGTTTCTTGACTGTAGCATCCTGTAGTCACCCCTGTGGCCCCTCCCACCACTGGCATGTCACCCCTGAGAAGCTGTGCACCCCTGGGAATACTGAAAAAGCTCGTCGTCCCCCTGCCCCGCTGCTGTATTGGATATGGATGAAATTCTTCTTATACGGCTGAGCTGGGTTTGGGAAATAGCCCTAGGCTGTGTGCCACTAGCCATTCCTTACCTTGAGCCAAGCTGTTTAAGCTTAATTGGAATGAGCAGCACTCTTGCGGCATTTCTCTGCAGTAAACATTTAGGAACAGCCGAGTCGCCCCTTTCAGCTTGACTCATTCATTTCCATCGTGAACTTGATCACTGAACCCAAGTAGAAGTGTGAGGAGCGGAACCGGCTCTTTGCAGTCAGTAATTCCAAAGGTGATAGGATCCCTTCATCCTCCTGCTGGAGCAGGAGCTTGTAATGGAATTTGAGGCCTTTAATCTATCAGGTCAGTGGTTCAGATCCAAGGCAAGCCTGCAGTAACTGCCAGCCATTATCACCCGATAGCTCCTGCAGAACGTTATTTCGGTCTCTTCTGCAAGTGCCTTCTGAGAGGAGATGGGGGAGCTCTGCTGACCCACACACCCCACCCTCTCCTTGTGTATGACATGAGTTTGCATCTGAATCACCTGAGATATTGCATAGGGATGTAGGGTGCAGCTCTACCCCTTCATCAGCACCACCACTTTAAACACCCTCAAGTAGGTGACTGGTGTAATTGTGGCAACCCAGGATACATATTTGGTGGGGGCATTTTCTGTATTAGAGCAATGGGCTTTAAATTCTGTTCCAGGAACCACTGGGTTCTTTGAGAGCTCTGCAATGAAAATATCAGTAATGGTGGACATACTGTTGAAAGACAGCTGGTCTTCATTACTGATCATTCCTTATAATGCATACAGAACCCGCTCAGAAAGCAGCTGAGGCTAAATAGGCATAACTGTGATGCTTCTATGAACGGAGCATGTACATTATAGAACTTTTCCCAGCATGCCCTGCAAGCCACAGGGGTTCTGTAGCAGATACATCAATGTGGAAAGGGATCTCTGCAACTAGAAAGTTTGAGAATAATAATAATAAATTATTTATATCCCGCCCTCCCCAGCCGAAGCCGGACTCAGGGCGACTAACAACAATAAAATAATACAACATTCTAAAATCATTTCATTATAAAACTAATTCAAATCAAATTGATGGCAACCATTGGGCTAGAGTTCTGTGAAGATTGCCAAAGGAGGGAGTCAGGCTGTGCCCTGGCCAAAGGCCTGGTGGAACAGCTCTGTCTTTCAGGCCCTGTATCGCACCCTGTGGCACTCCACACACCAAGGAGTGACGCAATGACAATTCCCGCCCAAGCGCCACCCTCTGTCCCCGACCAGAGAGAAACGAGCGCAGCCATTGAAGGACTGTGCCCTGGATCCCCACGTCGGCAAGGCGGTGGTCCAGGAGTTCGTGATCGACCATGTTAAAGGCTGCTGACAGGTCTAGAAGAATCAGCAGTCCCGACCTGCCTTGATCCAGCTGCCTGCGGAGATCATCTGTTAATAATAATAATAATAATAATAATAATAATAATAATAATTTATTATTTATACCCCGCCCATCTGGCTGGGCCTCCCCAGCCACTCTGGGCGGCTTCCATAAAAACCAAAAATACAGTAAAATATCACACGTTAAAAACTTCCCTAAACAGGGCTGCCTTAAGATGTCTTCTGAATGTCAGGTAGTTGTTTATCGCTTTGACATCTGCTGGAAGGGCGTTCCACAGGGCGGGCGCCACTACTGAGAAGGCCCTCTGCCTGGTTCCCTGTAGCTTTGCTTCTCGCAATGAGGGAACCGCCAGAAGGCCCCCGGCGCTGGACCTCAGCGTCCGGGCAGAATGATGGGGGTGGAGACGCTCCTCCAGGTATACTGGACCAAGGCCGTTTAGAGCTTTAAAGGTCAGCACCAACACTTTGAATTGTGCTCGGAAACGTACTGGGAGCCAATGTAGGTTTTTCAAGACCGGTGTTATGTGGTCTCGGCAGCCGCCCCTAGTCACCAGTCTAGCTGCCGCGTTCTGGATTAGTTGTAGTTTCCGAGTCACCTTCAAAGGTAGCCCCACGTAGAGTGCATTGCAGTAGTCCAAGCGGGAGATAACCAGAGCATGCACCACTCTGGCGAGACAGTCCGCAGGCAGATAGGGTCTCAGCCTACGTACCAGATGGAGCTGGTAAACAGCTGCCCTGGACACAGTTTTGACCTGTGCCTCCATGGACAGCTGTGAGTCCAAAATGACTCCCAGGCTGCGCACCTGGTCCTTCAGGGGCACAGTTACGCCATTCAGGACCAGGGAATCCTCCACACCTGCCCGCCTCCTGTCCCCCAAAAACAGTACTTATGTCTTGTCAGGATTCAACCTCAATCTGTTAGCCGCCATCCATCCACCAACCGCCTCCAGACACTCACACAAGGCCTTCACCGCCTTCACTGGTTCTGATTTAAAAGAGAGGTAGAGCTGGGTATTATCCGCATACTGATGAACACCCAGCCCAAACCTCCTGATGATCTCTCCCAGCGGCTGCATGTAAATGTTGAAAAGCATGGGGGAGAGGACAGAACCCTGAGGCACCCCACAAGTGAGAGCCCAGGGGTCTGAACACTCATCCCCCACCACCACTTTCTGAACACAGCCCAGGAGGAAGGAGCGGAACCACTGTATGACAGTGCCCCCAGCTCCCAGCCCCTCAAGACGGTCCAGCAGGATGTCATGGTCGATGGTATCAAACGCCGCTGAGAGATCCAGCAGAACTAGGAAACAACTCTCATCTTTGTTCCTAGCCCGCCGGAGATCATCAACCAGCGCGACCAACGCAGTTTCAGTCCCATGATGAGGCCTGAATCCCAACTGGAAGGGATCCAAATGGTCCGCTTCTTCCAGGCATGCCTAGAGTTGTTCGGCAACCACTCGCTCAATCACCTTGCCCAAGAATGGAAGATTTGAGACTGGGCGATAGTTGGCCATCGTGGCCGCATCTAAAGATGGTTTTTTAAGAAGCGGTTTAATAACCGCCTCTTTCAGCGGGTCTGGGGAGGCTCCCTCACGGAGGGAAGCATTCACCACCCCACGAAGCCCAGTCCTTCCCAGCTAGCTTTTATAAGCCAGGATGGGCAAGGATCCAGGAGACAGGTGGTTGGCGACCAGGGCCATCTCAGTCCCATGACCAGCGTGGAAGCCGAACTGGACACGCTCTAATCAGCCAAGACAGGTCAAGAGGACGGGTGGTGGGCTTTCCAGCTCGGAGGAGTCTGTCCACATCAGCTGGGGATATCCAGTCAAAGTGGTCCAATACTGGACCCAAGGACAGTCGAGGGGCCTCCAGTTCCTTTATTGTATCCAGATTGGCAGGGAGGTCATGGCAGAGCAACAGGACCTTCTCTGCAAAAAAGCTTGCCACTTGAACCACTTGATTGTGTGATTTTGCCACACGCAAAGATTCAGTTTGATAATTTAGGGTGAATACAAGCTTTTGTTGTGCCTTTGATCTTTTCATGGTGGGGGTATTGAGGGTAGACAGATGTCACTCTTTCTTCTCTCATTTGTAATGTGTTGCTGAACAACAAATGATCAAATTGCCATTCTCTGCATAAACCATGTCCTCCACTAATTAAAGGCAAAGGTATCGCTTGTGTTGTGTTCAAGGTGAAGAATGCCAGTTATTTTATCTGAATGTGCAGCAAAGTTGAGTGATTATGGCAGCCCCACCACCATTTGCCCCCAGTCTGGAAGAGGAAGATTTCCAAACTGAAACCCCCTTGATGCCATATTGCAAATCAGAAGAAGTCCCAGGAATCTTTTGTTCAAGCAGAACCAAAGAAGGAGCAATATCCAAAGTGGAGATAAATGCAAAGGTGATAAGGAATTAATGACACATGAAAGCATGCCTCTTTGCTCTGTGACACGAGCCTTAAATCAAGGGCATCAGTCAGGCATATTGCTGGGAAAAAGAAGGGGGTGATATTTTGAAAGAAAGAAGCATCTAGGGAAGGAATCTGCAGTGGATTGGAGACATGGAGGATGATCATAGCTCAGAAAGCTACACATGACTAGATTAACTCATGACCCAGAAACGGAATGGGGAAACCTGACCTAGGTGGGTTATACCAGTGACATTGTCCCTTTAAAAGTGGGGGGAGGGCATTTTGTCAGAAATGCAAATGGAAAAATAACTGTCCTGAATTTTATCTGTCCTGAATCTTTTATCTGTCCTGAATCTTCCAATAATCAGTCTTCATTGGATGTTTACAGGTTTTCGTATTATGGGAAGGAGAAAAAAAATTATCTATCTACTGTCTCCATGCCACACATAATTTTATAAACTTCTATCATGTTACCTCTTATGTTTTCTCTCCCAAAAGTAAAAAGCATGGAGACTTCCTGTAGCTTGGTTATATATATATATATATATATATATATATATATATATATATATGCTTTCGTAGATTTTCACGGGTACAGGAATGCAGGTTTTGGTGTCCTCGGGTGTCTTCCCGTGTAAAAGTTGGGGTGTCTAGGCGACGTTTCGACGAGGTCTCACTCGTCATCTTCAGGCTGGTGCTTTCGGCTTCTTGTTACTGGAACAAGGGATCTATGAAATACCCTGCAAAGTCTGCCCAGCCACGTACATTGGACAAACAAACAGACGAATAAATGCACGTATCGCAGAACACAAGAATGCCGTCAAAAAAGAAGAAAAAACTTCCTCTCTTTTCCAACACATGAAAGAAACAGGACACGAAATTAATTTTGCAGATTCCAAATTGCTCTTTAACACGGAACATCACCACAAGAGAATAATCATGGAAGCCATCGAGATAGAGAAACACCCTCACAACATGAACAAGCGTGACGACACATCCCGCTTGCCAGACATCTGGAAATTAGCCCTCCCCACAAAAACTGACACCAGATCCAGAGGCACACAGAACGCCAACACCAATCAACCACACCAGACCCAAACCCAGACCCTCTCCACAGATGAATTACAGACACCATCCAGTAGCCAATCCATGGTGGCACCTCCGGATGCTGCACCCCCCTGCAATCCCTACACAGATCTGGCTGACACAAGCCACAAAACCACAGCTCGCCCCTATACACGAAGCCAAGCCAGAGCACAACTAAGTACAGTACAGCCATCTTCTCAGGAAAACTCTTCACAAAGTTCAAGAGGTCAAGACACAAAGACTTTAACAACTAATCCACACCTAATGACCCACCTAAGTGGTACTCAGGATATCACTCAAGAAATCACTCAAGATATCTCTCAAGTAATTAAGGAACAAAAGAAGAAAAGGCACACTAGCCTGGGAACTTCCTCTCTGCCCAGAACATTGGAGGCTATACACCACACCCCCTCTACAGTATTTATAGGAACTCAAACACTGAGATCCTGCTCTGTTCCAGTAACAAGAAGCCGAAAGCACCAGCCTGAAGATGACGAGTGAGACCTCGTCGAAACGTCGCCTAGACACCCCAACTTTTACACGGGAAGACACCCGAGGACACCAAAACCTGCATATATATATATATATATATAGACATTGAAAGAAAGGGCCTCAAATACCCTCTGAGTCTAAACAAAATATACAGGCACTTTTCTTCTCAATGTTTGGTGTTTTACTCCACCCATTCAGCCAGAAGGATTCCTGTGCCCCACCCCCACCCCCATGATTTAGGCCAGGCATAGGCAAACTCCAGCGCTCCAGATGTTTGGGACTACAATTCCCATCATCCCTGACCACTGTTCCTGTTAGCTAGGGATGATGGGAATTGTAGTCGGGGGGCGGCGTTTGCCTATGCCTGGTTTAGGCATTTCTCTGGATTACCTCTTCCAACTCAGCTCAGGTGGGTGGCTACCTGGGGAAATGCAGATGCAGATTGTCATGCAAATTTATTTTTTAAAAAAATAAATGAGTAAATCATAAACTGATGCGGAAATAGGGAAAACTGAACGTTACATTGGAAAGATGACAAGCAGAGAACAGCTAAACTTGGCAGATTTGTCCATCCTTATCCACACTCCAAACCGAGTTCTGAAATGAAGTCATGGTTATCATTGCCATCTATGAGAAGCAAATATATTTCCTAAAAGGATGTATGTCATGTTCATTCTGGTTATTTCCTCAATGCTAGCTTGTCTGGCTCTGTGGAAATGGAAGGCAAAAACCAGGCCTTCCTGGTTAAGCCTCAGTGTAGCTCTGCAAACTACAGTGGTCCCAGAGGATAATACCAACCCCGGCGCTGAAATTATTTTTAGTAACTTTAATACTTCCTTCTCTAGACACCTCCACAGGGTACAGCTGGGAAAAGAACAAAGTCAGTTCAGTTTCTTTTTGGATTCATTATTTCCATTTTCAAATAAGTATCATGTTGCATTCTCCAGGGCAGCTGACAGCAAGAGCCAAAAGCTACAGCTTGAATTTCTCATAAGAGGGGAGATCAATAACCGGGCTGTGACTTAGACATGAGGCACGTAAGCAACCACTGGATTTCAGGCTAGTATTTTTGGACAAATTCTATACACTCTTTGTGCAGAATGGAGGAGCAGAGAGACCCATTCATAGAATCATAGAATCTTAGAGTTGGAAGGTACACCAAGGGTCATCTAGTCCAACCCCCTGCAATGCAGGAATCACAGCTGAAGCATCCATGACAGACGGCCATCCAACCTCTGTTTAAAAACCTCCAAGGAAAGAGAATCCACCACCTCTTGTAGCTCCACTGTTGAACAGTTCTTACTGTCAGAAAGTTTTTCCAAATCCACCTAACAGTAACCTCATTCAACCCACATTTTACCAGCTTCCTCGCAAGAATATCATGGGGGACTTTGTCAAAAGCCTTACTGAAATCAAGATACGCTATGTCCACATTTCCCTGATCCACCAAGTTTGTAATTCCATGAAGAAGAAGAAATCAGATTGGTCTGGCATGACTTATTTTTGAGAAACCTATACAGTGGTGCCTCGCAAGACGAAATTAATCCGTTCCATGAGGCTCTTCGTATAGCAGTTTTTTCGTCTTGCGAAGCAAGCCCATTGACAGCTTAGTGGATTAGCGCTATTAGCGGTTTAGCGGCTTTTAGCGGATCAGCTGATAAGCGGCTTAGGGCTTAGGAAAAGGGGGGGAGGGAAAAAAACCCGCAGGAACTCGCAAGACATTTTCGTCTTGCGAAGCAAGCCCATAGGGAAATTCGTTTTGCGAAGCGCCTCCAAAACAGAAAACCCTTTCGTCTAGCGGGTTTTCCGTCTTGCGAGGCGTTCGTCTTGCGGGGCACCACTGTACTAGGTTTTAGTAATCACAGCATCATTTGCTAAATGCTCACAGACCGACAGTTGAATTATCTGTTCTAGGACCTTCCCTGGTATCGATATGAAGCTCACCGGTTGGTAATTACCTGGGTCTTCCTTTGCCCCTTTTTGGAAGATGGGGACAACATTTGCCCACCTCCGGTCTGTAGGGACCTCACCTGTTCTCCAAGAATTCTCAAAGATAATAGGCAAAGGCTCTGAAATTACATCCACAAGCTCCTTTAGTACCCTCGGATGCAACTCATCAGGCCCTGGAGATTTGAATCCATTTAAAGTAGCTAGGTGTTCCCTTACTACCTCTTTTCCTATCTTGGGCTGCAGCTCCCACCTTAGATCATTTATTCTGTTATCACCAGGTTGGGCATCACTAGAGAGCCAGTGTGGTGCAGTGGTTAAGAGTGGTAGTCTTGTAATCTGGGGAACCGGGTTCGCATCTCCGCTCCTCCACATGCAGCTGCTGGGTGACCTTGGGCCAGTCACATGTCTCTGAAGTCTCTCAGCCCCACTCACCTCACAGAGTGTTTGTTGTGAGGGAGGAAGGGAAAGGAGAATGTTAGCCGCTTTGAGACTCCTTTGGGTAGTGATAAAGCGAGATATCAAATCCAAACTCTTCTTCTTTCCTTTTGGGTGAAGACAGAAGCAAAGTAGGTGTTGAGTAGTTCCACCTTATTCCTGTCACCCAATAGCATTTCTAATTGTTCCCCATACAGGGGAGCTACCACTTGCTTGCTCTTTCTCTTACTTTGGACATAGTCGAATAAACCTTTTTATTATTTTTGACCTCTCTTGCAAGCCTGAGCTCCTTCTGAGCTTTAGCCAGCCTACCTTCCACCCCTGCAACTGTTGGCTACTCGTGTATATTCTTACTTTGTGATTTCCCCTTTCTTAAATTTCTTATACATGCCCTTAACTCTCAGTTTATCTGTAACCTCTTTATGAAGCTACACCCATTTCCTCAGATGCCTCCCACTTTTCTTTCTTGTTGGTATTGTCTGTGTTTGGGCCTTCAATATTTCTCCTTTTATAAACTCCCATCCTTCTTGGACTCCCTTCTCACTGAGTATTTCTGACCATGGGATCACATCCAGTAGCTCCTTCAGCTTTTCAAAATTAGCCTTCTTAAAGTCCAGAGTTCATGTCCAACTACACTCAGTTTTGCATGTCAATGCCCCCAAGCCACCCCCAGGAGAAGAAAGGCACAAGAAATTTAGGTTAAATGTTAATGGGCAAAATTTAGGCCACAACTTTATTGGTTACAGAATGTGAGTGGTATTGGCTTAGGCATTGGCATCAATGTATATCTGACTCCTGCCCGCCTTGCAGGAAGTCTGGTAAGGGTAAACCTCCAGTAGAGGGAGCCCCGCCGATGTGGATTGACTCGAGCATCCCCTGGGTTCCCGATGGGGTCGTGGCATGGCCCTAGCCCCTCCCCAGGCTTCGGACAAGATCCACACCCCTGGATTCCTTTAGCAGAATATCCTTAAGTATGGAGGGGCAGGTGATGGCCTCCCCTCCCCTCCCCCACACATCACTATTCCAATGCCTAACTGCCAAACCTTACAAAGTTGTGACAATTGCTACGAGGTAGGCAAAAACCAAGTGGCTGATGCCAGTTTGCCAAGTGGAAAAAGTCCTACCAGGCCCCTCAATGGCGACCAACCAAAGTCCATAGCAAGGCCAATGATGCAACCTGGAAAAAAGGGAGGGAGGGCAGGAGATCCATGGCATGAGACTAAAAGAGGAAGTCTCAGAGTTGTGCTGAGGCTTAAATTGTCCCTGGCCACACACCCCAGGCGAGCTGATTGGCTACCTGGCATCCTGATGTGAACAGGGTCTCCCCCAGCGTGACGCGGGACACCGTCCCGCCCCAACGCTGAGGGGAGTTGCTAGGGGGCCAGACCGCAACCCGGCCCCACCAGAAAGTAGACCTGATTTCCCTTGCCTCTGTATCTTGAAACCCAGGAGAACATGATTACTTCCTCCCAAGTTTCTGAGTGCTTCCACTTCATCATTCGTTTGCTGCTTTTCCACAGAATTGTACCCAAAGAGACTCTCAATATGTCAAATGAGCAACAATATAAACATTGCAATTCAAAATATCTCTTTGGAACAATTGCAAATAATTGTAACTTCAAGAAGCAAAATACATCATTAGAAAGGTTAAATCATTGTATATAAAATGGGGCAGATAAACTAACCCAATATAACAGCTTAAGACTTAACAGGATAGAGAGCAAAGCCTGGTGCAGAAATACCATGATATTATGCGGGGCCAGTGGGGTGAAATACTTTAACAGGGTGCTGCCATAGAAATGGACAGTGCTGATCCTACCATTAGGCAGAATGAGGCAGATGCACCACACCAAAATTATCAAATGGGAAAAAAGGGGGTTCAATGAAAGAACACTTTCCATGCAAGTTGTTTAAAGCATCCACCTTTCCTCAGGAAAAGAGTCTGGGGAAAATTCTTACTCTCTTTGGTGCACCAAACCATCTCTCTCTCTCTTCCCACCTGCTATTGGGAGCATGGAAGCAGCATTCAAGTACTGAAGTGCCATCTCTGAGGTGCCGTTTTCCTTTCCCTGTTAATTGCAGGCAGCAGAGGCTTGTGCCGTAGTTTGAAATTAAAAAGAAGGTCATGACATTCTAGGGGGCTTTTTGCCATTTATGAAACTGTCACAGGCCTTTCAAAAGTCAGATACTTGAGTCACTAGGGGGGAAGAAAGCAAAATGTGTATGGGGCTTCTGGGGGAAATTGCCTTAATTTTTTTTTTCATGGTGGAAGTCTTTTATGGCACACTCTGAGACAGCCGAATGGTACCCACAAATGTCAGTAATTGATCCATATAGTCCGGGCTCTCTGACGACTTGCGCAGTCTGCAATGCATAGAAAGCCGCTTCTGTGCCTGTAATTACGTTGCTGCCTCCATGCAGAAATCATGTAATGAGGAATCCATGCTGTGAACATCCAAGTCTTTCATTGACGGGGATGGCTCTGTCGCATTTTTTTAAAAAGTGACAAATTTGCAGAGAAAGTGTCAAAGCATCCCTCAGCCACAATGCCTGGCAGTTGTCCATGTTGCTATTTGTTAGCAAGCTCTGTGTGGATAAATGGCAGCGGAATCACGTGAGTTGAAGCTGCATTTTCTTCCGTAAGGGTAATGAAGCAAATCATATTTGGAAGGAGGAGGGGGAAAGCAAACTCAAGTTCAAGTGCTTAGTTAAAAATATGGATGGGAAAGAAATTCAAATCTGTTTGCATTCACTCACTTTCAAAAGCAATGTGCAAACTGAAACACAGCCACCCTTAAAAATGTGCACATCTCCACATTTTGCAATGCAGTTATCCAGCCAACTAACATGTACATGAATGAACATACAAAGGAAGCTGTGCATTAAAATGCATATGTTAGCAAAAATAGCATGCAAAAATGCATTATATTAGGGGAAGTAAGCTTTACAAAAAGTATCAGTTGGGCAAAAATTGCATAGATGGATGATAGATTGATTATTTATTTATTTATTTATTTATTTATTTATTTATTTATTTATTTATATCCCACCCATCTGGCTGGCTTTCCCCAGCCACTCTGGGTGGCTTCCAACAGAATATTAAAATACAATAGTCTATTAACCATTAAAAGCTTCCCTAAACAGGGCTGCCTTCAGATGTCTTCTAAAAGTCTGGTGGTTGTTTTTCTCTTTGACATCTGATGGGAGGGTGTTCCACAGGGCGGGTGCCACTACCGAGAAGGCCCTCTGCCTGATTCCCTGTAACCTCACTTCTCGCAGCGAGGGAACCACCAGAAGGCCCTCCGCAGATGATAGATATATAAAGACATTCATACTAAATTGCTGATTAATTTTCATGAGGACTTTAAAAAATGAAAAATCATAAACTGGTGTGCAAATGTGGAGAACTGAATACTGGAAAAATGAGAAGTCAAGAGAAATTGAAATCGACAGTTTTGCCCATTCCTATTTTGTTACAAGTTCTTCTTATGCTCATCTAAACTGGAAAAGTTCAAGGATAGGAGACTTCCCAAATGGCTGGTCTCTCAGTTCCAGTGATTTATTGACCCTGCATCCATTTCCTTCCCTCCTCTGCCGCAGACTGATGGAACGGTTACAGTGAGGAAGAGCCTCCTGGCCCCCCCAAGGAACTGTTATGACATCGCCTTCTGGGCCAGGAATTGTTTAGAACAGAGGAGGTGGCTATTCAAGGATCTTAAAATGTTACGGCTGTTTGAACAGAGAAAGCACACTTTAATACGGGCCAAAGGTTTATTTTCATCAGTGCATGCATTTGCTGACTTTTAAGCAGAACCAGCCTGTTCTTCAAACTATCCCAGACCTGACCTGGCTATCAAACCTTTGGAGGCCCACCCTGAATCCTGATTTGTATGCTTTTCACCTCTATATATTTGGGGACTGGGGTGCTTTGGGATTTTTTTGTTTTCTTTCAGACATCTGCAATAGCCATTGTAGCCATCCATTACTTGAAAATGAAGTGTGTTTGTGTGTGCGCTTCAACTGTTGTTTTTTGTTGTTTCTTTGGTTTTGTTTTGCCCTCTCTTTTCACATCCACAGGACCAGAAATAACAAATCAATCACCCCGAGTAATTCCAGAATATGTACAGGAAACAAGCACAAAATTCAGACAAACATTTTGACCTTTGCTGTTGGAAGCCCATTTTCTCCGTTTATGTCCAACTGCTCACTTAGCACACCCACTTTGCTTCTATCCTGCTTTTCTTTAAATATGTGTGGTGAATATTTGGGGGAGAAGGATCTGAACATTGGCTGGTCCTAAATACAACATCTAAAAATCTCTCTCTCTCTCTCTCTCTCTCTCTCTCTCACACACACACACACACACACACACACAGTATATATATATCCTCTTTCAAGGCCCACCCCCCAGGTTAATACACTGTTTGCTTATAACAGCAAGTCACAGCAATATGTTTTACTTACTAACTAACTTTGAAAGATTATTCGTGGCTGTCCTTTCACAAAAAGGATTATTATCAAAAATTTACAGGATATTGACGGAGTTGCAGGGTATTGATCTTCTGTAGACATCAAATGGGAGAATAATTCTATGCATGAACCTCTAATGTATGGTGGTTGCATATCTGTATTGATGGGTTTCATTATTCTATTGAAACCAGTTCTGGAGAAAATTCCTCAAAGCTGTTATATATGTGGTATCATACACCATTAAGAATTCAGTTCATATCAGTCAGTTCATAATGATAGATCTGCAATTCTATCAAGGCAGACTGGAAGCTTATCCAATGGTCACGTGAAGACAGTAGGTTGGATCCAGGCTAGGAGAGTTACACATGGCTCCTACTTTGTTGTTGTTGTTTGGTCATTTAGTCGTGTCCGACTCTTTGTGACCCCATGGACCAGAGCACGCCAGGCACTTCTGTCTTCCACTGCCTCCCGCACAGATAGGTAGCCGTGTTGGTCTGCCATAGTCAAAACAAAACAAATTCCTTCCAGTAGCACCTTAAAGACCAACTAAGTCAGTTCTTGGTATGAGCTTTCGTGTGCATGCACACGAAAGCTCATACCAAGAACTGACTTAGTTGGTCTTTAAGGTGCTACTGGAAGGAATTTGTTTTGTTTTGCCTCCCGCAGTTTGGTCAAACTCATGCTGGTAGCTTCGAGAACACAGTCCAACCATCTCGTCCTCTGTCATCCCCTTCTCCTTGTGCCCTCCATCTTTCCCAGCATCAGGGTCTTTTCCAGGGAGTCTTCTCTTCTCATGAGGTGGCCAAAGTATTGGAGTCTCAGCTTCAGGATCTGTCCTTCCAGTGAGCACTTAGGGCTGAATTCCTTAAGAATGGAGAGGTTTGATCTTCTGGCAGTCCATGGGACTCTCAAGAGTCTCCTCCAACACCATAATTCAAAAGCATCAATTCTTTGGCAATCATCCTTCTTTATGGTCCAGCTCTCACTTCCATACATCACTACTGGGAAAACCATAGCTTTAACTATATGGCTCCTACTAGAATCAGTGAAACTTATTTAGTCATGATTAACCACATTTATTTCAATGACACCTGGGGACAAACTTGGTCTGGACCTGATTCACTGAGAAATTCTGGAGAGAGATAGCTGTAAGTACAAAACAGAGACTGATCCATTGTATGCCAGCTCCAAGGGTCCTTTGGCGGTTCCCTCACTGCGAGAAGTGAAGCTACAGGGAACCAGGCAGAGGGCCTTCTCGGTAGTGGCGCCTGCCCTGTGGAACGCCCTCCCATCAGATGTTAAAGAAATAAACAACTACTTGATGTTTAGAAGACATCTGAAGGCAGCCCTGTTTAGGGAAGTTTTTAATGTTTGACGTTTTATCGCTTTTTTATTATTAATAATATTCTGCTGGGAGCCGCCCAGAGTGACTGGGGAAACCCAGCCAGATGGGCAGGGTATAAATTATTATTATTATTATTATTATTATTATTATTATTATTATTATTATTATTATATTTGCATTACCAAGTTCTGGGGCAGGGTGCCACTAAATATACCATTACCTGGAGATGGAGGTGGAGGTGGTTGCCCCCATGTCCTGCTTGTGGGCTATCAGAGAAAACTGATTGGGCACTGTGATTGGCCAGAGATTGGCTGGCCATCTGTCAAGAATTCTTTAGCTGGGATTCCTGCATTTCAGCAGCTGGACTACATGACCCTTTGGTTCCCTTCCAACTCTACAATTCTTTGAACACCACTGGGATACTAACAGTATTTATTTTAAGACCCCAGCCCACTTCCCCACCCTAACCCTAACCCTTGGATCATTGCAAAATATTGCTGGCATATTAAGAAAAGATAATTGCAATTTGATCATTCTGCAACTCCATATGCATCCTAACTAAATTTGCTGTGCTTGATTAGCTTTTTTTAAAAGGGGGGGAGCTACATTTTAGAACAGATTGTGTTCACTGTATACTGAAGAATTCAATATAACTTTTAAAAAAAGAAAGAAAGAAATCCAACTACATTAATCCTTTACAGCAAAAACAATCACCCCTCGTTGCCTGATTTGCGTGGGTTATGGGCAAGAGGAGGTGTGATTGTTTTCCAAAAGGGAAATCCTAGAACTCAGCTAGGATCTAATTTCCCTGCAAGGCAGCATTAAGCAGCTCTCATTTTCCTTGGAGAACTTTCACCAACATCCAGCTTATTTTCTTTGGGAAGGAAGATGCTTTGAGAGTTGATGCTATTATAGTCTCAGAAATAGCGTGTGCTATTAAGCAAGTACCACTTAAATCCTAGGCTGGGCGAAAAGCCAGCTTCTGGGCTTTAATCATCCCGAGCACACCTGCAGCACATAATAATGAGATGTAAAGTCACCCCAAACAATAAACAGGAAGTTTAGGAAATGGGGACTGAGGTAGATGGGGAGCCGCTTGTCTGGAAGCAATTATTTTACGACAGCACGGAAACGATATCCGGAGCACTTTGTATTGCAATGAGATGTAGCCCTGGGTTGTGGGATTAAAGCTGTCATTTTCTAAAATGGCACCTTGCCTATAGACTGGAGTATCCATCTGCAATAACTGTCCATCTTCTAGCTGCACCCAATTAAAAGCTGTTCTTAATGCAAATGTGAGCCCCAGGTTCACGGTATCTCATATTACAGCAACTCCCCCAAACCACTTCGTAACCAAATGCCACCAATTTGTAGAGAACATTCCAAAATTCTCCGCATACAGATCTCTTGCTAGATTTTGGAGTTCTGAATTGCAAAGCAGGCTTGGCCAATTAGGAATTTTCCACTGTTATTATTTCAACAGATATCAATATTGAATTTGAAATTTTGCACTGAAAACCAAGTGAGAATAGGGGCTGTGGCAGTGCTTTTTTTCTGAGGGAATGCAAGGGTATGCATACCCCTAAACGTTTTGTGAATCTTTATACTTTTGTCCATTTACTGTATTTATTTTTCCCGATTTGAACTATAAAATGGTGATTTTCTTGAGTCAAAATGAGAGTATCCCTAAACATTTTTTTTTTAGAAGAAGAAAAAAGCACTGGGCTGTGGTAAAATGTGAATTGACAGACTTTTGGAGCCACTTCTTTGTGTTAAGGGCCTATCCTTGTACCTAATTACTAGAATTCATGTTTCACAGGTCTAATTTATGTGGTCTCAGAAAGACCACAAAGAAATGAGGCAAATTGAATTAAAGCTAAACTCTTGCTGCTGTAAGGCTCGCAACCTCCTCTGTTTAATATCTTCCTCCTGCAAAAGGTTAAGAATTATTTGTTCCGTAATTTAAGCATCAGTTTACTTTAAAAATGGAGCCTCATCTTGGGGAGTCGTCTGCAATTTACAGCCTGAGTTCAGCAGCACGTGGGGGATACAATTGATCTGCTCAGCTGTAAGAGAAAGTGGGGTCAATAAAGCCTACAGGAGACCATTTCAGTGGCCAGCAGGACAGGGCTCCTATGACTTTGGCTCCAGAATACTTTAGCAACTGAAATCCATCAAAAAAACACAAAGGGTTGGGCAAGAAATAGGATTGAGTGAGACAGAAGATGCCAGAAGGGTATGCACATGTCTCCAAACTATAAAATGGTTGCAGTGCATTGTGGGTGTTTTGAAGCTTCAGTGGGGGACTTGGTGAAAACCACTCCATCTTCTTGTGTTCCAGGTCTGCCAAATCCAAACTTTGAACTTAGGACAAAAATGATTGTTAAATGTGTTTTCTGTGGGACATGCAAAATGAAGTACATATTCAAGCAGAGCATACTTAAATTATAGAAATCGCTCCTCCAGGAGGCACCAATGACCATCAACCTGGATGTGAAAGCTGGACTATAAAGAAGGCTGGTCGCCGAAGAATTGATGCTTTTGAACTATGGTGCTGGAGGAGACTCTTGAGAGTCCCATGGACTGCAAGAAGATCAAACCTATCCATTCTTAAGGAAATCAGCCCTGAGTGCTCACTGGAAGGACAGATCGTGAAGCTGAGGTTCCAATACTTTGGCCACCTCATGAGAAGAGAAGACTCCCTGGAAAAGACCCTGATGTTGGGGAAGATGGAGGGCACAAAGAGAAGGGGACAACAGAGGACGAGATGGTTGGACAGTGTTCGTGAAGCTACCAGCATGAGTTTGACCAAGCTGCGGGAGGCAGTGGAAGACAGAAGTGCCTGGCGTGCTCTGGTCCATGGGGTCACGAAGAGTCAGACACGACTAAATGACTAAACAGCAACAAATGATCTGCCTCCACTGTCAGAGATAGTCTATCTCTGAGTACCAGCCCTGTCAGCAACTGGAGGAGAGAGCATTCATACTCAAATCATGCTTGAGAGTTTCCCTGTGGCATCTGGGTGGCCATTGCGAGATGCTTGACAAGATGGGTCATTGGCCTGGTTCAGCAAGCTGTTCTTACGTTCTTATTTTCCCCAATATCCCAGCTGTGCGGGAAGCAAATCTCCAGACTATGTGAAAAAGGCTGATTATTCAGCTCCTCCTTAGCAACACTCAAATTTCTGCCTTTAATTGTAGTTTGAATGTTTCCTTTCTTTTTTCCTTTTCTTTTAAATGACAAAGAGAGGTAGCAAACATGTCATAACAATCTTAGCATTAAGAATAAACGACGATGGGGGGGGGGGACAAAGACACATTTTCAGTGATTTATTATTAAATTCTTCACTAAAAAACCAGTAAGTTGAATTTTCCTATTAACGCAATTGAGAATGTAATGAGCTTCTTAATTTATGACTTCAGTAAGTTTCTCTGATTTGAATTATAAAACTATCATGCATGCAACATTCTAATTGCCCGAGTGTGTCTGAAGATGACAGTTTGTTTGGTTTTCATTCCGGCATCTAATCTAAATAAATTAACAAATAGCAGACAGTCTCTGCCGCAAGTCATTGTGATATGTGAATAAATGGGTTTGCTTTTTTTTTTTTTTAATGGATAGATTCTAAGTTATTAAAATAAGAATAGTAAACGTACCTCTTTCTTAGACCTCAGAGAGTTGTTTTTCTTCATGGATGACAGCTTTGGCATTGTTTTTAGCCACAGGGATATCCCTAAATCAAAATACCACATTTTTCGCTCTATATGATGCACCAGACCACAAGACGCACCTAGTTTTTGGAGGAGGAAAACAAGAAAAAAAATATTCTGAATCTCAGAAGCCAGAACAGCAAGAGGGATCGCTGCGCAGTGAAAGCAGCGGTCCCTCTTGCTGTTCTGGCTTCTGGGATAGCTGCGCAGCCTGCATTCACTCCATAAGACGCACACACATTTCCCCTTACTTTTTAGGAGGGAAAAAGTGAGTCTTATAGAGCAAAAAATACGGTAGATAAGGAGCATTTTGCAGAAGGTTTCACCCCAAATGGCTGAAGTTGTCCTTCTGCACCGCACTTCAGAAGACCTTAAACAGAACACAAAAGGAAGCTCACCTGATCTAACGTCCTGTTCTCACCATAGACATCCAGGGGCCTGTGGGAAACTCACAAGCAGGATCCAAGCACCACAGCACTCTCCCCTCTGGTGGTTTCCAGCAACTAGTATTCAAAAATGTACTGATGGCCTCCAGATGTCAGGAACTGGTCAGAAGAGGAATGGTGGAAACTGCCTCCCCAGCCTGACCCTTCCAGAGAAGAAGAAGACACTTCAGAATAAAACAGAAGGTTGAGGGAGGTCACAGCTCAGAGGAAGATGAGAGGAAACATTGGGAAATAATGGGAGAGGGGGAGGAGGAGACAGAGCCGGAACAGCTGGCTGACAAGTTATCACTAGAAAGCATTCCAGACCCACCATCTCCCAGGACCCGGCGAGCCTTAAAAGTAGGAGAGCAAAGGGCTCGGAGAAAGATGGCCCTACGCAGCAGCCATAGGTGTGGTGGTGCTGTTGACAAATGAAGAAGTGGAAGAGAAGGGGGTGGAGATTTACTCAGAACAACGCCATTATTCCATGGGGCTGCATTCCCAAGCCTCTCTCTGTAAATATTAGAAAAGCAGATGGTAAGGACTTTTCCTTGTCTTACCCATTCCTGGCAACCTCCCATGGGGGTTGGTTCCTGCACCAGATTGGGGGCCATCAGTGCCTCCTGTGGGAGCAAGAGCCCTACTGGAGTCAGGGCCAGTCTTAGCATTAGGCATATTGTGACAAGCGCCTCAGGTGGAAGAAGCTGGGGGTGGGGCAATGACAGCTGCCCCCTGACTCCTCCTCCTGCTGAGTTCCTGGCCATTCCCCTCTGTTGGAAGAGAAGTGTTGCACAGTCTGACCTCCCTCAGTCTGCTTGTGATACAATTTTCTAGTACTGAAGTAAGATTCAATTGTCATCTCAATCAGCTTCTGTACACGGAATAGAGGAAGCCATCTTTTTTGGATTTGTTTTACAGTGGTACCTCAGGTTACATACACTTCAGGTTACAGACTCCGCTAACCCAGAAATAGTGCTTCAGGTTAAGAACTTTGCTGCAGGATGAGAACAGAAATCGAGCTCCGGCGGCGTGGCAGCAGCAGGAAGCCCCATTAGCTAAAGTGGTGCTTCAGGTTAAGAAAAGTTTCAGGTTAAGAACGGACCTCTGGAACGAATTAAGTACTTAACCCGAGGTAGCACTGTATTGTAATGTAGCATTAAAAAAAAAAAAACTTCCTTATTTTTCCATTTCAAAAATATATATGGGGTGGGTGTGTCATCTTGTCCTTTGCCTCAGATGGGGAAATGGCTTGGTGTGGCCCTGCCTGGATACGGCCAAAGGTCCATCTAGTCCAGCATCCTGCTTTTCACAATGGCCAGCTTGATGCTTCTGGGAAACTCACAAGTAGGGAAGGAGGGCAGTTACCTTACTGAGGGCAACAGGCCCTTCCCTGTTGTACATCCTCAAGCATCCGGTGTTCTGAGGTCTGTGCCATCTTTGAACAAGGGCACCTCAATTAGCAAAAAGCTTGTTGGCAGCTATTCGGGCTAATAGCTTGTGTGCAGACCCCTCTTCCTCCCTCGGTTTGCCTCATCAGCTCTTAAGCTGGTGATAGTCTTGTGACAGTTTCATGGCTGCTCTTGTAATCCCCTCTAATTTCCCTCAGGGTTCAGTCAAGAAGGAACAATATGAACACAGCTTTAGACCAAATGAACACATTTATCCATCAAAATGGATGCAGCAGACCCTCAAAGTTTCCCTATTTTTCAGGGACAGTCCCGGATTTACAGAAACTGTACACCTGCTTGCTGGGGCTGATGGGAGTTGTAGTCCAAAACATCTGGAAGGCACCAAGTTGGCAAAGGCGGCTTTAATGCTTCTGAGATTACTCCAAGACCCCCTCTGCCCCATCACTTTCCACAGCTAAGCTTCTGGTGCTGCTGATCCGAATGGCTCTTTCCTTGCCACAGACCAATGACTGTCCCTTTTTTAGAGGACAGTATAATGGCATTTGTCAAGAGCAAACTGTGGTGAATATCAGGCCTCCTGCCCCTACGTAGGCAGAGAGCGAGCCGGCAACCTGAGGTGGCCAGATCAGAGGGAGAGGAAACCACTGTGTCTAACAATGCAATTTGTCACTGCCTAGACTCGCCGGCGATGTGGGATTATAAAAGAGTACATCCAAAAGGTTAAGGATTTGTCTGCAGCATTGGAAAGTGATATCAAATTGAGATCGCTTGGGGGAAATAAACATTCACGGCTGTGAGGAAAAGGAGCAGGCTTTTTGCTACCGCCAGTTACATCACCACTTGTCCTTGTTATGAGTGTCCATCTGCATACCCACAGTTGAATGCTTGGGGAGGGGCTGATCTGGTGTCCATGGTTGGCCTGCGCTTGGCTTGTGGAGCATCATGGGAGGCCAGGAAGAGCCTCATTCAAATCTCATCTCAGACACAAGGAGGGATGAACGGATCTGCCAATTTCAGTTTCTCATCAGTTTGCAATTTGTTTATTCCAAAAATGTCCCCAGGGTTCAGTTTGCAGAACTGGCACTGTTGTAGGTGCCACATAATTCTCATGTCACACTTGTAAGAAATCAACCTTTTTCTGTGGCAACATCTATACTTTGGAAGTCCCTGCCTATTGACACCACGCAGGCACTTTCACTGTACTCTTTTCTGCGCCTGCTAAAAATGTTTCTGTTTAGGCAAGCTTACCCAGATATGTGTTTTAATCTCTTTTGGGTTTATGATTGATTTTAAGTATTTGTTCAGTGTTTAAAATAGCTAATTTAACTTTTTTTACTGAGATATCTAATTGTTTTATTCTATTTGTAAACTGTTTTGAGATTTGTTTTTATATATATATATATAAGAGCAGAATATAAATTTTATAGAATACTAATAAATAAATAAATAAATAAATAATGATAGTCTTTTAGAGCACTTTTTTTCCTAATACAGTGGTACCTCTGCTTGTGAACGGGATCCATTCCAGAGGCCCGTTCGCAACATGAAAAGAACGCAAACTCCAGCAGCGCATCTGCGCACACGCTGGTAGTGGTTCGCCGCTTCTGCACATGTGCATGAAGTTATTTTGCACTTCTATGCATGTGCGAATGGCAAAACCCGGAAGTAACCCTTTCCGGTACTTCTGGGTTGCCACGGGACGTAACCTGAAAGAATGTAACATGAAGTGGACGTAACATGAGGTATGGCTGTAGTTGCCATGTTGCCAAATGTACATACATGTTCCAGCAAGTTCTGCTAATATACTGCATTTTGTGTGTTACAGTAATGTGCATAACAAAATAAAAAAATTCTTTCCAGTAGCACCTTAAAGACCAACTAAGTTAGTTCTTGGTATGAGCTTTCGTGTGCATGCACTCTTCTTCAGATACACTGAAACAGAAAATGTGCATTTTTGTCCACATTACTTGGCTGGAGAACTATTTCTAAGTTTGGAGACGTGCACGTTTTAAAGGACGGCTGTGCTTCTGTTTGCATGTTGTTTCAGACTGTGGTAATTAGGCAAGCTCACCTATAAATGCGAACCGAATCCAATTTCTACCCCCAGACCTACCTGTGAGATGCATCTGTCTCACTCATGATTGACTTTCAGGAGGAATCTGAAAAACATTCCTGCCTACCTAGTCATTTGATGCCTGGATGATACTGTTCTTGGCAACCCTGAAATTACTGGATGAGAGAGCAGTTTTAACGTATTCTTAACATATTCTTAGTATTCTGTTTTTTGGAATGTTTTTCATTATGTTGTTATTGATATGTTTGCCACCCTGGGGTCCTTTGGGAGGAAGGGTGAGGTATAAAATTTTAGTTGGTTACAATTAGTTACAATGGTACCTCAGTTTTCAAACATCTCTGTTGACAAACATTTCGGTTTTCGAACACCATAAACCCAGAAGTAAATGCTTCAGTTTTCAAACATGCCTCAGAAGTTGAACATGCCACACAGCTCCCCCTGAATGCAAGACCCTGAGGCCTAGCTGTCGGCTATTGAGTTTTCGGTTTTCAAATGTTTCAGAACTCGAACAGTCTTCCAGAATGGATTACATTCAAAAACCGAGGTACCACTGTAGTTAGTTAGTTAGTTAGTTAGTTAGTTAGTTAGTTTAAAAATATTTCCACACTGCTATCCATTAAAAATATCACCGTGGATTAAAACAATAGTACATGAAACCATACTATAAAAACCATATTAAATAGTTAAAATAAAAGATTGACTAACTATTATGGAAAGGTCTTCTCAACTGCCTGCATAGGCCTGACAGAATATAAATGTTTTAAATGTTGGAACAGAAGGTGCCTGCTGAATCTCTATTGACAGAGCATACCTTCTAACATATTGAGTCCCAAAATCAGAACACACGTCTTCCTGCCCATGCTCCTGCACGAGTCATGTGACCAGCGCAAGATCACAGAGCCCAAAAGTTGTGCTTTCTCTCAGGGCCACACTGGCATGGCACTGCACAATACACTTTTTTTGAAGGGGAGCACTTTTTCGGGGTGAGATCTCGGCACAAAACTGTGCAAGATCACAGCACCCAAAATGGCTGTGGTGCTCTCATGTGAGGAAACAGGATATCCCATTTGTCCCCAGGATACTTGTGGGGTATAATAGAGTATTCCACAATACTGGGCACTTTCCCCTAGTAGACACACCTCTGTACACATTTTTTTCATTGCAAAACTAGTTTGTGAAAGCCATAGAACTTTGAACGATATCTGAATTTTGGTTTAGGTATGGTTTTGGGACGTGCGAATTAGGTAAGCTTGCGTTTTAATGCAAACCAAATTCATCTCTATGAGCCAAGTGCTGATGAGGAAGCTTTAGCCAATCTCCTATCTCTCAGCCTGAGCCTAGGCCATCTGAACTATTATTTTTTAAATTGAGAATCATTACATTTTTACCCTGCAATTCCATCAAGGAGCTCAGCCTTTCGCTCATAGGCTCCCTCCACTACTTTACCCTCACGACAACAATAGAAGTCAGTCAGAAAGACTATGGCTGGCCAAGGCCTTGCAGTCAACTTACTGGCTAAGCAGGGATTTGAACCCAGGTCCCCTCTGCTGTAAGTCCAACAAGCCTGTGTACTGTAAGAGCTCTCTTGAGGCAGAGAAAGCAACAATAGTGGTCTTCCTTACAGCACTGTTGTGAAGATTGCTTAGATAACGTACCTGAAACACTAGGTATGTCTGTGGCCAGGGAGGCCCTCTAAACTTGGAGGAATTGGTATGGTTTGTGGGGATTGCTGAATGCAGCAGAATGACGAGCCCCCTCTACTTGCGATACAAAAATTTTATTTTATTTATATATTTTAAAAGCTCATAGTTGGCTGTACGGGTAAGCCGAGCTGTCGTCAGCATTTTCCTTTTTATATCCACCTAATGACATTTTAAAGAGCTGTAGATCTGCAAAAATCAATAAAGAAATAATGGGCTACAAGTGAAAGCATAAACCCACTTGGCGCCTTCAGATGCAGGCCGTTAAAGTAATTTGAGCACATTACCAAAAGTTGACTGTAACCGCAGATCAAAACTCAATGCAATTCATCCCGCCTGGGGGGGCGAGGGGCAGTTGTCGTTTTTTTCCTATGGACAGCACTGCTGCTGAGCTGCCTTTTCTGTTGGAAGTGTTGAGATGCAGCTCAGCTTGTATTAAGGCTGGTGGGTTTGCATGGGCGAAAGGTGGATAGCGAGTGGAACCTCCAAGCTTCCTCGACCTAACCAGTGCTGACCTTCCTTCTGACGTTAGACTGCTCAGGACTGCTGACCTCATTTCTAGCTCCTCCCTTCTTTGTCCTACCACAAGAGAGGAGACATCTCTGTTGAGATCATTGACCAAACATAGTCCCCTGCTTCGCCAACTTAGACAGAACTAGGAACTCTTTGCATAACTCTTAGGTCAGCTTCCAGGGCTGGGCCTGTTGTCTAGGGGGAAATTCTTCTTATACTAAGTTGTGGCTCTTTTGAAGATCTGCCCCAGTAGAATTTACCTCCTCCTGTAACCCCTCAACTGAACCACCAATCAATCAACAAAGCAGGCATTTCTTTATATTTGGGAATAGCCAGGATAACCAGGTCAAATAGATTTGTGACAACTAAGGAACATGTAGAGCCTGGAATGACCGCTCCCCACTTAAAACGGGGGGCGCCTTTTGCGTGGATGCGTGCAGCCCTGGATCTGGAGTGGCCCCATCAGCATAGGCTTTGCCTTCCCTCAGGTGGGATACCTGGAGGTCCCCGCCTACCCCAGTGAGTTGTCCAATCCCACCTGGGGGAAGCGTTGCCAGGGAAACCAGGCCAGGTAAGGGGAGGGATTACCTGCCCACACAATAGAGGGTGGATCTTAATTGTTAATCCTCACTTGGCTCCAGAGCTTCTCCCACCCTACCCACCCTCAGTTAATGTCTTCTTTTGCAGGTTAACTTTTCTTCATAGGTTTTGCAGGTTAACCTGTCTCCACAGGTATGCGGGCGCTGCTACGATAAGGTCGCTGTTAAAGGGCCGGAAAGGAATTTCCCTGCATTGGCAGGTTTCGCCTTTCCCGTAGCAAAACGTCACAACTTTGGCGGTATCAGGCCTTGGGCGGAATCCTTTAGTCCATCTTCCTCTTTGCGGCGGCGATACCAGGGTTCCCCGTTAAAGGGGTTTTTGAAGGGAGGCTTTGGCCGTACGCCGAAAGGTCGTCATTGCTCTCCCCTGCGGCGGCGTAACGGGGGCGGCTATCTCTGCTTGAACATATGTTCTCCAGAGCCGGCCCATCCCCCCACACACACTGGATAACCCTGATGCTCCCTAGGTCCCTGGCTGGGGACTAGGGAGGGAGAACGCCCAATGCCTGAGCCAAGGTCTACCCACATTTGAAATTTAATAAAGTTGTGGCCAATTTAATCCCATAGCACGTTGTCTAGAGTCGTTATTCCACATGACGGGGGGGACCACTCGGGATCTGGGGACTCCGCCTGTCCACGCAGTAATGCATGACAGCAATGCATTGGACATGGGGCTGCTTTTGAAGACAGCCCAGAAACTAGGAATAGCCAAATCTCTTGATTTTGGTTTATGACAGTTCCTCGTTTTTCAAGTGGAAATTCATAGGCATTTCTGTGTCTCACGAGGCTTTCAAGAGCATCGTGGTCAGACTCACTCTCCAGGTGAATTACCCATTCAGTCAATAAGAGACATCAAGATAGATATATAAGTGTTCAAGCTGGCCAAACTCATAACAGCAGTACTGTCAGGGTTCAGCCCTGCCCAGACTTCAAACTACCTCATGAGCCTTTCATGGGCAAAAGGCAGCATAGAAATAAATTACAGGCAACTCTCAATTTACACAGGGGTTACAGTTTCGGGATAGTGTATAAGGACAAAATCATGTATGGTCAAAACACATTGGGTTCAGTGGAGGGTGGGATTGCCAAATGTGTGGTTTTTTTCCTTGATGCCCATCCCCTGTTTTCCCACTTTTATTTTGTTTTTTTAATTTGCCAAATCCATAAAGCTGAATCTGCACAAGTTTCATGTGCATTAAGTTGTGAGTTGCCTGATTAACGAATAAGAAATAGAAGCAGGTAGCAAGGGATGGACCTCCAGCCTCTATATCAGTTCCCAGACTGAGCTGCTTCACTGCTAAAGCAACATCTCATTCAGAGTTTCTCCATGCCACACTTTCCAGTTGACACTTCCTTCATTTGGTGAAGCTGCCTGTGGTCTTTGCAAACATGCCATAATAAATTTGCTAGTCTTTATGATGCTACAATATTATTATTTTTGTTTTGCTGCAAACAATAGTTTTATTGAGCCAGTGTGGTGTAGTGGTTAAGAGCGGTGGACTCGTAATCTGGAGAACCGGGTTCGCATCCCCGCTCCTCCACATGCAGCTGCTGGGTGACCTTGGGCTAGTCACACTTCTCTGAAGTCTCTCAGCCCCACTCACCTCACAGAGTGTTTGTTATGGGGGAGGAAGGGAAAGGAGATTTTTAGACGCTTTGAGACTCCTTAGGAAAGTGATAAAGTGGGATATCAAATCCAAACTACTACTACTACTCTTCTTCTTCTTCTTCTTCTTCTTCTTGCTTTTAGTTTGCTAAATTTGAAATCTTTTCTATTTTATCTTTTTTCTTCTCTTATCTTATTGTACATCACTTCGGTAACTTTCTCTGTGAAGCAGTTTATCAATCTGCAAAGATGACAAATACCTCATAACTGAATTTTATGGGGAGGGGAATATATTCTGGAACACTCATCCTCATGTTACCCAGAAAGCAGAATTCTTTCCATTTTGATTCTAGTTCTATGTCTATGAAAACTTACTTTATGCTGGATTTGAAAGCTGCTCTGCAACATTAAACAAGAAAAGTTCTAAAAACTGGCACCAAAACCAAGTATTCTACCAAGCAGAGAGAAGATTTGGAGTCTTTTCCCCAAGACCGCAGTTGGGGAAAGAAGGAACATGCCTGTTTCATAGATATAGCTGAAGAAGTCATAAACTATCAGTCCAAGCTAACAGCTAAGCTGGTTTTGGAAAACAAAGATGCTCATTTGATTTCAGTTAAGAAGGAGCAGGAATTGTTCTCTTAGGAGAATTGCAAAGAAAATTCATGCTTTGTACAATCACTTTCTCATTTCCTGTGATCAAACTATTTAAATTTAAATTGGTGGGGAGGGGACAAATTATTTATTCCTTGTATGCAAATCCTGTACATCTTGATGTATGTGGTGGCCTCCTATTTAAGGCATTCTCCAGGAGCTTTCTAGGAATACTGACATATATAAACAAGCATTCAAAAAAGCAACTGGCTGGTTTTCCCTAGGTGGTTTCTGGTTTTTAGTTCGCAGAGCTTAGCAATCATGTCTGAAGTTCCTGACAGTCATTACAAGGCTCACCCATGTGGCATTTGCTCAACACATTGCTGTCAACTGGGTGGTTATTACCGACTTATTACTATAGGGGAAATGAGGGAAATTTGACATCTTTTTGCTAGTAAATTTCTGTATTTGAATTTGCCATAACTCAGATGCAAGGAGAACTAGCAAATGCATTAACAAAGAGGTTGGTCACAGTTTTACTATCTCTGTATCACATGTTTAGAATGGTACTTTCCAACAACAATCAAGTTATTCTTCTAGCAATTTAAATAGCACTGGCAAGGAACACGACTGCACATGTGCCCCAACTCCCCCAAAATTCAGGACAGATAAAAGAAAGTCTGTCTTCAAGCAGTGCATAGTTAAACTATGATTCCACTGGAGGCAATGATGGCCACCAACTTGGATGGCTTTGAAAGGGGACTGGACAAATTCATGGAGGCTGTCAGTGGCTACTAGCTATGATGAAAGCTATGCCATTCTGCACTGTGGAAGGCAGTATGTCTCTGACGACCAGTTGCTGGAAACCAGAGGAGGTGAGAGTGCTGTTGTGCTTGAGTCCTGCTCTTGGTTTTCTCACAGGCCTGTGGTTGGCTACTGTGAGGACAGAATGTTGGCCTGATCTAACAGGATCTTCTTGTGTTCTTAGAAAGATCTACTTCAATCAATATAGCCCTGTATGTAGCAACACAGTCATATAAAAACTTTATTAGGCCTAGTCTAGACAGGTTCAGATTCATTCAGTGTAGACACGTAACTCATCTCATAATACAGTGGAACCTTGGGTTACGTACCGTCCTTCTTACGAACGCTTCGGTAACAAGCTCTGCCAACCCAGAAGTAGGTCTCCTGGTAGCGAACTTTGCCTCAGGATGTGAGTGGAAGTCATGCGCTGGTGGCACGGTGGCAGCAGGAAGTGAAAGCACATCTCAGGTAAGAACGGTTTCAGGTTAAGAATGGACCTCTGGAACGAATTAAGTTCGTAACTGAAGGTACCACTGTAAAAACTTTAGGTGGCAGAGAGAAAGTTTCAATGTTCCTCGTAGAACAGGAAGTTCTCCATCCATAAATAATAGCATTCCAGGTAGACTCACATCATGGTAAACTGCTTTGATGTTATTTTTATGAATTTGGGTCAGAGAGAGAGAGAGAGAGAGAGAGAGAGAGAGAGAGAGAGAGTAGAGTAGCTAGGCTTTGGTATAAAACCAAAGAAACAAACATTGATATGCAAACATCCGTAATTAAAATACACATTACAGCAATCCCCTTAGAATGCTAAAATATAAACATCCATAATTAAAATATGTAGTGAAACAATCCCGTTAAAACAAGACAGCAATTAAATTATTTACATTATTTATATAAATGATTTACACAAGGGGTTTCAAGATATTCTTCTGAAGGACTATGAGGTGAAATGTACACACATACAAAAAACGTTCTGAAAATGCTTTTTTAAAAGTGTTTTTTAAAATACATTGAATTTTCCATAAGGCTTACCATCTAGTGTCGCATTGTATATTGCACTTATAACACACTTAAAACGTTTTATTTGCAGCTCTATAGCTGAGTCCTGAGTTTCACAGCTCTTAACATTCAGAGCAATACACTTATTCACTTTTTGCACACCCATTTCAATACCATTTTATACATTGTGTGAGCAGTGTACATCTCCCTTGCATTTCCTGAAATTTTATTTATTTATGTATTTCACAAGCTTTATATACTGCTTGATTACATTTTTAAAAAAACCTTGAAGTGCTTTACAGAAACTGTTCTACCCAGGTATTACGCATTACTCCAGGAGTGGGGAAGCTTTGGCCCTCCAGAGATGTTGCTGAACTACAACTCCCATCAGCCCCTGCAGCAAGCATGTTTTCATTGTGATTATCATAGATGATGATAGATTAGATAGATAGATAGATAGATAGATAGATAGATAGATGATAGACCATTAGCATTTAATTGCATTTAATTATGTTTGTTTTCTTTGTCTTTACCTATAAGTTTCCTTGAGTCCCTGTCTAGGGTAAAAGTGGGATATGAATAAATATACATTGGTACCTTGGTTCTCGAATGGCTTAGTTGTCGAACAAATCGGCTCCCAAACACTGCAAACCTGGAAGTGTTCTGGTTTGCGAACATTTTTCGGAAGCCGAACGTCCAACGCAACTTCCGCTAGAGTGCAGGAAGCTCCTGCAGCCAATCAGAAGCTGCACCTTGGTTTTCGAACCATTTCAGGAGTCGAATGGACTCCTGGAACAGATTAAGTTCGAGAACCAAGGTACCACTGTAATAATAACAACAATATCTGGAGGGCCAGACATTCCCCACACCTTCTCCACCCTGAGTCAAATCCTGCCCCCAACACTCATTTATTTATTTTACATCCTGAAGCCATGGAAGCAGTATACAAAAAGATTATAATCATAAATATAATAAAGATCAATTGTTTAAAACAAATGAGGAAAAAACATCAAAACTGGAAGTTCTAAAATAGCAACACCCATCTCTACAAATGCTAAAAACTATGAAACTACTTCTAACGTAAGAACATTAGGAGAGCCCCTGGATCAGCCCAAAGGGGGCCCGTCGAGTCCAGCATCCTCTTCTGACAGTGGCCAACCAAATGCCTCCATGGGAAACCTGCAAGCAGACCCTAGCCCAAAGGGCCCTCTCTCCTCCTGTGGCTTCCAGCAACTGGTATTCAGAAGCATTGCTGCCTTACTATAGAAGCAGAGCATAGTTGTTGATGCTAGTACCTGTTGGTCTTATATTCCAATCCTCTTTAAAGCCATCCATACTGGTGTCCATCACTGCCTCCTGTGGGAGCGAGTTCCCTAGTTTAATTATGCACTAAGTGAAGAATGACGTTCTTTTATCTGTCCTGTCTTTTATCTTTCACATCAACAGTTGTACAATTGATATTCAGTAAGTGGCTGGGTCACACTTCAGGGAAATCCTGCTTAAGCAACCTCCTCCAGGAGGTGCCGAAACATCGTATTTATCCCCACATGCACCAGCATGATCCTCTCGGCTCCCTCCTTCCTCCCTTGCAGAGGATGCTTGCTCTGAAGTACCCCATTAAAAGCATTCCTCTGAACATGCTTAGAATCAGATAGCAAAGCTGGTTCCTGGTCATGGGGAAGCTTGTAAGTGTAGTCAGCTTGGACTTAGATGCTTTCTTCTGTGGGGTGGGACTAGTCCTGCACCACCTATTCCTGTTGTCATTGCTTGCTCAAGCATCATGCTCAGATCCAATCCTGTACAGTCCTCACTCACCCCTTTCTGGCACCTGAGGTGAACCACAAAATGGTGTCCCCCCTCCCCAACAGGGAAGAAGGGGTGCGTGAAGATCTACATCAGGAACAAGAGGAGAAGAAAGATTGACATCTTTGTGGATCCTGTGGGTCCTGCTACCTGAGGCTCTGCCTTTCTTGCTTTGATATGGTTTATTTGCTTCCAGAGCAACCAACCCATGCCTCCACCAACTTGGGGGGCATTAAAAGAAAACTGGACAAATTCATGAAGGAATGGTAGCTATCAGTGGCTACCAGCCATGATGACTATGCTCAGCCTCCAAGGTCAGAGGCAGCAATGCTGTCTTAAGCTTCCTTGTAGGCATCCGGTTGGCCAGACTGGATGCTGGACTAGATGGGCCAGTGGCCAGATCCAGTAGGGTCATCTTATGTTCCTGTGTCCTCCTTGTCGCTGTATGTTAGGCATTCCAGAGCAGCTGAAGCCAAGGCAACATGGTACATTTGTTTTCAATGTGATATTGACCACAAGGTAACAAGACCACAACTTGTGTTGGGTCAAAGAGAAAAAGAATGACGGGGGAAGTACATCGCAAAGATGTGGACTGTATTGACTGGCAAATGCAAGAGAAAATATTTATCAATAAACCTAATTGATGCACTGTAAGTAAAGGAACATTATAGATTAAATGTGTTGGGAACAGAACATGAAGGTTAGTCTATCAAAATTCGACTCGCTGTCTAATTCTGATCCCTCTAACAACATCAAAATTAACCTGTGTGTATCCTTTACTGTATATCAGAAAGCATAAAGTAGGGTAGCAACCCATTTTACTCTGCAACTTGGGCCAAAGATAGAGTTCTACTTATTTCTTAAAACCGGAACATTCACACTGACCCTGAAAGCAATCAATTCTGAGCTGGCTGCTAAGTCAACCGTTGCAAACCAGTGAAAATGGTGAGCACACCCTGCAAGAGATTATTGGCTTGTACTCAACATTGCAAGTAACCCTAATCAAGGAAAAGCTGAGGGTTGATAGAAGGAGGATATCCAGGTTTTTCTCCTATTATTATTATTATTCATATTCATATTATTAAATTTATTACCAGCAGGTCTCAAGTTGGGTTACAACAACTGAAAATTGAAAACAGTTGGAACAGAATACAGTCACCAAGGATTGGGTGGTTACTGAAAACACATCTTAGACTGATAACCAGACACAGCTCCTTAGGTACACAAGATACAGGCATCTTGTTCCTGGCAAAGAGAGAACAGACTCAGCAAATCTCTATTTGACAATATTAAACCCAGAAACCTTAGCACAGTCTCTGCCAACCATCAGCTCCCATCAACTACAGCCAGCACTGCCTTGCTGATGCCAAGCATTCTGCATGAGGGATTCCCTCCTGCAAAGCTTGACAGAGATGCAAAGTGATATTGTTGAAAAGCTGATACAGATAGGTGTTGATTGACTTCTCTGAGCTGCAAGCTTAAGGGGCTTGTGATGCGTACCTAAAAGGAGAATGAATGAGAGCTTTACAAGTCCCATATTCTTCTCCGACTTGGATTAATATCTGAGCCTTAGAAGAATACCCAATTTGCCCTCCAAGCCACCAAACCTCACTCTCCAGCCATGGCTGGCCTTACCATTAGGAGGAGTGAGGCATCCCTGGAGAACCCTTGAAAGGGAGGTAGATCGCTGGAGAATACTTGAAGGGGAGAGAGCCCCACCCTGCGTTCTAAGTCATCCTGGCTGACCTGTACCATCTATTTTTAAATAAATCCCAGGCACTAATTGTCTCTCAGAAATAGCTCAGACACAACTCCTCCCTCCAGAAGATTTTGTAGGTCTTCAGAGTCTGAGCTCTGACTGAGCAGCAGTCAGTGTCCAGGACTTGCTCAAAAAGTAGAGTTGCATTTAAAAACACTCTGTATGTATGCGCAGGATGTTGTTTTAAATTCCAGGCAGTAGACGAGTGTTCTGAAAGAAAATACTGCTTGATTCATACTACACCAGGGCATTACAAGCTGAGCAAATTCATATTTCAAACAAGGTTATAATGAGGTTTGGAAACTTGTATTTTAAAACAAAACAAAAAATGCTTGCCATGTCCTGCCACAGACACCTAGGCAGCAGAGCTGTGATACACCAACGTCTCTCTTCCTCGGTGCTGGGCTCCAGGTTTGCAATCATACATTATTAGGTAGGTACTGAAAAGTGGTTGCCTCATGAGCACCACGTTGCCACAATCAGCCTTAAGGTTTAATCAATATTCCATCGCATACCATGAGGAGGTATTTTTAAAAAGTAGCAATATTGAATTGCCTTGTGTAAAATACACACTCGGCTAATGGAGTGCTTCATCTTTTAAAGAAATATCTCTGCCTAGGAAGAATGTCTGACTGGTAATATAGTGTAGCAATGCAAATGGCGTTCGGGAGTAGCATGCAAGAACAGAGCTTCTGCAGGTAGGAGCAGTACAAACAGCCATTACCATAATTACCATACAGTGACCAACATAAAAAAAAATGTGAAAGCCATGTTACTTTTCTATAATGTGGAGGGGCGGGGAGCCTTCACAGGCACCTGAAGACTAAAATTTACAAGCTTTTGGCTGTGAAATGGGCATAGGCTTTCATCTGCAGCAACCTATTTAATCAGATGTAAAGTTGTAACTGGGGGAAGTGTGTGTGCTTGCCACTTATAGAGTATCTCAGAGCAGGAATAGGCAAGATTTTCCCCATCAATAATCACTTGGTGATAAGTAGTGGAGAGAGGGACACAGTTTTCTTTCTCTCTAAAATGGGTCCTATCATTTTCCCATATTGCATATGTGGGAGGTGGGGACTTCATAGTGTTTTCATGTCAGAGAGGGAACCTTTGAACTGGCCAGGACTTCCAAATTCACAGCTCCTTCCTCAAAGAAGGAGAATCTGAGAGTGACTGTGTAAGCCATGGGTAGGCAACTAAGGCCTGGGGGCCGTATCCGGCCCAATCGCCTTCTAAATCTGCCCCGCGGACAGTCCGGGAATCAGCGTGTTTTTACATGAGTAGAATGTGTCCTTTTATTTAAAATGCATCTCTGAATTATTTGTGGGGCACAGGAATTCATTCATTATTTTTTCCCAAAATATAGTCTGGCCCCCCACAAGGTCTGAGGGACAGTGGACCGGCACCCTGCTGAAAAAGTTTGCTGACCCCTGGTCTAAACCATGGTGTATAAATTCAGTTGCTCTAGAGAAAATGCTGTGCTGGCTGGTGCTGATGAGGAGTCATAGTCCAAAACCGCTGGAGGGCACCAAGTTGGGGAAAGCTGGTCCATTTCTCTCTTCCTAGCGAGTGACAGTCCCACGGGTGCTTAAGCAAAGGGCAGGTGTTTTCAGCTGGACTTATTCACAAACAGATGGGCTCAGGCATGTAAAATATTCTTGTGATTACATAGCCGAAGGAGTCTTAATGGGGAAAATCTATCACACACCAAAGGCTGATAGCTTTGAATTCCCCCCAGTATTCTCCTTTGCAATGGCAAAAAAGGATGCATGTTTCACACTTGGCTGAGGAAGCTAGGGCTGGATTCTGCCTCTCTTCATCTCACAGCTCTGGCCCAGCCTCCTTCTTTATCTCTGCATCTGTCTAGGCTCTACTTCGATGGGCAGTTGCATCCCCCTGAAATGGATTGCTTGCAGCAGGTGAACTGGATGGCAGTGGGCCTTGGAGGCAAGTACCTGCTTGGTACTTGTCAGTCCAGAACTTGGGACTGACATTTGCAGAGCAGAGGCACCAATGCAGGGGGAAGGCAGCCAGGAGGATGAGGATGCCTCCCGGAAGAGGCCTCGGAGCTGCCACCTTGGTGATGGAGGCCTGCCTGGTGATGTGCCTCTTGGCCCCAGCAGATGTTTGGGAAAATAATGACATCTGACTAGTTTGCATTCCAGCTAGCTTTGGCGTTCAGGGGAGGCTCGCACCACCCGGCTCATCTCACTCGCCCTGCTTTCTCCGTGGCAGAATACCAGCCAACTCAGCTATGCAAGCAAACACCTGCAAAAGGCTTAGGGACCGGAGGGCAGGTGCTGCCAGTCAGAGTAGGCGATGCTACACTAGATGTGCAAAACAAAATATTGTCTGACCTGGTGTAAGACAGCACCTCACATTTCTATAAACCAAAGTACTGGTGCAGAGCAGCTTCAGGAGAGAGTGGTTTGTAGAGGGGGTGGAGGAACAGAGTATTAACCCTTCCTTGTCTGCTTGTCTGCTACTACAAGGAACCAGCAGACAGAAGGAAGGCCTGCAGCAGCCAGGAAGTCTTGCCGGAGGGCAAAAGCAGTGGTGGAGTAACATACTGCAGCCCCCGGAGCAGAGAACAGGCGTGGGCGTGGCTGGCATGAGTCCCGGGGGCGTGGCATATCATCCGGGGGGAATGGTGAGTGGTGCAGGGGCGGGGCGTGTCGCCCACGGGGGCATGGCAAGTGGTGCGGGGTTATGGCGCATCACCTGCAGGGGCATGACACATGTCCTGGATTGTGCGGCATGCGGTGTACGTCCCGGGAGGGTGCAGCATGCAGCATGCATCCTGGGGGAGTGGCCGTGATGGCACCCTTTCCCCCAAATGGTGCCTGGGACGGTATGCTCGTACGTCGGTGGGCAAAGGGAGGACTTTATGCCATCATTGCTCCCTATATCTCCAAACCCTGCTGGAAAGCCTAAAGCACATTGCCTTCAAGCTGACTCCTAGTATAGACCACAAGCATCTGGGGCCCGTGAGAGGTTTTCAGCACTCTCCATGAGGACAGGACACTGCCAATGGGCCAGTAAGCAGTGGGGCAGAGCTCCCCTAGTAAGTAACATAAAGACATAACTAAATCTTTCCAATCTTGCTGCAGACCCAGGTCTGAAACAGAAAGAGCCTTGGTCTGTTTGGTGGATGCGTTTTGCTGGGAAATGGATACAGGTGGGGAGTCTGACCCTGTTGGTTCTCCTGGGGCTCTCAACAACTTTGACAGCATCAACCCTTTGGATCTTTTTCTTGTATCCTTTTGTCTGGTTTGGGACTGGGAAGCATAGTGTTATGGTGGCTCCGATCCTTCTTGGAGAACTGGTCTCAGAAGGCTGTGCTGAGGAGTATCTGCTGGACCACAGAAAGTAGGGGGTATTGGATGCCCAGAACCAAAAGGTGGTGGCAGACGTAGCTTTTACACTCACTTCTCTGTGCAGCTCCTTTCCTGGCAAGAAGCCAGGCTCATGACTCCGCCCATTATGCCTGCCTGTACCAAGAAGGACCAAAGGGGAGGACTTGCTTCCCCACCCTTCCAAGCTGTGCCTCCACAAGCCAGTCTAGGCTCTGCACAGATTCCAGTTAAGACCGACGGTTGGGTAATAAAAATAGTAATAACCCGAAGGAAGGCTGGTGCCTTGTTAGAGCCATGCTTTCTCAGAAGGCTGTCTTTCTGCAAATATCAAATGTGACAGTGGAGAATAACTGAAATGTGTTAAGTACAAACCCCAAGTACGGTAAGTGCTGACAGAGCTTGAACGCTAATGATGCTAATTAGTGATATTCCCAGAGATAGGGCCATGGTGGGACTGGGGGGCAGAAGAGCCTCAGACTGGCTTTTCAGCTCTCATTGCAGAATTCTTAGTAAATATCAATTAAGTCTAGGAAATGTCACTCTCTCATTAGGATGCCTAAAAATGTAAGCAAGAAAAACAAACAAGCTGTGGTATCTGCCAGGAAGCTTGTCAAAGTCTTTTTTTTTAAAAAAAAATAATTTTTATTAAAGTTTCAACAAATCTTATAATAACACAGAAAACAAAACAACACAACAACAAACAAAAAACAACAAAAAACAAAAATTAAACAAACTTATAAAAGTTCAACTCTTAGTTTCATACATCTTTCTTTCTGGACTTCCTCACATCTCCCTTTTCTGTTTTCACATTTCCAATTTAATTTCAGCAGATTTTTCCTCTATTTTAACTGGTTTGGTGTATCTTAATTTCTTTTGAGTTAACCATTCCTACTGCTATCCACTCATCTTCTAATCTCCCATCCTTAGGTTAACTTAGCTGTGGTTCTTTTACTTGTTACTTATAAAACATCTTTGCACATTCCTTTCAGCTTTGTCACTAATGCCACATTGTCTCAATATCCTGCATCACATTAACATTCATATAGTTTACAATGTTTTTGCAGATAATCTTTAAATTTCTTCCATTCTTCTTCTGTTTGTTCTTCTCCCGTGTCTCGGATTCTGCCAGTCATTTCTGCTAGATCCATATAGTCTATCAATTGCGTCTGCCATTCTTCCAGGGTGGGCAAATCTTGTGTCTTCCAATACTTTGCGATGAGTGTTCTTGCTGCTGTTGTTGCATACATGAAAAAAGTTCTATCCTTCTTTGACACCTTCTGACCGACAATGCCCAGAAGGAAGGCCTCTGGTTTCTTAAGGAAGGTATACCTAAATACCTTTTTCAACTCATTATAGATCATTTCCCAGAACGCCTTTACCCTTGGGCATGTCCACCAGAGGTGAAAGAATGTTCCCTCAGTTTCCTTACATTTCCAACATTTATTATCAGACAAATGATATATCTTTGCAAGCTTGACTGGTGTCATGTACCACCTGTAAATCATTTTCATAATATTTTCTTTCAAGGCATTACATGCCGTAAATTTCTTTTAATTAAACTTGCCCATGTATGTTTTGAGTAGTCCATCTTTAACTTGTGTCATGTATGAAATACGCAATTTTGATGTGACTGAAACTTTTTCCCCCTGTTAATCACATTGGTGAGCCCAGCCAATCAAGGATCACACCATGAATAGGATTGTTGTTGCTATTATTATTAATTACTCGCCCTTCACCCTAGGGTCCCAGGGTGGGTTACAACATTTAAACACAATATTAAATAAATTATGTTAATAGTATTATAATGTTGATTACTAATCAGAGTTGAATGCCTAATGGCATGATTGGGTGTAATTAAGTGCAAGGGAAATTTAACTGATCCCCCCCCCAAGAAATGCTAAGAACAACATCAGTGGAGCACCCATTTCCAGCTTTAGTTTGTTCACCAGTTCCAACCAGTTAGTCTTACCACAGTGGACCATGCATTTGTAACCTTACATTTAGATGGTTGCAATGCACTATATGAGGGGCTACTTCTTGCACCTGGTTTAGAAGCTGCAGCTAGTTCATATGCAACCGCTAGAAGCCCAGGGGGGTCCCAGTTTCTCACACATTACTTTACTGTTGAAAGAACTGCACTGGTTGCCTGTCAGATATGGAGCCTTCTTCAGAGCTTTGCTGTTGAAATCTAAGGCCCTAAGCAACTTGGGACCACTGCTTCCCTCAGCACACACCAAGATGATCTTAAGATGATCCAAAGAGACATTGTTGGCCAGTCTACAACAGAAGTATATCTTCTCAGTGAGAGCACTCTGGGATACCCTTGAGAAGAAAAGTCAGTAACCAATTTTAAACGGGTTGATGGGGCTGATGTGAATTGTAGTTAAGCAAAAGTTGGATGGTCCTAGTTTAGCTATCCCTGGATTAAAGAGTCCTTCCTTGGGAAGGACCTCCATCAAGGAGGCTGGGCTGGCAGGATCTTACTTCTCCATTGCCCCTCCATTGCCCCTGAGCCTAACACTTAAGTCAGATTTGATGCCCTTTGCTGGCGCTGTTGAAAGCCCTTTGTAGCATACCCCCTGTCAGTGGATCTGACCAGCAGGACTGGTACCCTCCCACCAGCTCTTTGCCTCCATCATCCCCGCAAATGCTCCCATTTCCTCCATCACTTCTGGTTCAGCAGTAAACTATATTTTCTTATTACAACCAACCCACAAAACTAAGCTTTACACAAGTCATAATCTGTCTGCAAATCAAGCCTGCAGACAACACCTAATCTTGCTTTGTGGGTAAACTATGGTTTGTAGAAATCATAACTTGCACAGTTTGGCTGCAGTAGCAGATGGTGGTTTGTCACTAAATTGGAAGGACATCAAATCATGAAATGGAAGCTGGAGGTGAATAAACTGAAGGCTAATTCACAAAGCACTTACCATATTTTTCCATGTATAAGACATAGGTTTTTTCCCTTAAAAAATAATGTCAAAAATTAGGGGGTGTCTTATACGCAGATACATCTCCCCCATTTCCTTAAATCTGAGTCCTCAAAAATAGGGGGCGTCTTATACATGGGGACATCTTATAGATGGAAAAATACAGTAATTGTGGTTCAGTGTTACTTCTGAATAAGTAAAGAAGAAGAAATGAGTACCCTGTTTCAGAAAAAAGAAACCAGATCTTGGGTTTGAAAAGGTTTGACTTATTGCACTGTGCTCACTGTTGCAACTTAACAAAATATTTCCTGGGAGGTTAGTCCCATCCACTCAATTGAGCTTGGTCCCAAGAAGGATGCTTTGGACTGTAGCCTAAATATTATTATTCCTGCCCTCTCCACTTTTCATCAGCAGAAAATGCTCCTAGATTCAATTCAAATGTTAAGTAAACTCTATTAAAGAAAGAAAAAAGATCCTCCCCAGTGTTTCTCACAGGAAGAATGCAATAAAAAGGAAAGCCTCTGTGAGAATTACCAAAAAAAGGAAGCTGTAAAAACCTTGAGTAAACAGCAAACATTAATAACTTGCTCTGAAAGGAAAACAGCCGCAGATTACATCTGCTGGACAAGAAGTTCTTTGGGGCCAGCAAACGTGTTTCAGGACTTCCTCAACACTGCTGCTGCTTCTGCACAGGGAAATAAAAGGCCTCCTCATCTGTGATCGTCTTGCACTGTTAATGTAATGTATGCACAGGCTCAGTGACCATAAATGTCTTAGGGGGCGGTGGGAAAATCCCATCAAAGAATCTTAAAATAAAGGGGTTCAATTGCGACATGCAAAGGACCCAAACTATAGACCTGTTTTGCGACACCCACCAAGCCATAGGAAGTTGGTGGCTGCTGGAAAGAGAATACTTACTCAGAGTAGACCCCTTGAAATTGATGGGCCATGGCTGGAAGCAGTAATGCAGCTGAACCACTTTCTGGAAGCCACAGGAGGGGAGAGTGTCCTTGTCCTCCAGTTCTGTTTGCAGGCTTCACTTTATGGCATCTGGACTAGATGGACCACTGGCCTGATCCAGAAGGCTCTTCTGGTGTTCTCATGTTCAGTGGAAACTGGCTTCCATCGGTTTCTCCTGAGGCATTTTTATCATTATTTTAAAGACACATTGTGAAACAGCCTCTCCATGGAATTGTCACTGGCCACTTGAAATGACACTGAAGGGTGGAGGAGATGCAGAAAGCAGTTTTTTCCCTTTCCACTGATGAAAGCTCTGTGCATGGCCCTTCTGGATCTATTAACCTTCCTTGCTTCAGTCCATTAATTTCCTCTGATGCATCAAAAGTGGGCAGCATGCTGGTGGTCGTGACTGCTGTTTCTCTTATCAGTAGAGTGGAGGGCTTGCTTGCCAAGGACTAAACTGACAGGTCAAACACAAACCAAGTCAGAGTTGGCCATTAATCCTACCTGCTTTCCAGCATGTTCAGGTCCAAAGGCTGTCGAGTCAGTACCTGGTTGCATGGAAAGGACAAGGTTCTGGCATGACTGTTCCCTCAGACCAAAGACGAGCAGAACCAGGGGAGATATACCAGGCAGTGACACACAACTGGCTCTCCAGTAGGAACTGATAAGAGCATAAGAAGAGCCTGCTGGATCAGGCCAATGGCCCATCTAGTCCAGCATCCTGTTCTCTGGGTGGCCAACCAGATGCTTGTGAGAAACCTGCAAGCAGGATTCAAGCACAAGAGCCCTCTTCCCTCCTGTGTCTTCCAGCAACCTGCATTCAGAAGCAGCTGGTCAGGATCATCACTGGCGCAGGGGGATTCTGGGAACAGTGGCAAACTTTGGTCTTTGAAGTAACCTGTGTGTGGACAAAATTCGGTCCCACCACCACCTCTCACCTTCCTTTTTACTCAATTCACTAAGTTATTGTTGCAGAGCTCTGCAGCCCCCTCTGGTGTTGGCTCCCAGTGCAGCAGAACTGGTAAAGGTAAAGGGTAAAGGGACCCCTGACCATTAGGTCCGGTCGTGACCGACTCTGGGGCTACGGCGCTCATCTCGCTTTATTGGCCAAGGGAGCCGGTGTACAGCAGAACTGTACAGCGTAGAGCAGAACTGGTAGCACTTCCCAAAAGCTGCCTCTGTTGGGGGTTCTCTGCTCCCTCCTCCAACCAGTGCACAAGAAGCCTGATGTGCCACACCCCTGCTCCATTCCTTACCTCACATGATAACTACAACCTTATCCAAACCATTCCCACCTTTCCACAGTCTTCAAACATTCCTCAAACCTGGAATGGGGCAGTGGCATCATGCTGGCCTCCAACGTTTTAAAGCTTCAGGGTATTGTTATTTTAAAAAAAAAACAGAAAACAAAACCACAATGCTTTTTCCCCCCCTTTAAGCAACAAAGTACAGTTTCCTTCCTGCTGCGGGACTGTTTGTTAAAAGAAGCCAGCCTTTCTTTTTTCGAAGGGGCATGCTGTGATATGCTAGAGAAATTCAGAACTAGGGGGGAAATGCAATCTATTTGAGTTTAAGTTAACTTCTATTGATGTCACCTTGTTTTACTTTAATTCTGTTAAGCCTTTCTTTTGTGAGGGTGGCCGCATACACAGCCTACATTTAAAGCACATTTTAGAGCACATCACTCCCCCCCAAAAAAAATAATGATGGGAACTGTAGTTTGCTAATGGTTCAGGGAATTGTACTCTGTAAGGGACAAATTAATGGGATTCTTTAGAGGAAGAAATATGCTTTGAGAGTGTGGTAGATAAAAATCAGATGAAAATAAATCTGACTCCACTGTGGGACTTGGGGATGGAAGCATCTCCTGAGACATCTAAAGGAAGCCCATCTCATTGTCCCACCAATGGGTTTAGCCTTCCTGAAGCAGCATGCCATTAATGGAATTCCTTCCCCTTGGAATTATGGGTGATGGCTTCATTTCTGGGGGGTTCAATCATCGCCCGAAATATGTACTTTTTGGCCCAGATCTTTGATGAAAACTGGACCTGAGACCTGCTGCAAAGGAACTTATCCATTTGCTCTAACAAGGTGGTTGTTTGAATTCCATGTTTGTATCAATTATTTAAATAGTTGTTTTATTAATATGCTGTTTTATTAATATTGCTGAAATGCGAATATTATAAGGTACCCCAGGAACCTGACTTATGGATGGCACTTTAGAAATGGAACAAATGAATAAACACATTGAAGGCATCCATGGTAAAGGATGGAGACACCCATCCTCAAAACAAATGCCTCAGAATGCCATCCACTTCAGAATGGGTGGCTGTCTTCATGGCAAACAAGGCTGTTATTGAGCAAAGCTGTCAAGAAACCTGAGTGGGCAAAAAGTAGAGCACCATCTACTACACTGGCTCCCAGTACGTTTCCGAGCACAATGCAAAGTGTTGGTGCTGGCCTTTAAAGCCCTAAACAGCCTTGGCCCAGTATACTTGAAGGAGCGTCTCCACCCCCATCGTTCTGCCCGGACGCTGAGGTCCAGCGCCAAGGGCCTTCTGACAGCTCCCTCACTGCGAGAAGTGAGGTTACAGGGAACCAGGCAGAGGGTCTTCTTTATAGTGGTGCCTGCCCTGTGGAAAGCCCTCTCACCAGATGTCAAGGAAATAAACAACTACCTGACTTTTAGAAGACATCTGAAGCAGTGGTGGAGCTTCATGCTGTGGCACCAGGGGACGGAGAGCAGGTGGGGGCAGGGCTGGTGCACATCCCAGAGGCAGGGCACTCATCCTGGGGGCGGGGCACGCCGCCTTCAGGGACGTGGCACCCAGCATGGGGGGGGGGAGCCACGATGGTACCATACCAGGATTGCGCTACCAGGGGTGGTGCACTCCCCCCACACTCGTCTTCCTCCGCCAGTGATCTGAAGGCAGCCCTGTTTAGGGAAGTTTTTAATGTTTGATGTTTTATCGTGTTTTTAATATTCTGTTTTGGAGCCTCCCAGAGTGGCTGGGGAAACCCAGTCAGATGAGCGGGGTATAACTAATAAATTATTACTACTAGTAGTAGTAGTATATCTGCGGGTGCTTTTTCAGTAGATAGCCAGAGTTTCTGACTCCCAGAAACTTCTGCACACTAAAATGCTGCTGGGTTTTGGTGAGGACTTCCCCTCCCCAACTCATGCAGAAACATGGCAGACTGAACTTAAAGAGTTGAAAAATTAGAAACCAAGTGAAACGAAGATTGACAGATTTGTCCCTCCCTCCCAGGGGGGCTCTCAGCATGGCGGCATCACCTGACACCCAGCGCACAAGGCAGACCGGCTGCTTTGCGTGGGAGCCACAAATGTGTTGCGATGCTTAATTCCAGGCTCTGTGGTTGTGGAGGGGTGCAAGAAGTGGAAATAAGATCAGAAAAAGCGTGGTACCATCTGAGGGTATCTATCCCATGGAATGCAACACTGGGTGCAGCTCCCGATTTGTAGCCACACCCGAGGGTCATCCAGATTCATGTGGCTTTGGAGGGTGTGATCTGCCACTGGTCGGGTTTCACACCCACAGCAGCAAGACCAAAGAAAAGTGCCTCCAATTAAAAAACGTCTGATAGGACTGAGCTGCAGCCTAGCTCTTCCATCAATAGGCTATCATGCTGTTGTGCAACAGCGCGTTGACCCGCGGTTCTCCTTGTCAAAAGTCTAGAGATTGCAAAGCCCCATTAATTAAACTGAAGCTTGCTCAGGCAGCGCTGACAGTGACAAGTGGCCGTATCCTTACCAGAGAGATGCATAAAGAAGCCAGCCAGATTGCATAATCCTCAAGCAATTTAAGTCACACATTCTCTCCATCTCTCTCTATCTCTTCCTGCATTCACTTCCAAGCAGCAAATAAGCTTTGTTAGCACGCTCAATGCCTGCATTGTAATAGACTAGCAGGCAGCGAAGCCGAAGAAGGAGAGGAGCGTTGCCTGGTGTGATGCTGCCACTGCGTGATAGACATTTGTTGGCACAATATTATCCCATTTATATACAGGGGAGTTTGCATCTTTGAATGGCCCTGGATGATGATCCAGACTCTGGGATAATTAGGTGCAGGTAGGCTGGAAATGCTGTTTGCAAAGAGCTGCAAAATGACAAGAGGCTGGGTGAGAAATATGCTTGCAAAACAAGGGGCTTTCTTGCATTTGGAAGCCTCGGGAGTTGGTGCAGCACGCCATGCAGGGCAGGGAAGAGGCTCCCCCAGTGCCCCCCCCCCAAAAAATGGTCCCCTTTCGTGCTAATAAGAGCTTTCCTCCCACAGCTAAAAGTAGTGGAGGGACTGGTAGCACTGGCGGAAGAAGAGGACTGCAGGGGGAGCGCACCGCCCCCCAGCAGTGCAATCCCAGTGGGGTGCCATTGTGGCTGCACCCCCACCCACACTGGGCACCACGCCCCTGCAGGCAGAGTGCCCAGGACGCACACCAGCCCCGCCCCGCCTGCTCTCTGCCCCACCCCCCACCCCACCCTACCCTGATGCTGGAGCATGAAGCTCCGCCACTGGCTGGCAGCAATATGGATGCAACAGAGGGGGGGGAGGAGGAGGGGCCTGGATCTGCAGAATCCACTGAGAATTCTTTCACCCTTTGTACTGATTGGAACCAATCAGAGTGAAAGGAGATGAGTTGGCCACTGAGGATTGGCTCCTAGGGTCACTCTGGAGAAGGCGCTGAGGAACTGTTCTGTACATGATACTATAATCTTTTTTATCATTGTCCCATACAGAACAACGAAATTGAAAAAATCAACATCATACATTCAAAAACCAACAAGCCTGCTATCCCAGCTATCCCAGCCTGGTTAACCCCCTAAGAACTCTGATACCCCATAATTAAATACAATATACTCCCTTACACTGTGTTTAAAACCAAAATCACATTTGGATAAAAACTTTAAAAAGCTAAGCATTTAGGAACACTGGAAACAAAAAGAGGCTTCCATTTCAAGAATAGTGCACACAAGTTGTATTGCGTGGACAGGCGGAGTCCCCAGATCCCGCGCGGTCCCCCCGTCATGTGGAATAACGACTCTAGACAACGTGCTATGGGATTAAATTGGCCACAACTTTATTAAATTTCAAATGTGGGTACACCTTGGCTCAGGCATTGGACGTTCTCCCTCCCCAGTCCCCAGCCGGGGACCTAGGGAGCATCAGGGTTATCCAGTGTGGGGGGGCGATGGGCCGGCTCTGGAGAACATATGTTCAAGCAGAGATAGCCGCCCCCGTTACGCCGCCGCAGATAGCCGCCCCCGTTACGCCACCCGTTACGCCACCTTCAAAAACCCCTTTAACGGGGAACCCTGGTATTGCCGCCGCAAAGAGGAAGATGGACTAAAGGATTCCGCCCAAGGCCTGATACCGCCAAAGTTGTGACGTTTTGCTATGGGAAAGGCGAAACCTGCCAATGCAGGGAAATTCCTTTCCGGCCCTTTAACAGCGACCTTAACGTAGCAGCGCCCGCATACCTGTGAAGAAAAGTTAACCTGCAAAATAAGACATTAACTGAGGGTGGGTAGGGTGGGAGAAGCTCTGGAGCCAAGTGAGGATTCCCAGGTAAGATCCTCCCTCTATTGTGTGGGCAGGTAATCCCTCCCCTACCTGGCCTAGTCTCCTTGGCAACACTTCCCCCAGGTGGGATTGGACAACTGACTGAGGTAGGCGGAGACCTCCAGGTATCCCACCTGGGGGAAGGCAAAGCCAAGCCTATGCTGTTGGGGCCGCTCCAGATCTAGGGGCTGCACGCGTCCAAGCAAAGGGCGCCCCCCGTTTTAAGCGGGGAGCGGACATTACTTACAACGCAGCTTCAAGGAAAACATAACTTAAGCCACTCCAAAGGAAAATATTGGAGCACCTTTCCCCACGTACATGCACAGAAAATGGTAGATCTAGCTGAAAGGCAGCACATAGAGATCTGCACTGATTGTTTCAGTGCATCCCTAATTATCATTATTATTGCATACTCTTAAAGGGGGCTGTGGCTGTGAGGGGGTGTGGCAGTGACTGTCCTGAAGGGACTCTGCAGGGCTGAAATGGCCACTAAACAACTGGTCACTGATCCCATGCTGTGGAATACTCTTCCAGCAGAGATTCAGCAGACACGCTTGAAGCTCATTTTTAGATGTGTCTTAGAAACCTCTTTTGTGCTTTTCAGCATGTTGTTTGATTAATTTGTATTGTTTTTATGATATTTTATTATTTCATTGCCCTTGCGTACTTTCTTGCACACTGCCTTGATCTTTTATATGAGGGAGCAATCTGTAAACATAGATATATGAATAGATAATAGACATGATTGTGAATGAGTTTTGATTCAGTGCTGTGTTATGCTGTCCACACAGCCTATTTAGGGAAGTTTTTAAATGACTAATTTTTTAATATATTTTTAATATTTTGTTGGAAGCCACCCAGTGGCTGGGGAAGCCCAGCCAGATGGGCGGTGTGTGTGTGTGTGTGTGTGTGTGTGTGTGTGTGTGAAATTTATAAAGTAATAATAGCAACAATTCAAAATTTAATTTAATTTGAAGCGGGGATTGATACACCTCATTGACACAGCAAAAAGAAGTTGTGCATTTCTTAGGGTCTCTTTGTAATTAGATGTGTTTGTTATTGCTGGGACCTCCGGTTTCCTTTTTCACTTGTCAGTTACCCACCCTATAGGTCTGTTATGGGGTGGGCACTTCCAGAGTGTATCATGCCCTCTAATAGTGAATTCTCATTGAAGGCAAAATGAGGCAACTGAGAAACAAGAGGAAGGTACCAGTGTGTTCAGGGAACCCACACTGTTTGTGGAAGTGCAAAATATATATTTTATAAATTATATTTTTAAAGGGGGGGTTAGCCTAATACAAGACTGAGCATGCTCAGAAACCACAGAATGTTGACTGTCAGCTGAAAAATAAAATCAAAAGTGGGGCTGCAGGAGGAAAAGAGGGATACGCCTGCTCTAAGGGAATGGCAAGCTGGAATCCTGACCAGACACACTCTGATTAGGCACGAGAAAACACTGCTGCATTTTGTTGCAGGTTCCTGCTTGTAATAATACTTTTCTTTCTTTGTTTAGGTCTGAGATATAACATGGGATCACAGCAACCCAAAAAAGTAAGTTGCCTCTTTTGAAAGGTTTTTAGGGAAGCTGCATAATCTGAATCGTATCTGAATTGCAGGGTGGTGGGAGATGTGCGCGATGGCCTTAGAGACGACAGAATGATTGGAGGAAGAGAGATTGAAGAAGGCAGAAGGCGTCACAATTCCCCAGAATACAGATGTTCTTATTAAATTCTCTCGATTTGTTAGGCCAGTGAAATGCAGTTTTGTTGGTAGCTTGTTAGGATGGATAAATCTGATGCACTTTGCCTGGGAACATTTTGCATATCCACATTATGTATCAAACTGAACTAATAAAAACCCACTTTTAAGTCCTTTAGAATTGCCGTCATGAAAAACCTTGGTGAAATTGCTCCATCTAGTGGCTCTTGGTTATTTGCAACAGCATGAACTGTCCTGTAAAAACCCCTTTGACATTTATGGGAGCGTTGCGCAGATTTTACCGGCACAGGGAGAAATTCAGTCGCAGATATCTGCTGATCATGACATGCTAGCGGTGGGTTTATAAGCAGAGTCATGATATATTGCAAACCTGAATGCTCCTGAACTCTGCATAATGACCAGCTTATGGTGTCAGTAGGTGTCAATTTGGTTAAAAGCCCATCTGCACAGATGGCTCACATCTTTCTAGAGCAATAAAGTGGAAATGCATGGGAGCCCTGGCAGAGTGAGCAATTCAAGAAAAATCAAATGAAACAAGGCACAGGAGAGGGACCAGACTGCACATGTAAGCCTGCAATCCTATGCCCCAACCCTTGCCAACCTCCAGATGTTTTGACTATGACTGCCATCGACCTGACAGCTGCTGTACACACACATAGCCCCATTACTGCTGTGTTGTCCACGTTTATTAAATACCGACAGACCTTCAAGTTCCATAAAACAACTGAGTCCATACAACTGAAGGGGAAAGAATCTTTCAAAAATACAAGAAAACCACACTGCAATTGCAACCTTGAAGGGGAAGGAGAACCACCAAGAGGAGCTGAGCCTGTTTTCATAGCCCTGCTGGGTCTTGTTGGCAAGGTGGGCAGGAGGGCAGAGGTCCTCCATCCATTTACACTCCCCTGCTCAACCAACTGTTAAAATTGTAAACCATTTGTCTTGGATTATTTAATTGTGGTTCCTCCGTTGCAGGGGGTTGCACTAGAATCATAGAATCATAGAATCATAGAGTTGGAAGAGACCACAAGGGCCATCGAGTCCAACCCCCTGTCAAGCAGGAAACACCATCAGAGCACTCCTGACATATGGTTGTCAAGCCTCTGCTTAAAGACCTCCAAAGAATGAGACTCCACCACACTCCTTGGCAGCAAGTTCCACTGTCGAACAGCTCTTACTGTCAGGAAGTTCTTCCTAATGTTTAGGTGGAATCTTTTTTCTTGTAGTTTGGAACCATTGCTCCGTGTCCGCTTCTCTGGAGCAGCAGAAAACAACCTTTCTCCCTCCTCTATGTGACATCCTTTTATATATTTGAACATGGCTATCATATCCCCCCTTAACCTCCTCTTCTCCAGGCTAAACATGCCCAGCTCCCTTAGCCGTTCTTCATAAGGCATCGTTTCCAGGCCTTTGACCATTTTGGTTGCCCTCCTCTGGACACGTTCCAGTTTGTCCGTGTCCTTCTTGAACTGCGGTGCCCAGAACTGGACACAGTACTCCAGGTGAGGTCTGACCAGAGCAGAATACAGTGGCACTATTACTTCCCTTGATCTAGATGCAATACTCCTATTGATGCAGCCCAGAATTGCATTGGCTTTTTTAGCTGCCGCGTCACACTAGATGTCCTTTGGGATCCCTTCCAACTCAACGATTAGTAGCAGTTTCTAACTCTTCACTGTGCACACGAACAAGCACGGTTCTCATATGCGATGCTATTCAATCTTCCTTCCAAAATTGCTGAGGAGAGTAAGCCCAATAGAACTCGGCTGGTCTTAGTAGGCATGTCTAGGATTTCAGAAGGCAATAGCTCAGCCTAGTGGTCCCACTTTCACCCTCATCCCACAGTGAAGGTATCTGGGCAACTTTGAATATCTGAGTCATGGTCTAGAGCTCCACATATGCAAAGGCTTCCCACTTTGTTTCACAAGAGGTATATTCTCCACGCACAAAGTCACTTCCCACTGAGCTGAGTGCAGCCCTCCTTATTGAACAGAATGGATGGCAGCAGGCACATCTGGTAAGAGCAGGCATAGGCAAACTCAGCCCTCCAGATGTTTTGGGACTACAACTCCCATCATCACTGTTAGCTAGTCCCAAAACATCTGGAAGGCCGAGTTTGCCTATGCAAAGAGCCACCAAATCATGGTGAGGTTTCTCTAGTCTTACTGAAGGTGCTTCATCCAAACAGGAAACCCCAAATTAACCTTATAATTAGAAATAAATAGGAGCAGCACCATATCATCCAGCCAGGCTTTCCCAGTGCTTGCTTGTGTTTGGGAGGGGATATCCTTTAGCCTGCATCTTCAAGGTGAGGCTGTCCTGAATGCTGCCTGTGGGGTGCTGAAGTGCTCTGAAGGAATGAGCTTGGGGTTTTTTTGCAAGCAGAGCAGTGGGTGTTGTTGTTTTTAATCTACAAGTTAAAGGAAGCTTTTCAGTTGATTTTTTGTATTTAAAAAATCTGCGGCTAATCAGCTGGAACAAAGTAAAAAATTACAAATTACCAAGAGCTCCTTGATGGTCCACCAGGAGCATTTAGACAGCCTCACTTCTCACAAAGCCCATGGACCTAGAGTAGAGAAACACAGAGACACAGAAAAACATAGAAATCTAGTGTACAAAACAGTAGAAAGTATGGGAAAACAGAGTGAGAGGCTTGGGAGGGGGGTGCTCATTTGACTCAGAGTGCTTCATTGACATTGCTGTTTGACATAGATAGGAATGAAATTACCCAATTCACCTCATCATTCAGCCCCAATACAAAGTGGTTCTACACTGCTAGTACGGTATTTACTGTATTTTTCCGTGTATTAGATGAGGGTTTTTTACTCAAAAATCATGTCAAAAAACTGGGGTCGTCCTATACATGGATAGTGCTATAGGGAGCAAGCTGTGGGAGGCCCGTGCTATAGGGAGCTTGCCGCCCGCAGTGGCGTGGGGGGAGTGGTTGCCCACTTTGCCAACCCCCAGCAATGGCCCTGCTGGGGTGATGGTGCATGTGCAATTCCCCCTAAAAAAAGCTCAACAACTTTGGGCCATCTCCCCTCATTTTCTTTAAATTTAGTCCCCTTATACATGGGGGCATCATATACACAGAAAAGTATGGTATTTCCACTTCAGCACTGAATCAGTGTCAAAGCATACCTTCGGATACAATTGTGAGCAGGTGGTACCCTCTAGAGGGAAACCTTTTGCGGTCACACATAAACTTACTTATTTATTGAATTTCTATACTGCCCTTCATCTGAGGATCACAGGGCAGTTTATAGTATAAAACCGGGGGGGGGGGAGGGGAGAGAATCTAACATAGTAAGAAACAAAATTTTAAAAACCCACAAAGCTGTTTCCTAGCTGGGTCTTTCTGGTTTGCCCCTAGAAGTGATGCTCAAGTTAAGAAGAATACATTCAAAAGCAGAAAGGTGAAAAATAATTACTGCAGCACCAAAGCTGCATGCAAGACAATGCATTTCCTTCCATAGTTAAGCTGAGCTAAAACGGTACAAATAGCATGAGCCATTAAACACTGCAAGCTGTCCGTGGTGATGAATGCTCTCTCATTTAGTAATTTCTTGGGCCTTTTCTTCCATTAGGACTGCACATCCAGCAACAATCAGGACGGGAAAATGCCTCTGTATGCTGCTGACAGATTCCCAATCGCGAACCAGAAGGCTTCGCTACACCCCGTGACCAATGGAGCTGCCCTGGAAGAAGGCACAAGCAGAAAGCAGAACATCCTGGTGGTGATTAAAGACCATTCCCAAAAAAGCGCAGGAGCTAATTCTGCCCGGACTCACAAACGAAGAAGGAGGTTTGTGATCAAAAAGAGCCCCATTCTGATAGCCGTGAACAGCTCCTTCCACAACCTGCCCATTTTGAAATCAGAGGACAGGAACGACGTCAAGTGGAAAAGCCTCTACAAGACCCAAAGAGAGCGAAAGCAGATCATGAGAGAGACTTGCTCGAAATACAAGAGCAACAACAAAAGGATCATCACACCTTATCACGTTTCCAGGATCTTCGTTGAAGATAAGTACCGAATTTTATACTGCGAGGTTCCCAAGGCCGGTTGCTCCAACTGGAAAAGGGTACTCATGGTCCTTAATGGGCTGGCCTCCTCGACCAAGGTCATACAACACAACACGGTGCATTATGGGAATTATCTGAAAAGGTTGGATGGGTTTGATCGCAAAGGGATCAACCACAGGCTGAACACTTACACGAAGATGCTCTTTGTCCGTGAACCTTTTGAAAAATTGGTCTCGGCATTTCGAGACAAGTTTGAGCATCCCAACAATTACTACCACCCGGTTTTTGGCAGACCCATCATTTCAAGGTACCGCGTCAATGCCACGAAGGAGGCACTGAGGACAGGTTCTGGGGTAACCTTTAAAGAGTTCATTCAATATCTTCTTGATGTCCACCGGCCTGTGGGCATGGATATTCACTGGGACCATGTCAACAGGCTCTGTAGCCCGTGCTTGATAGACTATGATTTTATTGGTAAATTTGAAACCATGGAGGAAGATGCTAACTTCTTTTTGCACTTAATAAATGCACCACAAAATTTGACTTTTCCTAGGTTTAAAGACAGGCATTCTGATGAAGAGAGAACAACCACCCAAATTACACAGCAATATTTCAAACAGCTCTCCCCTTCTCAAAGGCAACGTAGCTACGATTTCTATTACATGGATTATCTGATGTTTAACTACTCAAAGCCTTTTGAAGATCTGTATTGACAGTGGCAGAGGCACTGGGAGCTACTGTTGTGGTTCCTCCTATGCAAACCTGTGTAAAATAAGTTCCAAATAAACTGTACCCATTGGCAAATAAGCTAAGGACATATCTACACCACAGGTACCTACACTGGTCCCAGGGGAACCTGGGAAATGTGTTCAGAGAGGGTGGGAAATAGGGACTGTTGACAGCAGGGACCCCAGACTACAATTCCCAGGATTCTTTGTGGCAGAAGTCAGGGAAGTTAACCTGTTATAACACCAAGACAGGTTTCTAATGTAGAACCACCCTAAATTTACTCCCACATTCAGGACAATCGTTGCTACACTCTGGAAGCACAACGTGCCCTTATGTTTTTCAAGAATCATCAACCTTGCAGTAATACACCTATCCATGTTGTTGGGTTTTTAAAAAATGATTTTGGAATTAATAAATATAAAGAAAAAATGTCACCTTCAACTTATTCTTCAGTCTGCAAAGCTTGATGACACATGCTAGGCAGAGCTATGGAACAATCGCAGCATAAAAAAAGAAAGAACGATAGAACATAGCTAACAATTAGGGAAGGAAGACGAATCAGATTTAAATGGGTTTACACACAGAATTTAGAGGTTCTGTTCCAATCAAGATTTGTCCCCCAAACCACCTCTTGCCTCAAGCACTCACCTATATCCAAGCCACTAGTGCATTGTTGGGTTGTGCAGTGCATTTATATATATATATATATATATAAAAACTCTGGCTAATTATATGCAAAATTATACAGAAAATTATATACATATGGAAGAGTCACATTCCACGTGGTGCTATATTATCTGCAGCATAATTTGATAAATATCCATACATAAGTATATTTATATAGTAGTATGTTTATGTGCTGGTTGCTATAGGAAATGTGTATATACATATCATATTATATGTATAATAATGCATATAGAATCATAGAATTGTAGAGTTGGAAGGGACCCTGAGGATCATCTAGTCCAACCCTCTGCAATGCAGGAATATGCAGCTGTCCCATATGGGGAGCAAACCTGCAACCTTGGTATTATCAGCACCGCAGCCTAACCAAATGAGCTATCCAGGCTCAGTTTTTTAACTAGTGATCATTGTTCATATCTTTAATGGAACCAGTAAAACAATTTGTTCGCTTTTCCTTGACATGAAGGAGCAAGACAAAAATTAGAAAAAATATCTGTGGATAAGCTTGATACAGACATTTTCAAATAATTCCACCCCTGCTTGCACTTGGTTATATATACACCCCTTAATTGTCTCCATCCCATTATAATTTTATCTATTATGGGGGGGGGAGGTTCCAACAAGAGTGTAGGTGTTTGTTTGCATCACACAGATACAGAATGAGAAGGGGAGAATATGGATGGTTTTGTGATACTCCTTCTTGAGAAGACAGAGAAATAGGATTTTACAAAAATATGGTTAGTAAAAAATTGCTTTATGGAGCTGTTTTCAGTTGCCTTCTGGGAGTACAGAGGGTGAAGGGAAATCTTTCCATATTAAAGTGTGATTTCAAGGATGCACGAATGGAAGGCAACTAATATTTAATGAACACATGAGTGCAAAATTAAGCCAGATGTTACAATTTGCAGGATATGAATACATTCTCTTCCATCTACAGCTCCCTTATGGCACATTCATCTGCAAGAAAATGAAACACAGCACATTTACATCTTTATGCACACTATTAAAATTCTTTTAATCCTTGGCATTAACATAAATCTTTAGTTTAATCTATGTAGTCTCAGGGAATATCAAATGTTGCCTTTAAAGTAGCAAATAAATTTAGATTCCACTTCCTGCCCATCAGGGTCCTTTATTTTTAATGGTTGCAAACAGTTTATTGCCCCCTTACAAGCCTCAGAGCACAGTTCAAGGTGTCACTTTTGTCTTATAAAGCCGGAAGAGATTTGGCGAAAGCCTCTTAGCACATCTGGGTTGCACACCCACCTAACACTCTGGTTAAATCAAAAGCACGAGATGTCTACAGATGGCTGGATCTGTCAATTTTGGTTACTCTCAGTTTCTCATTTTTCCAATCTTCTGTTCAGTTTGCCACATCTATGCAGCGGTTTGCAAGTTAAGAAACAAACAGTCCGCTGACAAAAAATCACCAGCATTTTAGTGTGCCTATCTTCCGATAAACCATTTTAATGCAAATTTACCTAATAAACACATTTTTAACAAGGCATTTCCCTAATATAATGCATTTTTAGGAGTTCCTGTTTCCAGGTCCCAGACCAATTCTAGACCCTCTTGGACAAAGATGACTTTACTCCTGTATCCCATGTTATAGCTGCTATACATCCATTACCAAGATTTCAAAGACAGAATTGACACCTGGGGGGGGGGGGCGGATTTCCAAAATGTGGAGCTTTGTCCTGTATCTTAGACTACTGCAGTGCCCTCTATGTGGGGCTTCCCTTGGAAACTGTTTGGAAGCTTCTGTTATTACGGAATGCAGTAGCCAAGATTTTGACAGGGATGGATGCAAGAATGCATATGACATCTGGACTGAAGAAACTGCACTGGTTGCCTATTAGCTTCCAGTCCTAATTCAAAGTGCTCACGTTGATATTGGAAGCCCTTAAAAAATCTGGGCTCCAAATATATGAAAGAGCATCTCCTTCCTTATAGACCAGCCCAAAAATTAAGATCAGTAGAAGAGGACCTCCAGGTGTTTCCGATGTTTTCAAATTTGGGGGGAAGAGTGTTGTGAGGGGGCCTTCTGGGTGATGGCCTCAAAAATGCATATCTCTCACCATCACTTTGCAGCAGGAGCTGGGAACTGGGACCTGGCTTCTTATTTCCACCCCCCACACATGCTAACTTTGACAGGTGGGCAGAGCTGCCCATCGATCAAAATTCAGAAGGGTTTGCTGCAACTGTCAATACAGCAAATTCTTTTTGAAGCCCATTTACAGGAGCGGTTTGAGTCCCAACCGAGGCTGAAAATCCAGCAGAGCTCGCTTAATGCTCCTCAAACAACCCAGAGAAAGAGAAATGAACCCCTTTAGAAGACGTTTGTTGTTGTTACGAAAAGAAGTTCTCTAATAAAACAGCAACAGGACTGAAGAAAAGAAGTTGTGTTTGAGTAGAGATTTGAGTCATGGGCTGATCCTTCCAGGTGCTGAGTACCTTCAAGTCTCTTCATGTTGGGAAGAGATAGAAGCTCTGCAACCTGCAGAGCTGGGCCCTCAGGGGAGCAAAGAAACATGAAGACATACAGTGTGGAGGATTTGTTTTAATGGGAAGAGCTTTCATGCAGACGCTGATTTCTACATCCCAAAGTTGTGTTACTTGAAACATAAAAGAGCGCAGGGACCCTCTACTGTAGCAGTAGCCACAATAGTCTTATAAAACAGGATGTTTTATGCATGTGATTATATGTTTTTATCCATATTTTTTTTTACCTACTTTAGGATATTCAGTTAGGATTGCATGAATTTAAACTAAATATATTATGCTGATGGCTGACACTTGTGGAAGGAGATTTCTCTTACTCTTTTGGCTGTGCCCGCTCCAGGTTGGAGCAGCAGAAAGGCCAGGATGTTTGAATACTCCTCCATGGAGTAGATAGGGATGAAGGATCTGGCAATTTCAGATATCTCAGTTTCCCATTTTCCCCAACTTAAATTCCATTCTACACATTTGCTCATTAAAAAAAAAACCTCATGAAAATTCATCAGCATTTTTGTGCAAATTTCCCCGAATAAAAGCATTTTTGTATGCAGTTTTGTTTCTGCAAGTAATCTATTCTATTACTTTCCTTAATATATTCATTTTATGCACGCTTCTCCCTAATATATGCATTTGTGTAAAGATTGTGTAAACATTACACAAAACATTGTGTAAACACCGTACTGAAAAATTTCGATAAGTGCAAATTTCAATCGATTGTTGTGTCTCGGTTCCCACGTTGTTTTGTAAAGTGAGAATTGGATAGATCGACTTTTAAATGAGAACCGAATCAAATTTCACCACCATCTCTAGCCCTGTATAAATTGAATATTAGCGCACTGGAGGGGGGAGGAATCTAGGGTGCAACCTATTGACTCCCATTTTGTACATGCAGAAAAACAAGAGGGTTTCACACAAACCATTCCTTCCCCCGATCTTTCAAATGGGGCTGCCATTGCCAGGACAGCCAGGTTCTGCCACCATTTTGTGCATCCCCTTTGTTGCAAATGGTTCCAAAGGTGAGCAAGGAAGGATCTGCCTCAGCCTTTGCCAAGTACCAGAGGGTTGCTGAAGACTGAGCTGGCTGCTGCACAGAGCAAATCTGCTTGTCAGTTCAGCACAGAAATTCTCCACTGACATGGTCAAGAGAACTTCCTGATCAAAATCCCTGAGCTTTCATCATTTCTATTGCCACTGGCGCCTGGCCTTGCTTTCTGGAAAGCTGCCTTAACAGCCCTTTCATCTCAAAATATACCTTTCCAACAGCACCTTTTTATCTCTGTGAAAATACATTTGGGTCCCTGCTTCCTGTCCTTGTTCTTGTTCTGAGATGGTCAGTTTATCATGAATGCAAGGGAAACTAAAATGAGCATTAAGTTGTTTCTGGCATGATATATTCCACAGTGAAGAATAATGTACACCCAGGACTTACTGAGGCACAGCTCCACACGTTAAAGCAGGGATTGGCAACCTAAGGCCCATGGGCCACAAGCAGCCCATGGGGGTCATTTAACCGGCTCATGGACCCCCACCTCCTTGGGGACCCCCGCTGCCCCCTTGGCCAGCTCCTGTGCGCCACGCAAAACCATTGCGGAGCAGAGCAGGGACCGCCTTCGGCGATGCTGGCCGGCTTCCCATTGGCTGCAAGAAGCTCCTGCAGCCAATGAGAAGCTGCGCATGCCTCCTCTGCGCCAGAAGGAGTGCTGGAAATAGCATTTGCGCATGCATTCGTGCACACGTACTCTGGCCCACTGTGGAGTCTGCAGGACCATGAACCGGCCCAAGCCACAGAAACTTTGCCAACTGCTGCATTAAGGCTTTGTGGCCAAACACTCTTTTTTTCCCTTTTTGCTGCAGAGCTTTCCACACACAAAACTCACTCTTTAACATGGAGCTTTAAGGCATGGAATGTGCCTGGAAAGCATGGAGGACAGGTAAGTGTGGCTAAGCCCTTGGTGTGTTAGTCCTCAACAGTTTGAAAGACCCAGCAACTGGAGGAGAGAATAATGCAAAGATCTCGCTGCCAGGAGATGTCGTTCCTAAAACTGTTGATCATTAGCCAAACGGCATAGATCAAGATCTTTTTAACCAGCAGCGCTGCAGTAACTGGAGAGGGCGACTAAAGTCAGCGATCACAATTTTTCCTGTAATTACTGCATAATGAAACTAATTTCTTTTCACCCCAGATGCCTTTCACCTCTTGCCAGCAGCACATTCCTGTAGAATATGAATGCTAATAATGAAGTGGCTGGAGACAGGCAGTGCTTTCAGATTGGAGGGCCTGACTTTTTAATAGTGTTCTGAGCGTGATGCCAAGAATGCAGGGATCGTGCTACTACTGTCCCTCGCAGAATCGTTTGGGGTGGGGAGAAACAGGTCACAAAATGAATTTAGGGCTCTGCGGCATGTTTCTATATGTTCCTTTTCATCTCTGATTTTGCACTGCAGTGAAGGAAAGGATAACGTTCGTTCTGAGCCTCCCTATTAGATGTTCGCTCTCTCCTAATTGCAGTGTCTTGGGATCTCCTTTCAATGATGAGCCAGGAGTTCTCTTCAGATGAAATGAATTGAAAATGGGAAGATGTATATCATGCCTCGCTTCTTAAAATCAGAGAACTGTAGAGTTGGAAAAGGTCCCAAGGGTTAATCTAGTCCAAACCACTGCAATGCAGGAATCACAGCTCAAAACCAACTGACAGATGGCCATCCAATCTCTGTTCAAAAACCTCCTAGGAAGGAGAGTCCACCACCTTCTGCTCCACTGTTGAACAGCTCTTACTGTCAGGCAGTTCTTCCTAATGTTTAGTCAGAATCTCCTTTCTTATCATTTGAACCAATTGGTCTGGGTTCTCCTCTCTGGAGCAGCAGAAAACAAGCTTTTTAATTTTTTTTAAATTTTTAAATTTATTACTTATACCCCGCCCATATGGCTGGGCTTCCCCAGCCACTCTAGGCGGCTTCCAAAAAAATATTAAAATACTGTAATACATCAAACATTAAAAGCTTCCCTAAACAGGGCTGCCTTCAGATGTCTTCTAAAAGTCTGGTAGCTGTTGTTCTCTTTGACATCTGGTGGGAGGGCGTTCCACAGGGAGGGTGCCACTACCGAGAAGGCCCTCTGCCTGGTTCCCTGTAACTTGGCTTCTCGCAGTGAGGGAACCGCCAGAAGGCCCTCGGTGCTGGACCTCAGTGTCCGGGTAGAACAATGGGGATGGAGACACTCCTTCAGATATACTGGACCGAGGCCATCACATCATTTCTCAGTCTTCTCTTCTCCAGGCTAAACATATCCAAATCCCTCAACTGTTCTGCATAAGTCTTTGTTTCCAGAACCTTTATCATCCTGGTCACCCTCTACTGCACACATTCCAGCTTGTCAATATCCTTCTTAAATCAGTGGTGATGGAATTTGTTTTCTGCCACCATTCAATATCCCAACATACCCACTGGGACTGACAAGTTTTTACCAAGGAATTCTTTTAAGGTCTGCTGACACAAATCTAGTGATGCTCAGAGAATCCCCACCCCCCAGCTCAATTTTTTCACTTAGCCTGAGGTTCTATATGACCTTCTCTTGCTGATAAATGCACATTGATTCAGCCGTCCAGCAAGTAAGCACTTAGCCCCTCTTCTCTTTCCCAATTTCCTGTCTTCTTTCTGACCAGCCTTTGCTAACCTGATTACCTCCAAATGTTTTGGACTCCAACTTCCACCAGCCCCAGCCAGCATGCCCATGCTCCCATCAGACATGCCGGGCTGAGGCTCATGGGAGTTGTAGTCCAAATCATCTGGAGGTCACCAAGTTAGCAAAGACTGATACATGTAGAGGTTGACGCAGCTTTCAGCTTGTGCCTTTTTCTCCATTATTGATACGCAGGAGTGTCAGTGTTGATTGATTAAAATGCCACAGGAAGTGGAATCTTTATGTGTGGGTTTTATTAATAGACTTCTGCAAAGATGCAGCCATTTGTAATTGAGTTTGATCTCTTGCATTGAACGCATGAAAACTAGGGAGTAGCCAAAAGAAATTCAGCACAAGTTTCTGCTTGAAATTAGTGATTTCATGGTGCTGAGGTGAAACTCCCCCAGGCCCCTAATTTCTACCTTTTTTATGGCTGTTCTCCCATGTTCATAGCCAATTTTCCCCCACCTGGTTCATTCCTCCAGAAGTGATCCCAGCTAATCAGGGATCATATACGGGATGCCATGATGTTATGCTTCTGTGCAGTCGGAATAATATTTGACTGTTTCCAGATACCAATAGAAGCAAAATGAGCTTGGGTATATTGAGGACAATGCTGTCCACAAAGGTCACATAAATGATCCAAGCCAATAAAGGATCCCAGAAGAATCGTTTGTGTCCAGCTCTTTTGCAAAGATCCCTGAGAAAAAGTAACGACAGGGGAGCCCTTTTTCTATTATTATTCTACTGAAGATTTTTCGTGAAATGCCCCCTACTTTGCTCAGCTTTAATAAAATCTTTCCTAAAGCATTTTGAACCGGTGCATTTCTAATCCCTTTTTAGAGATAAGAATAGTTTACAAAAACTTCTAAGTGGAGTTGAGCCCGCTCCAAAGCAATTATACACATGTTCTAAATATGCACTTACAGAGATGGGGCAAAAGTGTAAACAGAAGTTTTTCCAGTTATGAATGAAAAAAGTTAATGGGAAACAGCGAAAAAATTAGAAGTAATGAATATAATGGGAGGGGGAGAACGTTTAACTGTTTTCAATGTACAAATAGCAGGTTTAAAAATAATTTAGATGTTATAAAAATAAAATTTTAAACATCCCAAAGTTAGATGGCAATGTATACAATCAAAATAATGTTGTGTTTAATGTAAGGTTAAGATGGATGAGGCCACCCTGGAGGATGGGGGGACAACATAGCCAAAGGAATGTTCCACTTTGTGGCGCTGTTGGCAAGGCAGACCAGGGTTGGATCTTTGCCAGAAGATGACCCTCCAGCAGGGGCTTCACTCACAAGAGTTCCCTGGGCTGCCTCCCCATTTGCAGCCTGCTTATTGTTCACTCACCTCTCACTCTGATGTGTGAGTCACCGAGAGTGAGAAGGAGTGTGATTTGGAATACAGTCGTACCTTGGAAGTCGAACAGAATCCATTCCAGAAGTCCGTTCGACTTCCAAAACTTTTGGAAATCAAAGCGTGGCTTGTGATTGGCTGCAGGAAGCTCCTGCAGCCAATCAGAAGCCATGGAAGCCACACTGGGCGTTCAGCTTCCAAAAATCATTCAAAAATCAGAACACTCACTTTCGGGTTTCAATCATTCAGGAGCCGATTTGTTCGGGAGCCAAGGGATTTGAAATACAAGGTGTGACTGTACTGTGTCCAGTTATGGTCACTTCGAAAAGGATATTGTAAAACTGGGAAAAGGTTCAGAAAAGGGCCACCCAAACAATCAAGGGGATAGAGAGAATCCCCATGAGGAAAAGTGGCAGTGTTTGTGACATATTAATTTAGAGGGAAAAGGGAGGAAGAGGCAACATGAGAGAAGAGTATAAAACCATGCATGGCGTCATAGCTGGCTCAAAACATTTTGCTGCTTAAGGCAAAACAAAATCTCTCTCTCTCTCTCTCTCTCTCTCTCTCTCTCTCTCACACACACACACACACACTGCTGCTGCTGCTGCTGCCTCCTTCTCTGCCTCTCACTGCCCTGCCACCACCCAGCTTACTCCTCCTCTGTCCTCGCCAACACCTGAATCTACTGAAGGCAGCAGGGGGAAGCCCCAGTGTGCTGAAGGCAACAGGGAAGAAATGAAGGAGGCCAGAAAGGAGCAGGTGGCAGCGGGAGATGGAGGAGGTGGGCAACAAGTGCAAGAGTTGCCAAGAGGAGTGTTCCTCCAGGACCCAGGTGCACTCCAACCTGCTGTCTCCAACCTGCCTCCCCAAGCCTCATGGGTGGGCCGGCCCTGGATGGCACGGAGAAAGTGGGTAGAGTGCTAAGCATTTGGGTACTTTGCTTTCAAGAGAACAGGGAGCAGGTTCTGCTACACGCCATGGAACTTTGTGGAAAACACAGCTTAAGTCGTTCAAAAAGAATATATTGGAGCACCGCAAATCATCGGCCCATGTCTTGTTCTTGCTTTTATTATGTATTTTGTGGTATTATTCTGTATTTTTACACTGTGAACCACCCTGAGATCTTCGGACGAAGGGTGGTATACAAATTTAATTAATTAATAAACAAATAAACAATAATAATAATAATAAATGCTTATGTAGGAAACAGTAGATCTAGCTGATAGGCAACACATGGAGATCTGTATTGATCATTGAAATGTATCCGTTGTTGTTGCTGTTGTATAATTCTAAGATGATTGCATAATTTTAGAACGCTGTATAATCTTAGAAGAGGGCAGGGCTGTGACTATCATGAAGGGGCTATGCACTTCTGAATTTGCCACAACACCTCTACAGGTGGGTCATTTGGTGTTCACTACCTGTACCTACATTTGAGGATAATTTTGGAGCCCAGGGCAAGGAGCAGGAAAGGTCCTCCTGCCACAGAGAAAGCCAACTCAGGTAAATTGTACCACAGCAAAGCTGCCTGTTCTGTGGAATTATTATCCAAAATGGTTCCTCTGTGGAGAAAGGACTTTTGCTTGTCCTGGGTTTCAAAGTGCATCTCTTCTTGCTCTCTGTGATCATTTATGGAAAGACTAATAGACCAAGATCTATGCCACAATAAATCTGTTAGTCCTCAAGGTCTCACAAGACTGGGTTTGACTTCTTCCTCGGTTTGCCTCAGAAACCGGGAGAAGCAGGTGAGAGAAGTGACTGGAGAGCAGGGATCCTCGATTCCAACCCTCCATTCCTTCCCCAGGAGTTGGAGGGCTGTGGCAGCAGCTGAAGCTTTTCCTCCTACATCCTCCACTAGACTTCCTTGCCTGAGGGAAATGCTGCTCTTGTCTTCTCCCTGTTTCCATGGCAGTGCCAGAGCCTTCCGGCTGAGTCCGTGCTGTGTCTGAGGGGCCTCTCGCAGCTCTCCGGCAGCTTCCCAGGCAGAGCTTTTTGTGCGTCTGTGTGGTTGTTATTGTCCTTCGGTCTCTTCATCTCCCTGTCAACACCTGAAAGAGCACCTGGATTGCTCTGTGTTTCTGACAGCAGCAGCCATAGATCCCCCAGATTAAAACAACAGGGGGCGAGTTGGGTAATAGGAACATGCAATATGATGTGACCATTTCAGAGATGAAAAATGCTGGTGACTGTGGACAGGGGAGAAGACACTCTGTAAGTTGTTGTTATTTCTTGCATTTATATCCCACCTTTTTCTCCAAGGATCTCAAGGTGGTTCTCCCCCTACTCAGTGAATCTGCACAACGACCCTGTGTGGTATGTTAGGCTGAGAGGCAGTGACTGGCTCAAAGTCACCTTGTGGGCTACGTGGCTGGGCAGCAATTTGAACCCTGGTCTCCCAGGTCCTAGTCCAACACTCTAACCACTATGCAGCACTGCCTCTCTAGGGATGGGTGAATCTGTTTTGGTTTATCTCCATTTTCCCACTTTATATTTGGTTCACCACATTGTCACATCAGTTGTGAACTTTCAAAAAAAAAGCCTCACAAAAATTCACATGCAATTTTCGTGCCAATTTGTAGCATCACAGAATCATAGAATTGTAGAGCTGGAAGGGGTCCCAAGGGTCATCTAGCTCAACCCCCTGCTTTGCAGGAATCTCAGCTACTCGTATTATTTATTTATTCAGACATTCGTTTTATTTACATCCTGCCCTTCAACCTGGGGGTTCCCATGGCGGCACACAACAATTAATCAAATGCACACATCAATATGAAGACCATGAAGCCGACAACTCAAATAAAACAGAAATTAAAACATTCAAACAGCAAGTCAAAAGGGAATCGAATAACAGCTTAGGGCTCACACATACTTGCATGCAATTTTGCCTAGCTATGGGGTGCCCCCTGCTCACTCCACTTGCCATACCCCACTCCTCCTCTTCCTTCTTTTCATTTCACCCCCACCAATGATATCAGCCCTATCTTTTCTTCCTCCTTTTTCCCTTTGCCCAAGCTTCCCCCAAGCCACCTCAGCTCCAAGGGAAAGGCAGAGAAATCTCTCCGTCAACTGCTCTTTCACAGTTCCTGGAAGAGAGAAGCGCTTGATTTGCTCCGAAGCCAGAATTTTCCCTCTTGGGGAAATGTTGCTTGCAAATAAACCACCTGAAGATTGTTTTAGGTCATCCCATACACACTTCCACCACAACTGACTGGATAGTCTCTCCTACCAAACACCAAATAAATCCCTTACTATGATATTAGGGATCAAAAAAGGAAGCAGATTTCTAAGGAAGGAAGGAGTATTAAGACATTCTAGTGTTAAACATGAAGCAATAGTGGCATCCAGTGGCACAGTTTCATTCATAAAACACTACACAAAACACTTGAAATGTTACATTTTATTGCGCCACCTGTTCTGACAAGGCCATTGGTTCATGAGCTGGCCTGGGTACTATTCTCCAGAATCCCTGAAGAAACATTTTGCTTCAATGACTTAACTATTAATGGGTCTCGAAGGGGAGATGTGGGCCTCCTGATAAAGACACAGGTCGTGATGCTCACTGCTTGTGCCACCACAGCTGTTCAGGAATCAAGATAACCACAGCCCACCAGACATACACAGGCCTCGCTGGGTGTTTGGTTATGGTGAACGTTTTCTTTTGCTTCCTTCTTTGCTTGACAGAAATAGGGTGCTGCTTCTCAGGCAAGGCTGGCGTAGGCTGTGCTCAGCTTTCAAGCCCCAGGCCCAGCTGATGTTCCAACCCAGCTGTTGTTGGACTACAACTCCCATTCTCCCCAGCTAGCAGGGACCAGTGGTCAGGGATGATGGGAGTTGTAGTCCAACAACAGCTAAGGACCCATGTTTGAGAACCACTGCTATAAGGCCTATGAGGAGCCAGTGTGACCAAGAGGCTCCAGATCTTGGCCTGGGAGGAGCTTGTGAGAAAATGATGATGATCACACTTAGGCTGCATTCACATAGCAGTTTATTCTGTTTCCCCAACATTTCCCTAACTGTTAGTTTCCGTATCACATTTCACGCAACGTAAAAGCCGCTTCTGGAAATCTAGCAAAATGGAGTGGGCATTCAGCATGAACTTGTGTGTTAATTGCTTCCAGAAATTATTTCCTTATTTCGTAAGATTTAGGCACTGCTCAATTGTAAAGAAAATCCCTCAAAGCAGTTTACAAATATTTACAATAAAATTATCAATACAAAAAAATTAACAACAGTAGTTCAAAACTTTCGAAATGTTAAAATAACTGTAGACTAAAAACAGGTTAAAACCTACACCAACATTCTAAACATCTGGACTGGCTTGTTGAAACAAGAATGTTTTTAGCCAGCACCAAAAGAGTACAGTGAAGACTCATGCCTGACATCAATAGGCAGGGAGTTCCAAAGGGTAGATGCAAAGTGTAGCTGCTGATACACTAAAATATCGTGTTCAGTGGCATTGATAGCAGTGCTAATTACATTGACTGAAGTAGTCAAGTTGGTGTATATAAGGTGATCTTGTAGGTAAACTAGTCCCAAATTGTTAAGGGCTTTAAATACTAAGCCCAGTATCAAATGGGCAGCCAGTGCAGAACTCTGGGTGAATATTTAGTGCAGCCCTACACTGCATGCTTACATTCCTGCCACTACCACAGCCGATCCTCTAGATCTCTGCAAATCTGAGCACGTCAGAAAATTAACTTCCGTTGAAACCATGTCTAGCCAGTCTTGATAAAATGTTGGACTTTTCTTTGCCACTAATATCCACAAGATGGCAGCAGATACATTGTCAGTGCTTGTAAGAAGTGGATGAGCAATAGAAGAAAAATGGTCAGGTTAAAAGTACCTCCCTGAATTTTCATGTAGAGGAGGAATTTTTTTTTTCATTTTTAGATTCAATATCTCCAGTCAGGGAGAACAAGGCTTCCCTTCCTGATATTGCTAAGAAGCTGGCATGGAGGCTGGTTAACTTACGTCCATTTCTTGATTGTCACTTAAAGGCATTCAGTCACTGAAATAAAGAAGTAAACATATTTACTCCTAGCTCTTGTAGGAATGGCTTAGGCATTAAGATTAGGTAGAGAATGGAGGCTTATTGTTGTTACTCTGTAGCTTCTTGAGAAATGCTCCTGTTCCATGCACTTTCCCTCAAACCAGCTTCTATCCGATTTGAAAATGCAAGGCGCAGTTAATCTGAGGTGTGTACAGTTCAGGCAGTCATCGCACATGCCCAGATAACACTTCAGTTAACTGGAATTTTACATGGGGAAACCAATCAGGTAATGGGCACTGGGTGAAGACATCCCCTCTCTCCCTGAGCAAGCTGGGTCAAGAAGGTCAAAAAAAACAGTGTTAAACTTGCATTAGATGCTGAAGATATGTTCTCTCCTTCAAATCGGCCTTCATAATCTAAGCAACTGATGTCAACTTCAGTCAATTTTATTGGCACATTCCAGCAGATTATAAATACAGTGGTACCTCGGGTTACATATCCTTCAGGTTACATATGCTTCAGGTTACACACTCTGCTAACCCAGAAATAGTACCTCGGGTTAAGAACTTTGCTTCAGGATGAGGACAGAAATCGTGCTCCAGCGGCACGGCAGCAGCAGGAGGCCCCATTAGCTAAAGTGGTGCTTCAGGTTAAGAACAGTTTCAGGTTAAGAATGGACCTCCGGAACGAATTAAGTACTTAACCTGAGGTACCACTGTAATGCTGAACTCATCCTTGTGATCCACTATAGACCTATAAAAGATTATTGATAAAGAGCCAAAATGGACCAAGGATGGAAAAGTCCTTTCTGAAACAACTGCCACGGGATTCAATCTTACTAATTTGGGTGATGGAGTAAAGACCCTCATAGAGGGGAAGCAGAAATACAAGAAGCTAAGGAAGACTAAGGAACAATTAATTCAGAAATAAGTTGGAGTGAAATTGAACATGCAGGTGGTGGTTGTTGTTGTTACTATCACAATCATCTGTAACATGCCACAAAACATGTTCTCTGATGGCTTGCAAGAAATGAAAGAACAGAATACAATATTGAAATACAATAACAGAACAAATAAATAGCAGCGCAAAAACTTTCAAATCCTGCAATCCTCCAGTCCCTGGGAAGTATATTTTCCTCTCCAAAGGCCAACAGAGAGACCCGATGTGAAACACTGCTCTCCTCACTGCAATGGAAACTACCTGTTCTAAATGGGAGGGGATATAGTAAATAAAATAAGTGCTCTGTGTTATGTTGTGGGTGAACATATCAGATGACACAGCGATTCTTCAAACAGCTCTTGTTTATTCACAGGCCAGAACAGAACTGAACTGAAGGGTTCAGCCAGCCTGTTTATATAAAGCTCCACTAGAATGCAACAGTAACCATTTTCTGTAACTATCCAGTCACCGAACGTCACTTTTGATCCCTTATTTGCATATGTGGACCAGAACTATCTACAGTATCCCCCTGCTGGCCCAGGGTGAGAACTTCAGTACATAACACTCTGCTCTTACTGCCTCTCTGCCAGCAGCACCCCAACAGGGGATTGGCCAATGAAGTTCCACCACCTTAGGTTCCCCGTCCCCTACTCTTCAGGATTGGATCATAATCCTCAGAGTAAAATACAAAACCAGTTATATATATATATCAGACACATCAAGAGCCCAGGCAGGCATAGGCAAACTTGGGCCTCAAGATGTTTTTTGGCCTACAACTCCCATGATCACCATTTAAAAAGAAAACACCCTCCAATTTTTCAACTCCACTTTTTGGAAATTAGTTCAGATTTGGTTGCCTTGTATTTCTGGCCAGCTGTCTCACAAAATGAGATCACGAAGCTGTGATAAGGCACTTAATGAAGCCAGAATTCTGGCTTAACACTTAGAAAGGCAGCCTCACTTAGTGGATTCGAGGGATTAACTTTTTTAATTCTACAGGATGGGGATGGAAGTGCCACCATTCCTATTTACAAGATGGGAAATGGAAACCATCCTTGTAATGATTCCCCCTTTACTCAAAGGGTAACATAATCACAAATTGTGCTGAATTCCTACTACACAGAGTAGAAGACTTGAAAGCAATAAAAAGAACAAGTTGGATTTGGTGTGGGCTTCTGCATCACAAATAATTGCTTTATTTCAAATCATTTTGTCGTCAAGTGTTCTGTGCTTCTGTGCTGCCTTTCTTGATCTGAAGGCTGCCTTCAGTTCTGTAAATGAGGAAAGACTGCGCTCCAAGCTTCTAAACACCAACTTGGCTACTTGATGTTGGAGCTGACTTTAAACTGCTGCTGTTGTAAGGCAGCAAATGGGCTTCACAGGTGGTGAAGTGGGGTGCTTATTTCACACTCTCATACTAACAAACCTTTTGGAAGCGAAAGACGCAAACGTGCCTCCCGTTTTAACCCAGAAAATAAGAAGAGTCAGCTTATCAGAAGTTTGGGAAACATTGCGAAGGTGCACTGAAAAGCAGCACGACATCTGCTATGAATACAAACCATATTATAGGCTGGGAAGGCAAAAGGTTTAAAGGGCAACCTAATCACATTCCTTATTTTCAAAGGTATGAAAACAAATGCAAATGAGCCAGATGATCGTGTGCCAATTTGAAAAGTCATCCAAGTTTGCAAGAAAATGGTCTTGAAGATGTCCTCCACTGATTCTCTCTCTCCACCAGATGTCACACTTTTCTTTTTTGCCTTTCTTTCAACCTCAATCATTTGCTTTTGCCTGCATATCCCATTCGTAGAAGGAAGGGGACAATCCTTCTGACTCAACCTGATATCTCTTTGCGCTGGCAAGTCCTTGAAATCAGCCGTCATTGTGTTCCACCCTCACATAGCACCCCAAACACCACAAGAGCAATTCGTGAAGGGGAAGGTTTTCCATCTGAAGAAAAAAGGATTGTGCTAAACAATGATCTGGAGAGAGAGGAAATGAGTGGTGAAACTTCTTAAAAGGCCATCCCTGGAATCTGCCCAGTCAATGTTTTCATTACTGCCAGAGAAACTGTCCAGCAGGGCGGCAGAATCACAAATGCAGAATGTTAAGCAGGAGGGATTTTGTTACTTCATCCAAGGTAACAAACAAAGGAACTAATGTGGTATTTTATGAAAAAGGATGTTTTGTTCTGATACCTCAAATGAAGCCAAGAGAGGGGGAAGAGTTTGTTTTCTTGAGCTGAAGCCCCTTTCTAGGTGTGGGGTATTTTATTTGCTCCTGACCTGTTTCTGGGCAGTAAAACGAGGATGAGATGAGAGGGGATGCGGTTAAAACCATAGCGACCCATCCAGAAAAGTTTATTTGTGCGATGAATTAGGGTGGCATTCAGCACTAGTCCTACTCAGAGGTGACCCACTGAGGTGAATGGCAGTGACTTGTATTAATCTCAGTGGGTTTACTCTGTGTAGGGATTAATTGCATAAGAACAGAAGAAGAACCTGCAGGGCAATGGTCCATCTAGCATCCTGTGCTAACAGTGGACAACCAGATGCCTCAGGGGGAAATCTGCAAACAAGGCCTGAGCACAAGAGTTCTCTGCCCTCCTGTGGTCTCCAGCAACTGGCGTTGGGCAGCATTAGTGCGTCCGACCTTGGAGACAGGGCATAGACACTGCAGGTAGTAGCCATCACTAGCTTTATTCTCTGTGTACTTGTCCAATCCTCTTTTAAAGGCAGCCAAGTTGGTATTATTATTATTATAGCCATCACTGTCTTCTGCGAGAGTCAGTTCCATGGCTTGAACTATGTGCTGCATGTAGAAATACTTTTCCTTATCTGTCTTGAAGACAACCCTTAGTCACAGCTTCCTTAAGAATATTAGGAATCTTGCTGGATTGGACCAAAGGCCTCTCTAGCCCAGCATCCTGTAAACCACAGTAGGCCTACTAGGAGAGAACTGTGCACAGTATGACAAGGAAATCTCCTCCCATCAGTATTTTTGTGAAGGCTGATGTTCTGCAAAATACATTGCTAAAGGCTCATTGCTTTGGATAGGATGTCCATCAATGATCAGTGAATCCCTCCCCCTTTGTTCAATGAGGCTTAATCTCCAGTACAGTGGTGCCTCTGGATGCGAACGGGATCCGTTCCGGAGCTCCGTTCGCATCCTGAGCAGAACGCAACCTGCGTCTGTGCGCCTGTGCGTCATCTGCATGTCATCTGCATGTCTGTGCGTGCACGGGTCACGATTTGCCGCTTCTGTGCATGCGCGTGACATCATTTTGAGCGTCTGCGTGTGCGCGAGCAGCGAAACCCGGAAGTAACCCGTTCCGTTACTTCTAGGTCGCCGCGGAGCGCAACCTGAAAACACTCAACCTGAAGCTACTTTAACCCGAGGTATGACTGAAGTCCTTTTTAGGACCCGCTCTAGGCAAAGTGCCATTTATGCATAGCATTCTCTGTGGTGGCCCCTAAGCTGTGGAACTCCCTTCCCACAGAAGTGCATCTGGCACCTTCAATATACATCTTCCGGATGATTCTGAAGACGCAACTCTTTATACACCTGGCTTTTAACACTAGAGGTGTGTCTTTTTATCACTGTAAGTAGTTTTCAATGGTTTGTAAAGTTGTTTCATTTTGTTGGTTATTTAATAAAATGTAAGGTGGTGGCACTGTGGGTTAAACCACTGAGCTTAGGGCTTGCTGATCGGAAGGTCGACAGTTCAAATCCCTGCGAAGGGGTGAGCTCCCATTGCCCGGTCCCTGCTCCTGCCAAAGTAGCAGTTCAAAAGCACACAGTGCAAGTAAATAAATAGGAACCGCTACGGCAGGAAGGTAAACGGTGTTTTCGTGCGCTGCTCTGGTTCACCAGAAGCGGCTTAGTCATGCTGGCCACATGACCCAGAAGATGTCTGCGGACAAACGCCGGCTCCCTCAGCCAGTAAAGTGAGATGAACGCACAACCCCAGAGTCATTCACGACTGGACCTAACGGTCAGGGGTCCCTTTACCTTTACCTTTAAGGTAAGGTAAAAGGTAAAGGAATCCTGGACGGTTCAGTTCAGTCAAAGGTGACTCTGGGGTTGTGGCGCTCATCTTGCTTTCAGGCCGAGGGAGCTGGCATTTGTCCACAGACAGCTTTCCAGGTCGTGTGGCCAGCACTTCTGATACACTGGAACACCATGACAGAAACCAGAGCACATGGAAACACCATTTACCTCCTGCCGCAGCCGCTTGATTGTATGAGAAACCTCACAGCAATTTACAAAACGGGTAAAGCAATAGAATTGTCACTAAGAACAATTTACAACAATAATTTGAAACATACAAGAAGTTAAAGCACCACAATAGACAAACAAACTAAAACTCGCATCAGCTTTCTGAACATCTGGGTAGGCTTGTCTGAACAAGAGCATCTTCAGCAGGAGCCAAAAAAGGATACAGTGTAGGCTCCTGCCTGATATCAATAGGCAGGGAGTTCCAAAGTGTTGGTGCTGCCACACCAAATAATCAAGTTCTTACAAATGCTGTGCAGGTATTATGTGGCCCCTGTAAAAGTGCCAAATCTGCCAATCAAAGTGGTCAAGTGAGCGCATGTGGAGTAAGGTGATCTCGTGGGTCCCAAGACTTTATATACTAATAGTAACACCTTGAACATGACCCAGCAGCAAACTGGCAACCAGCACAGATATCTGAGCAGGGGCGTTATATGCTGCCAAGGCCCCACTTCTGCCAGCAATTGTGCTGCAGCATTCTGCACTGTCTGCAGCTTTAATGCTGCAGCCTGCCCTGGGACTTTAGGTTGAGGGGGTGAGTCATAAAGTAATCATAATAATCTTTACTCAGAGATGTGGTCCAATCAGCCTAACTCCCAGGTAAAGCTGCATCGGCTTGGGGCCCTTAAGGATGACCTTAAGGCAAGCATGAATAAGACTCTGCTGGTTCCCTCCTCATTTCCTGGTTTCTAACTTCACATGCTTCCCTTCCCAGTTATCTGACAATGACCTATTTTTAGACACACATCACCATGACTGGGAATGTCACTTGATAGAATACCATCCTGAAGATTCAAGTCTGTCACAGATAAACACGCACAGCAGACTGGTGCGCGGAAGTTGCCTCTGAGACCTGCTTCCCTGTCCGTTCCAGGATGCAGGAGATGAAAATCATTTCAAATGAACAGCGACTGGTCCCTGTCATGTCTCTTGAGTGAAGACTGAACATTATATTTAAAAAAAAAAAACACAAGAAAAAGAAAAGATGAGCTTTTTTCAAACTGACAGTCTAAGGAAGGTAGCCGAGGAGCAGGAGAAAAGCAGACCTTTTTCTCAACGTGGCTTGATACTGATGCTTTCCTTTGCCTCCATCCTCCAGTCCTTGCCATCAGATTCATCTAAAACAGACATACTGATACACACACACAGACAGAGAGAGAGAGAGAGAGAGAGAGAGAGAGAGAGAGATTCAATTTTAAAATATGTTAAATATGTTACTATTTTACATGGAGATTGTCTTTTTCTGCAGAATCAGTGTCCTACTATAGCAATAGTGAATCCTACAATGGACAAATTGCTTTATCATGTACAGAGCAAGATCTGGCTGTTTGCTACCATTAAGAGTTTTCCCTGTCTCTCTACTTTGTCACTTGCCATCCAAGGCCAGCTTGCCAGAGGCTCTGGTGGTTCTGACCTCAACAAGGCAATTTTCTCACTGTCTGCTTCAAAACATTACTCTCCCCCTTCCCCTCTCACACACAAATATTGAAAGCTTTGATATATCTGCAAGTTCCATCTCTCTAAATATGATGTGTTTGCCATCAAGGAGGAGATTTTCCCCATTTGCCTTGCCCCACCCTCCAGCCTGAAGCGAATTGCTTAATATATATGACATAAATGTTTATGCATGTTAAACATACTGTTCGTTGCTGATCATCTTTTTATTTTAGTTTATTTTGCCGTGATATTATATGACTTATTATGTATTGCTACTGCATTATTGTAATTTCGCAGACTTCGTGTGCATCACTTTGAGCACAGTTTTACTTGTGGGAATTGAGGTATGTTGATAAATTAACCATTTATTTAGTTATTTCATCACATTTACACCCCACATTTTACTCCAAAGAGCTCAAGGGCATACATGGTTCTCCTCATCTTCACAACAACCCTGTGAGGTAGGTTAGGCTGAGAAGCAGTGACTAGCCCAAGGTCTCCCAGTCAACTTCATGGCCAAGTGAGGATTTGAACCCTGGTCTCCGAGTGCATAGTCCATCACTCTAAGCACTACACCACAGTAGTTCTCAATGACAAAAAAAAAGTGTGGGGCATATCAGGATGTGGCTCTTCAAGGAACCTTTGAGAGCTTAAAGGTAGCTCCAAATTGTTCCATTCCAAGCCGGGTTTTCTGGCAGCAAGGGATGAGCAAGCAGTGAGCAGATGAGTTCCCTCAGTGTGAGAAGTGAGGTTACAGGGAACCAGGCAGAGACCCCTCGGTAGTGGCACCCGCCCTGTGGAATGCCCTCCCATCAGATGACAAAGAAATAAATAACTATCTGACGTTTAGAAGACATCTGAAGGCAGCCCTGTTTATGAAAGTTTTTAATGTCTGATGTTTTATTGTGTTTTTAATATTCTGTTGGGAGCCGCCCAGAGTGGCTGGGGAAACCCAGCCATTTGGGTGGGGTATGAAGAAGAAGAAGAAGAAGAAGAAGAAGAAGAAGAAGAAGAAGAAGAAGAAGAAGAAGAAGAAGAAGAAGAAGAAGTTGTTGTTGTTGCTGCTGTTGTTGTTGTTGTTGCATGTGGCCATTGACCAAATCCCATGTGGGTGGCCAGGGTGCAGAAACAGTGTAAAAGGAGTGGCGGAAAAAGAGAAAAGTCCATATGTTGCATTTTGAACACTAAATGTCTTTCATTAAATCTTTCTTTCTTTCTTTCTTTCTTTCTTTCTTTCTTTCTTTCTTTCTAGAATAGCTTTGGTTAGAGTGTGGGCCAGCCAGTGCTTTTTCTGGGGACACGGGGTACACATATCCCCCCAAAAACATTTTGTGAATCTTTGTACTTTTCTCCATTTACTGTATTTATTTTTCCCAATTTGAACTATAAAATAGTGATTTTCTTGAGTCAAAATGAGAGTACCAAAAAAAAAACCATTTTTTAAAGAAAAAAAAGCACCGGGGATAACTGTATATTCCTGCATTCCAGAGGGTTGAGCTGGATGATCTTCAGGGTCCCTTCTAAATCTACAGTTCTATGGTTCCATGAGGCCTGGTCCTCTGGAGCCACACCCAGCTTGCTCTTTTATCAGTTACATGTGTTAAAGCATCTTAAACAGATGGAGGGGGAGGGAGAAATGCAAACAACTTCACAATTCACAATTGTGGTGGCTGAGGACAGAGCATCTATTTCTGGGAAGCCAAGTGTCAGTACAGCTCGAGCAGCCCTCCCGAGAAATTCAACAGTTGAAAGAGGTTCAGTGCACTTTGCAATGCAGCGTGAAAACCCAGAGCTGGCTGCTGTGGCATTGAGGTTGCTGGATGTTTTCAGCCTTTTTTACAGGCTTCATTTGGGTCCTAAGGTCTCTTCACTGTTTCCCTGCTTCCGTGGAGATCAGAGGAGAAGGAAAAGAGAGCTTTCTATTAATTACAAAATGGAGAGTTTCTAAAATTAATTTTATATAAAAAAATGTTTTAATGAGCAACGCATTCCACATAGCTAGCAAGTCATTGTCACTCAGTAAAAGCCCCTCTCATTCTAAGCAATGGAGAGCGCTTATAAATAACCCCTTGAACGCGTGTTGAGGGAGGGGCTATTTTTGAAGAGCAGCGCAAAACTGATATACAGGAAAATAATAAGACTCCAGATTAGTTGAATGTTGGGAGATTCAGGACAGACAAAGGGGAAAATGCTTCTTCATATGGCACTTAGTCAAAATATGGAATTCGCTCCCACGATATACAGTGATGGCTCCCACATTGGACTGCTTTAAAAGGGAATTAAACAAATTTGTAGATGAGGAAGCAATCAATGGTTACTAGGCTGTAATTTCTGCATTTCAGAAGGTTAGACTAGATGGCCCTTGGGGTTCCTTCCAACTGTACAATTGTATGATGAGTATATATAGTCTCCGGTATCAGAGGTCTCTGAACACCAGTTGTGGGGGACCACAAGTGGAAGAGGGCTATTCCATTCATGCCCTGTTTGTGGGCTACCCAAAGGCATTTGAGTAGCTAATGTGACAGCAGAATGCTGGACTTGGGTTATGGTTTTCATGATCACATTTCTCTTTCTTGCAAGGAGCTCAAGCTTGGCATACATCTGGCTTAGGCTGCGAGATGATGACTGACCAAAGGTCTCTTCAGAAGGCTCTGGTTGCCAGGTGAACAGCCTGAAGATTCAGGAAGTTGATATGCTTTCACCTGGTGTCTGGGGGCCAAGTACCACATATTGTATGGTCCAAGCAGTGTGTGTGTCACCAGCCTGAGATGGATTGGCCAGTTGTATCAGTGATGTTGTGTTTGGGAGGGATTGGATTCCTCCAGAATGGGTCACCAAAACCCAAGCACATGTCGTGTGAATGTGGTGTCGTGCTTAGAGTGTTGGATTGGAGCATGGTTCAAATCCCCACTCACAGAGCTATGGCTCCCCAGGCGGTTTAATGGTCAATCCCAAGGAAAGGTAGATCTGTGAAGGGACTAGGAACCTCTGAACAACTCTCAGCACCCTTAACAGAAACACAGCTCTCATAATTCTTTGAGAGGTGTGATACCGCTTTCAATATATAGAGCAGATGAGGTTCTGGGTGGCAGACTGAACAGGCAAACAGGTCACCTGGGCTCAGTTTTCTCCACAAAGATCAGCTTTTTATTTAAATTATAGCGATGATTTCCAAATTTGCAACTAACTCTGTAGATAAATTGGCATATGCATGTTCCATGCATTCTTGGGGGCAATGAGTAAGCTGCCACCGTGACAGTTTCTGAATGATGAAATTGTCAAGCACACTTGCTTTTCTGGTATAGACATTGCTAGCTATAATGGAGGGGGGGTTGTGTTGTCCCCTCCTTTCCTTCCTCGAGTGCTTTCTAATTAATGAAACCCAACAATAGAGCTTTTGCTGTATATTTTAATGAGAGGTCACAGGCAGATGACCCATTCTGCTGCGGAACAACTGCACTTATCAATTAAAAATAACAAAAAAGAAAGATTCCTTCCTATCCCCCGGAGGCTGGTGCCTTGATCAGAAGGAAGATAGTGGCAAGGGGCGAAACAGCAGGAGACCCTCGTTCTCAGCCGGAGCCGAACCGTCGTAGTGCCATCTCGGGCACAATTACTGCCACCATCAGGTATAACTGCTAAAGTATTCGTCCCTGAGCAGGTAATTTAATCTAAGCAAAGCAGCTTGACCTACAAGTGACCCCTGAATTCTGACTCTCCACACTGCTCCTGTCCGCAAAAGCCAAGATTCTGAGTTAGGAGAGCCACCCACTAAGGCTTTGTTGTGGCCTCAAAAGGTGGACTCGGGGCTTGATTTCAGTCCAGGCTGGCCCACAAGGGAATGGACCCATTTTTGCTATTCTTGAAATACCAGGGTTCTCTCTCAAATACATGGAATAAATTGTTGTTTCATTGGGACAGTAGGCCATTTCAGCACTGGCTTCTTTTGGATGAGAGACAATGGGTGAGGTCCTCTCAGCTCAAATGAGGTCTCAGTCCCAGTCACCCACATCCAGTGGTTCAGTGGCCCATTCAGAAGTGGCCCATTCATGATAGTCACAACTACACCTCCTCACAACCACACACTCCTTCCAAGATTATGCTGTACTGTATTAATAATTGGGGACATGCTGCAATGATCAGTGCAGACATCAATCTGTTGCCTTCCAGCGAGATCTACTATTTTCTGTACCTGGACAGATGATTCAGAGTGCTGTAATATCTTCTTCTGTAGTGACTTAAATTGTACTTTCCTTGAAGCTCCATTACAACTAACAGAATTTGCATGCCATTCTTTCGAAACTGAAGCACCTTGTGTCCCGAGTGTTCCCATATGCTTAGCTTTGGCGCATACAAAACCATTCCTTGTTGTTGTTCTTCCTGAGTCCCTTTTCAAGGGTGACCCTAAGAGCCAATCCTCCGTGACTGATTCACCTCTACTCACTCTGATTGGCTCTCATCAGTGCAAAGGGTGGGAAGACTTCTTCTTGGTGACTTTTAATGCTGCCTTGGTTGGCTCTAGGACACTGAAGACGGGGACCCTGCTACAGAAATAGTTATAGGACCTTGGCCCCCTGTAGACCAGACCACTACGCTTCTGCCACCACCTTCAAGGGCCTGATTTGGCCCATAAGGTTGGGGGAGGGGGAGGGACATAACTCAGTGGTAGAGCCCCAGCTTTGCATACAGACAGTCCCAGGTTCAATCTTTGGCAACTCCAGGTAGGACTGAGAATGTCCCTTGCCCGAAATCCTGGTGAGTCACAGCTAGGGATAGGGGAAGAAATTTTATTCAGTTCACATTTATAAGTGAGTGCACATACTGAAACAACATGCAAACTGAAACACAAGCATCCTTAAAAATGGGCACATTTCTGAATTTTGCAATGCCATTCTTCAGCCAAGTAACATATACAAAAATGTATCCACTGAGGTAGAATGTGCATACGAATGCTTACATTAGTGAGACTAACAGACAAAAATGCCTTACATTAAAGGAATTGCTTTTCAAAAGTGTATATATTAAGAGAAGTTAGCACTGAAATTCTGTTGCATTTTCATGTGAACTTTTTTAAAAAAATAAATTAATCACAAACCAATGTGGAATTGTGGAGAACCAAACTTATGATTCAAAAATGATAAACGGAGGGAAACCAAAATTGGCATATCCTCTCATCCCTAGCCACTGCCACTGAGTATAGACAATGTAGTTTCAATTCAGACTCAAGTGAATTGAGTTGAATTTCTTGATGAATTGCAATTCTAATGTTTCACACTGGCGCTTCCATTTTAAATTCTAAGCAAAGCTTCCTTCAGATCAGTGGTAAAGTGTCTGGGAAGACTGAAATGTTCTCTTACTGGTTTATTAATATTGCCATTTCCTGGTGTCCAGTAAGAAGGAAAATGGAACCTCCATTCATCAATTCGTTCATTCATTCATTCGTTTGTTTGTTCGTTCATTCATTCGTTCATTCATTCATAATTACAACCCCAGACCCTCCAAGTGTCCCTATTTTTCAGGGACAGTCCCAGATTTACAGAAGCCATCCCAGTTTCTGATTTAACCCCGCAATGCCCGGCTTTTCCTTAGGGCAACCCTATTTTCATCGGAGAAATGTTGGAGGGTATGGAGTTATGCAACCCCCGAAACATGGAGGTAAGTAACCGTAACAGCTTTAGAAGACATCTGAAGGCAGCCCTGTATAGGGATTTTTTTTTAATGATTAATGTTTTATTATGTTTTTATATATGTTGGAAGCCACCCAGAGTGGCTGGGGCAACCCAGTCGGATGGGTGGGCTATAAATAATAAAATTATTATTGTGGTTATTATGGAATAGGGTGTCCCTATTTACATTGTAGAAATGTTGAAGGGTATGCCCCACTTTTCACCAGCAGGTCCCAGGGCGCGTTGCAACAATTTAAAATTAAGGCAGATCATAATCACGGGAACAGGGTGGGTCTTATCAACAAAGGAACCCTGACTCCAGCCTGTTCACCCCTGGGCAGCTCCAAGCGTCTGTCAGCAAGGAACATACAACAACACCGCGAGATGACTGTCTTGGCACAACTGCAAAGAAAATAAGGCGTTATTGATGGAAAACAGACAACATTCTAATGCGATACTTGCTCATTTTAAACGTGCCTTATACATAAAGGAAGCTCTTTGTGTCAGAAAATCAATTTCCATTCGTATCCAACAGGAAGTCGAAGGAGCAGAATGTTAAACTGAGTAATAGTTCACCGCATATTAAGTTTTGCCTCCGCCACAGAGAAGGGAACTAGTATAATGTTGCTAAAATGGACATAAACATTAACGGGTAATTGTTACCATAAACTTTGTTTAATAAGCGGGCTGTATTGCACCCAGTAGCACCAAATCATTTTTATTTCAAGCTAAATTTACCTGCTCTGTTTATAGACTATTACTGAGCTCCACATTTCAAGCATTGATTACCGAGTTAATGCAGAATATTAAAATGGTTTCTTGTTTGAATAACCTTCCAGGTAGATGGCTTTGATTGACAAGAATGCCCAGACAGTGACATGAGAGTAAATATATATGTATATAAAGGGCTGGAAAGAAAGCTAGGAAAGCAGGCAAGGGGGGACAGGGGGAGGCAGACTATTCGTCTGCAAGACATGATGACCTTTATGTTTTTTTCTCTCCCTGTGCTTGGCTCCCAAAGAACGCTAAATAAAACCAGGTACATGGAGCCAGGTAAGAAATCCATGTGCATATTTACAAATACGTGCAGGCAAGAGAAAACAAAGAGTTTGCTCTCAGATGCATACATATTAACAAACAATAGATACTTACATGTCTTGTGTGCAAAAAATAAAAATCGTGTGCATTTTTGGAAATATTTATTAAACGACAGCATGAACAGAGTCTGATGCTTACAAGCCTTGTTTTGCTCTAGAGCGGTGGCTCCCAAAGTGGGCGACGCTGCCCCCTAGGGGCTGGATGGGATTATCTAGGGGTCGTGCTAAGAGGTGAGTGGGAGGCAGGGGGGCAGTGAAGGTGTAAATGACTATCAGACTTTGAAAAGCTGGCAGCACTGGATCAAGTTCATTCATTCTGCTGAATTAATTAAACGAAATAGCTTTAGCTGAAATTTGAATAAATGGGCAACTAATTGTTAACTGTTGTATTATTTATTTATTTTTATTTATTAGATTTACCATATATACCACCCTTCAGCATAAGATCTCAGGGCAGTTCACAGAGTAAAATACAGGATAAAAACATGACTAACTGGTTTTCGTGTGGGCACAGCTGAACCCTGATGCCTACAGACACAAAAACACTGGCCTGAAGTTTATGAGTGTGCACTCAGTTTGGACACTGCATGCCCTCTTCTAGTTTGCATTGGCTTCTTTGTGATGTTTAGATGTTTGCTATCCATCGCAGAGGTGCCTTTGGCTGTTCTGAAGTGTGGCAGATGTTGTCAGGGGTTGGTTCTCTAAAGCATGATGCCACACTTTGTAGCGTTGATGTAGCCTGCAACATACATACTTTTATTTTCTTATTAGTAGTAAATTTCTATACTGCCTTTCCTCTGAGGATAACAGGGCAGTTTACAATATAAAACACAAATACTCTATACCGGTATATCACATAGTAACAAAAAAAGATACCCGCCCCCTTCAGTTTAAAAGGCCATGGATTGTTTAATTAGCAAAAGGCCTGGGAGAAGAACAACGTTTTTGCCTGGCACCTAAAGATATGTAACAAAGGCACCAGGTGAGCCTCCCTGGAGGAGAGCATTCCACAAGCAGGGAGCCACCGCAGAAAAGCCCCTTCTCACTGGTTTCCCCAATATCTCAACTATTTTCATGAATATATCCTTTGAAAACTTGTGAAGAATCTTATTAGGCACGTTAATATTTTCATCACCTCCATTTTGGTTCTGTAAGTCTTTTAGTTACTTAAATTGGTTGTACTGTTCTCCATTTTTTACAATGTGCTTTATTCCTTCTAATCTATACTCATTTTTTTAAAAAAAGTCTACTGGTAGATCTTATTTTGCTACTGATAAAATATTTTGCAGCTGAAAAATGTTTAAAACAAGCAAACCCCACTCCTAGCTGCTGTTCTATAATATTCAGAGCATCCTCTGCCAGCAACCCATCTACAAATTTCTTTTGTCTGCTGGGGCAGATTGATAGGAGTTATAGTCCAAGACATCTGCATGGATCAAGTCTGGGAAAAGCTACACTAGTCCCAAATCCTCAGCAGGAACGGCCAATTCTAAGCATTCAAAGTGGAAAAGGGAACCCACTTTTGCAGAAGTTCTTAACAAGTAACACAGAGGGATTCATTTTCCTTTTTTTGGTCCTTCTGCTATGTCTTCTTTCAGATCTTTGCAAGAAGAAGCAAAGCATACAACTCACTTCAGATGTGAATCCAGCAGGGAACCAGCGTCTGCCTACATGGGATTTTACACATAATTTGGCTAAGTCAGCAATCCAGCTGCAGACTCAGGCTTCGAAGGAAACCATGTCGATTTGTGAGAATCCCTGGAGGACACAAGTGTCTACAGCAGAGCAATGACTAGATCACACCCTCCATGTTTGCACTTATTTGATTGTGAAGATGTGTGTATGTTGTGCAAGTATATTTGTCTATAATCACATATGTTTTTAATTATCGCAACTCTTCATTTGATTAACACAGGACTCAGGCAAGGCTCCCATTAAAAGTCACTCATAGGAATAGAAACTTTGGGGCTGCATTAACAATTGCAGATCAAAGAATATGGAGCAGTTTCAAGTCAGTACAAGGCCAGGAGCAGCCAAGATCACGGCCACTAAAGTACAATGCCCAGTAGAATAACAGAATTGCAGAGTTGGAAGAGACCCCAAGAGTCATCTAGTCCAACCCGCTGCATTGCAGGAATCACAGCTCAATAATCCCTGAAGGATGGTCATCTGACCTCTGTTCAAAAACCTCCAAGGAATGAGAGTTCAACCACTTTCTGAGGCGGGTCGTTCCATTGTCAAACAGCTCTTACCATCCGAAAGTTATTCCTAATATTTAGCCAGAATCTCCTTCTTTGTTATTTGAATTCATGGTCCAGGTCCTACCCACTGGAGCATAAGAAGTCAAGTTTGCTCCCTCTTCCATGGGACTGGAAGGCTGGAGCAGATCCATGTGAGGATGAAAAGAGAGGCAGAAGCTGAGCCTCTGGTGGGGACCAGATGCAGAAGTGGACAGGGCAACAGGTGTAGTACCCTTTGTACAGTAGGTTACATTCCAGCTATGCAGAGGTTTCTACATTTAACCACCTCTCTCCAACCTTCATCCACCCAAAGAAGAGGCATCGTCATCACAGTTCAAGGACACTTTCCAGCCAAGGAAAAGCATGTGAGGAGGGCGTGGAGCAGGGCCCTTAAGGGGGCATAGCCTGGAAAGGGGTGCAGCATGGCAAGAGTTGCCAAGGGCCCCATCCGTGTAGAGTTGTGGTTACTCCATCTCAAAAAAAAAAGATGGCATGGAGGCAGACAAAAAATGCAGGAAGAAAAAAGGCAATCAAAATTGTCAGGGTTCAGAGCACCTTTTTTTTACTAGAAGGGATGAATGATCAGTCTGTTTCTGGTCCATGCAGACTTGCATGAGGCCATTCATAACTCCATTCCAACCCATGTCCATATTAAGTTCAGCTTTATTTTTAAAAAGCCATATGGATGTTCATATGCATTAATATCCATATGAATTAGTGTATGCTTGCTTATTTATTTATTTCCCCATTTGCTGCGTTTTTGAGCTGAGAACTCAGAGGAAACTGAAAATTCAGAGAAGGGCAAAATCCAAAGGATAATTGTGTTTTGATCAGTGTATTAGTCCAGAAGGTGCATATTAGGTCCACTGCGCACAAGGAAAGTCTAAAGGATTTGGGGCTTTCTAGTTCGTTTTTTTTTTTTTTTTTTTTAGAATGAGAACTACGAGGGCAGAATAGAAGTCTTTGAAATTTTGGGTCATAGTATGGAGCAGACAGGACAATAACACTATAGTTTTGGGATCAGCCAATAAAACAGATTAGTGGTACTTCACACAAGAATTCATGGCACAAGATGTGATGAAGGCCATTAGCTTAGATCAGGGGTGCCTAAGCTGCAGCCCTCTGTATGTTGTTGGACTCCAACTCCCATCAGCATGGCTCAATGGTCAGGGATGAAGTGAGATGCAGCCTAACAACATCTGAGGCTGCAGGTGTCCCACATGCAGTTCAGGTGGCTTTGAGGAAGCGATGAGGCACATTTGCAGAAAGGGAGATCTGTCAAAGGTCATTAGCCATGCCGTCTAGAGAGATTCTCTACTGTTAGAGGCCTTAGACCTCTGGCTCCCAGGTACTATGGACAAATGGCAGAGGAAAGCTCTCATCACTGCTTTCCCTTACATAATTTAATGGGCATCTCACAGAATCATAGAATCATAGAATCATAGAGTTGGAAGAGACCACAAGGGCCATCGAGTCCAACCCCCTGCCAAGCAGGAAACACCATCTGAGTGGCTGCTCCTGGAAAGAGAATTTATTTATAAAAATATTTGTACTGTGCTATTCATAAAATAAAATAAAAAGCAAAGTGGTTTACAAACATGTATACACAATATAAAAACCATGCAAACATTTAAGATCAGAGTGCACCTAACTATTACATATACCTATACTGGCCTCATCCTGTCCTTAAAGTCATACCTTACATTACACTGAAATAACTTATTTACAGCAATTCCACAGCCTCATACAAGTGCAAAAAACTTTGGAAGGGGAGAAAAACATTTACACTGAAAGATGTTCCTATGATAACATCTTTCATGGTGATATTCTGCTGCTAAGATCACAAGTTTCAAGTCATTGTGAATTTGCATGTATTTTCTAAAGGACATAACAGTTCTGCTCGGAAGTAACGCTTCCTTTTAAAATGGTTTCTTTTTTCATGGTTGCGACATAATATTTAATATTTTTCCTTTGTACAGTTTTTAAATAGTTGGGCTTTAAATTAAACTCTGGTAGAGGGGGAGGGGGGGACCTACAGCACTTTGAGAAAAATTTTATTTTTCAGGGTCACAAGTACCACAGTGCGATTTCTTTCTTAAAACAATGACACTTTAGTATCTCTGTAGTTCTATGAATACTTTTGAAGTGTCATATTAAAACCAATCTCTTGGCCTTCAGGCAAAGAGAAGCAATTAGTCTTCGAGTTGTGAATAAATAAAAATCCATTTATATACCCGTCCTTGACATGTACCTTGCAAATCTTAGAAACTTCATCTAGTGGGAAAAGAAAATGTTACCGACAGAAAACAGCAATACTGAATCACATTGCAACGCTGCTTCCTGGTCTCATTTAGTTTGTATTGCGTCTTTTAAGTCTTAATTCATATGTATGTATTCGCACGTACTGAAACCCAGCCACAGAAAGACCCAGACAGGACTCAGAAGAAAGGAAAATCACAGAATAATATATAGGCTTGTATTGCAGGAAAATATGCATCATCAGATCATAGGAAGCTGCCTTGTACTGAGCCAGACCATGGTCCATCTAGCCCAGTGCTGTCTACACTGGCCGCCAGCAGCTCTGTAGGGCTTGAGGCAGAGGTCATTCCCAGCCCTGACTGCAGATGCCATCAGAGAATGGACCTAGGACTTGATTCAAGCAGAGCTGGCAAACTACCATTTTCTCTGAGCAACTTTCTTTTTCTTTTTCAAAAAACCCCCACTCCTTTATTGTGCATCTGGTTTGTTGCAAATACCTAAGCAATTTTGCATAACAGATATTTTTCAAAACCAACTGCTCCTGTGTCCAAAAGCTGTTTATGTTCACTTGATTCTAAGTGAGATCAACTCGCCCAGAGGGTTAAAATACTGTTTTATTACTAGTTTGTATGACAGAGGCAAATGTAATTTTTGGAAGTGGCATATATAGGCAGAGACGTGTCATCGGAAGCAAATCTTTTCCATCGCTGCCTCCTTTTATTGTGCCGATGGCGACCGCTTGTAAAGTTTAAATCTCAGTGTGGCTTTTTGGTAGCCGCCCTTTCAATCTGGCTGTTCAGATAAGTAGCCTGAAGTAGAAGCCAAACTGACCCAAGGCCATTTTCTCTATGTTACCCATAGGTATAAAGGAAACTTAGCTTAGAGTGAATCACAGCATGGGGCAATCCAGCTCAATAGTTTTTACACCAGCCTTGGCCAACCCAGAACACTCCAGATATATTGGAATACAGCTCATGCTGGGGCAGGGGCTGATGGGAGTTGTAGTCCAAAACATCTGGAGGGTGCCAGGGGTGGCCAAGGCTGGTCTCCAATGATTAGCAGAGGCTTTCCAGGATTTCATAGAAGGAATATCCCCATCCCCACCCTGGGGATCAAGCCTGGGACCATCCAAAGCAGATGTTCCTCTACCACTGAGCTTTGCCATCTCAAACTTAGAAAAGACCCAGAAAGGCCAAATCAGCAGCCTTGTCTAATTGCACCAAGAATCTGCTGGCAAGCACAATGCTGTTCAGAATGCAGTTCATGTTTCAGATCGGATCCTGCCTTCGAGTGCTGCAGTTTTTTTCTTTTTAAGTCATGCCTCTAGGGCAGGAATGGGGAACCTTTGGCCTGCCAGATGTTGTTGGACTTCAACTCCCATCAGTCCCAGCCATCATCAGGGATGATGGGAGTTGTAGTCCAACCATCTGGAGGGCGAGGCCACCGGTCCTCTTCATAAGGTCAGTGGGCAGCTGATGACCACTGGCTGTCTCCCAGAGCTGGTTGGGATGGACAAAGCAGAACCAAACTGGGAAATCTTGAGCTGGATGCAAATCTCTCCACTGACCTAGTTCTTTTTTTTCTTTTCTTTTCTTCTTCCCCCCCATTTCAGAAGCTGAACTAAAAAAAAATCCATAAATTAAGGAAATTAACTGATGGAGCCTCCGGCATCTTTGTAAGCTATTTAAATCTTTAAATTTACAACATCTTCTGCATATATCAAGTAATTGAACTAACTGCAGGGATGTAACTTTAATGAGAAAATTTCCCTCTTCTCCTGTAGTTTGTACTTGGGAAATAAATAAATAAATAAATTCCCCTTAGGAAAAAAAACTTTCTGTTTATCCTTGTTACAGAAGATAACTTTTTTTAAAAAACCAAAAAAAACCCACAAAAACCCTGAACCCTCAGTTTTAAAGAGGCTTTGCGTCTTTTCCTTTGTATCCCTTGGTAATGAGGAGAAGCATCAGGAAAACCAAGAGTGGGTAGACCAAAATTATGTGGCCTTGACTTTTGTTGGAAAAGTTAGAAACAGGAAAGGTGATTCTCATTTTCCTTAGCCGTTTCAGAACAATAGCAATGATGGCGGGGGGAGATTGCGTAGTTTTTCTGCAGTTGCTCCTCCTTGTGGCTAGTAGGAGCTAAAGTTTAAACTTAGTTTAAATCCAACAGACATATTTCTTAAAATTTATTTATAAAAGCATTTGTATACCGCAATGTAATAAAAAATAAAAAGGTTTACAGCGATAAAAACATTAAACCATACAATAAAACCATAAAAAATTAAAAGCAGACATCAATTAACCATTGTAGAAGAATGTGTTCTTAATTGTCTGCATAGGCCTGACAGAATAGGCCCAGCAGGCATTTAAAAGTTGGCACAGAAGGTGCCTGCCAAATCTCTAGTGGCAGGGTGTTCCACAGTACTGGGCTGATGACACTAAAGGCTCGGTTTCTCATTGTTGTCAAGTCAGCCTTGCCAACTCAGACCCTCTAGCAGATGATCTCAGTGATTGAGCAGGGATAAAAGGGATCAGGCAATCTCTGAGGTACCCAGGACCCAAGTTGTTTGAGGCTTTGTAAATTAATACAAGAACCTTAGACTCTGAACATACAGTAAGGTTGAAATTCCATGCATTTAACTTGTGCATATTCAGCTTTATGTGCCTGCCAAAAAAATAAAAAGGGGGTGGAAAGGGGGCAGAGTTCCAAAAAAAATTACTTTTGGCAATCCGCGCACCATTGAACCTGACGATACACAAGTTTGGCTTTAGGCATGATCCCTAGAATATAAACCCCGTGTAAGTTGAGAGCTTACTGTACAGTGGTACCTCTGGTTACGAACTTAATTCGTTCCGGAGCTTGGTTCTTAAGCTGAAACCATTGTTATCCTGAGGCGCACTTTCACTAATGGGGCCTCCCACTGTGCGTGCACCTCCAGTGCGCGATTTCCATTCGCATCCTGGGGCAAAGTTCACAACTGGGAGCAGCTACTTCTGGGTTAGCGGAGCTCGTAACCTGAAGCGTTCGTAACCAGAGGTACTACTGTACTCAAAAAAAGATTTGGAAAGTAAGACTGGGGAAGGTGGTGGCAGTCAGTAATACAAAATCTCAAGAGAAGGAATAGTTTCCTCTGGATCAGCATCCCAGGAAAGGCCTGCTACAGAACTCCCTGGAATTGCAAGGAACACAGGGGAGACTTAACATACTTGAAGGTGGAGGCGATGCAATGTGCTCCAATAGACCAGAACTGTTTCCAAGCTTTGTCCTCCAGATGTTTTGGACCACAATTCCCATCAGCCTCAGTATGGAAAACATCAGGTTGTGGAAGCCAGGGTCAGATGAATGAATGAATGTCAGATGTCAGAATGAATGACACACACACACACACACACACAAACAAACAAACAAACAAATGGATATTTTTCTTAAAGTTCTCTGCCCCCATATTTTAATTACTATAAGTGAATAATTGAGGTCTCCTAGTTATGTCTGTCAATTTCTTGAACTGCTGTATTCTATAACACTGACACACATTTTAATGTCCTTAGTGCAGATTTTACAGTAAAGCTAAAAAGAAGGATATTCTGGAGAAATTGTTCTAATAATGGAGACTTGCAGTTAACCATTGTAATTTGAGAGGGCAACGGAGGGTGGGGACGCACGTCTCCCATCAGTTTGGCTTGGTCTAATTGGAATGTGTGCGCATGGAAAAGTGGTTAATGGGAACTTCTGGAGGGGGGGCGGGGCAGTGGGGAATGATGTGCGTTTTAGTTTGGATGATTGGCCGACAGGGATCCTATTTGTTCCTTCCAGGAGAGGAAATAAACGTCTGCAGTTGCAACTGATCACTGGCAAGAAAGGCTGGAGGGATGGCGCTCATATCTGTGAAATTGACAACGTACAGGCTGTCAAATAGGAACTTCCCAGGCCAACCCCCTCTATCAAGAAATGCCTCTCCAATAATTTGGAAGGGGGGAGAAGCCCGGGGTAAGATTAGTCTTTTTGCCTGGCTTGAGTGCAATCCCGCGCACGTCGAAGCCGATGGAGAGTCCATTCTTTCCTTCCTCGGGAGCACATTGAGGAGTTTGGGAGGCCATGAATGTTAGGAAGAAAGCAAGGCAGGCAGGCAAGCAGGCAGAAAGTTGCTCCTGCCAGCCAGCCAAGGGGAGGCAAGCGCGCTCCTCATTGGGGCGCCGAGGGCTGGAGGCGGTTTCCCCCGGAGGGAGCGCGCTGCACAAACGCTTGGCCCGCAATCCGACCTGCTTTTGTTCAAAGTTTATGGCGAAGGCTGGAGGCGCAGGGAGGAGGCGGGGAGAGAAAGCTTCCAGCAGGCGGGGAGGGGGGGCAGAGGGAGGAGGCCCGGCCAGGCTGCCGCGGCCGGGCCGGAGGAAGCAGGAGCGCCCCTGGAGCTGCTCGCCTGCCTGGGCAAAGCCTCGGTGGCGGCGGCGGCGGCAGACATCTCCATCTCTCGCCGTGCGCCATCAATGGAAATGGCGCATTTGGCCCGAGGCGGCCTGCCAGGGCGCTTTTCTCCCGCCGCACAATGCCTGGCCGCGGACGTCATTCGCTTCCAGTGGCCTGCGGGGCATTGGGGGAGCGTTTGCAAGCCGAGGCGCGGGGGGGGGGCGGGGAGGAGAGAATAAAACAAAATCGGATCCCCAAAGAAGAGCAGAGAGGAGTCATCGAAAAGGGGAGGGAAGGCTTATTCTGCTTGGCTCTCCGTTTGAGTCCCTCGATCGCTGAGCTCGTCTTGTAATTAAAAGAAGGGGGGTGAACCCGTCTCCAAAACTTGCTCCAGTTTATCAACAAGTGCAGCAGCGGCCCGGGTGCTCCCCTCGTTGTAACGAGGGAGGACTCCAATGATGTGCAAAACGTGCCCTGCCTGACTTATTTGGGAGCTGCAAATTTATGCCTAGTTGGGAAATGCCCCGGGAAATATTACATCAGACCAAATGACAGTGATTAAAATCAGCTTTGCGCTCCCCCTCGCGCGCGCTCCCTCCCTTTCGCGCCCCCACCCCCACCTTTTCCTTCTTTTGCACTTAAGTCTCTCTGGAAGGGACGTGGCCCTGAGGACTCCGGCGGCGCCAAACCGTTATCCTCCCCCCCCCCACCCCACCCCCAGCCAAGAAAGACGAAGAGGCAGGACCGTTAGCAAAAAAAGAGGCGAGATTTCGACACAGGACCCAAAGCTTGGTGCTCGCGAGGAGAAAGGGGGGGCAAGCGATTTTGCAGGGGGAAGTCGGTGCGACGGGGAGGAGGCAGATTTGCAACAGGATTTTTTTTTCTTTTTAAAAATTAAAGAAAGACACAGAAAGAGTTAATTTAGAAAAATAAATAACAACAACAAATCCGGCGGTGGGGAGGGCAGATTTTGCAGAAGGTTGGGGCCAAGATCGGCTTTTCCTGCGAAACTAGCCCAGGCGAGAGGAGAGCGAAAAGGGCTGAGCTAATTGCAGCCTAACGTGGCGGCGGAGCCGGAGGCGTTTTTTCAGAGCCCAAAGCGAGAAGCCGCTGCTGCCGCCGTCTCCCTTTCGCGGTTTCCTTTCTCTCTCTCTCTCTCTCCCCCTTCTTTTTTCCCTCCCTTTCCCCCCTCCTCTCCCCGCGTTATTTAGAGAGGAGATTATTGCCTTTCTTCTCCCGAGCAGCCTCGGCTCCTCTGTTTTAAGGCTCTTCTCTCCCCGATCCCCCCCTCCTCCTCCGCCACCCCGCTTTCCTCCCCTCCCCGCGCAGACGAGGCAAAACAAACAGAAAAGAAGAAAAGAGAGAGAGCGGAGAAGAAGAAGAAGCCTGGGCAAATAGATCTACAATAATATTGCATCGCGGCGGCGGCGGCAGCAGGGTCGGAGGCAGCTCAGCCAGAGGAACCTACAAAGGCGCCCCGAGCTCCCTCCGCCTCGCCAAGCGAGCGGCGCGCAGCGCGGAGGACGGGGGGCTTGGCCCAGCTCGTCGGCGTTTCTTCTTCGCCGCCTGCGCTCAAGGTAAGGCGGGCGACCCGGGCTGGCGGGGGAAGGCGGGCGGGCGGGCTCCTCCTGCTTGCCTCTCTCTCTCCCTCTCTCTGCTTCCTCCTTTGGTTTGCACCGTGCGCGCCTTCCAAAGCAGGGGATCCCCCCTCCCCAAGTGGTTCTTGCAACTCAACTCGGATCTTGGGTCTTGTGTGTGCAGCTGCCTTTTTTAAAGCTACAGTGACACTTCCAGCCAAACCCTTCCTTTGCACCGTGTGTGTGTGTGTGTGTGTGTGTGTGCACGCGTGTGCACGCATGGCTCCGTGCGCGCGCTTGTTCCGCGCGGCCGCGCGTATGTGTGTAGCTTTGCCTTTTATTATTTTTTTTCTCCCGTTTAAAAAAAAAAAAAGACAAAAAAGGCAGGAGGCAGCAGCGATGATGGCCAGCTTGGCTGGAGCCCCCTCGCCCGAGGCTGCTCGCCTCTCGCTGCTGCCCTCCTAGCATCAAGCTGGAGAAGCGGGGAGAGGGGTGGAAAGGGGGAGGGAGAGGTGGAAAGGATCCGGGCCAAGGGAGCTGCGGCTGGCGTGGAGGGAAGCGCGCGGCGCTCGCTGGGGCCCCCGCGGCGTTTGAATGGTACATGCACGAGCGAGCGCGCCTTGACAGCCGCCGCGGCTTTGGAAGGGGGGGGGGATCGGTGGTTGGGGTGACGATGAGGGGCGCCAGAAAGGGCTGCCGGCTGCTTTGGGGGTGAGTGCCGTGCGGGGCGGGGGGCAACATTGGCGCTCCTAGTGCTTTCCGTTTTCTCCTCGGCTGGGGGAAAAGGGGGGGCGCCCCTTCTTTAGGAAGCCCCCTTCCCCGAGGGCTGGTTCTGCACAAAAGGCCAAAGAAATGGTGAGGATGATGAAGGAAAAGCGCTTGGAGGGAACGGGTGAGAGGGGGAGCCAAAGCCCCAGGCAGGCAGGCAGGCGGGCTGTGAATGAAAGTCTGGCGCCAGCGATTAGGAGAGGGCGGCGAGCCGAGCCGGCTTGGCCCAGGACTGCCGGCGATCGTCGGTTTGCGCTGTCGGTACATGCCGCGCGCGGGGCTCCCCAAGCCCTGCTCAAGGGCTGGAGCTCCCCTTTCTAGAGGGGGGGACACTACTCTCCCTCTTCCATCTGCCTGCTTTGCTGCTTCTGTGAAAGAAGAAGAAAAGGCGCCATGTTGCTCTTTTAATTTAATTTTAGTCTTTGATTTTTGTTTGTTTGTTTGCTTCCCGCTACTGCTAGGAGCTTTTCTTTGGCAAAGCCAAAAGTTTGGAGCGAGCCTCCCTGAATGCTGTTTAGAGGATGACCAGCATTCAAAAAGGAGACCCGCGCGGGGTGTTTGGATGTGTTGGGCCACTTGCACGCTGGCGAGTAGATGGGGATGCCTGCTTGAGTTTGTGCAGAGATTTAGTCTTAAAGACCCCCAGGCTGCTCTCTGATACAGAACTTAACCTGGGGCCCATTCAACATAATGGGATGGCCCTCCATGTGAGCCTACAGAAGACTGCACTTTCAATACAGAGGGAAGTTTCAGCTGGGACCCGTGCAACTTCTTCCTGCGGAGGAAAGTGCAGGCTTGTGTGTTGTGTGCACACATAGGATGGAGGGACAGAAAGCACCTTTCGGACCAAGTTCTGTGCTTAAGTGAGCTGGGAAATTTTTAAAGGAAGCCACTTCCTAGCAATAGCTCTGGCTGAACTCTCCATCCACTCCCATAAAAAAACCTAGGCAGATATTGACAGGAGGCCATGAACTTGCACCCTGCCACACTCCTAATGACCAGATTACACCTCAGCTGTCAACTCCCTGGTTGTGCAGTTGTTCCACCCCCTGCATCCCTGGGTTTTTAAAGGCTCCCAACTGTGGAGAGCTGAGCATCATTTGCACAGACAAAGGTGTCCAGGCCTTCTATGTCTTAACCCACGGGCACATTTTCTATGGAAAGGTTAAAAGGCTTTTGCAAAAGGGAGGGGAGCACTAATATTCTCCAAAGGCTCTTGAGGACAAGAACTTTGGGGGGCAGAAAAGGTGCTGTGAAAAATGCTTATATCCAGGTGCTGCCCTAGACCTGCCTTTGATCAAGAGAGCCCAATGAAGGGATGGTCCAGAGAGCAGGTTTTAGGTTTGACCTGATAAAAGGCAGGAGGTGCAGCCCAGGAAGGTCTCCTGCACAAGCTCCCTTGATTCATTCCAGGGGGACTCCTGCAGACTTCCCTGCTGGACTCAAGTCCTTAGCCACAGAGTAGTTTGGATGCACTTGATGCTTTTGATAAGCGACTGGCTGGCTGAAAGGAAGATGTCCCTTTTGCATCCTAGAGAAGGGCGGGGGGGGTATATTGCACTGTTTCAAGGCATCTCTTAAAAACCCGCAGTTTTCATTTCATCTCTTAAATGGGCATGAAGGAATTAAACTGCATGAGTGAATAACAGCATTAGTTTCAATTAATTTTTTTTATCCTGGCAACAATAAACTTTAGAAACAAAAGCGTTTTTACATCCTTAATTAGTCTGGCTTCCCATCTGTAGGCTTTTAAGTGTCTGTGTGCCTTGATTTAAACTTTGTCCCTCTTTTGGAGCTCCTTTCTTTGCCTGCTTTCCCCCTTTTTTGTTTTGTTTTTAATCCCTGCATACCATTTGATGTAGTTTCCTATTGTTTGCAACCTCTCACCTTCCCTCCCTTGGCCTTTGCCTGCTTTGCCTTTTAGTTTCTGCAGTTGCTTTCAGGTATACAGATATATATATTTCTCCCCTTCCCCTCCAAAAAAACACAACCCACCCCATCAGCAGCAGTATTGGTTACTATGGCCCCCCAGGGTGTGTATGTACAAAAAGGGAAAGTTTTATCCATCCCAAACTTATTTTGCACTTTTGAAGTCTTTTTTTTTTTTTAGGAGGATTTCAAATTGTCTAGAGTGTATATTAAATGAATAATATTCCTGTAGGCTTGTGTGTGTGTGCGAGAGAATGAAGACAGAGGCAACACCCTGGAAATTTCTGCAGTCTTTCAGCATTCTCTGCCCCAGGGTGATAGCCCTGGGCATGGAGTTGAATGGAGCTCTTACAACTGCCTTCTGTTTACCTTTTATGGTTAAAATAACAGCTTAGCAAAGAAGCAACTTCATGGGGAAGCGATTCGGTGAAATCATTGCAAGCTGTAGCAGCCTAGCTAGTTTAATCACCCCTAGAGAGCGGAACAACTGTGAGCTCAATGGGACACAAAATCATTTTGTGTGTAAATGAGCATAGGATGGTGGTTATTTCACTTTCCACGGGCAAATAGTTTTTACAAGCAGCACTTAGGCAGTTAGCACAGGAAGGCGGGAAGAAATAAGCTGCCTTTTGGAAGATCCTGGTGAGAGATGATAGAAAGCTACTCTGCACACCAACATGGAGGCAGTTTGGGTATCAGGTCTGTTGGTTGTTGGCATCATCCAATGAGATTTCTTTTGAATGAGAGCATTGCAAGACTGCCCATTTATTTCCAGCAGGGCTGGTGCAGGAGAATTTCCCAGTGAATCAGTGTCTCTGCCTTCAGCAAACTCCCAGAGATCCTCTTCCTGTGTAGACAAACCACACAGGGATAATTTGAACTAATACAGTGTGCTTAGTTTACACACACACACAATTCTTAATTACTCTGTAAAAACTTTCACTTGAGACTGCCTCAGAATATGTCAAAAGTTCATTTCAGAAGCAGTAAACCAAAAGACAGTTTGATTCTTTCAGTGCATTCTTTAGATACAAATACAAAAATATTTACCTTTTCTCTGAATACTTTTTGATGGTGTAGATACAGTGCTTGAGAAAAATGTCATCTTAAGTGAATGAGAGCAAAAGAGTCAGTTGCACGTTTACAGGTCAGCTCATAATATCCATCTTCTGTGACAAAAACAAACAAACACCTGGGTGGTGTTTTTGTAATCTGCGTACCCATCTTTCTAGTCCACTCTGAATTCAGATCTGGGTCCCCATTAGATTTAGATTAGCATCTGCTCAATTTTGTGGACTGCAGACTTGAATAATTTTTTTTCTGCATCTAACATGTGAGAGACAGCAACAGTGCACAGAGGTAATTCAAAAAGCCATGCAAGGGAATAGTATAAATTGCTAGATTGCACAGTTGACATCCAGGATGAGAAATTAATGTTGTTAGCCCTATGCAAAATTGCTGGAAAGTGAGCCCCATTGGAAACAGATGGACTTACTTCTGAGTAAAAATGCTTGTGATGGAGCTGTGAGCCTGCAGTCCTAATCACTCTTACCAGGGTTATGCCTCATAGAGTGGAACTTGATTCCAAGGAGACATATTTTGTATGAGGGACCCTCAGAGATGTTGCTGTTGTAGGTTAGCTAGAACACTTGGACTACACTCTTGTTTCTGTAAATTCAATGGGAATCCTGCTTCTGCAAATCGGAACAGCCTGCGCCTTCTGCCTTTATCTAGCGGCTGTCATTTCTTGCCAGAAGTCTCTATTGCAAGATAAAACCATTGCAAAGTAAGAATTGAAGGGCTTTCTCTGTTGCTAAGATTTCATTCTGAAGGAGGAAGAAGGCAGAACGGTGATTATTCACGAGGGAAATTGCTGCCTTTAGTTATAGGGACTTCCTAGGCAGCTCCTGTAACACTGTTATTAGGGGATAATAGGCTAGCTGGGATCAGAACAAAGACAGGCAGCGGTGACATCAAGCTTCTAGCTGGAGACCCCCAAAAATTTAAACCCAGGAATCTAGTACGTATAAGAGCTTATTGTGTTCTTTGGTGTTGGGATAATTTGTAGGCATCTGGGGAGATGGGGCATCTACAAGCAGGAAGAAATGGCAAAAGACAATGGGCTGACACTCTTAAGCAAGTAGTTCCGTTGATGATGTGAAATATTTGCTTAAGATGGCTCAGGGCAAGAACCAAGAGTCATTTGCTCTTTTAAAGAATTCAGCCCCTCTCCTTGAAGGTGGTGCTATTGTCAAAATGCTAATGATAATTTCCTGCCAACTGGCTGAAGTTTCTGGGACAGCACTAATCTTTGGGGTAGCGCTCAGGTTAGATGTCCGTTCTGCACTTCTGCGTGTCAAGACAGAAAAAGATGTGGATCCGTAATGGGGTGATGTATTTCTGGTGGCAGAGTGGCAAAACAGTCAATTAAACGTGGAGTTTATATTCTTTGTACCGATGTCCCAAAATTACTTTTCAGCCAGTTTCTATGCAATTCGGAAAAGCAAATGTTTTCTGCCTGTTGGGGTGATTTTGTCCAAGTATTGTTGCGATGATGTTAAAAAGGGAGACTTTGGATTCTGAGAAGTGCGGTCAAAGGAGTCTGTAAGAAATGGAAATTCACTGTGAAATATTGCATAGGGTGTGCCTGTCGGATGTAGCAGACTATAGATGCTCTGTGTTGTGACTGCAAATAAAAATACCAAGTCAATTAAATTATTCTCTGAAATGTTTCATAGCTGTAATATTTGGCATATTTTGCTGTAATGAGTAGGCGGGTGTGTGTGTTTAGAAATGAAGTTTATAGGCTGTGCCACTTGGAATGTCTTGCAAGATTTTGTGTTGGTTGCCTGTATGTGCGACAGTATTGTTTTATCCAGATTATTATTTATTAATTTATATACCACTTACTTGTCGGAATAGCTTCTAAGCATTAAAGCAAACTGAAGTACCTACTGTCTGTCAAAGTTTAAAATCTGATTGTTATTCTCTCAAAGGCTGAGGGCAATCAAAGTTTCTTGACATTTTCTTGGAAATCTGAATTTTAGTGAATATATTTATGGAAAGAAAGTCTTTTGAGTTTAAACTCCTTTTTTTAAAAAAAGAAAGAAAGAACTGACTATAAACAGGATTGTTGTCTGTATGCCTAGATAGGTCTGTAATATATGACTTCAGCTGAGAACGCAAGATACAGTATTTGGAAATGGTATACAGAAAGTAACAGTGGTCACTTTTTAAATGACGTTTTTTGTTCTAGCCTTCTCTTCAGCTAGAGGGCTTTTCCTCTAGATAAAAAATAGGTATTAGTAGTTGTGTTGTGTAGGTAGTTGTGTTTTTTTTAAAAAAAATGTTCTATGTTTGATGCGAATTTTACTACATGTCTAAATGAAATGCCTTAGGTACTGAGGAAGTCACTAATTTAGAGGTGTCTCGTTACTGAGACAAACTTGCAAAAACCCCTGAATCCCAATTCACAAATTGGTTATTCGTTTGTCAGGGGATATTTCACATCTAACACATAAGCCCGCGACCTTTAATTAGAATTTTGCAGTTTGTTTTATGCCCCTTGAGGCTGACACCTTGAAAAAGATCCCCCCCCCCCGCTTGATTTCTTATTGCTAATAAGCATCTTTTCTCTTTGCCCGCTGGTCCTTTGAAGAGTATGATGCAAATACACTTAATTACGAAGGTGGCAATAATTTGTTAGCTGAATATGTGATCAGGCAGATGCAAAAATGATCTTATTAGATCTGTGATCTCATTGGAATCAAGGTAAAGCACAGCTGTGATTAAGAGGATTTTTCTTCTTCTCTTTTTTCTGTCGGGGGCTTCTAGGAGGAAGGCAGAGCGATGTCCCGGCTGTCTTTAACACGGTCTCCGGTTTCTCCATTGGCTGCCCAAGGAATCCCTCTCCCAGCTCAGCTCACCAAATCCAACGCCCCCGTGCACATTGATGTAGGAGGACACATGTACACCAGTAGCCTGGCCACGTTGACAAAGTACCCAGATTCCAGGTAAGGTCAACACTTTTCCTGGCAGCGTCCAACGCATAGAACTTAACACTCTTTGATAGCGGGAATTCAGCCGTAAGACGAGTAGAATCGGAGACTGTGAAATGCTTGTGCTGTTTCCAGATTGAACCCTCTGATACATTCCCCGCCTTCTGTCTTGCAACATTGTGTTTGAAGCACCTGTTGCAGTTGCTGTCCCCCCTCGCCAGTACTGCTGCTTTGTAGCTAAATAAATGTGCCCATTGAAAGGTGATTTTAACCCAGGTGTGTGCACACTCTTGGCAGCCCCAAAGAGAATTCGCAAAGAGTTTTCTGGTTGTGCCTTTTCAGTGAATTTGTCACTGGTGGGAATTTGCTTGCTTGTTCTCCAGTCACTTTTGTTTTGAAATTGTTTCGATGGAGCTTAATTTGCAAGTCTGTTTCATCTGCAGTAATCCTGAGCTCAGAAACAGAAAAAAGGAAGTGCAGCTGAAAGAAATTGTATTCATATGCGAATTAATGTGCTCAAGGTTGACTTGAGAGACAGTAATTTGTTGACGGTTCTCCGCTGCATTGTCATTTCTTGGTTCTTCCAGTTTATTTGGAAATAAGTCCCATTTAGGTGCAATCTTTTCCTCTAAGCACTTTCTTACAGACACACAAGTCCGAAAGTAATTAATAAGCAAACGTGCCGAATTGTAGTGTTTGCTGGTGCCTTTCAGGGCAAACATCTTCTTCGTAGCTGCGCATAAGTTTGTTGCTGCACATATCTGAGTAGTGTACCATTCTAGCAGTTAGATGCTAAAGACCCACCTGTCTTGTAAAGCTTGTTGTCAAGATGCTGAGTTTCTGGGGAGGAGGCTGTCCTGGGAAGGTGTTTGGATTAAGTTTTAGGGGTCCCCCCCAAAAAACTGAATGATGGATGGGATTTGATTTTTATTTGCATCAGAATATGTCGGCATCAGATAGATGGGGGTGGGTTGCAATTCACTGGTCCAAATGTGTGATGTAATGGCTTGGTTCATACTTTATAATGATTCAGAGACTCACAGTTGAAAAAAGAGGAAGCTACATATGCAAAACTTTCAAAGCTCTCATTAAAAGAAGATCCTTCAGGTCTCAGAATTGGTACCAGGTCTGCAGACGGAGGGATAAATCTGTTAGAAAGATTCCTACACAAGCCCAGTGCATGGTTTCTGTGCTGTTGAGAAAATCCTTAATTGCTTTTTGTAGGTTCATTGTGCAAGAACTTTCCAGTGAATGTCTTCCTGGGTCTGTTGATCTGACTCCATGTTTGCTTCGGCTGTCAGAGGTTCTGCTTCACACATTATAAGTGTGCACCTAAACATGCAGCGTATGGGTGAGACAGGCACATGATTGCTCACGTAGATCACATAGGTTCACTGCTCAGAGGGCCAGGATTGTCTGCAGCTTCCCTGTCACTGTCAAGAATACACTTGGTAGCAAACCTGGGTTTGTTTTGGTGCGTAATGTATTGGAGCCCCTCAGTGCAGGTCCTGCTGGGCTACAACTCCCATCATCTGTGGCTATTGGCCATGCTGGCTGGGGCTGATGGGAACTGGAGTCCCAACAACATTTGAAGGGGCACAGGTACCCCGTCTCTGCCGAAGCAGCTAAAGTTTGGCTGTGAGATAATACATGTATGATACATGACCTTTACTTCTATAATATGGAAATATGATTTCTTCTCAGAAGGATAAAGTGTTTGCTGAAAGCTCAATTTTTTTGTGCAATTTCTTTTTGAATTTGAGTTTTTTGCATTGATTCTGGCAAACCTTTAAACCCAAAGTAGAGATATCCTGCACTATGGCTGTGATTTCATTCCGGGGTAGATGGAGTGGAATACTTTAATGACCTGTAGGAAAGAATCATGGCCTGAAATATTTATCATTTAAACTACGAAGATGATTAATTACGCTGCCCTGCTGTCTGATTTCTAAGGGGCTGTTTATTTGAAGGTGCTGATTTGAAGTTTATTGCGACAGCATCAGCCCAGTGCATAAATATGCTTAATATAACAATGCAAGTGAGAGATTTGGGTTGTGAGGCTTTCAAACTGGGTTCTTCAAAAACTCTTCTGTGTGGGGGTAGCAGACCCACAGGTCATATCTGCCCCCTACAAACGTGCCTCCCACATTTGCCTTTTTTGCAAAGAAAAGAATTTTATTTTTGTTGTTGATCTGTGTTCAGCTTGCTCCTCTTCCTCATCCTTTGCTAGCTGTTGTTGGTCTTTCTTGGGTGTCCAAAACACCTCATGTCTCTAAATCAGTTGCCTCTTTTTACCTTTCAAGGGGGCCTTTTTCTCCCTCTGGGGTGCTGCTATTGTAGGAAGGTCTTAGGAAGAAGGGCTCCTTTCTGTTTCCCAAGATGGTGGAGCCTCAGAAGAGGGAGGAAAGGTAAAGCAAGGACTTCCTTCCATCCCTGAACTCCATTCTGCTTCTTTGCTAATTAGCAAAAGTGCTGGGGTCTGAATATTGTGTGTTCGTCTGAATGTGTGTATGCACATCTGTGCGAAGGAGGCATACAGCCCTCACAGTTGGCCAGTCCTCGTTGTGGTCCTTGGGTCAGTAAAGGTTGGCCACTCCTGATATAGGTGGCCACATTCACATAATACACTCAAAGTGCTGTGATATCACTTTAAACCGTCACGGCTTCCCCCAGAAAATTCTGGGAGCTACAGTTTGTTAAGGGTGCTGAGAGTTGTTAGGAGACCCCTATACCCCCCAGAGAGCTACAGTTCCCAGAATGGCTTAACAATCAGGCCCTCTTCCCAGGGAACTCTGGGGATTTTAGCTCTGAGAGAAGGAATAGGTGGCCTCCCAACAACTCTCAGCCACCTTAACAAACTACGGCTCGCAGGATCCTTTGGGGGGAAGCCATTGCTCTTTAAAGTGATAGGACACTGTTTGAAATGTATAGTGCATTTCAGTGGGGCCTCATAGGGCAGCCTTTGTCAACCTGACACCCTCCAGGTGCCTTGGACCACAACTCCCATCATTCCCGGCCATGAGGAGACCAGGAAGATATAAGGGAGCTTGGCCCATGTCGACTATGGTTGGTCTCCTACCAAGTCATACTGAGGGTAGTGGGGATGTGGGGTGTATTGCAGGACATGCTTTTAATTCATGGTGCTAGTAAGGGCCAACTGTGTCCTGCCTGAACTCTACATGTGCTCTGGAACACTTCTGTAGCTCCATGGAAGCACATGCCTCACCTAAAAAAGGGATATTGCAGAGTTGAAAAAGGTTCAAAGGGCAACCCAAATGAATGAATGAAAAAATTAAAATAAAGGTGATGGAGTGACTCCCTTATAAAGATAGGTTGCAGCATTTGGGACTTTTTAGTTTAGAGAAAAGGCGAGGAAGAGGCGACCTGGTAGACGGTTATGAAATTGTGTATGGCACTGAGAAAGTGGATAGAGAAAAGTTCTTCTCCCTCATAACACAAGGACTTGTGGACATCCAACGAAGGTGAATGTTGGAAGATAAAGGACAGAGAAAAGAAAGTACTACTTCACACTGCGCAAACTATGGAACTGGCTGCCTCGGGAGGCAGTGGCAGTGGCCACCATCTTGGATGGCTTTAAACAGGATTAGACAAATGCATGGAAGACGGAGCCACCAGTGGCTACTAGCCATGATGGTTATGCTCTACCTCTGCAGTTGGAGACATCAATGCCACTGAATACCAGCAGCTCTGAAACCGCAGGTGGAGAAAGGAATCTTGTTCTCGGGTCCTTTTTGTGGGTTTCCCTCAGGCATCTGGTTGGCCACTATAGGAACAGCATGCTGGACTAGAGTAGATGGGCCAGGCCTGATCAGCAGGAATGTTCTTGTGTTCTTATGCTTGGTTGTACAGAAGGTCCAAGGTTCAGCCTCCATCATCTCCCTGTAGAGCTGAAGAAGGCATTTTCTTGGAGGGCGGTTGCTTGTCAGTGTGGTCAGTCCTGAGCCTAATGGGCCCATGGTCTGATTTAGTGTAAGGCAGCCTCCAGGATTCCCATAATCCCCGGCAGAATGCAGTCCATGTCCATTAGCTGCAAAGCCAATGTTGGAAGAATTGCTTGAAGGCAGAAGGTTTGGAAGCCACTGATATTATGTACGCAGAAGTTCATAGAAAGTGCTGCAGCCCCAAACATCTGTTTCATGATTAAAGGAAAAAGCGGGAGTGGGGAGAAAGGAGGGAAAATAACAACTGGAAATATTTAAAGTATTATCCACACTGGAATTGTTGAAGAGAAACGAGTATGAAACATGGAAAAATGAGACTTGAGGAAAATTAATTCCTAAGTTTAATTTAGGTGTGGTGAATCATAGAACTGAAGAGTTGGAAGGGAATCCCAAGGATCATCTAGTCCAACTCCTTGCAATGAAAGAATCACAACTAATAAGTTTACAGTACAAACCTCTAGGGGAGGACCAGTCAAAGAGGATGATCTGTTTGTCTGAATATCACAGTCAGACAAATGGCAGTAGGGAGCGGGACCTAGGGCATGCTGAATTTTTCAACTTTCAAATTCCAAAAATGAGGGATTCTAAAACGTTGTAATATGACTTCGGAATTCAAAAGATATTTTGATTACATTAATTTTAATTTAGCTTTGCTTGATAAATAAAATGTGTGTAAAATTGCATAGAAATCATTAAAAATGATAGCCAAGAACTTGCAGTATTATTATTATATTATATTATATTATATTATATTATATTATATTATATTATATTATATTAATTTAGCATTACCTGAAATTTTCAAAAGGTATCATGAAAATGCTTTGGTTTTCCAAGAGCAGTTAATATGCTTTTCAATCAAACATAGATTTACCAAGCTAAATGTTGTCCAATCACAAAAATAATAGCAGATTTGAATAGCCAGACTCCTCACTGAAGAAATTTGCAAAAATAAAATTTCATCCCCTAAAATGACATGCCCTAGCAGGACCCTGTATACAGTGGTGCCCCGCACCATATACAGTGGTGCCCCGCAAGACGAATGCCTCGCAAGACGAAAAACCCGCTAGACGAAAGGGTTTTCCGTTTTGGAGGCGCTTCGCAAAACGAATTTCCTATGGGCTTGCTTCGCAAGACGAAAATGTCTTGAGAGTTTTTCCGACTTTTTTCCCCTTTCTCCCCCCTTTTTCTAAGCCGCTTATCTGCTTATCCGCTAAGCCGCTAATAGCGCTAAGCCGCTAAGCCGTCAATGGGCTTGCTTCGCAAGACGAAAAAACCGCTAGACGAAGAGAATCGCGGAACAGATTCTTTTCGTCTTGCGAGGCACCACTATATTCATGGGTAGCAGCAGGAAGGGCATTTGCAGGGCCAAATTGGTGGTGGCAGTGCAGGGGGAGTTTAACCCTTCCACTGATTCTTCCCTAGAGGCTGTCCCCCCTTTTTTTTCTTGGTTCCAAAGTGGGAACTGGGCCGAGTTTTTGAGTAGAGGGAGAGAGGTTTAGGAGGAATCACAGGGCACTGATACTCCCTTCCTGTCTTCACATGATGGCTAACTGGCAGACTTACTGACAATGTAATTTGATGTTTGCACTAACTGTAGCACCTATGACATCGCCTTACCCCATATGTTCCCAATTAACCTCTTCAAGCAGTTGTACTGGAACTGATATCGGTGCCACAAAATACCCATTCTGCATTTGTAAAAACTTTGGAACTCCCTGCCTAGTAACATCAAGCAAGTGCTTTAATGTACTCTTGTCATGACCTGCTAAAAGCTTTTTCATTTAGAGAAGCCTACGGAGGTGTTGAGAAAGTTGATGCAAGCGCCAGTCTTTTTTAGTCTGTTGTAATCTTAACTTCTTGAAAGTTTTTAATTACTGCTACAGATAGGTAGCCGTGTTGGTCTGCCATGGTCAAAACAAAATAAAAAAATTCCTTCCAGTAGCACCTTAAAGACCAACTGAGTTAGTTCTAGGTATGAGCTTTCGTGTGCATGCACACTTCTTCAGATACACTGAAACAGAAGTCACCGGACCTTTCTATATAGTGAGAAGGTGGGGAGGGGTATTACTCAGAAGGGTGGTGGGAATGGGTGATTGGCAGATAGCTGCGATGAGCCTGTTGACGACTCTTAACGACTGCAATAGGTCTAACAGGAAAAAGCAAGGGGTGAGAAGGTGAAAAATGGCTTTGTCATGTATAATGAGATAAGAATCCAATGTCTTTGTTCAAACCAGGTCTCTCCATAGTTTTAAGTTTGGTGATAAGTTGCAATTCAGCAGCTTCTCTTTCCAGAAATAGACTGGAAAGAGAAGCTGCTGAATTGCAACTTATCACCAAACTTAAAACTATGGAGAGACCTGGTTTGAACAAAGACATTGGATTCTTATCTCATTATACATGACAAAGCCATTTTTCACCTTCTCACCCCTTGCTTTTTCCTGTTAGACCTATTGCAGTCGTTAAGAGTCGTCAACAGGCTCATCGCAGCTATCTGCCAATCACCCATTCCCACCACCCTTCTGAGTAATACCCCTCCCCACCTTCTCACTATATAGAAAGGTCCGGTGACTTCTGTTTCAGTGTATCTGAAGAAGTGTGCATGCACACGAAAGCTCATACCTAGAACTAACTCAGTTGGTCTTTAAGGTGCTACTGGAAGGAATTTTTTTATTTTGTTTTAATTACTGCTGTTAGTTTTTTCCTATTGATTATTTTATTTTATCTTTTCTTTTTGTAAGCTGCTGCTTTGATGGTTAACCACCACCCCCTCCATTAAGCAGTGTATAAATTTTTTATGAAATAAATAATAATAACTTCTTAGGATATTTGTGAGATAACGTTATCTCAGGAAACAAACCTTCAAGGCAGGTCAGACTTCTTACGCCTGTGTCGAGTTGGATGTGGGCTTGTCCCAGCGAGCTCTGCGTTCAAATCCATCCTTGAGCAAGCCACACTCTCTCACCCTAGCCTACCTTGCAGGGTTGCTGTGAGGAGAAAATGAGATCCCTCCAGCAATCCAGATCTTGCTGGATTTCCAAGCCCCACCATCCCTGACCATTGACCACGATGGCTGGAACGTATGAGAGTTAGAATCCAACAACGTTGGGAGGGCCACAGGTTCCCCACCCCTGGTATAAAGCACCTTCTCAGTGGTGACTCCCCTCTTGTAGAATGTTTTCCCCAAGGATGCTCTCCTGGCGCCCTCTTTGTCTAGTTTAGGCACCACGCAAAAACTTCCCTGTTTACCTGGGCGTTTGTTTTGGCCCTTAAGTGAAGGGGCTTTTATGTGAATGTGGTCTTTTTTGGTGGGACAGGATCTTCTAGACCTGCCTTTTGTTTGTATAGATGTGTTTGTTTGGATTTTTTTAGGCTTTTAATATTTATTGCTTTTAATGTTTCTGTTGTGATTGTATGTTGCTTAGAGTTGTTTTGGAGTAATGCAACCAAAAGATATTCTTAATGATGATCATAACAACAACCAATGCAATAAAAATAGTAACGCATACAGAACATTGAACCCAATTGGCAGCTCTGTCGTTAAAACTCCAGAGGCAGGGGTGCTTGAAGTTAATAAGCAAAAGGTAAGAGAGAAAAAATGGGGAAGGAGCAGCGATTTGAGGATAATTCAAAAGGAGAGGGCAGTGACTCTTTAGCCAAATAAGGAAGAGGAGGGGAGATGTACAGTGGACATAAAAGCCAGCAAATTGGAGAAGTGAAAACGTTCTAGGTGCAAAGTACCATCTAACCAGGGTAGCGTGGGAAATCTCATTAGTGAGGTAGACCAAGAGGTAAAGAATGGGTTAGGAGCTGGTGAGAGAGGAAGAGCCAGAGATTTTGCCTATTCCACAGGCGAGCATATGTTTGTATCCTCTTTCAGTGGCTCTTAGAGGCATTGATATACTTCCCAGATGCAAGGGTAACAAGAGGAACCACTTAGCAGTCTCCCTTAGAATTAGGTAGCCGAAATACACCAGGATTCTCTTGACTTCTCGCCCTGATCATCTAAAGGTGAAAGCCAACTTGGACTTCAAGGCAAAGGAATCTCCTCTGTGACAGGGAGCTGAGGGGAACCTATTCTTTACTGGGTCCCCTTGAGCCTTAACTGATTAAGTATAAAATTGATAAGCACTGATGGGGGCAAAGGAGAATTAGGGTGCAGGGACGTGGAGCAAAGCCAGTATGGTGTAGTGGTCAGAGTGTGGGACTAGGGAGACCAGGGTTCAAATCCCCACTCAGGGTTGCTGTGGGGATTAAATGAGGAGGAGGAGAATAATGTGTACTACCCTGCACACTTTGGAGGGGGAAAGGAGACACATAAATGCAGTACAGTGGTACCTCGGGGTACAGACGCTTCAGGTTACAGACTCCGCTAACCCAGAAATAGTACCTCTGGTTAAGAACTTTGCTTCAGGATGAGAACAGAAATCGCGCAGTGGCAGCAGCAGAAGGCCCTATTAGCTAAAGTGGTGCTTCAGGTTAAGAACAGTTTCAGGTTAAGAACAGACCCCCAGAGCAAATTAAGTTCTTAACCTGAGGTACCACTGTAAACAAACAAACAAACTGCTTGCGGTCTAGAAGGGTTCAACATGGTTTTAAGTTTGGGGTTTGATCCTCCAGCGTTCGGAAATAAGAGAGAAGGGGTTTTCCTAGAACAGTGGTGGAGGGAGAGAGGACTTGCAGGACTTCAGGCTTCTCATGGGTGGTGATCACAAAGGTGTGTGGTATGCAAATAGGGTCTTCAGGCAAGCATCTTCTCTTAGGAAGCAACAATGCTCCTGAATACCAGTTGCTGGAAACCACAGGATGGGGGCGGGGGGGGGGAGGTTTCTTGAGCTTCAATCCTTTCACATTCCTCACAGGTTGGCCACTGTGAGAACAGGATGGTGGAATAGATGGGGCATTGGGCTGACCCAGCAGGCTCTTCTTCTGTTCTCCGCCAGAGCTCTATGACAGCCAATTAGCAGATACACACTTTGGCTGGCTTTGTATCAGGAACCAGGGAGGGTGGAAGACCTCAGCTTATCCTGAGGTTTTCCCATACCTCTTGGCACAATAAACAAGAGTCACTCCTGTTAACAACGCAGAACTTTTGGACCTCCAGATGTTGTTGGACTACAACTCCCATCACCCTTGGCTGTTCTTGCTGAGGTTGATGGGCATTGTAGTTCAGTAACAGCAAGAGGACCAGTGGCTCCCCACACTCATTCTAAAGAATGGTCTTGCCTGCGTCCCCTAAACCTTGGCTTGGTTCACCTTACTAGATAAATATGTAGTTGTTAGAGGATATTTACAATGTCACTGATACTAAGCTTTTTAGCAACACCTTTCATGACCAAGATGGAAGCCAGCTCATTTTTATTGAGACCTACAGTGGGTTTAAATGACAATAAAGGAGATTTTTTTACTAAAGTGTAGGAAGAACTTTCTGGCCGTCAGAGTTGTTCAACAGTGGATCGGACTCCTTCAGAAGGCAGTGGACTCTCCTTCATCGGAGGTTTTTAAGCAGAGGTTGGGTGGCCGTCTGTCGGGGAATCTTCAGGTGTGATTCCTGCGTTGCAGAGGGTTGGACTAGATGACCCAGGAGGTCCCTTCTCACTCTACGATTCAATGATTCTGTCACCAGCTTTTGCAGACTGAAAGAAAGGTAACAATGCTTAAGGTTCCTATGTGGTTGGTGAAGGCGTCTGTTTGAAGAAATAAGGTGGGAGGGATTCTCCTAACTTTTTAAGTTCTTACGCACATGCACTTAATTGGGCAATAAGGAAAAAGCCCTCTGAGAAGTAAAACTGGAATATATGCAGGTCTTGATCCAGGGCACTTAACTTTCCTCCCGCATCCCCACCTACATTGCTCGCCATCTCCATTATAACCTAAATTTCAGTTAGAGTGCCTTGACAGTTAAAAATATCCAGCCTGAACTACTTGTAATTAAGCCCTGCTGAGTTGAGTGGGATTTTTATTTTCCCCACTGGGGACAGATGCATTGCCTGTAGCTGCAGTCCTTATATATACTCATCCAGGAATAACTTTTACTGAGCTCCTTGGGTCTTACTTACAAGTAAACTTGCATAGGATAGGAAATTATCTTTCCAGTAAAGTCCCAAGTAAATCTTGGGTTTTTGGATTTATCAAAACCCTTAAAAGAGATGGCTTGCTCCTGGTCTTGAAAGGTGTTTTACGTCCAATAATTTTATTTAGTATTTAATATTTTTTAAGCATGTGTAACTGAAATAATTGCCCGTCTTTCCCTTCATTACCTCTATCTCCACCTCTCTCTCCTTTCTCTATGGTTTCCCTTGGAGTTGGGACCTGACTTGTGTACTCTGTCAGGCCTTGTGCACAACAAAGGCAATGTATAATAAATTATAATGTAGGGCTGTATGCAGCTATGTTCTACTCAGGGTAGACCTGCTGGAATTACAGAACCGATGTTATTCATGTCCGTTGCTTTCAATGGATCTACCCTGAGTAGGCCTGGCTGTAGATACAACCCAGTCATTCCCTAATCCCTCTAAATGGCAAACTCATGAAATTCTATTTTTAAAGAATTCATCAGCCTGAAAGCGAACAGTGAGCTAAGGTACTAATAATAATAAATAACAGGAGTTTTAAAGAACAATAACTGTTAACAACATTAAATCTTGCATGTATTACAAAGACAGCATTTTTACGTCACGGTAAACAATGGTTAGTAGTTTACCATCAGAGCGACAGACTATGACTCCTGGCTTAGCATTAAATCTGAACCAGGGGTTGTGCTTTGTTTTTCTTCGGCCAAACCACAACATTAAGCCAAGGTTTATACTTGGCTTGCCAGTCATGATTTATCTGAGCAAATTGTTTGTTGCTCTTGGAAAGGATCTCTGTGTTTGGTGCATCCCATTGACCACAGTTTACTGTTATGGGCACTAATGGTTTACAGTGATGGGCACCTATCTTGTAATGGTTGCCCAGCCCCAGTGTGACCCTATGCATGTTTACTTAAAAGTAACTCCCACTCTGCATAGTGCAGCTTATTTCCAGGAGAGTGCATGCAGGATTGCAGCAAGAAATCGGACTTCCCTCTCGCATCTGCTTCGTTCTGTTTTCTGTGTCTTCTGCCTCTCATAATGATTTATAAAGCACAGGCAATTGGCCCCTTATACTTTATTGATCCATTCATAATGCCTTCAGAGATGTTAGTTAGTCCATAATCTCAATGTTATTATTGTTGCAAATCTCAATGTTATTGTCAGATGCTTGCTGGAAATATAATATTTAGAGTGCTGAGGGCCTTTCTCCATTTTACCTGATTTCTGTTAATCAGATCTTCCAGTTGTTACCTGTTATTAGATCATACAGCATAAAGGCACTACCACTTGGCATATCAGGATGAAATTCCCCTAACCAACCTCACATATTTAGTCCATCATACCCTGAAAATTAACCCAGTCTTCTGGGATTTGGAGGTGAAGGGGAGGAGGAGTCAAATTTCTGAAAATATCTGGAAATAGAACCACAATTCAGTAAAACAGAGCAATTAATAAATAGGCAGTAAAGAGCAAAAATAGCAGTCTCCAGTTATGAACTGCTCTGAGATCTTCACATGAAGGGAGGTATATAAATTAATTAAATAAAATCATGTTCCCAAACAGGGTTTTGCTAATTTCCTCAAACTTGAGAGTGAGCTACTCTAGAGGAAGAGGGTGTACTGCCTGTTAACCCATAATTGATGGCTCTGGAATATTCAAAACACATTTTGGATGTGAATGAACAGGTCCATCCCTCAGTCTGTTCCCCATAACGTACCATCTTTGTCAGGCTGTTTTGCCAAAACACGCCAGGTTGGCTTATCATACTTCGCCAGGAATGAATTAATTGTGTCACAATCAAAGCACAGTTTGGCTGGTTTGACCAGATTTTTAAAGAAGCTAGTTCCATTGCATTAATAGCAAGTGAAGCTACTTTTCATGTCAAGAATGCCAAGCTTACCATCGTAAGGGACCACTGCTCATCCAGATGTTGTTAGACTCCATCTAGCCACTGCTCAGCACAAAGGACAACTGGGGGCCCACAAGTTTAAATCTCTGGTCCAAGCCATCGCTTTTTCCGATTCAGCCACATGTGTGTGTCAGAACACCAGAAACTAAGAATCTGGTGGAAGATTCGGGGCAGATGAAAGAAAGTACTACTTCATTCAATGAAGAGTTAAAACTATGGAACTGCCTCCCACAGGAGGCAGTGCTGGCCACCAATTTAGTGGAGGAGGAGGCTATCAACAGCTACTAGCCACGATAGCTGTGCTGTGTCTCCACAGCCTGAGGCAGTAAATGCTTCTGAAAACCTGTTGCTGGAAACTACAGGAAGGGAAAGTACTATTGTGCTCACATTCTGCTTGTGGGCTTCCTTCAGTGATCTGGTTGGCCACTGTGAGAACAGGATGCTGGACTAGATGGGCCACTGGCCTAATCTGGCAGGCTCCTCCCTACGATCTTATCCATCAGTCAACATTCTGGCCTATTTCACATATCACGTTAAACCATGGTTTAAAACAAGCTATCATTTAATGTGAAGGGGGAGCATACTGATATGCACTATTCAGAAGCTCCCACAGCACGTCTCCCCAGTTGCTGCTGTGCGGTGGATGAAACAAGCCACAATCTGGCATGTTGTGTCATCCAGGCTTGTGGTTTGTGTCACTCCAAATAAACCACAAAGTTCGTTCTAAGCTTGCCGTTCATTGTTTCATCCAAGCAAAGCACAAGCCCGGATTTGGACAGCAGAATATGGTTTGTTTTGTCTGTAGTATGGCAGCGGCAGCAGGGGAGCAGCACTGTGGAAAATTTTGAGCAGCCTGTACCAGCGCACTGCTCATTCACGATCAACTAATAGTTTGTTTTCAGCTGTGGTTTAATGTGAAATTCTCAAGGTGATCTTAGTTGAGCCATAGCTAAATCTACCCCCATCTCCAAGGTGGAGATGATAATACGGATCTGCCTTACAAGACTGTTTTAAAGTTTTACCTAGATAAAGGGCATGAACCACCTTGAACTCTCAAAAGTGCCATGTAAAGATTGTAATTTGCAACATTGGTTATTCCTTTATGCTACAACTCTGTATTACTTTTTCCTCTGTTACATTTTTCTGGTGTCTTTGTGTTCTTTTATAATAATTATTATTATTATTACGTGCTACATAAATAATAATAATTGTAACATAAAGCACCAGAGCTGAAATTTCAACATTTCTGCTTTCCTCATTTAAAGTGGTGGCTATCAAAGTTTCTACCTTTGGAAAACATTTCTCCATTTACCTGTCAACCAGGTAAATGGGTCTGCTGTAGGACCATGGATGGTGCAGAGGTTTCTAGGGTAAGGATGGGTCCTGCCACTAGGCAGATTGAGGTTACTGCCTCAGGGTATGAAAGTGACAGAAGCGGTAGCCCCCCCTGCCCAGGCATTCTTTCTGAGCTGGTCCCACCCATGGCTGTTTCCCTTTGAAGGGGTCAGAGCTGTATGTGCAGTTATGTGCAGACTGCCTTTGTTCTGCCCCTGTGTTATCCTGATGTCCTCAGATGTAGTGCAAAAAGCTGTCCTATCACCAGCAGTTGAAGTAAGAGTTAACTCCCAGTCCACTTGGCTTCTGCAGATGGAATGGAGACGAGGCATCATGTAGCCGTGTAGTGTAAGATTCAGCAATGCAGAGTCCCTTTGTGATAGTCACAGCCACACACCCTCATAACCACACCCGCTTCTAAGATTATACAACCTTCTCATTGTTGTCTTATCTGTCTTGGGAGACAATGGAGACACTGGCTTGGCCATGTCTACAGAATGGAAGATGGCAGGCTCCCCAAGGATGTGCTCTATGGGGAACTGGCTTCAGGCACCAGACCCATTGGCAGACCAACTCTGTGTTACAAAGATCTCTGCAGACATGATGAGACAACCTTCTAAGATTATACAATAATAATAATTTGGGGTGCATTGCAATGATCAGTGTAGATCTCCATGTGTGGTCACTCAGCTAGATCTACCATTTTCTTTGCATGTACATAAGCAAATGATTTGGAGTCCTCCAATATCTAACTTTGGAGTGACTTAAGTTGTGTTTTCCTTGAAGTCCCATTGTACTTTACAGAATTTGCACACCATTTTCTTGAATCTGAAGCCCTTGTGTTTTTAGTGTTCCTAAATGCTCCATGTTGGAGCATAAAGAGCGATTCCTCCTTGGTGTGACCCTAGTAGAGCATCCTCAGCAGCTGACGCATCTCCTTTCACCTTGAGTGCCTCCAATCAGCACAAAGGGTGAGAACAGTTCTTCGTGGCTAAAAAGTTCCCCTTTCATGCTGATTGGTGGCTCTAGGATGCTGGAGACAGGGAGCCTGCTGCAGAACCCCCCCCCCCCAACCTGGCCTATTCTAGAACACACATCTGGTTTACACAAGGTATCATGTTCCCCAGTCTGAACTGAAAGTGCGTCAACATTCTGCAAACCTTCTGCAACTGTAGAATCCAGGTTTCTGAGGAACCCCAGAGTCCCCCTGCCACCCCACACTATGGTTTAAAGACCTTTGCTTTAAAAAGCAGTATCACATTGGGGGGGGTTCACCATGCTTTCCACAAGGATCTAGTTAAAATGAATGAACTCCATTCCGCTTGAGGCATCATCCAGGCCACCAGGAGCCCACATCTAAGCAAACCCCATGGAAATGAGCAGCGAGTTACTTGGGGAAGAGCTATAGCTTAGTGGTAGAGCACCTGCTTTGCATTCAGAATGTCTCAGGTCCAGCCTCTGGCAGCATCTCTAGGTATGGCTGGGAAGGCTTCTTTTTCTGTACCACCGGAGAGCTGCTGCCCACTGTGTAGACAACGCTGAGCTGGGAGTGCCAAGCATCAGACTCCTTTTAAGGCAACTTCCTATGTTCGCAAGAGGGTCCCATTCATTCCCCCCTTGCTAAACTTGTTCACATTCATTATCCAGGCACCATTCATTTCAGTGGTGCGCACAAAGAGGTTCCAAGAGCTAGTTCTGGCCTCTCTCTGAGCTCAACTCTCCCAAGAGTGTCGTTCTAGAGTTGCCAGGCTAATGCTGTGTTTTACAAGGCAACACATCAGAGCGTTGGTGTCTCGGAGCCGTCTCCTCTGGGTTTCTCATTCATGTTTTCACCCTTCCTAACACAAAAGAGGCCATATTACACATTGACACCTGGGTGGAGATTTACATGACAGACTGTGATTGCTCTGAGAGAGAAAAAACCTGCGAAGGCTCTAGCAGCATCAAAGGCGACATTTTTAAATAAAAAACCCAAACCCCACAAACAACTCAGCGCATATTACGAACACACTCTCACACATATGATAATTTATCTAGGTGGATAAATTCACTGGTGGCAGTTGCTAAATAATTGCAGACATGCTCTGTGTTTGTGTTGCTGTTTTATTATCACATATTCCTAATGTTTTTTAAACCAATCTGCAGCCTGCAAATGGGACGGGAGGGACTTGGAAACCTCGGCAGCCACGGCAGCCAGCTTTCCAAGTCTTGATTGCAGTGCGGTGTAACAAGTTTAAGTTGAAAGGCTTTATTTTTCATTTTTAAATCGTGATGCATCTCTCACACATGCACACACAACTCCCGTTTCTTACAATGTGCTTTTCTTGAGGAAGCCATGTTCTGTTTCAATAGAGAAGGGGCTGCGGAGGACTCGATCCAATTCAAGTTGAGGGAGAAAGCCTTTAGGGAGTTCTCATGTAAAGGTCAGCGATGTAAAGAGTTTCCTAGAGGACAATAGAAACAAATCATGGAAGGGGTGGGCAGGCAGTTAGGCAAAAGGGTAGAAGGGGAAATACAGAAAACCTCAATTTTTTTAATTAAAACAAACACACATTCCATTTCAGTTGCTTAGTAGCATCACCTGGAAATACTTAGGTAACGTATATACCTGTGCAATTAGTATCTGAGAACTCCAGAAATATGAAGACAAATTAAATGACAAAAAACCCACCCTGTTAAGTGCAGAGTTAAAAGCATGAGATTAGGACAGTTTGAGTGCTGCAAAGGCAGGCTGTGCTGAATGGAGCAATTCCTGCCCCCAGGGCCAAAGATGGCCGCCCTTGCTCCGTGCTGCAACACAAGGAAATCAGTGGAATGAGGGCCTCTGGAGAAGCAAGGAGAGACCAGCTTAGCCATCATAACAAACATGTGATTTCACACACACCATTTGTTTAAACCCAGTTGGCGGGGGGGGGGGGCAGGGAGCAAACACACAGGCACATCACAGTGCATTGGATTTTGAGTTTCTGCTGTTCAAAGGTCAGAGAAAGGTAACGTGGCTCAGTTTCAGATTTATATTATTTTGGCAATAAGGTCGCACTGTCAGACTCGTGCGTTTCGTTGTGGAACTGGTTTTCAAGACTGCAGATCTGTTAATTTTTGGTCTGGGATTGTGGTTTCTAAGGCAGCCTTGCAAATCAGACTTCCCCAACCTGGTGCCCTCCACACAGCCAGAGGACACCAGGTTGTGACAGCTGCTGTACATAAGCCCACAAAAATGGCTAGCTTCAATTGCAGACAATTAACTCAGAAGGAAATTCCATTGTATTCAGCAGGACTTGAGCACTGGGGATGGGGGGCGCTTTCCTCTCCCTTTTTCTGGGAAATGGGCAAGGGCTTGCAGGAAGAGAGGGGCTGGTCTGCTTAGTCAACTGGTCCTTCGTTCCTGATGCGTCGTCATCCTGGCCCAGGAGGCTGGTGCCTGTGGCTGGAAGTTTCTAGCAGTCTGCACTACGGCCATGTCCATGCCTGTTTGCTGCCCTTCTGGGCCTCCTGAGCCTTGTAGGCAGCAGGAGGTAGCCACTGTCAATGGGATCAACTTTTCTTTGCCTCTGCAGCTCCTCCTGGATTTCAAAGGGCAGCTTTTGCTGTGCCAACACCACTACCCCCAGGCTGAGGCCTTTGAGTGGTGCATGTGCATCTGCTTCTGCCTGCCTTGTTGTCTCCCATGTCCATCTAGGCATCTCAGTCAATGCTCACCACCATCATCAAATTCCTCACCTGCCCTTCATGCCAAGCCAAGGCAGCTTTCAACAAGCACAACTTTAAGAACAGTGGGTCTCAAAATGGGCAGTGGGATTACCCAGGGCTGCTGGGTAGTGAACCAGTATGATCCCCAATCTGTCCCGATTACTCAATGCCACTCCACATCCCCACTGTGTTCCAGCATCTCACCTGAACAGAAAATGCCATCCTGTGCAGGAGCCACAATTGGCACTCACCAGCCCTGCTTGCTTAGTTTCCCATCATCCCTTATTGAGCATGAAAGCGCTAAAGGGGCTTTAGCTTGTGTTCAAGTGAATGTGTGGCAAAGTCAGTGGGGTGATGTACACCAAGTTACCGAAATAAATATATATGTATAAGTTGTTGGGGGATTGTCCTTCCATGTATGGCCCCATGCTTGATGATTTGTGTCTTCAGGTAACCGCCAGAAAGCATCTACACTGTGCAGGGTGGATAAAAATCAATGTTTTAAAAATAAATTTTAAAAATCAGATTTTTTTATTATTTAAATCTGATAAATCAGATTTTTTTTAAATTTAAATTGGATTTTTAAAATAAAATGCTTTTGGAGGAAAAATCTAAAGATAGTAGTTTTCTATTTAAGTTACATTATAGTCCAAAGGCTATTCATCAGGAAATAAGGATTTGTTTAATTTTTTTCATGTGTGCTAAAACTCAGTTGGTAAGTTTTTGGTTTTTTTAAAATCGTTTAACCACATCAGTTAACAAACATGGATACATATGCTATAATGTTATTGTTTTAGTTAAATAAATTGTTTAAATTGGTATTAAGGAAATGTTTTTCTCCTTCCAATAAAGAACAGCTGAAAAATTGTCCAAATATAAACAATAATTTCATATTTACCTGTCTTTGTATTTCTGATAATATAACCAAATCAGTAATTTTTGATATACCAGAAGTGAGTGTTCTGGTTTTTGAACGTTCTTTTGGAAGCCGAACGTCCAGTGGGGCTTCTGCAACTTCTGCTTGGCTACAGAAGCATCAAACGTTATGGAAGTTGAATGGACTTCCGGAACGGATTCCGTTCAACTTCCAAGGTATGACTGTATTCAGGCTTTGACATGGCAGAATGTTGTTTGATGTAGCCAACCTACCTATACAGGCTCTGTCCTTGTCTCAGTGATAAAAGCCAAATCCCTAACAGTCTGTCACACTCTAAGCCAGGTGACCAAGCTATGGAACCTTGGTCCTGTTATGCAGATGAGGGGGTGGGGCTATGCAGATAGGTCGTGTCTCGCTTCTCAAAAGGTTTCCACCAAAGCCCCTTTCCACCCCTCTTGCCACTGCTGCCTGTTCTCCTCTCCAAGGGTGTGAGCAATGTTGAGAATCAGAGGAAGGATAATCTTGCTCCCGCCCTTGGTTTCCATTGACGTCTCCTCCTGTGCAGTGCTGGGAATTGGGTGCATAGTGAAGGGGGCAGTGAATGGGCAGTGGTGGAAGTGGCAAGGAATGCAGGGTGGTGCTTGCCCAAGAGCCCTGCTTCCCTCCCCACCCCCAAAACAATCTGGAACGGATGCTTCTGGTGGAAGCAGATCGGGGTTTTTTGTATAGCAGGCAAAGCCAGCTGAAAGTGTTTTGTCGGTGTGTTCGCTTACAACATTCAGTTTCTGCTCAAAAGGAAAGGGCTTCTCCCTTATTGATTTTTTTGTTTTAATCCTTGCATCTGGCAGTCTCCTGGAGGAGGTATAAAGAGAGAGAAAGATAAGGTGCACTTTGCTGGAAATCATGTCCCGAGGTCACTGTAAAAATGCAAGAGACGCAGCGTTACTTCTTGATAGTTGGGCTTTGAATGTGTTTTGCAGCAAGACTGTCTCCTCCACAAGTTGGGTGTTTGATAATGCACAGAGCCCTTCCGAGTGCAAAGTGTGGGTGGGGACTGTGAAACAGAAAGCGGTGCAGACTCTTGCAGCGTTTGTGGGACATGAACATCTGGGTGCTTGATGTGAGATGATGCAAATAAACCCATGCCTGTCCAGACCGTGGGTCTGCCTGTTCCAGCACTCTGCTTTCAGGCAGAGCAGGCCAGATGCCTCTGGGGGCCCCAGCTACACTATACATTTAAAGCAGCATGACACCGCTTTAAACAGTCATGGCTTCCCCCAAAGAATCCTGGGAGCTGTAGTTCATTAAGGGTGCTGAGAGTTGTGAGGTGATCCCTGTTCACCCATTCTTCATACAGAGCTGCATTTCCCAAAGTTGTATAAAAGCAAGTATCTCTTCCTAGGCAATTGTAACTCTGTGAGGGGAATAGGTGTCCCCTAATGAGTCTCAGTACCCTTCGCAAACTACAAGATTCCTTGAAGGAAGCCATGTAAATTTATTAGCAATGATTTTATTGTTTTATCTTTTTTGTAACCTGCTTTGAGTTTTTCAGGTGGTATGTACATTTTAATAAATAAATAAATAAATAAATGCCTGTTTAACGTGGTGTGATACTGCTTTCAATGTGCGATGCAGACCGGGGCTGGGAATTGCACAGAGAGGCAGCGTATGAGTGCAACCATCTTCCCCCGTTACTTGAGGTAGCCTTTCTGCCCAGTAGCCCTTGAAAGCTTGAATTTGCCTAATCTCCCTTTAAAACAATTGAACTTGACAGCCATTGCTACCGAAATGCTTTAGCCCAGGAATGAAAGAGCCTTTTCTACCCTGGGGGCCACATATATAAGGTGGGCATGTGCAAGAAGAAGTGAACATGGCTATACTCTCAAGCCATGTCCGTGTGGACATACAGTTCATATACATACACATTCAGATGATACCTATATACACAGTCTTGCTCACATACAGTCTCCTCCCTCCGCCCAGCCAAAAAGAACCTTCGCTTTCTTTTCAACCCTGGTTGCTTGAGAGGGAAGGGGCAGTCATAACTTGGTGACAGAGCATCTGGCTGGGAATAATGGGAGCCGTTGTCCAATGACAAGACTGCCATGGAGACATAGAGGAAAGTAGAATGTTTTAGGGGTGCAATGTGGAACTTCTGTGCTACTGCTTCAAAAGAGGGGAAATCTGAAGAGAGAGCAATGAAATAGCAATGGGATCGAAGCAAGAAGGGGGACTGTTTGAGTTACGATTTTCAAACGGATGAATAGTGTGGGCTGATCCTTCCAGGTGCTGAGTGCCTTCAAGTCTCTTCATACTGGGAAGAGAGAGGAGCTCTTCCCCCTGCAGAGCTAGGCCCTTAGGGGAGCCAAGGAACACGAAGATGTTGGTTGAGGGATTTGTTTTAATGGGAAGAGCTTTCGCTCAGACACCAGTTTCTACATCCCAAATTTGTGTTACTTGAAACATAAAAGACCGCAGGGACCCTCTGCAGCAGCAGCAGCCACAATAGTCTTATGAAACAGGATGTTTTATAGATGTGATTATATATTTTTTAATCTTTTACCTGCTTATGTGATATTCAAATAGGACCGAGCAAATCCTCATGGAAACAGGCGTACTTGTGCACAGGGCCCCCATGTCTACGTGCGGTTTCTGCTTCTTGGGCAGAGCTCATCTAAAGGCAGCTTCCATGCCACTGTGTGGGGTGAAAAGATGGGCCCAGACGGAGCTGTGATGGCTAAGGCAACATGCATAGGTGGCATCAACCTTTTGGGATGGAGGGAACAAGCCTGGGATACTGAGCATTCCCCCAAAAAGGCAACAGTTGGCAATCCCTGGCCACAGAAGGGATGACTCATTTTATTTATGAACATAAGGACAGCCTGCTGGATCAGGTCAGTGGCCCACCTAGTCCAACATCTTGTTATCACAGTGGCCAGCCAGACGCCTATGGGAAACCCACAAGTAGGAGCAGAGCCCAAGAGAACTCTCCCCACCTGTGGTTTCCATCAAGTGGTGTTCAGAAGCATTGCCATCTCCAACCGTGAAGGCAGAGCATAGCTAGTAGCTGTTGATAGCCTCCTCAATGAATTTGGCCTATCCTCCTCCCAAGCCCTCCAAGTTGGTGGCTATTGCTGCCTCCAGAGAGAATAATTTCCGTAGTTTGCCATGCATCATTTTATAAACTTCTATCATTTCACCTCTTGTTCACCTTTTCTCTAAATTCAGGAAGCATGTGGTGCAGGCCCAGTGAGCGGTGTGTCCTGGGGAGAATCCAGATACAGAGGCCTAGAGGGCCTGAGGTTCCCCAGTCCTGTTTTGCCCCCTTCTGACCTGCTACCCAATCATCATCCTCTCTGTCTCTCACATTCCAGATCCCCTCCTTGGAGTTTTGTTACCATCTGCAGTACATGTGTTTTGAGTAGGGATAGGTGGATCAGTTTGTTTGTGATCTGTGCTCGGTTTTGCACCTGCTCATCCATAAGTCCCGCATTAATCTTCAAAGGAACCCGCATGATGATGTGTATTAAAATACACATTTTAGCTCCATGCATATGTTTTTGAATGTATTTTATTCTAAAACTACACAGTTCAGTGCTTTTATGAACAAAGAACTGTATTGCAAAATTCAGAGGAGTGTGAAAATCTGAAGAATAATGAATTGGATCAGCTTCCGCTGGAATTTCTTAAACATTCTGTTTTGGCATGTGGATTTCTTTCTTGAACATATGAAACTGCCCTGCTGAGTTACACTAGCCCAGGTACTCTTATCCAAACCTGCATTGTTTAAGGAAACACAGCTTTCTGCAGCTCTCAGCCAGGGGGTTTCTTTCGTAGCCCTACCTGGATTGAACTCAGAGCAAAGCCTATTCTCTAGTACTTGAACTTTGCCATATTAGATGCTTCAATAAATGTGCTAAGTGTCCGTTTTTCAGATAGAAGTGGTTAAGCGGGCATATATGGAGAAAGGCAATCCCACATGGAACTGTATTGATAAAAGGTGTTCTGAGCATGAACATGTGATGTTTCTGTTGCCATTGAGTAGCCAGAGCCTATGCCAGCCTTTCCATCCTCATGCCCTCCAGATGTTTTGGGCTGCATCTCCCATCAGCCCCTGCCTGCACGGCTGTGTGATGCTGAGGGTTGATGAGAGAGCCCCAAAGGCTGTGTCTTCCCCAGGTTTGGGGCCTGAGTCCTGACCCTTCTTATTAGATAAATCAAGCTCTCTTTATGACGCATGCATACATCTGTCTCCTTTCCCTCAAAGGAATGGCCTCTCAAAAGTGGCCTATTACGAATGATTAGTATGTTTGATGGTTCCCATCTGTTGTCCACTGTCTCCGTGCTGCTAGAATTGTGGGATATTTTTCTGCTATTTATTTATCAAAACGTTTCTCAACCTCTTTGCATGTCAAGTTTTAAGGATTGTGTTCAGTAACTCTAAAAGCATAAGCAATTTAAAATTCAATAAAGGTTTTTTAAAAACGTAGCTGTTGACCCATAGCAGAATTAAGGTCACAACAGCCCACTAAAATTAAGCACTCTCGAAGGCCCTGGAAACATAAATATGTTCTTAAGAGGCACAGCAATGCCATCAGTGTTTCAGTTTATTAGAATGCCACCTCCCCACCCACCCAAAAATGTGGCCAGAGTATCTCACAGTTTATCAAATGAACAATCTGTATAACAATTCAAAGCACATTAGGAAAAACTATAAATAAGTACCAAAAATAATAATCCATAGTGTTGTGTAAAACAATACAGATAAGCTAAGCTAACTGAATAGCTTAAATACAAAAAAGCCAATGTAACTAAATAACTGAAGCTTAGCAGAATATGAAAAAGGAAGCCTAGCATAGGATGCTCCACTCTGTTCCAGATGCTGCACCAGTATCAAGTGGTTTGGTTCCGAGACTCCTCATATTCAGTATCCAAGGACCTCACCCCATCTTCCACCTGGGGTAGTGCAGACACACACACCCTGGCTTTTACTATGCAGCAGCCAGCAACTTTCCTTCCACACTCTCCCACCAAGCGACACACATCGAACCAAGCTGGGGGTTGTCATGAGTCTCAAGGTGTCGCCTGGCTCAGGAGTGGAGTGCCACGCAGTGACGGGTATGGAGGGGTAACTGGAAGATGACATGGGAGGGGCTGAGAGTGGGGTACAAAGGCTGGAGGAGGTGGATACTGTCCCCTCTCAGGATGTGGCTACCCCTGCTGGGGAAGCAGGACTCCCATCTCCCCTCTTCTGTCCTGGAGAGAGGAGAGCACTAATAGAATCCAAGGGGCAGTGGGAGGCATCAGTCCACCACTAGGGATGGAGAGTCAGAAGGGAGGGGCACACCCTGGTCACCCAGGACCCAGCTGTACTCCCATTGCTGTGAACAGGCACATCCTTCCTGATGCAATGAGCACCTGCGCATGCGCAATCTCACAAGGCCTAAGAGGCTTGTGAGTAAGCACAGCTTGGCTTGGCTTTCAAAGCTTGGCAGGTGGGTGTGTCAACCCATTGGAACAGCTTCATTGCTTCTGTGCCGTTCTCAACTCCTTGACCTGATCTTAAATTTAGACCGCTGCTGCTTGTCCAGCTAGCCTCACCTCTGCCTGTTGTCAAGGCCGAGCATAGCGGCTGCTGTGACCCATTGCCCGTTGCTGAGCCGAGATGTCTTCTCTGTGTCTATCGAGATCTCTCCCTTTTTCTCAAGTCAGTGCTTCCGTCATCTTGGTGGGAGCTAGGGCAAGGGCTGTGAAAATGGGCTCAGGGTAGTGCCTCACTCTAATGGCGACCCCGAAGTGGCAACCTCAGAATGGCATTTCACAGCAGGGATTCTCCACCCACCTACCCACAAGCCTACCACTGCCTGTACTGTGCAGCTGGAGCTTGTAAGAAGAAGACTCACCAGGATGCAACAAGGGGGGCATACAGATGTGGGGAATCTTGTGTTAGTTTTCCCGGTTATAATGCTAGTGCTTCTGTCCCATTTTCTAATGTCCTTTTCACACTGCCGTACCTGTTGTGTTATGGAACTGTGGCTTTTTGAACGCTACACCAGCATGTCATGCTAAATTTCATCCACACCAGTGGCTGTGATGTGACACAACAATGAGCATCACTGAACTGCATCACTATTCTCCCACCCCTTCCGTACAGGCCTGCTGCATGATTTCCCCCATGAAAACAGCAGGACAGAACTGCCTCTCTGATATACTGCCCCAAATTTTGTCACTTTAACTCCTGCGATTTTCTGGGTAAAGGGAGCTGCAAACAGGTATTTTTTCTTTCTTTCTGGAATCAAATATCATGGGAATGAGCATGAAACAAGCACTGTATTCCGTTAATTTTCCAGAAGTGGCTTTTGCATCGTGCGAGAGCTTGGCTGTGATATGGAAGTGAACAGTTAGGGAAACATTGGGGAAATGGAATAAACGGTTGTGTGAATGCAGCCGCGGTGTCTTCCAGCCGGGCTGGTGCACTCTGCCTTGTAAGTTCTTTCATTGCAGGGCCTGCTCACCCCAAGCCAAGCCCCACCTCTGCCATCCAAAAGTACTTTAATAGTAGATGCCTGCCCTGTTTGATAGCTGGCAAACGTTTTTGTCCAAATTTCCCACTTGATTTGAGTTGGATCAGCATTTGTATCAGTCATGGAAAAAACCCTAATTGGATTCATTATTCAAATTCAGGAGCGCACTGCGTATACTTCTCAATTCTCTTTCATCCTCTCATCCGTTGTTCCTGGAAGTTTGACACACACACACACACATATGCATGGGGAACTTTAAAAGAGATTTCTCAGTGCAGCCTCTCTTTGGTACCTTGACTTTTAGAAATATGTCTTGATTGCGTACAGCCAGCTCCCATCTTTGGCAAAAAAAAATAATAAAAAAAATTCTCATCTGCACTGAAAAATATAAAAGTATTAAATCTCGGCAGTAGAAATAGATCCAGTCATTCCTCCAGGTGCTTAATAGTTAGTGGATGTAATATCCATCAAAAGCGCTGAAGAAGTAACATGCTCCTGTGGCACTCCAGCATCAAAGTCAAAAGGTAGGAACACAGTGTTATTACAGAAATTAGAGATGGAGAAAGCCTATTATCTTGTGGGACCAGTCAGGATTGCAGTGGCTCTTAGAACGCAGTCTCTGCTCCTCTGCATCAGCCCACGCTGTCATATCTGACTCCACGCGTTCCAAGGTCTTGGGTAAGAGATTTTTCACCTTTCCAGTCCCCTTCTGCCTCTAGATATGTGCGAAAAGGAAGTAAGCAACCCCTTTATGCAAGGGCAGCTGACATGGTGCCCACCAGATGTTGGGGGAAGCCATCGCTGTTCAAAGTGGAATGATACTGGTTTAAATGTGTGGGACGGATGAGGACTTTTTCTTAGGTATATGTGCAAGGAAAGGGAGTTTTCGACTGTCAGGGTGAAAGCGAGGCGTAATTTATTCAGTGGGAGAAAGCCCCATTAAGTGCAGAGTTTGTGCATAAGGTTGGGATAATTTTAAAGTTCCTAAAGCAAGGAAATGCAAATTGAAACCATTCCTGCCCTTGGGGGGCGGGGGGCAACCAGAGAAGCCTTAACCTTGCACGGTGACACACAGGAGTGAAAGAATCCAGAGCACTTTATATCCTACCATTAATTGGATCACTACAATTAAAGGTCACAAATCAGGAAATAAGGTCATGGTTTGAAAGTAGGCAAACCCCACGCTATTACTGCCTGATAATTTCAGCCGAAGCACACATGGCACACTCACATATTCATGTTTGTTTGACATCTGCCCTTAATTTTATCAAGGGGTCCTTTTATTTATGTAAGCAATTTGTATTCCACTCCTCTTCAGCAGACCTTAGTGCAGATGAGCAGGGTTTGGAATACAAAAAAACCCACACAAAAATCTAAGCATAAAATCACAATAAAGCAATCAGTCTAAATAACTCTAGTGCCCTGCATATGGCCAGAGATATCTAGGGTGGGGAAAACTTCACTTGCGTTTCCTGGCTTTCAAGAGAATAAGTGATCAGGGGCCACTTTTTGTGGCTCCGATGTCTGGGGAGGTGGGGAGCACGTAGCAGGTACACAATCCATACCTGAGCCCTTTGCCAAAGAGGAAGGCGAGATACATCACTTTAAAATGTTTAGGTTACACCTGGCAATAGTTACGCGCAAAATAGACTCATAGAAATTGATGGGTAGGACTATGCCACATCCATAGCATGCTTAAAGTTCTATGATACCAGAGTTTCACCTCTCCCCCACAGCCCCCAATAATTCTGTGTGAGAATGGGCAGGGTGGCAGGAGAGGATATACTGTTTATTAATATCCTTCCTAACTTGCGCTAGCAAGTTCCTTTACTTAGCAGAGTTTACATTCCCGTTCCCGTGCACAGCAGAAAACTAGTTGCAAACCTGTGTGAGTTTCTTAAGACAATACGCAATTCAATCTGGCTTCTCCAGATTGAAATGTGTTCTAATATTTTCCTGGTAAGACCCCTTGAATCCCTCCTAAAAGAATAAAGACACCACAGTCTTATTCATAAGCAATAAAAAGAAAGTTTACTCATGACCAGGCAGAGCACAGTGTGATCCCTGAAGGCAGGCTTTAGGCTTAAAGTTACAAATGTATAAAAACAGGTTTACCCCATAAGGGAGATGACCTGAGGGACTGCTTGGCTGGCAGCCAGCAGTTCATTCCAGGAAGTTCGCAGGACAAAAAGAAGATGGAAAAGAGGGAGAGTGGCAGCATGCCTTGTCCTTTTACAGGTCTGGAAAGGTCACGCCCACCCACTAGTCACATGCAAGGAAGGATGCTCCAGGCTAGGAAGAACAGGAAGTTTTGACTGGCTGGACCCTTGCATGTCCACTCTAGGAAAACAAGGAATGTTGTATTTGACTGCTCCCAGTGGATTGCATCCCACATTCTGTAGTTCATTAAGGGTGCTGAGAGTTGCTTTTGAGACCCCTACTTCCCACAGAACTACAGTTCTCAAGAACAGTTTAACAATCAGTCCTTTTCCCAAGGAACTTGTAAGGCTTTTTCAACGTATGGTGCCAGTGTGACCTAACTCAGGTCCATTCATTTCAGTGGCTCTGCTGTGAATATAATTTAGGTGGCTACTGTTATGTAGTGAAGTTTCACCCTGGGCCAGCAGGGGGATACTGTATATAGTTTTCACTCAGGTCTGTTGATAGTTTTCCCTCAGGTCCGCGTCAGTTATTTTAGGCGGGAACTCTGGGCTGTTGTTGTTACAATGTTGACAGCCGGCTGCCTATAAAAGCAGGCCGGCTGAGCTGTTGCAGTCAGTTCTATTCCAGCTTACGAAATAAAGAGCTACTTGGAGAAATCGCTGTGTCGTCTGCTATGTCAACCCACAACTTAACACTGGCGACGAGGATGGGATAGATGGACATCAGAGCACAGCCAGATGCGGCCAGCCTCTGAACTGAGCTGAATCACTGAGCTGAATCACAGAGCGAAATCACTGAGCGAAATCACTGGACAGAACCAATTCAGAGCTGACTGTTCTGGCTAGAGCACTGTGTTCCATCCATCGCCCTTCATGCCGGCATCGGAATCATGGCTTCACTTGTGCCTCTACCGCCGTTTGCGCCAGCCTCTGAATCATGGGATTCCTACCTCGCTCGGTTCGACTGCTACCTCCAAGCCAACGAGCTGACAGCAGTATCAAAGGATCGTAAGCGGGGCCTATTCCTCAGCCTCTGTGGGCCTGAGGTGTTTGAGACAGCCCGAGCATTGGTTGCGCCCGAAGCAGTCCAGGCAACACCATGGGACACGATCCAAGAGAAGCTCCGCAACCACTACGCACCAAAGCCGTCCAAGATTGCTGCCCGCCATGCGTTCTACCACCGGAACCAGGCAGAGGGGGAGTCAATCAACAACTACACCACCGCCCTGCGACAGGCTGCAATGCACTGTGAGTTCCGAGACTTAGACGATGCCCTGATGGATCGAATCGTCTGCGGGGTCCGGGACATCCATCTGCAACGGCGTCTCCTCGCCAAGCCAGACCTCACGCTGCAGAAAGCCATTGAGGAGGCTGTGGCCTCAGAAGCTGCTGAACGCTCCGCCCAGGAGATCCGCAAGTGCAGCAGCCCGCGTCTTGCTAGGGAGCCAGTTCCGGTGCATCATGAAGAGGCCAGCAGTGATGAGGCATCCTCCAGTGAAGGCGATGACGTGCACCAGACAAAGCGGGAGCACAGGAAGTTCCAACAGAAGTCCAAGGGCCAACCGGAATGTGCCGGCTGCGGAGGCAACCATTCCCGTGCCAAGTGTCGATTCAGAGACGCCATCTGTAGGAAGTGTTCCAGAAGGGGCCACATCGCTAAGGTCTGCCGATCGGCTCCGTCTGACACCCCCCCTTCATCAACTCGCAAGTCCAAGCCTTCACTCCAGTCTGCCAAGGAAAGTTGTTTCGCTCTCACCAACTGCTGCTGCCCGTCTGGAACCACGATTGGCCAAACCGACTCGCCTACGCGACGCAAGCTGAACGTCACGGTGCTCATTGAAGGAGCTCCATGTGACATGGAGATCGACACCGGGTCTGCCCTGTCCATCGTGTCGTGGAGCACCATCAAAAGACTGGTACCCAGAGTGTCCAAAAGGCAACTCGACTCTCACCGCGTACACCTGAGAGACTACCAGGGAAACGACATTCCCGTGGTAGGCGTTGGCCGGTTCCGGATTGCCTTCAAGGATTTTTCGGGCCTGCTCCGGTTGGTGGTGGTCGAAGGTCAGCGGCCAAGCCTCCTAGGGCTAGACTGGTTTGATGCCCTCGGCCTGGAAGTCACCGGCATCAACTGCATCTCTAACGCAGAGACTGAGGGTCTGGTCAAAGACTTTGCCGAGGTTTTTGACGGCACCTTGGGGCAATATACAGGTACGCCCATCTCCTTTAGCCTTGATCCACAAGTCGCCCCCATCAAGCTAAAGCCACGCCAGGTTCCCTTTGCTCTCAAGGCTAAGGTGGACGAACAACTGGACAAACTGATCGCCCAAGGAGTTTTGGAGCCGGTTGACCACGCCAAGTGGGAAACCCCCATCGTCACGCCTGTCAAGCCAGATGGGTCGGTGAGAATCTGCGCTGACTACAAGTGCACGATCAACAAGGCACTTCAGCAGCACGCTTATCCGGTTCCTGTTGTCCAACACCTGCTGCATTCCCTGGGTGAGGGTAAGGTCTTCGCTAAGCTGGACCTTGCCCAAGCCTATCAACAACTGCCAGTCGATGATGCCACTGCTGAAGCCCAGACGATCGTCACCCACCGGGGGGCATTCCGTTGCCGCCGGTTGCAGTTCGGGGTGAGTGTGGCTCCTGGCATTTTCCAAAGCCTTATGGAGCGTCTCCTGCAAGGGCTTCCGGGCGTGGTACCATATTTTGATGACGTCTTGGTGTCTGCAGACTCACACCAGCAGCTGTTCGAGCGCCTCCGTGCCGTGCTGACCAGGTTCCAAGAGGCCGGGCTCAAGGTAAAGAGGGAGAAGTGCCAGATCGCCGTTCCACAGGTAGAGTTCCTGGGCTATCTTATCGATGCCTCCGGCCTTCACCCGACCACATCCAAGATCCGCGCTATCCAGCAGGCCCCCACCCCAAAGAACAAGACGGAGTTGCAGGCATTCCTGGGACTGCTGAACTTTTATAACATGTTCCTGCCCCACAAAGCCACAGTGGCTGAGCCTCTTCACCGACTCCTTAGTACAAAGACGCCTTGGGCCTGGGGTCATCGGGAGACGGCGGCCTTCAACGCGGTTAAGGCTCTCCTTTCATCAGACAGTGTGCTGGTACAGTACAGTGAATCCAGGCCGCTGGTCCTTGCCTGCGACGCCTCACCTTTTGGCATCGGTGCTGTCCTTAGTCACCGTTTTCCAGATGGAAGAGAAGCACCACTCGCCTACTTTTCCAGGACACTATCTCTGACGGAACGGAATTACAGCCAGCTCGACAAGGAGGCATTGGCACTTGTGGCTGGAGTGAAGAGGTTCCATGAATACCTCTATGGCAGGACTTTTGACCTCATCACTGACCACAAGCCACTCCTGGGCCTTCTCGCCGGTGATCGTCCAACTCCACCGGTCCTCTCGCCACGCATGCTGCGATGGACTGTTTTCCTGGCTGCCTACCACTACCGGCTCATCCATCGCCCGGGGAAATCGATGGGCCATGCCGACGCCCTCAGCCGTTGCCCTCTTCCAGCATTTGTGGAAGACCCGGCTCCAGCTTCATCGCTCCTTCTGATTGAGGATCTTCCGGCAGCGCCTGTATCAGCTGCCACTGTGGCCTCCGCGTCTGCCCAGGATCGCACCATCAGCCGGGTGCTCAACTGGGTGTGGAGGGGGTGGCCACAAGGGCCTTTTGCATCGGAGTTCCAGCCCTTCGCAACCAGACAACATGAACTCTCAGCTCATCGCGGCTGTCTGCTGTGGGGAGACCGCGTCGTGATTCCCCAGGGACTCCGTCAGCGCGTCCTGGAGGCTCTGCACGTTGGCCACCCGGGAATTGTCAAAATGAAGGCGTTGGCTCGGTGTTACGTCTGGTGGCCTAATATGGACGATGCCATCACTGCCTGGGTGTCCGCCTGTCAAGCGTGCCAAGAGTCGAGGCCTGCACCACCGGCAGCTAAGGGACACACCTGGGAGACGCCAAAGACACCCTGGTCGAGGGTGCACATCGATCTGGCTGGCCCCTTTCACGGCCGGACCTTTATGGTAGTGGTGGACGCCTATTCCAAATGGCTGGAGGTCGCCCTGATGCCCTCCACCACTACCGAAGCTGTCATCCGGGTGCTGCGAGGCCTGTTTGCAACGCATGGGTGTCCTGATGTCCTTGTCTCTGACAACGGACCACAGTTCATGTCAGGCACGTTTGAGCGGTATCTTTTGGGACTGGGCATCCGCCATGCCCTAACGGCACCCTTTCATCCATCCAGCAACGGGCAAGCGGAAAGAATGGTGCGCTCAGCAAAAGAGGCACTGGCGCGCCTGGACCGGGGAGACTGGCATGAGCGGGTCGCCGAATACTTGTTCGTGCAACACATCACCCCTCATGCGGCCACAGGGAGGAGTCCTGCTGAACTGCTTATGGGCCGCCGCCTCAGGTCACCGCTCGACCGGCTACACCCGGACTTTGCCGTGGCTGAACCACCAGGCTGTGCCAACGCGCCACGGTCATTTGTCCCAGGAAACCTGGTCTTTGCCCGGAACTATGTGGGGGACATTCCTTGGGTGCCAGCCACAGTAGTGGGAGTCACTGGACCTCGCTCGTACCAGGTGGCACTTGAAGACGGACGCTTGTGGCGACGGCACATAGACCAGCTTAGGCGCAGGGTTGGGGACTTGGACACTACCGAGGTGCCCCCAACTGCGCTTGCGGCTCCAGAAGAGACACGTACAGATGGCGAGGCCCCACCTACACCTCCCTCGCAAACTGCCAGCGTGGAGCCGAACCAAGCCGCTTCAGAGGGTCTGCCAGACTTACCACAGACTCAGACCACTCCACTTGCGGAGGCTCCACCCACAGCAGCGGATCCAGGGGAGTTGGTTGCAACGCCATCTAGGGTCGCACCACAGCCTCAGCAAGAACTGTGTGGCCCTCCGGACTTGGCTACCAGTCCCCGGCGGTCTGGCAGAGTTCCCAAGCGCCCAACTTATTTAAAGGACTATGTTGTTGGACAGGTATCACTGTTGGTCTAAGTATGGGAAATGTAACCGATATGCTTTTGTGCCTAATTGAACCATTACGCGTAGTGCTGTATATAAGGAAACCATTACGATTGTAACTAACGCCTTGTCTCGGTGGGGAGGGGTGTTATGTAGTGAAGTTTCACCCTGGGCCAGCAGGGGGATACTGTATATAGTTTTCACTCAGGTCTGTTGATAGTTTTCCCTCAGGTCCGCGTCAGTTATTTTAGGCGGGAACTCTGGGCTGTTGTTGTTACAATGTTGACAGCCGGCTGCCTATAAAAGCAGGCCGGCTGAGCTGTTGCAGTCAGTTCTATTCCAGCTTACGAAATAAAGAGCTACTTGGAGAAATCGCTGTGTCGTCTGCTATGTCAACCCACAACTTAACAGCTACAGCCCTGCAAATCTGAATAACTATTTGGGGAAGGGCTGCAGCTCAGTGGTAGAGCACCTGCATTGCATGCAGAAAGCCCCAGGTTCAATCCCCAGTGGCATCTCCTGATAGGGCTGGAAGAGACCCCTGTCTGAAACCCAGGAGAACCTCTGCCAGTCTGTGTAGACCATGAGTAGGCAACCTAAGGCCCATGGGCCAGATGCGGCCCAATTGCCTTCTCAATCCGGCCTGCGGACGGTCCAGGAATCAGTGTGTTCTTACATGAGTAGAATGTGTCCTTTTATTTAAAATGCATCTCTGGGTTATTTGTGGGGCCTGCTTGGTGTTTTTAGATGAGTAGCTTCTAAAAGGCAGCTTCCTACATTCCTAAGAGCAGGCAGCTGCATCTGGATTCCTTTTGGGTGCAAGCAGACTCATCATTCACACAGTCGCTGGTCCTTAAATCTGATGGAATCGTGCACTCCCTTCATTTATTTTGTTGGTTAGGCATGCCTCATACTTAACGATTTGCAGGCTGCGGTAAGATTCAGAAAAGAATGTTTCATGCAAGCAGTTTGGAGCACCTTTCTTGGCCCCAGGAAAGCCCTGTGGCAATTTCTTCGGCGTAGCTGGGAGAGGCGTTGTTGGGAAAGTCTCGATAACTGATAAAACTGCTGCTGCTTCCTTGCTGGTTTCCTTGAGGCAATTCGCCTACCCTTGATCAGCACCAGGTTTGGGTTGGGTTGTTTGTTTGTTTGTTTGTTTGTTTGTTTGTTTGTTTTTTACTGAGCAACTCGAGGTTTCAGAGATATGAATGAGAGACTTGGGGATTTGAGAGAAGAAGGCCAGGGGCGGAACCACTGCTTCTGTCATTCCAGTTCCACCACCTTATGAAAGTTGGGTTAACCGTTTTTGGAGACAGAGAGCTGAGGCCCAAACCATTTCTCATGCAGCCTGGTGTTGTTGTTGTCGTCATTATTATTATTGTCGTCATCATCATCATTTGCCCAACTAAGATCCCAAAACGGGTTGCATCCATTATAACACAATTACAATTACTGGGCTGCAAAAATACACATCTTAGGCATCAAATTATTATTCTTTATTTATTTATATCCCGCCTTTTCCCCAGATAAGGACTCTGGGCTATTTTGCCACTTCAAAATCCCTTCAAGAGTTTAGGGAAGCTTTTAATGTTTAATAGGTTATTGTATTTTAGTGTTTTGTTGGAAGCCGCCCAGAGTGGCTGGGGAAACCCAGCCAGATGGGTGGGGTATAAATAATAAATTATTATTATTATTATTATTATTATTATTATTATTATTATTATTCTAGTTCTCGGGGCACATCTCTCCAACAATACTGTGCTGCTGACCTGACTTTGCAGGTTCATTCACAGGCTGTGGTGTTTCCCCTCTTCCGTCAAGCCTTTGAGGAGAGCTTTCAAAGGCCGTGAAGCTCTTTATTTGTTGGGAAGGGAACAAGGAAACTCATTCCTGCATTGCTTAGAACACACTATTTTTCTCCCTCTCCTCACACACTCTGCTGTGGAATCTCTCAGCACAGCGCTGGAAGATAAGAGGAAATAATGCTACATCGCTCAAACAGCCTTCTGCGGCTGTGAAATTTGTGACTGGCCACAAAGGACAGAATGAGATGATCGGGTCGAGTGGAGGAGCATTTGTTTCCACAGTCCTACAATATTTGGTCCATCCCTTGCTGGTGTGAGAGGCAGTGTGGCATATAGAAGGTTAGAGTCTCAGGCTTGGACCTTGGAAGCCAGAGTTGAAATCTCCACTTGGCTGTGAACCTCCCTGGGTGGCCTTGGACCAGTCACCATCTCTCAGCCTAAGCTACCTCACAAAGTTGTTGTGAAAAATGGAGGTGGGGGGACCACATATGCCTCCATTTTCAGCTTCTTGGAGGAAAGATGGGATAGAAATGTAACAACAACAACAACAACAACGGGCATGATATAGCTGTTGGGCCAGCCTTGTGGCTCTCAGACGACAATGGGGGAAAAAAACCCTGTGTTTCTTTTCCCTGGCTTGAGGGGGGGTGCGCTTTTCCTCCCACTGAGATCTTCTTTCCAGCTTGGCGATGTCCTGATTTCCTACCTCTGCTGCTTGAGCTCCACATCTGAGCCGAAGAGCAAAGCACAATTGACAGACTCCATATCAAGTGCCGAGAAGGCCTCAGAGATCTTGTCAACTTCGCTTTGCCCTTCCTGTTGTGTCTGGGATCAAACAGCCGGAGTGTGGAGAAAAGCACCGCGGAGCAGGGGGAAAGTGGAGCGGCAGAGCCATGCGAGAGCCCTGCGCTCGGGGCGCCCAGACAAATAAGAATCCAAAAGGACACCTTTCAGGGCATATTTTCCATAAATGCACAATTACGAAACAATTTGACACGGGGCAAGGGAACTGTCTACAGCATCCATTTTTAATGAGTGTAAACAGATAAATTATAAATAGCACAAATATTACGGAACAGTTAAATATTAATTGCCAAAATTAATGTTCTCGGTGCTTTCTTCTCCAGATGCCGACTTAAACACTGCTGCCATTCCAGCAAACTGAGAAGCTGCTAGGAAAAGTGAGCAGTGTGAGCAGGCTATTGGGGTGGGGGCACGAGGGGAGGACCAGAAAGGAATCGGGGTTTAGGGTTGCCTTTTCCTGACACATCAGGGACAGCTGAAACATTTCCAGGCACCCAACCCCCCCCCCCCCCGAGGTGCTGCTGGAGTTTAGGAATGCAAATATAATATTTGTCCTCCACTTTGTCTGGCAAGTAAAATTGTGATGTCCTCAAGGGATTTTCTTGTTATAATTCTGGTGTAGATAAAAGAACCTAAGAAAAGCCTGCTGGATCAGGCCAATGGGCGATCTCATCCAGCATCCATGTTTCACAAGAGCACTGTCTCCTGCAATTTCCAGGAGCTGATATTCGGAAGCATCCCCTGTGTTCGACTGTGGCGGCTAGTAGCCATTGGTAGCCATAAATGTCGAAGTGGTGCAGCACAAAATATTTTTCCACCCTCTATATAGCATGACTTTAGAGGTGATACAGCCTCAGGGCTATATCAGATTCGGGGGTGGGGATATACCTGTCTTAGCACACACTGATTCATTGCTCGGCACCCTTAAAACAGTCACCAGCTAACTGCTTGAACATAAGAAGAGTTTGCATTACTTCTGAGTAAGGCCTGCCCCAAATGCAAATCAGCTTCCAGAGACACTTATCAAGTAATAAAACTTCACCTCGCTCACTTTCGTTGCGTGGTGCTGTTAATATGGCCATTCACATAACTGCTGAGATCACACTGTAATGAGTGGGATATAAATTCCCAAAATAAACAACATAAAATTAAAACCTTTGCACACTGGCAAGTCAAGTTGAAGACATGTGTGCAATCTCTCTCAGTTTGGCATAATTGCTCTGCAGTTATTGTCTACTTAATTTATCCCAAATTTGTTAGTCCGGCAGGGACCTGGGGGCTAGGCCATGAATTCTTGCCCCCAGTCACTAGAAATCTTTTTCAGGCCCATCTCTGGCTCCAGAGGTTCCAAGCAGGCATTGACCCCACATTTTAAATTAACACCTTCACAACTGTAAGGGCTTAAGACTTTGGATTTTAACATCAAAAGCGATATTGGATTCTACTCTGTTCTTGGCCAGTTGTTCTGTTCTACTCTGTTCTTGACCTTATATAGCCATGAACAGATAAATTGAGCTTCAGGAAATAGGGTTTATTGTGTGTGTTTTACCCATTGCTAGTTAGAGAACAGGGGGCTGTATCATCCAATCCTTTCAGATCAAACAGTCATGTAAAGATTCCCTTTTCCTACTAACTATCTCCATAGTATTGAAGGCATACAATTCCACACGGCCACACGTGGTATTCCTAAATCTTACACTCTATAGCTACAGTAAGTTGCTTTTTTGGCAGCTGAGGCTGTCTGGATTTGATTTTACATCTATATTCTGCTGGCTACTTTGCAGTTGCAAGCGTTATCATATATTCCAACAATCTGCAACCTAGTTTACATAGACAAAATGTTTGCCATAAATAATAAAGTCTATTGTTTGTGGCAGAATTTAAACTTGAATAACTTGAATTTTGTATCCAAAATACTTTGCCTCTTCAATCCTCCCACTCAAGAAGTGCATATTAAGAAAGGGAATACTTTGTCCTCTGTTCTAGTCATTTGCAAACTGCTTCCACTTTTCATAATGGTTGCTTATTATGTTTGCCGTTTTATATCCTGGATGGAATTTGGCCAAAGGTGTCTATTTAAACACCAAAAGGAGCGTGCCCAGCCAATCTACTGAATAGGAATGTACAACATTTCCCCATATGTTCGTTAACTCAACTTCGGCTGTAATTATTGGTCACATTTTTTTTGGATGACCTCTCTATGGAGAAGCACAAACCTGATGCCAATATGAGAAAGAAGAGAAGTCCCTGATGGATCCTGCCAGTTTATTTTGTTATAAAAATCCATGATTAGTGGTAAAAGTTCAACCGTGGCTCTCTTTTGTCTTCAGATATTCAGGAGGACAGGAAGAAATAAGGGGTTCCAGGGGTGACTGCAGAATCTGCAATGCAAGATACAACCACAGCGTCTCTCACCAATGCTTGTCAGAATACCTTCAGTAGGATGCTGGCTACCACTGAAGGCAAATCTGTTCCACTCCTAAACAGCTCTTACCATAGCATTGACGTTTCACCAAAATTCGCTTCTCTCAAATTTCTTTCTACTGGCAGTCCTGCCCTGCAGAGCAAGACAAGACTGCTGGATCAGGCAAAAGGGCTATCTAGTCCAGCATCCTGTTCTTTCAGTGTCCGCCTAGATGCCCAGGGGAAACCTCGAGGTTTCAAGCACAAGGGCCCTCCTGCCATTTCCAGCAACTGGTATTCAGAAGCATTGCTGCTTCCAGCCATGGAGGCAGAGCATAACCATCGTTGCTGAAAGCCATTGATAACCTTCTCCTCCATATATTTGTCCAATTCTGCCTTTAGTTGGGAGTGGCTGGGTGGGGAAACCCAGCCAGATGGGCAGGGTATAAATTAATTAATAAATAATAATAATAATAATAATTTTTATTATTATTATTATTATTATTATTTATTATTATTATTATTTTATTATTATTAATAGCAGCCAGGACCCACCATTGGGCTTTGGGCCACCTTCAATTGGGCCTCAGTGCTCCTGCCTGCCCAAGGCCTGCTCTTCACTTGCCTGCCCTTTAGTTGCACCAGATGGGACCAGTTCCAGGAAAGGCATCACCCTGTATGCTGAGCAAAGGTGGCCAGGAGAGACATAAATATTTCAGGAGGGAGGGGGTGAGAAGGGAAAGAAGGTCTTCCTCAGGAGAAAGGGCTGGAGGATGTATTGGGAAAAAATAGAAAGTGAGCCAGAAGGATATTATTTAATAATTACTAATACTGTGTAGTTTAGTTTGACCAAACTGTGGGAGGCAGGGGAAGACAGGAGTGCCTGGTGTGCTCTGGTCCATGGGGTCACAAAGAGTCGGACATGACTAAACGCCCAACAAAAACAATACTATATAGTAATAATAAGCTGATATTTAAAAATATAATAAACAAATTGGGAAGAGGAAGAAGGAAAGGAATAAAAGAAGAATGCTGTTGTAGGAGAAAGAAGTGAATGTAAAAGAAGGAGGGATGAAAGAAGCTTAATAAGTTTCTTTCATAAGGGAATAGGTTGTCTGTTGAGTGTGAAAAGGAGAAGGGGAGAAGAAATTACAGGCAATGGGGAAAAATACTTTGGAGAGACATGTGGAGCTGGGAAGGGGAAAGTATGATTTAACAATTTCCAAAGGTGGATAGGATACCAAATGAAAATGGTGTCAGTCAGTGACAGCTGATTGTGCCCAACGCTGCCTCCACCTGCCGCCATTTTGAAACTGCCTCTTCCTCAACATGTATGATAGGCAAGCCTCAAGTGCGTGGAGAAGCTCTCTTTCAATGGTATTGGATACCCTGGGCAGTTTGTGTCATCCGTCAATTTGGAAAACATTCCCCGTGCATTCCCTGTGCTGTCAGGTGGGAGCTCACGGGACACAGTGCCCTTTCATAGCAAAAGAATGAACCATATCTCCACACAGGGAACACACAGCATTTCAAAGAGAAGGCTAGACCAGAAGAATCTGTGGCACCTCCTTTTCTCGGTGCAGGAATCCTCCCTCTCACCTGGAACAGTGCAATGCAGGCACAAACAAGGCTGCTGTGTTTGCTGATGATGGGGAAGGGTTTGTGGGAAGTGCATCGGCTCTAGTACTTTGCAGGTGACAAAAACAGGTGCCCTTGTGTGTTTGCAGTAACTCTTTACTCTCACACAATGTGACTCACTGCCTAACACTTCCAATGCCAACTAGGAAGAGCCTCACATCCAGATTACCATGCTCACTTGTTGCTGATGCTTGACAGGTTTTTCCTAGTTTCTTATTGTAATGGTGTTCATATAGATAATAATAATAATAATAATAATAATAATAATAATAATAATAATAATAATAATAATAATAATAATTTATTACTTATACCCTGCCCATCTGGCTGGGCCTCCCCAGCCACTCTGGGTGGCTTCCATAGAAACCAAAAATACACTAAAATATCACAGATTAAAAACTTCCCTGAAAAGGGCTGCCTTAAGATGTCTTCTGAATGTCAGGTAGTTGTTTATCACTTTGACATCTGCTGGAAGGGCGTTCCACAGGGCGGGCGCCACTACCGAGAAGGCCCTCTGCCTGGTTCCCTGTAGCTTTGCTTCTCGCAATGAGGGAACCACCAGAAGGCCCTCGGCGCTGGACCTCAGCGTCCGGGCAGAATGATGGGGGTGGAGACGCTCCTTCAGGTATACTGGACCGAGGCCGTTTAGGGCTTTAAAGGTCAGCACCTTTAGATGTTCTTGGGGGACGCAGGGTGGGTGAGTTTTTGGGAATTAGCTTCTGATCACCTCACCTCCAAGCAGATACTGCAGGACTGGAAAAGGTTGAAAAAAGGGCAACCAACATGATCAAGTGGGTGGGGGCAACTGCCCCATGAGGAAATGTTTCTGTTTCAGGACAGGAAAGGTTCTCTTTTTTTCACTCAGTGCACAGTTAAACTATGGAACTCACTCCCGCAGGAGGCATTAATAGACACCAGCTTGAATGGGTTTAAGAGGATGGAACAAATTCATGGAGGAAAGGACTATCTATGCCTACTAACTTGTAACTGAGGATCGTTAAAGGTTTTTGGAAATAACTGATCACAGATATGGGGGTTGAAGTGAGGATGATTGAGCTCACCTGCATGGAATTTCTGGGCATCCGTGGCTTTAATACTGAGTAAGCAGGGATCTGGGGCAGGGCATTCTCAGTGGTGGTGCTGTATTGTTAGAGTTCCCCTTCCATCTTTGCGGTGGGCTTCATTTCTACTTAGGTTGTGTTTCGATCAACCCTAACTTTCTTGTTCCACTGCCAAGCTTTGGCTTGATTTTTTTTTTCTTCTGGTTCTTCTGTGTTTTGAGATTATTTTGATTGCAATGTTCTTAATCCTAATTTACTTTGAAAGTCACCAGGTGAGAGCTCGGCCCTAAAAGGCAGGACTAATAATAATAATAATTTAGAAATAATTAGACAGAATACTTTTGTTTTACTCAGTTCTAGCTAAGCAGGTCTGGATGTGGTCAGTGCCTGGGTGGGAGACTGCCTGAGAACCCCCTGGGGTCCATACTGGAAGAAAGGTAGGAAAGTGTAAGAAAACGTAAGAAAATAACTAAGTAAAAAAATAAGTTTCCTGTCCACCCAATAATGAATTGACTGGAAAGCTTTCAGCCATTAGTCCTTGCAGAAGGTAAATATTGTCACTTTCAGAGTGTCTTTGGCCATGGTTTTGGGGGGGAAGGAGTTCGACAGAACTGAGTTCCTTTACCCTTTTTAATTAAATAATAATTATTATTATTTTGTCTGGGGAGCTAGAACAGATATAAATATGGGCCCACAATAAACAAACAAACAAACAAACTTGATGGTGAGTTTCCCCCACCTTTATTTCCAGAAAAAACAACAACACTGGCCTTGCCCCATTTCAGGCTGTGTGCAGTCAGTCGGTAGGTTGCCTTGAAGAAAAATCAGGAGGAAGGAAACATGTGGAGATGCATGGCAAAAGGAGGCAGGAAAAGGCAGGCACAGAACACCAGCAAAACAGCTCGCCCACATTCATAATTAAAGTCGTAACTTTATGGGAGTCCCAGCAAACATCTAATCTACTTTCATCACTACTGTAAATGTTCTTGAAAGCTACAGCATTGCTCAATTAATTCAGTACAAGATTGAGCACAAGTCTTATCAGTGTATCCCCCACTAATTGATTCCAGTTTTAACCAAAAGGAAGAAAGAGTCAGTGGAATTCCAGTTCCAGTCATGCACAGAGTGCCCAGATGCAGTTAACCCTTTCCTGACTCCCAAGCTCTAAGGCAGTGGTTCTCAAACTTTTTTCTCTGGGCTACACTTTCAAAATAAAGAGTTACTTGCACCACACTTTTTTTTATTATTGGTAAGAAATACATTGGAAAACAAAAAGCAACAACTCATAGTAGTTGCTTGATTTATAACATAGAAAGTAGAAAACAATGGACATGAATCACACTCAAAATATAATTATAAACGAGCCTCTGACATACATACCTTTACGTATGTATATAAATTCAGTGCAAGGTATGAGGTTCTACACTGAAATGTTTAAATGTTTCTTTGATTGTCTTTGAATCTTCCCTCCACGCTTGCCATCCTCTCTTGCCACACCCCTTGAGAACCACTGATCTAAGAGGAGGCTGGAGTTCTGTCTTCAAGTTGCTAAAACAACAGAGAAGAGTCTTTGGGGATGCAGAGTACCGTATTTTTCACTCTATAAGACGCACCAGACCACAAGACGCACCTAGTTTTTGGAGGAGGAAAACAAGAAAAAAAATATTCTGAATCTCAGAAGCCAAAACAGCAAGAGGAATTGTTGCGCAGTGAAAGCAGCAATCCCTCTTGTTGTTCTGGCTTCTGGGATAGCTGTGCAGCCTGCATTCGCTCCATAAGACGCACACACATTTCCCCTTACTTTTTAGGAGGGAAAAAGTCTTATATTGCAAAAAATAGGTACCGTACTTCTCGCATATTTCTGAATGTGAAGATCATTTGTTGGTTAAGTTCTTTACCTAAAAAATAATGCGGTTTGGTTTGGTTTGGTTTGGTTTGGTTTGGTTTGGTTTGGTTTTGACAATGTCATCCCAAGTCAGCAGAGCAATAGACCTATGGCCTAAGGGCTTCCCCTGAGCTGAGAATCAGACAGAAAGCAAACGATCTTGAGAAAATAAGGATGGCTCCAGAAACATTCTCCATAGGCAGCACATCAAGCACTGGTGACATTCTCCTCGTCTTGAAACCTGCTTGCGCATGCTGGGAACTCCAACGTTCCCGGGGTTGTGAGTGCAAGTCACGGGCAAGCCATCCACACAAGCTGTTGTGACGGAAGGCCGCCTTGCCAAGTGTGGAGCTGCCCACATTCCAGGGTGCCATAGCAATTGCTGACGCCGGCTTGTGTAAGAAGAGAAATTGCCGCGAGCTGCGGAAGGGCTGTAGCTCAGTGGCAGAGCAACCGCTTTGTATGCAGAACCTTCCAGGTTCAATCCCCGACATCTTCAGGTAGGGCTGGGAGAGAATCTCATCTGGGATTCTGGAGAACCACAATTCTGAGCTGGGCGAACTCGTACCTGTGTTCCGTGTAGCATGTGAATGTGCCTGACATTCTATACAGGCAGCAAACATTTTCTGTGCGGGTTCTGCCCCTGGCTACCATGCACATAAGCCTGCCCCGTTCTGCCCTCTTCCAGGTCCAAAAGTACCTATGCATTTGCGGTCACACATCAATTAGGAACAAAATAGTCACTACCTGTATTCCTAAACTGAGTTGCTTTATTTGATCCCGTTTCATAATAGCTGTGGCTTAGTGGTTGTGGTGGTGAGGAGAGGGAAGGGGAGCAGGAGAGAAACAGACTGTGCACTGGGATTTACAAATACATATTGGACAAGTACCTAATTAATTCAAATGCCAAACGATTCCAAGTATGTTTCACCTGCCTCGGTTCTGGGGTGGTGGATCCGTAAACAAGACAGGGAGTGACCAGCCACAAAGGGTGGGTTCCAGAGAAGGGTGGGACCTTCCGTTGGCGTTCAGCAGGGAATTGTGTGAGCTCCAGCAACTTCAGCTATCTCTGTAATTAATCCAGAAGAGAGTAGATGGCACACTAATGAAATCTGCAGATGATTACTAAATTAGAAGGAACTGGAAACACCAGATTTAGGAGCGATAGTGGAAAGAAAATTATACATGAAGTGGGAGACCAGCGCAACATCAAAAAGAGCCTTTTCCGATCTGGGCCATGCAGGGAGGCAGGCAGCTGCCTGTCCCCAAACTACCCGAGTGGAAAAATCACACCCAAACCCTAGCGATTCTGGTGGGACCTTTGTGGTTCCTGAGAGATGCAAACAAATTAGGAGGGGAAAGAGAAGGAGCTAGAGGGATTCCTTCTGCAAGGAAGGCAGTGTAGTCTGAGAAGAGGGCTCTTTTTAGGATTCAAAGCACGCTTTGCAACAGCGCGACTGACAGGAGAGGATGCCAGATTCTTTGAGGGTGTGCTTTTGCAAAAGGGAATACTTTGGGGCTGCCTGGGTCATGACTGTGGTGCAGAATTCGGCAGCCAGGTTGTTCACCGGGACATGACAGTTTGAGCATATTGTGCTGATCCTGACCCAACTGTACCGGCTGCCAGTTAGCTTCTGGGCCTAATTCAAAGTGCTGGTTTTTACCTATGAAGCCTTAAACAGCTCAGGACCTCAATACCTCAAGGACCGCCTCTCTCCATATGAATTGACCCAGACACTGTGATCATCAGCTGAGGCTCTTCTTTGGGTGCCTTTCTCACGAGAGGTCTGGAGGGTGGCAGGCCTTTTCTGCAGTGGCTCCCCATTTGTGGAATGCTTTCCCCAGAAAGGCTCTCCTGGAACCTTCATTACATATCTTTAGGCACCAGGCAAAAACATTTCTCTTCAACCAGGCATTTGGCTGATTAATATTCTGTGGTGTTTTAAATGTGTCTGTGGAAGGGGGGGTATTGGTTGTTTTTTTAATATAATATTTTATGGTTTTAATTTGTATTTTTATATTGTGAATTGCCCTGTGATCTTACTACCACTACTAGGTCAAGCTAAGGGACCCCTGACCATTAAGTCCAGTTATGGACGACTCTGGAGTTGTGGCGCTCATCTCACTTTACTGGCTGAAGGAGCCGGCATTTGTCCACAGGCAGCTTCCAGGTCATGTGGCCAGCATGACTAAGCCACTTCTGGCGAAACCAGAGCAGTGCATGGAAACGCTGCTTACCTTCCCGCCAGAGCATACTATTACTAAAAATAATAATCATAATTTTGTGGGTGGTGGGCGGCATTCCCCTTGTGGGAAATTTGGGTTAATCTTTGGGGTTATGCTAATAATGAACTCACCATAATAAAGATAGTGTTGGTTAAATGGGGGAATGTGCTATACACAGTTTACTGTGCATTTCTGTCATCTCCTGTCTTGGAGTTTGAGGTTGGACTAAGCCACCCTTGGCCAGCCTAGTGCCCCTCAGGCATTTTGGACTATATTTCTCATCAGGTCCAGCATCCAAAATACCTGAAAGGAACCCTGATGGCAAAGGGTGGGCCAGGTGACCATAAAAGAGCCTTCTGAGATTCAGCAACAGATCTGCTAAACTACTGTCTTAAGATTCTGTGATTCTCGCAAGATCGTGTGACCTTCTACTCCCATTTTGTGCCCACCCCTTTTCCTTTTTCTCCCCCTCCCAGAATAAGCCGTCTGTTTAATGGCACGGAACCTATTGTGTTGGACAGTTTAAAACAACATTATTTCATTGATCGAGATGGTGAAATTTTCAGATACATCTTAAGCTTCTTAAGAACGTCGAAACTGCTGCTCCCAGAAGACTTTAAGGTAAGACAGGCCAGAAACCTGTAATCAGTTTGTTCTCTTATTATGCCATTTATTTCAGAGTGAGTTTGTATTCTCTGGTGTACTTTCCCCCACTATGCTGAGGCTGGAAAAACGCTGCCTGCATGGGTCTGTGGTCTCCTCCCCTTTCCATCCCTTTCAGTTTTGGGAACTAACTGTGGTTTACTTGGGTATGCACCAATGTTTAGGTTAGCCATAATTAGCTGTAAACCAGATTAGAACAGGGTTTCCAAACTGTGTTAGGAATACAGTTCCAAATAGTTAGGAAACTGTGGGGGTTTTGTCTGCACATGACCCAGATGTTGTTGGTGTTATTCTAAAAGGGACTGCTTTGCCAAGACTTATGTTCGGTTTCCTTGGGTCTGATGTTGTTGGAGCAACAGGAACTTGCATGCTCTGGCAGAGGGTGCCCTTTCTGTTCTTTAAGGTGCTTGTCGGATGCTAGGCTGCAGATGCAACAGCTTAAGAAACAGGCCCACTAGTTGTCATAGATACCAGAAAGGGAAATGGATTGTCAAAGCCCCAGGCAGGATCAGTTTTTTTAAGCCAATTTTATTTCCTCATTTTTAGCTTATTTATCAGGATCTAACAACAATTAAGAAGAAGCACCAGAAGTTGGCCACATAGTACCTTTTTTTAGTGGTTTTACCTTGATGGAATTCAGAAGGTGCATAGCCTGATCTAGAACCAACTTCAAATCAGCTAGAAAGGTCTTGGTGATTAATGCCTCTCTGTGTTAAAAAAAAACCAGTGAATTGATACTACATCTGGATTTTTCTGTTTGACAAGTGCCACCAAGCCTCTCACATTCCCTGTCACACACAGTGCTCCATCCATACAAATTCCAGTACAAGAATCCCATGAAATCTTTTTTTTCTTTCCCCCAAATACTCAGACAAGGGTTGGAAAATATATTGTCCTCTGGTATGTTTTGCTAGCTCATTGCAAAGCAGGAACTGTGTAATTATTTCATCATTGTGAATGAATCTGACAGAGGCAAGCAATTGTGCTTTTCCAATTGTGCCAGTAGATTCATAAACTTGAATGGCAAATTCAGAATTCCTCATACTTTTGGAAACACACTTCTCAATATTAGCTGACATATCAACTTTTCTTCTGCAAATTGTCTCGTCAGACAAAAGGAATTTCCATAGCTTGTTATTCAGCATCATCACCAAGCAATTTTTTTCCACAATCAAGCTGCAGGCAGGCTTAATCAGTTTTTCAGCTATTACTGTTATGTAGTTTTGTCTGTTGAGCAATCAAGTCAGCCACTTGGTAAGATACAATTTACATCTTATCTGAGACTTTTACTCATTTTTAAATAATAATAATAATATGGTCGTTGGCATTTCTGCTGTTCCAAAGGCCTTTCAAACTATTGATGAAATATTTGCCAGATTTCCATGTTTTAACAACAAGTGTATTTTCATATTGTTTGGAGCCATATTGGAATTGGAAAGCTTCTCACCACAGATCAAACACATAGGCTGAGGGACATTTTCATGTGAAACTGAGACTCAGATAGCTCTCCACATATTGTCGACCAACTTTTTTTTTTTTGGAGGTTTGCTTGGGCCTGCTACTGGTGTTGAATTAAACGAGTCTTCTCCAGCACTCTATTGAACGGCAATTCTGGATCACAACTAGGATTGTCCTCAGTATTACTTGATGTTCTTGCTCTCATTTTGAAAATCCATATTCTGCAAATAATTTTTTTTCTTTTGATACTATACTATCTTATGCTACGCTATGCTACACTGAAATGTTTAAATGTTTCCTTGATTGTCCTTGATTCTTCCTGCCCCACCAATGTGACATACAGCACCCTTTGAGAACCACTGTCCTAGAGAGATGGTATCTGCAGTAGGATCATGCAGAAAGCAGTTATGCATTGGATATATAAGGAGTGAGGCAATTGTTGAGGCATCAAGGTCTCAGTCTATGCCAGCACTTTGAATCCAGCCCAGTAGCTAATTGGCAGCCAGTAGTTTCTGAAACATTAGAGAGTTAAACAATACAAAAAGAGCACATGCGGTTATACCTCAGAAGTGGTGGAAAGTTTATATCCAGCTAGTCAGGCCAATGATACTTCCCCTCCAGCACTCTGGACAGCTTTCCCAAGAACACTGGGGGAGGGGGAGAATGAGAGACCTTCCTCCTTGCCTCTTAACTGCAGAGTGACCTGAGAGCTGCTCCTGCTGCTCCCACCACCAGCCCAGATGGGTAAGGGGCTTTTACAGAGGAGGGGCTTTGTGGGGAATCGGAGGAGCTGAGGTTGCTGAAAGGGAGGGAGAGGAAGGTGAGTGTGGGACTTCCAAAGGCAGATAAGTCCCCCCTCCCCATAAGAAAAAACTCGGCTATTTTTCATTGCTTTGGAAGTCACCTGTCTCCAACACAGAATTGGGTTGCCTCAGGCAGAGAGCCAAGCTGCACAGTTATGTGCTGGTTCCCCATGGCTCCGATGATCCATATGAGTTTGTTTGTTTGTTTGTTGCATTCATATCCCACCTTTTCCTCCAAGGAGTCCAAGGTGCCTTACATGCTTCATCAAGCCCACACCTCAATTAATCCTCACCACAATCCTGTGAGGTAGTTTAGGCTGAGAAGTGGTGACTGCCCCCCAAGGTCACCCTGTGACCTTCATAGCCGAATGGGGATTTGAACCCTGGTCTCCAAGATCCTAGTCTGGCACTCTAACCACTACACCACACTGGCTCTATTTTAGAAATCTGCCTGTACTTAGAAGTACAGGAAAGAATTAAAAAACGCTGAGACCAGAGGGCTGCAGAAGTATTTTTGTGCTGGCTGGGAGGCAGAACGGTGCAAACCACACAGGAAGTTGTCGATCCTCAGATTTCGGCAGGACCGCTTCCAAATATATACTTTGAGAATTTCTGCCTCTGAGGATTGCAGTTTTTAAGTGTTGCTTTCAGGCTGAGCTACGGAGGCAGCTGCATATGTGTTCCTAGCTAGCGAGTCTCTATTATCGCATCTGACTGGTGTGTTTACAGTGAATATTAACTACAGTTCCAGTTGCTAATAAGATGAGACTTGAAAGTGCTCTACCTTTGACAGTCTCCCCCCGCCCCTTGAGAGCACCTTTTCCTAATACCTAATACAGTTTTCATGGGCTTGTGAATTGTAAATACAGCAGCAATTACTGGCTCAGGGGTCCTTCCTGTCGCTCACTGCTGTCACTCCATTGAGTCAGAGGAGTGCAAAGTTGTTTCATGTAGCAAGCAGAAGGTATGGGATTCAGGCTTGACTCTACAGGCTTCCTCTGTCCCCCACCCCCTGCAATTCACCTAACATGTGTCAGTCACTCTATATGTTCTGAGACCCAGGCACAAGTACCTGCCTGCCTGTGCAGAAAGAGTATTGTTAAGTGCCATCCCAACCACCAAGTTGTAAGAGGCTCCAGGAGTTCCAAGCACTTTCCCCAGGGGTTGGTTTCCTTGGAACGAAGGTCAGTGGAGACTGTGGTTTCTTTAGGATGCATGGTTTTATTCCCACATATATATATAACCTATGCATTGGATGGAGAGGCTGACATCATTGAAATCCCAACAGATCTTGCTTCTCCATTTGATTTCCAGAGAAGCCCCAAAGCTCAGCTTAGGCCTACCACAGAGCAGGACATGTCTCTGTGCCTCCAGCATCCAGCTTTCTACTCTCACACACAACAACTTATCTAGCTATTGTTCTTCTACAGGCCAGCCGGGTGGGGAAGGCCCAACCCTTTATTTCTCTGACAAGAGAACTCACTTAAGATGCAGAAGTTGGGTACTTAGCTTGACATAAGAAGAGCCTGCTGGATCAGGCCAACGGCCCATCTAGTCTAGCATCCTGTTCTCACAGTGACCAATTAGATGACTGTGGGAAACCTACAATTAGGACTGGAGCGCAAGAGCACTCTCCTTTCCTGTGGTTTCCAGCAACTGGTATTCAGAAGCATTGCTGCCTCCAACTGTGGAGGCAGAGCATAGCCATCATAGGGGGTAGCCACTGATAGCCTTCTCCATGAATTTGTCTAATCCTCTTTTAATGCCATCTAGGTTGGTGGCCATCGCTGCCTCCTGGGGGAAATGAGTTCCATAGTTTAGCTATTCACTGCATGAAGAAATAGACGGGTTTGACCAGTCCAACAGGTTCCCTCTTATACATTCTAGCCTCAGAGATACAGGATTGCAGGTTTGGAAGGGACCCAGGGTTTCATCCAGGCTGATCCCCCACCCCAATTGATAATGTCTACTCTGAAGAAGAAGGTCTGTCCCGGACCTACAAATGCCCACAGAACAACAGCTTCCCTGTAGAGATTGCATGATGCCTCCAGGTACATTTGCCCTCACACATGGACATCCTAGGAGTCCCAAGACAAATGAATATGGGGCTGCCATACTCTTGTGGGGCTTCCATTCATTTCAGAGAACATACTGGTGCATCCAGCCCAATTGGACCACCCTTAGTAGCCCCCATTATCTATTGCTCAAAGCAGCTGTTTTTCTTAGCCTCCTGAACAGGGATGTCTCTGGGCAGATAGCCCAATCCCAAGAGCAACCTAGAGCCACAGGAGTCCCATAGCCCATGCTAAGGGCTGGTGACTGCATATTACAGTGGCCAAATCTGCCTGGCCACCCTCTTGTATTCAAGATTCAGTCATTTTTAATGTAACTGATGGTGCAAGCCTGGGCTCTGTTTCTTACACAAGATCCATTCAGGTTTTCATCTGTACATGAGAGGGCTTAAATTTGGGGCAGGGGGGGTGGCAGCCAAGGTCTCCAGGTGCCTTGATATTTGTGCCTGTTGAGTGTGAAGGAATATCTTTGCAGGGTTCCTTAGTTGAACTAAGAAACCCTGCACAGACCTTCGTGCTAAACACAGGAAGGTGTAAAGCAAGAACATCTCTCGGCCAAGAGCCATATTCAGGGGAGCACCATTGGCACTGCTGAGAAGGCTGGAATGGAGGGGCTCCGGATGCCTGTAGCAGCTGATAGAGCTACTACAGCCAAGCAGAGGCTTCTGTGAATGTATGCCTCGTATGCAGACTCCTGAACCAGAGAATTGTTAATGTTAGCAGCCACTGAACACATCTCAGCCAGCTGGACTCTGTTAGTCGATGGAGTCTGTGGGTTGCCATTTGCCCCTTGCAGAGAGCTGCAAAGAAGGTGCTTCAGGTTTCCTTGCCATTTCTTTCCATGTCAGCACTTTTCCAGGCTGGAGTCTGTCATTTTCTGCCCTAAGTCATCAGAACAAAGTGGGAGTGAAATCATGCCTGTATCAGATGAGCAGCATCAGATTAGCAGGGGTGTTAGCAAACTCCCGGGTGCAGCAAGGCTGGGAACAAAATCTCACACCTGCCTTTCAAGGCTGTTTTGGGAGCTGCCCTGTCAACATGGACAAAAGGCCCTTCTCTTGGGTGAAAGGACAAAATTAAAAGTCACTGGTGTGATAATCAGGCATCCGGCTCCTTTTCTGAACAGTGGGTGTGGCATTAGGCAACTGGTCTTCAATGGGCCCGTCACTAGGGAATGTGGGGCTCCTCAAGGGAGGGTGTAAAGTTCCAGGCCCTCTGTCCCACCCCACCATCCTTCAAACCTCAGAGTAATGGGGCATTTGAAGAAGGGTCTGCTCAAAGGACCTAGCTACAGCTAGGTACATATGGAGAAAGGGAATCCTTCAGGAACCAAGGTCTCTGTGGGTCAAAGCAAGTTCTTTGAAAAGGGGCCAGAAACAAATTGGGAGCAGCTTTGAAAACTTTGCATTACTGGGAGAGGATGCAACTCTTTTGCGCGATCAGTAAGTGAAAACTTTTGAAGGTATACTGAAGGGGTTTGTGGGGGTGGGCATGAATTGGCAGGCTATTCAACCAAGAAACACCACCTTCAAGGAAAGCATCTATATGTTCTCAAAAGGAATGTTGAAAAAGATCAAAATGAGAAAGTCATAGAATTGTAGAGTTGGGACGGGACCCCAAGGTCCAACCCCCTGCAATGCAGGAATCTCAGCTAAAGCTTCCATGACAGATGGCCAGTCAACCTCTGCTTTAAAACCTCCAGTGAAGGAGAGTCCACAGCCTCCTGAGGGAGACTGTTCCACTGTCAAAATCTCTTACTATCAGAAAGTTCTTCCTGATGTTTAGTTGGTATCTCCTTTCTTTTCATTGGTTCGAGTCCTGCCCTCCAGAGCAGGAGAAAACAAGCTTGCTCCCTCTTCCATGGCTGTCATATCTCTTCTCAGTCTCCTCTTTTCCAGACGAAACATACCCAGCTCCTTCAACCACTCCTCATTAGGCTTGGTTTCCAGACCCTTGATCATCCTGGTTGCCATCCTCTGATTTTCCAGCTTGTCAATATCCTTATTAAATTGTGATAACTCAGAACAGGACACAGTATTCCATGTATGGTCTGACCAAGGCAGAATAGAGTGGTACTATGGATTCCCTTGATCTGGACACTATACTTCTGTTGATGTAGCCTAGAATAGCATTAGCATTTTTTGCTTCTGCATCACACTGTTGACTCATGCTAAGCTGGTGATCCACCAAGACCCCTAGATCCTTTCACCTGTACTACTAGTAAGCCAGATGTCTCCCATCTTATATTTGTGCAGCTGGTTCTTCCTGCCTAAGTGCAGAACCTTCCTTCCTTCTCATTTTCTACCAGGACCTTAAGACTGGCAGGGTCTTAACAGGATCCCAGAATGTAATATATCTGATGCAAAAAGAAAAGCCACCAGAAATAATTTGCATATTTTTCTTCCCCCCAGAGAATGAAGGAAAAGCCAAGTTTTAAGACAGGCTTCTGCTAACTTAAAGCAGGCTTCTCTCAACCCACTCAAAAGGAAATTGGATGCTACATTGGACTAATGATAAGAGTTGCAGTCCAAAACTTCTGGAGGGGTTAAAAGAAGGCCCAGTGAGCCCCAGTGAGATCTTTGGCTTTGCAACTGACTCTTATCATTGTAGATATTAAGATGAGACTTCCTGTACTCTGTGGGTGTGGTTAAGTCAAGCTCCATTCAAGTTCTTGTCGTGCCGTAGGGCTGGCTGCCAAGTATTTGAGGAACATTGTGAAATGCTTTGCCTGAACACTGTCCTGTAGTGGGGAATTCCAAAGGATGGCTTTTTTTTTTTCTTTCAGTCAGCTTGCTTGCCAGATTTCCATGGGTGGATGAGTGTTCTTTTTCCATGAGAGTTCATTTAGCATAGTAACCAAAACACACACAGCTAAGAACCAGGAAGTTTCAAATCACACCTCTACGATGAACCTCCTTTCAGCAGCTTCCCTTTCCCCCAGCCTCAGCCCCCAACGTTAAGGTCATAGTAACATCTTCCCTTAGGGGGATTGTAAAAAGATCTTGAGAGAAACTGTATTGAATTGTGCTTGTAGCAGTGAAGACTGTGACGTGAAATCATCAGTTGTTCAGGGAATGATTGTTGTCCATCTTCTGTGAGGAAAGGAGAGTTACCAGTTTGGTTGGGATTGAAATATTTTATAAGCACAGAACTGAAAAGAGGTTCCCCTGGGACCCAAGGAATCGAAAGGATGGCTCTCAGAGGCAAGGAAGTACAGTACTTATGGTCAAGAGAGGGGTGTGTATGTTGTTGAGGGAAGGAGAGAGGAGTGCTGGGGAAGTTGGTCAAGAGAAAGGGTGGCTCAGTAGAGTGGGGCAATTTAGGAAGGGGCCTGAGGACACAAGAGATTGTGGAAACTTAGAGTTTTTGAAAGGAGAAGCCAAGGTGCAAATTGAACAGGAGACTATTAGGGAGCTGTGTGTTGTTGCCAGGAAAGATGCAGGCAGGCAAGGGGGAACTAAGGGGGCTTAGGGTGGCTGGGTTTGGAGTCTAGATCCTGAATTCCACATGTTGACGTGAACTGAGCAGCCAGCTTGTTGGCTTCAGACATCCAGTGTGTTTCATTGGAATAGTCTTTATTAAGCACTGTTATTTCTGCTACCCTTAAGGTCCTCCCATTTCCATGGTTTTCAGAGCTGTGGTATGCATTCAGGCAGGGGCACCATCCATCTCAAATGGTTACAGAAAGGCATGGGGCAAGGATAGCCCTCAGGCAGGCTGTTTCAAGCAGGGCTGTGCTTACCTCAATCCTCTCCTCCACCTCAAGGCCCAGGTACTTCCCTTGGAGCACAAGAAGGAGGCAGTGGCAATTTCCTCCCTGGTGGAAACGATGCATTTCCCTTTACTTTTTCCTGTGTGGGTAACCCTTCCTGGTGAACTTTTCCTTCCACTAAAATCCCCACAATGACGGATTCCATGCTGTGATTGAGCTTTTACCTCAGTTTACTAGCAGCATGGTGGAGGGGGGCCGTTTCTGTCAGGTTTGTAGGATGGGACGGGTCACATTTTTCTTCTCCCTGCAGTCCCCCTTGTGCTGCTCAGCTGACTGAGGAACAACTGAGAGTGGTGGGAAAAGGCTGGACTGCCAGAAAATAACGTTTTCTGGAAAAACCGCCCCTTCTTCTCGCTGCTTGGCTGATCTGTGAAGAGGGTATTGTGATCCCCGTAAGATCAGGAAGTGGACAGAAGCAGCCTGCAGGATGCAGATTGCACAGTTCTGAACTAGAGATGGAGGGAAGGCATTTTTTGGGAGACTGTGCACATTGACCAGAGAATGTACAAAATTCAGTTGAGATATGCACATTCCCCAAAGCCCATTGGAGATTACATGCATAATTTCCTCTTCACAGACAGATTATGTGTATGGACGGGGTCAGCAAACTTTTTCAGCAGGGGGCAGGTCCACTGCCCCTCAGACCTTGTGGGAGGCCGGACTATATTTTTTGGGGGGTGGGGAATGAACAAATTCCTATGCCCCGCAAATAACCAGAGATGCATTTTAAATAAAATGACACATTCTACTCATGTAAAAACACACTGATTCCTGGACCATCTGTGGGCCAGATTTAGAAGGCGATTGGGCCGGATCTGGCCCCCGGGACTTAGTTTGCCTACCCATGTGTATAGATATGGATACAGCCATACCTTGGATCCTGAACACCCTGGTACTCTGACGTTTTGGCTCCCAAACGCAGAAACCCGGAAGTGAGTGTTCCAGTTTGCGAACATTCTTTTGGAATCCGAACGTCTGACGGGGCTTCCGCAGCTTCTGATTGGCTGCAGGAGCTTCCTGCAGCCAATCAGAAGCCGCGATTTGGTTTTCGAATGTTTTGGAAGTCGAACTGACTTCTGGAACGGATTCAGTTTGACTTCCAAGGTACGACTGTATAGATATAGATGTGGATTTAGATATATGAAATCCATAAGTGCTGAGATACATAAGCTCTCTTTCTCTCCTTTTTAAAAAGGATTTTAATCTTTTATACGAAGAGGCCAAGTACTACCAGCTGCAGCCGATGATCAAGGAGCTGGAGCGATGGAAACAGGAGAAGGAACAAAGGAAGCACTTCCAGCCCTGTGACTGCTTGGTTGTAAGGGTGACTCCGGATCTCGGGGAAAGGATTGCACTGAGCGGAGAGAAGGCATTGATTGAGGAGATCTTCCCAGAGACAGGGGACGTCATGTGCAACTCGGTCAACGCGGGCTGGAACCAAGACCCCACCCACGTCATTAGGTTTCCTTTGAACGGATACTGTCGGTTGAATTCGGTGCAGGTAATGGGCCTCATCCGTTCTACCATTTTCTTTTTGCGTTCAGTACTAAGCAGATGAGTCCCTTCTGCCCAATTGCCTCTGTGTCACTGGAAGGAGGAGGCATTTTTTGCCTGGTGAGATCATGGGCGTTTTTCCTCTCTCTCCCTTTCCCTTTTCCCTTAAGTCTAAGTTGTTGGTGGGGGAGAGAAAGAGAGATTTAGATTTTTGTGTGTGTTAGCACCATGCTGATCTCATAATGGCGTTAGGCTGACAAATGCTAATTTTTTTTCATCAGCTCATACCCCGCAGTCCTTTCTTCCCTCCAAAGTGCCCCTAGGAAGAAAAAAGAGTGTACCAAAACTACAAAAAAAGAAGAAGAAGAGGGGAAAGGAGGAAAGGAAGGAGGGGGAGCTGCTTCTCCATGCCACTTTATAGAAAACGCAACAATGTGTAAATGCATAATTTATGTCCCGCTCATAATTAAATGATAGAGCCTCCGGGATGGACTTAAAAAAATGATCTCTGCACTTTTTTTCCCCTCCAAGAGGATGTTCTATAAAAATTGCCCAGAGTATTTTAAACAAAATGTGTTCCACTTTATACTCAAAGGTTTTTATGGGGGTTTGATTGAGTTAGTTATTTTTCCCCCTTTCCTTTCTTTTTATTTTTTATTTAAGATTTTAAAATTAACATATGAAACAAGGAAAGACGGATAGGTAGGATGCGGGAAATGTAAGTTTGTGATTTGGCAAACCCCTCTGAGTGGCTTTCTCCCCCACCCCCACCCCCACCCCCCGCCCGCCTGCCCGCCCCAAATAGGGAGCTTGCCCATGGGAGGGCTACCCTACAGCGGACCTTGGCACTGTGCAGCCTTGATGGTTTGACACTCATTAGCGAGGACCAGAGCAATAAGGGCATTTTCATTGGGAGCATTGAGCATCCAGCTGCCTGTCTCAGGATGTTTGGCAGGGCGCACGGGCAAGGGGGAGTGAGCGTGGAAAGGCCTCCATTGGCAGAGAATGTTTTGGGCAGAGCAAATGGGCTTCAGGCTACAGCGAGAAACCAAGAGAAGTCAGTTGCAAAACATGTCACTGTGGCACTTTGGGTGGTTGGAATTTTATTGCTCTAAATACCTGGCCCAGGTGAAGAGCAGTATGCAGTTCAAAAAGCTGGCTTATGGCCTTTAAAAAATAAAATAAAATAAAAAACATTGTGGTTTTGTCAACCCAAACAAGGCAAATTATTTCCCCAGTCTGTTATCCTTTATGCAAGAGCAGAAAATGCCAAGATGGCACCCACAGAAGCCTTCACTGGCACCCATAGAGCCCCATTCCCCCCACAGAAAGAAGTGTTTTATTGCAGCAATATAATAGGTGGGTGGGGATGGTGCCCACAACAGCTTCTCCAGCTTACAGCTGTACCCACATTCCCCAAAAGGTTGGCAACCTCTTGGGCTAGACCATGATAGTGATGTCTCTCTTCAACAAGTTGTAGGGCAGAGCTTGTTGTTTTATACCCCGGGGTTGTTCCCTGCCCCATCTAAATCTAAATGGCTTAAAATTCATTTCAGGTTAACAAACATCCCAGCCCTCCACAGCGACAGTCTTCAGTGTTAATCTCTGGCTTGCTGATATTCACTCCTATTTTGATGGTTAGGCAGGGGATTTGAAACTGTGACAGCAATCTGTCCTCAAGGTTCAGGACAGCCTTTGCCCACACAGTGCCCTCCAGATGTTTCGTTTTGCAATTTGGCTGACAGAAGTTGCTGTCGAAAACATCTGGAAGGTGCCAGGTGTTGGCAAAGGCTGGCTTAGAATTCTGAAGGTCCACATTCTGCATCTGGATACTTCTTTAATTCTGAACTCCATTTTACATTTTTTAATTGGGGGGGGGGGGCGGTAACCAGACAGGCTTGAATTCATAACTCGAGAGAGAGGACTCGCCCCACATCCTAGTCACAAATGCTTTCTCAGAAAATGGAATCGTTAAGCCCTGTAGAACCTTTTTAAAATGCACGGCTCTTGAACGAGAACAGAGGATGGAGTTTGTTCTGTTCTGTTTAATGAAGACGCACAACACCCTCTGCTATGTATAGACTCTTTCTCGACGACACCTGCAAATTTTGTCTGCTGCAAACATCAGGTGTTGCAAATTGTGGTATCGCAGAAGTGGGTGCTTGCGAGCTTGCTGTCCATTTTAGCTGAAAAATAATTCAGGATATATGTTACATTATCCCGTGATGCATTTCAAAGACTATTTTCAGTGGCAAAGTGGCAGGCACGCCTTACAGAACATTGCAGGGCAGTGAACTAGAAAGCAGGCATTTTCTGCCATTTGCCCTTCCCTGTAGGATGCCCTTCCTTCTGATGGAGGCAGCGTCCATCAGTTGTGTCCCACATCATGTGAAGACATATCTCTTGGCACAGACTTTCCCTAGCCAATGAGATTCAACCTTGTTATTTGTGAATTCCTATTTTTACGTCTTTTTTATAACAGAAAATAGAAGTGCTTTTAAGTAAATGAATAAAACCAACAAGTTTTGCGACAAGGTTGATGAGGTAAACTTACCACAGCAAAGGTCGGTCCAGGTTTTAGACCAGGGGGACATTTTGAAAGAGTGCTGTAGGCGCCAGTCACGAAATGGCTGCCGTGGGGGACATGGCATAACACAAAACCAGAGAAATTGTATTTCCATGCTAGAAAAGACTTAACCTGTAGGGTTTTATATTCCACCTCTTTCTCCAAGGAGTGCAAGGTGACTTACACAATTCTTGCTCTCCTCATTTAATCTGCACAACAACACTGTGAGGTGAGCTATGCTGAGAGGCAGTGACTGGTCCAATTTGAACCCCAGGTCCTAGTCTGAGATTCTAACCACTATACTACACTGGCTCTTAAGAATTATGGGGTCAGGGCTTCACATTTTTGTTGCTAATTCATGACTTATTGTCCTGAACATTGCTAATGTTAATGGCTGGAAAGGACCCTTTTTCTTTTTTGGTGCAACATGCATCCCTCCCATTGTAGGTTTTCTTTTAAAATCACAGATACCAGAAATGCCATTTTTCCTTGCAAAAACACAATGACCATAAGCATCGTTACAACAGATAGCAAATTCAGCCATATAACACTGTGGTTGAAAAGGCCAAGGCCTCCCCCAGTTTATGACAAGAGATGTTCTGTTTCCAAAACTTGGGAAATCATGCTCGGCTCGCCACAGAGATGATCTCTTTTAGAGTGTTTCCTTCTGGGTAGCAGCACACTTCAAGAAGGCTTTGAACAAATTGGGAGAGGAGAGCTATGAGAATGATTCTAAAGGGATCTGTCTTGAAGGCAGTTTCCGGGAGGGAAGACTGGCAGAATTGGAGATGTTTAGCCCCAGAGAAACAACGGGAGACGTCTCAGTTCTGAACACTGTGAACTTGGAAATTGCTCCCATTGATTTCAGTGAAACATGCGTCAAGGGGAAGCGTGCTCTGGGTTGCTTGCAGCCTAAAAGTGTGGCAAGGGAAGGGCACATAAGAAGAGGCCCCTGCAGTTGAGCATCCTGTTCTCACATTGCCCACCCAGATGCTTCTTCTGGGAAACCCACAAGCAAGACCCAATCAGAAGAGCACTGTCCACTCCTGTGGTTTGCAGCAGCTCGTATTCAGAAGCATATCCGTCCATCTGTGGTCACAAAACATGAATTAAAGTATTCAAATGCCCTGAGTTGCTGAATCAGCCAGATTCATTCCTAGGCCACGGTGGGGTTGGGGGAGGTCCTCAGCCATGTTCCTTCTTGCTTACAAATGAAATAAAATCAGACCAATCAGTTATGGAATCATTCTTCCTTCTTTCACATCTAAGGACTCTCAGCTTATTCATTAGTTTTTCCAGCATGTACCAAGTAGTAAGGTGGGCCACGTCTAATTTTCTCCAAAACTCTGTGATGGTCATTCCAGGTGCTTTAAGCAGGTGCACTGTTATCTCTTCCCCCCACCCCTCCTTTCATTTTTTTTTATCTTTACCCAAAAAAGGGTATTTTTTCTTTCTAGGCCTTTTGCTCGTTCTCCCTCGGGTCCTTTCACGTTCTTGCATTGCGAAGTGATACAAGATCAGGGCAGAAGTCAGGGGAACGAGGCTGATGTTTGCCTCCTCGAACACCAAGACAGTGCGCCTGTCCCAGGGCCAGTCAATGCTTGTAGGGTTCAAGAGAAGCCATGAGAAGAGATCAAAGCTCAGCTTTGCCTTGCATGACTTGGGAAGTCCAGGTGGCTGGCGGAAAGGAGGCCTGTCTGTTGCCTATCAAAAGAAAGTGAAACGGAGACTTTGGAATTGAAAGCAGGAGGGAGAAAGGAAAGGATGGAGGAGTTCACCGAAATATTTATAATCACCTCAAGCAAACCATATAATCTGTGCTCTGTAAGGGGATTCGGTAGGTCTAGGATTCTGGGGAGAGCACTGAACCTATGAATTTAAGAAGAGTCCTGCTGGATCAGGCCAATGGCCAATCTAATCCAGTACCCTGTTCCCTCAGCGGTCAGCCAGATGCCTGTTGGAAACTTGCAAGCGGTCATTTTTCATTGCCCAGCCCTCAACTGCAATAAGGTTCCCAGCCTTCCTGTTTTAGTATATTGGCTAAATATACTAAGCAGTATACATACTGCTTTAGTATATTAGTTGGGGAGGCATGGAACGAGGTGTATCACTTTTGACACAATGACAGCTTGTATTATTTGCTAATCCCCTTGTCATGTGTCGCTACATTGCTTATGAATTTTGTATTCTGGAGTAACTGAATTGCCTCCTTTGTTCTTAAGTTGTTGAACCAAGCATTTGTTTATAAGCCTGTTGTAGCATTTTACTGTCAGAGAATGTTCATCTTGCTTGGCTGTCCTTTGAAACAGTGACATTTGCGCTTCGTATTATATTTCTTCATTCAGTGCATAGTTTAACGATGGGACCCACTGGAGGGAGCAATGGCCACCAAAAGAGGGTTAGATGAATCCATGGAGGAGAGGGCTATTGATATCTACTAGCCACAATTGATATCTACTGCCTCCATGGTCAGAGGCAGAAATGTTTTTGAATACCAGTCACTGGGGACCACAATAGGAGAGAGGGCTATTGTGCTGGGGTTCTGTTTGTGGAATTCCCAATGGGGCACCTGGTTGGCCACTGTGAGAACAGGATCCTGAACTAGATGGGCCTTTGGCCTGACCCAGCAGGCTCTTCTCATGGATGCAGGGGGGAAACACCCGGTTTGGAGGCAAGTAGGAGCTTGCAGTTCTGCTGGGTCATGGAGGTGTCCTTGAACCCCTTCAAAGCTCAGGTTGATATCACAAACCAGGTGGCATCCCAGAGGTGGAGTACTGAGCAGCTATTCTGACTGGCTGCCCAGTTGAGATTAGCGGTGAGGACTTTAGGTGGCTGAAGGGCACAGGCAGGAATATAAACACAGGCACATTAACAGGACACATACACCCTGAATACCCCAACCTGTTTGGTAGGGAAATCCCTTAGCGGCCAGAATGGTTACACCAGTAAAGAAGATGCTCATAACAGCCTGCTGCTTTTTCTCCCCCCATCTAGCACAGCATATTAATGATGAGTTATGGCCTCATTTTATGATGACTGAAGCCCCAACGTTGCTTTTCCTTAAGAGGTAGCATCAATATCACTACCAGCCAGTATTTTACTCCATAATGTACTGAACTGCCCTGCAGAGTGCTTGTTTGTTTGATTAATATTTGGGTTTTTCTGCAGAGGTTTGCTGTAAGCAAGACTTTAATCACGCTGCAGTCATTTAGGAATAAGTTATAGAATTATCGCTGCATAATATGCTGGGAGATCCTGAAAAGACCAGAAATGTATCATGCAGAGTCTAGCTGGCTCTCGGGGGCCCTTTTCACCACCTCTGGACCACGAGACCAAAATACTTTGCAGGGCAACACGCACAAATGAAATAGTCCAGATAGCGTCCATCTGCAGGAAGCTGAGATGGCTTTGAAAAAGGAAAGCCAGTGAGTAGGGCTGGATACAGAAGGCATGAACTCAAGTGTGTCTTCAGCTGTGGACAAAATGGATATCAATTTATAAGTCAGACTCCATCCCTGAGCATCACTTTCCTCCTAAAGTTGGCCTGTTTCACAGGGTTGTCGTCTGGCTGGACAAGGAAACATTGTGCGTAGAAGGCCATGGGGGGATCAACCTGACCCCACTCATTAGCCAGTGGAGCTCCAAGGCTGCTTTCCTCCTCCCACCCCATTCCTATTTCCTTTTATGTCGAGTCTCTTAGATTGTGAGTCTGTAGCCAGTGACAGCATTTGGAAGAAATTCAGGTAATTTCTTCAAAGTTAGGTAATAATACAAACCTTTAGCCACAGGGGGAAAGTTGAGCTACAAATCGCCTTCGTCTAACATTTTACTCCAGTGACAACTTTACTGTATAATGTGGGGCTTTCCTAAGGGTGAAATTAGATGTGATGTGGAAGCTCCAAACATGGAGCTTTCAAAAAGCAGCTGCGCAGAGTGTTGCATCCAACTTAACTCACCCCTTCCCCAAAACTGCTATTAGCCACAGGCTTCTTCTCTTCAATGTGTGAACTGCCCCATCTCGTCTAGAGGGAGCACCCAGGGCAATTTTGATCAGGGCCACAGTGCAGCAAGAAACCCCCTTTTTGGACATGCTGCACCCCTGATCTAATCCCCCACCCAAGGCTGCTGTTTTGGGGGAAAGAAAAAGAGTGTTCGTTACATCACCCTTATGTCATCTCTGCTTTGATCCTTACCCTGAGTCAGACTGCTGGTCCATCTTATTTAATATTGGTTGTGACTGTCACTAGCTCTCTAAAGCAGGCTTTGCCAACCTGGTGCCCCCTGGATCTTTTAGGCCACAATTCCCATCAGCCTCAGCCATCGCAGCTGTTTGCCTTGGGCTGGCTGGCCATTTTCTGTTTTCAGAGTCTAAGGCTGCATTCACATGGCAGTTTATACAATTTCCTCACTGTTTCCCTAACCGTTAATTTCTGAATTATATTTGCACTTTCACACAGCAATACAAGCTTAGCACTCATTTCCATGTTACTTGATTCCTTTAAAAAAATTATATGCTTGGAGGCCCTTTAACCCAGAATATCATGGGAGTAAAGTGATGGAATTTAGGGCCATATAGCAGCATACAGTTTTCCTCCCTGCTGCTTTTATGGGGGAAGAGAAGCACATGGCTGTGTGGAAAGAGTTGGGGGAGCAGCAATATTATCCAGTGTGGTTTGCTGTTGTGCCCCCCCCCCACGCCCACAGATGTGAATGAAATTTAGCTCAACCTGCTGGTGTATCAGTAAAAAAATAATAATCATAACACAATTCACAATTTCAAAACACACCAAGTACTGTGGTGTGAAAGGACCACAGGACCGAAGCACTAGCATATTAATCAGGAAAACGAATGCAATGTTCCCCATGCCTGAAATGCACCCCTAGTTGACACGTGCAAAGTCCTCTATGTGGGGCGGCACAGAGACTTTAGCAAAGAAATAACTGTGCGTTAGCTTCGCACTGTCGCCCATTAACCTCATTGCGTGTCCTGGCTCCCACGGGTGGATATAGGACTCGTACTTTCAATTCAGTTCAGTGGGATTCTCTTGGTCCTTTCAGAATCATGAGCACATTTGATACGGAGCCTTCTCCAATATTAACTGGTGCTTTCCCCCTCAGGTGCTTGAACGGTTGTTCCAGAAGGGCTTCAATGTGGCGGCATCCTGCGGAGGAGGCGTGGATTCCTCTCAGTTCAGCGAATATGTACTATGTCGTGAGGACAGAAGACTGCAGCCCAACACCACAATCAGGATAAAGCAAGAGCCCCTGGACTAAAGACACCCCCCTTCCCCCCTTCCTTTGTGAACGTAGAAGTGTTTTTAATAGTCTTGTGTGGAAACACTAAGGATTTGCAAGACAGTATTAACCTGGGCGACGTTGCCCGAGTGGTATCTCTCTGAAACTACCTGTCACCATTGCCAGCCATGAACTCTCTATCTGGAAGCAAAAAGACAGCATACAAAATAATGATAATGATAATGATAATAATAATTTCATTTGTTTTATTAGTCAACTGCTGGGCGGCATGCCCAGCGTCGTGAAGTTTTGTGGGAATGTCCTCTCGGCAGGAAAGCGTGCGGAATGGAGACAAAGCTTCAGTGAAGAACTGGCCTTTGATTGGACTTTGGCAGAAGGACCAATTTAACGCAATTCGAATATGCCCATTGAAGGAGTCCACCATCTGACTTTCTGGGGGACCTTCTCCTCCTCCTCCCTTGGTGGGATCAAGGACATGGGAGCTGCCCAAAGGGAGACGGTATCGTGCCAAGTGTCTTCCCCGCCCCCTGCCCCCCATGAATCCCATGTCCTATCCTGTCTGACAGGCTTTTGCATTGCCATTTGTCCACCCCCGTTACCCTTCTGTGGTTGCCTTTGCGCATTGTATCAAATGGCTTATTTTTCTACGACGCTTCCAGTTGTCTGTGTACAGAAGCCACCCCAAACAGGGACCAATTTGTATTCTTCTGGTGCTGAATGAACTCTTTGCAAATTCTTTTCAGTCCCGCACAACCCACCTTTGAGATAAATGCAGTGGTTTGACGTTTGCTGCCTTGTCTGCCCACAACTGATGAGATTGAATTGCAGCAAAACATTTGCAAAAAACAAACAAACCGGAAATGGAGACTCAAAGCAAGTTCCTAAATAAGATTGTTCAGCATTAAACAGGCACTGCCATGGAACTTGAGTTAAGGTTGTGGCGTTCTTTCATTCATCTCAGATTTTAAGTTTGGGGGTCATCCAGAAAGTGGAAATGGGCCATGCAGCTGCTACGACCTTTCTTTCCTCACTTAAAACCCAATGTTATTGTTGCTTTAAGAATATATCAGACACAAACAGAACACCTTTTCTGCCTGATTGAATCAGACCATTATCTCATGAGCTCATTTCTCTGTGTGATGCATTGCAGCAGTCTTCACCAATCTGGTACCCTGCAGATGCCAGCCATCCAGCAATGTTGATGGGAGTTGTTACCCAAAGGATGGGGAACCTAGTAACCTCCAAATGTCGTTGGACTTCAACTCCCAGCATCCCTGATGTTGGCGGTACTGGCTGGGGCTCATGCGGTTGGAGTCCAAAAACAGTTGGCAAGGGAGCACAGCTTTTCTGTTCCTGCATTATAATAAATGTTTTAAAAACTAATGTTGTTTGGGACTCCAGGTTCAGAAGATGTTAGCTTTCCATCACTCAGCAGAAATTGCATTTCAGCATTGCAGATCTGATGACAGAAGCATGACAAATGAATGTGCAATCAACATGTGGGTGAGGAAAGCAGAATCACACCCATTGGCCCCACCCCTGACTTCCACTCACTGATTATGGCTCATGAGGACTGTATATCATGCATAGGCTTAGTTTAAAAGACAGCAGGCGGATCCCACAGCTGTGATCGATCATATCCTGATTGCACAGGGCTCTGTAATGGCAGGATTGGCGGTGCACTGGCAGATTAACTTAAAAAAGTAATTGGAATTGCAACACCCATTGAAACATTATAGGAGCTCCAGTGTCAGCAGGACAACAGGAGGGTGGCTGGGTCCAAAGCCCTCCCAGTCCCACAAGGTTATAGAGATATTTAGTCACACTCTTGACTTATGGGAGGAAGGGTGAAAGATGAAGATAGCAATGTGAAGCATTTTTCTGCTTGAACCTGGCAGAGGATTGGATAAGGTGGTGGAACCACCTTGGCATCTCATCCGTACGCCTTAGGATTGAACAGCAAGTGACATTGCTCATAGGCCACATTTGAACCACATGTTCAAAGCAGTATGATGCTACTTTAAACCATCACGGCTTCCCCCAAATGATTATGGGAGCTTTGGTTTGTTAAGGGTTCTGAGAGTTGCAGGGAGACCCCTATTCCCGTCTCAGAGCTACAATTCTGGGAGTTCCCTGTGAAGATGGATGGATGGATGTTTAAGCCACTCTGGGAACTGCAACCTGAGGGGAATAGGGGTTTGCTAACAACTCTTAGCCACCCTTACCAAATTATAACTCTCGGAATTCATGATTGTTTAAAGTGGCATCACAGTGCTTTAAATCTATGCTGTGAATGTGGCCATAGAGTGAATTGGGGACTGAGAATTGCCTGCTCAAGGCCCCTAACCTCTTCCCTTCCCAGAACTACAGATCCCAGGATTACCTGCTGAGAGGAAGCAGCCGTTTAACCTTTCGCAGCTTGCAGCACAAATGTACCCTGCCTATGATAGGCTGATTCCATTAAGAAGAAAATACAAAAGTACTGATTAGTCACACATATCAAATTACTTCTTTTCTGTAATATGCACAGAAAAAAAGTGTTCTGATGCAGTAGACAGGGCTGTAGCCAACCAAATTCTACTCATTGATGAGCCTAAGTTAGTCATGTCAATCACTTTCAATGAGTCTACAGTGGTACCTCTGGTTATGAACTTAATTCGTTCCGGAGGTCCGTTCTTAAGCTGAAACCATTCTTATTCTGAAGCGTGCTTTTGCTAATGGGGCCTCCCGCTGCCCGCGCACCTCTGGTGCACAATTTCTGCTCGCATCCTGGGGCAAAGTTCACAACCAGGAGCAGCTACTTCCAGGTTAGTGGAGTTCGTAACGTAAGGTTACCAGACGTCCCCGTTTCCCAGGGACAGTCCCTGGATTTACAAATCAGGCCCCATACAAAATCCATTGAAGTTGAAAAGTGTCCCCGGATTCATTGAAAAAAATCTGGTAACCTTATCGTAACCTGAAGCGTTCGTAACTAGAAGCGTTTGTAACCAGAGGTACCACTGAACTCTGAAGAGTATTAATATTTGATACACCCGATTGTTATGATTCTGTCCTTGGAAGCTGAAGGATATGTTGTAACAAGCTACCAGGAACCTGCTCAGGACTCACTGGAATAAACAGGCATTGCTCCAGAGCTCAGTTGAGCTCTTAGATAACACCCTCCTGTTGATTTCAGGGATGCTTCTTCAGAACTGCAGCAAGGAGGTGCCAGTTCTTTGTACAACATTGGGTTGCCAGCTGCACTTTTAAGAGCAGTAGTTATATCAATGTCTCTATCTCCATCCTGTGAAAAGTCTCACCTGTTAACTTCTGTGGATCTAGTTGTTGTTAAAAGACACAAGAACAGAACAAACTTGGGGGTGGGAGTGGGGTAGGTCAGTTGACAACTGTAGGTGGGTATTCTGAACACCAAGTCTTATTGATGCAGCTAAAGTTGAGTCTCCAGATCCAGTCATCTCTTTTTCCCAAATCTCCCCAAAAGCTATTATTGGTCTACGTTACCTATGCAGAACAATTGCTGCACCTGCAGAGAAACCTGCCACTGTAAAATGCATTTAATTAACATCTTTTCTACTTTTATGGCACTCTGAATAAAAAAAAGACTACGTCCCAAGGCCATCATTTTTGTATGTAAGATGCCTGTTGAATTGTATAGTACTGTATACACTTAATATTGTATAACTTCCCCTGCCCTTACCTCAAGATTTTTGCAAAACTGAAGATCATTCTGTGAGTTTATAAACAATTTATTTGCTGTTTATTATGTCACAGACATTCCTATAAAGTCAAAGATCAAATATGCAGAAATCTTATTTTACTTTTACACATTTGTCAGCAAACCAGGAATTCAGCTTCTTTTACCTCGGTACCATCTGCTGAAAGTTTCCCTCCCTGGAAACGAGAAGAGTAACTGCTGTTGCACATTCCCTGTTCATTTCCAGTGATCCTTGAGTAAGAGAATCTGGGGGATCATCCCCTCATGTCTTCGTACAAAACTGAGGAAAGCTTCAACTGTCGGTAACCCTTTCCCCAGAAAATTACAATTGTTCATTTTTTAATGGCAGGTTCCTCAATTTGAGGGTTTTTTCCTTCAGATACATTTCTGAAGAATGTATCCTGTTTGGGAAACTAAAAAGTTGTAGAAGCTACATGATTTATGTCCCTCAACACAGAAATTTGGGACATCTGGGGGGGGGGGTTAACAAAAGGATATGTACTCAAAACTTCCAGAGAAGTTACCCTTGCAGCAAAACAACAACAGAGAGTCTTGTGGCATCTTAAAGATGGTATGAGCTGTTGTTGCTTTTAGTTATTACATTTGTGTCCCACTTTTCCAATAAGGATCTTCCCCCTCCCCATTTTTATCACAACAGCCCTGTGAGGTCAGCCCAAGTCACCCAGTGGTCTTGTGCCAGACAGGATTTGAACCCTGGACTCCCAGATGCTAACCCAGCATTCTAACCACTACACCACAGTGGCGTAGTGGATCAGAGTCCACTTCAGACTCAAGGTAATACCCCATGCATCTAATAAAGCGGACTCTGGTCCACAAAAAGCTTTAGGCCAACAGAAATTTGTCTGAATAATCCTTACTGAATACGTGAGGGTTTTCATTGAGGAACTTTCTTTGCATCTACAGGTGACTTTCTGTCAAGACTAGTATGCAATTTGTACAGCGGTGGTGGTGGTGGGGAGTCAGAACTGTTGCACTATATTCCGTTCAAGTCCTGGGCACAAACTCCTGTGAAAATGTTGAGGCAGCAGTAAAAAAAAAAGATGAAGCATGGAAGTATGACTACTGGGGGGGGGGGAGAGAGAAAGAGAGAGAGAGCAAGTGAGATGGATCCTGTCAGCTGAGCCAGAAGCAGAACTAAGGCTGGAAAATCATAACCTGCCCGAGTTTAGCCAACAAGCCCATACTTTATTTTGTCACTTAGGCCAGCTCCATATGATCTTCCAAACAGGCACGGGATCCATTGGAATCAATCAGAATCTTGCAGAATCTTAGCTCTGTATTTGCTTATAGATGCAACAAGGAAGATACGTATGACCATGTGTGAAGATCTATTTTTCTGGGTGTACAAGCGCTGAGAATCTGCTCCCAATTACAGCTCCCAACATGAGATGCGCATCCAACATCGTCATGCGATACCTCCCCTTTCTCACCATTTAGGTAAAATGTCATGTGTGACGTGGCCCCAAGCCTTCATACTTTTCTCAGAAGGCCCTTTCAAAATATTTGCAGCCCTACTTTATTTCATTTTGATGTCCTCAGGGTTTTGGGGGGGTGTTTTTTTTAAAAAAAGTATTTCCATGAATCAGCTTCAGTTACTTGTTCAGTTTGGGGAAGGTGGCACCATAAATGGTTCCAGCCGATGGAAAAGTTTGAGTCATGACATCATGGCACTTACTTGCAAAACAGCAGTTTAAAAGGGGGGGACGCCATGTGGAAGCAATCACTGGGCTGGGAGACGGAGGCCCTCCCTGGAAAAGAAAACTTAACGTTGGGACGTCTTTTTTCACTTAGAGATTTCAGGTTGCCGAATTGAAGTTTGTTTCAGTTGCATGTGATTTTTTTTTTAAAAAAAAATAATGTGCATTTTAGAACAGCAATATCAGTGGCAGCTGCCCCCGTCCTTTTCTTCCTCTCCATTGTTACACCGCAGCAGACTGCGCCCTACAAAACAAAGAGAACCCCCAGGCTGCATCTCTAGCCCAACTGGTGCTCAGAGAGCAGAGGCATCTGAGTTTGAAGGCAAACAAAGAGTAATTGAATCCGACTTGAACCATGCAGATTAGATGCCTTTTTTTGCTGAGCACGAGGTCCGAAAAACAGGTATTCCACCCCCCCACCCCAACCCCGCTTCCCTAGGTCTCCTGTTCTTCAAGCTGTTGCAACAGAATGAGCACCTCGAATGAGCACTTTGGGTGGCGTACCAGTGATGTGCTGTATTGTTGAAGAGGAACGGTCCCTTGCAATGGTGTGACAGATGTTGGACACTGCTTTCTCCATATGCACAGAATCATAGCCAGCTCCTGTCTCGGGGGGGGTGTCTTTGGGGAAGACACCCTCCACAGATGCCCTTCCCTCAACAAGGTCTGTCTCCTCACTGCCATGATCATTCTCCGTTGCTGCCCCTCCTCTTGCTCATTGCTACTGCCAGCTTGCTGGCTGGGCAGAGAGCTAGTGAACAGGGCAGGGTGCGGCCTCCACTCCTCCCTCCCAGCGCCAAGCCTTATCTGAGCCAGAGCAAGAGGCAGGTGAACAAGCAAGTAGGTTGCAGTGGTGAAGAAAAGGAGCAGAACCAGGTGGGCAGTGGGGCTTTTCTCAGTGCTCCAGCTGCCAGGGTGTGCCACCAACCCCCCACCCAGCCTGACCATGTTACCCCTGCATAGCCGTCTTGGGCAAGAGCATCACTCTTCCCCATTCCACTCCTCTTAAGATAAAGGAAAAGGAAACATTTTGCTGGGCATCTTGGGGAAATCTGCTTTAAGCCAGAAACGGCGGGAGTTAATTGGCTGCGTAAACAGCATCCATGTTTGTTGACAGCTTTACGGCATGTTTGGCGAGAGCAATGGCAGAACGTTCAGAGCTCCAAGTTATTAATACATCTTTGTGGGTATTCTGTTAATATTTTAACACGAAATGTTTTTGATCATTGCTTATGACTACACGACAATGTGAAGCGAGTCACTTCCGATGAATTATTTGTCACTCCAGTGTGTTCTTTCAGTAAACTGTTTTATTTCTTTGCCAAACATGTACAGACAAGGCGTTTTAAGTTTAGTCCAAATGGAGGCATTTCCAGTAATGTAAAGAAAAAAAAACATCAAGACAACTTAAAACTAATAAACAGAAGGAGTTTGTAAACGCTATGTACAAACAATCAATATATTTAAAGGAGAATTTTGTATTTCCTGGTCATAGGAAGCGTCATTTGGGCAAATAGACGTTTCTTCTATTTTTCCCTTTTTTGTTGCTTGTCATCTGTTTGTTTCAAGCTGTAACAAAAAAAACCCTACTTTCTCTACAGCCCTCCTGAAAATTAATAATGATGGGGGCTGGTGCACCTCGCTATGGAGGGCATCCCACAACCTGGGAACCGCAATCAAAAAGGCCCTGTGAACCATCAGTATTATCCAGCAGGGCTCTTTCTATGCTCTTTAGTAGTTAATAATATTTTTAATTTATTCATTACCTGCTCTTCACCCTAAGGTCCCAGAGCACGCTACAGCATTAAAACACAATGTTAAAAGCAATTTACAACCATCAAAATTAGGTGCATCCTAAAAACATACACCTCAAGTGTCAAAAGCCAGGGTAAAGTGCAGCTTCAGCATCCTTCAGAAGCTGTACCATGAAGGTGTTGGTCGCAGCTCTGCAGGGAGGGAGTTCCACAGCTTAGGAGCCACCACAGAGAAGGCCCTTTCCCAGGAGACCACCCACCATGCCTATGAGGGCAGAGGAACTACCCCTGCGGATTTCAGCACATGAGAGTGTCTGCAGGGAGTAAGGAGTTATTTGAGGTTCTGCAGAACTACCAGCCCTGTGCCGCAGCCCCCTGAAATGTTCTCCCCACCCCCCATCATTTATCTTTCAGTCATAGTCCCCATAGTCATTCTTAGCCAGCCAGCAAAGGGCTGGGTTGGTGCTGCCCTCAGTAGGCTACCAGCCAAAGCTCTGCACAAGATGGAGCTTTGTGGGCTGGGCTGGCTTCATACATGCCCTCCAACATTCCCCTGATGAAAAGCAGTATGCACATCTTTTGATGCCACACTGTCATACAAGTCAGCTGACGCGTGTGAGAGCACAGCACAACTGCAAGCGTATCCCCAGGACATTGCAGGATCAAATCAGAAGTCCGGGTGGCTTCTGTAATTCTGGGAATGTCCCCCGAAAATAGATCTGGTTGGAGGGTATGGCTGTACAACCCTCATTGGCCGCATCCCAGCAAGCCCCATCCAGTTTTTGGGCAACACAGCCTCGCCCCTCTTCTTCTCACCTGAGGAGGTGAAAAACCAGTTGCATTGTGTCCAGTGGAGAAACGATGGCTGCAGTTTGGAAGGAAATGTGAGTGGAGCTCTATTGGCCTTCAGAGGGGCTCCACTATCAACAGTTAGTTAATGAATAATAGAAATTCTGCACACAACAAATGCTGATTTCTGTAGCTTCCAGTTGCTGGAAATCCCTGTGCCTCCTGTGATTTCACCCGATAAAAAACACATGTTTTCAAGCTTATATCTGCAGGACCAGAAGAAGAAGAAGAAGAAGAAGGTTGAGATTCTTGGGAAACTGAAATCTGTGATTAATGACAGGTTTTGGCTACCTGCATAGTTGTATCTCTCACCAACATAGCCATCCCTCCCGGTGGTTGTTTGCCCCAGCATTCTCTGAGCTGCTAGCCCTGGATTTTAACGGAGGGTCCACCCTAGATTACTGGCTATGGGGAGCATTCCCACAAATTAATCTGCATGAGCCATCCAGGCACACTTTAGGTTAATCAGGTGTGCCCTGGCTTTCTGCTTTTAAAAGCAGATCTCGATACTGCAACTTGGAAGATTCCAGCCTTCTTCAAGCATTCAAAAAAGAACACCAGAGCTCAAACTGCCAGGGGTGCACACATTGACTGTGCATGTCCAATGTGCGGGAACATTATGAAGAGAGGCACCCATGTCCACTCCGCCTTCTCAGTTTGAGCATTAGAGAGCTTCTGAAACCCCTCCTTCCTTCTGTTGCCTTGTTCTCCATAGATCCCAATTGTGTTGCTGCTTTCAGAAGACACAGCACCAGGGAATAATACTATTTTTAAAAACCCTATTCATTTGACTAACCAGCTGCTCCAAATGTGCAAAAGGCTGAGTAGCTTTGGAGAACAATTGGTCACGACTCAAGGTAATTCAGCTGGGACGCGGAAGCACACATTTCATGCGCTTAGGATTTCATTCGGCATATGAGCACCAAGCTGCGCCTGCAGAAGTCCCCAGTGGAAGTCCCCTGTTGTGGGACCTCCCTTGGCTCTCTGGAAGAAAAAGAAGAGTCAAGGAGAGGATGCTTATCAGAAATCATATCAGCTATGAAAATAGACTTCATTCCGGCTAAGTGTCAAATTGGCTAGCGATAAATAGATACTTTAATTTATATGCAGCTCTTGGAGATAATTTATTTCAGTGGGGGTTTTTATGCATTTTTATTTATTTATTTGCAATTGTAACTTTTTAAACTGTTTTGAAAGATGCATTCTAATGTAATGTGCCCTAGAACATACATACATACATACATACATACATACATACATACATACCAGAATAAAACCACACAAGAATGAAATACCGCATTGGCCCGAATATAAGCCACACTTTCCCCCAAAATTCCAACCGTGAAAAGTTAAAGTGTGGCTTATATTCATGACCTTACGGTATGCAGCCAGGAGCAGCGAGGAAGGGAGCGGCTTATATTCAGGTTTCCCCCCACCCCTCCAATTTTAAAGGTGCAGCTTATATTTGGGAGCAGATGATATTTGGGCCAATACAGTAGCTGGATAAAATGAAACATTAAAAACGTCTCATGTGAGGGGAAAGCCAGAAGTGAGCAGATGAAGCTCCCAGATCAGACCACTGGTCCACCTAACTGAGTGATGCCTGGAGACTTTGAGGAAGGGCCAGAGGTCAGTTTGTGGAGCATCTGCTGTGCGTGCAGATGGTCCCAGGTTGAGCCTCCGGCATCTCCAAGGAGAGCTGGGATGGCCCCCCCATCCATAAGCCCAGAGATCCAGCACCAGTCAGCTTCTGATGTCCCTCTTGACATTGACTGGCCAGCGCCTCTCCAGGGTTTCAGGCATGGAGATGTCAGGGATGGAATCTGTAACCTAAGATCTTTGCCTGGCACCCAAAAGTACATCAGCATGTATCAGGTGGGCCTCTCCTGAGTCCCTGGCCTAACGCTATAACCACTAAGCAGCACTGCCTCGCTGTTGAGCTTGTCACAGCAGAGAAAATCACGGTTTGCATGAAGCACTGAAAACTGCTGCTGCTGGGTTAGTGCAGCAGAGAGCCCCTGCCCCCCCCCCCGGAAAGGATTAGAGCACAATCCACATCCTGATTTTATAGGCTATAGTGGGGGCAGGGAGGATGGGGAGGGAGAGAAGGTGCTGTACATAAATGAAGAGGTTTTGATTGCGGTTGTCGTAATAGCTTGGCTGGATGGGTTTATGAGTCCAGAAGAAAGCCTGACTTCACCCTCGGGGCTTTGGAGACAAAGGCCTAATGCGGTGCCAGATTAAAGCAATCTAGCTGGAGGCCACGCAACAATCCACAGCTGGTAGATGGACAGAAAAGAGGGGGGAGAGAGAGAGAGAATATGAATCAGGCATGGGAGGAATCGCCCAGCACTGCTCCAACATTATCCTCTGAAGCTAAACAATGCCCTTTACAGAAAGGAATTTTGCTTTTTATCCTGGTATTATTTTATTATTGCATTTATATCCCACTTTTCCACCACAGAGACCAAGGTGGGAAACACCTCTCCAAAAACGCTGCAAGGTAGGTTAGGCTGAGATATGGTGACTGGCCCAAAGCCACCCGGTTTGCTTCATGGCTACATGGGGATTTGATCCCTGATCTCCCAGGATCTTGTCCCAACGCTCTAACCACTACCCCACACCCTCTCAGACTGTCTCAGGGTCAGGGTAACACCCAGTTACATTAAAATCAGTGCAACTGGCAGCATTGGAAGTGGTTTGAGGAGATTTCGTGTGGTCTGAACGCTCATTTATTTTACTTTATTTTTTATAACAAAACATACATGAACAAGCATTCAATATATAATTAGGGGTGGGAGGATATGCAGTTTGTGTTCTCTTAGTTTCCCAATCTTAAATTCAGTTCTCCACATTTTGCAGCAATCTTGAATTTGTTTTTTAGAAAATGATCCTCATAAAAATTCATCAGCCCCTTAGTGCAAATTTCTACTAATAAACACATTTTTGTGTGCAGTTTTGAATAATGTACACATTTTTGCAAGCAATTTCCCCTAATGCAATGCATTTCTGTGCATTATTTGTGCCAATATAGTCGTTTTTATGTACACTTTCCTTACTACATGCCTTTTTGTAGGCATTATACGGCTGGAGAACTGCATCACAAAATTTAGATAAGTGCAAGTTTCGAAGGAAGTTTGCGTTTCAGTTCTCATCTTGCTTTGGAAAGTGGAAATTTATTAGATATGGCTTCAAATGAGACCTGAATCGAATTCCTCCTCCATCTATCCATTCAATACAGTTATCATATTTGAAAACAAAAAAACAAAAAAACCACCTATATCATTAGTTTCCTTTAGTTCTAGATGCATAAATGTATATGAAAAACATTATAAAGTGCCTTTTATCACACCCATTTCGCTCCTTTATCACAGCTCATTGAACAGGTTTCACAGGGTTCTGGGGATGGTACAAAAACCTGCAGAACCTATTTCCCACAGCAGCCAAGAGCAAGAAGTGGACACCCCATAAGCAACTCGCTTTCAACTCTATTGGTGGTGAGGAAATGGCTCCCTCTTTTTCATTTTGCCTCCAAATCCATCAGAAAGCAGGTTGCTCCATTCTTGGATCTTCGTGAATCAGGATAATTATTGGCTCAAGGATCTGCACACAGAACAGGGTCCTGTCTGGCCAGGCAGCCTGAAAGAGAGCAAAACTATTTTAATGCATAGTTGCATATTTTCATCTGGTTTTTAATGTAGTGTTACATTGATATTTTGCATTGTACTACTTGCACACCAATCTGGGACCCAATAGGATGAAGGTCAGCCAAAAGTATAGTGAGTTAATTTATAGATTGGATGGAGCAGGTTGTTGTCCATGAAAACGAATACTTTTTTTAGTGTTTCAGGTGCTTGAGTCTTCTTTTAATTCTCAAAGGTTTAAGAACATATGAAGAGCCCTTTTGGATCAGACCAATGTCCCATCTAGTCCAGCATCCAACTCTCACAGTGGTGCGTCTTCTGGGAAGTCCAGGAATGGAGTATGATAGCATTAAAAAAAGAAAAGGGAAACACCAGCCAACTTCTTTTGAACAATGTATTTGCCCCTGGAATGAATTCCTTGCAATCTTCTATATTGTAAGCAATTGCTCTACGCAGCGCTGGCCTGAGGCTGGCCTGGAAGGTGCAGCTAGTACAAAATGTGGCAGCTCAACTGCTCACTGGGGCAGAATGTTGCGATCATGTTGCACTGCTACTGAAAGAATCAAACAGGCTGGCAGTTAGATACCAGGATATGCTCAAGATGCTGGTATTGGCATGCAAAGCCCCACACAGCTTGGGACCAGATTACCTAATCGATCATCACACACCCCTTATATACCCAACTGATCACTGTGTGCTGCTAGAGAGGGCTTCCTGCAGATACCATCTCATCAGAAGGTCCATTCTGTACAATACAGGAACCTGGACATAAGAAGAACCTACTGCATCAGGCCATCTTGTCTAGCATCCTACTCCCACAGTGGACAACTAGTTGCGTCTTTGGGGAAACCCACAAACCGAACTCTGTGGTTTCCAGCATTCAGAAGCATTGTTGCCTCTGACCACAGAGGTAGAGCAGAGCTATCACAGGATCATCACAAGCATGGAGGCACTGACTGCCCACTGGAATGTCCTCTTCTTACATATCATACATGCTCTGTTTCGATTATATTTCTGCCTATTGAAGATCTCCTGTTTCTAGCATGCCTTTTAAGTGGAGAATTGTGAATCCAAGTCCATATACAGTGGTGCCTCTGGTTACAAACTTAATTCATTCCGGAGGTCCGTTCTTAACCTGAACCCGTTCTTAACCTGAGGTATCACTTTAGCTAATGGGGCCTCCCACTGCCGCTGTGCCGCCAGTGAGTGATTTCTGTTCTCATCCTGGGGCAAAGTTCTTAAACTGAGGTACTACTTCCGGGTTAGTGGAGTCTGTAACCCGAAGTGTTTGTAATCCGAGTTGTTTGTAACCCGAGGTACCACTGTATGTACTGTTCCTATGTATATTTTTATGGTCAGTGGGTTTTTTTAATTGTTAAATTGCTTTGTGACATTTTATGGGAAGCAGTTTATATATGAAATAAATGAATTGAAATGAACTAATATAATTTTAACGATCCAGAAAAAAACAAACCTAGTTTTAAAACTGTCAAGAAAAGCAAGCTAAAGCAATGGTTTGTGAAAATACATACATGCATGTGTATCCATTTTTCATTATATGCATGTCACTGTTTTTTTCTGTTACCATAGCAAGTAATAAGAGCAAATATATATATTTGAAAGCAAATGACTGTAAACTGTTTACGTTCCATTATTTCATGCCCTGCTGCTGTGCTGAGTGTTTGATGGAATCAGATGTGGAAAATATATCCCACCCTTTCTTTAAAACCTTAGTGGAATCTTGAGAGACAGGACTTGATCCTGAGTGGCCACCATCTCGGCCACTATGACACAATTTTCTCACAAATTCCCTTTCATTTCAGTGGGGTCTCCACCAAAAAGCTTCCCAGCTGACTGCATACTCCAAGGAAAGGAAAGGAAAAGAAAGGAAAAGGAAACCTCTCAAAATCGGCAAGCTGGGGAGCAGAACATTTTTGGTGAAAGTAGACTTGCTCTGTGACTGATAGAAATGATAAAGACTTGATCAAAATTTCATGGGCATTAGTATGGTGCCCTGCATCTCTGCTGAAGCCAAGAGTTTGGCTCTGAGAATGTGTTAGATGAATGGAATAAGTGTCACATTTTGACTGGCAAGGTAAAAAAACTTAACCTGAAATTTAGCCTTAACAATGGTCAAAATGTGCGTTTCTCCTTTTAGGAAACCAAATTACCGCTAACTGCTCCATGGTTGCAAAGTATTTTGATTATTCCAGAACGGCTGGGCTCTTTTCATATGGTTAAATGAATGTGCATTACTTTCACTTTCCACCTCTGAGAAGAAAGGGAGAAAAATCTATGGTTTAAAAAATAATAAATTAGAGAACTGTGGAAATATGCTGCAAGATTCTTCTTTCAGGAAAAACAAAAGGCGAGGGCAAACAGGAGGCTGCAGTTAATATTTTATCCATCCTTCCTTTACCAGAAAGAAAGTCAGTCTTGACATCTATCCTTTGAACACAATCTTGAACTGAGGCTATTGCTTCTCTGTGACCCAGAGAGACAAGGCAATAATGATAAAACAGACTGGCTTGTTTCTTTCCAAGCTGCGTGGCCCATTCTCATGGCAGATTTACCACTTCCAGCAAGAGCCCAAAAGCAAGAAGCGTGCAGCCAAGATGCAGAGATACCTCCCTGGATCTTGGTTGTCATGTAGCGGTTGAAGTTCAGCCCTGCCTAGCCGCATACAGAATGTAGTATTGGCAGGAGGGGTGAGCGAGAGAGGGAGGGAGGGAGACGGAGAGAAGGTAAGTATTCCTGACATATGGAGGCCATGAGGGGAAAGGTAGATGGCAGAAAGTTACAGAGAGCATTATCACTTCATCTTCCCATACGTCCAGGTGGAAGGAGGGCAGGCCAGTGGGATTGCTTGTCTGGACCCATCAAAGATGCAAAGGTACAGGGAAGACAGATGAAAGCTCACACAAGTTCAAGGGGCCTCCAGTCTGCAGATCCACAGACAAAAAAGACAATAGGACGGCAGGTGGGGGAATGTAAGAAGAGCCTGTTGGGTCAGGCCAATGATCCATCGGGTCCCACATCCTGTTTCCACAGTAGCCAAGCAGGACCCGGCCACTGTGGTGTCCAGCAACTGGGATTCAGACGCATTTATTGTGTGCTCGCTTCGGCAGCATATATACTAAAATTGGAACGATACAGAGAAGATTAGCATGGCCCCTGCGCAAGGATGACATGCAAATTCGTAAAGCGTTCCATATTTTTGCTCAGAAATAAACAAGCAGATACTGTCATTTTCGGTAGAATCGTTATTAAAAGTTTTTTGTGTTTTTTTTTTTTTTAAAAAAGAAGCATTTATTGCCTCTGACTATGGAAGGAAGCAGAGCATAACCATTGTGGCTAGTAGCAGATTCAACTGCGTAATGAATATCTCATTTGCACATTCAGGGCTCGTCCACACTTTTCTCCAGGAAAAATCTGCTCTTTACTGCTGAATCGGAGCAAACATCAGTAGGGTTTTCTGCGGAGTGATGTTTGCTCCAATACAGCAGTAAAGAGCAGGAGGGGGGGTTGCCAGGGAAAGTGGTGGGGCAAATGGAAAACCACTCAGACCTGTGCCTAGAAAGGATGGGACAAGTGGGACCCATGTTTTCTAGGCAGAGGACAAGCAGAAGTATGGATGAGCCTTTAGTTTATGATTCAGAAGTTCCGTGAATGTCTTCCACATTGTCAGATTAGTATGACTTTTTAGGACAATTCAGATAAGGCATAGGACTTTTATCAATCAGAATAAGAAGCAATCTTGGCTCCAGGCTTGGGGGAGGGTTGTTGGGCAAGGCACCTTCCATGGGTCGCCTTGCCTCACTGAATCTGCCTGCTCACAGCAGTAGGCCCAGGGAGCTCTTCATGTGAGGCTATCCTTGACGACGGTGTGGAAACTTCAGGATGAATCTAAGCCATGCTCATAGCCACCTCCTTCAATTTCAGTGGGTCTGCTCTGAGTATGACTTAATTGGATACAAACTTTCAAAGAGGGCAGCACGCAGAAGCCCAATTATTATCTGAGGCCAGAGGTCAGGAGCTCATGGCTCCCATGAGCCCATGTTGCAGGACTGGCACTCCTTGCCCACCTGTTTGCGGTCTCAGTTTGAGGTGCTGGGTTTTGGCTTTTAAAAGCGTAAGCAGCTTGAGGTTCTTTTCACTTAAGGGATGAGCTCCTCCCAGGCAATCCACCTTAGATCAGGGATGATGGTTGTGGGGCATGCATGATTATTACTACACATTTATTTATACCCCACCTTTTTCTCTGACAGGGACTCAAGGCAGCTTGCAGATAAAATAGGAACGGCTAAAAACATGGGGGTGGGGTGGGAAACAACCATCAAAAAACATTTAAGAATTTATAGAATTAAAACTATATCTATCTATCTATCTATCTATCTATCTATATGAGATCTATTAAAAAACATGCAGGTAATTACAATATAAACAGCATGGCACCAGCCCTTTAATTAAAAGCAGTCAGTTCCCAAAGCTTGTAGGAATAAGAAGGCCAGCAGAAGGACAGCAAGGAGGGAGCCACTCTAACTTCTCTAGGGAGGGAGTTCCAAAGCCTGGGAGCAAATACCGGGAAGAAATTTAATGGGTCCAAACCAAAGATGGAAACACTTCTCTTTCGGGATGCATTTGCAGCAGTGTAAGATCAGTTTTTTTTTTTTTTTAAATAATTTTTATTGGTTTTACAACATAAACAAAAAACAAACAAACATAACACGACTTCCCCAAACCTCCCCTTCACTGCATCCTTATTTTAAATTTTTTTTAGCAATTCTTCATCCCTTTTTATATTTAATTCTCTTTAAAAAATTTTTTTTATAAATTTCAATTTTTATAGCTGTAATTCTTTGTATCCAATCCCTTGACATCTTAACATTCCGTAATTTTACAACAATTTTTAAGGTAAATTTTGAATTTTTTCCAGTCCTCTTCCACTGTCTCTCTCCTCTGGTCACGGATTCTGCCGGTCATCTCTGCCAGTCCCATAAATTCAGTCACCTTGGTCTGCCATTCTTCCAGAGTAGGTAGTTCTTTAGTCTTCCAATACTTCGCCAAAAGAATTCTTGCTGCTGTTGTTGCGTACATAAAAAACGTTCTATCTTTCTTTGGAACCGTTTGGCCTACCATGCCCAAGAGAAAAGCCTCTGGTTTCTTTACAAATGTCCACTTAAGGATTTTCTTAATTTCATTATAGATCATTTCCCAGTAGGCCTTAATCTTCGGGCAGGTCCACCAAAGGTGATAAAAAGTTCCTTCACATTCATTACACTTCCAACAATTATTGTTGGGCAAATGGTATATTTTTGCAAGCTTAACTGGGGTCATGTACCACCTATAGATCATTTTCATTATATTCTCTTTCAAGGCACTACATGCCGTAAATTTAATGCCTGTGGTCCATAACTGCTCCCAGTCAGCAAACATAATATCATGACCAATGTCTTGTGCCCATTTAATCATGGCTGATTTAACCGTTTCATCCTGTGTGTTCCATTTTAGCAGCAGATTGTACATTCTAGACAAATTCTTAGTATTGGGTTCTAGCAATTCTGTTTCTAACTTTGACCTCTCCTTCTGAAAACCTAATTTTCTGTCCTGCTTAAAGGTTTCATTGATCTGGTAATAATGTAACCAGTCTCGGACTTTAGGTTTCAATTTCTCAAAACTCTGTAACTTTAACTTTTCACCATCATATTCTATAATTTCACAATATTTTGGCCAATCTGTGTCCATGTTCAATCTTTTTACCGCCTTGGCTTCCATTGGTGACAACCACCTGGGTGTTTTACTTTCAAGCAAATCTTTATATCGATTCCATACATTGTACAATGCTTTCCTAACAATATGGTTTTTAAAATTTCTATGTACCTTTACCTTGTCATACCATAAATATGCATGCCAACCAAAATTATTATCATAACCTTCCAAATCCAGAATGTCTGTATTCTCAAGAAGTAGCCATGATTTCAGCCAGCAAAAAGCTGCTGCTTCATAGTAAAGTTTTAAATCCGGCAGGGCAAAGCCCCCTCTATCCTTTGCATCAGTCAAAATCTTAAATTTAATTCTGGGTTTTTTGCCCTGCCAGATAAATTTAGATATATCTTTCTGCCACTTCTTGAAGCAATCCATCTTATCTAGAATTTGCAATGTTTGGAACAAAAACAACAATCTCGGCAATACATTCATCTTAATAACAGCAATTCGGCCTAACAAGGAAAGTCTCAATCTTGACCATGTATCAAAGTCTTTCTTCACTTCAGTCCAACATTTCTCATAATTGTCTTTAAATAGGTTCACATTCTTAGATGTTAAGTTCACCCCCAGATATTTTACCTTTTTAGCAATTTCCAAGCCAGTTTCTCTTTGAAAACTGTCTTTTTCCCCCATCGTAAGATTTTTTTCCAGCACCTTTGTCTTATGTTTATTTAATTTAAAACCTGCTACTTGACCAAATATTTCAATAAGTTCCAAAACTCTTTTTGTACTGGCTTCTGGCTGTTGTAATGTCAAAACTAAATCATCTGCAAATGCTCTTAGCTTATAATGTTTAGTTCCCACCTGTATACCTTTAACCAGCTGGTCCCTTCTAATCATGTTTAGGAAAACCTCCAGTACCGATATAAACAATAGAGGGGAAATTGGGCATCCCTGTCGTGTCCCTTTCTCTATTGGAATTTCATCCATAACCATACCATTTACAATTAGTTTAGCCTTTTGCTCAGAGTAAATTGCACTTATACCATTTTCAAACAGTTCCTTTCTGCAGGTCCTCTTGGTTTCTTTCCAGAAAAAGTTCTTTATCCTGGTTTGTTTTTATTTTAATCTTCTTCCCTTTGAAATTAAAGGACAGCCCTTGTGGGAATTCCCACCTAAATGGGATATTGTTCTGTTTGAGTAGATCAACTAATTCTTTGAATTGAGTTCTAGCCTCCAAAAAGTATTTAGGAATATCTTTAAAAATCTGAATCTGAGAATTTTTGATAACTAAGGCCTTCTGGAAATGTAGGTTCAATATTTTGTCTCTTTGTTCCTTTGATCTCAGGGTAATTAAGCAATCTCTTGGCTTCTTCCCTTGCTTCCTGCCAATCCGAAAGGCTGAGGTTATTACAAATTCATCTTCTTCTCCATCTAGCTCATCATTCCAAAAATCTTGAAATTTATCTGTGAGGAATTCCCCAAGCTTGTCCTCTTCCTCTTCTGGTACCAGTCTTAGTTTCAAGTTCTTGCTTTTCCTTTCCAATTCCAATAGGGCTAAAGCTGCATCATGTTCATGTACTTTTTTTACAACAGGCGCAAACTTTCCTTTGGTTTCTTCGGCAGTAGTCCTGGCGCTCTCGGCTATTCTCCTTGTTTCCGTAGACTCTTGAATCAGACGATTTATAGAATCTGTGTTAGATGAAATTGTTGTTGTGTTCAAATCTAGTCTTGTTGTCAACTCCGTCAGTTTCTTAGAGTTCTCTGTAGATTGTTTAGTAAGTTCTGCAGATTGCTTGGTGAGTACTTCTAAGGACTGATTTATTCTGAGCAGAGCCTGTGTCATTGAATCCATTGATGCTACTGTTATTTTCTCTTGTGCAGCTGCCGCTCCTGATAGAGAGCCTCTTTTTTGAACTTGTTTTTGAGCCTGCTTTGTTTTACTTCTTGTTGAAATCTCTTCTGGCGGATTACTCATAACTCAAGGTCATTCACACAGGAAAGTTGCAAGTGGAAAGTCCCGCTAGATACACCGTAGTGCAGCTAAAGCCCTCTAGAGGGGGAAATTGTATCCATCCAAAGGCACCCGCTACAAATAAACAGAAAGTCCAAAGGCAGAAGTCCCACCAAAAGTCTCTAATTTGTAACACTTTACTACTAAAACTGTAATCCACCAAAGTCCCGTTAGTATGTTTCAAATAAGTCTTATTTTGTAACCGCTGTCTTTTGACAGCTCGCTTGACAGTTCCTTTTTTAGGCTATCGCTGCTCCGGCAGCCTGACCAGAAGTGTCGGCAGCAGAAGTTTTCCCGTTCCTTACACTTTCTTTCTTTTACAGGTTAGATTAGTTCTGTTTCCTCCCCCCTTTCCCCTGCTCTACAGGGGGGAGATCCTTTCGATGTCTGGTCTGATGAAGTTTAAAAACAACTTTCCTTTTAAGCACAGCTCAGTCTTTTCATTGCTCCGTTAATCATGCAGATCCGGGAGGCTGACTTCCTTAATTTTGCCTTTCCCGTTTTCAGCCAAATCTTCTAAATTTTAAAGTCCCGTTTTAATTTTCCGTTCTTACTCACGGGTATTGTTGTTGCCAATCGTTAGTTTCAGGAAGGAATCGGCGCTCTCCGTCAATGGCGACGCGGCTTCACTCCGTAAGCTGGGTAGCGATCCTCAGCACCGCGCTCACCCCGATGCCGCTCCGGAGCCTTTAAAAAGGCTCTTTCACGATGCCGGGGGGGCGCAAAGGTGCCCACCGAATCTCCTTGCCCACAGGCTTCAGCGCCTGTGATTTTAAGGGTCCCCCGCTTGCCGTAGCGGGTAAGACCCGAACTTACGGAGCAGTCCTGCCTTGGAGCTCGAGGCTAGGACCGCCATTAAACGCTGGCGCCGACCGGAAGATCAGTTTTAAGATCAGTGTAAGATCAGTTTTAAGCTACGTTGTTTATGGGATTTAGGGTATTGCTTGAACTTAATTTTTATTTTTATTTATTTATTTATTTATTTATTTTATTTATTTATTTATTTATTATTATTATTATTATTATTATTATTTCATTTTTTACTTATTCCCAACCTTTTTTAAAAAAAGCAGACTAGAAATGAAAGTTAATTATGACTGAAAGCACTTTGACAGTGTGATTGAGGCGTGTCTACTCAAGAAGTAATTCCTAGGGTAACTCCCAGACAAGTGTGCCTAGGATTGCAACCCCAGTAACGTCAGAGAGGTAGTGCCCAGATTGCAAAACGCTCAGCTCATAAAAGAAATAACAATCGGAAGAACGCAGGGTATGGTATGTTAATTAGCAGATTCTACAGACAACGGAGATGATTCCAGGTGATATTTTTGTAACATTCTCTTCTGAATGGAAAAAAAATGCAAATCTCGGTTAGCAGTACTTATGTACAAAACTGGTTCAGTGTGCAAGCCTGTCCTTTCCTGTTGCATTGACTCCTCTACTGTGAGCAACTGCTCCTAAAGACTCTATTTTGGCACACGCTCTCTTACTACACCCTCTTGGATGCAAATCCACCTTGCTTCCTCTAGGCATAGGAACACACCCATCGCCCTGCAGTCAAATGATCATGGGGGGGAACTGATTTGCACGAGTATTTACAAGTGCCTTAAATACCAACACCGTTGCAACATTTCACAGATGTGCTGCAGTCATTTTTAATGTTATGAAATGTGGAGAAGGCTAGGCGTACTGGAGCCACAAATGCACACAAAGAAAGAGAGAAATCCCTCATTAAATTTGTTCTGGAACACTTTTCTGTTCGTATCACATGATGCAGCTCCGTCGGAGTTGATGCAGCGAGAGAGCGTATTCCAGAGTGTTGCTTGCATGTGAAAGACAGATGCGAAGTCTGACTACAACAGAGGCAATGTGTTTCACAAAGCAACTTCAGCCCAATGAACCTTCACCTGGAAGGATGTGCTCTATTGTGTCTTAAAAAATCATTGCCAAAATCGCCTGCAGGGCCCAGAAACAAAAGCGAAAACCAGCTGATGAGCTGAACTCTAAAGGAACACTAGCAGGACTAAAATCTTGAATTTCTTTGAGGCAGGGGCAAGTCCAAATCCAAATCCAAATCTCATTTCACTTACAGTCCACCAACCAGAAACAAAATGTAATAGTTACAGAATATTGAAAAGTACATTAAAAGGCAGGAGGAATTAAAAAACAAATTGTCAAAGTGAAATTGCTGCATTTAGGAATTTTTGCTGCTTGCTATGCAATTTAAAAAATAAATAAATACAGATTTTCTAAGATAACCTTTGTCAAAACTCCCGAAGTGTTCTTATTAGGTATTGTATGTCAAGATTTACCAAAAGACAAGAATCTATGTACGCAACAACAGTGGCCAGAATGCTACTAGCTCAAAGATGGAAAAGCGACAAAATACCAACGAAAGAACAATGGCAAGAAAAGTTAATGGAATACGCAGAAATGGCGAAGTTAACTGACAGACTTAAAGATAAAGACAATAATGACTTTAAAAAGGATTGGGAACCTTTTAAGAAATATATACAGAAACAATGCATTGAAATGAACTCACTTGCAGGATTTGAGTAATACACTTACAATGAACAAATACAAACAGTAAACACAAATAGGGACTAAGAGGTTAAGACTATATTAGGAAATAAACTTACTTTAGCATAGAAGGTATGCAAAATTATATGCAGAACAGAAATTATATACTCTAAACCAGAAGGGGAAGTTGGGGGAAGTTGGGGGGGGGGCTAAATTGAAAACGTAAAATGTAATCTGAATTTTATGAATATGTTAAAATTTGGTGAAAAATCTCAATAAAAATTATTTACAAAAAAAGAAAAAGAAATAAAATTACAGATTTTCTCTAAAATGGGAGAATCTGACAATTTTTGTTTCTCATTTTTCCATTATTAAGTTCAGTTCTCCACATTTCCACATTTTTTAAAAAGTGCTCTTGAAAATTCATCAGCATTTTAGTGCAAATTTCTACTAATATGCACATTTTTGTATGCAATTTTGCCTAAATTACACATTTTTGCAAAGCATTCATTTGCAGGGTAGTTATATGGCAATATGCATTCATCCCAATCTGCTTGTGCAGTGTTTCTGCATCTTCATGTTAATCATTTATTAATCCCACACTTTCCAGTACTCATCGTCATCACTTTCTAACCACAAAAACTATGTGTTTCTCCCCCAAACATGAAGATTTGTTGCACTAAGGGATACATGTGCTTTAATCCATTTTAATTGTGCAAACCTAAATTCCAGTTTGCCATTGAATCCCTCCTGCAAAACACTGACAGCTGTAGGCACCCTGGCTCCAGTGTCATCTGAATCACCATAGGTTCTCCACCCTTGTGGGAAATCATTTGTTAAATATTTATTTTACTACTTAAATCATTTAAGAGATGAAATAACATCAAGGCTTAGATGTATCAAATTATTTTGAATTGCTCTCCAATGACATGTATTATTTTTTTCTGATTTATTTGTCACTTGCTCCATAAGGAGTAAGGGACTAAAATGCATGGCACTTTAGCTGAAGAATGCAACACTCTTGTTCCATATTTCTGTATTTCTCTCATCACTGCTGAGCCATTTGTTCTCTGCTTTCTCAGGGTGTAGCATCCATTGGATGACTACAATTTTGGCTACCAAGGGCAGAAACTAATAATAATAATACCCCACCCATCTCATTCAAGAAATCATGCCCTTGAAAATATAACTTTGAAATACTTAGGTCTCACTTTCAGAACAACAGTTAATACATTTGATACCATTCAATTGTTGTGTGTGTTTTAGCAGAAGTGTGCTGCCTAGACAAAGAGCTATATCCTTCCAGATGAGTTGTGTTATTCTAGAGCAAACATGAAGACAATTGGAGGTGTTCCTTCTCCCTTTCCACAAAGACCTTCGAACACCATTAACAGGAAAGGAACATCATTCTCAGAACTGTATTAACTAGGGACAGCCCCCTATTCTGGATTAAGAGGGTCAAGTCACTTTAAAATACTTAGGTGTAGGTAGGTAGGTAGGTAGGAAGCTCAACTGAGAAAGGGACCACTTGGGCCAAGTGTATGCCAGCATGTTTGGTGAGCAGTAAGAAGCTATGAGAGATAAGAAGGCTTCCTTTAAAAGTGGAAATTCACATTTAAAATCAGATCTATCAAATCCACACTGGGTGGGGGGCATCCTGTTTCACCACCTAAGGCAAAATGGGAATTTTTTACTCCCACCCTCCCAAAACTAATGGATTTCCATTTTCCGAAACAATATGAAAATTCAAACACAAACAACCTACGAAATTTGCACTTCCGAATTTTGTGATGCAGTTCTTCAACCAAATTATTTTTTACAAAAAGGCATATTTTAGTGGAAAGTGTGCATAAGAAAGAATGTATAAGTGAAAATAACTTACAAAAATGCATTATATTGAGAGAAATTGCTTGCAAAAATGTGTAGATTATTCAAAACTGCAGACAAAAATATGTTTATTAGGAATAATTTCCAATAAAATGCTGAAGAATTTTTATGATGATTAAAAAAAAAAAAATTGTCGCAGAAATGTGGAGAACAGAATTTCAGGTTGGAAAAAAGGTGAATCTGTAAGAACCAAAACAGACAGATCTTGCTGTTATGCACACTGGAAACTGTACAACACTGAATTTCCCTGGATCGTTCCCTGAAGGAAGTTTTCAACATTCTCAATCAGATGTTGAAAGTAGACATTGAAGTTATTTTCAGATCTGCACCTGTTTGTTTGTTTGCTTGCTTGCTTGCTTGCTTGCTTGCTTGCTTGCTTGCTTGCTTCTAAAACTTATATCCCACCCATTGTCACAAGACCCCCAAGGGAGGTTACAACAAATAATACATGATAAAACATGCAATTAACAAAAGAAATGAAAATCTGCTGGTTTCCCACCACCCAGACCAAACTTACAGTGTTAAAAAGGCTAAACAGAAAGGTAGGCTTAAATTTAAATTGATTTCTTTATGTCTCCATTCGCTGGCGCAATTTCAAGTGTGCTTGTGCTCCAAGATTTGCCCTTTGCAAACCTCCATTCATACATCTGCACAATATAAATCTCACATTGTTGCATTCATATTTCACCTGGCAGACAGCTTCAAACTCTTCAAGTATTAATGAGGCTCTACTCATTTTGGAGTGCTGATCATGCCAAAAAAAATTACATTTAATCTTACTGGATTGTGCTAATCAATCTACACTTTTCTCTTTTCCAACGCTATTTTCTTGCCCACTTCAATCCTGTTCAGGCACGCTTATCTCCCCAGCCACCCATGGGCATAATCCAACAGAGTTAAGTGTGTGAAAAAGTCCACTGGGTTTCCGTGAGCTAAAGCCCATTTACCTCTATGTTGGATTGCAGTGAATGAGTCCAGTGTTCCCCACCACTATGACTCTCATTGGGTTGTTCCACCTTGGAATATTTCCCTGTGGAATTGTGGGCACTCAATGAAGCTGAAGCTAAGGGACGCGGGGGGCGCTGTGGGTTAAACCACAGAGCCTAGGACTTGCTGATCAGAAGGTTGGCGGTTCAAATCCCTGCAAAGGGGTGAGCTCCCATTGCTTGGTCCCTGCTCTTGCCAACCTAGCAGTTCGAAAGCACGTCAAAGTGCAAGTAGATAAATAGGCACCGCTCCAGCGGGAAGGTAAACGGCGTTTCCGTGTGCTGCTCTGGTTTGCCAGAAGCGGCTTAGTCATGCTGGCCACATGACCCAGAAGCTGTACGCCGGCTCCCTCGGCCAGTAAAGCGAGATGAGCGCCGCAACCCCAAAGTTGGTCACGACTGGACCTAATAGTCAGGGGTCCCTTTACCTTTACCTTTAATGAAGCTGAATGTTGGAAGATTCAGGGCGGATCAAAAAAGTCCTAGTTAGTTAACCTATGGAACTTGCTCCCACAGGAAAAAGCGATGGCCACCAACTCAGATGTCTTTAAAAAGAGGACTGGGTAAATGCATGGAGAAGTAAGCTATCAACAAGCCATGATGGCTATGCTCTGTCTCCACTGCCAGAGAAGACCAGTTGTTGGGAATCGCAGGAGGGAGAGGCTGCTCTTGCACTCAAGTCCTGCTTGAGGGTTTTCCACGAGCAACTGGTTGACCACAGTGTGAAAAGGATGCTGGACTAGATGGACCTGATCTAGCAGGCTCAGCTCATGTCCAAAGGTCCACATGCCATCTCCTGCAAACTAACTGATTTTATGCTTGATTAAAGAGTTTGGTGAGCAGATTTCCAAGGGTACCATTGGCACTTCATCCACCACAGCAACTGATACTGTATATCCTGATATCTGCAGCCCCGGGAGGCTCTTGGGGGCAGCTTCTGCAGAGCCCTTTGACTGCCTTTGAAAGGAACCTTCGGAGGAGACATTGAGCTGCTAATGAAAGGGCTGCTTCTAGTCGCTGTCTCTCTCGCTCATGGAGGTTTCTCTGAAAGCAAGACAAATGAAGAGCATCACGGCTCCAAAGCCTGCAGGCAAAAGGAAAGAAGACGGACTACTCTGGGCTTTCAAATTTCCAGATTTCTATGCTCATCTCATGATTTAAAAGGGTTCACTCAGAAACACACTGGAGCCATAAGGCTCTCCCTCATCCAGCCTAGGTCTAACAGCCAGCCTTCCTTGGCAGGAACTTACAGCTGGTGGCAGATGGGCAAAACCAGCTCTTAAAAAGCAAAGAGGAAAGAACTGAAATTATTGGGATGGTAAACCATCCATCTTTTTTTATTTAAAAAAAAAATCACTGCCAAAGCATGGCAACATTCAGCAAGGAGTGCTGCCTCTTCCATGGAACACCAGCATGTGGGGTTCTTCTGGAGTATGGGGCTACCCTTGTTCCAGGGGGCTATGGGCAAAACTTTGAAGGGATCTCATCCTTCAGTGGGGGTTAAGCCTTCTCTGGATGATAGCTCCACCAGCTCCAGAAAGAAGAGCCCCCAGATCTGAGCCAAAGGGAAGCCACCAAACTATCTTCTGCATGAGGGAGAAGCTCTGGAGCAGTGAGCATGTATCCTATGGAGCAGGAAATTCAATCTTCCAGAGTCTGCCACCTTCTATGAGATTGGCTTCAGAATTAGAGGTGGGCAGTTTCCGTTAAAAGGGCAGTACATCAGGAAAGAAGCCCACTGTGGTTTTAACCAGTGAGGTGATGAATGTCAGCCAGCGAGCCAACCTATGCACTGCACACCTCATTTCTATCCTAAGGGAGGGAAAACAGCAATGCTTGCAATAAGCTACCTACTCCAGAAAGACAACCAACCAGTTCTTCCTCCTGATTCCTTCTCTTTTAGTAAGAACTTGTTGGTAAAATAAATCACTTCCTTCCAGGCTTTACTTCCTTCCTGCTTCTTCTCCCAGTCCAGGCAGTATATGCTAGTGTTAACTCTTCTCAGCCTCATCTTGGCCACATGTAAAACCTAGGCTTAGACTGGCTTTGTTTGCCATAACTAATAAACCTGACGTTATCCCTCCAACCAGCAGTTTTACCAGACTCTTTCTTTCTGCACACTGCTGCAGAATATAGTTACTAAACACCAGCAGGAATGACCAGCAGTCAAAGACACTCCCTTACACAAGGAAAGGGGATAAATTGGTGCTGTTCTTGTTTTAATACAAACCTACCCAAGTTGGATTACAAGAATCAATATTTGCACCAAGAGGTAGCTATCGTTTGAAATCTGCACTTTTCTAAATTTTGTGATGCAGTTTTCCACCCCAAAATTACATTATATGTGTGGAATTTACACACACTCTCTCACACACACACATTAGGTGAAACAAAACATTAAAAATGCATTGCATGAGAGGAACCCCCTCATCTCGCAGCTGTCACTCGTCTCCCTGGAATTACTGGGCACCTTGGGCAACCAGGCAAGTAGTTAAATCCAAGGCTGGTCTAGACAAGAGACAGACAACTCTGTTGCTTTCTATGGCTATCTTTATACCCTTTTCACAAAAATTCTGTGCTTATGGCGTCTGAAGGAAAAGAGTTAAATTTTCACCAGTGTGTGAAGACATCAGCTCATGAACTACAATTCTAGTTTTTCACACACGAATTGTTTAAATATGTTATTCAGTGTTATCTTGAGGCACCAACATAAAGTGTGTAGATAAGAACACTCAGAAATGGAGCCCAAAATAGAGGCTGTTCTCAAGTGATTTTGTTTAAGATGCAAATAGCATATGGAAGTCTGTGACTTGTACAAGTAAATGCCTATAATGCAGGTTGCCAAGCTTATATGATGAAGCCTTTCCCCACCTGAAATCCTCCATATCTTTTGGACTGAAACTCTCATCAGACCCACCCAGCACAGCCAGGACAGGTGCAATCTGAATCTTCAGGAGGACAGGAAGTCTGAGGATGGGTCAAAGCTCAGCAGTGTTATTTGTTCATTGATCAAATGTATATCCTACCCTTCCACAGGCGGCAAGGGTGGCACGGAAAAAGTGACAAAACAATAAAAACATCTTGAAAACAATTCCAATACAAATGCAGAGTGGGATAAGGGTCCCATCTTAAAAACATGGTTGGAAGAGGGCAGTCAGTGTAGACAATACCAAACTAGATGGGCCAGTGGTCTGACTTACTAGAAGGTAGTTTCCTATACTCCTACAGGAGCCAGTGTGGTGTAGTGGTTAGAGTGCCAGGCAGATGAACTGAGAAACCAGTGTCCAAATCCCTGTTCATCCATGAAGCTTGCTTGGTGACCTAGGGGGCCAGCCACTGCTTCTCAGCCTAACCTACCTCACAGGGTTGTTGTGAGGATAAAATGGGGTGGTGGAGGAGAACTGTGTTGCGTTTTGGGGAGGAAAGGTGGGATATAAATGTAACTAATGAATGAATGTGTTGCAAAGGTTGAGCTTGTGGGAAGTATTTCCATTTCATCAGCTCTTGAGCCCGGGTAATCCAACAGGTGCTATATCCACATTTCTCTAAGATGAAAGGGTCATTCAAAGAGCCAGGAGTGCCTATTGCAATCTCAGTGCTAGCACTTGTCATCTGTTTGGGGTCAAGATGGAGGGGAGGACACAATCTATTGTGTGTGTGCTTAATATGTCCCAACTTAAAACAAAAAACAACACACACACACACACCCCAATTCCCCTCCACACTCTTCCCCATCTCCACACGCCAAATAAATTATTTGGTTCTATGGAAAAGCACTTGATCAGGGCAGTGTTTACACAGCTTTGGATTGTGGACTGTTTTTGTTTTTCCAGTTCTGGAAGAACATTTATGCTGCACCCTTTCAAAGGCACAATCAGGAATGACAATCTGCAGCAGTAGGATGGTGAATGAACCGTAGGAAACATCACGCATATCCCATTGCCTCTGGCTCCCCCAGCCTCTGGTACAAGCAAGCTGTGACTTATTTCAACCATACACACTATTAATTGCTTGCTTTGTGTCTACTTACCTGCATGTGAAGAAGAAGAAGAAGAGGAAGAGGAGGGGGAGGCATTAAAGGATATTGTGGTTGGAAAAGGTTCAGAAAAGGGCAAACAAAACGATCAACAGGATGGAAAGGCTGCAGTGTTTGGGAAGTTGGGAATTGGCAAGTAAAAGACAACATGATGGAAGTTTATAAAATTATGCATGGCTTGGAGAAAGTGGAGAGAAAAGAGCTTTCCTCACACTCAGAACCCATGGAGATCCAGTGAAGCTGAACACTGGAAGATTCAGAACAGATAAAATAAAGTCCTTCTTCACACTGTGCATAGTTAAACTATGGAACTCGCTCCCACAGGAGGCAGTGATGCCACCAACCTAGATGGTTTTAAAAGAGGATTAGACAAACCCATGGAGAACAAGGTTATCTATGGCTGCTGGTCAAGATGACTATGTTCTACTTCCACTGTCACAGGCATCTGGTCAGCCACTGTGAGAAAAGGATGTTGGACGAGATGGTCCTGATCCAGCAAGTTCATCTTATGTTCTTAAAGGAGGAAGAAGTGGCATTGCTCTTTGAACTCACCCCCAACCTATTCCCCTTGTTGCTTGAGGGTGGTTCTCTGCTGCACCAACCTGCATCCTCTAGGTATGCATGAGCTGAAGAGGAAGATGTTGGTTTCCAGAAGTACCAAAATAAACAACCCATGCACTCAGAGCACCAGCAAGTTCTCTTCATTCCAATGGGCTTCTACGAAAGAGAAGGTGTCCAGCAATTCAGAGGCAAGAAGTAGATATTAATTTGGAGGGGGGAACAGACATGAAAATCCTTATTCCAATATTTAACATGATGACAAGCTTAATGAATAACAGATCTGATGCATACCTCACTGTATAGGTAAAGGGAACTTCAGTTTTTCATTTTCTGCAAGTTCGCCCCACCATGTAAACATTTTTCACCCTCGATTAAAATTACTCATGGTGCAGTTCTACAGGCTCTTCTAGATTGGCACCCCGGAGCTGAATCCTGATTCACAAACAAAACAAAGCATCTAATTACTGGAGCTTCATCATTCTACTACTACTGCTGCTAGCCTTTATTGGCATAAGTGAACACAATAAAATCATAAAATCATACAAAGTCATCCAAATACCAGTACATTGATAATCCAAACACATACAATATATAAAAGACTAGATAGCCACCATTGAATAAATCAGGCAACTTTAAATTTAGCTTTAAAGATCTCGGCTAAGTACCCCAAAACAATCTTGGTAGTTTCGGGAGTATCATCCCTCAACAAATACTGGATTACAGACTTGTCTTCTGAGGGAGGGAAGTAGACATTTACCAAAATTACTTGTTGGTTATTCATAGTTAAAAGGTAAGCCTGGGCTAATAGAGGATAAGTGCCAAGAGGAGTTGCTTCAAATGGCAGAGCAGATCAGATTAAGATCAATAGGCCAGCTTTGTGGTGCCTTTGGAGAATTGTCTATGAGCAGGTAAGTTATATGAAGAAAACCCAAAAATGGTTACCTCAGTCACTAACTCGGGTCCTCCCTTAAAGAGGGCATGTATTGCAGTGAGACCTGGACAACCGACACCCTGTGTTGTGGGTGGGTATGTTTGGACAGCCACAACACCCGATTGGTAGGTCCCTTGAAGCTGGGTGCAATCTGGCCAATGGGATGCAATCCAAATGGTTCGAGCGACCTATTTATGCCCATGCACGTGGCCCAGAGCTTCCTCTTTCAGCACATGCATTTGGAACACCTGCCCACCTCTCCCTACTTTTAGGGCTTTGCGCTTGACCTTGCTATGCCGTCGTGTGTCATCTGTCGTTGGGACAGGAGCACGGCAGCAACTTGGCTGATTGGCTGTTGCCATTTGGGTTTCACTGCCACGTAGCAAATCGTCACAACTTGTAAGCTTGCAGATAGGCTCTGGTTCAGGTGACAGGGATGGGTGAACGCTCTCGCCATCCCTATCTGAAGAGTATTCTGTTAAAGGAATCCAGGGACTCGATGGTTTGGTCAACCCCTGAGAGGGGCTTGTGCCCATGCCTGAGTCCAGAGGGACATTTGGGTGGCGGAGTTAGCCCGTTCCCAGCTTTCCGCTTATCCAGGTGTTCACCCTTGGCTGACATATACTGGAACCCTGGGTCAGCGCTATCTGCATGGCAGGGAGCTAGTCAAACCAGAGCCTATGCAACCAGTCACTTTCTGTAATCAATAAAGTTGTGGTCTAAATTCTGCCAAAAACCAAAACCAAAAATTTGAGCCATGTGTTATTTAGGGGGGAGGTTTCTGGGTCTGAACACGCAGTCAGGTTTCTTGAAGTAATATACAATAAAAGCTTTTAAGATATCCTATGAAGTCTGGGTCACTGGCTTTCTGCCCCTCAACCAGCAATGTTCCAGGAGATGAGGCAAAAAAATCCCAGTATGGGCACCTGCTTATTGCCAATCAGGTTCTACAGTTTGATCCAAAGGTCTATGACCATCCAAAGGGACATAGTCTTTTATCTGAGGGGCACCAGGGAGGGTTGGGGTAAGTTCCATATCCTCTGAATTCAGGTCTATCAGTGGGGTTTGAAATTTTGAAGTTTTGCAACGATTAAATCCATGTCAGTCCCAGGGCAATGCATTTTTAAGGTTTGCACATTTTTGTTGCAGCTCAATGTCATTATTTTTTGTTGTTTCATTACTCGAGGTAGTATCTGGATATCCAATGGTTTCAGTCATTGGATATGTTATATTCACATTTGTAATCACTGGGCCTCTCCTTTCTAAATTGGCCATCAGAGTAATTTTCTTTTGTGTTGATCCAAATTCCTCCTCATCTAGGTATCTCATTTCTGTCCGGAGCCCAGGATTTGTCATCTTCAGAATTGTTTTTGTCACAGGAGGGAGTAAGTTTTCCTATTTTTTACTTCATCCATTATTTTTTGATAACAGATTTATCTCTGCTGTAACCCTTTGCTGTGCTGGGTCATTTGGGGGAATGATCTGGCCATTCACTGTACCATCATCCATCTCATCTCTGGGTTTGACTTTCCTGGGACTTGTTCTCCCTTTTCCATTTTTTATCTCCTTTATCACTTGTAACTTAAATTCCTTTAATTTTAGTTTTAAGCTCATTGCTTCTTCTGCACTGCACGAATTAAGTTCTGTTAAACAGCTTCTCAAACGGGTGAGCTCCCGTTTCTCTGTCCCAGCTCCTGCCATCCTAGCAGTTCAAAAGCACACCACTGCAAGTAGATAAATAGGTACCACTGCGGCAGGAAGGTAAACAGCGTTTCCATGCACTCTAGCACTCATCATGGTCCTCCGTGCGCCAGTAGCAGTTTAGTCCTGCTGGCCACATGACCCGAAAAACTGTCTGTGGACAAACGGCAGCTCCCTCGGCCTGAAAGCGAGATGAGCGCCATAACACCATAGTCACCTTTGAATGGTCTTAACTATCCAGAGGTCCTTTACCTTTTGTCTTTACCTTAAGTCCTGTTAAATAGCTTCTCAATAAGTCTAGCATTTCCAGGATTTCTATTTGGGCCATGGTTGGCAAAATCAAATATTGACACATTAAGGCTTTCTCTCCTGAAGTAAAATTTTCTATCCACTTGATAGAAAAGTATTGTGTGGAGTATTGTGGGTGGTGTGCAGGTGGTATCTTCCATTCTGGTTTTGATGTCTCTTGGGCAAGGATTCTTGGGTCCAATTCAAATCTATAAGGTTTTCATCACTTTGGTTTTGAAAAATCTTTATATTTGCACTCGACAGCCACATCACCGCTGACATGGGCACCGATCTAGCAGACTTCACCAACCTGGTGCCCTCCAGATGTTTTGGACCACAGCTCCCTTTGGCTCCCAACCTGCATGACCAGGTTGGCTAAGGCTGTGCTGTAGTATGATGAAGAAGCGTCTTTGATCCGAGAACAGAAGGTTGCTCTGGGCCAGCCAAACTGCCTCAAAGGAGACAGACACCTGTCCCTAATATAAGAAGAGAGTATCCACTCAATAGTTTCTCAGATTGATTCTCCCTTGGTGTCCCAGCCCATACATGGGTAGTCACTTGACTCTACATCTCCAGTCAGAAAAATCACCATGGCTGACCATGAGCTTGCTGGTGCCCTTCAAGGGAAAGGCCATAGCTGAGTGGTAGAACATCTGCATTGCATCCAGAAGATCCCAGGTGCAATTCCCAATGGCATCTCCAGGTCAGATGAGCAGAGAACCCTTCTTGAAACCCCGGAAAGCTGCTGCCAGCCAGTGTAGGCAAGACTAAGGTAAATGGACCCAATTGTCTAACTTGGTTATAAGGCAGCTTACTATGCTCCCACTGTCCAGCTCTGCCTCCCCGCCCAACACTTCAGCAGACGACAACAATTCTCACACAACACAGCAGCCCAGAGCATCTGAGTTTCTCAAGTATGAAAAATCCATGCCAGACATGGTCACTGCAGACAGAGGGGGAAAATGTCACCGTTAATCATTAAGAATAATGCCCTCCTCGAGCTCCCCACATCTCCTGTGGCAGTGACTTCGTTGTTTGTCATCTTGCCAAGGCGCTGGGGGGCTGGCAGGACCATTTGTGCAGAAGGACGCTTGCCACAGCCGGCTCTAAATGGAGGCCATCCAACTGCCAAACAAGGATGAAGAAATCTGCCCATCCAAATTTTTCATTTTGCCAAACTTATGTTCAGTTCACCACAATTCTGCAGCAGTTTATTGTCTTCCTTTTTAAAAGGTTCATTTAAAAAAAAAAAAAAGAATCCCCAGTATTTTAGTGTGCAAAGTTTTTCTTCCTCTCTCATAACACTGGAACTCATGGACATCCAATGAAGCTGAACGTTGGAAGATTCAGGACAGATAAAAGAAAGCCCTTGTTTACACAGAGCATCATTAACCTGTGGAACTCACTCCCACAGGAGGCAGTGAGGGCCACCAAGTTGGAAGGTTTTAAAAGAGGGCTGCACACATTCCTGGGGGATAAGACAACTTTCTGCTTCTGAGTACCAGTTGCTGGAAACCACAGGAGGGGAGAGGGCTCTTATGCTAGACTCCTGCTTGTGGACTCCTCATTGGTGTCAGGAGTTCAGCCTACACTTGAGTAGGATCCTGGCAGAGACACATGCCCGACTGGCATGTTCCCTCCCTCCTGGTCAATTGTTTGGGAGCTTCATAAGCTTTCTTCTGCCCGAACATCACAGCGACCGATGCCAACAGACATCGGCACACTTAGGGATCTGCAGAGTTTGCGCATCATGCGCGTGACAGACCTCAGCAACTCAGCATTTTGGCTAATCTACTTTATTTACATATAAACACACTCAGAGTACTGCAACATGGCTCCCTCTCCCTCTAGCATCAGACAGCAAAGAGAAAAGAACAAAGGACAATAGTCCCACTTCACTACACAGTAACACAAACATCCTGTCTCTGTCACTTCCCACTCTGTGGAGTCAAAATACATACTGTCATGTGAAAGACAAAAATCCCATGATCGCAATCAAAGATCAGGAATTCTAACAGTTGAGGCATCTGGTCGTTGGACACAGTTGGCACTGTGAGAACATGGTGCTGAACTGGATGGGCCCCCTTTGGCCTCATCCAGCAGACTGTTCCTAGGTACTTTACCTAATGCACACATCTTTGTAAGCAATTCCCCCTAATACTGTACAGCGTATTTGTGTGTGTTATTTTCACTAACAATACAAAACACACCACTAACAAGGTATGCACCTTTTCGCCCCGACCACCCTAATACAGTATATACATTTTGTGCACATTTTTTAGGTTGGAGAATTGCAGGTTTTGAAGGCTTCCTGCATTTCAGTTCATGTATTGGTTCCAGAAGTGCAAAGTTCACAATAAAATGTGAACTGAACTGAATCTGCCCCCCCCCCCCACATACTCCCATCCCTATTGGTGAGTACTAAATACGAGACTTCCTCAGTGATCGCTGAGGCTTATCCACACTTACCCTTTGCCCCACTCTTTCTAGGCGCAGGTCTGTGCTTAGAAGCCCCATGTCCAAGTGTTCTTTCTGTGCCCCAGCGCTATCCACGCAAAAACTCGCTGTTTAAAGGTAAAGCACAATGAATGGCGTTTCAGGTGTTCCACGGATTGCTGCTTGTTCCAATTGAGCTTTAAAGAGCAGGTTTTTGCAGGAAAAGCTCCAGAGCAAGGGGGGGAGGCAGGGAGGATGCTCCAACATGGAAGTTTAAAACTTGGACCATGCCTGGAAAGAGCAGAGGAAAGCTAAGTGTGGCAAGCCCTGAAAAATGTCTGTTGCCAACAACAGAGGCACCAAACAGTCTGCAAAGCTAAACCTTGTTTGTTTGGGGAAGTGGCTGAGCATCTGCTTTGTGTGTGGAAGGTCCTGGGTTAAGTCCCTGGCAGCATCTCCTGGTAGGTCTAGGAATGCCCCAATTGTAACCCTGAAGAGTAAATGTCTGCCAGTTAACGTTGACTGTACAATGTCCATTGGGTAGCTAAGTCAGCTTTCTGTGTTGGATGTTTCAAGAAGGCCTCGGTCGGATGTTTCAAATCATAAAGAGGAAGTAGCTGCACAGTAAAGATTGTGATTCAGTCTTTCCAATAAAATAGAATAAAATAAAAATCAGACAGAATCTGAAAGGGGGAGAAAAGGAGCAATGGCAGGTTTAATCATTTATCTCTGCCTCAGATCTTCTTCACATGTAAAGGGCAATTATTAATTAGTTGTCTGTGACAAGTTGTTAATGTTGCTCTCCTTTTAAGTGCTGGTGTTAGAATCCCAGATCTGTAATAACTACGGGTTTGACCTAGGTTACCCCATTGTATGGTTCATGTGGTAGAACAGGTGATGGAGACTGGCTCCATCTAATGCTGTGACTGACTGGTGGACATTTATTATTATTATTATTATTATTATTATTATTATTATTATTATTATTATTCTGCTCAAGGCAGCTTATACAGATTAAAATGACATAGATAAAATACAAAAAGCTAAAAACATATGAAAGATAATAGTTAAAACACAAACTTTAATAGAAGTAAAACAATGTAAAAAAAAATCTATTGAAAATACTGATAGTAAAAACAGCACAGTACTATTAAAAACTCTTTCCTTAAAAAAAACACAAAAAACACACGTTCAGTTCCCAAAGGCCTGTCAGAATAAAGCAGCCTTCACCTGCCAGCAAGACAACAAGCAAGTATGGCTGTTCTGGCGGGGACTGATGGAGCTTCTGGTTCAAAACATGTGGATGGAACCAGGTTGGCAAAGGCTGATTTAGATGCTGCAGAAATGTGGTTATCAACAATTCTCCACTTATCCCCCAAAATGTTAAGATGCACATACAATTCTTTCCCATTAAACAAGAACAATAACAACAAACAGAACATCCTTACAATGATTTGCCTGCACAGGCAATCATGGAGGCTGCTACTTCTATCTATTTAAAATCAGGCACAATTGTATTGCACCAACTTACCCAAGTATATAAAAATGATTTCCATTTAAGAATAACAGACTGAAAGGTTTGGCAAGGGAACCGAGGACAGGCAGAAGATTTAGACAAAACCAGATTCGCCTTCCTGAGGACATCTCCACGGCTATTTCATATACTTCAAGTAGTAATTAACAACAGAAACGTTTGGAACCCAAGACTGAGGCTCGGGTGTTTGAGAAAGAGCTAACAGATGTCCTTAAGAATTCCTCCTGGCCCTAAGAGCAGAGCTGCAGTAATTTACTTGATGTGGTGTTTATTTAGCTGCTGCAGACATATAGAGTTATCATAATCATGAACAGGCTATATTAGGCATAAGAAATACTGGGCAGACCATTGTCCAAACGGTATCATGTAAGGAATGCATTAAGGCAAGGATCTGCAGAAGATCTCTCCAATACCTACCTGAAACACACAGAGGGGGGGGGGGAGAGAAACACAGCTATATTGTGCCACAGATAATTTGAATGATTTGGGGATATTTTAAAAAAGAATAATTGTGTCTCAATTTGTGTGTGTGTGTGTGTGTGTGTGTGTGTGTGTGTGTGTGAGAGAGAGAGAGAGAGAGAGAGAGAGAGAGAGATTTGAATCAAATCACTAAATCCTGGCATAGCTCAGTAAGCTCTCAGTGCAGCATAGCTGCCTCCCCACCACCTTTGAAAAATGAAAGAATTAGATTCAAAAACAAACAACTTCAATTTAACACCAAACTACAGGATCACCAATCTTAAAAATGTCAGATTGTAATGGATCTTAATACCCATATAAAACACAGGCGTGCTCACACGCAGGAAGGGAAAAAAGCAGCCACATTGTTCCTTTGGTAATCTATAGCAACCTCACAGAATTTCAGTGAAGGGGAAAGCAGGGAAAAACACCTTATTACTTCTAACTCCTGCGAGCCATTTTGGTCTCCAAAGGTTTTAGACAGCCGGAGGCCATGTGTCTGCAGTGTTTCGGGAAATGACTTGCCTTCGCACGAACACTGCTCTGTTCTGAAGCACTCCTGCCCCCCAGCCATCCCCCGCTCTGCTCCCGGTTAACTCTTCCTTACCTGCATCGCATCATCATCATGCCAGCTGCCTTGTTGGTTTTGTAGGATTTCAACATGGTTTAACATGGAGAGAAAGGCAGCCCTCCCTCATTCTCTCTCTCGCTCTTCCCATTCCTATCTCAGAGATGCAAATCAACACAGAGGATGCACCTCTCAGGGAAATGCCCTTCCAATATTTTGACTTTACTAACAAAGTTTCCATACATCTTGGAAGTGACCAGGTTGTAGGTTTTTAAAAAAAATCTAAGTAGAAATTGGGGGGGGGGTGTAATTAAGTACAGTGGTACCTCGGGTTACATATGCTTCAGGTTACCCACTCCGCTAACCCAGAAATAGTGCTTCAGGTTAAGAACTTTGCTTCAGGATAAGAACAGAAATCGGGCTCCGGCAGCACGGTGGCAGCAGGAGGCCCCATTAGCTAAAGTGGTGCTTCAGGTTAAGAACAGTTTCAGGTTAAGAACGGACCTCCGGAACGAATTAAGTACTTAACCCGAGGTACCACTGTACAGTAGTACCTTGGGTTACAGATGCAGGTTACGCAATTTCGGGTTGCGCACCGCTCCAAATCCGGAAGTACTGGAACAGCTTACTTCTGGGTTTCTGCGCTCGCGCATGCGCAGAATCACTAAATTGCACTTTGCGCACACGCAGAAGCACTGAATTGCGACCTGCACGTGCGCAGACGCGGCACTGTGGGTTGCGAATGGTGCGGGTTGCGAACATGCCTCTTGCACAGATCACGTTCGCAACCCAAGGTTCCACTGTAGAAGCATTATCACCAGGCAGATGAGGAAGGGGGAAAGCGACAGATTTCTAGAGGGAAATATTTTGTCTAGTTCTTTCATTAAATGATAGTGTTTTAGGAGACTGAGCTATGAACTGGCAAACCTCTCTACCTCCCTCTCCGCCATCTGCAGGGTTGTTGTAAGGATATATGAGATGAAATGAGATGAGATGTGTAAAGCACTTTTTATAGAACTATGATTAAATTTTTCACATAGTCCAGTTTCAAAATAATATCCCCTAATTGCTTAAATGCGGGGAGAAGTAGACATCCCACAGCGAGAGATGCAGGAAATGTAGAGAATGCAGGAAGGGGAACAGCTTATTCAGAGGCGGATTTTGGGAGTGCAACTGGTTCGGCTGCAATGGGCATGGAGTCTCGGGGGCACCGCAGGGGGTGCTGCAACTATGATGTAGAATGGAAGGTGAGAGGCAGGGGGCACCAAATTTTGGTGTCACTCAGTGTGCCACTGAAATTTGAGACCCTGAGGTCCGCCATTGGCTTAATTCTCCTTTATTGTTCCCCTTTCAAAGAAGATAGCGAAGAGGGCTTATCTAGGGACTCATCCACACTGTTGTTTAATGTGGATAGGGAGCTTCCTGTACCTCTATTAATTTTCTGTTGTCCACGTTACATTCTTCCTCCAAATCACTGCCATTCCACATTTTCCCCTTCATCAATCTGGGTTGCCTCATACTCTCTTATTGTTAGAATATCCCTGGTACGAGGAAATCCAGACTGAGGGAGGGGAAAGTGTGAGAATGCAGGGATTTGGAGGAGAACGTCGTATGGGCAATGGAGAATTAATGGCGGTACAGGGAGATCCCTATCCACATTAAATGAAATTGTGGATGAGCCTGAAGGCTGGTCAAAGTGCACAAGAAATACAGGCAGTCTCTTTGGCAGTGACCATAGCACTAGGCTCACCAGTGAAGAAGTGTCCAATCCATTTTAGGATCCAGTGCTATGTTGGAATGCTGGGCATGCAGTTGAAAACACATTCTGCAACATGAAAGGGCACCCTCTCAGTTGCTTGAAGCAGCAAAATGTCCCCAAAACAGCCCTAAGAACAGATACAGTATCCTCACTTTCTCTCCCCAACTGCAGAGGTGTGTGGCTGTGCGGGTGTGGGTGTTCAGATACTGTATCAGTTTCACAGTTCTTTAAAACCTCTGGAAAATTCTAAGTCAAGGTCACAGCCAACAGACTAAAAGATGTGTGTGACAGGCCACAATGTTTCTTGGTGTCAAAGCAAGACAGAAATAAAACCCAGCACTTCTGAATGAGAAGAACTGAGGGAAAAACAGAGAAATGAGTTTAGCGGCTAAGTGGTTAATGCAATTCCTAAGTGTTCAACAATCATTGCAATTTAGTGCCATTTCGATTATTACACAATAAACAGACCATGTTGTCTGGAAGCAAATTTTTATGAGAATAGCTGAAGGGCCTGCAACTTATTTAGCTGCTGAAACTCCAAAGGAAGGAACAATTCTGGATGCTAAGACTACAGATCAAAAATGCCCAGGTACAAGAAAGAGGTGACTGTGGGGTCAGTACTATGGTAACCAGCCACCCAAAACCTTTTTTTAAAAAAGTTAAGTGAGTAGTTAAGATGCTCTTTGCATTCAGCCATTTTAACAAATGAAGTTACACATTCTGTACCGCAAAATATGTTGCAAAGCTGTGAGTTTTTGACAAGAACATCACATACATGGTACGTTCAACCTGTGAAAGCATTTAAACAATTTTAAAGTTCTGATTTAATAACAAAAAATGTACATTTCATTAAGGAGCACTGGTAACCAGCTAAGAATTCCTAAATGTGATGGATGGAGTTTTAGGATAATTCCATTCCATTTATTTTATAAGCAAATGCATAGTTCAGTACACAGGCAGATGACAAATAAGAGAAAACAATGCCAACACATAGCCAAACTTGTGTGTATACTGCAAGTCTGTATAACCCAAATGGGTTCTGCAGCAGAAGTAGTATGTCTACCATCAAAATTCTTTAAGGCAAAGAATGGTGGTGGAATTGGGATTGGAAGATTAGAACATAAGATGAGCTCTGCTGGATCAGGACCATGGCCCGTCTAGTCCAGCATCCTGTTTTCACAGTGGCCAACCAGATGCCCCAACGAGGAGTCCACACGCAGGATTCTAGCATAAGAGCCCTCTCCCCTCCTGTGGTTCCCAGCAACTGGTATTCAGAAACATTTCTGCCTCCAACTGTGGAGGCAGGGCACAGCAATCATGGCTATTAGCCATCAATAGCCTTCCTTCTCCTCTATGAATTTCTCTCATCTTCCATTATAACTATCCAGGTTGGTGGCCATCACTGCAAAGGCAGTTTTAGGATGGTGCACCTGTTGCAACTGGGTGCCTTGCTGCAGGGGACACCACAATAATGCTGTAGAACGGAGTGAGAGAGGTGGGGAGGCTACCAAATTTTAGCATTGCGCAGGGCACCGCTGAAATCTGAGAGCCCAAAGCCCACCACTGATCACTGCCTCCTGTGGGAGTGAGTTTCATAGTTTAATGATGCACTGCATGAAGAAGGGCTTTCTTTTTGACTGTCTTGAATCGTCCAACATTCAGCTTCATTGAATGTCCGTGAGTTTTAATGTTATCAGGAGGGGGGGGAAACACTCTCTCCACTTTCTCCATGCCATGCATCATTTTATAAACTTCTATCATGTCACCTATAATGAATGACAGGGTAATGAAAAGAGGTCATGGGCTCATTCCAATGAAGGAAAGCCTGCAGCAACATTCTTTTTGTGATTTCACCCAACCATCATTTACCCTACTTGACAATACCTGCAACCTCCCAAGCTGCAGGTCTGAAGGCCATGCGATAGAGGTTTACTGAAGCTAAGCAGGTCTGAGTCTGGTCAGTGCCAAAACAGGAGATCACCTGGGGCCCCTTGCCTCCATTCCCACTCTATACTGCCTGGAGTTTCATCAAGGAAGGAAAATGGGATAGAAATGTACCAAATCGTAAATACATAGCTTGTTTTGGGAATGGCTTAGAAGGCGAAATGACAAAAAGCCAATTCGTGCCTTCAATAGCAATCACCTAATAGAAAACACCCAGGCCGTAATACGCTCCTCTAGTTCTAGAATGGCTCTCAAGATTAGGCAAGTGCCTTAGGTCATGAGAGGCAGTGAGCCATTAGGACCAATGAGAGCAATTTCAAATTATTATGTGATAACTGCAATTATCATGTGAATACCATAACATATCTATTAGCAACGTGAAATCTCCTTAAATCAAGATGGCATTTAAGAAACCCGGTTATTTTCTGCAGGTCCAGATGCTATTAAAAGTATGGCACCCCAGGAAACCAGACGTGAAGATTTTTTAAAAGACGGTTCGATGGGCACATGTGCCATAGGGCTTTCCCAAAACAAACGAAAGCAAGGTTCTGTCCAATAGACATGCAGCTGTTAATCATTTGCTGCTTGCCACAAATCAGTCTTCCTCAGCCTGCTGATATTTTGGACTACAATTACCAACAGCCCCAGGAAACATGGTTTGTATAATGCTGGAGCTGATGGGAGTTGTAGTGCAGAACATCGGGATTGTTCCGGGATTGTTGGGACAGGCAGCTAGCAAGGCAGAATCCTTCCTCAAAGTGATGCTTCTGTTGCAATATCATTGCCTTCTCCCAGAACTCAAGACGTAATATTTTGTGGCCAGGAACACTTTCCTAACTGGCAAACCTAATGATACTTGGAGTGGTGGTGGGTGGGTGGAATTGTCACAGGACAATTATCAGTTATGAATATAGGAGCAACCTTGCTGGATCAAACCAAAGGCCTATCTAGCCCAGTATCCTGACTCTCACTCCATGGTGGCATACCAAACACTTCTGGGAAGCTATTCATATTATAGAATCATAATATTATAGCTCCTGTTGGGAGGATGGAGTTGTGCTCACCACTCAGCCTGACCTGGGACCCTAAACTCTCCTGCTGCAATGGAGGACCCTATCCTGCCACCAGTGCTGAGGTCACGTTCAACCACCAGTCCAGTCATCTTCTGCATACGGAGTGGGGAGGAGGGCACCATCTTGTCCTCTGGCTTGAGCACAAAATATCACAGACCAGACCTGCCCACTGTGACACCATCCTCTGTGAAACTTTGTAAAATGATAAGTAAAAAGACCATTGGTTCATCTACTACAGGAGTCTAGAGTACGAATTCATATTTGCGAGGAAAATAAGTCAAAATGCATGTTTTAAATATGGGTTTCCTTGCAGATTTCTTTTTTAAAAATTCATGGATTAATGTGGATCCAGAAGAGACGTATGTATGAGCACACGTGAATGGAAGCCCAGTGACCTCCTGCCCACCATTCTGCTCATGGAGCAGGTGGCTAAAGGGTCAACAGCTTAGAAAGCCATATCACAGGATGGGGCTCTGCTCACAGGCAAATTCTTCCATCAGCACTTCAGTTTTTCCAAGCTGAACTTTACCAGCTAATCATCACCTTTGCTAACTGAACAGAGAAAATCATTTACTTTGGTTCAATTTGCTTGTTTCAATTTTTCCTTTGAAAATTAATCCAACTCCTACACATCACCTGCATCATATTGAATGCAACTTCTTGAATGCCAAGAGTGTAAAATAAAAGAACTGTAGCCTTTGCTGTTTTGAAAACCTCCAGTCTACAAATTAGTTTACATTTAATTAGATAGCAGTGAACAGCTCTCTCTCTCTCTCTATATTTTTTTTAAAAAAAATTACTAACAGAAACAAAATGGCATTACAACATAAAACAAATATATTTGTACACTGCTATCAGCATCCCTTAATAATTCAATTTTTCTATTCTGAAAGTTTGCTAATATGCAGAGGACCACACCATTCATTCTTCATGTCCAAGAAAGATTTGGACTTGCATTTTTGGATTATGTGGTCTCCCAAGGTGCATGGCAAACCACTTTTGAAACTGAAGGGTTCCTAAAGGCAGTTTGCAGAGCAGCAGAGCAATCAGTTGTTCAAAGACAAAAGGTCAAAAGTACTCCTGCACTCAACAGGAGGGACAGTTGCTCAGTGGGAGAGCACATGCTTGCTGTGCAGGTGGTCCCAGGTGGTCTCTGTGGCAGTGAACATGCCCGCTAAACAGCAGGCGCACCTTCACTTAAAGGACCTTACACAGTGGACAGAAAGAGGCCTTCTGCCTAGGACCAGCTAGAGAGTCACTCCCAGCTTTTTAGAGAGCACATAGTCTAGGCAGACCAACGGTTGGAGCTCCATATAAAGAAACCCTGCTCAAAGAATGCACGAGAGCAGCAAGTGACGCAGGGGATTAGAGGTACATGTGCTGGCCCCACCCCGGAATCATCCCAGTAGTCTTAGCCACTCCACCTTCTGGTCTTCCCTTACTGAGCAGGAAGATCTGAAGGGTCTCTAAGCTAGTGAAGCCATCTAGGCATCACACACACAAACACCTTGCAAAAAAAAATTAGGGCAAAGAGGGCACAGATTTTCATAACGCATATCCTGATTTATATGTCTAGGTGATGTACACAACATGCATTTTAAGCAAACACCTGCAAAAAAAGAACTGCAGTTCACCAAACATGGAGCTATAGTTCCCAGCACCCTTATTAAACTACAGTTCCCAATGTTCTTTCTTGGGGGAGGGGTTCACATCTGCTTTAAATGCATGGTGTGTACACACCCTTAGAAATAATGTATCTGTGTAAATAATGTAATACTTTCCTGCCCCACCCCTGCAGTGCGGGAGGTTGTGGCCTGGTAACTTGCTGTGTTCCTGTTCAGTCTGCTCTCCTGGTGCTCCTTGCTGAAAGGCAGCTTCCAGGCCACTCCTGTAGGTCCTGCCTCCTTGGGGTTCTTTAAACTAGACTTGGACCAGACAGTCCTGCAAACAGAGGGTGGCTTCAAAGAGAGATCTGCGATACGGGACATTTGGCCCCGTAGTTGTAAGGCACGCTTGACAGAAGTTACTTCAAGTCTCCCTACAATCAGGAAGAAAGCATAGAATCCTAGAATTGTAACATTGGGAGGGATCCCAACAGTAATCTAATCCAACCCCCTGTAATGCAGGAATCACAGCTGAAAGAACCCCTGACAGAGAGCCATCCAATCTCTTTTGAAAGATCTCCAAGGAAGAGGAGTCCACCACCTTCCAAGGTCATCTGTTCCCCTGTTGAACAGCTCTTATCACCAGAAAGTTCTTCTTAATGATCACAGTGGTGTTGCTAAGCAAATTCAGGAGACAGGCCCCTCTGGCACTATTTGTTTTATGCCAGGTAGCTAACATGGCTGCCTCCAGATATTGTGGGGCTCCAACTCCCACCAGCCCCAGCCAGTATGGCCAAAGGTCGATGGGAGTTGTAGCCCAACAACAAACAAATGGAGGGCACAGAGTTGGCCGTGACTCCTTTAAGCAGCCATCCATTCTTTGAATGCTTAAACATGGATTAAGGTGGCTTCATATGTCCATGAGTGAGTTTCTAGATACATGAAGACTGTCTTTGGATACCATTCTCTGTGAAACCTTGCAAAATGATAAGAACATAGAAACACAGAAAGCTGCCTTACACCGAATCAAACAATTGGTCCATCTAGTACTGTCTACACTGACTGTCAGCAACCGATGTAAAGATGGCTGCCACCCTAAGTTTTGATCCTCTGCTCGTGCTTTTCAGAACTGCTTCCCTCCATACACTCGGTCATGGAACACTTTGGTTCCTGCTATCATTAAATCAGTCTTTTTGGTCTCTTCTCTGATAATAGAATAAGTGGGCATTCAAAATTGAGGTTACCTAAGAAGGTTTGGACATAATTATTTCCTTTTCTGGGTTCAAAGGATTTTTTTTCCAAACAAACTGGATCACTTTTAAATACTTCATAAAGCTATCACCAGCCAAATCATTTTATAGAAGCCAACAAATAAGGGGTTTTCAAAAGAATTAGAATGCAATCATTTAACGTGTTCCTGTCATACATCCTTGTCCAATGAAGAGGAAAAAATATATCAGGAGAGGCAGCAGTTGCAAGATGGGCTTCCTAGTAATTAAAAAATCTGCGAGTAAAATAGAAAATATTCACTGTAAAATATAATTTCTACTTCCTGTAATAAGGTGTAAGAAAAATTAAAATGCTCTGATCATTAAAATAGATACAGAAACAGATTTCAACACACACACCCCCAAGCTGGGCATAGATCTCTTTTAATGCAATAAAACAGCATTGCAAATCATAAAACCTAAAAAGGATTGTCAAATGCACAAACTTTTTTAAAAAAATGTAGGTTTTTTATTTTATTTTATTATTAGATGTTATTCTTAACTTGTTAAGATTGATCAAATAGAAAGCTCCGAATAGAGGGGGGGAAATTAAGCCAACTAGAAAAGTGTGACTTGGGTTTAATATTTTATAATTGCCAAGGGACATACTGAGATCAATGAATTTTTGCCCAAGATGAACGTCAGAAAGAGATGTACTTCAGTCTTTTAGGGAACATTGGTCTATTTAATTCTTCTGTCTGATGCATGTGAAATATGCATGCCTTGGCCTTATTTTGGCCCTCGAGGCTACGCCTGAGGTAAGCATTACCACTTTTAATAGGCCGCCATCTGAGGGAATGGCAAGGGATCCAATAACCCATCGACTCTAATGGATTTTCCTGTTTATTCACTTCCACCTTTCCCCCCCCCCCCCCTTTGCAGCTAATTTTAGTTTTGCATGCTGAGTTGCTTCACTTTAAATTAAATGAATAGAAACAAAGGGGGAAAGACTGTGCAGCTAATAAACCATGATTATTTGTGAAGTTCTTCTCAACAGGATCCCCCATATACCAAGGTATATCATTTGTGAATAGAGCCACTGCTGTGCTTTTCCACTTGTTGTCAAAATTAACCGAGCTGCTTTCAAATTGAGTGCAGAAAAGTAGGTTATGGTAAACTCTCGTTTATATTGTGCTGCAATTAGCTTCTAAGAGAGGACCAAGCCATCCATATATTTTTAGGCCCCTGAAAAGAGAGGCAGGGGGGAAAGACCACAGACTATTACAACATATACTATCACACATATACATGTATGCATCCAGGTCCATGTACATGTCAGTGAGTATAAACATCACATTTATAGTCCAAGACGAAACGTTGCTTGATGAAGAAAAACAAACAATGTCGATTAGATAAGACACAGTTAACGCTTGGGGAAAAAACAGATTTCCAGGAATTAAGATATTCTGAATCATGGATTGCGGCAGATATAACCATGGTTAGTATTCCTTGGCCATGGTTAGCAGATCAGGCCTTCCTCTCCCACAACTTCTCCTCTCTGTCATACAAATTCGCTTTAACCATGTTTAACCATGCTCAGTTGTTACATCTGCACAGACATTGGCTTGAAGTGGATGCAACACTGCCCTTTCTCCTTATGTGTGCTTAGAAAATCAGGAAGGCCAGACAAGCTGGAGGCTTCTAACTATGGTTGAAAACTATGGTTTGGTGCTAGATGTAGTTAGCAGAAGCACCATCAACTATACTTAGCTCCAAAAAAAAAAGGAGGAATTCTCACACTAAAGAGAGAAGGTACACATAAGTCAGCAAGGCACTCCTGATCACTGAATCATATTCAGGAAATCATGGGTACATTTGCAATGAACCATTAATCATAGAATTGTAGAGTTGGAAGGGTACCCCATGAGTAATCTAGTCCAGTGTTTCCCAACCTTTGGTCTCTAGCTGTTTTCAGACTACATTTCCCACCATCCCTGACCACTGGTACTGTTAGCTAGGGATGATGGGAGTTGTAGTCCAAAAGCAGCTGGAGACCCAAGGTTGGGAAACACTGATCTAGTCCAACCCCCTACAATGCCAGAATCACACCTAAATAATCCCTGACAGGTGGAAATCCAACTTCTGTTTAAAAACCTCCACTGAAGAAGAGTCCATCCCACTGCTCAACAGCTCTTACCACTAGAAAATTCTTCCTAAAATTTATTTGGAGTATTCTTTCTTGTCATTTGAATCCATTGGCTCTGGTCCTACCCTTTGGAGCAGCAGAAAACAAGCTTTCTGCTTGTAGTCTCCCATGCTACAGCGCTTCAGATAAGTAAAGATAGCTCTCATATCACATCTCCAGCTCCTCTTCTCCTGGCTAAACACCGCCTCTCTCCATACCTACCTAGACCCTGAGATCACCTTCTATGGCCCTTCTTCATGTGCCTCTTCCACGACAGGTCCAGAGGGTGGCAAAACAAAAATGGGTCTTTTCTGCAGCAGCTCCCCATTTGTAGAATGCTCTCCTCAGGGAGGTTTGGCTGTTGCCTTCATTATACACCTTTAGGTGCCTTGAGAAAGCATTCCTTTTTAACCAGGCCTTTGGCTGATTGATTTCTAATGAACTTTAAAAATGTGTTGTGGAAGGGGGGAATAATTGAGTTGGTTTTGGTTTTATTTATTATGTATTTTGTGGGGGTTTTATATTGTAATTCTGTGTTGTGAACTGCCCTGAGATCTATGGGTATAGGGTGGTTTACAAATTTAATAAATAATAAAATAATAATATTCCTTTTTCAATAATATATATCATCTCTGCATGATATGTAGGGATGCTGACGTTCAGGAATGCATTCATGATTTGGTCCTTGAAACGATTTTCCTGATAGCAACTTACTTATTGGTGTTGAACAGTAGGTGCTCTTGCTCACTAGATCTCAAGCAACTGCTGTTTTTCCAAACTGATAACTTATATTGACCTTGGGTCTCATTACAACAATGCTTCCATCTTAAGCTTGAGATGTCATTGCTTGCATGGGGTGATTCCCGCCTGAGACAAGGGGAAAGATTTAAACTTACTGCTTACTTACAGCCACCCATGTATCAAAAAAAAAATGTCAGCTTGTGCCTGAGAAGGCAGCCATGTCGTAATGAGACTCAGGGTAAAAATAAGTCATCTGCTGAAGGTTACAGTTACAAATCCATTTTTAAAAAATCAAAATAAACTCTTGGGCATTTCAATTCAGAGCAAGGGATACCTGCATGGGTGAAGACTGGCTTCCTCTTGCAAAGGCTGGGTGACAGAGCCGGCGGTGTAGATTTCACTCTGAGAATGACGAAGTACTGCATAACTGCACCTTCCATGTGGCAATAAAGGCAGGGAAGAAGTCTTAGTTTGCTGCTTCTATTGCATCCTCAAGGAATAATCTGGCAGAGTTTTTTGGGTTGTCTGCAACCTGTTCTCTCCCTGGAGGTAACAGAAGGATGCTGTGGCCATCTAGCTCAACATTTTGAAAATAAAGTCACTCAACTCCACAGCAATTTTGATGCTACCATTATGGCTATAGTCCCAAATGAGGTGTCCAGTGTTACCTTTCTGCTGATTTTTTGTGGGATCACTTTCCATTTATGTAGCCTGTTGACATGGACAAGGTGCTTGTGTGGATGTGCCTGACTACTTGCCTTCTTGATTTCTGCCCATCATGGTTGGTGAAATTGAGCCAGAGGGGATTCAGGGTGACCAGGTGGGTTCAGGGTGAGGGAATGTGCCTTTCTGTGAGCAGGTGGTGCATGACACCTTAAAGGCAGTGATGGTGTGGGCACTTTTTGGGGGGAAAGGCAGCCCTGGACTCACCTTTCTGGGGAAGTGTTTGTGAGGGTAGTGGTGGAGCTGTTGCAGATATTCCTGGATGAAACTGATTATCTAGATCCATTCCAGTCTGGCTCCAGGCCTACATTTGGACCAAATACACCTGGGATGCCCTGATGGATGATCTTTATAGAGAGAGGCAGAAAGAGGGAGTGTAACACTGTTCAATCTCTCAGTGGCTTTTGATACCATGGTGTCCTTCTGGGTCAGCTCTGCAGAATGATTCCATTCTTACCTCCAGGTTCATGTCCAGAAAGTAATATTGGGAGGTTGCCCCCTGGCCACGCCGCAGTTTAAACGGCCTGCGGCCATGCACCCGGCCATGTCTATCAGACAGCTGGAGGCGTGACGTGGTAAGGAATCCCCATGACGTGGGCGGCATCCCTCTGCTCCAAGTCAGGTCACTGGAGGTCCCGGATGCTGGTCCGCAACACCTCCCCATCACCCCAGGGAAGGGGAGCGGATGTGCTATTCAACATCTACAGGAAGCCATTGGGATCAGTCATTACGAGCTTTGAAGTGCCAGAAATGTGGAGGACTGGATTTCAGACTGGAAAAATGAGAAGCAGAAAAGCCAAAATGGGAAGTTTCCTCCATTGCTTCTGAACAAGGCTCATTGTTAACTAAGGCTCCAATCCTAAGCATGCTTGAATTGGGGTGTGTGGAATTAATATGATGTTCTTCTGAGTAAAAACAAATAGTTTAAATTTTCAGGGTAAAGTATAAATGGATATCTGAAACAGATTTTGGAGCAGCCAAATTGTTTCCCAATTAAAACTGGAATTCCTGTGTTCATAAATGGCTGTGCAAGGCATCCCTGAGGAAGTGGTAAGACAGAAATATAAAGAAATCAATAAGATTATATTTACAGGCAGTTAAGAACATCCACCTGTTATGATGTGTGTGTGTTTTTTGCAAGTGCATGTTAAATCTGATTTATTTCTCAGCCAAAAGCCACCGTTAAGTCTGCCGAATCTGAGGCTATAAACTATTTTCTCTTTTTAAAAATTCCATATCATGTTTTCAGACCTGGATGCTAAACTCCCGGACACCAGTGAGCAAAGAAAAATGGGAACAACAGTCTGAAGTTGGGATTGATTTACTTCATTAGCTGGGATTACAAGTTTAACTTACAAACCAGAGGTCAAAATTTCTCATTAACAAGGGGGCCATGGATGGCTGCAGGGCTTGGTTCAAGAGGAGACCACTCTTATTACTAACTACACATTTCAATCTGTCTTTGATGTTCTCCTTCTACCCTCCTCCCTTTTATTTTTTGGCAGAGGAGTTGATTTTAATTGTAGCTATACAACACAGCTCAGTATGCCTGAGAGCCACCCTCCACATCTGCAGTGTGTGCTGTTCTAGTGATATTGGGTGCAGTCCATCGCTCTGGGCTAGTTTTAATGGCTCCCCTTTTCATACAAGGCTCAGATTGTTTTCCACGTGATTCCGGTTAATTTAGCTGCAGGAAAGGGCATCAGTTTTCCTTGTGAGTTTCTGATCCATACTCCTCAACTAGGGGAAATGTATTAAAAGAAGAGAAATGATCACAAAAACGAGAGAGATTTGCTTCTAACTTCTGAAAGGAAAACACCAGCAAGCTATCTCATTTCCCCAGCACTCCAAAGTGGGGAAAAATAATATGGTTTAAATAGCTTGTTTTTACATCATCAACGTATATTTTGATGTATCTTTTTTATTAGGTGAAATGCTGCAGTGAGGCTCTTAACTATACTTACGGCTTTCCTCTATAATCTTAAGGATAGAGCAGGAACAAAGGGAGCGAAACTCATGTGGGGGGGCAGCTGTTTTTCATCACCTCTGGACACAGGCTAAGATTTCGAAGTGCATTTTACAGAGCAGCAAGAAACAGGGAAATAGAACAACCCTGCAATCCTATACATGTCTCATGAGAAGTAAGCCCTGTTACCTTCGGTGGGACTTACTCCCCAGGTAAATGTGGGTAGGATTGCAGCCTAAAAACCTTCCTCCCTTAAAAAAAATAGATGGAAGCTAACAGGAAGCTGAAAACTGAGGTTTCTTTCACACTGAATACAGTATTATTATTCTTTACGAGACCAAAAGGCAACAACAGAGAAACTATTGAGCAATCTATATATTGCTGTGGCTACAGCTACTTTAACAAGCAGGTATCTTCCTCTCATGATTTGGGCACCAAGACATTTCCAGATGATTGCAGAGTGTGTGTGCGTTGGGTTTGCAATTGCATTTTTGCTCAGTTGCTACTCATTTGTCCTAATCATCTTCCCTGAAGGCAATGCTTCCACTGGAGGAATCACATTTTCCCGGCACACCAATCGATATATGTTGATACTAAGGAAGGGCAGCTCTTATCCCAACAATGAATGGAGCCACATACATCACTATTGCAAGCATTCTGTGGAATGGACATGTGCGACTCTGCCCCACACACCCAGCTAGAGGGAGCCTGTGATATCCCACTGGCAATGAGGGAGGGGCACAATTCATCTTCCCTGTTCCCACAACATTCATTGACTTCCTTCCCCGCCCCAGTGGCCATTTTATTTCACATTTCACTATTTTGCTTAAGCTGGTGCTAGGGTTAAGGGCTCTCCATGTACCTTTCCAACAAAAGCAATTATCTTTTGACTTTTTAAAAAAAAAAACCAAACAGCCCAGAGACCTTGGTTGAATAGGCAATAGCCAACTGTAAGAAATAAATAAAAACAAGCACCACCAAGTATACCTCCTGTCTCTACAGAAATTACCCATTTGTTTTTTCAAAGCAAATGAAGGAATTGTCTTGTTATTTGAGGATTCTCAAATCTCATGCACTCTCCATCTTGTGCCTTGTGGCACTTATCTTCCACAGTTCGTAAACTGCTTTAATTTAAGCATCTAAATTGGGTGGGGGAGCTTTTTCAACCTGATAGCCACATACCCTTCTGGGCAGCCACATGCTGGTGGTGGGTGGGTCCAGTGGGGAAAGTGGGTGGAGCAAATTAATATGAAATTTTCTTTGTACAGTAGGGTAGATTCTGCACACACACACACCCTGCCCTTCTCTATCCTCCATCCAAACAAGAAAGAGGCCTTATTAGATTTCAAGGACACCTCTCATTGAGGTGAAAATATTTAGGGTGCAAAGCAGACAGTGGTGTAGCAGGGGTGGTTGCCCCGGGCATGAAATTGTTAGGGGCACAAAATTTCAATACCCAGTGCTGCCTCAATACAGCTGCACACTTCCATTGCTGGGCTCCACTGAAAATGGCTTCTCCATGCGAACCAGGAAGTGACTTCTCCTGACAATGGAATAACTCTGCTTTCCTTATCTCTGTGGCTGCCCCCCAAGGATCCTGGGAATTGTTAGGAAACCCCTCACAGAGCTACAATTCTCAGAATTCTCTGGGAAGAGGGATTGATAGACAACTCTCTGAATTGTAGGTCTTTGAGGGAAAGAGGGGGGGTCTCTTAACAGCTCTCAACGCCTTCAAAAAACTACAGCTCCCAGGGTTCTTTGAGTGAACTCATGACTGCTTAAAGTGGTACAATGCTGCTTTAAATGTAGGTTGCGGGGGTGGGGATAAAGGTTGTCATCACACCAATGCCACAGATACCCCTTGTGCTTTCCATTCAGCATCAGATATCCTGCTTCAGTTGCCCTTGACAACTAGAAATCAGGTAGTATCTTCCAATGATGGTGGCACCATGCAATACTCTCCCCAGTGAGGCCTGCCCAATACTGTGTGTGCTTTTCAGATGCCTGTGAACCATTTATTAAGTCTGCAAACTCAATATACACAGAAAGTTTGGCAGTCACATTTTTTTTGTTGCCTTTTGTTTCTTTATTTTACCTTTTCCTTCACCTCACTCTTTTTGTCCCTGACGTTAGGCTATTTTGGTACTGAATTATTATTATTATTATTATTATTATTATTATTATTATTATCAGACACATCACATGGAAAGAAAGAAAGAAAGAAAGAAAGAAAGAAAGAAAGAAAGAAAGAAAGAAAAGCATAAACGAGACATGTTTTCTTTAAACTATAATTATGGTAATTCAGCCTAAGTGTTGATGATTTGGAGAAGCTTTAAGATTCTAAAGACGAGATATCCAGACATTTTTTATTTGAACATCCCCAATGGGTTCCCAAGGTAGAACACTTATATTAAAGGTTAGGCGTTTGGAAGAGGATTAGCGGTGCTTAGCCAACTGATACGCTGAAATCAGAGTGTGCCTTTGTATAGACCTCTGTCATAGGAAAAAGGAAATTGGGTTGGATCTGCTTTGCCAAAAGAGATAAAAAGCATGTCTGAGTTGAAAGGCGTAATAGTAGTAAAAAAAGGAAACTCGGCTCCAGAATGAAACAAGAGAACTGGCTGCCTTGGCACTGTCCTCCTGCACTGCTTCGTGGTGAAACTAACCCTTTCAAAAAATTGAATTCTGTAATTTGCATGTTACATTATTATAATTCATATTATTACTAAAAGGGCAGCTGAAGAACAAGGAAGTTGCAAATCTCCCCTTTTTCTTCCCCTTTATCTGCGTGAAGATTCATTTCCAAACCTCCCTTTCTTCCTCTGAATGTCGCCTGCCTTTTGTTGTTGTTTTGTTTTGCTAAAGAGTAACTTTTTCTATTAATGCTGCTCAGAAATAAGGATGCTTTAACGAAACAAAAAGAAAGAAAGAAAAGAAGCACCCAAAAAAACTCTTTCAGGCGCAAAAGGAGATGGCTTTCAAGAGATTATTTTACATATTTACATATTTTACCTTAAGCATTTTGTAGTCACTGCCTACTGGTGAATCTATCCGGTTTTTACACACACTTTCAAAATGAAGCTTTCTTTCTTTCCTTTTCTTTTTTTGCTTTTGAGTCTCTGGCAAAGGGAGGAAATGAATTCCAAGTTTTTTCACTTCATTTTCACATCCTCACATTTCCTTATTTCACATGATTTAAAACAAAATGCCCGTAGCGCTATTTTTCCTTTCTCAAGAGCAAAGTGAATGTGACTTTTCTAAGGGGGTCACAGGATGCCTCTAAGGCCTGTGGGTGTTGCTGGACGGCTGCCTGCTCTCAGCTTAACTGAAGGGCTTGTCAGAGTTTTCATCTCCTAAGAAATTAGCTGCAGGCGCTGGCCAGGAGCGGGAGAAGGCAGCATTATGAATCCCACGCTGCTTCTTTCCCACTGACATCAAATCCTGAGGTTTTTAAATTAATCCCACACAAAGGCAACCCTTCATTTTGGTGCCACTTTGAAATTAGACTGGAGTAATGACCTTCTTAAGGCATCTCCTTCTTAAGATAACCGCCTGTTTAAAAGGACAGGTAGCCACTGAATGCTTTCTGGGCTCTTGAGATCTGAGAGGAATGCTTTTTTAGCGTTGGGGGGGGCAGGGGCAGTAGCGATTCAGGGACAAAAAAAGTCTCACCCTGCCAAAAGCAAGGTAGCCAATAGGCAGCCCAGTGCCAGCATCTGAGAGTTCATCTTAAAAACCCAAAGGAAACAAAGACACTTTTTGAATTTTGCAGCTCCCCAGTTAGTTAGAAGGCAGGAAATGGATCCTTCCACGAGGAAGGGGCCTGACCACTTCCAGAACAGCAGTAAAGATTCATATTGTTCAGCTTGCAAATGCGGTCCTCTCATCACGAAGTGCTTTCATGCAAGAACAAAAGGGAAGTTAAGCATCAATAGCAATACTATAAATCATTTCATTGTAAAAATGAAAATGGGTGCAGGTCTGAATATTTGTCTTTATTTAAAGCTAGCCTACCTTTTTAGGTGTGCATATAACAGACCCTCCAAGTGTCCCTGTTTTCCAGGGACAGTCCCGGATTTACAGAAGCAATCCTGGTTTCTGATTTGATCCCAGAATGCCCCACTTTTCCTTTGGATGTCCCTACAGTGGTGCCTCGGGTTAAGTACTTAATTCATTCCGGAGGTCCATTCTTAACCTGAAACTGTTCTTAACCTGAAGCACCACTTTAGCTAATGGGGCCTCCCGCTGCCGCCACGCCACCAGAGCACAATTTCTGTTCTCATCCTGAAGCAAAGTTCTTAAGCACTATTTCTGGGTTAGCAGAGTCTGTAACCTGAAGCGTATGTAACCTGAAGCGTATGTAACCCAAGGTACCACTGTATTTTTATTGGAGAAATCTTGGGGGGTATGGAATTATGAGACCCCTCACCCCCCGAGCCAAGGAGATAAGTAACTATACAACCTTTAGAAGACATTTGAAGGCAGCCCTGTATAGGGAATAATTTTAATGTTTAATGTTTTATTATGTTTTTATATGTGTTTTTATGTTTTATATACAAGTCAGATAGGCAGGATATAAATAATAAAACTGTTGTTGTTGTTGTTGCTGCTGTTGTTGTTGTTGAATAGGGTGTCCCAATTTTCACCAGAGGTATGCTACTGGAACAGGGCCATGCAATGGCAAGAGGTGCCTCAATGTTTAGTTTTTCTAAAGTTCTACGTGAAATGAATTAATGTAATTGTTCCTGCCCTTCCACCTTAGGGTATTGTATCATAAGCCTGCATGCATTCACCACAGGCAAACTTGCTTTTCATTAAAATAATAAATAGGTTTCAATCCAGAGATGGTATCTCTGCCACACAGTCAGAAAAGATGTCTGTTACAGAAAGGTGAGGAAAAAGAAAACTAAAGCAAGCTTTTTTCACAGAATTTTGGTTTCCATACTTTTAAGTCAACATCCTCCTCCCTCTCCACACCCCACAATATCTTTACTTCACTCCCAGGGCAAAGGCAGCTCTATGGCACAAACCTCAAGGGTAGGAATGTGAACAAGGCTTTAAATTTTACCAAATAAACCATGGTGGAAAATGACTTTTTGCCAATTTCCCCCAAAATATTATGTCCCCAATAGCAAAGAACAAAGTAGAGGATATGGGGCAGGCTAGGTGTTTCCTGCCTATCTCCAAGGCCTCCCTGGCATTGCTTGAGATGCTGTGATGTCACAGAAGCCTGTAGGTCAAAGCTGCTGCCAGTTTCAATTTATTTAGATGAGGCCCTCTGGCAGTTGGCTGAGCTGCAGTGATGCCATGGGATACTCACAAATATTTCAACAGCTCTCGAGTCAAATGTGAGCACAAAGGACCTAGGAACAGGGGGTAGGGCTTTGTGGTGTCATTCAAAAGCTTTACTGCCTCCAGCTGTGGAGGCAGATCATAGCCACTGTGACTAGTAGCTATTCAAAGCCTCTATAGTAACATTAAAACTTGAGGATATCCAATGAAGCTGAATGTTAGAAGATTCAAAACAGATAAAAGAAAGTCCATCTTCATGCATAGTTAAATTTCAGAACTTGCTCCCACGGGAGGCAGTGATGCTTCTGAATACCAGTTGCTGGAAACCACAGGAGGGAGAGTTCTCTTGTGCTCAGGCCCTCCTCCTTTTTTCCCATTGTGAGAACAGGATGCTGGACTAGATGGGCCACTGGCCTGATCCAGCAGACTCTTCTTATTTCTTATGCCTTGGCCCCACCTACCAGTGGCCTAGGGACGCGGGTGGTGCTGTGGGTTAAACCACAGAGCCTAGGGCTTGCCAATCAGAAGGTTGGCGGTTCAGATCCCTGCAACGGGGTGAGCTCCTGCCAACCTAGCAGTTCAAAAGCACATCAAAGTGCAAGTAGATAAATAGGAACCACTCTGGCGGGAAGGTAAACGGCGTTTCTGTGTGCTGCTCTAGTTCACCAGAAGCAGCTTAGTCATGCTGGCCACATGACCTGGAAGTTGTACGCCGGCTCCCTCGGCCAATAAAGCAAGATGAGTGCCTCAACCCCAGAGTCGGCCACGACTGGACCTAATGGTCAGGGGTCCCTTTACCTTTACCTTTACCTTTACCTTTACCTTTACCTTTACCTTTACCTTTACCTTTACCTTTACCAGTGGCCTACTGCCCCAGAAGGTGAGCTATGAGGGGAATGTTAACTAAGGCTGAAAAAGGTTCCCCACTTCCAGGCTACAGTATAGTTTTAGCGGAAGCTAAATCACTAGCAATATACAAGGATGAGGTAGATCACTAACCTCAGTTGAGAACCGTGAGCTGAACAAGGGTCAAATACGCTATACGAGGCAGCTGGTGGTGTAGGTTGAGAGCTACATAATAAATTACCTTTCCCTGGATTTGGGTTGTATCTACAACAGTTTCTAAACGTGCAAGAGTGCTTGATATCATCCACGTGAGCTTTGCATTCCATAATGTCTCACTTTTGAGAGTTCGATTTGTCCAAAACACATCCACATCATGGTTCATCACTAAGTTTCAGAAAAGTCACATGGTGTCTGATTAGCTATATCAGTGGTCTTTATTAAAGCTGTCCTGGGGAAAGTAATAGTCACAATGCCAGAGGGACATAGAATCATAGAAATGTAGAGTTGGAAGAGACCCCAGAAGTTGGAATCCAGCCCCCTGTGGGGCTCCACATCCACAGCTCTTGTACAACAACAAAACAGGCCACCCCATACTGGTCTTTTATTTCGGGGAATGTGTGCTTGACAGGAGTGCCTGGCGTGCTCTGGTCCATGGGGTCACGAAGAGTCGGACACAACTAAACGACTAAACAACAACAAGTGCGTGACACAGTAATAGTGCTTTCATGATAGATTTATTATGCTTTAGTTTGGTTTTGCAAGGCTCCCCAGTGCTATCTCATTACAGTGGTACCTTGGTTCTTGAACGTAATCTGTTCCGGGAGTCTTTTCAACTCCCAAACCATTTGAAAACCATTCTGATTGGCCGCAGGAGCTTCCTGCAGTCAAGTGGAAGCCACATTGGATGTTCAGCTTCCGAAAAACATTCACAAACCGGGACACTTACTTCAAGGTTTGCGGCATTCGGGAGCCGATTTGTTCAGGAGCCAAGCCGTTCAAGAACCAAGGTACCACTGTCCTACTATTTGGAGGGGCTGTAGTGCAACAAAGGCGGGACAAAAATAAAGCAGAACATTTGTGGTATAAAGAATTGTGGCATTTCAGCAGGAAGTTGTAGGATCTGCACTGATTGGAAATGAAGCAGTGTAAAAGCCCCAAGACTTTTGCAGGCGGAAGCAGTATTTGATGCAGGATCAGCACCAGAAGCATCACGAGCGCAAATCACCACAAATGTGCAATTAAAGAGGACATCTGGAGGGGTTCATAGTTCAGCCTAAAAGTAACCCCTTATTCCTATAGATGCTATGTATAAACCTTTTTCCCTGTAGTTGAAAAAAGAAGAGAAGGCTTTGAAAGCAAAAATAAAAGTGCTGGCCTCTTGCTTCAATGGTCCCTTTGTATTTTTGTTGAGTGCTGTTCGTATCAACAGGCATGGCTTCATGAATGAGAAAATGAACAGAAAAATCACTTGTTGGGTAAGGCCATTGCTAGGGGTGGGCATCTGCTCTGTGTGTACCCTAAATCATGAGGAAAATCAGGGTGATTGCAGTTGTGTTTCATGTTACCAAGCTGGATTGTGCTGTTTACAGGGTGCGTCGAGGCAGCTCCGGGGGTGAGCAACTTTTGTAGCTCTGTTACCTCAGTTTTACTGAGGCACATCCATAAGAACATAAGAAAAACCTGCTGGATGAGGCCATGAACCATCTGGCCCAGCATCCTTCTCACAGTGGTCAACCAGATGTCTGTGGGAAACAGACAAGCAGGACCTGAAGACGGGCACTCTCCCCTCCTGAAATTTCTAGCAATTGGTATTCAGAGGCGTTTCTGCCTCCGATTGTGGAGGGCTATTAGCTACTGATAGCCTTATCCTCCATAAATTTGTCCAGTCCTCTTTTAAAGCCATACAAGTTAGTGGCCCTCGATGCCTCCTGTGGGAGAGAGTTCCACTGTGCACTTTTTTTATCTGTCTTGAATCTTCCAACATTCAGCTTCATTGGATGTCCTCAAGTTTTAATGTTATGAGAGAGAGAGAGAGAGAGAGAGAGAGAGAGAGAGAGAGAGAGAGAGACTATTATCCACTTTCTCTACCTCGTGCATTATTTCATAAACTTCTATCATGTCACCTCTTAGAATTTCCCACCACCCCTTTTTTCCCTGAGAAATTAAACCCGGTTCTTGATAGCACTTGGAAGGGAGGAAGGAGTGACCTTTCATTTTGATGAGCTGGTCTAGTTTTTAATCATAGTGACTTCATTTCCCAGTACATTCCAATTGCAGTTATTGGGGGGGCAATGTTGAAGTAAACCCATGGGTTGTCGCTCTCCCCTGAGTTTTGGCTCTGAGAGCAGGGCATGAGCAATTTTCAACCACACTGTATATGAATATGGGGAAAGGAGTTTGCCATTTTTAGATTCCCTGTTATAATCAATAGGGGCAAAACAGTGCTTTGGACTTAAAATATCAGATTTCAATCCCAATAATGAAGTGAATCAGAGCCACACAGTCTAGCTTAACTCCATTAATTTCAAGGGGGCTTCTCTGAGCATGACATACAGTATAGCTAGATAGATCTCATATGATTTCACACTGTTTTGGAGGTTTTTAAACAGAGGGTGGGTGGCCATCTGTCATGGATGCTTTAGTTGAGATTCCTGCATTGCAGAGGGCTGGACCACTAGGTGTCTTTTCCAACTCTATGATTCTATGAATGCAAATTCAGGCCACTTTATTAGTCAACAAACAGAGAGGAACAGGTTTGCCAGCATCTTTCAGGTTCTTGCACTTTGAAAACATGGTGCATTGAAACTGAGTAGTCGAATCTTTTCATGGCATCAAGACATGATGGTGGGAAACAATTTACCTTTGGACATTCTGCCTGTAACTCAGGTATCGAAAGCACAAGAGCTGCTGGAAGAAAAGTCAGCATCCCTAGAACAAAAAGTGCATATGCTCTGAAAATATATTTTCAATGTAAAGGCAGGAATGAAATACTACATATGTTGTCTGTATCTGTTTCATGGTCCTGTTTGCCACCATATGAAGAATGCTGTGCAGCTTTTCGTCCAAACCAAATTCTCAATAAAAACATTTCCTGCATATTTTCTCCCCACTGCCATGATTAGGACATTTTTTCAGTTCAAAGATTATGATTTCAAGCTAATTGTGAAACTTTTATCCTGGATGTGCAATGCACAGCTGGACAGCATGGAGCCAGCTCTGTCTAAAAATTAGCAAAGGCAGCCAACTATTACATGAGGCACATTAATTTAAAATACAGTACTTCACAATCAATACTAATCACGACCTTTTCTCCCCCCTTCCAATTCAGATTTCAAACTGTTCTTATAACTTTTCTCTCTCTCTCGAGGTAACAAACCAGCAGCACCTGAATTCATTACAACCTCATTAATTATGCTGCTTATATAAAGGGGAAGAGACTTCAATCAGATGTGGTAACCTTCTAAAGTACCTGGGCAGTCACTTCCCAGAAAATCAACCCCAAGAATCACACATCATCTATCCTCTTAGAAATGGCTTTTCAATTATTTAGCATAAATGAACAAAACTGCAGCTGATTAGGACAACTAAAGATTATTATGCTTATTTTTGAAGTGGCAAAGACATGATGAGATTGAGGTGGAATAATTTTGCAGAGTGGGTACTTTTCACTAATGCATCATGGGTGATGACTGATTTTTGCCATGCCAGGGAGATTGTTTGGGGATCAAGGTCACCCTGCATGTGGCAAAAATGTATTGCTGTCTGGGATTTCCATCTAAATGCTTTTGGCTCTGACTATTCATTTATTGTGGTGTTGCCCAACTGGATAAAAATGTGGCTAACCATAAACTCAAGAAGATCAAACCTCTCCATTCTTAAGGAAATCAGCCCTGAGTGCTCACTGGAACGACAGATCCTGAAGCTGAGGCTCCAATACTTTGGCCACCTCATGAGAAGAGAAGACTCCCTGGAAAAGACCCTGATGTTGGGAAAGATGGGAGGGCACAAGGAGAAGGGGACGACAGAGGATGAGATGGTTGGACAGTGTTCTCGAAGCTACAAACATGAGTCTGACCAAACTGCAGGAGGCAGTGGAAGACAGGAGTGCCTGGCGTGCTCTGGTCCATGGGGTCACAAAGAGTCGGACACGACTAAACGACTAAACAACAACAAACTCAGGGTTGTCTAGCTAGATAACCTTCAATCACACCTTTAGCTGTGATTCCTGCATTGCACTAGAATCGCTGACAGGTGGCTGCCCAGCCTCTGTTTAAAAACCTCATATGAAGGAGAGTCCACCACCTTCTGAGGTAGTCCATTCCACTGTCAAACAGCTCTTCCCATCATAAAGGTCCTCATATATTTTTTAGTCAGAATCTCCTTTCTTGGAATTTGATTCCATTGGTTCAGGTCCTATCCTCTGGAGCAGGAGAAAACAAGTTTGCTCCATCTTCCATGTGACAGCCTTTCAGCTATCCTGTCACCTATCAGTCTTCTCTTCTCCAGGCCAAACATACTCAACCCCTTCAACTGTTCCTCATAATGTTTGGTTTCCAGACCCAGTATCATCTTGGTAACCCTCCTCTGCACATGATCCAGTTTGACAATATCCTTCTTAAATTTTGGTGCCAAGAACTGGACACAGGACTTCAGGTGGGGTCTGGCCAAAGCAGATTAGAGCAGATTTATTACTTCCCTAGATCTGAACATTAAACTTCTATTAATGTGGCCTAGGATAGCATTCCCCCCCTGATGTATTACTCTTTTGACTGTGATGTTAAGCTTGTGGTCTACTAAGACACATAGATCCTTTTTCACATGTACTGCTGATATAGAAAAGTTAGCTAGCCCGGAAACATCACATTGCCATAAAAGAAACATGTGGAACCCTTTGAAGTAATTGAATGATGCTGGTTTGAATGAAAACGGGTGGACTGCTAAATCTGGGGACTCTCTTCTTCTGTAGTTTATATACTTTCACACAGTGTAAAATGTGCCCAATATGGGGACACAAAGGTTTGAAGTTCCTGAAATGTAGTTTCAGTGACAAGATGAAGAAATCAGAACATATTGGGAAATGTCACATTTACATTTTAATTAAAAAATCTGAACTAGGTTTTTTTCCCTTCCATTCTTTCGTTCTGGTAGAAACTCAACATTTAGCCAAATCAAAACTGCACCACGACTTGGGATGTATGCTGAGAAAGAAATACCTTTCAGAACACGAACACACACACACACGGTTTTGTTTAAGTGGGGTGGCCAGTCTACTCTGCTCTGACCACTCACCCAGTCCGATAAATTTCTATAATGACTTATCCATTTTAGATTTCCCATCTGCAAGTTCTTACTGTCAGTATGAATTATTCTCTATGATGCAATTCTCCCATCAACTGAGACAAAGTATGCCTGTTGTAGTGTTCTGTTAACATGACAGGCTTCTCATATATCTGTATTCCAAATGTCAAGATGATGGGCTACAGCCAGCCAGAAGTGTTCCATTATCAAGATTTAGGGGAACAATTCACGCTGAAAGAGTGGGATAGGTAAAACCATTTTGTTTGATCTGCCATCTCTAGCGCAGTGTCAGTTCTGAACAAGTTCTTTATGTGATGGAAGCTTTCCTTGCAAGTAGACTCAAAGGTGTTTAGGAGAATTTATCTGAGGCGGTTTGACTGGTCTGTTTAAGGTGATGTTCATTCCAAGAAGGGTACCTTCATCCTGGAAACAATGGCCCACTGGAAGGCATTTTTTTCCCAAGAGGAAAATAATGTTGGTAGGTTGATAGATTTATTTAAATATCTATGAACTGTATTTCCATAGAAAAACAACAAGGAGGCTACAACAAGAAAACACAATACTACAGTCATAACACCACTTAAAAGCATTTAGAGCATATTATTAAAAAATGATAAACACTACAATTCTCAAGATGTTCACAACCATGCTCGGCTTACTTAATTGAACCATCCCATAGAGAAAGTAACTGTTGCTTGGCAGATCTTGTACTTTAGCAAGATTTATAGACCACTTAATAATAATAAGAATTCTAAGTGGTTTACATAAAACAATATAAAATATTCATTAAAAGTAGTGATAAATACAAAATTCTAAAACTGCAGACGTAATAAAAGTATCAAAATATAGACAAAAAAATCAACCACTTTAAAAGCAAATGTACATAATAAAATTACATGTCAAGATAGGCATGACTAAACAAAAAGAAAAGGTTTAAGCAGGCATCAAAAACAGTACAATAAAGGCAGTTGCCTAATATCAATGGGTAGGGAGTTCCAGAGGATAAGTCCTGCCACACTAAAGGATTGCCTTTATTATAACATCACAAGGAATATAAAGTTACAATCCTGATCTGAGTGGCTCCTACTAAATATACAACCTACTTTCAAACAAAGGAAGAGTGCCACCAAATTACATTACAGTGAACTTCCAAGCTTTGATGAATGTTAGCTTTCATGCCTGAAGAATAGCAATCCCATTCGCAGATGAATTCCACACACACATCCAAAAGAGAGAGAGATTTTTCACACTCTTGAGTTTTCAGACTTCATCTGGGGCTGCCAGAATGCACTAAATTTCAGACGTTCACTGTAACGTACATGTTAATTAGTTGGATTGAAGGACGAGAATGTTAGATTAGATGTTTATACCCTGCTTTTATATCACAATAAGGCACAAAATGGCTTACAATACAAAACAGAAATGCAATATAAAATACTGAATGCAATATAAAATATAATACACAATAGACTAAATATTACATAATAAATACAATAATGTCAAGAACAATTATCTTCCAGCTGCTGGGTTTTTTATTTTATTTTTGCTTTCCCCGGTGCAGCAGAGGCTCCCACACTTCAACCCAGATCCCCCACAAGACCTCCCCAAATACTTTCTCCCCCACCCAAAGTCAGCATTAGCCCCGCACATCTGAGGGGTCTCCCAGCCCACCCATCTAATTTTCCAGGTGATCACCCTTGGTCAAGAATCTCCATGCAGTCTGAGAGAAACTGTATTATAGCAATCTCCCCCAACCTGAACCACAACTCGTATCAGCCCCAGCACCATGTAATTGTGCTGGCTGGGGCTGATGGGATTTGTGGTCCAAAACTTCTGGAAGGTACCATATTGCAGGAGGCTGCCTTATAGCATTGAAAAGGATGCTGGGATGCCCCCCAGCCTTGTCCTATGCCATGATAACACAGGGTAAAGGTTTTGCTCATTCACTGTCTCCATTTTCAGATAAATCACAAATGTATTCTGTTACACACATGCATTCCACTTCTGGGCAGTGAGAAGTTTTAGTGGTGCCATTTCCTTGGAATGGAGCTCACTGGAAACTGATGGTGCACTGCAGTTACTTCTTTCCCCATTACATTTTAGGAGGCCACCAGCACTGTCAGATACTTCCAGGGATCATCTAAGCCTACTGTATTTCTTTGTTCATCTCAGAATTACAGGGTTAGCTTGTCCCCTCCCCCTGGCCAGACGAGGGACAAAAGGATGAGTCTTCCTCTCTGCACAAACACACATACACCTCTCTCCTCCAATCACAAGGGTACAAACTGAAATAATAACCACAAGCTAACACAGGGCATGCCTGGGCACTTAATTGTCAGTGCAGTTCCCACACACTTGCTGCATCTAGATAATTTACAGTCAAGAGTCACCGGGTTAGAAGAGATCCTCTTCTCATTCAGACCTTTGGGATGTGAGACAAGAACTTCAGTTCACATTTTTAGGCAAACTAGTACGCCAACCAAAAGATACCCTTTGAAATTTGCAGTTCCCTGAATATTGCAATGCAGTTCTCCAACCAAGAAACGCATGCCAGAAAACATGTGTTGGGGGAGATTAACAAACACAAATGCATATGTTTGTGAAACTAACATACTAAAAATGCAATGTGTTAAGGAAACATTGTCTGCAAATATGTGCAGGGGAACAAAACCCAAACTGATGCAGAAATGGGTCGAGAATTTCAGAGAAGAAAAACAAAAAACTGAGGAAAATAATAATTGACAAGTTCATCCATCTGTGTGATCAGATCCACCCTCAGACCCACAATACTACAATTAATCATTTCGTATGCACCTATCATCAGCAGAAGGGCTCAAGTGTGTCCATTTCCTTCTGGGGAAAGTTTTCACTCCACTGCCTTGAAGATGTCCCAAGTGCCCACAGCCTCATCTCAGTTCCCAGGTCAATCTTCTGGGTCCAGAATATTAGAAACACTGTAAAAAAGTGAATAAGGGAATAGGTTTATTTAAAATAAAAGACAATGTTAAATTTAGAATTGCGGATAGAAGATTAGAAAACGGAAGATTCGCGGATGAGCTGAAGGAAGTCAAAATTACTTATCTGTGATAATATTGAAAATGTATGTTTAAATTTTGTATTGGAAATTGAAGAAAAATAATTTTTAAAAAAACTTCTGGGTCCAGAAGGCAATTACCTCTCTGTATGTATGTCGTTTGGTATTTCGTCTTAGCTGATAGCCAGGGGGGTTGCTGCAGTGCTGTCACGTTCTCCAGGCTTCTGGGTTAAGAAGCAATCTTGGGAAAGTCAGCTCCCAGGTACCTCCCAGGCAACCCCCATAGTTCCTGCTTTGGAACTTGGTCACAGCATGGGAAGGCAAGTCTCGTATACATGTGAAGTATTAGAGCATGCTTTTCGACATATAAAGCTTGGGACCCAGATATCTGGAAGTCCACTTGCTCCCTTATAGACCTGCCCAGCCCCTGGAGGCAGTGGGGGGTGCTCTTCTCATGGTGACGCAGTTCTCTCAGGTACAGCATGTGGTGACTCGTGAGAGGGTGTTCTCAATAGTAACAAGCACATCAACTTTGGAATGCCCTCTTCTTTCAGGTGTGAGCAGCAGCACCATTGATGACAATTAACCACCAAGGATTTGACTAAGATGGTGCCCCTGGCTTGGTTGATGCGGTTATATTGCTAGTACACTGTCTGTTTTTACACTGAGTTGAATTTACACTTATTTATTTCATTTATTTATTTCATAAAATTTATACAATGCCTGATTGTAGAAAGAAAACCTCAAAGCAGTATACCAAAAGATAAAATAAGAAACCAAGAAAGATTTACAGCCATACTTTTAAAAATGCAGAAACGTTAATACTAAAACAGATTAAAATGACCTCAACTTTCTATGCATCTGGGTAGCCTTGTCTTAACAAGAATGTTTCAGCAGGCACCAGGAAGGGTAAAGTGAAGGTACCTGCTGGACTTCAACAGGCAAGGAGTTCCAAAGTGAAATACGATTTTCTTGTATTGTTTTCATGGGTTTTTGTTTTTGTTTTTTTTTTGCTCTAGAATGGTGTAAACCAGGCTTCCTCAACCTCAGCCCTCCAGATGTTTTGAGACTACAATTCCCATCATCCCTGACCACTGGTCCTGCTAGCTAGGGATCATGGGAGTTGTAGGTCAAAGACATCTGGGGGGGCCGAGGTTGGGGAAGCCTGGTGTAAACAGTGAGTAGCATATTATAATTTTTCTTTTTTAGGGTGAAGGGCGGAGGGAGGACAAGGAGATTCTTCAACTCCCACAGCTCTGCTGCCATCACCAGAAAATGGCAGCCGCCTCTTTGGACACCCTGGCTCCAGCAAGTTGAGTTTCCAGAGATATTCAGGCCAACTCCTCAAAGAGAGGCTTCCTAATGGCTCCAAGCAGATCATTTGCAACACTTATTTATTTTTTTCATTTTCATTGGAAAAGAGCATAAATGAATAAGCAAGCCTATCTCCCTCCCTCGCTGTCAGGAAGAAGAAAAGCCCATCCTTCCTTACATAGGGAAGTGACACTGTGGATTAGCCCCATAGCCTAAGAAGAAATCCTCCTTGGCTGACATCACTACTCCACATAAAGCAGGCTGCAATGCCGCTGTCTTTTTGATCAGGGGGAGGGGGGCAATCCCCCCACCAAGGCCTCTCTTTCCCTGACAGACTGCTTGTCCTTTTTAATGCTACATGAGAGCACCAGCCGGAGTTTTCCTCCCCTCGGAGCTAGTGGCACTTATTAGAGAGGCTGGTGGATGCCTGGGGGGGACTCACTTCTCTGGCCAAAGCAACTCACTCTGTCAGGCTCCCTTCCCTTTTCACCTTATTATTATTATTATTATTATTATTATTAATTGAATTTATATACCGCCCTATACCCGGAGGTCTCCTTTACAGGTGGGGCTCCCCCTCACAGGTCTCCATTGCTCGGCTGACCCTGCAACGCCAGTTCTCCTAAATAAGCATCCTCTCTGTGCCTCTCAGGTCCTCTCCTTAAACCGCTGCCCAGTTTTGTCCCATCCAATTTGGGAGCATCCTCTTTGACTGCAAGACTTGGAGACCAGCAAGGTCAATATGTTAACCTTCCAACAGATCTTGCTTGCCCACTAGATTTCCAGGAGACGCCCAAAGTCCAGCATAGAGCAAATGTTTATTTTGACTCACCAGCATCCAGCATCAGCCAAACACTCTCTTTCTTTCTTTCTTTCTCTCTCTCTCTCTCTCTCTCTCTCTCTCTCTCTCTCTCACACACACACACACACACACACACACACACATACACAGTCCCTCTTGACCTATTGTTCTGTCTCCTGGGATAATGTGGCATCAAGCCAGCTGAGGTGAGAAAAGGCTCACCCATGTGTCTCTATGGCAACCTCTTTAGGCTTGTGAATCACAGGGCTTAACCGGCCAGCCAAAGACATTAACAAGGAACTGGACTGGCCGATTTCCTCTTATAGATTCTAGCCCATATACACAGGATCGCAGCTTTGGAAGGAACCCAGGGTATCATGCAGACTGATCCTCCAAGCTCATATCGATACACTTCCAGATGCTGGCAGGATGCTCAGATTGTTATGTAAGCGAGCAGGATAGTGGTAGAGAGAATCTCGTGTCTTGGCAAATTTGATGTCTGAGTTTGCTTCTTTTCTTCTTCCCTTCCAATCCCCTTTTCCTTTCATGTCAGGTCTTTTTAGATTGCAAGCCTGAGGGCAAGGACTATGTTATCTTTTATTTATTGGTAAGCTTCTCTAACTGTATGCTTTGAATGAATGAGTAAACAAACACCAAGTTACTTCTCCCAATCTGCAATTCCTCACCACAGAAAGAGCAATTCTATACATTTCACTTCTCAAACTGTCTAGCTTTCCCCCTTATATGGGACCAAGAAAGCAGCTGCAATTAGATTAAATAAGTTAATCAACTAAAGTGATAGTTGATTAACTGATGAAGCTGATGTTAAATGGTGAGGGAATGTTTTAATCAGTGTGCGGGTACAAATTAAAAATACCCTTTAATTTTCTGAGATTTTAATCCATCTGAATTACTTTAGCAAGAAATAAAGAGGGAGGAATTATAAACAGCTATTTCCAACTTGTAATTATTAAATTGCAAGTTACCTTGCGCATACATCCATATTTCAAACCAGGCAACTTCATTTAGGGTTTTCTTCTTGTTTTGTAAGATGCAGAGCCATTTCAAAATGATTGATTGATTGATTGATTGATTGATTGATTGATCAATGGCTTGATTGCACAGCAGATGATTAATCAGTTAAAGTTATTTCATTCTGCTCACTTTCCACATGGATGTTCTCTTTGCACAACAGAGCCCGGGCCAACAATGCCTAGTTGTTGTTTTTATCTAGTGTTTCTTGAACACTTGTTCCCTACTGAGGCAGCTATGACCTTAGCTAGTGAAAACCAGCTTCAAATCCTTACACACAAGAAGAACCTGCTGGATCAGACCAATGATCAATCTAGTCCAGGGGTTGGCAAACTATGGTCCCCGGGCCAGATCAGGCCCACCTGGGTCCTAAATCCGACCCACACCACGAAGCCGGAACCCACTGCGATTCCGAGTCTCCCGGCAATGGTGACGGGAGGAAGAGGCCGAGCGATGGCAGCTCTGCCAATCAAACGCCACGCCGAGTTTACCTCAGCGTGGTGTGGGGACGTCTCTGCCAATCAAACGCAGCACCTGGTTTACCTCAGCGACGTTTGATTGGCAGACATGCCCGCACCATGCTGAGGTAAACCAGGCATGGCATTTGATTGGCAGAGCCGCCACCACTTGGCCTCTTCCTCCCTCTGCCACCACCGCTGCCACCACCCTGGTGCTCCTGTGGGCCCGAGAGTGGAGTGGACGAGCTCACTCTGCCTACCCACTTCACAAGAAACAGCAGCAGTGGTGGTGGTGGTGGTGGCAGCAGCAGCCCCTGGGAAGGTAAGTGCAGCGCCTTCTTTCTCTAGGCGGGGAGGAAGCCCATTTTGTGCCACCACCACCAGCGAAAGAGGCAGGAGGCAAACTGAGAAGGCTGCAGGGGCTGGGGGTAGCTATGTGCAGTGTGCATAGGAATTCAGAGAGAGAGAGAGAGAGAGAAAGAGAGTCCGGCCCTCCACAAGGTCTGAGGGACAGTGGAACGGCCCCCTGTGAAAAAAGTTTGCTGACCCCTGATCTAGTCCAACATCCTGATCTCACAGTGGCCAACCAGATGCCTGTGGAAAACCCACAAGCAGGACCCAAGCACATGAGCTCTCTCCCTTCCTGCAATTTCCAACAACGGGTGCTCAAAAGCATTAATGTCTCTGGGCATGGAGGCAGAGGACAGCCATTGTGGCTAATAGGCATTGATAACTTTATCCATGAATTTCTCCAGTCCCTTTTAATTCATCCATGCTTGCGGCCATCACTTCCTCCTGTTTAAGAGATGGAGGGAGGATTAAATCTGTGGATTAAAATACACCTCCTATCCCACGTGTGTAAGAGAAATATGAAAAGTAAGAGGGCTGTGAAGCCTTTTTAGCAGGGTAAAACACTTCTATGTTTTGCAGCTTACTAAAGCTTAGGAATAAGGCAATTACACCTCTTTATCCCATTTATTTGTGCTCTCCTGACCTGCCCCTCTTCCCCTCAATTGCAGAGAATGAACCACATGTTTTTGTAAGATAAACAACAACAACAAAGGTTTATCTGCATTTCAATGCAGGCAGTAAATACAATACAGGTAAAAAAACCTCTCAGGTACAAAATACTAAAGTACTGAATTTGTTGTGTGTATCTGGAGCCCCAAGACACTCACCTGATTAGCTTGGAAGCATGGTGGAGAGACAATCTCCTCAGAAGCAGGAAGAAGTATAAAAGATTATATGCTTTGTTGTAGAATTCTCCTTTGTTACAGAATTCCTGCCCAGAGGAGGAAGGGAAAGTGACCACACAGAGGATCTTCTCTAGGAAGCTTAAGAACTCTCCATGTAGTAGCCATGCATAATTTCATAAACTTCTGTCATTTCACCTCTTTTGGGCTTTTTCTCTAAACTGGAAGGTCCTATATGCTGTAGCCTTTCTGCACAGGGGAATTGCTCTGCTCCCTTGATCAGCTGACCTTGGCTGATCTTAGGAAGCTCATAACTTCTTGGCCTGACCTACCGCCCTTGAGGATAAGCTTGTAGCTCTGGGATAAAGCATCTCCTATGCATGTAGAAGGTGCCAGAATTGATCCCTGACATCTTCAGGAAGGACTGGGAAAGTCCCCCTCACCTGCTGCCAGTCAGTGCAGACAATACTGTGTCAGATGGCACCAGGGTCAGACTCTGTGTTCAGTAGCTTTCTCTGGTTATACTGGGGCAGAGCTTTGCCTTCAGAAAGTCCCAGGTTCCTTCCCTGGCATCTTCAGCTAAGAATGCCTGGCACCCTGAAGAGAGGCTGCCAGTCAGTGTAAGCAATACTGAACTAGATGGATTGGTTTATGTCACAGGGTGATAAAGAGGAATGGCACTTTCAGGGATTTGCGGGACCTGCTACTTCTTTCCTGTGGATAATTTTTCTTCTTCCTGTCCCCTGAAACTAAAACATGGATGTTGTTGTTGTTGTTGTTGTTTAATAAAAGTGTTTGCTCTTTGCTAAGCTTCAGCTGCAAATTCCAACAAAACCCCTATGCCAAGTAGCTGGACAGAGCCAGGCTGAGAGATTGGGTAGCCCTTCCTTTGGTATCCTAGCAACTTGCCTCTGCCTGGAGGCAAGAGGTAGTTTTATCCCAGATGTCCACCACCTTCCCAATACACACACACACACACACCCTGGGGGGAATGGACCAGACTGTGGATCCACCATGAAGAAACGGCATTTTAAAACGTTTGCCAATTGAGAGAAATCGCAGGGAGAAATCTTATTCCCTCCCGAAGTATAACAACTTCTGGCATAGGAGATCGACTCTAAAACGCTGTTTCTAACCTCATGCAAGCACATTTGATCTGTATCCATTCATGGCGATGCCTTAAGAAAGAAATGCTGGAAGAAGCAGAGAAAGAAATTCTCTCCGCCCGTGCCCTGCTTCTGGGTTGTAGGTCAACTCTGCTGTGCAGTCAGATGGGATCAGCTCCTCTTGCCGCCATCTCCACCAGAAGAAGGAGCCCACATGGCCTTGGCCAATAAAAGGAAATGATTAAGATCACTGAACCCCTGTCAGAATGCTTTGCGCTCTGCAGCACAGAAGCAGAAAGACAAGAGGCAGACCTGCAGCTTCAAAGGGGAAGGAAAGGAGGCAGGGGCTGGCATTAGGCTAGAGTCATGGGATTGTAGAGTTGGAGGGGACACAAAGGGTATGCTAGCCCAACCTCTGCAATGCAAAAATCACAACTAAAGAATCCCCCTGGACAGTTTCAAGCACAGTAAACTGACCATTGCTCCTAGTCAGAGGAGCACTACGCAAAAACTGCTCCTTACTTACTCAGAAGTAAACTCCATAAAGGATTGCCATACGTCTGGAATTTTCCCGACATAGTCAGGAATTGGCTGTCAGAAAGTGTTCAGGCAGAAATCACTGAAATATCCAGGAAAATCCGGACTCTTCTCTCTTTTTTTGAGATTTTGCAGAAAAAGTTCAACAACTTTGGGCAAAACTTAAAAAAAAAAAAAGCTTAGCAACTTTGCACCCCTCCGGATATTCACCTTTTGAAATATGGCAACCCTACGTAAAGTCCCATGGAGCCTCACATAAATATGAAGCAAGGCACAACCTAGGAGGAGAGAAAAAATGCAGATTATGAGGCAAAACAGTTGCTGATTTATTTTGCAAAATTTCAATCAATCAATCAATCAATCTTTATTATGGTCCAGAGACCCAACAAATCATTACAAAGTAATACACAATTCAGACAGCCTACCTCCAGGTTAAACCAACATTTTGTTCAGATTTAAAGATAGGGATCATTGGTTCTTGCAACCACCGATAAAAACTTCACCACTGCTAATGTTCTAGCATTTGTCCAGTCTTCCAATAGGAACCTGACATAGTGAGCCTCTGATTTTCCCTGGAAAGGTACCAGCAAGGGTAATATCAGTTCAGCCCTGGCTTGCTCCTATTTCGCAAAAATTATAAAACACTTCACAACCCAAGATTACCAAAGTAATGAGATAAAATGCAAAATAAACCAAAAGCATCAGGCAGGATTCAACTAATGAGTCCTATCAGCAGAATCCTGCACCAGCTTTACACCCTCTGCTGCCCCCACTCCAGTTTATTTACTTATTTATTTATTACCCACCCTTCACCCCAAAGCACTTCTTTTCATCTGTCCTGAATCTTCAAACATTCAGCTTCATTGGAGGCCCACAAGTTATTGTGGTTATGAAAGAGGGAGAAAAAAATTCCTCCACCCACTTTTTCCACACGAGGAATCATTTCATAAACTTCTATCACATCACTTCTTAGTCAACTTTTCTCTAAACCAAAAAGTCCCAAACACTGCAACCTTTCCTCAGAGGGGAGTCACACCACAACGTTGATCATTTCTGGCAAGGAGTATGTCACTGCAATCATGCATGTTGTTGCCGGGATTCCAAAGGATGGTGGAATGTTGGGGATGGATAGATGACAGGTAACTGATGGTCAGCATCTTCTCTGAATGTTCTGTGGGCCAAATTAGATGGGACATGCAGTTTCCTCTGATGCTTGCTGTTCTTTTTCTTTTTCTTTAATTAAAAGCAGCCTTGGATACAAAAGTGGTCACAAGAGGGACGGTTTAACCTTTACAAAGCATCCATAATCTTGCTCTGCAATTAGACACCCAGAGGGACACTATTTCAGCAGGTGGGGATGAGATCCTCAACACAGTTTAAAAGTTTCCTCTTCAATATATCAGAGACCAAATTCATCGAATCATAGAATTGGAGAGTTGGAAGGGACCCTGAGGATCATCTAATCCAACCTCCTAGAAAACAGGAATATGCAGTAGTCCCATACAAGGATTGAACCTACAAACTTGACATTATCAGCACCATGCTCTAACTAAGCTTGTTGTTGTTGTTTAGTGGTTTAGTCATGTCCGACTCTTCATGACCCCATGGACCAGAGCATGCCAGGCACTCCTGTCTTCCACTGCCTCCCGCAGTTAGGCCAAACTCATGCTTCGAGAACACTGTCCAACCATCTCGTCCTCTGTCGTCCCCTTCTCCTTGTGCCCTCCATCTTTCCCAACATCAGGGTCTTTTCCAGGGAGTCTTCTCTTCTCATGAGGTGGCCAAAGTATTGGAGCCTCAGCTTCACGATCTGTCCTTCCAGTGAGCATTCAGGGCTGATTTCCTTCAGAATTGATAGGTTTGATCTTCTTGCAGTCCATGGGACTCTCAAGAGTCTCCTCCAGCACCATGATTCAAAAGCATCAATTCTTCGGTGATCAGCCTTCTTTATGGTCCAGCTCTCACTTCCATACATCACTACTGGGAAAACCATAGCTTTAACTATATGGACCTTTGTTGGCAAGGTGATGTCTCTGCTTTTTAAGATGCTGTCTAGGTTTGTCATTGCTTTTCTCCCAAGAAGGAGGCGTCTTTTAATTTTGTGACTGTTGTCACCATCTGCAGTGATCATGGAGCCCAATAAAGTAAAATCTCTAACTGCCTCCATTTCTTCCCCTTCTATTTGCCAGGAGGTGATGGGACCAGTGGTCATGCTCTAACTAAGCTATCCAGGCTGATTGCAGGGAAATGGTATCCTTTAAGCAGATGCATTGCAGTTCTACCAATTCTGATGGGCAGCAGCTCTCCAAGGTTTCAGGCAGGACCTTCCGCATGCAGAACCGACTGCTTGAATCGCTCCTTGACTTGCAGAGAGGCTCCCAGTTCTGAGGGCAGAATGAATTTTTTTGCCCTGTTCCATCTAAAGGAATCCCACTCCCTAAGAGGAGGATGCAAACGGCTTCTCTGAGCCCTGACGAGAGGCAGGATATCAAGGCCATGCCTTGCTGCAGCTTTTATTTTGCAGGCACAAAAGGGGGGATTGAAGTCTGGGTTAAGGGATTCGGTTTGAAAAGCTGCTGCACTCCCTTTATGTGAGGAGTTCATTGTCTTTATATCTGCAGCGCTCGTCTTCTGCGGATGGCAATTCAATGAACTAGCCCCGGAGCTGCAGATTGGAGCTCAGCATTCAAAAGCCATCTGTGCCGGCAAGTACCAGAAGCAAGGCCTTCTCTGGGCTGCCGGAGAGTTAAGCCAACTGTTATCCTCTCCGATACTGTCTTACATATGCTGGGTTTCTCATCAGCCTCACCGAGTCATTGCCTGTGGAGCTGGACTGGTATATGCACCAGATTCATAAGAGCATAAGAAGAGCCTGCTGGATCAGGCCAAGGCCCATCGAGCCCAGCATCTTGTTCTCACAGTGGCCAACCAGATGCCTGTGGGAAACCCAATAGCAGGACTCCAGCAAAACAGCACTCTCCCTTCCTGTGTTTTCCAGCAGCTGATATTCAGAAGCAATGCTGCCTCTGACAGGGGAGGCAGGGCATAGGCATTGTGCCTAGCAGCCATTGGTTATATTGTTCTCCATGAAAATGACCAATCCTGTTTTAAAGCAATCCAAGTTGGTGGCCATCTCTGGCTCCTGTGAGAGTGGGTTTCATAGTTTAATTATGAGCTGGGTGCAGAGGTGTCTTCTTTTGTCTGTCTAAAATCTTCCAGTGTTTAGTTTCGCTGTGGGTGAAACCACAGAGCCTGGGGCTTGCCGATCAGCAGGTTGGCGGGTCGAATCCCCGCAACGGGGTGAGCTGCCATTGCTCGGTCCCTGCTCCTGCCAACCTAGCAGTTCGAAAGCACGTCCAAGTGCAAGTAGAGGTACCAGAGGTACCGCTCTGGCGGGAAAGTAAACGGCTTTTCCGTGCACTGCTCTGGTTCGCCAGAAGCTGGCCACATGACCCGAAAAAACTGTCTGTGGACAAACGCCGGCTCCCTCAGCCAATAAAGCGAGATGAGCGCCGCAACCCCAGAGTCATCCGCGATTGGAGGGGTTTCAGCTCTTGGAAAAGTTGTCAAGGCAAGGCAACAAATGAAGGAAATGGTGCACAATCAAGAACCTCGTGAAAGGCTGCAGGTAAGGATGGAAGGATCTATCCATTTCAGTTCTCTCAGTTTCTCCCTTTTTTTTCAATCTTAAACAAGTCCTCCACATTTCTGCAGAGATTTGCATTTTCTTGGTTTTTTTAATCCTTGTGAAAAATTTTTAGCATTTAGTGCAAATCTCTCCCAATAAACACATTTGTAATTTATCCTAATATGCTTTTTTTGTATGCTTTTTTCATTAATACACCGCTTTTTATGCACACCTTCCCCTAATCTATGCATTTCTGCGAACGTTGGATGGTTGGAGAACTGCTTGCAAAATTTAGATAAGTGTGAATTTTGATGGATGGCTATGTTTTGGTTCCCATATTATTTCAGAAAGTGCAAAGGTGATAGACAGACATGTCTATAAATGTGAACTGAATAGAATTTCTCCCTACATCCATCCCTGGCTTTAAGGTGTTCAGGCAGGGTGAGGAATAAGCACACCATGACGTAGTGGTTAAGAGTGTTGGACTAGGACCTGGGAAAGAACAGGGTTCAAATCTCCACTTGACCATGAAGATCACTGGGTGACCTTGGGCTGATCACTGCCTCTCAGCCTAACCTACCTTACTGGATTGTTGTGGAGATTAAATGAGGAGGGGGGAGAACCATGTGAGTTCCTTGCAGAAAAAGGTGGGATATGAATGCAATCAATCCAATTTTCTGCCCAAATTTCCCTCTGAATGTTCCCTTTGATATTTCTCAAAAGCTGGAAAAGGGGTGTGGAAGCAAACTCCTCCTTAGCATCTCACCCAGAAAAGTAGAACTTTCAGAGCAAACTTTCCAAAATATATCACAGTGAATTTGCTTAGCATGGAAGATGAAGAAATGTTTGGGGTAGCACTCTGCTTCCCCCCCCCCATGCTAGATAACAATCCAATGTACCCCTGGGCAGGTTACCTTCTCTCTCAACAGAGGTGTGATAAACTGCCCCTTTTGCCTTTATTATTAGAAAATACCCCATTGTAATATGAAAAGGACTGTATTCCATATTAATGCCTAATGCGCAGTTCCAAGCAAAGCAAAACAAATTATGTGAAGAAAGAAGCCCAAGCTGTACTGTAGGCTGGCGGTGGGATCAATTACCATAACCCCCCGTGAATACAGAGTATTTTCTGCCTTCCCAGAAGCAATAGATCTTTGCACTAAAGATTCTCACCTCAACCCTACTGTTATACATCATCTGCAAAACATGCCGCTAATGTAAGCATCTTAAAAAACACTTACATGTACACAAGTAAATACTGGAAGGAAAAACAGGGAACAAACCAAAAAAACAACAACAGCTGATGTCTGTGACAGATCAAGAAAAGTCTAACTTTTCAAATATGAAGAATGAACTTTGGCAAAGGGACAGGCTAAATCTTCACCCTGTCCTCGGAATTTGTAGTCAGTGCATCCGATTCATTCTGCCTAAAGTGCCAGCGTTGCAGAGCAAAGACCGAGGCATCAGCCCATCTCATTAACACCAAGCCTGGGTTTCTTGCACTTAAAATCCTGCAAAAGACTTCAAAGGCTGTTCACCTCTTTCAGCAGGTCTGAGCGGCTGATGTGCCACAAGTAGGTTTAACAAAGGGACAATGGAGAGGAGGGTAAACGCATGCTGGGTTGGGGGGCGGTTTAGGCATGCATAAAGGTGGTTTATATGTACACCTAAAAAGGTAAACTCTGAATGCAACATCCCACATGTATCGTATTTCAGTCAGGAGGCAGGGAGCGACCATCTTCAGGTCAAGCTGATCCACCTAGACTACCCAAGTCATCCCTGTTCTGAAACTAGGGTGAACACCAGATTTGGGAGTAGGGGAAATGTAAGCTTGTTCTGCTGCTGCTTCACATGGCTTCTCTTACTAATTTCAGCATGAAGAATGTTTATATTATGCTAAAAAAAAAAAAAAAGCAACCCAAGAAGCCTCAGGGAATAAAATAGCAAAAACACAATATGGGTAATACATCTGTAGAAAAGATGGCCAAACTGCGGCCCATAAATCACACCTGGCTACTAGGAATGTTTTAAGGAATTAAAGAGTAGTAGCCCGAGTCCCTGGTATACACAGAGGCTACAGCGGAAGCTTGTTTAATTACTTTTATTTATACAGGTATGTGCTGCTTCTAAGGTGTGGCTCCCAGACCCTAACCAGACCGAGATCTGCTTAGCTGTAGAGATATAGTAGCCCCATGCAACTTCAGACCATGTCCTGCGGCAAATTTTGGATACCAGTAATTACTAAATGCAGTCGTCTTAAAAACTGTTTTAAAATTTGCTCCTCTTTCCCTCCAAACACTTCTCTCAGGAACACTGACAGAAAATACAGATGTCCCACGAGGTAAATTCCAGCAAGATTCCCATGCCCTGGGCATATAGTTTAGTACACCTTATTAGGGGGGAAACGGCTCATTGTGTTTCAAGGTTCCCCACTCACAACTATCCTACTTGCAGCTATCCTGGGGGCAGTGGGGGGAGGAAGAAAGGAAAATTAGGTAGTTTTGTGGTATCAGGCCCTATGCAAGATTTTGGAGGGGGACATGGGTGGCGCTGTGGGTGAAACCACAGAGCCTAGGACTTGCCGATCAGAAGGTTGGCAGTTCGAATCCCCGCGATGGGGTGAGCTCCTGTTGCTCGGTCCCTGCTCCTGCCAACATAGCAGTTCAAAGGCATGTCAAAGTGCAAGTAGATAAATAGGTACCGCTCCAGCGGGAAGGTAAACAGCGTTTCCGTGCGCTGCTCTGGTTCGCCAGAAGCAGCTTAGTCATGCTGGCCACATGACCCGGAAGCTGTATGCCGGCTCCCTCGGCCAATAAAGCGAGATGAGCGCCGCAACCCCAGAGTCGGCCACGACTGGACCTAATGGTCAGGGGTCCCTTTACCTTTAAGATTTTGGAGGGCAGTAAAAGAAAAGCAGCTGCTGTTCTGCTTTGAGCACTGGCTTCAGCACCATGGAAGTGTGACGTAGCTTTCATGGACAGCTACAATGGTTCATAAGAACAGAGCTTGGATGTTGCTTCAGAAGCAACCACCCTCAAACTGAGCCTTAAATAGGAGCTGGCTCCTCCTTCTGTGGGAGGAGCCTCTTTAAAGGGGCCCCGCCTTCTTTAGCAGCCATTGGCTCCAATAGGGTGGAGGAGGCTGTGGGTTCCATTAGAGCTTCTGAACTGGAGATCAATTCAACCTCTGCAGACTGGAGAGGCAGGCACACAACGGACTCCTCTTGTGCCAGTGCCCAAGGTTCAGTATGTGTAGCCGGGGCCAGTAATTTCTTCTCTCCCCACACCTTGGAATCTCTGGCTCCATCATCTGGAGAAGGGGAGCCTGGCCACAGGGTCACAACATCTGCTTCTGTTTTGTCAACTCTCAGCCACATGGGAATTGTGGCGTGTGGCTCTGCAGGTTCCTGGGGGCTGGCCACCCTGAGCTCTCAGGCAGTGCAAAGGTCTGCTCGTGCCCTTCCCTTTGCCAACTCATATTAGATTTTTAGCTCAAATATCTTTGGCTCTTTTCCAGATTAAATGCCAGTTAGACAGACCTGCCCGCTTACCCTTTCAAGGAAGATAGCAACAGTGGTGAGCTGTAATCATTTACAAAGGTCATGATCGGAAGCTAGCCCGTAAGCAGTCATTTAAAATTCGATTGATCCCTATTTGTAGGCAGGGAAGGAAAATGGACATTTCAGCTGTATTGTAATTATGAGGCTTCCAGGCAGCTGTAAATAGATGTGTGAATCCCTGGCACTGTCCAACACCTGCGAGAAGAAATTATTGCCATCCTCTAACATAGAGATGAGAAAAGGTTGGAGATAAAAACGGCATATAAAAAAGATGAATCATCTTTTCTGCTAATTTGCCACAGTCACCAGCCTCAGAAGGTTATCACAATTATCCCAAGTCAGCTGAACAGCTAAGCCAGGGCCAAGTGCCTTGGAACCATCTCAGAAGAGTGGGGAAGACAGTGTGCATAGAGGAAGAGTTTTAATTTCCTGGGAGGTGAGGGTCAGAAACACAGTATGAAAAGTGAAAACATTGACAGGCCCTGAGTGGAAGTGGTTCTGGCACGATTCACCCAACTTGGGCCATGCCCAGCTCTTACAAAACACAGCATGAGTGGGCAAGAGGAGTGGGGGGAGAGATGCTCAGCCTCTACTTCTTTTCTTTACATAGACCACTGATGGTCAGCGGGGTGACTTCCAGTTTTACAGCCCCACCTGGAGGAAAAAAATGACTGGTGGAAAGGAGCAGGAGAAGATTGGGGTTGCCCCTCCAATTGCTAGATAACACACATGAGATGACAGCACAGCTGGCTATTCCATGAAGCGGTCTGAAGCAAGTTACCTCAGCATGGCACCCTGAGAAGAGGAATTGGAGAAGCCACCACCCAAAGCAGTGAGGTGAGTTGGGGAGCTGCACACCCTGCTGCCTCACAGCTAACGGCACCACTCCCCATAGCATCGTGCCTCCCCATTTCACAAGAGCAACCAGCACCCAGCACTTGCCACTGTGGGGCACTCACCACCACTGGGTATTTGACGTTTTGTGCTTCTCTACTTTGGCGGCTGCAGCAGTGCACTCATGGAGGGCGGTGGCAGTACGCTCCTTTACTTACCTCTGGGCCTCCATCTTCCTCCTGCTCATCCTCTTCAGGGCAGCCCAGGGTTGAGCAGAGGAGTGTACCGATGATATCCATGACCACACTGCCACCAGGATCAAGGAGCGAGAGGCAGCAAGTGGCAGTGTGTGCCCGGAGGTGGCAGGTGGCAGAGGACAGGAGGTGTGGGGCAGTGTTGGAGGGGTTGCCTCTAGCTGCAACATGGCTTCAACCCAGCCCCAGAAGGGCCATTGGCCTGATCCAGCAGGCTCTTACGTTCTTAAGATTGCTTGTGCACCTGGGCCAGCCTGGATATACTCTAGTTTATCCCCATTCCTCCCCTCCCTTTAACTCCTATTCCACATCCCCTTGAACTGTGGCCTTGCTGACATTGTTCTTTGCCTCTGTGAGGACTGCTTCTTGCAGCGCTTCTTGCACAGATGCAACATAAGTTTGTAAAGCAAGCACCAGCTAAATTCACTTTTGAATATGTTTTCACAGCCAGAATTAATAGGTTGACCTGTGAAAGGAATACACCTATTAGGAGTCATTTACTGAACCAAAACAGGTAACTAATTGAAAGAACCCCCTTAAATAAATGTAGTACCTGTTAACAACACACAACAGATAGAATAAATTATCTGAGTAATGATGTTCTGTAATTAGCAGGTTTTAACTATTAAAGCAAGAGCTACTATATCAGCCAGTGCGATAGACTGACTTGACTATCAGCTTGGCTACAGGAATGTGATCCTGCCCCTCCTCTGAGCTCCTGTTTCAGAGTCAGCGAAAAAGTGAAACAAACTCTCACTAGGTTCCTAGTCTTTGAACAACTGCACATTAAATATGAAAACGTGAATCACCGCTCCCAATAAAATCAGGAAATAGATTGTGCATTTCTGTACCCTCATCCCAAAGCACCCCTCCATCCCTACCACACCACAGTTTGCACAGGGCTGGCCCAAGACGTTTTGGCACCTGAGGAAGACCCCCAAAATGGGGCTCCCCCCTCCCCACCAGGGAAAAAGGAGTCAGGGAAGATCTACATCAGGAATGGGGGGGGGGGAGAAAGATTGACATTGGGATCTGCTGTGCCAGTCACCTCACCTTGCCTCATAGGTAGGCCAGCTCGGAGTTTGCTCTCTGACCAGCTTTCTAGCCATACAGAAATAATGTTTTCCCCTTTTCTTCCTAATGTAACACTAAGGTCTCAACAAATGAAACTGATAGTGTATGTAGAAAATGTAATTTGAAAAAAGAGACATTTCACATACTTTTGTAAACCAAGAAATCTTTAATTAAAAAATGTTTTTAAAAGGGGGGGATCATGTTTGTTTGTTTTTAACTTATCTAAGCACTGCCTTCCACTCAGCATCACGTTCACAGCTCTGCCCATCACTAAAAAAAAAATGGGTACCGAATTTCTTTATTTTAAATGGTGATAGCCTACCTTTCAATCAAATTTATGCAGGCACCTTACAGATGACACTGAAAATAGACTTCCCCAGCCAGCAGCGAGGCCTTTCCAGAGAAGAGGGCTGGGGCTGATGGGAGTTGTAGTCAAAAACATCAGGATCACACCTGTTCAGGGGAAGCTGTTTTTAAGTGCATGCTGTAAGGTGCCTGGATAATATTTTATTGAAAGGTGGTATATAGACTTTTAGAATTTATAAATAAACAAACCGTTCTCGTGCAAATCGGCCCCATGGCAGTAGTAATTTTATTACAAATTTATTATTGCAACATTGTGCTTTTATTTTATTTTTTTTAAAGTTTAAAAGCTGGACTGAGTGATTTAGGGCCAGTTCACCATCTCCCAGCCCAGCCTACCTCACAGGATTGTTGTGAGGATTAAATAGGGCAAGGGAGAACCGTCTCCTTGAGCTCCCTGGAAGAAAACAGTGATTGGTTAAGGGCAGCTGGCTTCTTCCTTTTCATGCTTGGGATTCATCTTTAATCCCAAACCACAACATGGAATCCACTTCAAAAAACAATCATTCCAAGATATTCTGACATGACAGCACATCTCCAATTGCCTCTTCCTCTCTTATGCAGAGAGCAGAGCCAGCCAGCCTCTTTTTAAAGGGCTGTGCTGAAGAGGGAATTTTGGCATATATAATTTTTTTTAATATGGATTAATATATTCGTTGTGAAGTAAGAAACACGCTTCATTTTACATACACGTGTATTGTGGAATGATATTATTATTGTATTATTGCAGTTTTGATTGATGTGAACCACTTTGGTATTCCCTGAATGAAATATGTAATAGTAATAATAATGATGATGATGATGATGATAAGAATAATAATAGATATTTCCTCCTCTACAAAAGAGGGAAATGCCCCTTTTAAAATGGTGTCACTGCCATCTGCAGTTTTTATATGTAGTTGTATTTTAAAAATAAAATAATGAATGGGTCAATTTTTTAAAGATACAGCCTGCATCTGTACGACAATTATTTTAAGTAAGTTTTTTTAATTATTTGTTTACTTGTTATTTGCTGACGGGCTTCCTTTAGGAGGAAGAGTGGGATATGAATTTGATAACTAAATAATAAATAACACATTTAAAAAATTGATTAATCCCCCCCAAGTTGCTTTAAAAATTGCAACCCCAGTAAAACACAAGCAACCCAATATCCTGATGCTTTAGCCTTGACTTCCCCCATTTAATATGCACAGACTTTATGTAGCATACAGATGGCAGAATTCAGCAGAAGGAAGTCATACTGGAATCAATCAGATTGTGCAGATCTTTTTTTACTCCCAAGTCCTGTTGAATCCGTTGTGCAACTCAGGATTTTTCTGCGAACTTGAGTTCAATTGATTTCAATTAAAACTTTGCATCATGACTAATGCATGGCAGACTGTAAGAGAATAATCATGTTTCCCCGTTCCTAGTAGGTTAAATCTTGGGCTATACCAGGTGAGACTCTGTCCCCGGGCAAAACTTGCATGCTCTGTGACATTGTGCATCTGAAGGCTCCATAATAAACACACACACATACAAATAAAATCTTCCTCCAACCCCAACAATCAAAAGCATGACAGCTGCTGAAATCTCTATGGCATGCGGATGGTTTTCCTCTTCAGTGATTGGGAAAGCAAATCCCCAGAGAGAAAAGAACGAAAGTGCATTGAGATCTACGAAGGTTTAATATGGGAAATGACAGAGGTTCTCAATTTAGCAGTAATTCTAGAATATATCTCTTCCCTCTCGCACATACACAATCTAATTACAATATATCACTTTTTGTTTTATTTTATTTTTATCTCATAGAATTGCACTTCTGCATACATTCAACGTAGCAATGGCACAAGCTGCTTTGACAAGAACAATCTCTAACAATCTCTCTCTCTCTCTCTTGTGTTTTCTTTCATGATCTAGAGCAGTGGTTCCCAATTGGTGGATCACTAAAGGCATGTTTGAGTTAAAAGTGGGTCATGGGTCTGAAAAGGTTTAAGATGCCTAAATGTAAGATAGACATTCACTATCACTTCTGTATCCAAACTCTTGACTGGAAACAAAAACATGCTTAGAACATCTGTCTCTGCCCCCCCCCCCCCGTTTTAAGAAGGTCTACCATTTTCCCCCTTTTCTTTTTGGGGGGTGGTGGGGTGTGTGGCTGAGGAAATAGGAAGGGATGAAGGAATTTCTATCATTTCCTAATCTTAAATTGGTTTTCTTAGCCACGGTTCTTGTTTTATTTGGGTGTGAAGGGACCTTTTCTCGTACGCTTTTGTCATTAGTCACCCCCCAAAAAAATCTCTTTGAGACGGGGAAGCTATGATGCTGAGGAATCTTTTCTCTCTTTCTCTTTTACTTTTAAGTTTGTGTCTCCAAGCAATTACAGAGACAATCCCATTGTGCTTCTTCTCAGTCGCTTCCTCTCGCTCCTCATTATCATGCAAAACAAATGATTGCATCATGTAAAGACATGCACACAGAATCTGCCCATCCACACGCCAGCGGTCTGTTTCCCAGAGCGGCTGCTCACACTTCTGCACAATAAGGCATCCTAATCATAAATGGTTTGACAGCTTGGCAAAGAACATGCTCGGTGTATAATTATTAGAGGCCACTGGGTCCAAATCTCAGTTTGCTGAGATCAAAAATCGAATGCTTTTCTCCCCTTACAACTGATGGACTAAGACAGCCTATGCTAACTGCATGCCCTCCAGATGCTTTAGCATGCTGGCTGGGGATGATGGGAGCTGTAGTCCTAAACATCTGGAGGGTGCCAGGTTAGCAAAGAATGTGGCCGTAGTCCCAGTTCCCACTCACAGCAGCCCTCCTGCAAAGTCTTGGCCTCTGCAAAGATTCCTGTGTGGGAAGGACTTCCCATTCTGCCCCACAAGCCAGCCCTGGGCCTCTGTGGCTCCTTCTGGGATGCTGCAGGCTGCTTTTCCCACCACCTCCTCTGAGTCCTGGGAGTGCCTCGCGGGAGCACTCCTGTAAATAAAGACGATAATGTCAGAGGCAGCCCTCAGCCAAGGCAAGAGCCGCCCTCTCACCCAAACACGGCTGTAACAATGCCGCCTTGCGAAGGTTGTTTCTATGACAAATAGGAAGTTTTCAAACTTTAAAAAATGATGACGGCAGTTCTGGAAATATCAGGCCCATGGAGGTCGTTCCTCCACCCGCACCTCCGGCACCGCAGCCAAAGACACAGCCCCAGACACACACACCTCTAGCTCTCAAAACATGATGATTGCTTGGCGCGCTTGTGCTTTCCCCTTTTTTAAAACCACCTTCAGGCAGAGACTGGGCTGGGAACATTTCAGCCCCCAGGGGGTTGTTTCACAAAGTAATGAGCATCTGAATATTGTTTGGAAGCCTCCACTAGGGCAGACTCGCTTCCCAGCAAAAGCGTCTGCTCCCAAAGAGCTCTGCTCTGCCTCCTCCTCTTTTCTGTACTTAAAATGTGAGATCAACAAGGCTTTGCCTGGTACAGACCTTCTGTTCTCTTGCTTGGAAGGGCACAGCTGTATGACACAATCACAAGGAGGTCAAAGGCTTTATTAGGCTATTTGGGAGGCTCTCCCTTCAAAACCTGGGGCTTGGGGAACGAAGCAGTTTAGCAGATTAGGTTCTGAGAATCCCCAGACTGGCTGTGTTCGGCAACTTTAACAAGTTTGTCTCACCTATGTTTTATTGATGGCTGCTTTCCTAAAGCCACACCCAAGGTCTCAATTTTGTCATCGTTTACCTTTGACAAATTTTGAAAGAGAAAGATTAATAGCTGGGCTGCAAAGTTTCAATGGCTGAGTTAGGTAAATTTATCAAGTGAGGTTCTGTCTGATTTCCAGCAGTGTTAGCATGTTTGAATCACTGTCAATCCTGCTTTTAATTGGTAGTGATGTGAGTTCAGAGCTGTTGTTGGTTGTTGTTGTTGTTCTTGTTGTGGCAGCAGCAGCAGCATTTTACAGCTGTGTTGCATGACCCAAGTCAACAAAGCCAAAGAACTATTCTGCCAGGCCTATGCAGACAATTAAGAGCACATCTCCCACAATGGTTTATTGATGCTTGTTTTTTACTTTTTTACTTTTTTGCATTTAAATTGCTTTTAATTTTTTTAATGCTTTGATTGTATGGTTTTTTATCTTTTTAATGCTGTAAACTACTTTGCTTTGTGTGATTTAGTAGTGTAGAAATAATTTTATAAATAAATAAATAAACTACAACTCCCAACTCTGGAGATATCTTTAACCTAAAAGGGAATGAGAAAGCACAGATCTCCAGGAACACAATCAGCTGAGGACCTAGTGGATCCATGGGTAGTACAGTTCTGCCCCACCCCCATAATGCTCTGGCGGGGGGGTGGGGGCTCTGTGATGGGACCATCACCATCAATAGCTTATTTACCAACTGCAGGAGAAATGGTGGGCTCCACAGATGCAGAATCACCAACAAACTCGCAGCAGAGCAACCCCTCTGGCCTAATCCTAACCCCTTCCAAGAGAAGTGATTGGGGGTTAGGATCGAAGTCTAACAACAGCAGCTAAAATCAGCCTATCCACAGAATAAAACAGACCCAGGATCATTCAAAAGCTGGCCAGAATAAAAATGCAATTAGGGTTCTCCTGAAAACCAACAGAGCAGGAGCCAGACATATCTCCAAGGGGGCAGATTTCAAAAGTGATGGGGCCAGTGCAGAAAGGGCCCTGTCCCTGATACTTACCCACTTAACAACTCTTCCTGCAGGACCAGAAAGCAGGGCTTCAGAATCTGATGACAAGGCTTGGGGAGATAGATATGAGTGCATGTTGTCCTTCAGATGAACTGCTCCTCAACCATTTTCTTCGAAGCACGGCAAGGCAGTAGTTGCATTGCAAATTTCAGAGAGCTCACTATCTATCTCTAAATAATTCCCAAATTGCTTGATAATCCCAAACAACCTTTTAAATTGCTTGTCTGAGCCAGACGCTCAACAGCAAAGCAACTACTTTGCATGCAGAAGATCCTGGGTTTCTGCCCAAATCTTTAATGCTTAGATCAAACCTGAGCAGTTTGTTCATGCTGGCACTGCCATCTCTGTGACCTCAGAGATGGAGGGGGAGTCAGTGCCCACTTGGCTTCCAAGTTGACATCAAACACCTTTTCCGAAAGAGAGGGCTCACGTATTTCATATCTGAAGTGCTTCCCACACTTTTGAGTAGGTAGCACAGTTCACCCAGTTAAAGAAATATTTGTTCATCAGCTCTTTAAGGTAGCTTTAGTGGATTAATCAATGAATTAATCTACGGAATGTGCATATGCATCTGAGCAAATTTCTTTGTTTTAAAATGGTGTAGGCGGGTCCCACATGCTCCAACAACTTGGCTTCTGAAATATTAGCTATGTTGACATAAAAACGGCAGAAAAGGCAGGGAGCCCCAGGCAAATGAAGTGTATAACAAGAGGCAAAGCATCTGTATTTGAAACTCCCTGATGAAGGACCTGAGATGTCCCAAATGCCTGGGATATTACACTTTCTCTTCTACCCCTTTGCTTCCTGCTGGGACTTTCTTTTTTATTTCTGCTCTCTGGCTCCCAAGGGACCTCTGTGTCTTGCTTGGGGCTGGAGACAGGTCCAGGCAATGGCTGAGTTTTACATTTTCACAACTAAGAGATCAGCCATAATTTGCTTCTTTGTCCCAGTGATTGTAGGCACAACCTGAAATCTCTACTGAGCCTTGGAGAGCCTAGTGCAATTAAGGCAGCAATCCTATAGGCCAGGGGGAGGGGATCTTTTTCGGTGGCATTCCCTTCTGGGTGACCTTGGGGGGGGCACGTGCCAGTTGTGGGCGAGGCCAGAAGCAAAAGTGGGCAGGACAACAAATGTCAATATTACCTTTGCACAGTCACTCACCACTTGATTGATCGTCCATCCAGAAAAGTACAGTGGTACCTCGGGTTACATACGCTTCAGGTTACATACGCTTCAGGTTACAGACTCCGCTAACCCAGAAATAGTACCTCGGGTTAAGAACTTTGCTTCAGGATGAGAACAGAAATCGGCGATAGCAGGAGGCCCCATTAGCTAAAGTGGTGCTTCAGGTTAAGAACAGTTTCAGGTTAAGAACGGACCTCTGGAACAAATTAAGTATTTAACCCGAGGTACCACTGTAAAAGCCATGATCAGAATTCAAGGACAGGCAAAAGCACTCAAGGAGAATGAAAGGTGTCGCCTAGATGTTGAGACACAACACAAATACCTGGAAGTAGGCCCCACTGAGTTCACTGGGACTTACATCCGAGTAGATATACATAGGCCTGTGCTGTTAAGCATGTGAACTTGGCCTGGATAGCTCAGTTTGTTAGAGCATGGTGCTGAAAACGCCAAGGCTGCAGGTTCGATCCCCATATGGGACAGCTGCATATTCATCTGTCAATTGCAGGGAGCTAGAAGATTCTCAAGGTGCCTTCCAACTCTATGATTCTGTGTCAACTCTGAAGTATGCTCTATGGACCTCAGAGGGTCTTATTCTCAGGTAAGTGGGTTTAGCACTGCAGTCTTCACCTCCAATCTCCTCATATGCTCCACTGTAAGACCGTGACTAAACAAACACTAAAAGAAAGTGCTTATTCACATAGCTCATTGTTAAACTATGGAACTCACTCCCACTGGATTAGACAATTTGATTAGACAAATTTCCACATCCTGCCACATGGACTGAGGTATGGTTCCTTAATCCTGCAACCCTTTTCTGGGAGGATTGTGATGGTGTGTTTGTGATTCCTGCATTGCAGGGGGTTGGACTAGATGACCCCTTGGGTCCCTTCCAACTCTACAATTCTCTGGTGTTATGATTGTCTGATATGGATGGTCAAGCTGTCTATAGGAGGAGCAATTTCAAAAAGTTTTCACAGGGTCATGCACCTCAGGAAAGCCCGGTCCTTCTTGGAAATGACGCAAACAGGCACCGACCAAATCAGTGTTCTCAACTTGCATGCCTATGCTCTTTAGTTTCAGGAAGAGCTTGCAAACCAAGGTTGCTTTGAGATGTCAGTACACTAGAACTGTTGCACTTTAAAAACAGAGAAAGGAGCCAGAAAACACACAGTCTCTTAAGCAGATGCTTGTTTCGAACAGGAGAGCTTCTTTTCCTTTTACTGGGAGGTGTGAGTGTGTGGCAGTTGGGAGCCTTGATTTATTGTGCCATTATTTATGTCTGAAAATAAATGAGGCATAAGCCTAAAAACATGAAAAAAGAAAATTAGATTCTACCTAGATTCTCTGACTTTTCTGTAGCGTATTTACATGAAATGTACAATTTTCTGTTGTGTTTTTTTGTCCGTGACACGGGGGCTGTGCCTTTGTTGACCGTGTCTGTCCGCCAGGTCTGGGTGCTTGTTTCCACTGGCTTGTCATGTTCACTAATTAGAGAGCTGCTGCATGATTCACCTTGTTAATTAGAGGGACTCGCACACACAAAGCCCCTTCGGGCAGTGCGAAAAAAGAGCCTCGCACCAGTGCCCTGAGAAAGCTGCAGCCTGTGAAGTAATTCTTCTCATCTACCTTCTATTTTTTATTTGAAATGAATAAATCATTGAGATTTTCCTTGTGGAGTGAGAATGCAAGAATTCACATCTTTGTAAGATGTAAATTATATGTGATCAATAGAAGGATGACTACTATATTGTACTTAACAAGCCTCCCTAATTTGTTGCTTGTCAGTCTATGAAAAATTACTTGAAATATTTTGTCCCGATACTGAGGGTGATTTCCCCACCACCACCCTATCTTGTCTGCCCCCCCCCCCCTTTTTCTGCCCTTGATGTATAAAAGAAATGAGTGATAGCCTGTTTCGTATAGTTGAATCTGAACTAGAAATTATGTAGATTATTTAAAACTCAGGCTAGCTTTCTATTCCAAGGAAGCAGTGGGCATTTTGCAAAATGGGACCCCACTCCGAGGCAACACTCACCCAGCTCCTTGTTTGTGGTGCAAAGGGGCGGAAGAGGCTGTGCGTGTGTGTGTGTGTGTGTGTGTGTGTGTGAATTTTTGCGTTGTCTCTGCTCTACTGTTGGAGAACACTTTTGCCATGTCTTGCCGGGTCCTCCAAAATCAAACGTACTCAATGCAATAAATTAAAATTGTTTTTCTCCTGCCACCGTGACTTGATCAAACCATCATCCAGACTGCTAAGGAGCGTGTGGCACTAAAAACGACGCTTGCCACATTTCCCATCTGTTTAGGAGGCTCTCAGAAATGAGCTTCTGTGGCTTTCTCTATAACTATTTGATTAAAATTACTTAATAAAGCCAATGATTTTTAGTGAATTGCTACACTTTTGTCATTTATGCAAATGAGGTTTGACGCTTAGAAACTCAAGCAGTCCATAAGAATAGAACAGAATTGGAAATAACAATAAACCAAACCCTTCTAGTCTTGAAGGAACTGGGCAATAATAGTTTTTCACTGGGAAGTCATAGCCTTTATGCTCAACTCAGGCCCACTTTGCACTGGCATGTTGATGGAAAGTAGGGCAGGGGGTGTTGAATCCCCACAAGGGCAGCAGGTGCAGCCCAGCAGCAAAGGGGGGAGGCCCAATCTTAAAGAGGCAGAATCCACAGAAAATATAATTAGAAAACTGGAAAATATAATTGACATATTATTGAAAAATATCCCTCCCCCATAACACCAGAACTAGCACAGCCCCGAGTGGTGACCCCGGGGGAGTCCCTAGTTGATGTGCATCAGCAGGGCTCCCCCTGCTGGTGTTAACCCTTCCCGGTCTTCAAGCAAACAGGCTGAAGCCGGATAGTCAGATAGGACCAATGCCTAAGCCAATACCGCTCATCACCTGTAACCAATAAAGTTGTAGCCCATTAACCTAAAATAACGGTGTCATGTGTCTATTCCTACTGGTGGGAGGCGGGAACTCGACACGCAACCAGCCTGCAAAAGTTAACATTCACATTTGTTCCTCTGCCCATTTTTGCCTCTGGCATCCTGAAAGTTTGCCCAGATGAGAATCAGGTTGGATGATGTTCCCCATCACCCCACTAAAAGGTAAAGGTAAAAGGACCCCTGACCATTAGGTCCAGTCGCGGACAACTCTGGGGTTGCGGCGCTCATTTTGCTTTATTGGCCGAGGGAGCCGGCATACAGCTTCTTGCTTCCTTCACGGTATGGTTTCAATAACTTTCCCCTCCAATCCCTCTTTGTGAAGATCTGACCCTTTTCGGCAGACCCAGCCCTCGCCATTTTGCCATGCCTCCGTTAACATCACCACAGCAGAGGAGATAATCGGCCAGCAAGTGAGCAGTGATCTGCCATATGCACCAAGGCAGCATTCTGCAAACCACCTGTCAGAACCTCTTATTATTTCGACGGCCATCTCAGGAGGGACTTGGCTTCTCAAAGCGTGGTGCTGACACACTGGCAACAAAGTCCCCCTCAGATGACAGGCAGCCGTAACAGGGAAAATGTCCTGGAGAAAAACATCAGATAAGATGACTGACAATTTCAAGGGGTAGAGACCTTCTCTCTCTCTCTCTCTCTCTCTCTCTGTATTGTTGTCTGTTGTCTCAGCACCTCCGACAAAAAAAGGCTTACTTCCGACAAAAGGCCTCCAACACAGATGACAAATTAGCACCCATTTAAACTGCCCACACTACGTCAATGTTCAAACTAAATCCCACTGTAGAAAAGAGTGCTTTATTGTGAGATTTGAAATGTGCATCCCAGAACCATGTCCAACAATGGATAAATATTTAACACAACAAGCCTATCCATGCCTACCTGGGAGTAAATCTCCTTGAACATGGTGGGACGTACTTCTTTTCGCAATGCTCTCTTTGCAGTTCAGGTATATGGTTAACCTTTCATGGTTTCATGTTCCTGAGTCAGATCAAGGCATTCTGAAGACGATCCAGGAGTGCCCATCTTTCATAAAAGTCTCCGCTTTTCCATGAAGTTAAATGCATGACCATCTCCCTCATTATTATTTCTTCTGAGAAAGGAAACAAAGCATAGCTGGCTGGGGAAATGCCCAGAAGGAGAGAAGGTGGAGAGGATAGAGGGATGGACAGTTGTAATCACAGTGAATGATTTCCCCAGGGCACTCCCAACACAGTCATTTGTGGGTGGGATGTTAAAGTCAACAAGAGGGTCATCATTTTCCTCTGAGTTTTCTGGCCATGAGCAGACAGTGTAGACTATTAGATGGATCTGCTTCTTTCCCAATCATTCTTCCTCCAAACAAACAATTCCATATCGTAACTCTTTCTCACTTTTGGGAGGAGGAGTCCTTCCAGAACAGGGTGGGTGAGAGAAAAAAAATGTGACTTCACCAGTTGTTGTTTTTTAATGAAGGTGAAATCATATAGCACGAAAGTCCCTGGATCTATTTGTCTGAATTTTGGCAGGTTTCTCACCCAGAGGTACCTCCTTCGTGTCCTCAGTTTTCAAACTGATTTCCCCACCTCCCACCCCACAACCACCAGGAGAGGGAATGTGATTTCCACTTCCCCCCTACCATGAGGTCTGCCCTTGTGGGAGAACTCCCCAGTTTTGGTGTAAATTATTTATTTTTGTCATGTTCCATCTTGCAACTATATTGCGCATTGCACCTTTAAAAAGGACAAGGATGATGAGACAGAACCTGAAGTGAAATGTTTAAGTAACCATTTTATAGTACAGGCAGTCATTAAATGGTCACTTAAGATCAATTGTGTAGCAAAGTACCTGACAGAAATCCAAAAGTCATCTTCCTGCCTATAGCTAGTTTCTGAAACATGTGAAATATATAATGGCACTCAAGGTTGAAGAAGCATGCCCTCAGTTATTCAAAAGAAATTCTACTAGATGGAAGTAAAATGATAAAATTCTTGATTCTACAAGAGGCAGAATCACACTTTTGCAGAATGTCACTTGAGTCAGCATGCACAGGCAGTTCAAGAAGTCTGGTTGGCTATCTGCATTGTGAACCACAGGATGTTCATCAGTTTCAATGTGATCTTTAAAAACAACATCTTTCTAGTCCTCATGGTCATGAAGAAAACCTTTAAACATGTGGCCAGCCCATATTGTATTTTAACAGTTTTTATCTAAACTTTGCAGACTTCAAATATATTTGAATCTTACAGCAGCTCCATCTTAAATTTTTGTGTTGATCCTGAGATCTCAAAGACATCCCTACTGTAACAACATCTGTGGCACTGGCCACATTCACATCATACATTTAAAACGCTGTGGTACTCAGCTACTGCTTCCCACAAAGAATTCTGGGAGCTGTAGTTTGTTTAAGGTGCTGAAAGTCATTAGGCTGTTATTTCCCTGCCAGAGCTCCATTTCTCAGAGTTCCCCATGAAGAGCAATTGATTGAAATGTGATCCCGACATTAATTTTCACTGGAAACACACACACACACATATATATATGAAATTAAATCCAACTTCCAAAATGATCCAAGTTATTTCAAAACAATAAAGTAGCATTTATTTAATTAAAAAAAACCATCATTCTCCGAAAACATAAGGAATTATTTCTGCATCAATCATAGTTCAAAATGTTAGGTTTGGGGTTTGGGCTTCCTTTTATTCAGGCTTCAATTCAGGCTATAAAGTAAGACATATGTTAGAAATTTAATAAATGTTAAAGCTAAATGATATGTAATACAGTTTGCAACGGCCCTATCAATCTCACCTTCATTTCATACATATTTCTTATTAACAGAACATTTTCTATCCTGACTGTCTCCCTGAATACAATTAGCACCTGATTTCAGATTTATGTTCAGTGCAATTTCCCATTTTGTATCTCTGACACCTCCCTAAAGCCTACTTGACTTGTCTGACACATTTTGCCAGATATTATGAGCACTCCCCCCCCCCTTTTTTTTGCAGGATGAATATTTCTTAATCTTACCTTTTGGGGGAGTCAATAGATTTTCATGTGATTTGACATGCGTATACAGCCTTTAGCCATCCCGGGGGCAGAGGGTGGGGAACCTTAAAATGCAAAGCCTCTGATGGCATGTCAGAAAGAAAAGATGGAGAACAGCCCCCCAGGAAGTGCTCCTGCACAGATTCATGTTCTTGTGCTCCTCTCGCTCAGCGGAATGGGAGAGAGACATGACAGGACTCTTCAAATACCTGAAGGTGCTGTCACAAAGATGGGGGGCGGGACTGTTGCTGAGAGAACAGCACCATCACTACAGGGCTTAAATCATGGGGCTGAGTGCGTAGATTCCAGCTGAACATTCGGGGAAGTTTCCTGGTGATAAGAATGGTTTGACCATAGAACCAATTAGCAGGTCCAGAGGGCTCCCACACTGGAGGCCTTCAAGAAGCCACAGGGCACCCAGCTCTTGGTATATGTGCCACAAATCCCATGGAGATGCCATGGAGAAGCTGGTCAGATAACAGAATCATAGAATTGTAGAGTGGGAAGGAACACCAAGGGTCATCTAGTCCAACCCTTTGCAATGCAGGAATCACAACTAGAGAATCCCCAGGCCACGCCCCTCCTCCAAATCTTCCCTGCACCTTCCTAAATTCACATTTATCCAAACTCTGATGCAATTTGCCAACTAAACAATGTTGACAGAAATGCACATTTTCATAGATGTCAACTTTCCCTTTTTTTGCGGGAAATTCCCTTATTCCAGCACCGTTTCCCAGTGCTTCCCGCTGCTATCCCGGATTGTTCGATACTGCCCCCGGGACAGGTGAGGCTGCTGATCCCTTATTTTCGAGGCTGCTGATCTCTTATTTTCAAATCTGAAAGTTGACAGCTGTGCACATTTTAGCAGTAACTGTGCATAAAAATGAAGATGTTACTGAAAATAACATGCAGAAATGCATTACGTTTTGCTTGGATTTTTAAAAATGAGGATTTTTTAAAAAGAAAAAAATTCAAATTGCTTCAGAAATGGAGAGAACTGAATTTAAAGATTGGAAAAATGAGAAATGGAGAGAACTGAAATACACCGATCCTTCCATCCTTAGCAGTGGCGTAGCGTGGGTTGTCAGCACCCGGGGCAAGGCAAGTAATTTGCGCCCCCTAACCTGTGGATTTGCGCCCCCTAACCCGTGGATTTGCGCCCCCTAACCTGTGGATTTGCCCTAACCCCAGATGTTGCGCCCGGTGCGGCCGGCCCCCCCTGCACCCCCCACGCTACGCCACTGATCCTTAGTCACACAATAAGCTGCCAGCCTCTTATACGGTCTGCATGAGGAACTCCTCAGGGAGCAAGAGAAACAAATGTCAACAGGGAAGGCTGAAGTTCTGGATCTCGCTCTTTTATTTGTGATGAAGAGAAAAGGCTTGAGGTTTTTCTGAGAGCAGGGCTGAGCGGGGAACATGCCCCCCCCCTCCACACTGAGTGGGCAGAGGAACACAAGATGAGTGAGGTGTGTCCCAACCGCCCCGGGTGACGTCACATGACTCAGAGCGCCTGGAGGAACTGGGGGCAGATGAAAGCTGGCAGCTGTGTGCAGCCTGGAGCGGAGATTTCTGGCAGACAGGGCTTGCCATCAAGCCAACTCAGTGCCAGAATAAAAGCCCCTCTGCTCCCCAGCCAACCTATGGGGCTGTTTTCCTCCCTTTCTTGTGCGGCAGAGGGGGCTGGGGAGAGAATGAAGGGCAGCGGCGTAGCGTGGGTTGTCAGCACCCAGGGCAAGGCAAGTAATTTGCGCCCCCTAACCCGGGGCAAGGCAAGTAATTTGCGCCCCTAACCCCTAACCTGCCGCCGCTGCCAGCTTCTTCTTGCTGCTGCCTGGGCTGGGGTATTTATGGTAAGGTAGCCACGGCGGCGGTGGCGGCAGCAGGTCCGTGTCAGGTGATCTGAGGCGAGTTGCTGCTGGCGCTGCTGCCCAAACGACGCCGCTTGCCCAGAGGAGGAGGAGGGCAGAGAGACGAGGAAAATGCAACATGGCCCAGCAGCTGCAGCGGTGGCGGCGGCGGGGCTGTGAGGAGGGGCTGCCTGGCCCGCCCTCCACGGCTCTGACGCGCGGGGACCGCGGCGAGTGCTGAGAGCCGCTGCCTGCTGGACGCCTTCAGCCCGGACACGCGCACAGCTCGTCGGTTCCGCAAGACATGGGGCTCTGCTACAGCCTGCGCCCGAGGCTCTTCGGCGACTCCGGAGGCAGCGAGCGCCCCCCCCCCCCGATGTTGCGCCCGGTGCGGCCGGTCCCCCCTGCACCCCCCATGCTATGCCACTGATGAAGGGTCATGGGCTGTCAGTCCCCAACTCAGTTCTTAACCCTTTTTCTCAAGGGTAGGAAAAGGCAAGAAAACACACAGCACCCTGGGTCACATTCAGGGTTTGTTCTGGATTTTAGCCCAAAGATGTGGAAAATACAGGCACGGTGTTAAAGGGCCACCAGCCACAACCCCTGTCCTTGCCTTTAAGCAAAAGTCAGGGACCTCAGGCCGGGGGGAGGTTGAAAGTGGCCCTCAGACCTTCTCTATCAGGCCCTCATGATTCTCCACAAGCAAAACCCCTTCCACAGAATAGGGGCAGCCACACTGAAAGCCCTGCTCTGAGTTAATGTAGCACATGTTTGTGATATTTTGGTACCAAAATAATAATGTGCTCAGAGATCCCAAGGCTTTAGGTAAAGGTAAAGGGACCCCTGACCATTAGGTCCAGTTGTGACTGACTCTGGGGTTGCGGCGCTCATCTCACTTTATTGGCCTAGGGAGCCGGTGTACAGCTTCCAGGTCATGTGGCCAGCATGACTAAGCTGCTTCTGGCGAACCAGAGCAGTGCATGGTAATGCTGTTTACCTTCCCGCTGGAGTGGTACCTATTTATCTACTTGCACTTCGACGTGCTTTCGAACTGCTAGGTTGGCAGGAGCAGGGACGGAGCAACAGGAGCTCACCCCGTCGCGGGGATTTGAACCACTGACCTTCTGCTCGGCAAGTCCTACATTTCTGCCTCAGTTGCTGCCTTTGATGTAACCCAAAATAGAGCACATTGTCACAGGTAGGTTAAGAAGGCCATTATTAAAATCCGGGGGGGGGGACTATTTTTATTGATATCCAAACTTATAGAAATCATGATAGCAGGTGTGAGCATTGTTTTTAATCGTATAACTTGCTTGTCTGTTATTCTACACAGTGCTTTTGCAACAAGTCTCATATTTATCACCAACCCCCACCCCCATGGGATAGGAATTTCTTGGAAGCCCTATAGTCCTAATTAACAAATTAATAGCAAAGCTTAAATAAATAAAAATGTTCAAAATATTTACAGTACTTAGGATGCCCCGTGTGTGTTCATTGAGCCATCTGACTTGGGGGACATCCAAACTGTCTGGATAATCAGATATCCAGATAATTGGAGCCATTTATGCTCCTGTATTTGGGCTTTCAAAAAGTTAAACCGATGGAGACTGACTTTTCATCACTTTGACAGAAAAAACTGGCACCTGCAATGACAGTCTATACAAATGTTTTCATTCTTAATCTAAATGCAAAGTACCAGACAAACAGGCTGCAATGCTTGAGGTTGTAGCACCAGATCAGATGCCCAAAGGGGGCATTCTGTTAATAAAAAATAAAACAGTCGGGTGTGCCCATCTACCAAATGGTTAAACCCATAGACAACCTTGCAAGGTAGTAAGATGCGTTAATCACAGGCACCGACATGACTTTCCAGTAGTGACACAGTTCACCCATGATGCTCAGCCACTGCAAGGATGAGCAGACCTGCATCCCCATGTGAAAAATGCAACTGTGCTGTATATGTGTCTGTCTCAGCCCTCAACAGCATTTATTTATTTATTGAGGGAGGAAGCATCAGAGATCAAGACAGAATTAAGAAACAATTTGCTCTACCAGCATCAGAATCACAAAAGGGAGCACTGGGTAGCTTCAGTGCAATTAAAGGAAATAATTGGATAACTAAGTAATGTTATGTTGCAATTGGTTGATCAACTACCTGTAAATGTATTTAGCTTTAAAGGCCAGTCTATGGAAATGTGTATTTGAGGAGACAGGCAGGGTAGACAAATTTCTCAGCCTGTTTCTCCCACATAACAGCAAGCCACCACTTGTTACATTTGCAAGGTCCGCCCCATGCCATTCCTGCCCATTGTTTGTCCCGATAACATGAACTGTAAAGCTAAAACAAAGAACACTCCATATGACCCAAACATTGCGACACTGAAAAATGCTAATTTTAATATTTTGTAGTAAGAATTAATTTTTTAATGTTAAGTAATAGGAAAACAAGTGCAATAATGGCACTTCAGATACTCATTTTCACTTTTATTGTTCCAGATGTTATCCTGTTAATTGATACAACTTATTTATTCACAAATAAATTTATTCAGAGCAAAAATATGGATAATCAAATTTGATACATCTTCCTGCCAAAAATATTTAAACTCCACTATACAGGGTTTTTTAAAATAAATAAATAGCCACAGCTAATGGTGTTGGTTGTGATTTCTATAAATCTATTGTTGTTGATGTTCCAGCAGTGGACAATTATGGGGCGAAGCCTCTCACGGTGATCTCAGTTCCTCATTAGATGCTGTCAGGGACTGGAAATCGGAGGAGGAATGGTGGAGACCCTCCCCTGCCAGGAAACTTCCAGAGAAGAGGGAGACAGTATAGATTTACAACAGTGGTTTGCAGAAGGTCACGGTTCTAAGACAGAAGAGGGACAAAGCTGGGAGATAATGGGAGAAGAGGAGAGGGGGGAGCAGAGCCAGAGCAACTGGCTGACACGTTATCATTAGACAGCATTCCAAACCTCCCCCCTCCCCTTTTCCCAGAACGCGGCGAGCAGTGAAAGTAGGAGAACAGAAAACAAAGAGGCAATTGGCTTTAGGCAGCCACCGGGTTAGTGCTGTTGACGACTGTGAAGGGAGGGGGAGATTACTTGGAGCAATGCCATTAACCCGAGAGGCAACGTTCCTAAGTCTCTCTCGGTGAACATTGAATAAATACCTTGGAAAGAACCAGTGGCAGAGCTTCATGCTCCAGCCCTGGGGGATCGGAGAGCAGGCAGGGCTGGGTGTGTCCTGGGGGTGGGGCGCGCCACCTGGAGGGGTGGGGCACACATCCTGGGGGCAGGGCACCCAGCGCAGGGGGGGCAGCCACAATGGAACCCTGCCAGGATAGCGCTGCCAGGGGCGGTGTGCTCCCCCCACACTCCTCTTCCTCCGCCAGTGGTACGAACTTCTATTACTGGCAGCCTGCCGTGATGGGGAGGGATTGCATTCCCTGAAGCCTGACAGATGCTTGGTTTGCACTGTGACATTCAAAGCAAGATGCAATTCTGATCCCGTTGTAATAGAATGAACAACAAAATGGTCATAAGCCAATGGAGAGTGGGGGAACAGCATTCTGCCCTTGCAGCAATTAAGTGACAGGGACTTAACTTCAGAGTCAACTCGCACCCCCAGCAAACTGTTCCTGGACTATACTAATTCAGGTAGGGATGGAGGAGAAAGTCAATTCGGGTCTCCTCCGAAGCCGCATCTATCAAATGCACATTTTCCAAAACAATATGTGAACTGAAACACAGCCATCCTTCAAAATTCACACTTTTCCAGATTCTGTGATAGAAAACACTGTTTACGGCAATGCACATTTTAGGGGAAAGTGTGTGGGGAAATGAAGATGGTAGTGAAAATAACATACAAAAACAGCCTGGCACCCAGAAATCTCTGTGTAGTCACAATTGGACACACACCAGTAGCAAAACGTGCCTGGTGCCCAAGGAATTTCAAAAACTGCAACTATCTAAAGGGCTGTCACATGGAAACTTGCTTTCTGCTGCTCCAGAAGGGAGGACCCAAACCAATGGATTCAAGCGATGAGAAATAAGAGTCCAATTAAACATGAAGAAGAACCTTCTGAGGATAAGAGCTGTTTGACAGTGGAATGGACTCTCCTTCATTGGAGGTTTTTAAACAGATGTTAGATGGCCATTTGTCGGGGATTCTTTAGCTGTGAATTCTACATTTGGACTAGATGAGCCTTTGGGTGCCTTCCAACTCCACAATTGTATGACTCTACCCTTCCCGACACTGCCAAACAACCCTCATGCAAAAAGAGAGTTCTGTGGTATTTGTGCATTTTTTTAGAAATCATTTTTTGTTCAAAGCTTACCTGAACTGTTAAGGATAATAAACATGACAGGGTTCCTGTGTCTACAAAGCAAGTGTGCACATGCATAAATTAGATGTGGAGTGTTGTGAATATGTTGCGATATATGCTTTTATCTCAACGCATCTCGGCTTGGGCAGCCACCCAACTGGATTGCTTTCCTGGTGTCTGCTCTGCGCTCCTGCAATGATGCAACATCCTTAATGCAGAATGACACGCTGCTGTCTCCAGCCAGCTGTGGGTTCATGCCAAGTTCTACAGCTACACAACTTCCAATCCACCACAAAGGAAGATCGGGTGAGGCTTCTCTGACTTCGCCCCTCCAAAAACAGGTGAAAAGCTGCAACTGGCAGCAAAAGCATCTGCAGGAGAACTGCCCAACTCAAGACCCTGTAGTCAACCAGTCAAGAGAGGCACTGTATCATAATGGTTAGCCTTCTGGAAGGCCAAGTTCAAAGCTTTTTGCTCTGTTGATTTATTTATTTATTCAAACAATCCAACCAGAATCCTCAGCCTGACATTCGGGGGGAAATAAAACCTGAAATAGAAATGGATAACGCTAGAAACAATAGTAATCTAACTCACAGCAGGGTAGAGAGAGAAAATAAACATAGGATGGAACACTGGGGGAACGGGGTGCACACCTCAACTTAGCAGCTTCCATGGCATTTGGCTTAAGAGACTCACAGTCACATTTTCTTAGGGTAAAGGATAATTTATTACTGGCCAGTCAACAATACTGGTAAGAACATACAAGCATAACAAGAGCCTGCTGGATCAGGCCAGTACCCCATCCAAATGCAGCATCCTTCTCTCATATTGGCCAACCAGAGTCCTGTGAGAAGCCTGCAAGTCGGACCCAGGGACTCTCCCACTGCACAATGGTCCAATTCCACCACTTGTTCCTTCATAGGAGTCCTCTCCAGTGCCATGACCCTAATTCACCAAAGGCAAAGTAGTCTATGAAGTCTGGGACCATCTCAAGCTATGAGGCTTAAAAAAAAAAAAAAAAAATCTGCATGAGATCAACCTCAACCCTCATCCCTCCTTCCATCCTCCATTCTTTTACTTTCAACTTTGTGATTCTAATGCCCTAGTTAATGAGCCAATTTAAGGAGCAGTCGTTTCCTTAATTCTTTTGTAGATGACTTTTCATCTTTCCCACAAGCTGGAAAGTTTGATTTGAAGTCAATTAAGCCTGGAACATGCAGGGTAGACCATCTACCTCACACTAGTTGAAAGGATAATGCCAATGGATTATTACCATCTGGAAATTTAAGCAACGTATGAACAGCATTAAACCCAAATGAGCAGCATTTTTTTTCTTTCTTGATCTTGGGGCATCTACCAACATCACAAAACTGGCTCAAAATCAGCAAATTGAGGAAATTTGAGGGCTTGATTTGTGGCATGAAAAAAACGGGGATCCATAACACTTATTGATGGGTGGTCTGCCATTATTCTGAAACAAACCTAAAGTAGGAAAAATAATTCCTAATGAGGCAACAACATAAAACCAAACAAAAAAATCAAGAGCAAAACACTTTATGAACTTAAAAATCAGCCCAAAGAAAAATTCAAAATCATGAAGATGTTAACAAAAACAATCATGAAGATGTTAAAAAAAACAAAACATGAAAATTGAGTTGAACCTTATGGTTAAAAGGACAGAAAGAGACAAGAGTATGTATATCCAAAAAACTAAATACCATATACAAAAACTCTTTAATACCATAACTGATATAAATAAATCCAAAAACAGAGCATGTATCTAAACAATATATCCATCCGAAGAACCATGCAATATTGTGAATAAGAAGAAACCCTTAAGCACGTGAGATGTCCTTTAATCATTTTCTTTAGATAGCTGAAACACCAGCCCTCACATGCCTCCTGCACCAGAGAGTTCCACAGTTCAACTATGCCCTCTGTGAAGTAGTACTTCCTTTTTATCTCTCCTGGATCTTCCAGCATTCATCTTCACTGAATGTCCTCAAGTTCCAGTGTTAAGAGAGAGGGAGAAAAACTCCTCTCTATCCGCACACTCCATGCCAGGCATCATTTTGTAAATGGTTAAACTCATATTAGTAGCTTCGAGAACACTGTCCAACCATCTCGTCCTCTGTCGTCCCCTTCTCTTTGTGCCCTCCATCTTTCCCAACATCAGGGTCTTTTCCAGGGAGTCTTCTCATGAGGTGGCCAAAGTATTGGAGCCTCAGCTTCAGGATCTGTCCTTCCAGTGAGCACTCAGGGCTGATTTCCTTCAGAATGGATAGGTTTGATCTTCTTGCAGTCCATGGGACTCTCAAAAGTCTCCTCCAGCACCATAATTCAAAAGTATCAATTCTAGGATTGGGTTTTTTGAGAAACCTTAGAAGGTAGGTTTCCTTTATGCTTTTTTGCTGGTGAAAGCTGTGAACATCAAATGATTCACATGAGCCTGTTTCCTGTCACTTGCTGGATCTGCAACTGTGGCTCAATTTTTGCGCCTTGGCAGACCAGGCCAAGAAGGCTGCATCCTTGACCTACCTGTGAGTCAGCATGGATATAGCCTTGCAACTGCATTTACAGATTTTGGGAGAAAGTGAGATGCTTTGAGTTTCTCAATTGCATTGGTATTTTTGTTTGTTTATTGGAATAAATATTCTTATTTGGCCATTTCTCAGGTGGGTCGGTGGGTCGGTGAGGAGAAAAGCTATCCAGGCATCCAAATTGGGGTCCCAGGTTTACCTAGGTAGAGTTTCAGCTCCAGTGGAATAGAAGAAATAAAATATCCCCCAGGCATTTGCACCGGCCTACAGTTCTGGCTCAAGAGTTACACTTAACATAAAAGAACTTTGGTGTATACGCCTGCAAAATAGTTGGCTCTGGGCATTTTTCTGCTGAATGCTGACCATGCATGCATAAAATCTCATTTTACATAACAAGTCAGAGAAGAATTGTGGGGGGAGGGGAGAGAGAGGGGGGTGCTTTATACATAATATAGCAGTGCATTATAAGCTGAATGCCATGTAATAAAAATTTGGCAACATCATTTTCCATTATATGTAAACTTCACATATGAAGTGTCAACATAATTGAGTAGATAGGCCAGCTCTCCAACACGTGGTATGACACTGGTGAGTCACTAACATGTGAGCTCTGCGTCATCGGAAGTTCTGCTGTTTGGAAACAAAAGAAGAGCCCAATAGCAGTATAAAACCAAAGGCCTATAGCCAACCAAACTGAGCACAATAGCATCCTCCCACTTCTGATATCCAGCAACTGGTATTCAGAGTTTTGATGCATAATACACAGCAATTGTGACTACTAGCTCCTGATAGCCTCATTCTCCATGAATTTGCCTAGTCTCCTTTAAAGAAGCTACCTTATACAGAGTCAAAGCATTAGTCCATTTAGATCAGTACTGTCTGCAGTGACTTGCAGTGGCTTTCCAAGTTGTGTGGCGAGTTCCTGCCTCCCCCCCCCCAGTGTAAATAAAGACACATGACACCATTGAATAGCGTTAATGGGCTAGAATTGGCCACAACTTTATTGGTTAGAGGTAGGAGCAGTATTGGCTTAGGCATTGGTCCTATCCCGCTAACCGGCTTCAGCCTGATTGCTTGAAGACCGGGAAGGGTTAACACCAGCAGGGGGAGCCTTGCTGATGCACGTCAACTAGGTAGTCCCCTGGGGTCACCGCTCGGGGGGGGGCGCTTTAGGCCCTGGCCTCCATAGGCTTCGGACAAGGCCACGCCCCCCGGAATCCTCTAAAGGACTACCCTTCAATATTTGGGGGAGGTGATGGCGCTCCTCCCCCCCAACACATCTACATAATAATACCCCTACCAATGCCTAACCGCCACTCGAGCAAAGCTCACCGCCAATACCCTCAAACCTGCAACCAATCCCTAATCCCCGCAAATACGTCGTTCAGCCAAACATTGTTTCCCTCATTGGAAAGATGCACGCCATCCTCACGGTAGAGGGCCTCCTTATTGAACCAGATGTCGGGGTGTTCAGTGACACGACCCCCCAGTGCTGCCACTCTACGAACCACTGCGCATTCCAGGCTCTTCCTGGATTTATTTATTGTGATGGGGGAGCGGCAGTCCTTCCAAGTCTTTCAAGCAAAGATGACCAGATTAAGACTAAGTCTGGAAAAGAGGAATGCAAGACCTCTAAATCATAGAAAATATTCTGTCTGCAGTGACTTGCAGTGGCTTTCCAAGGTTTCAGGCAGGAGGTCTCTCCCAGCCCTATGCCTGGGGATTGAACCAGGGACCTTCTGGGTGCAAAACGGATGCTCTACCACTGAGCTACAGTCCTTCACTGTGGTCTGTCAGCTAAGCTATGCTCTGCCTCCATGGCTGGACGCAGCAGTGCTTCTGAGTGGCAGCTGCTGCAAACCACAGGAGGGGAGAGTGCTGCTATTCTACTCGGGTCACACTTTCTGAAATAATATGCCAACCCAAAAGCAGCAGTCCTTTGAAATTCGCTCGCCAAATTTTGCCGTGGAGTTCTCTAGCCAAGTGGTATGGGAAATACGTATGAAGCTGCATATATCGGTGAAAATAGCGTACGGAAACGCAGGACCAAATAGGAAGCTGCTTAGCAAAAAGCGTGTACATTTGGCAAAATTGCACTGAGAGGTGTGTATATTAGGAGAGATTCACACTAAAATGCTGCTGAATTTTCATGAGCACTTTTTTTGGAGTGTGGATCGCAAACTGGTATGGAAAGGTAGAGAAACGAATTGAAGAGTGGGAAAAGGGCACACTGAGATGAACCAAAATTGACAGATTTGCCCTTCCCTAATGGCCTCATCCAAACCTGATACCACCAGGTAATGAACTTACCGTTTCCCCTGCAGTAGGCATCCTTCCTTCCCCACTTAGTGCTAAATCTGCCGCTGGAAGCTGCTGCCTGAGCAAGTCCTAAGAAGGAGGGATTACAGTTTGATCCAACAGACATTTTACTCTTTTTTCCACCCTAACAAACGCCCTTAGCATAGCAGGAGCCCACAGTGCTCCCCATCAAACTGAAATAAGGTATCGTACTGTATCAGTAACAATTCAGATGTTGTTTTATTGATTATCTTTGCACAACAAAGCTGGTAAAAAAAAAAACCTACTTAGAATATTAAAAGAAAAACCTATATAACTTTAATAATTAGAGACACCTGCTGCTGAACAACGTTTAGCTTTCTAGAAGTGGCAGCATATTACTTGGATGTTGCATTTTACAAGACAAAGACAAAGGGGGCCCGTCTCCTACCCAAACTAAGCACTGCTGCCGTCAACAACCCAACAAAAGCGAAAAAGAAAGCTACCTAAAATGGAAATGAAAACATAATGTATGGAAATATGCTCTCATAAAATCTCCTTAGGCTTCACATGTATTAATGTATTAGTTTGCAAACATTAAGATCAAAGGCAAAGCAACAAATACATCCTAAAAAGTTTTTAGTCAGATTTTTATTAACGATATACAAGTAGCAAGGCATAAAAAATTAATATGTTCGAGCCTTGAAATGTCAAGTGTAATGATCTCTAGCGCTGCTTACCTCCTTGCTTTTTGTTTCAGTCTAGCTTGCTCTGGGTCTTCTTGCCTAAAGCAACTCTGCATTAAGAGAGAGAGAGAGAGAGAGAGAGAGAGAGAGAGAGAGAGAAGGGGGAAAAGTTTAACAGATGGTTAAAGAACCCCTCATCTGTTGCAGCAAGTTAAAAAAAAAATATCAACGAGAAGTGAACAGGATAAAGGGTGTCAAAGGTGGGGTGGTTAAATTCATAGAAGTGCAATCTTTAGCCTACAGGCCTCACCCAAGACACTGTTAAATATTCAGCTGTAAATAAAATCTATGAGAGACTTAAAGAGAGAACACTTGGGTTATTACTAACGTTAACGTTTCGAGACCCGATTGCATTCTGGATATTTAATGATCATATTTCCTCCTACTCCCAATATTGCATGTCTTGCAAAGAACCAAGCAAGCAAATTCACTGCAATCATATAACTGGACTGTTGTTTTTTAGCATATGTGTTTTTTAACATTATGCTGGTGCCTTCTATACGTTTTGGGCTACTAGGAATGCTAGGAGCTGTGGTCCCAAATATCTGGAGGACACCAGTTACGGTGCCAAATTCTCACAGAGATGATAAACCCAAGTGCTGCTTTTCAAGCCTGTAAAGTGGCCTATAGCACTCATTTATGGAGTCTGTAAAGCATCATTCCACTCCTGGAGTTGAACAGGACAGTTGGCCAGCCAGTCTGAAATAATGAGCTGTGCCTTCTTCTGGCCTGGGGAGGGGAGGTCTGCCATCCAGATTTTGCTAATATTCCCTGTGAGTGCTTACAAAACCCACTGAGGTTCCAGCTCACAAGATCCTGCCCTCCATTTCTCATGGCATACGACCTGTATCCCACAAGCATGCACTGCAAGCCCACAGCTTGACTATTTCTGCCTTACATATCCCTGTTTCCTATTGTAGCATGTAATTGTAGCATATGCTAAAATGCAAGAGGGTTCCGTGCCTTTTCATAGTTGGAGAAACAGCTTTTTTGCCGCTGAGCAGAGCTGAGAAACCAATGGTTCGCCCATCTCACTTAAGAGGCCGGGGGCCAGCGCTGTCCGGAGACACTTCCGGGTCACGTGGCCAGCGTGACGAAGCTGCTCTGGCGAGCCAGCACCAGCGCAGCACACGGAAATGCCGTTTACCTTCCCACTATAAAGCAGTGCCTTTTTATCTACTTGCACTTAATTGTGCTTTCGAACTGCTAGGTGGGCAGGAGCTGGGACCAAAGACGGGAGCTCACCCCGCCGCGGGGATTTGAGCCGCTGACCATACGATCAGCAGGTCCTAGGCACTGAGGTTTTACCCACAGCGCCACCCGCGTCCCTAAAAAAAAAAAAAAATGATGTTTACCAGGCAAATATTTCTATTACGTTGGTTGTCTGCAGAAAACATGCAGGGTTCTTGAACAAGGCTTGTGAAAGGCAGGCAAAATAAAATGTGTGTGCGTGTGTGTGTCCCCCTTTTTATAATAAATAAATCTATTTTATTTTCAGGATCTCATTTTCTGTTTTCTTCCCCTGCGCTCCTGTTAAGAATGTTTGTTCAAAGCTGACAAAAGAAAGAAATGAAAGCTGTGTTCTGGGGGGTGGGGGAAGCCCAGGCTCCAAGTCTGCGGCAGACATATCCTCAGGGAGCTGTGAGTAACTCATAATAACACAAATTATTTGGCACATACCACCAAAGCTTGCTGTATTGCTTCTTCAGTGGGGTGACTTTCTCAGTAGGTAGATATTGCATATATGTAAGAACCAACGTGAACCTAAGGGAAAGCCTGCTGGATCAGGCTACTGTCCCGTCTACAGGGGCAGAGGATGGTCTTTCAAATTTCAGTGGCATCCTGTGGAAAGCCAAATGCGGCGGCGGCACCACCTGCCTCTTACCTTCCTTTCTGCTCAGTTCACTACGACATAGTTGAGGTGCCCTATGCCACCCCCTAGGTTCTGTGCCTAGTGTGGTGGAACCAGTCGCGCTGCCCTAAATCCGCCTCTGCCATCTGTTCCAGCATCCTGTTCCCACAGTGGCCAACCAGATAGCTCTTCTGGGAAGCCCACAAGGAGGACCCAAATGCAAGACCACTCTCCCTTCTTGTGGCTTCCAGCAACTGGTATTCAACCATGGAGGCAGAGCTTAGACATCATGGCTAGCAGCCCTTGATAGCTTTATCCTCCATGAATTTGTCTCATCCTCTTTTAAAGCCATCTAGGTTGGTGGCCACCACTGCCTCCTGTGGGAATGAATTTCCTAGGTTAACTATGTGCTGCGTGAAGAATAACTTTATCTTTCCAGAATCTTCCAACATTAATTTCCCCCTGCAATTTGAAAAAACAGAATCTCAGCTCCTTGGGCCTTTCCAGATAGGGATTTGTTTATTTATTGCTGATGTGTTGGGCAACATGTTCTTGATGCAATAATAGTGCTAGATTTATTCTGGACTGTCCAAACATTATTCTACTTTATTAGTTGTTCTTCAGTGTCTCCTCAATGTTAGAGCCTTATTGCTGCTCGGAGGGGCATACAATATAGTTTATTTCAGCCTTCCCCAACCTGGTGCCCTCCAGATGTGTAGTCCAGAATGACCATTGGGCTGGTGGAAGTTGTAGTCCAACACATCTGGAGGGCACCAGGTTGGGGCGTCTGTTGCCCAAGTTAGCCCTCCTCCCTTTGCTCTTGCTTTCAGTATTGTTTCAATCATGGTCATGCTATACATTTTTTTAAAATATTATACCGGGTGATTCAGAAACCCATCCCTCTTACTAAATGAAGTACAGATGCCACTGTAGGTGACATACCTTTGAGAGTCACCATGGTTCCCTACACTTTTAATTTTAAGGCTGTTTCCCCCAATTGATGGCATTAGAACGGCACCCACGGCTGAAACGGTTTACAGTCTTCACTTTTAATTAAATAAGTTAAATTGGCAACATGAAACACTTTTGCTTTTGCATGGCTTTGTTAATAAAAAGTGTAAATTGAAAGCAATATAGCTGAAGGTCAAAGCCCCGGTTCAAAGTCACAGCCACATGACCAAGGAGTGCGCCAAAAGGAATAGAAAGCGCATAGGGGCCGCACACGCAGATTAAAATATTAGGATTGAGGAGAAATAATTAAATGACTAGAAGATCATGTGTTCACTGATGGCTGGCCCCTTTCTAAAAGCAGTTTTGCTTCTCAGACTATACCAAATTTGGTAGATTTAGGCTTCAACAACAGGAAGGTTAAACGCTTATTCTAGAAGCAAATGGATGCCAGTCTACAGGAACAGCTGTGCATTTCTTCATTTACCTAAAACAGAGGTGGGGAACCTCTGTCCCAGGGGCCACTTTGCCCACAAAGCCATTCCCCCAAAACCACACTCAGTTATCCACCAGCTAATGTCACTGGATAGCAGCACTGGTGAACAGAGAGCTCACTCTTGCCGGTGCTCCCTTGCCAGCACCTTCCCTGTGAGAAACGTACTGGTGAAGCGGGACCACTCACCTATGGGTCACCTGACATTATCATCACATTAGCTGATTAACAAGGCAGGAGGCCCCGGTCACCTGCTAACATTTGCCCACAGGAGAGGCAGGCAATAAAAATCTGACCCCACCCTGACCTAAAATATTGAATTTGCACTTTTCCAAATTTTCCGACGCAGTTTTCCAACCAAAGAATGTGCACAGAAATGCATCTGTTGGGACAAAACGCCTACAAAGATGCATAAATTGCTGAGGTTGTGGACTCTCCTTTCTTGGAGGTTTTAAAGCAGAGGTTGGATGGTCATCCGTCACGGATGCTTTAGCTGAGATTCCTGCATTGCAGGGGGTTCGACTAGATGACCCTTGGTGTCCCTTCCAAGACTACAATTCAATGATTCTATGAGTCTCTAACATACCAAAGTTCATTATATATGGGGAATTTTAATGTTAGGGAAAACATGCAGTAAAATATTGAAAAAGAGGACTTTTTTTCAAAGAGGACTTTAAATAAAATTGCAGAAATGCGAGAGCTGAATTTAAGACTGGAAAAATAAGAAAGCAAGAGAAAGTGAAGCTGACAGATTCATCTTTCCTTATCTGCAAGCAAGCAAGGATGCCTTTTGTTCTTCTCCCAAGTTCCGCTAACCTCTCCCAGTGTGACTTTTGACCTTTCATAGTCCTAACTTCCTTTTGCTTATATGTCCAAGAATACACTAGTCAAATATACTCGGATTCAACATCTGGAAAAGAACAACAGGTTATAAATAGACACAGATGAAACAGAAATTTTCATCCTTCTCCCTTCAGATCCATTTTCCTTTTGTGTCATGTCTTTTCAGATTGTGAACCTGGAGGCAAGGATTGTCTTGCTTGGGCAAATATGTAAGCTGCTCTGGAAGTTGTTGTTTGTTCGGTTTGTTTACTGAAGAGTGAGATGAACATTCAATAGATTCGATTGATTTAATAGATGAAGAGATAGGTGAGTGGCTCCCCTTAGGAAAGGGCACTATTATTTTGTGAGCACAAATATATGAAGCTGTTGGGAGGGGTTATGAGGAGATTGAGGACAAGGTGTCATCAGTGCACTGGTGATGCACAGCTGCATTTGTCTTTAAAATACAATTCAAGAGAGACCCTGCAGGCCTTGAACTCAGAAGTAGGCTGGATGAGAACAAACAAACTGACTGGCAAAACGGAGGCACTGTGGGTAGGTAATGCCAGAGTCTGGAACTGCCTGCTTCGTATAGGATCATCCTCCTACTGAAAGAGCAGGCTCATAATCTGCGATTACTCCTGGATCCATTTTTATTCCCAGGGGTGGACTTTGGTAATATGGTCCCTCAGTGAGGACAAAATTTGGCGGCACCCCTGCCGCCGCCCTAGAAAAAAATATATAATTTTTATTTTCATAATATTCTCTTTTGGTGCAGTTGCTTTTTATTAACCTTCTCTGTAAGTATCAATATAAATATGTTGTGCCCCCTTGGCTCAGCACCCTGTACAGGGGAACTGCCTGCATGGCCCTAAATATGGCATGGCCCATGTCGGCAGTGTTATATTTGGCAATTTTCCTTTTAATAATAGCTCAAAAATTTCTTCTTTTTTGCAAATTTTCAAGAAAACCTCAACAACTTTTCCATCCGGATTTGAAATGTGGCAACCCTATGCACTGGTAACCTCCAGACTGTTTGTGGGTCTGTGCTTGATTGTTGGTATGTAAGCTGTGGCTAGTGCATAATGTGGCATCTTGGCTGCCCACTGGGGCAGGATATTATCGGGGGGGCATCAAATGTTGCCAAAAGCCACCCCAAAAGGCCTTGATGGCCAAATTCAGCCCTCATTGGACTATCCTGCTCTAAATGATGGCATTATGCTCTGTTTTAGTGTAAGAGGATCAGTTGTGTAAAATTCAAGGAGGAATGTTGCTGTAGAATTGTAGCTATAAAGCACAGCCAATCTTTGCATTTTCTTCCTCTGCTTAAAAGCCAAGCTTTAATTCTAGAAACACAAAGTTTCTCACCCTGAATGCTACAACAGCAGGACAGAGTTGCCTCTATACTACGGCAACACTATTAATAGGATGATTAACATAACTGTGTTCTTGGGAACATGAGCCTGTGTTTTTGTAGGAAGCGATCGCTCCTGGTTAACATAGCACAGGAGGTGATAGAGTCTTAACAGAAATCTGTCTCTAGCTGAACAGCAGCAGCACCAGCAGCAGCAAAAGCAAGGAAGAATTTTGTGCCACCTCCAAGACTAACAAATATACAGCTTCTGTGGGCTTTCAGAGCTGGGAATGGGGGAAGAAATTCAGTTCAGTTTGCATTTAAAGGCAATGTCTGCAACAAAAGACGAACCAAAACAGATCCATCCTTCAAAATTCACATGTCTCTGAACTTTGCAGTGCAAAAATATCCAGCCAAAAATGAGCACAAAGATGCAAATACAAGGGAAATGTGTGCATATAAATACATTGGTGAAAATAGCATGTGGACATGGATTATATTAGGGGAAGTTGTTGTAGGTGAGAGGCTGTCAATAAGCAAAGACTGCACTTATACCCAAGAACTGTTGAGAAGAAAGATGGGCTGTATATCTTTTATGAGATGGCTACCAAGGGGGGGTACAGAGAGCACATATGTAGTAGGTCCCAAGCCAGCAGGGGCCCAGGCTCTTAACTTTCATCTAAAAAAAATACACATGTTAATTGGACTCCTATTTTAAAAAGTTATAAAGTAAAATGTGCAGGCAAGTCTTAAACTTCTAAGCAGCTTCTGTGAGATAAGCTGGCTTGGCTTCTCCCACCTTTCATTGTTTTTAGCCAATGAGTGAAGTGGAAGCTATTACTGATGAGTGAGTTGTATGCACACCAGGAATGTCTGGTGATTGTTATTTTTTTACCTGCACTTTTCTTTCTGGCTGGTGGCTTCTGTTTCCTTGTAATCTCCATTTGTGATCAGGTACTGCCTGGGTTATATTTTTGTACACATGGAGGGTAGCAGGATGCTGGCATAGTTGTATTCTGGTCTTTGAAATCTAAAGCTACTGCTTAATGGTGGAGTGGAAATCCTTGGAGTTTGCCAAGGGGCTATTTTACATGGCACCTGAAGACGAATATGTCAACAATGTGTCTTAGCAGAGAAGAATCTCTTGGGACCGTGTGTGTTAGCATTCTGTAGATCCGTGCAGATACTCATAAGCATGACTGTTTATCTGAAGGTACAAACTGTTCCCAAATCTGAGGCACCTGTGGGAAAGGACACTGTGGCCAAGCTCAGGTGTGCCAATCAGCAATAACATGCCTGGTGACTTGTTGTCCTTTTTGGGTTCATTTGGTTGTATTCTGTACTGATTGCACTTGCCTGGGACTTAGGAAGCTGCCCTAAACCAAAGCACCACCCACACTATGCATTTAAAGCTGTATCATTCAGCTTTAAATGGTCGTGGCTTCCTGCCCTCCCAAGAAACCTGGAAAGTGTAATATGTTGGAGGGGCTGAGAGTTGTTAGGAGACCCCTGTTCCCCTCCCAGAATTACAATTCCTAGAGTTCCCTTGGGACTGACTGTTAAGACACTCTGGGAATGTAAGGTCTCCTAACAAATCTCAGCCCTCTTAACAAATACATTTCCCAGGATTTTTGGGAGGAAGCACTGATTGCTTAAATTGGTGCTAGGGTATTTTAAATGTATATTGCAACTGAGCCAGAAGTCGGATCGTTAATCCACCTAGCCTTAAACTGTCAACATACTGATTGGCAGTGTCTTTCCCTGGTTTCAGAAAAGGGACATTTCCAGTCCTACCTGGAGATGACAGGGAACTGAAGCTGGGACTGTCTACATGCAAGGCAGATGCTCTTCACCCTGAGCCCTTATCCTGCACCAAATCAATATTGCACTGCTTAGGTCTCAGATTGTTGCAGCTCTCAAAGCACCAAAACTCTCCTCTCTCCCTTCAGTTGATATACCTACCCATTTTGGTGATCGCTTTATGCACCTGATGAAGTAACCTTGGCTCATGAAAGATTTTGCCAGAAAGGATCTTCAATGGTAAGAAGCCATAAAAGTATTTGTTGCTTTTGCCAGGACCAACCACTATGGCTTTGGAACCATAGCTGTCAACCTTCCCTTTTTTGTGGGAAATTCCCTTATTGCAGCGCCGTTTCCCGCTGCTTCCCGCTGCTATCCCGGATTGTTAGATATCCCGTAGACTGTCCCTGGGACAGGAGAGGCTGCTGATCCCTTATTTTCAAGGCTGCTGATCCCTTATTTTCAAGGCTGCTGATCCCTTATTTTCAAATCTAAAAGTTGACAGCTATGTCTGGAACTGGTCACTTGAAGTAGGCCTCAATTCAGTGCACAACAGAGAGGACCCCAAGCGTACAAGCTTGGTCAGCTCTGATGTTTTCCCGCCCTCATATACGAGGGTATATTAGTGCTCCAAAAAGTCCCAGGTCCTCCTAGCAGCTGCACAACAAGCAGAGCACAGGCGGCAACTTGCTTTGCAAGCCTCCTTCTCCACAAATTTCCTTAAGCCTGCCCTGGAGGGATCCCCTCTTAAAATGAGGTAGGAGCTCTTCCATCTAAAGAGCTCATTTCATTCCTGAAAGGTAAGGTGTCAAAGGGAAATGTGCCAAGATGAGCAAATGCCTGGAAGCAACTGGTGTACAACTGCCAACAATGTAGGGAGGGCCTTGATCCATCCTCTGCATGAGAGACCACTATGGACAAACCCTGTGTGGGAGCACTGAGAGCCCCATAGGAGGATCAGAAATGGAATCATCACCTGCCAACCTGCTAACCAGACCAACTAGCCAGCCTTTATACAAAAAATAAAGGGACCCACACCTGACATTTGAAATGGAGGCAGACAGAACTCGCCAGAACTCAGTTCTGGCACCTCTCAGGTGGGTTCCATTGCCATTATAAGAGAACAAGGGAGGTGTTCACGGTGAGTTCCGGATGGTGCTTTTCTTCTAGTAAAAGGGTGTTGATACTCACCATGAAGTAAATGCCACATTTTTCACCAGTGCTTTTCTTCTAGAACAAAAGATGCCAGTACTGAGTACCTATGAGTACTCCCAGAAAAAGCACTGGTTCCAGCACCTCTTTTTCTACAAATATATCAGCGAATATATTTATCTACCATGAACAAGATGGCTGGCTGACTGGATCAACAGATAGACAGATAGATAGATAGATAGATACGGATGAGTACAGAGAAAAATAGTAAACTAGCAAGTTCTGTTCTGCCTGTTTCCTAGCTTGAGATGCAGCAATAAAGACTTTATCCAGTCTTTCAAATGTGACCACCTCCAAGATTTACTTAATGGCATTATAGCATTTGACATTTGATTTTCCTTTCCTAATTTATTTATTTGTTTGTAAGTTTTCTTGCTCAGTCCTTCATCATGGGTTCCCGAGGCAGGCTACAAAAATCTGAAAACAGATAAAACCAATACAATTATCAAAACAAGCAACGCCATCCAAATTGAACAAAACACCATGGCAAAACACTGGAAGAGCCTGCTCACACAGATGATTGAGGTACAGATGGATAGATCACGGCAAATGAACTGCCCCTGTTCTTAATCCACTTTGGGTCAAGTGGAAAATAAAGACAGCCACCTTTGTTTGAACATCTGTAGTTATTGAGGTGTTCGCCAAAAACAAAGCAGGCAAGATCATAAAATATAAACAGCTTCCTCCAGAAATATCTGCCAGGAGAAGCTACACAGAATGTTAAGCATTTCCATGAAGCTTCTCTTTTATGAAAAGGGCCCAGATAGGGACGATGAGGAAGAATAAATATCCAGGTGAAGTTAATGAAAGCCAACTTTGTCAGGGCCACCCCAAGCCATTTTGCTGCCGGAGGAGAAAGAGAAGATGATACCTCCTCCCCGTCCTGGGGACAGAAGGCAACTGAGCTGGCAGCTGAATCTTGCCTCAGCTACTGGTGACGAAATAAGCATCCTCCATTGTACCTGAGGCAGCAGGACTGAGAAGGCTGTGTGGGAACAGAAAGGAATAACTTGGGACTCAAGACTAACAGCCAACAGGTTGCTGCCTGATGTGGTTATCTCACTCTGCCTAATGGTAGGACCGGCCCCAACTTTTGTGGGAGGTCACATCATAAGATGTTAAATAACCCAAAGTGGAAAAGGCTTGCATGGTATTTTCCAATACCACACCTTCTTCTCTAAATCAGGAATGCTCCAAGAGAACAAGCTCCCTAGGGTGTGGAGAGACCCTTGGGGAGTAAGGAATTCACCACCAACCCCAGAAGAAAGCTGAGGTGGCTTCAGAAAGGCTCTGCAGCACACTCTCATTCTCCACTGGACACGTATTGCTCCAAAAAGCAAGGCCAGAGAATCACATACTGGATGGAGAACATTTGCCCCCAGCCCACCACGCTCTTTCCTCCCAACTCAGTTCTACTACATCAGGTGTTGGGAGCTTTTGGCCCTTCGGACATTGCCGAACCTCAACACCCATCATTCCTAGCCACTGGCCATGCTATCTAGGGCTGATGGAAGTTGTAGTTCAGCAACAACTGGAGAGCCAAAGGCTCCCAACAATTGTGCTTGTATCTGCATCTCTTGGCCACCTCTAAAGTGTCTTCTGCCTTCCTGATTCTGCCTGCTCCCGTGAAATCCTCCTGTGTTCTCTGGATAAGGCCACATGACAATGATTTTTTCACAATTTGAAGATTGGGAAAAATTGTGGAAAGAAAATTTAAAATTTACTGCATGCACGGCGTTGAAGGAAAACGTTATGAAAACGTTTTATAGATGGTACATTACACCGGTAAAACTTGCAAAAATGTATAAAACATGTAATAAGTGTTGGAAATGTAAAGAAAAAGAGGGAACGTTTTACCATATGTGGTGGGAATGTAAGAAAGTGAGGAGTTTCTGGGAAGTGATATATAATGAATTGAAAAAGATGTTAAAATACACATTTGTTAAGAAACCAGAAGCTTTTCTCTTAGGAATTACAGGAAATGAAATAAGAAGAAAGGACTGTAAACTCTTCCAATATCCAGTTACAGCAGCAAGAATCTTACTGGCCCGGAAATGGAAACAAGAGGACGTACCGACGATACAAGAATGGAGATCGAAATTAATGGACTATGCGGAACTGGACAAATTGACTGGGAAAATAAGATACGTTCGAAACCAAAAGTTCATCGAAGATTGGGGAAAGTTTGTAGATGATCTGAAAAATGTATGTGATATGCAAACAACACTAGTGGGGTTTCAAGAAGCACTGTAAAAGTTTGAGATGTATTGCTAAAAAGAAATAGAAAGGGGAGGGAAGACAAATGGCAATACAATGAAGGGAATGCGTATTGAAGAGTAAATACGGATGATTACCAGAGAAGCGGAAGGAAGTCAAAAAAGATTAATTTGTTAAAACATGGAGAAAATTGTATAATTGTGTTGGAAAATTAATAAAAATGTAAATGAGCGACAATGATTTTTTTCAATATTAGTAGAACCAGTGTGTTTTTTTCGAGAAAAGTAGGTGCTGGAACTCACCATGAATTTATAGTAAGCCATCAGGGGACTCGGGGCAGCCCTGAACAGATGCCGGTTTGACAGCAGCCACTTTTACCACCTGAGGAGCTGCTGAAAACTACTGCAAGCTGCTTCCCTAACTAGTTTGGGGGTTGCCGCTGGTTCTGGTGCAGGTGAAATAAATGTGTCCCACCTTCTTTGTTCTCTTAGATTCAGGCGGATGGCTAAGGCAGCTTGCAAACGCACACAGGGAGGCATGGCCTAGAAAGCTTAAAGTCTACTGCCACTACACAGGAGATGGATTGGAGAAAATGAAATATGAATTGGCCCCATAGCTTGACCAATTGTGACTAGGAACAGCTACAAGCTAGGTAGAGACATAGATCTTTTAAAAAGTGTAGATTCACACACACTAGCCAGCATCTGTTTTGACTTGAAATATTCATTTTGGGCTTCTCAGAAGTACATACAGTGGTGCCCCGCAAGACGAATGCCTCACAAGACAAAAAACCCGCTAGACGAAAGGGTTTTCCGTTTTTCGAGGTGCTTCGCAAGACGAATTTCCCTATGGGCTTGCTTCGCAAGACGAAAACGTCTTGCGAGTCTTGCGATTTTTTTCGCTTTTTTCTCCCTTTTTCTAAGCCGCTAAGCCTCTAATAGCCGCTAAGCCGCTAATAGCACTAAGCCGCTAAGCCGCTAATAGGGTTGCTTCGCAAGACGAAAAAACCGCTAGACGAAGAGAATCGCGGAACGGATTCTTTTCGTCTTGCGAGGCACCACTGTAAAGGCAAGAAGCAGGCTGGGGGAGCAGTGGTCTGTGATGCCACCCACCTGAGAGGTGCCAGAACTCTCAGAACTCTCCAGCTTACTGCGACTGAGTAGACCTATCTGGGGTGCAAATGACTGTGTGGTCCTAATTGAGCTAGGGAGACCCCCTAGGCAGTCCGTGTCTCATGGGCAAAAATGGTCAGCAATTATAATATGTTTGTGACAATTAGGTAATTGCCTCCCTTTATCAAATGCGGTGGATAGGCGCTTCTTAAAATATGGACATTTAACAGAAAACATGCACCTACACGAATATGGCATATGTGTTACTGTAATAGGTTCATGCCTATCTGAATTAAACCCAGCAGAACACCCTCTGTTCTGCATTATTCAAGTGTGTAGATAAAGAAATGCTGTATCTCTTTCTGTGTTACCCACTGACAATAGGCTCACACTCCACACACTGGCACACAATTTCAGCCACTAAGAGGCTTTTAGAAAGCCCCACATTCCCTTCAACATGCCATGAAAACGGCAAATTTTGATCTGAGCTGGAGGTGGCAGGCTAATAAATATATGGGAGGTTTAAAAACAAATATTTCTTTTTTCTGGAGTGCCCATATTTCCTCAACTGGGCTCAGCAGCAGCAAAAGCATCACATGTCTAAAAAATAAAGAGGAATCGGTGAACAGTAGTTTTAAATTGATATATACTTCTGTTATTTTAATGATGTGATTTAAAATGAACTGGCAGTCTTCAGTATCACCCTTGGCTTTATGTCAGCAATGTGTTTGGTTCAGTCAATCACTGACATGGCTGAAAGAGTGAGCTGCCAGTCACCAGCAGGGGGCACTGCAGGGATTTCTTTCTTTAGGCAAGAACACAAAGGAAAGTATCTTGATTATTATTATTATTCTTTAAATAAGGCATATTTTGAGCACAATGTGAGGCTCACAACAATCGTCCCCTAGCAAAGGAACTTTTCCTCTCCTGAACAGAAATTATTGATACTGGAAGGGGAGTAGGGGTGTTCCAAAAATGCCAATTTTGAGTTCTACATGATAGAGGTACCTTGTTAGGCTGATGCTACAGCTTAGCACAGGGAACAGATCACGTTCCTGAGAGCCATTCCTTACCACAGCTCTTCTCGGATTTCTGAGCCACACTGTCTGGTTAAATGTATCTCCTGTTACTTCACAATAGCACATCACTCTCACAGTTCCCCAAGCCACTGTACTGATCATCACAGAAAATTCAGTGTGTTGCGCATTTCATATTATTTTAACAGCAACGTCAAGCTATGATCCCTTAAGATTATATCCTGCTATCACTGTTTTCCTGTTTTCTCTGCTGCAGTGGTTTACTTAAGAAGATGATTATTACTGTTGTTGCTGCTGTTGTTGTTACTATTCTATTTAAATTTATTAGCCATCCTTCAGCAGCAGTTCCCAGGGCAGATTATAACTATTCAAAGTTCAAAAATTCAAAACAGTTAAAAAGAAATTATGGTCACAGGAATAGGGTGGGTCCTGAAAACAAACATCTCAGGGGGCAAAGGGCAAGGTAAGAAGTGTGTTTTCAGCCCTCACTGAAAGCTGAAGAGGGAAGGTGCTGGACGTGCTTAGGGGCTGCCACAGAGAAGGCTTTCTCTCGGGCCACCACCGCCCAAACTTCCTATTTAAAAATAATTTTATTAATGTTATATTATTGCAATTTGTAGCCCAAACCATTCTACATTGAATGAAATAAAGTGGCAGGGGGTGGGGGAGGGAGAGAGAGAGAGAAAGGGACATGTGAAAGGGGGAGGACAACATAACAAACAAACAAAACCTCTATAGATTAAAAGGGAAAATGTCATCATTTACTGTACGTTGTCACTCAAAAAATGTAAAAGCAAAGCTCACCTCTCAATAAATTGTTTTTTTTTAATTTACCGTACATGTATTGTGTTACTCTCATATGTAAGTTTTATCATTAAGCATAGTTGTCAACTTTCAGATTTGAAAATAAGGGATCAGCAGCCTCGAAAATAAGAAATCAGCAGCCTCACCTGTCCCGGGGACAGTCTATGGGATATCTAACAATCCGGCATAGCAGCGGGAAGCAGCGGGAAATGGCGCTGGAATAAGGGAATTTCCCACAAAAAAAGGGAAGGTTGACAGCTATGTCATTAAGACAGTTTGCCAGGTTTTCCTTAACCAATCAGTTATGGTAATGGGATCTTTATTTGTCCACTTTTGTGCAATACACAGTTTTGCTGCTGTTAGCAATGAGGTTGGTTGGGCTGAGAGAAAGTGACTGGCTCAAAGGGAGCTTTGTGGCGAAGCATGGATTTGAACCCTGGTCTCCCAGGTCCTAGTCCAACACTCTGGCCACTATGCCACACTTGATCTCAGATGTCTGCTGCTGCCTGCAAAGGAACCAGTACCTAACGGGAAGGTGTGTAGAAGGCTTATGATTTTTATTTTTGCCTAATTGAATGCATGTTTCTGCAACTTATTATATACACATTTTTTTCCGCCAGGAGAACTGCGTCACAAAATCCAGAGAAGTGTGGCATTTTGAAGAATAGCTGCATTTTGGTTCATGCCTTGTTTCGGGAACTACCAGTACAGATCAGGTTCACATAAAAATGCAAATTGAGCTGAATTCCTTCCCCATCCTTAGGAAGGTGGTGACATAACCTTTGGAGTTCCTGCCAAGTGAAGGGTAGGCAACCCATCACACCACAGACAAGTGAGAAAAGAGAGAGAGAGGGAGAGAGAGAGAGAGAGAGAGAGAGAGAGAGAGAGAGAGAGAGACTAGACATTATTTCTCCCCAGCCCCTTCCTAATCAAATGCCATGACAGGAGCCAGAATATGCTTGAACATGGAGCATGTAACAGCTAGAGAAATTCAGCAAAAAGAAAGCAGAACCCCTATAAGCAAACTTGTGATTATTGCACATCAGCCCATGAGGGCAGTTGAGAAGGTATTATTTATTAATAATAATTCAATTTATGAACTGCCCTTCACTCTTAAGATCCCAGGGCGGGCTGCCACAATTTAAAATGCAACATTAAGAGCAATTTTAAACAACTTACAATCACAAAAATAGGGTGGGTCCCAAAAATATGCATCTCAAATGTACTGCCAAAGAGTATCATCAAAGAGTAATAGTAGTAATCACCCGCCCATGAGGCGAGGTGAAGAGGCCTCCTTGCAGCGCCGGATTTACGTATAAGCTAAACAAGCTATAGCTTAGGGCTCCACTCTCTTGGGGGTGCCCCAAAAAATTAAAGGGAAAAAACTGGATGTGCATTTCCAAAATAGAAGATAAAAAAAAACATAAAATAAAACCTACATACAGCAACAGTGTTTTGTGTTGTGTAGGCTCCTATGATGTAAGTAATGGGCCTCGCCTGCTAAGCTGCTCCCTAAAATATCACTGGTTTGCTCATTTCTATATATAGGGTGCCTACATTCTGCATGGACTGGTTGCATGGCAACATGTGCAAATGGCTTTAGATACCTATTAGGTCCATAAATTACCATATAGCATATATTCAACACAAAAAACAGTGACAATTTGTTGTTGACAAAGGACAGCTGGACATATAAAGGCCCCCATTGCCTTCAGTAGTTTAGGGCCTCATCAAACCTAAATCCGGTCATGCCTCCTTGGGTAGCAGACTCTGGAGAGTTGGGGGGGTGGCAGATCTCCATCCATCGCTGCCCACTGTCCGTTGCTGCTGCCCGCTCCCCTTCAGAAAGAGGGAGGCGCAGCCTTGAGAGAGGTGGCTGGTGGAGAAGGTGCTCAAACCTGTCAGCTCCCTCTCTCATCCCTGCATCTGTCTCCCTTGGGAGAGGGAGACATAGCTGCTGTGAACGAGACACCCCCCCCCTTACTTAATGGGGTTGGTTCACAGTTGCTGCATTTCCCTCTCTCAGGGAACAGGGAGACAAAGAGATGAGAGAGGAGCACTGCAAAGAAGGGGAGGACTGAAGATCAGCCCAGCCTGTAAAGGAGACCTCCAGGTATAGGGCAGTATATAAATTCTAATTCTAGTAATAATAATAATAATAATAATAATAATAATAATAATAATATACACTTTTACATTCTCAGTGTTCGCTTCTTGGCCAACACTGCGTAGGAAATGGCAACTTACACAAACACATATGCTACTGTTGATAAACAGGCAAGTAAAACTGTGGCGGCAGGATGCTTCAATTTATTATTTATTAAACTAATAGCAACTGTTCAAAGAAAATTAGACAGAAGGTCCCAAAACCCTCCTGGAACACTTGGTGGAACTGGGCCAGTCGGAACTAACAAGCCTGCCAAAGCATTCCTCGTTCTCACTGAAAACATTCTGCTTGGACACACACAACTTTTCAACTGTAGAGTTACACACTCTGGTTCCCTGGATGCATTTAATGCAATTTGAGAATCAGAGAGAGAGCTCAGGACATTTTGTTGGTTTGGATGCCTGGAACTGGCACACGCCCAAACAAAGTCGGAACATTTTAAAAGGGTGCTTGTATGGGCAAGAATCAACTCTTGCAGACAACAGTGGAAGTCAAGGATGGGAAGGAAATAAGCTGGTCAGGATATGTTTTGAGGGTGACTAAACTTTGGTCCCTAGGTAAATGGTTCCCTTATCCCCCCTACCCCGAGCTACAATTAGAATGCTTTAACAAGCAATTCTTCTTCCCAGAGAACTCTGGGAATTGTAGCTCTGGGAGGAGAATAGGGGTATCCTAAAAACACCCTCAATAAAGTATAGCTCCCAGAATTATTTGGGGGAAGCCATGATTATTTAAAGTGATATCATACTGTTTTAAATGTAATGTATGAATGTGGCCAATGTCAGAATGAATCGTATGTCTGTATGAATGTCAGTGGGCATGGAGAAAACTATTCATACCAGATAGAAATGTGTCAGTAATACATCAACACTTGCAATGAATGAGCAAAAATGAGAAGCAGCAAAAAATACTTTTTTAAAAAAAAACACCCTATAATGCAGATTAAACATGACCATTTAAAATGCACAAATAAAAATGTTTTTACCCAGTGTCCAAAAAATTATAATGTTGGCACCAGTCACACCTGTCTGCGGAGGTCATTCTAGATTTGGAAAGCCATGGCAGCAAAGGTCCTCTTCTATGTAGCTGCATAATATAGATCCTAAAACACAAACATGTTGGTTCCTGAGCGCAGAATGGGCACATGAAGTACCATAAGTCAAAATTACAAGGAAAACTGGAAGAATCTGCTCTAGCACCAGATCCCTTTGAAGATGGAAATGGAAAGAATGTCTGATTGGCTTTACTCTCCTGCCCAGGTTGCAATGAAAATATGAGCAAAGACTCAGTCTCAATCAAGAGATAGATTTTGAAATAGTAAAGTTCCTACTCTCCCCACTGGGGTGGGGGGGTGATAAAACTGTCAGTAGTCAAAAGGACAGGAAGCAAAATTATGTTGGAAATGGGTGAGAATGCTGTTTTTTCCAGATGTGGCAAGATCGATAACCATATTGCTTACACCCAAAACAAGCTTTGGAGTGTAGTTCTACCAAGTTTACTGTAGAGATAAGAATGTACAATATTTTATGAAGCAGCCTCTATCACAATAACTTTGAGGCAATTGGCTGGTGGTGACTGCCAAGGAGAAAGGAGCATCTGCTCTCACTTTAGGAGTTTATATTCTGGGTCTGGTGAAAGGAGGCAAAATATCTCTGCAAGAGCCTTTGGGGAACACGACTGAGTTTCTCTACATAGCTCTAAAGGGGGGGGGACTAATATTATAGAAAACTTGAAAGAGATGGCTTCTGAGAGAGGAGCGAATAACATCTTCCTAATACTGAACGTATTGCAAACCTTTGACTAAAACATTAAAGTGGTTCTCTAAAACTAGAGCAATTATTAAATATGAATAGCTTTAAAGATAGAATATAACCCAGCCTTTTTGTTTTCAATTCATTTGATACATCGAAAGAAAAACATGCAGCCTTCTCCCATCTTCTGCCAAGATGTGTAAGGGGAAGTGCATTTTATGGAGGAGGAGGGTCGTTAACTTGAGCCTTTTTCCTTAATCAGGCTCCAGATGCCAAATATGGGCTAAGAAAATGTTCTGAAGAAATCAGATGGTTGCTTTGCAGTTCCTGAAAAATATGCCGCAACCATTTCTGTTCATGAAGCAGAATTGTTTTTTAAGTGACTGTGTCGACTAGAAACTTCGGGTCTCTGATTTACAATAAATAGTTGAAAAGAAGACCTTAATCTTTTTTCTTTTCTTTTAAGAATTTAGAAAGTAAATGCCCCAAATGCTGATGGAACCAATACTGCCCCAATACCTCCCACATTTCATCCTGGAGGAGATCTTGTTCTGCCCTTAGGAGAATCTCAGCTCCACCAGAATCCTCAGCACATCCCAGGACTGAGTGGGGGGGTGGGCCTCTGTCAAGGGGTCTGAATGGCTTTACCTTACTGCGACAGCAGGTGCTCTGAACAGCTGGCTCTAAGCACCCGTTCAGATTGATGCACAATCAAGGGCATTGTGGGGAATTTTAAGAGTGGCCAGATCCTGCCCCCTGCTGCTGTTCCATTCGCCAGGGTAGAAGAATACAGGTTGGGGGGGTTGTAAACTATATTAAAATACAATTATTTCTTCATCCCCCTTCACAGCTTGTACCTTGCACTTCTGCATAAAAAACTCATAAAAAAACTCATAAAAAAATAATAACAATAAAAACATTTTTTAAAACGTGAATTGAACTGTGAATTCATGGGCCAATAAAATTCAGTACAAAATAGAAGATAATGTTGCAATTACATAGAAATATACTTTTTTTTTTCCTTCCCCAGCAGCCAGCAAAAAAAAATCTCCCCTGATCTACATTGAGATCAGGGAGGAAACTGAAAACTCTCTCGGTGATATAAAAAGACACACAACCTTAAGCAGAATACAAAGTTTTCAGGAGATCTTTCCAGAAATCTCCTTAGTAGAGAGATGTGAGGAATATCGCGCTAGTTTTCCTGAAGATAATGCAAGTACTTATTTCCCATTTCCTAATGTTCTTTTCCCACTGCAGTACCTGTTGCGCTATGGAACTGTTTTGGATTTTTTAACAATATGGCGCCATGTTGCACTAAATTTCATTCATAGCAAGGGGCATGGTGTGACACAACAGCAGACCTCATCAGACATGTCGCCATCCTTTATGTGCAAGTGAACTTCTGTTCCCCCATAATTCACCCAGGAAAATGGCAGGAAGATCTGCATTCCGGAAGACTGCCCTGAATTTCATCACATGGTGTAATCCATGAAAACAACGGGAAAATTACAGCACAAACCTCCCATGATTTCCCAAATTAAGAGGGTTGCAAACACTTTTTCCCCCTTGGAGACAATCCTTATAGAAATGAGTGCTAAACTGAGGTCCAGCGCCGAGGGCCTTCTGGCGGTTCCCTCATTACGAGAAGCAAAGCTACAGGGAACCAGGCAGAGGGCCTTCTCGGTAGTGGCACCCGCCTTGTGGAACGCCCTCCCATCAGATGTCAAAGCGATAAATAACTACCTGACATTCAGAAGACATCTTAAGGCAGCCCTGTTCAGGGAAGTTTTTAATTTGTGATATTTTAGTGTATTTCTGGTTTTTATGGAAGCCGCCCAGAGTGGCTGGGGAAACCCAGCCAGATGGGCGGGGTACAAATAACAAATTATTATTATTTATTATTATTATAAACTGCATTAGATTCCACTGGATTTCCAGGGCCCTTTTTGTCATGCAGAAGATTGCATAAAAAGTGGAAATTATCAGGTAAGGAAACATTGGGGAAACAGAATTCAAGTGTTGTCTGAATGCAGCAAGAGAACCAAATTGGTACATTTCTTTGAAACAGGGTAGTGAAAGAAAGAGGTTGGTCACGGTCTATGTTGGGGTGGAATGACCTCCTTCAGGCAACATCATGGAAGATGAAGGCAGGCATCAGAGTCCATGCCTGAATGCTGCAGCAAGGCTTTTGAAAGGGTGGGGTATCTGGCCTCCACTTCCAGCTCCAAAATATCTCAATGTGACACTGAGTTTGAGGTAAGGAGCTGAACGAGACACCACAAAACGTTTCCTCTCAACCGATTCCCATCAGAGTCCACTCCTGCTAGTTGCTTTCCAGCAGGTACAGTATTGGATGGAACACAGATGCCACCCAGTGGTAGACGCCATTCCAGTGCTTCACCACATGCTGATATATCATCATCGCAGCATTTCAACCTAGGGTGAAGCTCGCCACAACGCTGGCAAACCTGTCGCCTAAATCTGGGTATCTCCATTCACCTAAGGAGGTCATCCAGCATCTCAGCTAAAAATGCAACATATAGACCATCAAAATACTGTTAAGTGCCAGCAGCAAGAATCTCCAGGGCTGCCTGTGCTTTCCCAGGGTTCATCTTCCTTGGAATTAAGGTCAGTGGAGAGGGTGGCGTCCTTAGGGAATAGTGTTTCATTTACACTTATAGGATGAAAGGGGTCACAGCCTTAATACCGCAACAGATCTTGCTTCTCCATTAAGTGTCCAGGGGAGCCTCAAGTCCAGCACAGAGGCAGGAATAAGGTTTAGTTAATAAAGCTCAATACATGCTTCTGTATCTCCAGCTTCCAGCAACAGCCAAACTCTCACACAATATGGCATGAACTACGCCCCCCCCCCTCCATCCTAGGATGACATGGCATCCAGCCAGGTGAGAAAGGGCCCGTCTATTTTTCTCTCCAGCAACAGGGCAACCTCTTTCTAATTTTAATGGCAGCACTTAACTGGTCAGCTAAGTGCATTACCTGTAAAAAAAGAACTGGTTTGGCTGGTTTCCTCCTTTAGATTCTACCCCACATTACACAGGGTCAAAAGATTGAAAGGGGTCCTGGGTATCATCTAGACTCACCTTCCCCCAAACTCATAAAACAAGAAGACCTCAAGGAGGTAGCTTGCAGAATGAGGGTTTAGCTCCCCTCTCCTGCATGCTCCATTTGCTCTTAAAATCAGCCCCCACCCACCCATGATGACCTCATTTATTTCCTAACGTGTTGCTGGGACCGGTGGAAACCCTGTTGCTGCCACTGCGTAACCCATGCTGTTTGCTCATCGTCAAGTTCAGCCAATGAAAAATCAACAGAGATGGCTTGCAACCCATCTCCTTACAACCTCATTAATGTTTTCTCATTTGCTTCAGTTGAGAGAAGTAGTCTTCACAGGTATTTGGTATTGCGGTCACCAGGTGCAGGATCCTGTGGCTTTGGGAAGGGTACTCGCTTTGTGAGGGCATCTTGCAATGTGTCTGCCTTGTTACTAGGACACAACAGGGGTCAGGAGAACTTCAGTAGTTGCATTTATTTGTGAAAAGCAATTCATTTGAGTGGGTACCTGCTAACCTAGGTACAACCAAAGAAGGTAGTTTCAGTTACACACCAGGCCTGGCCTGTATACCACTAAGCCTGTGGTGCTTAGCTGTGACACAGAACACCACCAGTGTTGAAGCATAGTTTAGCTGTCCGTGCAGTAGGATTCTGGACCTGGATGTATGGAAAGTGGGTGGCAAAAACTCTTGGGCCTACTGAATTCCACAGCAATCTTTGACCTGGCTAGCTCCATAAAGCCGCTGCCTTATTCCAGATTCCTCAATCAGTTAATGACCTCTCTACATATTAGCCGTCTGGATGCCAAATCCGTCCTCATAATGATCTCTCCTTAGCAGCTGTGTCAAGGAGGGACTACAGCAGTCCCATACCCCTCAAGTGTCCCAATTAAATCAGAACATGTCGTTTTAGGGGGCCATGCCCTCATGCAACAGCATGGTGTCCAAAAATGCGAGAGATTGCACAAAATCACGGAGTACAAAAACACGTGGGCTCTTGTGCTGGTCATGTAAATCACACAGCAGCATGGCCCGGGAGACATGCATCCCAGTTTTTGGCCTGGACATGGTGGAGGATATGCACTTCCTTGGTCCCTTGTGGCTGCTCTTTTTCGTATGTTTACACCCGGGATCCCACTTGTGTCTTCTTGAGAATACATTCTCTGGCCAACGACAGGACTCTCCCTTCTTGACTATTAGTCGGTGATGCAGAAGATCCTTCAGACTAGATGATCATGTAGATGTCAGCTTCTCAGTGTCACTTCCCATGGTTGTCCCTGAGACTTCGATCCCAGAAGGACAGTGAGGCTCATACAATTATTATTAGTAAAGGTAAAGGTAAAGGGACCCCTGGCCATTAGGTCCAGTCGTGATCGACTCTGGGGTTGCGGCGCTCATCTCGCTTTACTGGCCGAGGGAGCTGGCGTACAGCTTCCGGGTCATGTGGCCAGCATGACTAAGCTGCTTCTGGCAAACCAGAGCAGCACACAGAAACGCTGTTTACCTTCCCGCCGGAGCAGTACCTATTTATCTACTTGCACTTTGACATGCTTTCGAACTGCTAGGTTGGCAGGAGCTGGGACCAAGCAAAGGGAGCTCACCCCATCGCAGGGATTCGAACCACCAACCTTCTGATCGGCAAGTCCTAGGCAATAGTAATATTAAATTTTAAATCTGCCATCACCAACAAGTCCTAGGGCAGGTTACAACTTAAAATTCAGAATTAAAAACGGTTAAAACTAGTGTTATTTTTCTAGAAAAAGAGGTGCCGGAACTCACCATGAACATGTTCCTTTGGTCTGTAGGGAAGACAGTATCTCAGATATTTGCAGTCTAAGTTGTTTAGGGCTTTAAATGGGCGTGTGGGCCTGGAAATGAACTGGCGTCCAATGCAGCAGGTTTAAAGCAAGGATCCTCAAGACAACCTCAGCCAGTAATCTGGTCACTGCATTTCAGACCAGTAGATGTTTCTGAGTCATGTTCTGGACCAGTAGATGTTTCTGCATCATTGCTCAAGGAGATCTCGTTAGAGACTAAAAAATCTTTTATGTTAGGGAAATGCAACTCAAAAAAACAAGACGAGAGATATTGATCAAAGAGTCTGTCTTCTTGGGTGGAGTTTACTCCCGAGTAAGCATGGACAGGATCAGGCCACCCATGGGGCACAGCAACCTTCACCCTCCCTTTCTGACCAGCAGACCCCTTTGCCCAAGTGGCTAAGAAAAACCCTGAACTACTTTCAAAGAAAAAGTACGCTATGAAGTAATGAAGAAAATATGCCATAATAAAACCACTACAGGCAAAATAAATTTATACACAACACTACTATTTTTCAAAATCCTTGCTCGGCTTTCGATGCCAGTTTGCCTTCTGGGCACAAACACATTCTTCACACACGCTGGGAATGTTGAGGGAAACTAGTCAGCATTCAGAGGCTTAATACAGATTTCCAGCACTCTGCCCTGGGGGCTCCATCGTCAGACATCCATTTGTCCTCAGGAGGGGTTAGGGGTTGAAATGCAAATTGGCAAAACACTGAATCCTTTGTTAGGATTATCAAGGCAAAGCTTGATCTCTATTGCTGTTTAATAATTCCCCGCAATTTTATGGACTTATTCAAATGCTGCAGAATCGCTTCTTAGTGTTTTGAAGGAGCAAAAACAATGGAAGGAGGGGAACCACATTTGCTCACTCAAATCTGTTCTCTAGGGGGGTGGGGGGGTGGAAACGACATACACACTTGACAGCTTATTTACCAAACTCACTAAAGATTTATTGATTTGTCAATCAGTGCCTTGAGCATTTGCTTCTCCCCACAGGAAAATTAATAATTTCTACTGGCATAATATATCCTACATATAAGCTAAGCAAATGCAAGAATCAATTTTGGCTACATTTAAAACATCTAGGAGAAGCAAAATGCTTTCTTGGGGGGGTGGAGAAATATGTTAAAAACTGAAAGCTAATGAAGAAGAAATGCCTGTGTTGTTCCCTGAACACAAAATTATTAGGGCAGTACAAGTGAACCCGACAGACTTTTTAAAGACTCTGTTGGAGGCCAGGGCCTTGGAAAATAGATGCCAAATGGGCTTAGATTAATGCTCAATGAAGCTGCCATTCTTATTGCGAGGTGGACCTGCCTCAGAGCCAAGGCAGAGCCAGTGGTGCACATCCTCTTCCATCCAGGCCTGGGAAGCATTCTCATCTCCAAGTCCACATTCTGTCACAGGTTGTCGTGGCCCTCAGTTCCAGACAGAGAACCGGAACTCCCGGCTTGGCATCTACCAAATATTTCAATGCGTAAATCAGATCAGTATAAAGGCAAGGCACAGGTTATATGATGCAGCAGGTACAGAAGAGATATAGACACTTCTGGCCTCCCACAACTGTCACTACTGACTATGGGGATGGTCAACATGAAAGCTTGTCACTCTAATGAACTTTGGACAAATGGGCTAAAGCTGGGATTACAATAGCCCAGCAATAGAAAGCCTTGAAAAATGCAGTAGAACCTCTACTTACGACCGCCTCAACTTGGGCCTGATCCAGGTTGCAACCGCAGCAAACCCAGACGTAAATACTGGGTTTGCCGTGATTCGTGCATGCGCAGAAGTGGCTGTCACTGAATGCGCCTGCGCACAACGGCATTTCTACCAGCGACCCGGATCGACTTACAGACGGACCTCCAGAACTGATAACATCCGTAAGTAGAGGTTCCACTGTATACATTTGGCAGTGTGTTATAGATTCATAGAACTGTAGAGTTGGAAGGGACCATGAGAGTCATGCAGTCCAACCCCCTGCAATGCAGGAATCTTTCACCCAACATGGGGCTCGAACCCACAACCCTGAGATTAAGATTCTCATGCTCTACCAACTGAGCTATCCCAGCTCTGGTGCTGGTATAAGAACTTATGAACTTTGACTGTTGTGGAAAAAACAACACAGAAACTGTGTGTCTCCAGGGGCATAAAGGATCCAGAATGCTTTTATGTCAGCCCTTGGATACAGCTCTCTACTCCCTAGACTTCTGGCCCCCCTCACTGGATTCAGGTACTTCTTGGGGTCTTGATTTCATCTCCCCACCCTGTTCTAACTCCCATTGCTCCTCAAAATCTGACCTCTATGACATCCCCATGGAATTCATGACACAGGTAGCTTTCCAGGGTCCTTGTGCCACTGCTGGGCGGGGCCAGGTGCATATGTAGGTGGAGCAACAAAAGTGATTCTAGCCTTTGTAAAGCAGGCTACTCTCTACCCATGCAGAAGTCAGATGTTTCCACATACACACTCACCACTCTAGCCTCCAGCCGGCCAGACAAAGGCATTATCCCAACCAAGAAAAAGCACCCCAGGAGAGCACAGAGCAGGCCAGTAAAAAGCAGGGCTTGGGAGAAATGGGTGTGGCCTGCATAGAGAGCATTACCAGGGAGCATTTCAAAGGCCACATTCTGGCCCCAGTACTGAGGTTTCCCCATTTCTGCTTTAATCCAACATGCAAAAGGCTCTGCCAAGTTCATTAATTTGCAGTGAGTTGAGGTTTGACATGCCAAAAGGATTCAAAAGGAAGGATACAAGAACTCCACTCTCCAGTCGCCAACCGAAGCTGAACAAAAATTCTTGGATTTCAGCAGGCTGAGAATGTCCCGAACCCTTCAGTTTTTTCAGAACTGTCAGATCAGCAGGACTGCAGGACACCTTGCCAACTTAGCTAACTAAAATACTTCAACATTCAGCAGAGCAGCAGTGGATCAATACCAGGGTTTGGAGGGACACACTTATGTCATCTTGAATGTCTATGGAGCAAGGATTTTAAATTGTAGTAACAAACCCAAATCTACAACCTATGTACTTTTCATACATCAAGAGCTCTAGCCACACAGACAATAACTGTGATTTGCTTTAAACTGTTTTTAGTATTGCATTTTTAAATTGTTACCACCACCCTGGGTGAAAGGTGGTGGTGGTGACAACAACAACACAGACAGATGGTAGTAACAGGCTATGGCACCCTTGCAGTCGCCCCCCCCTCCCAGCACATTTACTTTCAGACTTTCCAGAACTTTCTTCAGTTTGGCATCTTCAGCTTTCTCTGTGGAGACAACCTGCCCTGCTGCCCCAACTAGTCAAATCTCTTCTCAAGCAAAGTTCCATCTCCTATTCTGGTCTAGGAAAGACAGGTGGGAGGAGGGCAGGATCTAGATTCCATGTGTGTCAAAACTAATTCTTAGAAAATCATTCGTATTTCCTGAAATTATGAGGGGGGCGGGGATCTGAATGTATGGTTTTAAAGGGGGAGATTAAACAGTTTAAAGCTTAAATGTGCACCTCATAATTCCTGTAAAAACACTGCCCTCTGGTGTTGCATCTCAAAATGAAAGAACAGCGAGGTTTTTCTTTTTCTCCTTTCCTGCTTTTCTTTTTTTACCTGAAAGAACCACCTCCAGGGTCATATGGCTTGTTTTTCCGATTTGCAAAGACCTGCACACCAGAGGCCCCTGGGCTTTTGCTGCCTTGGATGGTTGGTGCTTGAAAAACACCAAGCCAGGTTATTATGAGCTGTCTCAGACAATTTACATCAAAAAAGGAGGGGAAAAAACCCTTCTGTACAGAAACTAAATTTAACTGACTCTAAATAGTAAACAGAAGCAAATGATTATTATTGTTAACAGTTCTGGTCGAAGCTTAAAAAGAAGCCTGTGTTTAACGTATTGTGTCAAAAGAGAGAGGGAAGGAGGAAGGGAGGGAGAGATTTGCTACTGAAAACATTGTGCATTGTGGGCACAGGACAGGAAGCATCATTGCTTTGATGCAGGCCATTTCCACAAGGCTTCCACACATGGCATTTGTACAGGTGGACTTTGCAGGTTGTAGACTATCGTAATGGCGACAGTCTTTGCATAAGGGGAATGAATGGCTGAAAATAGTCACCTGTGTAAATAAATACATCTTAAATTATTATTTTTACTATAAAAGTTCTATGAATGCCTAAGAATCAAAAATATTGGAAAAGCAACACAATTCCAATAAAATAAGAATTGTTATTAAAATTAAGTGAATACCTTGAACTGGCAAAATTAACAGAAATGGTAAGAAACCAACCAAGTGAAAAAATCAGGAGAGAATGAGTGTCTTTACAAACTATACGAAGAAAGCTGGTTTCCAAACTTATGACTGGCTTAGTCTATACTAAAAATTCCACAGGTAATCAAATTGTCTTGCCATAAAGTTCAAAATGATTACAGACAACTTAAGGTACAGTGGTACCTCAGGTTAAGTACTTAATTCGTTCCAGAGGTCCATTCTTAACCTGAAACTGTTCTTAACCTGAAGCACCACTTTAACTAATGGGGCCTCCTGCTGCCACCACGCCGCCAGAGCACGATTTCTGTTCTCATCCTGAAGCAAAGTTCTTAACCTGAAGCACTATTTCTGGGTTAGCGGAGTCTGTAACCTGAAGCGTATGTAACCTGAGGTACCACTGTATTAGATCATATAAACTGTATTGTGGTTGAAGGAAGTCTACTTTTTTCTTTCCTTTCCTTTCCTTTTTCTTTTTTGTTGGTATTTCTTTGTTCTCTTTAATTTCTTTTTCCACTTTGTATTTTTGTATTTTTGTAAGCTTTTTCTTTACCTTTTTCATATATATTATTGTAATGTTAATTTTATAATTCATTTAAATGTATTTATCTTTGCATGTATGTAATAAATAAATAAATATTTTTTTAAAAGAATCTAAAATGCTGTTCTGACAAGCCCAGACAATTTTGAAGATTGACAAAAAATGGATGAGATGCATCAGTTAAAGGTATGGGTCACATTAAATGTGATCAACCTTCAGTTGTGTGTATCTGAAAGGGATGGGTGTGGGGAGTATGTATCAGTCTTCAGGCATTCCCAAAATAGATGCTGGAACATGTGAATGACAAATGTCACATATTCACTGAAATGCATGTGCCTGTGTGCATTACTCCTTGCTTTTTAAACGTTCCCCCAGGGTCACCTATACTATAGCAGAACATGCTTCTCCATTACTAAAATGCTCTTAAATCTAATTTAATTACTACATACTATATTTCAAGTGTATTCACAATTTTCACTGCATAGTCTTTTGCCCCAAATGCAAGTACCCTCCCAGTGTACCTGTGCCAATGATTTTCATTTAAACATCTGTTTTGCAAATGTGCTGCTTCTTGCTGGCTGATAAAACTATCTTTACTTTCAAAGAGATTAGTTACAAAACAAGGAATGCCATGAATGAACCCCGGAACATTATGAACAGGGTTTGACGGAAAACCTGGGGGAACCTTTGCATTTAAACATTATTGCTTTGTCAATATGCAAAACCCGTGATTTATAAGTAATGTCTAAGAGGCATTTCCACACATCACAGCCTCCAATACCAAACCTGAAACCACCTTTTACTTCAATAGCACTTTAACAGTTCATCTTCAAGTGCACCCCATTGTGTATGTACCAGTATCTCTCAGACACGAGGAGAGCAATCCGTCCTCCCCTGACCGAGAGTGTCCCAGCTCAAAGCTCAGTGAAACCACACTCCTCTGTTCCATCAGAGCCAATGAATAAAGCAGGCTAAGACCCTTTAAATGAAGAAATACTCATCACAGAAGGAAAAACTAGCTAGTGAGACAGAGCTTCAGCTCACTCTAAGCATGATTGCTGCTGAAACAGGATTTAAGTTCTTCTCTTATGGAGTCTCCAGGTGGTGTCCTGCACAGAGATTGTCCAGGGTGCCATCAGATCCTAAGCTATTTGCCTTGCCTCATCCTAGGCCAAGAATAAGGGAGCCTATGGCCCTCTGGATGTTGCCAGACTCTGACTCCCATCAGCCCCAGCGACACAGTCAATGGGAAGGGTTGATGGACGTTGTAGGCCAACAACATATGGAGGGCCACATGTTCTCCGTCCCTCTTGTAGACCTCACCCTACTTCTCCTTGTCCTGGTCTGTTTGCCCAAGTCTGAACTCAGAATGCTGGATAGGCTAATGTACTCAAAAATAAGCATTTTAATCTGTTTCATATGTTGTTGTGGGTTGCTGCACAGAGTCTTGTTGGCTGACTGCAGCATTCAACATCTAAAATTACAATAAACATACCCTTGATAGCACATCAAAGATGTGCAAGTTGAAAAGTATCTGAAAGGAACACTACCTATTGCTTCTTGGCTGGAAAAAAAAAGAGCATCCGCAATGTGCAGCCTTAAGCATGATAGTCAGAACAGGAGGGATAAACTGAGTCATTCTCAGAGATCTGTCGGAAGGGAAAGAAGCAGGATCTCACACCAGGAAAAAGAAAGAAAATCTTAAAATAGAACATGAAGGATCTCTCTACATGATAGATACAGAAGGATCACAGTGCAAAGTCCCTGTTGGTCTTGTCCACTTTTTTATACACTTGTTGCTTTATATTTTTGTTATTATTAAATCTCACTAATGTTTTAACCTACTAAAAACGCCACTGAAGATAAATATCAAATCAGTAGAAGCTGCATGAGACAAAGAAGAAAAATACATCAAAGGAGAAAAACTAAAATAAAAATACACAGGGCACAACCTACATGGAACATCTGGTGTGCAAATAATGGCAGGAAGGAGGGCAACAGGTGAAGTGGGGAAAGGAAGGTGCAGCACGATGTCAAGTGGCTTCTCCCTGGGTTTTTGATAGACAGATTTCCTAGGCACATTGTCGTTGGTAGAGGGCACTGTCACCAATTCTGTCATCAGTGTATTGCAGTTTGCATAGGTCAATTTCTGTCAACATTATTGTTGTATTGATGTGGCAGTGCTGACTGAAAATTAAAATGGGATTGGATTGAGTGAGCATAGAAAATGGACTAACCTGTACCTGAATAAGCTTGCATTCATACAGCAGTTTATTCCATTTCCCTGATGTTTCCCTAACTGTTAATTTCTGCATTGTATTTGTGTTTTCACATGACATAAAAGCCACCTCCAGAAAACTAAGGGAATATAGCACACGTTGAGAGTTCTTTTCTATGTTACTTGATTCCAAAAAAATCTGTTTGCAGCCCCCCCAAAAAAAAAAAAATTGCAGGAGGAAAGTGGCAAAATTTGGGGTGGTTATACTGGCATACAGTTCTTTCCTGCGATTTTCATGGGGAATCATGAAGGAGCAGATGCAGGAATGTGCAGAAAGGGTGGGAGAGCAGCAACATTGTCCAATGATGTTCACAGTACTGTCTCACCACACCCACTGGTGTGCATGAAATTTAGTGTGAAATGCTAGTAAAAAACAACAACACACAGTTCCATAACACGACTGGTACTGCAATGTGAAAGGAACATTAGAAGACAGAGGTGCTAGCATTATCAGGAAAACTAATGCAATATTCCCCGCATCTGGATGCATCCTTAGCCAGACACACAACGTTCCATATAAGGGCTTAATAAATGTGAAAGAACTAAAGGGAAGGAATGGAAAAGTGAGGCTTGAGCATGTAGGTGAGAACAGTTACAAGCTCCAGCAAATGTTTCCAGAGGCAGAACCCACACACTAATTCAGGGGTGAGCAGAAGGTATATCTGGATCTACCAGAAGATCTCTCTGTGATTTGCAGTAGCAAAGCTTTTTTTGACTCCCAATTGTTGAGCAATAGCAACAGCAGAATGACCCTCTCTCTACAACCTTGGTTCAAAATTATGCAATTGAAATGAAAAAAGCTTGTGTTAACCAGAAGAATACGGTGTGTGAGCTCCTTGCATTTCTGATAATAAAAACCTAATTCCTGGGCTCAGGAGATGCCTTTTGCACCAGGTTCCATTTGAAAGATCTCAGGGTTCTAGTAGAAAATGAAAGTAGGTCACACAAACATGAGGTCTGTCCAATCCAGCGTTGCCCTAAAACACTTCATGCATTACAAAGCAGTCTGTATCTGTACTGGATTTGAAATTGTTTTTAAGTATGAAAGTGTTTTTTGAGCTTCATTATAGTGAGGTTTCAATGGGACGCAACAGACAACCTTTGGGGGCCAATTGATACCTGAGGGTGGCTTAGTCAATCAGGCTGTGTACAAAACACATTCGAAACATATTCTTTCCCTCAAAGAATTCTGGGAACTGTAGTTTATCCCTCCCTGAGTTACAATTCCCAGCAACCCTTCACAAACTACAGTGCCCATAATTCTTTGAGGGAAAGGATGTGCTTCAAATGTGCTTTAAACGTTAAGTGTGTACACAGCCTCAGTCAGGTTACATCAGTCTAGAGTTGCCAGAACCTTGGATAGCTCCAAAGAGAGTGCTTGCTCTAAACAGGACAGTATCTCCCTATTTGAGTCTTCCCAGGCTTTAAGAAGGATTGTGGAGGCCTTTCTGTCAGTCCCCCCTACACACTCACATTCACAGGTATGTTTGAGAGAGGGGGCCTTCTCAGTGGCTGCTCCCAGATTATGGAACTCCTTTCCATGCAAGACCAAACTGTCCCCCTCTCTGCTTTCCCTTTGCTGGCAAGCAAATACAGTCATACCTCATTTTACGTTTGCTTCATGTTATGTTTTTTCAGGTTACTTCCGGGTTCCGCAGCTTGCTCATGCGCAAGACGCACAAAATAACGTCACGCACATGCGCAAAAGCGGCGAATCCCAACCCGCGAGTGCATATGCACCGCTGCAGGTTGCATTCCTTTCATGTTGTGAACGGGCCTCCGGAACGGATCCCATTCGCAACCAGCGGTACCACTGTACTTATTTGTTCAGAAAGGTCTTTCCCACTAACCACCTGTTGTGTTATTCACACAGTGCATAAACTATAGTACTTGCTCTCACGGGAGGCAGTGATGGTAACCAACAGGGATAGCTTTAAAAGGGTGTTTAACAAATTCATGAAGGACAAGGCTTTCAATGGTTATGGATCCATAGTTGTAGGCAATAATGCTGCTGGTGTGTGTGTGTGTGTGTGTGTGTGTGTGTGTGTGCATGAAAGAGAGAAAATTCTACCTTCCTGAAGAAACCAGAGGCCTTTCTCCTGGGCATGGTCGGCCAACTGGTGTCAAAGAAGGATAGAACATTTTTTATGTATGCAACAACAGCAGCAAGAATACTCATTGCAAAATATTGGAAGACACAAGATCTACCCACCTGGGAAGAATGGCAGATGAAGTTGATGGACTACATGGAATTGGCGGAAATGACTGGCAGAATCCGAGACCAGGGAGAAGAGTCGGTGGAAGAAGATGGAAAAAGTTTAAAGACTATTTACGGAAATACTGTAAAATTAATGAATGTTAGAAAAATGTTGGAATGAAGTTATATGGCTTTAGCAGAAATGTTATAAGGAATTAAGGACAAATAGATTAATAGAGTATTAAAGGGGAAATAAGGTTAGAATGTGTTAAGATAATTATAGGATTAAAAATAGAGGAAGATGGAAAGGAATTGCTGAAAGAATTAATAGAAGTGGAATACAAAAAGGGAGGTGTGAGGAGGTCACGGAAATAAGGGAATGAAAGATAAGATATTGAAACTACTTGGTGTGTTTTAAATTGTGTTTGTTTTGTTTTGTTAGTTTAATGTTAGTGTTTTGTTAGTGTAATGTATAGGGTTTTTTTGTATTGTATTGTATTGTATTGTATTGTATTGTATTGTATTGTATTGTATTGTATTGTATTGTATTGTATTGTATTGTATTGTGTTGTGTTGTATTGTATGGTTTTTATTCTTTGTAGTGTTTAAACTGTTGGAAAAGGTAATAAATATTATTTTTTTAAAAAATGAAAGAGAGAAAATTCATCACTGAAACATCAAGTATAGTCTGCTCTTTTTTCACTGCAAAGAAAAATATCAGTGTTAAAGTTAGCCTACTTCCACTTCTTCCACTGAAAATATTCCCTAGATGGTCCATTAGCTACGTACTTCATTTAAAAGAAAATGGCAAAACATACACACAAGCTGCGAATGAACACAAAACACTTCAAAGGCAGTGCAAAATCATATAGCAAACACAACAATAATTATGTTGAAACATATGTAAAAATTGTGCTCATAGTGGACAGTGAGAAGAGTAATGTTGCATTTGATGGAAACCAAGCTGCAGGAGAACAGAAACAGGTCTGTTTAAAGTGAATATGTGACAGAATGGATATTGATAACTTTGTCCCTCCCTAAACTTCTGCAATGCAAAACCAGGACGATTTGATACATCTAAAGTGGGCTTCTGCCTTTGCTGCAGCAGCAGAACATTTTGATAGGGCTGACTGTGAGCATAAATCGGGGCATAAATCAGAGCATAAATCACAGGGCTGACTGTGAGTGTAAATCAGAGAATCTCTCTCAGCCCTATTGCACTACTCCCACAAGCATGCACAAGCATCCTGAGTTAAGAAAGTATGCCACGTGTTTCAGAAAAAAACAGTATGGCCAATGGAGGGATGTGCATGAAATGGGAAGCATGGAAATGACTCTGAAAATATGCCTGCTGTTTGTTATCTCTATAGGCTCTTGTAATTAAGGGAGGAAACATATCGGAAACAATGAACAAGCCACTTATGCTGGGCATGCCTACGATGCAGGATGGCACTGGTCTGATATGACATTTATCTTCACTCATGAGTAAACACTTGCTAACTCACTAGTGGTTATGCCACTTGTGATTTATCAGTCTACTCACTCCTGAAGATAAATGTCATATCAAACTTCAGTCATCATGTAATCTGGCAACATTAACTCACTGTGTTCTTTCCCTTGTAGGTTTAGATTTCATAATAAATATTAACATTGTCATCTGGTGCCCAGCATAAAGAAGCAGCAGTGGGTGCTATATATGGCATTTTCAACCTTTTTTAGTCCATGGCCTCCTTAACCAACTACATTCTTCCTGCAGTACCCCTATGGGGCTCAGCAGCCCTGTTTTGCACCCCTTGTCTGCAGAGTTGGCAGCCTCTCACCCTTTTTTGAACACCCTCCCTTGTGGAGTGTTTTCTCAGCCTCCTCTCCTCTCCACTCTCCTTGAGAGTCTTCTGGGTAGCTCCCTGGTCTCTGAGCTGCCCCCCCAACCACCCCAAAGAGAGGTGCCTCCCAGAGGCACTATCCGCCTGCGGAGCTTATAGCTAGGGCTGCTGCAATAAACAGCTATGAAAGCCTTGGGGAGGCAGAGACGCAAGAGGGCATCAGAGGAGGGAGGGAAGGAGAGAGGGACAGAGGCCAGGGTAGCCCACAGCACCCCTGACCATCATTCAAGGCACCCCAGGGTGCCACGGCACACTGGTTGAAAACCACGGATATGTAGTTTTCCATAGCGTCTGTGACTGCAAGGTAAAACTCCATTCTAACCATCCATTTTGCTTTAATTGTTTCAAGGAATAGTGCCAGCTTTCTCCACTTCCTTTGGGAGGCCGTTCCACACATAACTACATATACCTCGATTTTCTTTTGCTTAATTTTATTTTAGTATTCCTACAAATACTCTCTTGGACCACTCTAAATAATTCATCTCCTTTCTTTGATGTTGAATCCCCTTAAACTATTTGCCATTTTTCATGTTCCCTGTTCAGCCTTTGTTTGGCCAATCTGTGTATTCATTTAATTCCCTTAATGTTCCTTCATAAGTTAGTTCTTCAGTGAAGGCCTCTGTTATTTCCTGTGTTGCACCTCTGCAATCTGAAATCTGAAATCATTCTGAAAGTTTAAGAAAACGCAGAATATGCTCAGAACCATTTGTACTTTTATCTTCAAAGGAATTTGAAACAAAGGGGAGAACACATCCATGTCTCATTGTCATGACCTGGAGGTCATTGTTGTGAAAACAAGGCCAGGAATCTGGAGTAAGAATGGGAATCAATGCCAGGTCTCACCCCTGGTGTATCTAGTGACTCAAAAGCTCTCACACAAAAACCACTTGCCTTCTTCTGATTCCAGCTCAGAAGTCCGAAAACAACCACAGTCTCCCTCACTTGGCTGATGATGACTAAAGCAGGCTTGCCCCTTTTAAATTAAGAGACTTCCCTCTGAGAAGGCAGAGCTGCCTACTAAGCTACACTTCCTTTTCAGCCTCCATCTGAGGTGGACTATGACATTAATGGGTTGAAATGCAGCAAGGTTGCTTTAGGCACCAGGCAAAAACGTTCCTTTTTAACCAGGCCTTTGGTTGACCTGATGGACATCCTATACCCTTTCAAAATGTGGCTCTTTTGGGGGGGTGTTATTGGGTTATTGTTCTTATTTTGATTTTATATATTTTGATTTTTTTTCTGTGAACCGCCCTGAGACCTCCGGGTGTAGGGCGGTATATAAATTCATTCATTCATTCATTCAATAAAAACAGGAGCATTACTCACAAAACTACAGGATACCAATGAATTCTGGCAAATGTCATGAGTACGCACAAAACAAAACTCAAAACAATCTCCAGAGTTCCTGGGAGGAGGGGATTGATCATTAAACCACTCTGTAAATTATAGCTCTGTAAGGGGAACAGTGGTCTCCAAACAACTCTCAGCACCCTTAACAAACTACACCTCCCAGGATTCTTGGGGGGAATAAGCCATGACTGTTTAAAGTGGTACGATACTGCTTTGAATGTATAGTGCAAATGGAGCCTTACAAGGCATACTTCCAGTGCAGTCTCAATCACTCCCATGCTGGAGGGGTCAACAGCCACAGAACTCAGCCATGGCACAGCTCACTACTCTCAAGGAGCAAGAACAATAGCGGTATCAGATCAGAAGCCCTCTACATCTTGCTGAAGCAACAGCTCATCCTTCTGTGTTCTGGCCTTCACCTTCCACAGTGCTCTGCCCAAGGTCCTAGCAGCCCTTGCTGTGTCCATAACGCTCCTGTAGTGGACTATCTTCAATTAACCACTCCAGCTGTGATCTTTTAATACAGTTTTTATTTGGTCAGAACAACGGTGGCCACTGAGGAACCCACAAATGTAGAGTTACCCATAGGCCTTAAAGTTACCTAGGTTTATAGAGAGGCATTCCCTCGCCTTAGCTTTACTCATATGTAGAAATCAAATCACATTCTCAGAGGGAAAACATGCCTGCATTATCAGAGCTGGAAACCCAATTCAGCTGAAAGGATTTGATGTCTACTTTCTATCAAAGGGGTATAGGGCTGAGTTTTTTCCTGCACAAACGTTCTTGACACATACTTCATATAGTCTGCGAATTCAGATTCTCCTAACAATATATATGGGATAATGTTCCTGTGTGTGTCAACTTTTATTGGTCTGTGACTGTAATTAATTAAATGTGTCTATCTATCATGAGTGGCTCTGTCCTAGCAAGTGGATTTGCTACTACTGCCACCAGATTCCATTCTGAGCTGTGATAGGGGTTTTCCTAGAGGCAGGATATGGGGAAGCTAAAAAGCAGCAGAGGTTGTGAGTTGCTGGCTGCCAGAGCCTCTATGTGTGAAAATGCAAATCTAAACCTTGGCCTGAACAAGGCAGATTATGAATCAAAGTTATCTGGAAATACTGAAATTAGAGAAAGGATGGGTGCAAGTGCTTCCTGATCCCCGAAGGTCACCCTTAAATAAAGTTGTCAAAATGGAGAACAACTATGGCAGAAATGCTCTGAAATGAAAATATCACTAATAGACAATATCTAAAAAGTCTAAAGTGGCAGTAGCAATTCTCCTTTGAAAAAGCAAAGGCTGTAAAAGCCAGCTGGCCTTCTGCTCAGTGAGCTTCAGGCTAAGAGGACATGGCACTCAGCTCGTCTCCCTGCCCCCCAAACACAGGCCAGCCTGAGGCAAAGCCAGCTGGAATTCTCCTTTGCCGGTCAAGTTGTGAGCATCATATAACTCTTCTCCAAATTTGGTCAGCCTGAAGCCCAGAGAAGAGTCTGTGACACTGGTCACAGAAAATCAACTTTAAAAAAAACTAAAACAAAAAACTTATTAATGTAAAGTCAAAGGTACAAAGCAACATTAAAAAAAAAAAAATCAAGATTACAAAACAGAAGAGCAGACCAGAGTTTGTATTTTGCCGAGCTGCAACTCGACAATTTTCCAAATAAACAGAGAGCAGATAATGCTGAAAAATAAAAGCAGCTAAACACATCTTGAAAGTCAAATCTCATGATTTAGTGGGGGAGGACAGTTTTGTATATCTGAATTTGACACGTAAGGAATGGAATCCCACCAAATGACATAGAAATGGCTCTGCATCTTCCATGCATAATTTGTGAGTTATTTTCCATGCAGCAGCCACAGTCTACATATTCTTGTACTGCAATGAGAGGTTGAAGTCCCATAGTGTCTTTCACTTCTAGGTCAAAGAACTTCTTGCTGCAGCCAGAATCCATGTAAGATATTCCTTAGATTAAGAATTTGCTGCTTGATCATGTTCAAAAGGGCAAGTTGCAGAGAGGCCTGAATGTGGCATTAAAAATGTTGACACTTCTTCAAAAACATCAAAATTTAATGCCCAGCAGCTTTTGGCAACCACTCTTCTACACACACACTCCAGCACATCTACTTTGTGTGTGTTCTTCACCCTCTCTCTCAAGGTTAAACTGGTTTTATCAATTTAAAAAGGCACAGGCTGGCAATTTCAAAGGAAATTAGTTATTTCAGCTTCAAAGAGGAACAGCTTCCTCTGGAGGCCAGGTTCAGGGATGGCTTTACTATGTTGTCCTCATGAAGTGACCTGCTTCAGGTGGCACCATGAACCCCGGCAGACAGGTGAAGGCAGAAATTTGTGTCTGACCTCTATTTTCAGTGAGCAAAATATCTCAGTCTGACCTCACTTGGCTTAGAGTGCCAGAGGAGGTTGTCATAGGTTGATTTTCTACTGTTCGGCCCTTTGAGACAGACGTACTTGCAGCCATTTTTTGAGATGGTTTAAGCAAAGGATTATAATTTATTTCTGCAACCAAGGACATGAGAACCTCCTGGCCAAATAACAGGAGCTAAGTAATAAGAAGCTTGCATAATAGCTTTTTGAACCTCCCTCCTCCTTAAATGCCATGTAAACTGAAATTCCCTAAAATTCCATTTTGCTTTTTGATTATTATAATTCTGTCCTGGAGGTTTATTCACACTTGCACCCACATGCCTCCTTGTGTTTTTGACTAAGGCTTTTCATTAGTAAAAAAATGAAAAAGTAACACATTTTTAAAGGAATTAACGGTGCAATCCTATGTATGACCACTCAAAAGTAAGCCTCACAGAGTTCAATGGCATTTATACCCAGGTAAGCATGTGTATGACCACAGCCTTGATCAAGAAAAATAGGATATATAAAGTTAATATTAAATAAGAGGCATTGTCATGGCATTTGTTACTCCAGTGATTTGTAATAAGCTCAATTTCTCAATGAAATTGTATGTTGTAGATCAGGGGTAGGCAACCTAAGGCTCAGGGGCCGGATGCGGCCCAATCGCTTTCTCAACCCAGCCCACAGACAGTCCAGGAATCAGCATGTTTTTACATGAGTAGAATGTGTCCTTTTATTTAAAATGCATCTCTGGGTTATTTGTGGGGCATAGGAATTTGTTCATTATTATTAGTTTCAAAATGTAGTCCGTACCACCACATGGTCTGAGGGACGGTGGACCAGCCCACGGCTGAAAAAGGTTGCTGAGCCCTGTTGTAGATCCTCAGCCCTACTGCAGCACATGAGCAGGATTAAGAAGACACCTTCGATGCAAGCTTGGAATAGGTGGAGTTTCTCCTGATATCCTGTGAGCTGGTGTGGTTTGTGTCACTCAAGTTAACAAATTGGTCAGCAATGCAAGACAGTCAACTACTTCACCTTTTAAACAACCAAGTAGAATAGTTTTGGGGAATGTGCTGAATATTGTACCCAGCAATTTCTTTAATCTCCTCTCCTGAGCTCCTGCCCCACAAAAGGGTCTATCATGACAGCATCCACAGAGACCGCCCCCCCCCATGGTACCATTGAGTCCCTACATTTCCTTTCCAAACAAGCTGGGGGCACAGCGATGTCAAGTGTGTTCCAACTTCTGCGTCTCAATTGGCTGGAAACATCCTAGGTTCTGTTTAATGCTCCCCATAGATGGAATCAATTAGAACAGAATCTTAAAATGGTAGCACTGAAAGGGATTCCAAGGGTCATCTGTTCCAACCAATCCTGCCCAGGGCCATCCCTGGGTGGGCTCAAACCCCCAACTTTCTGGTTGACAGCCAGATCTAGGAGTCTTGGTTGACCACAAACTTGACATGAGCCAACAGTGTGACGCGGCAGCTAAAAAAGCCAATGCAATTCTGGGCTGCATCAATAGGAGTATTGCATCTAGATCAAGGGAAGTAATAGTGCCACTGTATTCTGCTCTGGTCAGACCTCACCTGGAGTACTGTGTCCAGTTCTGGGCACCACAGTTCAAGAAGGACACGGACAAACTGGAACGTGTCCAGAGGAGGGCAACCAAAATGGTCAAAGGCCTGGAAACGATGCCTTATGAGGAACGGCTAAGGGAGCTGGGCATGTTTAGCCTGGAGAAGAGGAGGTTAAGGGGTGATATGATAGCCATGTTCAACTATATAAAAGGATGTCACATAGAGGAGGGAGAAAGGTTGTTTTCTGCTGCTCCAGAGAAGCGGACACGGAGCAATGGTTCCAAACTACAAGAAAAAAGATTCCACCTAAACATTAGGAAGAACTTCCTGACAGTAAGAGCTGTTCGACAGTGGAATTTGCTGCCAAAGAGTGTGGTGGAGTCTCCTTCTTTGGAGGTCTTTAAGCAGAGGCTGGACAACCATATGTCAGGAGTGCTCTGATGGTGTTTCCTGCTTGGCAGGGGGTTGGACTCGATGGCCCTTGTGGTCTCTTCCAACTCTATGATTCTATGATTCTATGATTCTAAGATGCACTGACCCACTGTGCCACCCAAGGCTTACAGACTGGAAGGAGACTAAGTGTTGCTCTTCTGGGCTCCAGAATGGCTCCACCCTCCAGGCAGCCCTCAACCAGACCTTGCTATGAATACTTCCGGGTCAGGCCTGGGTCTATGCTGCGCCTGAAGTCCACTGGTTCCTTCTCACTGTGCTCCTTGTTCTCTGATTCCTGCTCCGTTGACAGGCAACCTAGCTCCTAGCCTTGGTGTAGTGGTTAAGAGCAGTAGACTCGTAATCTGGGGAACCGGGTTCGCTTCTCCGCTCCTCCACATGCAGCTGCTGGGTGACGTTGGGCTAGTCACACTTATCTGAAGTCTCTCAGCCCCACTCACCTCACAGAGTGTTTGATGTGGGGGAGGAAGGGAAAGGAGAATGTTAGCTGCTTTGAGACAACTTCGAATAGGGATAAAGCGGGATATCAAATCAAAACTCTGCTGCTGCTTGCCCTTGCCTCTAGCCCTGGTTCTCCCTGCTGTATCTGTGTGTTTGCCCAGTCACAACTCCTAATTCCTGGCCTTGCTTTACGCTCTTTTTAGTGCTTCTCATCCTAATCAGACTGCTTCATCAGTTCCAGGTGTGGACTTGCAGTTGACTCTGTTTCTTGTCCTGCCAGAACTGCATTTCAGTTGTCTCTGACCAGCCACCGATGTCGGCCGCACAATGAAGCTGTGTAGGTTTTTTAAGTGTATGGTTTATAATGCTCTTGTGGGGAGCGATATTGCGGGAGGTTTGCAGGTTCAGAATTATTCAGTTCATTTACAGCAATGCCAGCCTTCCATCAAATACTAATTTGGAGATGTGCCGTGTCTGTCTTTCAGAACTCAAGAATCAGTGACCTTTATCTCTGCAGCTCCCTCAGGGATGCACATTTTAATACATAACTGGATGGTATAAATGCAGACATCTTTTTCAGGACTTACAGTCTTATTGAGAATGTTCATACAATTGGCCTTATTAAAAGGCATTGAGATATAAAATGTTTTTAATAGCAGTGGCAAAACCTGTTGCTTTCGAGCTCATATCAAAGTCCTACTTTCAAGCTGAGTTACCAACATCTGTCTGCAATATTCCTAATGGACTTGATCTGCAGAATACATTGCTCTTGTTGCTTTAAATGTACCTGGGCTGCATTTGACAGCTTTGGGAGAATACCCCTCCCCACTTCCATCATGAAACTTGAGTTTACTCACTTAGGTTCCGTTCACACTGCAGTTTATTCCATTTCTCTGATGTTTCCCTGTTAATTTCTGCATTATATTTGGGGTTCCAGAAACAAATGCATTATAGTGCCTGATTAACACTCATTTCCATGTTGATTCCAGAAAAGTCCATCAATAGCTCCTTTGCCCTGGAAAATCAAGGGAGTAAACTGACAAATTATGGGGTGATATAGCAGCATACAGTTCTTTCCTGCCGTTTTTGTGGGGAAATCATGGAGGAATAGAAGAACACATGTGCAGAAAAGGTTGGGGTGTAGCAACATTGTCATAGAGCATTTGTGGGGGGGGGGGGCAAAATTCCACGGTTGGGAACGTACTAGAAATTTCCCTGTTGGAATAAATGGAAATCATTGACTCATTATGTGAATGCTCACCTAATGAACAGTTTCCAAGGAATGCATTGTGTTTGCTAAGTGGAACTTGCCTGCTTTTATGCTGCTATGTTTATTATTTGTTCTAATGATATTTTGTTTTTATATCATACACTGCTGAAAGATTTTAGAAATATTAAGTGATTTCTAAATACTTCAAAATAAATAAACAGGCACATATAAAGCTGGAGATTTCCTGCCTTATGTTCAATTATACCAGCACTGTGTGAGGTCAAAGCAAGCTGGATAATGCGAAGCGCAAGGCAAACGGCTTCCTTAATGAGCTCCATACCTCACAGAAGAAGAAAAAAAGCACCAATATTTTCATCAGACTGACTTGCCCGGAGTTTCTTCTGCCTTGACTGGTATAAACCCACACAAAATATTTCTTCAAAGACTTGACCATGTATTAAAGCCCTCTCAAGAAGATGAGCCCAGGGATGCAATCAACACCCCCAGGATTCTTCACCGATCTCTACAGTAGCACCTTCAGCCAGATATCAATATTTTCTTCATAGTAACGAGGAATAAAAACTTGTACCTGACATCTGAACAAAACCTTCTCTTGCTCTCGCTGTTTCTTTCTCCCTCCCCCTCCTTTTTTTGGCTGTTTTCTGTTTTGCAGGCTTTCATGTTCAAAAAAAGGCACACCAAAAACATTAAAAGCCCCTGAGTTAGGATGCCTTCAATACTGGGGGAGCCTAAAGGCTATCAGCTTCACGATCAAGAAAACACAGCCTTGCCTTGCCTGCCTTATGATCAAATAAACACTCCTACACATTTCCCTTCCATTCAGTCTCAAAATTCAGTGAAATAATGAAGGTTTTATTAAGGAAACCTAAGACTAAAAATACACACGTGTGTGTTAGTTCCATGTGTTTTGACTTATATAACCAAAAAATGACAAGGTTGTGGGTGTTTTGCAGCAGTTCTTTGCATGATAAACTGCAGTGTCAGTTTTGTTTATATATTAAAATCTATATACCTCTTGATTGTAAAATAAACTCTCAGAGTGGTTTGCAAAAGGAATAAAACAATGAACTTATCAGTAAAAATAGTTTAAATCAATTACAGTGGTACATCGGGTTACATAAGCTTCAGGTTACATATGCTTCAGGTTACAGACTCTGCTAACCCAGAAATATTACCTCGGGTTAAGAACTTTGTTTCAGGATGAGAACAGAAATCATGCTCTGGCGGTGCAGCAACAGCAGGAGGCCACATTACCTAAAGTGGTGCTTCAGGTTAAGAACAGTTTCAGATTAAGAACGGACCTCTGGAACGAATTAAGTACTTAACCTGAGGTACCACTGTATTTAATACATTTAAAGAATAAAATAAAACAATAAGATTAAAACAAGTCAGCATTCTACATGTCTGGATAGGCTTGCTTGAACAATCATGTTTTTAGCAGGTGCCAAAAGGCGTACAATGAAGGTACCAACCTCGTGTCAATAGGGAGGGAGTTCCAAAGTGTGGGTGCTTGTTCTGCCCTACGGGTTCAAATACAGACCTGGGCAAAGGATTGACTGATGCCTCAGTGGGAGCCAGTTGCAGGGATTCCAAAAAGAGATGCACAAAACGCATGAGTGATCAGTTCTAGTGCTTTATTATAAGGATATACAAGGTGTGACTGGAAAGTTTGGTAAAGGGTCACAGAAATCGGACAGCGAGTAATATTCGAACATACATGCCTTACAGGCCTTCAAAGTAGGCCCCCTCTGAGACAATGCACTGTTGACAATGTTCGTAGAACTGCTGGAAACGTCTGGAAAAGTCCTCTTTTTGGACTGCTTTCAGTTCCCTCGTCACAGCAGCTTGGATGTATGAAATGTTGGAAAATCTGCGCCCTTTCAGTGCAGATTTCAGTTTTGGAAAAAGAAATAAAACAGGTGGGGCCAGATCAGGAGAATATGGAGGGTGGGACAACTCAGTAACCTCGGTAACGATTTCACACAGAATATGCCATTCTTCCGCCATCATTCGGACGGTCAAACGCCAATCCTACACCAATAACTCACAAATTCTGTCGACATTTGCCACCGTTCTGCTCATCAATGGTCTGCCAGACTGAGAGTCATCTTCAATGGTTTGCCGCTCTTCATGGAAACGCTTGAACCACTCATACACCGTCTTTCGAGATACGGCTTCATCTCTGTACACAATTGTGAGCATTTCGTGGGTTTCCGATGCCGATTGTATGTTCGAATATTTCTCGCTGTCCGATTTCTGTGACCATTCACCAAACTTTCCGGTCACACCTTGTACAAAGAGACTTACAATGTGTGATACAGAATTCCTTGCCGCTGCAACCCAGGACAGACATTGAAGCGGCAAGCACCACAACTTTGTCCATGATGGACTAACAGTTTATGCATTACTTATACAGAAAACGGTGGCGCTGTGGGTAAAACCTCAGTGCCTAGGGCTTACCGATCGCATGGTCGGCGGTTCGAATCCCCACGGCGGGGTGAGCTCCCATCTTTCGGTCCCAGCTCCTGCCCACCTAGCAGTTCGAAAGCACCCTTAAGTGCAAGTAGATAAATAGGTACCGCTTTATAGCGGGAAGGTAAACGGCATTTCCATGTGCTGCACTGGTGCTGGCTCACCAGAGCAGCTTCATCACGCTGGCCATGTGACCCGGAAGTGTCTCCGGACAGCGCTGGCCCCCGGCCTCTTAAGTGAGATGGGCGCACAACCCTAGAGTCGGACACGACTGACCCGTACGGGCAGGGGTACCTTTACCTTTACTTTATACAGAAAACAAGCTACGTGAGCTAGCAGCAATAGTCCAATTAATCACACCTGGCTTAGGGGCCCATCCCGAACTCCCATCCATCTCTCAGATAAGGGCGTAGCTGATAGGCAGGCAGAATGCATGGCTAGAAGCCTCCCCTCTCCCAACAAGTTAAGCCAGCAGCCAAGGCTTCAAAGCTAGCAGATAAGCATATATGATCTCATTTTACACCTTGCACCAATTTGTCCCAGGGTTATATCAACTACCAAGATGGTGTTCACAAATCTTCTGGGGTGGTGTCACCGTTTGGTTCTACACAGTGCTGCCACATTAAAAGATAAATTTCTTACAAATGAATGGGATCCGTCTATATCAACACTAAAGCAAAGGCATGAGACTGAGTCCTCCCCCAACCATCTCCTTGTCCTGACATGAGGCCTGAGAGAGGCCAAGTAAATTAGAATCAAAACAAAATGGGAAACTTTAGGGCTAAGTGGTAAAAGCTTACAGGACCCCTGAGAATAATTTCCTACTACCGTTGAGAGTGAGTGATAAAATGAAGAATGGTTTCATGTGAATGAACAGTGTGCTGGTTCATGCAACTGAAATCATGCACACTTTGTTGTTCCCCCACTTGGTGCTACTGCTGCACTGCCAGGAAACACACCATAGTCTAGTTTCTTGCGTCCTCTGAACCCTGGCTGATAATTTGTTTTACTCCAAACAAAACATGAGTGTTTGCTGAGATTGGCTTACCACTCATGATTTGGGAGGAACAAGCTATGAACTCAAGTTCAAATGACCCAACAAGCCAGATATTGGCTTGTTTCCCAGCAGTGTGGCACAAGTGAGGAAGAGGAAAACACATACTATTTCACATTAAACCACTGTTCATGTTAACTATAGTTTAATCCAGGGGTAGGGAACCTCATTAAACTATGTTTTAATGCGACATGTACTCATGCATGCTGCTACAATAGGGGAAGACTTACTTCCCCATTTGACACAAAACTCACATTTCCACAGATTCATCCAGTGCTTGGGAGGAACTAGTTCAATTGGACTAGTTCTAAAATCTCTGAACTATGCCTAAAAGTAGTCCCATAATTGATAGGTGAACTAAAGGTGAATTAAGTTCATTTTGGTATATTTTGTCTGATTCTTAGCTCTTTATATTCATTCCCTTCATTAAAATAATGACATCGGTCTGACAAAGAAAGTTAGAAAGCAAATTGTGGAGGCAATGTTCTAAGACCTATCTGCTGCTATGGCTGGGATCACTTAAGTGACTAAGTAGCTACTAGCCATGATGACTATGCTCTGCCTCAACAGTTGGAGGCAGCAATGCTCCTGAATACCAGGTGCTGGAAACCACAAGAGGGGAGATTGCTATTGTGCTCGAATCCTGCTTGCTATGAGCACTGGGCACTGTGAGAACAGGATGCTGGATTAGAAGGGCCATTGGTCTGATCCAGCAGGTTCTCCTTATGTTATTAAAACATTTAAACATTGTTGCTAAGCAATTAGAAAGAAGTTACATGAGGTATTTCCTGTATCTTCCCTGCCAAAGAGATTTGCTCTGTTCCAACAGGAGCAGCTTGCAGTGAGAAGTAAGATACAAGAACTAAAAAAATGATGTCACGTGCCTTTAACAGCTGTGTGACTGGCACAGATTAAACAGGGTATGCACTTTCTAGTATGGAAATACAATTATAGGAAAAGCTTTACCTGTTGACATTCTGTCTGTCAGATATCTTATTACTTGTGTAAGACCCCTGATTTACTTTAGGGCCCCATACATCACCAAAGCAGCTTGTAACATTTTGCATGCTCAAATGTTTTTGCTGGTGATGAATTTTCTTTGAACAAAAGAGATAATTTTGATGAGTTTGAACTGAACTAAAAGATTCATTTTGACGAACTTCAACTGAACTAATTTGTTTGGTAAAAGAATGATCAGGATCTAGCTCATTTTAAAAAAGAGGTTTCCAAGCACTGGAAATTTATTTGCCTCTCCACTCCCTCAGATGCCGCTCATGTTTTTGACATTTAGGTTGCACAGCCCTCTAGGCAGGGATCTGTCATTTTTGTTTATGTAGATTCCTGGTGCTATATATATATAAATAAATAGCAGCAACAGCCCCCCAGTTTTTCCATAAGAGGGCTAACAATGCAATCCTATACAAACATACTTGAAAGTAAGTCCCACTGAGGTCAGTAGGCCTTACTTTTTTACCTTTTTAGTAGGCCTTACTACCCAGTAAATATGTAGCTGAACTTACTTGGGTGTAAGCCCTGTTGAACTTAATAAGGTAAAGGTAAAGGGACCCGTGACAGTTAAGTCCAGTCGCGAATGACTCTGGGGTTGTGGCGTTCATCTCGCTTTACAGGCTGAGGGAGCTGGTGTTTGTCCGCTCCGCAGACAGTTTTTCCAGGTCATGTGGCCAGCATAACTAAACCGCTTCTGGCGCAACGGAACACCGACACCAGAGCAGCGCACATAAATGCCATTTACCTTCCTGCCAGAGCACTACCTATTCATCTACTTGCACTTTTTGGGGGTGCTTTCGACCTGCCAGGTTGGCAAGAGCTGGGACCGAGCAATGGGAGCTCACCCCATCACAGGGATTCAAACTGCCAACCTTTTGATCAGCAAGCCCAAGGCTCAGTGGTTTAGACCACAGCGCCACCTGTGTCCCATTTGAACTTAAGAGGATCTACTTATAAGAAATATATGGTGAAGGTTGTGCTGTTAGCCAGCATGGTGTAGTGGTTAAGAGCAGTGGACTCGTAATCTGGTGAACCGGGTTTGCTTCCCCGCTCCTCCACATGCAGCTGCTGGGTGACCTTGGGCTAGTCACACTTCTTTGAAGTCTCTCGGCCTCACTCACCTCACACAGTGTTTGTTGTGGGGGAGGAAGGGAAAGGAGATTGTTAGCTGCTTTGAGACTCCTTAAGGGGAGTGAAAGGTGGGATATCAAGTCCAAACTACTCTTCTTCTTCTTCTTCTTCTGACTTTTGGACCGATCTAGGTGTTTCACACAATTCAGGAAAGAAAGGTCTTCTGAAATAATAGCTGCTGTACATTCTCTTGGAGATGCTGATCTCACATGAAAGAAGGCTCTCAGAATATGGAGCAGAGTTCACACTAAAAACTAGATGGCAGCACCTACCTGCATATGAAAAATTTAATCTGAGCAAATTCCACTGTTGCATTCTTCATGGAATTTATGGAAAAAGCTTATGGAAAAAGCTAAAAATTGCCAAATGAAAGTGGTAGAAATTCCTGTGAAACTTTTTTTTTAATGCAATAATTTAAATTATTTTTAATGCCAACCTGGTGTCAAACATATGTGGGCAAATCCAGTAGATTTCAGTTGGACTTTATAATTGATATAACTTTTTTAAAATAAAAAAGTCACGATAAGGCTATAATTCTACCTGGTACACTTACCCTGTAGTAAAACCCTATTTGAAGATGATAATATTGCACTTTAAGTCTGTTGGGGGCAGTTATTTTTGCTTAGGAGGCAAATGACTCTGAGGGTGCTTTCCTATAAATGGGCTTTCTTATATTTTAAATGCAGTGTTAGAAATGGCAGCTATTTCAATAAACCAGCAGTGCTAAAATGCTGGATAGTATATCATATGATTTAGTATGATTTGTTATATAGTTGTATGAATGTCTTCCTGTTCAAGTCCTTGGTTTGATTCATTCAACATGATGTAAGTCAGAGGTTGGCAACCTTATCCCAGGATGGGCCAGTCGACGCTCCGTCCGTCAGATGGGCTGGAGCGTGTGCGCACGCGCACTCTTCCGGGTCGGAGGGGCGCCCGTGCACATGCGCACACACTATTGCCAGCACTCCTCCGACCCAGAAGTGCACAGAAATAGCATGTGCGCATTCGCAAGGGCACTTCTCCACCCCGCACACGTGCGCACACGCTATTTCTGGCACACATCCAGGTCAGAGGAGTGCCCATGTGCATGCGCACTGGCACCATCAACCTGGAAGTCGGTCCCCATGCCGCTCCGGTAAGAGCAGGCAGTGAGGGGCAACAGGGGGGGCAGGGGTCGCCATGGGCTGGTTAGACAAGCCTTGTGGGCTACAGGCCCATGGGCTTTAGGTTGCCGACCCCTGGTGTAAGTCATGAATACTGTTATGAGTTTTGAGTGGTTAAGCTGAATGCCTAATACCTGTGCCCCTTCTAATTCCTGGATCCAGCAGATTCAATTGCTGGAATAGCAATGACAGCCTGGTAATCACCTGGGAGAAGAGCCATTAAGAAAGACAAAGGGAAGGTAATGGGCCATTAATAATGCCAAATGGGAGGGCATTAATAACTGCTAATGATTGAAGGAAGAGCTTGGTGAACTCAACCCACTCCTGAGCTATCTAACGTCTTCCTTATTTATGCTAGTCACTTAATTATGATGTCTTGCAATATAATCCCATATGCATGCACTGGCTGTCTATGTTTCTGGGCCCAATTCAAAGTGTTGTTTTTAAGCTATAAAACCCTATACGATACGGGATTACAATACCTGACTCACTGCCTCTGCCAACCGAAATGTACCAGGACCTTATGGCCATCATGTGAACATCATCTGAAGTCTTTCTTTGGATTCACCCTCTTGAATGGGCAAGAAAATAGAAGTGCCAACAGGCCCGACAGAATGGGAATGAATGGCTGATGACATGTATGGAATTGACTGTAACAGACAAGTTGATGGAGCTAGTCAGAAGAAGGTAAGGAAGGCCAGATAGTGCTGATTTTGCCAAAAGATGGAATTGGGTATTTTGAGTTATGAAATGCATGTTAAGGAAATAGGAGATGGAAAAGGTTTTTGTTTCTATAGTTATGTCAATAATAATAAATAAATAAAACCTAAGCGCACACATAAAAATAAGTATGACTAACTTGATCTGAAATTTATATTTCGTTATACTCTAAACTTTTCATTATTTTTAGGCAAAAGGTTATGCATTGCCTTTACCTTTCTATCACACACACATGCACACCATCAAATTTAGATTGTGAGTACCATCTCTTTTGTTAATGTAATATACTGCATGACTCATCCAAGCAACTCAGCCCACATAGACTGTAAAGGGCCTCAGTAAATATCGAACATCTTCTACAACAGTATTATTGTTGTTGATAAGCAGTAGTCCCGTGCACAGCGGAAGGATGAGGAGTACGTGCTACATACTGTATATTGCTTTAAACCTTACTCTTCAAAGCTGGTATGTTACAGAAAAAACATCTTGCCTCTGCCGGAGCAGAGAAAAGATCCTCTCTCCTCTAAAGCACACACTGAACTGCAAGGAACAGTGAAAAACAGGAAACCAGTGTACGTCACATCCAGTCTCCCTTTCCCATGGGAAAAACCAACAGTAACTCTGACTGTGGAATGTAAACATTGTCTTGTGACAAGCACTTCGCTGCACAGTGAAGAGAGCAGAAACCAACATCCTCCCCCTTTCTGTGAACATCACTGGGCAGCGTGTTTGTACAATATCAGTACAAACCCAACTTCTGCACATAGGTACAGTGTTGATCCCTTGATACAATCTTGGACAATACATCAGCAGGAATTTCATTACCTGGCATATAGGACACCGTTACGAGTCCCTTTTGAATACGATCCCTAGCATGTTGCAACTTCAATTGCAAGTGCTTCGTGCTTTGCTTACAACCTTCAGAATTCAGCAAAGCCAAACATGCTTTGTTGTCCTGGTAAACCTGGATTGGACATTTGACAGGAATTTTCATGTCTTTGCACAATTGTAACAACCATTCACAATCTTTAAGTGAATAAGACAGTGCATTCAGTTCAGCTTCACAAGTACTTAAGCTAACTGTTGTTTGCTTCTTGCATGACCAATCAAATAGACCCTGATTGTACATATAGCAAACTCCAGACGTACTTTTCCTGTCTGTAGTGTCACTTCCAAAACTTGCATCTGCAAATATTTCAAGACCACCAGACTTCTGATTGTTAAATCTCAGTCTGTAATGCAGAGTGCCTTTCAAATACCGCGCTATGCGTTTCAGAGCTTTCCAATCCTTAACAGTAGGATTGTTGACTTGTCTGCTTAGCAAATTACAGCTAACAGCAATGTCTGGTCTTGAACATCTGGCAATGAAATTTAGCTTGCCTAGCACACTTCTGTACAGTGTAGTGTCAGAAAATGCTTCTTCAGTGTCATCTACCTGATAACCTGTTGTCATCGGTGTGTCTACAGGGTTAGCATCCATCAGGTTCAGTTTGCTTAACACATCACCAATTTTCTGTGACTGGTGTACTAGAATGTTACCATCTTGATCTCTCTCTATTTCCAGAGATAGGTAGTTGTTTACCTCACCAAGATCTTTCATGTCAAAGTGCTCTTTCAGTTGAGCTAGGGCGTTATTGTACATTGTGACATCCTTCCAAAAGAATAAAAGATCATCAACATAAAACAAACAATACAGTTTCTTTTGCCCCTCCTCTTTGACAAATACACATGGATCAGCTTTCCCTTGCTTAAAACCTAGAGAAAACAATACTTCAGTGAGTTTTGTGTGCCAACACCGTGCACTTTGTTTGAGACCATAAAGGGACTTCTTCAGAGCACAAACAAATCCCTGTTTTACCTGTACGCCATCAGGTGGAAGCATATAAAGTGATTCATCTAGAGATCCGTACAGAAAAGCTGTATTTACATCATGGTGACTAATGTGTAGATTTTCCTCTGCAGCTAGCTTGAGCATAAGCCTAATGCTCTCATACCTCACTGTGGGTGAGTAGGTCTCGTGATAGTCTTCACCTGGTACCTGTGCAAAACCTCTGGCTACCAATCTGGCTTTGTGTCTGACTATCTTGCCATTTTGATCAGTCTTCGCTTTGAAGACCCATTTGCTTCCAAGCAGTTTCATTCCTGGAACTACTGGAACTAGGTCCCATGTTTTGTTCCTTTCCAAGGAATCAAGCTCAGCCTTCATGGCATTTAACCATGGCTCAGCTTCCTTTGAATCCAAATCCTGGATTTCTTGGAAACTTGAAGGTTCAAATACCTTCTTGGAGCTTTTAACAGCTGTTACTGCTATCTTAGCAAACTCATCAGCAAATCTCTTTGGAGGTCTGCCTTTTGTAGCTCTTTGTGACCTGCGAATTAGCCGTAGGTCTTCAACACTCTCCGCTTCCTTCTTGGGAGAAAAGTGACCTATTGTGAACAATGGTTCCTCCAATTCCTGATCAGAGCTTTCAGAGGGTCGCATAGAGGCTTTCGCACTCTTGAAATCCTCTGAATCACCCGATTCAGTTTCAGACTCAGAATCAGAACCTTCATCAGTGGGTGTGGGTTGTTGTGGTTGCTTTTGACTATCCTCAGTCTCATCACTGTCATCAGGATAACATTGGAAAATTCCCACATTCTCCCCCCACTTGGCATTGTACTCAACACTTCTTGTGAGCTTAATTGCCTTTGAGTCAGTCATCATTATTCTGTAAGAACCTTTCTGGTAACCTAGAAAGATACCATGCAATCCACGCTTGTCTAACTTGGAGTTTTGTGGTGAGTGAACCCACATGTCAGAACCAAAAATTTTCATGTGTTTGATGTATGGCTTCTTGCCAAACATCTTCTCATAGGGGGTACAACCAATCGCTGAAGATAACCTGCGATTATAACTGTAAGTGAAACATGAGAGAGCTTCGGCCCAATAACTCTCTGGAAGATTGGCATCATGCAGCAAGGTTTTTAACCCTTGAAGCAATGTCTGATTTGCTCGTTCCGCAAGTCCATTCTGCCATGGCGAGCGAGGACTAGACAAATCGTGTTGAATTCCTTTCTCAGTCAGAAAAGCTTCAAACTGCTGAGAAGTGAATTCTCCCCCACGATCACTGAAAAGAGTCTTTACCTTCTTACCATGCACATTTTCCAACCAAGCACAGAATTCCTTGAACCTAGGAAAAGCCTCTGATTTCTGCTTGAGATTGTACACATAAATATACCTGGAAAATGCATCAATGAGAACCATGAAGTACCTGTTTCCTCCCAAAGAGGGCGCTAGTGGTCCAACCAAATCAGCATGAACAATTTGGTATGGTTCTGTAGCTTGCCTACTAGACACCTTACCTTTCGCAGCCATTTTTACCTTGTTTGCTGCGCATGCCTTGCACTTCATGTGGTACCTGCAGGGTTTAATAGTCATACCTTCAACCAAGGCAGGCATCTTAGATACTGCCTCAAAATGCAAATGACCAAGTTTTCTGTGAAAATCATGAATACATTCTGCATGCAAACTTTTGTTAGTACCTGCAATGCAACAAGTGTCATCCTGCACAACATCATCATAATACAAAACATATAAACGATCAACATATTCAGCATACAATACATAATCATTTTTCTTTGTGATGATGCACCTTTTGTTCTTAAAGGAAACGTCAATATTCCGCTCATTCAGCTGTCCAACGCTGAGCAGATTATGTTTGGCATCCGGCACATAAAGCACATTCTGTATCGATAAGTCCAAACTGTGAAGAACAACAGTTCCGTAGCCTTTACTGGGGATTGTGTGGTCATCCGCTTGGTGAATCGCACCTTCCTGCGGTGTAAAAGACACGAACAGTCGCTTATCGTTGCACATGTGGTGGGTCGCCGCTGAATCAACCACGAAGAAAGATCTAGACATCTTCTGGACCTCTGCATCTTTTGGAGTGAAGCGTGAGACCATTGCCTTGTGCTGCGTTGTCCTGGACACCGGACCTTTGCCTTTGCTCTGGCCTCTTCCACGCGATGAGCTTCCACTGCGCTGCTCTGTCTTGGCCCTGGGATATTTGCATTCCCTCTTCATATGGCCTAGACGTCCACACGAGTAGCATTTCACTGCCTTCAAAGCTTTGGCGCCATCTGGTGGTTCCACTGCACTATGGGATGATGACTGTGAAGTCTCCCCATTGCCCATGCAGCTAGCACCCCGCCGGTCTGCTTGATTCTGAATCATGGCAGTATCACAGGCTACTGTGAGTTGAGCATTTGGCTGATCAGTGGTATCAAATTCCCCACTTGCCTCAGCCAGCCTTCTGCAGCTAGCCATCATGACTCTGGTATTAGCCTTCTGTGTCATGTCTGCTGCTTTAAATCATGCTGCTTTATACAAGCTGCGTCTGTGCTGCTTCATTCCAAAGGCAAGTTCAAAACAGCCTCTGCCTGTGCCACTCTGCTTATTCCAAGAGCACTTTTAAAAGTTACTTTCGATTTCCCCAGCCCGGCAAAACTGCCTTAAAAAGTTCAAAGTCCAGCCATAAAGCCATTAATTAGAAGCTGGCAGGCTGCCCGGAGCAGTAGCACATACCTCATCAATCATCTTGACGCGCAGAGCAGATTCCGTTCCGATCTGTCCCCCTGCATTCCGATCCTTTGCCGGCACTCCGATTCGACTTCTGGAGCCCATTCTTAAGATGACTGCATTTTTCTGGGCCCATAACCAAATGTTGTTGATAAGCAGTAGTCCCGTGCACAGCGGAAGGATGAGGAGTACGTGCTACATACTGTATATTGCTTTAAACCTTACTCTTCAAAGCTGGTATGTTACAGAAAAAACATCTTGCCTCTGCCGGAGCAGAGAAAAGATCCTCTCTCCTCTAAAGCACACACTGAACTGCAAGGAACAGTGAAAAACAGGAAACCAGTGTACGTCACATCCAGTCTCCCTTTCCCATGGGAAAAACCAACAGTAACTCTGACTGTGGAATGTAAACATTGTCTTGTGACAAGCACTTCGCTGCACAGTGAAGAGAGCAGAAACCAACACTCAGCTCCAGATATTTTGCATGCCTTCCTTACTGAGTACTGAAAAGCAGTAGCCTCTGTCATACTACAGATAAGCTGCATAGGCTTGCTCTTTCAAAATAGAAAGAAATACATATGCCTAGTTGAGGCTGTTTTGTGGTATATGGTGACAGTGATAAGGAAAAATCCTTTCCTGCGGGCAACCTGGGAGGCCAATTAATGATCCAGGTTCGGTGTTCAAACAAAAGAGTGTTTATTACGAATTCCAATGCTACGCAGACTGACCTTACAGAATAAGCAAGGAAAATGCTGTGCCGATTACTTGTACTTATAATGCATACATTTTCACACTTTTTCAATGGCTTTCCTACATCTTTTACCTTCTTTGATCCTATGACACACACAAAAGGCTTTCGGCTCCTTCCTCTCCTCCCTGCCTGTGGTAGAGATAAACTCATCTCATTCCCGTTTTATTGCTTTATTGTTTCCTTTCAAAAGCTCACTTTTTGCATTAACTTTCACAGACTTGTTCTAATGCTAAGTCCTTTCTTTAACCCTTTCTTTAAAGGCACCGAACTGTTTTCAGTTTCATCTGACCTCAAACAACTGGAAGGTTTAGGGGTGGGGGAGCAAATTTCAGCAAAGAAAATTGATAGGTTGCTTGACTGAATTTTCTATTCACTGCACTTTCATAAAAAATACAGCAAGGCATATGTAGCATTTTTATGTCTATTATTAAATTTATTAGTCATTTTTTGCCACATGCAACACTTGACAGATATCAGACAATGAAAGTTTTGTTATACAAGCCAAATTTAAGATGTTTCTTCTAGGTTTTTTTTACAAACAAAAACTTTAAAAATTCTTAAACAACACATGAAGCAGCTTTGCCATGGTGTCCTTCAAATGTTTTAGACTACAAATTCCATCAGCCACAGCCAGCAGAGCAGTGGGGTCCTAGTTTGGGGGCTCTCTGATAACTGGAACTGTGTCACTTTACACCACCTCTTTATGATACACTATTAGTGGGAGAAGGAAAGTACTCATCTGTGAATACAGATCAGCTCTTTCTTCACTGTATCCCCCACTGGTTTTGCCCCTGGTGCCAATGTGGTGTAGTGGTTAAGAGAGGTAGTCTCCTAATCTGGTGAACCGGGTTTGCGACTCCGCTCCTCCACATGCAGCTGCTGGGTGACCTTGGGCTAGTCACACTTCTTTGAAGTCTCTCAGCCTCACTCACCTCACAGAGTGCTTGTTGTGGGGGAGGAAGGGAAAAGAGAATGTTAGCTGCTTTGAGACACTACTTAGGGTAGTGATGAAGTGGGATATCAAATCCAAACTCCTCTTCTTCTTCTTCAATGGTGTTCCACTGACATCTAGCAGAAATTCAACCAGCATAACTTAAGGCAGTGTTTCCCAACCTTGGGCCTCCAGATGTTTTTGGCCTACAACTCCCATCATCCCTAGCTAGCAAGACCAGTGGTCAGGGATGATGGGAATTGTAGTTCAAAAACAGCTGGAGGCCCAAGGTTGGGGAAACACTGACTTAAGGATAGGACCGCACTCACTGTTAAGTAGGAACTAAAAGCAAGAACCTATGGGCAATAGGTAACAAAGTGCAGGATCCCTTTATGAAAGCCACACACGCACCCACTTCTACAATAATCTTATAATTGTACAATAATAATAGTTAGGAATGCACTGCCACTATCAATGCAGATCGCCATGTGTTGCCATTCAACTACAGTGGTGCCTCGCAAGACGAAATTAATCCGTTCCGCGAGTCTCTTCGTCTTGCGGTTTTTTCGTCTTGCGAAGCACGGCTATTAGCAGCTTAGCGGCTATTAGCGGCTTAGCGGCTATTAACGGCTTAGCAGCTTTAAGAAAAAGGAAACAAACTCGCAAGACGTTTCGTCTTGCGAAGCAAGCCCATAGGGAAATTCATCTTGCGGAACGACTCAAAAAACGGAAAACTCTTTTGTCTAGCGAGTTTTTCGTCTTACGAGGCATTCGTCTTGCGGGGCACCACTGTAGATCTAATATTTTCTATGTACAGACACAAATTCTATACACAAATGATTTAGAGTGCTGCAATATCTTATTTCAGAGGGATTTAAGTTGTGTTTTCCTTGAAGTTCCATTGCATGCAACAGAACTTGCACACCTTTTAAAATGAAGCATCTTGTTTTCAGTGTTCCTAAATGCTTAACTTGCGGGAATACAATTTCCCCCTCTTTTTACTCTGATTGGTTCCAATCAGTATAAACAGTGAGAAGACTAATGAGACTCTTATTTTATGCTAATTGGGCAGCTCTTGGATACTAGGGTCAGTGACCCTGCTGCAGAAATATTAACAGGTCTTCACCTCTCCCCATGGCATGGTTTCAGGGGCCATCCAGATAAATTTTAAGAAGTTATAGAGGTTGATTCCACTTATTTCAATAGCTCAGTGCAAAATTTGCTGAAGGTGAATTTTTAAGAGCCCTGTCCTGAGCATGTTTACTTGTCCCCAAGTACAAGCAACCTTAGGGCTTACTCCTGAGTTAATATAATTACTGTACAAGTGCACATAAGCAGAGCCAGAATGAGCATCCATCTAGTTCAACATTCTATTCCCCATAGCAGCTGGACAAGATGCTACAGGAAGCCCACAGAGCTCAAAAGCCAAAACCTTCTTCCCCAGCTGTTACTCTCCAGCAGTGCTGTGAGCTCTAAATACACTAAAGATGCAGAATCATGTGGGTTTCATCAAATGTGAGATATTAACCATTCCCCACCCTACAAAGAAATATTTGTTGCAAACAAGAGGCAGATTTACTTTCACAAGTATTGTCTATATGGCATGATGGGTCTGCTCTGCTTACACGGTTAGAGGCAGGGAAAGTTCTGAACACCCATTGCTTGAAACTGCAGGAGGGAAGAGTGCTGCTCTTCTACTCAGGTCTTGATTGTGGAGAGCTGGTTGGCCACTGTGAGAACAGGATGCTGGACTAGATAGGCCTTCTTTGGCCTGATACAGCAGGCTCTTCTTATGTTCTTAGGTTAAAGCTACTACGCTTGGTGGCTGTGAGGCAGCAATGCTTCTGAAAACCAGTTGCTGGAAGGGAGAGTGTTGCTGCACTTGGATCTTCCTTCCAGGCTTTTCATTCAGGCACTGTGACAAGATGCTGGACTAGTTGGACCATTGTCTTAATGCAGCAGCCTCTTCTTCCGTTTCTATAAGGCAGGGGAAACTATGGCACTCATGGCGTTCCTGGACTGAGCTCCCATCATCCCTGACCATTCACTATGCTGGCTGCAGGGGCTGATGGGAGCTGCTAAACATGTGGAGGGTCACAGATGTTCCCCCACCCGCGATGTGCGGTATTGTAGTCACCCCTCTCTGAAGGAACTTGAGCATGATGGAATTCATGGGATGACAGCCCTGCGGGCGGAGGCCAATCGGCGATCGTTAAGCGTTGGACTCCAACTCCCAGCAGCCCCCTCCGCCTCAGCCGTACTCAGGGATTATAGGAGTTGTAGTCCAGAATCCTCAGAGAGGCCTACAGGCCTGCTATGAAAGGTTCCAATATAGCGCGGAGCCTCTGCAAAGGAGAGCCTCCTTGTCCTGCTGTGGCGCGGCCTGGTCAGGCTTCCTTCGCTCCCGCCCGCGTCATTTCTAGCCTCCCGGCCGCCTCGCGCGCTTTCGCTTTCATCGCGAGATTTGGCGTCTTGTTCCCAACATGCATTTCGCGGCTGAGCTGGTGGTGGAGGAGGAGGAAAGGCGAGTCGGGCGCTTTGACGGAGCGGGCGGCGGCCATGTTGGAAGCGTCGGGGCAGCTGTAGCAGTGGAGGCCTGTGTGGCAGGGCGCTGAGTGGCCTTCCGGGCCCAAGCGAAGGGAAGAGCGAGAGGGAAGCGGCCTGGCCTGTGGCGTGAGGGAAAAAGAGGGAGCGGCGGCGGCTGCGAGGCGGCGGAGGCTCCGTCCGAAGCCGGACCCGACTGGGGTGCTAGAGGGGGGGCGTGAGGAAGCCTCGAGCCGGGCCTCTGCTTCAGCCGCCGCCATGAGCGGGGGGACGCCGTATATCGGCAGCAAGATCAGCCTGATCTCCAAGGCCGAGATCCGATATGAGGGCATCCTCTACACCATCGACACCGAGAACTCCACGGTGGCTCTCGCGAAGGGTAAGGCGGCCCGGAAAGGAGAAGGTGGCCGGGGCGGGGGGTCTCGGCCTGCTTGGCGGTTGGTTGGGGGCGGGGCACGGAGAGGCCTCAGCCCCCACTTCTCCCCAGTGGAAGTGGGTGGTCGGTTTCGGGGACCCCAGTTGAAATACAAAAGGCACGCCAAGCCTGCAAGGTAGGCGGGGGGTGGAGGCGGAGCTGGAGGCAAGCAAACACGGAATTAAATAAAGATTCCCTTTGGAGATTCGTTGTTCGAGCTTCAATCGACTACCCAGGGGAGGGAGGGTTACTGGCTTCCCGCACAAGAGATGGGTGGTTTGTCTTGAGAAGGTAAGTTGAGATGTAAAGGCACACCACTTCTACAAGGGCGGGGTAGAGTTGGGGGGGGGCAAGCAAACCAGGATTCAAGCAAAGATGCCTGTAGAATTATCTTAAGAGATATGTTGTGCGAGGTTCAGTTGAAGAGCCCCTAGGAGGGTTAGGGTTGCTGGATGTTATTGCAGCGCCCACTCTAAGCTGGATGTCAAGTATAATCTCCAGATGTTTTGGTAGTACGGCTCATCACAGCTGCACTGGCTGGGGCTGACAGGAGCTGTAGTCCAAAACAATGAGAGGGTAGCAGGTTGTGGAAGGCTGCCCTAAATAAAACAAATGAGGCAAAAGCAGCTGCATTGCAAGGCACACTTTGGAGTAAGTCCCACAGAAGTTGCTGAGGCACATACCTCGGTTACACATACAGCTGGATGAGGCGGTAAACTGAGTTTGTTAAGTTCTGCTACAGGAGTACACCTCAGGGAATATACTGTATATCTATTCATCCAAGTGAAATCATCCCAGTGAAAAGAATACTGTGTGCTAAAACTCCCTTTGCTTCTCCCTTATATTTTTAAAACTGCCTCAATAACAGTACATCAGGGAGCATTTTTAAAAAGTGTCATTTATCTTACACTGCCATGCTGAAGTCTTACTGCCCATTATGCCACCTCAAAACTCTTACTTTGGTTCAAAACTCTCACTTTGGTTCCACCTTGTTCTGCTTACTTTCCATAAACTTGCTTGGAGCATGCTTGTTGACTATTTTTACTGCAATACAAGGTGATGCACATGTGCACCCAGATATTTCTACAACTCGCATCATTCCCGACCACTAACCCTGCTGGCTGAGACTGATGAGAATCTGAATGCAACATCTGGAGGGCCACAGGTTAGCGCCCTGCCCTAAGAAGACTATAATTTTATGCATATTGTTTTCAACTAAGAATGTGCAGACAGCTTTCAGGAGAGAAGCGGGGGGCAGTCCCTTGGTGCCAGCTATTTAAATGCAAACACCATAGGTTTCACATAGTTTGACAAAAATAAGGAAACCAAAACTAATTTTTTCTGGCCTACAACTCCCATGATCCCTAGCTAGCAGGACCAGTGGTCAGGGATGCTGGGAATTTTACTCTCAAAATATCTGGAGGGCCGAAGTTGAGGGAGCCTGATGTAAAGCCAAAATTGCATAGAGTCAAAACACACTGGATTCAGTAGTGGGTGGGATTACAAAAGTCTTTTTTCACAGAAGACTGCTGTCTTTTTAATTTTTAAAAAATGCCAAGCATGTAAAGCTGAATATGCACAAGTTCCATCCACATTACTTGTAAGTTACCTGTGTATTCAAAGAAGTATTTGGCAGAAATGAGAAATGTGGGCTACTTTTGTTAAGTTAAGATTGTTATACAGTATCCAATAAACCTTAAAATTTTTCTTAGACATTGCACATAATCTTAGCCAAAAGGTAAAAATGCATAGAAGTGCCTTTTTTTTTTTTTGTATCTTCATATCAATCAAATCAAACTGAGCCTCATACATTTTCATCTCATTTGTGAACAAAGTGTTTTCTTTCTATTTTCCTTGTCTATTTTCTTGCTTCTGCACTTCAGTACTGCTTACAAGGCACATAAACTAGAAATTCTTAAGATTGTCCCTTGTTCATTATGATCCTTTTCACCTCATTATGCTTAACCTTATGTATGCCTCCGTCCTTTATGCATTATTCCATCGAGACCTACCTCAGCATAGAACTCATTGAAATTAAACCTGCAAAGCTTTTCATTTTTCTTATGGGCCAAGATGACCTTTGCTTGTGTGTGTGCGTGTGTGTGCCTACAACTGAACTATGACTCCTCCCTAATTCAGGCTCTGCTTCCCCTCAACACACCTTGCCATAGTAACATTAGTAACTAACTTCGCCAGATGCCCCTTTCTCTGCCCCCTCCTTTTCTGGGCAAGCCGCTGCCCATTCTGCATTATTTAGGCTACCATGCAAAACAGTGCCTTCAGACGATCACCCAGGGAATTTACAGATTGCCTGCTTTTGTGTAAGCTTGTATGAAGTAAATCAAGAAAAATGACTTGCTGACCTTTTAACGCAAATAGACTTGATCTGAATGAATTCAGCTGACTTGGGGGGAAAGTGCTCTTTTGAAAGTAGTGAACCTAATGAATATTCAGCTGCACTTTGTCACATGATGCGTTAGACCAAACTGATGCAAACTTTTTACTTGTCTATGTGTAAATATTATGAGAAAGTACTGGATGATACATGATAAAATTTGTTTTTTCCTGCAGTTCGTTCTTTTGGTACAGAAGATAGACCAACTGATCGGCCTATACCACCTCGTGACGAAGTATTTGAATACATTATATTCCGTGGCAGTGATATCAAGGATTTAACCGTTTGTGAACCACCCAAACCACAGTGTTCTCTGCCCCAGGATCCAGCTATCGTTCAGGTATAGTCACCATGTAGCAGTTGTAGCTTTAGCTATGTCTAGTTATACACTCTGATCAGTTTTGGTGTGTATATACCTGAAACTGTATGATCTGGATCATCTTATATTGTTTAGGGAAAAAAGTTATTTATATGTGTTCAAGAGATTTTTCACAAACTTATTAATGACAAAATGTATATTAGCATAAGAAGAGCTGTGCTGGATCCAACAAAGGCCCATCTAGTCCAGCATCCTTTTCTCACAGTGGCCAACAGATTTCCCACTGAGAGGCCTGCAAACAGCACCTGAGCGCAACAGCACTCTCCCAATTGTCATTCCCAGCAGCTGGCATTTAGTAGCTTATTACCTCCATCGCTGGCATCTCTAGCAGCCATTGATTGCCTTATTCACTATGAATTTCTCTAATCCTCTCTTAAAGCCATCCAAATTGATGGCCATCACTATTGCTTGTGGGAGTGAATTCCATTGTTTAACTACCCCCTATGTGAACAAGTACTTTCTTTTGTCTCTCCTGAAACTTCCAGCCTTCAGTTTCATTGACTGGTTCCAGGTTCTAGTATTATGAAAGAGGGATAAAAGCTTCTCATACTTTCTCCATAACTTGCACAATCATACTATGTCCAAATTATGCATGATCTTACACATTTCTGTCATGTCCCCTCTTACCTTTTTTTCTGTGCTCAAAAGACCCAAATGTTGCAATCTTTCCTCAGAAAAGTTGCTCTGGCCTCTTAATCATTTTGATTGCCCTTTTCTGAAGCTTTTTCCAGCTCTATACTACCCTTTTTGAGGTGTGGCAACTAGAACCATTTGCAGTATTCCAAGTGCAATCTCAAAATAGATTTGTATAGCATCATTATGATCTTGCCAGTTCTATTTTCAATTCCTTTCCTAATGATCCCTAGCATATTCACCTTTATCACAGCTGCACACTGGGTCAACATCTTCATCACTATCCACTATGACTTCAAGGACTCATTCCTGGACAGTTGCTGATGGTTCAACCCCCATTAGAATATATGTTAAATTAGGGGGAAATTGGGGTTGTTTTTGTTGTTGTTTTTTGCCCCAATATGCATCACTCTACACTGCTTACATTGAATTGCATTTGTCATTTTACTACCTATTCACTCAATTTGGAGAGATCCTTTTGAAGCAATTCCCGGTCCCTTTTTGTTTTAAGCCCCAATTTGGTACCATCTGCAAACTTAGATATGCCACTGCTTACGCCTACTCCAGACCATTTAGGGACAGGTTAAAATGCACAGATCCCAATACCAGTCCTTGGGGGATTCTACTTTCTACATCCGTCCATTGACAGAACTGTCCATTTATTCTTGCTAGTTACTCATCCATAAGAGGACCTCTCCTCCAATTTTATGATTGCTAAGATTACTCAGGAGACTTTGGTGAAGGACTTAATCAAAAGCTTTTTGAAAGTCTAAATACAAAACATTAACTGGATCACCTCTACATGCTTGTTGACTCCCTGAATGAAATCTTAATAGGTTAATGAGACAGAACCTACTCTTGCAGAAGCCATGCTGGTTCTTGAGCAAGACTTGTTCTTTGATATTCTTGGTAATTCTATCTTTTATAATGCTTTCCTAGAACAGACATGCTAACCAGTCTATAGTTTCATAGATCCCTTCTGAATGCCCTTTTAAATTTTGTTACATTGCTCACTTTCCAGTCCTCAAGATAATAAAGAACTCAAGATTGAAACTGATGATCTTCTATCCAAAATATGAAACTTGTAGCTCTTGGGAAGATCCTATCCTGATCTGGTAGTTTCTCAGTTTTAATTTTTCAAGCCCTATAATTTTATCTCTTGTCACCACTGTTTTCCTCAGTTCCTTAGAATCCTTTTTTGAGAAAGTTTTATTCAGGCACAGGGATTGGCCTACATCTTCTGCTATGAATACAGATGCAAAGAATTTGTTGAGCTTCTCTGCCAAGCTCGAGCACATATTTGACTTGCTTGTTATTCAGATGTCCAGCTGCCTCCCAGCTGGTCTCTTCTAATGTATGTAAATGATGTGTTGTTGGTGATTGTACAGATGACAACCATTTTGCATGGGGGTTCTGTTCCTAGCCCCCATGTGCATCAGTGGAGTGCGCATAAGCCCATTCTGGCCCATCCCTGTTCAGCCCTCTTCTGGGTACTAAAGGAGCTGTGCATCAGTGGTCACACAACAATTGGACGCACACAAAACATTGTCATTGCATATAAGTTTTTAAAGAGACTGGCTCCTCAAGTTTTTTCTCTTCTCTTTTGCCAGCCTTTGTATTATTTTTGTTGTTCTCCAAATTTGAACAAGACCCTTCATTTTCTGAAGGAAGCTTTCTTGTCTCCAATAGGTTCCTTGACTCTGTTAACCACGCTGCCATCCTTTTGGCCCTAGTTGTATCTTCCCTGGTCTGCAGTATACATTTTATCTCAGCTTCTATTAAGCCTCTTCATTTTCCCTTTCTACTTCCTTTTTACCAGCCCCCTCATTTTGGGGAAGTTTCCTCTTTTAAAGTCAGATGCGACTGTGTTTGAATTTCTTGGCAATTGTTCACCTGTTGAATTATATAGCAGTCAGTTCAATAACAGTTTCATTTTGCAACATGTCCCGGGTGCCACTTAAGTCTAGAGTTTGCTACCTTTCTGATTGTTTCCATGACCAACTGTTGTACAGCACAATCATTTACACTACCTAGAAATTTTAGCCCATATTTCTAATAGGATAGGTTCCAATCATGTTTTCAATAAAAACACCAGCCAGATGGGTGGGGTATAAATATTACTTATTAATAATAAGCAGCAGTCTGTCTTTGATTTTTGCCATTGCATCAAGCATAGGCGCCGACTCCATGGGGCCTGAGGGGGCCCGAGCCCCCTCAAAAATTCATTTGGGGGGGCTCTGCCCCCCCAATAATTTAAGAAAATTATTAGTTATGTTATGCTTTGTAAAATCACAAAATTATGTTGGTATTTTTTATTTTCCTTGTTTGACGATAGTTACCTTTTAAAATACATTCAGTAATGAGTTAAAACAAAGCCACTCCCGATCTAGAGAGGGGGTGGGGTTGCGGGCTCTTGACCCATCAACAATCTCGCGGCGAGAAGCGGGGATTCCCCCTAGCTCATTAATATTCACCGCCCACGGCGGCAGCCAATCGGCTGCCGCAAAGGGCGGGCCCTCACAGGTTCACTTAAGGTCGGGGCAGCCCGGGGCTCGCCCCTTTCGTTCCCCCAGCAGCAGCGGTTTGGAGGTCTTGGGCCCCCCCAATATTTTTTATAAGTCAGTATGGGCCCCCGCCCCCCCAATATTTTTTATAAGTCGGCGCCCCTGGCATCAAGCATACACTACAGAGGTATTATTATTATTATTATTTATACCCTGCCTATCTGGCTGGGTTTCCCCAGCCACTCTGGGCGGCTTACAACATAACTAAAAACATAATAAAAAAATCAATCAAAAACTTCCCTAAACAGGGTTGCCTTCAGATGTCTTCTAAAAGTCAGGTAGTTGTTTATTTCCTTGACATCTGATGGGAGGGTATTCCACAGAGAGGGTGCCACTACTGAGAAGGCCCTCTGCCTGGTTCCCTGTAACTTCACTTCTCGCAGTGAAGGGACCAGAAGAACTAGTTATTGCATTTTGGATGATCCATGCCATTCTGAGTATTTAAATGGCTATGTTATCTGGAAAATAAGCACACATTTGGTAAATAAATTCATTTTCTTACATCAGTTGGAATGTGTTGTATTTCTCACTTCCTAATGCAACCCAGTTCAAGAAAGGGTCTTGTACTCTGATTTTATTGCTAACTTAATGCAGCATGATAATTGTTTTTTTCTGCTTTGATAGTCTTCCATGAATGTGGTTTTCTTTAGTCCTCTCTAGGATCATCTTCTACTTCTTCATTCCAATCTGTGGGTTCCTACGGTCCTTTTGGCAGAATGCCAGCCTACAGCCAGTTTAGTCCAAGTCCATTAGTGGGCCAGCAATTTGGCGCTGTTGGTGTTGGTATGTTTGCATTTTAAACTTCTTTTCTTGGCAAGCATATAAATGTTAAAATATTTTCAAGTATATACTGTTCCCACTCCATAGGGTAAAATTCACATTTACTGAGTTGATCTAATGAAAGCATGTTCACCCAAGAAAGCCACATTCCCCAGGCCACCCTCCTACCTACCCCTCAATAATTTCTCCTTTGCAAGCTTCACTAATGTGGACAGTGTGTTCTTTGGCTGCTGCTATTTTCTTTCTTCTTGGGCAGGACACATTTGTGGCCAAGTAGGCACACAGTAGTCCATGTTAAACCCATTTTGGTAAATGTTTTCATTTTGGCAGATCTGCTTTATAAGACTGTCAGAGTTGATGGCAGTTCTTTGAGGGTACTTGGAATCTTGTTTACAATGAAGATAAAAGGGGTTACCTGTAGGAGCAGCATTGGGACATTGATGTAGTTCAACCCAGTGGCAGCTGATGCTCAGGAGCAAAAACTGCAGTCCTTAAACCATACTAAACTGCTAGCACATTTGTAAAGCTAAGCAGGATCTAGTACAGTGGTGCCTCGCAAGACGAAAAGAATCCGTTCCGCGAGTCTCTTCGTCTAGCGGTTTTTTCGTCTTGCAAAGCAAGCCCATTAGCGGATTAGCGCTATTAGCGGCTAAGCGGCTTAGAAAAAGGGGGGGGGGAGTCGGAAAAACTCGCAAGACATTTTCATCTTGCGAAGCAAGCCCATAGGGAAATTCGTCTTGCGAGGCATTCGTCTTGCGGGGCACCACTGTATAGTTTCAAATTGGATGGGGGACTGTGTGCTGAGATTCTTGGTTTACTGTGTTTTAAAGCATCTTTGGTGGAAAGATGGTGGGAGGCAAGAGCATATCTGCTTCATTCTTGGATGGACTGAAATTTCCTAGATGCCCAGTGTGAAAATAGTAGTATAGGTGTCTCCCCACTTATGTATGTTTGACTTGTGCGCAATGGCATATACAGTGGTGCCCCGCAAGACGAATGCCTCGCAAGACGAAAAAACCCGCTAGACGAAAGGGTTTTCCGCTTTTCCCCCCCTTTTGCTAAGCCGCTAATAGGGTTGCTTCGCAAGACGAAGAGACTCGCGGAACGGATTCTTTTCGTCTTGCGAGGCACCACTGTATGTGTGGTGCTGGGAAATAATTAAATACAGTATATTGATTTAAACTGCAAAAGAGTATGAAAAGAGCAAAAACAGTGCAAAACGAATGACAAAACTGCAAAAATGTCACAAGAAGAGCGGGGAAATGGCTAGTAATCCCAGTAGCCTTTGCACTGACCTTTGAGGCTTGTGGGGAGTTGGCATTTGAGAGGGAGGTTTGGAGGGAGCATTTTTAGCAGAGAGGCGTTTTCAAGCTTTTTAGATGGTGTTACCCACTGTACACAATTTCACGTATATGCACTGTCCCTGTGAACATAACCCCTGTATAAGTAAACTACACTGTCAGGTTCACTTTTCCACATTTATAAATATTGGACTCTGGCCAAATCCAGTAAATTGTAAACATCTGAGTATTGTGAACATTATGCTTTCTACTAGTTTTGTCTAGTAAGCATTGTCCTGTGGGTGGGAAACAAGAATTTCACCAGGCATGTCACTGGACATCTCCGCATCAGGTTCCAGTTTGTAAAGTGGTTTTGTTCAGAAGTTGCTAAGCTGTGGTGTGAACCTAGTAAGAGTTTAAAGTGTGCTCCATGACTATGGGAGAGGTTATCTGGGCTATAGCTTCAGGAAGTTACAATTTTATAGTTAATCATAGCATATTGCTGATGATGGTCTCCTCTAATCTTTCTTGAAACAACTTTATGTGCAGTGTATATGTTTAGAGAGATACCACATTAGAATAAATAGATCAAAGATTACTTTCAAATAGCTTTGAGGGAGAGGAGCAGCCCAAGTTTAACAGTCTTATTAGTTTGATGTTATCCTTAGGGAATACGTGAATAGGTACACTGGCTCACTTTGCTGACTGATCGCAGTAATAACATAAAGGAGAAGAATAAAACAAGGGCCTAATAACAAGATAAATGGATTGTTTAAAAACAGTAAAAATATCATGAGACAGACTGCCATAGCTAATTTGTGAATATAATTTGTGTGTAATTTATTTAATATTGTACTTCCGTTGAGAACTTTTTGCTGATTATAAATGCAGTTTTGGATATGGCAACTAGTAAACTGTAATTTCAGTTCATGCTTCTCAAATTTTGGCCACAACTGAATTTGGAGATCTATTCCAGGTCTCTTTCACCAACAGCAGCCTTCTTGTCAGCTGAGCTGAATTAGTTACCGTATGTTTCACATGTGGTTCAGCTGCGTGTGGTGTATTTGTACTTATACTCAACCACTTACTCTGCATATACTTTGACATCTCTACAGATTTCTGCTGTTAATAAAACAAACAAGTTTATAAAACAAGTTTATAAAACAAACAAGTTTATTAAATAAAACAAACAAGCTGTTAATAAAACACTTTTCTTTATTCAGAAAATTAGCACAGACATGATCACATAATTGTTTGTAGCTTTTGAGAAGTGGTTTTGATATTTCTTAGCTGCTTTAATAAAATTTTTCATCTTTTATTTGTCACAAGAGTTAGTTAACATTTGGGTCAGTTGGCTTTAGTCTAAGAGTGGCAATTTAAATGGTTAGCCCCCTTAGCCTTACAAAGACTCAACATTTTTAGAACCATGCAGCTTTTCCTGAGGAGTACTTGGTAGTAGTGGCTACGGGTCACTAATGGAGAACTCTCAGAATCCTTGTGTAATGGTTAGAGCTGCTTGAGGCAAAACAGGGTAGCTGCACATTTTGGTACATTGAAGTTCATTGACAGTTCTGCAAGTGTAGCCTTGCACCACAGGGGCTTGACATCTATTTTCTGACTTCATGCAGGAAGTTCACTGACATCTTTTGGAACTGAAACTTCAGCCAATGCTAACTTGTCCCAAAGCAGCGCAGTTGGTTCCACTTTTACAACTGATGCAAGGTCATTAAAAACACAGCTCTCACAAGGTAAAGGCTGGTGGTGTCAGTCAGATTCTTGATCTTTTTGATTAAGAAGGTGAATGCATTGCCATAGTGTGTTGTTCAATTGTGAAATATATTCTTTTTCTGGTTTACCACAACATGCCTTAGCTGTAATGAACTTCAGTTTCTTGTGCTGCCTCTTCAGCTTTCCTACCATGTTGCAAGAAGGAAGACTTGGTAGCTTTTAATTCTGCTTTCCTTGAATTTTTTATTTATTTTTTATTGCTTTATTGTGTTTCCCAAACCAGGTATTGTGATTTATAAAAAAACTAATTGGTTGGAGCAAGCCAACTTCTGAAACCATGATTTGAATGTGTCTTTTTTTGAAATTGGCTAATTTTTTTAGTAAACTACAAAAAGTTGAGATTCAAGAAAAGTGTGGGGAGGGGAGCTTCCAAAGTCCTCCCTGTTTCATGAAGGATAAGGAGACCACATGCGATACTTCAGTTTGCTGAGCCTGTTGTGATGAACCCTTGTTAGTGTGATATGCAAACATGGCGCAGGAGGAATGCACTAGCCAAAGACTCATGGCAACACCTTCCTCCTCATGCATGTATTGCTAAGCCATGATTTAGCATGACATGTGAACCACTCTTCTGCTTCTTTGTGCAGAGTTAGCCTTGTCTCCTATCACTGAAAGTGAGCTTGTGTTCCAAGTTGCTTGAATAATCTTTTAGGTGTATTCTGCTAGTGGGGACAACAAATATCAACCCCAGGGGATCATTGTGATTTTTCTTCCAAACAGACTACTATGTGAAGCCAGTGGTTGTTTTTTGGCTTGCAAGCTATGAACCTAGAGCAGAGCCAGAGATTATGGCTTGCCTTTGCTAGGGAGGAACATTGTCTGCATTAATAACAAGCCGTTAAACATGGCTTATAGTGGCATCCAAACTGGGCCACTGACTCTTGGACTGAAGCCGATAAATAAAAAGATCTGCCTCACCTAAACAGCTAAATTAGATACTATTTCAATATCTATTTTTTTCTGCATCCATACTACTCACTGTTAGTGCTTATTTTATTTTAAGAAATCATGACATCTAAGGGAGTAGCTGCAGTTCTGGGTGACAGACATTTGCTAATAACTGCATTGGTAAAGATGAGCTATCTCACCCTGTTCTTCCTTTGAAAATTGAGGGAGAATCAATATATATATATGTGACCTAAGTCTTGGGTTAGTGGAGCTAAAGTTGCAAAACCATTTCCTCTTTGGACATAGTTGTCTTGACTAGGGAAAGCAGATAATTGACTTCAAAGTAATACTTATGCTAAGGTTGGGCATAAGATGTTGTCATTTCTGTTTCAGGTCGCTCAAGTCCTTCATTAGACCATTTGAGAAAGAGCCCAACCCTGGAGCAGGCAGTACAAACAGCAGGAACCCACTTATCTGCTTCAGCACCAGTTGGGAGAAGGAGTCCTGTTTCAGCCAGACCTCAAGGGTCTGCTAGTCAAAAATCATTGGAAAATCAAGAGCACAGAAGAGGTAGAACTCTGCCTTTGGACCTTGATTATTTTAAGCTCTGTTGATACTTCTTGCCAAAGTGAAAAAGCTGTTCTTTGCAAGTGACTTAGCAATTGCTTTTGTCAAAGTTAGGATTCAAAGTTTGAAACCCATATGTCTATTTTTAAAGTTCAGTGTCTTGAGTGTGGACACTGAAGACACAAATTTGTGAGTCATGACACATAATAATAATAATAATAATAATAATAATAATTATTATTATTTATTATTTATACCCTGCCCATCTGGCTTCCAACCAAATATTAAAATACAATAATACATCAAACATTAAAAGCTTCCCTAAACAGGGCTGCCTTCAGATGTCTTCTAAAAGTTTGGTGGTAGTTCTTCTCTTTGACATCTGGTGGGAGGGTGTTCCACAGGGTGGGCACCACTACCGAGAATACCCTGCAGTAAAATGGCATGGCTTGTAGTAAAGTGAGGCTTATGCCTGAATGCTTTTATTGTGGGTTGGGGAAATATTTCTGTCAGCATAGGAGTCTCAGCTTGCTTGGCAAGTGGGGTTAACTTGTGGGGTTTTTCTTCTCAGAGGGCAGTACTGCCCTGATGCAGCCCTTAGAGATTTTTTCCTTACATGCTCGCAGTTAGTATACAGAAAATGAAAAATAACAAAATGTTCTTTGCATTCTTTGTTCTTAGCTGAAGCACACAAGATTTCAAGATCTGAAGCAGAGCATCTGAGAAATGAAAACAAACGTCAAATGGGTAAACTGAATTTGTTTTTGGAAAGGATAAAAACTCTAGTGCTTTTTAAAAGTCACTTTTGTTGAACCAGACCCAAATATAGGAAACTAGTTCAAACTGCAGCTGGTTGGGAAAAAATAGTCAAATGATGTTCTAATTAACTGGCCTAAACAAACAGTTCCTGTGCTTGAGCTTAATAAGATAAAGCAATTTGTTTCAAACAGCAAAAAGAAGTACCTCCTTTCTCGTGCACAGAGGATGGGTGAGGTGCAGCATGCACAAGCCCAGCACCTGTGGCTATGTGTTCTCATAATGGGAAACCATTATTTCATTTACTTCTGAACTGAGTCACTGTGACAAATGTTTATGACCCTCTAGCGAAATAGATAAGCAATGGGTTTAAAATAAAAAAAGAAAGAATTTGGTCTTGTGGGATTGATTGTTGTAGGACGTCAGAGCCTTTTAAAGGGTTAGTTTTACACAGTGTACAATGGTACCTCGGTTTTCGAACGTAATCTATTCTGGAAGACCGTTTGAGTTCCGAAATGTGTGAAAACTGAAAACTCAAAATGAAAGCCTCAATACGGAAGCCACATGGCATGTTTGACTACCGATGCGTGTTTGAAAACCGAAATGTTAAAAAACGGAGACGTTCGAAAACTAAGGTACCACTGTATAGTTAAAAACTATGTTGTCCTGGGTTCCTTTGGGAAGAAAGGCAGGGTATAAGCTTAATAAATAAACAAACTCTAGAATTATATCACAAGATGTAGTGATGGCTGCCAACTTTAAAAGTGGATTAGACAAATTCCTGGAGAGTAAAGCTATCTGCAGCTTTAGTACTAGTGGCAGCCTGCCTTTGAATTGCAGTTGCTGGGGGACACAAGCAGGAAGGGACTGTTGCACTTGTGTCCTGTTTTGTGGACTTCTCAGAGGCATATGGTTGAACAGTGTGGGAACTGAATGCTGGCCTAGATATGCCTTTGGCCTGATTCAGCAGAGCTGCTCTTAGGTTATTAGGAGAAGTATATGATGGGACTTCAAGGTATATAGTGACGGAAAGTGTAACAATGGAAGATGATATATCTTGATCAGCCGGATGTCTGGTAATCATATCAGCTTGGCAAACAGAAAGCTCTCCATCTGTCCTATGTATAGTAGTTTTATGTTGCTGCTTACAAGAACAAATCTGAAACTGCAGGTCTTTTGTTTATAGGTCCCTTCAAAACCTATTTTTCCCCAGTTCCAGGTGCACCTTCAGCACGAAGGGGCCGTGGGGGTCACCGGGGAGGCAGAGGAAGATTTGGTATTAGACGGGATGTTCCAATGAAGTTTGAGAAGGACTTTGACTTTGAAAGTGCTAATGCACAATTCAATAAAGAGGAAATAGATCGCGAATTTCACAACAAACTAAAACTGAAAGGTAAGCTGAAATGCTGATTCAAGGGAATAATGACTGTCTTGTCAACTACAGGTAAACCTGAGCCTTCTATAGACACGGGATCTAAATGACTGGTAGTTAATGGAAACTAGATGTAATTTGGAAATCTGACTTCTGTTTCAAGCTCTTTAATCAAAGTTCTTAAAAAAGGAAAGATAAACCCTTCGTACTTCTGCTATCGTATACCATATTTTTCGCCCTATAGGAAGCACTTTTTCCCCTCCAAAAATGAAGGGGAAATGTGTGTGCGTCCTATGGGGCGAATGCAGACTTTGGCTGAAGCCTGGAGAGCCCCAGCCCCGCAAGCTCCGGGGACAGCGGGGAGGCGCAGCGCGCCTTCCCGCTGTCCCCGGACCTGGTCTGAAGGGTGGCGGCGGGGGGAAGAGTGCTTCTCCCCGCTGCCGGCCCCACAAGCGCCTGGGAGGGGAAATAAAACATTTTTTCTTTATTCCCCCCCCCCCAAAGGCTAGGTGCGTCCTATGGGGCGAAAAATACGGTACTTCATTTTATGTGGAGTTGTGCATAGGGTTCTTATTCCTGTAGAGGTTGAGAGTTAAGTTAGGCTAATCCTGCAGTGTTTTGAAGTTAAGATGTATAGGTTCAGATGAAAAGAGAGATTTCACTTAGATGCATTCAAAGTCTATGGTTATAATTCATTGCCTCCTTTTTCTCTGTTTCTTTTCCTCCTCCCTGAGGTGATCAGAAACGTTATGGAAGGGAATGATAAGCAGTGCTGTGTGTGTTCCATATTTAGGAAATTAAACTTTTGTTCCCAACCTAGGAAATTCTGAATTCTGCAGTTTGTATAGATTCTGTCGATTAACCTCCCCTTTCCTTGCATTTTTATTATTTTCTGTGGTCCTGATTTTACTAGCTATGGTTAGAGGCAAAATGCTACATAGGTGACTGTACCTCAACCACAGAAAGTTGTCCACAGTTATCACTCTGACCTTGGAGAGAGTCAGCTGGTGATGCTTTATGCTTTCCAGCATAAGTGCTGCTTTTTAGGTGCCTTTCAAGGAAGCATTTATTTACTCAGACCTTTGGAAGAAACTGAGATTGTACATATTTTGCTAGAGCTAATAGTTTATTTTTACATTAATTTTTATTTTTAATATTTGTTTTGTAGTTTTATTGTATGGTTTTATATTATGTTGCATGATGCCCCACTATCTTTGGATGATGGATGGTCTAGAAATATAACAGTATTAATTATTAATATACATTCACAGTTTTAAGGAGTAGAATCTTGCATTTTTAATATAATAGGAAGTACTGAGCTCCCCATCAAATTACCTGGACATTATAAAAAAGCACAACCTGCAGTGGGCTGTAATCCTGCCCTTTGCAGTGTGTTCTGCTGCTAGCCCTACAATTCGTGTAATCAAGTATCGCTTGGACAAATTTGCAGCACTTTTTAAAGTTTATGTATGGATGTTCCTGGCAGGATTAAAGTCTTACAAGGAAGGCTTGCAACAGATATTAAAGGAGTGCTTTTAAAAAGTATACTCCCTTTGTGATTTGCCACATTCTCTTCTGTCACTTCTTTAGTTGCTGTAATTGTGCTGCTCTCATCTTGAAGACAACTTGCGTCATCCAAAGTCAGACAGGGAGTGCAGTTTTTTCCTATTTTTACAGCAATGTCTTGTTTGTTGGAGAGGACCAGTAGGAAGGAGAATAGCCAAGAGGGAGAGAGGGGGCAGCTGTTGTCTGAACTCATGGCAAGCTATTTTTGTGTGTGCTGATCTATAACATCCTTCTAGGGTAGCATTATACACAAGTCACTTTCTGCTTTTCTTTGAAGATGCATTTTCATTTATTGTTCACTGAGGTTATCCTTTTCCTTTCTTCTCACCCCCTGCCCCCTGGATTCGTTAGAAGATAAACCAGAGAAGCCTGTAAATGGGGAAGATAAAGGTGACTCAGGTGTTGATACCCAGAACAGTGAAGGCAATGCAGATGAAGAGGATCCACTTGGACCCAACTGCTATTATGACAAAACCAAGTCTTTCTTTGATAACATTTCCTGTGATGACAATAGGTACCTAATTGGTTTTTTGGCAGTCCACTGGGCAAGCAGAAAATATAATTTCCAAATGGCAAGATCCATGGATACTAAAGTGCAGAATGAAATGCTGTACCTTATACCTATGTAATGCTGCAACTGCTGCATGCAAAATATTTGGCTTCGTTAACGAAACAAAGTGACAGCTTTGTAATTCAAAGAGGGTTGGATACATTGTAGTTCAGAGAGGTCAAGACTGGCTGCATTTGTGCATAATGATATACCGGGCCTTCTGTGAATGAGAAGTGTGCTGTATTGTTTTTAACACTCGATTGGGAGCCGCCCAGAGTGGCTGGGGAAACTCAGCCAGATGAGTGGGGTATAAATAATAAATTATTATTATATATTATTATACTCTCCCAGTTGCTCCTACTTCACTTCTTCCATATAGCCAGGAAGCCTTGACTTCCCATTACTTCCCATTCAAACCAGGGATCATGGTTTATTAGCTTCCTGATCATGGCTTGTTAGGAAGTAGCAAACCATAATCCATGATCTTGCAAGGACCAGATTTGTTGGTAAAGATGTGTTTTTAAATTTGCAGTGGATGTTCAAAAGTGAAAACATTGCGGAATCATATGTCTCCTTCCATTTCTAGTGTATCTAAGCTCTTGGCCAAGGTTGAGCCTTCCGTAAGACTTGATTATTTTGGCCTTGGATTGATAGAGGAAAGGGGATATGCTGTAAACCTTTTGTTACTTTTCTGTAGTGGTGCCTCGCAAGACGAAAAGAATCCGTTCTGCGAGTCTCTTCGTCTAGCGGTTTTTTCATCTTGCGAAGCAAGCCCATTAGCGGATTAGCGGCTTTTAGCGGATAAGCGGCTTAGCGGCTTAGAAAAAGGGGGGGGGAGTCGAAAAAACTCGCAAGACATTTTCGTCTTGCGAAGCAAGCCCATAGGGAAATTCGTCTTGCGAAGCACCTCCAAAACGGAAAACCCTTTCGTCTAGCTGGTTTTTCGTCTTGCGAGGCATTCATCTTGTGGGGCACCACTGTATTTGATTTCTTCTTAAGTATCAAACAGGCAATATTTTTATTTGCATCTATATCAGTAATTTGATAAACAGGAATCGCCTGTAATTAATTTCACTGAAACTGTTTGCAGAGGAGTTGGTATTACTCCCAAAGCATGAAAGGTTCTTCTTTTACATGGTGCTCCCTCAGCTAATTTAGTAGGAGCCACTTCAGTGGATCAACATGTCTTAAGGAACAGTAAACTTTTCACTAAAAATATATACAAGACACCAAAAAAAGGAACAGAGAAAAAGCAATAGAGAGTTGCGGAATGAAATAATAACAGCAAAGAAGTGTACCAAATTACACTCTTGCTCCACGAAAGCAAATTGTATTTAAATACCTCTACCATAACAAAAAATGAGAAGCTGGAAGGATATGGGAAGATACCTCCCTGTTCTTGTAAGGCAGGCACGTCCAACTCCCAAGAGACTGCAATCTACTCCCTGTATTAAAAAACTGGCAGTGATCTACCCATTGTCGTTGCCAAGAGTTGAGCTTATTTTATTTTATTTCGGGGTGGGGAGACCTTGGCAAATTTATTTTATCCTGTGATCTACCAGTAGATCACGATCGACCGGTTGAATGTGCCTGATGTAAGGGAAACCAACTGGCATTGTAATTAGCAGATTTAGCAGCTCCCCAGGCCACCCATCTGTGTCTGGTCAAGCATTCTGATAAAGCTATGTTCCAGATAGTGGTGAACCATGCCTCACATGGTAAAACATCAGGAGACCTCATGAGGCAAGTGATAACTAATCTGACAGCTGCTAGTAACATTAACCAGGAAATTCTTCACTCAGGCAGCCAATGGGTAATTGGGATGATATAACTTGGTTCTGATTTGAGAAACTGTTTTTTCACTCTTGCCATGCTCTCAATGTAAATGTTCCAAAAGTGGAGTTTGGAATGCCACTCCTGCACAGTGATGCTTCTGTGTGGTTTCACTGTGTGCATATTAACGTACTAAGCAGCTTGAAAACATCAAACTGTCTTTGGCATCAATACTCCTTCTGATGAAAATGATAGTGATCTGGAGTTAGTGTTCTTGTCACTTGCATGTTTCAGAGACCGAAGACCAACCTGGGCTGAAGAAAGAAGACTAAATGCAGAGACATTTGGAATTCCATTGCGTCCAAACCGTGGCCGGGGGGGCTACAGAGGTAGAGGAGGTGGAGGAGGAGTTGGTGGCTTCCGGGGCGGAAGAGGACGTGGAGGCACAAGAGGAAATTATGGCGCCCCTCGAGGATTTCGTGGTGGATTCAGAGGTGGACGTGGCGGCAGAGAATTTGCGGATTTTGAATATAGGGTAATTGCTTATGAACTCTGCTGCAGGGATGGGGAACTGGTGGCCTTCTCACTTGAGGCACTTCAACTCCACGCCCAGCCAGCAATATGATGGGAGCTGTAGTTCATAACTGCCTAAGAAGGGCACAAGTTCCCCACCTATATCTGTTGCTTATAGCCATAGGCACTGCATTCAATAATTCCAGAAATAAAAATAGCTACAATGCCACACAATCAGAACAAGATACAGCCACTCATTAATTCATTAAAAATACAAAAAGTATGACAAAAACCTTGAAAAAACTGCAATAATAGTACATATGTTTAATACTGGATGAGAGAATCAAAAAACAAATCATCTCATAAAATCTCTTAAATACTGGGCATGAGTTTTCTTTGCAGCCATTCAGATTTAGTTAACCTAAAGTGTAGTTCTTTTTATGCATCAATACACTTTTATATATTCTAAACAAAAGTATATATGAGGCAAAACTTTCTTGTACATCTTTTTGCCTCCGTTTTTTTATTCTTGGTTAATTTGTTTGGTTGTGGGAGAAAAAGTTGCAGCCACACCTGTAGACGTAGTTTCTTATTCTAACATGTCAAAGATTTCTGTCAGCATGAAACATTTTAACAATTGTACATAAAACCCATATGCAGTAAAAACCGTATAAGAAAGATGAACTCTGAAATCAACTTATTATTGTGGAAAGATGTATTCTTAATTGCCTGCCTGCATAAGCCTGACAGAGTAGAAAAGCAGAAAAGTTTTCAGCAGGTGTTTAAAAGGCACCTTCTGAATCTCTATTGGCAGAGTATTCCACAACTGTCCAGTGACACTAAAGGCTTGATTTCTTCTTGTCAAATGAGCCTTGCCAACTTGGGGAACAACCAGTGGCACTCCTGCAAGTGAGCTCTGTGATTGAGCTGAGATCCGGTGGTCCCTGAGGTAACCTATAGCTGAGTTGGGCTACAGAGGATTCTGCACACAAGAGTGTGCAGTGATTTCTAGCTTTAGAAGGCATTTTGGAATTTGGAACTGTGTGCATTTTGGAATCTCTTGCAGTGATTTCTAGCTTTAGAAGGCATTTTGGGATTGACTTTGCTAACCGGAATTATGACAGATGCAATCTAGAGAGATTTGGGCCCCATTTTGAATACTGTTAACGTTGTCTTCTCTAGTTTGAGCCGTTTATCTGTTACTGTTCTTGATTAATTTGACTAAACTGGCATTGGTTGGAAGTAATTTTTTTTCTTTTTTCTTTTTTTAGAAAGACAACAAAGTTGCTGCATAGCTGAAGTTGAACACAGGTGGACCTGTTGATCTTCATGATCCAGAGAATGTGTCAGTCTTTGCAAAGAATTGTTAATTTGCTGTAAAACTCGTCACCAGCACTGGGGTTTGTTTTTAATTTCAAAGGGGTATGGAGCAGAACTCTTTTTGGAGAAAAAATGGCCATCTTCAAAAACAATGAGCATTAAATATATTTGAGATAGAAGACTTAAGTAATTTCTTACATAGAGTTAAAATATAAAGCAGTACTTCAGTGGAGTTTTTAAGTATTTTTTTCATCACAAAAAGAATTTATCAAATTGTATTTGATTACTACTGCAGGCTGCAAAGACAATTGTATGCAGAAGGCCGTCAGTACTGTGAGTGTGTTGAGCCAGTGAAGGTTGTTTTTGGAAATCCTTTAATCTCCCTTTTGAGATGGTTGTGCTCTTTGTCAAATAGGGTGCTGGGCAATAGAAAACTTGATTTTTGTCAGTCAAAAACAATGTAAACACAGTAAATCCTGTTTCTTAGGCAAAGGAAAACTTTTTATAGTTGTAAAATTCCATGATTATCCCATTGCCAAAGAAACACTAAAGACTTTGTATAGCTGTATAAAAGCAACTAATTTTTTAAGAATAAACATTTTTAAGTCTACAAACCTGCTGGGTTGAAATGCTAAAACACAAACACACCACACACATTAGTTGTTTTGCAGGGGCGGTTCCTCATAGCTGTTCAGCTTTAAACTTGTTTGATTTTTATATTTTGACTAAAAATAAACATTTTAGATGTTCTTCCATTATATAAAAACTGGATAACATAATTCTCTTGCAAGAAATTCATTTTGTAGGTTTTGGCATATTGCAGGATTTGACCAGATTAATGGGCTTTTTTCAAATGAAGACAAACCTCAACACTCATGTCACAATTCACAGTTCATATTAGTGATAACTCTTGGAAGTAAAAATGACCCAGGCACACACAAGTTCTTATGTTTCCTTTGATGTGCCCGGAATAAAAATGACATGTCTCCATGTGTTGATTCTTGAAATGTTGACTCTGTTTTAATGTTGACATACTCAATTTAAAAGTGACTATTTAGTGTTTGCAATTGCTTGAGTTTTGATGAACTGTAGCTTGGAGACATTGACTGCTTATTCTTATCCCAACAGTGATTTGGTATGGAGTAAACTTTTGCCAATTCTGAAATACTAGTTATGACTTTTTTGACATTAAGTTATAATTAGAAACAGTAATTTGGTAACTTGTATTTTGTATGTGTGTATGAAAGCCACAGGAATAAAGGGATCCAAAGATTAAACAATTTTTACCTAATTTGCTGATCTTCTTTTGTTTCTCCTTTATGTTCAGTAGTGATAAAATGTGGATAACTGCACTGTTAGAAAATGGGAATATTTAAGTGATAGAATCATAATTTTATATCTTTTTGTATAGCACTATAAGGAAGTATTTTGTAATTGGTTTACTTATGAGGTCAAGTATTTGGAAGCAGTAGAAGTTAGATACTATTGTTTAGTACTATTTTGCATGTTAACAACAATGCCTTTTTGGGATCCACAAATCATGATACTGAGCAGTTTTGATTTATTTTTTTTTAGACAAAAGGCAAGTGCTGTAATGTCGCAATAAGTATGTATACTGTATGAGGTGTCCCAAGTTTATTTAAACCAGATACGTTGTAAATACCAATGAGACATTCTGTGAAGGTATGAATTCATCCTATCTACCAATCCTTTGGGTTTACTAGTTGGGGTGTGTTTTTACCCCAGTGAACGGCAGCATGACATACCTTCAGTGTACCTTGCTACAGAAAAATGGGGCTTTTATTTTGAGCCAGAATAAAACAGTTCAATAAAAACTGCCTTTGTGAAAGTTTTTTCTAGCTTATCCTTGTTTTGTAAACCTGCCCTGAATAGGTGGGGGGGGGGAATCCAATTTAATATTGCTGATTTTGAGTCCATTGTTTAGTATTGTGCCAGTGTATGGGATAAACCCTGTTATTTCCTTTAAGTGTTCTCTTTCATCATACTGTAACCTTTCAACTCTGGAAAGAAATTGGCAGGGCTTATAATTGTGATATATATATATATATATATATATATATATATATATATATATATGCAAGTTGGATTTTTAAAAGATTTTAGTTATATTTTTTTCTCATAAAATTAATATGGTTTTAAATGACATCTGAATACATACATGATCTAAATCTGAATTTGGAACCTCTTGCAAACTTATTAAATGCTGTTTTCTTTGTAAGGAAAGAATGGGGGGGAGATAGTACATGTTTTCATATTAAGGTTTGGTACAAAGGGGCAGGAACTTGGGGTCATCACAAACTTAGAAAAGTTTTGCCATCTTTTATTGCACTGGGATGATCCACAGTCCTTTTAATGCCCAGCATGAACCTGAATTCTGCAGCTTGTTCACTTTGAAATTATTAATATTTATGGAAAGAGCCTCGACATTTATTTTCTATCTCATGGAAAAACACAGTTTTGCCTAGTAATTAGCATCCCTTCCTTCTGAAAATCTCCAGACTGTAATGACAATCCAACCTTACACATATTTATTCAGAATTATGTTGCATGTTCTTCACCTGGGCTTATTCCAAATGAGGCCGGGGTGGAAGCCTCTGACTTTCATTTAAGTGGTATTGCTTCGTATATCTGCTTATGTATATACCTTCTCTATCAGCACACATATTCTATAGTAGAATAAGATCTGTGGGTGTCTGGTCAGAGGTTTTTAATGATGCATTAAGGCTGGTGTGAATAACGTGGTCATTGATCTAATTTCATATAGATGGCAAAGGGTAAAGAATAGGAGAGGAGGCAAAAGGGAGTAGGTTTCAGAAAGAGCCCTGTGTAGCTGTCATTCAATAGCTTTTAGTCATTGGAGAAGCGAATTGGAATATATGATTGTCCAGCAAATTCATACATTCGAAAACGGTAAACTTGGTTTAAATAAATATGAAAATGGCACTAAGCTAGTACCAGAACACTCAGCGTGGGTTGCTTTTTGTCTAGCAACCTTCCTTCCTCTCAGAATGGAAGGACTGCCCCAGAAGTCACTAAAGATCACTAATTAAGAGGAAAAGGGGAACGAAAGCACATTTTAACAGCACTCATAAATTCCACGTGTGCATGCGGTTTTTTGTTTTGTTAAGAATAGCTAAGATCTCGCGCTATTAAAGAACACAGCTTATCCTAACTAGTGATTTCATCAGCCTTCTGTAACCTGGTGCCCTTCAGTGTCTTTTAGCTATTTAAAAGCTTGGGCCACCCACTGTCTCTCATCCTAAACAAAATAAAAAAATTCCTTCCAGTAGCACCTTAAAGACCAACTGAGTTAGTTCTAGGTATGAGCTTTCGTGTGCATGCACACTTCTTCAGATACCATGTCTCTCATCCTAACCTACCTACAGGGTTATTGTAAGGGTTAAACGGGAGGTGGGGGAACCGTGTGCTCCACCCTGAACTCTTTTGGATAAATAGAAATGCATGCAATAAAAAAAGTATATAGCATCCCCCGGTGTTTTGCTCCTAGCGGCGGGTTGGCGAACTAGCTATGTGGCCTTCCCCAGGCTGCTGGACACAAGCCCTATGGCTAGGGGTGCTGGGAACGAGAGTCCAACGTGGGGAGGAAGCTACACAGGCGATGCCCATCCTCCCACCCGTCCATCCTGGTCTGCCTGGAGCTCCACCTCCTTCCCTCTTCCCCCTGCTTAACTCCCTTCCATCCTCCTTGCGCGGGAGGCTTTCGCGAACTGAAGAGCTTTGGCGCGCCCCGGCTGCCTTATGCACGTAAGCTCTGACGTCAGCAGCCGCGGCTTCCGGGCTTCCCCCGGGCCCCACGTGTTTGTCACGCCGAGGGCCGGGCTGCCCCGTCGCTCTGCCCATGGCGGCTGGCGCTGCTTCTCCGCCTGTTCCTCCGGTGCTCCTGGGCCTGCGCGATGCGGCTGTGCCGCCGACGGGCTCCTGCCAGGCCGGTCTCCTTCAGCTCCACGGGGCGGCGAGCAAACTGGGCGGCTCTGCGGTGAGGAGGCGGCGGCGGCGGGCAGCGTGGCAGGGAGTGGGCGTGGGGCCCTTTCTGAACTTCCTCGGTGCCTTTGGCGGGGGGGGGGGAGAGAGAGAGAAACCGCCTCCCCCCACCTCTTTTCAAAAAAAAGTCCCCAAAATCGTCCCTTCACCTCGGTTCTCAGTCCGAGTTTATGCGGGTTTACTCGGAAGTAAAGGTGTGAGTCCAGGAACCCGCAGGCTGTGGCAAAAAAACGGAATCGCTGCTGAAAAAAGGCTCGGAGGTGGCACGGAAGTGTCTGCTGCAAAGCCGTTCAGTGGCTGTACAACCAGCTGTGGACGACGTTGCTTGGGCTTTAAACCGCAGTCCGAAAGTCAGATTTCTGAAGGGAAGGGCTCTATATAGCTTATGCTCTGCGTACCCTAAATATGGTCCCACTTTCAGTCCCCGGCATCTCTGACGTTGAGTCTGCCTGGAAAGTAACCCCTGTGTTCCTGGGCAGGCTCTGCAAAGCAGCTTTCTGTGTTTCACTTCCTTGACTAGAGTAATGGGATAAGAATCCTAAGGTGGGTTGCGCCAAAGAGGCCTTCTGACTCCTACTCCCCCATGAATCCTCCAAGCAGAGCATGAAGGCGATGGCGGTTCGCTCCTGTTCTTCCCTTGCTAACTGCTATACTTGAGCACAAAAGCACTCTGCCCTCCAGTAGATTCCAGCATTTGTTTTTCAGAAGCATTGTTACCTCTTAAGTGTAGAGGCAGAGCATAGCCATCACAAGTAGTATGCATCGATAGCCCCTTCCTCCATGAATTTGTCTAATCCTCTTTTAAAGTTATCCAACTTGGGGACCATCACTGCCTCCTGTAGGAGCAAGTTCTATAGTTTGAACTCTCTGCTGTGTGAAGAAGTGCATACAGTGGTACCTTGGGTTACATACGCTTCAGGTTACATACGCTTCAGGTTACAGACTCCGCTAACCAGAAATATTACCTTGGGTTAAGAACTTTGCTTCAGGATGAGAACAGAAATCGTGCAGTGGCAGCACAGTGGCAGCGGGAGGCCCCATTAGCTAAAGTGGTGCTTCAGGTTAAGAACAGTTTCAGGTTAAGAACAGACCTCCAGAACAAATTAAGTTCTTAACCCGAGGTACCACTGTACTTTTATCTGTCCTGAATCTTCCAACATCCAGCTTCTTTGGATGTCTGTAAGTTCTAGTGTTATTAGACAGGGAGAAAAACTTTTCTCTATCCATTTTCTCTATGCCAAGCATAATTTTATAAACTTGTATCATGTCGCTTCTTAGTTGCTTTTGCTCTAAACTGAAAAGTTCCAGACTCTGCATTCTTTTTCATAAGAGTCTTTGCACCCCCTTGAGCATTTTGGTTAAAGACTCTGTAGAATGACTGGTAGCCATTGATAGATGTCTCATCCCTCATGAAGCTGTCTAATTTCCCTTTGAAAACCATCTAAACCGGTGGTCACTGCCACCTGATGGACTGGTTTGCATGCTACAATAGAACACAGTTCATATTAGACCATTTTAAATCCTGATTTAATCTTAGACCATGATTTAATCATAAATGTGCCTCCTCACTGCTACACAAGTCACCACACAGTTCTTGCCTCCCTGCCGCCAAGAGGTGCCGGTGCAGCTCAAGCAAACCACAGTGCAACTTGTCATGTTGTCTGAACCTAAACCATGGTTTGTTTGTTAAACCATAACGGGTTAGCCAGAAATAAAACTGAAAACAAAACTTCACTCTGAAATGAAGCATAAGCTTCAGGTTACATGTCACATAATGGTGATCCAAGTGGCTTGTTTTGAGACAAACTGGCTTATTATGATATCTGAAAAAGACATATGTGGCATAATTGTTGAACCACCACCATACTCATTTTTATTAATGGTTTGTTGTGATGAGTAGAACAAGGGAGTGCTGCAGATCAGAAAATAGTTTTAATGGACAAGTGCTGCAGTGCCAATGCCAAATCTGAGCCACTTTTGGGAGGGTCTTTTTGCTGAAAACACAATTTAAAAATAATCTACTTCTTTTTCCTTTTTCACCCTAGGACTGTGCCCCTTCGGTCACTCTGGTTCATCCCGCCTGTGAGGTTTGCAAGGCTGGCTTGGCACACATTGTTCAGATCTATTGCCCGCTTGAAGGCTCACCGTTCCACCGCATCATTAACGTGTTTGCTTGCACAATGAAAAGCTGCTGGGGGAACTCCAAAAGGTGTGTGGCAGTTTATTTGCCTTTGCTCTGTGATTGCGGCAGTGCTGAAAGTGGCTCTTGGATGCTAGAGTCATATACTTAAGTAAAAAAATAAATACTTTATAGCATGTTCAAAACTCTCTCAGCAATCCTTCCAACCTTGCAAGGTAAGTCAGTTCTATCCCTTATTGCAGATTAGTGAGAGTGGCATCTGCCCATGGGTAGAGTTCATGCCTTGTATCATGAAAGTTCCTGTTTCAATCCCTGGCATCTCCAGGTAGGAAAGTAAATGACTCTTTTCTGAAATGCTGGATTGCCACTGCCAGTCAGTGTAAACAATACTGAGAATGATGGTCTGACCCTAGTATAAGGTAAGGTAGCTTTTTGTGTTTCCAAATCCACCTTGTGATGGAGAAGGGAATCAAACCACAGACTGCCTGATTTATATTTTAGCCACCTACACTATGCTACTAGTAATACTATGAAACTTGAAAACTTTGACCCACCAACATGACTTCCGTTTCTTCCGTCCTGCTTGGCTTGCTGCACATCTAAAGCTGGAAGGTGTTGCGGTCCCAGTATCTGCAAGTGCAAGGAAAAGAAATGCAAGACTGCAAATGGAAGCAGGTATTGTGCACCATCAGGGACATTTTCTTTAGGTCAGGGGTAATCAACCTTTTTATACCTACCGCCCACTAGTGCATCTTTCCTGATGGTAAAATTTCCTTACCGCCCACCAGCACTCGATGGAAGGAGGATTCAGCTTGTGCCATAGAGCCCCCTACCGCCCACCTAGAATCCTGAAATGCCCACTAGTGGGCAGTAGGGACCAGGTTGACAACCCCTGCTTTAGGTAATAATAGCATGCGGCCAAAGGTAACTGACATTTGGCCTTGTAGTACCTGAGACTTTTAGCATCTCTTCCCTCTTACAAATATAGCAGCTGCACAATGTTGCCTGCTGCTCCTAAACATGGATTATTTCCCTCTCACACCCCTTGGCATCATGGCATGTGTGGGAGGGGAGGAGGTTTAAACCTTCCTGCTCAGCACGCCAGCATGAGGATGAGAATACATGCTCTGCGTATGTTGATCTGTAGAGATCAAGGGGACTCTCTGTGCATGTGTTCAGGGAGAGTGTGCTGTTTAACCCTGCTTATATATTTGTAGCAAAAACTGCAAAGAGTTTTGTTGTACCTTAAAACGAACAAGTTTCTTGTAGCCCAGTTTTGTAAGTATATTATAGCCTATTATTGAATCAGCTTAGAAGAATTCGACAAGTGGCCCTAATAGAGAAATTGACAAACAAAATATGACTAAAGGACAGAGACTTGTTTACAACTGATGTTGTAGTTTTATGGATTACATGGAGAAGAAAAACAACCCTGAACTCTCATAACCATCCAAACCTTTTTGGTTGCTCTTGGTTAAATAATATTCTACGCTTTAGACTACTGGCGGTGTATTTTTACACTGCATTTTCACTGTATACCTCGAGATACTTTGTTAAGGGGGAGACATTTTCAAAAAAATAAATAAAGCTATCATTAAAAAAAGTAACGAGGTTCTGATGACATCACTTTTTGAGGGCTGGAGCCTACCAATGGCACCCATGAAAAAATGAGTCTTTAAGGTGCAACAAAGCTTTTTGTTGTTGTTTTTCTGCAACAGACTAATGCAGCAGCTACCCCTCTGGAAATTCTTGCTTTATTTCTGTGGGGCTGTACTACTTATAAAATGTCGAATGTCAGCTTCTTTCCAGGACCTTTGATTTGAAACCTGTCTAAGGTTGTGTCCTTGTATTCACAGAAGCAAGAATGTCTGCTTGCAGTCAAGGACTGGTGTGAGGAAGCAGATGACTGGGGAGAAGGCAATGAAGCAGCTGCTTCTGAATACACTACAGGCCACAGCCGTGACTTGCTTGCAGTGTCGGACTCTATGCTCAGAGAAGGAGATTGCGCAGCACAGTTTCAGGGTCTCAGCCTGGAAGCACCCCCCAGTGCCTCCCACCCTTTGCACTCCCCTAATCTACCTGGGGAAGAGCAAATCATGCCCAGCTATGTCCCTGAGTTCCAACCTTACTACATCAGTGTTGTGGAAGAAGACGACTTCCTCTGCTATGAAGATACAGGCCATGCCCAAAGACTCTTGAAGGAGTATCAGCAGAGGGAGGGTCTTGATTTGGAACAATTGATGTTGGAAAGGTGAGCCATGGAGTTGGGGCTAGTGTGCAAGTGTTACAGCAGGAAACCGCTAGAAATCTCTGGTTTGGGGAGCTCCCAAACCGGAAAGCCCATTTCAGATTCCCATTCTCTGCTGCAGCAGTATCTTCCATGACTCTTACCCAACAAGTATCAGAGCTCCAAGGTCAGTAAAACCAAAAAGGGGCAGACCAGTCCCTTGACACATCTCCAGACCTCCATGGTCAGTGGCAGTATGCAAGGGGTTATGTGTGGGCAGAGTGCTGCTGCTGCTGCACTCATGTCCTGCTTGTGCACTTTCTACAGACACACAGTTGGCCACTGTGAGAACAGGATGCTAGACTAGATGGACCCCCTTTGACCTGATCCAGGTGCATTAGTCATATTCTTAATTCTGAATTTTATAGCCAGTATACAAAGAACAATGTGTTGATTGTGAAGGAATTTACAGGCAAAATCGCATCTAAATGTGGCTGGTTTTCTTCTGATTTAATAGTGCCTGGCACCGCACCACATAAATGTGGATTTAAAGCAGTTATCTGTAGATTTAGCATCTAAGATGCTTTGGTGCTCCTCACACACACACACCCCAAACAGCCACCGTGACTACTAGATAAGTCCATGTCTTCCATGTCTTATTCCTTTTTATAACACTAATTATTGTATTGCAGGACTGAAATTCTATCAGTTTTCAATCGCAATTCTGTTTTGTGTCACCAGGAGTGCATTTCAGATGTCGTCAAGGGCCTTTAGATAACTCTGTTTCTACCTACTTATAATAGAAATGGTCATTGGATAGAATTTTGTTTTTATCTTCACTGAAAATGTGTCTTGTACTGCACTTCAGCCACTGAGAGTCTCCGCTGATAATGGAACAGCCTTTCCCAGCCTGGTGCTCTCCAGATGTTTTGGACTGCAACTCCCATTAGCTCCAGCCATCACGGATGTATGATGTTGGGGCTGATTGGAGTTGTAGTCCAAAACATCTGGAGGGCAACAGGTTGGGGAATGCTGTTTTACTGCCCCTGCTGGCCAGTGCTCATGTTTTGAAAAAAGGCAACCCAGTGGTCAGTATTAGATAGCTTCTAAATACGTTATTTGGCTTACGCAGCCCAATCCCAGAACAATATCCCATCCACTAGTACAGGTAAACCCTTAGTATTTTTTTTCAGTATAATGGTTGGTTTGTGCTGGATGGATGCATGGAAATTAAAGTTGGATGTGACATTTTGGGAAAGGGCCTCCGTGGTGGAGGGTCTGCTTTGCAGGTGGGAGTTGCCAGGGTTCAACACCCAGCATCTCCTGGTAAGGCTGAGAAAGTTTCCACACCTGAAACCCTGAGAGCCACTGCCAATTTAGACAGTACTGAGCTTGATGCATCAAGCCATCTTCCTGTATTGTTGTGTCTGGTTACTGACACGGCTGCTCAACTAATACCCACTTGATTTATTCATTTTCTGTTAAGTAGAAAAGATTCCACAGTTTATGCTGTCCTTCTGGTAATTTCACAGTTACTGTAATATTTGCAATTTCTCTCTCCCCCCCCCCCCCATGCTTAGCTATGCATCCGATGGTGAGAAGTATGAGAAAAGTGAAGCCGAAAAGAGACACCAGGTGTTCCTTAAGTTCATGAAAAGGATCTCTCTCTGCCCGGAACAGATCTTAAGGTAGGCTGACCATTTCCATTTCTCTGTGATGGAGAATAGGTCTTTAGCAGAAATGAAATTAGCCTGTCTTTATAGACACTTTCTACTATCCTCTTTTAACCATTAGGTATTCCTGGGGTGGCCAGCCTTTATTTATCACCTGCCCTTCAACAGACATTGGGTCAGCAGCCCCACCTTGTAATATCTGCAAAAGCAAGAGAATATTTGAATTTCAGCTTATGCCCACCTTGGTCAGCATGCTCAAGACAAGAGTTGATGGTATGAAGCCCCTTCATTAAAGAATTCAGTTTGCAATCATTCCCTTGGGCATCTGGGTAGTGGAGAAGAGGGTGCTGGGCTAGATTAGCCCCCTTTGGTCTCATCCAGCTTCAGGGTTCCTCCAATGTTCCTTTTCTTCATCTCCCGTTCATTTTATGAACTTGCGCAAGGCGTATCTTAAATTATTTTAAAATACCTTGAAATGTATGTTCGCAGAAACAAAAAGAAGATCTAAGAAACACTTTTTGAGAAAAACCAATTGAATTGTGAAAAAACAACAGAGGTATCCAAAGGAGATATTCATTTCTGTGCTTTAAATGAACTTTCAGAAACATCTCCACAGGAACAAAGGAAGCTGTCTTCTACAGAGTCGGGCTGTTGGTCCAGCTTGCTTTGTATTGTCTACACCAGGGCGGTCCAACTTTTCGTACCAAGTGGGCTGCAAGAACCTATGGGCTGTACACTGCCTTGTTGCATGCTTGGGGCAGCTGTTCCCCTAAATCAATAAAAAGACATAGCAAACTGAGGTTCTGCCCCCCCCCCCCAAAAGGCCTGGCTACACCTATGGTCACAAGTGGGACAGGAGAGCCAAAATTTGATTCCCTCCCCATAGAACTGGGCTTTGGGAAGGAGGCATGTGGCTCTGCAGGGTCCTAGAGCCTTTTCCTCAAAGCTGGGAAAGCGCTAACTAGGCTTTGGAAAGGAGGATGGAGGACTCTAAGACACTGTCAGACCTCTCACATCTCCTTTCCAAAGCCTAGTGCCTCACTCACTGAACTTTGGGGAGGCAGTGTGAGGGCTGGGGGAGGGGTCATGTGTTGCGAGGGCTGCCAAAAAAGGCCTTGAGGGCCACACGTTGAGCCACCCTGGTCTACACTGACTGGCATCAACTGTCGGGGGTTTCAGGCAAATACGTTTTCCCAGCTGTACCTGGAACCACTTGGGAATGAACCAGGGACTTTCCACATACAAAGCAGATGTATGGGTGAGTATAATAATATTAATGCTTTTCTTTCCCCCTCTTCAGATGTGTCAGTGGAATTTGGAACAGCATTGGTGTATACTTGTGAGAAGAGCTGCTGGCCAGCCAATCAGCCAACAGCCTTGGAAGAATTTATTTTTGTACAAGAAGATCCAGATCAGAAATTATTTAAATAGATTTTATTTAATTCCTTGTAGCTGTGTTTTTTTAAAAATAAATAAATAATAAATGCAGTAACAACTTGGTTGAGATGCCAGCTTTCTGTTTAGTCAGTCTGTGATCAGTGAATTGATGAGTAGTATGCCCAGAACTATAACTCACGCAGAGACAGAGAGGTTTGTACTTCTCTAGCAATTCTTGCTCTCTTCTACAAGCCTTCACCAACCTGGTGCCCTCCAGACATTCTGGACTGACTGGAGCTGATGGGGGTTGTAGTTTGAAGTGTCTGGAAGGCTCCACGTTGGTGATGTCAGCATTTACATAGTATGATTCCTTTTGACTCTGAGTGGCATATTTTAACTCAGTGGGAAGGAATGCACCTCTGTTTTCCAAATTCTGGGCAATAATCGACAATGGTTTCCCACTGTAGAGAAATGTAAGAGAGAGGAAATCCCATCATTCAGAACTCATGGATATTTAATGAAGCTGAACGGTGGAAGATTCAAGATGGATAAAATAAAGTCCTTCTTCATGCAGCACATAGTCAAACTATGCAACTCACTCCCACAGGAGGCAGTGATGCTCAGATCCTGCTCACATGTGGCCCAGTTCTGCTGTAAATTGAAATACCAATAGTTTAGCTACTCCTAAACTATTGAGAGCAGGTGTGGTGTAGTGGTTAAGAGCAGTAGTCTCATAATCTGGGGAACCGGGTTCATGACTCTGCTCCTCCACATGCAGCTGCTGCGTGACCTTGGGCTAGTCACATTTCTCTGAAGTCTCTCAACCCCACTCACCTCACAGAGTGTTTGTTGTGGGGGAGGAAGGGAAAGGAGAATGTTAGCCGCTTTAAGACTCCTTCAGGTAGTGATAAAGCAGGATATCAAATCCAAACTCTTCTTCCTTGATGCAAATGTTTAAGATAGGAGGGAAATAAAAATAGTATATGGAAACTGGAGAGCATCTTAGAAGCTCAGGCATAGTGGACCACCAGCAAGAAAGGCAAGATGAAGGCTAAAAGTAAAATGAGGAAGGGTGTCTAGTTAGAGCATGCGGGCAGGGTGTATGCAGACTATAACTTTAACCTTTTGGTTTTTCAGGGCCCATTTGTGCAGTTTCAGAATAAAATGTTTATTCAGAATCAACTCTGTACATGTTCTCGGGTATTCTGCACTCTGATGTGCAGAGCTGGGGCAGCAACTACTCTGCCACAGGCAACAAAATGTCCTGTGCACCAGAATTAAGTGGCAAGACCGATGTAGATTGTAGCACCTGAGTGGGATGGTGGGGTTGCCTACATCTCCCTTTGCCTCCTTTCCATACCATGATGTTCCCATGTGCAAGTTTTTTTTGCAAAGGCTTCACCGTCTCTCCAGCATTTAACGTTGCCAACTGGTGGCCTATTTATTGCTGCAAGGACCTTAAATCCACAGGCACGATTTAATTAATTGATTTATTGCATTCAACTCCCACCTTCCTTTCTCCCCCATCTTCATTTAATCCCGACTACAATGCTGTGAGGTGGGTTAGGCTGAGATGGGAGGGAGGGACTGGCCCAAGGTCACCTAGGGAGCTTCATGGCTGAGGAGGAACCGGGTCTCCTAGGTTCCTAACTGTTGCACCACGTTGGTTCTCTGGCAACCCCCCCCCCCCCCGCGTTTTTATCCCCACAACCACCCTGCTTGATAAGTCAGGCTGAGAGATGGTGAGACAGATGAGCTCCACTGCAGCGTGGAGATTCGAACCCTGATCTCTCCATCCTTAGGCCGACATTCTAACCACAAGACCACGCTGCCTCTCGCTCGGTGCTGCGTATGGGCTATACGTCCTCCCAGCCGCTAGGAGTCGTTGCGCCGCCGCTGCAGGCGCCGCTCTGGGGCTTCCCGCTCCATGACGGCGAGAGCGCGGCTGCGCCCGACGAGAGGACCTGAGGGGAAGGGCCGCGCATGCGCGAAGGCGCTGCCTCCGCTTCACTCGGTGCCTTCTTTTTCCCGCCCGCGTCCCTCCGTCGGCCTCTGAGGCAGCGGCGATGGCGGTGGCGGCGGCCGCCCTGCCCGGAGAGCTGGCCCAGGCCGTGGCCGGGGCGCGGCTGCTGGTGGTGGGCGCCGGAGGCATCGGCTGCGAGCTCCTCAAGGACCTGGTGCTCACAGGGTTCGCCAACATCGACGTGGTGAGGAGGAGGCGGCGGCGGCGGGGAAGGCCCTCCGGGGAAGGGAACCAAAACCACTAAAAGCGGAGCCCGCCCTGGCCGTTATCTCCCGCGGCCGGCTCTTATTGGGTCGCCTCAACGTCCCCCTCCCCCACCCGAGAGGGGGAGGGGCTTCGGGATGTGACGCCATCGCGCTTGTTTGGATTGGGGTTTCGTTGTTGTTTTCATTTCCAAGGCGGGACCCCCCGCGAAGTGCCGCTGCTTCAGCCTCTTGGGTAGCGGAGGGCAGGGCAGATTCCTTCGTTCGTTGCATTTATAGCCCACGTTTTTCTCCAGGCAGCTCAATGTGGCTTCCATGGTTATCCCCCTCCTCATTTAACCCCCACTGCGAGGTAGGCTAAGCTTAGAGTGGTACTGGCTGGCCCAAGGTCACCAAGGGAGCTTCATGATGGCCAATCAGGCCCTGGTCCGACACTAACCCAGTGTTTCTCAAATTTGGGTCTCCAGCTATTGTTGGGACTACAACTCCCATCATCTCTAGCTAGCAGGACCACTGGTCAGGGATGTTGGGAGTTGTAGCTCAACAAAATCCGAGGACCCAAGTTTAAGAAACACTGCTCTGACCACTGCATGTTGCTACAGATCAGGGATTCTAATAGCTTCCTCTGTGATGAGTAAGGCTTTGTTGATGTGCTGTAATTCCAGATCCACCAATGGTTGTGACTTGGAATAAGCTAGCTTCCTAGGAGCAGTCTATTGCTGAGTGATCAGTTGCTACAGACACAGTGCAGAGTGTATGTAGTTGTTTATGTTCTGCTTATGGGTTTTTGAGGGGCACCTGATGGGCTATTTTTGTAGACATAATGTTTGCCAGAATGAGTCTTTGATCAAGCAGTCTTTATAGATGTTCAGGCTTGGCAGATGCTGTTCTTGTGCTGACACAGAGTACCAGATTGTTAGATAAAATAATGCCGTCTTTGTGAGCTCCAGAACCATCATCAATAATAATGATAGTAATTATTAATATTTATTAAATTTGTATACCACCCTTCAACCATAGATCACAGGGCAGTTTACACAATCTGTCTGGCTGCTTCTAGGAACAGGATGCTAGACTTAGATGGGCTCTTGGTTTGATCCACTAATATCAAACCCAGTTTATCAGTTACATTTTTATCTCCTCCTCCTTCCTTCAGTGTGGCATGTATGGCTCTGTGTTCCTATCTTACTCTCCCACCAGCCCTGTGAGGTAGGCTAAGCTGAGAGATGGCAACTGGCCCACACTCAGCCATTCATGGCTAAGTGGAGATTTGAATCACTTAGATTTGAACTTAGTCCTTATCCAACACTCACCATTATACTGAATTGGTAGTTATAAAGGTTTGTAAAGATTCATGGTGATAAACACGGTGGGGAAGTCTTTTTGCAGCTATTGACTGATAGTGAAGAATGAATTCAATGGAGTCAACATACCTTCTAGCAGATGTCAGGTTCAAACAATGAGGGGTAACCTTCAGTTATTATTGTCATCTTCCAAGAGGCCTTTGTCTGGGTGCTGCTAAAAAGTTGATGGATTTAAGAGTCTGTCCAGCAAGGCATTTGTTGTGTGTATTTTAAGTCCAGCCTATCAGCTGCTGGGGCGTGAGCGCTTAATGTGCCTGCCCCCCAGCACATAGCTCATCCCATCATAAAATATGAAAATGCATTAGGATCTGTGCCTTGAATCTATGTTGGTGGTGCTGGCAAGCAGTCGCTTTGTCATTTTTAGTGTGCAGTCTACTGATAACAGCTTTAATACTAGGGATGTTTGAGGGGAGGTAAAACCATTCAAATTCAACAAGTTCCATTTTAATTCTGCTGGATCACACATTAGTCATGCCCCTTAGAAAAGCAAAGAGAGGGAGAGAGGAGTGGGAGGAGACTAGCCACTGGTAGGGTGAGAGGAAAGGAATTGGGAGAGAAGCAACTGGAGAAGGTGGTGCCTGTGGCATTCATTCAGAAAATCCAAATGCACACATACACACTTAAGATCCAAAAAGGTTGGTGATCTCTGCTTTTGCAATTTCACATATATAATATGGTTGAATTTTCCAGTCACATTTTCAAGAGAGTTATCACTCTTCTGTAGTCAGAATAGACCAGAGTACGTGGATCAGCATTGCCCACTAGATCAGATTGTCATGTCAGAACTTGACTAATTTCATTTTATGATACAAATACAGTAGAACCAGTTAGGTTGCTAGTTGATTATTCCATGGTAAAGTCTAGGAAATCAAATGCACTATTAAGCCATACTGCATTTTTTCAGAACTGAGGACAAGAAGTATGGCAGAAATGTTGCTTCTGGTTTCAAAATCATTGCTGCCATGTTTCTTTTACAGTAGTGCCTCGCAAGACGAAATTAATTCGTTCCGCGAGTTGCTTCGTCTTGTGATTTTTTCGTCTTGCGGAGCGCGGATTCCCTGGGTATTAACGGCTTTAAGAAAAAGGAAGCAAACCCGCAAGACGTTTTCGTCTTGCAAAGCAAGCCCAAAGGGAAATTTGTCTTGCGAAGCAACTCAAAAAACCCTTTTGTCTTGCACGTTTTTCGTCTAGCGAGGCATTCGTCTTACGAGGTACCACTGTAACTTTTTTACATCCTCTTGACTACCATAAAACAGACAGTGGAACTCTATTTTAGAATACAGTACACCACTTTGGAATTCAAGAATGGGGTAGTATGGCTAGGCTAGTTCTGTTTTCTGTGATGTGCTGTAAGCTCAGTATTTGCCAATGAATTATATGCTGAAAAAATCTGTAGATGTACTGCCCATCCTCCATTTGTAGTTTGAAGTGTTATAGTCCTAGAAAAAAAACTCTATTTCTACTGGTTTTAATTAGCCTATAGCTGTAGATCAAATGGGGGCAGCGCATTTTTTAAAGACACTGATTTCCGATAAAGGCAAGGTACAGTTTTGTTAATCGGAACAAATATGAAGTGTTTGTAATTAATCTATTTCTAGATTGATCTGGATACTATTGATGTCAGCAATCTCAACAGGCAATTCTTGTTTCAGAAGAAGCATGTTGGAAGATCAAAAGCTCAGGTAAGAGGAATTTCAAAGTGCAGCTTTCACAATTTAATTCAGTATTGTTTTTGATACAACTTTAGAAGAATACCTATTAGGCATCTGCTAGAATTAAATTTCATGTGATAACTTCAAGAAGTTCACCTTGACTATAATGTTTACTTTATGATATGTTCCTTTATATATTTAATATGTTTGTATCATAATAGGCCATGAAACAGAATTATCTTCAAAGCTCAGAAGATAATTGGGTGCTTGAACATTTTTGTAAAAAACCAATAAGGCTATTTCTAACTCATAGGAGGAGGTTTAAGATGACTAGATTAGTAAAAATTATCTATGTGTTCTTGTTGTCTTGCAGGTTGCCAAGGAAAGTGTGTTGAGGTTTCATCCTGGAGCTAACATTATAGCTTATCATGACAGCGTAATGAAGTATGTCTGATTCTTCTTACATTTGGAATTTGTATCTGCTTTGTGGAAAAAAGCCCACAAAAAGTGACATATACCCCAAACAGTTATTAGCTATGGGTGTCCACACTGTTAGTCATTAGTGGAAATGTCACAGGCAATTTTGTTCTGGGTGGGGAATAGATAAGAAAAAAGCAAATTATTTCCATTTGGGTCCTAGGCAGTTCTTGCATACATCAAAAGTTTACAGAAATGACACAATACCCTGTCAATGAGCCATCAATGCTGTAATAAAACAATTACTTTTATTTTGCCCCAAACAATTTTTTTCTCCATGGACGCAGAAAATGGCTGTTTTAAAAGTTTTACTTGTTTTATTTGTGCTGTGTGATGGTTGGTGTAACTAGTGCAACCAGAAAATATTGTGATATACAATATCATTTATTTACTGACCCCCTAAACTGGATCTTGTCTTCTTTTTCTGCAGCCCTGACTATAATGTGGAATTTTTTCGTCAGTTTACCCTAGTTATGAATGCCTTGGATAATAGAGGTATGGTTTATCTTTGCTATAATGTGAGACAACTGAGACCTGGAGTTTTGAAATGCCTCTGTTCTGACATGAATGTGCTTGAAAACTGAGAGACTGTGCAAGGCTGGATTCCTAATAGTCTATTGGGACTATTGGGACAAATGGTATCTTTACAAACTGTACTTTTTAATGCAATCTGAGAAGTCCTATCAAAAATGCTACATATGTTCTTCCTGCTGTACAGTGAGGTTGCAGTATTGAACATATCTTATTTGGGTTACCTGAGGAGGAGGAGGAGGGGATAAGAAAGTTTGCATTTGAAAATCAGTGACTCTTCTTCTGTTTACAGCTGCCCGTAACCATGTGAACAGGATGTGTCTGGCAGCTGATGTCCCCCTCATAGAGAGTGGAACTGCAGGCTACCTTGGACAAGTAACAGTTATCAAAAAGGTGTGGCAATGATACTGTGTTTTCATATGCTGTAGTATTATGATCCCTTAAGTGTGGTTTTCAACTAACAATGGAGACATGATTGAAAAATTATTTTCTACCTTTCCCCCTCTGTAGGGAGTGACGGAATGTTATGAATGTCAGCCCAAACCAACCCAGAAGACCTTTCCAGGTTGTACTATTCGCAACACTCCTTCTGAACCAATCCACTGCATTGTGTGGGCAAAGTATTTGTTCAAGTAAGCTAATTTTTTTAACCATAAAGTTCTTCAGTGATCTGATTTGTGAGCACCAGGGGAAACTGGCTAGATCCAGCTTTTCTGTACCTGATACACTGTCATGGTTGTTTTGCAAAGTGTAGAAGAGTCATGAATTTGATGGCCTTGTGTGTCTGGCAGATTAGTTAGGTGCTACGATGCAGCTACGGGAAATCTAGAACATCAGGCTGGTCTGGTCTGTTGTGTGTAGGTTGCCTTGAGTGCTTGTTCCTATAAAAAGATATCTAATATGTTTTGATAATCCATAGAGATCACTCCTTCCTATACAAGTGCCAACAGGATTGTAGCAAAAATGGATTCCTTAAGAAACAAGAGGGGAGTTGTCAGCATGTTTAGAGGGAACCTCAGCATTATGCAGAAGTACAATATAACTTTGAAAAAGAAAACTGAAATGTAAAAACTTGGGAAAAGCAGCCCAGCGAGTACTGAGCATGCTCAGTAGCTTTAGAATAGTAGCAGTTGAAAAAGAAATATGAAATGCAGGAGGGAGTGGCATGCTCTCCTTTGAAGAGAGTTTGAGTACAGAGTTTTATTGCAGTTCCTATTTGTCAGGGCTAGTTACCTTCTCAATTTTGTGTGAATGGTTTGGATGTGAAACATCTCTGAGCTCTGTTGCAGTATAAATTGACTTTTCCCTTAGTGTTGGTTTTTTAAAATTACACCCCACTTTCCTTGTGTCTTAAAGCAGTTTGCAAAGAAAAAAAATAAAGCATGCTATTTGGAGGAGCAACTTAATGGCCAAAACCAAACCTTTATGTTAACAGCTGGACATAGCACTACCATAAATAACTTGCTTTCAAGATTATTCAAGCAAAGACATTTCAGTCTCTAACCACCATTTGTGTTTTAAAATGTAGTCAGCTGTTTGGAGAAGAAGATGCTGATCAAGAAGTGTCTCCTGACAGAGCTGATCCTGAAGCTGCTTGTAAGTAAAAAAAAAAAAAAAAAAAAAAAAAAAAAAAAAAGACAATTTTGTGCTTCTCTTGGGGAGTCCTTCTATCAGCTGTGCAACTTCTGGTTGGGTATCAGCTGCCACAGAATAATATTTTCCTTGATCCTCAGCTGCAGAGTTGCAAAGTTCTGTGTATATGCTGCATATAGGAGAACCATCAGTAGATGGTTAATATTTACTCTTAAATAAGCAACATTAGTATTGCTTTGAATCCTGGTTCATTAATTGAGCCATAACATTCTGAATATTTCAGGTAACATTCTGGTTCTTTAGTAGACTAGTTTGTTGAAAAAGTAGAAGAAACCTCCTGACTAGGTTTCCCTCTTTTGGTAAAATTGTATCTGTGCCACGTGAGTGATCTTGATAGCAAATGGAAAATGTCATCTTATTGACAGGGGAGCCAGCAGAAGCTGAGGCCAGAGCAAGAGCATCTAATGAAGATGGTGATATTAAACGTGTTTCAACCAAGGAATGGGCTAAATCAACAGGATATGATTCGGTTAAACTCTTCACTAAGGTATTTGTCTTAAGTCAGTGGCATTTGTAGAAATTTCTTTTTATGCCACTGTTAAGCGGGGGCAGACATGTTGTAAGATCTGCTTTACACTTGCATCTGCTTTTCATCAACTGTTCACATTAGGCAAGCATTGACTGTGTGGATATTTCAGTGCCTGGCTATTCGTTTACTCAGGATTTCAACTTAGTTGCTGGTTTTCATAGAATTGTAGGGTTGGAAGGGACCCAAAGGGTCATCTAGTCCAACCCCATGCAATGAAGGATCATAGTTTATACAACATTATCCGGTTGTATGCTTTTAATGGTGTACATGGCTTGGATATTTTTATTTGAAGTGGTATATAAACTTGACTAAAAAATAAAATAAATACAGCAAGGTGCATTTGGATTTTTCAGCCCGAATCCTCCTCCTGTGCAAATGGCAGAGCGCTAAAACTCAGGACACTGTAGGGTCAGTCGTGACCAGCAACACACCTATCCTCCTCTTGTCCCTGTGGTCTTTCATTTGGGTTAGAGATAATGGCTAAATTAGTGATGGGCTGTATGAGGAATGGGAAGGTTGTCAGAAAATAAAAAGGACACAAGTAATTGGTCAAGGGTCTATATAATAGCAAACTTTGTGCCCTCCAGATGTTTTAGACTGGCCATTGGTCAGCAGTGATAAGAGTTCTGGACTGCAACATTTGAAGGGTGCCAGGTTAGCTGCTCCTGTTCTGCATCATCATGAGATATCAGCTAATAAAAGGAGTTGAGTTAACAAAAGCTTGCTGCAGACTGGAAGGAGAGGGACACTGGCATGCAATACAGTGGTGCCCCGCAAGACGAACGCCTCGCAAGACGGAAAACCCGCTAGACGAAAGGGTTTTCCGTTTTGGAGGCGCTTCGCTAAACGAATTTCTCTATGGGGTTGCTTCGCAAGACGAAAAAATCTTGCGAGTTCCCGCGGGTTTTTTTCGCTCCCCCCCCCCATTTCCTAAGCCGCTAAGCCGCTTATCAGCTGTTCCGCTGATAAGCCGCCTCTCAGCTGATCGCTAAAAGCCGCTAGACCGCTAATAGCGCTAATCCGCTAAGCCGTCAATGGGCTTGCTTCGCAAGACGAAAAAACCGCTAGACGAAGAGAATCGCGGAACAGATTAATTTCGTCTTGCGAGGCACCACTGTACCTTCTCTAGTTCTGATATACAAGGCTGGATTAATTAAATCTTTAGAATTTATAAACAGAACAGAGTATGTCTGCAACTTTGTTCTGAAAAGTGTGAATGTTACTTTGCTAAGTTTACTTCTGGTCAAACATGTGCAAGATTTCACTCTGCAGCTTCAAATATGTTTCCAAGAGTTTGGTTTCCAGAATTAAGCATGTTTCAATAAACCCAGATATCGCACTGGCCATGTTTTCCCAACCTGCACTTTCCTCACAGTCTAATTGTGTTGCACTTCAGTAAGCAGAGCCCCTAGAATGAATCCTGTAGTGAGAACATGCTGATCACAAGACTATTGATATTTGTATAAAACAAATATCCTCTCATACAAATACGGGCTCTTGGTGCCTAGATGAATATGCACTGGTGTTCAATATTAAATGTTAGTAGATCTGAAATGTACTCTTGAAAGCACATCAGTTGATAGTAGGCTTCTCTTCTAAATCTTATTTTCTAGCTTTTCAAAGATGACATCAGATATCTGCTAACAATGGATAAGCTCTGGAGGAAAAGGAAACCTCCAGTTCCTCTAGACTGGAATGAAATACAAAATCAGGGTAAGCATATTATTATTTGCCTTTCTTTGATACTTAACAGTTGGGCTGTCTACTTTTAAGGTAAAGTATGAATTTTATTACTGAACTGCTGCAGAGCTGTTGCAGGTGCTTAGTTTTGGTGTTGGGATGTGGTTCCTGAATCCGCCCTATTTAAAGAATAGTTTGGGGTGTGATAGCAGCTGGGATAAGATATTGATCGATGAAGACATCTGAGTTTATAGTGTGCATCAAGGCTGGCCAATGGGGTGCTCTCCAGATTCTGCTAGACTCATAGCATGGCTAGTGGTCAGGGATGATGGGAGTTGTAGTTCAGCAACATCTGGAGGGGACCATATGGTTACCTCTGACCCTGAGGTACTGCAGCTGCACTTCCAAATTTCCTCAGACAATATGCTTTTCACATATTCACTACAAATCCTTGTGATGAAAAATCCAGTAAATCAGCCATTTGTGCTACTGAATTAGCTTCAGACTTATGTTGGTAGCAGTGGAAGCATTTGCTGACTCCTTAAAGACGTGTGTATAGATGGGAAAACAAAACAAGTTGAATTTAAAGACGGTTTTAACAAACAAGTTTCTCGCGTCCTTTCCTTTAAAGAAAACAGCACATCTGATCAACAGAATGAGCCTTCCTTGGGCTTGAAAGACCAACAGGTTCTGGATGTCAAGAGCTACGCACGTCTGTTTTCTAAGAGCGTAGAGACTCTGAGAGCTCAACTAGCGGAAAAAGGTGATGGAGCTGAACTTATATGGGACAAGGTTAGTTCAGCAAACGTTTGGGGATGTGTTGCATGCAGAGCAGTAAAAATGTTTGGATTCTAGCACAGCACTAATAGTAGATATGCCTAGCACACTAGGGGTAAGTGTTCTCAGAATATCTTCTCTACAGAAAATTGGCTGTCTTTGAGCCTTGTAAATGGCATCAGACTGTTGAACAGATTTGTAACCTCTGCTGGGCTTTGCAAATTATCAATTTTAGATGCAGCCTCTGTTAGCTATAGATGCAGAGGGAACAATCTACTGCGCAGGTCTCGAGCAGAAGCCCTATAGAAACAAAGTGCAGTTCTCCATTCTTGTTTTCCTTTCCAAACTATTAGAAGCAGAACAGAATAAAAAGCTACACTAAAAGTGATAAAGCTGCCTAAGAGAAAATGTCAGCAGATAAAATTTGTTTGTTTATATACCACTAATTCATTTTTAAAAATCAAAACAGTTCACAACAACTACATAAAACCAAATAATAATATTATATACAGAAGTTAAAATCAGAAATCGGATAACTAAAATTAGTCTGTTTATTTAGAAAACTTGGGCAAATAAAAAGCTCTTAACATAGTACCATGCCAAGTGGACCTCTCTAAGGATGACAAGACCCTCTCCCCTGTTAACACTTGCCTTGTTTCCAAAAATCCTTCTGAGAAATGATCTTTGTGCTGAGATTCATTTGGGAGCAGGCAGTTTAGATGGGATACTGTGAAGGGCTTTAAAGGAGAAGACTTACACTTTGAATTGGACCTAGAAACTATGTACCTTATGGATGAATGTACCTCTCTCCAAAACTTTAGTTTAACAATGAGTGGTGTAGGGCACAATAAAAAATGGGGAGTATGCTACTTCATAGATGAAGAGAGATTCTGTTTAAATATGTTTTTATATATATAATAATGGACTATCTTTAGAAACTTATCTGTTCCCATGGTTTTTATTGGAAAAGCAGTATAATCAAACTATATCTCAAAGGCTCATTGCTGTGATTGAACTACTTGATTTTTACATTCTTGGGGGATTAGTATCTCACCGCTTCAAGGGGTGGAAATGCTGGACTCATGGCTCAGCTGTCAGTGTGGCCACAAAATAAAAGTTAGTCATATTAAGTTGCATTACAGAGCTGTTACTTGGTACTTATAGCAATTTTAACAATTAGAAGGGTATGTTATATGAGTAATGTGTTAAAAGAGTTTGAGGTCAAGCTTATTTTATACAGTTATTTTTTTCAAGTTCCAGAAATGCTTCTGTTCACTCTAAAATGATCAGTATTTTCTATTTTACTTCAAAATGACTATTTAACAGGATGATCCTTCTGCAATGGACTTTGTTACTTCTGCTGCGAACCTCAGAATGCATATCTTTAGTATGAACATGAAGAGCAGATTTGATATCAAATGTAAGTGAAAAGCTTATATTTATTTTCTTGAAGGATTTGCTCTGTCCTTGTTTTAATATGCTGCATAAACTCCTTATTTCTGCTTATTCCACAGCAATGGCAGGAAACATCATTCCTGCAATAGCTACCACTAATGCCATAATAGCTGGTCTGATTGTGCTGGAGGGTTTAAAGATTCTCTCAGGAAAAATAGAGCAGTGCAGAGCAGTAAGTGTGGTGTTGATTTCCTCTCTCTTCTGTTTTGCTTGTTCATGCTGGATAACTGATTCCCTTTTTTCTTATCTTCTGAAGATCTTCCTTAATAAACAACCAAACCCAAGGAAGAAGCTACTTGTCCCCTGCGCTTTGGACCCTCCTAATCCCAATTGCTATGTGTGTGCAAGTAAGCCAGAGGTGACAGTGAAACTTGATGTCAACAAAGTCACAGTTTTGACGCTACAAGATAAGGTGAATGAGCCTCTCCCTTCATCCACCTCTTAGGTTTTTCAGTTTAAGCACCATTCCTAAATCGCTAATCTGCAGACTCTGTTCTGCACCTTAGGCCTTAAAACACAGGTAGGGAACCCCAGGCCTAAGGGCCACGTGCGGCCCTCCAAACCTCTCTGCCTGGCCCTTGGAACTCTCCTCAAGCGTTGCCTCTCACTCATTTCTCACACCCACCCTCAGGGTTTCTATGTAGCTGGAATTTTTCCCTGCTCTTTGATTTTGCTTTTTGTTTGACTAAATGGAGGATAGAGAGGTACCGTAAGTGTGGGTGTGTCCTGTATAAAGGTCACATTTACATTCCTTGCTCCACCCACTTTTTTTCTCTGGCCCACTCACCGCTGGCACATGTCCGGAAAGGGTATGTGACCCTAAGGCTGAAGAAAGCAGGAGGCTCCCACACCCTAGTCAACACACACAGAGATGGAGCTTGAGATTTAACAGATTTCATCTGGCCAGAAATGGTTAGTCAGACCAGAAAGACACGGACTGAAAATAGGTTGGGTTGCATACCAACACTACAGATGCAAGGCGAATTTTGTGGCTGGTGCACATCCCTAGTAGAAAGTGTTGTTTAGATCATGTATAAGAAGGGGGTTGGGTGTAAGTCTTGGAAAAGGATTATTGTTTCAGTGTCTTGCTTCTAGATTTCCCCCCCCCCCCTTGCATCCTTTCAGATAGTGAAAGAAAAATTCAATATGGTAGCACCTGATGTCCAGATAGAAGATGGAAAGGGGACTATTCTGATATCCTCCGAAGAAGGAGAAACTGAAGGTATGAAATGAAAGTGATACTGGTGTGGTCAAAAGCCAGTCTGACATTTGAGGAAGCTCCACACTTTATGTCCTGTGCACTGCAACAAACACACAATGTGCCAACACTGTGTAGCCTTGTGTCTGCCTCTGGGTACTCTGGGCCAGGTGATCCATAGATGTGGATATTATCCAAGCTGTAGTTGGACCCTCATTACTACAGTTCTCAGATTTGGAGGATTTTGTTTGGGTTATACAATGCAATCCTGGCTGCAGTCATGTATTATTAGGGGTCTGGCAACAGGTACTAGCAATCAAACCAGGAACGGAGATATCAGCAAGCCGCTAGAAATGATCCCATAGCCCAGCCTCCCAAGCTGGGAGGTTTTCTTAAGTGTAGCTGCTCGCTTTGAAGTGTGCAGCCTTCCATATTTCTGGCAAAGAAAAGAGTATACATGATGTATAAAATTTTAACATAGATCAATCGGTATTAGCAGCCTTACTTTGCTTACTTTTCCTTTGCTTTTGAGTGTTTTGAGTTAAGAAAAGCCTTGGAGGTGACTGATGTTTCTACAGAGTAGCTGATGCTGCTTTTCTCCTGTTTTCCCCATGTCCCCCTCAGCAAATAACCACAGGAAATTGTCAGACTTTGGGATCCGAAATGGTAGTCGGCTGCAAGCAGATGACTTTCTGCAGGACTATACCCTGCTGATCAACGTACTGCACAGGTGAAGGCCATTGATTTCCTAGAGTGCTATCGGAACCAGAAACTGCAACTCTGCCAAAAGAACCTTCAGATTAAATAAGTGATATAAGTCTTGCTAATACAGAGACCAGCTCTGCATTTGTGAAAAACACAAAATTGAGAGCCAGTAGCGTTCTCTAATATGCAAGAATAACTTCCAGGCCCTCCCCATTGGCACAGCATCCATAACTGCCTTTGAGTGTACTGTGGTGCTTAGGCAAGCAAGGGTTGAATAAGCCAGCACCTCAGGTTGAATAAGCCATTTCAGAAACTGCCTCTTATTTGGCCATCGTAGTGTTTTGGCTCATTTGACCATCATCTGAGTGTTTTTTTCTGCATTTTTTTTTTTTTAAATCAGTGAGGAGCTTGGGAAAGATGTGGAGTTTGAAGTTGTTGGTGATGAAGTTGTTGGTCCCAAACCATCAGAACAGCCAGTCACTAAGAATATCACCAATGGAAGTGATGATGGGGCACAGCCCTCAACATCCACAGGTAAAGACTGGCAGTGGGAGGGAACAGTATCGACATACCTACAGCTGCTTGGAGGTACTGGCAGCCCCTTAAAATTCTAGGACGCAAGATAAACCTTTATAAAGCCTTACAAATTTTCCTGGATCTTGAAAATTCACTTAAGCCCCTACAATTTTTGCTTTAGCTTTTGCGCATCCAATCGATATATCTTAACTCACTGAGGGACCATGCATATATGGATTGAGCTGGCCCATTATTTTCTAAGATGGCAACTTGCCATCACTCTCAGTATCATTCATTGTCTTGAATATTTGAAAACAGTCATGTGCCTCATTTTAGGTACAAGTGTGGAACATTTAGCCTATTTATGTTAAGCCGATATTTAAAACAACAGCGCTAGGCTGCACTACAGTGACTCTTTTCTTTTCCAGCTCAAGAGGAAGATGATGATGTACTGATAGTTGAGACTGAGGAAGGTTCTTCAAGCAATGCTGATGACACAGAAAGCAAGAGCCGGAAAAGGAAGCTGGATGAGAAGGAATACACTGGCACCAAACGGCTGCGCTCAGAACAATTGGCTGAAGAGCAGGATGATGTGATAGCACTAGACTGAGTGCTAGAATGCTCCAACCAGTAGGACGTGCCAATAGGATGATTGCTAGGGTGTGCAAAATGTCCACAACTAGGACTCTGGCTTGCAGCATCTCCCCATTTTCGCTTGGTAGGACTTAGAACTTCTCTAGTAGGATTTAGTAGACATCTAGTTTATAAGCATTGTGGGCATGAAAACGAAGCATGTCTAATTATATAATGCCTGAAAGATGGATTGTTATGGTAAAATATGACAACTCCTGTTTGCTGAAATGGTTTTATCACTTGGTGACTTCTGAGAGGTTTTTAATTCTTACTGTTTGTTAGCCTAGCCTAGTTCTCGCCATTTTTCACACCCTCAAACCAAAACCTTGAAAGCAAAGATGTGTCACATTTCAAACAGTCAGCCGGCACAATGTACATTATTGTAAAACAATGTTGATTTGTCAGCTAGTACTGCCTGATGTGTCAGTGTCAGAAACGGATCTTGGTGTACTGTTACAGCTTCAGGTTATTTATATGGGATGTTTTGTAAAACTTTAATGCTACTCTACCATTCATCTGATGGACCAAAACAACAGACAAACTATTTGCTACATTTGTTTGAAAGCCCACCTATATGGAAAGTTGAGGATTTGTAAAGTGTATACAGTCTTCATACTTAAAGCTGTACTAATAATAGTTTTAAGCATCCTACAGGGCTTCTGAAAACATCCTTTGCTGGAATTGAAAAGGGAGGGTTTTTTTTAATAAAACATTTTGTCACTGTAGTTTTTTGATAGTCTTTATTCTTCCATTACCCAGGGGTTGGATTCAACTTCCTAGGTGAAAGTTTCATGGCTGTGTAAAGTTTGCCTGGCTATGTTACAAGTGACCAACTACTACAGAGGTCTGTGGTTCTCCTGGACTAAGTCAGGAACACTTAAGAAGTTGACTGTGGCTGGTCTTTGCTGTTCTCTCCACCACCACTGCTGCCTGAACCCTTGCTCAGAAGTAGATTTGTAGCAGAAATAAACCAAGGCAGAAGGGCAGGGTGTTCAGTTTAGTGCTCACTACTACCCTGGCACCCACCCTGCCTACTCTGGACCAGGCTTGTGGTTGTCCTTGCAAAGATGTTAGATGGTGTAAAAATAGTTTTCACCTTAAACCTGAACAATTCTCTTTCAGCATCGACTTTAAACACAAAGTTAACTCAAGTATCCATAATCAAATGGAAGAGTTGGGAAGGTTACTATTTTCTGGAAGTACTTCAAAGCAGTCTGATAGCTTACACATTTTTCACAAGTGCTGATGCTTCAAGTTCTGTCTTCTGCACCTATTGCATAATATTTGCTTATTGAAACTAAAAAGATCACCACCTGATGTTGGTGTTCTAACTCTTTAGTTTGGCTTCTTTTGATTCTGTTAGAATTGGCAGGTCACCTCCAGGGCCCGCGTGTGGCCTTGGTGGCTGAGCCATCCAGATTCTACACACTGAAAAGCTGCATTATGTGACCTATATTAATCATGCAAATAGCAATGATTCCTCTTTGCATAACTGTCTTTTTACTGTTTTGCATAATTGATACGCTATAACTTGGTTGATCTGCAAGACACCTTTTGGCTATGGGGAAACTGACAAATAGTGTTGTTTCTAATAAGTTGGTCAGAGTCATCTTGCTCTGTGCCACAGATTGTCCCTTCAGTGCAGGGTGTGCTATTGCACCCCCCCCCCCCTTCCTGACCGCTGGCCTAACAGATGGCTTCTCAGGGATGAGGTTATTGATGCATTTATTAGCAGTGGCCCAATGGGTGGTCCACAGGATGCTTTTATTATTGGTAGTGGTTTTGTTTTGTTAAGGGATAGCAGGTGTTGGACCCTGCACCCTCCCTGCTTTTGGGCTGCTTATGATTAGTCGGAGAGCTAATCTAGTGGAACAGCTGGCCTGCTGGAGCTGTGAGAATGGAAGTTGCCAAGTGTTCACTGCAGCCATGAGTTCACTGCATTGCCATTGGTAAGTGATCATTCTGCATCTACAACCCCTCCTTTCCAGCATGTAGATAATTTTGGCAAAGTGCACTGAGTGCAACACAGTAGGTGTTGAGAGTCTGATGCAGCACAGAACCCTGCTAACCACTGGCCTGCTGCAATCTCAGCGCAGATTGGCAATGGAAGTCTCAACCCACTAATGGAAGTTTACCTTCCAATGCAAATATCAAGTGGGGCAAAAAAAGGCTGTAGTTTGAGACCTTGCCACCAGGTGTGTGTGCCCCCCCCCACTAGTAGCATTGCAAAATGGCCCCTTTTGCTTCTATAAGTGAGTGGCTGCCACTTCCAAGAAGTAAAGCACAACACTTGGACCAGAACTGTGTTGAAGCTGAAAATGCCCACCTCTCCTAACAACAGGCACCCTAGTCTCTGCTCAGAGGGGTCCCACAAAGCACAAGTGCAATGTGAGCCGGTATGGGTTAGTGGTCAGGGTGTCAGACAAGGACTTGGGAGACCAGGGATCACATCTCCACTCAGCCATCAAAATTCACTGGGTGGCTTGGGGCCAGTTACTGTTTCTCAGCCTAACCTACTTTACAGGGTGGTGAGAATGAAATGGAGAGGGGAGGACTGTGTATGTCGAGCTTTACAAAAAAGGTGGAATACAAATGTAATAAAAATAATAAGTAATGTAGCTCTTCTTATTGCACCAAAACTTTCCCAAGGCAATCCTTGCAGCAGATGGGGTCTTTCATGACCATAGATCACGGGTACGCAAACTAAGGCCCGGGGGCTGGATCCGGCCCAATCGCCTTCTAAATCCGGCCCAAGGACAGTCTGGGAATCAGCGTGTTTTTACATGAGTAGAATGTGTCCTTTTATTTAAAATGCATCTCTGGGCTATTTGTGGGGCCTGCCTGGTGTTTTTACATGAGTACAGTGTGTGCTTTTATTTAAAATGCATCTCTGGGTTATTTGTGGGGCATAGAAATTCGTTCTTCTTCTTTTTTTCCAAAATATAGTCCAGCTCCCCACATGGTCTGAGGAACAGTGGACTGGCCCCCTGCTGAAAAGGTTTGCTGACCCCTGGCATAGATATTATTTTGATGTATAAAAAGCCGACTCCACTCTGTCTTCCTAAAACACAAGGTCAGAGTTGCCTATGTGTCTCCCATGGAGTTCTCTGGACTTTAGTAACTCTTGTCAGCCACTTGGTGCAGGAACAGATTCACACTCAATGATGAACAAGAGACTAGTTTATTTGGGTGGAGTGATCAATTGTCTGCACGTCATCTAAGCAAAAGCAGAGCTTTTGTAGTGAACCAGAAGACGTCAGCTGGACAGCAGCACCTACTATTCTTGTCAGAATCAATTATTTTAAAACTTGATCCGATCGAAGATCTGTCAGATGCTTAAAAACAACTGTCTGGAGTGATTTTCTTTATTTTGGGATGCTGGAATGTGAAGCTGCTTTTCTGTATTTGTTTTCCTACATAAACAGCACTAAGAGTGCCCTAAATCCCAAGGGATGCTTTTTGTGTCTCTCTTATCTAATCAGAGGTATTTATGAAGCATCAATCATAGCTGTATCTTTTGCCTCTTTGTGTGGTTGGCGCTTAGCTCTATCAGTATTCAAATATTGAAGGAATGGCAAGAATTTAAATTGCATTGATGGCTGGTGGGAAGTGAAAAATGGTATGCCAGTTATCGCTGCGGGGTCAGCAAAACAAAATGGCTTGTATATTTTTCAGACCTATGTCAGTTTTGCATCTGCTCTGTGGAGATTGTCCAAGAGGATAAGGGACTCGAGAAGACTCTCATCAGTTTCCTGGGATCTTGGTTTGAAGCATTGGGGCAGGGAAGGCTTAGGACCCATTCAGTCCCACAAGGGCTACAGTTTCTTTTGAGCAACTTTCCAGCGGATCACATGCAAGTGGTGGGCAAGACAAGAGACAAAAGTGTGTGGAGCAAAGAATAGAAATGCTACCTTTGTATAATAGCCACTTCTCTCTCTCTCTCACACACACACACACACACACACAGAGAGAGAGAGAGAGAGAGAGAGAATGAACAGTGAATCCAGGCTGTGTTGCCTTAGATTGTGAGTGCCAGATGAAAGCTGACTGCATAAGTAACTCATTCCCAAGCTGCATTCCACATTCAGGACAGTTTTTGGATTTTTTAAATACCTCTTCACACAGTACATAGTTGAACTATGGAACTCACTCCCACAGGACCAACTTGGATGGCTTAAAAAGAGGCTTAGACAAAGCGGTTTTTTGGCTTGTGGTGTTAGCCAGTGGGGAGAATGGTGATTGTATTATATCAGGCCAACAAACATTGTAAGCACCAAGTTTGAATGCAGCTCATCTACAGCAGAATGTAACTTCGGTTTTGTTGTATACTTAGGCAGCACAAAACATGGGGGACACATGAAGGGTGGGTTGCGTTTGGTGGGTAACCTGGCCTGCACAACTGTCATCCATTTCACTGCTGGGCTTATGTGGAAGGTATTCCTGATTGCCTCTGCCTGTTAGTTTAAATCGGTCCATCCCAATATCCTTGCCTATCTTTTCTGTGCTTTAGAGTCATCACAGAGAAACCCAAGGCTTTCTGAATGCCTCCTTCTGGTGTGGTTTGAGAACTAATAGGTGATGAAGCAACACCTATATAAAATGTCATCTTCAGTCATTGCGTGTAAATAAGTAAATATGGTTGAGTGGGTTGGTGAGTTCAGAATGAGCCAAGTTGCCAGTTGCTAGAGATGTAAAAGAGATGCCATGAGAGTGGAATTGGTGTCACAAAAGTCTCAATGACTTCCGAAAGGAGGAAGTGTCTGCTGTGCAGTAGTGACCTTTGAGGAGCTGGCTCTGCCAGTCTCCTAAACACAGCCCCTTCCCTCTCTCTCTTCTGGTGGCACATGCTCCAAGGCAGTTAAGGAGAAGGCAGGCAGAATTGTAGCTGTATAGGAACAAACAAATTACCGTAAATGTCCTTTGGATGATGAACTATACCCTTGTCTTCCAGAAGAGGGCTTTATTGGATCTGCCCAGAATGTGTGAAGTCACATTTCTTTTACTAAATATTGAAGTTCCTCTTGGTCCACGAAAGAAAAAAATATGTAGCGCTGCTGATATCTAAGTTCCAAAGTTTATTCCAAAGCAATAAATAGATCAATATAATTCTATATTAGCATCAAGTGCCAGGAGCTGAAAAACGGGACTGCTACAGCTGGTGTGGTTTAAAGTAGCCTCAAGGAATAAAAATGCTCTGAGTATTTCTTGCAAGAAGGGATGTCTTCATGCCAAGCTCAAAAATTCAACAAGGGAGCCAGCTGTACCTCCAGAGCAGCGCTGGGCAATCTTCTTTAGCTCATGGGCCACAATCCCTTCAAGGCTGTCCCCAGCACTGGCTGGGGGTGGGTGGGTGTTGTGGTCCAACACATCTTGGAGGGCACCAGGTTGCTGAAGGCTACAGACTAAACCATTCAACACCACCTTCTTTCCACATGGGACTGGCCTTTCTGAACTTTGCTGTTTCTGGAACCTGCTTCTTAAAATGACCCACTTTGTCCAGACTTTTAAAATTATAAAAAAATCTGTATTTACTGAAGCAATCAGAATTTTCAGAACTCCACTAGTCTTCTATCGTTTCAGCAAGAGACCAAGGCTTCCACTGCATTAACAACAGCAACCCTTGCCTATGAGTCCTGCAGGAAATAAAATGTGTTCTTATACATGGCAGGATGGGAAAGATCCACTGGGCGCTATAATATTTTGGGCTCTGTAGTCTCACACTTCCTGAGGCTATGAGGGTAAAAGAGCAGGACTCTTCATCCAACATCTTTCTCCACTGGGTCCTTGACATTTGTATGTGACCTCTGGGAGGTTTTAAGCTGAGCTCTTCAAGAGCAAACTCACATTCAATGTTTAATTAAGAATGATAACAGGATAAAATGTTATTGGCCTGGTACAGGGGCTGGTCTGGCTACACCGAGTGCAGGCAGCTGAGCAGCCAGCAACCAAATGGCACCATTTGTGCAATATCTTGCTCTGAGTGCAGGTGGGGGAAAGGGGGGCAGTCACTGCATCAGCAATTCCATAAGCAAAACCCCCTGCGGTTTAGGTTCAGAAGAGGAATCCAGGTGCTTCAGTCTGGACTTGGGGCCAGACTTTTCAACAATCTGTGCTTACCTTTTGGCATTTATTGCTTCAAAATAATGTATTATTTCCAAAAGAATTGGAACTTGCAAACAGGAGTTTATTATTTGCATTAAGAGGCGGCAAATGAATTACTAATATATAGCACATTTTTTTTGTGTTATATTCTTATCCTGTCTTTCCAGCAAACGGAACTCTAGGGAACTAACAGCAATAACATACAAATTTAAAAAGTAATATAATTAAATGCCTTTCACTGCCTGAAACTAATACCCTGAGACGACTTAAACCATGAAATTATAAAACAATAACATTCTTTTTAAAGCTCTCAAAATAACAAAGCGGCTGCAATCCTTAGGCTGCAATCTTATAGCCAAGTAGGCTGGGAATAAGTCTCAATTAGCTCCACAGGACTTACTTCTGAATAGACATGTATAGGCTTGTACTGTAACAGCACTATCTTAGGTACATCCATTCAGAACAAAGCCCCACCGAGCTCAGTTTTTAGGATTCCAACCTAAAAACTATATCATATCTGTATCAATTTCACCAACATTTGGGGATTTATCCTGGAAGTCTTTTGCAACTCAGTTAGCAAAAAAGGGGTTCGCATGGGGCTAAAACAGAGTGGGAGACCTCCAGATTCCTAAACTGTCTCTGTATATTTGACCTTAGATCTTTGATCTTAAGACTGACATTCTAAAGTTGCATCCTCTCCAATGTCCCCCCTCTCTCACTTATCTGACCTTGAACCTGAATCTATCCTCCTGACAACAAACAGGCCAGCATGGTTGGCTGCCTTTGTTCAGCTTTGTTAGCTGGCTTGGAACCAGAAACTTTTCTATCTACGTTATGTACTTCCTATAATAAACAGTTTTGTTATTTTGCTTCAACAAGAGGTTGCAAGTAGTCTCTTTAACCAGATCCCCCAACCGCTACCCTCCACATTCAAGAGGTTTCAGGCAAGTACTTACTGCTTACTGCCAAGTAAATATGCATATGATGGGAGAACATTGGACTCAACTGGCAAAAGGATATCTATCTGGGTAGAAGGGGCTGCAAATAGGTTCTCCTTTCAGGTGGGTGCCATTGCCATTCTAAGAGAACAATGGAAGTGTTTGTGGTGAGTTCTGGCACCTCTTTTTCCTAGGCCTAGTGAAAAAACAAAAAAGCTCAGTAGAAAGAAACCAGGCTCACATTTATCTGGGAATGAAGCCTTTTAAATTCGGAGGGATGGGCCCTGCCTTAGTCATGCTTAGAGTAGACCCACTGAAGTATTGTAAGCATGACTAAGACACGGGTCAGCCCAGCAGGAACATGCTGCAACAGGGACCTGGATTGGGTCCAGGGGCTCGTGATCATGGCCGGGTTCTAGAAGAGGCAGCCCTATGCGTTGCAGCCCCTCTGGCTCAGTTCACACAATCCTGGGGCTCCGAGGGGCTGGTGTGGGAGTGTGGCAGGGCTGTGGGTTTCCCTTTGCGAGGATCTGGTTGGCCACTGTGAGACCAAGATGCTGGACCAGGCAGACCCATCCACCTGCTGGGCTCCTCTTACATCCGCAACTCGCAACAGCTGCTTCTTCATGTAGCACATAGTTAAACAATGGAACTTGCTCCCACAGGAGACAATGATGGCCACCAACCTGCGTGGTTTTAAAAGAGGATCAGACAAATTCATGGAGGAGAGAGCTATTGATTACTAGCTGCAATAGCTGTGCTCTGTCAGAGGTAGCAGAGAGCCAGTGTGGTGTAGTGGTTAAGAGTGGTAGACTCGTAATCTGGGGAACTGGGTTTGTGTCTCCACTGCTCCACATGCAGCTGCTGGGTGACCTTGGGCTAGTCACACTTCTTTGAAGTCTCTCAGCCTCACTCACCCCACAGAGTGTTTGTTGTGGGGGAGGAAGGGAAAGGAGAATGTTAGCCGCTTTGAGACTCCTTAGGGTAGTGATAAAGCGGGATATCAAATCCAAACTCCTCCTCCTCCTCTTCTGAATGCCAGTTGCTGGAGGCCATGGGAGGGGAGAGGGCTCTTGTGCTTGAACCCTGCTTGCTGGTTTCCTACTGGGGCATCCAGTTGGCCCCTGTGAGAACAGAATATTGGCCTGACCTAGCAGACCTTTTTTTTTTTTTTGTTCTTATGAGGTGCTGCTCGCAGGAACTGCTAGCTCCACGTGGAGGGTGGTTCATGTGCCTGCAGGACACAGCACACTGTCTTGTGGAGGAATGTGTCCTCCCAGACTGAGCACCAGAAACGGAACTTACATTCTGCCTCTCTAACTCAAGGCTCTTTTTTCCGGCCGGAAAGCCAGAACTCAGTTCCGGCCCCTCTCAGGTGGGCGCCATTGCCATGATAAGACAACAAGGGAAAGTTCCTGCACCTTTTTCTAGAAAAACAGCACTGTGTACACTCAATGCTTTTCTGCGGACCTAGTTCACGCATTCAACCGCTACTGATCAAGGACATACAACTCAGCATAGATAAAGAAAAGGATGGATGTGTGCCTGTGTGAACTGGGAAGGTTGCCGTTCTCACAAACGGAATCTCCCCATGGGCCCTAACTTGTGTGGGGATAACTTGCTGCCATCTAGGACTGTGGATGCAATGAGAGAGGGATTCCTGGCAGATGCGCAAAGCAGTAAAAAAGGAAACCATGAGACACACCTTCTGGAGACCTGTATGGGGAAGGGGGCTTTGGTAGGCCAGGCGTGGCCTTGCAGGTCAGCACAAGTGATGGAGGGAATGGCTGGCAGAAGCAGGCCAGTGTGCTTGGAAGCCCCATCACCATTCCCTCTCTGGCTTTTCCATGGGTCCTTTTGGCACAGGGCGCACAGTCAGGGGTGGGTGGGATAGACCTTGTCCTATGCCGTGCGGGGGGGGGGGGGCGGCATTCAATGGGCTCTGGCGAGGCAGCATCCGGGAGCATGGAAGAGTGAGTAGTAGGGCCTTTCCCAAGGTGTGAGCGTGCAGCACAAAGAATCCCCCCTGCTTTTAAGCGTCCTCCCTCCCTGCTAGAGGAGCGCAGTCACATGAAGGGAATGCGGGGGGGGGCAGCTCCTCCAGCGGCGGCTCCTCCCGCCCGGCGTCCCCCCCCCCCCTCGGGGGCTGACTTGGTTAAAGTCATTGTTTGGCTTCGGCATTAACTACATTCCAGAGGGACGCAGCGCCCCGTCTCCTTCCTCCTCCTCCTCCTCGCATTCCTGCCCCACACAAAGAAGTCCCTCCCTCCCTTGCCGCACAAAGGAGCAGCCCGGCGCTGCCTCGGGCCCTCCCGCCCCGGATCTTGGAGCCCAGCCGGGCGGGGAAGAGCCGAGCCGAGGAGGAGGAGGAGGAGGCCGGCCAGTCAGCCAGCCGGGCAGCCTCGAAGTGCAAATTCCTCCGCCGAGCGCGCCATTGACTGGCCCCAGCAAACTTCGCGCAGGCGGGCGGGGACGCTTCCCCGACAACGCCGCCTCTCCCTCCCTCCCTCCCGCCGCCGGCCCGCCGGCCGCTCTGCCTGCCTGGCGAGCTTCGGTTCGTGGTGAGAGCCTCGGGGCGGGATGCCCGGGAGGTGACTCTCTTGTAGCCGGAGGCAGCGCTTGCGAGGCGGCACCGGGCGTCGGGCCGCGGCGGCTTCTGCTAAACTTTGCCGTCTGGAGCGCGCGAGGGCGGCGGCGGCGGCGGCGCCTCTCCTCCTCCTCCTCCTCCCGCCGGCATGGAGAGGTACGAGGAGGGCTTGGGGAAAGCCAGCAAGTTGATGGCGGAGCTGGCGCTCTACGACGAGGGGCTCGGCCGCCGCAGGAGAGACCACCAGCCGCCGCCGGAGCTGGACGGGCGGGCCAAGAAGCAGCTGAACGGCGGCGGCGGCGGCTGCACCATGCTGGGCCCGCCGCCGCCGTACCCGTCGGCAGAGGCTCCTCAGTCGTCGTGCCTCCCGCTGCGCTCCCTCAACGGCGGCGCCGAGGACGGCTCGTGTCCGCGCTCCGAAGTAGCGCTGCCTTGCTACAAGCGCTACTCGGCCGAAGGCTACCCGCGCGGCAAAGGAGGCGGCGGCGGGGGAGCCAGCCCGCGGGCCTCGACGTGCTACGGTGGCGGCGGCCCGTTGGCCAGCCCGCGGGGCAGCTTGGTAGCCGGGCCCGTCGAGGCGTCTTCGGCGCTGAGCCCGCGCTCCAGCTACGCCAGCACGGCCAGCGACACGAGCAAGCACTCCAGCCCGCGCGCCAGCCTGACCAGTTCTTCCGACGGCGGCGGGGGTGGCAGCGGGAGTAAGCCGAGCAGCAACCGCACCAGCGGCATCAGCATGGGCTACGACCAGCGGCACATCAGCCCGCGCTCCTCCTTGGCCGGCGCCGTCGAGCTGGAGGTGGCAGCCTCAGCGGCTGGGCGCCACGGATCCGGGCCGGCTACAGCGGCGGCCATGGCGTCGGGGGCCATCGCGGCGGCTCTGGCCAGCCCGCGCTCCAGCATCTCCAGCCACAGCTCGCGCAGCTCCCGGGGCTCGATGGGCGCCTACCCGGAGTTCCAGCTGCCGTCGCCGCGGGCCTCGCTCCTGCCCGAGGAGGGCCTTCTGTTGCTGGCTGAGCAGGCGGCGGCGGATGCCTACCCGAGGCTGCACGCCCAGGCGCCGCCGGTTGCCCTCGGGGGCCCCGACGCCGCCGTCTCCTCGCTGTCCTACGGCTCGCCGGCTGCCAAAGGCGCGGCGGCCGTCTCTAAGTTCCGGCTCCCCTACCAGGTGACGCCGTCGAGGGAGAGCGGGCCCAGCCAGGTGGAGCGGAGGCTAGAGGCGCTCACGTTGGAGCTGGAGAAGGAGCTGGAGATGCACATGAAAAAGGAGTACTTCGGTGAGTGCCTTTGCGGGGGGGGGGGGTTCTTCTTGCGACGGTGGCATTCAAGAGGAAGCAGGCAAGAGGCTCTCCAAAGAGTTACAGCTTTAGGAAGTTATTAGGCCATATTCCTATATGGAGCCTGTGTTGCCTACACAGACTGGCAGCATCTCTTCAGGGGTTCAGGCAGGAAGTCTCTCCCAGCCCTACCTGGGGACTGAACCTGGCGCCTTCTGCTTAGTTCTTAATGTTTAATTCCCACAACAGCCCTGTGAGGTATTTTAGACTGAGAGGCAGTGACTGGCCCAAAGTCACCCAGGGAGCTTCATGGCTGAGTGGGGATTTGAACCCTGGTCTCCCAGGCAGTGGCGTAGCGTGGGTTCTCAGCACCCGGGGCAAGGCAAGTAATTTGCGCCCCCTAACCCTATCCCTAACCCTAACCCCCAGGTGGTGCGGCCGGCACCCCCTGCACCCCCCACGCTACGCCACTGCTCCCAGGGCTTAGTATTCCAACACATTAACCACTACACCACACCAGTAGGCCTAGATGCCTTCTGTCTTTGGTCCATCAAATTCAGTATTGACCCTCCAGGATTTTCCAGGCAAGGAATTTTTACCAACCACAGCTGGAGATCCCAGGACTTGAACCCTGAACCTTCTGCATACAAAGCTGGTGCTCTAAAGTGTGCTCATTTTTTAAATTTGCTTTTGTGCGTGGGGGTGTAAATCCAGCATAGGGTCTTGCTAGACTCATTTGCAATTCACTCAAATCCTCTTCAATTAAAATAATAAGTGGGTGCCTCCTGATGAATCAGTTTGGGGTCATAGTATCATCAGCTGTGTTTGTTCCCTGCCCCATGGTGCTTACAGTCTAGGCTTTGATGCAGCTGGTGGGGGGGGCAGGAAAGGGAGAAGAGGGGAGGATAGCAGAAGGTGAGAGTAAGCAAATGCAAGCTTAGTGCTTAGAAAATGTTTGGAACATGTTGCTCCCATTTCTGACTACTCGCATCCTTGTGTGCCTTGTTCTTGCCCAGGCAAATCTTGCAAGGGCTGCAGAAATTCCTCTTCCTTAATTCTTAGGTGCCAGAAGAAATGACTGTTGCATTCCACTGACTTTTTTCAGGGTTGCTGACTTTATTTACTTATTTGAAATGTTTCATGTTTGTGTTTTGCTGAGCAGAGACTGAAGATACAGTCGGGTGCAAATATCTACTTGCATGCTTGTCTTTGGGCAAGTAGCAAGCAGATCTTTTGTTAGCTGGATGAGAATTTGTTGTGTGTCCCCCCCTCCCTTTTTTGAGCTGTTGAGGCATAAACATACAAGAGTAGGTCTTCAAAGGCTAACAACCAGCTTCAAGTAAATAAGCTGAGGACTAGGAGGACCCATGATTTATTTGCAAGGATGTGTGATAAGGGATTGATCAAAAGAGGTGCTCCCGTAATCTCCAAAGTTCACCAGGCTTCTAGTCCTTCTGTGGCCAGATGGAGAGGGGATTTTTGTAAAATCAACATTTAGTGGATTCAGTGGATTTCCAAGGATTTCCAAATTCTGCATGACAACCCCTATAGCCACAGCATAAATTATTATTGGTGGTAATGGTAGGGGTAGTAGTAGTATCATTATATTTGTTACCTGCCCTTCACCAGTGAGTCCTGGGGGGCGGGGGTTGCAACAATTTAAAATTCAAAATTAAAAGCACATAAAACATGCTACATTCTCAAGAATAGGGTGGGTCCAACTCCTGGAAGCACACATTTCAGGTGTCAAAGGTCAGGGGTAAAGAAGTGCATCTTAAGCATTTGCTGAAAGCTATATAATAATATAAATAGCTATATAAAGCTATTTGCCATCACCTCCTGGCAAATAGAAGGGGAAGAAATGGAAGCAGTGAGAGATTTTACTTTCTTGGGTTCCATGATCACTGCAGATGGTGAAAGCAGTCACAGAATTAAAAGACGCCTGCTTCTTGGGAGAAAAGCAATGACAAACCTAGACAGCATCTTAAAAAGTAGAGACATCACCTTGCCACAAAGGTCCGTATAGTAAAAGCTATGGTTTTCCCAGTAGTGATGTATGGAAGTGAGAGCTGGACCATAAAGAAGGCTGATTGCTGAAGAATTGTTGCTTTTGAATTATGGTGCTGGAGGAAACTCTTGAGAGTCTCATGGACTGCAAGAAAATCAAACCTATCCATTCTTAAGGAAATCATTGGAATAACAGATCCTGAAGCTGAGGCTCCAATACTTTGGCCACCTCATGAGAAGAGAAGACTCCCTGGAAAAGACCCTGATGTTGTGAAAGATTGAGGGTACAAGGAGAAGGGGATGACAGAGGATGAGATGGTTGGACACTGTTCTCGAAGCTACCAACATGAGTGTGACCAAACTGCGGGAGGCAGTGGAAGACAAGAGTGCCTGGCGTGCTCTGGTCCATGGGGTCACAAAGAGTCAGACACGACTAAACAACAAACAACAAATATAGTAAAGGTGCCAGGTGACCTCTGCGGGGAAGAAGAAGAAGAGTTTGGATTTGATATCCCGCTTTATCACTACCTGAAGGAGTCTCAAAGTGGCTAACATTCTCCTTTCCCTTCCTCCCCCACAACAAACACTCTGTGAGGTGAGTGAGGCTGAGAGACTTCAGAGACGTGTGACTAGCCCAAGGTCACCCAGCAGCTGCATGTGGAGGAGTGGAGACGCAAACCCAGTTCCCCAGATTACGAGACTACCACTACACCACACTAGATTGTGGGGAGGGAATTCCCCATTCTAGGGGCTGCTTCAAAGAATGCCCTCTCCTGCGCCACTCCCAAATTCTTGAGCGAGATGGAAGAAATGAACATGTGACCAACACAGCGAGGCATTCTGGATTCAACAAACAAAATCTCCCCTCTGCCCGCTGCTTAACTTTCAGAACTCTGCTGAAGAACTCTGGTGGGCTCAGAAGCTTGCTCACTATTACAATGTTCTGGTTGGTCGTATTGAAATTTTTCAAAGTAAAAGTGATGGTTGGGCCTTTGGCCTCTTCTTTTGCTTAGCTTAGTTGGTAGTTTTCTTTCTCGCGTGCAAAATCTTATTTATGTGTTGGGCAGGGGATTGGCAAATGGTGATCTAGGCAATGATATTGCTGCCCCTGCTGTGAAATTGGTGGCAGTGCTTTGTCCCTAACCTGCTGTGTGAGCTGTGCAGGAGCCACTTTTGGCCTTTGCTATAAGGGGCATGCTGGCTGAAAAGTTGCAGGGCTTCATGCCTGCCTGGTCTGGTTGCCTGTGCTACTGCTGCTCTGCTAAGTGAAGAGTTTCTAACCTGAAGCAAGGTGAGGCTTGGGGCATTTGAGGTGGATTTTGTACTGTAAGCTAACCACACAGTGAATTCTTCATGAGTGCCTGGAGCTTAGGTCCTATACCGAAAGAGGTGTGTCTAAGCCTCTTGGTGAAGTTTTTACATTTTGCTTTGGGGGGGGGCAGGGAGATTCTTTAACATTCACCTGCATGTACTGTGGAGTATTATTTGCAGAAACAGATTTAGAGGGTGTACCTGATCCCAGATAAACCCACCACAGGAAAGAGGCATCCTGGTTCCCAGGGAGAAAAGGGAGGGCAAATGAAGAGAGAATCTAAGGATTAGAAAATGTGACATTAGCAGAGTAGAAAAGTGCAGGCAACACACACCCATTTACAGGGGGGTTACGTCCCGGGTCATTCTGCACATCTGCAGAGTGTATGTAAGCCCACCCCGTTCTGCCCTCTTCAGGTGCCAGACATGGCATGCACGGTGATGCATGCATTGAATGCTACAAACTGAGAGTTGCCTGTACTCTACAGGAGAGAAAAGCACATCTTTGGAACCCTAGGGATACCAGAGTGTGGTGTCCAAACAACTCCTCTATCAGTTACAGCTCTTGACGGCGCTCACTGGCAGGTGGGAGAAGTCAGCCTAGCTCAACTCACAGAAATTGTTTAGAAGGGTACATGCCCACTTTGCTTCCTAACTTTCCTTCTAGGAGGGTTTAGAGACCTACCTCTCTCTCTTTTCATATAACCTCAAAGTCCGCCCCCCTTCTGGCTTGGGTCCTGGTGCAATTGCTGGCAGTCCCTCCACCTCCCAAGCGCTGGAGCATAAGAGATTTGAAGCAGTGTTTCTCCATGTCCTGCAGCTCTTGAATGAAGATTTCATTCCCTGCTGTTCACATTGCTAAAGGGGCATAATGCAAGCTTCCCCAACCTAGTCCCCTACAGGTGTTTTATGATTCATTGATAGACCATTTGTCTCCCCCTTTTCCGCAAAAAAAGAGGCTTCTGGAGTGGCTTGTATACAGTCAGTTAAAGCAAGACAGTCCTTGCCTTGAAGCTTACAATTGAAAAAGAAAACAACACACAAGGGGAAAGGAACAAGGAGGAAGAGGGGAGGGAATCAAACTCAAGCAACAGTTCTTAAGCAGTTGCTCTTACAGCGACCGACTGGCACAGTTCAAGGGTAGGAGGTGCCTGATGAAACAGCCTCCCATCTCCACCACTGAGGCAGCCTGATGGAATGATAGCTTTGGACTACAAACTCCCGTCATTCCCAGCCATTAAGGCACGTCTGAGGGGAACTGGTAGTCTTTTAATATCTGGAGGGCACCAGAATGAGGAAGGTTAGCCTAAGGTATGGCTGCAAAATCTGTAGAGCTCTCCCTCTCTCCTTTCGATGAGGAAAGCAACCAAGCAAGAGAAGACTGTCGTGGCCCGGGGGGCCAGAGGCTAGATTAGCTACTCCATGGCAAGTGATGGGGCTGCCTAGACTTGTGAAACATGAGAAGTCATGCAAGGTCTTTCAGCCAGGAATTGGGTAGATCAGGGCTTGAGTTGGAAGGTTTTTTCACTGCAGAAAGAGAAGTATTTGCACATAGATTGCTTAACATCTGGAAGTATAGGCCTGCCTGCATCTCTTAACGTGGTTCATGCGGTGAATTGAGATGTTGCATCTTCTGTGGAAGAGTCTCCCTCTGAGTACCAGCTGTGGAGGGCATCTTGTTGTATAGTTCAGATGCAGGGAGAAGCTAAGCCAAAATTTGGCTTAGTGTGTTGTCCAAACCCGGGATCATGGTTAAGCTCTTTCCTCCTTAACTATGAGCTGTAGTCAAAGTTTGTTCTTGGCTGGGAGCAGCTTTCTGGGAGCATGGCATGCTTTTGTGGTCCTGGTAAAACAAGACTACCTAGGATTATTGTGATGTAGTTACTATGTTACTTATTGTATGAAACAGGTGTTCTTAAAAAATGGATTTTGTTTCTTATGGAAAAATATAGGAGTGGAAAGATTCTCACCCTTCATTGCTGGATTCTGTGCTGAGAGAGCCAGTTCATGTGCTGCCTCCTGCAGCTTCCTGCTGGCTCTTACATATTCTTTTCAACTTGTGCAAGTCTAAGGTTCTTGGAGGAAAATGCATGGCTGACCCACGTGTACAAACTCAGTCCTTGCCAGTTCCAGCTTGTTAGGCTGGCCAGGTCAGAACTGGCAGAGAGGTCAGGGACAAATAGAAGAGGATGCCTTCACCCTGGTATGGCTCCCCTTTATTACATACGTGGCCCAACAGGACAACAGCAAGACCCCATCAACAGCATACAAATCAATCAGTGTTAGAAACTGAGATATGAAAGCCAGGAGCTAAATGGCACCTTAAACCTAGGTTATGGGCGCAACAACGGAATGTCTACGCACACCTTTTTTTTATAACAAGAATACAAAGCTGGAAATGAATGAACCGCAGCTAAAATGTTATGTTCATTTTTCACATGGTCTAGTCCTTCCCCTGCCCACCCCCCTAATATTCTTTTCTCCAGTCTTCAGAGAGTAGATGTAAGCGGGGAGGCAGAAAAAGGTCCTCCTTTCCTTCCACTCTGCAGTTTTAATCTGAAATTTTAGGTGCAGTACTGCGTCCAGAGCTCAGAAAGTGCTCATGCTAATGAAATTCCCTGTCGCAAAATGCGCCTAGCACAATGGGAGTTTTGAACACTGAAATCAGTATGGCTAATTTGACCCAGCAACCCCTTCCCCCCACAAACAAATCTTAGTGCAGCCAACTAAAGACAACCAGCCATGCCCTGGGCCTCCTCCAACCTCTCTCACCACCAAGGAAATATAATAAACAAATAGAAAAAGAACCTACCCAAGTGCAGCTGACATAAAAACCACATATACACCAAGTATTACCACCCCTCCCCTTCTCCTTCTGCCCCAACTTTATTCTGTATACAACATTATTAATGTCTCACTTCAAATGTCAAAAAGATTCTACAACCTGAAAAAGAGACAATACATGTTCTTTAATAAAAAATATTTTAAGAACAAAACAAACAAACAAAAACTGGCAGAGAGGGTGACAAATGCTTCCATAAGCAAGGAAGTTCCGCCATCTAGTTTGAAAGCTGAAGTTCATCCTCTGCTTTAAAAAACAAGTCCTTTCTAGTTGGAAAAAAATATATTAATTTCATTCATTCATTCATTCAGCTTATCCCTTCCTCCCTTTCAAATGGGCAGTAAAAGATCAACCGTTATCCATTTTGGGGCAACGTGTATGGACTGTTGACTCAAGTTCAGGATTTTTGGGGTGATGCTACTTCCGTCGACCCATTTCAATCTGCCATCCAATCCAGTTTTGGGACTGAAATGGCTTTAGTTACCTTGATGCCAGGAATGGCTCAGAGGCTGGAGCACTGAACCTCTCAGCACCTTTCAGAATTGTACACCACCCTTTGCCAATTTGATGCCAACCTGAGGATCTGAACTGCAAATCTTGTCAGACTCTGCTGAGGCAATCTGCTGTAACTTTTTCTGAATTGTCCTGCCAGGCTAAGGGGAACTGTATTACATTGATTTGCTCATAGCAAATGCCTTCCCTTCTTTCCAAGGAACTCAAAAGTTATCCCTCCCAAGTACATCCTCGCAACAATCCTGTGGGGTAGGATAGGCTGAGAGCTAAGGTCACCCAGTGAACTTTGTGACTGACTGGGAAATTGAATGTGGGTCTCTCAAGTTTTAGCTCTAGTTGGTATGCTATTTGCGTTGCTTTCTAAATGTTATTAAATTTGTTTTGGCTGTACTTCTGTGTCGGGCTGCCCTTAGAAGATTGTTCTTTGAGGTCACCTGATGGGTTGGTTTCTGAGGAACTGATTGGAAAGCCAGGGGTGCTTTTCTGCTGTGGCCCCTGATGACAGGACTCATATATGGAATCCTCCTTTCTGGGAAGTCAAGATGGCCTTTCACTCTGTCAGGGATTCCTCAGTGTGAATATCAGTTCAGAGCAGATAGAATTCCCTGAATGACAGCATCAATTGGCCCCTTAATTATTTGACTAAATGGCCCATGAAACCTAGAATGCCACCTCATAGGTGGTAGTGTGTGTCTCTAGTACTTCACAGTGGTACCATTTGTGAGGTAAGCTGCTCTCCCTACCCTTTCCCCACATCATTTCTCAGGAGGCAGACTATAGGGAGGTGGATGGAAGCCTAGGGCTCACCAACGGCCTCCATCTGTTGTCTTGGCTGTGTACCACTTCAGAATGTAGGTAGGGGCTTGTGTGTTGGAAGGGTTGCCCTGCAGGAAAGGAAAACACCTACCTACCTACACACCCACCCACCCCAAATTAGCAGGCCAAAGAGAATTTTCCTCCCTGACATGCTAGTCTTCCATATGAAAGGATTTTAAATACTATTTGGAGGAGCATTCCATCTTGTGGTTCTCCCCCCACCCCACTTGCTGCCTGAGGTGCTACAGCACAGACACAGGTTTTACCACCTTCGCGAGAATTAGGAAATCAAATGTTCCTTCACCTAATCTTTTAACAATGTTATAAAATGTAATGGGACTATTAGAACCAACTTTAATTTTCATTGCTTCACAAGATTGGTTGCTTTTGTGGGGAACATGGGTGCCAAGCTTTGTTGATGATTAAAATACTCCCCCCCACACACACATATGGGTAATAGTTTTAAAAATATATGATCAGCTGGATAACCCAGTTGGTTAGAGCATGGTGCTGATAATGCCAGGGTTGCAGGTTGAATCCCCGTTTGGGACAGCTGCATATTCCTCCATTGCAGGGGGTTGGACTAGATTGTGTGATTCTATGACCCTATGAGAATTTGACTGGTCAGTTGACCAAATCCTTTATAATTGGCCAAATGCCAAGCCCCCCTGCGTGCCCATCACATCTTCCCCTATATTGCTGCAGTTAAAGGAGATTGCTTGGTATTCTAGTTTAGGCTGTAACCCAAGTTCACATGCATTCCTTGTTTTTGTGTTTCTAACTATTCTTAATTGTTTTATATGTAAATTGCCTTGAGATGGTGGTTTAGAAGGTAATAAATGAAATAATAAACATTAATAAACAAGTGTGAAGAAGCAACAGCAGCAACAGCTGGGGTTGATGGCAGCACAGCCATGCTGATGGGAGTTGTAGTCTAAAACTAGAGCATCAGGTGGATATTGGCTGATCTTTAGAGAGTGCAGGACTTCATGGCAAACAAGTATCTGTGTAAAGTATGCCCTGGAGCTAAGTAGATTGAATGCCATTGTCCCAGGGCAGGGAGAACCTGTTCTCATAATTGCCTCCACTTTAATCAGAATGCTATAGCTTTAAAGCTGCAGTATAAACCTGCTTGGGTTTTGGCTTTTCATCAGTTGCGTGAAGGACATATGTAGGCTTTCTATACCCATTTGCCCTAGGTGTCTCTAAGTAAAATAGTCAAATATTTCCTTGGATGTATATGTCAGCAATAAGCAACTGCACTTCCGCCCTTCTTCCTGCCTAGTTCTGAGAAGGCAGGAGGTAAGAAAATGGGTGAGGGGTCTAGTGTTCCTAATGTTTACAGTAGGGCTCAATCTGTGTCTTGTAGGTGTGGCCTTTCATGATGGAGAAGAGAAACTCTTGCACATGTAAAGATAGCATGTCAGGGATAATGAGTTCTCCTGGCATGCTAGTCTTCCAGATGAAAGGGCTTTAAATAGGTATTTGAGGGAACATTCCACTATGTAAGTCTCCACTTGCAATCAGAAGTGGTACAGCCCAAACTCTGGCTTGCTGCCTTCATGAACTAGGAAATTAAATGTTCTTGGTTGCAGTGATGGATCACAGAGTGGTTCTGTGGCTTGCAAAGTGTGAACTCTTGGTTAACTCTGAAGAATGACTGGTGCAAAATTGGCAATGGGAGAGAGACTGGCAGCCACATTCCTTGCCCCAGGTAGATCTTGCTTAGCTGGCCAGAAAACAATGACTCTGGCAGGCTTTTGGTTTCATGGCTGGTAACTCAGAGCAGAGCTTGTCAATCTGTGGGCTGGCCTTTGCTAACTGTCTGTTACTGGCTGTGTCTCGGCTGGCTGCGTGTATCACAAGAATATATCTTGCCAGCCTTGGCATGTTGACTCATCTTCCCTGTAGGTCCATCTCCAGAGATTTCAGTGTTTCCAATTACTGTGCTTTGTGGAAGCCATGCAGCTAATTCTGCAATCAAGCAATATACAAACACTGTTAAATAAGAATTATAAAAGCATTCTGGTAGCATTCTGAGTTTTGTGGGATGCTGCTGGTATTCATTCTGTGTCTGGAAGAGTATCTTGGCACCAGCTATCCTTTCCTTTCCCAAGGGAGGAAATTGCTGGGATGGTTTTCATCTTGCTGCTTCGCGTGCCAGTTTTGTGGAGGAAAATGTTGACCTGATGGTGCAAATGATGCTGTCGTTGTGATCTTCCAAAACAAATCGTAGTATTGGAGAGAACGCTCAACAGTTGTGTGTACTAGAGCAAATAAATTAAGTGCAGATCCATGGAAGCATTTACTTAATTATTTTCATTTATTTATTTAGGGCTTTTTGAATACAGCCTTCTATCACAGGTAACCTTGAAGCAGCTTACATATATCAGTGCAATATGAATCAAATCATAAAACTGCAGACCCAGGGGTGAAAGTAAACCTGTCTTGACCAACCTGCTGCTCCCATCTGCCAGCCAGTAACCTCAGTCAGCCTCACTGGTCTATTTGTTCCAGTTTCATATCATCCAACACAAGGGGTTTTTTTTTTAAGTAAAGGCTGCTTTTGTTGAAGAAAGCATTTTTGTGGGGATCTGACCTTGGTTGACTTGTCTGCGGTAGCCAGTCCTGAGCAGCAGGACTGTTCTTAGGAACGTGAGAATCTGCCCTCTAGGCCCATCTGATCCAAGTATCCTGTTCTCACAGTGGCCACCCAGATGCCTGTAGGAAGCAGGCAAGCAGGACCTGAGCACAAGGATGCTCACTCCTCCTGTGGCTTTCTTCCAGCAATGGATTCAGAGCTGTTACTGCCTCTGGATACCCAGCATAGCTATCATGGCTAGCAGCCGTTGATAGCACACTCCTCCATGAATTTATCTAATCCTGTAGAAGCAAATTCCAAAGTTTAACTATGCACTGTGTGAAGAGGTGCTTCCTTTTGTCTGTCCTGAATCTTCCAACATTCAGCTTCATTGGGTATCCACAAATTCTAGCATTATGGGAGAGGGAGAAAAACATTTCTCTGTCCACTTTCTTTGTGCCATGCCTAATTTTATAAACGACTATAACTTCACCTGTTACTGCCCTTTTTTCTAAATTAAGAAGTCCCCAAACACTGCAACCTTTCTTCACTATGAAGAAAGTCACTGCATCCCCTTAATCATTCTACTTGCTCATTTCTTCACCTTTTCCAACTCTGCAATATCCATGCTGAGGTTTGGTATCCAGAACTCCACACAGTAATCCAAATGCTATTGAACCATAAATTTGACATTGGCAGTCATCCCCGCCCCTAATTCCTTTCCTAATGATCCCTAGCTTGGAGTTTGCCTTTTTCACAGCTGCTGCACATTGAGTTTAAAGGTTTAAGGCAGAGTTAACTTACCACATCTTACACTATCCCATACCTGTATAAATATCCAAAAGTTGTCTTATGGGGAATTAGTCTAATAATCCATCTAGATCAGACTCGCCCACTCTGACTGGCAGCACCTCTCTAAAGCCTTGGGGGCTTTCTCATGCTCTGTCTGCTTGAAAATTTAAAATGGAGATGCTGGGGATTAAACTGGATTATCTGCGTGCAAAGTGTGTGCTCTGCTGTGGAGCTACAGTCTTTCGTCACGTTTTCATACTGTGGTCTGCAAACCTGTTTTAGGGGGCTATATTGAAGGTAGGTGTCACTGTGGAGAATGCCCTACTCTGCTCCACTATGAGGTGGGTATCTTCAGGCCATGTTAACAAGGCCTCTTATGCAGAGCAGAGACTGGTCTGGTCTGGTCTGGAGAAGGCATTCCCACTGATTCTGAGCTCCTGAGCTGCTGTCATTACTTTGGTTGAATTAATATGGTTGAATATGCTATGTTAAATACTGGGTGTTGGCCTACTTATAGGGGAGGTAATATCCCAGACCTTTCAAGATACAAGAATGGATCTGGTCCCACTCTGGTCCCACTCTTGGTGCTGTCCTCGCACATGAGAGGATCTTCATAAAGCAGCCTTGCAGCCACCTGACCTGAGGTTTTGGACTTCAACTCCCCTTAACCCCCATCATGGCCAATGGGCAGAGATGGAGAGAGTTGTTGATTTCAGCATCCGGAGGGCACCAGGTTGGGGAAGACTGCCATAAGCAATAGTACAGCCCTACCACTCCTCTGGGTATGAGTACTTAGAACACCAGGCTGCTCCTGTTACAAGGAATGGCAGGCATGCAGGCTTAGTCATGGCCTGGTGTGCTGGATGCAGGCCTGCTGTGCCCTATGGGATTCCTCTACGTGCAAGTGCCATGTCTGTGGTGGACTGGCTCAAACCTACAATGTGCATGTGGTGTGGCAGATCTGGCTTCTCTTACTGGAGTGCGTTCTTCCTGCTGATATCTCATTCCATCTTTTTTAATAAAAAAAACACCCCTGAATTCTATTAGAATGCAGCCAGTAATGGAATTGGTGGCGAGAGCCAGCAAACACTGGGAAAAGATGCTATAACCCATCAGGACATTTTTTTAAAAAACACCAAACCGCTAAGCCCAGCCCTATCCCAACAGTCATGTGGTTTCATTTAGCAATCAGCCAAAGCTACTGTGTTTTCTTTGTGTCTTGAAATATCCTTTATCTGAAGAATAACATAACTTGGGATGTTTCAAACATTTGGACTGTCTGCAAGGAAACAGGAGGAGGGCATCTCCCAAGAAGATCATCTGACTGTGTCAGGGTTGTTGTTGAGGTTTTTTTATTTTATTTTTGAAAAATAAAAAACCTAAGTGGTTTGCTTTCCTTGACTTGCTGGAGCCAGGAAACATCTCTGTCTCCTGGGAACAGTGTGAAGCAGAGGAAAATACATGGGGTGTAACCCAGTTGGAACCCTATTCCAGGAAGCAGAACAGCTGTCAAAGGATTTTAGAATGGTTAAATTTATGTGGGAGCTGATCTAATATGAGGAGTCTGACCTAGGAATCTGGGCTCAAACCCCCACCCTAGCAAAGGAGCCGTGGGGCATGTTTGTCATCAGTAGATGGTAACATACAGCCTCCCCATAGAATATATGATGATGGGCAGCTGTAAACTAATTGTGGTCTCTGTGCATTGTGCTTACATATCTGTAGTGTCAAATTTAACAAAGGAGGGGGGACAAACTAAGATTTTTAAAAAGACAGGAAAAACATGCTATACAGTGTCAGTTAACACTGAGAATACAATAGCCACCTGAAATGATACATGTTAAGGTATAAGCATCTGGAAGTCCAAACAGTATATGCACATGAAATTACTGTTTATACACTGAAATGTAGCATGGTTGATGAGGTGCTCAAACCATTGGTGGTGGATATTTATCCTCCTAGGCTTGAAGCATAAGTCTCTTGGCAACAGTAAAGGCTCACACTGTCCACTTTTGCTGTTCTGCTGTTAATCCCCATACCATAGGAACATAGCTTAAAAGTACACAAACATCTGCAAATACTGAATATTTCACTACTACAAAGTTGATACAGCCCACCACACTGCCGCCATTACAAAGCAAGCAGGTGTTTTATGATAACTCAGTGAGGGTTAAAAGAGTAGGAACTTTCATTTGCTGAAATAGTTTGATATTGAGACCATGGGAGGTTGTAGTCCCAAAATACAGAAACCGGACTTGGGCCAGCATTTATGCAGCTCTGCTCAGAGTTTCCCCAAGCCGTCTGTGCTCTCATGAATGAGGGAGGGTTCTGTGTCCACTCAGGGTGTCATAATCTCAAATTACACATTGAGAATGGAGTTGGGAAGGGAAGTAGCTTGTGCCAGAATTAGAGGCTCCAAAGCTGGTTTAGATCCTGATCCCTGGTGTGCTGTTCTAACTATAACCTCTTTGCCGTTTGGTGGAGCCTGATTTATCTGCTTTGAGCTTTTGTGGGGTTGATGAGGGTAAAGTTTACCAACCTGGGTGGGTGAGTGTAAGTTTGGTAAGATCACCAGCATGGTGTGATTCTCTGCCAGACAGCTGTTCCATCCCCATCAGCTCTGACTTTCAGAAATCCTGTGAGTTGCTGGATTTGTTCCACTCATGTTGCTGGACTTTCCTACTGCATTACAGTGGTACCTCGAGTTAAGAACTTAATTCGTTCTGGAGGTCCGTTCTTAACCTGAAACTGTTCTTAACCTGAGGTACCACTTTAGCTAATGGGACCTCCTGCTGCGCCGCTAATGCGTGATTTCTGTTCTCATCCTGAGATAAAGTTCTTAACCCGAGGTACTATTTCTGGGTTAGCGGAGTCTGTAACCTGAAGTGTCTGTAACCCGAGGTACCACTGTATCAAGTGTCCAGTCTTGTCCAGGGCAAGTAGCACAGAAGGAGCTTTGACATTGCCCCTAACACAAAACCACTGGAGGCTGTTCATGCCTTCACAACAGAGCCAAGCAATGTGGGATGAAGTGACATTCTTGCAGTTACAGAATTGAGTACCACTGTATGTGAAATGTACTAGCAACTTGGATGGTTGTAAAACAAAATTGGCCAAATTCATGCAATGTAAGGCCACCATCAATAGCTGCTACTAGCCAGGATGGCTATGCTCTGCCTCCATAGTAATCAGAGGCAGTAGTAACACTTCAGAGAGAGAGTACCAGTTGCTGGAAGTCACAGGAGGGGAGAGGGCTCTCAAAGTCAGGTCCTTCTTGCAGGTTTTCAACAGGCATCTTGTGGGACACTGTAGGAACAGGATGCTGTCTGATCCAGAAGGCTATTTTTATGTGGTGAGGACTAGCAACGTGGGTGGTTTTTCTGTGAATTTATGCAGGGTGGGTGTGTTAGTGGCTATTGGCTATGATGGCCCAATCCGGCCCTTGCCGGCCCTTGGTTTTGTGTGGTGCTTGTTGTGCTGGTGGCTTCGGTGGACATTCTTAGGGCCTTTTTCCAGCCTGTGACTCATGGAAATTAATGGACATTATTTATTTGAGTCTATTAATTTAACGGAGTCTTCTCTAACTTCAGTTAGTATACGCTACAACCCAGTTATTGGGACTGGGTGGCACTGTGGTCTAAACCACTGATCCTCTTTGGCTTGCTGATCAGAAAGTCGGCAGTTTGAATCTACGCAACGGGGTGAGCTCCCATTGCTTTGTCCTCCCTTCTGTCAATCTAGCAGTTCGAAAGCATACCAGTGCAAGTAGATAAATAGGTACTGCTGTGGTGGGAAGGCAAATGGTGTTTCCTTGTGCTCTGGCTACCGTCACAGTGTTTTGTTGCGCCAGAACCGGTTTAGTCATGCTGGCCACTTGACCTGGAAATCTGTCCATGGACAAACTCCAGCTCCCTCAGCCTGAAGTGAGATGAGCGCTGCACCCCATAGTCGCCTTTGACTGGACTTAACAGTCCAGGGGTCCTTTACCTTCTTTACCTTACAACCCAGTTACAAGCAAAGATGTACTTGTTCTTGAGTAGTATGATCAATCACATACAGCCTGAGAACATCGGCTTCTGTCTCAGTTTGAACTGTACTGCACTATGAGGTACCATCCTTTCCTTTAACTGCCTCAATGCTCAGTGGAATGGAGGATTGTGGCCTATAGTTCTGAGATTTAAGGAAGAATTTTAATAGCTCACCCCCAGAAATTCCCAGTTTCCCCACATCTGGGACACCCATGAGAAGCTTCTGCGTCCCCAAGTCTTTCAGTGTTTTATCTGCTCACCATCCCTGTATCTCTGTCAGGAATGCAGTGTTGTGTTACTCAGAAGAAGAAACTTACCGTATTTTTCCCTCTATAACACGCAGATTTTTTCTCCTAAAAAGGAAGGGGAAATGTCTGTGCGTGTTATAGAGCGAATGTGTGGTCCCTGGAGCCGAAAAATCAGGCAAAATCAAATCGCAGCGCTGCACGGAGAAGCGAAACCTAAAAAGAGGAAGTGGCTGCTTTCCTGCATTCTGCCTCAGGGTCTTACTGCCCACCCTTCTCTGTTTCGTTGCTGTGTTTGCTGAAACGGAACAAAGAGCAGGGAAAGCCCCTCCCCTCCAGGCAAGCAGAGGGGAATTCCTCTCTGCGCTGCTGGGGGAGAGGGAGAGAGAGGGGGGAAGGGAGAGAGAGGGGGGGAGGGGGAGGGAGGGAGGGAGGGGGGGAGAGAGAGAGAGAGAGAGAGATGGCTGGCTGGCTTGGGTGGGGGGAAACTTTTGCCTTTCTTTCCTCCCTCCCGTTAAATCCCTCTCCTGCATTCTTAGCCAGCTGCTTCTCTGCACACCCCTCTCATGTCCCTTCTTTGTTTTTCCTTCGCTCCCCACTTAAAATGTGGTTACAAAGCATAGATCCACATGGATCCTCAGGATCTTTGCATTGGGTCACCCCAAATTCACCATCAGATCACATATCATGTCCATGGCTACAGCCTGCCCCCCCAAAATCACGCACCCACTGTTGCCTGGGGCTGCAATGGTGCAAAAATGTGGTTACAAAGCATGGATCCACAGGGATTCTCAGGATCTTTGCATTGGGTCACCCCAAATTCACCATCAGATCACATAGCATGTCCATGGCTACAGCCTGCACCAAAAAAATCACGCACCCACTGTTGCCTGGGGCTGCAATGGTGCAAAAATGTGGTTACAAAGCATGGATCCACAGGGATTCTCAGGATCTTTGCATTGGGTCACCCCAAATTCACCATCAGATCACATGTCTGTGGCCACAGCATGAAGCCCAAAAATGATACATCCACTGTTTCATTCAGAATGTTTTTTCCCTTGTTTTCCTCCTCTAAAAACGATGTGCGTGTTATGGTCAGGTGCGTGTTATAGAGCGAAAAATACGGTAGATTGCTCCTGAAGCAAAGTTAGTGTCGGCTTAATATGTATGTATGCTCTGCATTTTATTTCTGTTAAGTATGTTAAGACTCAGAGTCCTATTTAAATTATCAATAAACATTTTATTTATATAACTGCATGTGGTGTTATACAGTATATTGTAGATTTTTAAAAGGGCAGGTCCCAGCCACAAGGATTTTACTTTCTTTATCTTGACAGTGTGGGAAGTAGCAAAAGAAGTGGGTTGGGGAGTGGGGAGGCAGAGGAGGAGAGACAAAATAACCAATTTTCTATAAGGGTTATACATGCAAAATAAGTTAAGACCTTTCTCTGTTTAAGTTCAAAAGCTCTTAATAGGGCCAGAAGGTTTCTGCATTAATTCTGAGCTGTAAAAACCTGTTCCCTGGTTCTTTTTTTGTCTAAGTGGGCCTAAATGATTCTGGCAGATTATACTTTTGTAATAGATTTTGAATAATTTCACATTGACTTCCCATGTTGCTTCAAAGATGATGTCCCATTCTTCTGATGAGATGTGTATATGCTTATGAGATTTCAATAGTGCCACTTCTGTCCTTAATTCAGTGGTGGCCCAGTCCATCTATGGCCAAGGGACAGAGGAGGTGAGGGACCTAACAGTCTTCGTTAAAAATAAATAAATCTGTTCTATTTCTAGTAGTTTAATCCACATTTTATTCCCCCACCCCATCTCTGAGCCCTACAGCAGTTGGGAAATCACCTTGGCTTGAAATGTTTTCAAAGCAGGGGTTGACTTCTGTCACTCTTTTGTATTGGGGGGTGGGGTGGGGGGAAACTTTTGTATTGCTCCACTCACTTGCTTGGCTAGACTCCCAGTGTGCTTTCCAGTACTGTATAAATTCTCTTCAAAGAGAATACCCAAATTCTTGCACATATAGACTTGTTCTATTGTGTGCCCATCTATTTGCTTTGGTGAGCAATGTCCAAATAACATTATTTTGGATTCAATATAATTTATCTACTTTGTAATATACTATAAGCCTTTTTAAGTAGTTTCTTCACACCTAACCAGGGAAGAGATATTAACACTAGTTTATCTGCATACATTAAATTCTAAACCTTTCTGCCATATGTAACAGGTGAGCCCACATCCTCTGTTTCCAATATATGGACTATGTCATTTATATAATTATTAAACAGGATAATTGCCATTAGGCAACCTTGTTTTATTCCCCTGATAGACTGTTGTTCAATTTCCCCAAAGTTTCCAAAACTCTTAGGTTTCCACATTATATTTGAACTAACAGGATGTTGCATGTGTTTAGTGCTCATTTCCATGCTATTTGATTCCAGAAAATAACCAATTGCAGTCCTCTTAACCCTGAAAATCATGGGAGTAAAGTAGTGAAATTTGAGGTGGTATACCAGCACACAGTTTTTTCCTGCTGTTTTCATGGGTGAACAGAAGCAGCGTGCATGTGTGGAAGGGATGAGGGAGGGTGACCTTTTTCAGTGATGTTCATTATTGTTTTATACCACACCTACTGGTGTGGTGAAATTCAATGTGACATGCTGGCATACTAGTTGAACAGTCCCAGTGTCATATCACAATAGGTACTGCGGTATTGCATTAGTTTTTCTGATGATAATGCTCTGCACTTCTGATGATAATGCTCTGCACTTCTGTCCTGAGCATTATCATCAGAAAAACTAATGCAATATTCCCCACATCTGAATGCACCCTTAATTGATTTAGTAGTAAAAGATCCTTCTGTATAGTTGTTGAACTGACACAATATAATGTTTGGTCTATGGTTGTGCCTTATTCCAAAGACCTCCTCTGTTTACAGTATGAAATGCTGCCCATAGAACTAAAAAGCTGGAAAACTGCCGTTGCTGTTGTTAAAGCCTATAACATGAATCAGTGTGAATATACAAGTTCTACCATAACCACCATGAGAGGGTTTTCTAATATCACATTTGAGATTACCTCCACCTGATCACTTAGGGAGGGTGTGCAGCAGGGTGGACAGTACACCCCTGTTATATTATTTATAACACACCTTGCTTAAGCTACATAATTTTCAACCTGGCAGCTGTTCAGTGCTGTGTTTTTTTGGTGAAATTAATTGAAATTGCCAGTGATCTGCTCCTGTTGGACTAATGGCTTTGGAAGCAGGGGTAATGGGCAACAGATCCTCATGCCACAGTGTTTCCCAGGAGAGAGAGCACTGTCAATGAATTTGCAAAAGGATGGGCAGCATCTAGCTGTGTTTGTGAATGAGCTCTCAAAAGGCAAGGAAATGGACTTCTGCCATCTTTGGAATGAGAACAGGAGAATCAAAGGGGTTGTTTCTCCTGGCTTGAAATGTCAGCAGCAGCAGTCAGTCAGTCACTGATGTGCTCAGATTCTGAAAGAGTGCAGATGGCGGCAGCGAGGTGCCAGAGGACTCTAAAAGAGCTGTTTGCATGGCCAAAAATAAACTTAGTTAATAGGGCAAAAACTTCAGCTGAGGCAGCATTGAGCATTGCTGCTTGTACACTACTGTGCTCCAGTGTAATTGTATGGTGACATTTCCTGGGCTGTTCTACACAGTATGTATTGCGTATTCCTCTTTGGGAATTGTAAACACCTCCTTTTGGAAGATCTCATTTCCATTGCTTCAAAACTACTTGGGTCTTTAGACATGATGGTAGACATGTGTAATGTATTGTTATTATTATTTTCTAAAACTGTAGAGTGGGGCAGTTTCTAGCAATACAGTGGTACCTCGGGTTACATACGCTTCAGGTTACAGACACTTCAGGTTACAGACTCCGCTAACCCAGAAATAGTACCTCGGGTTAAGAACTTTGCTTCAGGATGAGAACAGAAATCGCACGGTGGCGCGGCAGCAGTGGGAGGCCCCATTAGCTAAAGTGGTGTTTCAAGTTAAGAACGGACCTCCGGAACGAATTAAGTACATAACCAGAGGTACCACTGTACTTCAAATACACCACAATGATGAAACCAACCAGATAAACTATCAGCAACAGCAACATAGGAATACTAAAACCACAGGGTGCTTTTACTATTTTACTCCCAACTTCCTGGAACATGAAGATTATTTTTACTTGATGGTGGAATCCCTTTAGACTCATCACCATCAGCCCTTCCAGGGTAGGGGAAGGACACTCCACAATTGAAGGGGTGTGTGCACAACAGAGAAAGCTCCTGTATGTATCAGTATATGTGCCAGTTGCATGTGCCAAGCTGTAAAGTGGGTTTCAGCTGCACTTTACTGAGTTTATGAAAATTCAACTTGTGTTGCAGTCAACTGTCAATTACTCTCTTTATAACAAGAGTCCACTTAGGAACAATGGTGTCAACTGCACAAGTCTGTTGACGCCATACCTGATGGAAACTCCCTAGGGGCTCTTGGGAATCTGTTGGCTTCTTGAGATGGGTTGTTTCTAATAAGCCCACCACTCCTACAGAAAGGAACAGAACCAACCAGTGTCTTGGTAGCTTTTCCCAGACATGCTTTCCCCAATATTTCTACCTTATATTCCTGCAAATGCCCTCCTCTCCTTCAATATTCTGACTCTCCCCTGGTGTCCCTTACGCCTAGAACTTCTCCCAGGACATCCATGTTCTTTCAACCTTTCTTCAAAGCCACCTCTTCCATCCTTCTTTTGGCAGACTACACCTTTGTCCCTCAGCCTCAGCTGAAATGAAGACCAAGCCCTCTTTGCTGCATCTGCTAATTCCGTCAGTGGCCTCTCCTACAGTTGGAATCTCAAGATAGGGCCAGTATGTCTTTGTTTATGTTAGCCTGAAAAGCTCCATACATAGATAGATGGTGTTGCAAAATGACACAGCTCTGGCTCAGCCCTACTCCCCCATGTCTGTGGCGTGCAAGTTCTGTTTTGAGCAGACACGCTGAGTCATGAATCATAGAATTGTAAGGGACTCTAGCCCCCTGCAAATAGATCATATATGCCAGATGGCCATCCAACCTTTGCTTTAAAAACTCCAAGAAAGTAGGGTCCACCACCTCTCATGGGCCCACTGTCAGAACAGCTCTTCCCAGCAGAAAGGTCTTCCTGATGTCAGTATCTCCTATTGTGTAACTTGAAGCCATTGTCAACATCCTTCTTAAATTGTGGCACCCAGAATTGGACACAGTATTCTAGGTGTGGTCTGACCAAGGTAGAAGAGAGTGGTACTATTATTTCCCTTGATCTGAACACTATACACTATACACTATACACTATACACTACATCTGTTGATGTAGCCTAGAATAGCACTGGCTTTTTTTTGCTGCTTCATCACATGGTTGACTCACATTAGCTTGTGGTCTACTGAACCTCTGGATCCTTTTCACATTTACTGCTGGCATGCGAGGTGTCCCCCATCTTATTCTTACATTCGTCCGTATTGCAATTCATTTTGTTAGTTGGGGCCCAGTTCTCCAATCTCTTAAGATCATCTGGAATCCTGATTCTGTCTTTAGCAGCATTGGCTACCCCTCTCAGAATTCAATTTTTGGAAATTTAGCTTTTGTGTGTGTTGTGTTGTCTTTTCTTTTCTTCTTAAGGAACAAGTGGGGGGGGGAGCAGTTTCTAGCACTTAATAGTTGCAACGTTCCATGCTGAAATAAATGACTGAAAGCCTGTGTGGGATAGTGCAGTGTTGGGTCCCCATATGTTGTTGGACTACAACTCCCATAATCTCTGACCACGGGCTAAACTGGCTGGGAATGATAGGAGTTGTAGTCCAACAGCTTGTGGGGACCCAAGGTTGGAGAGCACTCATGTAGTGGTTAGTGTCGGACTAGGACCTGCGAGAAACGGGGGTTCAAATCCCTACTTGGCCATGAAGCACCCTAGGTGACCTTAGGCCTTGGGTCACTGCCTCTTAGCTTAACCTACCTCAAAGGGTTTTTGTGGGGATTAAATGAGGAAGGGTAGAACCATGTTTACCACCTTAAGCTCCTTGGAGAAAAAAGGTGGGATCAAAATGCAATTAAATAACTCCTGGCACCTATTGAGCAATAAGAACAGCTGGCTTCATGGGTTGGTAGTGCCTGCTGGTCAGGCGTCTGCAGCTGTTAGTTGGATTTCTATTGGGTTCTAATTTTCCTTCTCTCTCTTCTCCATAGGCATTTGTATCAAGTGCGGAAAGGGGGTATACGGGGCCAGCCAGGCTTGCCAGGCCATGGGGAACCTCTACCACACCAACTGCTTTACATGCTGCTCTTGTGGTAAGTCGCGTGCCTTTATGGCCTCTTGCAAAAAAATGCCTTAACTTGTGTCCCTGTTGGATTTTGAGGCCTGCCCCTTGGGGTGCCTTCACTGCGTGCATGGCATTTTGATGAATCGAAGTTCTAAATGTGTAAAATGAAGGTGAAATTTGGAATACTTGGGGGAATCTGCAGGTTATAATGGATTGCAAAAGTAGTGATGCTGTGATTTTACCAGAAGTGAGGCGACTGGTGCTCTGCTTAACCCACTGTAGAGCAGAATACCTGTGGTGGTCAAATTTCAGCTGGAAAGTGACGCTTCATTTTTATTGCTGTGTTTCCAAAGTGTCCAGGCAGGTCTCATTATATGCAGGGGTTGCATTCCTGGCTATTGTGTATATAAGCAAAATCGTGCAAAGCCAGAATGGCTCCTGGAACTCTAAAACGTCTAAAGCCTGCATTGAGCAGGCCTTGCCCCCCATGCAAGGCAGGGAGCTTTTTTAAACTGCCCTCCTTGCTTACCAGGAACTGGGAATGTTGTGCAGTAGCAGACTTTGGGCTCTCAAATTTCAGCAGCACCTTAAAATTTGACTCTCTCCCTGCCCCCCCCCCTTCTCATGCTCCATGCTACAGAATTGTTGTACCACCCCCTACAGTGCAGTATTCAGTGCGGCTGAACCAATCATGCTACCCTAAAACCACCTCTGAGTTGCATGAGGACTCTGGAAGGTCCTCTAAGGCTCCAATGAGGTCCTGTGAGATTTTGTGAGATCTCAGATGACCCTTCCATGGAGTTTCCCTGTTCTTCTATCCCTTATATTTATTTTCCTGTTATCGGCATAAAGCTGCATATAAAATCAACCTAAGATGAGATCTACCTGCACAGATACTGGAGAATATTTAAGGTGATAAGGGCCTTCTCAGGAGCAGCCTCTCAGGTTTGGAGTACCTTCTGCAGAGGGGTTGTCCCAGCACCTATTTTAATGACTCTTTGACACAAGGAAAAAAATATATATTTATTTTCACAGGCCTTTTAAACTCTGTTTTTAAAATCTGTTGGATTTTGCTGGGTGGTTGCTAATGTGGTTGTATAACTTTGTAGGACTTGCATGGCTGCTTGCCATAGTTTGTAGACTTCTCTGATTTAAAATGACTGTATTTATTTATTTAAAATATTTCTATCCCTTTTTATTGGAAAAACAATTTCAGAGTGGCATGCAATAAAACATAGCATATAAGCAGCAAAATAAAAATAAAAATAAGATGGCATAAAATAAAGCAGATGTTTTAGTGTTAGTGCTTCTAAAAAAGAATTTTATTTATGTGGATTTGTTGGGGGGGTGTTGTTTGGTAAAAAGATTTAAAGAAGTTTTTACAATTAAAAATCCATCCTCCCCCTCGTCTTAATGATACAGTTTTACAGTGATACCTCGGTTTATGAACTTAATCTATTCCGGAAATTCATTCTTAAACCAAAGCCGTTCTTAAACTGAGGTTCGCTTTCCCTAATGAGGTCTCCCATCACCAGTGCCCTTCTACCGTTCAGCTTCCATTCATAGACCGAGGTAAAGTTCACTAACTGGAACACTATTTCCGGTTTTGCAGAATTCGTCTACCAAAAAGTATGTAAAAAGGGCTGTTTACATACTTAAAGTGAGGTGCTACGGTACATGGATTTTGTGATTTTTAACTTTTTAAAGCATTTTTTTTTCATTAGCCAGAGAGCAGTTGTTACTGAGCATGGATAAATCCATAATGAGTGAGTGAGTGAGTGAGTGAATGAATAAACGAATAAACGAATTAATAAATTGAGGCAACCTGTGCACATTGCCTCCACCATACACATCTCCCTAGTTTTGATCAGTGTGGCTTTGTGAACCTGGTGTGCTCCAGCTGTTTTGAACTAGAACTTCCATTAGCCCCAGTCACCATGACCATATGATGCTGTGGCTGATGGGAGTTGTAGGACCTCTGCACATTCCATGAGCACTGGGCTTACTCGTGTATATTTGGTGAGGAAATTAATCAAAATGTTATTGGAAGTCCTATAGTGTGTGGAAAAGCCAAAAGAATGACACACATTCCTTCTAGAGGAAAGAAAAATAAGGAAAGGGGTGAGTTTTCTGATACCTGAACGGTTGGCAGAAACCAATAGTAGACAAACGGTTTGCCTAAGACGTTTGTGCTAGTGTTGTGTTTTGATTAGAGTATGGGATTTGGACTGGGGAGACTTGAGTTCAAATCCTCCAGGTCTGTCATGAAGCCCACTAGGTGATCTTGGGCCAGCCACTCTTTCAGCCTAGCCTGCCTCACAGGGTTGTTAGGAGGATAAAATGAGAGGGCATAGGGAGAGCCATGAACACCACCCTAAGCTCCATGGTGGAAGGAGGGGACATAAATTACCACATTTTAAAAGGTCCTGAGCAACCAGGTGGCTGAATTCTGATTTTTCTTGCTGCAGGGTTTTGTAGTAAAATTAACCTTGAACTGTTATGACTGCGTTTCAACAAAAGCTGTAATCAGTTTATGCTGTATCTGTTACAAGGAAATCTTTTGCTGTCTTTTGCTGTCTTTTATTGATTTTAACTATTGTGTTGCATTTTTGATACCATAATATTTGCGAGCCCCCCAGGGAATGTTTGTCGATGGGCAGTCATATGAAACTTACTACTATATTTATTTGTTACTGGATGGCTACAGAACTTTTTGTTTATAATGCCCTGGCATAGGGTCTGCTTGGGTGTGATTTGTGGCCCTTCTCTCTCCACATCCAACAATGCTGTGTTAACTATTAATGAAAGGGTAGATGGAAAATACAAAAATTACCCAAAGGAGTGGGTTCTTGCCCCCCTCCCCCCTAGCATGACCTCCCACTTCCCACTGCCTTGATCATATATTTTTAACATTCCTAGGATGCTTAAAAAAAATAATCCCACATTATGTCAAGCGGTTGTGGGAACTGGAACCGATGTCGGGACGTGGCTGCAGCTGAGTGGCTGATCTGAGAAGCTGGCTTGGCGCAAGGCCTGCTCAAACAGCCACCCTTCCGCCTTCTCCATGAGTTAGCCCAAAGTTAGCTGCAGAGACTTGCCCATGGGGACCTCTGAAAGAGCACTCCTTGACCCTGGCTTTTGGGCTGAGCTCTGCATAGCAGTGTTTTTACTTCTGTTCATTCTTGAAATCACAAAATGGAACAAATGGTTATTTCTGGCTTAATGTTTCAGAGGGCCACAGTCTCCTTAAGAACATTAATTATACACCTTTAGGCGCCAGGCAAAAACCAGGCCTTTGGTTGATCTGATTGACATCCTATACTCTTTTAAAATGTGGCTTTTTTGGGGAGGTGTTACTGGGTTATTGTTTTTATTTTATATATTGTGATCTTTTCTGTGAACCACCACGAGACCTCCGGGTATAGGGCGATATATAAATTCAATCAATGAGGGAGGGAGGGAGGGAGGGAGGGAGAAAATTGCAACAGAAAGCTAGTTAGCAGAGACATGATTGTAAAAGCACCACCACTTTCCTTTTGTTTTTAAACTGTGTATCTGTTTGCTACCCTGGACTCCTTGGGGAGGAAGGGTGGGGTATAAATTCAGTAAAAAAAGAATTTTAATAAGAGAATTATTATCTTAAAGTAGTGATTTCGCCATGCCCCACCCCCCTTCAACTTTCTAAGGGATGTTTTCTATATATATTTGGGCTGAGGGACCCCAAGTTTCTATCATGCCATCCCTGCATGTTTTCGAGGCTTCAGGATGCCCACTCAGTTCATGTGGCCTAGCTAGGCCTTTGGAGCATCACTGGCACTCCATATGAACTGAACAAGTAGCTCCACTATGCTTCAATAGTAGGATTAGCAATTACAATTGTACCTCTGCTTACATTTCCCTCTGGATATGTAAACGTAGGGATATGAACGCAGCAAACCCGGAAGTATTTTTCTGGGTTTTGGTGCGCATGCGCAGAAGCGGTCCACCGGAATGGATCCCATTCGCAACCGGAGGTACCACTGTAGTTTCCAGTGTTTGCTGAAAGTGCAGTTTGAGAGTTGCCATCCTAGAAGTGGGAGGGATGGCACTGTTGTTTGAGGTCTGTTGGACATGACAGCCTCTCAATGCAATTGCTCTGTATTCTGTTGCATTCGATCCTCCACCTCAATCCCGGAGATCCTCTGATGGGGCACTTTGGCCCTTGGGGTTCAGTTGGCCTTCGCTAGGGACTGAGTCTTTAGGGTAACAGTCCCTGCTGCCCTGTGGAGATTTGTCAGGAACCACCCCTCCCTTCTTTTTGGAAGGTAAACGGCATTTCCGTGCACTGCTCTGGTTCACCTGAAGTGGCTTAGTAATTCTGGCCACATGACCCAGAAGCTGTACACCGGCTCCCTCGGCCAGTAAAGCGAGATGAGCGCCACAACCCCAGAGTCGTCCGCAACTGGACCTAATGGTCAGGGGTCCCTTTACGTTTACCTTTACCACTTAGGCAGGACTGCTCATCATGAACTTTTATTTAAACCAACGAATATCTACTGATGCTTCACTGATGCTTTTAGTTATGTTTTATAGATATTCATTAACTGATTTTATTGTATCTGGAAAGTCACCTTGGAATATTATGTACATTTTCAAATTAATACAGTGGTACCTTGGTTTGCAAACAGTCTGGTTTGCATACATTTTGGATTACAAACACATCAAACCCGGAAGTGCGTGTCTCAGTTTGCAAACTTCTTTTGGATTACAACCCATTTTTTTTTTTTTTGATTACGAACAAATTTTTTTTGGAGGCCCCATTGGCGAAAGCATGCCTTGGGTTCAACCTGTTTTGGTTTACAAACAGATCTCTGGAACGGGTTATGGTTGTAAACCAAGGTACCACCGTAAATACATTTTGGGCAGAATCCTGCCCTGTATGTGCTCAGAAAATGTTTCCTATTCAAAGAACTCACATTCAGCCTCCTCGTCCTGCTCATATACTTTCAAGTGCATTTTCAGAGGTCCAAAATCTAAAAACATGCTTTTCTTAAAATAACAATAAAAATAAATAATAGCTGAGTTTCCCAAGAAGCTAAACTTGGGCCCAAGGCCATATTCTGTTGCCGACATACAGCCCCTGTGCTTGTTGATAGTGTGCAATGCAGCCAACGGATTTCTAAAAGAAATTCTAACTGGTCGTACTTTGTCTCATGAATATAGATAAAATATACAGTAAACATAGTACATTTGAGGTACCTATCTACACATACACAACATGGACACATTTTCCTAAACTTTGAATTGTGAGTGGCATTTCCTTTGTCTTTTTAGGATAATTTCACAAGCCTTTCATATCCCTAATTAAAATATTTGTGTCTTGCTACTGTCATAGGATGCCTCTCTTTAAAATTTAAAACTGCATTTAAAATGAAGTCCGCTGTGTCTGTGTGTGTACGGGGAGGGGGCTGAAGAGTGGCAGTGCCTCCCTCTCCCATACTTAAATTGTCAGATTCCAGACTGGGGTGAAGTAGAATAGAGTGAGTCAGTGACCTCAGCCAAGAAGAATGTTGCTTATTTACGTAGAGCTCCTGCTATTTTACCAGCGAGCCTTTTATTATGCAAGGACAATGTATGCCAGTTTCTGTATTTATTGGCTAAGTGAAGGCTTGCACATTTTGAGATTTGCATCCTAATAGTTTTAGTAACTAAATATATGCAAGCTCCCTGAAAAATAGCGCTGTGAGATTTTTGTTTTGTATTGCCCCATTTTCTGTGTTAGTCTTTCTTTAAAGGATCTCGGGCAAATATTGAAGACACTCCTTCTACTGCAATAGGGTCTGTTTGAAAGGAAAGAGAGTTACGTGTGTTACGCCCCTCCATTTGTGGGGCTTATGAGGGAAAAACTGTTGGTAGATTGTTCCCTGTCTTTGCAAAATTATTTCTGGGATTCAGCTGCTCTTGGAGCTTTATTTCATTTTGTTTTTAAATAGCTACTTTGCCTCCAGTTCCATCTTTATTAGGCAGCAGCAAAGAATTCTAAAATATTTCAGTGTCTTTTGGTGCATGGGGGGGGGGGCCGACGGACTAGAATGCAATCAGTTTTAGTCCAGAAAATGTGAGAGTGTTTGTACAATTATACTCCAGACATTTTTGCCCTCCGTAACAAAAGGTCTTTTCAGCTTTTTCTGGCCTGTTAGTTGAAACTACAATTCCTTTTTAGAGAAAAATAAATAAAGGTATGTTTGTTCCCTCTGGAGTGGAGCCACAGGAACCTTAGCATAACAGAACATGTATGTTTGGGGATCTGATCCTGCATTCCTCCTAGTCAAAAGGGAGTGCAGGTGCAAAAGGGATTCTGTGTTTGGGATCCCACTACGGAGAATATAAATTGGTGCAGCCAGACCTGTGGTATCCACTTAGTGATTTGGGTTTCCAACACTGATGCAACCTGTGAATAGCAAATCCTGCCAAGGTGCAGTATCTCATTTTGAGAGGAATTTTGGCACAGAATTAATTCTCTCTCAACCTTTGTTTCTGGTACTGGGAAGGTTTTTTTGGTGGGGGTGGGGAGTTGAATATATACAAGGAGACTTGCTTCCTGCAGATATCTTGGTTGTAGGGCAGACCTCCCTGTTGACTGGTTCCTTCAGCTAGAGCTTAGCTTTCAAACTTCCTTACCTTTTGGAGCTTTTCCACCTTTCCCTGGAATCCCTGCATATTCTAGAACAGCTTCTGCCAACCTGCTGCCCTTCAGATCAGGGGTAGGCATCCTAAGGCCCATGGGGATCGTTTAACTGGCCCACGAGCCACCCCCGAACCGAGCCACCTGCTCAACAAGTTCCCACACACTACGCCAAACCAATGCAGTGCGGGGACTCGCTTCCGCAGCGCTGGAAATCGCATCTGTGCAGGCGCAGATGCCGGAAATCATGGGCGAGTGCGCAATCCAGCCCACTGAGAGATCTCTGCTGGAGTGAACTGGCTCAGGCGAGGTAAATCTTGCCGACCCCTGCTTCAGATGTTTTGTACTGCCACTTCCATCTGTTCTAAGAATCTGCTCAGCTCACATGAGGTGCTGTAGGCAAGGCATCTCAACAGGGCATTGTGTGTGCTGCCGTTCCGCAGGAGCCCAGCAGTACAGTGTAATTATAGGTGCAGAATTCAGCTTCTGGAGAATCTCTGCTTTCATTGTAATAAGCAAGTTTCTAATCCTTATGGGCTGTAATGATACACAGTGATGGTCTGAGGTATTTTGCTTCCTGTAATGAAACCCCAGTTCTCTAACCACCACCTAAGCCAGGGCTAACAGTTTTTTAAACAAAGAAAGAAAGAAACCCTGAATTAAGTATAAAAATCTGACAGACATAAGAGAAAGAGGGAGTTTTGCCCTTCCAGACCTCTGACTTTATTACGAGGCAGCGTGCATCTATTGGATGAAAGAATGGATGGAGCTAAGAGATACCAATCTTTTAGACTTAGAACGTTTTGATCTATGCTTTGGATGGCATTCATATCTGCATTATGACAAATCAAGGGTGCCCAAAGGTTTCCAAAACCATGTCATAAGTAGAAGTACATACATGGTTTGGCAGAGACACATAGATCTTTTAGAGAGAAAACCCCCAAGATGGATATCACCAACTGAGGTGGTCTCAGTGAAAAGGTTGAACATGGATGAGAAGTGGGCCACCTTACAGAATTTAGAGAAGGAGGAGAGAGAAGAGATTTTGGATCATACTGTAGATTGATTTCAGTACTTTCAGGTGAACGAGTTATATAAAAGAGACAATAAGGAAAAGGTATTTGCAGAAATGAGTTCAGAATTTGAAAAAAATGCAATAGGAAAGGGTAATAAATTAATCTTGAAAATTTATAAACTGCTACTGGAGTGGGAGACCAAAGATGAGATGGTAAAGGTGACAATGACAAAATGGGCCATAGATATTGGTTACAACATAGAATTGTCCTCATTGGAAAAATTATGGGGGGAAACCATGAATTTCTCTGCCTGATATCTTATTAAGGAAAACCTACAAAAGATGATGTACTGGTGTACTTGACACCCAGCAAATTAGTGAAAATTTATTTTAAAAAGGTGTAATTTATTCTGGAAGTGCCACGAGGTAGAGGGAACCCTGATCAACATGTGGTGGTTGTGTAAATATGCTAGAGAGTAGCAACTCCTGATTTATCTTCCTGCGCTGTGAAGCCACCCAAAGGAGGTCTCCTCAGCCTTCCAGATCTGGAGAGATGCTTGAAAGGTTCCCTACAGAAGTCTCAAATGTGGAACGAAGTTGGTTTGATTCTTTGTGTAGGGCATGGAATTTCCTTAGTCATCTTATGAAGCCTGTTAGGGCCGCAGTTTCCTGTCTGGGCTCACCCTGGAGGACCAGAGGCAACACGAGAATCCTCTTACTTTTCTTTCCCACACTCAAAAAATGTTATTCCTGAGGTTAAAGGAGTAAGGAATGCTGGGAATATCCTCCCTATATGAACCATTACTGAAATACTTTGAATTCTGTCTGCATCCTAAAGGGCTTACTCAGACACCCTTAAAATTCATGGGATTGAAAGCAAATACACTTATTTTGGAAGGAGAATGGCGTTTGATTCCCTCCTCCCACTACTTTCATGTTCAGATCTAGAAAGTTGGGAGGAGGAGAGGAAGAGTCAGCAGAAACTAAAATTCTTGGTTGGCATCCATCTGTCTTGGGAGACAATGGAGGATTACGCCTTTGGAGATGAAGTCAAAGGTTGCTGTGCCTGTAGAGACTGATGTGAGAGAGACATGTTTTGTTGCCGCTGAGACAAATGAAGGTGACCGGTTGTGCTGCTGACGATGCACCATGGAAATTCTTCCATCCGTGTTCCTCCCAGCGGTCATTCCTCTATAACTGCTCACTGCTATAGATACACAGCTTGACGTTTTCAAGCCCTGCAGTTGTCTGCAAGGGATTCTCACATGGCGGGGTTGATATTGCCAGCCTTCATGTCATGTTTGCAGGCATCTTTGTATCACGGAGTTGTTCTACCAATGGGCCTGGTGTTCCCTGTGGAGCATTTCCTTGGGGATCCTGCCATCTTCCATTCTGTGAACATTACCAAGCCAGTGTAGACGTTGCTGAAACAAAAGAGTGTGAACATGTTGGGAATGTGGGCTTGGGAGAGCATATCTTTTTTGGAAATTCTGCTCTGCCGTGTGATTCCCGAAATCCTCCTGATGCATGTGGAAGGTGTTGAGGTGTTGCTACCAGACTACCAGTGAGATTCATAGCTGAGTTGGGTTTTTTACCCTGGGCTCCCAGGGTAAAGTTTGACACTTTAACCCATACACCACACTAGGGGTACCCTAAGTCATCCTAAAGCTGGGGCCCTTCAGATGTTTTTGCATTTACTACTGCACTGCATCTTGGTGAAAGGAGAGTGGGGCTGCTTTGTTGCTGCAGATGTGATTTGGAATGTGGGTCCCTCTGTTGTTCAACAGCTGATGAATGCTTCTAACCTTCCAGATGATAAAGTCCTGAGTCCCCAACGGGGCAGCTATAACCATAGTCCCATGCCTGATAATTACACATTTTTGCCTCTTAATAAGCTGTTGTATGTGATGAGCAACTCATGATTTAACAGCACACTGAATGCATTTTTAAAGCACTTCTTAATAGTCCTATAAGGATCCCTCTTTGCCTGTGCCAGACTTGAATGGAATTTTGCAGCCTGGCATTGCAAAATGAGCTATTGTTCTCCAAGTGCATGGGCAGGTGTGAAATGGAGAGCCACATCCTGGGCATTTCTAAAAACTAGTCCAACCAGGTTGCTGTGCCAGAGGGTTCTATCCAGGTAAAACCACAAGAGGAGGAAGGAAGGAAGCCTTGTGTTAGGGAAATACTCCTGAGGTGAAGGTCCCAAGAAAATCCTGCTGCAAAGAGTAAGGGAAAATGTATTTCATGTTGTAACACTATATCCCTTGCTAGGAGACTGCTGCAGGTTTGTGGCATCTGCCTTATAAAGAGGCAATTCTGCAGTTGTAGAAATTCCTGGTGAAAATTACCACTTTCACAGAATTCCTGACAGATTTAGGCTCTGATAGTGGCAGACAGTGTATTGTGACAAGGAATTGTTTTGAGATCTTTGAAGATACACTTATAAATACTTGCTCACCTATGATAAGACTCTTGTGGACTCTTTTGTGGACTTGTTTCCAGGGCAAGTATTGAGACCAAGCTGCTGAACTTCTTCTAAACTTCTGAATTTGAACTTCTAAAACTGAATTTGACACCTGGAGGCTTTAGGACAGTACGAAGTACCCACCATCCTACCATCTAGGGTGTCTCATGCAAATTGAGAAAATCTGCATTAACGTACTTCATATATGTGTGCTTCATGCAATTTGCAGATGAATTGCTCTAGCAGCCTTCTATGGAGGGCCATTTTACCTTTTTCCCCAGGTGTAGGAGTTTAGTGGGGATTTCCTGGAAGACACTCAAAAAAGTATTGAAAGTTATGGAAAAGTGAGGGGAATGGAATCAGGGCAGGATGGTCTAGGAACCCAGGGCATGTATTTAGAAAGCCAGACCACAAAAATTCTCTGTTTTCAGTTGTGCATGGTTTTTTATCAGCAAAAAAACCCAACAACTTACATTCTCAGATTTTTCTCTGAATCCCATGTGGGTTAGAAACTTGCTTTGTAGGCTGAGAACATAAAGAACCTGCCAGTTTCCTTAAAAGACTGCATACTTCCTGCTCCATTATACTGATATGGCCTTGGAGATTTCCAGACCCCTTAATCATAGACACCAGCAAATACCTATTTTGCATCAGGAGAGTGAGCAGCAAACTCTTCCTCCCCTCTTTACATGTTCTGTTATGGATTAAAATTCTTTTTATTGCCAGCATGTAGCCAACTGTACAGTGAATGGAATAGGTGTCTTCAGCTTCAATTCCTAAAGTTTTAAAGTAAAAATCCACTGGCAGAAATACCTGTTCTGTCTTGTTTATTAGATGCCTTAATTTTAGTCAACTGCATGAATTCCTTTTAGGCAAAAGGATTGGCTGAGACAGAATTTGCCAACCTGGTGCCCTCCAGATGTTTTGGAACATCTGGACAGTGGCAGGTTGGCAAGGGCTGGGTTGATTCCACTTCCTTCACTTTTTCATCAAGGGAGAATGTTCATTCAGAGATTCTGACTGGGTTGTTCTTTTTTTCATTCAGAATGTATGAGTGTGAGTTTCAGTAAATTGAAGCTGTAGAAAGAAGGGAGAATCTCCTTCTACATCCTTGCCCCATTCTTCCTCCCCTTCTGACCAATCCCACCAGGATGTCTCCATGGGGCTCCTGGCAACCACCCCTAGCTAGGCAGTTGTAGTCCAAAACATCTGGAGGGCATCAGGTTGGGGAAGGCTGGCATAAGTGTACAAGGATGGGTCCCTGGCTCCAAGGAGCTGTTTGAACCCTAATGTCAATGGTGGGAGAGGATGCAAACACTGAGACTTCTCATCAGAAGTTTAATTTACTTCCTGTGTCAAAGCCCATGCATCTGACAAATGTCTGAATTATCTCTTGATTGTGAAATCTGGGGTGTCCGTGGTTCTTCCAAGTTAATTAATGCCTGATGCAAGCATGTCACCTTTGTGCATTAAAAAGAACAAAACAAAATAGGTTACTCCCCCATCCTACCCCAAAATTTCTTTCTTTCTTTTACCATTGACTTGCAGGTTAGCTCTTGCTCGCTGCTGGCCTCCATATGGGTGTAGATTCTGAACAAGCTAGTACAAGCTGTTCGTGCTGAAGGGCATGGCAGAGCCTGGGAAAAGGAGCCATTTTTAAGTGAGTGAGAGGGATGCCAAAGCCAGCCCTTCCATCTCCCTTCTCCCCCCCCCCTGCCCCTGAAAATAGTCTTTGATGTAGCCCAAATTCCAGTGGCTTCTGTGATAGTTGGCAGAGGATTGCAGAGTACAAGATGACAACAAAAGGCTTTTGGAAGCTGTTGCACTTGGATGCAAAATTAGGGCTTCTGTGTCATCTCAAGAAAGGGGGGGGAGCCCTCCTTTCCTGCCTCCCTTGCTTGTGGTGGGTGTTGGAGAAAGGGGGCAGTTGCAGACCCAGAAGCTTTTCTGTGTCTTTCTAAAGTACAGGCTCAGGAGCAGTTGCATAGATTATAATGTTTTAGATTACGTGTATTTGGGGTTTTAGTTTACACATCCACTGCTTCTGTTGTTTGTCTTGAGATTATTATTTTTTTTAATCCAGCAACAAAAATTTACAAAACAACTAATAAAAAAACAAGCCTTTCTCCGAGGCATGTAAACAGACGTGTCCTTGGAAGATCTTACTTTCGTGTTATGTTGTATTGATCATTAGCCATTGCAGATTACTGAAGTGTCTCTCCCAATACCTGAGAAAGATGAAAAGAAAGCATAGATGGAGACCAAGGTCCCCTGTATGTTGACCCTTTCTGTATATTTTGATATCACAGTTGTATTCATCTGGAATTTTTCAAGTGTGCAAAATCTTTACCAACCCTTGGTAGGGGCAGTCATTTTGAAAGTGTCTTGTTTTAAATCTTTGAAAAAAGCAGAGTTTGGCTGAGATTGTATTCATTATGCTCTTAAGTAGTTTTGCAAAGCAACACATTTTTTTGAGAAATACAAAACATTTCTGTGGAAAAATGCAAAAGCCCCGCATCATCACTACTAATAACACCAATAACTTTCAAGGATGTGTTCACACTGAGCGATATCTCTGTGTGACTCTGCAATAAGGGGGTGAATGAACAGGATCATTCACTAATGCATTAATCCCCAAATATGCAGTGATTTAAACCCAAATAAATGGACTTCATCATTTCCTAGATCTGTGGTTCCTAATGTGACCCCCGTGGTCATCCCAATGCCTTCAAGAGCTTGTTACCTGCCAAGGGCCCCTGCTGTATCCCAATTTTTATTTCTAAAATTGAGTGAGTGTTTTGCATGTTAGATTGGAAATGTTGTTTTGGAGGTGGGGAGGGGCCTGCTCCCCCCCCGTGTTTTACTTGTAATATGTATATGAATGGTTTTGCCTGGTTTTTCTTTTTCTTTGGTGGTGGTGGTGGGAGGTCTGAGCATTTCCCATTTCTTTTCTGTGAAATTGGTACTTTGTTGTGCTCACAAAAGTTTCTTTGATGTCAAAATGTGCTCCTGGGCCCTAAAAGTTTGGGGAGCCCTGCCCTAGATAAATGGAAGTGCCCCATGGGTACCACTGAAGCAACGGCATTGAATAAATTATCTCTGCAGTTGCACTAATTGGGGCTTTTTTCCTAAGATATTCTAGAGAATGTCATCCATAAAATTGTCACTCATCTCCATTTCTGTTCCTTATTTCTAACAACTTCTAAGTTGGGGTGTTATGGCTCTGACTGTGCAATCTTTTTAACAGGAAGAAGATTACGAGGGAAAGCCTTCTACAACGTCAATGGAAAAGTCTACTGTGAAGAAGACTTCCTAGTAAGTAAGATTTTAGGGCTTTCTGTGTCTTTTTTGGCAGTGGGGGAGCAGGGGCGGGAAATGACAAAATATGGCAGCCCTCAGCTCAGACATCTGTGGTTAGGAGGGTGGATGCCAGTCATAACAAAAGGGGAGGCCTGTGAAACTTCCGTTTGTCTGTCATCACTGTGAGCCCCAACGGTGGGGAGCTTAGCACAAGCAAAGGAAAATTTGCAGATTGACAGATGAGTAACCGTTTTATTTAAGCAGCAATTATGGTGTATACAGAAAAGCAAACAATAATGACAAGAATTCCAGAATCTGGCGAGTAGGCTGCTCTCAGCGATGATGCAACATCCCCACATCTGCCATCCTGACCTTGGGCTAGTCCAACAACCTCTCCCTTGGAATGTCTTCTCCCTCCGTTTCATTCTGGGTTTCTGCATTTTGGGGGCCCTCGGGCACTATACCGTCAGTGCAAGGCTGCACCTCATCTTCTTGAATACTATTTTGCAAAGTGGGAATGGGAGAGCAGTCGGCCCCCCAAGTGGGAAATGCCTAGCCTCGCCACCCTCCTGCACCACCCCTATTCTCTTTGTAGACCACATGATTAGTGAATATTATCTTTCTCCTGTCACAGAACATGGGCTGAATCAACATCATGGTAAATAAGACCAGTCACCTTTTAGGAGATGTGTGTTGTACAACCATTAATGGATTTTGTGTTTATAATTATTGCTGCTGCTCTTTTTGACTGAATTGTGCTTGTGTCCCTTGTAACTCTTGGCCTTCTGGTGGATTATTAATGCAGAAACAAACAGATAACTTGGAGCACAAAGATTGTTTGTCTTGCTTCTTGGCTTTGGTGTCTGCAAACAGTCTATGACTGACTGAGTGTCGCCCTCATCCTGCTTCCAGCTTTGGGATGGGAACGGGTGATGGCTGTATTAGGGTGCTGCAAAGGTGTTTGAGGTATCAGGTGGGCAGTGAAGAACAGGCCAATGGAAAACAAGCCATGCTTTGCTAAAAGAAACTGCTGTTTCGTTGAATGTGGAACAACTCATCAGCTTAGTGTTACATATGAACGTGGCTGCTAGTGTTACATATGAACGTGGTTGCCTGTTGTGGCTGCTTAGGCAGTTGGACCAGGCCTGGCATTCAGCAAGGGGACCATCCTTTCATTAGAGAGGGAAAAGAATCCCATCTGCCTTTTGCTCTCATAAATAATCCCAACTAGACATTCTTCCTCCATTTTGTCGATAAATTGCAGCGTAATTAGAGGCAAAGGAAATATGGCTTGCTATTTTTAATCAGGAACAACTTGGGTGCTTTCCACCCACTTGCCTTTAAATACCAGGTTAAAGAAAAGCCAAATAACTCACTGTTGATACTGGCAAAAGATTGAGGAGATGTTTTCCACACTGTACTGAAGCAGACAGAGTGTCTGGCAGTGAGGTCCATGGCAGGAGCTGGAGGACTAGAGCTCATTACCAGGCTTTCATGATGCTAGGAATAAAAGCTGCATCTCATTTACATTTTAAGTTGTCAGTACAGTCTGAGAGATGTAGTCAGCCAATTATAAGTTGGACTTGGAAGCTGTGAGATTGGAAATATCTGCAGAATTGGAGCTTCAATAAACTCTCTTGTCATTGGTCCATCACAAGTGGGACCTACAACAGAATGTTGCAGCGTGGACTTCAGGGCACCAGCCGCGTCCCTTTCCAGGCCACTCCCATTCCCCACCCAATGGTGGGTGTCCCATTGTTTTTTCCCTCTCCTAAAGTTGTATGTCTGGCAACATTGGAGTTCCCCAAAGCCTATTGATACATTCCTTCTTCTGTATATTTTGGCTGCCTGTGGATCAGCATTTGGTGAACTGAGTTCTCTGTTACTATGTAGATTGTTCTGTAGTATGCTTTGGTATCCTCGGAGTCTCATATATTACAGTACTTTGTTTTTAAGCAGCTTTCTTAACAGTTTTCTTCATGGTTCTAGAGAAGAGTGAGGAAATACCTGGGGTCACATTGGTTGAAGTCTCAAAAACGAAATCATGTTTTTTTGGCATGGCTTCAGGTGGTGTTAAGTAGCTCATGAGTAGGACCTGGGAAACTAGGGTTCAAATCCCCCCCCCCCCCCCGCTGTGAAGCCTACTGGATCACTTTGGGCCAGCCACTATCTCTTAAGCTAACCCGCCTCACAGGGTTGTTGTGAGGATAAAATGGAGAGAGGGAGAAGTGTGTTTGCTGCCTTGAGATCTTTGGAGAAAAGATGGGATACCGGTGCAATAATAAATAAAGTAAATATATCCCTGTCCAGGAAGTATAAGAAGTGCAGCAAAATTCAACAAGCAGCGTCCACTCCAGCTCTTGGAGGAAGTATGCTAGTATGCTAACATAGCTCTTTGGCTTTTTGTAAGTCACATCCCAGCTGTGCCGGATTCAGTGTGCTTGGTGGCTGTGCAGCCCACATTGTCCACTTTTTCATAGAGCTGTCCTTTGATGACAAAATACACACCTGACCACCAGACAACTTTTTTGAATGGACCAGAGAATAGACAGCACCCCCGCCCCCATTCTAAATAAAAGGCTCAAATCTAAACTTAGCCACCTCTTCCTTGCATCATCCTGTTTTGGATGAGCCTCCATAGCACACCTGTCTCTTTCTCCCAACCTCCATAAGAAGCAGCCCTTTTTAAACCTTAAGTGCTGTGTGGTTTCTTTAGAGCCTGCTCTTTCTTATGCCACTTCTTGCCTAAGTACCCTTTGGCCTCCTGCCCTTTTCCTCAACACAAGTCCACTCCTTGCTCTGTGTCCTCCTTGCAGGCCCGTGCAGAGCTTGTCTGAGGCCTGGGGTGGAAGTCTTTCAAAACAAAAAAGCAGCTGGCCCCTTTGGGCCAGCTTCTCCCAGCCATCTTAGCTTTCTGAGGTTCTGGGCAAGTGTATTTGGATTCTCACCCCACCCCCACCCCACAGGCCTGCCCCCTTGTCTCAGGGGCCTGCTGCGTCTTGGCATCTCTACATCATGGGAGCAATTCCTGGTCTTAGCCTGCCCTTGTGTGAGGTTTTAGCCGCAGTCAAACTGGCAACTTTCCCTTCCCTCACAGAAGTCGGACTGCAAAACACTTAGCTTCATAAGCAACTGAACAATTCATGCCATCCATCCAGCTCAGTGTCAGTCTTCATCGCAAGCACACCTATAGCTAAATTCCACACCAGCCGTTCACTACTTTCCTGGCTCCTCCGTGTGATGTCAATTCTCTTATAGTTATATTAGGAGTTATGGTAAGGAGCTACAGGCAAATAGCAGCCACACCCCTCTTAACATCATCATCATTAATCATTTGTTTCAAGACAATAAATATATCAAAAGCAATTAAAATCCAGAAAAGTAGCTACTGCATTTAAAACAATACAAAACACAAACTCATGCAAAAACCTCTACTCTTCATCATTACATACGTCAACATTCCTTTTAAAGTTCTAGTAGATGCAGGAAAAAACATGCTTGTTGAGGTTGCGGCTTTCTGAATATACAGTGCACAGATCAGGTCCAACTTTGCCTGTTGGCCACAGATATACATAATTCAACATTATGTTAAATGCTATTGGGTGACAGAGAAAAGGCGGAACTACTCAACACCTTCTTTGCCTCTGTCTTCACCCAAAAGGAAAGCGATGCCCAATCTCAGGCATCCTCAAACTCAGCCCTCCAGATGTTTTTGGCCTACTACTCCCATGATCCCTAGCTAGCAGGACCAGTGGTCAGGGATGATGGGAATTGTAGTCTCAAAACATCTGGAGGGCCAAGTTTGAGGAAGCCTGTCCAACCTGGTGATAACAGAATAAATGATTTAAGGAGGGAGCTGCAGCCCAAGATAGGAAAAGAGGTAGTAAGGGAACACCTAGCTACTTTAAATGGATTCAAATCTCCAGGGCCTGATGAGCTGCATCCAAGGGTACTAAAGGAGCTTGTGGATGTAATTTCAGAGCCTTTGTCTATTATCTTTGAGAATTCTTGGAGAACAGGTGAGGTCCCTACAGACTGGAGGCATGCAAATGTTGTCCCCATCTTCAAAAAGGGGGGAAAAGGAAGACCCAGGTAGCTACCTTCCAGTGAGCTTGACATTGATACCAGGGAAGGATCTAGAACAGATAATTCAACTGTCAGTCTGTGAGGATTTAGCAAATGATGCTGTGATTACTAAAACCCAGCATAGGTTTCTCAAAAATAAGTCATTCCAGACCAAACTTGGTGGTTCAGGGAAATGCTGTGGACATAGTGAATCTTGATTTCAGTAAGGCTTTTGACAAGGTCCCCCATGATATTCTCACAAGGATGCTGGTAAAATGTGGGTTGAACGAGGTAAATGTCAAGTGGATTTGTAGCTGGTTGACTGACGAAACCCAAAGAGAACTCATTAATGGTTCCTCGTCATCCTGGAAAAAAGTGACAAGTGGGGTGCTGCAGGATTCTGTCCTGGGCCCGTTGTTGGGATGCTTATCAAATTTACAGATGACACCAAACTGGGAGGGTAGCTAATGCCACAGAAGACAGAATCAGAATTCAAAATGACCGTAACAGATTGAAGAACTGGGTGCAAGCTAACAAGATGAATTTCAATAGGGACAAATGTAAGGTTCTGCACTTAGGCAGGAAGAACCAGATGCACAAATTAGCATGGGGGACACCTGGCTTACTAGCAGTACATGTGAAAAGGATCTAGGGGTCTTGATGGGCCACAAGCTTAACATGAGTCAACAGTGTGATGTAGCAGCAAAAAAAGCTAATGCTATTCTAGGCTGCATCAACAGAAGCTTTAGTGTCCAGATCAAGGGAAGTAATAGTAGCACTCTCTTCTACCTTGGTCAGACCACACCTGGAATACTATGTCCAGTTCTGGGCACCATAGTTTAAGTAGGATGTTGACAAGCTGGAATGTGTGCAGAGGAGGGCAACCAAGATGATCAAGGGCCTGGAAACTAAGCCTTCTGAGGAGCGCTTGAAGGAGCTGGGTATGTTTAGCTTGGAAGAGGGGAGACTGGGAGGAGATATGATAGCCATCTTCAAATAACTTATGGGCTGTCACATGGAGGAGGGAGCATGCTTATTTTCTCCTGCTCTGGAGGGTAGGACTTGAACTTTAAGCCGCAAGAAAAGAGATTCCGACACAACATTTGGAAAAACTTTCTGACAGTAAGAGCTGTTTGGCAGTGGAACAGACTCCCACAAGAGGTGGTAGACTCTCCTTCCTTGGAGGTTTTTAAACAGAGGTTGGATGGCCATCTGTCACGGATGCTTTAGCTGAGATTCCTGCATTGCATTGGGGTTGGACTAGATGACCCTTGGGATCCCTTCCAACTCATAAGATTCTACGTATTCTCTCCCCTTCTTTGGGACTACTTAATTTTTATTTTATTTTTACATTGCTATGTCCCATTTAACAAGAATCCCTCATAGGGTGTAAAACAGTGCTAAGGAGAAAGAGAAGTGAGCTCATCTGCAAAAAGAAAAGCAAAAGAAATGGAACTGCAAGAGATCAGATGGGGAGGCACCCTGTGGCTGGAGTAGATAACAGGAGAGCAGCCAGCCATGTAGTCAGTTTTTAGATTTTCAGTTCCTTTAGCCTCTGGGCAAAACTGGGAGGTCCGCCTATCAAAGCGTTTTTTTAAAAAAAAGCATAAAGGGGGAATTTCCAGTCACAGAGGAGCTTGCCGATGACTTGTGCAGTGTTAAATCAGCATAATATTTTTTTTTCTATACTGCAAAAACAAAACAAAAAGTCCAAGTGGGAAAAAGTAATGTGGAGGGCACTGGTTGTAAGAATGCAGAAAACACATGAAGGAAAAGGTAGACTGGCCTGAAAAAGATGAGAGTTGTTTCTCTTTATGATGAAGGATTTATACTCAAAGCTGTGATTATTTTAGCAGAGCTTTTTGCACATTGGACCAAACAGTCCTTTATAAAATTGAGGTCCAAACACAGAGTGAAATGCTGATAAATGTAAGCTGACTGAGGGGACGCTGCCTCTCTGTATTCTTTGGAGCAAAGTCTCATTGGAGATTTCTGCTCAACAGTGAGACAGTCATGGGGTTTTCTTGTGAGAAGTTCTAAATTGGAAAGCACTTTGCATGTGCAAGCCTGCATTATCTGAATCATTATCCTAGGCTAGGTGTGTGGTGGTGTCATTATGGGTTTTGTCAAAGGTCTTTTAAATGCTGACAAAGCCATTCAAATAAATAGTGGTTATGCTGCGTCAGGAGCCTCAGAAGGGTTTATTGTTTGCACTCTAAATTTCACTTCACAATTGTTAGATGTGGGATGTTTGGGGTTGGGGGGCTTATACAAGCCATCACACACAGAGAGCGAGGGAGAGCATTTTAGGCTTAGGTCTCTAGATCATGGGTAGGCAAACAAAGGCCCGGGGGCCGGATCCGCCCCAATCGCCTTCTAAATCCGGACTGCGGACGGTCTGGGAATCTGCGTGTTTTTACATGAGTAGAATGTGTCCTTTTATTTAAAATGCATCTCTGGGTTATTTGTGGGGCCTGCTGGTGTTTTTACATGAGTAGAATGTGTGCTTTTATTTAAAATGCCTCTCTGGGTTATTTGTGGGGCATAGGAATTCATCGTTGTTCAAATATAGTCCGGCCCCCCACAAGGTCTGAGGGACAGTGGACCGGCCCCCTGCTGAAAAAGTTGGCTGACCCCTGGTCTAGATCATCTTCCCCAGCCTGGTGTCCTCCAGCTCTTTTGAACTACCCCTTCCATCAACTCCAGCATCACAGCTATTCCAGCTGGAGCTGTAGGCAGTTGTAGTCCAAATTGGTAGTTCTGGCCTAGGGAGTAGCAGTTCAGAATATCTACAGGGCACCTGGTTGGGGTGGGGGCTGATCTAGAACCCCAGGCAAGGAGGTACAAAGGTTGCATGATCATGAACTGAAAGGGTGTTCTAGAGCATTTTCTCAGAGGAAATCCTGAGGTTAAGATATTTCTCTTTCTAGCCTCTGCCTTTTCTGTTCTTTACTAAATGTATGAAAATCCATGATTGTGTTCTCTCCTTTGTTTTGCTTTTAAAATAAACTTTATTCAACAATCAACATTAACTTACACAACAACCCACTCCAATATACAACAATACACAAGGATGCATCACTAATCACTAATCCCCAACATTTAATAGATGAATAATTCAATTTAAAAAACAAAAACAAAACACCCATAAACAGTTCATTCACAAAATGTAGAGGGAAGGAGTATGTCTTCTGTGTATTTTATATTGAGTCTGTTTTAATATTAGACGATTAGATGCCCTGTGTTCATTTCACGTATAAACTCTTATCAGATTCTTTTTAGTCTGTTTAAAATACAGTGTGTTCAAAATTAGTACGTATATATTCAAGGCTAAATTTCAAAACAGTGATAGGAAATCCATCCATCCATCCATCCATCAGATTTGTATAATGTTGCTTAGTAACATTGTTGCCTGAGTGGCTTACAGCCTAACACACCAATCCAAAGGGCCCCCCCCCCATGATAGGCTATTCAGAGTTTGTTTGATTGGAGGTGTCCTTCCAGTCAGCTCTGACAGCTGAGCCTTCCTCTAGCCACCAAATGGGTACACAGCAGGGAGATGGGTATTAAATCCAGAACACGGCAGAAAATCCCAAAACAGTTGTTGAATTTGTGGCTATTTTCTTAAGTGGGAAAATCATCTCTTACAAACAACTTTCCCCTCCTTCCCCCTCCTTTTACAAACTCAATTATTCCATTAAACACAAAATATGGGCTTAATGCAATTGGTTTAGTCACATAGAAAATAGATTTTGTATCAGCTTCCCTCTTTTCTCCACTAAATAGCATAATTTATGGCCATCCAGGGACCATAAATGATTTCAACCTGCCTCCAAGGCCATTTGATTCTTCAGGAGTTCTGTCCCCTATTAATCAATAAATGGTCCTTTGCCTTTCTTATCAAATGACAGCCAGATGGTTCAGTTAAATTCACAGTGACAGGCTTGGAGAATTAGCTAGGCTTACACCATTGATAATCCTTTGCCGTCTGCCCTTCCCACCTGTTCCTCTTCAGCCCTGAGGTCATGGCCTCATGAAACATGCTGGCCAGATGGTCACCGCTATAGCCAGAAGCCCATGCCTTCTGGAGGCTAGTGCTTCATTTTCCTGGTGGGATAAAAAGGAGGAGAGCAAAGCAAGAAGGGAAGACAGCAGAGAAGATCTTGATGATTCCTTAAAAGTGTAGGACAGTTGTGCATTATTGCTTTCAATTTTTCAGGGAAACCTTTTCAATGGACTCATCTGCTGAGGGCCCCCAGAGCACCCTGGTTACTCAGTTCATGCTGGGCTATGGAAAAGTTTGTTGGGCCTCACCTGCCGATAGGCACCCCACAGCTGCCAAGCATGCTCTCCCCACCCCCGGATATTGGATTTGAGTTAAATCCCTGCGCACTGCAGTCTTGAATTCTGGCGCACTTTTCAAAAAGAACAGCTTCCCTGGCTAACTTGCAAAGATGTCATGAGGCCAAACACTCCCAAGTTCCTTGGTAGGAAGAAGACTACATCCATTTTAGCATGTAAGACTAAATCATAGCTGTCAACTTACAGATTTGAAAATAAGGGACCAGCAGCCTTGAAAATAAGCGACCTGCAGCCTCACCTGTTCCAGGCACTCCAGTCTTCCTGCAGTCTGGTCAAACCCATGCTGGTAGCTCTGAGAACACTGTCCAACTAACTTTGTAACCAGAGGTTCAACTGAATAGAATCTGAATCACATGCACCACAAGGCCAATGCAGCCTCAACTTAAGATGACTCCCCGGCCTGGCTTTGCACTGCAAAGTTTGCAGCAGCATGTGCAACAAAATGGCGTCCAGCATTCAAAAAAATCCTCAGCTTGCATTAACTAGCCACACACAAGGCATGCAAGCTCCACCCCCCAGTCATTCTTAGACTTCTTATTGGGTGAGCAACACAGCCAAGCAACACAGTTGGAGCCTCCCTCCTCCCTGGCCGGCAGGGAGGGAGGGAGGGAGGGAGAGGAGCTGCTTCCTTTGAAATTTAAGGGACATCATTTAAGGGACATCCATCAATAAGGGACAGCAGCGGGACATGACCCTGGAATAAGGGACTGTCCCTTCAAATAAGGGACACTTGACAGCTATGGACTAAATAGATCTGGTCTAGATCTGTCTTTGTTTTTAAATCCATTCTCCATAACAAGGCCACATATATAAGAGTTACAGCCACAGTTATGTATCTAGAATAAGCAAGTAGGCATTCAAAACTACTTGCTTAATTTACTTTTGATAACATAATTTGGGATTAGTTCATGGAATTGTAGAATCCAGCCCCCTGTAATGCAGGAATCTCAGCTAAAGCATCCATGACAGATGGTCATCCAGCCTCTGCTTAAAAACCTCCAAGGAAGGAGAGTCGACCACCTCCCAATAGAGTCTGCTTCACTGTTGAATAGTTCTTATTGTCATAAAGTTCTTCCTGATGTTTATTCAGGATCTCCTTTCTTGTCATTGGTTTGGGTTCTAGCCTCCAGAGCAGGAGAAAACAACCTTGCTTGATCTTCCATGTGACAGCCCTTTAGATATTTGAAGATGGCTGGAATATCTCCTCTCAGATTCCTCTTTTCCAGGCTGAACATATCCAACTCCCTCAACCATTCCTCATAAATCTTGGTTTCAGGAATAGTTAAGGGAGTTGGGCATGTTTAGCCTGGTGCAGCGTGTGCAAAAAAACCAAAATGGCACCGAATACAGTGCAGAGAAGCAACAGAGTAATAAAGAATAAAAACGAATACTAAGGAATAATTATTCCCTTAAAAACACAGGTGCATGCAACCTATGTAGAATCTTGGATCCAAAATCAGCTTTAGGTCAAAAGCAATTTTTATTTGCTGCAATTTTTAAAAGATTTGTGGGGTCTTTAAGTGAATTTGTTTGTTGAAATCCGGCTTGTTGTAGTTTATTTTAAAGTAGCTGCTCTTCTTTTGCATTCACCTCCTGCATTTTTGTATGTGTTAGTGTGTGCATGCAAGCACCTAGACCCACACACCCCTGTATGCACACTGACTAGACACATGGCCTCACACCCCTGCCTCCACCATGCTTTCAAGGCCATTTGACGTGGTCTAGACAAGTTCACTTCTTTTCCTGCCCTTGTACTGTGTTCCATGTCTTATCTACAGGATACACTTCAACACCCACACCCCACAGAAGTGATCCCTGCAATAGCCCCAAATTGGTTCATATAATCAAATGCCGAACTAAGTGGTGGCTTAAGTTAGACCAGTGCATTATTGAAAGGGTAGTGCTGTGCCAATAGTGGAGCACCCCTTTTGCATGGGAGAAGAGGGCAGTCGTGTGGCATCATATTTACATTGGACTGAAGGAAGGTGAGGTAAAGTCCATCCCCTAGCAAATAAGTGTTTAAAGATTAGCTGGCTGGAATTTCACAGAGGTTGTGGTGGGTCGGTCATTTTGGTGTTCAAAGCACTTGTCTGGCACACGCTGCTTACAAATGTATGTTTACATTTTGAGGGAGGCTGAGAAAATGTAATCTCTTGTCTTTAACTAGCCTCTCTCATTTTCTGCAACTAAACTCTACCATTTCAATTGCAACAAAACATATCCTCACCCCATATGGGAAGTACTCCTGTTTGGGGTTCCAGGCAGCCTGGAAAGGAGCCTGATGATGCCGGACAAGCCTTCCAAAGAGAGGGAGAGTGTTCAAGGGAAGGGAAAGGGCCCCTGTTTTCTTCTCCATCTCAAGGCCTTCCTGTGCTGTGTGGCAAGAGGGATCAGGCTTTGCTACCTGCCACTCAACATACCTGGTACTTGCTATTGTAAAATTGTGGGATATGAGTGCAAAAGCAAAAATGGTTAATCCCACCCTCTTTCCGTTAGCTGGAAACATTATCAAGTGACATAGGGAGGGGAGATTTTTTTTAATAACAAGAAAAATACCAGGGACCTGATACTCTTCCTCTTCCTCCTCCAAGATGCTTACTGTAAGTTGTCAGAGACATCAGCAAGCTAATTCCTTGGCCAAATGTCAACATTCTGTATCTCCTGCAAGCTTCTTGTTGGGATGTTTGTCTCTTTTTAAAATATTTCTCATTCCTTTTTCTCAAAAAGTTTTGAGAAAATACAGTTACAACTATTATCTGTCTGTCTGTCTGTCTGTCTGTCTGTCTATCTATCTATCTATCTATCTATCTATCTATCTATCTATCTATCTATCAAATGATAATCTGCTTGTAAAATCTGCCCTGGAACAACGGCCATGGCAAGGATGCAACCATAAACACTTATTAGGTACAGTTTGACCAGCCACTGTTTTTGTTTCACCACCACCATTTTACTCTGCTGAATTTAACTCAAGGATGCTCAGTTTTATTAGTTCATTATATGTTACTGTCAGTCTATCCTTTTTTGTGTGTGTGCAATGTATTTATTATGTATAATCTATTAATGTAAAAGTGTTGCTGCCCATCTCTTCTTCATTTCCAAGCTATATCAGCTACCTTTGGAGTTACCTCCTGTGTGTTTTCAAAGAAACCCCTTAAGCAAAAGTACCAAAAACTTGCTTTTTCAATATCATAATTCTGCATTAAGGGTCAATTTCTGCTTGCAGAATCTCAGAATAATTATTCTCCTTCTGAAGATGAGTGTTTAGAGGTATTTAGAGTGTTTAGTGGTGTAGTGGTTAAGAGCGGTAGACTCGTAATCTGGGGGACCGGGTTCGCTTCCCTGCTCCTCCACATGCAGCTGCTGGGTGACCTTGGGCCAGTCACACTTCTTTGAAGTCTCTCAGCCCCACTCACCTCACAGAGTGTTTGTTGTGGGGGAGGAAGGGAAAGGAGAATGTTAGCCGCTTTGAGACTCCTTCAGGTAGTGATAAAGTGGGATATCAAATCCAAACTCTTCTTCTTCTTTTGCATCCATGTTTCCAGATTGGCAGTTGCCCTTCAAGATTTGGCTGGCTTACCTTATTGTTGGAGTGGGGAGCTTTGGGAGGTAAAACAAAACAAGCAAGAGAGAGGAAGGAAGCAAGTAACCATCTTTCCTTTTCCCTCCCTTTCTTTCTTGAACAGTATTCAGGTTTCCAGCAAACTGCGGACAAGTGCTTCATTTGTGGACACCTCATAATGGAAATGGTAAGAAGAGAGGCTTCTAAAATGTACAATAATATTAGGTGGGGGTGTGTGGTTTCTATTCCCCTCTTTTACTTCCCCTCCACCCAAACATGTATACACACCTTAAGAAATTTCCTTTCCTTCCTGAAATGCCAACAATACTTCAAGATAGAGTAAGGTGCCTTCATGTTGTTGGGATTTTGGCGGAGGTGGTGAGAGGAGAGACTTCACCTATTAAGTGATGGAGTCTTAGCTTGCAGTAACTGACTAGAAAAGAGACCTTGGGGTCACTGTGAAGAGCTCAATGAAAGCAGGGAAACAACACAGCAAGCTGTGTTTATACTGAATCAGACCATTGGTCTAACTCAGTATGGCCAACACTGGCTGGCAGTGACTTGGTTAGACAGGGAACACCACCAGCTCTACCTGGTAATGTCAGGGACTGAACCTAGGATCTTCTGCATAGTAAGCAGATGTTTCACCACTGTGTTGCTTCTCTTTCCCCAAATGCCAACCCATTTCGTAGTAGCTGTTGTGTAGGTAATATACCTCCAAGGGAATGAGAATTGATTTTGGGGCTGTCTTTGTTTCTTTTCCAGATTTTGCAGGCCTTGGGGAAGTCCTACCATCCTGGCTGTTTCCGCTGTGTGGTCTGCAATGAATGTCTAGATGGCGTCCCGTTCACTGTAGATGTGGAGAACAATATTTACTGTGTGAAAGACTATCACACGTGAGAACGCAGAACCTTGTATGTTGGGGGGGACGAGGAAGAGGGGGGACGGACTGTGCATGAGATGAGGAAGGGCTGATTGTTGCTTTCAGGTATTGCAAAACGGCACTGAGAAGAAAGCATCATCCAGTGTTAAATCAAATTCAAATACCAGGGAGTAAATGGGGCGAAGGGAGAGAAGGCCTTGCAATAATTTTGCACATTCCAGCAGATGCTCTTGAATGCCAGGCTGGCATTAAACAAGGAGGTGTCCTGAGCCTTGAGTGCACCCTTTTAAATTAGGGAGAGCCAACATGATATCCTCCAGATGTTATTGGACTACAATGCCCAGCCACCATGGCCCAGTGGTCAGGGATGATGGGAGTTGTAGTCCAATAGCATCTGGCTGCTCCAGTTTTAAAGGGCTTTTTTACAGTGCCAAAGAGGAGGCAAAGCATCAGTGGTCTTTGAAGGGCTTGATGTATCAGACCTCCAAAGTTGGGGCTCCCTGGGGGGCTCTGTACAATCTCCTTTCAGTCTCTGCTGAGAAAGAACACATGCAGTGTCAGTTGCGGGGCAGGTTTTGTGTGGTTTGGGGGAAACTGCCAAACACCAGGTGAGCCAAGTTTACCCCTTCCAAACCAGAGGTTTCCCCACCTCTTCCAATGTGTGTGTGTTAATTAAAATATTTGGGGCTTTTTAGTTTAGAGAAAAGGCATGTAAGAAAAGGCATACTAGAGGTGTATAATATTATGTGTGGTGTAGAGAAAGTGGTTAAAGTTTTTCTCCCTCTCTCACAACACTAGAACTTTTGGGAACGCCCAATGAAGCAGAGTGTTGGAAGACTTGGGACAGATAAAATGAAACATTGCCTCCCATAATACATAGTTAAATTATGAAGTTCCACCCCTATTCCCTCAAGATGCAGTAATGACCATCAACTTGAATAGTTTTTAAAAGAGGACTGGCCAATTAATGGAGGTTAAGGCTACTGGTGGCTGGGTCCTGGTTGACCACTCCAAAAACAGCCTGATCCAGCAGTCTGTTACGTTCCTAGCCAGCCTACTCTAAGTTGGGGTCCTCCAGATGTCTTAGAATATAACTCTCAGCAGCCCCAGCTAGTATGGCCATATGGTGCTTGGGCTGATGGGTGTTGTAGCCAATAGAATCTTGGTTGGGGGAGGCCAGTTTAAACTATTGAACCCAGTGCCTCATAAAAGTTTAGAATGCCAGCCCCTGAAACAGGTGTGGGAAACCTCTGACCCTCCAGGTGTTACTGAACTACAACCTCCATCTTCCTTGCTCATTGGCCATGCTTGCAGGGGCTGATGGGAGTTGTAGTTCAACAACATCTGGAAGGCCTAACACCTGCTTACAGGTTGAGAAATTCTGCTTGCTCTTAGTGATGATACATTGTGAATTTACTAATAAGGGAAAGGGTGCCTCCTCAACCGGGTATTTGGGACTTGAGCCAAAAGAGAAGACTGCTTGAGCAAGACTTCTGCTATAGGGACCCCAAACTTTAGCTGTAGTTAAAATGCTGTCATATTCTCCCACCCTTCTCTTAAATTTATTTTGCTTTCTTTATTAAACAAGAGTGTGACATACTTTCTCTTTTCATACTAGGGTTTTTGCACCAAAATGTGCTTCCTGTAACCAGCCCATTTTACCAGCACAGGTATGGTATTCCATTTGCATATACTTTGCAGCCTTCCCTATGCCTCCTTAAATTTACTAAGAAGGCAATACTTTAAAAGTGTTGTTTGAACTTTGCTGACATAGAATTAAGATGCTCGCACATATACAGTGAAGATGATGAGATCATTCTAGGGCTACTTTGAAGCAAGCGACATGTGGTTGTCTCAAATGCAGGTTCTTCCACATCCCCTTCTCTGACTCACTCAAAGGTAGGTTAGCAAGGTTTCTAGTAAAATCCATCTGCCTGTTCACGGCAGAGATTATACAGCCTTTTAAGGTGGATCTGCTCCCTTCTGGACTGCAAATAAAATACATTGTCTACAGACCTGATGTTCTAACCACATCTCAACTCAGGCTGACTTTGGAACTGTTTGGCAGGGGTCTGTTCTTTAAACAAAAAATGCGCCCTCTTCCTCCATGAGATTTAGCTACTCACCTCCATAAGCATATCAAATTGTCTGAAGCAAAAAGCCCCCAGCTACAACTGACAGCCAGAGAATATCCGTTGAGGTTTTTTTTGTTTGTTATGTGGTTGTGCAAACGAATACAATGTGCTGAACAGAATTGCTTATTACTGGTGATGTCGAATGTGTTGACTACAAGGTCCTGACATGCTTTTCTGGCTAACAGTAAATGTTTGCAGCCTAAGTAAGTGCACCTGGATAGTAGTCAACCACAGCAACATCCATTCCATTTTTCTCTAAAAGCCACTCCTGGGTCATTGGCAAAGAGTCAGCAACGTACTGGACACAAACTGTTAGGTGGTTCAGTTAGGTGAAACATGTGAAACAGTATGATAACCTTTCCCTAGACCAGCAGATAAAATATCTGCATGGCACAGAGCTCCTCTCCCCACTCACCCCGAAACTCTAGTATTTGCTCCTGTCCAGATGTGTGTAGCTGTAGGTCCCATTTTCTTTACAATCTGCAGGTGTATGGGCCCCTCCCTTCTTCTCTCTTGAGTGCCCCAACAAAGCTCTAATTCTGCGGGGGGGGGGGAATCTGCACCTCAGCCTTAAGTTGTACACTGAATTTTGCAAGGAATTATCCTTGCCTGACAGAAGAATGGAATAAAATGGAACAATTCTGCTTCCACTAGAGCCAGCGTCCAGAAACCCCCTCCCCAAATGAAGCAAAGAGTGGGTGAAGTAGAGAGACATTTTCTTGTTAAGTTGCAAAAATAAAAAATAAAAATGGGGAGGGGATTCCCTGAGGGCCTATTTCCATTGAGGGGGAAATTATAGAATGCTGCCATACCTTACTTGTTACCTTCCTCAAATCAGGGTTCCGAGGAGACCATCCGGGTGGTGTCGATGGACAGGGATTACCACGTGGAGTGTTACCATTGTGAGGTAAACCTTGGAGCTTCTCTGGTGCTGAATAAGGCAGGCTCTTTGGCCTTGGTCTAAGCCAGCCTTCTCTAACTTGGCGCTTGTGCCCTACCCACCCGCCATTTTTATTTTTACAGTATTTCGATTAGAAAACATGTCAGGGTGCTTTACAATAGCTCCTAAAACACAATTAAACAGCAATCTATATCAGGAAAATACTTTACAGCAGTAAAATGCAGCACTGGAAGCAGCAGCAAAAATTCATCAAAGGATAAAAGGCTGAGGAACCGAAATGGGCAGTTTTGCCAGTCACTTAAACATTAAGATAGGGCCTGGTGAGCTTCCCTGGAGAGAGTTCCAGAAGCTGGGAGCCACCACTGAAAAGGCTCTGTGCACTGCTTCCACCCTTTAGGTGGCAGGAGAATCTGGAGAAGGGACTATGAGATAGAGCTTGGTGCATGGTTGATGTGGGAGAAGCATCCCCTCGAGTATCCATGCCACAAGCCAGCAAGCGCTGTTGGGAGTTGTAGTCCAAAACACCTGGAGGGCCACCAGGTTGGTGAGGGCTGCCTAAATGTGATTCTTTTCATTAGGAGTTTCTCCCAGCTGTCTAACATGTGCATACTCTTGTTCCTCTTAGGACTGTGGACTCCAGCTCAATGACGAAGAAGGCCGCCGTTGTTATCCTTTAGAGGGGCACTTGCTTTGCCATGGTTGTCACATCAGGCGCCTCAGTATGACAGTGCCACCCCACCCTCCCCCTGGATACCCAATGCACATTACAGAACTCTGAGGTGTTTCTCACCCCATCAAATTGCAACCAGGAGGGAGGCCGTTGTTGGCGGGAGAAGATTTCCACAGATGACTTGTCAGTTCTTCTTTTAAGAGACAAAGCAGCCAAGTTTATTTATTGCTTCTGAGACTGAAAAGAGAGGTGCGCCTCTCAGAGTGTGTGCCTAAATAATTCCTCCCAAGACACTGGGTACTTGAAAAATGATGCACCACGTGGATGTAACTGTAAAAGTGCAGCGGGAAGTGTTGTTTTCTGTGCTATGCTAGGCAGGGCCATCTGTTCGTCATAGTTTTGTCCCATTGTAGTTTGGGTCCCTGCAAGAATCTTAACCGCTTGCAGCAGTGCTGCAGGAGAAAGCGGATAAATGCTACATTTTTATGCTGGGTCTCATTGCATCTTGGCTTGAGGCGTTTTGAGAAATGACCTCACAATATGAGGGTCTGGGTGGTGGTTGCAGGAGAGGATTGGGTTTTGTTTTGTTTTTTAGTCATGGTCAGATTTAAACATAACTTAAGAGAAAGAAGTTGTTCTGTGGGGGAGAAATTCATTGTCTTAGGCCATGGTGCTTTCATACAGTGCCAACAAGAGAGATGTGGAAGAAGCTCTTTGTAGAATATTATATGAACTGAACCCACTGAGGAATCATCGATGTAACAAGCATTTTTGCAGGGGGTTTCTTAGATGTTTGGGATCCCTTGTGTGGGAGTTCTGGTGCCCATTATTTTACCAGTTTAGGGATGCAGGCCAGATCCAGTTACAACATAGTCCAAGACTGCAGGGCAGGTTGAGACTTCATAGCCTCCTTGAGCTGGCAGGCAGCTATATAGTTATGGGCATAGTTGCTTATAATAGTACTATTGGTGTGCTGGCAGGGACTAATGGGAGTTGTAGTCTAAAACATCTGGGAGGAAGGCTGATGTGATGGGATGCAGAAACCTGAAAGGCTGCCTAAGAGCTGAGATGTTCCCGCCCTGCCTTGTGATGCTCCCTTGCTCATTCGAGCCTAATAAGAGGCAACGAAGGAATGAGAGTCTCCTGTTTTAATATGTCTTTCCTCACAGTGACTTGGCCCTGGCACTCTGGACATCACTGCCTGCTTATTAGTGGCAGATAAACAGCCACTAGGGGTGGCTTCCCAGGTCCTCAAATTCTGGTGTGTGTTTTTTGTTTCTGTTTTGGTAAGTGTCTTTGGTCAGTGTCTCTCAATTTCAGCTAATAACTTAAGTCCTCCTGACTATGCAAAATTCTACTTGTTTTGCAATTGTGCTAGATTATATGTTGCCTTTGTTGTGTGTGTGTGTTTTTAAGGGCAGCAGATTTATGGTGTGGTTTCAGTTGCAGGTGGCAGACATGCTTTTTCCAGAGAGGTCCTTTTGAATTGGTTTGCTCCATGCTGGATTTTTACAGCTTGCCTCTTGATAAGCTCAACTCTGGAGGTCAAATTCTTAATGATTGAATCCCCAGCATTTTCAAACTGATTTCAGGTTATTAGGAAACAAGTGGCCCTTGACAAGCACATAGCAGTTTTCCAAGGAGGCCCTGAGGGGCATTTGCCCCATCTCTCCCCTCCTCCCACCCGACTTTTTTTTCAGGCTGAAGTGGGGTCATGCCACATTTAATAAAGGCCATTTAAACATCGTGTAATCGCCTAGAATGTCTGGCAAGAGCAGCTTGTTTGGACAGTTCAGTAACAAGAACCAGTCACCCTGGAAAACAGGGTGGCGGAAGATGGGAGTCACTGATAGATTTGCCAGTGGCATGCTGAAATTTTCATTTGCACCAAATCCACCTTGAAAGTCTTTACCCATCGCCTCTCCAGAGACAATTTTATGATGTGCAGACCTACTTGGAGATGTCCTTGGAGGCCAAGCGGAAGTAAAAACGATACTTAATAACAAACACAAAGAGTTCCTTGAAATGTTCATATTTTCCTGTTTTGCCTGAGCTCCTACAAAACACCCAGAACTCTGTAGACTCATAAGACTTTATCGATCTTAAGCATGTTTTAACTGGTTTTAGCATTTACATGCGGGGGCCAGATTTCTGTCTGTTGTAAACAGTTGTATGCTCCAGTAATTTCAGCAAAACTAAGAATCTGATCCTTTCGTTTTCAAGCTGTCAGCCACAACAGCCAACAGAACATCAGTGTTATACTTTGAAAGCAAACCAAACCGAACCCCTCAAAGCAGGCTTCACACACCACGTCTGCTCTGGCTGGAGTTGATGGAAGTTCTATTCCAACAAAACCTAAAAGGCATCAGTCAAGGAAGGTACCAAACTGTTTTGCTGGAATTATACAGAGAAAAAATAAATGGCAAAGGAACAGTTTTGAGATTTTGCCCCCTTTTTAGATTATAAAGTATAATGGATTAAAAATATACCTGTTCTCTCTCCAGCAAGGAAGAAATGCTGCCTTTTTGAACTGATGCAGGATAATGCTTGGGCCCTCTTGGTGTTGGAAACAACAGTCTTGATCCAGTGGGCCCAGCTTGTTTCATGGGGTGTGGAGGCTAGTACATGCCACAACCTGGAATGATGGATGCTTGTCGTATTTGGATCCCTTGTACAGCATGCTTTGTTTCTCGGAACATCAGAGGTAGCCATTGAAGTACCTTCAGATGCTGTTGGACTACAACTCTCATCATCCCTGAACATTGGCCATACTAAGCTGAGCTGGTGGGAATTGTAGCCCAACAGCATTTGTGTTGGTTATCCCTGCTGAACGCTCAACATTGTGCATGCTCTTCTCCTGTGATTCTCTGGATTGGGGCCGGTCCACCTAAAACCAAACTCCTTCCATCATTTACGTTTAACTCTCTTCCTCTCTTCCCACCCTATAACCACAATGGGAGTTGCAGTCTAGAACATCTGAAGGCCGCCAAGTCAGGGAAGTCTGTATTACCCAGTGCCTTGACCATATTAGTGGCAAACCTTTGAATTCATATTCCTGCCTTAATTTTCAGTGAATAGCACAACATCCGCACTATGTACATACACTACTGTTTTTACTGTTCTAAACTGACATCCGTTGGAATGGAGTATTTAATTTCACTTGTTAAAAATGTTTCGGGTCTTTTTTTTTCTTTTCTTTTTTTTACGCAGTTCCGTATTGTTGTATAGATGCTGAACCTTTTTATTTCTAGCAAGACCAAGTTTGCCCTGTCCAGAATGCAGTCATTTTCCATAAACTGTTTTTCCACAGAAAGCGGAATTTGATCACGGCTCAGTGGGCTGTGTCTTGCCAACTTTTTTCTTTCCGTTTTGAAAAACAGAGCTTGTTTAGATTTCCTTAATTATTTTTTGTTAAGAAGAAAGCATCCAGAAAGCTTCCCACAGCGACTCTGAAATGGTGTGCACTGAAATTAGAGTGAAACGTTTTACCTCTTTTCCTTGGAAAGTATAAAAAGAAACTCCCTTCAAGTTGTTGTTTTTGGGGGGTGCGCATAGCTCAGTGTGCAGGCAGTCCCAGACTTCTCCAGTTGAAAGGAACAGGTAGCAAGTGATGCAAAAGGCCTGTGTCTCCCTGTGTCTCTGCAGAATTCCTGCCAGTCAGGAAGCAACACTGAACTAGAATAGCCTTTGCCAACCTGGTGCCCTTCAGATGGGAGTTAGGGTCCAATATCTGGAGGGCACCAGAAGGCTGGATTAGAGGGACAAAGAGTTTGAGGCAGCTTTTTTATGTTTGCTTCGAGAGAATTCTTATTTAACAGGGATGGAACACTTCTTTCATTTGTGCCATAATATTTATTGGTGATTTTTCCTATTCTTTCTACTTTCAGTTTCATTGCTTAGTCTTTGCATTAATGAAAAAAGCAGGAATTTTGCCTTCCACATTTCTCTCTTGTTGGAAAATGCAAAAGAACAGCCTACTTGGAAGTTCCACCATATCCCTTAAAATTATAAGGTTCCAAAGGAAAGACCAAAGTAGTTTTGAATTTGACTGAAAAGAGAATTGCTTAAAAATAGAGGGTGCACATTCTGAAATTCAGAAATTCAAGAAGTCCAAGAATTTAAACCAAAGCTCGAAGAAGGCACACAAAAGCTGCTTTCTCATGCCCTGAGGAAAGTTTGTGATTCATCATGCAACTAATGCCATAACTAGAGTATATAATTTGACTTAAATTAAGTTTTTTTCTTGAGAATTATTTTCATTTTCTTTAAAAGAATATAGTTTTTTTTCCAAGAACTTGGACCAATGTTGATTTTTATTTTGTAGGAAATATATTAAATGCCCAATTTGTATATCGTGTCTAGTTTACATGCTGCAAATATGTTAGTTTAACCTTGTTTGTATATATCATTCTAAAACCTTCGGCCTTTTAGTTAGTACATAGATTGACTTGCCAGGTTTTTGTCTTGTCATTTGGTTTCCTTGATTGTTGAAGAATTAAAGTTGGGAAATGTAGATTTATTTATCTAAAGAAGCTGCTTGCTATCGTCCTAAGTTATTTTAATATTAAAAGTCAGAATTTCATTTAACCTTAGATGTTATAATCTGCTTTTTTTTCCAATAAAGACATTTTTGTAGTTACTTCTGATTTTATAGTGTGTTACCTAGAAGGAATTTATTGGTTATGGGAACATACTGCGTGTTTCATGCCATGCTGCTCCAACACCTTTTTATTTTGTCATTTAACTTTTATTTTTTTAAAAACAAATAAATGGCAAAGCTGCATCAGGAAGCAGGGCATTTAAAGTGGAAGAGATGGGGAAAAGATGGTACAAGCCTTTTCTTACCCACAAATCCACACACACCCCTCCAACAGCTGTCCTTTGTACACTTTTAAATGTGCCAGTGGTTTTGTTTTGTTTTTTAAAGGGTTACAGTGGCCACTTTCCAGTCCTCACGTATGTAAGCTGATCTTAGAAAGAAATTTTATATTTGTGTTAGAAGATCAGCATTTTCACATCTTGTGTTCTTTTAAGAACTTTCTGGTAGATGCCACCTGGACCTGGTGATTTGTTCATATTTAATTTGTCAAAACGATCTGCAGCTTCATCTCTTGTTACCACTATTTGTCTCACTTCTCCAGCTCCCTTCTTGGGATGATTGAATCAGCAATTTTACTGCTGGCAACTGCTTTTTGAAAGTTGGGAAGAAGAGAGGTTCACCCCACAGGAGACAAAATTGTAATGAGGCCCATTTTTAAGGTGTGGTGTTATGCACCTAAAGACAGAAGTCTATCAAGTATTCTTAAAAAATAAAATAAAAGTTAAATCCAGAATTCATTATCTGAATGGATTCAGAGCTTAAACTGCTAAGCTAGTTATACTGCTTTGACTTTCCTGCATACATCAAAGTCTTCTGTGGAAACCTGGGACTTTAAAATAAAATAAAATCTGGTAGTCATGGTTTAAAATCTACTAAAAGCAGCAGCAGCTTATCCCTAAATCCTCCCTTTTACCTTTATTATCAAAGTGATGCATCTCTGTGGGTGGTATTATTTTGACCCACCTCTGCAAATATCGGTGGGGGAGAGAGGAAATGAGATCATTGCCAGTCATGTAGAGGCCAGTCAAGAAAGAGGATTTATTTTTCTGGCTTTAGAAAAGACGCCCTCATTTATAAGAGACTGGAATCTCTAGATCAGCAGGTGATCAGCTAGACTTTTCATCTTTTTTTTCTCCTAGCAATATTGGGTGTGCCCCTTCTGCAAAAGCTTTTCTAGCATTCAAGCCCCCTGATCAATATTTGCTCCAATGGCCTTTGCGGTGCATGAAGTGCTATTGTTCTTTGTGTTTGGAAATGCAGCAATTGCTCAGCTGCTTTTAAAAGTAGCCAGGGAGCAAAAGGAGGAATGTGAAGCAGGAAAAACAACTCCTAGAGATGCCTTAAACAAGCAAAGACTTCACACTAATTGGCCCAAAAGGTGCTTTTTTTCCCTTTTACTTTTGGCAAAAACTCAGCAACAATGAAGTGTCTCCTAATCAAACAACACGATCTGTTAACAGCCCAGGGTTCACAAATAGATGCTCCAGATATTTTTGGACCGATAAAAAGGATGCAGGTAAGGTTAAAGATTGCATTTAAATGCTGCTTACAATGCCAACTGGGATATTCTGCAAGACTTGGGACACAAGTCTTGAAATGCGCAGCAGCTGTGGCAAACCAAGTGCTTCTGGTTCACTTCAGCGAAACTTGTCTTTTTAGAATTTGTAGCAAAGTTTAGATCAGGTTCTTTTTGATTGCACTTCAAAATAATATATCCTGATTTCATTTTCTTTCCTGCAGAATCCAGTGTCGCAGGTATCTTCTGTTACCTACACCCAGCGTACAGGAGCACCCTAGCAGGATTGTGAGAGTCTTTCCCTCTGGAAAGGCAAGGTAAGAGCAGTAACAAGCGGTCTTGTTTGGTGACTTTTCAAATCCCTGTCCTCAAACACATTCAGAATCTCCTCCACCAGGATCTCTTAGCAGAACCACCAGCCCTGCCTTTGCCAAGTTGATGGATGTTGCAGCCTAAATCACACCAAGGTCCTTAGATAGGGAAGGTGGTACAGTGGTACCTTGGGTTACATATGCTTCAGGTTACATACACTTCAGGTTACAGACTCCCCTAACCCAGAAATAGTGCCTCAGGTTAAGAACTTTGCTTCAGGATGAGAACAGAAATCGTGCTCCGGCGGCGCGGCGGCAGCAGGAGGCCCCATTAGCTAAAGTGGTGCTTCAGGATATAAACAGTTTCAGGTTAAGAACGGACCTCTGGAACGAATTAAGTACTTAACCCGAGGTACCACTGTATTAGAGTCATGAGGAGCTGATACTATCTGCCCCACTGTGACAAATTTGTTTTTGCAAGGCTCCCCCCCTGCCCTGGCCACCAGTTGTTTGATCTTACCTGGCAGCATCTGGTGCCCAACCTTCTATGCCTCACATTCTGCCCAGCATTGAGAGCTGCTGCCTGGACTTGCCTGCTGAATGCGTGTCTCTCTTTCTTTCCAGCATTGACAGACGGCATGATGAGTCGTCTGTGGTAACCCAACCCACCTTCTTCTTAAATGATGTTATTGTTCACAATTATCTTAATTATATGGTAGTTTACTCTAATAACCTTTTTGCTTTAAGCCCTGCCTCGGCGATCTGAGGTTTCTTGGCTGTACAGAAAAAAATGTGGGTCCCCAAGGAAGCAATAAAGCACATGGTTCTAGAAGCTTCTATTAAGAATAAGATGGCTGGATCTCTTATTTATTGTGTGGCGCATTCCATCAAACTCCTACTCTTGAGACCTGGGAGGTTTTGCCACCATCTTCTTTCTCACTATCCCTTTCTCATTCTTTAGCTGCCTGTTTCTTCTGTTCTTCTCTTCTGCAAGTTTCTGAGGTATTGGGGTTCTGAGCCGCATAGGGCTTTAGAAGGGAATACCAGTGTTTTGAATTGGATTTATGTGTTTAGACCATCCTCCCTGATCAACAGTCTGACCACAGAGTTCTTGCTGTGTCTGATGCTGTTTGTCGTCTTCAAAGGCAGCCCCACATTGAAGGCTCCAGGTGGCTGAACAAAACTCCCCAAGCACAACCCTCTGAAAAGAACAATCAAAGTGGGACAGTGCCACCCACCCCAAACATCCACTCCAGTAGAATACGATGGTTAATGGTACCAAATGCTGCTGAGATATCATGGGGAAATAGCAGGGCATGTTCCCCCTGCCCTCCTCCTGACAGAGGTCAGCATACCTATTTACATACAAAGACCACAGGGGCCATCTTAGAGCACTCCTTCCATCTCTCTTCCAAAGAAAAGACAGCCTTGCATCTGCCTCCTATGTTGTGTGGCTGCATCATATTAAAATCAAATAAATCCCCCCCTCCTAAATGATTGATTATGCATATACATATTTATGAAGGCGCTGTGGGTTAAACCACAGAGCCTAGGACTTGCCAATCAGAAGGTCAGCAGTTCAAATCCCCGTGACGGGGTGAGCTCCCATTGCTCGGTCCCTGCTCCTGCCAACCTAGCAGTTTGAAAGCACATCAAAGTGCAAGTAGATAAATAGGTACCGCTCCGGCGGGAAGGTAAACAGCGTTTCCGTGTGCTGCTCTGGTTCGCCAGAAGCGGCTTAGTCATGCTGGCCACATGACCCGGAAGCTGTCTGCAGACAAACGCCGGCGCCCTCGGCCAATAAAGCGAGATGAGCGCCGCATCCCCAGAGTCGGCCACGACTGGACCTAATGGTCAGGGGTCCCTTTACCTTTTTAAATGATGCTCATATTTTAAAAAATAGAAGCAAGTGGTAGCTTCAGCTATTACTTTGTCTCTGAAAATAATTTCAGGTGCCTTGTTGGTTCCAAATAATAAACGCTGTTTTGTACAACGTATTGTGAGTTTGGGGTGGGGGGGTTAGGCTGTATGCCTGAGTCCCTTCTAATTCCTGGGTCCAGCAAGGGTTAAAATCATTGGATTCCATTGTTAGCTGGCCAGCTGTCTGATGAAGCTGAATGTTGGAAGATTCAGGAGAGATAAAAGAAAGTCCTTCCTCATGCAGGGCATAGCTAAACTACAGAACTCTCTTCCACAGTAGGCAGCCATGGCTACCAACTTTGAATGGCTTTAAAAGAGGATTAGACAAATTTGTGGAGGCTATATAGATGATGAGCCATGATTGCTATGCTCTGCCTGCACAGCTGAATATACTTCTGAATATACTTCTGAATATACTTCTGAATATACTTCTGAATATCAGTTTCTAAAAACCACAGGAAGGACAAATGCTCCTTGCACTCATGTACTTGCAAGCTTCTTGTGGGCATCTGGTCAGCTGCTGTGAGAAGAGAACGCTGGCCTAGATGGGCCACTGGTCTTATGTTCTCATGTTTCTTGATAGCTTGCTTTGCCCCAACGAAAGGCAGCCCAGCAGTTTGCCTCGTGGTCGCCTCTTCCTATGCTTGTGGCATCCATCAGTCTCCCAGTCCTTTTCCTGTCTCTGGGTGACCCCTACTGGAATGATCCGTTAACTCCCATGCAGCAGATACATCCTGCAGCTCTATCTCCCTTCTGCACTTAGCTCCTTTCCCCCTTGAAATGCTCCTCCTTGTGGCAGGCGGTGGCCTTGTGTAGCTATTAAGCAAGTCTGTCCTGTAGGCCAGGGGTAGGCAACCTAAGGTCCGTGGGCCAGATGTGGCCCAATCACCACCTCAATCTGGCCCGCGGACGGTCCGGGAATCAGCGTGTTTTTACATGAGTAGAATGTGTGCTTTTATTTAAAATGCTTCTCTGAGTTATTTGCGGGGCCTGCCTGGTATTTTTACATGAGTAGAATGTGTGCTTTTATTTAAAATGCACCTATGGGTTATTTGTAGGGTGGGGCATAGGAATTTGTTCATTTTTATTTTATTTTTCAAAATATAGTCCGGCCCCCCACAAGGTCTGAGGGAGAGTGGACCAGCCCACAGCTGAAAAAGGTTGCCGACCCCTGCTGTAGGCTGTATTGTTCTTAGCCCACTGAGATGACTGCAGAACACTGGCCACATACAGTTGCTCAGGGCTGGCCCAAGACGTTTTGCTGCCTGAGGTGAACCACCCAGACATGGAACAATGGGAGAATAAGGATTTGCATTGGAGAGGTGGGGGAAGGAAATCAAAGCAACTTCACCTGACGGTTGAAGTGGGACTCAGAAGGAAACAGGCCTGCTCTGAATCAAACCAGGTAGATGCAGAATCCAGGGGACCCGAAGGAAAGCCCCCATTTCCTCCCTGGGGGTGGAAGACCAGCAGCACCTTCTGTTCGTCGAGTTGGCTTCTGTAGAGGTAGCATGGGGAGGGGGGATAGCCAAGGAGGCAGCCAATCCGGCCTTCAAGGAGGGTGCAGCCAGTGCATTCCTTGGAGACCGGATCTTCTGCCCCATGGATCTGCCACCTCAGGCAATTGTATCACCTAGCCTCATGGATAAGCCAGTCCTGCAGTCACCCATGCCACCAAGGGCAGGCCACAATTAATCGAGGACCTTCATGTGGCTTTCACCCAGTGTTACAGATTCTGTGGGACTATAGTTTTCTTCTCAGCAGAAAGGGGGGATGGCTGGCCAACTAGGGATGTTAAAGAACCTTCTCTGTAACGGACCAAAAACTGTACAACTATAGATGCATGCCCACTGTCGTCTCATTTGCTTCTTTGTTTATTGCCTTCCCTTCACTTCACCCTAAGGTGGGGGGTTTACAGTATTAAAACACCATATTCAAAATGGATTAAAACACCTTACAACCATAAAAATAAGATGGGTCCTAAAAACAAGTGTCAAAAGCCAGGGTAAAGAGGTTCGTACCAGAAGCTGTATAATGAAGGTGCTGGGTGCACCTCTGTGGGGAGGGGGCTCCACAGCTTAGGGGCTGCCACAGAGAAAGTAGCCAATTACCCAAATTCTATGCCCCAGAATTGCTTGCAAAGTCCCAGAACATGCCTATGTGCTAGCCAAGTTATTATCCAAGTAGTTTTTGTTTAATAATTTAAAATAATGATGATTCAATTTATTTGTAGTACAAAACATTTGTTGTACAGTGGTACCTCGGGTTAAGAACTTAATTCGTTGTGGAGGTCTGTTCTTAACCTGAAACTGTTCTTAACCTGAAACACCACTTTAGCTAATGGGGCCTCCTGCTGCTGCCACGCCGCCGGAGCACGATTTCTGTTCTTATCCTGAAGCAAAGTTCTTAATCCGAAGTAATATTTCTGGGTTAGCAGAGTCTGTAACCTGAAGCGTATGTAACCCGAGGTACCACTGTAGTTCACATTCTTCAGGGAAATTTCAACAATCCTACGATGCTCCAATTTGATATACAGGTAAGGGAATACTAATAACTAAAGACTACAGCAGCCCAGCCCTCCAGATGTTTTAAACTACAACTCCCATCAGCCCAAGCAAGCATGGCCACATTGGCTGAAGCTGATGGAAGTTGTAGTCCAAAACAGCTACCGGGTGCTAAGTTGGGAAAGGTAGCCTTTGTTCTAGGGTATTACTACTTTACATATAAGCCAATTCAGTGGAAATGAATTGAGAGCAGGGCATAATGTATAAGAGTGAAGTGAAATGTAATTGCCTGATTATACCTTTTCCATATATATATACCAGAACTGACATTAATTTGAGACTAAAAACTCCTACTTCCCCATGGCCCTCTGTATTCAGTGATGGCCACTAACTTTTAAATGGCTTTAAAAGGGGACAGGATAAATTCACTGATAAATGGCTTTCCATGGCTACTAGCAAAGATGGCTATATTTTGCCTCCATGGTCAAATGCAGTAATGCTTATACCAGTTGCTGGAAACCACGGGAAGGGGAGGGCACTTGTACCTGAATCCTGCTTGCTAGTTTCCCACAGCCACCTCTTGGCCTGTGTGAGGCCAGGATGCTAGACCAGATAGGCCAGGGGTGGCCAACTCTCAAGTGTCTGCGATCTACTCACAGAATTAAAAACTGGCAGTGATCTACCCTTTTTGGGGGGGGTTCAGGTCAAAGTTGCTGAGCTTTTTTTTAAACAAGGAAGGCCATTGGTCTGATCCAGCAAAGCATTTCTTATGTTCTTATCTGTAACTCAGAATTAGCTTTTCCTCCATAATATCCATCGTTGTTTCACTGATAGCGAAATCAAATGAATGTTATTGTAAATTAGCAGCATATACTCCTATAGTACAGTAAACGATGCTGTTTTAGGACTATCAGGAATATATAAGTCAGGAGGTACAAAACAAGCCGCTGAATCAGGTTCAGTCATGGCAAGCCAACAACTGTCAGCTGCTCCCTTTGATCTGGTCCGATCTTTCTTCAGTTCGCTGAAATCTTTCTAATCATTTGCCTTTGATCCCTTTGTAGAATTCTTCAAAGGGCTTCCAAATTAACTAATACATAAGCAACCCTTACACACACAGAAATTGCATCTAGCCTTCGCACATACTTTATTTTCACAGTGCCAGTGGGCAGCTATAATGCTTATCTTAGATGAAAATTTGGGGCAGGGAGACTTTAATGGTGCAGATGCAGCCCAGCTAGGATAGCGAGAAAGATTTTTCTGACCTTTTATTGTGCACACGTTATGTGACTGAAAGGTGCCAAAGAGGAATGTTTTAATTTCATTTGGGGAGGGCATTGAGGACCACCAAGGCTGTTAAACTTAAACTGACCACTTTTAAAGTACTGTTAAGGTACTGGGTCATGAGCATAAATCATCCTTCATAGAAAGGGAACATCAATATTGCTTAGGAAGGAGAAAATGTGGTTTTGAGTGGAAGGGCTGGTTCAATTTTGCCCTTTGCTCCTTAGCAGTCACTTCAAGCAATATCCTTTTATTTGCTTACCATTCTAGTCCTGATTTAGGGTACAACCCTATACACCCTTACCTGGGAGTAAGTTGCACTGAACACAATGGACCTTACTTCTGAACAGCACTACAGCTCCAGCAAGCATGAGTGGTCAGATATTGGGAGTTTTAGTTCAGTAACATATGGAGGGCAAGGTGCTCTTTTCCCTACAAAGTTGATGCCACCAATCAATTTTTGTTGATAATTTTAATTGCTATTTTAAATGGTCCTGCACTGAGATTTTGGTTTTAATGTTTTGTGTTGGCTCCTTGGGCTTTGAACCAAATACCTCTACGTTTTTCTTTCATGCATCTGAAGTGGGGCTCTAGTCCACAAAAGCATATGCCATAAAGAGTATTTGAAATTTTAAACCTATTGTTGTATAGGTTGGAAGGACTCTCAATTTAACAGCCTCCAGGTGGATCTTTGTTCAAGCTTCGCCACACTGAATGCCTGCAAAACCACTTGTCTGACTGAACCAAGTGTTTAAATGAGCTTTGTACATCTGTTTGTATTGAGCAGTAAAACTGCCTCACCATCCTTGAGCTGCGGTGTTTGTATAACGCACCCCTTAATCAGCTCTCTTCTCTGCAATTAATTCATGATAGGGGAATGGAGCATGTCAAATGGAGAAAGAGCTTTTCGAGCAGCTATTCTGGAAGAAAAGCAACTTAGATGTGGCTCAAGTCATTTTGAGAGGCTACAAAAGGGAAGTAGGGGCTCAGAAGCCAGCTTTCTCCAACCTGGTACCCTTGAGATGATTTGAACTACAGCTCCCATCATTCATAGCTGTTAGTCATGCTACCTGGGGCTGATGGGAGATTTAGTCCAACACATCTGGAGGCCACCAGGTTGCAGAGAAGACTATCTTACCTGCTTTTGCCTCCTCAGCACTTCTGTTGCCTTCAGAAAAGAATTACAAGACCATGTGAGTCAATACACACACAAAAAGGGAGATGTAAATGGCTGGCTCCCCATGAGGTTCAGGCCCCTGTGAGAACATGCTGGACAAGATGGGCCTCCTTTGGTCTGATCCAGCTGCTGCAGGGCTCTTCTCATGTTCTTAATGGCACCACTTTGATAAAATGCCAGAATGGGCCTGAGGGATTCTCCCCCAAGCCCTGCTGCAGAATGAGGGCCCATCAAGCAGGACCATGCAATTTTAAACAGTTGTAGTTTGTTAAGGGTGCTGAGAGCAGTTAGGAGACCCCTCTTCGAGTTACAATTAGCAGGGGGTAGTGTGGAGCTGGTAGAGCTTCAGAAAATGGGAACCCAAACAACCAGGGGACTAGAGCAACTGCCCAATGAAGAACAATCATGACACATGGGGTTTAATTAAGAGAAAAGAGGCATGGCAGGTATGTAAGGCAAGGAAAAAGTGGATAGGTAAGTTTTCTCCCCCTCTCATGACAGGAGAACTCATAGGCCTCCAAGGAAGCCAGATGCTGGAAGATTCAGAACAGCGCATAGTGTGCTCCCACAAATCTGCTTGGCTTTAAAAAGAGGATTAGACAATTTCACGAAGGTTAAAGATTCCTGATGGCTGTGTGCATGAGAACCTTCATATATGTATCATGTATATATTCAGCTCAGGATGAAACCAAAAGGTTAACTATATCATGGGAAAGAGCCAACAAAACCATTAAGTGCTTAGACACCACATTCACACCTCAAAATAAAAGGAGAAAAACACAAAGCAGCCATGTTTAGTTAACTGTGGTATAATCTTGTACAAGTTGGGGTAGGGTGTCTCACAATGGCACCAGCTTCACAAGATACAGTGCAGGCAAAGGGTTTTTTTTTGCTGCTGCCTGTTGTGCAGCTTCCATCTAGGCAATACAGAGTGGAGCTGGAGTGGGAAGTGAGTGGGTGGGGGAACAGTACCCAACAGTTACAATTCAGCTGCCACGAACAGCAACTAAACAGCATTTTCCAGGTGTCACAAGATTAAAAAAGGTTTTGTTTGCAACAACGCTCAAAAAAGCAACAAGGCTAACCGTTAACAGCTAACAAGTGAAGAGAGGCCAGAACTGGTGAAAAAAGTGCTATTCCGGTTAAGAGTGGTTAACGAAGCACAGACTACAACATCGATCTGGGTGTTTGTCGGTTGGATTGTCGTCGGCACGCAGCCCTCCTGTCCTCGGATCAGGCCCGGTGTGTCTTGATGAAGTTGATCAGCCCGTTGGTGGAGGAATCGTGAGATGTCACCGGCGCATCGGATTCCAGTTCTGGCTCAATTTTCTTGGCCAGCTGCTTTCCAAGCTCAACGCTGGTTTTACATACAAAGGGAAGGAAAAGGATGGATTTAGGCTAGAGGCCAAAGGCCTGGCTCAGACACTGGTTATAACCTGGTTTTCCTCCAAGAAGCTTAGGGCAGCATGGGTGCAAATCAGCAAGGCCTGCAACCACACAATCAGTGGTAGGCAGTGCAACCTGAGGTGCACAGGGCAGGCTTTGTGGCTGAGCACAGGATTGATCCGAGGTCTTCCCAGTCCAAATACATGCTAGCTAGCTGTTGAGCCACACTGACGGGAACAGTTTTACTGGCTGAGAAGAAGCAATCCAGAATATGTATTTTCATGGTTACTAATCTTGATGGATATTGCTCTGCCTTCAGTTTGGAGGCAGTAATGTTCCTGAATACCAGTTGCTGGAAACCACAGGAGGGGAAGAGGGTTTCTTGGGCAAATTCTGCTTGCACATTTCCCACAGGTGCCTGGGTGGCCACTGTGAGAACAGGATGTTAGACTTCATGAACCCCCTTTGGCCTGATCCAGCAAGGCTCTTCTTAATAAAGGTGGGATTATTAATAAAGGGGAATAATACATTCCCTTCAGTATATGTTTCCAACTATGTATGTTTAATGGGACGCGGGTGGCGCTGTGGGTTAAACCACAGAGCCTAGGACTTGCTGATCAGAAGGTCGGCGGTTCAAATCCCCGCAATGGGGTGAGCTCCCGTTGCTCGGTCCCTGCTCCTGCCAACCTAGCAGTTTGAAAGCACCTCAAAGTGCAAGTAGATAAATAGGTACTGCTCCAGCGGGAAGGTAAACGGCGTTTCCGTGCGCTGCTCTGGTTCGCCAGAAGTGGCTTAGTCATGCTGGCCACATGTCCCGGAAGCTGTACGCCGGCTCCCTTGGCCAGTAAAGCGAGGTGAGCGCCGCAACCCCAGAGTCGGCCACGACTGGACCTAATGGTCAGGGGTCCCTTTAACTTTACCTATGTATGTTTAACTTTTGCTTTTTTGGGTGTTTTTATTTATAAAAGCATAACCAAAAAAAGCAGGAGGCTTTTCAGTAAGTGCAGCTTGGTTGTCTGAAGGGGAAACTTCTCACACAATTGATGGCAGTGAAGATCAGTCCAAACCTGTCAAGAACATACCTGCTGATCCTTTAGTAAAGTTGCTACAGCAATAGGCCAAGGTGCAAATAGCTTATTCTTCCACTATGAAACAAGTTTGGCCTAGACTGATCTTGGCTCCTTTCAAGTTAAGTGGGAGTCCAACCCCTAGGAAAGCAGAGACTCATTTTGCAAGGAAAGCCCCTCCCCCATATACATGAAAGTGACTTACCCCCACTGGTCATAGCTGTTGATATCCCATACAACTCCTTGAACAAAGATCTTATGTTCATACATCGCTGTAACAGATTAAAGACGACAGGCAGGATGAATAGTGAATCTTATAGAAGACAAAGCAACCTATGAATACAAATACTCAAGAGTAAGACGTTTACCAATTAAGGCTCCAAGGATGAATGGGTTAAGCTTAGTAAACACAATGGAATTGGTTGGGCGGTTTCCTTCAAAGACCTATAAAGGAAACACAAGAGAGAAGCATTTATTGTTACACTCTACTCTTCAGACACCTGTCAATAATGCATCTTATTGTTTCACAGCCAAATCATCACTGAAAAACTGTAAGAGCTACAGGGTGTGCCACTTCTTCAAATCTTCCCTTGAGCAAGCTTGTGTCTGAACATTTGGGTCCTTCCAGCTCATAAAAGCAAAAGCTCAAGCACCCATACTCATCCCTTGTTTGGTGCCTGGCTGTCACCAACAGGCTTAGATTTGTAGTGTCCTTGGAGCAGGGACCTGCCTTCCCTGTAAGACTCTAAAGACAATAAATATTTTGATACCACTTCAAAACAGATGACTGTTCAGGCCATAGTGTCAAACTAGTCTTTGCCTGTAGGTGGCTCAGTATCATAAGAACACTAGAACAGCCAGCAGGATCAGACCAATGCCCCACTTAGTCCAGCATCCTATTCTCAGAGTGGCCAACCAGATGCCTGTCGAAAACCAGCAAGCAAGAAGAGTGTTCTCCCCTGCTATGGTTTCCAGCAACTGGTATTCAGAAACATTACTGCCCCTGACAGCTAATAGCCACTGACTGCCTTTTCTATTAATTTGTCCAAAACTGTTTTTTAAAGCCATCTAAAGCTGCTGGCCACCACTGCCTTCTGTGGGAGCAAGTTCCATAATTTAACTCTGAGCTGTGTGAAGAAGTCCTTTTTTAGGGAAGTTTTTAATCTTTGATGTTTTATCATGTTTTTAATATTCTGTTGGGAGCTGCCCAGAGTGGTTGGGGAAACCCAGCCAGATGGGCGGAGTATAAATAAATTATTATTATTTCTTTACTGTCCTGAATCTTCCAACATTCTGCTTCATTGGATGGCCGTGAGTTCTGGTGTTATTGAAGGACAGGACTTTTCTCTACCCACTTTCTCCATGGTAGCCATAATTTCATCAACTTCTATCATGTCACCTCTTGCTCACCTTTCCTCTAAGAAGCCCCTAACACAGCAACCTTTCCTTAGAATCATAGAATCATAGAGTTGGAAGAGACCACAAGGGCCATCGAGTCCAACCCCCTGCCAAGCAGGAAACACCATCAGAGCACTCCTGACATATGGTTGTCCAGCCTCTGCTTAAAGACCTCCAAAGAAGGAGACTCCACCACACTCTTTGGCAGCAAATTCCACTGTCGAACAGCTCTTACTGTCAGGAAGTTCTTCCTAATGTTTAGGTGGAATCTTCTTTCTTGTAGTTTGGATCCATTGCTCCGTGTCCGCTTCTCTGGAGCAGCAGAAAACAACCTTTCTCCCTCCTCTATGTGACATCCTTTTATATATTTGAACATGGCTATCATATCACCCCTTAACCTCCTCTTCTCCAGGCTAAACATGCCCAGCTCCCTTAGCCGTTCCTCATAAGGCATCGTTTCCAGGCCTTTGACCATTTTGGTTGCCCTCCTCTGGACACGTTCCAGTTTGTCAGTGTCCTTCTTGAACTGTGGTGCCCAGAACTGGACACAGTACTCCAGGTGAGGTCTGACCAGAGCAGAATACAGTGGCACTATTACTTCCCTGGATACTCCTATTGATGCAGCCCAGAATTGCATTGTCTTTTTTAGCTGCCGCGTCACACTGTTGGCTCATGTCAAGTTTGTGGTCAACCAAGACTCCTAGATCCTTTTCGCGTGTACTGCTCTCAAGCCAGGTGTCACCCATCTTGTATTTGTGCCTCTCATTTTTTTTTGCCCAAGTGCAATACTTTACATTTCTCCCTTACAGGGGAGTCACCCTGGTTAGCCTTCAGTTTATCCATCCAGTTGCAAAACCATGGTACAATGCCTGTGACCCACCCAGGTGCTTGAAACGGTGCTGCAACTGAGGTACCTTGTGTGGAAGAATCTTCTCCAGGGCATCCCCGCTCAGCCCAGAAGCCTGCAGCTCTTTACGAGCTTCGTCTGCGTTTTTCCCTTTCATTAAGGCCTCAGTCTGGGCAAGGAAATTGGCCAGAAGAATCTAGCAGGAAAGGAGAGAGAGAGAGAGGCCTGTGTCATTTTCTGTGGTGACCAGGATTAGGACAGAGAGGCGGTTTGCCCTTTCGTATTTTAGATACCCTGCTGCTGATTTTCTCCATCCTTTTTAAAAAAAAATGTTTAAAAAACACAAAATAAAATAGATTTGCATATCACAACTGTTCATATTAATATTTTTATTTCTATTGCCAAGGATTGGAATACCACGTGGACAACAATTCCCTACAAAGCAATTCCAGCTTCATTTAAGGAAATTGCACTGAAAGCATTCCAGAAATGGCATCTTACTCCTCTGTGCTTGGCGAATATATAAATCCAATTCATACCCCATGGTGTTGGAGGGCTGGAAAATTAAGGGGCACTTCTCGCACATGTGGTTAGGAATGCAATGAAGTTGCCACATTTTGGGATTCCAGCTTTACAGAGATCCACAAAATTATTGGCCAACACCTAAAAAAAGGCAACTGAGCTAGCCCTGTTGAATTTATTTCAACTTAAATGCTCATTTTAAGCTATTAATTGAATATTTACTGGTAGTGCCCATGTTGGCAATTGCCAGATTTTGGAAGGTGCCAATTTGAGTTACTATTAAAATATAAATGGTTAGGGCAGGATTGCAAATACTATGATTGAAGGAAGTGAAATCCAAAAAGGAACAATGAGGATAACTGCCTTTTTAACCATGATTATTCACCCAACTCCACCCCAGCCCCACTTCCCCAAAACCAATAATTGATAGCACATCCTATAATTGGTAAGCTGGTTGACACATCTAGTGTGCTAAAAAAATGTATCTCTGTCTGGAGGCCTGTTGCCAAGTCCCTTTGCTAGCCACTGGCTCCCTTTAAAGCAAGGAAGATGGAACCTATTCACTTCTGATAGCACATGCTGGAATCTCAGAACCCAGAGACTGGGCTTCATTTCTTACAATGCTCATCAAAGCAAGAAGCTGAGCCAAGCCAGCTATGCTACACAAGGTAAAATATATCCACATATGTATGTATACATATTATAGAATTATGCCAAATAGCAATTTTGTTCAATGTACTTGTTTTATACACAGCTATACTTCAAAACCCTGTGCTGGCAGGAGCTGAAGTCCAGGTGGGGCTCAACAGACATGCAAACTGATTCAGTACAGCAGAACCGTGACTTACCACCACCCCTACACGCGAACAATCCAACTCGCGACCGCGGCAAACCCGGAAGTAAATACTGGGTTTGTCGTGATTCGTGCACGCGCAGAAGCAGCTGCCGCTGTCTGCATATGCTCAGAAGCGGCTGTCTGCAGATGTGCAGAAGCGGCTGTCCGCAGATGTGCAGAACGACACAGCCGCCAAATGCGCACACGCAGAACGGCGCTTCTCCCAGCGACCCAGATCGACTCACAAAAGGACCTCCAGAACGGATTCCGTACATGAGTAGAGGTTCCACTGTATAAGGGAGTGTCTTGAGTTTGTATGAAAGCATCTCCAAATAAGAATCTCTTGCAAGGATCTGCTTTCTCTGTGGTATGCAAGTTTTCCCACATGCAAGAAACTGCTTTGAAAACAAGCTATTGGTTGTTGGCCATTCACCTTGTGATGCAGCCCTTTCCTGATAGGATTCTGCGTCTGGACTGGGATGAGGAAGTCACACGGGATCATACGAGTTCCTACCAAAAAAATAAAAAATTATGAGAGTCTCACTGGATGCAGTTAAGTTACTTTACAGAGATAATTAAGAAAACTTGTTCTATAAGGCTAACCATAGGAAACGAATTCTAATTTGCTGCTTTAGTTTTAAGTGACCTGGCATCTCTGCTGCTGCAACACACTGACAGTGGCTTATGCAGATGCTTACTTCACATCAAACTGGAGCACTATTACAGAGGTCAGATTAATAAGTGCCTGAGATACATCAACTTGCTCTCTGCTACGCCAAAGGACAGAACGTGAACCAATGTGGTATACTAGTGGAGGTTACAAGGTCTGGTCAGGACCTGGGAGACCAGGGTTCAGATCCCCAAATCAGCTGTGAAGCTCACTGTATCACCTTGAGCCAGTCAACCCCCTCTCAGGCTAACCTACCTCACAAGGTTGTTGTGAGGGTAATACGGGCGGCGGCAGGGGGGGGGACAGGGACTGTGCATGATGCCTTGAGCTTCTTGAATGAAGTGTGGGATATAAGCAATAAAAACCAGATGGATTTTAAATATGTGTAATTTGCAGATTTCAACTGAACACGAGAAGACGATCTTTGCTGGGAGTCCTACATGACCTGCTCCCTGCTTTAACTGGTCTATTACCACCTGGCCACAGGGTAGGTGGGTGGCTGACTGGCTCCCACTACAGAAGCTGGTGCTCAGATTTTTGTTGGGGGTCAAGATTTAATTGTGTATTTTTATTGTTAGACCTAATTACGACTCATGTGGGGATTGTTTAATTGTATACTTGCTGAGATGTTTTCATTTACTGATCATGACTACATAATCTACTATATATATCTATATTTGTGTGTGTGTGTGTGTGTGTACATCTTTTGATGTTGTAAGCCACCTTGAGCTGGGTTTAACTATGTGTCAGGGAACTGCCATCAGAGCCAGAGGAGGAGGGAGGGCTCCAGAGGGATGCCGGAGAGCATCCCAGGAGGGAGAGAGGCAGCCCATCTGCGGGGTAAGGAAATCAGCATAGCACCAGTGAAGAAGGGGGGGGCAGATGGGGGAATCGGTGAGGAGGCTCCATGACTCCTCGCCGGAGACCAGCTCCACTGCCTACACCCTCCTTGCGCAGAAGACTTCCGCGCAGGGAGATTAGGAGGATACTTGGCGTCGAAATGCCCACTGACGGATTCTGCCAGCGATTGAGACAGCCACGGATGGGTGGCTGTCCGGACAGAAAGGGTTCACCCAGGTGACTCAGCCAGGTGTGGCGACGACTTACGCACGAGCAACCCCTAGAACCATTACACTATGGAAAGCAGGCATGGAAATCAACCACACTGAAGTTGTTGTTTAACAGTGGCATAGGTTGTCTGGATATGTGGGTTGCTCTTATTAGGTTATTAGGTGCAGCCTGGTCAGGCACCTGCCTGGTCGTCCTATATTGCCTTTTCTGGACGAGACACCGCCTCTAAAGCTCCTTCCAACTCTGGGATAACTGGCTCTACTAAAATGCTCAGAATATGGGATCCACTTTTCAACATACCTTGATGGATCAGCTGATAGAAAGCGTGCTGCCCATTGGTTCCAGGCTCACCCCACACAATTGGACCAGTATTGTAATTCACACGAGTGCCCTTCTTGGTGATGTATTTCCCATTGGATTCCATGTCTCCCTAAGTGACAGCAGAAATTCAGACTTAATACATAAATCATCACCAATTCAATTTATTAGTCACCTTAGAAGTCTCCAAGCTACTTGCAAAGGTGTAACAAATATAATAATCAGGAAATGAAACTCATTTCAATAAAAGACATACAGTAAAACAGCAGCAATGGAACCATATATAGACATACATAGTACTAGAATCAGCCAGAACAGAGGAGACACTCACAGCTAATTGTGCACCACCAGGAGGGTTGGACAGAGGCCTACACTCTGTGCAGCATTGGAAGCCTGTGACCCAGCAAGCCACAACTCTTATTGGTGGAACAACCCACAAACTGTAATTAACGTGGATGCTTCCCTGCACCCAACGTGCCCAATGTACATTCAAGGATCCTCATTCCACTCTTAAGATTGCAAGCCTGGATTCAGAGAGCCGACCAACCGATAAGGAGCACAAGGGAATGACTCCAAGGACAACAACTCCTTACCTGCTGGAAGTATGCTGCAAAGCGGTGCATGTACTGGTCGTAGGGCAGAAGCGCATGGGTCTCAGTCCCAAAGCAGTTGATATACCAGACCCCCAGCATTGCCAGCAACACGGGCACGTTCTTCTCCAGCGGAGTGGTGCGGAAGTGATTGTCCTGTTATGCAAATAAATGGATATAAAACACACCCATGTTATCAAAACCAAACCTACAGCACACAAGGGCCATCCTGGACCCAACTTCAAACACACTCATGAAACTCCAGCTTCTTTAGAGCAATGCAGAGCTGGCTTCTAGCAGTAGAAAGCAGAAGTTTTTACTTTGTGAAAGCCAACAGTGCACTGGGCAGAGGGGGGGAATAATACTAGAACCTCTGAACATACTGGAAAGTAAGAACCCATTCAGCCAGTGGTGCTTCAACCAGTTCCTGTAACTGTGAATGGGAGTTGCATGGATTTTCACTGTGTATGACCAATGCTTGTGATCTACCAAGCCAGAGAGATGACTGATTAAGAATTTTGGGGGGGGATGTTTCTTGCTTGCCCTACATAACCCCAGCTAACAACCAGGTTAAAACCGTAAGAAGAGCCCTTCTGATCAGGCCGATGACCATCTAGTCCAGCATCCTGTTCTCATAGTGGCCATTCTGAGGCCTTAATGGAAAGCTCTCTTGAAGGACCTGAGTTCAAGAGCAGCACACTCCCCCTCCTGAGGTTCCCAGCGACTGGTGTTCAGAAGTATTACTGCTTCCGGTGCAAAGCATATCAGAATTGGCTAGTAGCTACTGATAGCCCTCTCCTCCATGACTTTGTCTAATCCTAGTTTAAAGTCACCAAATAGGTGGAGACACAATCATCTGTGAAGAATACCCAAATACTCACCATCCAATGGGCTCCAGCAAGCAGCTTCTCGAAGTTATCATAACCTAATTAGTTTTTTTTAAAAAAAGCAAACACCAGTATTATTAAGTGGAAACGCCTGTTTGCAAACCACACAACTGCAAAATTCTATTCCTCATTGTTTCGTTTGCTTGCTAGGTTTGTCAAACTCAAAAGCAGTTTGTGGTTTGGATTTTGATGATCCGAACCCAAAGTGCCTGTACAATTTAACCCTACTGAGTCAACACAGCATTCAATTTGGAAAGAAGAGAAGAAGGCTGCTCCCTGCCCCCATTTTCATTAGATTTCTATTCTAGTTTTGAGAACCAGAAACAGCTATCCGCAAAGTTATGAGCCACTCAATTTTTTTAATAAAAAAAAGTACTTAGCTTTCTAAAATATACTTGATTTTTTTTAAGCCCCCAAAACCAAAGGTATCAGCCCAGCATAGTAGCAGTAGAAGATATCATGCCAAGAACTCTGGGTACGTACCAATATGTAGAGCAATGGAGAGGCCAATGGCAGACCACAATGAATAACGGCCACCAACCCACTGCAAACAGAAAAGAGGGTAGGGTGAGAGGAAAGTAATTTGAGAAGACCAAGGTATTCTAGGCACAAACCACCAGGGACTCCTCTGCAAAGCACTCCAGCACAGAACCCCCAATTCACTTCAACTGGGTGCTCTCCAGATATTTTGAACTACAACTCTCCTTTAGCCCCACAGCCAGCGTCGCTGATGGGGGAGTTTCTAGCCCAAAATGTCTGGAGAGCAAAGGTGGCTGTAGATTGAGTCCATGGCAAAAGCAGGCATTGTAACAACATCTCTATATCACTTGGGGGTGGGGAGTTTACAGGAAAAGTCAGTCAAGTATTATATATATATATATATATATATATATATATATATGTGTGTGTGTGTGTGTGTGTGTATACACACACACACACTGCTTGATGTAATATATTATAATGTTTTATAAAATAAAACATTAGTTATTGATAGAAAAGAGATATTAAAAAGATGCAAAAGATGCAAAAAGTAGCAAAATAAAAATAAAACATGCAAGTTCTGAATGTCTGCATAGGTTTGCCTCAACAAAGTTGTTTTAACAGGCACCGAAAACTGTAGTGATGTCACCTGCCTCAAATCAAGAGGCAAGGAGTTCCAAAGTGCCTGCTATTGTTTGTCACCAGTGGCCATTACAACATAAATCACAAAACAGATGCTTAAAGCAAAATACTGTGGGTTGTAGCTACTCAGAGCAGATCACTGAAATTAATGCACCCACGTTAGTCATGCAAACAAATTTCAATAGGTCTACTATGAGTAGAGTGAGCACTAGCTATAACCTGGAACTTTTGGGTTCTTAGGACTTAGAAAAGAGGGATAAGGGGAAGTTTGACCCACCAAACTAGGGAAAACTGAGGCGCCAGATGAAAGGGAGCGAGTGGGCATTCCCAGCGCCAGGTCTTTCAGGATATGCATTTGGGGCAGAGCTTTGCCACCTGAGCTTGGGCACCTTGAGGAGGAATCTGGCACATGGGAAGTGGGAAAGGGACACCTATCTATGGCAGGAATATGAGGTAAGGAAAGGTGCAGCCAAATCCTTGGACGGTCATGAACTTTGGATTCTTCACTGCCAGGCAGTTTATGATAAGCTCAAAGATCGAAGTTCAGCCCCTGCACCACTTTCAAGATCTCAAGCAAGGCTGACATTTGACCTTTTTACTGACCTAGATTATATACAGTAGGCTCCCATCAGGCAAAATGTCACAGCTTATAATAACTCATGAAGACCAGAAGTTGGGAGCAGCAAACTATCTCCTATTACCAGCAGCTGTCTAGACTGAAATGTGTTCAGAGGCCTCCTAGCCTGACCTTTGACAAGTTCCTTAGCAAAAGAGCCAAAGAAGCCAGACTTTCTACAGTGTATTCATGGTGGTGACCCCTAAAATCTGCCCTTCATCAAAGCTCCCCCGCACTGCAAATATTAGCAAAGGGGGGGGGGTCAGCACATCGCTGCTGCTGCGGAACGGACTTTAATTCTATCCCAAACTGAGAAGGGAGGTTCACACCTGGAAGGCATATACAGTTCCTAGGAATTATCAGGTCCTGAGGCAGTGATGCCTACCAACCTGTATGGCTTTAAAGATTGGGCAAAATCATGGAAGCTTTCCTTCCCCCACTTGGTTAACACAAGAAGAAGAAGAGTTTGGATTTGATATCCCACTTTATCACTACCCGAAGGCGTCGCAAAGCGGCTAACATTCTCCTTTCCCTTCCTCCCTCACAACAAACACTCTTTGAGGTGAGTGAGGCTGAGAGACTTCAAAGAAGTGTGACTGGCCCAAGGTCACCCAGCAGCTGCATGTGGAGGAGCGGAGACGCGAACCTGGTTCCCCAGATTACGAGACTACCGCTCTTAACCACTACACCACACTGGCTCTGGATGTTTAGGAGAAGAATCTGATCCATTGGTGTGTATCTGTCTGTGTACATGTTAACGTATGTTTGAGCATTAACAGTTTGTTGTTTTAGTAAACAAAAAACTAAGAATGTAAGAAGAGCTGTCTGGATCAGGCTGATAACCCATTTAGTCCAGCTTCCTATTCTCACAGTGGTCAACCGGACGCCTCTTCTGGGAAGCCCACAAGCAGGAGCAAAGCACAAGACCTCTCCCCCCACCCCCCGTGTTGCTTCCAGCAACTGGTATTCAGAAGCATTGCTGCCTCACAACAGGTTCCTGGGTGCAGAAGTAGGCTGCATGCAATGATTCCCTGTGTATCTGGAGGAAAACGTGTATGTGGGGAGCCTGAATTCTAGAAGAGTGAGAAGCACTGTCCTATTGTCCAATGATAGACTTGCATAGCATGTTTTACTTACGTCCCAAAACTCGAACATGTTCTGAGTGTCAATTCCAAAGTCTTTAACTTTAGGCTAAAAGGGGGGGAAAGGGGGGGGGGGAGAGAGAGAGAGAGCAACAGTTAGAGATCAGATTGGTGCTAGGCAGAGAAGCCTGCAAAAGTTACTAGGGCTGTGGCTCAATGGTGGAGCAGCTGCTTTGCATACAGAAGGCCCCAGGTTCAACCCTCAATGGCATCTCCAGTTAGGGTTGGGAAAATACATATTCAAAACACCAGTGGCTGAGAAGCCACAGTAGGAATGTTTATCAAAGCAGAGCTTTCTTGGGAAACCCTCAGCAACACTATTTACATCTATAGGGACAGAGCAACCAATATATTATTGTGACTGTATTTCTTAAAGAGAGAAGGAAGAATAAGGCCACATTCACACTATACACTAAAAGCATTATACCACTTTAAACAGCCAATGACACCCCCCAAAGAATTCTGGGAGCTGTAGTTTGCTAAGGGTGCTGCTGAGAGTTGTTAGGAGACCCCACCCAATTCAGCAAGGAGTGCCGTTTTGGCAAGTTAAGAACCAGCACACGTAGGATCAATTCACTGTAAGTACTGTAAGTATGTAGAATATTTCAAGAAATTCCAATAGTACTGCTTTCCATTTCCATCATATATTTTCAGCTGTGGGCCAAACACTAGGGGATTTAGGAATGGCAATGGAGGGGAGGGGGTTAACCCTTTCCTTCCAGCCATGCAATTTCCTCAAAGATGCTACAAACTCGGTAGGGGAAGACCTAAAGTCATCAAAATGTTCCCACATCTTCAAGGCAACAGCTGTTTTGTAAAGCAACAAAAGCAACAGGAGACGTAGCATCACTGATCTCCTACATCACATTACTTTGATCCCAACACTGCTATTAAATTGTTCTAGAAGGGCAAAAAACTACAGAAACTTATAAACTGAAATACTCACCCCGTTGGTAGACAAGGCAGCAAAGTGCTTAGCCACAGCCGCAGGCTTGAAAGAAAAGGAAGGAAGGAAGATTGTTGGATAACGAAACAATCAAGATATTCTGAACTGCCACGACAGTCCTGGAAATCATAACTAAAGTTCAGAGACCACCACTGCTGCTCCCCCTCCCCAAGGCTAAATATCCTATCAGGGTTTTTTTTTCATGGAATCTTTATTCAGCAAAAGCATACATCGTTTTAAAAACTCCAACAAAATTTAACTCATCATAAAGCCAGCAGTCTAAAAAAAAAGGAAGTCCTTCATTCCTAAAATCACCACCACAATAAACATTACTGAAACCAGCAGGTGAAAGAAGATGTTAAAACCTAACATACTAAAAACTGTTGCTACCCAAAAATTGGTTTTCTGCCTGTGTGTTTGTTTTTACAGAGTGTCACATGAATCAATGATATCCTGTACCCTACAAAAAGATTCCTGCTATGCTTTACATGACAGGCCTTGTCCAAAGGGATGCCAGACCGGCTGCCAAGTGTTACCAAGAGCTGGAATAATGAACTGAGTTTGCACTTCAGAGCATTCCCAACACCAAAGGTGCAGCCAGGTGGGAAATCAGGTAGGAGGTGGGCAAACTGCCTTTTGGGAGGGAGAGCATGTCAGTCATTACTGAGCTTCTTATCAAGGAACATCAATAAGCTGAGGAAAGTCAATGTTTCTGAGAACACAACATGAAAGCCACTCCCTCAATTAATATTCAATTAAGATAAACATCCTGCGATAAACATCAACTCAGGTATGTATTCCCTTGGGACAGCATTTGCTGACTGTTCTCCAGAGTAGCTAAGCTTGCTTTAAATATTATTACTAGCTGACCAACTGAGTAGAGTTGAGCTCCGGTTTATACATAGCAGGGGTACCCAACATGGTACCCCCTCCCCAAGTCTCTGGACAACAACTCCCATCACTCCTGACCTATGGGGGCTGGAGGAGGTGGGTTGTACTCCAGCAAACCTGGAGGGAACTGTTCCTGCTGCAGAAATGAATTCACCTGTGGAATGAGCACAATCAACTTCCTTCTCAAGACTTTACAGCTCACCATGCAGTGATGGCATAAGCACACCGGGGTACTTTTTACCAGCTGCAGCTCATACACCGATTACAAAAGCACAGCATTGGATCAAACCAACCTGGCATTTAACAGCAACACCACCAGACTTGTTGGGCACAGAGGCAGAGCATAAAGCAATGCCAAGGATCCCCTCCTGGGCATTAAACGGCGTATCAATTAAACAGTGGTATATTAATATTCTATCATTCTAGAAAGCAAGTTTAGGGGTTGAAGATAGTTACATTTGTTTTAAAAAGCACGAAATGGTTTGGTGTGTTTTGTATGCTTATATTGGGAGGAGTGTAAATAAAAATATTATAGTGTACCTACTGTAGTGTACCCACTGCTTGCACACTGAGCTTGCCTCGCTTTCAGTCCCCCAGAAGTGCTGGATCCAGCCCCGAACTTTCTGCCTTACTTGCCATGATGATTATTCCAACCCAGGTTACAGGCCTCCAGATTCCACCCTATTGGAACTGGGTTTTTTTTGGGGGGGGTGTCCTGGTTTCTTCCTAGCAATTTCATCATTTTTAGAATTGTAGGGTGGTGGGGAGGCATTCTGCAAGAGCAACATGTGCCAGTATGAAAAGGCTGTTTAACTGCTCCATACCATGCAGCAATTAACAACCTCTCAACCCCAGCTTCATCTGCAGTTCAGTGTCTGCAGTGTGTCTTTTTTAGACTCCATTAAACAGGCAACTCTGCCCCTCCCATCAGGATAAAGATAGTTATAGCAAAGAAGCAGCACATCCTTTTAGAAGTTGCTGGAGAACGCAGGGCTCCACTTCAGGGAACCTATTCATAGTTCAGGCATCTGTCTTTGAAAAGGCCAAGTCCTGTCTCAAGTACAACCTGGTTTCAGGCTGCAAAGGAGTTGCCAAATATCAAAGGGGCACTCGCTAGCTTGCCTTTACTCTCATGTTTCCTTGCAGCCCAACTGGCTCCAAAACTTTCCCAGGGAGGAGTCTGCTAAGACACCTTAGGCCTGCGCAGATGGAACTCAGGCTCTCCCTGCAACAACATTTGCAGGCCTGGAGTCTGCCTGAGGGGCATGTGCTCCTTTCTCATGACACAGCAAACTGCCTGCCCTCCATTCCTTCCCCACATTCAGTCATGTCCACCAACAGTCACCTGGCTCCCTCATAAACCAGACTATGAGGCAATGGTTTGAGATGCATTTGCAAACCACGGCTGTGGAGGTAACTGTGGTTAGTATTGGTGCAGAGGATCGTAGCTAAATGCCAACTAGGAAGGAAGGATGGGCAAACACATTCTGAAGACTGGCTCCCAGTTTGCAGCTTCAGCTGGAACTTTTGTACAGGATTCCAGCTACAGTTCTGTGACCACCTGGGCGAAAGCATGTAGCAGTTCCTAGCAGGAATTAAGACAACAGAAACGGCACCCAACACTCTTGCACCAAAAATGTTTTAGAGATGGAGAAGGCTTGCAAACCACAAGTAAAAATTTGCTTCCATGGGACAAGGCAGGAAATGTTTACTGAAGCTGACTCCCGTCTCTTTCTTGGCTACCTTTATATCTACATTAGTCATTTGCCACTTTACAGATTCATTTATTTACACAACTGAGCACATAACCAAGGAACTTTCACTTACATCTTTAGCAGCATTTAGGAACCACTCTTTGGCTGTTTCAGCATTGGTAATAGTTTCTTGGGTGGTAAAAGTCTGTGCACCAAGAGAAGACGGGAAAAACAGTTAAAGACAAGCCACTTAGGCAACTTTTAAGGAGCAGAAAGCACAATGAGGAAACTACAGGCAAAGTCCAAGATGCTCCTATCTGCACACCTAGAGCCTTGGCTCACATTTTAGCAGTTTCTAGTTCTTACATACTTCTTTATAAAATATAATTATTTGTATTATCTTTACCTACATTATTATTATTATTTCTAGATCTATATTTTGAAAAGTTTTTTGTCTGCCCATCCACATTCAGATAAAGATATCATAACCAAATCTAGCATGACAATTCCTGTGATTGAGAAGTGGGTTTTCATCTTACGTTTGGAGCCAATTGGGTGCCATTTTGAAACAAGATGGCAGACAGAACCTTTAAAAACTCCACCAATTTTTTTATTTCTTTGAATTCCCAAGCAATGCCAGCTACATAGCTTGCTTTTACCAACACAAACCATCTTGTGCACTTCTTTGCCTTTTTTACTTAATGTTCTCAAGAAGCTGAATTCCATCACATCTGCACTTTCCCCTCAAAATCGCAGCACACACAATCCTAATGACTACCTTTTGAGAATTTAAAAGTCATTTAGAACTCTCACACACTTTGGATAATAGCCATCAGGACAACGACCTGTGCAAACCCCATTCATTACAATGAGGGCATGCACTGGAGAACATTCAGATTGATGGGGCCCTTCTTATGATTGCTAATTTTAAACTTGCAGGAAGATTTGAAATCACTCAAGCCAATAATTGCTCTGACTGATCTGCTGTGGATCTAAACATGGGGCCCTTTGTTCCCCTTGATTTTCCAGACAGTCCCAATTTGCTCATCAGCAAAAAAATATTTCCCTCTTTATGAAACACGTTGACATGGCCAGTCATGCAGTTCCGTCAATATCACCCTGCTCTATTGGAGTTTATTCAACCATTAAAATGTAGCTTTAAGGACCAACATCACGTAGTCCTCCTCTCCCATCCATCTCCAAAAAATTATTTCATTATATAACAAAAGACTAGTTTATAAAGCAAGCTTTTTTTAAAAAAATGCTATTCATCCCTTTCCAAACCTAACCAATTGTCTAAAGGCATCCAGGCAAATGAGAGCCATGAAATGCTAGTCTTCTCAACACCATTCAGGCAGGAAACCTAGATTTATTTCTTTTTCACTAAGTCTTATACCACATTTTTACCCAAAAGCCGATTTCAGGGTAGTGTGCATAAATACTTAAAACCCACAATACAATATTAAATGCATCAACAAAACCATTGCATAAACATACAACAAAATTCAGAGGAACTGGGGAGTTCCAATTCACAAAACAAAGCCTATAGGTTGAAGTTCTCTTCCCACTTAAGCTTCCTAAACTCTTGCCTGCCTTTTCTTGCATTGCAGGGGGTTGGACTGGATGACCCTTTGAGTCCCTTCCAACTCTATGGTTTCTCAGATAAAATACTGAGGAACCCTAGCAAAGTACAGCTTGCATAAAAAGCCAAGTGTCTGAAAAATCAGTGCATCATCTATCGTGTTTTCCTCCTAGTTCAGCTAAGCCCAAAGCCAGCAGGCTTAACTAAAGCTACTGGCTAACAAATACTTCAATAAACCAAGGGCAAGCTTCTCCCCTGCCTAGGTTGGCATGAGCAAAGGCAATGTGCTGCAGCCTTCCCAACCTGGTGCCCACAATTTGACAACAATTACCATCAACCCCAGGCCATATGATGCTAGGGCAGACTGGGGTAAGCCTGGTCTAGAGAGGTCACCTTTGCATATTTAATCCTCTACTTAGCATGAGGTGCTGATGGATTAAAGGACTTGGGACATACCTTGGATGCAATGATGAAGAGTGTAGTCTCAGGGTTCAGCTCAGCCAGAGTTTTGGCCATGTGGGTACCGTCGATGTTGGAGACAAACCAAACACGAGGACCGCCCTTGGAATATGGCTTGAGGGCTTCTGTCACCATGAGGGGGCCCTAAAGAGAAAAGGCTGTCAGAGCAGCTAAACATTTAGACCAAATGCTTGCTTTGCAAGGAGAAGTCACACAGCAGAACAGCTCACCAAATCTGATCCGCCAATGCCAACGTTGACCACATCAGTGATGGCTTTTCCCGTGTAGCCTTTCCAGTCACCGCTGCGAACTTTCTGCAAGTACAAAGACAGTACAAAGATGGCCTTTATACAGTGCTTTCCAGTAATTCCAGTGGTTAGAATGTAGGACTAGGACCTGGGAGACTAATCCCAACTCAGTCATGAAGATGGGACAATCGTTGCCTCTCAGCCTAACCTATCACACAGGGTTACTGTGTGGACGCATGGTGAGGAACTGGGTGTTAGATTTCAATTGCTTGGTGGGACACTTGCTTAGTTTAGTGGTGAGGATTCCAGGAGAGAGTTTTGTGTATATATGACAAAGGGTTGCTACATTACTAGAATCTATATTTAAAAAGTTGTTCTCTCAACCCTACAGAGCATGCCAAAAAGTCTACAGCAAGGAATATTTTGCAGAGAGAGAGAACTGGGCTATTTAGGACAGTACTACAGCTCCCATCATTCACACAGGCCATCCAATGGCGGGGGTTGGACTCGATGGCCCTTGTGGTCTCTTCCAACTCTATGATTCTATGAACGTAACATAGGAGTGCTCTGAAGGTGTTTCCTGCTTGGCGGGGGTTGGACTCGATGGCCCTTGTGGTCTCTTCCAACTCTCTGATTCTATGAACGTAACAATGATCAGGGATCATGGGAGTTGGGATCCAAAAACAGCTGGGGAACCAACAGTGAAGAGCACTGTTATATAGTATATATAACTATATATATGTTATATAGAAGACAATATTTTTGCTACACAATGAACATTGATTTGTTCCAACAGAAATATGTAAACAGCTGAGGGACTACTAGTCCGCATGACTGTGGACATTATACCTGCCTTATCCACAGAGCACAACCAGCAAATACTTGGATACCTGGCAGAAATTCTTCATTTTCTCCAAAACTTTGTTCACTTCTGGGACTACATCTTTGCCGTCAACTAATATTGGAGTATTTGAGCGATTCCGCAAAGCAATATGGAGCACAGCTCGGTTCTAAAATGAGAAGAGAGAACAAGACAGTTATGGATAGTGCCAAGCAACAATTAGTTACCAAAACCAAGAATCTCAGCAGAACTGATTGGCACTGATCTGAAGGAGCAAGACAAACTATTTTCTCTTCTCTTTCTGCTGGTTTTCTTCTATAGTCTGGGACACAACCCACTAGGAACCGCTTCTTCCAGTAGACCACAGTGAATGGGAACTCTGCAATGACCATAAGAGTCTGGCTACTGGATCAGGCCAGTGGCCCATCTAGTCCAGCATCCTGTTCTCAGAGTGGTGAACCAGATGCTCATTATGGGAAACCCACAAACAAGACCCAAGCACAAGAACACTCTCCCCTACTGCAGTTTCCAGAAACTTTACAAGTACTGTTTGGTGGCACATATGAGCCGCCCAGGCAAAGGATGCTGGGCATTGAGTCTCTTTTCTAAACCAAAAGGTGCTTGGGCCAAGAGGACCAGAGGAATTTAGATTGCAGCAGCCAGGAAGGAGAAGGAAATGGGACCACTAGTTGCTGATTGCCTTTGGAACCAAGAAGATCCTCCTGTCCTTCACTCAGCCACTCAAACATCTTGTGCATTCACTTGTTTTATATCTCTCAAAGCAGTTTCACAGTAAGGAGTTGAAAATTGTAAAATAATGAAAAATCAAGTACTATAAAAAATGCAAATAATATACAGGTGATATAAAAGATCTTTTTTTAATATTGTGTGTGCGCGCGCGTGCACGTGTATAAAAACTAAAATAAGCAGTAACAACCAAAACTGGGTCAGATGCCACAGACTAGAGTGTAGTTTGGGGTTTCCAAAAAGGCTTCACTAGGCAGAAGTGGGGGTGAGGGAAACAGACATTTTTAAACAGCCAAGAACCAATTTGGTGAATGACGGGAGCAAGAAACAGGCTGTAGAAATTATTGTTAAGGTCAAAAATTATGACAGAGAGACTTTCATGTTTACTTCCTACAATTCTTTATTCGTACTGTTTTTCAAAGAATCTAGAGAGTCTGGGAAGTATGTGTTTTAGAATACAAAACCCGCTTCTTTGAATGTATGTTCAATTAGTGAGATGAGATGGGTAACTTGCCCTAACACAGGTAGGCCGTAAAGCTGGGGATTATTACTAAACAGTAATGGCAGACTTATTTATAACAATCTGATGTTCAACAACAGCAGACAGAGAGGGAGGAAGTGATGGCAGCCCTCTACCCACAGGAAGGGACACACAAGAAATCAAGGTTGCTTGGCTAGATGGTCCAGCCACAGGGTGCTGGGCTAGATGAACCACTGGCCTGATCCAGCTGCAGGCTCTTCTGATGCTCTTAAGGGCCAGCCTAGGGAAGGAATTTATTCTGCCACCTGGGGGCAGGCAAGACAGGAAGAGTGATGCTGGAAAGCACTCTGGCACAGTAGTGGCACGGAGGACCAAGTTACACTCAAGTCCTGTGGGTAGCCCCCCTGCACTGTTCCCTGTGTGTGGATGGTGCAGGATTTACTTGTTATGTGCATACAGCATCCCCAACCACAGAAGTCCCTGCAGCAGCTTACAAATACATGAAAAAGAAATCTATTAAGCACACACACATTGCCACAATTTACCAACACAGGAATTTTCTGTTGCAGCAACAGCTCCAGAAGAGCAACAAAAGCAGAAACGGCCAGCAGTGTTGCAAAAAGCAACAAACAAAACACTCCTTTCTTTCCACCCGATGACACGCACTACTTGGGTGCCACTGAGGAAAATGGCAGCATGCCCCTTAATTTTTGCATTCTGCGTGTCACAAGGCAAATGGACATGCGAAGGGGCATCTGGTAGTCTTGGTACACAGCAGAGGCCATCCTTCAGATAGCTCTGCGCACCAAAATAATGAACACCAAAACCACAGAAGGGGAGCTTCAGTTGCCATGAAGAGGAAGTGGCTTTTTCACACTTGACACATCTCAGAGAAGTTCCTTAACATTTAATGTGAAGCAATCATAAAATTCCAACAAAAAACTTGGGGGCATTTCTGCTTTGCAGTGGCACAGAATGTGTGTTGAGAATAATACTTAGTGCCCAGTATGCAACACGCTTCATGTTATGGGTTATTATATTATAACCAATACAATACAGAGCTGATTCAGGAATTACGGAGATAGCAATCCTTCTATCAAGCTCTGCATTATATTGTGGATTTTAGATCCACATGTAGGTGATGGTGGGACTGTCAGAAAAGAGGTTTCTCCAAGGTCAATCAGCAAAGACAGAGATCCATAGGGGACTTCCTGGTTCATTTCACATCCTGTTCACATCAGGTCAACTTGATCTGTAACAACTATAAGGCTACTATTAGCCCAGAAAGGGGGAGAGAAGATATGAAACCAGTTCAAGATCATAGAAGAGGCATGTCCCCATAGAGATGCAATACACTTTTTGACAGAATGAGACTATTCACACATTTAGCTTCATGGGAAGTTAAAAAAAAACAAACCTTTAACACAAAAACAAACTAGATACATTGGAAAAACTATACAATTTATTCATGAATCTGGCAACTGAAAACCAGTCTAATATTTAATCCTTGGACTACATAGCAAAATATCTAGAGGATGGTGGCCAGATCATTGCCTTTATACCCCCCCGCAAAACCACAGAAACCCCAGCACACACTCTCTAACTCCGATTCTCTCTCCCTCTCCCTCTCTCTCTCTCTCTCTCTCACACACACACACACTATTCTCCAGAAACCCTATACAGCTGCTTGAAGCCCAGCTTTGTGTGCTGGAAACACCTCCTCCCTGTTACCGAGCAGGAACCCACAGACAAAAATAAAAAGTAGGTATACCTCAGTGAAGTTGATCTTTTCTCCAGTGAACATTTGCTCCCTTGCTTTCTCAATGCCCCTTGATTTTGCCTGAAAGTAAAAGTTGACCTTTTAGTAAATACGACCATCAGCTTTCCAAATCCACCAGTCACATAAGAGATGACCCCTCCCTCGCTATCCCCCTCCAGTATGCCAGTAGCTTCCTTTTACACACACACACAATGTCATTTTTCTCTGCCTGTTCCTAAAAGATTGTCTAAATCAGGAATGGGGAGCCTCAGCCCCAGGACTAAATGTGGCCCTCCAGCCCCCCTGAATTCTATGGCAGCCACACCACTTACTGGCCCAGCTCCTCCCACCCCCCAGTTCGAGTCTGGAATGTGTCCTTCCAACTCTGATGCCTCTTGCTTACCTGGATGGAAGCTAGAAAGGGGTGAATGTGTGTACAAAGTAGTCTATACAAGGGTAAAATCACTCGCTGCTCTGCCATTCCTCCCCGCCCCTGGCCCAGCCCACCCCTAGCAAGCTTCTCCAGGTTGCTTCAAATCACCTTCACCAACCTAGAACCTCCCAAATGTTTTTGAACTACACCTTCCATCAGTACTGGTTAAGCCTGAGCTAATGGGAGCAGATATTCTAAGCGTTTTGAGGGCACTAGCTTTGGTATAACATTTGGTGAAGCCCCCCGTCCAACTGGACTGCAGTTTCCAAGCGCAGGGATAAGACGGTTGCCCCTTGCATTTGTTGTCAGGGCAGCTGAGCTCTGCGTAAGCATGCAGGGAGATCCTGGGCTTTATGAAACCACAGCAAACCAAGGCCATGATATGAAACTGGAAATACCCCTTTGCTCACAAACACTATCTTGTTCTGACCGACATTTGTGGGCAAGAGTCCACTTTTGTTCTGGAGCTTGGTTTGCTTCAGGTGTTCTGTAAAGCTTCATGTACATTGAAAGTGGCAGACTACCAGCTGCACTACGCTTTTCCTGTTTATTAAAAACATATTTATTTGCGTGCCCAGTTTTAATGTTCTCGGTTAGGGCAATAACGAGATTTTGTTTTTCTCAATACATTATATTACTATATCAGCTTCACTGCTGTAAACAGCTTTGGGATTTCTGTAACCAGAAGCTCTAAATAAATAGGATTCGTGTTCAAGGTGAATTACCAGTTCTATCAGCATCTTCATCACTTCCTCTGTAACCAAGTTCTTTGAATAGTCCACCAAGATATCCCCATGGTCACTCTTCAAGGTCAAACTGCCAAAAGAATTAAAAGCAAGCCATCATGTTATGTGAACATTTTCAGAAACACTGCACCACCACATGGGTGACTTTAAAAAACAAGATTTACTGGAAATTAGCCAACATTGCTTGCTTGTATTCACACGCCCCGGGTCACAAGAGAATGATAAACATTAAGGCAAAGAGCAGCAAGAGACTTCCTCAGCTCACTTCATGGGCTTCTGGGTAAGACAAGTGTGGCATCAACCTGCAGTTTCCACTTTGCAACAAAGTCTGCTCGTTCTAGCATAATTTTTGCACCTTTTCATTTTTCCTACTCTCTCCATTTTCTGCTTCTTTAACATCTTCCCTGAAGAAGAGTTCCGAAAAACTCAAAAGCTTGCCACTATTTTGTGACACTTTGGTTGTTCCTAATAAAAGTATTGTCCAACTCTGGACTTTGGAGCTGCAACTGTAGTGTGTGCCCCTCCCAAAAGATTATTTTTATCAATGCACCCACCCAGGTGAAGAGTCACATCTAATGCTAATCGCAGCACAGAAACACGTATGAATATTTTTAATAGGGCGATGGATTTAATTTCTTTTTGTGTGTTTTTAGTTGCATCTTTTATTATTTATGCTGTGAGCTACCTTGCACCCTGCACTGGGAGAAAGGACCAATATAAATTAATAAAGTACAGTAAATAATGATTTGTGAAGGAAGCATGTGGAATAGTAAGGTTTTTATTTTTAAGGCAAAGGTAATTCATGGAGAAAGAAGAGTTCATCCATTCTGCTCATTTACATGCTAATCCTATTTGGGAGTTGTATAATCTAATCCTCAACTGTCTCCAAAATATGTGGGCTTAGCTAGCCAGCCAGCCCAAACATGCCCGTTCTGCATCAGAGGCTGGAGAGTTCAGAGTAATGTAAGAGAGTTAGCCCTTCCCACAGTGTGTACACACATTTGCAGATTTACAGTGTTCAAAGCTAGCTCAGGAAAACACCAATGGCAATGGCTACAACCCCATATTCTAACACTAGCCTTGGATTGCTGCAATACAGAGGTGGGCAGGCATTGCTAATTACGAAAACGCAAAGTTAAATCTCAGTGGGGCAGGCTGGAAACAAGACACTGGCCATTCTGGAACACAGGGAGGGAGAGGGTGCCCCAGTTTTATTTCCACAGCTGGCTTTGCAGAACCTCCAAGACGTTTTCTGAAGCCTCCCTTGACAGAGCACCTTCTGCTTGAGCGCCCATCCTGCAATGCAGCATCCAAGAATATACAGAGCAGCTACTCAGGTGGAAAGAGATGAGTCACGCAGGCAGCAGCCATGAGTCCGCAGAAGCACAGAGTTGGGCCAAGTTCTTGTGTATATTTTGCCTCCCCTGATCTGACCAGAACCCTTGTCGCCACAGTTTGAGGGAAAGTAAGAAACACCTTTACGGTGCATTCGGATATGGGCCACAACCCACTGCCGGAATTTCCTCCACACACACACACACACACACACACACACAGAGAGAGAGAGAGAGAGAGAGAGAGAGAGAGAGAGAGACAGACACCCTAGGAGAAGTGAAAGATTCTGCCACACCAAGCTAAAAAAGTCCAAATGCCACACACCCCTAGACACACACTCTGAACAGAACTTTCTGTTCATCCTCTTTCACAAGCCCTATTTCAGCTTCCCAGTGGATCATGTCCCTTCTCCCACATGCCACTTATAATGGGACTCAGAATCCACTATTTAGCTCCATCTCAGTTCTGCAGAGCTTGCACTGAAATGAATGGAGCTGCACAACTTATTTCAGAGTTGTGTGCAGCAGTGGCAGAGGTTGCTAGAATAAGGCTGTATGTCGGACATTTGGACACATACACACACACAGCCAGATGCCAGGCTAGTTGGATCTACTAGTTTATTAAAACTCCCAAGATCTATCAACCAGGGTCACATGCAAAAGGGCACACTGTTAGAATTAAATAAGCACGTTCTGAACTTAGGAATTCCTTTTCTGAACTTGTTCAGACGCTCGACACAACAGTCTGATCCTGGTTAGCCGTATTTATGTCAACAGCCTGATTTAGGTGGGGGAATATTGGTTTGTGGTTGCTACTGCTAAACAATTGGGAGTCAGAAAGCCTATACCAAAACAGCCAGAGATTTACCTTCTGCCCACCCCTATCTAAAAAGGTAGAATGCCATGCCTGCTACTGCCAATCAGTTGACAGGACTAAGCTAGACCGACTGTAAGTCTGACCCAGTACAAGAAATGATGCTCTTGAGCCAGGTACTTAGGAACCTGTAATATTTTTCTAGCTTTTACAGTAAAATGTTTACATATCACAGAGCTTTTTAAAAAAACAAAACGATTTCCACCTGCAGTCTAAAGTAATAGTCTATTTTATTTTTTTATACACACACACTATTTCACAGAACAATAGCATGTAAGTGGTTTACAATAAAAACTGTATAATTGTATTTTAGCAAGCAGTTTACAATACATAGAATCATAGAGTTGGAAGAGACCACAAGGGCCATCGAGTCCAACCCCCTGCCAAGCAGGAAACACCATCAGAGCACTCCTGACATATGGTTGTCAAGCCTCTGCTTAAAGACCTCCAAAAGCCATACAATAAAAACAATGGTAATTAAAATAACACATCAATCAACTCAGTGGAAAGATGAATTCTGAACTGCCCATATATAGTGGAATAGTGAAGTTTTCAGTGTTGCAGCTGTTCTGAGGAGTGCAACACAGGCGATGAACAAGGGTTAAAAAGTAGAGAAAAGCATGCCATGTACGAAGCCACAATCAGTGGTATCTAATCCCAAGGACAGCTTAGCTGGTCACATCTGTCAGCAGCTAAAAGTTCATGACAGCCATCTAGAAAGGCTGCCTGCGATAGATGGTAGGAAAAGGGAAGTGCAATTAATTTCGTTTTGTTAGGACATCCTTGCTATGCTGAAAAAGAGAAGAGGCACATTGAAAATGGTCTCTGTCTAAAACTAGAGCACCATCATGCTGGCCTACCTCTGGTGAACCACTAAATGCAAGTCCAAAATAGGAAAGAAACAAGCCCCAACAAGCAACAAATTTCTGACTTTGAGAAAATGGGGTTTGGGGACAGGGGAACATAACACACTCTCTGCACGAAGGTTGCTCTGGGAAGTCCCTGCTCCAAAAGCCTTCTCTGTAGACTAGTATCCATTAAGAGTAAGGCCATTTCAGCAGTTGCTGTTTCCTGAAGGCAAGCCATGGGGACTTAGCTTTTCAATGAGTTTAAGCAAGCAGAGAAAGGCTAGAATATCAAACAAGGCCTTTGAGACACCTAGGGTGTGTGTGTGTTCTGCATGCCCACACAGCTGAGAAAAGTAAACTACAGGTAGAATATAACAGGAAATCAATCTTTTAGTGTGGCAGGCTCCGCACTTTTTTAAGACAAGCCTACCCAGATATTTAGAATGTTAACATGTGCTTGAATCTACTTTTAGCTTGTCATGGATTTAAATTATTTTTCAGCACTAATTGTTTTTACATTTTTACTTATTTTATTGTTTTATTCTTGCTGCATACAGCTTTGGAGGTTTCTTTAAGTGGTATAACAAATTATGTGAAATACCAGCAGGTTGACAGGCAGGGTGTACATCACTCAAACTATGCTTCCCTAACCTAGTGCCCTCCAGATGTTTTGGATTACAATTCCCATCATGGCTGGGATGTGGAACATTTGGTGGCCACCAGGTTAGGGAAGGCAGCTGACTTAAAACAAAAGCCCTATACTGGCACTAATGGGTCACCAGAAGGGATAGCAGTTCAGTGTGGTTTGAAGATTAAACTGGTTTGGTTTATTTTTTAATTATTCCAGAATGTATCAACTGCTCTATATAAGCCTCAAATGGTGCAGAAGGTGGCTTGAAGGCAGGGCATCCTATAAAGCTTTTTCAGCTTCTAGGCAAGCTTCTAGCTCAGCTAGCCACCAATATCACTCTAGCAGCCCAGGTTCTTGCATGACATTCAGCAGCATTGTTTTTGGTTCCCCAAAAACACCACACACCCTGGAGGCAGTTGAGAATAATTCCAGGGATGGGCTCATTTCAGCCTTGCAGAGTCTATTTTTACTATCATCCCCATGGTGCACTGATGCATTGTGACAGTTGAAAAGGAAGAATGCATACTCAAAGCCTCTTTAACATAACAAATCTGCATTAAGAGATCCCATGAATGCCCACTTCGCCCAAGAGCACAGATCCCTTTCTAGACCAGACAAAGCTCCATCTAGCCTTTGCAAGATTCTGGGCAACCAGCCAGGCAACCAGGTGATCTTAATACTGGGATGGGCAGGAAACAGAACATGACCCACCTGCTACCTTTTAATGAACAGGATTATTGCACACAAGGCCCCAGAATTTGCAAGAGAGAAATGCCTCCACAGGTGTCTCAGAATGAAGCATTCACACAACATGGACATTGACATGGACAACATGGACAACATGGACACATTGACACTCAAGCTTCCAACAGGTACCAAACAGTTACCTGATTAAATCCATTGCAATTCACCACCCATCTGCTTGACTGCAGGAAATAGTTATAGTCTCCTCACCCCGTGCAGAAAACAAGCCAGTGGCAACTACAAGGCTACCAATGGCTAGTAAACCTGATGGACATGCTCTGCCTACACAATCAGAGGCAGTAATGCTTCTGAACACCGCTTGCTGGAAACTGCAGGAGGGGAGAATGCTCTTGGGCTTGAGAGTTTCCCACCAGCATCTCAGTGGCCACTGTGAGAACGGGATGCTGGACAAGGGCCATTGGCCTGATCCTGCCAGGGCTCTTCTTGTGTTCTTAAGGCACAGAATCATGGGCTACTTGTTTCCTACAGTACTTTTTTCCTTTTTAGATCTAAATAAAGGTAAATTACACTTTTGACTTGTCCTGCCTTAAAATATATACAAGTAACACCCCCCCCCTTAAAAATAATTGACTTTGTTGACGTGTAACATTTAGGCAACACCAAGTCCACTTTATTGAGTTTTGCCCCTGATCAAGCATTTTTGTTAACTACTTTTGGCACCTAGAGAAGTTATATGGCATACAGAAAAAGTCAGCTGCATAACATGTTACATTAGATTGCTACCAATTTATTGCAGCAGAAAATTTCATGATGATTCAATAAATTTCCACAGGATTCCACCCCAATCACAGTTCCTTACTCTCAGCAAAACTGAGGCACATAAAATCACCCATACTTCCATTTTAGAGATGAAGAAACTCATCTGAAACTCATCTGAAATCAAAACTTCTAGCTACCATTAAGCAGGCATTAGGAAACAATGTGGGGCACTGGGTAGTTGGGCTGTTTCTTCAGAACAGTCACATGAGAGATCAAAAATTGATCTGATGCTCAGACGTGTTCTCTTTGCAGGGAACTGTACAATAAGAGGAATAATGGCCAGTCTGCCCGCTATCTGCTCTTCAGATGCTCTGATCGAAATGGAATGGACTCAGGCCGCTAAAATAAAAGGTTCCCTGGATAGGTGAGCCTGGGAAAAATCAACCAGCCATTAGAAAGAAATTATTTCCTTCTATTATTTTTAAGTAAACTGTGCCAGTTCATTGGTTCCCAAAATTTTCCTTGAATGGGATTGCACATTCCCAGATTGTGGTTGTGAGTACTGGACTACCTGGGAGGCTAGAGTTCAAAGTCCTGCCAAGTCCTGAACCTCACTGAGTGACCTTGGGTCTGTCACTGACTCTCAGTCCCTTGGAGGGGAGAACTATATTGTACACCTTAAGCTTCCTAGAAGAAGAAAGAGGGAAATGAATGTAATAAAGTATGTTTCACAGAACAGTAAAGCTCAGAAAATTACCCTTGTCTAATGACCAGTAGGAGGTAAACGTTTTGGTGCAACTGTAAAACCTACCCTAAGGTCTTTCTTTTTAAGCTGTTAGATAACTCTTGCAACAAATGCCAGCCTTATGAAACTTATGATGAATACACTCAGGGTAACCAAGATATTGCTTTACATGTCATTTTACTGGTAAGATTTTACAAAAGTTTAAAATGAAAGCTGCCTCATGTGGGAGAGACGAAGTGATGATGCTTTAAGTTACAAAAGCCTTATATTATGAAGGCTGGGAGGTAAAGGCCAATCGCAGGAGGTGCCTACGATACCAGTTATCACATGCATGATATATACATCTATGGCACCAATGCAGACACATGTATTTCAGTGCATCCACATGTGGAGAAAAGCAAGCAATGGTGTAAATGCAATTTCAAACAGCGCAGCAATATCCATACAGCCAATCATGTGTGAAGCATCCTTAGGTCATGATAGGGCTAGCCATTCAGAGGCAAAAGGCTCATTTAATCAGGCCTCTTCATCTAGATCCGGGGTCTCCTACTTTCTTAGGCCTGTGGGCACATTTGGCTTTTTGAGCAAGTCCCACTGACCCCACACCCTTCCATCATTTTTCACCCTCCTCACCTGGATCAGCCTCCCTAGAGAGAGACAAAAGGCATGTGCACATACGGAGGGCCATCAATACTGGTGTTACTAATATAGTACTTCTGACTATGAGTGTCACCGATAAATCAAGAGGTAGACAGAGATAAAGCTTATTTGCCTATTATACTTATATGTACATTAGCACTATGATGTTTGAGCCTCGTTCCTCTTTGTTGTTTATGGAGTGGAGAAGTCATCTACTTCAATTAATTGCTATGAAATATGGAACCTCTGGGGTTGGGAATATTCCTCTATGTGCAGATTTTATTTGCCTTTTTAATCTGCCTTTGTATTTCATTCTTTATAGCTTTTATTGTGTTGCTTGCATTGAAAACTGCAATAAAAATTATTAAACAAACAAACAAACAAACAAACTGTGCAGACACAGTCTTTGCTTTTTCAAAGGATCTGGGTAAATGTCAGATCCAGTAAAATTTGGCTGATCCCTCAGAAGCACATAGAGCTGAAAGGGAAAGCGGGAAAGAGCACCAGGCTCCCCTCCCATATGCTATAAAATAAGGAACATGACCTCTGGATGCTGCTGGGGTCACAGATGACCTGTTTATTGAGCTGCCTTCCATATTTGAAGGGGCATTAGACAATGCGGGTCATTTGTGGATTTGTCTGAAGGAGGCTGGACAACGATGTTAATACAAGTGTCATTCCGCATTTTTCTTATAGCAAGAAGTCCCTTATTTGTTGTGCAAAAGCTCCAAATCAGCACCTGATATTTGCCAGAATGCGACTGAATCCCACCTGAATACAGTGAGTCTGGAAGTGCCCTCAGATAAGGAGGCAAAATTTCCACATTAGAGAAAGATGAGGCACTCATGTATGCTCTATGTCAGGAATAGACAGCAATCAGATGGAAACCAGGAGTCACACCACTTAATTTCCATTTTAAAGCACAATCATCGCCTAGTCCTCAAGATATAAAGGCAGAAATTCAACTTCAAGGGGAAACATTTACTGATCATTTCACTGTCCTTAGCTATATGACTAAACTTAGGGCAGATTCCACAATGTGCAAAATGTCATCTAATGGTCTGCCACTTATACACAGGTAGCATTATTAATGCCACATTCCTGTAACATTTCCTGGTAATGGGGCTTGCTTAGATAGGATTGTGCTGTATATAAAGGAGTAGAAGCTGAAACAAGGTGACAATGTACAAGAATTTGCTCCCTGTTTTTAAAGAGGAAATGGAAACTAGAAATAATTCTAGTTGTTTGGAAACTATGGCAATGCAACTGACTCTGGTTTTCAACCCACTCCCCAACTCCAAAAAAACCCAATTGCTAAGTTTCCCTTTGCATTTATTTTGCACATGACAGAATCAGTCTCCTATAATTTGGGCTTCATTTGTGGACAAATTGTGAAGCAATCTTGGTTGTGTGCTGCAGCCGTCTTCTGTTACACCAGCCACAGCTCAGCAATGGAGAGCCTATGCTTCCTATGCAAAAGGTCCCAAGTCCAACCCTTTTCAGTAAATTGTCAGATAGCAAGCCTTCTCCAACCTGGCGCCCTTTCCAACTGTTTTGGACTACAACCCACATCAGCACTGTTATCAAATAGGTGTCCTGGCGGGGGCTGATGGGAGTTGCAGTCGAAAAGATCTAGAGGAGGTTATCTAGCTGAAGGCCTTTTTCTGGCTAAGACTTGATTGCTCGACAGGGGGGGGTTGTGACTTACTCTGCTCATAAGTCAAACACATAACAATTTGAAATGAAGCCAAGTAGTTCACCCATCAGTTTCTATTCCTTCCATACCAACTTGCAAAATCTGGCACTGCAGGATCTTAAGTTTCGAGTAATTACTAAATCACAAAAGTGGATTCTTTCAGAGCCACTCCAAAAAATCTTAAGGTGATTTGTCACAATTTGTTTAGAATCAAATTTCTTAGCTGTCTTTTATTATTGAGAGCTGGACAAAATAATAGCTGTAACCTGGAATTATTTTTTTATGGCAATGCTCATCGCTTCCCCAGCCCCACTCCCCTTCAATGTCACCCATCATCGTTCCAGCTCCTGGCTCCTCAGTATGGAAAAGGTGGAGGAGCCCAATTCTGAGCAGCAATCTGGAGCAGGTGAGAAAGACCCGAAAGGTCCACGTGCAGAGCAGAGAGCCGTTTGAGATGCTGAATGAATCTGTTGCACGAGTCAAGCTATAGCACAGACGACGGGCAACGAATGACACGTCCCGTTCCCCACTTCCCCTCCGTGCATTATAATGGGGGTTGGAGCAGTGGGGCAGGAGTTAGGGAGACCAGCATCAAGTGCCAAATACTTAACGATTCTAGACTCTGTCCCCAACCTGCTCTTTGCTCAGCTCCATTCGGGCGCCTCTGAGGCAAAGCCAGCCCTATGGCTGGTTGTTAAGTAAGCAAAAAGGCAGCCGGGCAAGCAGGTGGGTGGGGGGCTAGCCGAGGTCGGTGGGGCAGTGCCCCCCTAGGCCTGGCCTCCCCGGGGTTGGTGGGGGAAGAGGCGAGGCGGCTCGCCGTGACTCAGCAAGAGAAGCCTCCCGCGCGAACGGCCCACAATGCCCCTCTCGCTCTGCCGGCAGCCGCGGCTGTGCCTGCCCGCACGTAGCGCGTGGCAAGGAGGAGTCAAGGGCAAGCAGGCGGGCGGCCACCGGAGCGGCCCCGACGGCGCGCCCCTCCTGCCTCGGGGCTACAGAAGATCAGGCGAGCCCGGAGCTGCTTTTGCAGCGCGTCCTGCGACTCGGGGCCCGCTTGCAAGCCCCCGCTTCGCGGGCGGAGCTGCCCGGCCATGGCCGTCGAGAGACAAGTCCCGGCGCGGGCAGAGACGGGCAGCCGGCCAGCCGGGCCCCGCCGCGTGCGCGTTCGCCGGGCGCGCCGGACCGACCTGAACTTGCTGAAGCGCTCCGGGTCGGCCTGGAAGAGCTGTCGGAGGACGAGCTGGGCGCCGTGGGCCTTGTGCCAGGCGGCCAGTTTCTGGAAGGCGGCGTCGGCGGAGAGAGCCATGATGGCGAGTCGCGGCGGTGGCGGGCTTAGCGAGCGGGAGATGCGGGCGCCGAGAGGGAAGCGGAGGCGGAGCAGGAGGAGGCGAGGCGGGCGGAGCAGGCGCTTTTGAGCAGGAGGTGCGGAGGGCGGGCGGACCGGCCCCCTGCCCAGCAGGCTCCGCCCCGTGGCGAGCCGGCCGAGGAGGCCCCGCCCTCGCGGGGAGAGGAGGCTGCCGGGCGCGTCTCTGATGGAGTGCCCGCCCGGGCAGCTCCTCCTGTCTGCCTCCCTCCGCGGGCAAGGGGCGAGTCCAGGCAGTCCAGAAGACCTCCTTCCACAGTGGCTGATTTCTGATTTTAACTTTTTAACGTATGGTTTTTAGGTACAAGTGTTGTAAGCCACTCTGATGTTTTGTCTGAAGAGCAAATAACAGTGATTCTCAGGGTAGTTGGAGCAGGTGGGCAGGGGGAAGCTTGACCACCAGCCTGGTAGCATCTCTGCAGGAGTTGCTCCAAAAATACGCACACAAAAATACATAGTCACATTCTAGAGCTACGCACCCACCCACCCACCCCTAGCCAAATCTGTTCCAGCCTTCAACAAAACACACAAGTTCCTAGGTATTAAGTAAAGAGGAACTAGAGATCGCTTCCTACTAGGGAAAGGTTTTAGCACACGCCTTCGTTTCCAATCAGTGCATGCCCTGAAATTTCCTGCTGAAATTCTGCATTTTCCAGGCTGTGACTCCCGAAAAACATGCTCCCGGCCTTACTGGGCCTTTTCCCCCTGTCCTGGTAGGGTGGGGCCCTGACAGGCTGCTGAAGAGGTCAGAGACCACCTTGGCTGTCTCTTAGTGCAGACCCAGGTCATCAAGCCTGAGCTTCCACAGCTGCCGGCTGCCATAAACCACCATTGGCAGGATTGGCAGCAACAGCAGCAGAGATTTTCTATTTTTATTATAATATTTTGTTCTCTTGCTAATTCTGCTGTTTTAAATGTGCATTTTATATTTGACTTCCTTTAGTAATATTTTCTCTTGAAATGTTTAAGATAAGCTTGTTGTACACTTTACTGTCTTAGATGTGCATTCTGTAGTTGACCCCCTTTGCAGTTGACCTCCTTTGTAATGTTTTAATTTGAAATCTTTAAGATAGTATTTTAGTTTCCTGTTAATTACCTTGCTTTGAATGTTTAGATTTGACTTTCTTCAGTAATGTTTTATTCTGGATTGTTTTATTTGAAGTTTTAATGTAGATTGTGAACTGCCTTGAGATTATTTTTTTCCTAAAAAATATAAAGTGGTAAAGAAATGACATTAATAATAATAAGTTAATACCACAAAATGTTCCATATTTTTTACTTTTTTGTGCTGCAGTGCAAGAGTGTTCCTCCAGATGGGAACATAGGGAAGCATTGTAGGACAACTAATAAAACAGAATGATGTGTGGACAGTCCAGTATAAATCCATCACTAATGCACTATTATTGCGTCAATGACATACTGTATTGCTGAATACACACACATGCACACATGGATCCCACCGGCCTGGTGGAGCTGCTCTCAGGTCCCGCTTGTGCGTTTCCCATAAGCATCTGGTTGACCACTGTGAAAACAGGACCCTTTGGTCTCATTCAGCAGGACTCTTCTCAAGTTCTTATGACTGAAGCTGTGAAAATCAAGTGTCATGGAAACCTGTTTGCTGCCACCTGCTGGATCTGCTTTACTGCAACACCCTCAATTCTTGTAACTTGGCAAGTACCAGTGGTACCTCAGGTTACATACACTTCAGGTTACAGACTCCACTAACCCAGAAATAGTACCTCGGTTTAAGAACTTTGCTTCAGGATGAGAACAGAAATTGTGCTCCGGCAGTGCAGCAGCAGCAGGAGGCCCATTAGCTAAAGTGGTGCTTCAGGTTAAGCACAGTTTCAGGTTAAGTACGGACCTCCAGAATGAATTAAGTACTTAACCCGAGGTACCACTGTACTGTAAAGCAAAGTGTGCTTATCCAAGTAAAGGATTGTCTCCTGGAGTTACCTGTGAGTGAAGACCAGAGGATGTGGACTTGCATTTACACATCTAGACATTAGGAGGAAGTGGGGAGTTTTGAACATCATGGTATATGTGTGCTGTTATTTTTGTTTCTTTATTCCAATAAATACTGCTGTTTGCTACATCTCATGTGTGGGTAACCTGGGTATCCACATTGAGGTCCCAGATTTACCTAGGTGGTGGCTTGAAGCAAAAGAAAGGCTTGTAATCTTTAGATTCCCACTAAAACAGCGACAGATTTATGGCCCATGGGACCTTCTGCACAGCTCTTTTGGGGGTCCCTGTTTGTTTTCCTAAATAAATGTGACTATGTCAAAAAAAAATGACAGAGCTAATGCATAAGAATGAGTTCATTACTAACAAGCCTTTTCTTTATTTTTCCTTTTTACCAGAATACAGTGGTACCTCAGGTTAAGTACTTAATTCATTCCAGAGGTCCGTTCTTAACCTGAAACTGTTCTTAACCTGAAGCACCACTTTAGCTAATGAGGCCTCCTGCTGCCGCTGCACCGTGGCTGCACAATTTCTGTTCTCATCCTGAAGCAAAGTTCTTAACCCAAGGTAATATTTCTGGGTTAGTGGAGTCTGCAACCTGAAGCGTATGTAACCCGAGGTACCACTGTATTATTAAACAGCACTTTTTTGTTTCTAATTAACTATACAGAGAGAAGTAAAAAGAAAACACTCCCCTTGATCCAAAAACAACCTTTATTTAAAGGCCCAACATGAATGAAAATTCAAAGATTATTGTAACATGATCATAGATGTCAAATACTTTTGAATTATGGTAGAACAGAGGTGTTTATTTATTTTATTCTTGTAAGGGTGCCGGCAATATTGTGCCCTAAGGAGTTAAAATTGAGACATGATTCAGAATTATGAGCCTCATAAGTAAATGGCGTGAGCATGCAGAGAGCGATTGTAGCTACCTCCCCAATGAGGGATCTCTCTTTGCATTTGATAAGATGATTTCACAACAGTAACTTCAGTCTGGAATATAGACTGCTCAGAGGGCAGGAATCAACTAAACAGTTATGCTAGTGGGAGCCAGGGCAACGTCATTTTAGCACAATGGGGCTTTCTGCCTTCTTCCCCTGCACCCTCCAATGGCTGCAGCAGCGCAGGTAGGGTGTATTGAAAACTCCCAGAACAGTTTGTGGCACGGGGAAAGATTGATCCATTTGGCAAGCAGAAATGCTTGTGCTGATGGGATGGTGGTATTAGCAGGACACTGCATTCCACCTATTGGGCTGTAGCTAGTCCTATTCATGAGTAGATAAGTGAATGAGCATGACTAACTTAGGTCCATTAATTTCAATTGAATGCAACCCTTCATTGCCAGTCAGGTATGTGATACGTGGAATCAAAGCTATTTTATGAAAATACCAAGGAGGAGGAGGAGGAAGAAGAAGAAAGTGGCTTTAGCACTAATGGGTGGGGGGCATTTTAAAAACAATAATTTGTCGAGCCATTAAAAAGAAGTAATTTTTTTTAAAAAATTATTTAACAAACATGAGACTCACAGTGCAGGGACGCCGACTTCCCCCATCCCCCCTGCAATTTTACTGTGATTAAGTGACATCAGGGTTTTATTTGCTTTACTTCAATAAAAAAATGGGGGAAATATGCATAATGCATGCCACAGCTGCACACATAATGGGTAGTATTTTTCCCCTCCCTCCCTCTCTATGTATACCATTTTTACTATTATTAAGTGACATCAGGGTAGCAACATTGCATGACGTTGGTTGGTGCGAGGATTTTACAGGTGCAGAATTTGCTGCATGCAATATTCTGTTTTGGCCAGCAGATGCCAGTGCAGACTTGGTATCAATACAAAAAGCTCCAACGTGCAAATTCTGTTTTGTACATGTTCTCCGCATATCATAATCTTGTCTGTCTAATGCAGCCTGTCTAATGGTGTAAGCCTTCTGAATAAATATTCAGTTTTATGTTCTGTACAGGTTTCAGCACACAGGTGGCTAAACAGGTAAGATTTTTAATTTCCACAATTAAAACAATATACAGTAGTTGTAACTCAAGTCTGATTAGAAAATAATTAATAATACTAATAATGATGGGGGGATGTTACTGGAGTCTATGGAGGGTCATGGGCTGCATGTGGGTGCCTAATGGCTTTGAGGCAACCAGGTCTAACATATGCCCACTGACATTATTATGCTCTGCAAGACCTTGGAGCTGCCATAGCCCATCCCAGCATAGATCAGTATCTGCCTCTTGCCTTATGTTACTCTCAAAGAGTCATTATGGGGTTGGGGAAGGCCTTGAGGCCTCTAGGTCTAGCTGAGGGTCAGGGCTGGACCCAGGACATTGCACCACCCTAGGCCAAACTGAAAATGCCACCGTCCGCCACCTGCCTGCACACACACACTGCCCAAAGCAGCCCAGGGAGTAGGAGGTGTGCGACAACAGGCAAATCTGTTTCCTGAGGTGACTGTCTCATCCTGCCTCGTGGACAGGCCAGCTCTGCTGAGGGTCCTCCTAATAACCTGGTCCCAAACGATTTGCAAGATGAGCACCAGGAGGCTGGGGTACTGGCAGCCACACTCGTACTGTTTTCTAACAGCAAACTAACTGGGCCCAAACGGCAAACAAATACGCAACAACACAATGGCCATGTTGGCTGGGGAATGATGGAGGCACCAGGTGGTGGAAAGCTTCTCTAAGTCGGTACATTAAAAGCATCATAGGAACATCAGAAGCTGCTTTATCTAGCTTCTGACCTTGGTTCAGCTAGCTCCATACTGGCAGTAGTTCTCTAGGGTTTTCAGACAGCCCCTACCTGGAGACGATGGGGATTGAACCCAGGACATTCTGCATGCAAAACGGGCTCTACCACTGAGCTACAGTTCTCTGCCAAAGTGGCAATTAAGAAGTGCCATAGAGAGGCCAGACAAACAGCATGCACTCTTGGGGCCTAACCATGGGTGTAGCAAGTGGGGAGCAGAACCTCAGTTAGCTATGCATTTTTATAGATTTTTTTATTGTTTGGGGGGCAGCTGCCCCTCCCTGCCCCGCTTGGCCATACCCATGGGCCTAACATTTCCAGGACTCCCATGCCACCAACAAAGCCTCTCTCCTCTCTCTCTCTGACCGAGGGGGAATGGAGAAAGGGCTTCCTGCACTTAGGAGGAGCAGGTGTGTGATAAGTAGAAGCCTACTGGGAACATCATTTTGATGCAGCAAAGGATTGTGAGGTGGGGCAACGATGCTCTTGTATTGGGTCCAGGAAGCACTGTCTCTCTCAAGTGGCATATTTGGGGCCGCAAGTTTTCCATGTTCCTTTCACATCCCAAACAGCATCAAGACCACTGCTGGCATTTAATAAAATGTAACCATGTCTCAGTCAGCCAAACAGAATGCACTTGGCTCCTCCTGAAGTTCAAAAGTCATGCAAATTACTTTCCCAGACACATCAGGTTGGAAACTGCATTTTTGTGGTTTTGCAAAATACTTCCTTTTTGCTAATGGTTTCATGATGGAAACCAGCAAAATAACCAAGACTCGAGACATCTGAATCACTGTGTCTTACAAAATGAGAACAATACATGTGTTGAGGACATTGCTCTTCTTTAGTACAAATACATCCCATGTCTGCTCCCTGATCTCGCTAACATGGGAAGGAAGGAAGGTCACTTGGGATTCAGGCCACCACAATCAAAGTACCGCCCTAGACATAATGCATTGAATTACCGCCATCATATTTCTAACAGGCATAGAGATTGTACAGCAACAGTGTGTGATTGTGTTAGGAACACAGGAAGCTGCCGTATACTGAGTCAGACCACTGGTCCATCTAGCCCAGCCATGTCTACACTGACTGGCAGAAGCTCTCCAGAGTTTCAGGCAGGGAACATTCACAACTCCACCAGGGGATGCTGCCCCCGGGATTGAACCTGGGGCCTTTTGCATGCAAGGCACATGCTCTGCCACTGAGCTATGGCCCCTTTGCAATGCTGAATTATTTAATTGTCTTGCTGGGTCCCTAATTAAGTCCACCATTTGGTAGCCAGTATCTTTAGCAGGTGTGTACCTTCCCATTGCAGCACTGTGATTGGAGGCATCAAGCAGGGAGAAAATATGTATTTTACTCTTAACTGATTGCACACTTCACAGGTGGAGAAAGCGCGCACGTGCGAGAGAGAGCTAAATTAAATTTTTATTTCTTTTTTCCCTTTTTTCCTTTGTTGGGGGTGGGTGGGTGGGATGGATATTTGGTTGGGGATTAATTTTAGTATAATTGTTCTGTTCCTTTTTGTTGTTGTTGTTGTTGTTGTTTTATTGGTTCTGTATAGTTTGTGTTTTGTTTTTAAGGGGCGGGATCAGGGCTGCCTGGGAGTGGGGCCCCAGCCAACACGATGGCTGGGACAAGTTCCACAGGGGGGGGAAGCACTGGGACATCCGATCTCGGTGATCATGGGCAGGAGGCAGAGTTACGCTAAGACCAGACCATGTCATTACCGAGAAGGCAGGTTTAGTCATTGTTTGAAGACTATCCCTGCCTCTGGGTCTGGCCTTGACTGGATGGATACTGGAATCAACAGGGGAAACCCACATGACCTGAAGGTGTTGCTGTGTAATGCCAGGTCAATGATGAATAAAACCACTGCCATCCACGACCTGATTGTGGATGGAGGATTTGACCTGGCATGTGTGACAGAGACCTGGCTGGAGGAAGCAGATGGGCCTGTCCTTGCTGCTGCTTGCCCACCAGGTTTCTCTTACGCACAGCAACCCAGGTCATGTGGGCGGGGAGGGGGGGTTGCAGTGATTTTTAGGAAGTCACTAGCTTGCACCAGGCATCCTACTGGGAAGATCCAGTTTTCTGAGTGCATGTTCTGGAAGTTGGGCAATAGGGGCAGTACAGGAATCCTTTTGGTGTACCGACCTCCCCGCTGCACCAAGAATTCCCTGTCCGAGCTGCTTCAGGTCGTGGCGGATTTTCTCCTGGAGACACCTAGTTTGGTTGTCCTAGGGGATTTTAACATCCATGCTGACACGACCTTACAAGGGGCTGCTCGGGACTTCGTGGAAAGCATGGCCTCCATGGGGCTGTCCCTGAATAAGTTTGGCTCAACTCATAGTCATGGGCATGCCTTAGACTTGGTGTTCACCTCTAGTGACGTGGGTGATCTGACACTAAGTAAAAGTGAAACAAAAGAAGTGCCATGGTCAGATCACTTTCTGGTGCAACTGGACTTCTCCGCGACCCTTCCCCTCTGCAGGGAGGTGGGACCAATTCGGATGGTCCGTCCCCGCCACTTAATGGATCCAAATGGTTTCCAGAGAGTGGTAGGGGATGCTTTATCCCATGTTGATGGCCTTTCAGCTGATTCCCTGGTGGCCCGCTGGAATGCGGAATTAACCAGGGCTATCGACTGTCTGGCTCCGAAGCGCCCTCTCCAATTGCATGGAGCCCGGACAGCCCCGTGGTTTTCTTCGGAGCTGAGGGCGATGAAACAATCACTGAGACGGCTAGAGCGTCGGTGGCAGAAAACTCACGCCGAATCTGACCGCACACAGGTTAGAGCTCAACGTCGAGCCTACCAAGTGGCGATAGCGACGGCGAAGAAGACTTTCTTCATCGCCTCTATTGCATCTGCAGAAAATAGTAGCAGGAGACTCTTTCAGGTGGTTCGCAATTTAATGGAACCACCTTTACCACCGGGGCCTTGTAAAGACCCCAAGATCTCCTGCAACGATTTTGCAAAGTTTTTTGCAGATAAAATCACTCATATTCGGAAGGAGCTAGACACCACCGTGGGCGCAGGGCTGGGGCGGGAGAGTGCTGGAGCTCTGTCTGGTCAAGTTGCATGGAATCAATTTCAATCCGTTACCCCCGAGGATGTGGAAAGGCTGCTTGGACGTGTGAAACCAACCACCTGTCTCCTTGATCCTTGCCCATCCTGGCTAATAAAAGCACGCCGGGAAGGGCTGGGCGATGGGCTTTGCGGGGTGGTGAATGCTTCCCTCTGTGAGGGAACATTCCCAGATCCGCTGAAAGAGGCGGACATTAAACCGCTTCTTAAAAAACCATCTTTGGACCCAGCCAGTATGGCCAACTATCGCCCAGTCTCAAATCTTCCATTCTTGGGCAAGGTGATTGAGCGCGTGGTTGCTGAACAACTCCAGGCACGCCTGGAGGATGCGGACCATTTGGATCCCTTCCAATCGGGATTCAGGCCTCATCATGGGACTGAAACTGCCTTGGTCGCGCTGGTTGATGATCTCCGGCGAGCTAGGGACAAAGGTGAGAGCTGTTTCCTAGTTCTGCTGGATCTCTCAGCGGCCTTTGATACAATCGACCATAACATCCTTCTGGACCGTCTAGAGGGGCTGGGAGCTGGGGGCACTGTTATACAGTGGTTTCGCTCCTTCCTCCTGGGCCGTGTTCAGAAAGTGGTGATGGGGGATGAGTGTTCAGACCCCTGGGCCCTCACTTGTGGGGTGCCTCAGAGTTCCGTCCTCTCCCAATGCTTTTTAACATCTATATGAAGCCGCTGGGAGAGATCATCAGGGGGTTTGGACTGGGTGTCCATCAATATGCAGATGATACCCAGCTCTACCTCTCTTTCAAATCAAAACCAGTGAAGGCGGTGAAGGTCCTATGCGAGTGCCTGGAGGCGGTTGGAGGATGGATGGCGGCTAATGGATTGAAGTTGAATCCTGACAAGACAGAAGTACTGTTTTGGGGGGACAGGGGGCTGGCTGGTGTGGAGGACTCCCTGGTCCTGAATAGGGTAACTGTGTCCCTGAAGGACCAGGTGCGCAGCCTGGGAGTCATTTTGGACTCACAGCTGTCCATGGAGGCGCAGGTCACTTCTGTATCCAGGGCAGCTGTCTACCAACTGCACCTGGTACGCAGGCTGAGACCCTACCTGCCCGCGGACTGTCTCGCCAGAGTGGTGCATGCTCTGGTTATCTCCCGCTTGGACTACTGCAATGCGCTCTATGTGGGGCTACCTTTGAAGCTGACTCGGAAACTACAACTAATCCAGAATGCGGCAGCTAGACTGGTGACTGGGGGCGGCCACCAAGACCATATAACACCAGTCTTGAAAGACCTACATTGGCTCCCAGTATGTTTCCAAGCACAATTCAAAGTGTTGGTGCTGACCTTTAAAGCCCTAAACGGCCTCGGCCCAGTATACCTGAAGGAGCGTCTCCACCCCCATCGTTCTGCCCGGACGCTGAGGTCCAGCGTCGAGGGCCTTCTGGCGGTTCCCTCATTGCGAGAAGCAAAGCTACAGGGAACCAGGCAGAGGGCCTTCTCGGTAGTGGCGCCCGCCCTGTGGAACGCCCTCCCATCAGATGTCAAAGCGATAAATAACTACCTGACATTCAGAAGACATCTTAAGGCAGCCCTGTTCAGGGAAGTTTTTAATGTGTGATATTTTAGTGTATTTTTGGTTTCTATGGAAGCCGCCCAGAGTGGCTGGGGAAACCCAGCCAGATGGGTGGGGTACAAATAATAAATTATTATTATTATTATTATTATTATTATTATTATTATTATTATTATGTGTGTGCCTGCATTTGAGTGCGTGAGAGGGCAGAAGTGTGAGAGTTTGGTGTGTTTCCATGCAAAGTGTGTGAATTTGTGAGTTGTTGATATGCAGTGTGGGCATGCGTGTGGACTGTTCGGGTGGGGTGTGAGTGTGTGTCCTTCTGTGCAGAGACATGTGGCCCTCCCTCTTATCTTAGATCATGTGCGTGCTCAATTTCTTTGTGTCAGTCCATCTCTAAAGGTAAGAGGGGATGGCACTGGAGAAGATGGCTGGGAGACGTATGCTGCAGAGGTCAAGTCCTGGAGACCTCCTTGGTGACAAAACAGCAAACTACATCAAGAACAGGAGTAACGTGGAGGTTGGATGTATGTTGACAGTTTGCAAATAATAGGTGAAAAAGGTAAACTACAGAGGATAAGGCAAGAAGATCAGTGGAAGGAGGTCAGATTTAAATGAAATGCCACTTAAAGCTTTCTGCTTTTAGGAGTGGTTCAGCCCTGGAATAAACTGAGAGGTTTCAGTATGGTTGGACAAATATTTACGAGGGATGCTTTTATGTAGAGGATGTTTTGCCTCGGAGCATGGGATCAACTAAATGTCCTGTTGGATGCCTTCCAGTTCTATCAACCAGGTGTTTATTCTGTTGTTTGGTGGAAAGGAATTAAGAGGCACTCATTTTTCGGTGTAACCTCAGACCATATATTCATAGAGGAGTAACTAGCACCCAGGGCCAAATCCAGCCCCTACTTGCCATTCCAGTGATATATGGAGAGGGGCCTGCCTATGGCCATGGCTAGCAGCCTTGTTTGGAGAGTGATGTGGGTTTCTAGGCTGCCAGCCATCACTGCCTCCTCAAACATTTTCCTACAGTAAAGCTGACCAGGACAATACTTGATGAATAGTTTGTTATTCATACCCCTAGGGACACAAGTGTGGGTCAGCAGTTTCATCTAGCAACAAATAACTTTAAACCACTTCTCTGAAAAAAAAGGGCTTTAGCTGGCCAGGGTAGCAGAACAATGGCACACTTCCTGCCCTGATGGCTGGAAAAGATTATTTCTGACATTTACTTTTAACAGACCAGCTGGCTTGTGCAGCAGCATTGTCAAACAGCATTGTTCAGCGATAGCAAGTTAGGCATCCATTCATGAGATCGAGAACTCCCAAACTGCAAGAAAGAAATCAATCCCAAAGCATCCACACCCAGAGGAAGCTGTCTGCTGCCTCCCTGTGTGATTATGCTGCTCTGGGCTTGCACCTATCTGCTGGTGATAGGTGATTCTGCCACATCTCCATAATGGATCCTGCTCTTAGCTACTGGAAGTTTGGGAAACACTGTGTTGGAAGGATGAGTCCACAAAATAATATATACAACTGCTTCACACCCCTTTGTAAGTATTATCTCAACATTGCACCTTATCATCTAGTTACTAACATACGACTGTTTTTCCTTTTTCAATATAACGTAACAGAATATCCAAGTTCATTTTTGGGGCATGGTCTATTGGGAACATCCTGGTGCAGGACCGGGCTTGAAGCCAGTTTAAAAGTTTGGGGGCGGGGGAAGGGATGGACAAAAAGTAATGGAGCTGTTTAAGGGGACAGGTAATAATAATAATAATAATAATAATAATAATAATAATAATAATTTATTATTTGTACCCTGCCCACTCTGGGCAGCTTCCAACAAAGATTAAAAACACATCAAAATCTGGCAGGTCCTTTTAAAGACAAAACTGTGAAATGTTTTTAATTAACCCTTATTTTTGGAGTTGTCCTGTAACTTAGGCACATTCAAACATTTTCACTAAGCAACTTCAACAATTCTTAATTATCTTGCCAACAATTAACACAAAAAAGGTTGTTAAAAAATCAGGAATAACCCTATATCTTCAATGCCTTGTTTGTCCCTAGTCTCATCAACCAACAACACAACACAAGTACTTTAAACCATTTGCTCCAGAAAAAAATCTATAACTGTTTGAGTCATGCTGTGGATTTCATTTTGGATTTCAGGGCTAGTATATTTAGCACTTGCAGGAATCGTTTTCGCAATTTGTTGCAAATTTTAAAATATTTTCTCATAGCAAATGTAGCTAATTATAAAAAGAAACCACCTGCATAATTGTTCACACCCTGAATCGTCCCTGAAAGACAACTGATTGACCACTACAAACTGAGTTACTCCAGCAATACATTTCACATAGTATCTGTTATTTTCCACCACTTGGCTGCAGTTTTTCCCTCTTGAATAATTTCTCCTGTTGATCCTTGCTTTTGTTGCTCCTGAAAATTGTCCATTGCACTTTTATGGGCAATTTACTTTGTGTGCCTGGAAAACATTTGCCTGCTTCCCTTCAGAGTCTCCTGCATTTACAAATGCTGAGTCAGAGTTTGCAACAGGATTTTTTTCTCTAATGAAGAAGTAACATCTCTACTAACTGAGTACTCCAGCCACTCCTAAGATTTAAGACAGGAACACTGGAACTTCCATGTTTGGCCAAACATTGTAGACCCCTGGGTATGATGAAATTTGAGGCTGTGCAGGTTTAGAGTTACCTAAATCTGTTGGTGCAAGTTAGTTGAATTACTTGCTGACTTCTCAGTGGTACATTCTCCTTCCAAAACAGCAGTCTATTGATAGTAGACAAAGAGTTAGATCCAATGTTCTCTTCATCAGGGAAGGACGGTGCCACCACCTTGCCTTGCGCAGAAGAGTTGCTGTTCTGGATTTACTTCCAGCAAACAAACTTATGATGAATGTTTGCTTTGAAGTTACAATGGTAATAATGGTGGTGATGAATTGCGGACCTGCATTTCTCCAGCCAGGGGAAAATATAGCTTCATATCCTTTGCACCCCCACCTGACAAGACATAAAAAATACACCCCCATGGCCAGTAGTTCCTCAACCCAGCAAGCAGAAACTCCCAGAATCCCACCTCCTTGAAGAATAATAGCTCTTGAATGGATATCATAGTCATATAGCAGGTGTTTGTTTGCCATCTCATTTGTCAGGCAGGGAAATTCTGCCTACCTTCCGAGTCCCTCAACAGTGAATTTAGATACTTAAAAACAGATTGACCAGACTTGTCAAAATTCCTTCCATTTTAAGTTCTGCCTCCTGGCCGTTCTCATGTGATGTTTTCATACTAGGCAGATTCCATTGCCAACCCACCCCAAAATATTAGCATTTGTGCCCTTGAGAACTAAAACAAAGGATTTCCTGTTTGTTTTTATTTTTTCTGTAACAAATTTAATTATTTGTTTGAAAAAAAGGACATTCGGGGGGGTCACCCCCTGCCCCCAGCTACAGGCCTATGCAGGACCCAATGAGTATTTTGCTGGGCTCATCACAAATTCACAACCTGGGCCTCACCCCATTCCACACAAACACATGTTAAGAAATGAAGGAATGTGCATGTTTTATTTCTGAAATGGCATGGCCAGTCCTCTCTCCAACTTTAAAGGCCATAGCAGAGCACTTCTAGTGCTCAATGGATTTCAGTGTGAGAAAGAATAGCCCAAGCTTAGGCATGTTTACTTGAGCTTAATGAGGCTCATCCCAGGTAAGTGTGCAGAGAAGATGGGAGTCAGAAACATACATGTAAGTCTTTAATTGAAATCTGTGTGCTTTCTGATCCTACGCAGAGTTAGGTGTGTGCCACGGGGGTGAGGTGGGAGATGATTTTTTGTTATATAAAGATGGGATCCAGGTTCTGCAGGTTAGGTGGGTTAAACACGTAAGACTCGCTAGGCAATTTGGCTTCTCTTGACTAGGGCAGCAGCTAAATTTATACCTCATCTCTGCCAATATAACGACTACCACGTATCTCTTTACTTCTGCTTTCTGCTGCATAGGGGACTTGCTTTCCCAAACAACTTTGGCTTTTATTTTTAAATGGGGGAACAGACACAATTTGCTTTTTGTCCCAACAGCCCTGGGTGCAATCTGCAATCTGTTTGCACCCAGTATGGTTTAACTAATATATGGAACCAGGGGTGCCAACTTGGATAAAACATGGGGCTGGGGACAGGTAAGCCCTGCATAATCGATCACATGATGCAACACACACCCACACTATTTGAATGGCAATGCCCATTAACTTTGTGGGGGTCCTCAAATATTTTATGGGGGGAAGGGACCTCGGCTCCTAGGAGCTGCCTCCTATGTATGGGGCAATTCTATCCCCAAGTTATACTGGCAGGATATGATTCCTGCTGCTGACTATGACCTGTGAGACTAGGGTTTAAATCCCCACTCAGCCATGAAGCTCCCTGGGTGACCTTGGGTCAGTTATCATCTTAGCCTAACCTACCTCACAGGGTTGTTGTGAGGATGAAATGGGGAGGAGGAGAACCATGTACACCACGTTGATATGCTTGGAATATAAAGGTGGCATATAAATGTAATAAACAAACATAAATAAATCTGTGGCATCAAAGGCAATGTCCTCAGAGAGCAGCTGTTGCATGAGAGGGATCTGCCCCTGGACGAAATTATTCCAATTTGCAGGTCCTCAGGAACTGTAAAAGCACAGGCCAGAAATATTGTCCATACTCTGCATATTAAGGAGCAGAGTATAAGGAAGCTAGTTTCAAAAGTGGAAATAGCTTCTCTCACTGTGAGAAGAGGAATATCTGTGAGCCACCTAAAATTCTGTCAGGGAAAAAGGCAGGGTATAAATAAAAATATAATAACAATACAAAAGAAAGAAGCATGCAAAAAATGTTGAATGTCGCATGGTCCTAAACCGTTGAGCATGGGGGGGGGGGGAGCTGTTTTAACTGTGGGAATAATTTTGCAATGTGTTACCAAGCCAGAGAAAGAAAGAAAAATCAGGTGACACTGTTGGAAGATATTTCAGATGAGTTGTATATTGATGTAGCAAAAGCAAGAAAGACTAGTGAAAGCGACTGGGTCCTCTCTATGCAGGTGAATGAGATATCCATCTCATTTAAACTGAACACTGGCGCTCATGTGAATATTTTATCTGCAAAGGATTATCAAAGGTCTGTCAAGGCCAAACTGAAACCAGCAAATAACAAGTTACTGGTTATTGTGGAACAAACATTGAGGTGTTCTACCAGAAAGATAAAATCTCCAGAACGACTTATAGAGAGATGTGCTAAAATGTAGAGTGTAAAATGTATAGTGTAATTCATTAGTCAAGATCACTTACCGGTAAGTTCCATAGTAGATACATCTGTGTCTATGCAATTCATGCAGCAGAATCAACATATATGTCTATAGTAATAATCTTATGGGTTTTTTAAAAAAATCATTTCATTTTTTGTTCACATTTTATAACTTATTCAAGGTTAAAGGCTTGGCAATCTGAGGACTTACCTCTGGAGTCACAGGACCCTGGGCCGTTCCTTAGGCCTTGAGTTTCAGTTCCAGCAGAAGGTCTTGGAGACTACTCTGAATAAACCTTGTTTTATAAAAACTACTCCTAATTCTTTATATCTGTCGTTGACCCAGAAACATTACACAGGTGATGAGCCAAGGACCCTGAATTAGAAGGGAAAGGGCATATGCAGGAGGGGACAGGAAGGTGGGCTGGTTCCAGAAGCCCTGCTACACAAAGAACCTGTGGGACCAGTTAATTCCCTGGGTTTGTTTCCACAGTGCAAAAATATTTCAGCCTCCCAGGATGCTGTGTAAAGCAACTGAACTTAAGGCAGAAACCCTTGAACTTCAAAAAGAGACTGCACCTTGAAACTGCTGCAGATTCAGTGCCACCACTTGTGGACTGAATCAACACAATGTTTTGTTTTTTAATTGTACTAGCTGTTCATTGACACCAATGCCAAAAAGATGTCTGTGTTATCAGGAGGAACTGTTGCTTTGTATGTGTGAATGGCCACTGTCAATAACGTGATTCTCAGCATTTCAAATACTTCCGGTCTTCCTGTTAACAACACCCACATCATACATATATATGAGGCAGAGCTTATGCCGTAATAAATGCAATAGGCATCCTAACCACTTAACTGGGAATAAGTCCCATTGAAAGCAATAAGACTAACTTCTGAGTAGGCATGGTTAGGACAACACTTTTTAGTTGCCACAAGACCCATTTTGGGCTGCAATCGCTTATCATGGCTACACCTCTGGAAGATGAGTAATGATAATATTCACTGAAGATGTTTTGAGCTCTCAAATGGAAGAGTGGGATGCAAGCCGAATCAATAAATCACAATCATCTGGGTGTGGGAGTTGTCACATTTAATCTGTTTTAATGTTTATATTACATGTTTTTAATGAATAACTACTGTGGAACAGGGTTACTAATGTAAACACAATAAAACGGTGGTTGGCAATAATAATAACCTTATACCTGAGTAAATGTGTTGTGCAGCCTTATCTGAAAGCCCTATTAAATGCAATAGGACTTACCCTTCTGAGCAGACATAGTTAGGCCGGCACCTTTAAAATGTCACACCACTTGTTGTTTTCAGTTGCAAGAACGTAACGCGGCCACGCCTCTGGAAGGGAATAATATCCTTATGCCTGAATAAATGTGTTAGGCATCCTACCCCATTAACCCGGGAGTAAGCCCCGCTGAAATGCAGTAAGACTCACCCCTGAGTAGGTATGCTTAGGACCGCGCTTTCAACTTGACACAAGACTCGCTGTTCTTTGCCTCAAGAGATAAGCACGGCCACACCTCCGGAAGATGAATACCTAATTAAAATAAAATAAAAAATACTTGTTACTAATGAATAATGCAGCACTAATGCTACTAATAAACAAGACTACGTACTAGGACTAATAAATAATGCAGCGCTGCTCGGCCCCTCCCCCCGCATTCCTCCTCTCGGTCCCGCCCCCGAGCCTGTCATTCCCCGCCCAAGCCCCTCCCCCTCGGCGCCCGGCTGAGGAGCCGCCGCCGCCGCCGCTCCTGCTGTTGGCGTTTCCGGACTGCCGCCGCCTCCAACCGCCTGCTGCTGCCGCCACCGCCGTCGACGACGCTCCCCGAGCGAAGCGTAGCCCGGCCGGGGCGGGGGAAGGGGCTGCTGCTCGCGGCCGGCTCTCGTTGCTCGGCCTGGGGGAGGCTTGTCAGCCGCGGCGGGCAGGTGAGCGGACCGAGCGGGGAGCCTCCGCCTTCCTCCTTCTCCGGGCCTGGAGCTGCCTCACGGAGGCCGGGCGGGAGGGCGGGCGGGCGGGCGAGAGGGCGCCGTCGTCGTGAGGGAATGAGGGGAGGCCGGGGTGCGGTGGGGGGGGGGGAGAGGCGCACGAACCACGCTGCCCCCTGTGAGGGGGAAAAAGGGGAGGCGCGCGGCAAAAGGCCCCGTGTTTGTCGGGGGGCGGGCGGGTGTTTCCCTCTTCGAGGGGGGGGGGCCAGCGGCTGAGGAGAGGGGGCTGCAGCAGCAGGAGGAGGAAGCGAATGGGGAGGTGGGGGAAACCTTTAGGCAGTCCCTGGGAGGGGGCGCTGTGGGAGCCTAGACCCCCACACCTATCCTCCTCCCCCCTCGCTTTGGGGGGTTTCAGAGAGAGGGGAAAGCTCTGCAATCCGTGCGGGGGGGGCAAGGGGGTGTCGAGGAGTTTCTGGAGCGACCCTCCCACCCCCGCGGTCTCCCGTCCCTTTTCCTCTTATTTATTTATTTTAAGGTGGGCTAATTCCGAGCGGGACTGCGCCTGCGCGAATTCCAATGCATCTTCCTGTGCAGAATAAGTGACCCAGCCCTGCGAAGAAGGCTCCTCTCCGGGCAGCAGCTCTCTCTAGGAGGGAGAAAAGCCAGTGCGTGTGAGGGCAGGCCGGCAGGCTGGATACTAGTGTGCCAGGCCCTCGGAGAGAGCGGGGGGGAGGGGGGAGGCCTGCTCTAATCTCTCTCTCGCTCCCTGGAGCCAGCCTCCCAGAGCAAAACATGACACCGTCACACAGGCCAAGAAAAGGGCCCCGGGATTCCTGGCTTGGGTGAGGACACCCTCTTCTCTGCCTTACAAGCGCTCTCCCTCTATTTCTCCCTGGCGCTTGTGATCATTTTTGGAGAGCTAGGAACTGGAATTGTTAGCCTGCAAACCCCTTTTTGTCCAACGCTGGCAGGAGCCTCCTCACCCCCGCCCCCCCTCCCGCGCTTTTAAAGTTGACATGCATTGCAAAGTGTTGTCTAATCCCTTGGTCTTCAGCTGGCTGGCTGGGTTGCAGCCTGACCCTTGCGGCATTGCCACATACAGATGGTAAAATAAACAAACTACTTCTGAATCTGTGGGTTCAGATAGCAATTCTAGGGTGATCTTATTTAGGTGTGATGTAGAGATATCCCTTTAATTGGTTGGTGTGGGGATGATGCTGATTGTAATACTGTTGGGTGGTTTTGGCTTATTCTAAAGCTGGGGACATCCCTGAAGGTTTTGTTTGTTGTAGCATCTTATCAATGCCTGGTAAACTGTCTTCAGCTGTGATTTCCTCACTAACACAATACCCTTGGTGAATGATTTGTTGTTTGAGGTACAAGGGTGAAGTATATGTTTTATTAGAATGGTAAAAGCTTCTTTTACCTAATCACAAAAAATAAAGCTGCTTTGATATTAAAGTTTTTAAAAGTTCTCTTTAGAGAGAGAACCATATTAGTATCAGCTTTTTAGAATGTGGTTGAATTTTCATTAATTTCCTTCAAGTATACCAATAAGCGAGATGTAGTTCAGACTACTTTTAGCAAAATTTGTGTTCTTGAACATTAAGAAGCCCCTTAACATAGTAATTCTTGCCATTAAACTGGAAGGCTATCACTGTAGAGTTCTGAATGGTATACTCCATAGTTGTAAAATATGTAATCTCACTTTGTTCTTTATTGAATAAAAGTACTGAAATGCACATGACAGCTTGCAAACCTAACATATTACTGAGTACTCCCCCTCCCTCACTTGTGAGGGGCTTTAATTTCTTTCTTTGTGTTAATGCATTTTCAATTTTAAACATTGTCTATAATACAAAATTCTATAGAGTCATGGTTGTGAATTTGCTTCCCCATATAATTTTTGTAGTGCTTCTAAAGTCATTGGTTTCTGATAACATACTAAGTATTCTGCTTTTCCAGATGGATAGTCTCCACACTGTATCTTACAATAACCAAAATGTTATGCAAATGAATAATGCTAATTTAAAGAAATGTGGAAACAGATTGTAAATATATACTTGTTTGGCAGATAAGGTATGCTCTTAAACAGTTTAAAGAAATGAATGGTAGCAGTTCAACAGATTATAATGGCAGTAGAGCAAGTGGCTGTTGAGTTTAGCTCTAAGGAATTAGTATTTTTGTCTATAATGGGATCTGGTTCTTACATTAGCTTCTAAATGAGGCATTGTATGTTTATAGTTGCAGACTAGGCACTTGGAAGCAAGTCTCATAAGTCTTGAGGCATACTTTTGAGTAAATGAGCATAGGGATAGGTTTCACATGGGACTATTTTTCCTTGCTCTTCCCCCTCACAACTGAGAGGGGAAAGGGAAGCAAAACAGACCAATGGCATTGCTTTGCTTTTCTTCTTTAAGAACCCCCCGTGCAGTTATTTGAAGGTAATGAGCATTGAACATTGGAGGAAGTTTTTGTACTGAAGGATCTCAAGTACTTTTATATGTGGTAATAATTGGGCATCTAGTCCAAGAAAATCTTTGTACAGTTGGTAAAAATTTAAAGTTGTACCATATGCTTGCAATGAGAGGAAACCCCTATCTTCTGTAATGGGGTAATTTTATGATAGTTGGATCTTGATTCTAGATTCTAATAACTAAATCTGCCACAAAGTTTACCATAAGCCTTTATTGCATGTTGCATGACATTGTGGTTCACTTCTAAAAGTATGCTGGGGTTAGTTCTTAATGCAGTTGATCTAGTTAGGCAAACTCGCTGCTAGAAAATGGCAAGAGTGAGGCCAAAGGAAGTAATCCCAACTTGATGTAAATATAGATTAGCATTCAAGATAGTTGTATCAAGGAGATCATGGTTCAAATTCTAGTAGAGTTAGGAGGCAGCACTAGGTACAGGTGAGTTCACCCTTTGACTGCTGTGCTGTATCTGTTCCTCCTCCTTGGGGAGGGTGTTCAGTTAGGGGATTTGTTAGGTGTGCCCCCCCCGCCCCCGTGAGGTGTGCATCCCATCAAAAGTGTGTGCTGTAGCTTGCAGAGAGGAGTATGTATGTGATGGAGGTGTCTGGGTTCACAGCTATAGACAGTGATCTTAATTAAGGTTTTCATTAATCACACACACAGGTATACTAGGAAACAATTCATGGGTCTATATTGCCTCTGTCATGATTTCAGATTGAAGCTTTTCCTCTTTAGAGATTGTTACAAGAATCCATTTCAGCCTGCTGAGTGAGAATGCATCATCTGGGCAGAATGGTTGGCTGTTGTGATTGAGAGCTGTGTGTGACACGTGTGACTGTGTGTGTGTATGTATTCATAAGATCGAACCCCTTCACTTCCTTTTGCATCTGTGTGCTCAGAGTTCATTTGGGAGGAATTGTACATGGACTTAATATAGAGCTGATACCTGGACACTGCATCAACAGTTTCTCTGAGCTCCAAATGTTAAATGTCAGAAATTGTCCAGATGATATAATTCTCTCCCTGCCCTCATAGTGTGAATACAGATGTATATAGTAGGAACCATTGTGACCTTTTCTTTCCATTGTATACCTCATTAGCATGATTCATACTTTCGTCTCCTTCAGTGTACATACAGCTGCAACATGAATCAGTTATTCCTCTATTAACTATATATAAAAATACCTGTGGGAGCTGTTCATATAGTCATTCCCCTAAGCATTTTACTTCATTAATTCCAATGGGTGGGCTACAAGTGGTAGCCAATGGTTTATTCCTGGCTTACCACTTACGATAAACAACAACTGATTTGTTGATCCCTGTCCTGAAAAAGAAACTGCTTTGACATGCTCAATATTTGCATCTGCATTTTGTCTTTATGTGACTGGCTGAATATATGTGGTTTACATATTGTGTAATACCAACATATTCAAGTTCTTAAAGATGCAGGATTTTTCTTTTATTGGCTCTCAGTTCTGCCTGTTTTGTTCATATGAGGAATGGTACCTAGGCAAGTCTAGTTTAAAGTAAGTGCAGATGCCCCCGAACTGCTGTTAGATCTGATGCAGCTTAGGCAGGAAATGTTTCCCATTGGTTTGCAATCCCTTTATAAAATAACTGTATTTCAGGGGCTTTCAGCTCAGCACTTGTGGGTACCATAGTGCCAAGAAGGCCGCCCTTGCAGTCCACGAGGCAATCTGAAGCATTGATCCAGACATTCACTGAGCTGTTGCCGCCCACCAACCACATGGAGCTGACAGTGGATGCTTCCTTACATGGAAGGCCTGTTTAAAAAAATCTGGCGGGGGAAGAGTGAGTGACCTTGCCTGCCAGCCACATGGTGGTGGGCACTTCTTTTGTTCCAGACAGAGGCAAAAAAACCTAACTAAACAAAAATTGGTGTGGGGGGGGGAAAGGAGGGCACATCAGGAATAGTCCTGTTCACTCAAATAGTGTGCTGTTGCTGGCCAGCCTCATTTCACTGGTGGCTGGCACTTCCTTTCCCTGTTGGAGGGACTTCTTTAAAACAAATGCCAGGTGGGGGAAGAACCACATTTCTTCAATTTGCTTGAAGTTGCTGCAACCATTTTGAGCTAGGAGTGGGCACTTCCTTTCTCTCTGAGGGGCTTTAAAAAAAGTTGCACAGGAAGGGAAAGGGATGAGTGAACAGGTCTGTTTATTGTTGCTGCCAGCCATGGGGCTGGTGGCAGGCATATCCTTCACTGCATGTATGTGTGGTCTTTTTGTGTGAGAGAGGGTGGAGGGGAAGGTGTATATGTGTGGTTTCTGTTACATAGGATAGATTTTTATGCAATGTGTTTGGATGAGGGAGAGATGCAGTTGGGCAGAGGCAAGTTGTTTGTGGCTGTGTAGATGGGAGGGTGAAATGCATGTATATCTATAATCTGCATGTATATGGTGAGTGCAATGTGTGTGCATGAGAGTGTGGTGTGGTCACCTTGTATACTTTCTCTGGTACTGGGGAATGCTTATTCTTGTTAGACAACAAATTTCTGATGTGATGGTCAAATTAGTTTGATATATCAAACTGTGATGCTTTATCTTTAAATCAAGATTGAGAAGGTGGGAAATTTAAGGATGGTTAATTAACCTTTCTGGGCTTTTTAAAAGCAGTAACTGAGATTAAATGTATAGACATTCTCAAGGAGCTACACGTCGCAAGTCTAGTTGTAATTGAATTTTGTTTGCTTCCAAGACACAGATGAAGACAAACAATTATTTTAAGATTTAAAAGAGAAATTTAGATTCCATGGCATGTTGTACACTCTCTTGTCTCATTGTAACTGTCAAACAGGATTTGCAAGTTTTTGAAATGGTAAAGAAGTCTAAAAACCTGAAAAGTGATGTGTGCACATACCATAAGTAGTGATCATTCTTCCAGTCTGACTTCAACTTTGCTTTATTTATTTTTCCTTGCAGCTCAAGTTTAAAAATTCTTTTTTCAAGTTTGATACACTACTAAGAATGTTATTTAAACAAGTATGTTTTGTTAGAAAGATTGTATACTATAACAGAAAATAGCCTAATATTCCAAGCGGTACTGATTTTACCTTGGTTGCATTTATTGCTTACTCCAGTATATACAATCAGTACTAATGAAAATGTTTTATCCTGAACTGGCCAGTCCCATCTGTAGGGTATCAGGTTAATGCAGCAAAACTATGACTTCTCATCCAACCCAGTCTCTTTTGTGCCTTTATGGAAGCAGTTGATTTTATATTCAGATAAGTTTTTCTCATAATAGATCCACTGAAATTGATGTATTTGAGTTGTATGTCCATTAATTTCAATGAGTCTACTCTGAGTAGAACTAATATTGAATACAACCCAGAAGGTCATAGAATCACAGGTGTCAGAGAGGGGATCTACAGAAACCACTTCTGCCAGGGGGATGCAAACTCACTGCCTCTGCTGACTGACTTGTGCTGCAAGCTATGATTATTGGGTGTTAGATTATTGGGTCTTGCATGGAGTAGCTCTGCAAGTATGTGGACAGTCACAGTATTCGAGGTTTGCTTACACCACAGGTGTGTATAAAGGCATTATGTTTTTGGCAGTTTTATTTTTGATGCCTTTTGTAGTGATCTAGAATTTGCCTTTTTTCACAGTTTCTGCATACTGGTTTGACATTTACATTGAGTTATCTACCGTGACCAAAAATCTCTTTCCCAATCAATCATTCATACCCCATATTAGGAAAAGCTAAGATTGTTATCTTCAATGTACTTCACTTTACACTTGTTTGCATTGAACCTCATATGCCATTTGTTGCCCATGCGCAGTTTTGGGAGGTACTCTTGGAGTTCTTTGCAACCTGTTATACTTTATACTACCCTGAATAATTTTGTACAGTATCTGTAAATTTGGCTATATCACTGCCATTCCTGGACCATTTACAACCTAGTTAAAAATCACTAGTTCTAGGGTAGGTCCTTGGGAAAGCTCCATTTACACCACTTTATTGTGAGAACTTTGTGTTTATTTATTTATTTCTATGCTTTGCTTCATGTTATTTAACCAGGTACCAAGCCATATCCATAACTTGTAAGTTTACTCAGGAGGCTTTCATGATCGACTTTCTTAAAAGTTTTTTGGAAGTTCAAGTATACAGTGTTGGATCACCCCAATCTATGTGCTTTTGTAGAACTCTATACACTCTAAAAAACATAGCCTAGGGCTTGCCGATCAGAAGGTTGGCGGTTCAAATCCCTGTGACAGGGTGAGCACCTGTTGCTCGGTGCCTGCTCCTGCCAACCTAGCAGTTTGAAAGAACGTCAAAGTGCAACTAGATAAATAGGTACCACTCCAGCAGGAAGGTAAACGGCGTTTCCGTGCGCTGCTCTGGTTCGTCAGAAGTGGCTTGGTCATGCTGCCCACATGACCCGGAAGCTGTACACCGGCTCCCTTGGCCAATAAAGCAAGAAGAGCACCTCAACTCCAGAGTCGTCCACGACTGGACCTAATGGTCAGGGGTCCCTTTACCTTTATACAGGGTTAGTGAGACAGAATTTACCTCTGCTGAACCTGTGTTAATCCTTCACATTATTTTCTATGCTTGATAATCATGCTGTCCACCATTTTCCCCAGAACTAAATTGAAATTAACTGGCCTGCCACTTTCTGGAACATCGCCCCAACCCCCAAACCATTTTTTAAAAATGGTTTTACGTTACCTGTTTCTAGTCTCCTGGTTGTAGTAAAAAGTTAAGTTTTGCCTTTTGTTTTGTTTTGTTTTGTTTTTAGAAGACTAGTACAGTAATTTCTTATTTAAGTAACAATTGAGTGGATACAATACAATGCAGACCTGGTAATTTGTTAATTTGTAAATAAGAAAGGAAGATCATTCTTGCAGCTTGATACTCAAATTCAGGCCTTCCCAGTAGTTCAGGCATTTTTCCTGTCCCTAACTAGAATGGAAACATCAGGATAAGAAAATAAAACTCTGGTTTCTCTCTTACTTAGTAAACCTGAGTCAAACTGCACTGTTGGGTATGGTGATAAGGCAAACATGATGAGTCACAAATCCTTATCTGTGTGGGAAGGTAACATACTTGACCTCTGCTGTTTTGAAATAAAACCGGTGCTTGGTTTTGTGGTTTTAAAAAGGTTTTGATCTGCTAAGTGAAACACTGTGATTTGCAGATGTTGCTGTATATGAAATCTAGTCTAGCCACTAATTATTAATTTTTTTGCTGTTAAAAGAATGTTGCATTCTTGTGGTGAAGGATTGGTATGATTGAGTAAATCTGTAGTCAACACACTGGCAGTTTGGGAGGGATGCACAGTGTTTCTTCTTTGAAGACTGAGCAAAGAAAAATACTTTCCAATTTAGTTCTGGAAATGATATGCCTTTTGCTTGAAAATACAAGGCTAATCCAGATTTTATGGGCCGCTTGGTCTCTCCTCTCTTTGGTTGTTTCGCTTCAAGGGGAGTCATGACAGAGGTTTATAAAGTTATGCCGTTGTTTTTGTCTAGTTTCACTTTTCATATTGTTTGTGGCTGTATTCCTGTACACCCTTACCTGAAAGTAAGTCCCTTGGAACTCACTGGTGCTTGCTTTTCAGTATACATGCATAGAGTTGCACTATTAACATTGCCTAGGAAGGATGCAGCAAGTCTTGTTTTAGATTTTTGACGCCATTCGGTGCTTTCACATTACATATTTTTGAAAAGGTTTTGACTTTTTGCTGTGCATTTGGACACTGCTTGAGATCTTGAAACCACAAACAAGAACTAAAATAAAGATACAAAAACCTAACAGAAACAACCCTCCCCCTGCTAACAAAATACCCCAAACACCCCAGATCTACTTCTCATCACTGGCTGCCAGTCATGATAGCTGCAGCCTTTTGGAACTGGACTCCACCAACACCCGTCCCCACTCGCTGCATAAGAACGAGACACTGGTAGTACACTATGTTAAGGATGGAGAACTCTTGTCCCTCCAGACGTAGATTGATGAGTACCTGTTTTGCATACAGAAGGTCCCAGGTTCAACTCAACTTCTCCAGACAGGACTGGGAATGTCCTCTGTCTTAAAACCTGGAGATCTCCCACCAGTCAGAGTAGATCAGGGGGTAGGCAACCTGTGGCCCATGGGCCACAAGCGGCCCACAGGGGTCGTTTAATTGGCCCACGAGCCGCCCCCAAACAAGCCACCCTCTTGGTGAGTCCCTGTGCGCTGCACTAAACCAGAGCAGGAACTTGCTTCCGCTGCACTGGAATTTGCGTCTGTGCAGACGCAGATGCCGGAAATCACGGGGGTGCACGTGATCCAGTGCACGGAGGGATTTCCGCTGGAGTGAACTAGCTCAGGTGAGGTAAACCTTGCCGACCCCTGGAGTAGATTGTCTTCTGCAAGATGAACAGTGGTCTGACTTTGTATAAGACATCTTGCTATGTTCTGTGTTTCAAACTGTCAAGCTGTGCCATGGATTGAACAGGAAGTGTGTGCGTGCATGTGCACAATTTTGCGTCCCTAGCCAATTACTTAAAATGGGGCATATTTGTGCTAAAATGGTAGTATGCTTCCATTTTGACCTGAAATAGGAAAGCATGGTTCACATGAGTTGTTCCCAGTTCTTTGCGCAGTGGAATCCTGTGGGGTGAACAGGAGAAAGTGGGGTGGTCCCTTCTGAGCAATGGATTATTTTTATTTTGCTTATTAACATTCCCACAGGGCTCTATGTTTTTGATCCTGTGCCAGCACATTTCAGAGTTGCACAATAAATTGCTTAGAATATTATGTAATGCAAATAGTGATGGTTTTACCGGATTCACCTCCTGCTTTGTAGGAAGAAAGCACACAACTTTTACTCATTTCCAGTAGTTGTGTAGTGTAAGCATTAGCTACATACTGGTACTTTCATTTTGTTGGAATTGAAGAATGGATACTTGCCAGAAAATGACAGCTAGATTATTCAAAATGTAGACATGGGAATGTAGACTTTAATAAAGTGTCCATAATTGCAACAGAGTCCAGAGAGATGAAAGAGGGTATTGTAGGTTGGATTATATTTTGTCAACCAAATCCAGTTTTCTCAACCCATACCAGGAAAATGACTGCTTTTCAGTTATCTCAATTTCTTAAGTATTTGTTGTGTTAACTTCCCTTTGAGCACATGTATGTATATTGCTATGTGTGGTTTCAGTTTCGACACTGGCACAAGCCATGCAGTCAGTGTTCTTTCTACACCTATGATTTCCATGCTGTTAGTAATTGATATTTCAAACAGAGCAAGTCATAGGGGCTTTCACTTGCTATTAATTTGACCTATTGTCTATGGTGGCCTGAGGTTCATGAATCAGAAAAAGATGTGGGAGAGAGAGGGTATGGCAGTGCCATTTAAAAGTCCCTGCATAGGCATCCCTCCACAGTTCTAATGTTTCAGCAAATTGGAAACGTAACATTTCATATTCTTTTGGCTCAACTCAAATCTGTAGAGCTCACAAGAGAATAGCTGCAGGAATTTGTCCTTCACAGTTACTTTGAACAGAGGAGGCTGTGGGGTTGAGTGGGTGTTGACCCTACCAGCACCTCCCTATCAATCTAGGCTGGAAGGTGCTTGATTTAATAAACATTTTTTTCAGACTTATATGCATACTTATTTGGAAGACAGTCCCACTAAGTTCAGTGAGGCTCATTGCCAAGAAAGGTGTGCACAGGGTCATGCTATTAGTCATAGTGCTTTGTTGATGTTTCCCCACTGCCTGTAGAGCAGAAAGACCCTGGCTGGTACTTGAGGATAGGCAACATTGCTGAGAAAGAGGAGACCATGTCTGGCTGCATTTGTTAGCATATGTACTTAGGAAGCTATCTTATGCCAATCTTAGTAGTGTCTCTACACTGACCGGCAGCATCTCTCCAGATGGGTCTTTCCAAGTCATGCCTGGGGATTAAATTTAGGACCTCCATGCAGACCATGTTCTTGTGCAGTCCCCCATGTTACATTTTTAATTTATATATAATACATCATCCTGGAGGTAGAGAGAAGCAACTAAAGTGGGCTTTAGAAATACTATTTCAGTGTAGTTCACCAGGTACATCTGGGGAACTTCATCAGGACAACATGGAGGCTGCATTAAGTGACTCATCTGCTTGATCACAGTGGGAGGTGGCACAATAGGCATGTTTTAATGCCGAAACAAAATAAAATACTTGGTATTCTGTCATCTAGAGCAGTAATTGCATTGTGCTTGGAGCAAAGGTGTGCAGGTCATTTGTATTCTTGCATGCATTAACACCAGAATAGTACCTGTTGAACAGATTATGTAGTGTTGCCACCTTTGTTCCCATGCATTTAACATTTGCACACTAGGCAGAAATCCATCAGATGAAGTGTTCTCTGAGGGGAAAGTTCCATCTGATGAATTTCATTTCATATGCAACCTTTGCTCTTAAGGAACTTGGGAGTGCCATCAATGGTTATTTAATTTTATATCCTCAACATCACTGTGAGGCAGTGTTCAAAACTTCCATTGTTCTAGGCACATTTTGCAACAGGGAATTTCATTAGCACGAGCATTTTCTGAGCTCTGGGTGCAGTATTGCGCCTAAGATTTCATATTAAACCTGCAGAGTGGAAGGAAAGGAGGGCCCTTTTCTGCCTCCCCAATTCCAGCTACTCTCTGAAGACTGGAGAAGAGACCCTCTTAAGAATATTGGGGGGGTTGCAGGGGAAAGACTAGACCATGTGAAAAATGAACATAATATTTTCACTGCAGTTCATTCATTATAAGCTTTGAAATGGCAACCCTAATTTGATGTACAGTACATAATTTATGTTTGCTCATTTTGAAGATTCTTTCCCATTTTTAGAGTTTGACTGAAATTGCACATTAAAAGGCTGTTTTGTTAAGCCTTGGGTGCCTAATATTGTACCCTCAGAGACATTCCCTTTGGCCCCTGCCAAAGCTCCCCATCCTTCCTGGTCTCTCAAAACTGAGGTCTTAGGGGTTTTTTAGTATGTTTAGTATGTTTAGTATGTTTATTGGGAGGTGCTGCCTGCTTTTTTTTGACTGTGTTTTTCTTTTCGTAGCTGTGTTAAGTATTTTGCATGTTTGCATGTATTCTGATCATACTAGTTTTTCTTCCATGAGATGGATATTATGTTGTGCCCATTATAGTTCCTTAGATTTCCGAATGTGCAATAGGGACCAAAAAGGGCAAGGACCCCTGAGTTAAGCTTAAATTCACCCTATATTCAACCAGTTGTCTGGTAGTCATAGGTGACAAAGACATGTACACAGGTGAGTGCATGGAATTCTAAGGTGGCAGCCACTGAGGAATGAAATGTTTGTAGCAGCTACCTGCAAGATAGCAACAGGAGAACAGGCCTTTTCCGTAATGCACCCCCCTAATCTGTGCAGTGCTCTCCCCACGGTGTCAATGTTCTTTACAAAGATGAATACTTGGGCGGGGCTCATGAAGAGCCAGGCATAAGAACCCCAATAAAGGTACAGTCTTACCTCGGGTTGAATGTGCTTCGGGATGAGCACGTTTGAGTTGCACTCCGCGGCAACCCGGAAGTAATGGAGCGCATTACTTCCGGGTTTCGCCGCTTGTGCATGCGCAGACGCTCAAAACGATGTCATGCACAGAAGCGGCGAAAAGCAACGTGTGCATGCGCAGACCTGCCATCGCTGGTTATGTTTGCTTCTAGATGCGAACGGGGCTCCAGAATGGATCCCGTTCGCATCTAGAGGTACCACTGTAATTGATATGTTGGGCAAGTCACTTCATTTTGCTTCATGTTCATTTTTTAAAATGTATACTTATCCTACTATTGCTGTAAGTCATTGTTGCAATCACTGTATTGCACCAACATAATAATTGGCAACTACCCAAGCACACAAACTTAAATTAAAATATTTATATTCCTCTCCATGATACTCAAAGCTCTGTGCATTAAAACAATTTTAAAAAACCACTCCACAGTAAATGATGCATGATGAATTCCTTGTAAGCAAGATAAGCACTGTAGCAACACTGTTATTAAGGGAAAGTTCACAGCTTTTGTCTGTTTTTGTGACTTTTTTGTAAGGCTAAGTTAAACTGGGAATTGCATTGGGGAAACTGCCCAAGCTATCAAAGCCAAGTTACTGAACTGGTGGCTTTGAAATGCATACTTTTAGTAACATGTTATGAAGGGTTTGTAACTATTATTTATCTGTGATTTTTTTTTAAGCACAAACAGTTCTAGTTTCAAAATAACTTTGTGTGATTGAATAGACCAGTCCAGCTGTCTTGTGTTTATTTTATAATTTATAATATGGTTGTATTCTGTGCAGAGTCTGTTCTTGGCAAAGGGGTTCAAAAGATCAGCCTAGGAAACTGAAACTTAAAGGGAGAAGAATTGTAGTTACTAGGAAACCTGAAACGTTGTAGAAGTTTCTGCTCTTCTGATTGCTTAAGAAGTTGAGCGGTACAAGGTTGAAATCTTGTACCGTATATTACTCTTCTTTTTTTACTTCGCCAAACCTTTATTAGGTATTACAAGTACAGTAGCGCCTCGGCTACTTTTGGTTCCGAAAGCGGCAAACCCGGAAGTGTTTTGCTGCATGCACAGAAGCGCTCTGTCATTGCGCACGCATGCACAAAAGCGGTCCCTCTGGTTGCGGAAACCTCGGGATCTGACCGGAGCTCCAGAACGGATCCAGTCCACAACCGGAGGTACCACTGTATAGGCCATCATAAAACATCCATATATAAAAAAATTAAATATGTACAAATAGCCATGTAAAATGTATAATGACAAGGATTTTCATTGGGATTTCTTCCCACTAAATAGTGCCATTCAGCACTCTAAGAGATACTATTGGGTATTGTTACTGGCAGGTCTGTCTTGCCAAAAACTTCCCCCCTCAATTTTTGTCATCTGCATATGGCTCATAGGCTGTTGTTTTTAAAGGTGCCAGTGTCATGGGCTTAAACAGCCTTGTTTTGCTTGGAAGATCAAAAAGTTTAATCCTGTCAGCATATTTTGTGCTTTACTAAGCAATAATGGCACAATAGAGACATATGGTTTCAAGCTTCTTGCTTTGAGGTCATCTCAGGTCAGCCCAGACACTAGTAGACCTTCACAGGCATTGCTGGAAAGTTCACACTACTATATTTGTTTTGCCAAACCTTGAGAGAATCATTGACATCTTCTCCTGGAGGGACTTGAAGCTGTCTGGATGCAACACTTCTTAGAAGATAATGGACTTTAAGGAGTCCAGACATCAATAATAGTGTACACCAGATTGAATGGAAAATGAGACCACTTACTCTACACCACTGACAATACAAGTTAACAGTATCTGAGTCAAAATGCTACATGATTGTCAAGACTCCTGTTCCACCAGCAACATAAATTTCTATTCTGACCCATATTGGTCGACTACTACTCTTGATAACTCCAGTAGCTCCACTTCTGAATTGATACTATGCAGCACTAGAAATTCCCCACATCTTTGCTTCCCCCCAATATTGGTAGAGCCTCTGAGGAACACATTATCTGATCCTCAAAGTAAAGGTGTAGAAAATCCCATTTTTCTTCTCATAATGGTTTCAGATGCCTTCTTCATTGACTATACCTGCTTTGGAAGAATACACTTCACTCAAGGTTATGGAGGGCAGTCTTTACATCTGTAGAAATTTTCCATGTTGATGGGTCTGTCAAAGTTCATAACATAAGGCAACACGTGGGCTAATAATGTATTGGCAATATTTATGAAACACTATCAATTGTTTCTTAATTCATAAACAAAAGCCATGTAATTGTTTACTATTAATTGTTTACTCTTCCTTTGACGGGGACGTCTGTCTATTCGAAAATCTTGTATATCATGCATGGCACTCTGTCTATGGGGAAGGGGTTTAAAGTTGAATGTCGTTCATTGACATCTGATTGTGATGAAATGCTCTACTCACTCATGAACCTAGTGGCATTCGAAGGATTAAATCTAGAGTCAGCCTTTTGTTGATCAGATTGTTTCATGTTGTAACACAGAGGATTTTCTTTGTCTCAAAGTTCATAACATAGCAGTCTACTTCATGACTAGAAGACATCTCCCTTGAATCCTCTAGGTTCTAATCCAGGAGTAGCTACCATAGTCTACTGCCTCAGCAGTAAAATTTCCCTTAGTGTAAGAAAACAATTCCATTCCTGTAGTTGCATCATGCTTTTTAGCTTTGTTATCAGATACTTGGTATTGTCTTGCCCACCTTTAATCTTGATCTAGTTTTGACACTGCTCACCACTCTTCCACCAGTGTCAACTGCTCCATCACTCTTGGAGAAGAATCATAGAATTATAGAGTTGGAAGGTCATCTAGTCCAACTCCCTGCAATGCAGGAATCTCAACTGAAGCATCCCTGACAGAAGACCACCCAACCTCTGCTTACAAACCTCCAGTGAAGGAGAGTCCACAACCTCCCAAGTGAATCTGTGCTGTTTGCCGGTGCTATTTGCTGGTTTTCCACCAAGGCAATTTTATAGTCAACATGGATTCTCTGCCTCTGCAATCACATTCAGTAGACTTTTAATTGCCCTTTCTTTTCTGTGTTGTTAAAGATATCACCTCTGGTTGCACCAGTCTGCATCAGTCCATGATGAGACAATACCAGCTTTTTTGTTTTGTTTTGTTTATTCTCCGCATATTCCATGGTCTACAGATGATGGCAATAATTCTAGAAGTGATAACTCTTCTTCAGGCTCAGGGTCCAATGCTGATCATCCTGTGCTATCATCTTGGAATGAACAATCAGAATTTCCTTAATGTTGGTAGTGGTACAATTCCTTTATTATAGGAAACATTTGAGAGGATAGGAGGGACAATATGGAGTGAAGCCAAACTGCTTTGTTAGCAGCTTTGAAGTGACTTCCCCAGGTAGCGAGCCTGGCAGTGTGTATTGAGGTCTTGGGCTGCAGAGATGACTAAACCCTCTCTCAGCCTCACTGATGTGGTCCAAAGAAAAGCAGAGCAATACATTTGGCACTAGCTTGGCTGTAGGAGTTGCCAAAAATAAGCATACAACAAGGCACCATCCAATCGTCGTAAGGCCAAATACACGCTGGATTTGTGTAGCCCTTTCTTCTTCCAAAAATATCCTGCAAGGCAGTGGAGGCTTAGGACCAGAGTTTTCACTTCCCTCTACAGCACATGCAAGGAACTACCTTCTTGACAGTTGGACCCACTATTGATCTTATTCGCTCAATCTGCTGTAGCCTGTCTTCGTATGCAGGGGAAGTCCCTAACTCACCGAGGGTTTTAGACCCATCAGCTACCCTCACCTGGTTTAGCTGGCCAGCTGAAGTCATTTCTGGCACATGCTGACAGCTTCTAGGAGCCACAGGTAAGAGCTGAGTGCAGGGTAGGGACCAAAGGTGGACAAACTACCCCAGAAGAAGCATGACGTGCCCCCCACCAAAGCTTCTACCCCTCCCTTAGCACCCCATACACCCCTACTTCGTTGTAGGAGTGGTTAACATTTTGCAGCCTGAGTATATCATTCAGTATTGGCAAAACCCTTAGAGGACTGCATGTCAGTAGTGGGTGTGCCCATCCCATACTTTCTTGTGTACACACACACAGCAGACAGACAATACCCACCCACCCACCCCACCCACCCAAGGTTAGGGGATGGACAGGCCTAACACTCAAGGCCTGTGAATGGAAAGTGTCATTGTCCAGGATATGGTGTAGCTCATTGACATGTTGGAAAGATTTTTAGCTGGGTGCTGTAGGTGTCTAGTCATGTTCTGTCTCTCCTTTGGTTATTCCTGGATACTAGTCTGTGTTTAATGTCATTTGGTGAAGTGTTGTAGACTAAAATACCTGAAATAAATCCTTAAGTTACTCGTCTCTGAGCTGGAACAGATGCAGTTATATTGTAGGGTTGTATTTCATTTTTCACTGTAGCACTATACTTGTTGATGGTGCTGTATTTCCTGGTTTTCTTTTTACAAAGAAATAAATGAAAATCTTAATTTATCCTCTTCAATGCTTCTTCTGTTTCTTTGTGCTGAATATTAGAAGTAAATGTGTTCAGTTAAATAAACCTTGTCTGCAGGTATTGCCTTGGTGTGTCCTGCTCTTTAACAGTTCCTCAACTCTTATATGTTTGATGCTCAAGCAATTGGACAAGAACTGCATGAATTTGAAAATAATCTCATTAAAGAATGAAAAATAAATCATTCTGAATTAGTGCTCTGATGTTTATTTCATTGAACTATTCATTTAAAAACAGATTAAAAAGGTATACCCAGTTAATTAGACTGCAAACCTCTTCTCTCTCCCCACCCCCCATACTGGCACTTGTAAACATATAGGTTGTAAGTACAGTCGTACCTTGGTTGACGAATGCCTTGTGACTCAAATATTTTGACTCCCGAATGCCACAAACGTGGAAGTGAGTGTTCTGGTTTGCGAACGTTCTTTGGAACCCAGACATCCAACACGGCTTAGGCGGCATCTAATTGGCTGCAGGAGCTTCCTGCAGCCAATCGGAAGCCATGCCTTGGTTTCTCAACATTTTGGAAGTCAAACTTCCGGAACAGATTCCGTTAGACTTCTGAGGTACAACTGTATACTCTTAAGAGGCACTCCCCTTTTCTCCCTCCTCTTAGTGAATGTTCTAAGAACCTTCTACAATGTACACATATATTCTCTAAACAAAGTGTGGTTTTGGCTTTATTTTTCCCTATATATGTTTTAAAATACAAACTTGCATTTATTTTTAAATAAATTAATCAAAGTGAAATAGAAGAGGCAGAATGTACCATAACCTTTGACTGTTGATTAATAATAACTATGTTCACTAATTCTGACTTCAAAACAATGTTTTTTTTTTACTTCATAAATATTTATTTTATATGCAAACTTAATTGATAATCATCCAAAAGTATATGAGTGATCAAGTAGAGTACCTTTAAATGAGTCCTAGTTAAGGAATATTGATTGGAACAGATCATACTGGGCAAATGGCATAGGAGGAAGTACAAGATAAAAGTACCTGTGTTTGCACGTGCTGTAGAGGTTTCTTGGCAAATTGAAAGGAAGCAAGTAAAGTGAGGGGAGGTAAACTCATGTAGTTGTGTAGTACACAAATGTTGAGCAAGAATAACTCACTTGATTGGATTTACTTAACAGACTTGTTCAAGAAGCTAAATAGATAATAAAATGTATAGTGCAAAGTTTATTACCAGGCACCCAACAAATGTGAGGCATTAGGAATAGCAGATAAACCAGCACATATGAGCACAGATGCAAGTTCATTTCAGAAAGCAATGCAAAGTCCTTTGGGTTAAAAAAGAAGCTGGAACATGGCATAGTCCTGTGATGCATTTTATTGTAGGTTCTTTTTTGTACTGGGCTTTCTGCCAGAAAGGAATCCCAGTGATCAATTCAGGAACTCATTAAAGTTTATACAGTTGAAGTGATGTTACTGTAATAAGTTCTTGGGATAGGGCAGTCTGTAGATTTAAAGATACCCACTCATCAAAGGAAACATTTTCCTTTTCCTGTCCTCATATTTTCTCCCTATATACTCTAGTCAAGGAGTACCTTGTCTTGGAGTTTTCTTGTTGCTCTGGATACTTTTGGTCTTGCCAAGGAAGGCTTGGGGTTAGTGTGACTCTGACCCCTGTCCTCAGTAAGTAAAAGAACATTGTGTGCCACAAGTAGGCTATTGAAGTGACATCCTCTCACCAAGTTAGTGCCAGAAGAATGCATAGGTAGAAAACAGCTTATTAGTTCTTTGCGGTTTCATTTTCAGATTCCACTTTGAAACCTGCAGCGTAGACCAGGGGTGGATATCTAGTGTATTTCAGCTAAACCCTTACCGTTGCTTGTCTTTCAGAGGTCACTGCATGTTGGAGGATATACTTCACTGTTCTCTCCATAACAGAGGTAAACCCATTTCTGTTGATCCCATGGAGAGATATGAGAGGTTGTCCAGAGTCTCTGGTTTTCCCATGTGTTCTCTTTCAACTCGTGTCTCTTGAAATGAGACATAATAGTCTTTAAAGAGCTGAAAGTGGCTTGAGAGAGAACTCTAGCCGCATTTGCATGTAACAGTAAGGCATGAACTCTGCTGATGCACACATCCTGAATGCTGCTTCACTCCTCCCCTGTGTGAATGGCTAAACAAACCAGAATTGATATAGCTCAATGTTGGATCTGAACTGAGATTACGGATCACTAGCCAACCTTAACATATGATTTGCTGTTGGCTTACCACTCCTGGTTTGTTGGGGCAGAGTAAACCACAATCCAGGGTTCAAATGCAACACGATGGTTTGTTAACTCATTCATGCTAGGGGTGGAGCAAAGTGAGAGTGATCAGTCTGTGTGCACTAACATGCATCTTGTGCGCACTATGGTTTATTAAGCCAGGGCTTGTGCACATGTGGCCATTGATTCCCATGATGTGTGTACACATTTATTTTATCCCACCACTGCCTCTAGTCAGACATTATTAGGCAAGTTTTGGAAACAATTGAAAAGCACAGTGTCCGTTAACCCAAGGTGAAAGCGGGACATAGATGCAGTGACCCCTCTTTGGAATTTCTTTCAGCTTTCTCAAAAAACTAGTGTCTGTCTCCAGCATTTGATTGACCAACCCAATAAAAAATTAAGGGGTGGCTATTTGAGAATAATGGAGCATGTAAACAAGACTGAGACTCCAACCGTAGCTGTAGAACTGTGGAACAATGTGCATATTGTAGTTTAAAGAGGATAAAAAATAATAAGCCAGTTGTGCAATAACATATCAAAGCCAAATTGAAATACAGAATTTTAATACCAACAGGTACTTTAAAAAGTACATTGTGTTCTAGGGATATGTCTAAAAGATTAACCACCTGATCCTAAGTATAGCTACTCAGAAGTAACTATTGTTAATTAGGACTACTTTGGCCTATTTTTTCAGTTGTGTGTAAATAAAATAGGAGGGGAGGGGGGCAAAAACCAAGAAAGGTTGAGTCCTAGGGGCCAAATTAATCTCTGATTTTGATTAGAGCAGTGATACTGGAGAAAGGGGGCATTTAATTGTAACGACTCTGAAACTCTTGTTTGATAATAGTGAGGAGAAATACAGTAGCTGTCACCTATATTTTCCTTCCTGTAGAGCAAACAGAAACTGTGGTGGGGGATAAGGGAAAACACATGGGGGTGGAGGAACACACCCTGATGCTGGTGCTCGAATACAAAGCAGGCCAGGAAAGGGCTCTGATTTTTGCAGAGTGGGAGCACAATAGGAGAACCATTAATGGATCTCCCACATCCTTTGTCATTATGCTTCCAAGCCAGTGTCAAATGAGAATTTGATACATTTGAATTCCCGAGTGTATTTTAGCAAGTGTCTTAATCAAAAGAAGAGCTGCTGGATCAGGCCATCTAGCCCAGCTGGATCAGGCCCATCTAGCCCAGCTTCCTATTCTCAGAGCAACAAACCAGATTCCTGTGGGGAAACCTACCAGTAGCTGCTGATAGCCTTGTCCTCTATGAATTTGTCTAATCTTCTTTTAAAGCCTTCCAAGTTGGATGCCTCTTGTGGCAGCGGGTTAGTAATAGTAGTAGTAGTAGTAGTAGTAGTACCCTGCCAATAGCTTTTCTCCTCCACAATCAGTTTAAAAAGCTTAGACATGCTGTCTAGCAAACAATTTTAGTGAGAGATTCTGAACAATTTTTTGAACCAATGAAATAAAATGTCAAAGCATATGTATATTTATTTGGGGAAGGCAACAAATCAGATTTGCAAAAGAAAAAAAATCTAACTTGACTAGTTATGGCTTAACTGCTTGAGCAGTTTTGGGTTTCACAACCTGTGCAGAGTTGCTTGCACAAAAGTTAGTCAGAGAGCATCTTTGATCATATTGGAAACAAGGCAACTTGGGGGTTAGACATTTTGCTGTTACATATCATCAAGTTTACTATTGGTTTTCCAGATGTTGCTGAACTACAACATCAACCCTAGCAAGCATGATCAGTGGCCATGTACAATGGAAGCTATAGTTCAGCAACATATGCAGGGCCATTGTGTGTGTCAGTGGTTGTGCTTAAGCCCATTCTGCCCCTGCCCTGTTCTACCGCCTTCCGGGGCCAAAAGCACCACACATGTTGGTGGTCGCGTGTCAGTTGGATGTGCACAGAATGTTCACTGCCTGTACAAAGTAGAGAATCCAAGCAATGGCTCCTAATTTTCCTTGTTTCCTTTCACTCAAGTCACTAGTTATGGTGTCTTGTGGTTTCCACAATTTGAAGTGCTGAGCAAGTGTGAAATCTTGGTATCTGCTACTTACAAAGCAGGTGACTAGCCTTTATGGTTGCAGACAGGCTTAAGGAGGCCTGGCAGAGTGTGATGCAAAAGAAAATCCAGAAGCCAGAATGAACTGAGTTTCATAGCCATAAAGTGGATGGGACTTCATTCCTTTGTCCAGTAATGGCTGCTAATTTGAGACCCTCTTATCCCTCCTAATCAAATCTTTTTCGTTAACCCTTCCCTTAGCCTGTACTATTTTTTGTTGTTGTTGGAAAAATTATAAATGTCTGTATTATGTGAGCACACTAATTTGAATATGATTGTAGAATTTGGATTGTTTTGGTGCAGAATTTGGAAGAGTGGGGAAATGCAGAATAGATGCAGCCTTGTTTAAAGTGCATCAGTGTAATTGAAACCCCAAAGCTCAGTGTCTTACTTGGTTGGCAACTAATTTTAGAAAGGAGCTGTATTTTTGAATTGGACAACAGCTGAAGGGTTGACAACATTGTCTCTGCACACTAACACTTGCTGCACAGTCAGAGATGCAGGCAAAGGATGCTACACCTTGGGCAAGGTGATTGAGCGCGTGGTTGCTGAACAACTCCAGGCACGCCTGGAGGATGCGGACCATTTGGATCCCTTCCAATTGGGATTTGGGCCTCATCATGGGACTGAAACTGCCTTGGTCGCGCTGGTTGATGATCTCCGGCGAGCTAGGGATAAAGGTGAGAGTTGTTTCCTAGTTCTGCTGGATCTCTCAGCGGCCTTTGATACAATCGACCATAACATCCTTCTGGACCGTCTAGAGGGGCTGGGAGCTGGGGGCACTGTTATACAGTGGTTTCACTCCTTCCTCCTGGTCCGTGTTCAGAAAGTGGTGGTGGGGGATGAGTGTTCAGACCCCTGGGCCCTCACTTGTGGGGTGCCTCAGGGTTCCGTCCTCTCCCCCATGCTTTTTAACATCTATATGAAGCTCCTGGGAGAGATCATCAGGGGGTTTGGACTGGGTGTCCATCAATATGCAGATGATACCCAGCTCTACCTCTCTTTTAAATCAGAACCAGTGAAGGCGGTGAAGGTCCTGTGTGAGTGCCTGGAGGCGGTTGGAGGATGGATGGCGGCTAATGGATTGAAGTTGAATCCTGACAAGACAGAAGTACTGTTTTTGGGGGACAGGGGGCGGGCTGGTGTGGAGGACTCCGTGGTCCTGAATAGGGTAACTGTGCCTCTGAAGGACCAGGTGCACAGCCTGGGAGTCATTTTGGACTCACAACTGTCCATGGAGGCGCAGGTCACTTCTGTATCCAGGGCAGCTGTCTACCAACTGCACCTGGTACGCAGGCTGAGACCCTACCTGCCCGCGGACTGTCTCGCCAGAGTGGTGCATGCTCTGGTTATCTCCCGCTTGGACTACTGCAATGCGCTCTACGTGGGGCTACCTTTGAAGGTGACTCGGAAACTACAACTAATCCAGAATGCGGCAGCTAGACTGGTGACTGGGGGCAGCCGCCGAGACCACATAACACCGGTCTTGAAAGACCTACATTGGCTCCCAGTACGTTTCCGAGCACAATTCAAAGTGCTGGTGTTGACCTTTAAAGCCCTAAACGGCCTCGGCCCAGTATACCTGAAGGAGCGTCTCCACCCCCATCTTTCTGCCCGGACGCTGAGGTCCAGCGTCGAGGGCCTTCTGGCGGTTCCCTCATTGCGAGAAGCAAAGCTACAGGGAACCAGGCAGAGGGCCTTCTCGGTAGTGGCGCTCACCCTGTGGAACGCCCTCCCATCAGATGTCAAAGCGATAAATAACTACCTTACATTCAGAAGACATCTTAAGGCAGCCCTGTTCAGGGAAGTTTTTAATGTGTGATATTTTAGTGTATTTTTGGTTTCTATGGAAGCCGCCCAGAGTGGCTGGGGAAACCCAGCCAGATGGGCGAGGTACAAATAATAAATTATTATTATTATTACACCCTTTTTTCTCTTTCTGAGTGTGACTTGGGCAGAGTTTTCTCCTTATTCTGCATACAATTGTTGAAACATGGGCAGGCATCTCTTTCCCATGCCCTGCCTAGTGAAGAGTTTTTGGCAGAGCTGCCCCCCCCCTCCATTCTTACGCACTTCAGCTGCTTTGCTTTGAGTGGCAAAGCACATGATCAGCAATGTCTTGTGATGTATCAGTTTCTGGACTATATACAACATCAGATTGTAGGGTCAGGACTGAATGCTCCCCCACATTAAAAAAAACACAAAACATTTAAATGCACAAAAATGAGACTCATAGAGTTGTGGGTTCAAGGCCCATGCTGGGCAAAAACAATCCTGCTTTGCAGAGAGTTGACTAGATGACCCTCGTGGTCCCTTCCGACTCTATAATTCTATGAAACAAGCCCCCTCAAAGCTAGTACACATATAAAACTAACATGTAAGGCAGAAGTATTTCCCTTGCCTTTTCCCTCACATGCTAGTTAAGAGTGTGCAGGGAGTCTTTGTTCAATATTTAGTTCCTGCTCTGCACTAGTACAGTCAAACAGTTAATATAACATGATTAGTTATGAGCAGCTTCAGTGCATAAGCCCTCTGCTTGTGTTTCCAATTCACACAGAAGAAACCAGTTAAGGTGTATGATTAGGGGGATTAGGACCAGGGGACTATAAATGGGGAAGCCTGATGGCTGTCAAGTGCGCTTGATGAATGTGTGTTCTTGATATGAGTTCAGAATGTTCTTGAGTCCTGGCTGCTGACTACTTGAAGTTTGATTCAACTATGATTGCAATCTGTTGAGGGACACAGACACAAGTAGCATTATTTTGCCTTCCCACTCTTTCTCCCTGCCATTAAATCTCATTCATAATGCCACACTGTTGAAACTGGCAGAAAAGCCTGCTCTCTTCTAGATTTGGAATATTACTGAAATCTTAAAGAATTTTTTGTACATCAGCTAAGTCACTCTTTGGCTATAATTTAGTAAGCTAGTGATTTTTAGACCTTGCATGAAGCTTTTCTCACGTTCCCTTTTGTAAGCCACGCTGATTCTTATGGGAAGCTTTCTTCCGATGTGTGTTTTGAGTGTGTGGATTCTTTTATTATGTAGAGAAACAGGTCAGAATAGTATGAAAAACCAAGGCCTTCCAAGACATTTTCCAACTTCAACTTGTGTTGCCAGGCTCTTGAAATTTTCTCCAAATGAGTTATGACTGGCATTCCCCACGACCGAGAGTATAATGGAGTGCTTTGAGAGAGCCTTGTGCTCTGTTCAGAATGTTACTCAGCCTTCTAAATGAGTGGAATGCAAGTCCTACTAAGCTAATGTGTTCACCTCACCTAAGCTGCTCAAAAATTTCATTTTTTACAAATGAAATTTGTTATTTTTCTGCACATATATTTGTGGTGTCAGACAAGGAAGCTTGTCTCTATTACTAGCCTTTCTCTCCTCATTCAAATTTTTGTGAAGTTCCAGAAAAATTGAACATTGTGTCCCCTGTATATGGTTTTATATACAAAATATGGTTGAAAGAACTCAGAAGAAACTTAATGGTGGAGAGTCGACATCCATTTTTATTTGAATCTTTATGTTCGGATCTAAAAAAAATATCTGTACAGAGACTGAGTGCCATTGCATAGCACTTTTCAATTACCAGGGTGCTCATGCATCCTATGCATTTTTCAGAGTTCCGAACAATAAAGCTACCCTTTTTTCCTGCAGCAAAAGTGAGTATTCTGTTTCTCCAGGGGTGCTGTGCAGCTTGTTAACAAGAGAGCATGAATATTTCTCCACCCTGAAAGCAAAGCTCTTGCTGTCCATAACATGAGGATAGGATGTTAGCACTACATGGGGTATTGTGAGAGCATTCTGCTAAAGGGAGAAATTTGGAGTTTTGAATGTGTGCAAAAATTTTATAGATGCTCTACAAAGTTGTTGTTTTTTTAAGTCCTAGTGGGTTTATAGTCTTAACAGACACAATACAAAAGTCAATGGCTGGGGAGGGTACAGGGAGGGAGCTAATTCAAGCATTAATTATTCATAAAAGAGTATTTTAGTACCCTTAACGAAGTGGGTATCAGAAAGCTTGTGTGCGGGATATTGACTATAGTTGTTGCTGCATCTAATGATCTTGATCCTGATAATTCTGGGGTTTTTCATAAGGCCCAGGCATTGAGGCTGCTGGAATCATGAGTCCTCAGACAGAATTAAAAGCATTTTTTTCTGGGCAGTATATTACAGCAGCACCAGAGTAGGATCTTCTGTTGTGGTCTGTTTGGAGATAGGAATGGGATGTGGCTGCTTGGAAAATCAAGACAAAGCGGTTGGAGGACTGGACTTTTGGCAATGGTTTATGCCAGCAATGACTTGCTTTTTTACTTGGTAGCCTGCATGGATCTACTGATTTTTATATTAATTAGTTTATTAAACTTATTAGTCACTTGTCACCCAACTGTCTCCAAGCGACTTGCAATAAAGAAAAATATATGCAAATATGTAATTTCATCCTCTGCTTCTTACCAGACCTAAATGGATCAGAATATCAGGCTAGAATAACTCTTAAATGGGCAATTACATCTTTCCTAACTGCCTTGGCCTTTGTGCTAGCACAGGGCAGTCCAACTTTTCATACCAAGTGGGTTACAAGAGTACTTTGACACACTGCTTTGTCGTGTGGGGGCAGAGAACGAGGCCAAAATTTGGTGCCCTTCCCCCAAGTCTTCCCACTGCCTTCCCAAGCCAGCTAAGTGAGGTGCTGAGTTTGGGGAAGGAGGCATGAGGCTCTTACAGGGCCCTAGATCCCTCCGACCTCCTTCCCAAAGCTGGGAAGGCGCTAGCTATGCTTTGGTAAGGAGGATGGAGGAACCTAGGACCCTGTCAGAGTCCTCAACCCTGCTTTGGAGTGGGGGGTGTATCAAATGTTGCTGAGGGCCACAAAAAAGCCTTGAAGGCCGCACATTGGACCACCCTGTGCTAGCAGCACAGCACATTGGATGGCAGGCGTTAAGACTTCCTCTGCCCAGCTGTTACAGGAGAAACCAATCCATGAAGTGCCTGCTTCAGGTGATGTAGGATCCAAAGTGTTTTGACTTCAAGATCTTATTTTAGACCCAGTTCATGTGGCTCAGATAATGTTGGCTGGAGCGGGGAGGGGGGGGGGTTCTGCTCAAACAAGTTGGGATCCAGCCCAAGCCAGTGCCTCATAGGAACTTTATGAGTGCATAACACTACGCTTGTACAGCTCCCATTTATTTTGGCGAATGTACAGGAAAAGAAAATGGCTCTTTGTCTTGTTTGCAGAGCATTCATTCTGCATGCTGTTTTCTGTCATGTCTGCAGACCCAAGGCAGGGATGTCTTTGTATAGCTTGATCAAGGAGGGGGTTCAAACTGCACTGGCAGGTGGCTTTTCATAACACGTGTGTGGGAAGCTGTTCGTCCTGAGAGCAACTCCTACACCCATCTTCCCTAGGCATGTTCAGGTGATACCAGTGCCCAGGAGAGGTCTCAACAGATCCTAATGGTTCACACACAGAGAAAATAGCTTTTACCATAGTACACTTGGCTGGGTGGGTTTGGAAATTGTGCTTTTCCACCTCTTTTTTTTTTGTTTCCTCCTTTCCCCATTATAAAAAAAAATGGTGCAGCTTGGATTCTTAGAATAGATGCAGCCAATATTCCCTTGCATTCTTCATCATCTGTAATTTTATGAAGGATTTGAAATTGGTAGAGCATATTCTTCTGCATGGTTTTTTTTTGCTTTTTTACTGTTCTGGACTGCTAGACATGTCAATGGAAAATCCTCTATAAGACATCTGGAATACACCAGGATCCATAAGCTTTTGGGGATGAAATATGTTGATTGTTCCCCCTCTTCTGCAGAGGTTTCAGAGTTTTCTGCAGAGGTTTCCGACTTTGCGAGTCCCAACCTAAGCATATCTGTACATGGCACTTAAATCAAAGCAGATTCTCCTGCCCACAAATATTCTTTCAGTTATAAAAGTCAGATTGAAATTGTATCTGTTTTTGTTGTTACAGCACGCAATTACCATGCATAGTTTATCAGTAGAACTATGAATTAGAAAATTAGAAGTTTGGTTTTATATCTTTGTGATTAAAATCTAAAGCAGTGGTTTTATTTGCCTTGTGTTGACTCCTTGTTATAGAACGCAGTGCTGTCTCCCAGCAACCTTGACTTTTTAGACTCTTAGCTTCACAGAAGACTTTTCTTTGGCAATTTTAAAACCTACCCTAGGCATGCGTGTCTGCTGTCTTCAGGGCTGAGGATAAGCAAGTGTTGATTTTGCTTTGTCGTAGTGTTTGAGAACCCTTTGTTGTCCAAGCAGAGAAGAAATAGTTAATGTTGTGTGTAATGTGTATTTCTTAAACTGGAACTTCTTATACAGAAACCCAGTTTTCACCAAGCAAACACATTGTGGAATTGAATCATGGCTTGGACCTGAGATGTTTAGAGTCCGTATCCTCAGGCATAACCTTCCATATTGAGGAGTCTTGTACATAATAACGAAAGAGCAGTCTGCTGCTGCTGCTGCTGCTGCTGTAGCAGCAGCAGTAACAACAACAATCTGACTGGGTTGCCCCAGCCAGTCTGGGTGGATAATAATCTCCAGAAACAGGGAATAGGGATGGTGGATAGGGCGTGCCTAAATTTAGTAAAACCTGGAAATGCTTCTTAGTAGAAGTCTAAATGAACCATCTTGGTGAAGCATAAAGCACTTATTTATAATATATTATTAGCAGCAAAAAAAAATTATTGCTGAACAGCAAAATCTAAAGGTTCACTTTATATGTAAGAACAATTGAGAGATTTGAAGGTAGCTGAAATGAATACTCTGACAAATCTGCTATATAATTTAGAGGGGAAGATCAATTGCGATCTTGTGTAGAGATTGTTATCCTGTCTGAACAAAATCCCAGGATGATTTACAAATAGATGGGCATTCTTCATCACATTTGGGAAACCTTGATGTCGATGCCTTCCTTTTTTACTTGTAATGATGTGATTAATGTTGGCAGCTACCTTTTAATATTTGTCATGAAGTTTATCTATTACAGCTACATGCATATAAGTCCTGTCCCAACTTTTTGGCTATTTGTTTTGTATGGTTGTTTCTAAGCATTTTGTTTGTGGTCGTTGCAGATAAGACCTATTAAGCACTGCTATGCTCGTATTCATACTTTATTTATTTACTTACTGCTATTTCATTCCTAACCTTGCAAGTACATGCAGAAAATACTACAAAAGTTGTGTGATGCATTCTAGATTTTTGTGATTTGTGTTTTTGTTTGATTTTTCTAAATTATTCCAAGTTACATATATTTTATTACAGTAGCTAAGTGTTAGAAAAACCCATTTGCATCAACACAATCAGAGGAAGTTGGCTTGGTATAAAAGGCTAACAATTGTAAATGTGAAACAGAAATATATGTGGTCTGAAGAATTGCATGAAAATGAAGAAATAAAAATAACTGGTTCATTTTTAAGATAATGCATTAACAATAGTAGAAACCCCTAGACTGATCAGCTGTGATGATGTGATGTCATGAGATGCTTACTAACATTCTATTTGTTGAAAGATGTTATGAAGTGATGCCATCCCAAAATGTTGTCAGTTTGCAATAGGGGTTCTCTTATAGTGATTACTTTGGGAAGTACACCACTTAAATAATTTGTTTCTAAAACACTGTGTGTGTTGCAGAGAGACACCATCATCTTGTATTGTTTGACCCATACCTTAAGATCTAGAAGGGCTTCCTTGCTTTAGTGCCTGCCAGTAAAGGCAATTAGACTGATGAGGGTTGATAACTGGACCTTCTGATGGTGGTTCTGAAGTTATGGAGAACAAATACAAAGAGCCTGAAGGCACCATTTCTCTCAGTATTTAAGAAGGCTTTAAAAGCCTATATTTTTTCAAAAGCTTTTGATTAGGGTGGGTATGCCTAATTTATTTTATCCTGATTTTGATAATTTTAATATTTATTACAGTCATACCTTGGGTTGCAGACACTTCAGGTTGCGTTTTTTCGGGTTACGGACCCGCCGAAACCCGAAAGTACCAGAACAGGTTACTTCTGGGTTTTGGCAATCGCACATGTGCAGAAGCACCGAATCGCAACCCGCGTGTGTGCACGTTCACAATCCGAGCATCCACTGTACTGACTGTGTTAAAAGGTTGCGTGAAATGGATTTGTATTTTAAAATATTGTAAGCCACTTTATTGAGGCTGCGTATAAATCCATTAAATTAAATTAAATTAAATCTGAGGTGGAGTATATTATAGATGGTGAAGGGGAGAGTTCATACCTTTCCATTAAAGTGGTTTCGAAAGACTAATGTCAGTAGTGCTGTTGAAAAATATTCATAAAAGAGCAGCCTTTGGCTATTTGTTGTGAGCATGGCAAGCCAGCAAAAGAAGCAGCTTTTTATCACAATCTTTTAGCTGTCTATAAAATTCATTATTGGAGTTCCCTTCTTTAAAAACAAAACCCCAGCTGAAGGAGGGAGAAATACATATTTTGCAGTATTTGAAGTAATTTAGCCTTCTTTCACCTACTCTTTCTTTAGTTGAACTGCAGGAGTAGTAAAACAAAAAACAAAACGCCAGTATTTGCTTTGTTTTTGTTTTTAAATTGTGGATCTGTTTGTCAACTTGGGCTCCTTTGGGAGGAAGGGCAAGATATAAATTCAGTAAATAAATAAAGCATTCTGCTGGATCACAGAGTGGCCAAATATTGGCCTGCACCAGCGCCTCCACCCTTCCTTGTATCCTTAATCTAATTCTACTCATTTAGTTAGCTAGCTATCCCGGTAGTTAGTTTTGTTTGTTTGATTGATTGATTAATATACCACCTTTTTTATAACATCCCAGGGCGGTTCACAGAATAAAATACAGGATAAAAACATGAAAATAAATAAAACAAAACAGCAAAACAATACCCCACTCCCACAGACACATTTTAAATGCTGTAGAATATTAATAAGCCAAAGCCCTCGTTGAAGAGGGTCGTTTTTACCGGGCACCTAAAATATATATAATGAAGGTGCCAGGCGAACCTCCCTAGGGAGAACATTCCACAAAGGGAAGCCACTGCAAAAAAGGCCCTCGTATTGCCCCCCTCCAGACCTCAGATGGAGGAGGCACACAAAGAAGGGCCTCCGATGATGAACGCCGTGTCTGGGATGGGTTTCTATGGGGAGAGACGGTACTTAAGGTATTGCGGTCCTGAACCATTTAAGGATTTATAGGTCAAAACCAGCACTTTCAATCAGGCCCAGAAACTAATTGGCAGCCAATGCAGTTGGTGCAATATGCTCAGACTGTCTTGTCACTGTGAGCAACCTGACTGCTGCATTGTGCACTAGCTGAAGCTTTTGAACCATCTTAAATAAAACAGTTCACTTACCTATAATCTTTTCCTGTTTTTTCCCCCTGCTTAGGAATGACCTAGAGGCCTTAAATACATTTCTGCATCCTTTGGGCTCTACAATCGAGAGAAGCTCCCTGAAAGCACTACTCATTAATGTTAAAAGGAAACTACCTCAGCACACGGAAGGAAAGGTGGAAAGACTTGCAATAAAACAAAACAGTTTTTCTGAATAATGTGTACTTGCAAAGTCTCCAGGAAACAAATTTCCATATTTTTTTCAGTATTAAGATGGGAAATTCAAACGGATTTGACTGACGGGCTCTGTCAAACCAAGAAGCTGTTAAATCTGCTGATGTGAAGGCTCAGTGGCTCTTCAAAGAAAGACGTCTCTGTTAACAATCACTGTTGAACAGTGATTTTGCTCATCCCCTCCTAATACTATTTGAAGCAGTTTCTAACTATTATATTACTTTGAGAAAAATTAAGTTCCTTCAGTGTAAATTAATGTTAACGTCAGGTGTCAAAAATGTGTTGGCAGGAAAACTGCAACAGATTGTTTTGGTTTTTTTGTTTTGTTTTGCCCCCTGCTTTGAAATTGTATCTTGAGTGCACACAATAGAATGCTAAGTGGAAAATAAAGTATTTTTAAAAAACTATCATAGCTAGCTTTTACAATTATAGTTTGTAATAGCAGCAGTGCTGCATTTGAACACTGAATAATACAAAGACAGTAAACCTGCTGCCTTTCTCACTGCTGACACAAATTACCTATCTTTTTTGTTTTTGAAATGCCTCCTATGAAAATTATGTGCATACTCTACTACTGCTACACATAGATCTATTTCCAAGGGAGCAATTCAAGAGGAGGGATTGTTAATTCAAGGAACCTTTGGTCAAGTACTTCCTTATGTATTGCTGCAGTGCACAAGAAAGTAAAATGGACTACAAGCGGCGCTTTTTGCTTGGCGGGTCCAAGCAAAAGGTGCAGCAACACCAGCAGTATCAAGTGCCAGAACTAGGCAAGACTCTGAGTGCACCTTTAGCATCTCCAGCCACCACATCCCCTCTGATTTCTCCGGCTGCTGCTGGCGGCTGCAACCATGCGACTCCAATTGCAGACATCCAGCAGGGAATCTCCAAATATCTGGATGCACTCAATGTATTTTGCCGTGCAAGCGCGTTCCTTACAGATCTTTTCAGCAGTGTATTTCGGAACTCGCACTATTCTAAGGCAGCTATGCAACTGAAAGACGTGCAGGAACATGTCATGGAAGCAGCAAGTCGACTCACAGCAGCAATAAAACCAGAAATAGCAAAAATGCTCATGGAACTGAGTGCTGGAGCAGCGAACTTTAAAGATCAAAAGGAATTCAGCCTACAGGACATTGAGGTGAGTTAACACTGATATCACTGATTTTCTATCCATCTCCTTAAATTGCCTGATATCTGCAAGACCTGCAGAGAAGGTTTAAGCCAGGGATAGGGAACATGTGGTCCTCCCAGATGCTGTTGGACTCCCCGTCAGCTTCAGTGAGCACAGCCAGTGGACAAGTACAGTGGTACCTCTGGTTGTGGATAGGATTCGTTCCGGAGGTCCGGTCGGATCCCAAGGTTTCTGCAACTCGAGGACTGCTTCTGCACATGCACGCGTGGCGAAACCCGGTAAAATACTTCCAGGTTTGCCACGCATGCATCCCAAAGTTTACGTAACCAGAGGGTTAGGTAAACAGAGGTTCAATTGTATTATTGAAGTCCAACAACATGTGGAGGAGCCCATTCCATTTTTGTGCTGTTTTAGTGAAGATAGAAAAAGTATTAATTATACATCTGCACCTTTCTTATTGTCTGCCTGGTGTCTTAAAATGACAGTGACAGCCTTATATTTTTAAAACAAAAAATTGAATTGATATGGTATATTGCAATATCTTATCTAATAATCTGAGAAAAAAATCCTCATATACACAAGAGAAGCAGCCGTTTAAATGTACAGTGTTTTGTGGAATCTTAAACACAACTGTGGACTAGAGTCCACTTCATCAGATGACTAGAGTGTGATCTTTTGTTGGCAAGGTATACACACACATAGGAAAGAAAAATGTAAACAGTAAGTTCAGAGGGAAATAAAGTATTTGAGAATTACATTGCAGCTTAAATGTATATAAAATAAGCACAGGTACCGTTCAAAAACCACTATTGATTATTGTGTCTGATTGGAAAGCCTTTATTGAAGAGTGGTGTAAAAACCCATTTAACCGATATCTAATCTTTGAAGCACCATGGTGAGTATAGCTAAATGTAACTATGGTACTGCAGAGTCCATTCACTTAATGGATAGCTTAGGCATTCAAAGGAGCAATGAGTTTAAAAATACAAGCATGGAGATTCAGGATGGAGATTCAGGAACATGACACACTTTTGGAGGCTTACGGAATCCAATGTATTCCTGAATGCCCTTGGGAAGTTTCTAGTTAGCATGGCTGGCTTTGTCCTGCAGGATTCCATCTTGTCTCCTATGCTGTTTGATATCTATATGAAGCCATTGGGGAAAGCCATCTGGGAATTTGGAAGAGAGTGCTTTCAGTATGCTGTGTTTCTCCTAGTCAGGTGAGGTAGTGGAAGTGCTGAGCTGTAGTCTAGAATTTGCAATTGAGTGTTAATAAGCTGCAGCTCAGTCCCAACAAGATAGAGGTGTTGTGGGTATGTGGGGGTTTTTGGTTCAGGGCGGGGGGGTGTGGATTCAACCTGTTATTGACAGAGTCATAATCCTCTAGAAGAGTAGGGTGCCAGGATGCCTTTGGAGGCAGCCTTTGAAAACTGCCTAGAAGCAACAGTCAGCTCAGAATACAGCTGCTAGGAATTTAATTGGGGAAGATCATTCCAATCATATCTGCAAAGTTTTAGAAGGGGATCACTTGCTACATGTCCACCTCTGAGCCAAATTTAGGGCGCTAGTGTTTCGTTTTAAAGCCCCAAACAGTTTGAACCTAGATATCTCAGAGCACTTTCTCCCATATCAGCTGACTTGTGCTCTGGCTGATGTGTTTTGAAAAAGGATTTTGTGTTTTTAAGAAAGTGAGCTTAGCTGAATTATCCAGTAGGATTGCCATTGTTAGCTACATCTTGAGGGGTTTTGTGTGTGTGTTCCTGTCACATCGTCTTGCCTTTAAGTATTTCTGCAGTAAGTAAAAAAGACAGGTGTCACTTTATTTTGGTTGCATAGCTGCAGTTGCTTGTGTCACATGTGCTACTTTGCCATCTGTACAGGACATGCATAAGTAGTCAGATGCAGGACATTCTTTTGGCTCAACTAAATATACATACAAGTTTTTCAACCTGTTGGTGGGCTTTTGCTGTTAGAGAACAGCTTCATGTCTGAGTGGGGTTTTGAATATGGGTCTTCAGCACTCCAGTCACCACACTGGCACACTCATTTCTCAACTAGATAGAAGTGATAAACACTGTTAAAAGCAGCTTTTGTCCTGCTAAGCCTCTGTTGTTTCTTAGGGTGTATTTCAATGTGGCATGAGGCAGAAATATCTCATTTGTACTCGCTTGTATCACAACATTTCCATGACTTGTCCAAAGCCTGGAGATGTGTCTGTCTGTCTCCACCCCCTGGAGGGGGAAAGTAGTGATGCAAAATACGTGCATCTTGCAGCTTTGAATGACAGTCACGAGTGCAAGTCATTTATGCTTCTGACCTGCATGATGTCTAAAGCTGCCCCCAAGAGTGTTCACCTACTTCCCTATTATTTTCTCTTGGTAGCATGTTGTAAGCAAGATGATGACATTCAAAAGCCCTTACAGGGTTGTCTTTTTAAATTGGGGCTGCATGACATGTTATAAAATTTTCAGGTACACAGTATCAGTACTGCCTGTTCCCAGAATGCACAGCACAAAGTTTGAGGCAAGCACTATACCAGTATGCTGCAGAAATCCAGGCCCCAGGATACATCCATTGCTTACATATGGAGCCAAAAATGTATGTGAACACACATGTGTCACAATTCAGATTGTGTAACAGATAATAAAATTGACCTTGAGATGGAAAAGAAGCAGAGAGAATTTCATCCTAGTTCTATATTGTTACATTATAAAACACTCAATGGACACTTTAGCTGGTGTCCACAAATCTGCTTTGTTCAGCAGCACAGGAACACAGAAATCTGCCTGGTACTGAGTCAGACCATTGCATTTAGCTCAGTCTTCTACTACTGAGAGCAGCTTCCCAACATTTTAGATAGGGGAGACTCCTAGCCCTACATCCCTGCCCCTGAGTTCTTGTTTGTGCTGCAGTTTGGTGGAAGTGAGAAGCAGCAGCAGTTTCTTCCATTTGTTGATTATGTTATCCAGGCTTTTGTGTAAATGTGAGAACAACTCCCTTCACCTGTGTTAGGTATGGATGGTGAGCACAGAGGCTGGCTCTTAAACCATACCAGTCTACACCACTGCTGCCCCCCACCCCCTTTAGTTATAATGTTTTAGAAAGGGAACCAACACAGTAGATTTGTTTTTGTATCACTTTTTAGAGTTGTACTTTCTGCAATCTTGCAAAATAGTCTGCAGTACTGCAAAAATGTGTTCTTGCTGTTTGCCTTAACCAGTGGCCCCCAGAAGAAAGGAGTTTTTCTGTTGGAGTGTGCTCTGGAGTCTCATCAGTTTCAACTTTTAAAATAAGCTTTACTAATAATTTGAGACAAGTAGCCCTTGGCCTAAATAAACTGAATTCTGTAAGAACCCAGAATCAGAGTGTCATTCTTTCCATAAGAATCGTATTGACAGGCTTAACCATTGCAATATTTTTTTTACGTGTGTGTGTCTGTGTGTGTGTGTATGCTAGCTGAATACTTCTTAAAATAAGGAAACTGCACTGGAGAGGCCAGTCGGCATACCTAAACTGTTCAGTTTAAACTTTGTACAAAGAGGGGAAATGATCGAATCATAAAGGAATGCTGAAGGGAGACTAGATGGAATGGGCAGGGAGGGGGAGCCACTACCACCAGCAGTTCTGCTTAAGTAGAATTAGCTGTTAGCATTTTGACAAACTCAGCCAGTAAATGAATTTATTAAAAGGGGAAACGTATTCTAAAAAGAAGTCACATATCTATTTGCCTTATTGAAATACTTATTTAAATTTATTTAAAGCATTTTTATCCCCCTCTTCAGCTGAAACAGGCTGTAGAGCAAGTTACAGTTATCAATGATAATACAGTCTCTGTCCTTGGGTATACAATCTAAAAGGCACAAAAGGAAAAGGAATTGGTAGGGGTGGGGAAACAAGCTCTTAGTTACAGAGAACTGTGATTTACTGGTCTTTTAGATGGAAGGGGCCGTGGAGGCCCATGTCTCCCTCTCTTATAGCCTGACTGAACGGCTGCTTGTGCATGCTACATACTCCAAAAATGAGGCAAGCAAATGTACTTTACTGCAGTTATTGTGTCTAGTGCATTTAACCACAGAATCCTCAAAATACTGGGTTGTAGCCAACTAAGTTCTACTCAGAGTAGACCCATTGAAATTAATGGACATGACTAACTTAGGTCATTGTGTGGGAGGAGTGGCAACTCAGTTAGATCCCTCAATATGCCACACAGGATGGAGCCTTCAGTGTAAGTAACCACTGCTTCATTTTGTGCTTTTATTAATTTTTAGATTAGATGTAGGGTAATAATGTATTTGTATGAATGTCAATTAGATATTTTCACATGGGAAAATTTAGTTCAAACACTAGAATACACTTGCAAATAACTGAATGGAAGAATATCCTTTTGTTTTTGTTTTTTTAATTTCATAGGTACTTGGACGATGTTTCTTGACAGTGATGCAGGTTCATTTTCAGTTTTTATCCCAAGCATTGCAGAAGGTCCAACCAGTGGCTCATTCATGTTTTACGGAAGCTGTAGCTCAGGAAAGAAAGAATTCTAATATGGCTGAGACATCCAGTGCAAGTCCCACAATTGAGCTAGAAGAAGCTGTGCGGTCATGGAGAGGAGCGGCTGAGGTAAAGATGTAATTGCTGTGTTGCTGGATCTGGTCAACAGTCCAAAATTCAGTGTTCTGTCTCCACCTAGGTGCTGCTAGGTAGCTCCCAAGCATAGCCTATTTATTTATATTTCATAAAAAATGTATACTGCTTGATTGTAAGAAAAAAACTCAAAGCAGCTTTAAAAAACCCTCAAGGGCTTGAAAGTGGTAACATACATTTAGTTCTGGCAAAGTGGCTTTACTTTTCATAGTGGTGGTAACTTGCAGCTTGTGTGTTGCTAATCTTTTGGTTTCTAAAACTACCAAAAGACTGAAGAATTCTACAGAAAATCAGGCCTTTGGCTACAGAATGATAAGCTAGAGGTTCCAGCAAGCCACCATGAGGTTGGGAGTATAATGTACTCCGTAAAGTCAAGTGGTATCTCTAGCTGCATTAGGGAATGCGCATATATTGGTTGAATTTTGTACATTCTCTTACCTTCATGCATAATTCCCAGCTTACACTCATCTTAACATTTATATGTATTTTTAATGTGTTGGTATCTGTAATTATTTGTTAATTTAATTAAAGTAATCCACATACACAAAGTTCTCCCTCCCACCTCGACAGTAGTGCTGGCTACCATAATGAGGGTTTGTTAACAAGTTTGTTTAAAAGATTGCAGTCCCCCTGCTGCATCTCCCCCTGCAATGAAAAATCAGTCATACAAATCTGATGATTAAATTGAGAACTTTAACTAAATTCTGAACCTAAATTAAATAACCCACTTCCCTTCCTGTTTGCTTTCACCATAGTGACTGTGGGGCTCAAAAGTTTATTTTGCCACTTTTGAGCCACTGCTATTTTGTCTTATCCGTTTTTTGTGTCCTCTTTGAAGGCCACATCACGGCTACGAGAAAGGGGTTGTGATGGCTGTTTGGCTGGAATCGAGGTCCAGCAACTCTTCTGCTCCCAGAGTGTGGCAATTCCTGAGCACCAGCTAAAAGAATTGAACTTGAAAATAGACAGTGCTTTGCAGGTTAGTTATATCTTTATATCACCATTTGGGTGAGTATGGAATAAAATATGTAGGGCAGTCTGAGGACTTAAGTAGGGTTGCTGCTGAGCAAGTCCTTTTTAATGAGAGCTTCTGTGCCAACAGCAGAGACTGCTGACATTCTGGAAGCTTTAGCTGCCCCCTCAGCTAAGGGAGGGTGTGATTGATCATGGGGAAGATGTTATTTTCTCTTTTAGGTTAGCAAGGTTTTGTGATGATATTGGGTGGTGGTTGTTTTAAATTCAGGTATGTGATGCATTAAACATTTATCTATTTAATATCAGGCATATAAAGCTGCATTGGAAAGTTTGGGTCACTGTGAATATGCGATGAAGGCTGGCTTCCACTTGAACCCAAAATCTATTGAAGCCAGTTTGCAGGTAAACCCCCCCCCCAATCTTCTTCCAGCAAAGATGTTTACTGTAGATAAAGCTGAATTGCTTGCATATGGATTTCTCCCTGATACATTGCTTTGGTGTTCTGTCTCTAAAGGGCTGTTGCAGTGATGCTGAAGCCCAGCAGACTGGCCGGAGACAGACCCCTTCTCAACCCATTCAGTGTGAGCTCCCCACAGTTCCTGTTCAGATAGGTGCCCACTTCCTAAAAGGAATATCCTTTAATGAGTCGGCGGCAGATAACCTGAAGCTCAAAACGGTAAGTACCCCAAATCTGTATCAAACCCAGTAATATTTTCTTTGTTGGTAGCAAGCTCCGTGTTGATAGATATGCAACGCAAGCATTTTAAACCTTGTCCCACTTTAGCAAGTTTATTCAGTAAATATTTAGTGTTTTGGTATTTAAAAGATACTGGATTGCAAGCGAAACTGTGTTCCAAAGGCTAATGGTCACATTCAGCCAATTGTAGCCCTTCTGGCTGAAGGGACTAACAGCCCCGGTGATGCATCTTTTCTGCTTTGTGTCTTGTTTCCTTAAAGCTTACTGGCAGCATTCTCCAAAAGTTAGAGGCAGTTTTCTTAAATGCTCCTCCTTCCCCTCCATATGCTGGCTTGTTTTGTGTACAGTGGTACCTCTGGTTGCGAACGGGATCCATTCTGGAGGCCCATTCGCAACATGAAAAGAGCGCAACCAGCATTGCTTCTGTGCATGTGCGTGATTTCATTTTGCGTTTCTGTGCACGCGTGAGCAGCGAAACCCAGAAGTAGCCCTTTCCGGTACTTCTGGGTCGCTGCTGGATGTAACCTGAAAGAACGTAACCTGAAGCAGACATAACATGAGGTATGACTGTATACATGTTGATTCTGCTTGTCATGAAGTGCCTCCTCACTTCTCTCTGAAGAGGTGAAGAGAGACAGAAGACAGATCCTCACATATGGCCACAACCAAGAGCAAAGTCTCTCCTTGCAAAGTTCTAAGCTGCTGTAACTATGATGATGATGTTGGCACAGTCTTGTTGCACTGGAGTTACCTGTTCCAGAGCATCTAGTTCTTTGTCAGCCACATTTTTGCAGTGTATGGAATTGATTGGCCTGGTTTAGTATGGAAAGAAATCGGCCACAGCTCAGTGGCTTGAAAAAAGGGAACTGTGATTCATGATAGAGGATTTGGGCCACTATTTGGTGCAAGAGGTTTCCTGCAAAGATAGGTTTTGAACCTTCAGCATGGTGAATTGTTCCATAAAAAGTTAGCGTCAAACAGGATTGTCCTAAATTTTTTTTAAAAAATTACTATCATTTTATCCCTCTTTTCAGACAGTTGTCTTCCAAAATGACATATTGGTTTTAAAAACAGCTGGGATATCTTATTGGGCTTACAAAGGCACACTCAATGGAAGGGAAGTGGAGAGATAGTGTAGGAGGGAGGCCAGTTCTTTAAGGCCAGAAGGAAGTGGGTGAGCTATTTATAATCCAGCTGGGGCCAGGATGACCTTCCCTTGTTCTTCTTCTCTTGAATAGCAGTTGGTGACTCTTGTTTCTTTGGCCGATGGTTGGGACCAGAGTGTCCTTTCCATTTGCTTCTGCAGTCCCAGGACAATTGGCAGCGGGACCCAAATATTCTGTCTGGCAGGGAGGAAGACACAAACTTTTTCTCCGCACCGGATGAGACCAGGCTACTCTCCCCCTTATAATGATGTCCTTTCTGGGAGTTGTGGAGAAGCAACCTCCCAAGGGCCTAGGCCAATGGCAGTGGCCAGAGTATGTTGCCTTCAACTCTGAAATTCTTAAGCAAGCTGGTAGTTGGGTTAAGACTTTATTTGGTTCTCATATGAAGTTTTAAAAATACACATACATATTTTAACACTGTGAACATCTAAGCCTCCATTCTCCAATATGTGGCACGTACCATGCATATTAGAAAATCCATGCATCCGATGAAGTGGACAATAATCTATGAAGACCTATTCTATAATTTTTTTAAAAAAAATTTTTAGAGAGCCACAGCACTCTTTGTAATAATAGATCTGATAGCCCCCGCCTCTCTTCTTCAGCAGCCTCCCCTTTATTATCATTCCACATATTCTCATGCTACTTCTAATAAGCCTTTGGAACCCCAGCCCTGGTTTGCTGTGTGTTTCCTCCTGAATTCAGGGAATCTACACAGATATAGTATGAAACAGAGATATCACCATTGGAATGAGGGTGCTGGTAACCACTGGAAACAGCAGGCGCAGGGGGAAGTGTTGGGCTAGAACCATCATAATTTGAACACTGATTTAAGTAATAACTGCAGTCATCAGTATTTATGTAAGGTGTTTATATATGGCTTAATTACCAAAGTGCCTGCATGCATGGTGGGGGGAGTGGGGAAAGGGTATCATGACTTGCTTACTTCCTGCATAGCAATCTTGTTTTGTGTTCTTGTTTTTGCAGCACACGATGATACAACTAATTAAAGAAGCTGGCTGCCATAATGGAGTGACCCCAAGGGATGACTCTCCTGTGACTGAAGTGCTGAACCAAGTTTGCCCTTCTACATGGCGGGGCGCATGTAAGACGGCTGTACAGTTGTTGTTTGGCCAAGCTGGGCTGGTAAGTAGCCATGAGTGCACAAGTGTTGATTTTAGAATACTTAAAACGTTCTTTACAGCTCCAAGGATATCTCAGGGCAGCTTCCAAAATATTTGCCCAATATAATCTCCTTCAAGCATAATTTAAGAAATAAAATAGTGTGTTTATCGATTTGGTGCCAAGATTGTTCAGGTAGCCTTTCCTGCCCTCATTCTTGGTCTTCTCTGGTGCTGCCAGGTAGTGAGTCTGCTTTGGTGCTCTGAGGCAAGGCAGTCGGGTCAAGCACCTGGAGCTCACTCAGCCCATTATGGTGAGGGGGCATGTCTCCTTTGCTGGCAGCAGGTAGTTGCAAGGTGGCAGCTCCAATTGAGGACCTCTAGAGCCAGGTAATGGTACTGAGCAGTTGGAGCATACTCAGCTCATGGATGGAAACGATCTTCCTTTGCTAGCAGTTTCCAGGCAGAAGGTCTTCTGAGGCAAGGGAGTCAGGCTGAACAGCTATGTGAGGAGAGTAAAAAGGGGACAGCTGACATGCGGCAAATATAATTTAGTTCTGAAAAATGTATGGGTCATCATCTATATGTTGGAACCTGTAGCTGATGGTTGCGGTGTAGAGTGCTTTGTTTTGTATGCCAGTCAGTCACCTGTGTCCTTTTCCAGGATACCCCATTCCATATCTCCTCCTTCCCCATCTGTTTTCTTCCTCCTAACAGTCAGTATCCCATGGCCACTGAGCACAACCAACTCATGTTGGGCGTTTTTCATCCCCATCCCCAATAGGCTTTTGTACCTCTACAAACCTTGGGATTTGCCCCAGCCTGCTGATTCCTTCCTCTTGTGCATGGATGGTGCAGATTTGGCTCCATACAGATCCACACTCAATATTTGTATATAAGATGATGCTATTAATTGACCAGCTTCTCCGTTATCCCTTTTGTTTTGGGGAACTTATATTCCACAGAGTAAAATATTCCCAACCTGAAGTTCATTGTTTGCATATTTGCCTGTGTGGAATCACACGAATCGCTATCTCCATCTACCTTATTGCACAAGATCCTTGACTCCAATGAATAAGAGGCATTGCAAGGTTTGGGTAGTTTTTCTTTGTCTGCTCAGTCTCAAAGTAACTCTGGTCACTGTAACCAAGAGCTGAGTTGTTGTAGCAACTGGAGTGTTAGGTTTAGATTCAGGGGGGAAATGCCACTCAGAGCACCTTGGAGGAAGGTATAACATAAGCAATAAAACAAGTGTTTGAGATTTGAAATTGTTGCCTTTGTGTAGAAGAACATGAGAAGTACCAGTGCTTGGTTGAAAAGAAGGAATAAGTGCAATAGGGCCTTAGTTGTAGTAGCAGGGGTAAGGGGTGGTTTGCCTCCAAGGGTACCAAGCCAAGAAAGTTAGCTGCTTCACCTGCAGAAATCATTGCAGTGTGTTCTTTTGCTGTCTTTTCTGAGAAGAAATCCATGTTGATGGGAAGTCAAGGAATTGGCCCCCCAAATAGTGCTGCTGCTTCTATTTTGTGGTTTTGTACTGTGCAACAATTATGATTTCTTTTAAACTGGAATTTCCCATTTTGAAAATACTGCCTGTGCAGACTCTTAAGAAATCTGCTCTTGCCATCAGTCTTCTCATTCACATTTTTGATATGTGATGTTGGCCCAAGTCATGTGATAATGTGACTAGAGCAGGGACTTCAATTAGATGGACAGAAACTGCCACAGACTCCTCTTTTTTGCTGGATAGGAGCAGTGATATCTGCATGTTTATGTTCTACTTGCATTGCTTCTAATTTGGTGTACCGATGAGACATTATCTTCCGTTGTTTAGATTGTCCTCTAGGTGGGTGTTATGGAGGAAACATCTGTAAAGCCAGAACAATGGAAGTCGGGAGTCATTTCCCAGGCTGGGCGTGAGAAATGGCTGTACTGTGAGATTAGCTTGTTTAGATAAATGAAACACAAGGAGTTGGTAACGTGCTTCCTCATCCGTTGAAATGCTGTTGGCATATACTACAACGCCACTTAGAAATCCTGAATATTGAGTGGTATATAACTACCTGAAAATATGGAAAATAAATACCACTGATACATACACTCCCACAATTGAACTTTAAGATCTCAAGGCTTCATTGGGTATGGAGGAGAGCCATTAAATGTATGGGCATTGTGCAGGCAGTGTTTCCACTAGATCATAGAATAGGACTTCTGAACTGGGCTTTTCTCTATTGTTCTTTATGAGACCTCAGTCTCCCTGTCCTATGCTGATAGCAAGGAAGCTGTTCCTTTTTATAACATTCCAAATTTTGCAGCACCTTAACTGTCCAGATAGAATGCAGGATAATCTTATTGTGAAAACTTGTTTTATAATCATAGGTAGTAAATTGAGAGGGTAGAACTATAAAATGGTTTACTAGATATCAAGTAGTTGCAGCCTCCCAAAAGGAGGACAAAAGGAAAGGCCCAGATCATGTGCAGCTGAAAAATCTTTAGATAAGCCTTCCTCTTTTTAGTTAACAGTGGCCTTTTCAGATGTTACACTGTAGGATTTATCAGAGTAAATGTGAAACGATTCTTCTACACCCACGCACCCCAATTAAAATTCCCTACACGTGCCCCTCTTGCTTGCCTAGTGGTTGAATGCATTAGACTGATGTCCAGCCCCTGTAGCAGTGGGGTGGTGCTTTCGCTAGTTTTAGGGAGTGACATCTAACTCTATCGCTTACTGCTTTTTTCTTCTTGAATAGGTCGTTGTGGATACAGCACAGATTGAAAACAAAGAAGCATATGCACCACAAATCAGTTTAGAAGGTTCCAGAATTGTGGTTCAAGTCCCATCAACATGGTAATTATGACTTACTACTTCGGAAAACTCGGGCAAGCTTTAAATAAACAAATAAATAGGGACATTAATTTTTGGAATGAAAGTGAGTGTTGTTGACAGGAGATTTGTTATTAAAAATTGTTTCCTTAGGTGCCTGAAAGAAGATCCTGCAACAATGTCTCTGCTGCAGAGAAGCCTGGATCCAGAGAAGACTTTGGGACTAGTGGATGTGCTTTATACTGCAGTGTTTGACTTAAATCGTTGGAAGGAGGGAAGGTAGGTATGATTTGTTCTGCACTCTTACCACATAAGGGTTATGCACAGATGATGCCTCATTCAGGAACACTCGGTCACATGTGACAAGAGAAGATGGCAATAACAAGTTTCAGCCAAGGCTACCAGGTCTTAATGTTGAAGGCTAAGTAGTGGGAATGTAAAAGGGACGCGGGTGGCGCTGTGGGTTAAACCACAGAGCCTAGGACTTGCCGATCAGAAGGTCAGCAGTTTGAATCCCCGTGACGGGGTGAGCTCCCATTGCTTGGTCCCTACTCCTGCCAACCTAGCAGTTCAAAAGCATGTCAAAGCGCAAGTAGATAAATAGGTACCACTCTGGCAGGAAGGTAAACGGCGTTTCCGTGCGCTGCTCTGGTTCGCCAGAAGTGGCTTAGTCATGCTGGCCACATGACGCGGAAGCTGTAAGCCGGCTCCCTCAGCCAATAAAGCAAGATGAGCGCCGCAACCCCAGAGTCTGCCACGACTGGACCTAATGGTCAGGGGTCCCTTTACCTTTACTAGTGGAAATGTACTGGTAGTAGTACCTGGGCATGGCTGGGCATCTGCTGAAGCCCCACTGCCTCAAGAGGACTGAGCTGGGGCAGCTCACAGCCCCAGTGGGTAGATAGGAAGCTGCCATTTTGACATTCACACAATTCCCCAGCGTGACATATTGTTGGGCACTGTGGGAGGAAAAAAAAAAAGAGAAGCAGATTGCCACCACTGATAAGGCTGCAAACGGGAGGCCTTGTGAGATTCAGATAGCACCAGGAACTGGATGGCACCCCACCTTACTTGTAGGTACAGAGCAAAGCTGCTGCAAAACTTTGTAATGGTGAAATGCTGCTTCTTGTTAGTATGTGCTCACAAAAAGCAGCTATAATGTGAGCAGAAGGCCAGAGCAAACCTGAGAAATTTGCCTTGTTATTAGACTGAGTAGGGCAAAGATGAGTAAGCATAGTGCAGTTCTCTTTCCTTTTTAAAGGATAATTCCCCGACCTTCTCTTTTTCAAAGGAAGGAAGGCAGATCAGGGGAATTGGAAAATTTAGGCAGATCAGTGGCTGGAAATAGGTTCCATCAGATTGCCAAATAAATTATAAGCACCTGGAGGAAAATAAAGTCAGTCCATACCTAGATGCGTTTAAGCTCAGATCTTAAGACTTGACCATCAGCATGCAGTGAGTTCAGTGGACTTTGATGCAAGCTCTTTATGTAATTGAGAAATATGGCCTGTAAAATAATTGGTGAGACTAGGTACACAACTTGCTTGAAAGGCAGCATCCAGTCATAAACTGGAAAGAGGCAATGTTAAACACCATTAATTACTTACATAAAATACTGAAGGTTACACAAAAAATGAAAAATTGGGAGATATTGCTATTTTCAGGATAACCTGATTGCTAGTACTCTAGCAGAATACACTGATCTCCAACACCATATAGCAACATTCTCACCAGAAACACCTTTTTAGATTACCACCTCTCTAGCCTTCAGTCCTAGGCTTAGGCATAGCTCAATACCCAGTGATACCAAATGTCCAAGAATACCTTATCCAGACAGTTATCAGTAAAACAGGAAAGTCTGGTGGCCATGTAAGAGGAAACAGCATTTTATTTACAACCAGACTTTACAAACTTCAGCAACAACAGCAAACTTTTTTCCATTTTTTAAAAAACACAATTGTCTAAAACAGTGGAGCAGGATAATGGGGCAAGCACTGCTTGTCTTGCTCCCTTCTGCTTCTCTTAAATTCCTTCACCACCATCTTGCCCACAAAGCCAGCTTTGACTAAACATTTGCTTCTCTTTGCAACCCCATTCTTGATCGCCCATCACCTCTCATAATGTTGAATCCAAGCAAGCAACACCCTCTCCCAATAGAAAACTCAGGGAACTCCCCTCTCCAAGCAACCACCTTTGCTGGGAACTAATCAAAAACATAATAATCTCAACCCTATGCACAGGGGAGCTGCCTGTATTCCCTGCTGTTGCCTCACCTCCTTTACCTCACGTGACTATAGACCCAGCAGGCTGGGTGGCTGGTGTGTCCTCCTGGCATGGGTGGAAGTTGAGCACTGAGCATGCTGCATTGTTTAAACAAAACATTTTATCAGTTTACTTGGCTGTGTTGTGCTGTTTTCATAGGTAGGTCCATGTTCAGAAGTAGCACTGGGCGATATATCAATATATCGCCCAGGACGGGTATTGGGGGCGGGGGGGGGGGAGATCGCAATGACATCTTCACTCAGCGGTATATTGCTGGTGAAAGTCACTGTTTTTGAGTCCCTCTGCCTGCAGTGCCCAGTGCACTGAGGAAGAAACAAACTAGCCGGGAGCTGGAGGCAGAGGGACTCAAGCGGCGGCAGTTTCACCAGCGATATACCACTGGTGAAACTTCCATTGCACTCTGCCCTGGCAGAGGGAGAAACAAGCTGCACTGGTGAGTAGAAGCGGGATCAGGGCTGCTCAGCTGGGAAGCCTGCCCTTTCCAGCTGAGAGAGCCCTGACTCTGCTCCTGCTACCGCCTGACTGCCTTGTCTGGGAGGGTGTGCTGCGCCTTTCCTCCCAGAAAAACAAAGCCCACTCTTCCGGTAGAAGGCAGCCAGGCGGCATAGGGGCTCTTTGATGCTGCTAGCAGGCCCAGCACTCCAGCAGCCCCTTTCCACAAGGCGTGAATAGGGTGGCTTTGCGCCCTATTCAAGGTAGGTCACCTGCCCCCATGCCACCAAACAACAGTCTGGCCAAGGAGCCCCAAGGTCCTTGCTGCTATAGCGGGAGTGGCAGGGACACTGGGGCTTGCTCCGCTGGGGGCAGGTGCCCTCCCACCCCCAGCAGAGCCTGGCCAAGGAACCCCGGGCCCCCCGCTGGTCGTGTGTGAGCGGTGGGGACTCAGGGCTCGCTCAGCTAGGTGCAAGAGCCTTTCCACTCCCCCCCCCCCCCAGCTCAGCAGCAGACCATAGCTAGCTGTATTGGCCACAGCCTGCAAGGTGCTACGGGGAAAGCTCCTCAGCTTCCATGGTGAGAGGTGCAGCAGTTTCATCCAACACCTTGCAGGCTGGGGCCAATGCAGCTTTTTACAACATCACTGTTTATCGCCAAACCCTGTTTGGCTGGAGATATACTGCGATTTTGAGAACCCAACATCGCCCAGCCCTATTCAGAAGCTTAATATCCGGACAGATTTATAGTGGTTCATTTCTTGAGGCAACATTTATTTATTTCTTCAAGTATTTATAATCCACACTTGTATAACAAGGCAGGATACAACATACAAGAGTACAGTAAGGTTAGTAAAAACATAATTAAGATCAATAAATACTTAACACTCTTACATATTATGGTGAAAAAACTAAGTTATGGGGCAGCTCACACATATCAATAAGAAATAAATATTGGACTGTCTAATCCACAGTTTTGTGAAAGCTTTGATTTTTCCTTAGCTTGGTTAACCTTTTATACTGGAAGTTGCCACATATGGCTCACAAAGTTTTTTGAGCCTTCCCTCAGATTTGTCTTTTTTTTTTTTAATGACTGCTGCTATGGGTCCCCCTGCTGTAATGCCATGACACCAAAACTTTGTTGTGGCATCTTCTAAGATCCCAAATTTTCCATTTCAAAAAATAAACATTTTTTCCTACATTACCACTTCCATAGGTCCCCTGGTTTGATACGATGGATAGTATTCAACCAAGTTTTACTCACAGTAGACCCATGGAAATTAATGAGGTCCATTATTTTCAGTACGTCTAAGCTGAGTACAACTTACTTGAACGCCACCCAATGATGCCCTCAAAGACCCCCACTACCTCTATGTCAATGTTTTTTTAAAAAAGTAATTGATGATGATGTTGTTGCTGCTTTTTAATAATAATAATAATAATAATAATAATAATAATAATAATAATAATAATAATGTTTAATGACTGCTTCCATAGGTACCCCACTGTGATGTCAAAAGGTTTTTTGTTGGGTCCCCCTGCTAAAATTTGTCATTTTAAAAATCATCTTACTGGCCACTCTTGCAGGCCCTGCTGTGATTTTGTAATATCAAAGGTTTTGTGACCTTTTTCAAAAAACAGAATGATTCCTTTGTTCACTCCCACTTTGATAAACAGACCTCGGAATGTTGACCATGGGTCAGTGCCAGTGGCGTAGCGTGGGGGGTGCAGGGGGGGCCGGCCGCACCGGGCGCAACATCTGGGGTTAGGGCAAATCCACAGGTTAGGGGGCGCAAATCCACAGGTTAGGGGGCGCAAATCCACGGGTTAGGGGGCGCAAATTACTTGCCTTGCCCCGGGTGCTGACAACCCACGCTACGCCACTGGTCAGTGCAACTCCCAACTCAAAAATGGTTAGGCACCCTTGTTTTATACATTATCATACTTTTCAATACCTCCAGATTGCACGCCTTAGTCCTAATTACTGTAAAGTTGTTTTGAAGTTGGTGAATGTTTCTTTTTTTGCCTGAAATAGAGGGTTCTTTTTGTTAAACAGAGAGCAGGCTTTGCCGTGTATTCAGATCCAGCTTCAGCGTGAGATCTGTGACTTTGGGGGTCACATTGACTTACCATCTGGAAATGGAAGCAAATCAACGGGTGGATTGCAAAGGACTTTTTCGAAGCTGACCTCACGATTTACAAAGAAAACATCCTGTTCCAGTTCAAGCAGCAGTGGAAGTTACTCCATTCCTAGTACACCTTCCAAAAACCTTTTCATAGCTAACAACTCAGAGGATAAAGCAAAAATGCCCAACAATATGGATGCCCGATTGCAGAGTATTCTGAACATTGGTAACTTCCCCAGGGCTGTTGAGTCGGCCCAGGCAACAGCACAGAGTGGAAGCCATCAGGTTGTTAATGGGTTCCTCCTTGACAGGCGTAATGGCAGCAAAGCAGATGACAGCAAGGATGCCAAAGGCATGAATTTACCAACCGACCAAGAAATGCAGGAGGTCATAGATTTCCTCTCTGGTTTCAACATGGGCAAGTCCCAGCAGACCTCTCCACTGGTGAAAAGAAGAAACTCGGTTGCATCATCTTCGGCAGCAGCAGAGCAGAAGCCAGCCACCGTGCCACAGCAGTCCCAGTCTTCGTCTCACACGCCTTTGCACCATCTCCAGCAAGGGTTGCCACAGCAACAGCAGCAGCAGCAGCAGCAGCCACAAAAGCCGCCGCCGCAGCAGCAGCAGCAGCAGCAGCAGCAGCAAATGCATTACTATCAGCACCTGCTGCAGCCCATTGGGTCCCAGCAGCAGCAGCGTCCACCTGGCAAGTGGCCAACCAATTCCAGCCAGCCGTCAGCCCAGACTGTTGGTCCGGGGTTGTCTCATATGCCTCAGTGGAGCAGTCATGCCTTTCCTGACCTGAGCTCTGACCTGTATAGTTTGGGTCTTGTGAACAGTTACATGGACAATGTGATGTCGGAGATGCTGGGGCAGAAGCAGCAAGGACCTAGAAACAACACGTGGCCAAACCGCGACCAAAGTGATGGAATCTTTGGGATGTTGGGAGAATTTCTACCTTTTGATCCTGCAGGTGTGTGCATGTTAATTAAATGCAACCTTCTACTACCACATGCTCATTGGGTAATGTGTTTGAATGTGTTGAATGCTGCCCACCTGTAGACACAAACCATTTGTGTCTTCTGCAGGTGATGGGAAAAATTATAGGATTACAAGAACAAAAACAACAGCAGGAGTTACCTTTTTAAAAAGTCTGCCAAATATTGGGTGAGGAAAGATAGTTTTTGAGGGCAGTAATTTTTGAAAATGTCATCTTACTGATAATCTTACTGTTTTATTATTTTTGTAAGTTTTCTACAATCAAGTGGTGTATAAATTTTTATGAAATACACAAATATCTTAATTTAGTGGGTGGGACCCATGTCCAGATCTTCAAACAGTTGACGAGTCACAAGGAATTTCCCTACTGCACCCTGACCTCCCAGATGTGTTCTGTGGGGTGGCTAAAAAGGGAAAGTGTGCTCCCTACACCTCCTCTCACTGCCACTTCCTGCCTTCTAGCTCACTTACGTCTGTGGCAACCAATTCCTGTTCCCGTTCCCAAGGTAGCACAATTTAGCCATCCTGCTAGTCAAGTTTTGTTCAACTTAGTAGGATTGAACAGATTTGCCTTGCTGAGGTTTTTCAGAGTATGTTGGGTAGAGGGGGAACATTCCTTTGGACAAAGTCATCTTAACAGCAGGATTTTTGTGCCTCTTAATTTCTTGGATCTGCTTCCTTCAGACATTCTTTAGTCTGTTCCATCTTTATGATGCAGAGCAGTCTCTCTTAGCAATAGCAATGCTAAGCATTGCAATAGCAAAGGCTTTCTGAAATTAGTTTCCCCAAAGGTCTGATGGGCTGCCAAGTTCCATAGTAGTATGATATGTGGAGATGATGGACTTACATGTGAATATACATGGGCAGATTTTTGGCTCCATGTTGTTGGAGACAATGTTGTTGGAGGCAATGACTGACCCGACAGGGGAGCAGAGGTATGGCCTGACTCTTCCTTTGGGTTGTCTCCCTTTCTTGTATTCTTCATTTGTTTGATCCTCCTCTTGATTTAAGTGTACTGAATGGATTTCAGTAGTATTGATCTGTCTTCCTATTTGATGTGCATTCTAAAATAGGATCTAAGCTTCTAGATAGATAGATAGATAGATAGATAGATAGATAGATAGATAGATAGATAGACAGGCACACAGACAAAGCATTTCTTGGGCTTCCACTGTGCATGAGGTCACCACCACCTCTCTACTCTGCTGGTGGCTACAATGTTAGGGATTTATGTAGCATATTTTGCCTGCCCCCACATAAATCACTCCCTGGTGAAGTTCTTAATTTTCAGCGCTTCAACAGGCATTCCCAACCACTGACTAGCTTCCATTGTGTTTGTATGCATGTGTACACATTCTCATATTCTCTCTGTTTGTCTGTCTGAGGGGTAGATGGCGGATCATTGCAATGGAAATAGCCAAGTGTGTCAGTAGTTGACTGTCAGGTTTCTTTTTTTACTCCCAGTTGGCTCTGATCCAGAGTTTGCTCGTTACGTGGCTGGGGTCAGTCAGGCCATGCAACAAAAAAGGCAAGCACAGCACTTCCGTCGCCCCAGCAACACACGTAGCAACTGGCCGCATCCTGATGACCCGCACAGAACCTGGCCTTTCCCAGAGTATTTCACAGAAGGGTAAGGAACTATCTGTGGCACCCTTGTGTACATCCAGCTTTGCAAGCAGCTGTAAAATATAGTAAATTAGGGATTTTTGCTGCATCATTTACATATCTTGTTTAGACATACCTACCCATATGCTTAGAAAGTTGAGGTAATTTTAATTTGTTTTAGTATTCAAACTTTTATATGTTTTAAAGTATAGTTGTGAATTTTTCTCAATTTTATTGTTTTAACTTTTTGTAAACCACTTTGAGGGTTTTGGTTTTTTTTACAATCAAGTAGTATATAAATTTTAGTGTGTGTGTGCGTGACCACTTTGCGTGCGCCCAATTGACATGCAGCTCTCAACACGTGTGCTGCTTTCGTTCCCAGAAGAGGTTGGTGTGGGGGCAGAATGAGCTTACGTGTGACTTCTGATGCGCACAATGACCCAGAACGGAACCCCTGTGCAAATAGGGAGTTGCCTGTTTATAATATTTATACTGCAGCTCTTCCAAGTTCAGGATTGCAGCATGTGGATATTTTCTGCTTTGGTTCTGAGACCATAATGCAAGGGCAGCCAAGGTATCACTTTTCTGATGTGGTTGGACTCCAGGTCCCATCATTCCTAGCCATTAACTGTGCAGGCTGGAGCTGATGGGAGCTGGAGTCCACAACATCTGCAGGACACCACCTTGGCTGCCGCTGCAGTAATGCCAGTTTTAAAGGGTTGTTAAGTGAATATGTACTGGGTCCTTAGAGGGGATATGGATTCCATATGCAATGCCTGAATAAGCCATGGGATAAATGCTGTAAGATGATGCTGAATTTGTCAGTTTAGTTTTATTTTAGTGTTAGCGTTCATGGAGATTTTTCTTCTTGCCCTGTGAAGGTTCAGTAACGTTTAAGAGCAACTAGGGTGGTGAGCCTCCCTGCCACCGCTCACATCTCTACTGTTTGTCTCTTTCTCTTGATTGCTTCCCTGCTCTCATCTCAGGGAGATGGCAAGCAGCTGGTCAGGTACTCAGGGCGACTCTGCCAGCTCCAGTGATGAGACTTCCTCTGCCAATGGAGACAGTCTGTTTTCCATGTTCTCAGGGCCAGATATTGTTGCTGCAGTCAAGCAAAGAAGGTGCGTTGAATTATTGACAAAGCAATAGGCAAAATCTTTGGTTTTGCTGGTGGATAAAGATTTTGCCACTTTAACTTGCAATGGTCAGGCTGTTTCAAAACTTTCCTGTGCCAAGTGTGAGTCAAGGTCAAGCTAGGTTTGGAAATAAGAAAGAAATCTGAACTACTCTTGGCTGTCTTGCCACCTGTGTTTTGTTTCTCCTTTAATGTTGCCTGAGCTTGCAGTTGTCTCAGCCCTTTGAAAGAAGCAAGAAAAGAAACCAGGGCCAGAGGGTTTGGGGAATATGCTATAATCTTCCATTTCTGGTTGTGGTTCTGACTACTTTTCCCTTAATTTGTCTTGTGGGATTTATTCCTGCTCATTAGTACGTGCCTGCATTGGTGGAAGCTAGGAAAGCCACATGGACGTGCTGCATGTGTTACGTCTCTGCTATAGTGACAGGCGTGCTCTATTATTATTATTATTATTATTATTATTATTATTATTATGAATAATAATAGACATGTGGCAAACAGGTATTTGAAAATGCAAATGTGGATTGGCTGTGGCTCCCTCTTGAGCACACCCAGCAGCAAGCACCAATAAAAGTGCCTAGTGACAGAAAAGAGGATCCACAATTGAAAGTCCAGTTAATCAGTCCAATGTCACACAGTTTTGACAACAGCATGCCTGGCGTTGAGTCCATGTTCATAAATACTATTCCTCTGAAAACCAGATGCTGCTGAGGCAGAGCTGCTACTGCCAAGGGAGGTCTGTAGCCTTGCTGTCCTGCTTGAAGGCTTCCCCAAGGCATAAGCCAAGCTATTCTTAGTGACAGGAACCCTGTGGTCCCTAATGAATAGTGATTGTGACCATCCTACAGCTATTTGAGCAGGACTGGACAATTAAATATTAAGTATTGCAAAAATACAAAACCCTGCTTTGGTGCAATATCAGAAGCACTGGTCCACAGATTTTATTGGCTGCAGTACGGCCTAGCTGCTGCTGTGCCATAGACTTCTATCTGCCTTGTTGGCTAGGTGTCTGAAAGTTTACTTTAATCCATAAACCTTTAATTGCCATGAAAGTAGCGGGTTAGATGCAAAGGCCCTTAATACAAGTGCACTTCAGTTGTAAGACTCCTATTGCCCTCTATTTTGACCACGGAAATACAGCATAAAGTGTTGTCAGAATTGAAGAATATTTTCTCATTTAAGACCCTGCCATGACACTAACAGACCATTTTCTCTCATTGGATAAATATTTCCACAGGAAACACAGCAGTGGGGAGCAAGACCCGAGCACACTTCCTTCCCCACCACTCCTTTCTACAGTGGATGATCATAGTCAGGCAAGTATCAGGCTGAATAGTGCCTCTTTTTGGGTGGCTAATGGTGGATTCCAGGTGGCTTTTCTTTAAAAAAAAAACAACCCTCAGTAACAATGTTCCCTGAATTCAGCCCAGTTTTAAATAGTTAATTTCACTATACTTCCAGATTTTATGGCCAGCAAAACTGCACTGCTTCATTTTTTATTATAAACAACTGAATATGCTCCATGGAATTTATTGGAGACTTCAAAATGTTTCACTTTTACTTTGATCTTAGGGGGTGTAGATCCATTGGAGATGCATTTCCCCCTCCCCCTTCTCTGAAAGCCAGATAATATATTGGGCTGCTGGGAGAACTTCCCAGGTGAATGGTATTGCTCTGTGTGGTGATTTATGTAGGAGGGCTTTGACCCCAACAGGCTGCCAAGCAACATGGCTGAGTGGCTCTTCCTCCTTCCCAAGGGAGTGCTTTTGGAGTGTTGCAGAAATGGCAAAGAGGTGGTACTAACTGCAATAATAGTCCAAGTTCCAACCAGGGTAGGAGAAAGAACTATGGGAGAGTTTCTTCTTCATTGCTCCCCTCCCATTTGTAAAAGACAAGAATATCGGCTCTTCCTGCTCCTGGATTCTGTGGCTTTAGTGCTCTCTAGGGAAGGCACTGGAGGTGGGGCTATGAGTGGGCCCCTTATGTGTGCTGTTGGTCCAGGATGTAGTGGTTTACATGGGACAGAGTTAAACTGCTCCAGTGGGCAAGATTTCTGGAGATGCCCCAGGAGTTTAAGTCATAAGTGGGACAGGTTACCTTGCACTCTGATAATGTTCCTGTGTGACTGTCATTCACTCGTGTGGAAGAAAGTGGTATACTAAGGAACATTTGCAGCAGGGCCAGAAATGGTTCCTGGCAGTGGATATGCAGGAAGGAAGCTCAGATGTTGTCATTGGTCTCTTGCAGGACAACAAAACCAAAACCTGGCCTCCGAAAGCTCCTTGGCAGCACACACTGCCCAGTCAAAACATGTCTTTGTACCAGATGAGTAGCCCTGCCAGCCAGTGGAATGACACCATGCAGATCCTGCAGTCACCCGTTTGGTCCACAGCCAACGATTGCACACCATCAACAGGGATTTCCTCCACTTTTGCCTATGCGCAGCAGCAGCAATCGCCGCCGCCGCCATCTCAGCACAAACCGATGAATAAGGGCTTTAAACCTTTTCCAGTCAAGCACGAACGCAGGCCATCTTACATGCATCAGTACTGACGGCTTTTTCTAGCAAGAGATGCCGCAGAGGACCAAAGTCTTTGATGTGACAAACGTTTGCTTTGTTTTACAGTTGTGCAGTGGTGGCTGTCTCTTCTGGTGGTTCTGTGGAGTGACAGCTTCTAGTGGTGATTCTCTCTCTCTCTCTCTCTGTAGAGGGCTGAGCAAATGGTGCCAAGGTGTTACATGTACACACAACAGCCCTAAACTGTGATGCTTTCAAAGCGTATATGGACTACCCTACTAACAAACTGCTACATTATTACCACAGAAAACACTGTATTTTATAGCTATTTTTTCATATAGATTTATAGTTACCATTTCTTGCTAAAACAAATTTGAGTACATTTTTAAGCAAATCCAGCAGTTTTGCTCAACACTCCTTTTCTTTAGATTTCTAATTGACAAGGTAAAAAGTCTTCACTCCGGTGACATCGGCTGCTGTAGCTTTTTTAATGCATCAGTTGTTAACGTGCCACACAAGCTCCTGGTCACAACAGTGGTGCACAGACAACTGCAAAAAGCTTTTTCCAGTTATTTGCTTCATGCAAAAATAGCTGAAACCACTCCAGCCCAGGCAACTTGTGACATAACTTAATGGGCACAATCCACCTGTAACCTGAGCTCAAGATCCATAAAGTAGTTTGGGGTGGATTGTGTTCATCTGTGGCTGACACTACATTAGAATACACAATTTGATACTTTTACATTTGGCCAAAGGCATTATCCATACAGTGCTCCTTAAATGTATGAAAAATAGTTAAGACTACTTGCAAATATTTAAAGTCTTATTTCAATGCTAGACTTATTGTGTAAAAACATGAGCTGGCTCAGAAGAGAGAGAACTTAAAAACACTATTTTTTTGTAGTGCTAATGATTAAAGTAACTACTTTCAGTCAGTGGCGTAGCGTGGGGGGTGCAGGGGGGGCCGGCCGCACCGGGCGCAACATCTGGGGGTTAGGGAAATCCACGGGTTAGGGGGCGCAAATCCACGGGTTAGGGGGCGCAAATCCATGGGTTAGGGGGCGCAAATTACTTGCCTTGCCCCGGGTGCTGATAACCCACGCTACGCCACTGCTTTCAGTCAATATGTGCCATTAAATAAATGAACCTGTGGAATTAGGAAATAACCTTCCAACCAAAGTGGATCTGGGGGAATGACTGGTGCTTAAATTGAAAAAAAAGGTAAATATGTATAGTTATCCCATTGTATATTAATTGAGGTGAGAGAAGTCTTTATAAAAACCTATTTAAATTTTCATATTTCATCTTTGAAAGAGTAATTATAAACCACAATATTTTCTGGTATAAAGGTTTTTGACAGTATTAATATTATTTTTATATTTTCTTAAGTCATATCATTCTAATACATTGACAAGTAAAATGGGTTATTAGTTATAAATGCATATAGTTTTTTGATGAAGATAAAAGCACATTTAAGTTCCCATTTTCTACAAACGAAGTACATGTGTATATTAAAGATACCAAATTATATATAAATATATATAAATAAAATACACAACACTAAACGTTGGGGTGGGCAGAGTCGAGGAACCCCTCCCCCGCCTTCTGCTTGTGTGGTGATGGGCCATCTTGGCAGGCCCAGAATGTTACTATTTGTGCTGGTTGAAGATGCCAATGTTGCCTGTATTTATGATATTGTCACCATGTTTCCTCAAAACCCACCCTTACCATGTTTACAGAGTTGTTTGCTGTGCATAACTTTAGTCATGTGCTTTGCACAATCAGTGTGGCTTCTGTCTGTAAATTGTTAATGTTTTGTACCTTCTGCTAAAAATGTTGGTGAATTTAACAAGTGGGGTTTTTTGTTTTGTTTTGTTTTTTTAGTTTCCTGGAGTACACCATTGAAAACTTATATTGGACCCTACAATCTATTGCAGTTGTATGCCACAATGATTTCAGGTCAAAGTACAGATGTTTGTTGCGTTGACGTTCCCTACAGAGCATCTAAACTGCAGTTGCAAATTTGAGTGGTAAATACAAGCACTGGCAGTTTCTAAAATTGGAGTGAATTGTGGAAATACAGGTGTGTCAGTTTCTGTCTAGTAGGTGCTACATCATCCTCTGCTTCCAATTATGCTGAACACTGGTAATTTTCCCAAGTTGTTTGCACTTGGCAACCAAATGTTGCCATGTGATGTTTCACACTGCCAAGTGCATGGGGTTTGGTGCTTCGTTAACTTACCCTTATTGCAGTACTTCTGTGAATAGCTAATGCTTTGGAACTGGAATTGTACATTTTGTATTTTAATTTTAAAGCTCCTGTAAGTAAAAATAACCTTATTTGCTTTATTAAAGATATACCTTTAATAGTAGGTTATATCTTGTTAAAATAAGGTTTCTGCTGAAGATAATGATCACCATCAAGCTGCAAGTTAATTTCAGTGGAGCTTTCCTTGCTAGCCCCCAAATTACAACATTCACACAAATAGATACATGCTCTGAGCTGAAATACCCCTAGGTCTGTCCCACTTTGAGGATAAGGCATGATTGTGGAATTACTGAAAAGTTGACACATTCGCTCGTGATGCAGCTGGATCACAGTTGGTATATGAGGGTCTTGTGTGTGTGGTGGTAGGGAAAGAAAATCCAAAGTCTTATTGGACAGAGGCAGGCCCCTTGCAAGGAACTGTTAAATCTGAGCCTTGCAAAAGCAGGCTCCATCCCTTTGTTTCAGTACTAATACCCAACACTTGATCATCTCTGTGTAGTCTTCCTCAACCTAGTGACTACAGCTTCCAACATCCCTTCCTCTTGGCTGTGTTGGCTTGGGCCTATGGGACTTGGAGACCCAAACAGCTGGAACACACCAGGCTACAGAAGGTTGCTCTGGAGCTTAGAAGAGCCTTGCAGCATGGAAACAAATACCTTGCTCCTAGATGCCTCCAGAGCAGGAACAAGAGTGCTCTCCAGCTCTTTTCCCACTACTGCCAAGACAGCATGATAGAAAACACAGTCTAGATTAGGGGGCGGGGGGCGGAATCCCCTCATAAAGACTGTTATATTATCTCACTTTTGATCCCTCATTCTTTTACTTATTTACAAAAATGAGGCTCTTGTGCCTTAAAACATTGCTGCATTTGTGAAGTTCCCTCTGCTTGACACGCAACTGATTTCTCCCCTCCCTGTGCCATTAAGGATTAAGTACTTGCTTGAATTTCTCAAAAGCATGTGCGTTCCAGCTTGCTATCATAGTGTCACTTTGATAACAGTGATTTTCATTCAGATGCCTCTTTCAGTGTTAACTTACCAAGTATAAAGTCATAGGCAAGGAGCATGTATTCACAATGCCACATGAAACCAAAAGTCCCGTAGCTCCTGCTCTGATGTGGGTGTAGAACTGATGTGGGATCATTTGCAGAGGTCATTGGAAACCTCACCTACACCATTCCAAAATCAATTTTCTTTGTTGAGCTAGCCTTTAGACTTGGTACCCAGGCCAAGCCAGCCTCAGTCCCTAGCATCCTCTATGCTTGCAGCAGGCATGGCCAAACTTGGCCCTCCAGATGTTTTGGGACTACAACTCCCATCATCCCTAGCTAACAGGACCAGTGGTAAGGGATGATGGGAACTGAAGTCCCAAAAAATCTGGAGGGCCAAAGTTTGGCCATGCCTGGCTTACAGTCTTAATACTATCGAGTGTAGGGTATTAAACACATGCTATGTGGACACATTTTCTGAACGGAAATGTATCTGGATTCCTAACCCAAGCTTTACTACCTAGCAGACATTGTGTATATTGTCTATAGGTCTTGCCCAGCCTGTCTCATCAGATGTTTTGGACTAGAACTCTCAACTCCAGCCAGCTCACATGGGCTGGCTGGGACTGATAGGATGGCATTCAGTTGAAAGGCTGCCCCCTAGGCATTGGTAACTAGTGTGCTTGGTACCAGAACTATAGTTGGTCCCATAATGCAACAGCACAAGTGGTGAGGGACAGGAATATAGTTGATTGCAAGAACAGCTGTCTATAAATAGTGTGGCAAAGCTTTTTCAGATGTCAGGCCTGGAGCAGGAAGAATAAGTGTCTGCTTCAGGAAGGAAATTTTTGACCAGCATTGATGAGTATCTAGAACTCCTGTTTGACACTTCACTGCTTCATTCAAGGCTTGATATGGGCACTCTATATCCTCAAAACCTATCCAACCTGTCCTGTGTAGCATCTTGTACTAATGTTTCACATAAGTATGTGGGCATCTATACCATTTAAGTTCCATACCATGTAAGCATGTAAGCAGTACCTCACCAACTATTCTGTACATTTAAGTCTTCGCTTTCCACCATCTTTCTGCCCTTGTCCTCATCCAAATTTAACAGACTTGTGACAAATAGTTTTGGTTTTATTATTAGAAAATTCATGATTCAAAATGGCAGAATGTTCTTTGATCCCACTGCCTTAACTAGACAGGTACTATTGTCTTCTTGCCTCACTCTGCTTTAGAACAGGTCTGATTGCCCAGCTACAATACAGCATTCTGCCTGGGGAACCTCACTGCATTATCAGGTGTAATTGATGTGAATTTAGCAGCAGTTCCAGAAAGTAATGTTTAAAGTTAGAAAGAACATTGAAAATGTATGTTTTAAGTTACAATACCTGGATCTGCTCCACTTGCGGGATACCAAATGATACGGAATTGCTGAAGAGTGCATTCATTCTAGATGCAGCTGTTGTATGGCTGTATCCTACAGCTGTGCTGCAAAGAACTGCACAGCTGCCATGGACAGCCTCCCAGGGCCCCGAGGCCAGTGGCAGAGGCTAGAGAATGCCTCCCTTCATCTCAGAGAGGATTAACAGGTGCTTTGCCTCTGGCTCGAGTGTGTTGTGTAGTGGCCTTCATTGTAAGTTGGGAGTAAAAACAATTTCTAACATGAAACCCCTTTGTATCAATATGCTGTCATTTGTTACTGGAAACATAACTTAGACTGGAAACATAACTTAGAAACTTTTAGTTAATAAGCATGGTTGGGGGACAGCTCCCATTTTATACTAAATGGTCCAGGGGGGCAGGGGTCCATTCCGCCAGCAGTGCAAATGTAGTAGGAGAGGCTTTGCACCACCAGCTTCAGTGATAGAACGAGCTGCTGTTACTACTTCACATCAACTCACTATGTTCCTTTTACATTGTATAGCTTTAGGTTTTTTTCTTTTTTAAAAGGAGAGAAATCCCCCCACGCCAACAGTCCTCCTTTACAATTAAGTGTGCTCTGGCGGCAGCTACTTTGCCTAGTCAGGGGAGGATAGCTGGGGCTACAGCAAACAAGGCAAGTAGTTTTAAGCAATAATAAACCGAGCAAGCAAACTCTGGGTGTTTCTGATTGTTAGAGCTGTTTTGACAGTGGAATATACTCCATCGGGAGGTTGTGGGCTCTCCTTGGATGTTTTTAAGCAGAGTTTGGATGACCATCTGTCAGGGATGCTTTAGTTGAGATTCCTGCAGTGCAGGGGGTTGGACTTGATGACCCTTGAGGTCCCTTCCAACACTACAATTCTATGATTCTAAGTGAAAAGCAGCAATGCACCAGCTCCTCTGCATTCCAAAAGCAGCTGTGGTGCTCTTTCGTCACTCATTAATAAAGTGTTATTACTGAGGCAATCTTACCCAACCTGCAGCCTTTCAGACAGTTTGAACTTCAACTCCCATGAACCCTGGATAGCACAGCTATATTGACTGGAGCCAATGAGTTTTAGTCCAAAACATCTGGAGGGCATTGGCTGGGGAAAACAACTCATGCTAAGCTACGAAACCAGCTATCCTTTTGCTAAGAATCCATGGGGGAAAAACTCAGTTCACTGCCTAGAATCTTTCAGTAAGTACTAGCAAGAAACATTTAAAACATTGCTAGAAAGTTAGCAGTCCAGGAGGGAAAGAAAATAATATTTCATAAAAGCACACTGAGAACTATGGAGATATGGATTGATCTGAAAATATTAAGTGGTTCAAAACAGCCAGTTGAAATATCTTTATTTTTTCCTCTACTGCATGTATGTATCAGGATCAATATGGTTTTTACTACAGAAAAGGAATACACATTAAAGTAATCAAAGCTTAGCAGTGCCCTTTACGAGTGATAATGTTTAATTCCATACAAATAAGAGGCAAAAGGAGGTGTTTTGTCAGTAGGCATGTGACAATTCTGTCTTCCAAGCACTAACAGGTAACTGCATACACCACCACATTGTTATAATCTCTTGCTCTTTTCACCATATCCAGAATAAGATTTTAATGTAAAAATGCTAAGTACCCCTTCTTTACCAACCTTCTTCATGGGTCACTGGGCTAGAATGTAATGTCACCTGGAGAACTGATGCTCTGAGGCAATGGCAAATGTTGATAATAATACCCATCAACCTTGACCTTTTAAGCAGTGACATTGTAGTTGAAGGAATATGCAGTGCACTATGTCATTTTTCCTTTTACACCCAAGGTGGGGGTAAAGCAAATGGCATTTACTAGTTGATGGCAAAGAGGATGAAATGAAGGCAGGAATGTGTTCTGTTAAGGAAGCACAATTCAGCTGGCTTTCCATCAGGTGCTGGATTTATTCCTCTCCTTTAAAGAGGAGGGGACTAATGGATCTTCCAGATTCACTCCCCATTTCCTTCAAGGATTCACAAGTGTGCCAAGGAGCACAGTATCAGTCTGCAACAGTCTTCCCTGCATTTGGAGAGGGAGACGCATCTGCAATAGTAGCTAAATAAATCAGGTTTCTGTGCAGTGTGTGCTGGTGTCTGTAACAGAGAAACAGAAGAATGAGATTCCTTAGGGCAACTGAAATAACAGAATTGCTCTGGCAGCCAGCATACAAGTGACAGTAGGATTTAGGTCTCTATTTTGCTCACTTCATACTTGAGAAAGCAGGGAGAAGGGAAGAGTTGTTAATTAATATGAAGCCAATAATATTTTTGAATCCTCTTAGCTTTTTAAATTGAAGGAATTTTTTTTAAAAAAAAAATACTAATTAAGTCAATTGTTTTGTTGTTTTTTAGTCATTTAGTCGTGTCCGACTCTTTGTGACCTCATGGACCAGAGCATGTCAGGCACTCCTGTCTTCCACTGCCTCCCACAGTTTGGTCAAACTCATGTTGGTAGCTTCGAGAACGCTGCCCATGTTTAATGATGTTTAATGATCACTTAATTCCTGCAAAGGCATAGATGAGTAGGCAATGATACACACTGGAGCACATCATTCTAACTTTACATTCACACTGATGAAGTCTGAACTAGCAGTGTCTAACCAGGGAAGATCTTGGGGTTGTGGTACACAGCTCTATAAAAACATCAAGCTTGTGCAGTGGCAGCAAAAGGGGAAAATGTTAGGGATTATTAGAAAAGAAATTAAAAATAAAACAGCCACTATTACAATGGCCTTTCAGACGTCTATGGCTACCAAGAAGAAGGGGTTGGTACATCTGTAAGCTATTGCCTCCCACATTAAATTCAGCGAAATAAACAAGATTTTCATTAATGCCCTGCACAGTCTGGTTGTGTTTGACAGACTATGGTAATTGTATTTATTTCAGCAACAATGTGCCTGATTTCAATTCTTCACCTCCCCTGTAAATTTGCTCAGGACCAATGAGATTTATTCAAAACCACGTCTCGCAATGAGACACGCAAGCTCTCTAAACAATTACTTGATTGTTTGCTTTAATCAAGCAAATACAAAAATGAAGTCCTGAAAAATGCATAATAGGCGACTCTTAGATTGAATTTACTTACTGCACACATTCTTCAGCTCTTCCTTTATTCTGATATTCCACAATACATCGAATCAGCTGATCATTTTCTTCAAGCAGCTGAAAGTCACAACAGCACTGGATCAACTGCATATTACTGAAACTTGTTCAAGAACAACTACTTAACAATTACACTGGATAATTGTGAGGATGCTTTATAGACTGTGAACTACCATCTCACGATCAAGGAGGCAGTGTGTGTGTGTGGGGGGGTGGTGGTCAGAGGCTTCAAAGGCACCAGAGACCAATTTTAAGAGCACCATGGTGCCCGCAGGTGTCCTGATGACCCCGATTTCAGATTATTAAAGTGGTGAGTGAAGAATATCCGGTGTCAACTTCAGTCGTCAACTTACAGACTTAAATATTAAAGGGTGAGTTTCCCTTTTGGTAGCGTTAAGGGTTTACTATTACTGCAAAAGATATAGGATATTCTAGCAGACTATGCTATTCATTTGTTTTAGTCATCTTTCTGGCGGTGTACCGCTTTTTATTGCACTTGGTTATGTCCTTTCGCTAAGCGATCATGATCGAGGAGAGTGAAGGAGCCGAACTGCGCAGCGACAGTGATTCCGCCCAACCCTGAGAATGTACAGAGTGCACTGCCCTTCCTAATGCGCAGGCGGATCAGAGTGGGCGTTCCTTGACCAGGCTCGATGACGTCACGCTCTCAGCTTTTAAGCAGCCCGGACCATCTTCACGCAGCCTGCAAGAGGCGGGGAATGAAATGGCAGAGACACTTCCGGTTCTAACCGACTAACTAACCCAATACAGTACAAAGAACCTGGCCAGGAAACCAGAGAGAGAAGAAGGTAGAGCGGCGCTCTGACGCCTCCCGACGTTCTTGCCTTTCCTATGGCGGCGTACGGGAGTTAAAAAGAGGGCTGCGTGAGCGACGCTCCCCTCCGCTTTCTCTATGGCGCCCGTCCCTTTCGCTCACCCGTTGCAACGTCTCTTGGTTCACCTCCGCCTTGCCTCGGAGTTTCTCCGGCACGAAAACCACCGACATGCCAGCGGAAGGAGCGGCAGCGGCTTCTAAGCCTCACGCGAAAAGTGGGCCTCGACGCAAAGGTTGATGGGAGCAAAAGGACAATACTTTCCACCGATTGGCTGCCCTTGTGCGGCCTCGGAAGCTCCCGTACATGAATGCAGATCATTAAATGTAGAGTAGTCCATATCCCGGTGTGACTAAGAAGCTTCCGAGTCTTTAAAATGCCGACCAGTTAAACGGGTTAGACTACAGTGAAAGAATTTATGTGTGTCTATGAGAGGGAAGGTGGAAGACAGGAGTGCCGGGCGTGCTCTGGTCCATGGGGGTCACGAAGAGTCGGACACGACTAAACGACTAAACAACAACAACATGAGAGGGAAGAGTGTGCCAATCAATTTCTAGCGTGACGGAAGAGGGAGGAAAACTTTACTTTCTCCGCGCTATGCATAATTTTGTGGATTTCCATCACGTCAGGCTGCAGCATAATTAAGGGGCCCGCTCGCCACTCTCTTTCCAAATCGGCGCTCACTCGCAGCACAGACGCGGCTTCTCCGACTAGCAAAGCTTGCAACCAAAATTCTCAAGTTAACCGGGAGCTGCAGTGCGCGCGACTCTACACCCTTCCTTCAGTCTATAGTATACGTATCAGAGGAACTCCCTCCCCCCTCCCCCCGCCCGAAGCCTTCGTAGCAATTGGCCAGTCGGGCCGGTGAAGGCGGGCTCTGAAAACAAATAACGACGGCGGGGCCTCGGTTGTGTTGGGAAGGCGGGCTTTGGGCTGATTGGCGAGCCGGAAGGCTCGAGGGGCGGACGTGATTGGCCAGGGGCACGAAAGGTGGGCGGGGCCAGGTCGAGGTGAGTTGCCAGGGCTCCGGTTGTCAAGCGGCAGCCAATCAGGGTGGGGGATGGGAGCGGGTGGGGGAGGCGGAGAGCGCTGAGAGCCGTTCAGACGGAGGAGCGCGCGGGTAGGAGACAAGCAAGGCCGGCCGAGACGGGCCTCACGTCGGGGTAGGCCGTGGGTAGCCGCAGCAGCCCCCACCCGAAACCTCCCTGGAGGGGCCGCTGGCCCTGGAAGGCCTTCGGGCTGCCACCCGGGGCCGGGCCGGCCTGTTTACATTCCCTCCTCCGAGCAGGTGCTCGCCTGTCCGGCGGTGTGTGCCTCGGAGGTCCCGGCCAGGCCTCGCCGGAGGAGAGAGGGCTGCTTCTCCTCCGGGCACCGCATGAGGTGGATGGGTGGGATCTTTCTCTCCCCGGGAAGAGTTGGCTGGCCTAAGAGAAAGGATTTCCTCGGGGCTGAATGGGATCTGCTGCCCACAGCACTTTGCGGGGTGGGGGTGGGAAAGTTCACAAGCTCGGGTGGCTCCCTCAGATTCGAGTCACTTGCTGGGAGGTGCTGACTGGGAGAAGGACGCTGCCCTCGTGCCCTGCTTTGTGGGGTTCTTGGGGGGGGGGGAGATCTTTCTGGATCTTAAATAGGCCTTTAGCCTGATCCAGTTAACAGGGCTCTTCTGAGAAGCTGCTGAGATCACCTTGCCTATGTCACCCATAAAAAACGCCATCCTGCCTAACACCTGCAGGGATGCAGCACACATGTATTTATTTGTTTCATTAAATGCTGCTTGATTATAAAAGCAAAAGCTCGAAGTGTTCTACAAAAATAATAAAGCATTGCAGTTATTAGTAAACAGAGGCAATATTTTAAAACATTGAAAAGTAATTAAGGTTGGCAATAAGCAAAAACAAAAAATAATGATTAAAATATGTGTCAGCATCTTGCATACATGAGTAGGCTTGCTTAAGCAGACATGTTATTAGCAGGTGCCAAAAACAGTACTGTGAAAGTGTGGGCCCTACCACACTAAAATACTGATTTCTTACCAATGTGGAATAAGTATTATATGCCACCTGTAACAGAGGCAGTTCAGCAGTTCTGTACAATGGGGTAGTAATCCTCAATCTGGAAATTACATGTGTGAGTGGAAATTTGACAGTAAATTGAGGAGTGGAGCATTCAGACAAGAGTTACCTCCCTCCTGGAGGCAGGCTGTGAACAAAGTCTATTTTTGAAGGCCACCTGTCAGTTTTAGGGATCCTGCTTTCAGGATCAATTCTGTGCCCCACTGTCTGTCTCTGCACTACTCCCAATAGTTGTGCTAGTTGTATCCCAAAGCAACTGAATAACACCAAGTTGTCAAAGTCTGCTCTAATTTATTGATCCTTGATATAATGACAAAAGTACCTTTTATTGTTATTGGAAGATACACAGAAAAGTACCGTAGGAGTTCCTGATCACTTACATTCCATGTTAAAAAACATAATTGGGTTGTATCCAGCCAAGTACTACTTGGAATATATCCAGTACAATTAACGTACCTAACTTAGTCATGTTCATCAATTTCAGTGGGTATACTTTGAGGAGGACTAATACTGTATGCAGCCCAATTCTGGAAATACAGTCATACCTTGGAAGTCGAACTTCTTACCAGTTGAACGTTTTGGCTCCCAAACGTCGCAAACCCGGACGTGAGTATTTCGGTTTGCATCCAACGTGGGTTCCGTGGGTTCTGATTGGCTGCAGGAGCTTCTTGGTTTCCAGACGTTTTGGAAGTCAAACGGATTCCGTTCAACTTCCAAGGTACAACTGTACCTGTTCTAAGTTATTGTTATATAAAAAAAGATAAATGAAGAAACCTGCTAAGCTCTATTTTAATGTAGTTTGTTTTTCTGCTTTGTTAGCTGAACTGGTTAAAACGAACACTTTCCTCCTAGGTAACTTTAATGACTGCTTCCTGAGATTTTGCTTGCATTCTGGAAGAAATAGGCCACTGAATAAGCCTAGGAGACATATTTGTATTTTTAAAATAAAAGCGCCATCGCCTTGACTGCTGCAGGACAGTTCAGAAACTTGAACCTTGTATCTGGGGGGTTGAGCCCCACACATGCTGATGAAAACAGAGCTTTGGGAGAAAAAAGAAGACTGCTTTCTGTAGCTGTGTGAGAATCACTGCAATGGCAGCTGCAGTTGCCACCAAGACAGCTTGGAAGCTGCGTAAGTGAAGTCCACTCTTCTGCGTTTATAAACGGGATGTGTTCAGTGCCTGCAATTTTGTCTTCCACTTCTGCTCGACAGCTCGGGTTTCAGTGTTCTCCTGATCACTAGCATCAGGTACCTGGTCCAGCTGCTTAGCTGATAACTTAGTGTCTTGTGTGGAATTATATTTAAAAAATCTTACTATGGCCAGAAGGGCTTACATTCAGGCAAGTGGACATAGAATAATTAGCTTAAAAAGCTACAATACATACCAGATATGTGTTCACGTATACCTCATCAGTAAATGCCAGCTTAAATGTATTGATTTTTGTGTGGGGCTGTAATAGGAGAGAGATGTGATAAAATGTTCTCATGTCTGCGTTTGCTTTTTTTGTATAGAGGAAATCACTGCTCACAGCAGCAATGTTTCTTCACTTGTGTTGGGCAAAAGCTCAGGTCGGCTCCTTGCAACTGGTGGAGATGATTGTCGAGTTAATATCTGGTCAATTAACAAGCCGAACTGCATTATGGTAAGGATTGGCTAATTTCTCTTTGCTTGTGGGCAATGTGAGTCAGGGAGCAACCTCTGGTATTAGCTTTAGCCACCCTCCTTTCTATACAGGATCAAACATGAGATGGGAGGTTTATTTTAATCTGTGCTTTCGGTAATTTGGCTAAATACACCTAAGTGAGCCAAAGTATAGTGTAGTTAAGGCCAAAGTGCTGAGGGAAGAACAAGTTGCATTGACTGGCACCTCGTGGATTGTTCCTCCCTCAGTTTGAGGGACAGAGCATGATGGCACCTTCACCCAGCAGTATATTGCAGGCACTGCTGCTCAGGATATACAGTGATACCTCGAGTTACAAACACCTCAGGTTACAAATGCTTCAGGTTACAAACTCTGCTAACCTTGAAGAGTTACCTCGAGTTGAGAACTTTGCCCCAGGATGAGAACGGAAATTGTGTGCCGGCACGCAGCAGCAGCGAGAGGCCCCATTAGCGAAAGCACACCTCTAGTTAAGAACAGTTTCAGGTTAAGAATGGACTTCCGGAACGAATTAAGTTTGTAACTAGAGGTGCCACTGTACCACCAGATAAAGGCACTATTGCACTCTGGCCCTCGAAATGGTCCTGGGCGATGTATCAATACGGCCCTATGTATCAATACATCGCCCAGGCCTAAAGATGACATTCTGGTCTCTTCAAAAACCAGGAAGTAGTTGGATCTGACATTAGCAGGGTTTCAGTCAAGTGTCGTTCCTTTGTTTCTCATGCAGATCTGGAGATATTTTCTCCACCACCACCTTGCCTGCTGTCTTTTGACCTATGAGGAGCTAAGTTGAGCTATTGAGACTTGTATGAGTGGCTGCCTTGGGAGCTGTGGCTGTAGATCCCAGTATGTGTGTAATCCTTTGACTTGGAAGGGCCAAAAAGCTGCAGTGGTATCCCTTTCCACAGCAATGGCCAGTTTGAAATAGTTTTTCTTTTGAATGATTTTTCTTCCGATCCAACCCCTGCACTTTTTCAAAAGGGCATTTCTCTCCTCTTCCACCCCTGCCTCTCTTTTTTTTGTACGGTAACTTACTAGTGCTGCAGAATTGAATCTAGTGTGGGCATTTCGACTGTTGCAGTACAGAGCATGATGTTCCTTGTACTACTGCATAGTTTGTGGGAAGTTTGTGATGCAGCTTCATTTCATGCTAGCTGATGGAGCTGCAATTCATTATACACATATCTAGGAGTACCCGTATTTTTCGCTCTATAACACACACCAGACCATAACACGCACGTAGTTTTTAGAGGAGGAAAACAAGAAAAAAAATATTCTAAACGAAATAGTGGATATATGATTTTTGTGGTTCATGCTGTGGCCACAGACATGTGATCTGACAGTGAGTTTGGAGTAGCCCAATGCAAAAATCCTAAGGATCCACGTGGATCCATGCTTTGTAACCACGGAGGAGGGAAGGAAGGGGAACCATGGATCCTCTGCTCACGACTGCAGCAGATCCCCCCGCCACCCACAGGCATTCCCTCCATAACACGCACAGACATTTCCCCTTACTTTCTAGGAGGAAAAAAGTGAGTGTTATGGTGCAAAAAATACGGTAAGTTGCTGAACTCAGTGGAATTTACTTTTGTGCAGGTAGACGTCTAGCCATAAACCTGCATTTCTGGGTGATGTACTTAGTGCACCATTAAGAAGCACTTAATGTGGTGGCCAAGCTCTATATGGCTCTTGGCCTTTGCTTCAACCCTCCTGCAATGGGGCATGGGATTTCCCACTATTGCAGCAAAGCTCTGTGGGGGAAGTGCTTCTGAGTGTATATTCTGCTGGATTTTATTAGTCAATTAATGACCAGTTGTAACATGAAGAAGTCTTCACTGGGTGTATAAAGGAGGTTCAGTTTGGCACCAGGTGACATGTGTGTGAGAAAGAGACACTTGAAGGAGGGCCTCTGGTGAACATAGGAAGGAATCAAATTTCTGCTCTTGCTGGAATACTGAACTTCAGTGTCTGTCCACGGCTTTGAACGTGGCTTTCACCTAATCATTTCGCTACTTGTGGTGTGATGAGTGTAAACATCCTAGCTGTCCTTGTTGTTGCATGCCTTCCTGTGGAGTGGGCCACCTTCAGATGATTCACTGCTGCTTTTTCATTTTGCCTAGAGTCTAACGGGTCACACCACACCCGTGGAGAGTGTGAAGATTAATACGAATGAAGAGCTGATTGTTGCGGGGTCCCAGTCAGGCTCCATTCGGATCTGGGATCTGGAAGCTGCCAAAAGTAGGTTCAGAGCCAACTCTTCTATCACTTTTCAGGTTGCCCAGCAGCCCCTTACTTTGCAAAGAGCAGAGAAAGAGAGAGCGCAAGCACACAAGGAAGGACGATATGCTCAACTTTGAAAACTGCAAGGGCACCTCTTCCTCCACCTAGGTGGGGGAGGTGTTGGTACTGTTCAGATGCCAGCCCTGTGAATAAGAAGAGCTGTTTTGTTTGCACTCAGATCTTTATAATTTTCCCCAATAATATTTATCCATTTGTGTTATGTTTACAGTGCTTAACATCAGCAGTCAACAATCTTTCCTCCATTACTTTCATAGAAAAGCAGGTTTTAATTTGATGTGCTTGGTAGATGCTTCTGATTTCTATTTTAAGAGACTGTACAGGAAATGGTAAAACATTTGTATGATTTTCTTATTTCATTCTAAACCAGATTATTTTTTTAAAAAAGAATTTTACTGAACCATTGAAATAGCAAATCTGATTTGAACTGAAAAACTGTATCAATCCTGCATCTTCTTAGACCATGCTTGCATCTCAATTCCTTGCCCTCCCTTTCCCGTCCAGTTCTCCGTACATTAATGGGCCACAAAGCGAATATCTGCAGCCTAGACTTTCATCCTTTTGGAGGCTTTGTAGCTTCAGGATCCATGGACACCAACATTAAGGTAAGACTTTTGAGTCTCCCTCACTCCCTGCATGTGTATTTCAGAACAGCAGGATCCCCAAAGCACTGCATATCAGTGGATGTAAGGAGCTGTTTTGTATTAAGTCTGAGGAGTTGTTCATACAGCCCAGCAATATTCTCATGGACCAGAAGCCGCTTTCCAGTGGCGTGGGCAGAGCTCTTCCCAGTCCTTTAACTATGAACTGATTGTGCACCCAAGACCTCATTTGTGTGTGTTCTGCACTTCAGCTGACATCCTGTTTTTGAAATTCAAATAGTTGCATACTCTTAGAAAATGTCCCTCAACCCCAGGACTTTTTTAATTGGAGACCGGTGCTTTGGAAGATCTTCAAGACACTTCCAAGTTGTCATTGTAAAGCTTTTGTCCATTTCCTTCATGCAGCTTTGGGACGTGAGAAGGAAGGGCTGCGTCTTCAGGTACAAGGTAAGAAGGAAAGCATATTATTTTGTCTGCAGGGCACCCCTCAAATCTCCTTCTGCCTCTGGAGTTCTTCCATGTCCAGTTGCTACAGTGTTTCAGTTTGGAGAGCTCATTGAGGCAATCCCACCCACAGGTTCTGGGCAGTTTACAAAATTCCCAGCATCTATTACATAAACAGGGTCTACATTGCCAGCCCTCAGGCCCCACCCAACCAAAGGAAGGGCCAGTGGGGAGAGGGGTCCATTTGGTACTGCTTCTTGAAGGTGCCCAGAGAGGCTTGATGCCATTAATCTTGCAAGTTAATATCTTCTCATCCCTTTTGTACTTTGGTACTGACCTTCACAGCCACCTTGCATTATTTTTTAAAATAGGGTGCTCCAGTTAAAAAGCATGCACTCGCTCACTGAACTATAGCACCCCCTGCACCTCTTCCCAAAGTACAACCTCTTCTCCTCCTGTTTTTTTAGCTCCCTCTGACTCGTTTCCAGGGCAACCCTTTTTCTGTGCTCAACTCCTATCTTCCAAAATTCATGGTTTCTTTCCACTGTTGATGGAGCCCTCAGCTGGTCTCTAACATGCCAGCTGGCCCTCACAGCAATTGAGAAAGGCTCCCCTCCCTCCTAAAGGAGCCCAAGTACTTGGCAAATCATTAAGCTCTTCCCTATCCAATCTCATTTTCCTTCCTTACTAGAAAGTGATATTTACAATGTTTGAAGCTGTATCTTGGCTATGTCTAAATGTAGCTTTCACCAACCTGGTGCCCTCCAGATGTTTTGCATGCTGGCTGGGGCTGATGGGAGTTGCAGTCCAACACATCTGGAGGGTGCCATGTTGGCAAAGGCAGTCTAAGGGATTGTATTTTTTCTCTTGCAATATAGTAATTTCACAACAAGACAGTTGTTGTGAGACATGCTCAGCCTTCATGTTTCCTGTGTGTGACCCATTATTTCATCCTGGGAGTGCCAAGCTCTGCTGGGAATGAACTGGGTCTGTTTTGCCTTTACAGGGCCATACTCAAGCAGTCCGCTGTCTCCGATTCAGCCCTGATGGCAAATGGCTGGCGTCGTCTGCAGACGATCACACAGTGAAGGTACTGGCCTGATTTTGCTAGACCCCTTTGGCACTCACCTTCCTTCTTGTGGCAGTTTTGACTGCTTGCCACACCAAGAGGTGCTCTTTTGTGCCAAACAATCAGGAATGGGGTTGAGCAACCTCCAGGCTTTAAGGTTCTTTCTCTATCTAGTTGTGGGACCTGGCTGCTGGGAAGATCATGTTCGAATTCACAGGACACACGGGGCCAGTCAACGTTGTAGAATTCCATCCCAATGAATACCTGTTGGCCTCTGGTAGCTCTGACAGGTAAATTCTTGTTGGGAAATAAGTGGGGGACAATAGCATGTAATGTGGCTCATCTGCAACTTGCAATTATTTGCTGCAGATACTTACATTTTCATTTGTGGAATTGGAATAATTGTTGGTGATGATTGAAACAGCTTACCTTTTGAATTTCCTGTTTAGGGAGGCCCTTCTGGCCTCTTCATTATCCTCTTCTGGAACCTAGAACAAGGTCATACCTACCTGAATGTTTTGGTAGATGTCATCATGCTAGATTTTGGAGTTTGGTATATGCTGATGGCTCTCAAATCTTCTTTCTCTTCCTCCTTGAACCTTGGTGAGAGTATAGAGTCTCTGAAATGATGCTGGATAAATGGGCTGGATGAACTGAAGCAGGTTCAGAGGAGGTGTAGATCAGGGGTCAGCAAACTTTTTCAGCAGGGGGCCGGTCCACTGTCCTTCAGGCCTTGTGGGGGGCCGGACTATAGGGGGGGGAATGAACGCATTCCTATGCCCCACAAATAACCCAGAGATGCATTTTAAATAATTTTAAATAATTTTACTCATGTAAAAACACGCTGATTCCCGGACCATCCGCGGGCCAGATTTAGAAGGCGATTGGACAGGATCCTGCCCCCGGGCCTTAGTTTGCCTACCCATGGTGTAGATGAACAGTGGGCCTGTTGAGTTGAGAGTAGGTGTAAAATCTGTCTGAATGGCCTTGCCGCCCCTTCTGAAGGAACAGGTTTGCTGCTCAGGGGTGATATTTGACCCAGCATTACTGCCACAGCTGTGCCTTTTCCCAGCTGCACCAGATATATTTGCTGCACCATCTTGTGTAAGATAAAAGATTTGGTCTCTATCATTACAGGAAAGTGTTTTACATAGCTCACAAACTTGGTTCTGTTTGGTTTAGAACACAGCAGCTGGGACTGACCTTAGAGAGTGGTTGTTACAGAGCTGCCCTAGTTACCAGTTGGTTTCTGGGCACTTCAGAGTGCTGTGTTTTCCTTTTAAATCCCAAAGTGCCCTAGCCTCTGGACACTTTGCTCTTAGGTCCCGCCATGTGATTTTAAGAACGACAGGAGTTTCTGATGAGGTTGCCATCATTATCACAGATCTTTTGGCTGGTCATGGCTAGAGCAAGCTTGTGAGTAACTGAGTGCTCTGTTCCTAGCCTAGAATCCCAGACACTCATCTGCACCTGTTTGTTTTTTGTGCTCCATCCTTATTTTTATTAGGACCACAGACTGTTGCTAGAAACAAAGACCAATGAGTGATGAAGTGTTGGATTAACTCCTCCTTGCCTTGGGCCTAGGAGATCACATAGGTGTTGTTGTTTTTTTCTGTCTTGCAGAACAGTCCGGTTCTGGGACTTGGAGAAGTTCCAGGTGGTGAGCTGCATTGAAGAGGAGGCCACTCCTGTCAGGTACATCAGACTTGGGCAGTGATTTGTGTCAAGAGGCATGAGGGCATGTTCTTGCTTTGTGTGACTTTGCTATGGGGATCCCAGACTCTTAATGCTCTTTCAGTTCCAAGCTCTGGTTTGGCCAAGTGGCGGAAGCGAGGAAAGCATGCAGTTAAAGGCTAGCAGAGATTATGACCATCTCCTGACATAGAATATCAGTGGCACACCTTGTTTTGCACCAGTGTCTGAATGACCTGCACATTCACTTTTCCCCTCTCCCCTTCAGGTGTGTGCTGTTTAACCCCGATGGCTGCTGCTTGTATGCTGGCTGCCATGATACCCTGAGAGTGTATGGCTGGGAGCCTGAGCGCTGTTTTGATGTGGTCTTGGTGAATTGGGGCAAGGTGGCTGATTTGTCTATCTGTAACAATCAACTGGTGAGTGACTGAAGGGGCAGGAAGGGACTTGGGTTTCCTTCTCTGCTAGTGGGTGCAACAAGTGGACATGCCACAAGTTGTGCTTCTAACACTGGCAGCAGCATGGCAGGGCCATTCCTAGTGCACACTTGGCCCCTGACTCTTGCAAATGGACCCTGAGTCATCTCCTCATGTCTCCTGGTAGTTTTCATTTTGAGTTTGCTTCCCGTTCCCCTCACATGGTTGCCAAGGTGGATTCTTGTTGACTTCCCAGAGCACTTTGGCTGCAAACCTGATGTAAAGTTGACTTGCACAGAACATGACTTCATTTCTGTTCTTCACAGATTGGTGTTTCTTTCACACAAAGCACAGTCTCTTCCTTTGTGGTGGACCTCAGCCGAGTCACAAAATGTGGGCCTGGCACCCGTGGACTGATTCGGGATGACAAGCCTCTCACTCAGCCCTTGCCTGCGGGCTCTTCCCTTCGACGCATCTATGACAGGCCAACGACGACATGCAGCAAACCCCAAAGGCAAGGAAGGCTCCTCCTAGAGAGCGGGAGGTGGCAGCCCGTGTATGCCAAAGGATTGAGAGATGGAAACTGAAAGCAAAGGGATGTTCTCAGTGGTTTCTGTGTGGTCCCCTCCATTGGTTCTGGGGGGGTTTTCTAAGAAAAACTTGTTTGCCTATTTTTGTGTGCATGGCTTTAAAAGAGGATTAGCCAAATTCGTGAAAAATAAAGCCATCAATGGCTACTAGCCACAGTGGCAATGTTGTTGGTGGCAGAATGCCTCTGAATACCTGTTGCTGGGAATCCTAAGAGGGGAGAAGACTGTTCTTGCTCTCGGGTCCTGCTTGTGGACATCCAGTTGGCCATTCAGGGGAAAATAGGACGCTGGGCTTCAGATATAGCCGAAGGAGCATCTCCACCTCCATCGTTCAGCCTGGGCACTGAGGTTCTCCCCTGAGGGTCTTCTGGCAGTTCCCTCACTGTGAGAAGTGAGGTTACAGGGAACCAGGCAGAGGGCCTTCTTGGTGGTGGCATCCACCCTGTGGAATGCCCTCCCATCAGATGTCAAGGAGATAAAGAACTACATAACTTTGTGTAGGGGAGGAAGAGAAAGGAGAATATTAGCCGCTTTGAGACTCCTTCGGGTAGTGATAAAGCGGGATATCAAATCCAAACTCTTCTTCTTTTAGAAGACACCTGAATGAAAGCAGCTTTGTATTGGCTAGTTTTTAATGTTTGACATTTTTATATGTACTAGAAGCCTCCCAGAATGGCTGGGGAAACCCAGCCAGATGGGTGGGGTATTATTATTATTATTATTATTATTATTAGCCCCCATTGGCTTCAGGGCTGTTCTGGTATTCTTATATCTGTGGTTTAATGACAGAATGAAACACAACTCAGAGAGCGAGAGGCGCAGTCCAAGCAGTGAGGACGACAGGGAAGATAAGGAATCCACAGCGGAGATCCAGAACACAGAAGACTACAATGAGATCTTCCAGCCAAAGAATCCCATAAGTGAGTGCTGCTGAAGTAATCTGTGTGATGCCACAAAGCAAACCAAGGTGTCTTGCGCTGTTTTCCCCATTTTGTAATATTTGATCTTTGTGTGGCAGTTGTGAACAAGCATGTGACTCTCCCACAGTTGTTTTAATTTATCGTTGCCTCCAAAGACTTTCAAGAGGCAATCTTAGGTTCATAACTTGCTACTGAATATTGTGTTCTGGCATGGTCAGTCATTTAGAGGTAGAGTACTAGCATCTAAGTTTGCGACATGTGTTTGTTAAAGTATTTGCACACCATCCTTTGTACAAATACATCTGAGGGCAGTCCACAGTGAGAATTTACATCTGAATATATAACTAACACTGCCCCCACCCCCACCAGCAAAAAAGCCCCATACCAAAACACTGTGATTTGGAGCCATACTTAACTAGCTGAACATAAGTCACATTGAAGTCATTATTAACTTGTCCCATTGATTTCAGTGGAACCTAAGTACAACTAGCTTAGTCTGAATTCTACCCAATATTCCCAGGATGCATTTTTAGCACATGGAATGGTTTTTCCTGTCTCTTGAAAAGAAATGTGGGAAGGAGTGAAGAGGCATAACTGTACCCACTTCTTCCTCGGAGGGAGAAATATTTATTAATCCCTTTACCTGTAATGCAGAAGTGTTACTGCCATAGTGGAAACAATCTGTAGACTCATGAAGGTGACACCACAGGATCCTCTAATTTCTTGTGTAACTTAAATGGAGTGCAAGGTTAGGCGCTTAATTTTTTGTCTTTTTCAGCTCGAACTCCACCCAACAAGAGTGAACCTTTTCCTGCACCTCCAGAGGATGGTGAGTTGGAATTTCTTTTTCAAGTATTGAGAAAGAACCAGAGAAGATCTCCATACATCTACTGTATTGCTGGCTTCACATGGACATTTACAATGTCTATGTTGCTGGGGGAAGTTATGAGTTATCTTTTTCTCGAGTTCGGGTTCTTCAGTTTTGCCTCCAAAGGGCAGCGTGTCGGCCCTTGGGGCAAAAGAGCCATGGACTGTCTTGGGTGGGAGTGGCAGGAACCTTTGAGCCCAGGGCCATAGAGCCCAGGGTCTTTGACTTCTAGGGCAGAGCTCTCGCCTGCTGCCACTATTTGTGCAGTCTTGATAGTAAGAAAACATAGTTTTTCTTCCCTCCAGAGCCCATGGTTGCCAAAGAAGCCTCAAGGCTCAGTCAAGTGGCAGATATTCCGACTCCGTTGCCAAGCCAAGAGAATGTAAGTGCCTTGCATCCATTGGTGTGCCCTCTCCTATTCCTGCTCCCCACCCCCCACCCTGGCTCCAGAAATGATGGTGCCTCTATCCCAGGATTTCCCAGCCTTGGGTCTCCAGCTCTTTTGGGATTACAACTCCCATCGTCCCTAGCCTGCAGGACCAGTGGTCGGGGATGATGGGAAATGTAGTCCAAAAACAGCTGGAGGCCCAAGTTTGGGAAACCCTGCTCTAGCAGCATGAAAAAGAGGCAGTGGCCTGTCACTGTGTTCTAAGCAAGGAAGTCCAGACCAGCCATTGCCAACCTCCAGGTGTGTTGGACTACGACTCCCATTATTTGTAAAGGAGTTGTAGTCCAAAACATCTGGAGGGCTCCAGATTGGGAAAGGCTGGGCTCAGTGGAGGATTTTTTTAATTACTATCATTTTTTTTATTAAAAAAAATTACACACCACTTAATTGCCAAAACTTCTAAGTGGTTTTGAAAGGCCTTCCCCTGCAGATCTTGATTCTGGTGGTTGTTATTCCCCGCAAGCTTCTTTCTTACAGCCAAATGTGGTGGAGGTGGGGAGGGGGGCAAGATGAGACCCAGGGATTTCCTGAGCAGATCCTATCTTGCACCTGATCCTTAACTTCATTTGAAGTGCTCCGGGTGCCTTGGAGCTGACCACTCAGAAGTTGCCAATAGCCTCTAGTGGGTCTGCTTAGAAAACGAAGGAGGAATGCATCAAGTCCTTTGTTGACATGCCATGGAGGATCAGTGGTGCTCAGTATGTGGTGCTCAGTATAGCCAGGTGGTTGCAAATATGGTATCAAAGCTTACAGCCCAGGTTTGTCTGCCCTGACTCCATCTCCCCACAGCAGCCCGACCCTATTCAGAGGTCGCCAATAGCATCCTCGACCCCCAAGACCAAGGTTGAGCCATCTGTGATCCCTGCAGCCAGGAATGAGCCTATCGGGCTGAAGGCCTCTGACTTTTTGCCGGTAAGTTTCTTCCCTGTAGAAGAGGGATTGGGAACGACAAGTGGCTGTCACCTGGGCAGGGAGGAAAGTCTAGTGATTTGCCTGTTCTGCGCACCCTGCTCTTTGGCTGCTTCAGAAGTTTTTAGCAGGTGTCAAAAAGGGGACAGTGAAGGTGCCTGCTTTATGTCAATAGGCAGGGAGTTCCAAAGTGTGGGTGCTGCTGCATTAAAGTAGCAATTTTGTATTGTGACCCTTGTAACAGTGCCAGTTCCACAGATCAAAGTGGTCAAAAGGTCACAGATGGGGTAAGGCAAACCCGCAGGTAAACTGGTCCACAAAAGAAGGGATAATGTTTAGATGAAAGGACATCAGAAACTAGCCTTTAGCAAGAGCATGGATGGTAGTAGATCCCCTCCCTGGCTAAACACTTTAGATATTTCTCAGCTAGGGTACAAATAATTTAATTGTATGGCTAGTGATTTGGTTGGGTAGTCAATAGTATGATTGAATCAAGACAAAAAGTAGAGCCAGCCAGCCATTCTGAACAAATCAAAGGTAGTCTTATCAAGGAGACGGTAGAAAAGAATTCACAGCCCAGCATCCCCATCTTTCCAATTGTAGTGATAGACCTAATATGTTCTATTCTTTTAACAGTAATGTTTCTGCCTCTAGTTGTGTTAAGTAAAACTGTAATAAACTATACAAAAAGGTATAATTTATGTGTTTGTGTGTGTAATACATTACAAATTAGACCATCAATGCCAAGTTCCCTTTCCTTTCTGTCCTTGCAGGCTGTGAACAACCAAAACCTGGTGGAGATTGTGGATGAAGAGGCCATGTCCCAAATCCGGAAGGGACATGAGACCATGTGCGTGGTGCTTACCAGCCGCCACAAGAACTTGGACACCGTGAGGGCCGTGTGGAGCACTGGAGACATCAAGGCAAGTGGCCTTTTCATTGCCTTTGTTAAGCAGCACAGTTCCAGGGGCTTTGGGCTTAGTAGGTCCAGATCTCAAACCTCCCACCACTGTCAGCTTGGATACAAAAAGCTTGAAATTTCATTGTTATCAGTTGACCAAGGGAGATGCAGATGATGAATGAGCATCTTTTGCTCCAGCTGGGGAGAGGGGCTGCTTTGGGAGCAGGCCCTGTGCCTTTTAAGAAGGCTCCTGTTCTTCCTGCTGACCTTAGGCAGCCAACACATCCCTTTCTTCTGGCCAAAATATTTGAAATTCGGGGTGGGGGTGAGGAATCTGCAGTAGGAATACATTCCACAAGTTGGTTATTATGGTGTAATCAGCAGCATCTCACCTTCCCATGCTGGAAGGAGAGGGCTTCCACACAGTCTTGCTCTACCTGACAAGGAGGTAGCCCAGAACCATTCTCAGCTGTGGGGTGGGTGGCAGGACTGTGACCTGCAAGGAGACCCCGTAACTCAAGATGTGACACAGACTCAGAATAGGCATTCACATTCTCTCTTGTGGATGCCATTCCTACTAGAGGAGGCTGCCTGCTTACTCTCCACTCAGAAGGGGCATTTCCATGGCCACATTATCCCTGTCACTTGCATGAGCCTTGAAGTCCCATAAAGAATTGTGCTAATTTTGGGTGGTCTGTCAAGTGCCTCAGTGGCCTTTAGGGGATGCTCCCTCTCAAGAGGTCTGCTGGCTGCCCCCTTGGGGGCCTTGGTGTGTTCTGGCAGCTTCTCAGCCAGTGCTTTTTAGCCTGGAGATGAGCTTTGGGATGAGAAATGGCTCTTACAGCCCCTGAGGCAGGATCTTCCCTGAGTTTAATTCTTCCTGTTTAAGAGAGCATCATCATGGCAGGTGACCCTGTTCCTATTTGCTTGACAAAATATAGCCTGCTGTGTATAAAAAGACTCTTTTGTCTGATGGAAGGGCTGAAACCTGCATGGCTGATTCCCTCTGCCAAAGGCTGTGTACAGATGTAGTTGAAAGCCTTGGAAGACGTTCTTCTTTACCACCACTTGGCTTGCCTTCATGATGTCTATCTCTAGGAGACTTGCCCTCATCCTGATTTGCCTCTCTTGCTTTTTCTCAGACATCTGTGGACTCTGCAGTGGCCATCAACGACCTCTCCGTTATGGTGGACCTCCTAAACATCGTCAACCAGAAGGCGTGAGTTCCAGTTTGCTTTCCTGCCTGAAGGGAATGCTTTCTGTCATGTGGCTCAGGATCCTCTTCCCTTCTTGGGTAACCTACAAGTGCCTCTTCACCTCTTGAGTGGAGGTTGTGGCCAACAGTTACCCACAGGATCCCAGGCCTTATTTCTTGGCAGCCCCCATGCCCTGCCCCATGAAAACTTGTGGGACTTGGTGGTGCCACCTGGTGCTTACACCTGCTAGCCCTGTGCTGAGCTTGGAGCCATGGCATAACTCAGATCCCTCATGAGGACTCACTGGGCTGAGAGTCACCCGCTGTCTCATCCTTTGGCTCCTTTCTGCCTTGGGGTGAGCAAATGAAGCTTCTTTGTCCTGAATGAGGTCCATCTAGCCCGAGACCAGCAGCTGCTCTCTGGCTAAGGTCTCTGGAGTGTTCTGCAGGTCAGAGGGGTTTGCTGTTGCAGGGCAGGGGTTGGGGTATCTCTCTGGAGCCTGTATTCTCTTTCCAGGTCTCTTTGGAAGCTGGATCTGTGCACAGTCATCTTGCCTCAGATAGAGAAACTTCTGCAAAGCAAATATGAAAGGTGAGTCTTCTGACAAAGCTGAGTCTTCTGAGTGCCTGATCAATCAAGTGCTTTATTGGCTAGCTGTAGCCAGCAGCTTTTGAGAGTTTTGTCAACTTGCATTTGATGATGGTCCTGATGAAGTGGCAGTAGCTGCTGCACACCTGTGTGTGTTCATGTCTTGTGCATTTTTATTATTCTTGGAGGGAGTGGGGTTGTGACTTGCCCAAGCAGAGAGCAGGCCTGGATGTGGGCCAGCAGGGAAGCAGGCCTGCCAGCTTTGGGCTTATCACAGCTTCACTTTGCAGGTGCTGAACAGAAGGGGACCATTGCCCACTTTGCTGTCGCCATGGTCCCAGTGCACTTCTATATTGGGCAGGGTTCCCCCCTGCCCAAATTTGGTGTCATGTTTGAAGCTTTAAATCATGAGGGGATGTCATCAGCAGAAATAAGCACTGAGAAGGGCCCATCCTAAAGCAGGCTGCCCCACCATCCAACAAGAGAAGTTTGCAGTTCAAGCAGGAGTTTCCTAAGAAAGTTGGATGTTGAGTTTTTTCCTCTTTTGCTTTACTAACCACCAAGCTGTGGTTTTCAGGGAATGATTCCTCTGCCCCAATATTAAAACCACTTCAAAACCTGAGTAGTTGCAGCATCTATGTGTACATCACTTTGCGTTGCCGCTTATATACAATTGTGTCACCCCCTCCAGGGGTGCGTGTACGCACACAAATTCAGCCCTGGTGGTTTTTTTTGTTGTTGTTTTTTGAAGTGCTTCAGAAATCCCTGCAGCAGTGTGGTTGCATTTTGAAGAAGGGACTGGGTGAGAAAGAGGTCATGTGAATATCAGTTGCTTTTTAACAGCAGCCTGCTGGGCAGATGCAGGGTGCCCAGCAGAAAAGCCTTCCTGCATCCAGATTTACAAGAAAAGAAACTGGAAGGACAACTGATTTTGCTGTGGCTCTGCCCTTCCTCCTTCACCTGCTTCTCCACTTGCATTTTAGGTTTAGTTGTGAGAACGTTTGTCCTATTCTGATTCTCCTTGTTCTCTTGTCAGTTACGTCCAGACAGGCTGCACTTCTCTGAAGTTGATCCTGCAGAGGTTTCTGCCCCTGATCACAGACATCCTTGCTGCGCCGCCATCCGTGGGGGTGGACATTAGCAGAGAAGAGAGGTAGGGTGGCATCCCTGTTGCTTCCGTTCCTATGTTGCAAATCCTATCAGAACTTTCCCCTGTACCAGTTAAGCCTCCTTGCACACCTGAATCCCACAGCTAGCTCGGTCACACTTGCCCCACAGAATCTTGAACAGTTCCAGTTTGTTGCTTTTAGGCTGGAAATATCTGGGCTCCCTCCCACACAACTGCCTTTATCTACTGGGGGGTGGGGGCATGCAGAAGGGGAAAAACTCATTTGGCTTCTGCCAGTAAAGCCTGTATGCCTTGCTGCTGTGTGTCCCTGCACTGGCTAGCAATCAGCAGGTATCCACTGAAAGCTGGACCTTTTTAGTTGTGGTGTGGGTTTTATATTCCCATTGGGCCAAACTGATCACATGCCTTCTCTGTTTTCCAAGAACCTTTTTGTTTGTTTATCTACCATGCTCTTTACTTTTGTTTAGCTGCTGCTTCAAGGGCATGTTCTGAATTTAACAGTTCGGTATTCTTGTTGAGAAATGCAGAAGAGCAGGGCATCTAAATAATATTTAGTATTGGTGGATGTTGATCAGTCATGGTAGCCCCTCCGTTCCTTCATCCCAGTCTCTCTTTCCCATTGACAGGCTTCACAAATGCCGCCTGTGCTACAAGCAGCTGAAAAACATCAGCAACATCATCAAGAACAAATCTGGACTCAGTGGCCGCCATGGCAGTGCCTTCCGTGAGCTGCACCTCCTGATGGCTGTCCTTGAGTGATGGGGTGGTGCCCTTCATCCATCCACACATACCGCCTGAGGCTCGTCTTCCCTCCATGGCCTCTCACTCCAGCCACTTCGGGTAGTTTTGTTTGGTGTCCATCTCTCCACAGTTCTCCAGGAGGTAAGGGAGGGGGCTGATGGGTTGGGTGCTCCATGTTCAGTGCCTTACAGGCTACATTGCAAACCGGACTGTCCTGCTGTGGCACAGACCCCCTGCCTTTCTGTGTACATAGCTGCCTTGGGCGGGGGCGCGCGGCAGCAAATGGGAATGCTGTGTTAGAATCCAACCATGGACAGCATCTCTAGACCCTGGCAACCAACAGTGCTTGGGACCAACTCCCTAGTGATGAGCCCGGCCCTGCTTCTTTTCCATCCTCACTGTTGTGGGACTTGAGGCAGGAGTGGGTGGGACGGGACCACCTGCCTGTGCAGCTTAGTTTCTTGGGCTGGAGAAGTTGAGCCCCACACTGTTGCCCCCTCTTGTTTTGTTCCATGGTGGAAAGGCTCGATACTGAGGAATGGCCTGCTCTTTCCCCTTCATCTCTTGTTAATACGCTGCAGTCTGCTGTTCATAAACTGATAAGTTATGATGAATTTCATTAAAACGTTTGTAACTTTATTTTGAAAAACAGTAGTTCTGTGTCTTTCCCCTTCCATAGCTCATAATTTTGTTTAGGTTACAGATTCATATTCTAACTCCCACAAAAGGAAAGTCTTACAATGCTTTACTTTATATATTATGCCCTTTTCTTCTTTAAAATGAAAGTGACCCTTGGCCCCCAAAGTGACCTAGGAAAAAGCAGAGAGGAAGCGGGTAGCTCCAGCTCTGTTTACCCCAGCAGCCCAGAGACATACCCAGAGGTTTTTCTCCTGGTTTGTGGAGTCAAGTACGGAGGGGGTGAATGCCCTCTGGTGTTGGATGTCCGCTAATGACAAAGTTAAGTCCAATTTGTAGACTAAATCCACCCCAGAGGCAAATTTTATCCACTTGTGTCAAAAGGAAAATGTTATAGCTGTTTATGAAAGCAGAAGGGAGGAAACAGCTTTGTTAAAAATGATTTGAATCTGAATTAAGTAGCATCAGATAGACCACAGATTGACTCAGAACAGATTGGGCTGATGAACAAAGCAACAGATACATATCCAAATTGAATCTTTTGGCTCGTGAACACCCTTAGTAAATGCCAGTTTACAACTTGCCATTTTAGTCTGATCTCCCTACATGCTACTTACTTTGTGTGTTTTTTCTATTTAATTTTATACGCCTGATGGCATGTCTGCATTTCATTTAATTCTATAAAGTGCTCGGCCCTAGCACTGTATTGAATTGTTGAGTGGTGTGAGCTTACATTTGGAGTAAGTTTATTATTTGAAAGTGAGAAAACTAGGGATACTCAAGGAATTTGATGTATATATTCCAGAGTGAATTCACTTGGTACACATCATGGGTGGGATCCTTGGAGACCTAAGGTGTTTTTTTCTTCTTTTTTAAAAAAAGGCAGACCATAGATCACCTCATAACAATTAAATTTGCAGAGAAATGCATACTTGAGACTTCTAAAAAAATACACATAGAAAAATGAGAGAAAACAGAAGGAACATAGACAAAAGTGACATGGACTGAAAATAAACAGATATATCCTTAAATACAATAATAAAAACAAACAGGAGCAAATAAGTAATTCTGTATGTTACAGGGACAATGATCCCTTCTGTGGAGCTCATTAGAGGATTTCTAATAACCTGGAGTATGCGGGAGGAAAGATGAAATTCAGAGAAAATGCCTTTAGTCCCAGCTATTCTCATAGCTGCTCTGGCCTAGCCAACTACTCATTGTGTGAAGTGAGTACTAGTGTTGCAGGTTAAGCTCTGCCCTAGTCCAGCTGAATTTTGCTTCCACTATTGCTTTTCTGTTACAAGGAAGACCGCTGAGTTGTTCGTTTTATAAAAAGCAGAAACACATGGTGCTTGGAAGCCACATCTTGGTGCAAAGAGTTTATTAAATTAAAAAAATCAATGCAGAGGGCCAAAAGGATGGGAATGGGTCTAGGACCTCCATTCTCCCTTTAAAAATATAGTAAAATTCACCTCATGTCAAATAGGCAGATGAACCACCTCCTGAAGTCCAGTTGCATCCAAGCCCAAGTCCATCCATTGCCAGCACGGATGAGGTACAACAGGGGGCTGGCATGTCACCTTCTCTCAGGATGGGAGTGTGTCTGATGGAGAGACCTTTCGCAATTCAAGGGCTGGCAGATGACACCACCCTTCTTTTTGCTGTGGCTTCCCTTTCTTTGTGTCTCCCAAATCAGTGTCTATTAGCCTCTGAGGTGGGCAGGAAGATGAGTAGTCTCTTTAAAAAGTATTTATGGTTTCTGAAACTCCTTTTAAAAAAGCATGTTCCTCAGCTGCTTCACACAGGAATTGGCCTCAGTTTCCCTAAAAAAAAAAAAACCCAAGGGAAAATATTAGGGCACTTTGCTTTCTACTCCTACACTGCATCCACAGTGAGTGCCAACCATCTCTTTGCTACATGCATAACAGGTCACCCATGAGTGGCAGCTGGCCAGGCTCTAGCCAAAACCTCTGTGCAGAATGTCATGCTAATTAAGTTTAAAAAATACAAAACTAAAAGAATTTACAAATTGTATTCTATAATCTAATGGCAAATGATCCTTCAAGTTATGTTTACTGCATTACTGATTCTTGCACAGGAAGAGTTTCAGAATATGAAGCACTTTCTTAAAGCAACAGCAAAGAGAAGCTGGTCAGGGGTAGGTCAGAAAGCCACCTCTGGCGACAGATTTGGAGATCTGATTTGAGATCTGAAGCAGAAAAGGAATCTATGAAGGAGCAGGCAGTTATGCAGGCACTTTAAGTACAGTATACAATTAGATCAAAGAAGAGTTATCATACAGTGCCCAGAGGCTCCATCCCTAGAATGCTAGAGGTTTTGTAATACACCTCTATGGTTAGAAGCAATCAAAAGATGCTTTAAAAAGTAAAATAAAGTTGGAAACTTAAGTTCTGTGCCACTTCCCAGATTCTGCAGATGTGAAAATGCCATCAACTACAAGCCCTGACCCCCAAGAAAGCAGGAGAGGTTGTGCCCATTCCCTGTCTCCCTGGCCAAAGCAGAGCCCTTCACCTTGCTAAGCAGCTTAGTCTCCAGCACCCAGCACCTGTCCACACTCACCTGGAGGCAGACAGAGCTTCTCTTAATTCCAGGCTGAAATCAAATGGGACAACAGGTTTGTTTTGCATCCCCACACTTATAAATTAAGAGGAAAAGCAGCCGGGCGTGTACTGCATTAATGAACAATTAGCTGCTTGGTGCTGGGTGACACCATCATGTCTTGATGAGTTTACTCACAGCATCTGGCTGTCCAGCATGGCTGCTGGAACCTTCGATTTGATTCAACAAGAGCATTTCTAATCCTTGAGCTGCCTAGAAAAGTTTATGAACATGGAGTGTGCCTGGCAAATGATGGATTTGAGGCTGGAGGCAAAAGGACTATCTCTGTTCTAATTGTAAATGAGGGTAGCTGACCTCAAAGCAAAGGTGCATGGAGATGAATGTTGTCTAGAGGGCTCCCTACACTCTGTGCTTCTCCTGGAATACACTTGATGTTCTATGCACCCATCCCTCCCCTGCCATTGTGACCTGATTTGCCCCGGGAAGAGCAGAAAGCCACTACTCATGAACATGAGCAGCCAGAAGATTTTCTAAGCACCCAGCATCCATCCTGGTCCAAATCAATCCCACTCTCTACTGCCACCCCTACCTACAGTATACACAGAATGGAGGGATAGCTGGGACAGGAGGGTTGTCTGATCTGCTTCCTTGAGGGACGTTTCAAGGCCTATTTGTGTGTCTTGACATCATATGGTAAATGAGACAGCAGCCTCCTGTTTACTGCACCCTTCCTGATACCTCTATTATGCTGCTGCTTCCTTCCTCCTACCCCTGGATGATTACACAGCAGCAGTGAGGAGAGGGCTTGCCCTGTTGCAGGCCTCATCTTCAAAATAGTTTTGAAATAGTTAGGCAAATGCACATGCACACACACTCTGAGTGTCCAGAGGCACCAGTTGTGGAATTCTGCTCACCTCTACATGAAAACCCAGAGAGCATCACTGTGTCTCAGAATCTCTGGGAGAGTCAGAGTACCCTGAGGAGCAAAAGGAAGAGCCGGCTTCTATGCAAGTCTTACCTGACGTCTGGAGTCTTGCCCGGAGTGAACTCGCTCGCCGAGTCCGAGGAGAAGACTGACTTCGGATGCAGGGCTGTGCTGTGACTGATGATGAGTCTGCCTAGAAGAGCCGCCACAGGAGTTTGCAACATTTTATGTTAACTTTGTGGAGGTTTGTGGTTTTATTTTTATATGAGAATGATTTTAGCAGTACGTACAACTAATATTACATTTCCAAAATAGAAGCTGTAAAACACCAAAATTGGAATTTCCATAGCAGTAACATACACAATAACTGATTTGGTGTTAAGCCAATATAACCAGGGCCCACCCAAGACATTTTGGCACCTGAGGTAGACCCCAAATGGCGCCAGGGAAGATCTACATCAGGAACAAGGGGGTAAGGAAGATCAGCATTGGGGTTTGCCCCTGTGGATCCTACTGCCTGATGCGGTTGTCTCACCTTGTCTCATGGGTGGGCCGGCCCTCAATATGACATACAAAGTCATAAGAGAATACAGCAAACTTATCAAACTAAAAGTATCATATACTACATCATGATACATTTGTTTTGGCTGATTTCCCCTCATATCTATTTCTGTTTACCTAAGAAATATGAAATCTGAAGTGAAAAAGGCCTTGTAGGTTATTCTTTACACTAGATCACCCAACCAGCACCTGCCTGGTGTCCAGATTATACCAAAAGCTCTTCCCTGTAGGCAAAGTATGAAGCAAGAATAAGCCCAAAGATACCCAGCACCTGCCTGGTGTCCAGATTATACCAAAAGCTCTTCCCTGTAGGCAAAGTATGAAGCAAGAATAAGCCCAAAGATACACTCCTGCATAAGAAAGCAGGATGAAACCAATGAGGGCCAGTTACCTCTAAGTGCTCCTGACTGGTCCAGGAGCCCAATTCTGTCCTCCGAGAGCCACAGCCCAGTTCAACAGAGCGAACCCTCTCAGCAAACTTAAGGGAACAGAGTGTCTCACTTGTATTTTTCTCCACAGGAGAGACCTGACCAGGGAGGGAAAAGGGAACATTCATGATTATCCATATTTAAAGCTGAAAGAACCGAGGGAGAAGTGGTGAGCTCCTGCTGATGCCTCCCGCTTATAGATCTATGCTGTTTGTCCCCTTTCCCCAAAGGTGCATGAGATGGAAAGCAGGGAGAGAAACAGAAGGAGTCTTGCTGCCCTTTGCAACTTTGGGTTATGCTTGGTTTTTCTTTTTTTCTTAGGCGGGGGTGGGGGATGCTCCAGGGCTGAGATTACACAGCCAAGCACACAAAACATTTTTTAAATATCCAAACAGTGCAGGCAGGGAACTTACACCAGTTGTTGCATGCACAACTGCACATGGCAGCCAAAACAGGAGCGGCCTTTTTGCTAAAGTGTTATTCTGGACGATACGATACGATACGATACGATACGATACGATACGATACGATACGATACGATACGATACGATACACTGTGTGTAGATTGCTAACAAAGAATTTTATTTGTGGTGGGGGCTGGAAATAGTTATTTGTTCTATTGTTACTTGATGTATTGCATTTGTCAATCTTTTGCAATAACAGTTACTAACTTTAAAATAACAAGCATCTGGACTGCTGAATACGTTTTTATTATTCCGTATCCAGATATTATTGAAAATAAATAAAAATATAGCAAAAGAAAACATCCAGGAATGGCATAGCTCTCAAGGAGAAGTAGGCACATCACACTGCACCAAATACACTGAATATGCAATTCATTATGTGTCACTTGAAAGCCCCCCCCCCCAATTATGGCTCTTATGGAAGCACCCACCTGGACCATCATGAGGGTCTTGCTGTCACCACTGAGAGAGTCTTGAAGCAGGTATGTCAGCTTGGAGTTGCGGAATGGCACATGGCCCTGGCGGGAACGCAGGGCATAGATCACATCTCCCAAAGCTGAGAGCGATTTGTTGATGTACTGGGCCTCACGCAGCCTGCTCCCCTCTGCACCAGACCTCCCCACACGCTCAGATCCTGCCAGATCGACCAAATTCAGCTTCCCTAGGAGGAAAGAAGTCAGGCACACTTGAACTACAATCCTGAGCATACTTACTTGCTAATAAATATGTTTAGGACTGAGCTATTAGTATTCAACAAGACTTTGGGTCTTGGCAAACAACAGCCAGAGCCATCGATGATCAAGCACCCTTCTAAGCTCACCAAGAAACCAAAGAGCTTGACTGTATGTAGAAACTGGTGGTTGAGAACCCAAGGGTTCAGTTACTGGTTTGTCCACAACGGTGGCAAACACAATGCAAAGGAACTATCCCTGGCTACCAGCCAAAGTGATGCCCAGTAATGTTTCTTACAATTTATTCTGCTCAATTAAATCTGGTGGCTCACTGCATGGACCTCTCCTGGACCTTGTCTCAAGTATCAACCGGCCTGAGCTACATTGTCATTTGGCTATCATCTACAAAATTAATTGTCATATCTCCTTCCTATGTGATTCACTTACAACCTAGGTTAGGAGACCATGTTTCCTTCATGGTTGACAACAACTAGGAGTAAATTTCTACCAACCTGTGGTTCGTATTCCTGTGCTGTAATCAATTCCCCTCACTGTGATAATCAGGAGGGCGTGAGATCGGGAGCTGTGCTCGTTCAAGTAGGTGCTTTCAGTCACTCGGTTGATATGACCAAATTCAAAGACCTAGAATAAGTGCACAGAGAGAGAGAGAGATGGTCAAGGCAAACCTGTCTTCAGCAGCCAGTTCTCACATAGGCCTCCCTCTCTGACCATCATCCCAGGCACTTGGCGCCCATTCAGAGGGCAGCAGGATGCCTGAGCAGCAGAGAGTGCCTTTGCAGAACTTCCCTGGCACCACATAGTCAGTGGAAGTCCTTAAGATTTGTTACACATGAAAACAGCTGAAAACTCAAAGCCCAAGAAACAGGAAAAAAGATGCAGGCTGCACAGTAAACTCAGCTTCACAGTGCAACACACACAATACTGCCCACATCACATTTTTATATAATCCTATCCTATAAATCAAAGCAGTTTCTGGTACTTGTGTCATAAAATACTCATTAAAATTCTTCATTTATTCTTCCTGTAAATCTCATTTACAGAAGTGAGCCTTTCTGAACTTCCCTCGCCTGGACCTAGACTGGGGGGTGGTTGACTTGCTATTTAAAGTGAAGCCGCCTTGCCCGTTTTCTAACCTGGTTGATGTCTTCTACACAGTGCACAGGGAACTCTGTCAGGCCTGGCACATAGAGCTGTCCACTGCCATCTGGGCACAGTTTGATGTCCAACTTCTCCTGTGGCTCCTTTCCAAGCAGGTCTCTGAAAGAGAGAGGCAAGCAAAATCTTTGTAAGGCTATGTGCTCCAAAAGGACACTTTTCCAGCATAGAAAGATGGGTTAGGGGTGCAGCGGGTGAGAGACAGTTGCCGAAGAAACAGTAACAAATAAGACACCCAATATTTGATTGCTAAAAGAAAACCCCCACATTGGTTCTCTTGCAGCAGGATCAGGTCCCTTAGCTAAAGAGCTGTTTCTTCCTTCCCAAGTTACAAATTGCAGGAGGACAGTGTTCTTCAACCTAAGAGTGTCCAATACCAACACCATTCCAAGTGCTTTGAACAGAGGCAGAGAACAGCTAATGGAGGGAAGGAGGGAAGAACCATGGAACAAGTATTCCTCAGTCAAAGGAAATTTTTTAGCTGAACAAATTCTAACGAGTCACAATGAACTGCCTTGGCTAAGAGTGCAGCTACCCAAGAGGAACTAAATTCTGAAAACAGGTGAACAGAGTTGCCACTGCAAGAGCTAATTCTGTCTCGGGGCTCAGTTCTGAAACTTGCTTCAACACCAGAGCTAGTTTCCAGAGCATCTGAATAGGAATATTAAAACTGCCTATCGGCACATCCATCAACACCACTGGAGCCAGAAGGTTAGACTTTCATGAAGCATTCCCTTGTTATATGGGGCGGGGTTGCTTCTCCTGCAGAAAGCACAAGCTGTTCCACCACTGCCACTGAAATTGTTTACTGGGACATTCAAAACCCTAGGGTTTTGAATCTAGGGACTGAGAAGTCTTTGGCATCCTGCAGTTACCTGAGGGCTTCGTTGTAGATCTCAGCCACACTGACAGTGATCTGGTAGTTCCAGTCGGAGGCTTTTGCCTGCACTTCTGAAAAGAGAAGCTGCAGTGCCCGCTGGTTGATTCCTGGGTTTTCGGGAGTTCCCTGGTGAGGAAAATGGAAGGGACATCATGTTCCTTCAATGAATTAACATTACATAAAAAGAAAGGAACACCAGAAAGAGTGTGTGTGTGTGTGCGCGCACACACACACGCTCATGCCAGGCAGTCCAGCACACCATCACTGACTCACTCTGCAGTGCAGTCATCAATTTCCCTTCCCTCTATCCATCTCCCTGCCATCCCCAGCAGTGGGGGACACACAGTTTTTCTGTAAAAATGCAAAAACAACAAAACCTTATAAAGGCTAAAAGGTAGTATTTTGAACTCTATACCACAAATCCTCCTCAGCAAACATGGAAACACTATTCAACACAGTCTGCCCCAAACAGCAGCCAGAAAGCCTAAATAGCAACTGGTGTTTTCAAAAGAATGAAAGGAAATTGGACCGCTCCTACCCCTTGAGGCAGAGCAAGTGGGAGCAAAGGATTAACCCTGCTCATCCAGTGAAGGAGGAATCAAGACTGGTGAGAAGGTTTCCTCCTTTTCCAGTTGACCACAGGTAACCAGATTTATTGACTCCTAGTTTTGACACTGCCTTCTAAAAGAAGAGGTGACCCTTTCCTGTATACTCCACCCCTGTAATGAGTAAGAGCAGGAAGGAGTGGGTTTTTTTGTAACCTAAAACTGCACAACGATGCAGCCTGAAAAACCTTTGGAAGAGCATTGAGCAGCTGCAGGGCCACATTTTAGGGACTTGCCAAATGAATATCCCATGGGGCAAGACCTCCTGGGTTGGTGTGAATAACGGGACGTTCATAAGGGAAAAGATGATCCCCATGATATGTGGGCCCAAGGATACCTTTAAAAGGTGAGAGCCACCACCTTGAACTGAACTTGGAAACACACTCGCAGACATGTAATATGGGCTTTATATTCAGTCCCCACCCCCAAATAGATAGGCATTTAGCACTAGCTGAACAACCCCACAACAGGGCTATGGAAACTGCAGAATCAGCAAATCGTTTAAAAAGGAACTGAAAAGCAGCTCACCTCCATTGTGTATGTCTTGCCGGCACCTGTCTGGCCATAGGCGAAAATGCAAACATTGTAACCATCAATGCAGGATGTGATCAGGGCTTGAACTTCCCGGAAGACCTTTAAAAAACAAAGTTTGCGTAAGACATTGGCAGAGTACTTTGCTCTGCTGCCATCAGGCTCACACATATCCATGAGACTACTAAGTCCAAACTAAATGAATCACAACCTCTTTACATATAGAGTAAAGGAGGAAGATGAGATACTGCAGCAACAGCAACATGTCTAATTTGCCTGCTGGTAAACACATTCCTACCTAGTTAAGTAACTCAACAAATGAGACGTTTCCCTTTGAGCTACGTTCCTCCTTCTCTCACCCAGCAGACATTCTTGCTAACTTAACAGGAGAACACCGTGACTATACTTACATCTTCCTGTGTTGCTTCAGGAGGGAAAACCTTGTCAAGTTCAAACGATACCAGCTTCCCTCTATGCATCAGATGCAAGATGGCATCATCATCAGGGTCAAATGTCACCGCACTGGCAGCTTCTGGCCCATCGCCATCCTCTTTACATACTGGCCGAACACGACCAAACACACGGATATTGCCTTAAAGGGAAATTATAGCTTTATAAATCTGAGAACAGCTGGCTTCTAGGCTCCTAGGCCACCCCACAGAGAATCACAGTGGCTGATGGTTATCTCAACCACTAGGCTTTCCTAATGGCATTTAGGGTCAGGCCAAGGTTCCAGAACCTTGTTTTTGGTGAAGCAGAATGTGTGCAAATCCAGACAGCCATCAGCAAAACCACCTGAGCCACAATGAACATCCCTTGCATAAGAGATAGCAAGATGTTTCCACTGCAAAGGCTCCCCCAACTCTCAAGCTGGGAACCCCAGAAAACACCACCTCAGCTTCCTATCAGATAGCCTCAGCCGTCAAGTGGCATCTATGCCATGCCCTCAAGGAACCCATACATAGGGACCCACAGACCTTTCAACCGCACAAGTTCATTGTGACATTTCTTCCGGAGCTGCAGTTCTCTGCGGTATTTCCTCAGGAGCTCCTGATTTGTACTGTTGACCTCTTCAATGGCTTGGCCAATCTTTGAAGAAAGGACAAAAGAGTTAGGGGGAATATGTCACACTCTGCGAGGTGGAGAATCTTACTCCTCCTCATCTCATCCAGATCTTCCCATCTCAACTGAGCCACTCATAATTAAAAAGGAACTTTACAACCAACAGGGAAGGTGCAGCACCACATCATTTAGAGGGCGGGAATCAGCCCTGAGATTTGGAAGTAGGACAATCTTGCTGCTGGACTGACCTCAGCCTTGGCACTCTGTAGGGCTTCTTGGAGAAGAACAGGAAATTCTTTGACCTGCCGCTTCAGGCTATTGTAATCATTTGTAAGGGTTCGAAGAGCTGGCTGGAGAGTCAGGAGATTTGTCCTCACTCCTACGGAGATGAATAAATGTACATTAAGGCAATGCTACAGACTCATACATTTTCCCATTTTCATTTGCAAAAAGCATTTCTCCTCCTTAAACAAAACCACCATTAAGGCAGATGCTGGTTCAAATGATCTCTGAACTGAAAGGCAGCTGCTTCTTCAAAAGCCAAACCAGGCCCTTGAGAGAAATGTTTGGCCAGCTTGAAGATACTCACCTGCCAGGTTCTCGTGGACAGCTTTCATTTCTACCTGGGCTCGAGCAAATGCTTCTTCAATGGCTCGATTCTTGTCCTCCTCCATGTTCTGCATCTCCTCCAGCATCTGCTCGTGGGCCCGCTCCAACTCAGACTCATACAACGTAACCTAGGAAACACAGCAAAGGAACCTGTCAGGGTAAAGAGGCCAGGCTACCACTTTCCCTCCCCTCTAGGGCAGGCAAATCTCTCCAATCAGTTCCTCTGTGTTTCTGATTTTTCCAATCTTATGTTCAGTTACCCACATTTCTACATTGGTTTGCAGTTTTTAAAAAATAATACAGTGGTACCTAAGGTTAAGAAGTTAATTCGTTCTGGAGGTCTGTTCTTAACCTGAAACTGTTCTTAACCTGAAGCACCACTTTAGCTAATGGGGCCTCCTGCTGCCGCCACGCTGCTGGAGCATGATTTCTGTTCTCATCCTGAAGCAAAGTTCTTAACCCGAGGTAATATTTCTGGGTTAGCAGAGTCTATAACCTGAAGCGTATGTAACCCGAGGTACCACTGTAATAATCTTATGAACATTCACCAGCATTTTAACCTGAATTTCTTCTTATGACACACATTTTTGTGTGCAATTTCCCCTAATAAAATTACATTTGTATGTTATTTTCAGAGATATATGCATTTGTGTGCAAACATTATCTTAGTATATGAATTTTTGTACACATTACTTGGCTAGAGAACCATACTAAAAATATGAGAATTGTGAGAATTTCAAAGGACAACTGTTTCAGTTCATGTATGGTTTCAGGAAGCATGAATGTGGTAGGTTTGCCTTTAAATGCAAACTTAATGGAATTTCTCCCCTATCCCTCCTCTAACATCCATCAGAAGAGTGCCTTCTGCTGCCGATAGGAAGGTATTAGGACCCAGGGCCAGGTTGCAAATGATCCTCCCTGGGCACACCAGTGAGGCTTGAGAGAGAGAACTGGAAAGAGGGCCCTGGAGCAGCAGGTAGAGAGTCCAGAGAGGAGGAAGAGGATACTGCTGCAGAAGTACAGCAAGAGGGGGGCCTAGAAGCTAAAGAATGCATAAGTCTCTTGCAAGGGACCAAAAGCAGAGAAGAAAGCACCAACAAATGAAGAAGCATCCTTAGCGCTTCCTGTTCTTTCCACCTGCATCATTTTGAACAAGTTGCCTGAGCTCTGCTTCTCTCTCTTTTTCTACACTCAGAAAGTGCTCACCTGAGCTCTGAGCTGCACTGCTGCTTTCTGAGAGTTCTGCAGCTGCTGTTCCATCTCTTTCAGCACCTGTCTCTGCATCCCAACTTGGTCTTGCAAGTACTGGTTCCGGGACTGGGCTTCACAGAGGGCCTGCTTGGTCTTTGAGGACTCGACTTCCACGGTCTTGATTACATACTGGGGGAGGAAAAGAAAGAAACACAGCTACAGAAGTGAGACATGGCCACAGTTCATTATAGATGACCTTTAGGGTCCTTTCCCGCTCTACAACTCTACTTGAGGGCAGCTTATGAAAATAAGAGATACTCTGGATCTCTGACTGAAGCTCTTCTGGGGACTGATGAACTCTTCAAGCAGTTTCATTTTGAGGAAACTCATGGACTAAAGCCTTCACAGCAAGCTATTCTGCCTCACCTTAATCTGCTGAGGCTGGGCTTTGAGGCTGGCTATTGTCTCCTGGCTATCCCTCAGTCTGCGGCTGAGCCGCTCCTCTTCCTCTGCCTTCTCTGCTAGGGAGTCTTTCAGTCGGAGCTCCACCTCAGCCAGGCGATTGGTTTTCTGCTCCACTTCTAGGTCCAGCTCCGACAGACGCCCTTTCACCTCTTCTGCTTCTTGCTTTAGTTGGGCCAGCTTTTCCTGCAACTTCACATTCTCCTGAGTAGTAAACAGGGAGGAATGAATATAGCATATAATGAACATGACTGCAGCTGAGCAGCCTGCAGCCCCACCCCAGCAGAAAGAAGAAGCAACTCTTTTTACCTGGCTGTGCTCGCAGTTCACGCATTTCACAGGATGCTTCTTCTTGAGCTCCTGCAGTTGTGCCTCGCACATCTTCATCTCTTGTTTCAGACGCACATTTTCTGCAACCAAAAGGTCCCGGTGCTTCTCCAGATCTGTGCCACCCTAAAAAGGGCATGGGAGGCAGGCAGGGTGTTAGAGGAACCTATGCATTATGAGCAATTTTACTACTTTAACTACTAAGTCACCTACTGGACCTGAGGGAAATCACAAGAAAAGCTTGAAAGTTTTCCACTGAAAAAATTAACAGTGGAAATTATTTATTTATTTACTTACTTACTTACTTATTTCAAAAAAAGTTTCCACCCAACCAATTCCCAAAGGTATTTATGTTCAAAAACATGCCATTTGTTTGAGCAGAACAAACAGGCAATATATATGAGTGGATCTGTCCTCCTCTAATAAGTTACCAGGTACAGAAGCACTGTCACCTGTGCCTAATTAATATAAATAAATTCAAAAAACCCTTTTCATTGATAAAGCAAGAGAAGGAATGCCTACTATGAGATCTGACTGGATGTGCAGATAACATCCCACATTCACTCTTAGATCTAATTGGCTTTAATTATAAATTTGTTGCCTGTATTTTTTGTTTGGGTGCAGTCAAATTAGTAAGTATCTAGACTATTAGATGCAGGAACACTATCTTTTGAAGACACCAGGAGACTTCTAGAGGGTCCCAGTCAGAGGAAGGAATATGGCTCAGAGGCAAAGCACATGCTTTTCTTGCAGAAAGCCATGGCCAGTCAGTGTGGACAACACTGAGCTAGATAGACCAATGGGCTGTTGTGGCATAAGGCATCTCCCTACGTTCCCAGAAAAATGACTCACCAGCTACACTTTGTTTGCAAACTCTCTCAATAAATTTAGCTGAATTGATCTAGCAGTACTGTGTGTAGGTGGGTTAATTGCCATTTTCCTTCACACCCACCAGTGCTGGGAACACCCTTATAATTTGTACACTTGGCATTTTGCATTGTGTGGACTATTGCTTTTGTTATTCAATTATTAACATATCTGTAGTGTACTTATTACATATTCATTTTGTTTCCTGCATGTGTTTTTCAATGCTGGGTGCATTTTGGCTCCTGCTGTTTATGGGCAACTCCTCTTCAGCTCTTTTTTCCTTCAGAAAAGCAGACACCAGGCAGGGTCTCTAAGTTTATACTTCTCCCACAGGTGTTTCCAAATGGAGTGGCCCTGCGCTTCCCCACCCCCAGAATCAAGAAAAAATTCTTATCAGGCGGAAATAACTGAACTTGCACAGAAACAAGTCCTGTCTTTATGATGGGGAGCATATCACTACTGGAAATAGGTGTCATCTCCTCAGATGAGATGGGCCAATTTAGAGCTAAGACCTCAGCAAGGTTAAGGGAAGGATTTGTTAAACAACAACAACAGTAGCATAAAGCAAGGATTATAAACACTAAGGGAAAATCTGCATGATAACAGGATTAACCTTTCCAATGGGAAGGAGGGGGATTTCAGCAAAGTAACTCAAGAGTGGGAGAATCCACAGTCCTTCCTGCCTAGGCCAAATCAATAAGCAAAGTGTGATGAACTCAGCTGTTTACAGGAGCACGTTGAATTTCCACAAACATCAGCAAACAGGCTGCTTGCAATGCTTTCTTGGGGAGACCTCAGGAAAAATGGAGGTCAATGTGGATAAAATTCACCACATTTAACTTGCAATACTTGTAACCCTGTGCTAAGCCACCTTCAGGGTTTTGCTTCACATATAATTGCAAAAGCCATTCAGAACAATTCTAGTCACATACATGAGCACCATCCCCTAGTTGGGGTAAAGAAATCCAAAGCTGTACACACGTGCGTGCGTGCGCGCGCGCACACACACACACACACACACACAAGTATTGTTGCCGTAACATGCATTCCTACTCAGAAAGGAGTTCAACAGCAGTTACTTCCTCTGTTTATAGTTTAGCCTACATGTAAATGTTTTCATGATACATGTATTATGGAAGAAAGTCTTTCAGAGATGTTAGCAGTGCAAAGAAGCTTATGTAGCTCACCAACACGGAATGGAGCCTGTTCATTTCCTGTGCTTGCTCCAGGAGTTGGTCCTTCAGACTTTCTGTCTACCAACGCAGAAAGGTAGCTTTAAATACATATCACTTCCACGTTGGACAGTTAAGTTTCTTAAATTTATAAGACTGACCATCAATAAAACTATATAGGTGGCTTATTTAAAATAATAGAATAATTAAGAATAAATACAGTATTTATCCATAGCAGAAACAGTACAAAACAGTTTGCAGGTTAGCTTTAAACCACACTAAAAGAGAGAGGGAGGGAAAGAGAAAGGCATATTTAAAACCACACTGAAAAAGTGAATGCTAAGGGTCTTTTTTGAAACACAAGTTCAAAAGGCATTTTCAGTGGTGATTCCCCAATTGTGGAATGCTTTCCCCAGGGAAACCCTCCTGCAGCCAACACTGTCAGCTCACTGGGTGGAAACATTACTTTTCACTGTTTAAGGATCTTAATTTAATCGTGATGTGGAAAGATTCTGGTCTGTTTTGGTGTTTACCTTTTAGTGGGGTAGGGTAAGATTAATCCTTATTCTTGTTCTAAAACTCCAAGTATCCAAATTTGTGGATGGCATGAACTTATTCAGGATGGTAAAATACTGAGCAGATTGTGAAGTGCTCTTAAAGGCCCATTCTAAAGTTTCTTACTAGGGAATTCAAAAAAGTACTACACACAGGTATTGCTTTTGCAGAAAAAACTATCACAAGCACACAGCATGGTCTCTCCATGTATTTTTTTTGGAGGGAGTCCTAATAATAATGCAATTACTTTACTGAGACAAATCCTGGGATGGGATGACTAATCTAGGATGCCATCCAGGATGAGACAAGGATTCCACAAGCTGCTCCCAGAAAAATAGCTAGCAGAGATGCATGTTGTCCCGCTACAAGGAGCCTGAATGACCACCTACCTGGTTCTGCAGCTGTACAGTCTGACTGAGTTGGCTGCTCTCTTGCGCAGAAAGCTTTTCCTGCAGCAGCAACAACTCTTGCTGCAGCTGCAACTTTTCCTCTTGTAGCTGGGCCAAAGAGTCCACCAACTTCTGTACCATGGGAAGCTGACGTGCCCCCGGCAAGCTGGGCCGTTTCCCACTGAAGAATCTTCCTTCTGCAACAAAGCAGGAAATTATTATCAAGCAGAGCAGGTGCCAGGCAGGGATGAGATGAAGGGAAGATTAGCATGTGATGAAGCGGAGTGCTACACCATGAAGGGCCGTGAACTGTACAAACTGCAAAGCAAGATCTTCTGATGCAAGATGAAATGCACCTGCCAAGCATTATTGCAGGAAGGATTGTTGGTGGGTGGCGTAGGCCATGGGCTATTTCTCCCACCAAAACTCTGGGCAGAGCCATCAGCCAACAAAGCCCAATATTAGCATGTTGATCAAAACGTTAGCATGTTGACCAAAGAAAGGAATGCTGTGATGCTGAAAAACTACCTTGCATGTTAGATATTAGCAGTTGCTAAGAGGTTGGTCCAAATTTATATCCTCAAATGGTAAATTGTCCTCTCTTTGGCCTTACAGCCCGTGGGGCAACTTGAAATCTGCTTTGCCCCTAGTAGTCACCTAATGTTGTGCAACCCTTTGCGTGTCTACTCAAAAGTAAGCCCTACTAATTGCAATGGAGATTACTCCCAGATAAGCAGTTAGTTAGGACTGTTGTCAAAGTCTGCATAACCGCTCATGTATGGTTGTACCTTGGAAGTCGAACAGAATCCGTTCCGGAAGTCCATTTGACTTCCAAAACGTTCGAAACCCTGTCGGACATTCGGGTTCCAAAAGAACATTCGCAAACTGGAACAATCACTTCCACGTTTGTGGCGTTTGGGAGCCAAAACGTGCGATTTCCAGGGTGTTTAGGATCCAAGGTACGACTGTACTTCAAATGAACTGTTACAAAATTCAGACTTCACAACGTTTTCCACATGCCCTAGGGGACATATGTTTTTCTCTCTCCCCACCCTCCGCAAAATAGCTGTTTTTCCTTTTACTGAATATCTAGCTCTGCAAAATGTAAAAATATGGTTACTGTTTTGTGACTTTTTAGTTGGGACATAATGAAAATTGTTACCCTAATTTTAGATCTTAGATTTACTGTACCTTCCCATCTTTACCTAACAAAAGTGAGTATGTATGAGTGAAGCCTGGGTTGTTTCGTATTTTAAGAAAGCATTATTCATTCGCACACGGAAATAATGGCCTCCGATCTTACAGAAAAGCACAGAGAAACAGCTTTCCAAGCACAGCGACGTAAGTACGCATCTCGGGGAGATGGCATAGTAAGACAGAAAAGACAGAGATGCCACATCACCACTTCTTGCTGCCCAAAACTCTCTGAAGAAGTTTGGCAAGTGGGATGCACACAATGACCACACAAGCATGGAGAAGAGATAAATACCACACTGCCTCTGTGCCCCAGGTGGAGGAGCTCTTCACTCACAGCAGTCTGAATTCCTGTCACCATAAGCAAGAAAGAAGAACACACAGAAGACAGAACCTATGATTCTGCAAAGTCGAAAATACCCAAGTTGTTCTGTGGGCAACTAAAAATAAATACTATCTCCCTCCCTCAACCCAACAGCTGGTTGGTTTGTGAAAGGAGCAGGGAATGGAGATCAAAAAGGGGGTCACTACATATGAGAAATAAACAGCTAATGACAGATGAAGAAATATCTATCTAAGAAATAGTTATATATGATCAACAACTTTAGGATAGCATCACTACACCACATATTATTGGCACCAGCAGTTCAAAAGAAGTTGGCATTGCAGGGTTCCCTTAAAGTCTCTGCTGCTAGTGCTAGGTATTACTCGTGTTTGGACCAGGCACATAGCTCTGGAAAGAGCTCCCAGATCCCACTGCCAGATAGCCAGGCTGCTCCAGAGGTTCAGCAGCTCCAAGAGGTGTCAGAGGGCAAAAAAAAAAAAGCAATGCTGGGCAGCAGGCCTTGCCTTGCAGGCTGGGGCAGGGAGAATTCCTTAGATTACCTTACATAACTTCTTCCATTACTTCTTCAGCCATAGCACACTCAAGATTGGAGACAAAAGATCTAGGTCAGCCTCCTAACAATAGAGGCAATGGCCAAAAGAGGAAAGCATCAAATCTGCCCTTGACTGTTTGAAATGAGGCACACATAGTACTCTTTCAGAGGAGGGATTTATCTTAATGCTCTCTTCTAAACTGGGGTTTGTGTGTGAATGCGCATTATAGCCAGGGTCATTCCTTTGATTCCAAGGAGAGCTCCTGAGCTGTTAACAGCTGTATGACAGATAGACATAGATGAAGTTTTTTACACTTCTGAATCTTTCTGCTAGGGGAAATTGTTTAATTTTTGTTAATTTAACATTTGTCTCAATACAGTACAGCCAACCAAAATGCCATTCAATCCCAATGCACATCATACTCTCAAAGAACAAACTTGGATGGTCAAGTGCTAATTGTTTTACAGGTAAAACTGAGCCACCAGAAAATAAAAAGTATGCAAGCACCCAACTTTAAAAGACTTTAAATAACAACAATCAGCCCTGGGTGCTTCAGAATATTGAAGGCATAAAGACAAGGAAAAAATAATAAAGCAACAAAAGTTAATGCCTGGAAGAGGAACTTCTGTCTTTGCACTGTACACCAGACAAATGCTAAGGGACACATTTTGCAACATTTTGGTACAGCTCATACTTGTATTTATTTCTGACATTCTGCCCTGACTTTCTATATAAAATATAGTCTAGGTGGTTACATATATACAAAGCACATATAAAAACATCCTGAAAGTGATCATGTTGTTGTTTGGTAAAAGAAACAGAAGTGGAACATTCAGGTGAATCAATATTGAACTGTTATGTAGGGTTGGAATTACAAAATGTTAATTATTTATTGACTGACTTAAGGTAATCACAGGACCATGGCTTGAATATTAATTGATAAGGCATTTGGTGTATGCCTTCTGTCAGTACAGATATATTTGTACATGCTTATAGAACAGAAAATAGATAGACAAGGGCAAGACCTTCATCTCTGCAATGCATGCACTACACTTGCAGGCGCTTCATTAACAGCCATCACATCCAGTCTGAAATAGCCAAGGAATATCCCTGTGTGAAACCATGGAGCATGACTACCTGTCAGTGCAGACAGTATGGAGTCAGGTGGATCCATGGGTCTGATTCAGTATATTGTAGGATTATATATCACCCTGAGAGATGTGAAAGGTGATTAAAAACAGCAACAATAGCAACGCTGCAGTTTCTGACAGGTAGTCAAATAATATCAAGATAAAATCACACCAATTAAAAACCAGTCAAAATAGTAACAGCAGATTATAATTACCCTGTGCTGCTTTCTCTGCACATGTCTCAAGCAGGTGACATACCCACCCATCGCTTCATGATTTCCCATAGTCTGTGCTGAGCCCAGGAGAGACACCTGAGAAAAACCTGGGAACTAATACCTGGGAGGAAACAGATGCATGTCTTACCAACCCTGACCTGGATGTAAAGTCCATTTCAGACCTCCAAGGATAAAAATGAAAGGGCTCTAACTTGGCCAACATTAAGAGCTGTCAACTGGTGTGCCAGCCTTTTTTAGAAGGGTCATCTCATAGTCATCATTCCACATCACCTAATTGTATGTCCTGCACCCAATATAGTTAATAACTCCTTGCAAATGTTACACTTGTGTGGTTCTATTAAAAGGAAAAGGATGAGTACTCCAGTCCCACTACAAACATCAAGCAGCAGGTGTAGCTGGCTTGTTAAAACATTCTCTTTTTTTCTACAATACTTTTAAGCGAATGTCTGCAGAAGGATAAACTATTTCAATATGTCCAGCTGCTCATCCAACACTCTTTCTGATGCTCATACACCATTTATTCTACCTTTTTATTTCTACTCTGCCTTTCCCCTGTCAACCACCCTACAGGCTACAGTAAGAGAGAAAGCGGCTAGCCCAAAGTCAAGAAGCAAGCTGCTTGCATAATAGGTGGAGACTTGAATGGAGGCTTCCCGTGTCCACATCTGGCATTTTAACTACAGTACTATCCTGTCTGATAAGGAAACAGACAAGCAACCCCCACCAATCTGGTCTCAGGCAAAGGATCTTCTGAAGATGCCACCCAGTTCCACTTTCTAAGCTTCTGTGCGGAACTCATTTTCTGCTTACTTATTCTTTCCCCCTCCACCCCGTGCCCTTCACTCACTCTTTTCTGTCTGCAGTGCTCTTCGCCCCTCCTGGTCATAGCCGTGTTGCCATCTTGCTTTAATGCTCTCTCTTCCGTGCACACTCTCTCCTCACACTTCTTCACTGAAGCACTTTGTTGTGAGGCCTCACAAAGGGGAGAAATGGGACTCGCTGCAACTTCCAAATCAGCACAAAACAGGGAGCACCTCCTCACTCTGATATGTCTGGGCAAGCTCAGGCAATTAAGGCTCAGAAGACCAGAGAAAGGGAAGCCAGAAGAACTGAACTGTAACTCTCTCCTGGCATCAATCCTTCCTTTTTGGAGGGAGGTCAATAACAAGAGGTACTTAGGGTGCAGTAAGGCACAACATGTGGGGAAAATGTGCCATTGGAAAACTGACAATGTGCATATGTGTTTATTAGGCACTTATATGATAGGTAATGTCAGGAGCAGCATGTATACAAATTATTTAAGGATGGAATGCACTCCGTTTCCATACTTAAAACAAAATTAGCCAAGCCATATTAAAACACCTTCTTTTTGTCCAGAACCTCCTATTCTTCTTCACCTTCATCTTTGGGCAAACAACACTACATTATATGCTTGTAAATCCCCTTAAAGTACTCCTGGTTTTGCATCTGTTAGTTACTACACTAAGGCAAATTCATAAATGAATAATCAATACTGACTCCTGGGGAGAAACCGCCACTAACACAGCACATAGGAGAAAAGAATGCTTTGTGTTCATTTGGCTTTTCTTTTATGGTGTGGCATGTCTGATAGGGAATTTCTGCAGCTAAAAAAATATACTTTAAAAAAAGTCGTTGGCCAGTAAACCACAAGTTCAGCATTGAAAGAAAACGGAGGAGCAAAAATAGGAGTGAAATAGGTGGAGGAAGCCCACAGATCACAGTATCCCATATTTAAGCCAGTGATCATGGTTTGTTTCCTCTCAGTGTATGCTGAAAGAAGGAGTGATTTGCTTATGCACAGCAAACCATGGCTTATGGCTTTACACGGTGTGTGAACAAGGTCAGTGCCTCAACCTGAAAGAAGGGACTCAAAGTCTGCACACATACACCATCTTGAATCCCTCCAGCAAAGGGACACAGTTTCAGACTAGCTTTTGCTAGTGCACTGCTGACATAGTTTGGAGTTCAAGTTTCCACTGCAAACTTCACATGGAATGTCCTTTGCCTTTTGCACATGGGCTTTTCCAAAGAATAAGCAGCTGCATATCAAGTGCACGGCATGGAACTTTCAACAGAATTCATAGGGCAATGATGGACTTCCTTTCAGATGAGAGGGGAGAGAAAGCCAGTTGACACCCCCCCCAAAAAATACTGTGGAAAATGTGGAAATTTCGGGTTGTTAAAAAGGCTTTTTAAAAGCAACACATCAACTCTCATTCAAATAGTCTCTTTCTCTTTCATATGATAAACAGAGTACTTTTTAAAGTAACATCTTAAAATAATATTATGGCCAGTTACACTACTGCAAAATTCTTACTTCCAGAATTCAAAGGCAGCACTGTTAGGGTTTTTACCATTCCTACTGTCTTCATCTGGATTGTAACAATCTTAGGACCAAACACATAGTTCCTGCAAAAGAGTGGCAGAACTAAACAGCCTCTCAGCACTCTCATTTCTCACTTGCCTCCTAATCAACATACACCATCAAGGGACAATGAACATAAAACCAAAAGCTAAGGAGACAGGGAGGGATGGGGATGATCACCACACCCTATGTGAGGATTCACAGCAAAAGGAGGAACAGATTTTGCCAACTCGACACTAAACCCTTATTATGACAAATCCTGCAATAAGTCACTGGCTCAGCATTAGTATCTACATGAAGACACCCCCTGCTTTTATCCTATCCTATCAACCTGGATGTGTATGTTAATGATCAGAGAGAGGCGAGCAGACAAAGACATTGCTATACTGTACAACTAATTCTACTTCAGCTGAACTGTCCCTTTCCATACAGACCCCTGTCTTCAAATAAACCCCATAGCAAGCACATAGCAAGCCTCGCAAGAGAGAACCAGGAGGAGGAGGAGGCGGCAGACAGACACCATCACAGGTCTGCTCAGGTCCTGGCCCCGCTCAAAACTCCATCCACTTTGTCCTCCCCACCCATGTTCCAAGAAACTAAACAGTCTCCAGTTTCCACATGTGGAAGGTGTGTTTGCTTCTCTTGGTTTCTGTGTTTTGCTTCCTCTTTGAATTAATTATTTTAGCATTCTGTTTCCAATATCCATATGGATCCATTTTTTTCATTTTTTAAAAAGTCATATTTTATTAATGTTGCTTTGGGGACTCCAATCAAAAAGTGATTACAAATTAAATACATTTACATTTTAAATACCTACTTAACTAACCCATTGGGTTCCAATCTGTTTCCCTCTTTGGGGTTTAGGGTAGCACACATGGCAGAAATCCTGTTTTATTCTGCCAGGGAGCTTAATTGGAAAATTCCTGACTTGCCCCAAGGTGCCAAGTATGTTTCCTGCCCAAACCCATCAGCCTCCAGGCCTCCCCAGTCCAAATCCAACACTCCAGTCACTACGCCTCATCGGCTCCCGGACTGTCCTTCCCAAATAACCAGGTTTTGTGCATCTGCTGTACCTGAGTTATCCATGTTGACGTCAGCTTCCTGCTCCAGGATGTCGCAGCAGCTGTCAACAGCTGCCAGCCTCTGTCTTGTGCCCAGCTTGGCGATGGAGCCAACGCTTCCCTCAGTCTTCACCTGGCAAGTGGCCTTTCACACCTTGGCTTGTAGAGCCTGCTGGGAAGATAGAAACCCTTGTATGGGAGGCATGCTAATAATACCAACAGCACTAAGACACTCCCAACCCAATATGGAACTATTTGCAAATAATTCATGATTCAAGTGCCTGGGGAATTGTCATCAATTAAAGTTGTTGATGATATCTTACGTCTTCTCTGCCTAACAAATATGACAATGGTTGCTGGCTTTTTCTATATTAGATCCACAGTAAGAAAATACATTATGTTAGCATAGTTATTATGCCACTATAGTTGACAGCCCTTGCTTAGGTCTGGAGTGTTATTTGTTTAATGGGGGGGATTAAGGCTTGCCCCCAGCTAAATTATTTCTATAGAAATTAATGGAAATCCATGTTGGTTATCAATTGTTTTTAATGGGTCTACTCAGAGTAGAACACTAGCTACAACGTCAGGCGTGAACTATTGTCTCAACTTGCCATTTGTCAGCACCGAAAGAAAGAACTTTGGCACATCCAATTCTGCCACATCCACATTGTGAAATGCACTCCCATCCCCTTGAAGTCTAAAACTTTCCAGGGAGGTGCCTCCTTATTAACAAGAGCAACCCACATTTTTCTGCATAGCTACAACTTCCTCTCCGGGGTTTTTTATGCCAAGAAGAAGAAGAAGTAGAGGAGGAGGAGTTTGGATTTGATATCCTGCTTTATCCCTACCCAAAGGAGTCTCAAAGCGGCTAACATTCTCCTTTCCCTTCCTCCCTCACAACAAACACTCTGTGAGGTGAGTGGGGCTGAGAGACTTCAAAGAAGTGTGACTAGCCCAAGGTGACCCAGCAGATGCATGTGGAGGAGCGGAGACGCGAACCCGTTCACCAGATTACAAGACTACTGCTCTTAACCACTACACCACACGCACAGGAGACACATGGGCAGCATTGCACTTTGAGATTGGCTGTCTTGGTTGATAGAAGCAGCCGCTGAAGCTGGGCAAAAGTACATGATGGGCACTGAGGAAAGCACTGCCAGGGCGAATTGTCTTTTACTTTGCCCTCTACAATCTGGAAACCCATCAAACAAGCAGATCAGTTGCTGAACACTTTAAAGATGGTCTATAAAGATGGAAAAAACTCACTCTGATAAAGTCATATTGAACTTCTCACCACTTTTAAAAACCACCACCACTATCCATTGGATTACGGGGAATCCAGATGTGTTGGTCCTATCACTCCCTTTGCTACCATAGCCCAGTGAAGGGGGTGTACAGGATAATTTTCTATGCACTGCGTTAGACTAATTTGATGGATGGACGCAAAATCAGCTTAACACCCTTGCACGAAACAGGCCCAACTTCAGCTCCCACATTCTTTTTATTCCCCCTCCCTCTGCACTTTTCCTACTGCAACTCCTGCTTCTTGCAAACTCTTCCCATAAACCAAGGGCCAAACTGCATGCAGCAATCTAGAGACACAGGCCCAGTTACCCAAAATGTTGTTTCTCTTCACAAACACATTCCCTTGCCTGCCAGCCCCCATGCCAATGAAGTGGGCAGCTGCACACTGATACCAGATTGTGCCATTTCACCTGACTTTTTTTGAAGTGGAATGATTATGACATTGACCATGAGGAGAAAATTCCTCCACCACATGAAGAGAAGTATGACTTCAGCCATTGTGTTCACTGCTGTCTGTTCACTCTCACTGCCATCTGTTCCAGGATGTTGCTACTGTCAGAAGTGAAGAGCACTCAAGTTCTTTCAGCTACTGTGGCTGTGCCATTCCTCTCCCACTGCTATCTACAGGCTACTACACTACAATAAAAACCAGTTCAAGAATCCACTTATATCACTTATTACATTCCCAATCTACCAATGATTGATGGTGTGTGAGTGTGGGTGTGCAGACTTTTCCCATGTGTTTTATAATTCCTTTCCTGAATGGACAGTGCATCACTCAGAATGGCACAGAAAAAAAATACAAGCAATGTTTCCACTGACTCCTTGGAAGAACGCTTTGGCTAGACTTCCTCTTAAACAATAATGTAAAGTATATACTTGCTGGAAGCTCCATTAAGAGCTGGTGCGTGCAATCCCGTAGAGGAAAAACAATACCCTGCTACATTTTTAAGAAAAGGTAGTTCCCTGACAGGTAGTCTTGTTCTTTCATCTCTGACTTTGAAATCCTTCAAGGTCATCCTCACTTGCATGGTCAGGTTTCCAAATCTAACTGCTCCACACACAGAAGATGGGCATACAGCAGCAGAATAGCAACCTCAGAAGATTCTTTGCTCAGAAGACAGCAAGTCCTGCCTGTTATTTCACAACAGATTTTTAAAAATAATATATATCTCAGAGGCCCATCTGACTAAATCTCACCAAAGACAGTATAGTTAGTGTCAAAAAGCTACCTCCTTCCATGTTTTCTAGTATCTGAAGCTGGCATGCAAGCCCCTCCTCTTTCTGGCAATCTGCCAACATTTCTCTGAAGTTTGCAAATCCTGCAGCTCAAAATAGTCCAGGTCAGTGGAAGAATGGCAAGTTTCCCATTGAAACCCAAGACACAGGCATCTCTCATGAGCTGAAGAGAAGAAGAGATTCAACAAGTCTTTTGTCTCTCTACTGACCCAACAAGGACACACCAGGCCCAGTTTCAAATGTAGGCACTAACTTTAGGAAACTCCACGGAATAAGTTCTCGGATTTCAAGACACAAGAGGATGCATGAATAATGCATGGAGAAGCACAATACAAATTTCTGTCACAGGAAAAAACAGTGTGTTGTAAATTTTCAGAAACCATTCTAAAGTTCACACGTATCCTTTCTATTATTTATACAACTTATATCTTGCTCTTTCTCCTCAAGAAGCCCCAGGCAGCAAACCTAAGAACAAAACAGAGTAGTACAGGCTTCCTCAAACTCGGCCCTCCAGATGTTTCGAGACTACAATTCCCATCATCCCTGACCAATGGTCCTGCTAGCCAGAGATCATGGGAGCTGTAGGCCAAAAACATCTGGAGGGCAGAGTCTGAGGAAGCCTGGAGTAGTATAAAAGCATTTTAAAAAACAGTTAAACATGTTTTTCTAAGAACATTTAGAAAACACAGTTTTACCAGTAATTTCAGGATTGCATGGGGAAACAAGAATTCATTTAACTTCTTCCTAAAAGTCAACAACACACCTCACCAGGGAGAGCATTCCACAAATGGGAAGCCACCACTGAGAAGGCCTTGTCACAATACTGTAAATTCACAGTATATGTGGATGACACCACATGCACATGAACTCAGCTGCAAGGCTCAAGTTTACAGAAAATTACCGTATTTTTCGCTCTATAACATGCACCTGACCATAACACACACATAGTTTTTAGAGGAGGAAAACAAGAAAAAAAATGCTGAATGAAACAGTGGATGTATCATTTTGGTGCTTCATGCTGTGGCCACAGACATGTGATTTGACGGTGAGTTTGGGGTAGGCCAATGCAAAAATCCTGAGAATCCATGTGGATCTGTACTTTGTAACCACAGCAACCAAAAACAGCTTTTACAACTTTGTAAACAAAGCAACCGAAAACAGAAGAGGGTGGGCAATAAGACCCTGAGGCAGAATGCAGGAAAGCAGCAGCCTCCTCTCTGCAGCGCGCGATCTGATTTTTGCCTGATTTTTGCCCCTGCACTCAGGCCAGTCGGCTCCAGGGACCACACATTCGCTCAATAACACGCACAGACATTTCCCCTTACTTTTTAGGAGAAAAAATGTGAGTGTTATAGAGAGAAAAATATGGTAAATGTTATGAAAAATGCCCTGGTTATAAGCTGAATGAAAATAAATCTTCTGGGGAATAATATTAGGAGTCAAATGTGCAACATAATGTCAGACATAATACAAGCACCATAGAAAAAAGAAAATAAATATCTAGTGATAAGACTGGGAGATTTATACAGGTGAAAGTACTTGCTTGTGAATAAAAAATAGAAGCTAATAAAATATGAAATAATATTTAAATGTCATGGAAAGCAAGAATAGCAGCAGTGAAGATACTGCTCATTCTTAGCATTGGGTTGTATCCAATATAAGTTCCACTCAGAGTAGAGCAATTAAAATTAATGACTATCTTAGGTCAATTTCAGTTGGACTCCTCTGAGTATTATTTTTGTTTGTTTAGTTTATTATTATTATTAATTGTATGCTGCCCTGCACCCAAAGATTTCATGGCAGTTCATAGATTAAATGTTTTAAGATGAGAAAAGGTGATTGAAAAAATCCACAGACAGCAGTAAGACAGCAAGAGTATTTTATAATACTTCACCAGGCGGAAGAACAAATTCCAAGTCATTCATTCTATCATTTATCATCTCAACTGGTGTCATTGTAATAAGATGCACTGTAATAAAAGATTTCCAAGAACTTTCTAATTAACTTAATAGCTGCAAGAATCAAAGGGACTAGCATATGAAAGAACATACATTGCTGAATGGTTAAATGAAATATGGAAAGTGTTGCTTATTGTGAAATTGACATATCTGGTGAAATATAATGAAAGGGTAGAAGGAATGTATAAAATAAGAAGTTATAAAATGAACTGGAACTTGCCTTTTCAAACACATATTTTAACCCAAATGTCTACCTCACTTTCTGAGTTTTATAGCAGGATTGAGGAACCTTTGGTTCACGTCCTATGTGAAGTCATGTAGAAATGCAGCTGGATTGACTGCATGGGGAACTTGATCATGCAGGTAATCCCTACAAAAAGAAGGATTGAAATCACAACCTATGAGCTGATAGGTGGTGAGTTCAAGTCTACTGGATTGGCTGCACAACCTAGTTCCCTGTGAGAAACTTGGATCACGCAGCTAATCCCTGCAAAAAGCAGGACTGAATATTAAGCCTGCTGGATTGGCTGTGCAACCTAGTTTCCAATGAGGAACTAAATCACCCAGCAGATACCTGCAGAAAGGAGCTTTACTAACACTAGGCTTGGGGCTTGTAAGCGAAGAACACTATGACCATAAACTATACACAGAACCAGCCTGTGTCTTTGTCTCTCCTGATCCTCTGCTTAATTCAGCACCTGGCTTGCCACACCCACCCAAGCTTCAACAGCTGTCCTGACTCCATGCCCCCACCTATCTATCTCAACTATTAAGGCTATGAGAGTAGCTGCTTCTATGAGGCTCACTGAAAGCTGAGCCCAAAATAGCAGCAAATGAAGTTATCACTCTATAAAGATGTCGCATCAAGCACCTGGGGAAGACTGAAGAATTTCAGCATTAATTTACAGTAAAAATTTTATGTGCATCAGGATGCATTTTAATTAGAAGCAAAGCAAGTTTACAGGGTTCTGAATAAATAAAGCAAAAGGCTGCAGCAAATCAGATGTGAAACTAGATACAGAAAAGAAAATCTCTTTGAAGAACTTTATTTTTTGTTGTGTCTGATCTCAATAATGCTGACAAGACAGGTTGCTGCAATCAGGAGTCATCCAACAGCAGACCGAAGAGTCAGAAGAAATACTGGCAAGGAAAGAAGCCCAACCAGTCCAAGATTGTGTAAGTCAGGCACCTGTGCCAGATCCCCAAAGAAAGCACATCAGGCAGGAGAATGGGATAGTCCCAACACTTGAGAGGAAGGAAGCTATCATTTGGAAGACTCGTAAGACTCTGGCTGGCTGGCACCCAGAGACAGCAGAAATGGAAAGGCCTCACACACCAGCCTCCTCACTTCCAGTGCTTGCTCATCTTGGCAGCCGTGTCCATTTTCACCAAGACATATGGCGTACTCTTAATCCCAGCAGCACCAGGGCCCAAGACAAGGGACTGTGTGTTTGCACTAATTCCCCTGGGCTCAGGATGAGAACAACCACTGACCTTAGACAAGCAGTCTGAGTAGACTCCACTACATCCAGAAGAAGCCTGATTATTAGCAATCAGTTGGGTCAAGGGAGGGGGGGATTTTCGCAGTCAGGGTTTTCCCTAAAACTGATAGGTTGAAATTTTGCTACCTTTAAAAATATTTTAGTTTTCTTACAGTCACTAACTGCCCGTGTAGTGTGCCCCTTACCTGGCCTGCTCCACCTCCCACATCATACCTCCCCCTACCCTTATTTTCATTATAAGGGTTGTATACTAAGTGTATATTGACCTCTAAAACCAAAGGCGTTTCAGGTGAATTTGAACTTTTAATCCCTGATTTCTTATAGTGTATTTTAAGTGGAGGAATGCTATAAAATGCAGTTTTATTATAAATAATTTGCAAACCTGCCACTTTTTGATAGTTTCCAAATAGTTGTTTTAAGTGGGGAGCTGCAGCTAATGGGTCAAACAGCATAATAACCATAATTTCCATAACCATAAATTAATTAGGTGTTCTTTCCCCTTCTTAGTACCTCTAGATTTTTTAAAAGAATTTGAATTCATAGCCATTTATTCTAACCTTAGCTGTAGAGGGTTGGTAAGTGGGTTTAATGGTATTAGTTATTTGTGGTGCTAGATACAGGAGAAACCTATTTTCTATATAATCAAAGGCTTTAAAGGTATCTATAGCTACCTTTTTTCCCATTGTTGAGAGGAAAAAGCTGCTCATGCTTCTGAGGCACAACAAACCTACATTGGTTTACGACTCATGCAGGGGAATGCAGCTAATAGGTAATTATCAGCGTTTTTTCCAAATGACATTGCCCCACATTGCTTTAGAGAAGTCATTGAAGCTATAATTGTATAAAATAAATACATGTTTGCTGAATTGATAGGACTCAAATATTACTTCTATCCTTCTTGGGGGGAGCAGAGAGAGAGAGAATTTCTGGGAGATCATAGAACTTTTACAAAATGTTTGTGTCTTAGGCACACACACTGATATGGCTGTTTGGGTGAGGCATGGAAAGTGAAGGAAGGGCCTCTATAAATCAGTCTTTAAGGAACAACAATGGGAGAGGGCTATCGTACTCATCTCCTGCTTGGCTTCTCTTAGAGTTCTGGTTGGCCACAATGGAAAATGAGGTGTAAATAATGTTTGGACTTGATTCAACAGTGCTCCTCTTTATGTTCTTATGAGAGGAGACATAGAGGCACATCAGTCTCAGATATACCGTATTTTTCGCTCTATAAGACGCACCAGACAATAAGACGCACCTAGTTTTTGGAGGAGGAAAACAATAATAATAAATAATAAATTTTATTTATATCCCGCCCTCCCCAGCCGAAGCCGGGCTCAGGGCGGCTAACAACAACCAAATAATCCAACATTCTAAAAACATTTCATTATAAAAATTAATTAAAATCAAATTGATGGCAACCGTTAAGCAAAATTCTGTGCAGATTTCCAGAGGAGGAAGTCAGGCTGCGCCCTGACCAAAGGCCTGGGGGAACAGCTCTGTCTTGCAGGCCCTGCGGAAAGATGTCAGGTCCTGCAGAACAGCAAGAGTAATCACTGCGCAGTGCAAGCAGCAATCCCTCTTGCTGTTCTGGCTTCTGTGATAGCTGTGCAGCCTTCATTTGCTCCATAAGACGCACACACATTTCCCCTTACTTTTTAGGAGGGGAAAAGTGAGTCGGATAGAGCAAAAAATACGGTAATTCCTCCTTGCTCCTGGGAAGAGTGATATATTATACACAATGGACACTACTAGATCTGTAGGGCAAACTTGAAAGGGAAAAGCAATAGAAATAAATGTTCTGCTATTCTGTATTATGAAGGTTTGATATTCTGTATTTTTCCACAGAGAAATCCAGGAATTAGTGACCCCACCCAGTAAGATTCCCCTTGTATGGGATAGGTGGGAAACCAAACTGGAAATCAAATTACTACTTTTACGATAGACAATGTGTGCATGTGCCACTGAAAGCTATAAGCGAAACACCCTGACAAACTATTTACTGAAGCACATGAATATGGCAGAAAGGCCATCCCACTAAATAATCACCACAGCTTTTTGCAACCATATATCAGCAGAGATGCCAGCATTAATCAATTAAATTAGTGTAGAGGCCAAGAATCACAATCAACAAACCAATCTGCAGCTTTCAAGGAACACTGAAAGGTACTGCGATAGGAGGCTGGAACAAACTAGTGCAGACATCAGTGACTACCATAAATGCTCCATGTTATCAGGTAGAACTGCCAACTTATTAGGATTGTTAATCACCTGGCCTGATTAAAAGTATATCTATATTAATAAAACCTCGAAACTGCCTTTGAGGAATCTTGACAGAAGCAAACTATTAATTTTCATCAAACTCTGAGGGAAATGGGATACTTCCCACAACAGTTGCATAAAAGAATCACAATGGTTTCGAGAACTAAAAGAGGTCAAGAACTATCAGCATTATGAAATATTCAGGTTTAAAGGCACCTTGACATTGACTGCAATCTTCAGTTGAATATTTCATAATGCTTCAATGCTACTAAGAACATAAGCCTTTGTGATGCCACCCTATAAGTGTCCCTCTTTGCTAGCTTTGGATACAAACTGGAAGGAAAATCCATTAGATTACAAAGGGTGGGATGGGAGAACAAGTTTGTGGGGCATCCATGGCTGAATGGCTTTTCACTGCTGTGAATTCAGTAATATTTGCTCATTGTTATTCCCAGGGATTAACAGGAAGTCAATTTTCAATCTGCAGTTAAAGTTTAGTCAATTAATTGTACTGATTAAATCAATTAAAGTAGGCAATCCTATTATATGGTGGCATCTAACATGCCATGTAGGGACATAACAAGGGGACAGACACTCTCTACCTATTAAAAAAATCCCTTTCCCAGGGCTGTTGTGAGGATGAAAAACAGTTTGTGATGCAAGCTAGAAATACAGATAAAAACAATAGCATTACTATAAAGGTGTATGACCAAAAATTCTTGTTTCCAATGCCAGTAGGAATGGAATTAATGCTTTGCTATGTATTATTTTAGTTTAGTTGCTTGAAGCATGCTTTAATTGTCAAAAAGTAAAAAAAAAATATATGCCATAAAGGTACAGACAATCTTTGACCTTTCTATTAGGAAAACACAGCTAACCCAATGTCAGATCACTCAACTATTTCCACACATACCAGTCAGACACATGTTGGTCCTATGCATCTTACTCAGTTTCCTTAAGGAGGGAAAAAAGAATGTGAATAATTAAGAAAAAGTGAACACACTTGCAGTGCCTTCTGTTCCTCCCTGCTTCTCTATGAAAGACAGAGTGAAGAAATGCACAACCATAGCACGCCATCCCTAAACTTGCCTGAAAGGTAGTCTCTGACCTTGAAGCCTTTTGCCCCAATCCCAAATGTCCACAGACAAAATGTGTTTACTCATTAGTGACCAAAGGCCACTAATGAGTATGCTCAGAGGCATTCTAACCTTTACAGCTTCACATGTTTGAGGACTGAGTTCTGGCATTGAAACTTGATTTTGGTGCTAAGCTCTGGAGAACTCTAGCTTAAGCCCTGCACAGAACTAGGATGGAAAAAGATATAGGTAACTGCACAGCTCAAGGGTAATCCTATATTTTCTTCTGGTCCAATTGTACATTCCTCTTTGCCAGAATTTCAGACATATTGTGACATTAGCGGATTGTCATCCTTGCTGTATATGATACGTTTTCAATACTTAAGAGAGGAAACAGGAGAGAATATGGAACATAAGTTAGAGGTTCAAATATACATGTGAAAATTCTAGACACCCTATTTGCTTATTTCTCTCTCAATTGAGCTTCAGCATCTAGCCCTAGAGCAGCCTTCCCAAACCCTGATATACGCCAGATATTTTGGGTCACAACTCTCACAGCACCAGCTCTGCTGGAGTAGACAATATAGGTGAGGCAGATGTAAGTAAGTCCAAAACCTCTGGAGCACATCAAGTTACAAAAGTCTGCCCTAGAGTAATCCCAACGGTAGAGAGGAACCAGAAAAAGGATGCTGTTCTGACTCACCGTGTAGACGGCAAGCTAAACAGCCACCATCAGTTCAATAGGAGCCAGTCCCTTTAAAAATGTATCAAATCAAATGCACTTACCCCAGCTTTATCTGCTGCCAGAGATAACAAAACCACAAGGACAAAGTGAGGCCACGTGCTTTTCTCCAATGTAAGCCAATGATTTGTTTTTCCAATGCTGTTAAAATGTAACTTTTCTCTGGAGGAAAGAGTAGGGACAAAAGTCTTCGTCCTCCAGCCTGGCAGTAGCACCTTTGTCTGCCAAGCCCTGGAGTTGCCTAATTGTTGGTGTCTGTTTTAGTCTCTCTTCCTTCGAAACCCTCCACTCATCTGTGGCATCTAGAATGGAATGCCAGAAATGCAGCAGTGCTGGTTACTGAGTCTCTCCTGGCAGAAGCAGCAGCAGTGAGAAAAAGGGTGGAGGAGGCATGGAGGATGATCCAAAAGGCAACACTCACACTGTGTTTGGTAGGAGGTGCCTTCCCCCGCAAGTTTCTCACTCAGGCAGGTCCCAGGTCATGACGTGGGATTCTAAGGCAGGCATCTGCAAGAAAACAGAACAGGTATTTCAACAGGAGGCACAGTTCCAAAATCCCAGAAGTTAGTAAACAAAGACAAGATGCACAGATGTCTCGGCTGCTCCAGAATTAAGTGCTACTTTTTTTGTAGATTGCAAAAGATGCATTTTTAGCACCCAATGCCTGCCACTAGACACTTTTGTACTTGCAAATGAGTAAGGCTGTTTCCCCACCTGAAAAATGTAGCTAGCAACCTATGTTTCGGGGTGGCATGCTGGTTGCAGCCTTTGTTCACTCTGCGGTGTCTGACCACAAAGGTGCTTGAGATGTCACTCCGGTGAGCAAAGTCAGTGGTTGAACAGGCGGCTTAAAAAACACTCATCGGAACCGTAGCTCGCTGCCCTCTGTGCCTATTCTGCCCACCTACTGGGACTGGCAGTAATTAGAAAGGGAACCTTAACAAGTTCAATTTAGAATACCAATCGTGCAGAGGCTTCCCTGACGTTCTTTTCCATTTGCAATTCATTGGTGGCCCTAGGATTGCTGATTCTCTCCTCTGCAGAATTACTCCATTGACTAGCACATTCGGGATCAGAAACGCAAACCTGGGCTCTAGATGTGCCGATTCCCTGTGACAAGCACAAGAGGAGGATCAGCTCCTGCCAGAAGGCACAGGCAGCCCTCTGTCTCTTTAAGCAGGGCAATTTTCGGGCCGGCTCCTGGGAGTTTGACTAAAGGAGGGAAGGGGCTGTCATGCCAGCCTCCCAGCCTGACATTTACCGAGACAGACGGAGATGTCGACGGAGACTTCCGAAAACAGGAGCCTGCTTCGACTCCAAGACAGCTGAACCCCTCCTGGGTTTCGGGTCAACCTCCCCCGCCGCCCTCCCTCTCACATTCCAACAGCAAGCCACGCCCCGAAATGGGCAACAAGGGTGCAGCTTATAAAGGTCTGCAGACAAGCTAATCGGGAGATGCCCGGTTCAGACGTTCTAAGAAGCTTGACCGGCTGGCCGGCCGCCGCGGTCACCAACGCCGGAGGCGAGCCAACACGTCCCGAACGCGGGCGGCGCCCAGAGGCCCGGCGAGAAGCACCTCCCCAATTCCTTCGTCGTCGCTGCTGCGGCGGCTGCGAATGCGCGCGGAAACTCCTCCTCGGCGGGCCGCTTCAAACTGGCCACGGCGCTAGTCCCTGGCGTTGCGTCCGGCCGCTGACGAGTCAGGAGCTTCGCCCTCGCCGAGAAGGAAAAGCTAACGCTCTCTTGAGCCGCCGCCGCCCGCCTCGCTCGGAGCTCCGAGGCAGGCGTGGCCGGGGCTGACTCGCGTCTCGTCAGGATCCTTCGCGCGCACGTGGCCGCCCCTCCCACCCCCTCAGAAGACGTTGTCGTCGTTGGCTTGTCGGCCAGCCGAGAAACAGCGTCCCCGAGCGACCTCCCTCCTAGGCCCACCTTCACCCTGTCAGAAAAAGGAGGAGAAAAAGGCCCGGCCCGGGACAGGCGCCTCAGGGAGAGATTCCGATGGCAGAGGCATTGCTGTCTAGGCAGCCCATGCTGCCGCGCGCGCGCGCTCCCGACAGAGCCAGAGCGGGAGCCGCCGCCGCCCCCTTCGCAAGGAACGAGCGCCTACTTGCCGCTGGTTGCCATGGCAACCCCGCCTGCTCCGGCCTTCCTGAGGAAGCGCCGGGAACGAGCACACGGGTGTGGGGTGGGGTGGGTTTTTTTGGAAAAGAAACCTGCAATTTCCCCCTGTAAGTGGGTTGGGCGCGGCGAAAGCTAGCCAAGGCAAGGGTACTTTGGTTTTCCCCGCGCCACCAGTAAATACTGTAACGGTATTCATTTGCCTCAGTGGGAGTGAGGAGCTCCCGCTGTTCTTAACCCCCCCCCCAACAGCGGTGCTTTTACTTTCCTGGGCAAATCCTGGCCTCTATTAGCCACCTTGGGAGTGTGGTGGAATGTTCGGAGGGACATGTTTATTGTATGATTTTATTTGTTTCATAAAAGTGTTAATTGTAAAAAATGCAAAGCAAAATACCCAAAAGGATTAGCAAAAAGAATAAAGCAGTAAAATTATCAGTTTAAAACTGCTGTTTTATTCAAAGCTATAGCATTCAAAAGATAATTAAAAACAATGATAAGCCCTTTAATCACCACCACCACCACCACCATTATTTTATTTCTTAAGCACTCCCTCCTCCTGAGAGCCTAGGGCAGCTGGCAAAAACACAGCATTAAAAACAAAAGTAGATCCAGGGTGCTACCAGTAAGAAGGCTTCATCTCACAGCTCGCAACAGGTCCCCCACCCCTGCAGTTGGCAAAACTTGGGTTGGCTGGTTGTGGGGAAGGCAGTCCTTGAAGGAATGTGGCTTAGGCCTTATTTAGGGCTTTGTACTGGCACCACCAGTCACTGGCAGCCAGAGCAGTGCTTTCAGGATTATTATACAGTCAAACCTCAGTTGTCGAACTTAAACCGTTCTGGAAGTCTGTTTGGCTTCCGAAAAACGTTCAAAAACCAGAACACACACTTCCAGGTTTTTGACGTTCAGGAGCCAAAAAGTACAATAACGAAGGCCTTCGGGAGCCGAGGTTTGACTGTAACGTGATCCCAGTATTCTGCACTAGTTGCAACTTCTGAAGTGTTTTCTAGGGAAGTCCAATGTAGAGCACATGGCACTAATTCAGGCAAGAGTTTATCAGAGCATAAACTCATACCCTCCAATATTTCTCCAATGAAAATAGGGACATCCCATTCCATAATGATCATTTTACTGTTTATACCCTATATATCTTACTGGGTTGCCCCAGCCACTCTCGGCAGTTTTCAAGATATATCAAAACATAATAAAACATTTTTAAAAATTTAAAAACCTTCCCTATTTTCTTCAGATGGCTCAGAGGTTGGATAACTCCATACCCTCCAGCATTTCTCCAATCAAAATAGGGACATCCTAAAAAAGTGGGACATTCCAGGATGAAATCAGAAACTGGGATGGCTTATCTAAATCAGAAACATCCCTGGAAAATAGGGGCACATGGAGGGCCTGTAAACTACTGTGGCCAAGTTATCACAGTACAAAAAGAGCTGTAGTCTTCCTCCCCAAGGAGAATGGTTTTCTTGAAGGTTAGGTACACCTTCAGAAAGTTAAGAGCTAGACCTTGGCAAACAGCGTGAGCACAACCTCCCTTATCATTAGCTCACCTGATCTGAAGCCAGAGCAAAACTTCTGCTTTAACCTGTCTCCTGCCTGCCTGTTTTTAGAAATAGACTATATGAAATAGACTATAGACATTGCATGTATTTAGTTAATAATATCCTGCCTTTTGTGTGAATCCCAGAGTTGGTAATAATAAGAGTTGTACCTTGGTTTTCAAACAGCTTAGTTCATGAACAACTTGGAACTCAAACATTGCAAACCCGGAAGTAGGTGTTCCAGTTTACGAACTTTGCCTTGGAAGCCGAACGTCCAGCGCAACTTCTGCAGCTTCCGATTGGCTGCAGGATGCTCCTGCAGCCAATCGGAAGCCACACCTTGGTTTCTGAACATTTCAGAAGTCGAACAGACTTCTGGAATGCATTCTGTTCGAAAACCAAGGTATGACCGTTAAAAAACCCAACAGTGATAAACAATAAAAGAAAGAAACATCTAACAAACCCAATGAAACAATCAGTTGTAACAGATAATCAGCAGTACATTATAACCACATTATAGCTGCATAGGCATATAGCTACTCATAAGAGCCCAGGTAAAAAGGTGGGCCTTAGATTGGCTCCAGAATGTCAAGTCAAGTTTATACCATTTGCACCTCCAAAATAAAGGTCCCACCACAGAAAAGGCCATTGAAAACACATGGTCCATAACCATGATTTGCATAGGTAGACATTCCTCAAAACAAAAATCGAGATATTCTTGTACCATGTCACAAACCATTTCCTCAGATTTGGCCATGGCATCTTCCATGCTGAGTGTGACACATAAACAGAACCCTCATATGAAAGATGGGTGCTAGTTGTCTTATGTAAGCCACACTGTTTTGCAGATAATTGCCATACACAAATGCACATTTTGAATTCTTACTGTAGTCTTCACCAGCCCAGCTGGCTGGGACTGATAAAAGTTATAGTCCTAAATGGAGGGCACCAGGTTGGCAAAGGTTGCACTCAGATGGATATATTTGAATCAACACATGCATTTCATCTAGGAGAGTCTAAAAGCAAGGGCAGCAGCTTAATTCTGGGTAGGATTATGGATGCCTGATACACTCCCTCACTACTGGCTTTGCAATTAACAGTGACAGATGAGAATCACCACTGCACTGAAACCTGATTACCTGAAAAGGGCAGTAGAGTAGCATGTTGAGATGCTTAGATGGACTGATACTGTACAGGCCAGACTTTCCCTCCACCTCTTTCTAGTAGTAATGGGTCTGTTCAACAGAAAAGCTTTCTGTGTTACTGTGTTTGGATTTGGAGCAGTAGATTCCCTGCTTCACTGGCAGTTATGGGGTAGTTTTACAAATATAGGTTAAACATTTGCCTGAGGCAGTAACTAGCTAATGCAGAAGGCACACTAAATATAGACATGTTTTGATTTCTGTCTCCATTGCACTCTGCTGTGCAAATAAAATACGAACTGGCTCTCCTGAACTCAGAAGGTTCAGAAAGGTTTTCGTTTTTGTTTTTCTAGAGACTTCAATAGCATGAAACGGTCTTCATATGAGTCATCATTTCTTTTAAGAGTCTTCACCACTAAGGCATGTATCAGTTTCATTTTAAATGAACACAAAACCAACATGAACTGGAGTGGACAATCCTCTACTGCCTTGACAGCATTTCCAAGAGACTCTCCAGCGATTAGCCACACAATTTCTTTTTTGTTGAAAGAAATGTATTGTCTTGAATGAAAAGAATCAACTACAAGAAGTTAGCAATTGAGGAATATCAACTAAATACAGACTAAAATAGATCAACAACAATTCAATATGATGGGGGGGAATTAAGGTTCAAATAAGTGTTTAATTGAGTTCAATATATGATCATGATATAAGCACCTTGGTTATTTATATTGCTATTTCCCTGTCAACATTTCACAGATGATAAGAAAAGCATGAGCAGTAATAGCATGGTGGGGCCAACACAGTTCAGACAATTGAGACTCTTAACATGCTGCAAGCAACAAACAGGATCTTTACAAGTGGGTGAATGCCATAGATTAGGAGGTAGGCAAACTCCAGGCTTACATGATCTACTGTACTTTACTTTGTCCTAGAAGCTCAAGGTCCATGAACCAGAGCTGGATATAAAGTGGTGGCTGGGGGGCGGGGCAGAGTCAAGCAGCATAGGGTTAAAGAAGAGACCATGCCTCTGAGCACATGATCAATGCAATAACTTGATTTTTAGTACCATAACTCATGACTTGTTAAACAAAATCCACTCCTGGTTTCCTCCCCACCCCCTACATCCCAGCAGCTTAATTTAAAGAAGGAGGGAAGCATTTTTGTTGCTGCTAATTGTAAACTCAGATGATTTGCAGCAAATCAGCCCCAGATCAACCAATCTAGATCCCAATCTACCTTCAGCCTACCACTGCAATAGATTAAGTCCATGAAGACAGAAGGCAAAAGCAGTGAGGCAACTCCCAGACTACAATGCTTCAGATACATGTATGTGCTGGAACAATGAATTACTGTACAGTGGTACCTCAGGTTACATACGCTTCAGGTTACAGACTCCGCTAACCCAGAAATAGTGCTTCAGGTTAAGAACTTTGCTTCAGGATGAGAACAGAAATCGTGCTCCAGCGGCGCAGCAGCAGCAGGAGGCCCCATTAGCTAAAGTGGTGCTTCAGGTTAAGAACAGTTTCCGGTTAAGAACAGACCTCCAGAACGAATTAAGTACTTAACCTGAGGTACCACTGTATGCATTTATACTATTTAATATATACTAGTCCCATATTTGAACTGAGGAAAACCAAGGCACTGCAAGAGCACAAAATATTTCCCTTTAAGAATTCTGCCCAATGATTCAGTGACTGATCTTGACTTCATAGCTGAGAATTCTTAAGCAGAAATAACAGTTGCATTTTAATGATACAAGTACCTTTTGCCATATGCAGAGTGCTTCTCCTTCAACTGCAGCCTTTCTCCTTCCCAGAAGCAAATCTTATGTGAAAGCCCAAGGAATTTTCTAGAAATTAAGCACTGATTCCCCCTTCTGTTGCCAGGAAACTCAGCCACAGAACACAGGCATTCTGTTTTCTTCCACATACCAGCTGATTCCTAGCCCCCCCCCCCTTTTTGCAGCAACTCTTCAAAACAAAGCAGCTTCTTTTTCTCATGACTCTCCCCTCTCTGAACAAGCACTCTAAAATCGACCCAGTTTGCACCAAGACTTACCAGGCCTCAGCCCATACACCTTGTCTTCAGCACAAGTGCTGAGTCCTGGAGCATGGGAAGAAAAGTACATCCCAGCATGTGCCAAGTGCCTTTCTGACACTACTGAGCAACTGCAATCTCTTTCTCTCACACCCCTCATTCAGAAAAAAGTTGAGTGTGGGCCCGCTGTCAAGTGCCTCTGCAACAAACCCACTTCTGGTTTCCTCGCCTTTGCCAGATAACTCCCCTCACTCCAGCAGAATATAAATAATGCCCTTTTATTTTTTTAAAGTACTTACAGCACAGTGAAAGAGAGACTTTTCACTGCTCATATATTATTGTGCTTCTCTCCTTCTTTCTGTAGTTCAGGCCACTGAGGGAACAGAATGAATATCAATAGCTGGAAGGAATGGAGGAGAAATTCATTTGGTTCACTAAAATGAGAAACCTTCCTGATTCTAACCTCCTGAAGCAATAAGTGAACCTGAACACAGTTACCCTTCACAATCTGCACATCTGAATTTTTAAATGATGCAGTTTTCCTACCATAAAAGTCCACACAAAAGGGCATACATTAGTGAAAGTAACTATAAAACTGTATTTGTATTAGGGAAATGTGCTTGCAAAAATGTGCACACTAGGCCAAATTGTGTGTAAAAAAATGCATCTGTTAGGAGAAACATACATACAGATTCATAACATTTTCAAAATGTGGACTTTTAAAATAAAAATTTGCAAATAGATGGTGTAATGGGACAAGCTGAGCTTAAGGGTGAAAAAATTAGAAACAGAGAGAAGCTGAAATGGACACATCCACCCACCCCTTGGGTAGTCTATCTGTTCCACCTAATAAATATCCTTTTCATTTCCTAGGCATAATAGCATTCTATTCCATAATGGTTTTTCATTTAAATTGATCCCTTGTGTCTATTCCAGAGAGAACAAGCTACATTTGTGCTGTGCTGCACTGGTCACAATTTTACTGAGACTAGAGACTCAGGTGCCCCATCCACCCAATTAAATTTGGTTATACCACACAGGCGAAAGTCTAGATAAGTTCATTTCTTCTAAGCACAGTATGTGAACAGGCACTGCTTGGCAGCTGTGAATTAAATTGAGGGGTAGGGGCAGCCCTGACAGGAATTCTGATGGGGAAAATTTGAGTCCAGAGGAGCTTGCTGCTATGCAAGGGGGGCTAAGGAGGGGTGACACCCAAAATATGAAGTGGCAAATGAGTTCATCAGTGCTGACAGTTGTCACTGCTCGTAACAGAATTGAGAGTAATAATCTCAGACATTTTCCTCATTGCTTATAAATACCCGCCCCATAGCAGCCGTGTCAGCTGTGTAATGGTAGACCAAAACATCTGGAGGGCACCAGGTTGGGGAAGGCTGCCCTAAAGAATTAAGCCAATGAAACCAGATGACCAGAGGCTATTACCTCCTTCAGGATAGTGAAGAAAATAGCAGCAGCACAATCTCATTAGCAGGGATTTGTATCTTTCCTTTTAAGCCCAAAGCAAATTGAGATACAAGGATTCCTTGCTGCTTAAGATTTCCTTCACCCTCCACTACCCACCACATGCATTTGAGACATTGTGTAGAAGCAACTATTAAAAGTGCTCCAGAGACACCCTCAGGCCTTGTGCTGTGTCCAGAAGCAGTCTCAGATGCTTGAATGAGCCTGGGACAGTCACAGTGGCAGGAGCACTAGGTGACACTTCCGATTTATTCTCTGACAGATGAAGGGATTCATTAACTGAGCTAGAATCATAGCAAACCATCCATTCTGAAAGAGAGCTTAATAATCAGGCATGGCATTGGAGAATGTCTCCAACTGCCCCAAAAGACCACAAAGCGAATGTGACAAAAGCCTCTTATGCCAAATAAGTTATGTTTCAGCCTAAAACAAGCCATGCTAAAAAAACAAAAAACAAATAAATAAAAGCCCTGTTCTTTGGTGTGCTAAATCAGCCAATCTGTCAATTCTGGTCTCCCTCAGTTTCTGAATATTCCAATTGTAAGTTCAGTTCATATTTTTGCATCATTTTGTCATAATTGTCAGGGCTTTAGTGCTCATTTTTAATGAGCTAATGGACACATTTTTGCATGCCATCTCCCCTTATATAATGCATTTCCCCATTATTTTCACTACGCGTATTTGTATACATTTTTCAGTATTGGAAAATTCAGTGAAGTCTGAAGGGTAACTGCATTTCTGCTTACGTAATGTTCTGGGAATTAGGAAGGCTACAATTAAAATGTGACCTGAATTCCCCTCCTTCCCTGCTGCTTGCTGCCTGCATTCCTATCGCCCCCCATAAATTGACAGGTTAACATACAAAGCAGGACGGCTCCTGCATGGAAGTTCCATGTGCATTGCAGAGCTGTGATGGATCCCTGACTCCCCCCACATGTTTACTTACTGAGCTCCTTGGAATAGAATTTGCCATGAGGTAACCAGGCTGAAACAAAGGCGGTGAAGAGGGAAAATCTCGAAGGGCAGGAAATCCCTCTAGTTGGTGCTCAGAAATACCACTTTTCCTTCTCTTCCCCCTTCTAACAATGTATCTTCCACCTTGGAGAAGAGGAGACTGAGAGGTGATTATGATAGTCATCTTCAAATATCTGAAGGGCTGTAATGTGGAAGCTTGTTTTCTCCTGCTCCAGAGGGTAGAGTCAAATTACAAGAAAGGAGATTCAGACTAAACATTGGGAAGAACTTTCTAACAATAAGAGCTGTTTGACAGTGAAACACAGAGCTGGCACAGCCCATGAGGCAAGGGTGAGACCACTGCCTTGGACGGCAGGATCCACAGCAGTAGCAGATCCAGCCTCAAGTGAAGGCATTGCCTGCTGCCGCTGTCACAGCAGAAACAATACATTTCCCCTAGTGAGGAAATAGCAGAAGCTGCCCTCTGGGGTCTTCTGGGGTCTGCACCCACTCAACATGATTCAGAGTGGCCCCTTTCCCACCCCTGCAATGGCCTTTGGTTCCCACTTCATCCACCAAGTAAGGTTGATTTCGTTCCCTTCCCTTGTTCCCAAAGTAGAGAGCCAATGTGGTGTAGTGGTTAAGAGCGGTAGATTTGTAATCTGGTGAACCGGGTTCGCATCTCCGCTCCTCCACATGCAGCTGCTGGGTGACCTTGGGCCAGTCACACTTCTTTGAAGTCTCTCAGCCCCACTCACCTCACAGAGTGTTTGTTGTGGGGGAGGAAGGGAAAGGAGAATGTTAGCCGCTTTGAGACTCCTTTGGGTAGGGATAAAGCAGGATATCAAATCCAAACTCCTCCTCCTCCTTCTCCTCCTCCTCTTCTTCTTCTTTATTCCCTGCTTGTTCCTGATGTAGATCTTCACCCACCCCTTCTTCCCTAGAGTGGGAGTGTTTTGTTGTTTGTCTCAGGTGCAAAAACACACAAACAAACAAACAAACACAAACACACACACACACACAAACACCCACCCCCGGTGGAACAGACAACCTTGGAAGTTGATTGGGCTGTCCTTCCTAGGAGGTTTTTAAGCAGAGGTTGGATGGCCATCTGGCATAGATTCATTTGTTGTGATTCCTGCATTGCAGGGGGTTGGACTAGATGACCCTTTGGGTACCTTCCATTTCTACAATTCTATGATTCCAAGTAGTTAGGAGAGGAAGAGCCCAGCAATAGCAGCCGAGCCGAATTTATCCATATCACCAGCTCCTTTCTCCAATCCCTTGCTGGTTTCAAACTGTTGGAGGGTTGGTGTCCCTGAGCTTCTTTTTTAGTTTCAGTTGTTTAAATGCCCTGTTCCCGATTGCCCAATTTCTATTTACAGCCAGATGTGATCATATGACATGTATATTACATACAGCCCAAGTCAATCACTGAGATCATTGGGAAAGCACTATTAATGGTTCCCTATAGGCCAGAAGCTCAACTCATGTCCACAGTGAGTCATGCCTTCAGCGTGATGGGCCCAACTCTAGGGAACTCCCTCCCACAAAGTTATAAAGGCACCGCCTCAAATGAGTTTCAGGCACCTGGTCAAACCTTACACCCTGAATGCTTCTCAAATGCTTTACTTTCTAAAATACAGTACTGAATTTTATTCAGGTTTTAAATTTTGTATACTGTATTGTAGTGTTGTTAGCCACTTCGGGGTGTAAATGGTGAAATTTGGAATTTAAAATGTGTATTATTAGGAAAAATGTGTACTACATTTTCAGTTTCCCTTCCTTGTCTGCAGAGTTCGCCATGGCACCTCTTTCCTTCATCCTTCCTCCCAGTTCAGCTTTTCTAAGCCACGTGTGTTTGCTGCCCTGCTGCCCGCTTCCCTTTGGCCAAACTCTGCCGTAGCTCACAGTTGTGGCTTTTTCCTCCATCCCTCCTGGAATGTCTGGGGATGCAGCTTAGGGATGGGAAGCTTAGCAGATTTTGTTTGGGGAGGGTGTTTTCCCCATTGCCTGATAAAACTCAGGATACCTCAATTTTCCCCAAGGAACTCATTGCCAGTGTGTAATAGTTAGGCTGGATTTTGCTTGACTGTGTTCCATGAGGAGAAAGAGTCAGGAAAATTGTGGTGGGTCATCATCAGCCCCCCTCACCCACATCCCACCTCCATTGTCTCTCCAGACGTCTCACCTCTCCTTGTGTGCTGGACACATAGTTCCAAGTGTCGCAGGAGTGTCCAAAGGGCAGAGTTGTGACGTGTTCATGGGAGATTCCTCCAGGAACTTTGAGCCTTTGAGGACTCTCCTCCGACACGTATTTCCTTCACCCATAGGTAAGTCTAGCTTGCTGCTAAGGAGCAAGCAGAATGCTTTTCAGGCAAATGGCTATGAGAGGGATCCAATTGGTATTTTGCCCAGTTATTATGTCACAGTACTCGCTTGTCCATTCAGAAAGCCCTTCTGCAGTTTCCCAGCACTGGAGCTTCTAGGGACAATGTTAAGTGGAAGGTTACAAATCTCTCCAGCCATGTTCATCTCTCTTTCACCTTTCCCATGCTACCTCGTTTCTTACTGGAGATACCAGGATTTGGACCTGGGCCCTGATGCAAATGCTTTACTACAGTGCAAGAGGTCTTTTTCTTTTATGGTGTACCAATTTAGGCTCCCTTGCTGCCACCTACTGGATAGCTAAATGATTGGCTCAGTAACGCTACTGAGCATCTTAAAACACATTCCTGTTCCCCTGCCATTTCAAGCCACATTTGCATTTGTGATGTAGAAATGTCCTCAACTGATCACATTACCTGATTTGTTTCCGCAACCCCCCTAAATTCCAATTAAGTGAAGCAGTCATCTGCGTATGTGTTGTCATCTGCACATGTGCAATGGCTGTCTGAGCTGTACACACCTCACCTTGACTTCAGCTTGCATTTTCAAATCTAATCAAAGCTGCTTTGAGGGAAAACACTTCAAACAGGAGTATTTCTTGAGAAACTACATGATAGATATGGATTGGGGCTGACATAATGTGTACACAGCTTTGAACATCAGACTTGGAAGCACACAGGAGCTGGAATAAAGGGTAATGTGCACTCAGCCTCAATCCACTTGCTCATTTTCCATTCCATTTGCCCATTTTTTGCCTATGATTCCTATTGCAAGACAATAGTGTTCACTTGCTGACATGGGGCAGATGTTATCAAGGGAGGCATGTTAATTAGATGTTTTGGTCCATGAGTTAATTTGCAAAAGCTTAACAACAAAAACACCCTTCTGCTAATGGTCTGCTTTTCTGTTTACCCAGGCATTTGGAATGTAATTAACCTTCCTGCAGACACTGCTACTTTACATATGCTGTTTGTTACAATGCTGCTAACATTTTAAATAATTATTGTTGCGCTGTGTTCTTTGCCCCTCAGCTTACATTGCAAGGGAAAGGACGTTAATGAATTCCCCAAAACACAGAAATGACAATAGTCATTTGGACACTGGTAACAGGCTACAAGAAATAAGGACAAGACTAGGAGAAAGAATGCCAGTTTATTAGGTCAAGGCTAGTGTACAGCTCTTGCTACTGCCTGGAGCATGCTGGCTGGGGATGATGGGAGTCCAGAACTCCTGTGAGGCATCAGGATGGCCAAGGCTGGGCTAAGCAAGTTATGCATGTACACTCCAGGGACTGCAATGCATCAGTTAGATGTGGAAATACGACAATCCACCAGATCAATATAGATTTGGGCATTAAAGCATACCATATTTTTCTTCAAATATTTGTAAGCAGGGCAGGGAGATCAAACAGAGGCAGAGGAACAATTTTCACCACATCCATCAAGGCTAGAATAGAAGGCAATGGCTTTGAAACCCCAGGAAAGTAGACTGGCATTATTAACCTCCTATCTGCACTTGATGAAGTTGCCCGGTGAGGTTGTGGGAATGCCTTGTGCAAGTCCTGATTCATGATGGGGAAAGTGTGGGAGAACAGTAGTTCAAGGAGGATGTCACATAGGTGAGGGTGAATTAAAGAGAGCACAAGGGGTGCAAAATTCTGCCAAGGTATGGACAAAGCCCCATACCTTGGGGGTGCAAATAATTCTAGACCTTATTTTAAAAGAGATGGATTTCCAGCCATCTTTTCATCTGATAGCACAACGTTGGAGGCTACATTCTGAATGTTGGAAGAGCCCAAGCCTATCTATATTTTGCAGTGATCCATAGTCACTAAAGTGCCTTCCTCAGGCTATGGCCTATGGCAGTGTCCTTCTATGAGAAGCAAGACATTCAGCTAGTTGGACTTTTCTACTTAGTTTCGTCCTTGTCTAGAATCTCTACGGAGAGAATCTCTTCATCACCTTTAGGTGCTGGAGTTATGCAAACCGTAACAGAGTGATCTGAAGATTTTGAGACAATCTTCTCTGTTCTGCTGCAGTCATCTGATTTTTGGGGACCAGCTGGTGAGCTATGAACAGCTGGTGATTTAGGTAGAACTGATCTTCGGGAGCCGGCAGGTGATCTATGACTGGCTGATGATTTAGGTGGAACTGATTTCTGGGAGCTGGCTGGCGATCTATGACTGGCTGGTGATTTAGGTGGAACTGGAGTGGCACTGGCCTCCTGAAAAACAAAGGTATCATGCTGGTGGTTACCTGAGTAAGGGGCATGCTTAGTATCTGGGGCAAGGAGATGTATGGCACAAGTCTGCCTGGAAACAACCCTCACCATTCCAAAAATAATCTATCTTTCTAGTCCCTGGTACGTAGAGACTCTCAGTAGTATTCAAAGAACAAAAGTATATTCTCACCCCATAGCCAAAGTGCTTTTGTTCAGGGTGCTAGCCAGCCAGTTGGGTTACAGGCAGGAAACTAGGAGCTGTTCAGGGCTGAAGAAGCTCTCCCTCTTGACACCCACTGTTCAGCATAAGAATTCAGGAAAATTCTGTGCTCCTGGTATCCACTGAGCTCTTTGGAGGAAGGGGTTTTAGTTGCTTCCTTTTTGTGTTTTTCAAAAAATGTGTGTATTTTGGCAAACATTTAGGTTCACTCAAGCCCATCACTACTTCAGTGACCTTGTTTTGCTACCATCCCCGTTGACACTGGAGCACCGAGCTTGCTGTTAGAGGAAGCTATAAATAAATAGGAAGCACCCTATTTATTTATATGCTTTAGTTTCAGTCCAAGCTTTGAAAACATGCCAATCCAGAGCTCTTGCATAGATTAAGTCTTGCCTAGGGGAAAGGTTGTTTTGTTTTAGAAAGCTAGGGAAATCAGACACATTGAGCCAAAGGTAACAAAGTCCCAACATCTCTAAATGAGAAGTGGCCTTGGGATGCTGGTGCTACTGAGTGGAATGATGGCAGGGCAGGGAGATAAGTGTTTAACCATTTCCCTGCTGCTCATTATATTGTTTTTCAGCTCAAAAACAGCCCTCCTTCAGTTGCTCTTCCCCTGTGGGGTCCCAGCTGTAAAAACACCATGGAACTTCCTAACTTGTTAGGTTCTTCTACCCCATTTCCGGAGAGAACTCACTGTTGACATTTGCAGCTACTTTTTCTGTGCATTTACCTGCATAGCTTTCAGCTCTTTCAATTTCCATCTGATATGAGCCAACCGCCCTTTGCCTCCCATCTTTCCTGCAGCGAATAAGGCGGCTTGGAAGAGCTTAGGAGTCCCAGCTCTTGGAGGAATGATGATGCCTTTGCTTTTGTCATCCTTAGTTTTGCTGTTGTTTTTCAGCATTCTCCTAAGAACAGAAAGGGAAAACAGGTATTTTCACACATTGTTCAGGTGTTGGGAATATTAGGAGCCAATGAGCTGCTGAGCCTAAATTTCAGCTTGGACTCATGAAATTTCGGACTTGATAGAGAGTATGGCTGTGCACAAACATACCAGCACCTGGCTATCCTGCAGCTCACCTGGCCTTCTTCCGCAGCAACTTCTGAGACTCTGGATAATGCACTAAAATTTCATTCAAATCTTTCTTTTCCAAGATGAAAAGGTTAGTAAATCCATGAGCCACAACATTCGCTGTGCGTCGATTTCCACCTCCCACAGCTAGTAAGCTAAGAAAAAGAAAAAGACATCAACTGGGGACTCAATCTGGTTTCCATAACTCAACATCTACTATTGAATACATTGGGGCACTAAGCTTGGCTCCTGTGCCTTTTTTCTCAGCGTCTCCTGAGGACCTCATTCAGCATCAATTCAGCAAGATCTTGTATGACTGCACACTCCACAAGATCTTGTGAGATCTCACCAGAAACCGGTGCCCCTGCCAGCACCGCTTCTCCACTGGCAGCAGGGGTGGCGAGATGCCTGTGTGGAACACCACCTCATGGGCTTCTACTGCTTGAGGCAGTCACCTCACCTTGCCTCATGGGTGGGTTGCCCCTGAACCAAATTGCTCTTCTGCATTTCCATAATGAGAGTTTGGCAGAAGGAGGCATGGGAAATGGGTACAGATTATTGGCAAACTGTATAATTTTTCAGGTGTCATTTTTCAAGGCATCATAATTTGCTCTCTGGGTTCTGCACTGTGCATTCTGCGTTCCTCATTAGGTGATGGAATTCTTCAGAGTTTTGAAAACCCTGTTGTCACCGTCTTTATAGATACAGATTTCTCTTTCTGTATTAATTCAGGAGAAGTAAAAACTCTGCAGGAATATGACTCATGGACAATTGAATAATAAGTATAGCCTATTTCATGCGGATTTCTATGTCTCCAAGAGAGAGCTTCAATTGTTCAGTTAGAATGATCTCATACTTTCCTTTTTTATTAGATGATTTATCTACTTTAATGTGCAATAACTCCACTGAATTTCTCCTATTATTATAGACCCTCCAGTCATTTGTCCAATTTTTTTTTTGGGGGGGGGACGACTTCATACAATCCTGATTGATTAGGAGTGTATTTGTTAGCCAAAGTATATTTAGCCCCCTCTGTAGTTGAAATCTAGAACAAAATCCGATAGTTGCCATGTACATCTCTTTATAGCCATTCAGTTTCAAGATTCAAAGGTGGAAAGGATAGTCAAAGTACCTATATTTCTTTGTTATCAGGACTTCTCTTATCATCAGGGAAATCTTTTTCAGTTGAAGGAAAAAAATTACCTGAAAAATCTGCCGATCTCATTTTGGATGAAAAGTAAGCAAGACTGTACATGACTATACTTTTATCTTTCTGAGCCCCTTTCTTCTCCTTCCTGTTGCCAAGCCCAGTTTCCTCCCCACATCGACATTCTCCGTCTGTCTGACCTTATTTCTCCAAACACAGATCCAGCTTTCAAAGTCACAAGCACCGTTTTCCCATCAGGTCCTCCGAGCACCTTGACTTGCCCGACTTGAATGATGTACATCTCTCTGCCAATTTCCCCCTGAAGTAACAAGGAGGAAAAGTGTTATTTGCAACACCAGGGATCCTTTGCCCTTCAGGTTTCAGACTGACTACCCAAGTTTTAAATGTTGTTCTGTTTATTTTTATTGCTGCTTTCATGTCATAGAATCTTAGAATTGTAGAGTTGGAAGGTATCACGGGGGTCAGCTAATCCAAGCCCCTGTCCCTGAGATTGTCTCATGCTCTACCAACTGAGCTATCAGAACAAAACAACAACAACAACTGTAATTTGTTGAGGGTACTGGGAATTGTTAGCTTTGTAAGGGGTATCACCCATAACAAACTACCATTCCCAGGATTTTTGGGGTGAGGGGGTGAGAGGAAGCCATGACTCTGAATGATGGAGAACAGTACTATCAAGGCATGGTGCAGAAAGGACCGCCAACCACTACAAACATTTTCATAGTCACTGAATCCAAAGTCACTGAAAACTGGGTACTTAAAATGTCATGCAAGTATTCCCACACCTCACCCCTCATTCCACAGTTCAGCTCAACCCTACTTTTCACTTCTTAGACAAAGCTGGTTACCTTCTTGCAGACGTAGTCATTGGGCAGGTACACCACAGATCTGAGCCTTTTCAGCATGTCAAAAATCATTTGCCGGTCACAACCCTGAATTCAAAGGAAGGAAGAATCAGTTGGCTTGTACAAGCATGTCTGGATTTAAGTAAGTGAATCCCTGAGGGGGTGTGGACCATACCTGAAAAAGAGGCACCTTGCTAACAATGTCATAGTTCACATCAACTGCAATGTCCAACTTCATCTTGTCTGGCAGCTGCATCAGCAATTCCGATTCGTCTGCAGCAAAGGAAGTGTAAGAAAGAGTTTGCCTTTCCTGAAACCATGGATTAGAGAATAGCCAGCACACATGTCAGGGGCTCAGGAGCAGAAGCACAGGGAAGGGAGGAAAGGGAGAGCGACCTCCGCGCGAAAGTACTGCAACAGTTACACGACGCGCCCAGCACCGGGCACTTCGGCAAGGACAAGACGGTGGAATCAGTAGCCAGAGATTTTTGGTGGCCCAAGATGCGGGGAGAAGTCGCGGATTACGTCACTAGGTGCGACACATGCCAAAGGGCCAAGCCAGTACACAGACCGCCGGCGGGACTGCTGGAACCGCTACAGACACCGCTCGAACCGTGGGAGAGGGTGGCCCTGGACTTTGTCACAGATCTGCCCAGCTCGCGGGGCAAAACAGCAGTACTCGTGGTCGTAGACATGTTCACCAAGATGGCGCACTTCATTCCTTCCGCGAAAGTGGCCACGGCGGAACAGACCGCCAAGCTGTTCATAGACCACGTGTTCAAGGTGCACGGCCTACTGCGGTCTATCCTGTCCGACCGGGGGCGTCAGTTCATCTCGAGCTTCTGGCGGAAGCTGCTGGGCATCCTGAACGTCAAGATCAACCTAGCGTCGGCAAGACACCCGCAGACCAACGGACAAGCGGAGAGGGTCAACGCCATCATGCAGCAGTACCTGAGATGCTATGCGAATCAACAGCCCTCGACCTGGGTGGACTACCTACCGCTAGCCGAGTTTGCCTACAACAACACGAAGCACGTGTCCACGGGGGTGACACCGTTCTTCGCTAACAATGGGCGGCATCCCAGAACCTTCCCAGGATTAGAGAGAGTAGAGGAGGGGGAGCCACAGGGAGCAGAGGCCTTGGCAGTGGAGTTACAGGAGGTCCACGAGCAACTCCGACGGCAGTTGGAGCTAGCAAAACACGCCTACAAAATGCAAGCGGACAGACACAGGAGAGTTGGGGAAGACATCCAGGTGGGGGACTGGGTCTGGTTAGCAGCCCAGGCAGTGCCGGCCAGATCGTTAGCTAAGAAGAAGCTCGGACACAAGCAGCTAGGGCCTTATCAAGTCAAGGCACAAATCAATCCAGTAGCCTTCCGGCTGACACTCCTGGAGGGTTCCAGAATGCATCCGGTCTTTCATAGATCAGTGCTCACACCCTACAAGGCACCCCACAGGTTCCAGGCGCCAGGGACCGCACCAGACCCACTCAGCGAGGCGCCCACGAAGGGGGGGGGGTCACCGAGGGTGGCGCCACTCAACGAGGCCACAGAGATTTTAGACTCGAGATGGGGGGAAGAGGGGGTTGAATATCTACTAGCCAGGGAAGGTACCCCAGCAAGCGACAACAGGTGGGTTCCTTACTATGCGGTGGAGGAGAACTACCTCAAAGACGAGTTTCATGCACTCTTCCCACACAGACCCATGCCGGCAGATTACTTCGATGAATATCTTTTCACACCCACACTCTCAGCCAGCACGTTCCAGGGGTTCTCATCAGCTGAGGAAACGGCGCCAGAGACTACCTCTCCAGAGGGATCGGTCTCGGGTTTTGGCACAGACCTATATTGGTGGGAAGATCAACCGGAGGTGGGGTGGAGCAGGGAACTGCCGGGAGGGTCCTTGCACGCAACGTCACCCGAGGCAACAGGGGGAGAGGGGGACATGGACGTGTTGGGGGAGGATCCTGGGTTCGAGCACACCTGCTGAGAAATGGAAGCAGAGGAGATCGACGTTGACGAGCCCGTCACGGACTGGCAGAATCCAGCCGGCTGGCTGCACACCAGGGGGGATGAACTGTATCCTGCACTCACCCCCACAACACTGGAGCACCCGGAACCCACACCAGAAGAGGGGGAGGGGGAAGGGGGGGCTTCGAGGGGGGGATGGATGTCAGGGGCTCAGGAGCAGAAGCACAGGGAAGGGAGGAAAGGGAGAGCGAAGGGGAAGAATCGGAGGGCAGCGTAGGAGAAGATGACAGTGGCCCGAGAGATTCCATGAGCCTCTCCAGCGAATCGGAACATTCACAGAAGGGGGCGCCGGTGGCCAGGGCAAGGGGGGTCCCAAGGGGGACACTCCAGAAGCAAGGGGCCAGCGGGGACTCCCAGAGCAGCAGTTGGAGATCAGGACCAGCTTCCCCACCAGAGCATAGTGGGGGGGAAGAGTCCCAGATATCGGGTCCAGCGTATCCCCCACCAGGGAGAGAAGATGAGTCAGGGCTGACCACGCCTCCATCGGAGAGTCAGGCAACGGAGGGGAGGTCAGGTCCAGCCAGCATCCCGGAAGAGGGAAGCAGTGATAGAAGCAGTGTAACGGTCAGGAGGAAGGTCACTGGGTTGGCGCGAGAGCCAAGTTCAAATGTACAGGCGAGCGGGACAGTAGAGAACGAGGACTGGGAACCAGGTCCTAAAGCCCGTCGGAGGCAGGGGGAGGAGTCAGGCGACTCAGCGTCAGAAGAGTCCAGAAAGGGGAATGCCTCAGCGGGCAGGAGGACCCAGCGGAGGAGAGAGCAGAGGAAGAGGTGGAGCAGGGCTAGAATCTTAAACTGGTGTCAGGGGGGAGGAGATTCAGACGGAACTTCGACGGTCTAGGGTTTAAGACGTAGATCTGCACGCTGCGGCTTTGAAATGGAAACTGAACTTTAATAAAGACTTTTGTACATAACGACGACCTGGCGTTGGTCCTCTGTGAGCTGGGACCTTGGGGCAGCTCTGATAGCACATATTTAAAAACTCAAATAGCAGCTGCTTAGAGTGGATGACTGATAACTAGCGGGATCTCAGGAGTCAGGGAGGAAGGATTAAACCTTTTCTCCCCTGCAGTAGTCCAGACACCAACAAAAAAATCACTCCTCCAAAGCTGCTATTTTCATAGGAGAAAAAGGTCCTATTGGCATCAATGAAACCATAGCAGGGAAGGAAAAGGTTAAATTTCTCACCCTGCTTGTAATTATCAGTCTCTTCCTCCCCACCCCCACCCCACCCCTGTGGCTGCTACTTGTGTCATTCAATTCACCTGAAATGTAAGTATGCATTCAATATTATGGCTAGTTTGGCCCTAAACTGGGGTAGCCAACATGGCACCCTCCAGTGGTTGTTGGACACCACATCCCAGCAGCCCCTGCAGCCAGCCAATAAGTAGTGGACAGGGATGCTGGGAACTGGGGCCAAGCAACATCCAGAGAGCGCCATTTTGGCTAGCCTTGACCTAAGCCGTATTGAACAACCAGAGGAACACCTTACAAAGCCAATATTCAAAGCCCTAGTTCAGTCTTACCCAGCATGCCTTGAGAGTGCCAAGTGTACTCATACCACGTTTTGACTCTATTCTGAACAGATCGGGGGATTTTGTACAAAGCCATGTATCTAATTGTGTTGTCCATACAGCTCCGATAGTATGTCTGTCCAGCGGTGGCAGCCCCAACAACATCTCTCATCTGTGTGAGATAAAGAGAAAACCATTCAGGGAATTTTTGTTCAGCATTGCTTACCTACACCATTGAACTATCTCTGCCTTCCTCAACCTAATGCCTTCAAACTAAAGCTTCCAAGCTTCAGGTGGCTGTGCTGATGGAAGTTGATCATGGGGCAGTGGGGGGTTGGGGAGCACCAGTTCACAGAGGGCTGAGTTACTAATGGGAGTACCTTAAGTTATAGTTCCCAGAGTCCCCTGTAAAGAGGGACTGACTGTTAAGCCACTGTGGAAATTGTAACACTGTGAGGGGAATAGGGGCCTCCTAACAACTCTCAGCACTCTTAACAAACTACAGTTCCCAGGATTCTTTGGGGGAAGCCATGACTGTTCAAAGCAGTATAATTGTGCTTTGAATGTATAGAGAGAATGTAGCCTGAATTAAAAAAACGGCTAGGCAAGTAGCCACAAATTTCTTCAGTCCTGAAATAAAAGCAGAACTCATGTTGAGATGTTTTATTGTATGAGATTGTAGGGTAATTTCTTTCTTTCTTTCTTTCTTTCTTTCTTTCTTTCTTTCTTTCTTTCTTTCTTTCTTTCTTTCAACTGGAACATGATACCTGAATGGTGGCCATTCACTTTGTAGAGTCGAGAGCCTGGGAATGCCTTGATGTTAACTTTATCCATGAATAGGCTGGGAAAAGTCCCAGTTTCCACACAACAGAGCCCAACACTTTCTAAGCATCTGCTTACATTCTTAAAGAGTTTCCCCTTCCCCAGCATTGTTTTAACAGACTTTTAAAATGTGAATACTCCTCAACTCATGCCAACCAGGGCAGAAAGTGGGCGAGTCAAACTGCAAATTTTTACTCTGCTGCCTCCAGACTGGTGTAGCAGAGATGCGTGAATAGCACCCATTGCCAATAGCTGGACCCCTCCCCACCCTCTAAAATGCTCTGTTTCAGGGGTTTATTGCTGGCCATCACTAGCAAGGGTACTGCCAATGGTAGCTTCTGCCCGCAGCTTTTGGTGGGCACAGTGGGGACCTCTGCAGTGGCAGAGGCACCCTGTCTGCAGAGTCCACTGCATCCTAACCCCCTCTAGGTTGGCAGAATCAGGGCAGGGGGAGGAACAAGGATTGTTGTGTACTGAAAAGGCATGGATTGTTTTCTTACCTGACCTATCATGACAGAGAAAGCAAAGACACCTGTGAAGTAATTGAGCAGCTGAAAGATGATCTCAAAGAGGGTCTCTGGGTCTGGCAGTCCTCCAATTGTTATCAAAGTCTTGACAGCCCAGTAATAACAGCGGATATAGCTTATAAAAAAAAGATATGAGAGGATAAGAATGCCCAAGCAACTGATCTACTACTGCTTTTATCCTGTAACAATGAATTATACCAGCCTTCCCCAACCTAGTGCCTTCTAGATTTTTTGGCTCTATGATGCCGGGGGTGATGGGAATTGTAGTCCAAAACATCTGGAAGGCACCGTGTTGGGGGTGGTTGGATTATAGCAATGCAGAAATGAAATATATAATGAGTACCTGTTTCCTTCCCCATTGTAGACCCAGGCAGTTGAGCCCAACCCCTGAGAGGAGGATGCCCAGTAATATAAACATGAGTTCACATGTAAGCTGAAGAGCAGGTAGGCTGTGATCCTTACCACTCTACAAAGAGGGTGAAGAAAGACGACAATGTTAACAAAATACTCTTTAAGTTGTTCTCTAAAACAATCTCACTTTTCATGTCTGCATTCCCATTTGCAACCTATAGAGCCACTGGTGGTCAATTGTACTTATGTATGGTCTTAGGAAAAAATAGCTTATATTATAGTGATTGTTATATGGTAGTTACACTGGATATGCCAATGGAAAGTAGGCACTTTGGCCCTCCTATTCCATAAGTTTGCCTTCATACAGATTTTCTTTGAGGAGCATCATCTATGTGCAACTTCAAAAATAGTTTTAAAATGTGCAGAGGTGAGAAGGGGCTAGGGGTGGTCGCTGGAGGTCTCCCTGTGAAAATGTAGTCGGGGCAGAAGGCAGATTGCCATGAACCTAGTGAGTTCTAGGGAAAAAAGGCATTGGCCTTATCTAAAAATCTGTCTAACCCCCACCCAGTTTATACCATAACAGATTGGTTAGGCTTTAAAGTGCTACGAGATGCTTGGTTGTTTTCACCTCAACAGCCCAACACAACTGCTGCCCTCTGAAAAAAACGTCGCATGCTGTGAATTCTGGAAATAATGGAATTACATTAGACAATGTAGATCAACATGCAGCTTTTCTCTTCAGAAAGTCTCAGGGCTCATCCAGGCTTCTGCTCATCCCACTGCTTTCACCCAGGGAAGCCTGATAGAGCAAATTTGGTTTTCCTCTTAATGATGCTTACTCTGTTTTCCACACTAAAGAGTGGGTTTTATTGAGGAAAGCGGTGGGGCAAATGGAAAAACACTTGGATCCATGCTTTCTAGGCACAAGACAAGTTAAGGGTAGGTGATCCCTCAGTTTTTGGGGGGGGGGAAATCAGTACAGTGGTACCTCGGGTTACATACGCTTCAGGCTACAGACTCCGCTAACCCAGAAATAGTGCTTCAGGTTAAGAACTTTGCTTCAGGTTGAGAACAGAAATCGTGCTCCTGCAGCGCGGCGGCAGCAGGAGGCCCCATTAGCTAAAGTGGTGCTTCAGGTTAAGAACAGTTTCAGGTTAAGTACGGACCTCTGGAATGAATTAAGTACTTAACCCGAGGTACCACTGTACAAAGAGAAAGTTATGAAAGGAACTAAAATGCTGCAGTGCTCCTGAGTCTCCCCTCTTCCTATAGCAGCTGCATTCAAGAGTGAAGAGGGTCAGCATCAAAAGCTTACCTCACCTGTAAACATATGCCTTGCTCAGAATAGCTTCAAGCCGATTGTTAAACTCAAAGAAGGCCATGTACTGTGAGACAGAATGAAAAGTACAGATGAGCACCAAGAGCAGTTCAGGGACAAATGGAGAAATATTTCACAATAAAATTAGCTGGAAAAGCTCCCAGCACTTTTTCTTAATTACTGAAATAATGATTTGGTGGGTGTCCCTTCAGCAGCACCTGAATCAAATTCCTTGAAAGTGCTTTGAAGGGAAGGTACCTGAAAGGTCATCAAGATCAACCCACCTCCTGATGCTAGAAATCCACTGCCACAGAATTCCTAGCAGGAGGCTATCCAGCTTCTGTTTTAAAATGTCTAAGAAAGGAGATTCAGGTAGGTAGCCATGTTGGTCTGATGCAGTCGAAATAAATTAAAAAATTGTCCAGTAGCACCTTAGAGACCAACTAAGTTTGTGCTGGGTATAAGCTTTCATGTGCATGCACACTTCTTCACATACACTGAAACAGAAGTCACCAGACCCTTATATATAGTGGGAAGGTGGGGTGGGGTTTTTCTTACACATGCTAAAGCTATTTTTGGTCATCTGCATACTATCCCATGCTTTTTCCTGTAGGACTAATGCAGTCGTCAACAGGTTTACCATACCCACTGAGTCAATCACCCATCTCCTACTACCCTTCTGAGAAAAACCCCACCCCATACTTAGTTGGTCTCTAAGGTGCTACTGGACAATTTTTTAATTTATTAAGAAAGGAGAGTCTGCCACCTTCCAAGGCAGTCTATGGTAGCAATGGAAGGATCTGCAAATTTAGGATCTCTGGATGAGCCCAAAGTGACAGCCCTTCAAATATTTAAAGGTTTCAATAAATACCTCAAGTGCATTTCCCACTTTCAGCAAGCCCAGCAAAAAAGGGAAAATGTTCTTCCTTCCCCTCCCTGTTTTGCACATCTACTAAAACACAACAAAAAGAGTTTTGAAAATAGGTTGTAGGAGCGTAACTCCTGACTCACCTTTAAACAGCGAGGCAAGCGCAAGAGAGGATGGAAACCCACTTTGAGGTAAAGAAAATCCAGTGGAAGAAGGCAGATCACATCCATCTGGAAAGAGGCACACAGCCCACCCCCCCAAAAGATATTAGCAACTTGATCTGCCAACACTATCACTGCATGTAATTTGATGGCACCTTTAAATGGCTTTACAATACTTATTGTGTTTGTCATCTCAGCATCTCTGCTTTTCATGTGCGGAACTGGAGCTAGGAGACAGTGACTTGCCTCTGACCACATAATGGTGTCAGGCAATCCAAGTGGGGCGAATGCTTCCCATCAGAGGCACAAAGAGAGCATTCAGCACCTGTTAAAAGGCCACCGTGCAGGAGCTAAGAAACCAGGGTGGTTTTGAAGGGCAAGGGAAGAGATGCAAGGGGAACAGAGGGATGAGGTAGAGGCCAGGTGTGGTGTAGTGGTTAGAGTGCCAGGATAGGACCTGGGAGACCAGAGCTCAAATCCTCATGAAGCTCACTGGGTAACCTTAAGCCAGTCACTGTCTCTCAGCCTGACTTCCTTCATAGGGCTGTTGTGGGGATTAAATGGGAAGTGGGAAGACCACACCACTCTGAGCTGCATTAAGGAAAGGTGGGATATAAATGTAATAATAAATAAATGAAACTAGAAGGGAAAGAGGCAAGTTATAAAGGGACATTTCTGCTGTCTCTGCGAGGACAACAAGGAGGAGGGAAAAATAGGAAGAGGAAAAAGATGGAAGGACCTGGGGCTCTTAGCCCCAGAGGTGAGCCGGAAAGAGGGAGGGGGTGAAAAGCAACAAGCAGGAGATGAAACAGTGCAAAGGGACAGCGGAGAGGAAAGATATTCAAGGCAAGAGCCTGGGAAACAGGAAGATGGGAGAAAAGACAGCAGGAGGGACAATGTTGCATGTAAAACAAATACAGTGGCATCCTGTGATGAAAGAGGCCAGCCAAACTCTTTGAGTAAGGTCCCCATCAGGAGAAACCACCAGGGGCTCAGAGCCCCAGGTGGTTTCTTCTGTACTGAGATCCTTCATCAGGAGATTCCAGATATTTGTCAGGTTCAGCCCTGTCCAGACCTTGAACTTAAAAGTCTCCTCAAAGTAGGACTGTTTGCAACTTTGCAAAGCACATTTGTTTACATAAGTGAATTATATCAAAAACAAAACTACCATTTTAATATTTGATTGTGGCATGGATGAGCGCTTCATATAACTAAAATTGCTGTAGTTGAACTAAAATGATGCAACTCTTAATTTCTAGGCACTGATCATTTTACATACGACAGCCTTCCCCAAACAGGTGCCCCTAAGCAGCTGGGGAGGGGGCGCAATGGAAGTTGTAGTCCAAAACATCTGGAGGGTGCCAGCTGGCAGAATGCTGAATTAAAACAAGTAAGGAAAATGGTACAGACCTTGAAGCGGCCTGACTTCAGATAGTTCTTCCTCATGGCCTTTTTATCAGTCTGGAAGAGGAGGCAAATGGAGAAGGGGCATCACCACTTGTTTCATAGTGGAAGAAGAGATGCATCCATCAGAGATTTGCAAATAATGGGCAGCCACACGGCCAGGAAAGAAGCAAGGAATGAAAGCCTGTCCACCAACCAAAATTTAAAATATATTATGGGTACCCCCACACTGGCTGTTTCTGTCAGATCCAAAGTGTCCACAGCTAAGAGAGGTCCTTGGACGGTGAAGATAAACAAGCTTGCCCAATGGCAGGGCTGGGGAACCTGTGGCCCTCCAGACATTGTTGGAGCCTAACTCTCATCATCACTGACTATCGGGTGTGCTGGCTGTTGGAAGTAGAGAGTTCAACAACATCTGGAGAGCCACAGGTTCTTCATTTATGGTTTGTGATCTTTAGCCACACAGGGTTTTCACAGAATCACAGGGCTCATCCACATTGGCCTGTGCCTAGAAAGCATGGGTCTGAACAATTTCCCCCTTGCCCTACTATATTCCCAGGGAAAACCTGTTCTTTAGTGATAAATTGGAAACCAACATCAATCCATAGAAAACCCAAATTGCTGTTTGTTCCTAATGAGCACGAAAGAATCGTTTCCCTAGGGGGAAGCAGTGGGACAAGAGGAAGTGTGGATAAGCCCATAGGATTGTAGCACTGGATGGTTCCCAAAGGGTGCTCTAGCCCAACCTCCTGCAAAGCAGGAGTCTCAACTAGAGAATCCCTGAAGGATGGCCATCCTACCTTGGTTTAAAAAACTCAAATGAAGGAAAGCCCACCACCTTCTGAGGTAGTCCAGTCCATTGTGCAACAGCTCTCACCATCATAAAATTCTTCCTGCTGTTTAGTTTGTATCTCCTTTCTTGTAATTTGAATCTATTTGTTCAAGCAGCAGAAAACAAGCTTGCTCCATTTTCTGTGTCACAGCCCTTTAGATATTTGAATATGGCTATAATCTCATATAGCTTTCCCCTGGGGAAACCTGTGGTTTAGCACTGAATCAGAACAAACTGCAGTCAGGTTTTCTGCGGATTGCTGTCTGCTCCAATTTAGTGCTAAGGAGTGTGTTTTCTCGGGGAAAGTGGTGGAGCAAAGGAATGGAACAAGCAGGAAAGTGTTCAGACCCATGCTTCCCATGCACAGGACAAGTAGAAGTGTGAAAGGCCCTCAGTCTTCTCTTATCCAAGCTAAACATTCCCAGCTCCCTCAACTGTTCCCCATAAGGCCTGGTTTCCTCATAATGCTTGGCTTTCTCAAGGACTAAAAGGTAAAGGGACCCCTGACCATTAGGTCCAGTCGCAGACGACTCTGGGGTTGCAGCGCTCATCTTGCTTTATTGGCCAAGGGAGCCGGCGTCATGTGGCCAGCATGACTAAGCCGCTTCTGGCGAACCAGAGCAGCACATGGAAACGCCATTTACCTTCCCGCTGGAGCGGTACCTATTTATCTACTTGTACTTTGACATGCTTTCGAACTGCTAGGTTGGCAGTAGCAGGGACCGAGAAGCAGAAGCTCACCCTGTCGCGGGGATTCAAACCGCCAACCTTCTGATTGGCAAGTCCTAGGCTCTGTGGTTTAACCCACAGCGCCACCCGCGTCCCTTTTAATCCACAGTGCCACCCGCGTCCCAAAACGTCAGGGGCTAATCCAGTAGAACAAAGGCCTTATGGGTGTCACTTACTATGATGTCTCCTCTTTGGACAAATTGCAGGCGGACCTGAAAGATGCTGATATCCAAAATGTAGATGAGGTCACAGAAATAGTCCACAGCCATCCAGTAATAAACATTTGCAGGTGTTTGGAACGGGAAAGCCCAGCGGACTGGAATCAGCCAGCAGTTCCAATTCCATGCCAAAACCACAATGAAGAGCCACAAGATGTACATCAGATCTAGAGTGGGAGGGGAAAACCCAGAACAGACTCAGGAGCTCTGCTAGTTGCCAAGAACTTATCCTGCTTCTCTTGTTTAGGGTAACTCAGTGGAACTATAGGAACTGAGCACAGCAGCATGGGGGTCCAAAATAAAAGGACCTCAAAATAGAAGGCAAACCAGTTCCTGTGGGATCAGAGAATGAGAACTTTGTGCAAGATTAATTAGTAGTTCTCAACCATAAATGTGCTCCATGAATGTTCTCCACTATAGTGCTTTTTTTGCTATGAATAAAGTTGATTAAGAGATGGAGCCATTCCAGCACCCACCTCTCAGTTTAATCGTGAACTCACTGGGTGGCCTTAGACAAGCATTTATCTCTCAGCATTAGGTCTCCATCTGAAAATCTGAAAATCTGGGGACATCTACACACTGGCCTAGGGATTCCAGGTAGGGATGGAGCAGGAATTTGATTCTGTTTGCATTTGAATTGTTTGGAATGGATGAAACAGTCTATTTCTGGTCTCTGTCAATTTTGAATGCATCTTCACACACTCCATCCCATTTCCATATTAACCTCCAATATTTTAAAAGAGGTATGTAAATTTGTATTACAATACAACACATGTGTTATGTCACAAAGCACATATAGAATATTTGTGAATTTCTAAATGTATTTTGTACTAAAATGCACCTTTTAAATGCATTTTGGTATTTTTGGTATTTTATTTTTTAGCTGAGCACTTTATAGTGCAATTTGAAGGAGTGTGGACTTATCCAAAGGATCATTCAGGAGGTTTGAATGAAGTTGGCTGACTTAAAAATGGAGTTCACTGCTTTATCCCTCTTCAGTGCCTGTTTCCAAAAAGAGATGCTCAGCATCAAGCAACCTGCCCATCAGCCTCTGGCCTGTTCCTGTTAGAATTCCTGCTCCATGATTGCAGTCATGGGATTTTTGTCTATCACATGACAGTGTCTGTTTTGACTCCACAAATGGGAAGTGACGGAGACAGGATGTTTGTGTTACTGTGTTCCGTGAAGTGGGACTTTTGTCCTTTGTTCACTCTCTCTGCTGTCTGATGCTAGAGAGAGAGGGAGCCATGTTGCAGTGCTCCGGGCGTGTTTATATCTAAATAAAGTAGATTAGCCCAAATGCTGAGTTGCTGAGGTCTGTTACGCAAGCTGCGAAGACTCTGCGGATCCCTAAGCGTGCCGATGTCTGTTGGCATCGGTCGCTGTAATGTTCGGGCAGAAGAAAGCTGTTGAAGCTCCCAAATGAAAGACCAGGAGGGAGAGAACATGTCAGTCGGGCATGTGTCTCTGCCAGGGTCCTACTCGAGAGTAAGACAAGCTACTGACATGGCCATCCCCCCCCTGCTTAATATTCTACAGCAGGCTCTTCGGTCAAAAGCCCATTCCAGGTACTCACTGGTGAGTGGGTCAATGCTGCTGGGGAACTGGCATTTTCTTGCACGTGGGGGACTTTGCTTCTTTCCACCCTTCTCACTCGCTCCCTCTTTTTCTTCTGGAGGCTTTTCTTTGGAAGGTGCTATGGGAACAAGTGAAAACCAGGCAAACTTTGGAATCAAAACCATTGTTTTTAGCCAGCCTTTGACCATCTTAATTGATACTAGGTGTGCAGAGGCTGCAGTTATTCAACAGCGAGAATAAAAAATCTCTGCACATGCTTGGGCACTGTGGTGCCAACCTGGTGTCCTCCAGATGTTTTGGACTGCAACTCCCCTCAGCTCAAGCCAACTGGGGTAGATAGGACCAAGAGTCCAAAATGTCTGGAGGGCATCAGGTTGGGAAATGTTGCTTCTGAGTCTTTAATCATTAGACACAGAAGGCCTGGGTTGTTTTCCTCCATGTACTTTGGTGCTCAAGTTACCCATCTTCTGGTGATGGTCATGCCCCCCCCCCCAACTCACACCCAGAGTCAGTTTTTACATGCAGCTGATTTCTGCTTCACCTAGAAGAACCTGGTATCAAAGGATGGAGAGAGAGTGTGTGTCTGGAAAGTTGCTGCGCCCATTTGCTAATCAGCAAGACCTTTGACATAGCAGCCAGCGGGGTCAGCTATCAGGGTCCAGCAAAGCTTATGCTGCCCATCCTAAGGAAGCTGAAGAGAAGCTAAACCCCTGCTGCAAAGTGCTAGTTTGATTGAGTCCAAGCTTTGCAAAGCTTTTTTATGCTTCAGTTAAGTAAGTGCACTATAGCTTCAGAAACCTCAAAAGTCATGTTGCAATAAGCAATTGGCCACACTTGAAAAGGAGCTTGTCAGAAGGTGACAAGGAGCAGAGAGATGTTTCAGAAATAGGTTGAATATCTTTAACCCCCTGCTAGACACAGGACAACACCCCCCCCCAAAAAAGGAGAGCCTTCAAGTTTTGTAATAGATGGTGCTGGTCTCACTTACACGCCACGGGGGTTTCCTCGTCAGAAGAAGCATCTGGGTCAATCAATTTCTCTTTCACTTTCTCTGTTCGGTCTTTAAAGAGACGCACCAGTTCTTGCAGACGGTCATTGATAACTGCACTGTTTTGGCTTGCTGTTGAGCTGCTGCGATCTGGCAAACTATAGTGAAACCAGGCCAGATATTATGAATGAAAACTTTCCCATTGCTTAATGCTATAATCACCAGAAGTGATATTATGAATGAAAACTTTTCATTGAACAATGCTATATTAATTAATTCTAGGCCCAATTTTAGCAAGTTGTAGTGAAGGAGGGACCATTTCTCCTCATATACACATTTTTTAAATGCAATTATGCCTAATATACCAATATTTGCAAGCAATTTTCTCTAATATAATACAGTTTCGTATGTTGTTTTCAATAATATATGTATTTTACGCACTTTGCTCTAATATACACATTTTGTACATACTCATATTTTGATAGTTTTGCAAAATTCAGAGAAGTGCAGATTTAGAAGGTTCACCTCTTTTCAAATTGTGGATTATTTTGGGAATCACAAATTAGGTACATAAATTGTGAACTGAAACCTAATTTCTTCCACATGCCAAGCTGTAGGTCTTCTCCATCTTGGTGCCCTCCAGATATTTTAGACTACAACTCCCATCAGCCCTGGCCAGTGTGGCTATGCTCCCATCAACTTCAGCATCATATGACTGGGGTGGCTAGCTAGGACCAATAGCAGCTGTAGTTCAAAATATCTGAAGGTCACCACCAAGTTGGGATGGAGGCTATAGGCAGATGAATTATAGGTTTCTTACTCACTGGTGGGTAGCTTTTCAGTGTGGCTTGACTTTCATTCATTACATTCTTTGCTTTTCAGCCTGGAGGGCTGGAGTACACTCTAGAAAAGTCTGTCATGCAGCCTTCTCCTGCAGCCTATTATAAAATAAGGAGGATATGGCTATCAATGACTAGTAGCCATGATTGCTATGCCTCCGAATATCAGTTGTTGGAAGCTACAGGAGGACAGAGTGTTCTGGAGGTCAGTTCCTGTTTGCCTGTTTCTCACAGAGGCATCTGATTGGCCACTGTGAGAAAACAGGATGCTGGACTAGATGGGCCATTGGCCTCATCCAGCAGGCTCTTCTTATGGTATTAGGAACTGCTGGACACTTACAAGGGAAAGCATATCTTGCACTTTTTCTAAAAACGCTGCGCTTGTCTTGCTAACCCTACAATGTATCTGATGTTTATGGTCTGCAGACCAAACAAACTAAGCTACTACATGCTAAAGATGCAGTGAGGTCAAACTAGCTCTTGTTTGATGTAAACATACTGCAAAGATAACATGTAAGAACCCCATGTTTGCTGCCTGACTTTCTTGGAGAAAGGGTAGAATATAAATGCCACGTATAAATGAAAGTCTCTAGTGTTGTACCAAAGTGATCCTTCTCTCTGTGGACTGGAAAGGTCCGGCCAAGCTTTGACTGGTGAGGGGCTTGGAGATGGCACTTTCAGCTCCTCCACACTCTCCTCCTGGGAAGAGCGTTTCCTCCTGAAATGGGGGGAAAGAAAGAGGTCAGGTATTTTTTGGTACACACGATCAGAACATTCTCTCCATTTAAAAAAGTGAGTCCTAAATTTAGTCCACACTGATAGTATCAATGTCTTGCTGTTGCTGCCTTGAAACAGCAGCTTCAGCTGTGAGATTGTCCTTGGCCCTGGTAGCTCAGCTGTGATCACAAACTAATGTTATTTCGGAGAACTAATAAGATGCAAGCAGATTAAAGGTTGCCCATAAAAGGCACCCCGAGTCTTTAGAAAGAAACCACTTTAACAGAGTGGCAGACAGATTTAGGACACTTGACAGAAAAACAAAATAAATAACAAACAAAGAAGTTAGCAACTAGTTGTTGGCCCATAGGATAATTCAGCCTTTGGTGGCCTGTTGCCCTCTAGACATTGCAGATTTACAACTCCCATCAGCCTCAGCCAGTGGGAAGATATTGGATCAGCTCTGACATAAGCTTTAAACCCATTTATGCACCCCAGCTGTGTACCCAAAGGTATGCAAATGCTTATCCCAGGTTTGTATCCCAGTTACAAGTCAATGCTCCTCGATAAATCAAGAATCTGCATGGATGCTAAATGACAGGTTTTTGGACTTTTAGGTTCTAAAACATTATGGGTGCATACCTCTTGGGAGCCTTGGCTATAACCGGTACAGCGAGGGTTTGGGGTTTCTTTGGTGGTGAGGTCTGAGCACGGCCGGCAAATACTGGCAGCCCTGAAGAGCCATTCTTGGGATTCCTATTCTTGATGTTCACAGTGGGGTATCTCCCTGATGGCTGTCCTTTGGCAAGAAAATATATGAAATGAGCCAGAAGAAAACAAGAAGACAGATAAAACCAGTGGATACATCACTAGCAGAGGCTCCTCATACCAAAATGTTCAAGATGTAGGTCCTTTACTGATCAAAAGACACCTGAAACTACAACCTCCTAATTCCCAACTGTATTTTCAGACACCTTCAGTAAACATAGCCACCTCTTAAATGTCCTATCCCAGGTTTATACAGTTTCTTTTCCATGCAATTCAAATTATACTATGGCCAAAGTATATAATAAATTTTGTGGGTTTTTTTAAAAAAATAAAACAAAGTTTTTGTGTTATTATTTTTCATGAACCAATTCAAAATATTTTAATTTTTAATACTTTCAACGGATTGTGTTGATTGTACACTGTTCTTGTATACTGATTGTAATTACATAGTATATAATTGGTTGAAATAAAATAAATAAAATATATTTAATATTTGGAGTATAAATTCTAGTTATAATACCCTGATAAAGTAAATGTTTATATCATCTTGTTGATTCTGTGTTATCATGTTAAACTGTGTCATAGATTCATATTGATACCCTTTTGTATTTAGATAACTATCTTGTAGAACTAACAGGAATAATTAACTGGAAGGTATAAATGCATTCAAATGTACAATTATTGCTATGAAAAGTTAGGCACATTATTCAAATATGACAAGTTGTTTCAAATACCAAGAAGTTTTATTATTCCTTCCTGTAGTGATAGGAAGCACATATTACTTTTCAGAGATAATACCTTAGTGCAAACTCCAAGCAAGCTTTTATGCAATATTTTTAAATATACTGTGAATTATTATTTCTTCAAAATTAATTAACTTAGCTTCTTCAAAAAGCAGCACAGGACTATTTGCAAAAGGGCTTTCAAACATCCCCCGCACTGTGCTTTGAAGTCCCAACAATGGGACTTCAAAGCACAGTGTCACCTGATGTCACTATGGCTTTAGGGGATTGACAGGTGGACAGCCCTATCCACCTACCTCTCAAAACTGCATTCACCATGCTATACATATTAATGCTCCTTGAATTCATTTGGGACTGTTTTCAATGGTAATGGAACAACTGCCCAGTTGTGTTTGGTTTACATTTGCTTTTCATTTTTTAAAATAAAGATATGTATTTTTAAATTGGGGGGGGGCTCCAGAGTTGGCACATAAGCATCTGGATTGCTGGGCAGAAATGGTTCTCCACCCCTACTCTAAAAGGTATACCCAAAAGGGACAGGTCTTGCCTGCCACCTTCAACAGAGCAATTTGTGAAGCAAGGCCATTTGCAACCTTCAGCACAGCAGAGCAACTCTTGGCCTTTTCTCTTTTGATGCAAAACTGAATCACAGCTACACGTCTGGAAGTTATGGCTACTGGATGTACATGTATTGAAGCAGACACAAGAGACACACACAGGCAGACGAAACGAAGGAAGCCTGACACACAAAGCTGCACGCACAAAGCCATGGCAAATGCTACGTTACCCTGGGTGTGAGAAGATGACCCTTCTTCCTTCAAAAAACTGGGGTTCGTCACACCAGCCTTTTGCTTTCTGGCGACAAGGACAGGGATGCGGGAGGTAGTGGCAGTGGTGGAGCGGTAGCTGGGGACGTTGGGCAGCTGCTCGGCTAGGCTGTGACGGGAGGGGGAGGAGCTAGGATGACTGAGTGGCTTGTCATGCACCAGGCGGGCTAACTCAACGTCGCGGTTTTGCTTGGACATGGTGGGGCTAGGCAGCTAGAGGCTCCAAGCAAGGGCCAAGGGGATCTGAAGCTGCAACAAAGCAAACATAAAATCACATGAGAAAAATGGTGTTGCTCAGTTCCAAACCAGCCATTTCGTGTGTGTGTGTGTGTTATGCACAATCATCATTGACCACAGTATGATCTCATTTGACTCGTGCAACTTCAATGATACGTGGTTGAAGGTCAGTTGATTGAAATTCTGCAAGTTAAATTCATGCAAGGTGGAGAACTTTTCCTAGCATGGAAAGAGCTTTGAAGGCTTCCACTTTGGAGGGGGCAAGGACTGCTCAGTATGCTGCTCTGGAAGGCTAGGGATGCTCACAATGGGGAGTATACTAGTTTTCATATACATCTGAAACCCTTAGAACTGAACCAATATGTAAGATGTGATTATATGGTTATAAGTTGGGATGGAGAACATCCTAAACCCTAGAAATTAATAAATGGTAAGATTTTGTTTATTTGGGACATGAAGGGTATATACAACCTGCAGAGGAATTCCTGGGCTAGGAAAATGACCTGGCCAAGCTAGGGTCATTAAGAAACAATAAAGTGCCATTGAGGGCCATTGGCAATGCAAGAGAACTGTCCTCCCCCGCCCCACCCGAAGGTATGAAGACAGACAGGAGATTTGGAAAATTGTCAGGGTAACTGGGCCTTGGATTCCAGCACTGCACTGCTGTGAGGAACAAGTTCCTCTTGAGATGATCATGCTGTAACATCTGGACTCCATTTGTACTGAAGGTACAGTACAAATTTGTGGATAAATCTTATTTCTTAAAGCTACAGCAGCTTTCAACACATCTTCAATTCTCCAAAGGAGCACAGGCCCTGGTTGAGGGACAAGACCCCTGGAATCCTGTGCACAGCTTGACAGGGATTGGGGTGGCCTGTAACAATATTGTATTTTTGAAGGTGCACAAACATGCAAATGGAGTCACTTCAGAGGCAAATTTTGATGTGGTGGTTACACCACCACTCATTCCCCAAAGAGCTTGTGCAGCTTCAAGCTGTTTTACAAACTCAGTCCCCTAAAATGTTCCTTATTACTCTGTTGGACTTCTTGGTCTCTGTGACCAGCTTTGTAACAGCTGGAGATTTCATGACCATAATGCAACCTTGTTGGTTTATAATTAATTCAATATTCACATCTGTGTCTGCACACTCAAGACTCATAAGCTTGCAAAAAATGTCCAATACCAACCTTCATCAGCCCAGTGCCACCCAGATGTTTTGGACCACAAGCCCCATCATCCCTGGCCACTGGCCATACTGGCTGCAATTGACAGGAGTTGTAGCCCTAAACATCTGGAGGGCATCAGGCTGGTGAAGGCTGCCTTAGGCCAAACACTCTGTGTATGCTCACAGGAAGAGAACAGCTCTTGCCTGCTCAGAGCTTTGTGTCCACATTGCAGGCCTCAACAGGATTGGACCAGGCACATTCTATATACAGTACCTTGAGGTGTAACTAAGGTTGCTTCAGTTTCTTCCTCTTCTACCTTAATTTAAAAAACAAACAAACCACAACATTATTCTGAAGAACATTTCCTGTTTTGAAAACCCAGGTTCTGTCTTTAAACAGACTTTTGTTATGTTGTGACAGTGTGCCCCTTCCCTATTTTATAAAGCCATCTTATGGGGCCATTTTATGGGACAAAAGACCGGATATAAAATAGCTTTTATAAATAAATAAATAAATAAATAAATAAATAACCAACCAACCAACCAACCAACCAACCTACCTGTGGAAAAGGGCCTAAGTTGGCATCCAACCCCTTGACTTTGCCTGAAGCAGCTACCATGAAGGTGCAGCTATCAGAGGCACCCCTATAAGGGACAAAAGAGAGACAGTCAGACAGCAATGATTAGCAAATCCTGAAGTCCCAGGGATCTTCTTGTCCTACTGAAGCTAATGTGTGTTAGAAATACCCTGGAAGAATAAGAAGATTTACAGGGCGGCTTTCCATTTGAATATCGACTATATAGGCCCACAGCAAAGGTGGACAGTGCCTGGTTCTTGGCATTCCTACTAACAAGGATGACCCACTCCCCCTCTCAGGCTAAGTTCATAACAATATACTTAAAGCACTATGTTAAAACTTTAAACAATCATGGCTTCCCCCAAAGAATTCTGGGAAGTGTAGTTTGTTCAGGGTGCTTGGACTTGTTAGGAGGCCAGACTTCCCCTCACAGAGCTACAGTTATCAGAGTTCTCTGGGTAGAGGGACTACCTATTAAACCACTCTGGGAACTGTTCAGTGAGGGGAATAGAAGCCTCAATACTATTTAAACTTGTAGCATGGTGCTTCAGATGTCTGGTGTGAATGTGTTCCCCCCTCTCTGCCTGTCCCCCTTAGCACTGTGTCACACACCAGCATGACAAAGAAACTGAACCCAAGATAGGCCTAGCAAAGCAGATGAAGCCTGGCCTCCGCCTCCTCCTTTGTCCACGATTGCACCCCCATCCTCTCTTCTATTTAAATGAATTGGTGCTGTTCATTCCTATGGGGAGAAAGAACAGCAAGAGGTTGTTTCCAACTAAGTTTTACTCAGAGTAGTCAACACATTCAAAAAATTAATGGAGCTAAGTTAGTCAGGTTTGTTCATTTCAATGGGTCTGCTTTGGAGATAGCTTTGGAGATAGCTTTGGAGGATGCAGCCCATAGTAAGGTTACCAGACGTCCCCGTTTCCTGGGGACAGTCCCCATATTTACAAATCAGTCCCCATACAAAATCCATTGAAGTTGAAAAGTGTCCCCGGATTCACTGAAAAAAAATCTGGTAACCTTAGCATAGCATTTGTTGACACTGCTGTAGTGAGGACAAAACCTGCTCACCCTCCATGGGCTGCAATGTGTCTCTGTCCACAGCATATACAGAGGCTCATTGCACACACTCAGCAGTCCAAAGAATATGCAAGCTCTTTCTCGGCGTATCCCCACCCCTCACAAAGCAGGCACATTGCTAGTAAACAAAACAAGCGCCCTGCTGACTCCCTCAGCCAAAGCATCATTCCTTTCCACAGGGTCTGATTGCACCAACAAAACACATTAAATCAAATTTGCTCAAACAAAACACTGGGGTTTACAGCTGCGTTTATTAAGGTACTATCTCTCATTTACCGTTTGCAATTCTTTCCTCCACAAGCATGTATAGAGGCACCTACAACTCAATATAATACCTCATGCAACTGATGAAGTGGAATGTAGTGTACACCGAAAGCTTGTGCCATAATAATTTTGTTGGTGTCTAAAGTGCCAAAAGATTCCTTGTTGGTTTTGCAACAAGAGGCAAACACAGCGACCTTTCTAAAAATCTTTAACTTATTCCCTCATTTTTTGCCTTTGGACCCCTCAGAAATGTTTTGCAAAAGAAAAAAACAAACCCAAAACTCACCTTTTCAAACCATGTTTCCCCTGAGCGTATAGCACGTCAAGCCATGCTTATATTCAGCCCTGTGATGCTCTGCTAATCTTGAAAGCCTTCTCTTAATGAATGTATTTTTCAAATAATCGGCAACCGCTCCAAGATTGAGACTTTTGACTCTTTCCTGTGTCTGCTTTGCCTTCAGTTTACATGCAGATCCTATTTCCTGTTAACTAGACTGAGCTGTCATAGCCGGCTCCCGAAGATATCCCCCCTCCCTGCTTCAACAGAGGAACATTGAGGGACCAAAGGGATGCTGTTGCTAGGAGAAGCTGAGCAGTTGCCAGGGAGGAAAACGGGTCACAGCCTGGTTACTAGGCACCACACATAATAGGCAAGCCCTTGAATGTACTTTGCTAATAGAAGCCTCCATCTGATGAGGGAGCGCAGAAAAATAAGCCTTTCAAGTTTGTTGCAGATCTAAGGCTGCTTAAAGACTAATTATTTTATTGTCTAGTCCGCACATGATAAATCTAGCATTCATCATGAGACGAATGCCAGTGTGGCATAGCAGCTAGAGTGTTGGGCTAGGACCGGGGAGACCAGGGTTAAAATTTCCACTCTGCCATGAAGCTCACTGCCAGTCAACCTACTCCACCTTACAGGGTTGTTGTGCAGAGGAAAGGATATAAATTTAATAAATAAAATGTATCCTTCTGTCAGAATTTGACCTTTTAATTTGATCACTGATTGTTGCCTTTTAACAGAGTTCTGCTAAAGAAGGGAAAGCTACCTTCCTATCAATTATGCATCTGGTACAGCAGCTTTTCCTTCCTTTGGAAAAAAAATCTGGTCAGTTTCATGACTGACATGGGCTGTGTGCACTCTGTACCTAAAAAGCCCATTCCAAGCACATTCTTTCCCTGAAATAATTCTGGGCATGGTAGCTTACCCCTCACAGAGCTACAATTCCCAGCAAACTACAGCGCCCATAATTATTTGAGGGAAAGGGTGTGCTTGGAATGGGCTTTAAAGCTATAATGTGTACACAACCATGATCTCCGTGCTCAGGAACAGGCCAGAGTTTTTGGCTGCCAACTCTGAACACAGAGACAGGTTTTGACTGAGTGATCTGACCACATCTGCATTAAGTTATATAAAGGGATGGATTAAGTGAATGAAAACCCTTGTGTTTATGTTTTAGCAGAGGGATGGAGGTCATGCTGTCCTCCAGGTACTGTTAGACTCCAACTCCCATCAACCGCAACCTACATGGCCAGTGGATAAGGGTGATAGGAGTTGTAGTCCAACAACATCTGAGAGGAGACAGCAGAAGATGCTGTCCTGTCTCCAGCACTGAAGTATGAAGTACTGAAGCCTTGTTTCACTTTTGTGTAGGAAAAAGAAGAGGCACCATTTTATCTTTTGCTTCAAGAAAATATACTGAACTGGTCCTGTCTCTTTCCCTCATCACAAAGGAAACATCAGTTATGGGGAGAGTCTGCACATTGAAAGAAATAGCAAAGCAGAGCTTTGAACATGCTGCCTTCTCCACAGAGCAATGTAGCAAATCACAATCTAAAGGGCAGTTCAGAGACAGAGCAAGCTGTGCCTTTATGTTTAGAGGAAGGGCAAAGAAGAATCAATGGCCTTTGTTTGAATTCAGGACCTTTGTGGCAGAGAGAGGTCCTCTGAGTGCCTTAACATCTCTATTCTGTTACCAATGTTAACATGTCCGGGAAACCTCTGGTGTATGGCAACTCATATCAGCGAATTCCCTTAAAATGGGCTCAAAAACTTTTTTCGAGATTTTGCAAAAAAAAAAAAACCAACCCCAAAAAACCCCAGCTCAACAACTTTGCCCAAAAAATAGCTCAACAACTTTTGTGTCCAGATTTTCACTTTTTGAAATATGGCAACCTTAGTTACCAAGTTATACAGCAACAGATATTCTTCCTCCTAATTCCCCTGCTTTGGCTTTCTACCTCTGCTTTGGGGGGCTGGGAGGTGCCCCCACAGTCCACTCAGCTGTGCCACACCAACACATCGCTTCCTCTTGGATTTCATGGTCTTCCACCAAGAATTCCACATGGCTCTGTCTTGTGGGAAAGGTGCAGGCTGAAATAAAATGGTGAAGGCATCAGGTTAGGGACCACTGGGCAAGAAGAGCCATCTAATTATTTATAGGCACAGATGCTAAGTGGCAAAGCCCAAATGGGATCACCTTATTACTATTCATTGTGTCCCTCTTCAGCAGGCAGCGATTCTGTCCTCTTCAGACACAAAACTTCTCAAGTTGTTGACTTGGTTCTGGCAAATGTCCCCCCCCCCGATAATTTTAAGTTATCCCATGTGCCCCAAGCAGGACTCCAAAGCCAGAAGGAAGTCAGCAGCTGGGTGGGTGGCAGAATTGGCAGGCACTTGCGAAAATTGAAGCACCTCTCCCTTCACCTTTCTCTGGCAACGCCTCCTCCTGTGCATTCTCTCATGAAACATGAATTTGGGATGTGCATTTGCTGAGATAGCAGGCAGTTCCACACGCGGGATGGCTTCAGTTTCTACATACTCAGCACTTGCTGAAACAACACACAAGCCAAAATGCAAACTTTTCTGAATTTTGTAGGTATAGATATGTAACCGAAAAAATCCATACAAAACTCGGTATCACAGGGCAAAGTGTGCATAAAAACGTGTATATTTGTGAAAATAATGTAGCAGGGGAAACTGCTTGCAGAAATATTAAGCAAAATTGCACACAGGAGTGTCAGTGGTGGCAGCTGGTGCCCTTTGGGACTGATAGGGTAGAAGGCAGGGAGACCAACAGTAGGTGGCGCCAGAGCCAGTGACAGACTGATCTAATTCTAGTTTTGTCCTCCTCCTTCCTGCTGAGCTCTATAAAGGCAAAACTGAGACAAAAGAGGAGGATGCTGATAGGTGGCAGCACTCCTTGGACCAGTTGCAAGTAAGAAAGTTGGCAAGTGGGGTCTGGCTGAGAGCAGAGTGATATTGGCGGGGCAGTGCCCCATGTGCCCTAATGGACCAGCTTCCACTGAGGAAGGCATATAATATGAGAAATGCACTGATTAATTTTCGTGATGACTTTAAAAACTAAACAAAAAGCATAAACTGATGTGAAAATGTGGCAAACTGAATTTAAGACTGGAAAAATGAGAAACAGAAACTGGCAGATTAATCCATTCCTTGTTCCCCTTGAAGTGGAGGAATCTGGCATGTCGCTTACTGGTCCACAAGCAGGACAGTCAGATAAAGCCACTTGGGGAGATCAGAGAGTTTGTTTCTGCTTTGCTTTGGATTGTGAAAGGAGGGAGCCTGGGGTGGGGGTGGGCTATATTCTTGTAATTTTAAGGTGGACTTACATTCCGGGAGAAAAGTGACTGTAGCACTAGTGAGACCCACATGCTACCAGACATCTTCATTTGCCCTGGGCTCTATAAGTAAAACAGGGCTGGCCGTATTCCCTTTGGGGGCCCACATGCCAATGGTGGACAAGAGCAGAGGCAAAAGATGACACAGTAATGTATGTAAATTTTGTCTTCGAATAGCAGTCTGGTTTCTACTCTCTTTCTGCACAAACCTCTCAATCCTCCACACAGACAGGCAAGAGGCATGATTGTTGTTCAATAACATTTTACAGCCTGGTGAAAAACACACACATGGAGTCCTATGAACTGGATAAGAGACGATTGGAGAGCACTTTTGGCCCCTGGACGTGAGGCTTCCTATCCCTCAAGCAAAGAAGAAAAGCAGCAGCTCTTCCCACCAGATGGGGGCAAAGGGAGAGAGGTCAGCAGTTGCAACTAATCTCATTGTGAGGGACCATGAAGTTTACTGGGCCATAGTGAGCCAGTTACTCCCTTGCAGCCTAACCCACTTATTGGGTTGTTGTGAGGAGGACAAAATGAACACAAGGGTAAACCATGTGCACTGCTCTGAATTCCTTGAGGAATGACTGGGATAATATATACTGTTGGGGGGAGTATTTTTGTTTGTTTCCTGTTATGGTATGTATTTTTGTGTTTTTATATTGTAAACCACCCTGTGATCTTTAGATTAAGGGGGGGGTAGAGAAATTTAATAAATAATAATGAAATCTTGTGTAGTTTCTAAGAAGTTCAGAAGGACGATAGTATTCACCTGTTGCTAGTCTGGAATTCATCTGGAATTCGGAAAGGGAAACCAGGTTGTTGTATAAAAGTCAGTGATATGCACATCATGTGGGCTTGATGAACTGTCTTGAGTTACTCATCTACAAAGGGAGCATTTTTCTGCTTTTAATTTGTGACAGATTGTTTGGATAGTCTAGTAGATAGCTCTGGGGAGGTCATGGTACATGTTGAAACCATTGACATGTGTGGTCCTGAAAGTAAAATCTAGATCACTAGGTAGGGGGCTGAAAGCCTAAACTTTCATGGTAGCTTTCTCTGTTCTATTGACCTCTTCATCAAAGTTCAGAGTACTGGTGAAAACTTCCATTAAGGCTGCTTCCTCCTGAGAAGCATCCAAACACTGATTGCTTCTCTGCTGTAAGCTCCAGGTGAGATTGCAATTGATTTTGAGGGATATTGCACTTTTTCTGATTGTAGGGCTGAGGGCATAAACACCTGTGGAGATTGTGCTGGGCTTCCATTCTTATAAACATCCAATTTTCTATGTAAGTAAGCAAGTAGTAAGAAAGAAAGAAAAGAGATGGAAGCAGCGTTGGGAAAAGGCTGATTGCAAATTGTTGTTCACATCATCCACTGGGCCCAAATAAAACATGACTTGAACAATCAATTTCACATGAAACACCCAGCATGAAAGCCTTAGGAGATGGCTGGCCTCTGCTGCTTCTGTTTGATATTAATCTGATGGGTTTTGTGGTGTTTCTATTAACACTGTGTACATTAATTAAGGTGTTATGGTTGGATTGTGTTTTAATTAATAGTTTTAGCTTTGTAAATTGACCAAAAGGTGATCTAAAAAAACCCAACTAGTAAAGCTATAATGTCCTGATAGAAGAAAAGACAGAAATACTTTGTCTACATGAGAGAGCTACTCAAAGAAAAATATTGGGTGAGTTGTAGCTTTTCTCATTTCCCGGCTTTGCCATATATATTCCTGAATGCAATAAAAGACTATTTTCTGACTATTTTGGAGGAGAAACACTACTGGATCAAGAAACAAAGTGGATGAAGGACATGGGGAATACAAAAATATAAAAAACAGGCCTCCCCAGTCCAAGTCTCTGACCTCCCAATGCCAAATCCAAAATGTGTTGCCATCCTTTACCTTTCTCCTACCTTTGATTCAGCCAGTCCTGCCTTCCCCAACCTGGTGCTTGGCCTACAACAGCCATCAGCCGCAGACAGTGTGCACACTGGTTGAGGCTGAAGGGCATTGTGGTCCAAAACATCTAGAGGGCACCAAGTTGGGGAAGGCAACATGGGAGCAGTTCTTGCTGACTAGTGAAGCCTATTTGGTTAAAATTCTTCCATCAGGAATGTTGACCTGGAAACTAAGGATACTGTCAGGTCCCTCCCATAAAGCAAGCTTATTTTCTCCTGCTCCGGATGGTAGGACCCAAACCAATGAACTGAAGTTGCAAGAAAGGGGATTCCAACTAAACATCAGGAAGAACTTTCTGGCAGCAAGAGCTGTTTGACAGTGGAACAGACTCCCACAGAAGGTGGTGGACTCTCCTTCATTGGAAGTTTTTAAGCAGACATTGGACGGTCATCTGACATGGATGCTTTAGTTGAGATTGCAGCTTTGCAGGGGGTTGGATTTAGATGACCCTCAGGGTCCCTTCCAAACTCTACAATTCAATTTTTTCTATGATTTTCACATAGGACACTGCTTTTTCTTTCATGACCAGCTAAGCAATAAGGCTACCTCCACCTCATGTTCAGATTGCTCTTTTAAAAGCTAGCCTTTATTTAATTTAGAAAAAAAATTAAAACGTGCAAAGTCTTTTCTTCCTGATGCATTATGCACACCAATTCAGGTTGGTTTCATTTTTTGGAAAAGGAAGTCTTCAAATCTTCAGTGTCCCTTTGTTTCAGAGGCACTTAAGCCCCTTTGCTCCCTGAAACAAAAGGAGAAGAAGTTAAAGAAAGAGGTTGGACTGGGGGCGTGGAAGGGGTCTGATGTTTTCACAGCCTCACTGGGAATATAAACCCATTTGAAATGCTGCAAAACAAAACAAAACAAAACAAAAACCCTCAGCTCCCCCCCCCCAAGAGCAATTCCAGTTCTTGGTGGGTTACCTGTACCCCCTTCCCCACGCTCTGCTACTCTCCCTTCCCGAGTGCTTTTCACTGACTCACATGTTTCCTTGACCTGTGAAAATGCCTCTTGTTTGCCTGTATAGAGAGATGTATATGTGGAAGTAGAGAAGCCTGACTTTCCCCTAGTTTTGCCTCTGGCCTCATCCACCATTAGCATGTGGCCCCTGGAAGGTGTCCCTTGGTTCCCTAAACTTGAGAACAATTTATATATATATAGATATATGGTATTACCCTTCTCCATGCCCACAGAAATGCACTGGAGCTCAGCACCCAGGCCAGTGAGCAACATGCTAAAATCATATTAACAGGAAGCTTGCTAGACAGCCACTGAAATTGGTTTGGATCCTCCAATCCCTGACCTGCGAAGCACAGAAGGCTTGTCATCCTGCAGAGGGCTGGAGAGGTAGTCTAACATTCGATTCAAGCCATACAATTGCATGCCCCCTTCCAACCTGGTCATAGAAATAAACTGGGAGAGGTGCTGAGCAAACAATTATCCATGGCAAACATCAAGAGCTGCAGTTATCAGCAGCATGGAAAAGCACCCACCCACCACAAAGTCCCCGGGATGCTAACTGAACTTCCTCATACAAGGCACCATTCAGAAACATTCATTCAGCACTCACCAAATGTCATTACAGTAGCCTTCTTCAACCTGGTGTCCTCCAGTTGTTTTGAACTACAACTCCCATCACTCATTGAGGGTGTGGGATGTAATCCACTAGGAGCAGTCAAATACAACATTCTTTGTTTTGCTAGAATGGACAAGCAAGGGAATGTTTGGTCCAGCCAGTCAAAACTTCCTGTTCCTTCTGGGCTGGAGCATCCTTCCTTGCATGTGACTAGTGGGTGGGCGTGACTTTTCCAGACCTGTAAAAGGACAAGGCATGCTGCCACTCTCCCTCTTTTCCATCTTTTTGTCCTGTGAACTTCCTGGAATGAACTGCTGGCTGCCAGCCAAGCAGTCCCTCAGGTCATCTCCCTTATGGGATAAACCTGTTTGTATAAGTTTGTAACTTTAAGCCTAAAGCCTGCCTTCAGGGATCACACTGTGCTCTGCCTGATTGTGAATAAACTTTCTTTTTATTGCTTATGAATAACTGTGGTGTCTTTATTCTTTTAGGAGGGATTCAAGGTGTCTCACCAGGAAAATATTAGAACACATTTCAATCTGGACAAGCCAGACTGAATTGCATATTATCTTAAACTCAAACGAGTTTGCAGCTAGTTTTCTGCTGTGCATGAGAAGGTGAAAGTAAATTCTGCTAAGTAAAGGAACTTGCTAGTGCAAGTTAGGAAGGATATTAATAAACAGTATATCCTCTCCTGCCACTCGGAACATTCCCACAGAGGGCATGGATGTATGATGCTGGGTATGATGGAAAGATTTGGCCCAAAACATCCAGAGGGCACCAGGTTGACAAAGATCTGCCTCACACATAATAAGGGGGCATTCAAAGGAACTTCTCCCTGCTATCTGCAAAGGTAAGTTTAACTGTTAAGGTGCATCATAAATGAAGCTCCTTGGATCTGAAGGGTAGAAGCCCACCCGCGACCAACCCTCTGAGAAGAAATGGCTAAGAAAAGCTGCCTCCTAAACAGCACCATGGGAAATGACTCATTATGACTTACTTGCTTGTCCTGGGCCCAGGTCTGCAGCTTCTGCACTCTGTTGGGAAGAGAAAAGAAAGTGTGATGTCAAGGGGCAAGTTCTGTTGTCTCATATCTGCCTGCTCCATCAGCTCCTAAAAGAGGTTCAAAACCATCCTCTCTCAAGTCTGGTGTAGTGTGTCAGACTACAACACTGAGAGACCAGGGCTGAAAGCTCCACTTGGCTATGAAGCTCACTGGGTGACCTTGGGCCAGTCACCACCCCTCAGCATAATATACCTCACAAGTGGTTAAGAGAGTAAAATTGGGAGGGGCAGAACCCATTACCCCCTAAATCATCTCTATAAAAAGTCATCCTAAATTAATGTAATCTCCAAAATTGATATCCTGCTCAGTAACTCAGATCACCACTGAATTTAATTCCACCCCCACTTCATTTTACCTACCCAGAATGATTTGGGACAGCACTGGAGCAGCAAAGAAGAAACTGGTCCACCACTGGAACATTAAAAAGGGTACCCAATAGACCCTTCCTCACCTGTCCATCTTCCTTCACTTTGGTGACAGGCTGTGGCATCACTTTCTCCAGTCCCTGAACAAACCAGTCAATAACACTGTTGGTCAGAAGAAGATCCTTATTAGAACCACACTCACAATTTCGGGGGACCAACAGCTCTCTGAAGAGCCCTTGCAACAGACCCAACACCTCCGAGGAATGTGTCATCTGACGCTCAGCCAGTAGGAGACACATCCAAGTCCAGAATCTCAGGGCCTCAGTCATGAAGTCTTCTCTTCTTCAGTGAGGTGACCCGACAAAGCCGAAACATAAGAGCATAAGATGAGTCTGCTGGATGAGACCAATGGCCCATCTAGTCCAGCATCCTTATCTCACAGTGGTCCATCAGATGCCTGTGAGAAACCCTCAAGCAGGACATGAGCACACAGGCACTCTCCTGGGTTTCCAGCAACTGGTATTCAGAAATATATACTGCCTCTGACAGTAGATAAGTAGCCTTATCCTCCATGAATTTATCAAATCCTCTTTTAAAGACATCCAAATTGGTGGCCATCACTGCCCCCTGTGGAAGTGAGTTCATAGTTTAACTGTGTGGTGTGTGAAGAAGCACTTTCTTTTATCTGCCCTGAATTGTCAAACATTCAGCTTCACATAATTCTAGAGTTATGGGAGAAGGAGGAAAACTTCCCTCTATCTGTTTTCTCCAGGTCGTACATCATTTTCTAAACTTCTATCATGTCACCTCTTCCTCTAAAGTAAAAAGCCCCAAACACTGCAACTTTTCTTCATAGGGGAGTTGCTTCATCCTCTTTGATTATTTTGGTTGCCTTTTCCCGAACCTTTTCCAACTCTATAATATCTGGTTGCTGTTCTCCATTGCTGTGCAAAGCATTTATAAGCACCTGAATTGCTGGATCCAACTGGCCAAGCAAGGCTGCTCTGCACACTGACCTGGTCCCATCACCGCCAAGTGTTCGAGGAAAGAGAGAGAGGCTCCGAGTGGACAGGGTGTCAGTCGAGGCCCGGTGCTTCATCCCTGGTTCACTGAGAGGACTGGCAGGTAAACTCTCTTTCTGTGCTGTGAGGGGGTGGGAGGGGGAGAGTTGGAAAATGAAGTTAGCATCCTTCCTGCAAGAGCCTGCAGCCAAATCACTAGGGCACCCCAAAGCCAGTCACTCACCCCGTTGTGCAGCCTGGTCTCCTGGGGTCCATTCCTGGTAGCACAAATGGAGAGAAAGCAAAAAGAGGAACCTGTATTATGAATGCCAGCTCTGCTCCCTCAAAGGCTTTTGCAAAGGAGTAGAAAAAGGCAGCAAGTGGCAGGTAGGGAGGAGCCTGCAGTTCAGAGAAAAGCATCCTTCATCCAAAGATCACAGGGCAGTTCACAACATAAAAAGACAAAATGAGAACCCCAAATACATAAAACAAAAACAAGCCAATAGTCACCTTCCCACAAACACATTTGAAAGTCCATTGAATGCTTATCAGGCAAAAACCTTGTTATAGAGAAATGTTTTTGCCTGGCATCTAAAGATATGTAATGAAGGTACCAGGAGAGCCTCCTTATAAAATTAAAAACCTATAGGTATAAATTCAAACGAATTAATGAATTCTACAGCATTTGGGAGCTTCTGCAACAATTCAGCCCAGCTTAGTTATTTTGTGCAGCCCAAGAGACTGAAAGCAAACTTCATTATATTCTATTTTTTAGAAAAAAACACTATCACACACACCAACCTGAGGAAGAGTTTTGTGTACGCCAAAATCTCACACACCACCTTGTGAGCCTTGGGTGATCCCAGCAAAGTATTATTTTGCAGTCTCCGTGAATTTTGTTTAAATGGAATAACACTGTTGCCTTTTATTTGTTTTCCTATTTGTTCTGTGCCTTGTCTGCACATACCTCCATCTTTTTCATGTTTTCAGGTTGAGGCATCATTTTCCCAAATCCTTCCCAAATCCAAGTGATCACTTTTTTCCCACCACTTCAAAGAAAGAGATAAAGAGAAAAGAAACACATTATTAGGATTGTTCATCTTACTAGTCCACAATAAAACAGTCATCACAGCTACAGCAAGACACATTTAGAGAGTGTTTTTGTGTGTGTGTCCACATTATAGAACTAAAAGGAATACACAAAGAAGATTCCCTCCTGTGGTTCCCTTCATACTGTTTCTGTGGGAAATTGCAGTCAAACATTGCACGAGTGCTAGTTAGTACATAGATTAAGATCATAGAGCATTTCTGTGCATTCCCAGCAAAGTGGCAGCATAGCTAAAGGTGCATAAATGGCACTCCAAACTGCTCCTTCAGGGAGGGGTTCCTACTAAGAAGCTTCATCTTCAGACTCTCCACCTTGAAATTTCTACTTCTGTATAATGTTTTTAGGATTCAAGCACAGGCAAACTTCAAAATACCTGGTGGGTTTGGGAAAACTTACATTTTATCTGGGGCGTTGTTGTCTGAGCTGTAGTACAGTTCATTCTGCTCCTCTTCTTCATCAATCACAGACACTGGTAGAAGTAGGAGAAATGAGAGAGAGAACAGGGGATTGGAAAAGAAGATACTTTCGCCCCGTCTGCTGGAAAGGGCCAGATTATCATTTCTATAACCTTCGTATCAGATAACTCTTTTTGCACTTCTCTTCCATCAATGTATTTTGCTGTGTTTTGTTGTTGTTGCTATTGGTTTTAAATTATGTTTGTACACTGCATAGATATATTTTTATTCGCATCTTACTATAGAAACAAATAAAGCAAAATTAAAAATAATAAGTCCCCCTTTCCCTGGTCCTTAATGTTAGGGGACATTCATCATGACATTCTGTGTGTGGGGGTGTGTGATTAAACATTCCCTTTCCTGTTGCTGCAATCCTACCCAGTGTCCAGTTTAAGGAGGATTCTTAAATCGTTGACTGAATGACAGGAGCTGCTGTGAATACCTGAGGGACAGAGAAGAGGAACTCTGTGGAGTATTAAAGATATGAGAAACTGCACAGCTATGATTGAATAGGGGGCCTCTCATGCTGGTCAATTATTTACAGGCAACTTACCCCTCTATGGGGGCGGGTGGCACTGTAGTCTAAACCACTGAGCCTCTTGGGCCTGTCGATCAGAAGGTCGGCGGTTCAAATCACCGCGAAGGGGTGAGCTCCCATTGCTCGGTCCCAGCTCCTGCCAACCTAGCAGCTCGAGAACATGCCAAAAAGTGCAAGTAGATAAATAGGTACCACTCTGGTGGGAAGGTAAACAGAGTTTCCGTGCGCTGCTCTGGTTTCGGTGTTCCTTTGCACCAGAAGCGGCTTAGTCATGCTGGCCACATTACCCGGAAAACTGTCTGTGGACAAATGCCAGCTCCCTCAGCCTGTAAAGCGAGATGAGCGCCGCAACCCCGGAGTCGTCTGCGACTGGACTTAACTGTCAGGGGTCCCTTTACCTTTACCCCTCTATACATCATGTCAGGGAACACACTTCAGTGCCCACTCACAGGCGCACAAACACACCCAAGCACTTTACCTATTTCTTCCTCTTCCTCTTCCTCTTTCTCCTCCTCTATGCTCTGGACTTCTGTCTGAACACAGACCAAAAAAATAAATTTCACCATTGGAAACATTTCAGGATGAAAGCAAGACTGTCATCAAACTGGATCACCCTTACTCACCACGTCTGGGATATCAATGCTGGCTTCAAAGCTCTTGGCAGCCACTTGCAGCATGACAGGAGAGTTCTGTGCCGGCTGTGGCATCACCTTCTCCAGGCCCTGAGATATCCAGGAGAGGACTCCTCGGCCAGGGCTGCAAAGGAAGAGGAGGAGGAGGAGGAGGAGGGCTGGGGTGGACAAAGAAGCTTCCTTCCTTCCAGACCTTAACAGCAGAAGCAGAGCCAAGACCTTTCCCCACCCAGAAGGCAACTAGCTGCAAGGAATGGGGTCCCCCCCCCATTATCACCCCAAACATATACACAGAACCACCCAGTCATTTAAGGGTGCTACTCAGATGAGCACACCCTGAATTGCAGAAAGCAGGGCCTTTGATTCAGCTGCCACATGGGAAGGAGGGCAGGTGTTGAAAAGGCCGAGAAAGGAATTAAGCTCCCCATCCCATCATTCCCAGATCTGGCTTCTCACCCATGCTAGAGTTCCCAACATATGTGAGTATAGCCAGATCACAAACTCAGCATGTGGATCTTAACTGCTGGCTCCTGGAACTATGGTTCTGTAACAAATACTAGGGGCATTTTGGTCTGTAATGCAGATATGAAACTTGCCTTTGGTTTGTCTTCTGCCTTAACAGTCCTCCTCATCTTGCCCAAAGTGGTGACTTGAGGGTCTAAAATCAATGCATCTCTACAAGGGGGCAGTTCTGGAGACCCCTGAAGGCCTCACTTTGTACAGTTTGCCACCAGCCTCTGAGTAAACCACCTTAAAAAGGAGCCTTTCGGTGTGTGCTAGAAAGCTTCAAACAAATGACTCCTTCCCCTACTATTCCTTTTAGCTGCAATTCAGAATAAGGAACCCAGATGGGAACAGGGTACATGTGTAAAATAAGGGGGAGAGAAACAAAGAATGGCAGGTACCTGTCTGTTGTTGAGACAGAATCACGAGCATTTTCTTTGAACCCTAAATGGAGGAAAAGCCAAGCTATAAGCTAAAATTATCCTTGGGTGCTACTTGCATTTCCAGGAACATATAAGATTTCTCTGGATCACATTTACAGCCACAGAAGATTTTTTGGTGATGCCCCCATGACACCTCCTTAAGGGACAGGGTTGCATTTTTGCAACTTTTCAAAAGAGATCCTGAAGTTTACAAATGTGCACTGAGGTTCCACAGCACCTCTCTCCTCTACTGCCATCCTTGCACACTGCCCATACTTTTAATGTTCAAGGATGCGCCTGAAAATGTTGGCGACACAACAGGTAGTTACGATAGCCAACAGTGCAGAATTGTGAAGGGGTGTATGGTCAAGGAGAAGGTAACAACCCAAAAAATAGTGTGGGGGCCCCAGACTCATTCTAACTCCCTCCCACTTTGCAAGCCTTCTGGAGGCAGAGTCAAGCCACCAAGGTAGATTCCAAGCGAACAAGGAAATGCATTTGCAGTTTCATTTGCAGAGATGTCATCCAAAAGCAGTAGCTGCCTGAACCCACCTGTGGGTCACCTGTCAGTAATTTGCAGGAGGGATTCAAATGCATACCAGAAACATAGATTTGTGCAATCCTAGTGGATTAGAGCTTTCCATCACCCTCACATGACAAATCTACTAACAAAACATGACTTTTTGCAGTTTGGGAAGTGCCAGGGACATTTATTGAATTATGGGATGAGCAAATTATTAATGGAAAAATACGTAAACACCCCACAAGTGAACCAGGCTGAATGCTCCTTGTCATATAACTGCCCTGGAAGCAAATCAAAATGAATACTCAGTAAGGGCAGGACATCTGCATAAGCTTTGCACTAGCAAATCAAAATGAATGCTGAATAAAGAGGCTGTCGGAAGGAGCATTGAGAGATTGTAATCCAAACTCTGCCTTGTCTCCAGGACTTATACACATGTACTCTTCTTTCCCCTCCCCATCACCACCAATTCTTACCTTCTGCAACACTTCTGGGACTCCTTTCTGTCAGCTTGAGGATTCACAAGAGAGAAAAAACCACAATCAGAGAACAAACCTCAGGCAGTGAAATAGCACACAGAGGGTGGTAGAGAAGATCAGCCAGAAGCATCTTGCTCAAGCCCAACCAGTTACCGTAGTTCTCTTCTGCCTACTTGATGAGCAGACCATCTACGGTAATCTCATCAGCCTTTGGACTAGGGCTCAAAGCCCTCCACACCTTTCTGTAATTTCTTTCACTGTGTTGCTGTGTAAATGATGGACTCAGGGATGAGAGGGGAGGGCTGTCCTAAGATTGGCCACTGTGAGCAGAGCTTACTAGACTTGGTAGGCCATTGGTCTGATCCAGTAGGCTCTTATCATAGTCTTAAGGGCTGGCAGCATATTACACTGCAGCCAGGTGTATCACATTAGCTCAGCCATTCCCCCCTCCCAGATGTTTCAAGCTACAACTCCCATCAGCCCTAGCTAGCAAAGCTATACTTCCACCAGCCCAAGCATTGTACTGCTGTGCTGGCTGGGGTTGGTGAGAGTTGTAGAGTCCGAAACTTCTGGAGTGCGCCACGTTGGGAAAGAAAGGCTGCCTTGGACAATTGCATGAGCTGCAAAAGCTGCAACTGTCTTAACAAAACGAAAAGTAGCCTGGAAGCAAAATCAGCTCTTCAACCCTCTGAAGACCTGCCAACATTTTCTCAGTTGTAAACAGGGACATGCTTGTAACACTGTCCTCCTAAGCATCTCTGCCTCCAATCTACACTACATGCTGTGGAAGACTCAACTCTGCCACCTGCTGCATTCGTGTACACAATTGCGTTGATTGAAAAGCCAAAGCACAGCAGGGTGAGTTAAGCTCATTTTATAAATGGAGCAGAAGGTGAGCACAGCACACTCCAGTTGTGTGCTCTTGTTTTAATTTTATTCTTTAAATAATTTTCATTTATTACAAGCATATAGCACAACATCTCTAATCCTTCTCTGCCACACCTCTCATCAGGTACCAGGTTATACATTAATGTAACTGTTTCTTTATCAATTCATACAGATTATCCAAACCTTGTGTGAGGGGACAGCACATAAATCATCTTATCTGTCACAGATAGCAAACATTTTTTTTAAAAAAGAGTGTAGTTCAGACCATACTATTCACACTAAACATATCTGCAACAATGCTCTGTAGAGCTTTTATTTAAGACCATTATCAATTGTGTATTGAATAAATTGCCACGTGGTAAAAGATTTGTCCTGTGTGTTTTTTTTCTATTCCTTTTATCACTTTTCAGTGGCCAAACACTTTTGTTCTGTAAATTAAGGATGGTTGTTGCTGTTCTTGTTTTCATAAAGCACATCATATCCCACTTGAAAGCACATCCCAACGTGTGATCATCTCTGCTGCTGATCCATTCTCAGTTGTCCTGTAGTAATCTGAGTAGTAAACCTCACCTCATTCTCACCACGCCATTTCCACTGCTGGCCCTTAAGATCAAGCTTGGGTTTGCCAAGGTAGAATGTGACATGTCAAAAGTCCATGGAATTAGTATGGTCCAGGACTGGCCCGAGACATTTTGGCACCTGAGGCGGATGCCAAAATTGCGCCTCCCACCCATTCCCACCAGGGAAGAAATGAGTGAGGAAGGAAGATCTACATCAGGATCTGATGCCCCCGTGAATACTGCCACCTGAGGCAGTCTCCCCATCTTGCCTCATGAGCAGGCTGGCCCTGGTACAAAGCCCCCACCCCACCCTCAGCATGCCTTTGAGATGTCCACTCACCTGCCTTGCAGATACAGGCCCAGCTTCTACAGCTATTTGGTCAGCCTGTGTGTCTTTCCCCACTACTACAGCGATGGGGGAGCTGACAGGAGGTTGCGGTACGACTTTCTCAATCCAGCCCAGCATCCTGCCACCTGCAGAAGGCAGAATTTCATTACTGCTTCTTGCCAGGAAAAAAAGCCCCAAAATGGGAGACACTGGGGGAGTCTGTGGGCATTTCTGGGCGGCTTCTAATTCACACGTTTAAGCTGCACAATGAGAGTTGATGGGAAGATCTTGCTCCACAAACCCCCTTCCCCAGAAGATCAGACTTTTTGTGATAAGAAAAGTAAAGGGGAAAGTGAAAATGCACTGGAAAGTGTGAAATAACACTTGTTTTGATGTATTGAATGGATCCCAGGGCTTCAACAAAAAGACACGCACATGGCTTTATGGCTCCTCTCACCAAATAAGCTCACCTTACTTCATCAACAGTAACAATTAAAGCAGTGCCAAAACAGGGAGCCAAACCCAAGCCGGCAGTTATTAAGCATTTTGAGCATATAGCACCCTCAATAGGCAACAAAGCCTTACTGCAAATTCTCTCCTAGCTCTCTAATTCAATAGGAAGCTGCCTTATCTGCAGGAACATCTTGCCGATTGTCTAGAACTGGCTCGCTGTGGCTTTCTGGGTTTCCAAACATGTTACCTCACCTTCTACCTGGAGATGCTAGGGGACTAACTCAGGAAAATTTGACATACTAAGAAGGTCCTCTACCACGGTTCTTTACAGAACCACTTTGAACCACTCAGTCTACTCCACAGAAAACTGAAATTACCTGCAGAAAGGCTAAAGAGACGTGGATGCCATCATGGTCTTGTTGCCTCTTATGCCGGGGGTGGTTCTTCCTCCGAGGGCAGGTAGGTAGAGCAGAAAGAGTTGCAGGCTTCCCTTGTCATCTATTGTCGCTGCTAGTTAGAACAAGCTCCTTGGCTATCCTGCTACAATGCAACCCTCTGAGAAGCTGGGAAAGGGATTAGCTGATAACACAGTAAACAAATTGGATTAGGGAGGCTGAGTTGTTCTAAAAACCAGGAGAGAAAAGCAGCCCAACCCGAGGCACCACCCAAATGAGAGAACATCTGCCCTGGAGCAGAAAGAGCTTAGCTAGCAAGAGGTTGTGTACACATTACTGTTGACTCCTAACTCTAGCACACTCCCACTGCTAGTGTTTAAAGGTGAGCACACATGACATTGGCCACAACCCATATCTATCCTGCTGCTTCTTGAGAAATACTGCAGTTTGAAGTGTCTTCCCTCACACTTGCTTCCATCTCATTTGAGAATGGAAGTTGTAGTTCGGATGAGGTGTATACATTTCAGACAGCTGTTGTTGCACATGCTCAGATGACAACTTCAGTGAACTGGAGCCCAGAGGGTGCTGCATTTGCAGGGAAACAACTCAGGTAATGAGCATCAGGCGAAGACATCTCTTTGGTGTGCACCGCAATGTACAAATGTGACTTGAAGCCCAGCAGTGTGGGGCTGGGAATGACCTCGCTGCAGTCCAAGATACTAATGTGTATGTAGCCACATTCACACTTTTGCAGGCAAAGCTCCATATATGACTCGTTCACGGCTTACTAGCATTGGACAAAGAGTATACTGAACATTCACACGCCACTGCCCAAAGCAGATGGAGTGGATTCTCAATCTTCAGGACCAATCTGCGGGAGCCAGAGGCCAGTCAAGTTAATTGTGTCATTGCAGATGCTGTCAATTAAAGGATGATCCCTTTCCCACTGACTCTGTGCTGCTAACAGGATTTTCTACTGCCCCTAATCTCTTTGAATAGGCCTGTTCCTTACCAGGCTTGCTCATATGTGGAAGAATGGTGTAGATGACATTATTCCGTAGTAGCAAGTCTCTTCCTGGATCATCCAAATGTCCTTTCACAAGCTAACACCTTGGTTGCTAGGAAACTATTGCTCTAGCACATGGGTAGGCAAACTAAGGCCCGGGGGCCAAATCCGGCCCAATCACCTTCTAGATCCAGCCCACATGTTTTTATGAGTAGAATTTAAAATGCATCTCTGGGTTATTTGTGGGGCATAGGCATTCATTCATTTCCCCCCCCCCAAAATATAGTCCAGTCCCCCACAAGGTCTGAGGGACAGTGGACAGGCCCCCTGCTGAAAAAGTATGCTGACCCCTGTCTAGCATTCACCAACAAGTTGTGCTGGATTAGTAGAATTTCTCCCTCCTCCCCCTTAATCAGCTGTTCCAGAGTTGTTCAGGGTTGCTGAGATCAGCCATATGAGTAGCCAACACTGAGAACTGGGAAACACTGGCCTGCGAGCGCTCCAATGGGAGAACAGCCTTTACCAAAGGTGTCATGGGCTTTGAAGACACTCAAACTCAGGACGAAAGGGAGAACATGCTAAGAGGAAGGCACGTTTGGCAAACCTTCACCATGATCAACTCCTACCCAGAAACCTATGTCCCCACTGTGGAAGGATGTGTGGATCCAGAACTGGCCTCCACAGTCACTTATGGACTCACTGTTAAGACTGCGGTCATGGAAGACAATCTTACCCAGCTACAAATGATCACCAGAGAAGAGGACAATTTTTTAGAACAAACGGAGTGTTATTACATTGTATTTTCCCTTATCTGCGTTGGCCCTCAGAAAACTAAGGACTAAAATTGTACCTTAGCTCTGAATATCCCTTGTGTTTTGTTATGGCTTAGAGTTAAGCATAAATCTATTTATGTGCTGTCACTGCTATTGTAAAGGGTACTTGTGCTGATTTTCCATCCACTTAATGGGTAGGCAAACTAAGGCCCGGGGGCCAGATATTGCCCAATTGCCTTCTCAATCTGGCGCACGGATGGTCCGGGAATCAGCGTGTTTTTACATGAGTAGAATGTGCCCTTTTATTTAAATGCATCTCTGGGTTATTTGTGGGGCATAGGAATTTGTTCATTCCCCCCTCCCCCCAAAAATATAGTCTGGCCCCCCCACAAGGTCTGAGGGACAGTGGACCAGCCACTACTGAAACAGTTTGCTGACCCCTGATTTAACCCCTAACTTAGACTTTGCCAATGTAGTGCCCTCCAAATGTGGTTGCACTACAACTTCCATCATGCTGTGCAGGCGGGCAGGCAATCACTCTGGGATTGGTAGAGATGGAAGAGGGTGAAAAGGAGGCACCAGAAAGCCAGAGCCCTCCTGTCTGGTGTGGTGGAGGCTGGTCCCTTGGGCTGGTCCCTTTATTATGCTTTTATATTTGTTGAAAGCTGCCCAGAGTGGCTGGGGCAACCCAGTCAGATGGGTGGGGTACTACTACTACCACCAGTAATAACAACTGTCTTCTGTCAGCCCTCAGCCAGTCCCCACTTGCCTGCCTTCCTACAACCAGTCCAGGGGGCAGCCCTGACTGCCAGCTTCTTCCTCCCTAATCTCTTGTAGAGCTAATCAGGGAGGGGATTGGGAGCAATGTCAGAATTAGTTTGCTGCCTGTCATTCACTCTGGCTTTGCCTGTCATTGGCTCTGGTGCCCCCTGCTGTTAGCCTCCTTGCCTTCTGCCCCACCAGTTCTGTTGGATACCAACCACCACTGAGCTGGTGGAGGCTGATGTGGCAGCGGGGTGGGGGGGGGAGGGTCTCCAAATAATGGCTGCAGTTGACAGGTTAGGAGTGTGGGTGTGCTCTGCTTTCTTTATTGCTGTTTGTGGGTAGGAAGTGGACACCACACAGCAATTTCTGACTGCCCAGCCTCCTACATAACAACATAAGAAGGGTGCACTAAATCAATTGGGGATTGAAACATTGAACTGCTATAGCCCTTAAGGATGTAAGAAGAGCCTTCTGGATGAGGCCAATGGCCCATCTAGTCCAGCATCCTGTTTTCCCTCATATAAAGGTAAAGGGACCCCTGACCATTAGGTCCAGTTGTGACCGACCCTGGGGTTGCGGTGCTCATCTCGCTTTATTGGCTGAGGGAGCCGGCGTACAGCTTCCGGGTCATGTGGCCAACATGACTAAACCGCTTCTGGCAAACCAGAGCAGCGCACGGAAACACCGTTTACCTTCCCACTGGAGTGGTACCTATTTATCTTATTTATCTACTTGCACTTTGTTGTTTTTTTATATAATATTTATTAAAGTTTTTTAAACAATAAACAAAAAAACATACATAATAACATAGTCTTTTCAAATTTCCACATTTCATTCTCCTCTTTGGACTTCCTCACATCTCTTGTTCCTGCATTCTGAACTCACAAATTTTGCTAGCAAATTATTTACTTGTTTCCATTCATATCATATAATTATCCAATATTAAATCTCAAATTTTAGAATTTGAATCACACTTTTGAGATCTTAATTTGAAATATTGTTTATCCAAAATTTGTCTTTTCTTTCAATTACATTCAAATTTATATTCCTTATTACTAATTTGTTGGAGCCGTGTTATTACAAATCTTACATCTTTCTTAGCATTCATACAATTTACAATGTTTTTGTAGATAATCCTTAAATTTCTTCCAATCCTCCTCCACCAGTTCCTCTCCCAGGTCTCGGATTCTGCCAGTCATCTCAGCCAGTTCCATATAATCCATCAGTTGCACCTGCCATTCTTCCAGCGTGGGCAAATCTTGAGTTTTCCAGCATTTAGCAATGAGTATCCTTGCTGCTGATGTGGCATACATAAAAAAAGTTCGATCCTTCTTTTGCACACTCTGGCCGACAATGCCTAAAAGAAAGGCCTCTGGTTTCTTAGGGAAGGTATACTTAAATACCTTTTTCAGCTCATTATATATCATTTCCCAGAAAGCCTTCACTCTAGGGCAAGTCCACCAGAGGTGAAAGAATGTTCCTTCAGCTTCTTTACACTTCCAACATTTATTGTCAGACTGATGGTATATCTTTGCGAGCTTGACTGGAGTCATGTACCACCTATATATCATTTTCATAATGTTTTCTTTCAAGGCATTACATGCCGTGAACTTCATACCGGTGGTCCATAACTTTTCCCAGTCAGCAAACATAATGTTGTACCCTATGTCCTGTGCCCATTTTATCATAGCTGATTTGACCGTTTCATCCTGTGTATTCCATTTTAGCAGCAAGTTATACATTCTCGAAAGTGTCTTAGAGCTGGGTTCTAACAATTCTGTTTCTAACTTTGATTTTTCCACCTGGAATCCTAATTTTTTATCTGACTTAAAGGCTTCTTTAATCTGAGCATAATGTAACCAATCTCGCACTTTCCCCTTTAGTTTCTATCTACTTGCACTTTGATGTGCTTTCAAACTGCTAGGTTGGCAGGAGCAGGGACCAAGCAACAGGAGCTCACCCCGTCGCAGGGATTCCACCAACTGGTATTCAGAAGCATTGCTACTTCCAACCATGGAGCCTGAGAACAGCTGTCATGGGTGGTAATTGCTGAAAGCCCTCTCCTCCATGAATTTGTCTAATCCTCTTTTAAAGCCATCTACATCAGTGACCATCACTGCCTCCTGTGGGAGTGAGTTCCACAGTTTAACTATGCACTGTGTCCTGAATCTTCCAACAGCCAGCTTTACCAGCCACCCACGAGTTCTACCCACTTTCTTCGTGCCATGTATAACTTTATAAGCTTCTATCATCACCTTTCCACCCCCTTGATCATTTTAGTTGCCCTTTTCTGAACCTTTTCCAACTCTACAACATCCTTTTTGAGGTAAGCTAACCAGAACTGTACACAGTATTCCACAGTGGTCACATCATAGGTTTTTCTAATGGCATTATTACGTTGGCAGTTTTATTTTCAATTATTTTCTTAATTCCTTTCTTCCCGGACCAGCACGGGGGGGGGGGGGCGGGTGTATGTTTATGTAAAAACTTCTCTTTGGCCTTTTCCTGCACATGCCGGCTAGTGGCCACAGCAGATACTACAACCTCAGGCATGGCACTTCCTTCTTTTAGCCCTGGTGAATGGGGGAGATCACCCGTTACCAGGTAACTCCAGTGACATCGCTCTAGTCACCTAGCAACCTTGCCCTCATCACCCAACTATTCCATGGGGTATTGGCTTCCCGTTGCCATGGAGAATTGGGGGTCAATACAAAGAATGTCTGGAGGGGCAAGTGAGCCCTCAGCCCTGGAACGGGAAACAAGTTGAGAGAAGAAAGCAGGTCTCCCTTGGATGAGGTATTCCTTTCCCTTTTCTTGCGGACTTGTGGGTGTGAGGGTGCTTCAGCGGCCCCTCATGCAAAGAAGAGACAGGTTTGCATTATATTTGCATTTGCTAATTGACATGCATAGAAGCAAATTTAGAAATAAATGCTGTAAGTTGAATAAAAATGCATCTTTTGGTGTGGGGGAAAGACAAGGAGCGCTCTGTGTCCACTCAGTTTGCAGGGGGGGTCCTAGCTGTTGGTGGAAAACCCACACACTGCTCCCTTCCGAGGGCTCTTTATCTTCAACCAGACTTGAGTCAGAGTCCTTCAGACAAAAGACTGTCCTCCATGAGCCATGGGCAGGATGTCTTAGAAGGCACCTGAAGGAGACTGGCACTGCTGCCAGGAGGAATCTTCATATTCTAGAGCTCAGTGGCTTTCTCCCTAAACCACTCTGGTTGCCAGCTCACCCTCATCTTTAGGGAGAGTGAGGCAGGTGCCTCAGGGGGCAGACAGAGTGGCAGTGACATGTGCTGAAAGGCAGAGCTGTGTGTGCCACACTGCTTGCCCTCCAGCCCTGAGGCAGGCCCCATGGGGGGCCTTTTTGCCGCTGGAACTCTGTGAAAGACACAGGAGGCACTTGCTTAGCATTGCACAGGAGACTCTCTTTGAAGCAAGTCTATCGGCAATCAATAAGCCTGCTTAAATACCGGTAGGCCTGCCAGATTGAGGGTGGGGAAGGACGATAATTCTATGGAAAGGGCAGCACAATAGCAGTTGTGAGGCGGGGATGGAAGAGTGATGCAGAGCTGCAACTACTGCAACTGTGACAACCGCCTGGCAGGTCCTGAGTGCATGGAGTCGGAGGAAAGACATTTTCTATGCTGCTTTTGAAGGCTGCCTTGAATTCCTTCCACAGGAAATGGGACCTGCAGAGCCCTGCTTGTTCTGACACATTTGACAAAAGACACATGTTGCTTGTGTGTGTCCCTGTGAGCTGGGAAGCTGCAGCCGCTACAGTCCTTGCAAACATAGAGAGGAAGTTCACTCCTAAGGCAGCTCTTTTGTTTCCTGAGGAACTTCCTCCCCCAGCAACCTCCAGCATTTCTATACAGCCCTTTGCACCTCTGTTCCTTCTGCTGCTCTGAGACACAGCAAGCACAGGATCAGTTTGGATGTCATGCTACGTCTAGCATTCCATGAACCATGGGAAGCTGTAGGCTCACATTCACATGCTCCCCTCTCTTTGTGCATGTCAGAGGAGATGGAAAGCAGCCACTTTTGATTTAGGCTCATCACAGGTCTCTGTTACATCCCAGCTTGGAAATGTAACTTAATTTAAACTAGCTTTCCCCAAGATGGTGCCGCCCAGCAGTTCTAGATGACAATTCCCAGAAGCCTAAGTGCATTTAAACCCTACCGGCTGATAGAAGACATAGTCCATAGCTGCCAACCAGATTTCAAGCTCTCTGCCGACACCAACACTGTTAATTATTATATTTTAAATCCATTGTACAATGACTGCCAAAATTGGTGGGGTCTTGCAGAGGCAGATTTAGGGGAACATGACCTGTTTGGTTACACCGGGCACGGAGCCTCGGGGGCGCTGCAAGGGGCTCTGCAACTATTGCATAGAATGGAAAGCAAGATTTAAGACCTCAAGGTTTGCCACTGGGTCTTAGGGGAACCAGAAAAATGTGCTTGATCAGATCCCTGGGCTGGAAGTCAGTCACCCCTGATCTGCATGGATTCCAGTGGCCTGATCACAGCAGTTATGCATTCAACCCATTTCTAAGTCCTGGAAAATTATTATTCTTCATAATTTTGCATGGAAGGGGAAGGGATTATGAACAAGTCAGAAGACTTCTGTGATCCTCCTAGTGTTCAGCGTCCTCTGGGAGCTTCATGGCTCATATCCCAGCCTGAGGACCTTTGCAAACCAGTCTTATGCATGCCCTTTGTTCAGAAGGATGCCCAGGGCTGGCCCAAGACATTTTGGTGAATAAAAATCTTGCCCCCCACATCTTCCACTGGTAAGAGGAGGCCACTCCTTCAAACGGTGAACTCAGAGATAACTCCAGCTCAAGGAAGAGTTTCTGCTGGAGGGATGGAGGGTGCCTTCACTTGCCCGGAGGACAGCATGGGCAAGGTAGTAACTCCCCTTTCCCTTTCCTCTGGCTAATTTTGCAGCAATGGCCCAAATACTGGATTTGAACCTCTGTCCTCAAGATGCTCCTCCTGTCTATGCCTCTCCGGCGGTCCTCATCCCGCTGGAGCCCAGAAAAGTCATGCTGTCTGGAGTGAAGCATCACATCTATCACCCCCGCTTGCCGACGCTAAGGCAGATGGATATGGACACCGCGGCCTTCAAGCTCACAGACGAGCATTGCAGGACAACCACCACTTGCTGCAAAGGTAACTGGGGCAGATGGCTCATTGGTATTGAGAGCCAAGCCAGGGTGGGGACCTAGCATTGAACTCCAGACCCGAGTTTGCTCTGCTTGTGGTGTTGTGTGAGTACAGGGCTGGCCTAGGATGTTTCACCACTTGCGGCAAAAAACCTCTGCTGCTGCCACCATCTGGAAGCAGACTGTGGAAGCCCTGGCATGCTGAAGGTGGCAGAGGAGGCGGGGAGAAAGAGGCCAGAGAGAAGCAGGTGGTAGGAGGATGCGGCCACACTGGAGGGAGGAGATGGAGGTTGTGGCAGGCGAGAAGCACAGGAGGCAGTGAGTGGCAGATCTACTTAGAAACCTCAGAGGCTGTTCTCTTTCCCCTTCAGTCCACCTATGCATCAAGGTGATGAGGACCAGGAATTTGCATACTGTATTCTAAAACCAAAATCAGGATTTTGCTGTAGTGGCACGTTCTGCAATTCACTTGACATTTTTAGAGAGGCAGGGCCCTTGGCCAGCTGGGATGGGGCAGGTAATCTTGACATCTCTGACTCATCTTTCTTGTTTGTATTTGTTTCCCCTCCCCCAAAGATGATTTTGAAAATGCAACGTTCACCTTGGCTGGAGTGCCCACCCAGCGCCTCCCATCCCTGGTGAGTCACTGCCATCAAATGCTGCTGCTGCTGCTGTTGCTGCTGTCGCTGTCATCCTTTGGTCCATCCATCTCTGAGGAGTGTTGGGTGGCCAGGTGAGGAAGTGGAGAGGGCTCCTGAAGTTCTCATAGTTGGATCAAGGAGGGATTCCAGCAGATGCTGCTTGCATGGCATACTTCAGCTGCTGCAGTTCCCTCTTCCACACAACTATGAAAGGTGCAGGAGCCCTCTACAGTTTTACATCCGGCCACCTTAACTGGCTGCCCCTTCAGTGGTCTGTGCATTACACCCATCCCCACCCCATTTGCTTTTTTGAGCAAAGCACAGTCCTTAACTTAAGATCATAAGAAGAGCCTTCAGCTGAATCACGGTGACCCACCAGATGCCTATGGGAAACCAGTGAGTGGAACATGAGCATAGGAACACTCTCCTCTCCTGTGATTTCCAGCAACTTCAGAAGCATTGCTTCCTTCAGCTGTGGAGGCAGACATCATGGCTATTCTAGTAGCCATTGATAGCCCTTTCCCTCCATGAATTAGTCTTAATCCTCTTAATTTAACTATGAGCGGCATGAAGAAGTCCTTCCTTTTCTCTGTCCTGAGCCTCCCAACATACAGCTTCATTGAATGTCCATGAGTTCCAGTGCCATGAGAGATGGAGAAAAAACTTTCTTCTGTCCACTTTTCCGACTATGCATAAACTTCTATCGTGTCACTTTTAAAAGATGAGCCTGGATGAGCTGCTGCTTCTATAATAGGAAGCAACTTCTCTGCTTCCTGGTGTGTGTTTGGCGGGAAGGGAGATAGGAGGCTTTAAAATTATTATTATTATTATTATTATTATTATTATTATTATTTTGTTTATACCCCACCCCAGCCACTCTGGGTGGCTCACAGCGCATATCAAAACATACTAAAACATCAAACATTAAAAACCTCCCGATACAGGGCTGCCTTCAGATGTCTTCTAAAAGTCATACTTACTCCTTGGAGACATCAGTGCATTCTGAACATGCATTTCAAAGCAGAAAAAAGTGTGTGTTCATACATGCTTCCTAGAAACATGCAGCTGCACTTAACCATCTCTCACAAAGCCTGAGGCGGTTGCATGGGGTAAGTGGCACAAATGGCCATCTACCTGTTGCCACTACCCATTGCGTGCTCTGTGCCAGCCTTTCCCAACCTGGTGCCCTCTGGCAGTTTTGGACTGTCTGTAACTCCCACTAGCCCCTATGGGATTTGTAGTCCAAAACAGCTGGAGACCACCAGGCTGGGGGAAGCTGAGCTGCACACATTTCCCCCTCAGAAATTGAGGTGGGCATCACCGCATGCAATCCCTAACTGAGCGCAGGAAACTCTTCTGTGCTCCGCTGTGTCCGACTGCAGGGGCTCCTTATAGTAACTTTGTCATTGCTCAGGGTATGACAGAGCTGGGCAAGTCATTGACTGAAAAGTACCGAGCAGGGAAGATGGCGCCTCTCTTGCCCAGCACCAACCAGGAGGAATGGCCCAGCTACACCAGGGCTATGGACGACTGGTCTCGCTTCGTATCCAGCGCAGGAGAGTTCAAGGTGCCCAACTTTAGCAAAAAAGGTAGGAGGTACAGCTGCCTTCAGCATCCTTTGGTCTTTCAGGAAGTTGCACCACAGCCATTTGCTGGAGTGATCAGGTCCTCAAAGTGAGAGCTTCCCCAGTGAGTGGCCTTTGGGACGTACATGGCAAGGTCTCGGATCAACCCCTAAAGCTCCTCCAGGTGCTTCCCAGCCTGTGGTCTTGCTTTGTCCACATGGTGATTTTGCCAAGTCATAGAACGGTCATGAAAAAATGTTCCCAAGCCAGGACTGATTAGAAAGAAGGTTCTGGGAACTGGAAGGCAGAAGAACCACGAGGGCCTTTGCACCAATCCCTGATATCTTTCAGCAACACGTAGTGGAAATGATTAGGATTAGCCATCCCCAACCTGGTGCCCTCCAGAAGTTTTGCACCACAACTCCCATCAGCCCCGGGCAATGCTTGGCCACAGAGACATGCTACTAACAGTCCAAATGGTTTCCTATGAGTGGCGAAGTGTAAAGTTCCCTTCCTGAATGGGGAGCTTTTTTAAATGCAGGAATCCCAAAGCAATCCCCAGCATTGCATGGACTGACTCTGCCCTCCCTCCTGACCTTCCTTTACTTTCTCATTCTGAAGCCACTCAGTGCAGAAGGAAGGAGTTGGGGCACTTGCTTTTCGCACAGCAAGTCTTGCCAAATCCCTGCCATTCCCAGCTTTTCCTGTGGGCCTGCGTATAGGAACACGCCAGAAGCACTTGTGGCTACTTAGCTGCATCAGCCACAGCTGGCAAGGCAGACCAGGAGATTAAGCCCTCTGTGCTTCTTTCACAGTTCTTGGGTTCAGCTGTTATGCCGTGAGGTACTTAAAACCCGACGTCACGCAGACCTGGCGGGTAAGAGACTGTTGTTCACTAGTGTGCATATTTGGTGTGAGGAGTGGGAGGTGGTGGCTGAAGCAGCTTTTGTCTGGATGCCCTGGAGAGAATTTCTGAACCTGGGGTGGCTGAGTAAGGACCTCAGGACCAGGGACTGAATGCGGCCCCCTTTGCCTCTCTCTGGCCCCTGGAATTCTCTGCAAGCTATGTCTCTCACTGCCCCTTTCTCAGGTCGTTTCCTGGCTGGAAAACGTCCTTGAATCTCTGAAAATGAATTTTGTTAGCTTGGAAGAAGAATGGGGGGGGGGGGAGAAGAAGGGCAGTGTGTGTATGTGTGTAGAAAGAAACCTCAGTTTGTGTGGCTGGCAGAAAGCCCTGCTGGGCAAAAGGTTAAGAGTAGGCATAGGCAAACTTGGCCCCCCAGATGTTTTGAGACTGCAACTCCCATCATCCCTGACCACTGGTCCTGTTAGCTAGGGATTATGGGAGTTGTAGTCCCAAAACATCTGGAGGGCTGAGTTTGCCTAGGCCTGGTTAAGAGTCACAACTGTTGCCTCTGGCCCCTTGCTGCCTCTGGCCATTACTGGCATACAGGCCCCCAGAGGGTTGCTTCTTAAGAGAATGTGGCCCTCAGGCTGGAAAAGATTCTCAGTCCTAACCTTTCTAAGAAGGGCACATTCACAGCCAGGGTCTCCAGTCCACAGGGTCTGTTGTGGGGGGAATGGATAACTGAGTAGGGAAGGGAATAAAATGAAATAGAGCATCCCCAGAGAGGATGTGGCTGGTACTCTGAACAGATGCACTCTACACTGCAATATTTTGTGTTAGGTTCTGCACTCCACCCCCACATACCTTGGGTTTAAGATTCAATTCAAAACTTAAAGCATCATCTTTCTCCCGTTTCATGCTAGTATTGCCTCAACCAGAACCCAAGTTTGAGTAGATATGGACCAAAGCCCATGCCTTACAACACAGTGTAAGTATCATCACATGCACCTAAATCCCCTTAGGGTTAACAATCACCTCCCCCATAGCCCTTGAATAACTCGCCTTTTTGTTTTGTTGCAGCAATACCTACAGGAGCTTTGGATCAGCACACAGGTAACTGGCTCTGCTGGCCCCAAAGGAACAAAAGGGGCCAAAAAAATTAAATGCCACCCAATTCAGTGTGAGAGAGGAAAAAGTCACATGCTATTGAATGAAGGCTATCCAGCCATCAATGCTCATGAGCCAGATACAACCAGTTCATTGTCAACTGTGCAGGCTTTGATCTTGCTCTTTTTGGAGCAAGCCTTCAGGCTCACACATGGCTTTCATTAAGAAGAGCCTTGTTATCTGGGGGCCAAACTGGATATGACTCGAACCACAATGGAACTCACTCCCACACGAGGCAGTGAAGGCCACCCACTTAGATGACTTTAAAGAAGGTTAGCCAGTTTCATGGAAGAGAGTGCTATTGATGGCTACAAGCCATACTGCTGCTCTGCCTCCATGGTCAGAGACAGTAGTGCTTTTGAATACCAGTTGCTGGAAGGAGTGGAGAAGAGTGCTCTTGTTCTCAGGTCCTGCTTGAAGGATTCTCACAGCCATCTGATTGGCCATTGTGAGACCAGGATGCTCAACTAGATGGGCCACTGGCCTGATCCAGCAGGCTTTTATGTTCTTAAATTGAACAGGAAAAGGTTTTCAATGTGTATGAATAACCCCCCTCAAAGAATGGTGCTTTTATGACACAGTAAATGAATGTATAGAAAAGGACAGTGGTTGCTGAGAGTACAACTTGCACTAGATTTTCATTCAACAGGGAAATGTCATTTTAGTACACTGGATGGACAGTGGAATTGGGAATTCAAAGATGGGAATTCAGAACACTAATCTTTCGCACATGGACAAAACCAACCACCACCAACCGTCCCCAACCTGATACCCTCCAGGTACCATCTTGGTGCTTTGGATTATAACTCCCACAATCCCCATTCACTATGACCATCAATGGGAGTTGTAGCCCAAACACCTAGAGGACACCAAGTTGGGCAAGGCTGGACAAGACTCTTTGTACACCACCCCTAAGTCAACTAATGGCCCAGGAAGCAGCACCAATGCTCCCAGCTCAAGCAATCTGACCTTGGGCGACTCCAATTTCAAAATAACTGATTGTGGATATATGAAATGGTCTCTTCTGTTGCTTTCTAGCCGCTCTCACTATCTCCAACCTTGGCGCTAGGAGACAGGCCACAGAAAAAGAAGCCACATGAATCTTCTCCTTCAGCTTTTGAACATCCACAAGGAATAAATGCTATTGGTTCAACAAGGAAGGTGCAGAGAAGGCGGTTCCTGGTCAAATAAAATACACTTCAAAGTGGGGGATGAGGAAACAGGAGGGGAGCAGCAAGGATAGCTAGTTCCCCCCACCCCAAAACTGTCTTGGCCTTCTTCCCAGCATGCTACAGCAAAGTGGTTCACAACAAAGAGACTGCTGGCCAGCCTTCACTGAGCATGTCTTACCAGATTCAGGAGGTGCCATCTTTGGTTCTTTGCAGCCATCAAGCCTGTTGGCCCAGAGCTTTTCAATGTATTGCTGCAACAAAATGAAGAGTAGTGGGACTTAAAAGGGAAAGCATTGCCAGGGGCCAGAGAATGGGCGATCCATTGAAGTCCCTGATCACAGAACTTTCAGGTTCAGAGAAAGCACTATTACCTGGTAGGGGATGCATTTTTTGAGGTAAAGGACAGGAAGGGGGAGCAGATGGAAACGTCTCTTTGTAGCTCCTATCCCCCAGTTTGCAGTCTCAGTGCTATATGAAGTGGTTCTGTTGTGATCATGATGGAAGCGAGGAGAGGCGATTTCTGGCCTCTGTATAGCCCAAGCCTGAAGGGCTCCATCACATGAAGTCAGTTAGTCTAACCTTCACCTGTGCCCAAAGGACAAATACAGGGAGCCAGAGCAAAAGGTGGTGCAGGCTGACTTGGCAGCAGCCTGGCTGCACTCCCAAGAGGGAGAAGGAAGCAGGAGGGCTCCTTCATCCCTCCTCCTGGCTCCCCTTACTTTATCCTGGCAATGCGAGTGGAGCAGGAGACCTTGGGCCAACCCCCCTGTACCCAGCTGATGCCTTCAGCCTCCGCAGGGCTAAGAGGCATGCTTAGACTTACAAACATATCTCAGCCAGTTCCCAGGATGGCTTGGAATGTTCAACATTTTGCAATAGGAGGATGTACAAGGGGACTGCGTGTTGTGAGCCCACAGAACATCCCAGGCAGGTGCTGGATTGGGCCTGCAGGAGCTTCTGGTTTTTGTTTTGTCACGGTAGGCTAGAAGAATGAGGCATCCTCAGAAAGTGATTGCCCTCCCTTCCCAGAGAACATTTCATGTCCTCACTGGTGATACCAGTATACCGTATTTTTTGCTCTATAGGACGCACCTTTTCCCCTCCAAAAATTAAGGGGGAATGTGTGTGCGTCCTATGGAGCGAATGCAGGCTCCTTGGCTTCAGCGATAGCAACACAAAGCCTCCGAAGAGCAGAGGGAGCGCTCCCTCCGCACTCTGGAGGCTTCGCGTTGCTTTCGCTGAAGCCTGGAGAGCGAGAGGGGTTGGTGCGCACCGACCCCTCTCGCTCTCCAGGGTTCAGGGATAGGCTTTGGGTTCCTTTTGCTGAAGCCAGGAGAGCAAGACTCTCCTGGCTTCAGCAGAGAGGGAGAGCTGCACAGCACCCCTTCAGCGAAGCGGGAGGAGAAATGGAAGGGGCTCCGTTTCTCCTGCCGCTTCGCTGAAGGGGCGCTGAGCAGAGAGGTGGAGAATTTTTTTTTCTTGTTCTCCCCTTCTAAAACAATGTGCGTCCTATGGTCGGGTGCGTCCTATAGAGCGAAAAATACGGTAAGTCACAGATCCGCATGCACTTCTGTTTAATGGCAAGTAGAGTTGGCATGCTGGTCAGCTCCCTGCCTAGTCTTTTCACCAAGATTGCCCTTGGGCCACAGAAGGGAGGTGAAACATCCTCTGGCTGCTACCCTTGGCCAGGGGGCAAAGGGTTGTTGGATTGGTTGCTGCAGCACCTCTCTGCCCAAGGAAGTATCAGCCCAGCACCAGATGGATACCACTTTGGGAAACAGTCTTCATCCAAAAACTGGGATAAACAGAGCTATATGGCTTAGGCCCAGGCTATCTGAAGGACCATCTTCTCCCATAAGACCCTGCCCAGGCTCTGAGATCTTCAGGGGAGGCCCTTCTCTCAGCCCCACCACCTGCACTGGCACACTTGGTGGGGCACAGGAAAAGCCTTTTCAGTGGCTCCTCCCAGACTTTGGGACTCCCTTCCTAGAGAAGCCAGACTGGCTCTCTTTGTTGTCCATCTGGCAAGTGAAACCCCTTTTTATCCTGACAAGCCTTTGGGAACCGTTTTTTAAGGAAAGGGCTTTTAATAGTGCTGTGTGGTTTTTGCTGCATTTTAATAGGTTTGTTTTTGCGTTGTTTTAATTCTATTATAGTTTAATTACTTTTTAATTATCTTTTATATGTTTTTAGCTTTTTGTATTTTATCTGTGTTTTAATTTGTGTAAGCTGCCTTGAGTCCCAGTCTGGGGGAAAGGCAGGGTTTAAATACAATAATGATGTACTGTACAATAAATATTCCACGAATGCTGCTGTGCAACTTGCTGTGCAACTTGCCCTTTTTAATGTCACGGTGGTGCCATTTGTTAGCCAGGGTGAGTCAGTGAGGGTTACAAGCCTGGCGTCAGCCAAGGACAAAAGCTTTCACACTGTTTACCTGCTACAGCTGCAGGTTTCTTCCAAGTGGAATGCAAGCAGTCATTAGCGACAAGGGTCACTTGCCCAGCCTGGTGGCCTCCAGATGTTTGGACCACAACTGCAAGTTGGCTGAGGCAGCTGTAGATAGGATAAAGTGGGAAATGGGAGCCCTATGGATGCTCTTCCAACTTCTTCCTCCCTAGGGGAAGGGGCAGAGAAGGTTGTCATTAACATAAGGCAGAGGTTTTCAACCTTTTTGAGTCCATGACTCCCTTGACCAACTACTGTACGTTCTTTCTGCGGCACCCCTGTGGGGCTCAGGAGCCTAGTTATGTCACCCCTTGCCTGCAGAGCTGGCAGCCTCTCACCCTTTTTTGAACACCCTCCCTTGTGGAGTTTTCCCTCAGCCTCTTCTCCTCTCCCCTCTCCTTGGGAGTCCTCTGGGCAGCCACTGCTGTTGCCCCTGCCCTAAAGAGAGGCACCTCCTCACACTGCCCCACAGGGGCCTGGGACTTGTTTGTCCATTCCCAACAGCAAGGGCTGGAGGACTGGCCTGCTTGCTTGCTTATTCTGAGACTGCCTCAGCTCCTACACCCCCTGGCCAGCCCCCGAGGCACCATTCGCCAGCTATAGCCAGAGCTACTGTAACAAACAGCTGTGCAAGCCTTTGGGAGGCAGAGACATGAGAGGGCATCAGAGGAGGGAGGGAAGGAAAGAGGAACAGAGGCCAGTGTTGCTTGCGGCACCCCTGACCATCATTCGGCACACTGGTTGAAAACCACTGGCACAAGGTATCAAATCTACATATTATGTGCTGGTATTGGACTGCAGTTTCTTAATTCTTGCTTTCCTGATGTTACTGCATTTTTATGTTATTATACTTTACAATTGTTGGGATGTTATTTGCAATGTTTTGCTTATTGTTGGGAGCTACTTTGAGCTTAACTTTGTTGCTGAAAAAGTGACAGTCTTACATGAATTAAAATCAAATGTTGATGATGATGTCTTCCTGTGTTGTTTCCATGATTCTAATCAATACTTTTAAAATATCCAGCCACCATCTTACAGGTCAAATGCCCAGCCCTACAGCAGTGGTAGTGGGGTTTGGTGGCTAGCAATGGACTTAGTCTAGGTAGACCTTGGTTGAAATCTCAATTCAGTCAGAAACTTCATTTGGGCCAACTGCACTTTTTCAATCTCACATAGTTGTTGTGAGGATTGGAAAAAGATGGGCTGGGACGGGGGCTGAAGGGAGAACAACCACGTGCACCTCCCTGAGCTATTTGGAAGGGTGGGATAAATCTGTCCATCAAATAAAGCAACATACAGAGAAAGGGAACTTGGACTGCATTCACATTTAGCCTTGTTTGGTTTCCTATGTCCTAAAGGCAGAGAACAGGCCCACTGGCTATCTCAGACTTCGCCAACGTGGTGTTCTTTCCAGATGGTTTGGACTACAAGTCCCATCAGCCCCAACCGGCACGGAGACTGATAGGAGTTGTAGTCCAAAACGTGGAGCTCCACCAGGTTGGGCTAACTAAACAGGCCAAATCCTTTTCTGAGAATCGCTGTTTGTTTCCTTTCATCTTTAAGTCCCAGAGCCCCAGAGAGCCCCAACCACAAGCAGATTTATTTTTCCTAGTCACATTTCTGGTGACTGATGAGAAGACCTCCTTCAAAAGGGGGAGGTCAGGGCCTTCTCCCCCAAACATGCAGCTATTACCCCTTCTCCCTGTGCATGGTGTTTGGCCTCTCTGAGCAGGGGGTGGGGATAAGGGGGAATAGCCCCTGACAAGGCCTCCCAGTATAGAACTGAGATCACTGGCAGGCAAGAGCTTCCTGAGCAGCTAAGCCTTGGGAAGGGAGAGCCTGCAGCCTTGTCAATGCTGCCTTGGTTCCTCCGCTGAACACTGGAGACACCAGGCCTGGAAACTCATTTGGACAAAAGAAGAAGAAATTGCCCATAAAAGGACCCTCCCTGCTTTCCTGAGCAGTTCCTGAGCAGACATCAGAGGGAAGGGGACCTTTCCTTTCAAAACATCCTGCTTAGCAGGCGACGGACGAGGTGACCCACCCAGGCCTTTTCAATTCAATCTGCCCAGCCTGCTGCAGAGCACAACCGGATGTTCTGCAAGACCATTCCTGGCCTCTTGGTCACCAGCTTCCTCCCCAGAAAAGGAACAGAAGAGGAATTTTCATGACCGGTGTCACTCCTGTAGTTACGCAGCATATCATGAACTCACTATTCAGTAACGTCAGAATGCAACGACTTTACCTGAGTGGACGTCTTTTAAGGATCCCAAGAGACAGCCAACTGAGCTACACAGATTTTTAATGAATATTAAACTGCTTTTTTTAAAAAAGCAATATGAAAAATAATGAAGACAAACTCCATAAAAGTTAGTTCTATACAGTTGAGGTGTCGCGAAAGACAAGTCAGCAGGCCCTGCATGTGGACACACGGCTCTGGGTCTTGAGAGGCAACTTTGGCCAGACCCATCCCAATGATCCACTTCTGTCCTCTTTTCATGTCCTGGGTAACTGGCAGGATGGATCCAGGGCTAGAAAATGGCCTTCCCAGTGCCACTGTGTGTGTCCCATGTGAAACAGATAAAAAACAAACAAAAGCTTTTTTGAGGGCTGCTCCACCGACAGTTCTTGCTCTACCTGCTGCAGCAGCCTCCCAATTTAATACAGTTTGGGGGCTGAGTGTGGAAAGGGCAATAAACCACACACACACAGTGTCCCACAGAACGGTCCCAAAGGAAAGCATTTCCAAAGTCTCTGTGATACCAGCTGTAGCTTATCTTATTGCCAATCATACCACTAAAGCAAATGGCGCTCCTCTAGATCACAATTCCAGGACAGATCTAGCAGCGCATTTTGAATGCTCCTTCCACCAAATTCTTTTTTTAGTTGCACGTAAAAAACAAAACAAAAAACTTTCCTTCCATTTTGATAAGAGCCTAGAAACGACACAGAGAACCTTCCCCCCTACAGTGTGAAGCTTTGCTCTGGCTTTAGAAGACGTTTAAATATGTAACTGTGTTCCACCACACCCTCCCTCTCTGTCGCCTTTCACACTGCCCTGGGACCACTCACACCACTGGCTTAGACAGCACCTTGAGAGCTCCGGTGTTCGGAGGAAATGAAAAGCCTCTAGCCCTGACGGTTTTGGACAATGGAAGCCAGGAAGAGGAGCACAAGGCATGGCTGCTCTGGGGCCTTCTCTCTCGGATGTATAAGGGTGAAAGACTAATCGGACCATCTAGTAGCTGGTTCCCTTCGAAGTTTCCCTCTCTCGGATGTACGCTTGAACTGAACAGACGCACATAAGCAGAATTTCCCTAGGGATGACAACTTAAGGGAAGCCGCGCCCACTAAGTCCATCTCTCACCATTTCACCTGCCTGGCTTCCCTTGCTGTGGAGTCCTGCCCTATAAATTTCAAGCAGCAAATTTCTTTGAATATCACACTCCCCTCTGCAGACACTAATGAATCATGAGGGGCAGGGGTGGGGGGGGGGAGATGAGGATCTGGATTTGGTTGGCAGGCTTAAGGAACATTCATCCTGACCCAAAAAACAGACACTGCGCCTGGAGCAGCAAAGCAGGCCTGAGTCACAGCTGGTTCCGAAGGTACACTCAGCCCATTCATAGGAGCAAATGGGCTGAACTGACCAATTGCTGAGCTCAGTGCTCACACAGAGGCCACCGCTGCTTGCTCTAACACTCCCCACCCCCTCCACTGTTCGCAGGTTGGTCTGCAAAGGAGAAGGAAAGGGTCCCACATGGCCTAGTCGCTCGCCGTAGCCTAAGCCCAGCGCCAACAGGGCTTGAAGGATGACATGAACCTTTTCCCGCCAGCAGGGGGAGATGCTCAGGGCAGGCAAGGTGTCACGGGGTACGTGCTGTCAGTGGAGGTGTGCTGGGCGCTGTGCTCCTGCAGGAGGCCCAGGTCCAGGAAGCGCTCCCCGCACCACATGCACTTGTAATGTTGCTCCCGGGTATGGACGCCGTGGTGCTTGTTGAGGTGCTCGCGCTGCTTGAAGGCCTTCTCGCAAGCGGGGCACTTGTAGGGCTTTTCCCCAGTGTGGACCCGCCGGTGGCGCTGCAGGTCAGAGGCGTACTTGAAGCGCTTCTGGCAGTCTGGGCACTTGAGGGGCCGCTCGCGGGCTGGGTCGCAGCGGTGCTGCACGAACTCGGAGGAGGAAAAGAAGCGGCGCTCGCAGAGGGTGCAGCGGAGGGGCTTCTCGGCGCAGTGCGAGGCCAGCTGGTGCTTCTGCAGGGCCGAGGCCCGCTTGTAGGCCTTGCTGCAGGCCGCGCACTTGAAGGGCCGCTCGGCACTCTGCACGCAGCGGTGGCGCAGCAGCTCCGAGGACTGGCTGAAGCCCTTCTGGCAGGCGTTGCACTTGAAGAGGTTCTCGATGCCGTGGACGTGCTGGTGGTAGAGGAGGTGGGCCGGCTGCACAAAGCCCTTCTCGCACAGGGAACACTTGAACGGCCCCACCGGCAGCTCCTGCTCAGTGGAAGGCGCTGGCGTGGCGGCGGTGCCCGCAACTGCCTTGTGGGTGCGGCGGTGGCGCATTAGGGCATACTGCTGCTTGAAGCTCATCTGGCAGAGGTCGCACTGGAAGGGGCGCTCGGTGCTGTGGGTGCGCTCATGCTGCCGGAGGTCCGAGGGGCGCCGGAAGGCCTTGTGGCAGGCGCCGCAGCGGAAGGGGCGCTCCCCGCTTGGCGTGCAGGGGTGCTGCAGCAGCTCGGAGGACTCCTTGAAATGCAGCTCACAGACGTTGCAGCGGAAGAGGTGGGCCTCCCCGGAGTGGGCGTACATGTGGCGCACCAGGTGGGAGCGGTGCTTGAAGGCCTTCTCGCAGACGGTGCACTTGTAGGGCCGTTCGGCGCTGTGCGTGCGCTTGTGGTGCACCAGGTGGGAGGACTGGCTGAAGCTCTTGTCGCAGAGGCTGCACTTGTAGGGCTTCTCCCCGGTGTGGACGCGCTCGTGCCGCGACAGCTCCGAGAGGTGCTTGAAGGGCTTCTGGCAGATGGAGCAGCTGTAGGGCTTCTCCACGGGAGTCCGGTTGAGCGCGGCCGGCTGCTGCGGTGGCGCAGGCTCCTCTGGGGCTGCTACGGCAGCTGCAGCGGCTTTGTAGGTCTTCTCACAGATGGAGCACTTGACGGCGGCACTGCCGTTGTGGACGTTGTGGTGCTGGGCCAGGGAGGTGAGCAGGGAGAAGCCCATCTTGCAGACGCCGCAGACAAAGGGCTTCTGCTCCACTTGCAGGCACTGGTGCTCCAGGAGATCGGTGGCCTGGTGGAAGATCTTCAGGCACTGGGTGCACTGGAAGGAGCGGTCATGGCCCCCCTGCAGGCACTGGTGCTCCTGGGGGTTTGAGAGGTGCCCCAAGTCGTGTCCACACAGCCCGCATTTTGTGGAGGGCTCTCCGCCGCCAGTTGGGATGGAAGTGTGGTGCTGCAGGCTGCTGGGCTCTGGCTGGAGGAGGATGCCGTAGACGGCACAGCCCAAGGGATTCTCCACCACAGCGCTGGAGGTGATGGGATGCTCCGGGAGGGCAGTGGTCCCAGCATGGTGCGGCGCCGGCGGTTGCTGCTGTGGGGGCTGCTGCGGCCAGCTTTCTGACATGCTGGGGAAAAGAAATCGGGGTTTCCACAATAAGGGCTTCAGCTTCTCGACTGAGGCAAATCAATTAAGGAGATCTGAGTTCGCAGCAGTTGCTCCCAAACCTGGAGGTGACAAACTCGTTGCACTGGGCGCAACAATTCCCCACCGCGGTACGTCTCAAACCAAAGCAGACACCAGCAGACGGGACATCCTAAAAGATGCAGGAGGCCTTTTGCCTGGCACCAGAATGGGTATCAAGGAAGGGAACCTGCAAGGAAAGACAGCAATTCAGACAAAAAGCTGCTTATCTTGCTTAAAAAGTATATTTAATCTACTAACGATTACCTCCCCACCACCCACAACTGCAGGGAGAACAAGCAAACAAAAAATTTATTTTAGGCCAGAGACCGCAGGCTGGAGATTGCAGAAGTGTTTCTCCAACTAGGGACAAACCTTTTTCCATATTGAAAGCCTATATTGAAAACTTACACAACCATTGTTCACAACTCTGCCATGCAAGTTCCAAATACACGACTATACTAAAAAAAAAGCTCTGCAGCTTGAAGCAATTGCTACTGGAGAATTATCAACAGACACTTCCAAGGCTAGCCAGGAAGGCAGTCTTGAAGTTAGCAACAAAACACTAATTAAGAAACGAGAACTCCCAAATGAGCAACTGGAATGGCTGCAGATCTCTCCTGAAGGACCCACCCATTTCAAGACATCCTGCACTAAACTTTGGAAAATATTTTTTTTAAAAAATAAGAAGCTTGGAAGCAAGCAGCTGTCCCCACTAACATTTTAACTTTAAGAGGAGGCCTATTTCACTAGGGGACACACACTAGTTGCAAGCAGCATAGACAGACATGCACAAGATATTTATGGAACAAAAAATTAGACAATACACGGACAAGAAGGCTCTCAGTGGCTACGAGCCACAATGGCTTTGGGAATCCCAATAAGTGAGAGTGCTATTGCATTTAGGTCCAACTTGTGGGCTTCCCATATGTATTTATTGAATTTATATCCTCGAAGGAGCCCAGAGTGGCAAACACATCCACAACATATAAACAAATGAACAAAACATCCTATTGTGCATCAATGGGGACACCACACACAATTTTTTCTTAAAGGTTTTGGTGCAGTGGTTGGCTTTAGTGGAAAAGTGAGCTGAAAAACAACAACTGATGCCTGAGAGGGGTCAAACTGAAAAGTACATTTGATGGCACGGGGTCCCCTCTCATAACTTATGTGACTCAACAGGAGGGTCAATTTATTTCACCTGCATCTCAAAAATCTATGTAGCTGGACAAGATTCCCAAACATTGTTGGTCACTGGCTTGAAAACCAGAACTAAATGAGACAAAAACATTATGTGCTTCTTGAAATGTGCTTTACATTTTTTATTGTGAATCTGTAGAAAGCTATCCAACTTTCTCATTTTATTTGTGACGCTAGAGTTTGTGGAGGCGGGGTGTGATATCCAGGCTAAATTATGCCTTAGTTTCGGGTTTTGTTCCTGTTTGTTTTGTATTTTATCTGTTTGTACATCCTACAAGAATCTTTTGATGAACTTACTTTTTTAAAAAAATCTTAAAAGAGTTAAAATGTTATAAAAAGTTTCAGTTAAAACATAGTCACCTGGCTGGCCACTGAGAGAACAGGATATTAGACTAGATGGAGGTGTCCGGCCTAACCCAGATTCAGGGCTTATCTAATGTTGTTATGCTTTTTAAAAGACCTAAACAATCCCTTTGTGTAAGTCTATATGGCCAGGGTTCCCTTTTTCATACCCTTTTCAATCTACAGTCTGCCCAGGAGCATTTATATTGCTTTACCATGCTTGTTTTCCTTTAAAAACATCAGCCCTGGTAGATAATTTGATAATTTAGGTTGTAGGGCACACAGTGCCTGTGATGGCAAGAGAACTGAGTATTTTCTCTGTCTTCTCATATGCTTGGGCAAGTAGAACACACTCTGGACTCAAGCTAAGCTAGTAAGCCAATATATTGCAATGGCCTAACCTTCAGGCTAAACACACCTGAGGATCTTTGACCTCTAGAACCTGATGCAGCCATATGAGCTTATTAAACATATTAGGATAGCATATATGTTGCGGTGGGCGGGGGAGAGAAGAAAATGACTGATGGATCCAGAACCCAGATGTCTCAGTTTCTTTTTATTTATTAATAACCTGGTAGTTTGAAATGGACCCTTTCCCCTGTGGGAAATCTGTGTGGGATTTTAGTCTCAGTGGCACTTCTGGAAAAAAGCTGATTAGGGATTTTAGTCTCAGTGGCACTTCTGGAAAAAAGCTGGTCAGCTTGCTGGGATGCGGAGAAAGACACGCTTCTGGCTACAGTTTCGTCCCTGCTGAACTAATAGTACACACCAATTCTTCAAGATCCATTTTCTGTTCCTAATGTTCAACCCTGCCATCATGTCCAAAGCAAGAAATACCCATTCCATCATGTTTCCCCCTCACTGATTTGGGGAGCACAACCAGGGGCTCTCCCAGGATCGACTCTCTCCTCCTCTTCCTCCTGCCCAGATCTCCATCATTCTGATAGCTCCTCGTTGTCCCAGGTGTTCAACATGGAACACCCTTTGCTGACCGGAGGCACCCCCATCCACTTCAAGTTTAACCTCAGGATTGTCATTTGTCCAGTTTTAACTTTAACTTTAACTTATTTGAATTAATTTTGGGATGCATTTTAATAAATTGATTGCTTGTTTTTATGCATATTGTATTATTTATATGATGTTAGCCGCTCTGAGCTCGGCTCTGGCCGGGGAGGGCAGGGTACAAATAAAATATTATTAATATTATTATTATTCAGTCAGCAACCACTGGAGCCTGGAACATCTGGAGCATCCCTGGTTGGCAAAGGCTGACCTATTTATATCCACACACAAAAATGCACATCTAAAGTTTTGTGAGATTTGTTTTGTTTTTCAGCCCAAACCAGTTTACCCCAGAGTGACTGGGGAAATCCAGCCAGATGAGTGTGGTATAAATATTACTATTATTATTATCATTATTATTATCATTATTATTATCATTATTATTGAAAACTCTGGAAAACTGGGCTCTGCCCGAGCTGGAGCTTCAAAATACACTTTCCACTGATCACAATTCTCCTTTGCCAAAGATTGTCCACACTACTAAGTTATTTGCTAACCTGCACCATCAAGAGTCCATGAAACAGAGCTGGCTATAAATAAACATCCAGAAACGGGGCAGGATGTCACCAGGGACTGTGTGTACAGTTCAAGCTGCATCTCTCTGGACAGCAGCAAGCACTTGTACAAGCACCCTGCCACAAAATGGGTAACTCAAAGGCCAAGTTCATCTTCTGCATGGCTGCCATGGGATGGGTCAAGGCCGTCCCTCCAACCTGCCTGCCTTCACCTCTGTCTTTCCTGCCATAGCACAAAGGGGACAATCCATTTTGTACTGTGCTCAAGATTATTGTTTTTCGTTCTTTGAAGACCCTTGCACAAAGAAAATAAAAAGTTTAAAATTAATATAAAGAGGCAGCCAGGTAGACAAACATCATTTGCTGACAATATGACATCAGCTCTACAAACACTTAGCTGAACGCTAATCAAAGTTGCATCTAGTATTTGCATAGCTATCTGGAAAGCACAAGATACAAATATGAAATAAATACCTACTGCATCTTCAGCCCATCTCTTGAACCCCTCTGTCTGCTGGATACCAGTTAACCAGACTTCCCCAGTCTGGTACAACCCAGATGTTTTGGACTACAACTCCCATCAGCCCCAACCATCACTAACCTATAGTCAGGACTGACGGGAGTTGTAGTACAAAACTTCTGGAGGGCATCAGGTTGGGGAAGGTTGGTGTAAGCATGCAGGTGACAAAACTGCCCCAGGGGATGGGAAGAGCTTCTCAACTGTCCTCATGCCAATGAACAAAAAAGATCTGACAATACAATACAATGAGGGCAGGTGTGTGTGTGTTAAGTTGGTTGTCCATGTAAGCAAGCTAGCAACAGCCAGGTATCAAGTGGTGGAGAAGCAGAAGCAAAATGTCCCACAGGAAAGAAACAATCCAAGAGGGGAAAAGCTCAAGAATTCAAGCAAGCAAATCCACAGCCAAACTATAGGAAAGAAACCTTCCAGTTTGGTGAAGCAGAGCCACCTATCACAAGTTTTCTTGTGGTCTGGGGACCAGCCTTAGAACTTAAGAATTTTACTGTAAACTGGTGCCCTCCAAATGTTTTGATACTATAGCTCCCATCATCTCCAGTGATCACATCTCCACTGAGCCCAAGGAAACATCTGTACACCCTGTTGCCAATCCATCTACTCTCTCAAGGTGCATAAGACAAGACAGCAGCGTAACTGTGAACTCTCTGCTCCACTACCTTAAAACACTGGGACATTCAGGCAGACAAAAAAAAGTACTTTTTTCACGCAGTTTATAGTTAAAACTATGGAACTCACTCCCATGGGAGGCAGTGACGGCCACCAACTAGGGTGGCTTTAAAGGAGGGCTATTCTTAAGTTTTTAAAAGCAGCTCCATCTCCTCACTCAAGGGCACGATAATTTGGCCAGATTCTCTGCTTGAGCCGATCTTTAGAGAGATGCTCAGCTGGATACATCTGCCCTCTTCCAACTTACAGAGAATTTCACCTTGCCAGGTTTTGCAGCTCAGTGGCACAGCATCTACTTTACACACAGATGGTCCCAGATTCCCTCCTCCAGGTAAAAAAGGATCCCAGGTGGCATAGAAAGGTTCTTCTCTGCCAGAGACTTGGGGGGCTGCACCCACCCCAAGAAGCCAGATGTAGGCTGGACAGTCCAGAGCCCTTGTGTGGCTAAAGGCTGCTTCACTGGTCCTCTCCCTTCAGATTGCCCAGGGCCACATCCTGCCTAACATGACCGCAGAAATGCCCTGGTGGGTGACTGGGCTGTTAAGGGCTTCTCCACATTGCAGAGCCCATCGAGATGGTTCATCCCCATCGCCCTGCAACGCAAAGGTTCCCCGCCCCCCCCCCAGCCAAGATGCCAGCCTTTTTTTTGGCCAGGCAGGCGCCCTCCAGATGTTGCTGGTCGCCAACTCCCATCAGCCCCAGGCAGCTGTGCTAGCCAAAAACATCTGGAGTTGCGGGGGGGGCGATCTACACACCTGGAGGGCCGTATGTTGCCCAAGGCCGCCGGCCAAGAGGTTGCGACGAGGCCGACCGGGTCAGGCGAAGGGCTGCCTCGCCCCGCCGGCCCGGGAGCGCCGCCTTCACATGTTATCGGGGCGTCTCCCGTGCTGCTGGCCGGGCCTCGGCCTACTCCGTCCAAGGAGCAGGGCAGGCGGCCCCGCTCGGGGCCAGGAGCGCCTTTTTCCTCCTCCTTCCTCCGCCGCCCGCGGGGAAAGCGACCGCCACCCCGCTCGGCTCCGTGTGGCCGGCGGGGCAGGAGCTCCGGGGCGAGGAAAAAGGCGCTTTAGCTTCGCCCTGCCCAGCTTCCTCCCTTCTCCCCTACCTGGAGAGCGAGGCCCGGAGGTGTCTCGCGGCCTGCTCGCCCCGTCGGATCCCCGGCCTCGCGTAGCAGCAGTCCCAGCGGTGAGGAGAGGCGAAGCGGCGGCGGCTAGGGGAGGGGAGGCGGCGTCGAGCCAGCCGGAGGAGGGGAAGGAGGAGGCAGAGGAGGAGGAGGAGGAGGAAGGGGCGGCGTCCAGCAGGGGAAGGACCCAGCCGTGGGATCGGGGCCGCCCTCTGCCGGACCGCGCGGAGAACTGCGGCGCGCTACGCTCGGGCCGGGTGAGGAAGGAGGAACCGGGGGGGGGGGGGAGAGGCCTCCGCTCCGTCACTTACCGGCAAAACTGTAGCCGATGCTGCTGCAGCTGCTACTGGGATCCTTTGGGGGCTTCACCCATAGCAGGATTAGGAAGGCAGGCAGGGAAGCGGGGATCCTCTTTCGCACCCAGCCTGTGCCGTAGCAGCCAGTTGCAGCTGCGCATCCCCGACGCCAGAAGCAGCCAGGCCTCCAAATCCCCCGCCCCGGGTCAGCAACAATAATAACCCCAAGGCAGGAGAGTTCACACGATGCGCCCGAAAGAGGTAGGTCCTCGCCTCCCTCTCTCTCTCTCTCTCTCTCTCTCTCTCTCTCTATTGCGGGCAAACCTCGTGGAGGGCGAAGGTCTCCTGCGCAGCGCCCGCGGGCCCGTTAGACCCGAGGCGGAGGAGCAGAACGGATGGCCTTGCCACGAAGTGGTCCAGAGGGGGAGAGAGAGAGAAGCGGGTGTGCAAGGAGAGCAAGTGTCAGTGGGGCTGTTGCGGGTGAGCATGGCTGGCTTCCGGCCCTCTTCCAGGATATTTCATTCATCTCTCCCTCCGCCCCCTCCCAGTAAGTCTGACAGTGGAACGGATTCCCTCAGAAGGTGAAGGAGTCTCCTTCATGGGAGCTTTTTAAGTAGAGATTGAATGGCCATCTGTCAGGGATTCTTTAGTTGCAATTCCTGCATTGCAGGGGGTTGGGCTAGATGACCCTTGGGGTCCCTCCCAACTTACAATTTGATGATTCCGCCAAGCTTTCTGTCCCCTGCCTCAGCCTCAACAGTCATCCAGTCAGTTCCATGCCCATCTGACATTCTCAGGAGTCCTTAGGCTGCTGTCTCCCCACTCCAAACAGGTTTTGTTTCCCAAAGTTTTCTTGTACTTATGCCAACCTGGGGTCCATCCCCCCCCACCACTTCAAACCTTGTTTGTGGCTGCTGGTGCCATGGAGCGCAAGCCCTTGGAGAACCAGTGTGGTGTAGTGGTTAGAGTGTCAGAGTAGGACCTGGGAAACCAGGGTTCAAATGCTCTTACTTGGCCATGAAGCTCATTGGGTGATGACCTTAAGCCACATGCCCCCTCTCAGCCTAATCTACCTCACAAGGTTGTTGTGGGGATTCAGTGAGGACAGGAAGGTCCATGCATGCCACCTTGAGTCCTTGGAGAAAAAGGTGGGTTATAAAATGCAATAAAACTACTGAGGTCACTGCTAGTATATATATCAACCTTCACCCAACCTGGTGCCCTCCAGATGTTGGATTATTAGGTTACCAAAAGCTGATGTGTATGATTCCAGAAATGAAGTTGTGCCTGAAGTGATTGAAAAATGCTCCACGGCTTCACTACCAACTAACTGCAAGATGCATTTGACAGGTTCCTTATTCATGGAGTCTTCATGAAACAACCCAACCACTTTAGGAAAAGTTATGATTCTAAAATCTGGTTAAATTGGAGCTGGATCACGCTTTGAAGAGTTGTGAACTTTACTAGAAGAACAAAAGACTCAAAGTTGTAAGTCATGATATTGGAAATGGATAGTCAACGTTCACACCTTCCAAAGGAAAGGAAATAGATCTTAATCACACAGTCTCACAATGTTCCTTCCATGATAGGAAAATGCTCTAAAATACTATTGCTGTGGTAATTGACTCATTGCAAAATTCAGCTGGTTTTATAAACAAGACTACGCATCTTAGTCTTGATGCTTACCTGGTGCTTTCCCGCACTTACCCAAATTAGGAAATATTTGGGAGAAATCATGCAGTTCAGAAATAATGAGCCCCACTGACTTATTTTCTATTTTGCCCTCGTTTCCCATAGTATTTGTAATGAATTTTAATAACAAAACAAGTTGCAGGGGGAAAATGTTTTTTTAAATAGAGAAAGTTATCACAGTTGCGATACAACGATACGATTTACGAAGTCAAATATCAAAACACACCAATTCGATGCTGAAACATGATGATGGTTTCCACCGTTCGTCTTACCGCTCGGCCCACTCGCGAACGCGCGGGAAAAGGCTCTCCCGAAGCGACCCGTAAGCGACTCCCAGCGCAAGTCTAAACGTCTATAGCCACTGCCGGGTGGCACCAGCATGACTTCAGCAAGCTTCGCTCATTAAAAGAGGCGCTTTTGCGCAGGCGCAGTAGTCCCTCTTTCTCTCTAGGTGGCGGAAGTGGAGATCCTGACGTGCCCGCCATGAGTAGAGTGGCGGCGGTCGCAGGTCTGGTGGGCTACAGCAGCTCCGACTCGGAAGATGAGAGCGCATCCCCGGGAGCGCAAGGGGAAGGCGGCGAGGCCGGCGGCGCAAGCTCGGTGGAGGGACGTCAAGGCCGCCGCTCTCCCGGCGACAGGTGGGCGTATAAGTTCAACACAGAAAGCCCCCCTTCCCTTTCAGCCGAAAAAGACACGCAGAAAAGGAAGGCGGAGTGGGGAGGGAAAAGGAAAAAGGCAAACTCGGGCACCAGTTCTTAAATATTTTTTGTAAACTGCTTTTAGGTTGTTGTTTTCCCCCCTACAATCGAGCAGTGTATAACTTTTAAGAAATAAATAAATAAAATGGCAGGTTCTTGTAAGGACCATCTAGATTGGAAACAATTCAGAGGCAGCAGGAACGGTTGGGCTGGGTCCTGCTTTCTTTCTCTCTCCCCCTGCCACCCCAGGTTGCTAGACTGGTTTGTGCTGCTGTTGCCCCTTCTTCCTCCTCCCGGCACCTTTCGGTAGATACCTCCCAACAGTTCCATGCACTTCCTGGTGCAATTGGTGCCAACTGCTGTCCTTTAAAGCACCTCAGTTTGGTGTCTGCTCCTCAGTGCCGCCCCTTAGGGTCTCAAGGCAAGGTCTGAGCCTTGCTGCTTTGGGGCCCTTTTGGCAGGAGAAAGCACCAGCTGAGCCAGGGGTCCTCTGCAGAAGCCCCAGCAACTCTGAGGTACCGCCATTCCTTATTCTGTCCCAAAGCTGAGTGGGTTGGGACACAGCCCCATCCTGCTACCCACCAGAGTTTCCCAGAGGTTTGCAACAATTAAAACAATTATTAAAATGTAATTCAGACTGAAATCAACAGCATAGCAATTGAAATAAAGCAGATACAGGGCTGTGGTTAATTCACAAGGCAACAATGTTTTTGCTTCTCCACAAAAAGCAGAGAGTTAAGTATTTAGTTACAGTACTTTCCCTAGAGCAGGAAAAACCCAATTCTAGATACAAATTTGATGTAGGGAGGTGGTCATCTGAAATATTTTTCTGCCCAGTTTTCCTCAAACCTCACTCTTTCTGGGCATGATGGGTTGCTCTGTTTCTCCATGCATTGCAGAGCCATTAGTATCCAGTCACTCAACTTATTTTTGCACTCATCTGAGTGCTGAAGTTGTGGGTAGGGCATGGACTGAAAAACGTGTGCAGTGTCCAGGGGCCAAGAGTCATTTGGCCTGTTTTGCTCCAAATGAAGAGGAGTATTAAAAGGGCTGGGAATTCTCTTTTCTCCCTCTGCCTTGCAGCTCAACAGCTCCTCGCCTTCCTGTGCCAGACAGCGTGCTAAGTATGTTCAGAGATCAGGAGGAGGCAGAGACAGTGGTGGACGACAGCAGCAAGCATGGAGGCCGCCTGAGGACCTTTCCCCATGAGCGAGGCAACTGGGCAACACATGTCTACGTGCCTTGTGAGTGCCCTTCTGCTCTTTGTCCTCTTCTCCGACCCCAGTGTTCCTAGGAAGTCAAACTCTGGAAACACACATCTTTGGGATTCAGCCAGAAATGGTAACTTTTCTCCAAGGAGCAGAGCCCTTCCAGCTGTTTTATCTGTATAGCAGAGAAGTGCCATTCCAATGGGCAAAAGGAGGGAGGTGCCCACAGAGCCACAGTGGCTGACCAGACATCCTTAATAGAACTGTGCTTACTGACACAGAATCATAGAATTGTAGGGTTGGAGGAGACTCAAAGGGTCATCTAATCCAACCCCTGTCAGATGGCCATCCAATCTCTGTTTAAAGACCACAAGTGAAGGACAGTCCACCACCTTCCTAGAGAGTTTGTTCTCCAGTCAAACATCTCTTACAGTCAGAAAGTTCTTCCTGATGTTTAGTTGGAATCTCCTTTCTTTTGTCATTTAAATCCATTGGTTCGGGCCCTCCTCTCTGGAGCAGCAGAAAACGAGCTTGCTCCATTTTCCATAGGACAGCCCTTTAGATATTTGAAGGTGGCTATGGCGCTGTGGGTTAAACCACTGAGCCTTGTTCCTGCCAACCTAGCAGTTCGAAAGCACATCAAAGTGCAAGTAGATAAATAGGTACCGCTCTGGCAGGAAGGCAAACGGCGTTTCCCTGCGCTGCTCTTGTTCGCCAGAAGCGGCTTAGTCATGCTGGCCACATGACCCGGAAGCTTTATGCCAGCTCCCTCAGCCAGTAAAGTGAGATGAGCACCGCAATCCCAGAGTTGGTCACGACTGGACCTAATGGTCAGGGGTCCCTTTACCTTTATCATCTCTCAATCTTTTCTCCAGGCTAAACAAGTCTAAGAGGATAGCTCTTTTCAAACACCTCAATAGAATGCCACAACTGATGTAGAAGGTCCCTGGTTCAATCACCAGCATCTCCTGGTAGGAATGAGCCACTTTCAGTGTAGACAATACTGATCCAGATGGGCTAGTGGTCTGACTCTGTATAAGGCAGCTTCCTTTGTTCCTATTCATAATATGAAGTGGGAGGAGGGAAACCAGATCAGAAGCACCACAGATCATTTAACTACAACAAAGTGTTGCGGTGTAAAGCACTGCTCCAGATATGATCTTGTCCACTCCTATGTCTGCCTCATAGGGACATCACCACCACACACACCTACCTTTCATTAGAACTGACCAACATTCCCCCAGTTACATGGGTGACCCTGAGTCTTGGCAGGAGGCTTAAGCCATATCTATGACACCACACCCTGGGTTTGGCTACAGGCATATCTGCAGTGCCTTTCCAAAACCACCATGGAGCTTTTTCACAGACACCTGTGAGCATGCAGCTCTTCCCTTTTCTGCACAAAAAACCCCATCACTTTCCCCCTACCCCAAAGCTCCTGGAAGCTGCCAGTTTGCTACCTTCCTCCCCACCAACAAAGCACACCTCAAATCATTCCACAGCAAGTGGGCAGTAGCAAATGAGCAGCAAGTGTTGAGGGAGGCCCAGATGCAGACCTCACCTACTCACTCCGTGGGGTCTCTGCTTCTTGCCTTGTTCTCTCCCAAACCAGAACACCAGCTCAATCACACTCTCCAGCTCTTTGTGCTCTCCCCCACCCAATATACAGAATAATGCTCTGCTTCCTCCAGTAGCAGAGGTAATATAGAGCCATCATGGGGTAGACAAAGAGCATCTTTCTCTACCCATCCACAGGTACTGGTTGGTAGTGGCTGTAGGGTAGAGGAGGCCATTGTAATCCACGTTTTACAGAAGAGATTTGAGGCATGGAAAGTATGACTTACTACCAAGTTGCCACCGCAGCTTAGCAGAGATGGACCCATGCACCCACCTGCTCCAATCCTCCACTGTTGTTCTACCGTTCCGTACAGATGAGGCTCAGGAGGACTTCCTCGACCTGCTCCAGCTCCTCCTCCTGCGTGCACGTGCATCCGTGCCATCATTGACGGCTATGGCAGAGTTCCACATCAGCCTTTCTCAGGGTGTGATCCTGCGCCACCACTGGATAAGCCCTGTTGTCCAGTCCCTCAAGGAACACCTGGCTTCCTTCCCCAGGTAAGATGCTTTGGACCCTTAGACCACACCTTCCTCTTGCACTTTGGGCACCACCTCCCCTTGACCCAGCGCATATTCTTAATCCGCACTTCTTCTGTGAGGAGGCAGACAGGGCATTATTGACCCACACCTCTCCCTGTTCACCCCAGAATCATGATGTAGAATGACTCGTGGAACTCACCCACCCTTCCACGTGGTTACTAAATCAGCTGACCTTATTCCACTTGAAAATTTGTGTGCAGTTTTTATACTTTAGAGCAGTCTTTGCTACAGCTTGGTGCCCTCTATATATTCTGGCACTGCCTGGGGCTGATGGGAGTTGTAGTCCAAAACATCTGAATGGCTGTGGCAAGAGCTGTTTTAGAGAACAGCAGCAAAACCTGGATCAGTAAAAGGGAGCAAAGGGAAAGGTAAGTGTGGAGAGCTGTAATTGCTGGAAGAGAGTGACTTAAAGGCTCCAGGGAGGAGCAAATCAGAAAATGCACTCCCCAGCCCCTGGGTTTCAGTATGCCTTACTTCTTCTCCCCTGTCCTCCTTCTCCTCTTCATCTTGCAAAGGAATCAGATGGATTCTTTCCCCATTTCAGGTTCACCTGTAGAGCAGATCGAGTGAAGATTTACACCAATGATCCCAAAAGCAGGTGAGTGAATGGCACTGAGGTTATTCCTCAGAGAGCAATAGGCTGCTTTGCATCATGTCCTCAGGCTGAAATTGCCAACCATCCTGTGGCTTGATTGGCACAAGCAGAATAATCGCACAAGGACAAGGTTGGTAGAGAGGAGGGGGAGGCCAGTGTTTGCCTCAAGTGGGGCAGCATTCTATTAGTGCCCCCTCAGCCCTTTGCCTTCTGGGGCAAAGTGGGCACTCACGTTGAACATTAACATTGAACTGCTCTAAGATTCTGTCATATCTCTCTGCAGGACCTTCATTGGCTTGGAGGTAACTTCTGGGCACTCTCAGCTCTTGGAGTTGGTTTCTGAAGTGGACAGAGTTATGGAGGAATTCAGTCTCCCTTCTTTCTACAAGGTAAGACTTCCACTGTTCTAGGAGGGAGTGGAGTCTGCAGATAGAGGCTGCTGCTGAATGACCACGGCCCTGGAAATAAACAGTTTATTACATTATATATATAATATATATATACAGTTACCAACCGAGTGCCCTCCAAATATTTTGGCCATCAGCCCCAACCAGTATTCCCAAATAAGACTGCAGATCTCATGTGATATGTGTATAAACTAGCTGTGGTAACATAAACTTGTTGAGGAAACCAACCAGCCCACCCAAAGCCTCCCTCTTTGCCCTGGAGTCTAATTTCCATGGAAGATAGAGAAGGGTGCTCAGCTCCTACCAGGAATTCCGGGGTGGTGGCACCTAGCTGGGTTAGTGCAGCTTCTCCAGATTCTTAGCACCTGCTTTTTCCTGGCTTCTGTACAGAATCCCTCATTCCATCTCAGCCTCGCGTGGTGTGTTGGAAACCTTTCTGAAGAACTTGAAAGTTGTCTTCAGGAGTTGCAGGTAACCACCTCGGATGTCATTCACGAGCATAGAGGTTTAAGGAATTAGCTTGCTCAGGGGGCTGAAATAGAGATGTCTGCCTTGGCATTTCTGGAGATACCTTTTCAGTTTGCAGAAGTGCTCAAGGCAACATCTGGTGAGGAAAAGCTTACCTAGGAATTCTTGAGCTTTCCTCAACCTGGAGTTCCACAGAGAAGGTTCTGCAACTATAAAGCTATCTCTACATCTCCCTCTTCTTTAAATCGGCCTTCCCCAACCTTATGTCTTGGACTACAATTCCTGCTGGCTGGGGCTGATGTGAGTGCTGCTCCAAAAAACATCTGGGGAAGGCTGATTTAAATATTGATGGGAGACAGAGCAGGCACACAGGAAGGTTTGTGTAGGAGAATGTGCTCCTTCCTGCACACAGGACCCACACTGTGAAGGGCTCCAAAAGTTAAAACCAGCAGCCTTGAAATGGACCTCAGAACCAATTAGTACAAAAGTAGATGGGCCCAGATGGGAGCACAAAGCCGTAAGAACATTGGAAGAGCTCTGTTGGATCAGGCCAATGGCCAAACTAGTGCAGCATCCTGTTCTCGCAGTGGCCAGCCAGATGTCTCAGTGGGAAACCCTGGAAGCACAAGATCCAAGCACAAGAATGTTCTCCTCTCCTGTGGTTTCCAGAAACTGGTATTCAGAAGTATAAGCCCTCTCCTACCCATATTTGTCACATATTAATACGTCCAGCATGCTGCCTGTTAAATGTTCAGGGGCCAATCAGATTCCTGGGCTCTGCATAATTCCCACCCCTCTCACCTCCTTTGTCTTTTCCAGGAGATTGTGAATAGGTTTGAGGACTCTTCATACCTTGTGCGAATCCCTGGGGCCGAAGTCCGTTGCAAGTCTGGCAAGAAGATCTTCTCCTTCCCTTTACGGTAGGAGCTGGGAGAATAATCCGCAGCAGCCGCCAGCTGAGGATGGACCTTACCTACTTTTTCGCCAGGACACAATGAATGGTCAGAAGCCACAAATGATATTCGTGGCTCAGCAGTAAGATGGTGGTAGCCCCTTGCCCCCACTGCTCATTGTTGAGGGTCTTGCAAGTGATGGGCCTAAGGTGAAGGGTCCAGTGCTACAAAAGAATGCAGAGGATACATTAACAGCCACAGCTTCTTGCCAGGATGATTATTGAGGGAGTTGTGACATGCAAAAGTGCCATTCAGTTTGAGGGCCAGTTGAAAACGATGTGCAGTTTTGAAGTGGACAACAGCTGAGTAGAATCTCTCCTGATCTGGAGGACAACAGAAATTACCCATTAAAAGTTTGAGAGGATTCCTGCCTGCCCTTAAAGCTGATGTCACAAGAGGCATTTTGCTCGAAAGCATCCTTGCTGGTCGGACTGAGCTGTTAGCTAAAAATGAATCAAACGAGAAACAGAAGTACAGATTCCCACCTATATACTGGGGTACGTGGTAGTGCGAGAAGGGGCATCGGGTTTTACCATAGTACAGTGGTGCCTCGCAAGACGAAAAGAATCCATTCCGCGAGTCTCTTCATCTAGCGGTTTTTTCATCTTGCGAAGCAAGCCCATTAGCGGCTTAGCGGATTAGCGCTATTAGTGGCTTAGCGGCTCTTAGCGGATAAGCGGCTTAGTGGCTTAGAAAAAGGGGGGGGAAGGGGGAAAAGGTCGGAAAAACTCGCAAGACATTTTCGTCTTGCAAAGCAAGCCCATAGGGAAATTTGTCTTGCGAAGCACCTCCAAAACGGAAAACCCTTTCGTCTAGCGGGTTTTTTTGTCTTGCGAGGCATTCGTCTTCCGGGGCACCACTGTAGTGTTGTTGTCAATTGGCCAGATAACCACCAGGGGTCAGTGTTGAGTTGGTTTTCCTTACCATCACTTCACAGTCTGCGTCTTAATGGAGGTTTAATTGCCCTGTCTTCCTCCGCATCCCATGCTGGTTGGGGCCGATGGGAATTGTAGTCCTAAATTTCTGGAGGCCACCAGGTTGGTATGGGCTGCATAAAGGGTCTATAAAGGTATCTCTCAGGGAATTCTCAGCTTGCCCAAAAGGCCACCACACCAGAGTTCTGTGGGGTAAAACAGGACAGGTATACCAACTTACAGCTGGTTTAAGAACAGAGTGTAGGAAAAGCAGCCTTGATTTGCGGTAGTGGGGGGTGGGGTGCCAATTGGAGCTGAAAGACGGTATTAAATATTTTTTTATAAGTGTAAATAAATCTGCAAAGGTTTGAATTAAGTTTTGTATTGCTGTTACAATCTGCCTTGGAATTTTCAGTGAGAAACCGTATCAACAGTTTTTAATAAATATAGTTTCCTGTTGTTGGAGCTGCTGTCTATAATGCTCGGGGTAGGCAAATTCCATGCTAGGGATTATTAGGATATGGGCTGAAAATAAGAACATAAGAAGAGCCCTTCTGGATCACGCCAATGGCCCATCTAGTCCTGTTCTCACAGTGGCCAAGCAGATGCCCAACAGGGAGCCTGAAAGCAGGCCCTCAGCACAAGAGCCTTCTCCCCTCAGGTTTCCAGCAACTGGTATTCAGAAGCATTGCTGCCTCAAAGATAGCCAGCATAGTACATGAATCTGTTACATGGGCTACACTTGAATGCTATGTACAGTTCTGGTTGTCATAACTAAAAAAATAAAATTAAAATACATTGTAGAAGGGGTGCAGAAAAATAACCCAAGCAACCAATTAGTTAGAGTACTTTCATAAGGAGGAAAAGCTAAAGGGTTTAAGGTTTTATTTTAGCTGGGAGAGGGGGGCTTGTGCAAGGAAGGGGAATACAATGAAGGTTTATAAAACTATGCAACATATCCAAAAAATATTCTCCCTTATAGTATTATAAGGTGGGCCCACTTAATGAGATAGATTGGCAGTGGATTCAGGACAGATTTAAAGTCTTGCCTCAGCCTTCCCTTACCTAGTGCCCTCAGATGTTTTGGACTACAATTCCCACAAGCCCCAGCCAGCATAGCTAATGGGAGTTGTAGTCCAAAACATCCAGAGGGCACCAGGCTAAAGAAGGCTGTACCACTACGTACAATACATAGTTTATAGAGTTTGCTCCCACGAGTTGTAATAATGGGGCTGTAAAGGAGCATTTAACAAATATTTGGACAGCAATTGATAAAGCTGCTTCATTATTATTCATTTATGAACCACCTTTTTCATCTGCACATGTATCAAAGCAATTGAGAAAAACACACACATTAAAAATGCTTTTAAAAAGTTTTTTAAAACAGTACAAAAATAAAATACAAAATGAGCACCTAAGACTCTTCTCCTCCAGCTGGAAAAGCTTGTCAAAACAGAAGATTCCTTCAGTTGTTTCCAGAAGCACAGAAGTGAGCGCCTGTTGTATCTCGACAGGAATGCTGTTGCATAAAACAGGTGCAGCCAGGCTGAGAGCCCTGCTCCAAACCACTATGCAGTGGACTTCTGATGTTTGGGGGGCTTGAAAGGAGAAGCTCTCCTCCAGACCACAGTGACCCACCAGGCATATAAGAGGCAAGGCAGTTCTCTCAAGTGTCAATTGAGGCTAATAACCTACCCAGCTCAGTATTGTCTATAGGCCACTGACTCTCTGGGGCTTCAGTCAGGAGTGTTACCTAGCCCACCTAGAGATGCAAGAGTGGAACCTGGCCTTTTCTACAAGTAGAGCATCAACTTTGTCCCTGAGCTATGCCCTCCTCCTTGCTATGGGTATGTGCTGAAGGTCCGGCGTCACAGGAAGAGTTCCTCTGAATACACGTTGCGAGAAGCAGCTGTCATCTTCTGTGTCCTGCTTATTGGTTGCCTGGAAACACCTCTATGAGAAAAAGATGGTGCCGACCTTAATGCACTTCTGGTCAGATTGTGTTAGGGATGCCATCTCTTTTGGCAGAAAATGCAATAAACCAAAGCCAAAGCTGATTCCCAATTGATAAAAACAAGAATACCTAATTTTGTCACCCAACCGAGAAAGGTTCTTAACTATGCACTGACAGTTGCTTCTGAACTCTTGTTTACCAGGGAAGAGGCAAAGTCCTGATCAACGTCACAAAGTAAGCAAAAGGGCAGGAGTTAAAATACGAATTCAATTTGCACTGGGAGTTGCTCTTGCCAGGCCAGTTCTATTGCCCACTGTGGCCCTTCTCCACCAATCATCGTTTAGGAATAGCCTCTGCCAACCTGGCACCCTCCAGAAGTTATGGACTGCTGATGGGAATTGTAGTCCATCTGGAGGTTACCAGGTTGGCAAAGGCCAAACCTTTTCTGCAAGTTATTCGGTTTTGCATTGAACAGAATTTCCTAGCTGTTCTTAATAACAGCCCATATCCTCTTCTCTGTTTGGAAGAAATCTCACTCTCTTCAGTGAAATTTTACTTCTGAACTGGTGTCTAATTAAGGCCACAGTTGCTGAGCAGCCAAATATTAAAAGGTAAAGGGACCCCTGACCATTAGGTCCAGTTGTGGCCGACTCTGGGGTTGTGGCGCTCATCTCGCTTTATTGGCCCAGGGAACTGGGAAGGTGCTAACTGGCAACAAATCCACAACTTATGGATTACCCTGGTCCTGGTGAGACTGGGTAGAAAAGTGCCAAAACCAGACAGGGAGCTTTTTGGGATGGGTGGCGGATGCTTTTCTAGCCTTTAAGCTGCTCCACATTCAAGGTGAACTTGTGCAATTTCAAGAGTGGGGTGGGGCAGGTGAAGAGAAGCTGTTTTGAATGTAGAACATGAAAGTTGCTAAGGCAGTAATTCTTTGCACGCTTCCTTGGAAGTGAGCCCTTTTGGACTCAGCAGGCTTTACCCTCTGAGTAAACATGGTTAGGCTGGGCATTGCACCTGTCGCTTCTGCCCTTGCCTTTTGAGGGAAAGTTTCATTATAACAATATAAATAAATGATTCCATAGAACGGTGCTGAGTGTAAGTCTTGACATCTAAATAGCGATAACTTTGATCAAGTGCGGGGAAATATCTTAGAATCATAGAATGGTTGAATTGGAAGGGACCCCGCGGGTCATTTAGTCCAAGGCAGGAATATGCTACTGTCCCATACGGGGATCGAACTTGCAACCTTCGCGTTATCAGCACCATGTGCTCACCAAGTGAGCTATCCTCTGCTCGTCTCAGTCCTCCCGCCGCTTCCGAGGCTTTTGGGACCCTGCCGAATCCTAAGTAAGCAAACGCACAGGGACCCCGCCTCCCATGCCTGAAACAGCTCCAAGCGTGGACTGGGAGCCCAGACGGCCAAGCCGCCGCCTCGTTCCGGTTTGAGCCTGGAGGCGTGGGGCTGCTTAGCTGCCCGTCCCTCGGGGGCCTTCCGGACTGGCTCCTGGGCTTGAGGGGCGGTCAGTGAGTCGGCTGGCCGTTAGGCGGCGGCCGCCACAAGCCCAGCCCAGCGCAGGGCGCGACGGGGCGGGCGGGCGGCGCTTGGAGCATTCCGCTGAGCCAGCCGGGCGAGGGAGCGGCGAGCAGACGGGACGGGCGCAGCGCCGAGGCTGGAGCGCCAGCCCGCCACACAAAGGCGATGGCCGAGGCGCGGCGGCGACGGCGACAACAGCAGAGGCGGGCGGGAGACAAGTAGCGAAGGGGGCCTGGCTAGGCCCGGGGCGAGGACGGCGGCGGCGGCTCGTGCTGTGGACCGAGAGAGGAGCGTCCAGTATGGGAGGCGGAGGCTGCCCGCAGCCCTCGCTGCTGCTGCTGCTGCTGCTGGGGGTTCTGCTGCTGCTGCTGCGGGCCTCGGCGGGGCCGGTCCCGGGCGAAGTGGACGCCGAGGTAGGTCCCCCGCTCTGCTGCGCTTCTTGTTGCGTCTTGGCCAGGCAGGCCGCCCGGGCAAGGTCTCCCGCCTGCCCGCCGGCCGAACAAAAGAGCGGCGCTCCGGGGGGAAGGGGCGGACTGGGCCCGCGGGAGGCGTCCAGGAGGTGGCGGCGGCAGCCCCCCTGCCTTGCGCTCTCCAGACGGCCACCTGCGCCCCGGGCACCAGCCTGGAGAGCGCAGGTAGTCGGTGGGGCAACGTCGCATCGCGCCACGTGGGGGCCCCAGGCTGCTCCCGCCCCACTGCCCGGGTACAAATAGGGGGAAAGCGAGTCTGGCCTTGGAACAAGCAACTCGTGGGAAGAGGAGCGCTCAGTTCTTCTTCTTGTCTGTTTCGGCTTGGGGCTTGATGGCCTGACAGGTGCCCAGCTATGCCCAAATTATGTGGGGTTGAGGGGTGCTGGGGTCGCCTTTTATTTTGCTCTTAAGCTTTGGAGAGCTTTGATCCAAGACTGGAAGAGGGAGCTTTCTTGGCAAAGTCCAAGTGTAAAGGGCAGAGGAGAGCCCTGGGTTCTAGATCAACTCAGGACCCAGGCCCTGCTTTGGCTGGGCTGCCACCGTCTTCCGGACAGCCTTTGCCAAGTTGGTACCATCCTGATGCTTTGGGCTGCAGCCCCAGCCAGCACAGGCAAAGGTCGGGGATGGTGGCAATTGTGATCCAAAATATCTGGTGGGCACCAGGTTGGTGAAGGCTGCTGGGAACCTCAACATGACCTCTGCTTTCCAGAATGACTGTTCACAAAAAAGGGGGGGGGAGGATACCAAAGGGGTTCTTGTCAAAAGATTGCAAACTTCTCATCCTGGTTAGTTTTGTCCTCACCCACCTGGACATGAGTGGCAGAGGTTGGCAGCCCCAGGACCTGGGCTAGAGCAGCAAGGACAGGTGAATGCCTGCAGTGGCACCACCCAGCACAGTCAGGAAAGTGCAGGGAAGCCCAAAACACCTTCCTGGGGGGAATTAAATAGGGGGTGGGAAGAGCTTTGGGCTGCAGCTCTAAAAACAGGCACAGTTGGCAGCAGATGCCCTTGAATCAGTGGCTGGGAGGACCTCCTGTCTCAGAGGAGATGTGCATCAGGGAGCCCAGTGGTCTATGTGTTCACAGGCTGCTGCAGCAACAGCACACACACCTGCCATGAGTAGTTGTGGTGTCTGTGTTTGCATTTAGTGAGGTGGTGAAGCATTTTCAGCAGAGCCTTCTCTTGCTAAGTTACAACTTGCATGTTATCAGTGCCAAGACCGGATTTCTATTCTAATAATTCAATTGGATTTTTTAAAAATGCTGTCTTCACAACCTGTGAGAGCAATACAAGCCAAGGTCTTCTCTCCGCCCCCCCCCCCACCAGAGGTGAGAGAACTTTGCAGGAGGCTTTGGGTATGTTAGAGAGCAGCTGGCTCAGTAATAAGGAAGTAGTTGCTTTCCTGCAAGGCAAAATGTACAGAGACGTGAGTGAGAACTTAGGCTGACTTTGAAGGAATGGTGCAAGGCGGCAAATGTGAAGTCTGCCTATGCCAACCTGGTGCCCTGCAGCTCCCATCAGCATGGTGTGTTGGGTGGGGCTGATGGGAGTTGTAGTCAGTCCAGCAACATCTTGAGGGCACAGGTTGGGGGTCGCTGTATTGTCTTAAAAGGGCAAGTTTCCCAAAATTTATTGTCACTGGACATGGGGAGGTCACAGAGTTTGAAAGAATCTTGGTCTCGGCACTGATGGGGACGGTGCAGCTTGAGGGAAACTTGGATTAGCAAGGCTCTTGGGCTCATTGTCAAGGAAACAATGCTTTAAACAGGCATAGGCAAACTCTGCCCTCCAGATGTTTTGGGACTACAACTCCCGTCATCCCTAGCTAACAGGACCAGTGGTCAGGAATGATGGGAGTTGTAGTCCTAAAGCTTCTGGAGTGCAGTGTTTGCCTATGCCTGGCTTAAAACCATATTTTGCTGGCATCTTACATCAGTTTAATTGCCTTGCCTCTCCTGGTCATCTTCACAGACTTGCTGATTTGTTGGACAAGGAAAGGGCACATACTCCCACCTTGATAGCCCTCTCTGTGGTGTAGTGGTTAGAGTGTCAGACTAGGACCTGAGAGTCCAGGGTTCAAATCCCACTCAGATGTGAAGTCACTTGGTGACCTTGCCTCTCAGCCTAACCTATCTCACAGGGTTGTTGTGATGGTTAAATGAGATGGGGGAAGAACCATGTACGCCAGCTTCAGCTCCTTGGAGAAGAAGGTGGGATATAAATGTAATTAAATAAATGGTGGAATTGCCCTAAAGTGACAATTTTCAGGAGTCACGGGTTGAAGAAGTCCAATATATTACTCACCAAGAAACACTAGCAATTCCCACCCGGGTGATTTTGAACATCTGGGATAGCTGAAATTTGGATTATAAAAATAATATGCTACTTGCTAATGGCAGCAACTAACCATCACACACTTTGGAAAGTACACAGATAAACCGACGGTGGAAATTTGGTATGTAAACTTCATCTGCACAAAGGGCTGTCAAGAAAAGGGTCTTTTACCCAGTCTCATTTGACTTTATTAAATATATAAATTATAGAGCAGAGGAAACAAATATACCAGCAGAAACATGCAAATTTATGGAGCCTGTGATAGCTAAAAGACATGACAATGGAGATCAGTGACCAGGATCTTGGGAACTCTGTGTTGTACACTGTAGACTTGTAGAGCTCTTGTTTAATATTTTATTTATTTTTACTTACCCTTGTTGTAATTCTGGAGATTTCTTTCATGCAGTTGTTATTGGCAAATTGTAGCCTTGTCTTTACAAAATTAGTAATGATTAATCTTAAAAAGTGAATTAATCTTAATTCACGTTTTTTTTCTCGTGCTTCTCATGTATGACTAATACTAAATGGATTCTGTTATTGTTTGGTTGTTTTCTTTGTATGATTGTTATTAATATATTTATTCTGCATTATTGATAGTAAAGCATATTTTAAAAACCCAGTTTAACTAGGGATGATGGGGGACCAAGTCAAGGAATGGGGGTCCTCCACATGTAACAAGGCGTCTGCTGCACTACTTCCAACCTGATGAAAATCTGTTGTCTGCCTCCACCTTATGATTCTGTGCTTCAGAGTGTGCGGGTCAACAAGACTACCAGCTGCTCATTCACTAGACAATTGTCCTATTCAGGAGTTGGCTGAGAAGCCGACCCACTCACAAGATTTGTTGCTAGCTGGAACGTCCCACATGGAATAAGGGCACCTCAGACTGAGCTGATCTGTCCAGGGGTGGGGATCTGCCTCTTGGGCCAAATTGGACAGGTGGGCAGGGCCACACCCTGCCAATCACACAATGCCATTATGGTGCTTAATAGTCTTGCCTTTTGCAAAAGGGCTATGTGAAGCAGCTCTGGTAGCTAGAGGGGGGAGGCCGGAGCTGTCTGAAAGGGGCTTTCCCTTTGCAAAGGTGTCATTTGGAGCAGTGGGTGGGTGTCAGCAGGGTATGGGGGAGTTCCACACAATTCCACAAGTACCACCACCAACCCTTTTCAAGTAGAAGGACAAAGGGCTTTATTCCTAGCTCATCAGATGATGAACAGGGATTAAATCCTGATACCTAGGCTGCAAAATCCTGTTCTTAGATGAGGCAGGATTTTACCCTGTCCTCCTGCCCATCAGCTGACACCACTAATGGGGAAAATGGCTTCGTGGGCCAAAATTGGCCTGCAGGCTAAAGGCCATTCCTGTTTCATGAATAGTCTTGGTTGCCAGCCTGAGAAATGTGTTCATGCAGCAGGGCCTTCTCCCTTCAATTTCTAGTCTGAAAATGGGGGCCACCACCTAATAACGGCTACATATTAATTTGTAGAAAGTTTGCCAGTGTGACAGTAGGGCTTAAACTGGAGGTCCAGGGTTTTAACTCTTGCATGGGCACACAGGAAGGGTTCTTTTATTTTATTTTAAGGAATTGTCTGACACAAAATACATTGAAAGTTGCTTTACTTTTGGAGTGCTTGACAATACCCCACATAAGGAAGGCTTAGGCGTTATAAAGCAGAAAGGAAATATTCCAGCTGTGTGATTGCAGGTGGTGTGGCTTTCTGCACACTGATGACAGGGCTCCTCTTCACTTGCAGGGCTGGTTACAGTTCTATGGCTACCTTCCGCAGTCGAACCGCCAGATGTCCACCCTGCGCTCAGCTCAGACCCTCTCCTCAGCCCTCTCTGAGATGCAGAGCTTCTATGGCATCCCTGTGACAGGCATTCTGGATGAAGAGACAAAAGCGTAAGTTTAGGTCTTCCTCCTGCAGGTCACCTGTGATGGGAAGAGGCATTTCTCCTTCTTGGAGAAGTGAGGCAAGGCAAGGGGAACTCCAGGAGGATACAATGGGTGTTGTGAAGGACACTCCTTCCTGCTGCCAGCTCAGCCCTCTCTTCCACCATCTTTTTGCCACTGATCTTTCTGTTAGATGGGAGTTTCCTCCCTCTCTCCCCATCCTTCCAAGCACCCAGTTGCTCACCTTAGCACTTTGCAAGAGCAAGGCAAGTGGAGATGGGGGCGACTTCCTTCAGCTTTTAATGTGGGAATTCCTGAATTCATATCTGCAAGAGAATCACTTTTGAGCAAGTGGACATGGGTGCTGGCTCTTGGTGTCCTGTGTAACAAGGCTTGACTGTCGCTTGCAGGTGGATGAAGCGGCCCCGCTGCGGTGTCGCCGACAAGATTGGGGCTCAAGTCAAGGCCAACATGCGGCGGAAACGCTATGCACTGACTGGGCGGAGGTGGAGCCAGGCTCACCTGAGCTTCAGGTACGTTCCACAGCTGCTGAGGCATGAAGCAGGACTGTTTGGGGAAGGAACCTTTGGTGGGGGGCAGGAACTGGCTGTAGAGTTGACAGAAGCATGAAGACTTTGCAAATGTCTTTGTGCTTTAAAATGTGCATGATGCAATTTTGCAGAAATACGCTTGATAATCATCTTTAGATTGCAGAGTCTGGAGTTACAGAATTCAAAACGCTTTGAGAAACAAAGGAGAGATGGGCAGCATTAGGAGGGGCAAAGTGGAAGATGGGGAGGGAGCATAATTCAGAGGCCCCACCCCTTGCTGACTTTTCTACGCCGCCATAAAGACTAGCAATATCTCTGAAGAACAGGAAGCTGAAGTTAGCCTAGGAAGTTTTACCTTGCATTTTGCACTGGGTACTGCATGGCATTCATATGGATTATGCTGCGAGTGGACAGAGAGTTCCCTCATTTGGTCCCTGCTGCTTTTCCAGAGATGCCTAGAATATCTGGGTCTGGATCCTGCAGGAGGGGGGCGGAAAGCATTCTCCCTATAGATTGTCTAGGACATTAAAGGCTGACCAGTTTTTTGTGACCTGAGCCTCTGTAGGAAACAGCCTGCCTTGTCAGCTGTGCCACATACGCTGGGCACGAAGGTGGTGGTGGCAGCAGTGATATATAAACCCACATGTGGGTTGAGGTAGAGTGGAGGAAAAAAAAACCCCAGGTGAGACCTCGAGATCAAATGCAAAGTTGCCTCTTCTTAGCAAAAGGGTGACCTGCCCAGATGTGCACTCAACACACCCTCTCCTCCTCTGCCTGCTTGCGTTTTCTGGAGCACCAAAGCCTCGGCAATCACAATTTGAAACAGGGGCCAGTTGCTTCTGTGAGCAGGGCAGTCCACTCTCCATTCATTCTTGCTGTAAGCCTCTGTGAAATTCATCTGCCAGTCTTTGCCTTTCCGCTACACCTGCCTTTCAGTAACTTTTGGCTGGTGTGCCTCTTTGCTGCTGAAGGGCTCCTTGGGACTAAAAGGCACGTGGCGTTGCCGCTGTGGGGAAGACTTGCCTTGCATGGTTCCCGCTTCCAGTAATGCCCATCCTTCTGTGTTCCCAGCATCCAGAACTACACAGAGAAGTTGGGGCTCTATTACTCTTACGATGCCGTCCGCCGAGCCTTCCAGGTGTGGGAACGAGTGACGCCCCTCATCTTCCAGGAGATCCCATACGATGAAATCCGGCACAAGAGGAGGAAGGAAGCAGACATCATGGTGCTCTTTGCCTCTGGATTCCATGGGGACAGCTCCCCCTTTGATGGCACCGGGGGCTTTCTGGCACATGCATACTTCCCGGGTCCCGGTATGGGAGGAGATGCGCACTTTGACTTGGATGAGCCCTGGACCCTTGAGAATGCCGACGTGTCTGGTAAGGAAGAATCTCGGGCCTGAGAAGGATGTAAGGAAGGAGTGCTCTTCTTGCCATGGGCAAAGGGATCTGACGTTGACATTGGCCTGGAAAACCAGGAACCTCAGCTGGGCCCTGCCTAGTAGTTGGCCATGGGTGGGGTTGGCTGGGATTCCTCTTCCACGTCAGCCTAATAAGCAGTGGAATCGAGGGGAAGTGTTTCTTGTCCAGTGCGGAAGTGAGTGGAGCTGGGGAATGATCCTTCCCTGTTGTCAACAGGGAACAACCTCTTCCTGGTGGCCGTCCATGAGCTGGGGCATTCCTTGGGCCTGGAGCATTCCAACAACCCCAGCGCCATCATGGCTCCTTTCTATCAGTGGATGGACACAGAAAACTTCCAGCTGCCAGATGACGACCTTCGTGGCATCCAGCAGCTCTATGGTGAGTGCCAGGCAAACAAGGTGTGTGTGTGTGTGTGTGTGTGTGTGTGTGTTTGTATGTTTCGGGACTGACCATCAGCTGTCATATGCATGTAAACAAGAATGCAAGATTGGCTTGAGCCTTAGACAGATGCTGTGTTATCTTCCCCTTTGTTTGGCAGCTTCTTCATTCATCAGCCAGCCAATATATTAAGCTCTGCAGGGCCAGGCAGTGATCTGAGATTGGGCCTTTTCTGTGGTGGTGCCTTGGCTCTGGAATTCCCTTCCTGCTGAGAAGTGATTGCTGCCATCTTTGGCTAGCTTTTGACATCAGTTAAAAATATGTTTATTTCCCCAGGGCTTTTGGGGGAAGAATTGACCTGACACTGAGCTAGTTGATTGTCTGATGTGACTTCTGTTGGGGGTTCACTTCATGTCAAGTTATAGATTACCTGTGAATTGTGTATTTTGAAATATTTTAACAGTTCTGATTGTGTTTTTATATATTTTAGTACTTTTTTAAAGTCATGCTCAGCTCCTATACCAGATGAAGGGCTGGAAGTTGCAATAAACAAAACCCTCTCCCTCTTTTCTTCCTCCTGCCCCACCAACTCAGGTCCTCCAGGGGGACAGCCTCAGCCCACCAAACCCCTCCCTACTGTGGTACCCAGAAAGCCAGGTCCCAAGCCTCCTAGACCACCCCCTCCTGGCAAACCAGCCCAGCCCCCCAGCCCAGGCAACCCAGACCAGTACGGCCCAAACATCTGCGACGGGGATTTTGATACAGTGACGATGCTCCGTGGGGAGATGTTTGTGTTCAAGGTACCTGTAGCTTCCTCTGTCCTGCCTCCATGGTTTCTCTCCGCAGTTACCAGAGCGATGCTTCAAGATGAGAGTCTGGCTTGTGCAATGGGGTGTTGAGGGGAGCTCAGGAATAACTGGGCCCCGAATTCCAGATTTTGTGACTTGTTCAAGTGTCCTAGACCCCTTCCCTCCTCTTGTCCTAGAGCTGGAGCTCCTAGGCCTGGAGCTCTTGAAGTGGGCAGCAAGCAGTGGGATATGAGCCTCATTTGCCATGATGATGGGTGGCACCTACCTGTGGGCGAACCTGTGAATAGGAGAAGGGTGTGGGTGTCATGCCCTAGGACCAGAATCAGCAGGCCTGAGCTTCCTTTCCCCAGGGCAGGGGGGAGGCTGTAGAAAGTACTTGATTCGCATGCCAGAGGTTCCAGGTTCACTGCTCCTCATTTCCATATGCCTGAAACCTTGGGGATGGACACTGCCAGCCATTTTAGACAGTACTGAGCTGGATGGGCCACTGGGCCTGACTTGGTGTTAAGCAGCTCCCTGTGTTTTTTTATCTAGGGTCGCTGGTTTTGGCGGGTTCGTCATAACCGGGTGCTGGACAACTACCCCATGCCCATTGGGCACTTCTGGAGGGGCCTCCCTGGGAACATCGATGCTGCATATGAGAGGCAAGACGGGCGGTTTGCCTTCTTTAGAGGTGAGAGAAGTTTAAAGCAAAGGCCCCGTAGAGGGTCTCCTGAGTTTTCTGTAGAGACAGGAGAAATGTCCTGTGTGTCTTCTCCTCCCTCTCCTTCCCACTCCAAAGTGCCCCTGTGGGTTTTCCTGACAGACTCCTTTCTCTTCTCCTTGCTGTGGGGCGAGCAGAAGGATGGTGGGCGTTTCATGGGCACCCCTCAGAAAGTCCATGTGTTGTGTTTTACCTCAGGGCCTGGAGTTCAGCCCAAAGAGCTGTTCTTAAAACTCCCTCCTGTGCTCTTTAGGGTGGGTGGGGAAGCTGAGTGTTGTGTTCTGGCCCCCTCTGTATTACCATTATCATCATTCATATAACTAATCACCCACCCTTCAGCCTAAGGTCCCAGGGCAGGTTGCCAGCATTAAAGCACATTATTGAAAAACAGTTTGAAACAACTGACAATTACAGAAATCAGGTTGGTCCAAACGATATGCACTTCAAGTGTGAAAAACCAGGATTAAAAAGTAGCGTAAACAAACAGACGCCTGCACTCAGCACTGAAACCAGCAACCTGACCCACCCACCCCATCCTGCCCCATGCAGATTATTGAGGTGGAATAGGCAGGACTTGATAGATGCCATATGGAGGTGGGGGGGGGGGGTTTCCCCACAAGAAAGACAGGCTTCTTGTGTGCTTCATGGCCCAGCCTCTGCCTAATTTTCTTTTCTGCCCTTCCTCCAGGGGATCAGTACTGGCTTTTCCGTGAGGCAAATTTGGAAGCGGGTTACCCGCAACCCCTGACCAGCTACGGACAGGGCATTCCTTACGACAAGATGGACGCAGCCATCTGGTGGGAGCCTACAGGGCACACCTTCTTCTTCAGAGGGGACAGGTGGGTAGCTGGCATGTGAAAGGCGGCAGCAGGGCTTTTTCCCCAGCCAGAACTCACCAGAACTCAGTTCCGGCACCTCTCAGCCCAGCACCGTTGTCATTATAAGAGAACAAGGGAGGCATTCTTGGTGAGTTTTTCTAATAGCACTTGGTGGCAGGATCTTCAGATGGCTGGAGAATCCCTAGATTTTTGCCTCCTAACCTTCCCAGGGGTTGAGGAATTTACCAAAGGTGTGGGCAGGGTCTGTAAAGAGGTCTCCAATTCAGGGACAACGTTCCCCCCCTGCCCTTTAAGACTAGCACTTGATAAAGAAGTATGGACGGTGAATGGTGAAAGAAGGGCCAGTGATTCACATTTCTGCATTGCAGGGGGGGGGGTTGGACTAGATGATCCTCAGGGGTCCAACTCTATGATTCTATGATGCTAGGTACTGGCGCTTTGATGAGGAGAGCCATTCTGTGGATCCAGGATACCCAAGGAAGATCAGCGTATGGGCCGGAATCCCTCATGCCCCCAAGGGAGCCTTCTTAAGTTCTGATGCCAGTAAGTAGAAAAGGATTCTGACCTGGCAAGACAAATGTGGACTCTTGGTATAGCGAGCAGAGTAGCAGCTTGAGGAGCAGGTTGCTTAAGTTATGAACGCTAATAATGAATATTTCGTTAGTGCTGTTGGAAGCAGGAGACCAGAGAGGAGAAAGACGGGCATTAGGTCACAGGATATCGGGGACTACAATTCCCATCAGCTCATGTTCAGGAATGATGGGAATTGTGGTGCCCTTTACAGATTTGCGATCCTTGCATTAGATGTTACAGGGAAGAGCAAAGCTTGTTCTTCCATCTGGGCTGAAGATGATGCTGAAAAGAGACCCACATCTAAACCCTTTGTGAGGAAGGGGGGAGAAGAAAGAGATCCGCAAAATAACTTTTTTTGTAAACCACTTTCAGGTTTTCTTACAGTCAAGGAGTATATAAACGTTGTTAAAATAAAAGAACTTTTTAGAGCTACCTGCTAAACTAAAAACTAGCAAGTTGGCATTCAAATGTGGAAATGCCAGTCTTGTAGCAACAATATGCAGCTTGTTGAGGTCTGCTTCCTTACTCCATGGGAGGATAGTTGATAACCCTATTTGCAGGTCACCCAGTAAGTCATGCCTCTGAAGGAGCCTTTCACTCCTCCTTACTCTCACGCAGAGCGAGGAACGAGACATCATCGCCGGCTTCACATCATGTTTCAATTAGGGATTGTGGTTTTTTCTGCTCCCGAGAAACCACGGCCAGTTAACCAAGAAGAAAACTTGGCTTCAGATTGTGGTTTGTTGGGCGTGAAACAAAACTCATGATCCTTGTTCGAAGCCGGGGGGGCAGGGGGGCTTCTTTCCTCTTTGTGTAACCTGAGAGGAGGAAAAGAACAGGTCCTCTCAGGTGTATCCTTGGTGAGCCAAATTACTTTTGATTTCTTTTTGCTGCCATTGCCCAAACTGGGAGTTTTGGGAAGCTAGAACAATTTGCTTAGGGAGAGGGCACAGATCAGGCCCCCTAAGTTGGAATAAGCTACCCTACACTCCATGATTTAGCTGTGGTTTACTATGAGGTGTGAACTGAGTCAGTGTAAAGCCAGCTCCTTAAAAATGACCCAAGGAGTTCTTGAGAGCTACTGGCCCATCTGCTTGAATTATGTCCCCCATGTGGACTGTAAAGCATGATCACAGCAGCAAAGCTCTGCTGAGGAATGAATGAATTGTTTTTTTCACCATGGAGCTAACTGAACAGTAAAGTCCTGCAAGAATCTGTATTAGGACCAATAGGGTTAAATATATTTATTGATAATCCAGAGTCAGGGAATGATACGGTGATTTAGTTCGCAAAGGGCTTCAAATAATTCATAACAGTGGAAGCCAATGCTTAATGATACAAGCAGCTAAGAATACACCAGAATATCATTATTTATTTATTTTCTTTCATTCATTTAAAAGCATTTTATATACAACTTGATATTTCAAAAATATCTAGGTGGTTTTATAGTCTAAAAATAAACAATATATCACAAAAACAAAACCGGTTAGAGAGTAATATAAATACGTATAAAGTCAATATAAAAGTGGATTAAGCAGGAATTCGGAAAAAGCAAACACATAAAGCAGATCTTAAGAGTCAGAGAAAGCCTGGGCAAAAAGAGAACATGAAAAAGCTGTGAGCCATGGAAAGGGACCCCAACTAACAGTGCCTACCACCTCCTGTTTTCCAGCCTACACTTACTTCTACAAAGGCAGAATGTACTGGAAGTTTGACAATGAGCGGCTGAAAACAGAACCCGGGTACCCCAAGTCGATCCTGCGGGACTTCATGGGATGCCACGACGAGGTGGCAACAAACCCCGACCCTGGTCGCAGGTGGCCTGATGTGGGCAAGCCTCCCTCCCGCCCCGATGGCCCGGAGCAGGACAAGGAAGAGGAGGTGGTGGTGGATGAGGAAGACAATGTCATGGACACTCACCCTGCAGAGAAGGACAAGGAAGCCGAAGCTGAGGACGATTATAGTGATGGCGTGGGAGGCGGCCGGGAGCAGGGTCCTGGCCATGGCAGCGATGTGGACATCGTGGTGCACATTAACGATTACCCCCTGACCATGAGCATCATCATGGTGACGCTGCTGCTCCTGCTCCTGCTCTGCATCCTGGGCCTCGTCTACGTCATTGTGCAGCTGCAGCGGAAGGGCACCCCACGCATGCTGCTCTACTGCAAGCGCTCCCTGCAGGACTGGGTCTGAAGCCACAGCTGACCTGGCTGCTGCTACTGCTGCTGCTGCTTCCGCACCACCTCCAAGCTCCATCAAGAGCTTTGGAGCACAGGACAGGTGGGGAAACTGCCTTGTCTTCCCCCGGGCATCTCTGGAGGAGAAGCTCTTGAAGTCTCTGGGCTCGTCTGGACCACGGCTCCCAGCAGAGTCTTTTCACAGGAAGGTCCCCCATCCCTACCTTTGTGCCTCAGCCTTGGATACCCCGCCTCCCCCCAGGCATGGGCAGGGGGAGGGTGTGTGACTGACCTCCCCTGTTTGATTGGCCTGCCCGAGTGACGGACAGCCCTTTGGAAAGGGTGCGGCATGTGGCCTTCTCTTAACCTGTGGGTCTCGTCCCCCCCTCGTCTACCTAATACACGCATGGCAGTCCAGGCCTGTTTGCAGTCTGAAGGAGGGGGCCCTGCTTCCCCAATTTGTGTCTGTGCCACCCCTGCTGTGCATGTACTCCAGAAACTGTGACCTGATGCCCCCCGCCCCCTTGGGGGTGGGAGAGACACTTCATTGCCTGCCAGGGCAAGTTGCTGAGTCCTCCCCCATCCCCAGCCAATGGGCTGCCCTGGACAGGTTGGTGTGCCCATGGATATCTGCAGATGTGTTCTTCCTTGGGCTCAGTAACCGACATCCTGAAAACCTTGACTTTTATTTTCAAAGGTGCTTCCCATCCCACCCTGCCTCTTCATTTGCAGAGCAAAACGTGGGAAACTTTTCTACTGTAATTGCCAGAGCTACTACTGCTGTGAGGAGATTGCGCAGGAATATTTGGAGAAGGGACTGTTTGGGTGCCCTGTGTGTGTGCATGTCTGTGTGACTGTCTCCTTCCCACTATGTGACTACTGCTCCTTACCTACCTCTCCCCCCGCATTTCCTACTTCTCTTTGTTCCCATTGCCCTGGTCTTTGCTGCATATCTTGGAAGCAGACTCTGCTGGGTGGAATAGCCTTGATGCAGACATAGCCCTGGGGTTTGGGTTCCTGGGCTGCCTTGGAGGCTGTTGGGGGTGTTGTGCTGTAACTGTGAATGAGGAGTGACCACGTGGCTTGATTTCTGAGGCCCCCCTGTATCACTTTGGAGTAGGCGATGATTCAGCTCCTCAGAGGAGGGACCTGAGCTGGTGTAAGGATAACCCCTGGGCTTTGGAAGGCTGAGGACCAGTTTGTCCACGGAATATATCCTCTCTCCCAAGGAAGGTGGAGATGTACACTCACCTTGCGTGAACTGAGTGCATGAGACATTCGCACAGGCAGTTCACCTGAAAAATTGGCCACGGAAATTGCGCAAGTGTGCATTTTCCTGAAAGCGGGAGATGCAAGGAGGATGGCTTTACTAAACCTATGCAGGGTTGCAGAACTCGGCTCAAGGCCATGAGAGATTTATGTTGAGATCAGTTGGGCACTAGGGCTGCTGTCCTAACAGGTTTTGTTCTTTCCAAAGAGACTCTGCAACCACTCCTTGCAACACAGCTATAGTTCCCTTGGTCTCTCAAGATGCACTTCCAAGCAGCCCCAATGTTTGAGGGGGAGCCTGCCCCCTTCCTCTTTGGCCACTCTCTTGCCTCAGAGTTTCTGCCTCCAACTACCAACCGCCTTGCGTTACAACAGGCAAAAGAAGCAAAGTTGCATTGATTTACATAGATTTCTGTGACTTCCAAGTGCCTTCACATAGCATTTTGGGGTGTATTTCTTTGGACTGTAAATAGGAAGGATTCTGTAACCTGTACATGTTATACAAATTAAGCGGGCCTGCTTGTACGATCATTTATTCTGCTTCTGTCAATGGTAATGAGGACCAAAGAGCAAAGAACCCCCTACCCCTTCCCTAATCACTGGAGATCTAATTTAATGGCTCTTTTCCCTTTCTGAGGCTTGTCTAGGTGTTTTCATCTCAGCTTTACAGATATTAATATTTTTATGCTTGAAATTAGCACCATATTGTGGCTTGTCTTCCTGTTCTCTGAATCTCTGAATCCCCCCTCCCTTTCTCATTTGTATTTAAAACATGATTGCCCTCCTCAGTCTTCTCTACAATGACAGGAACACAATCTCCTTGATTCTGAAAAGGGAAACCCCCATGCCAAGGAGTTGCCCCACAGGCCCTGTTCCTGCCCACTGCCCTCCTATAGGCTTTTTAGCCTCTTATCTCTACACTATTTCTCTCTTTAATAATAATTACATGTATTTTTGAAAACCTGGACCTTTGGAAGCAGAATTAATGATCCAGCGTAAGCAATTGCTCATAATTTTGGGGGGTTTTTTGTGGGTGGGTGGGAGTCCACATATAAACCTGGCTGTCTGCATGAAGAAAGCAAAACCACCCCTACTTGGAGAGACCCTCTTCAGCCCCTTGCTCAAGCCTAGCTCAATTTGTCCTGAATATGTTATTTCCAGAAAAGTGAGCTCCAGAACACATCAAATAGTTGTTGTTTAAAAGACACACCATTTTGCCTTTCTTAAGAGCACCCAGGATCTCGTGTTCAGGCCAGGCCTGGCAGCATCTGCTTCTTTCCTCCTGATCCTCACTTGGGGTCCTGGCCCCAACTCTTCCCTCTTCCTCTATTGTTGTTGCAGAAGTCATCCAATATCTAGGTTGAGTGACTTGGCAAAATGAGCCTAATTTTGTGCATACACTGGTGTAAAACTTGCTGCTGTGAGTGTTGACATCTCTGTGGTAGTGGGGGTGGGGGTTGTGGCCTGAACCCAAGCAGTCTCCCCCAGCCCTGCCCTTCATCCAAACCGACTTTCTCTTCCCCCTCCATTCTAAAACCACAACAAGCTGTCTCCTGCTTTTACATTGATGGGAGCAAAGCAGAGTCATGTGCAAAAAGAAGAAGAAGAAGAAGAAGAAGAAGAAAAGAAAAGAAAAGGGGGGCACCAGGTCACAAGTAGAACTTCAGACACGGTTGAACCCCGAAACTTTAAAACAGCAAGAGAAAATGAAACCTCAGCTTTGCTGTGGGGATGAGGGCCAGCCTGCTGTTCTCGGAGCGTGCCTTCGATGGGCCGAATATATTGGTGCATCTCCTAAGTGCAAAGACTGAAAAGCCAATTAATTTTCAATGCTCAGAACTACCAAAAAAAATAAAACATTCACAGCTTGCCAATAAACCACAACATTTGTGCTGACCTTTAGGTTTTGAAGCGTGGAACTCATTTTGCTTCCAAGTGCACTTTCAGCAATTTTCTGTGGTGTCTATTTCTTTTTAAAAGATGTGTTTTCGATAGGATAATGTCTGCCTGTAGCTCTGGGTTTTCCCATTTTGTTCCCAGAATTGCCATTTTAGTTAGGTATCTGTTGTGCATTAATCATTTTGTGGAGATTATAATGCCAAAGGGAATATTCTCTTCCACACCCACCTTGTGTGTCTCCTGCAAAGCCACCAGTGATGCTGATGGCTAAGAATGGGGTGGATGTCTGGGCTCTGGTGCCTGAGATAGGTCTTTTGGGGAACCACACTATTCCTGGGACTGTAATCTGTTTTAGCTGGTTTCAATTTTAAATCACCTGTCCTGGGACCTGCGGGTAAAGGGGTAGCAATAAATCTAATAATAAAAATAACAAAGTATGCTTGCCCTACATGCACTTCCTTGTTGAAAAGGCGGCAGGTTCTTCCACACACATAGACCAGGGGCACTTTGGTCTGCATCTTCCTGCTGTAGAGAAGGCCTTGGTGTTGAGTCCTCTTAGGTAGCAATCCCTGATGGCTCTCACTGGTGGCTTTTGCTCTGCACACACAAAAGCCACTAAGGCAACAGGTGCCAGGTTGCACCTTGCTCCCCTGTGCTGTGCACACACACCACACCCTGGTTGGCTCCTGTCTTCTGCCGACAAGTTTTATACGTGCCGCCTCTACCACTTGTGTTCAGTTGCTGCATAATAAACACTACCCCAGCAGCTGCCAGTGGCCGCTTCTCTTTGTCCACCTCGAGAACAGGGTTCCCTCTGTTGCCTCTGTGTGCATTCATTAACCCAGAGGTCAGAAGAAATGAGCTTCAGTCGCAGACGCTTGGCTCTTGCCCTGGTTTCCTGGCCTAGCAGCGGTGCAGCTGTGCCCACTTGAGACGTGGCTGCAGGAAGCAACTAGGAAGACTGGGACGCTCCTGGTGCCTCTGCTATGGCATCATCATCACTACCCCAAGCTATATCTGGAGGAGAGCCGAATTGGGCGGGTGGGTGTGAAGCCGAACGGTTGACAGTATCAGTAGGGAAGTTGCAAGGAGTTCAGCAACTACTGAGCAGTGTTAGCTTGGAGGGGAGCAAATGGCTACTGAGCATGTAAGGGCAAGAGCCCACCCACCCCCGAAACAATTCTATGTGCAAAAGCTAACTGGGCTGGCAGTTCAGTTTTGCTTTAACACAGAACTGGTGGGAAGCAGGGTAGCTTAGGAGGAGCAGGAGGACAGGTTATGTTGTAAACCTTAGGCTCTGCCCTTCAAGCAGAGTTTAGGATGGATTTAGAGGAATGACTCGGAAGCTGCTATGTCCACCAGCCAGACCCAAAGCAGGCAGATCCAGGGGCAGGGTTAGAAAGGGAAACATTTGTGCAGTTCAAAATCTGAGCTCTACAAAACACGTATAATGTTAGCTGATGAAAAAAGGAAGTCATGGAGGATAATGTGAGAAGTGTGTCATCCAGTATTCCCTGGGACCCTAAACCCTAATCAAGCAGTCCTCCTTTTCCTCCCCATGCCAAAGACATTGCCCACAGACTACACTGCTACTTTTCCAATGCCGGATTACCAAATAAGCCGAGGGGCCCTGCAACACCAGTTCAAAATAATACTGATTTGATCTTGAAAAGAAAATTATAATCAAGCTTTCTTAGGAGATAATTTGCAAGGGAGATTTCGACTGCCTAGGGGCCTCCAAAGGGTTTAATCCAGCAATGGACTTTCCACGGTGTGTTCACCAATGTTTCCAATATTCGTGAAATAATTCTGCATGGGGACTGCTTTCCTGATAAGTTGTGTGAAGTGGTCCGTGATACAGTGAGGGTGGTGATGCCAGAAAATATTTAAACAGGGATGCTGAGTACTCTGTGTGTGTGTGTGTGTGTGTGTGCGTGTGTGTGTGTGTGTTCATCTGGATTGTCCATTCTCTTGCTCTTCATTCTTCTTATAGCCTTGACTCCAAATGAAGTTTCCTTAGAGTTCATGACACCTGCTGTGCACAGCTTGAACACAAGATGCTTCTGCATTAGTGCTGTCAAATCCCAGTTCTGCTGTTCAGTGACGTCTTCTGTATGTAATAAACAGTGGCTCTGAGAAACAAAGAGTACCGTATTTTTTGCTCTTGGACGTACCGGACCATAGGAGGGGGAGAACAGGAATTCCCCCCCCCTTGTTCTCCCCCTCTAAAACAAGGTGCGTCCTGTGCGTTCAAGGTACATTCACCCGAAGCCTCTGGAGCCCAGCGGGAGTTCCCGCTGGGCTCTGGAGGCTTTGGGTTCCTTTCGACCTGCTCTTTGGGGCTGGCGGGGGGGGGAGCACTGCTTTCCCCCACCGCCAGCCTCCAAACCAGGTTGGGGAACAGCGGGAAGGCGACGCTCTGCCTCCCCGCTGTCCCCCGAGCTTGTGGGGCTGGCGGTTGGGAGAAGCGCTGCTTTCCCCACCGCCAGCCTCCAAACCAGGTCGGGTTTGGAGGCTGCTATCCGCAAGCCTTGGGAGCCCGGCGGGAACTCCCTCCGGGCTCCCAAGGCTTGCGGATATCTGCCCGAAGCCCGGGGCACACTGCACAGTGCTCCCCGGGCTTCGGGATGCAGGCTGCTATCCGCAAGCCTTCGGAGCGCGGCAGGCACTCCCACCGCGCTCCGAAGGCTTGCGGATAGCTTCCTGAAGCCTGGAGAGCGAGAGGGGTCGGTGCGCACCGACCCCTCTCGCTCTCCAGGCTTCAGCGAAAGCCTGCATTCGCTCCATAGGACACACACACATTTCCCCTTCATTTTTGGAGGGGAAACAGTGCGTCCTATAGAGCAAAAAATACGGTATGTTGTGCACACACATGCAAAATACACAGGTGTGTTGTTGTGGCATGTGTGAGGCACAAACACTGCAATCACTTTACTGCTGTGCTGCTCGAAATTAAAAGCCCTGCCTCTGATTTCAAGAGACATGAGACAATATCATGACCCTCAATGTCATACTGAGCGTGCGGGAGACAGGAAGCCAAAGAGGCAGTAATCTTGTATTTGCAAGTGCAATTTACCACATGAAGACAGAATCTCTGGAAACTTGAATAAGCTGTTTTAACTGGGTATACCAGCATAAGTCACAAGGAAAGCTTTTGCCTGTGAGGAAGACGGCTTATGGGTGAAACATGTTTTGCTAAACAAGGTGCTTCTACCTAGCGCTGCTGTCTGAAGCTTATTGCCTGCAATTTTGGGGATCGTGATTCTAACAAAGAGCTCTCCTATAAGCCACATCCTCTTTCTTACTGTTAAGAAAATAATTCTGGAAGCTGTAAGGACAAATGCCTCCAGCTGCTAATGCAAAAGTAGCTAATGAAAAAGGCAGCGAAATCATTAACAAATGCATTGCCCGAAAGCCAAATGGCTCTTTCTGAATGGCAGAACAATTAATTTAAGATACAAGTGGAAATCTCCAGTGAAAAACCACTAGTTTCTCTTATTTTCCCATGACGATGGAAGAATGTTGGAAGCTTAGCAAGAACAAACCCACATGATTCTGTGCTCAATCATGTTTGTAATGTGCTCCCCCACTTTTGGTCCCTACTTTCTATTTAAGACTGTAAGAAGAGCCCTGCAGCTGGATCAGATCAAAGGCCCATCAAGTCCAGCACCCTGCTTGACACACTAGCCAACAGCAGGTGGTCTTGAAAAGCCCCTTGGGCAGCTCTTGTGGGGTGCAAAGCCCATCATGATGTCATCAACTAAAGCTTCCTTCCAAACATTGGAAAATACACTGTAACTAGAACAAATCCAATGCTTTTTTTTTCTTTTTCGATGGTTTGTTGGCTCTAAAATTGGCCTGCAAATCCTTCTTTTAATGTGTCAATTCATAACACATAGTCCAAGTCCAACAAAATCTGGAGGACCACATCTCTGTCCTAAACAAATGCTTCAACTTAGATAGTTTCAAAACAGGATGCTTATATAACTTTTAATTAGCAGAAGGGAATCAAGATGTGAGAAGCCCATGAAAACAATCAATAGTGATTTTAATGAAAGGACAACCTAAATTATTTACTTACTTACTTACTTACTTACTTACTTACTTACTTACTTACTGCTTTTATTAGTCACTTTTTCAGAAAATAAACTCAGTGTGATTTGCAATATAATACAAAAATTAAAACCCATACAAAACTTTATAAGCTGAAAACGGTGGCGGTCTGACATACCTCACCTACTAAAGGAGGTTTCAGAGTAAGCTTGTTGCAAGAGCAAATGTACACAGATGGTACAAATCTTTGCATTCCACCCACAACATCAATGTGAAATCAGATGTCCTTCACTGTCACTCCTGACTTAACATCAACAGCAGACCTCAAGATGAATGCTGATGACTCTTGGTTAATGGCTTTCAGTTGCTCTGAGCTGAAAATTCCCCAAATGTGCTGACAGAAAAGTAGTGGCTAAAGGTGGAGAGAGGCAGGTGTGAACCCCCAAATTAACAGACCCTGCAGAAAGGCACAGCTTCTCCCATAAATCAACCTCAAAGTACAGAGAAATGATATTGAAAAGCTTGCAAATACGGTACAGTATCTTGCTCTGAGAATCCCATGCATTAATGCATCTAAGGACAATACCATGTTGGAGAGGCTGAGGGTTTCTTTCTCAATGCTAGGGTTTTATTTTCAAAGAACTATCAAACTTTACTTTGTGGGGGATAGTTGCTGAAACTCCAGAGTTAGTATTGCTCAACATCATTACAGGAGTTGTAACCTTTATTAAAATAACTTCTTTATTAAAATTCTTCTGATAGCTGCAGGGATCTGCTGGTTTGGGGAAGAGTTTAAAGGGCCTGAATATTCCAAAATGGCACAACAAAATTTGGGGGAAAGCACTAGCCAAAAAGCTGTTGCAAAAGATTCACATAACCAAGGGTTAAAGAAAAGGGACACTTTTTTGTGCACTGGTGACTGTATATAACATTTTAAAATATATTGGCTAATGAAAAGCCAATACCCAAAGCCTTTTAGAACATTTGGCTAAAATAAGCTGTATTATTATTATTATTATTATTATTATTATTATTATTATTATTACTATATCATTTACAGCCTGATTGCAATGAGGATTTAACATTGATTGTCTGTCTTTGTTCATTAGGTTCTGATATACTTTGTAGTTGGAGAGGGAGGGAATGTTTTAGCCAATTGTAAGGATGAAAGGAACTAGAAAATGAAGAGGCAAATAAATAAATAAGGCTAGGCAATGTTGTAAATATCCTCAAAGTGGTCTTCTGAGTTTGTCCATCTTGGTCAGAGGTATAACCAAGCCCAGGATAGTTGGGAATTCCTCTCCAGCACTGGACTGTGGCCTGTAACGTGCCCGCCTCTCCAAGAGGAACAGGGCAGAGAAACTCTGCTTTGGAGCCAGTTAGGAGAGTGAGACCAAGAAAGTGTTTGGAGCTGGGGAGTTGGCTGAAGCCTGAAGGTCAAGCTTTCGGTGCAGATCTCTGACGCAGGGCAAGTGGATTGGCTAACCTGGTGTTGATCTGCTTCCAGTAAGCTCTGTTTGCATAGCTATAAATAAAGCAGATATCAAAGATACAACCAGGGCTTTGCATGTAAAGGAAAGGAAGCCCTGAAATGTTGCCTCTGGAACTTTTCAGCCATCAGGAAAGGGTTGAGTGCTTAACAGGACCCTGATGAGAAACTTGAAAAAAATGTGAAGAATTGGATTGTAAGGTTGCAGAAAACATACTTGGAATGAGGAACTTCATGGGATGCTGCTCCTTTCAGAACAACTATAGCTGTGAACATAAGTAAAGGTAAAGGGACCCCTGACCGTTAAGTCCAGTCGCGAATGACTCTGGGGTTGGGGTGCTCATCTCGCTTTATTGGCCGAGGGAGCCGGCATATGTCTGCAGACAGCTTCCAGGTCATGCGGCCAGCATGACTAAGCCGCTTCTAGCGAACCAGAGCAGCGCCCAAAAATGCTGTTTACCTTCCCGCAGGAGCGGTACCTATTTATCTACTTGCACTTTGATGTGCTTTCGAACTGCTAGGTTGGCAGGAGCAGGGACCGAACAATGGGAGCTCACCCCGTCGCAGGGATTCGAACCGCTGACCTTCTGATCGGCAAGTCCTAGGCTCAGTGGTTTAGACCACAGCGCCACCCGTGTCCCAGTGTGAACATAAACATTAAGCAAACAATATAATAAAACAGAGTAAGATCATCTAAAGAACAGACAGGGTTCACTTTTATTATAGGCGCATGTTATTTATTTTATTTTATTATTATTATTATTTATTTATTATTATTATAAATATCCTCCAACATTTCCCTGATGAAAATAGGGATGTCCCAGTCCATAATGATAATTTTGCTATTTATACCCCACACATCTTACTGGGCTGCCCCAGCCACTCTGGGCAGCTTCCAACATATATAAAAACTTTATAAAACATTTTTTAAAAAAACTTCACTACAGAGGACTGCCTTCAGGGGGCTCAAGGGTCGGATAACTTCATACCCTTCAACATTGCTCCAGTGGAAATAGGGACATCCTAAGGAAAAGTGGGGCATTCTGGGATCAAATAAGAAACTGAGACAGCTTCTCTGAATTAGGGACGTCCCTAGAAAATAGGGACACTTGGGGGGTCTGCTACTACTGCTGCTACACACTGTCAACACATGTAGCACTAGAAACACCGCTACCCCACCCCACCCCCATCCATCTCCCCTCCTTCCACCCTCCTTTCTTCTTCTTTTTTTCTTTTCTTTTTTCTTCTCCCCCTAATGCCTCAACAAATGAAATGGATTTGTAAAAATGTTACACGGGAAAAAAAAATACACGAGGCATTACACTTACACTGTAAAACAAGAAAACCCTTAATAAAATATATTTAAAAAAAAAAAAAAGTGACTTGAGAACTGCAAGATTTGCTGACCACATTCTCCTGAAGCCCAAGTCTTGTTGGCTGTGCTCAGAAATAGGACCTCTCAGCACAGTGCACAGAAACTTGGGACAGTCCAGATTGCACAGCTGGGCTGAGCAGCGGCTGAGCTTTGGCACCCTACCCTACCCCCTCCACCTTCAGTTATGGCTTCTCTGCCCATCAAGCTTTGCTTTGGAGACATCAGAATTAAAGCCTGCTTGTTGCTCTGCATCACAGCTGCTGCTTCTGCCTTCCTGAAACTGCCAAGCAAATTAGATTTTTCTTTCCATCCAGGAAGGCACTGAGCCATGAGCCTGACCCCATTAGGAGGCTGATAAGATACGTTCATTATTGATTCTGCCTCCTGAAACGCTGCTTCTGTTGTGCTGTGAACTCTGACCATCTGAAGAAGAGGATGTGAGATCATGAGCTATTTGATAACAGCACCTCCTTCCCTTCCTCCTGTTGCTGCTGTGGGAACAGTAGCTCTTTGGAACAAAGCTCATTAAGAGCATGCCCAGGGGCTTTGACTATATCCGCGAATTGCATGTCCTGCCCCAACACTTCCCATCAGATGAGCTGAGTGGAACTGGCCTTGTAGAAAATGTTCTGTTGCTGTGCCTGCCTGTCAAATGATCCTCTCCACACTGCAACCCAAATACTTTTCTTTATAGAAGCAAAAAAGTCCACACCGGCCAGCTTTGATGCGTTCCGGAAAAATGGTTCACCTGATTCCAACAGAATATAATTTACATGAAAGCCTCAACAGGATCATTCCAAGAGCACTTCTCCAAGGACCACTGGCTTGCTTAGAAGATTGCAGCCACAGCAAAAAGGTGCATTGATTTCCAGTCAATCAATTTATAGCACAAAATTAGGCACTTAATTGCTACCCAATTTGCCAAATGCAGGGTGGATGCTTGAGGTTTTGCTTCTTCTGCAGGGAAGCACTCGGCACTGGTTATGATGTGTATTTGAGCTGGGCAGTTGTGATTCTGTCCCAAAATTGATTCCTGTTCTTCGTGGAATGCGTTTGTGCACGATCATTGGTCCTTTGTGGCATGATTGTAAACTACTGACTAGCATACTTATAGCAACTAGACCTTCTCTAGCCATGTGTCCTCCAAAGGTTTTGGACTACAACTCCCATCATTCCTATGGAGGCAGCACTTTCAAATCAGCTAGCAGACAAAGGAACAGAGCAGGGGTGTTTGACCTGCAGCTGAACAGCCTGTTTTCCCCACCACCATCAACAAGATGGTCTAGCAGAATGGTCAAATTATGCTGGGGCTGATGGGAATTGTAGTCCAAAACATCTTGAGGGCAGCAGAGATCTTTTGCCACTAACAATCCTCCTGAGGCACAACCACTGCAGGCAACATAGCATTTTAAAAAGTTATTATTTGGAGACTAAGTGCTAGGACACTAAATGAAGCAATGGCAATGGGCCATTGACTTTGCCAATCCATTTTAATAGCAAATAGTATAAAGGCACCAGGGTTGTTTATTGTGCACAGGCCTGCTGAGATTTAAAATATGACTATCATTCAAAAGAGAAACAGTTAAAGAAATGTCACATGGATGAAATCAAAGTATGCACAATTGGGACAAGCAGCCTTAAACAGATTGGTGATTCCCCATCCCAATGATGCCAGCTGCTTGGTGCAACTTCTACGCCCTTTGCAGAGGCAGCATCTCTTTGCCTTTGAATCCCACTTGGATGAGGGAGGCAGAAAATGCTTCAGCTGGATTTGCCGATTCTGCATGGCTTCAGCAACCACCTGCCTCCCATCTCCTAGGAAGATTATGCCCAAAGGAACAGCCTGTCTGTTCCCTCTGACTCATCTCTAGTGCAAGTCAGCAAATGGCAGGCGAGACAGTAAGATTTTGTTTGTGGAGCAATGTCAAGGGGGTCGCCATTAGTCTGCATGCAAGGGACTCAGCCAACTTAGGGCTTAAGGTACCTGAATGCCAAAGGTTTCACCAAACAGAGTCAGGAAGGTCTGCAGCACAGGCAGAGTCCTGGGCCCCAAACCTATAGCTTTGCAGGCAGATAACCAGTGTCTGGTGTGTTGCTCCTGGGGCCAGTACAGTCAGACACCTTCATAGGGCTGTGCTGCCTTGTTAGGAGCAAAACCCTTCCAAGATAGTAGTTTTATTTGAAGAGGGATCTCTGGCTTTGGGGAAATTCGAAACCCAACACCTGCTGGCTGGGGCTGAATCCTGCTCCTTGGCCACAGCTCCCTCTTTCCACTTGCAGCCTTTGTCATTTCCCACTCCTCTGAGAGGATCTCTGCCATCCAAGCAAGCCTGGTGCCTACAGCAGAAAATAGCACACCAGACCCTTGTGCTCATGCATTGCCGCTGAGCAATAAAGACCCCCTTTATTCCCTCTCCTGCACATGAAAGAGCCCCTACCCAGCGGGCACTGTCTGCCTCTTAAGACATGGGCAATCTGACAAAAGGAGAGTAGGGGCATCCCAGCTTGGCTGGCCATCTGTGGCTGGCTGCTGTCCAGTGAATGAAGGGGGTGGGGGGGAGGGGCCAGGAAGTGAGAAGCTGCTGAGATGGAGCTGCCCTGTGAGAGAGTTGCAACACCAGATAGGACAATTGGTGCCTTGTGCGCATCCACAGGCATATTTGCTCCACTTGTTCTGGCTAACAGTTTCCCTTAGAAACAGTGCTCACTCCTTGCAGACAGATTTAATGTTGGGAAAGTGAGATTCTTCCACTTGCTCAGACTGACCCAACAACCAGCAGGCCCCAAAGAGAGAACCGAGCAAGAACTGTGGTAGAAAGGAGCAGGTGCTTTGTGTCTGCAGGCTGGGAGAAAATTGCTCCCTCTCCAAATATGGTGACGAGGCAGCATCTCCAGCAAGGAGTTATCTTGAGTGGATTATCCAGAACATTGGCAGGAGATAGAACAACCAAGTTCTCAATGCTGCAATGCAGAGGAAAACTGCCACATTCTGTTCCAGGGATTGGCGACAATTGAAGGTGGGTCTGGCATTGGAACAGGAGGCCCTGGTTCTTTTAGAGGAGGGACGACACCTCAAATTATCAGCATGTGGAAGCTTTTCAGCTATTAAAACCTCCACTGCCCTGGAAGGACTTACCCTCCGGAGTCTCTAGAGACCAATCTAGGACTTGACACAGAATAAAAGCAAAGACAGTCACTTGTCAAATCTGTCCACCTAGGGAAGTCCACAGCTGCTTCACCTGGGGGCAAGACCCTCACAATGCCCCCCCACTTCCACACCATTAAAACTCTCAGCTAACCAAGATTTGTGTACTCACCGGTCCCCCCACTCTAGTGCTATAAGTCACTCGGAGACATAAAAGGGCTATTTTTTACTAACTGCAGGAGCTGTGAGCTGCTTTTTTTACTGGATTGACATAGTTCTTGCTAGGGTTCCTTAAAGAGGAAATCCATGTGAGCCACAAGAGCTCCATAGGTCACCACTAGTCAAGCAGTGAATGCAGAAACCTCTTCATCCATGTACCTTCAACACCCCAAGGTCTGACAGAAGGCAAGCCTTACAACGCAAGGCCCTAGAACTGCACATGATTCTGACCTTTCAGGGCTGCTCCTCCATTAACCAGTGTACCTTACAGTGTTTAGAAACACAACAGCAACACCTGCTGGAAGTAAAAGGAATGCCACCACATGCATGCTGGAGGCCTGTCGGCAGGCACTGCTGCAGTCATGGTGCTCTCCTCAGGACAAAACCAAGGGAGGGGGCTTCTATTGCTGTTCTTCAAGCTAATCTATTCTGGTCCAGCCACATCATCAGACAGGTACACAATTTAGTGTTACAGGATTTACAGTAACTGCTGCACAACTTCCTCGTGTGTGTGTGTGTGTGTGTGTGTGTGTGTGTGAATGGAAACATTCTGGCCATCTCTAAAGCAATTTGTGATGTTTTGGTTGATCCTAACAAATGTATTAGCCTCCTGCCCACTCTTGGCTTTTGGTCTGAAAGACCAGCCAGCAAGACTACCTGTGCTCACTGAGTACAGACTGTCAACAATCCTTCAGCTCAGAGTGCTGGATATTTTAGGTCACTCATTTTAAGCTAAGAGGAGGAAGTGGAAGATAAAGGGCATCACATGGCAAGCTGGGTGGCAACTCTGCCCACACTTGCATTTTGACAGATGGGGAGTCATGGGAGCACCTCCGCTGCTTAAGTTTGAAACTCAAAAAGGGCAAAGGTCTAGCAGAGGTACTTCTTCGGTGCAACAGGAACCTCTCCCCAGCCTACTTAGAGAAGGGGTGGATAGCCTGTCATCCTCCAGATGTTCCACAGCTGCAACACCCATCCTCCCTCATTATTGGCCATGCCTACTGAGGCTGATGGAAGTTCAAGAAATTATGGAATTCCCTCCCCACAGAGATGAGCCTGGCACCTTCACTATAGTCTCAGGGAATTATGAAGACACACCTCTTTTGATACCAGAGATGTGTGTTTAGAGGACCCACCCTATTATTGTGACTGTAATTTGCATTAATTGCTTTAATACTGAATTGTCAATTGCCGGAACCCACCCTGGGACCTGGTGAAGCAAGGGGAATAAGTTTAGTAACAAGATCTGTAAGGCTAAGGCTTCTGGAAAGTGCCCCCCCCCAGGAGGCCACTTTGCCCAGATTTCCCAGCCCCTTCCTTGGACTGATGCCACCAGCAAGGAAAGGCAGCCAGCCTAGTCCCTTGTCAAATCTCCCTATGCTCAGGCTTTCCGCTTTCGCCTTTCCAAGAGAAGCTTCAGATGCAGCCATTCCCCTGCTCACTTTACAGAAGTCATTAAAAGCACCAAGGCAGAATTTTGTTCTTCAAAGAGGCAAAACATGCTCCCGATTCCCTTCATCAGCTGCGTGCACTGCACTGTGAATGTGCACACCACATGACCGGGGAAGAGGAAGGGATTCTACTGAGGTTCATGCCCAAGAAATTAGATCTGACAGTTCAGAACTTTGGCTACCATCCCTCCTTATCTCCTTGGCACACAAGCAGGAGACACACATTGACATTTGACAATGAAGGGGACAAGGCAGGCCAGGAACAATACCACAGGGAATCAATTCCCCTGCAAGGGAGCCTGTGATGCATAAGGCCTCCTTCAGCATGCAGTAACCAAGAACAGCCTTACAAAGAAAATCAAATATTTAATAGCAGCTTCCAGAAGGGGAGGAGTCCACACGTATTTGGAGCATACATGAAAAAAGATATGAACAGCAAAGAAGAAAAACCACTGGCATCCGAGGGGGGCGGGGGGCACAAGGATCTCAAAACTGCTCCAACAGAGTTGTCTGCATGCACTCAGGATCAAGCCCCATAACTCAAGTTTGGTCTGGGGTTGATTTTAAAGTGCAAGCTTGATCGTGCATCATCTCGTTCACACAAAACAATGACATGGTTAGTTGTCCTGTGTCCCAGCATTTTAGATACCAACTTTTATTAAATAAAGTTACCCTATGTAAATCAACATTAAATTTTGTTTTTAATTTAAAAAAACAAACTCTTCCACCTCTCTTCACAGTGTCTCTCTCAGTGTGTTTCCCAATGTGACATCATTGCTGCAGGGGGAAAGATGCAGAGAAAGACAGTTATTCAAAAGTTCACATTCATTCAAAGGGTATTCAGATCTCTCTTATTGCAGCAATATCCCTCACCAGCAGGCTCTCTGCTAGTGTGTGCATGTGCATGAGACAAGAGATTTGTCCAAGGCCCCCTGCGAGAACACAGCTGAACTGACACCTGAAATCCAATTTCCCAAGGCTCAACTTTCATAGCATTCCTTCTTTACAACTCACTCCTTAGAGAGACTCACCTTTAGGCACCAGGTGCAGACCTTTTAAGATCAACTAGTTTATAGGTTTTAACATTGGGACATTTATCTGCTCCACTTTGTTGTGATGCTATATTGCAGCATATGTTGTTTGAATGTATATCAGTTGCTCTGCGAACCTGACACCTAAGGAGTGGTGTAAGATGCTTATTAAATAATACACTAGATTATGCTGCAAGCGGCCATCTCTAAGTTTCCATGCAGTCCACGCATAAGGCTCTTTTAGCTGACTTCTTCTTGGCATCAGTTGCCCTCACTTCCAGCAGCCATGGGGAACCTCCAGCCCGTGGGCCTAGTTAGGCCATTTTGACCAAGCCATGTCCATGTTTCCTACAGAGATAGGACTTCAGGGGAGGAGCAGGTAAAGATGTAGCACCAATCAGATGAATTGGAAGCAGCTGCAAAGCTGCATGCAAAGAACTGTGCCCCCCCATGGCTTCGCAACTCAGGCGATCATCTGGTTGTTGGGGCTTTCTATGCACATCGACTTCACATGGTTAGCTGAAAGTTGGCACTTTACAGGCTGTGCCTTTGCCCACGTTATTTGATTTCGAATTGTGTGGGTCATTTGATGAGTCAGCAGCCAACCTGTCAGACTTGGCTTGAGGAGGGTGAAAGGTAAGGATGCATTCTTGCCCTCCAAATCAAGTGCTCCACTCCAACCGTCTCTGCTCCCACAACTAGCTTAACAAGCGCTTTTTAGAATGCAAACTCCTACTCCCCCCGATCCTCCAGCAGCTGCTCACCTTGGCCTTGTTCTGGACTGGGATATAAAGCTTGAACTCAGCAGGAAGCTCATCCTCAGAGTAGAGTCTGTCAGAGAAATAAATTCTGCGGATGCGACAGTTTGCGTGGATCTGAAAAGTCAAGCATGTCCAAGAAGGGTGTTTCAGAAGCAGTCATTTCAAAGCAGCCTGACAGCTACCAGCCCCCCCACCACAAAACGAATGCTATCCCATTTTGCTATAAACCGAATCAGCTAGGAAGTCATTTTGGTACAGTCTCAGATTTGGGTTTTATGACTGGTAAGAAATTTTATATATAAATACTAACATACATATATACAATGCATTTGTTTCAGAACAACCTCCAAAGAGAGATCAGGCCCAGGGATAAAAGAAAACAGTCAAATCTGCTGATTGACACTTGTGGGCCTAGAATTTCCAGTGTTAACTCTGAATGCTGATCTCCCCCATGTTCACTGAAGACTCCAGCAGTTGCCACCGCTAGCTACAGAGAGACTGAAGCAGGGACCCACCCAAATCAACAACTGAAATGCAAGTGTCACAGCTGTCAGAACGCACAGCTCCTTACCTGGACTCTCAGGGTTTCAATGTAGTTGGTACCATACGCTCGTCGAGTGAAGTCAGAGAGGTTGAATTGGATCTGGTTCCAGCCATCGTCCAGGCGCATAGGCATGGTGCAAATGAAAGGCTTGACACGGGTGGTGCTCTGGTAATTGCTGGCACGGAACCGTCGGCGCACATTTTTATCATCTAACACCTAACACAGAAAGACACACCACTGTTGGGAAGGGGGCTGCAGATGTCAAGCCTGCAGTCCCCTAACCTTACTGACAAGAATACTAGGCAGTCTGCCTTCAGCTCCCCTGGAGGGAGGGGCCTGCAGAATAAGCAGTGTCAGGCTAGCCAAGGACCTGACTGAAGTGCTGGAGAGGAACTCTGCCAGTAAGGCTGAACTGAGGGTTGGAGTAACAGATGGATCTCAGAGACTGAGTAGCTCTACGCAAGTCACCTTTTATACGATAGGAACAACCATCTCATGACTTAGATGGGAAGACCAATGACTTTGCCCACTAATGCTGTCATGTTCTGGACCTGCTGTGTTAGCTCCATGAACTAACCTGTACTTCAAAGGTGAAGTATTTCTTCAGGTTCTTGATTATCATCACTAGAAAGGGTAATTTGATCCCCAGCGTCTTCTTTGGGTCAGCAGGACATGTGATGTATGTGGTACTGTGGGGGAGAGAAACAGAATGAGCAAGACTGCACGACTTGCAGGAGAAGCAGGCCTTCTGAGAGCATCTCATCTCCCAGGGCTTCAAAATTCAGGTGCAGGATGCGCATCAGAAGAACCCATTTGTTTGAAATATTTCTATAGGCATTTCAGGATTCTCTAAAAGCTTATATACTAATATTTCTGCCTCCCTATGGAGCAGGATTGGGGAAACTCAGCCCCAGGGACCAAATGTGGCCCTCCAACCTTCTCATCCAATCCTTGGGACTCTCTCCAGGCCACAAACCCTCACTGACCCTGCTCTGCACCCTCAAGAGCCTTTGCCTGTCAGGAATGCATCCTATGCATTATATGATCTGCGACAATACCTCTTCCGTGCCTCAACTGAAAATTGAGAAAAGCTTGTGTAGAAACTCTTAACTTTTGCATGGTTGGAAGGTATCTGGCTCTACTAAGAATCACCTCTGTTGGTATGCCCAGGTTTACCTCTAGCAGTCCCTGGGAATTTACCCACCATGGAACGCAGCTCTCAGGCTGAGAAAGGTTCTCCATCCCAGCAGCTGCAGGGAAAGCTCCTGCCACATGGGAGACTAATCCTTTTTGGCCTGAGGGCCACATGCAGCCAGCCCATTCAAAGCATAACAACAGATAAATTGCCACAATGGGCTCCTCCAATCCCAGACTGTCGTTACCAAGGATGGGAGCAATGAGCTGTTTCCATAGTCACTATACGCTGGCGTGGTTTTGATGGAGAAATCTCTGTGAGGAAACTGGAGCTGGGAATCAATCACACAATGCTTTTCAACATCTAATTCTCAATGGGACATTAGGAAAGCATAGACAGTGGTTCCTCTTTACCTGACATTGGTCCCTTCAATCTCCAACACCAATGACTGAATATCATTATCTGTAATTCTTTTGATGTGGCCATTCCGCACCTAGAAGGTGAGAATGAAATAGGACATCACTCAATTAAGCAGATGACTTTCTTGCTTCAAATAGCATCTGAAAGCCCTACCAGGAAGACATACTTCTGAATTAGAAGTGCAGGCTTCATCCTGTTCTCACAATGGCCAACCATATCCCCATGGAAAGCCCGCAAGCAGGACATAAAAACATCAGAACTCTGTTCACTTGCAGTTCCTAGCAACTGGTGTTATAGTGGAGGCAGTATACAACCACTGCAGCTAGTAGTCATTGCTAGACTAATTCGCCATGAATTCAGCTTAATCCTTTTTTAAAGCTGCCCAAGTCAGGGATCATCACTACATTATGTGGTACAACTCCCACCATCCATTACCACTGGCCACATTGCCTAGGCCTGACGGAAACTGACATCCAAAACATATGGAGGGCACCTAGTTGGGGAAGTTATGGCCTAGAGAGTAATCTGATTAGGCACTGAGGGAAATAGGCTGCAAAGCTATTTGGTCTGATCCAACAGGGCTCTTTTCAGCCGTAGTAGGAAGGGAAAATGAGCCTTTCTGCTTCCGGTCAATTGGAAATGGGACCACCAGGCATGAAGCACTGCTAGACCACCCTAAGATGTTGGGGCCCCAAGGGACAGTGGAGGGGCTTTCAAAGAAATGGGGCAGCAGACGAGGAGGGAACCCCTAAGAGGATCCCTCCCCAAACAGGTGCCCTCCAGATTGTTCTCCCATCAGCCCCAACAAAACGCTGGGGCCGACGGGAGTTGTAGTCCAAGAGTCCGGAGGCTCCCCAGACCTGGCTCGGGCTTCCTTCGAGCATGCGAAGCCTGAGGGAGGAAGCGAGGCTGGCTGGCTCCGGGGTTCTCCCTGGCGGTGCCACAAGCCCTGAAGAGAGCTCTTGAAGGCCAACCCTTAAAGGCCAACCCCCGGGCAGCCATGAGGACTAGAAACCCTCTCGCAGAAACGCCCCCCAGGCCAGGTAGGCCAGGACCAGCTCCCTCCGCCACCTTCTTGTCCCAGATCTGCAGCGGTTTGCTCCCGATGCTGTAGAGCACGGATAGGAAGCCGCTCTGGAACGTGTTCTTGAACATCCCGCCGCCGCCGCCGCCTCCGCCTCCGCGTCGCGGGTAGGGAGGGCTCGTTCCGCCGGGCGGGTGAGAGGGCGTTGGGCTCCCTCCTCAGCCGCCGCTGCGCGCGTCTCTCGCTCTTCCCAGTGATTCCTATGCGGAAGGACACATGCTTCTTCTCACTGTGCACTTCGTATCCGCGCGACAGGAAGAGCGCTCCGCCAGCCAGCTAAAGCGAGGCTCAAAGGGCCAACCGGACATCGCGCCGAAGCCACGCCCCCCGTCGTTAAGGGACGGACTACTTTCCGGACGGGACTAGTTGCCGTCCTCTTTCTCGCTCTCTAGGCGCCGTGTGTTGTCGCGCAGCTCGTGCGCGTTGCCTGGGCAACGGGGCGGGACGAGGGAACTACCTCACCGCGTCCGCTTACTCCGTAGATCGGAAAAGTGCAGAGAGGACCATTCAGTAGTTTCTACTGTAGGTCTGAAACTCCCTTGTCTCTTTTGCTTGTTTGCCTTCCTCCAACTTCCAACTCACTTCCCTTGAGAGCTGACCTCCAAAACAACCTCAGAGAAATTCGTTGCATAACGCAGCTTGTGCAGCAACCTCGCTACCTTCAATAATCCCCTCGTTGAATTCAGTGGGGCATACTTCTGTGTAGGCATACAGAGCTGCACTCTACCTGCAAAATATGATTTGCTTATTTTAAACTTTTAAGCAGTTCAAAGCTGCCCTCCCTATTTGTTCCCATTCATGACCCTCAGCTGTTGATACCAGCAGGATGCTACCACCTCTGTAACCTGGAGGTCATAGGAAGCCATCATGGGCCAACAGCCTCCCCATGAATTTGCCTTTAAATTGTGATCACTCGCTTGGATAGCTTGAAAAGGAAATTAGAAAAATGCATGCAGAAGGAGCAGACCATCAGTGACCACTAGTCACAATAGCTATATATCACCTACAGGATCACAGCCTCTAGGTACCAGTTTCTGGAGAACAACACTTGGAGAGAGCTTCTATTATTATGGTTATCACTAATTTTTTACCTGCCTTTCACCAACAGGTCCCAGGGAGGGGTAAAGCAATTTGAAATTCAGGATTTAAAACAGTTGAAACAGATTACAGACACCAGATTAGGGTGGATTCTGATAATGTGTCATAGGCCAGGTTAAAGATGTGTGTTTTCAGCATTCCTTAAAAGCTGTATAGTGAAGGTGTCAGATGCAAATCTGTGTGGAGGAAATTCTACAACTTAGGGAACACCACAGAGAATGTCTTCTCTTGGGCTGCTGCCACCCCTGGACCTCCTCAGGAGTGGAACTATGAAGAGGGGCCCTTCTGCCCACCTTAGCACCCAAGATGGTCTCTAGAGAACAAGGTGGCCTTTTTGCTATTTGGGCCTGAGTCATTTAGGGCTTTAAATGCTAACATGAGAATTCCTGTCTTGAATTAAGACAGGAAATGAATTGGCAGCTAATGTAGCTGTTTTAAAATAGGGGTTGAATTCTAAAAGCAACCCCAACCAATAATATGTTTGGACCAGTTGAAGTTTCTGAGTAGTCTTCAAGGGCAGCCCCACATAGAGTGTATTGCAATCATTTAGTATGGAATTTAGAGCATGGAGTGTTTTTTAATACATAAAAAAAAGAATGCTGGGAGGGTGAAGACACCTCAAAACTGCCCAATGAGGACTGAATGAAAAGTTACTGTTGAATGTGGGGGAGGAACATAAATTGGGGTGGGGAACAGTAGAATGGAATATTGGGAATCCCAAACAGTAATAGTTCACGCTGCCCCACATTTTGTTGTACAGCCACTTTCCTGATTGCACAGAAAATAGCCATGACCCATGCAGAAGAGGGCAGCATCAGCAAGCAAGTGGAAAGGTTCTTAGATGTGTACTTAAACTTTGATTAGGACTGCTACGCAAGCACTGAAACAGAGATATGTTTTTAGAAATGTTAGAACCCAGGGCGGCAATTGGATTTTGGCTGAGGGCACTTTAGCAGCTGCCATGTTCTCACCTGCACCAGTCAAAAGAAGCTTGTAGGCTTACTCTATCTTTAAGGAACTTCCCACACAAATCAGCGTAAACTGCTGTCATCTTCAGATGAAGGGCAGTATAGAAATTTAATTTAAAAAATAAAATAACCATATGATGATGATGATGATGTTGTTGTTCTTTTATGTTTCTGTACTGACATTTCAAGCCATAAAGCTATTTTACTTACCATCCACCATTATGTGTAAACAAACATTTTAGTTCAGTGTATCTGAATAAGTGTGCATGCACACGAAAGCTTACACCAAGAACAAACTTACCGGTAGTTGGTCTCTAAGGTGCTACTGGACAATTTTTTATTTTTTTATGTATTTCAACTGTGTCAGACCAACATGGCTAGCTACCTGATTTTAGTTATAGTGACATTTGTAGCTCTTGCCAAGCATTTTTAAATTTGTAGTGACATACAGCAAAAACCACAGGGTCACCACAATAAGGATCACAAAAGTTGTATCTCAGTAAACACAAGTAGAGTGGTACCTCGGGTTACATACGCTTCAGGTTACATACACTTCAGGTTACAGACTCCGCTAACCCAGAAATAGTACCTCGGGTTAAGAACTTTGCTTCAGGATGCGAACAGAAATCGTGCTCCAGCGGTGCGGCGGCCCCATTAGCTAAAGTGGTGCTTCAGGTTAAGAACAGTTTCAGGTTAAGAACGGACCTCCGGAACGAATTAAGTTCTTAACCTGAGGTACTACTGTACAATATTTAATTTATTTGTGTGGAAAGACACACAAGCAGATCCATTAACAGGAGTGTCTGGACAACAGAGAGAGTGAAATGCTATCTGTATTAAAGGAGGCAGTAATGCACTCTTTACTGGGGGGAAATAGTATCCAGTTGGATCTCCCTCCACCCCCATTTAAATAATTGCCTTCAAGTTAAAAACAAGGCACTGCAGCATATGTTCCAGACCTCAGAAGCAACTTAGTATTCCAGTATCGGGTTGAGTTCTAGTACTGAGCAAGAAGAGCGCCTTCACAATAAGGCTATTCCAACCATTCACAACCAGGGGAAGCAGCCCTCCAAAACTGTTCTCTCCCCTATGGTCCAGGCACTGCTTTACCCTCTAGGCTTCCTGCTTGGCATTCTTTGTTGCTAGAGATAGCCAATGGCTCCCGGAATGCTCAGACATGAATTTGTGAGAGGCAAATTACATACTCTAGGAGACTGATCATGGCTGATCATGTGTGTGTGTGTGTGTGTGTGTGTGCTTGTTGTGGGGAAACAGAGAAATGGGAATAGTGGAAGTGTCCAGCATGTGGCACTGGCAGAGGGAGCATTCTGCTCTTCCCTTTTTGTGATCAAGGACTGCTTCCCTGCTTTCCAGGTGCCCTATATTCTTCCAACCAACCCACCCAGGGAAGGAAAGCAGCCTCTTGCACAGCAGCAGCAGCAGCAGCAGCAGCAGCAGCAGCAGCAGCACCGCTGCATGCAGTGTACAGCTCTTTGGGGGTCCTCTCCACTTTAATCTGCACAAACTCCCCAAACAGGTCAGCCATGGATTGCCAGGCATCATGCATAGATCAGCCATAAGATGTCAAGGGAAGCAAAGGAAAGAGGCTACATTAAAAAAAAAAAAAAAAGACTGATTGATGCCAAGACCCTCAGAAGCAAACTTGTGAAGCAGTTTCTGATTTTCAGGGATAGTGACTATGAGCAGGAGGACATCTCTCCCTCTTTCTTCTTTCACTTATTTTTTGATCACCTGCTTTGGAAATCAACCATGAGAGTATCTGAATCCCATGAATCATTTTACATATTGATTGGTTTGTTGCAGCGGTCAGCAAACTTTTTCAGCAGGGGGCTGGTCCATTGTCCCTCAGACTTGTGGGGGGCTGGACTATATTTGGGGGGGGGGGGATGAACGAATTCCTATGCCCCACAAATAACCCAGAGATGCATTTTAAATAAAAGCACACATTCTACTCATGTAAAAACACCAGGCAGGCCCCACAAATAACCCAGAGATGCATTTTTAAATAAAAGGACACATTCTACTCATGTAAAAACACGCTGATTCCCGGACCATCCGTGGGCTGGATTTAGATGGCGATTGGGTCGGATCCAACCCCTGGGCCTTAGTTTGCCTACCCATGCATTAGGGGTTGGGGAAGGGACCAGGGAGGAATTCTAGGGAGAAGGGGCCTTGACTCGAAATGATTATTGCATGGGAGGAATTCATAGGAAACTTCATTGCTCTTTCTCAACTTTTACTTAATAAAAATTTTGTCTGTCTAGTGGCAGGTCCTGTGGACCTATACAAGGAGACATTCCCCCACCGCCCATATGGTATTTGTCCTGTTCCAAAGCAGAGGCCTCACTGCATGCCTTCTTCCATCTGTACGACTCTCCATACATTTACTTTTAAAACTTTTATTCAATAATATATAATTATCTTAATATAGAACTGTCCATCATGCCACAGGCCCACCCTCCTCCCCCAGCCCACAAAACAGGAGCCAGGTAGTCAGAACACCATACACTGGGCTGGGTTCAGGGAAGTCACCTGAGCCAACAGCGGTTTCGCATACCCTTCACATTTCCCATGCTTTCTTGGTCAGGAAGAGGTCAACAGGAAGTCAAAGACAGAAGTTAAGGTTTGTGTTTTTATATGCTGTTCGATCCCATCAGCTGCTGCCACTGCCGCAGTCCTTGCTCCCGTAACCTGCCACTCGGATGACGACATCTGGAAGCTGCACACCACCATCTCTGTACACAAGCAGATTAAAACGTTTGATTTGGTTCTTGTTCTGCTTATGGAAAATTGGGAGAACAGCACCAGACAGACCTAGGGAAGAGACGGGAAGCAAGCATCAAACACAAAGCTGGAGCTTGGAGGCACTGCGTAGCCAGAATGGTTAGCACAAGGAACAAGAGCCAGAGGCAACTGTTTACATTTATGGCCAAAGGCCTGTTGGGTCAAACACCGCTGCATTCCAACGGCAGGCTTCAACACTGTGGAGCCAACCTGCCTTGACAGGAGCTCCCAATCTGAGAAGCAACTATGCCTCTCCAAGAACTGTGCCAAGGCACTGACATGGTATAGTCATGAGCCTGAATATGAGATGACTTTTATTATTACTTATTAAATTTGTATACCACCCTTCATCTGTAGATCTCCGGGCAGTTCACAGCATAAAAATACAAGATAAACATACAAAACACGTAATAGAACAAGGACAAAATAAACCACTAACAGCCCCACCCCACACCCTTGAGGAACAGCAAGCAAAAGAAAGGAAAATGTCAGAGGAAAATAAATGTTCAGATTAGCATTCCACCACTGCATCCATGATAGAAAGCACCTCCACCATCTTTGTTTCTGAAGATTAGTCCACCTAGACGGAAGGCTATGAAGCGAAGACTTCTCTTTCACATAAATCCCTTCCCCCAGCACAGAGCATGCCTCAATGCATCTCTCCTTCGGCTGGATTTTCCATTCCCACTTGTTACATCCTCCAGCCACAGGCTGAAGACAGGGCTTTATATGCTCAGATTCTGCCAAAGCCAAGCAGATATGAAAGACACAGCATTCAGTTGCTTGGAACTCTAACCTGGGAGAGCTCCTGCCCCACCTTATGACCCAACAAAACCGGAAATATGCAGAAGAGTAGCTATACAAATGCAGCTCATTTAGGGGAGGGGTGTAGCTTGGTGGTAGAGAATCTGCTGTGCAGGCCCAAGGCCCCATTTTCAATACCCAGGACCTACAGGTAGCTCTGGGGAAGACTTCATATGTGAAACCCTGGAGAGCCACTGTGGTGGCTGATGCTTATTGGGATGGTTAGGGTGAAAGGCAGGGAGACCAGCAATAATAAGTGGAGCCAGAGCCAATGACCACGGCAGATTGAGGTTGCTGAAGCAGTGCCCATTCACCCTAATGCATCTGCCTCCACTTAGCATAGACAACACCAAGCAAGATGGACAGTTGTTCTGTATAAGGTAGTTTCCTACATTCCTATGTTATGCAACTGGTTGCAGAATGCCAGTTGCTAGAAACTGCAGGAGGGAAGAGTACTGTTGTACTCATTCCCTGCTTGCAGGCTTCCCACAGGCATCTGGTTGACCACTGTGAGAACAGGATGCTGGCCTAGATGGGCCACTGACCTTATCCAGCAGAGTTCTACTTACGCTTATTCTTGTTCCCTGGCTCAGCAGACTAAGGGAAGTACATACCATAAGAGCACTCAAGTGGCACGCTTGTCCAAAAATGGCTGGCTGCCACAGGAGGGGTAACAAGCATGCACACAAAACTCAATAATCGGAAGCAAAGGTCCTCATGGCCACACCACTCCTGGGATATGCATGCCTGAACTCACAACATTAAGAAATGCCACAGACCTGGTTTGTAATGAGAAATGCTTGCCAAGCACATCACTACCTAACATGCTTGTTCTGGGCTATCAGTTCCCATGCCAGTGTCCAGGAGGCCGCCAAGCAGCTAATAGATTCTGCTACAAAATCAGGCAACCCCAATTCAAATCTCACCTCCAACAGTGGCCTTAGGGAGGCCACTCTTCCTCAGCCTTAACCCTGCAATATGAGGATAATAATAATAACCTACCTTACAAAGTTGTTGTTTAGGGTTACAAGTTAATGTTTAAAAAGCTTCACGTACGTATGAAAGTGCTACATCATCATTATTATTATTATTATTATTATTATTATTATTATTATTATTGCTGCTGCTGCTGCTGCTGCTGCTGCTGCTGCTATAGTACCACCACATTGTGCAAAAAGACTCCATCACAGTCTGCAAGGGGCAGTGGGGTGGATCCTTACCCCCATTTGTCAAAGGCAGAGTAAATTTTGTATTCATGTTTGAAGCCTTTGGATCAAAGAACTGAGAAGACGCATCAGGTACTTCAATAAAAATGATTCTATCTTTCAGTAAGTTTTGATGGTACTTTGACAGAGCTCAGCTAAACATAGCTACAAGGATCGGCAGTATGCCTACCCACCCCCAAATTCTACATTCAATCTAACATTTAATTACGCAAGAATGTCTTACATCTTGTGTGCATTTTGAACAATGGCTTTTCTTAAAAGTAAAACAAGCGTAAATTGGGGGCCATGAAAACCACGTAGACAAATTCAAATTAAGAGAATAGAAGGCGGAGATGCTGACCTGCTTTCTTAAACATTTTGCATTGAAGTAAAGAGTGCTCTGTTCTGAATATTAAAAAATATATATTAATCCATGCACTTACTTCTTGATATTTAGCCAGAGCTCGCTAGTCAATGTTCTAAAAAAGAACTAATTGCAGAATTGCAACAAAACTTTATTTTTTCCTGAAAGGACAGCGAGGTGAGAAAAGATGTATGGGTGAAACAGAAGTGAGCAATGGCTAGGGGAAGAGTGATTAGAGGTCACAAAGAAGAGTCCATCATTTTAAGATTCTGCTTGGCATAAACGTCCTCTGAAAGTGGTCAACAAAGTGATCAGAAATAAAAGGTCCAAGAGGGACATCAAAACTGGGATGCAAAGCAGAGCAAACCCTGCACTCAAAGCCAGCCATTGAGTTGGAACCTGAACACAGGTCTTCCACATCCAAGGCTCTACTCAAGCTACTGAGCTTTAAGGGTAGAGATTAACAAGAGGGTTTTCCTCCTATGCCCCCAAAATTGTACCTCAACCCCCAAATCAGATCTTTCCTTCCAAGGAATTCCCAGAGACTAGACGGAGGACAACACAAGTTTGTACACAGAGAGATTTATTGGTTCCAGTGAATTGTACAAATGGATCTGACCTGATATCAATGCTAACATGTCGTTATGGGGATGTGGAATGTAAACAGATGCTTCAAATAGAAACAATCTAACCTTCTTACTTAAAATTAAATATTTGACAATGTAACAGAAAGAAAAAAAATCTGCATTTCAGCATGGCGACATTTTTTTTTAAATTTTTTTTTTGTGGATTTAGGTATATGAAGTCACCAGAATCACACAATATAATCCCCCCAAAAGGTGGGGTTGAACTATGGGGCTCATGATGAGACCCAATGGAAAAACAAAAGGAGCATCTTACACACCATTCCCCCAAAGCAGAGGCTTCTACCCCAACAATTCCAACACTGGGCTGGGCATGTAAAAATGCTTATAGGGATCTGAACCCTTGGCAGATTGTTGCACACCAATTCTGAACAGCCCCTCCGTGTCTGGCTTCCAAAATTCCCCACTGGTCTCCTTGCCCAAACACTTCCTCTTTGCCTCTTTCACATAGTCAAAGCAGCTGTAATCAACACAATTCTGAATTTTGCACAGTGATGGGAATGACCAGGTTGGTTTTTCTAGCGATAATAACATGCCTCGCCAGAGGAAGCTCTCCTTCTGTCTCAAAGAATGACCTTTCCTCCAACTAAGGCAGGCACTTCCCCAGAGGGAATGGAAGGGGGAGGAAGTAGGATTCTCCCCAATGGCTACCTGCTTTGAATGCACTTTTGACCGACTCAAAACCATTTCCAAGACTTGCTGGTTTAAAAACAGGAAAATGAGAGCCAGGGTGAGACCTGGAGAGAGTAGAGGTGAAACCCACCACTTACAGGCTTTAATTTGCTTATGACTTAAGTAGAATCTGACCCCACAGGAGCTTGCCTCTATGGGGTGCATATGCTACATTCCAGTGTGTGGGGGAGGGGAGAAATTGAAATGTTGCCCAACGGAAGAACAGAGAAAATGGTAGGCTGGGAAAGGTAGAGTACGAAACTGCAGAATCAACCCAGAGCCAGTCGTGCAGACCGTGGGGGTACAGCCGCTTATCCAAGTAAATCTCGCACAACTGTTTGGATCAGTAACACAGAGAGAAAGTTTGGGTAGCCGTAAGTGCTGGAGAGAGAGGGAGGCTAAGCCCTAACCCCCTTCAAGACGAGGCTTGCTGCAGAGCATACAGGGGTTTGGTTCATCCCTTCCCTAGGTGACTGAAGGGTGTGTTTGTATTTGTAAACCTCTGGAATTACCCGTCGTTCCCCCAAACTTCATCGTGCTGCTGTGAGGCCACTGGAGAGCACAGGGCTGTCGGAGCTGGGCTGGGCCTGCTCCTTCACAACTGGATCTGTAGGAGAAAAGGGGGAACAGTTACCAGGGCCCAGCATGACTTGAAATCCCAGAACTTTTTCATTTTGAGAGGTACAAACATTTCAGAATGCAGTTACACTGAGTCCTTTTAAAATATTTTCTATTTTCCAAAACTGAGGCTACCTCCTTAAATTCCAAGAAAATTCTCCTACTTCTGCAGAATATTATATGCAAGGTTTTCTAGAATTACTCCCCCTTGCTCATGTAATCAAACATTTTTGCAATGGCGAACAGCTTTTATATAAAAAGTGCCTAACTGAACAGTTCTCCTGCTCCACCAAAATACTCACAGAAATAGGGGTGCTCCATAGCTTCTTTGGCTGTCAACCTCTGTTGATGGTCATATCGTAGGAGTTTGTCCAGAAGATCCAAGACTTCGGGACTGACCAGGTGTCTGTTTTCACTATGGATAAAGTTCTCCCAACGTTTCCGTGAATGCCTGTAAGCAAAGTAGAGAAGCCTGAAGACTTCCAAATGAAGAGATCCAATGGAGGAACTCAGAAAGAAGCTGCATTGCATCTCATATATCTGACACAGGGACATTTTGGCCCCTCAGTGGCTTTCACTTCCCATTATCAGCAACCCAATCAAGTAAATGTACCTGCAGGGTGCATTTTAAATCTGTTTTGTGAGGGTTCCCCCCCTTTTCCTTTTTTAAACAAGTTACCAAAATACAAAAAATCCCATGGGTTGAAAAATCCATTTCCAGTAGGGAAGAAGAAAAGGCCCCATACATCATGCTTAGCGTCCCCACCATGGGCACCACCAGGAAACAAACACGCCACAGTAAACTTACTGTCCCAAGATATCATTGAAGTGGGGGTCCAGTTCTATGTGGTACTTCTTCAGATAACCGTATAATTCATCTGTACCCAGAACCTTTGCAATGCGAACCAACTGAAATGAAAGAATAGATGTGTTGAACTGGAAAGAGGAGAGCAAGCAAAACTATACCTGCTGTGCAGCTCCACTGGGACAAAGCTAGCTCAAGAGCTGCCAATGCAAGGGCGATGGGTAGGAGCAGGGCAGAGGCAAGGGGCACACAGCTGAATGAACCAGCTGTGCAAGCAGGCTTGAGACGGTACACGACTTTGGCATGCAGGAGGAGTGTCTCCATTTTGTATCTTCTCTCTCTGTCTCAGACATATCACCAAAGTCGTCTTGCTAGTTAAAATAAGCTATTTCCACCCAAAGGGGGAATGTGGACGGACTGCAGCTCAGCACATGCTTGGAATGGACAAGGCCCCAGTTTCTGTCCCTGCCATGACCACTGAAAAGGATCTCAGGCAACAGGCCAGGCAAAGACTTAAGACTCATAGAATTGTCCTGGAAAGCTAATGCTAGTCAGAGCAGACAAGACTTGGGCTAGACAGACCAACAAAAGGCAGCTTTCTATGTCCCATGTCAGCTGCCATCCTTTCAAAGCCACCCACTTGTATGACAATACTTTTAGCCAGGCTACAGCAACCTGGTGCCCTCCAGACATTTTGGGCTACAACTCCTTTCAGCCTTGGCTAGCAACAGAAGACTGCTTTAACAGTTGTGGATGGAAGGGGTGTTTGAGCTATGCCAGGAGGAGGACCAAGTCTACGTCCACTTGAGTCCTGCAACTAACAGGGCACAATGTTGTTTAAGCACAAGAGGACATTAGATGTAAAAGCTGGAACTTTAAAAAACCTTTCAGACAAGTTACTTGAGGGTACTGAAGATCGCAGTGAGATGGTTCTCAAGCAAGTTCCAGCTTATTTTGAGCAGTTACTGTGGTTTTGCATTTTATATGCAAAATCTGTGGAGTTTATTTCCACAAATGTTGCATGTCAAAAGGCCAAAGCACGATAACAAATAGGACATATAAGAATAATTAAGGCAAGAGTCAGATTCCCCAGGTTAAAATACACTGAATGGGCCTTGAACACCTTTTTACTTGAATGATTTGAATAAAATTATATGAGTTTGTGCCATACATACATGGCTGGATAGAGGTATTTTATTTTTGACAGCTCAAAGGGTAAATTTGAATTCTTATTTGCTGAATGCTGATCAATGTAGAGTAGTTCTGGTTAAGATGTTTCGTATTTCTAGTTATTGCACTCATGTATTTCCACATTGTATTTGCATTTTTCTCCTCTTGAACTCAGCCTCATTGATGGGAACTATTTTTATATTTTAAAATTTATTCTGACATGGATATTTGCATTCTCAAAATATTAGTGAATTTACAATTGGTAACACACACTGAAACACTAGAGAACAGGCCTTGGTGCAAACTCCAAACCTACAGCACAGGAAGCTAGAAGAGGCCCAATGTCAGCTCAAGGGAACCCCTTGCCCTCTGCTTCAGAATTGTGCATGTCCCTTGTACAGGGGCGGAAGAAAACTAGCACAGCTCTGGCTGTACTAATAAGAATCCTCCACATGGGCACAGGTTAGCTACAGAATCATATCCCAATGCCAATGACTTTCCTCCTAGTCTTATCATACTTTAGTGCCAGCAAAAAAGGGACCATGGTGGAGTTTTACCAAATGAAGAAGAAACAAGCAAGAAAGGTCTCCTTTGACCCTTTCCTACTTGAATAATCACAAGGGTAGTTTACAGCCATGAAGCTTGAAGATGCAACTCTTGGGATTCTATTAATTGCCCAAACAAGAGTGACCCTAAAGTAGGGTTTCTGCACACATTTTTTTGCATCCACTTTGGGACAGCTGCCAATAGTCAGGTCATACATGACAGTGAAGACTGGCTGCAGGTGTCTCCCTGGCCACCTGTGCAGTGGGAAAAGGTAAGCACTGCAACCAGGCATCCACAAGTGAAGAAGCACCCCCCCAGCCACCCTAAAAACTTAAGTGCTTTGGCCTCCCGATGGTGCAGCCAGCCTCAAGGTAGAAATGCAAGGTTTAGCATAAGCTTTCAAAATAAGCACTTCTAATTTGAGAAACCTTAAGAACATCTTACAAAGAGGGACATCCTTTTGCCACCAAAGACTAGATATCCTGATCCATGCCATGATAGCTGTGGAAAGAGAGAGGGGCATGTTCAACAAATAGCTTCCTTTTGCAAGTTGTTCTATGCCGTAATTTCTCACCTGGTCATAGTTGTCTTGACCATGGAAGAAAGGTTCTTTTCGGAAGATCATGCTGGCCAGCATACAGCCTAAGCTCCACATGTCTAAGCTATAGTCGTACATCTGGGGTGGGGGAGGGAGGAGAAAAGAGGAAAAGAGCAGAAAAAGAAATGAACTGGGGCAGGTTGAGTATTCAGGTTTCTGCAGGCACGTCAACCTCTAGAAGTGCAATTGCAACCTGGATTTTGAAAACAGAGTTACTTAAAAGCTATATATTAGCCATGAACATTATACAAGAGTATGGTTCCAATATTTGAAAGGGAACTGCTTTAAATTTAATATTTAGTCCAAGCCAAAATGAAGAGTACCCTTACTTTTATTTCTGGACTGCAGAGAACTGGTCCTGTCTAAAGTAGTTAACACCATCTGTTCCCAAGAAATGTTCAGATTCACTTGATCAAAGGTATATTGTCAGCACTCAAGAAAGGCCCAGTCTGGTCAGTACTGGTTCTGTTCCAGTGCCACATACCTCCAACTAATTTTTTTACCTTGTGGTTTTCTCTTTCTTACTTCTATCCTGTAATCAATTATCTGTCCTCCTGTTTTGAAGTTCAGGAAGGAAGCTCTATCTGCAGAGCAATCCTCCCTCCATGTGCATGGGCTGCCCATTAATGAGGCTGAAGACACACAAAGGACTTCTGTTCTAAGTAAGAATCTGCTGAAACGAATCTCTCTGCCCTATAACATTTTCCCCCACTGACTATTAAGCCTGATTGCAATGACTCTTTTTGCTTCCTGCCCACAGAGTCCTACAGCATCAGCCCTGAAGGCACCTTTGCCAGTCATTCATCCCCAATGCCTAGTTGTGAGAAGGGGAGAGCATCTGGCATGATTCTGTCACCTCCTTTCAAGCACGTTGGCCTCCTGTGTCACTTAGCAATGAACTAGGTGAAAAGATAATCCTAACTGAGAACAAAAATCATATCAGGAAGTACATGGGTGAGGTCAAAAGCAGGAATTAGGCCTCCAAGCCTGTATCCCATCACTGTTTATGCTGAGGCATATTAACAAGAAAGAGGAAGGGACAATAGATCTTTTTAACATTCCCAGGCTCAAATTCGAAGAGCCCATTGAGTTCTAGCATGGATGCAGCCACTGAGAATTCCTCTCCACATTGCCCTTCATTTCTTACCAGAAGTCACCCTTAACTGGTTTGCTGGAAGACGCTGATCTTTGATGACCCCTCCCTGGGGAGGTGAAGGGGGTAGTAGCACTGGTAGTCACCAGCACTTCAGATTAGGGAACGAAATCTTACTTGGTAGTCCACGAGGAGCTCTGGCCCTTTGAAGTACCTCGAGGCCACACGGACGTTGTATTCCTGAGCTGGATGGTAGAATTCTGCCAAGCCCCAGTCTATGAGCCGCAACTATGAACATACAAGGCAGTCAGTCAGCCAATGAGCCTGCTTAACACTTTGGTCAATTGGCGCTTGCACAGCTGCTAGCCAGGATGGTGCTCAGCTCCTATCATCTGCTGGACTCTGTAAAATTAGCTCTGCTGTACTGGTCAGATTGTGTATTACTGGATGACTCATTTACTAATCATAAGTCACCAGACTCCTAAAAGGAAAGTGAACTGACTGCCAGAAAACAGGGACCAGCTGCATGCACCTGTGGGAGAGCACAGCTAAGCTGGAAGGAGGCCCCAGTCAACATTAATGCACAAGGACAGCTGCAAGGGCAAGAACCTCTTGCAGAGGATACAACTGGTGCTCCCAAGCACAAGCCGGGCTTCCTGCCTCATGCTCACGAACCCTGCAAAGGTGCAGGGGCATTGCTGTCAAGATTATCTGACGCACAAAAAGTGCCAAACAAAGGTGTTTTCTCCATCCATTCCGCACTCTCAGAGAGCAAAGTGAGGAGTGCAAAAGTTGACTGTGTTAGATATTTGTGTAGCTGCCTGGTTTTCATGTAGCATCAGAGGAGACCAAGAGAGTGCAGGAGGAAATAGTCAGGAAGGCCTGGAGAGGAAATGCAGGGGCCCAAAGAAAGCCTGGCTGTTCACTGAGTGTATGTGAAAATCAGGGGTTGGTTATGGAGGCTGAAGAGAAAAAGGGGCTGCTTTGCTCTCTTGGACGCATCATTTTTATAGCCTTCTGATGTGGTGCATTACTAACAGAACTCTAGCTGTAGCTGCTATCTTACGTAGAGAAGGGCTTCTCCCTATTCCCCTTCAGCCACCTAGTCAAACTGAGCTCCCAAAAGATTATCTCAGAAACCACCTACTTTCATATGCATTCACCTGGCCTTTAAGATTGGCATCAGAAACCCTTCTCTGTGTTCCATCCCTACACAGCTCTGTGTAGCTAGGCAGGTGGGTACAAGAGACGGGTTTTCCCAGTAGTTTCACCTAGATTATGTAACAGCCTCCCACTGGAGATCTGCCATGCTCCTGCTGTCTATTTTTAAATGGCTCGTGAATTTTTTCACTCCAGCTATCTTTTAACATCTGTACTGCTTTTATGAATTTGCTCTTGTCCGTTGCTCTTAAATAAAAACAGTTGTTATACTGTTGCTGTAATTACTTTTTTTAGCTTGTGATTTTGTAAGCAATCGTTTTATTATGTAAGCCGCTTTGACTAATGAACAAAATAAGCTAAAACAGAAACCAAAGCCAGTGATAATATTCCTTTAGAATATATAGTAAAAGATCTTACTTACACCCACATTTTCAAAAGAGGGGATGGCTAAGAATCAAGACACAGGCAAAACTAGGGAGGTAATCAGTAAAGAATTTGGGTCACCCCCAGCAGCAGCTTAAACCATGAATTCTGATAGATCTTTGAAGCATCTGGTGATGGAGGCCTCCCTGCAAGACACCAGACTGGGGAATAGGGCAGAGACCCAACTCAGCAACAAGAACTCAGCCACAGCAAAGCACAAGGGTCCTTCTTCTGATGCCTTTCTGTGCCTTTACCTTTTTCTGTTGGTGGTCTATCATGACGTTATGAGGTTTGACATCTCTGTGCATGATTCCCATGCTGTGACAGTAATCCAAGGCCTGCCAGAGACATGTAGACGTTAACACCCAACACAAGGAAAATTAACAACAAAAATGTCTCAAATTGACTGTAATTCACCTGTATGAAAGACTTTACGATTTGAAAATAGAGATACTGAATGTACTCGTTACTTATGCCAAACCTAAATTAAAACATTAAAAAAGACACACAAGGAAAATTAAACCTTTCCACTGATGAAATTATAGCAGCTGAATATATCTGTGCTATGTGCCAGTTTCTCTCCCCAGCAAGGATGCCACACTGCCATGTAGAAGAAGTTATCCAAGAGTTTTGTTAGTCCTCCCAAAAGCCTAAATCTAAGCACAGATCTTGGAAAGAACCAAGCCCATCAAATAGGGCAAGCAACCTTTCCTCCTGGAATCTTAACAATGAGATAGCCAAGCCTGCCAAGGCTTTGAAAAAAAGGATATTCATGTTTTCACATGGGGCCGTGATGTGGGTCTCTAGTTAGAAACCCCTTTCGAGGTTAAAAGCTGCAGTACTGCCTAGTTGCACAGCAAGAACAAGATGGCCCAAGACTCACTCTTTCTCTCCAGGCTACTGCACTTTTGGTGGCAGCTGCTTTGCCCTCTGCTGCTCATCCCAGTTGGGTTCAAAAATATGTCAAGGCCAGGGCAAAGGTGGTGCCTGTTTCCAGCATGTCACCAGCACCTGTGGCTTTACAAGAAAAATTTGTCTGTCCTTCATGTTGGAAACAAGTAAAGACATTTCCTTCTTCTGAGCTTCTAGTTAATGCATGTGTTATTTTAAACCACATGAGGGTACTGCTTGTCTAGCAATCTAGCCAGCACTTGCTTGTAGCCTTTCTGCTCAAATCAACTCTATCATTTCGTTTCTTTCTCTCCCAACTTATTGAGACAATATCTTCTGTTTTCTCTCTTTAATCTCTTCTGCAAATAAATCCTACAAAGATAAATCTGCTCCTCCATGAATAAAGCCTTTGAACTCCAGAAATTATAAGGGGCCATTTCAATCTAATTCAACCAAGCTGCAAGTTGTTCTAACACTTTGAAACAGCAAAATTTATTTAGACACTGCTTTACATTTGAGAGCCGTAAAATAAATGATATGATGGTAGAAGATAAAGGCGGCAGCAGAAACTAGCAGAGACGAACTTGGGAGTCATTTTCAGTGCACAGGGACCAAAAAGTCAGAAAGCAAAATCCACTGACTCCTGAGGACCTCTGAAGAATAACTAAGAGCCAGATGTATGCTCTGTTTTCCAAGGTTGTCTCTTGCTGTGTGACTGACTGATTTCTTAACTTCCTCTGACTTGCCTTTCCTTCTCTACAGAGAAAGAAGGGGGTTTAGGGATGGGAATGAATTTTCTGCATATCCACAGAGACACATCACATCTTTAAATTATTCCAAGAGGTAATCAGGGCCCAAGAAGTCCCAGAGGACTTCGGAGGTATTCTGGAGCTGTGACCAAGACTTACTGTTGCCCACAAAAAAGTGTTCAAGTATGGGAGCAGTGCTGTTCTTCCCTTTCCCAAATAATAAAAAAATCCTGCAGGTATTCATTGTACACAACCCCACTTGACAAAATTCAAACCAAGGATGACCTTTCAAATTTCCCATGAATACTCACCTTGAGCAATTCATACATATAAAACCGAATATCAAAGTCTGTCAGGATCTGATACAGTTGCTGAAATCAATTTGAAAACAGAAAATTGCAAAAATCAGTGTTATGCTTTTCCTGTCATTCTTACACCTCTGCCCCCACCTTGCAGTGCGCCCTCACTGTGTTTCACACTCTGTAGAACCTCTTTTACACTCAAGGGCAGGTCAAGAGACAGAGCTGCAATATCTCTGAAGCAGAAGACAGACAAACCTCAGAGAAGCATTAAAGGATCCTGGCAAGCATTAGAGCAAGGGAAGGGAATCTCTGCCCCCCTGGGCCTATTTCGTCCCACCTCTCCATTTCCCCCAAACCACAACCACTTGTCCAACAAGCTGATGTCACTGGGTGATGCCAGCTGATGGGCAGGGTTCAGCCTGCAGGCAAATGCCCCACCCCATGGACCAACTCAGCATGCTACCAGCTTCTTTGGGGAGAAAGTATGAAGAAGGGCAAAAGAGCCTTGCCCCCCCCCCACTTTCAATCAAGTCCAACTGAGCAACAGCCTCTCTGAGACCATGGCTGGGAAGGGAGAAGAGATGGGGGGTTTTGGTGGTGAGGTTAATTTTTTTTTTTTTTTGTAAGTTATGGGCATTGTTGCTCAATTTGACCCTTTTACATTGTTTTTGTATGTTATATTTTGTGCATTGTAACTTGCTGTTACTTTTTTCATATTATAGTGATGATTTATTGTTGATAGTGAATTTCTGTTTAATTATTTGCTGATATTTTGATGGTTAATTTTATTGTGCACTATTATATGCTAATAGATTACTGAATATTACTTTATTTGGTATAAGTTGTTTATTTTAAAGTCATGCCTTTTATTATGACTTTTTTGTATTGGATCGGATTGTTAAAAGATATGTGATCTTTGTTATATATTTTGTTGTTTCTTCAGCATGTAAACCATCTTGTGCATAGCACTATAGAAAGTCAGTGTACAAATCAAAAGTGAAATGAAAAACACTGGCTGCTGGGGCTGACAGGAGTTGGACTCCTCAACATCTGGAGGGCACTATGATGACATAAGACGACTCTGAACCTTCACCTTGCACACTTAGCACACAAATATGTCTTAGCTACACCTAGGTCTGGACTAAGAATTGGGATCAGCACAGCTCAGCCACATCAGCACACTGCCAGTCAGACAAGGAACTCCAGGTCTTCACCTCAGAGAAAGTGTGCCTGTCTCTGCTTCTGGCATTGTTGCGTTAAATGCATGAGCATTCTGTACTTGACCTTCTTTGTAGTGCTTTATTTTGATTTTTTTAAGGGGACTTCCGGGTTAGTGCCATCGGCAATGGCGGAATTCCTCTGATCCAGAGGAACCCGCTCCGCGAAAATCGGGTCTTGCCGCCGCGGCGAAGGCGGAGACCCTTTAAAAATCCCAGGCGGAGGAAGCCTGGGAACGTGGGATTCAGCTGACACCAGGAGCGCCCCCCTACCCACAGGGAAACCCCTTTTTGGGGGTTCTGAAGTGACGTGGGGTGAGCGGCGCGGTGTTTCGAATCGACCGCTATTTTTACGGAGTGAAGCCGCACAGCCGTTGCCGGAGAGCGCTGACTTTTTCTTGTGGACAATTGGATTTCAAACAACAACCCGTGAGTAGAATGGAAATTGGACTTTTAAAGTATTTTTAAATTGGCACCAATCGGGGAAGGTCCAAACAGGAAGTCTGCCTCCCCTTTCTGTAAATAAACTGAAGCAAAGAACCTGTCAACTAAGGTCGTGGAGAGTTTTATGTAAAGGATTTTAATTCTACTGATTGAAATTACCATCAATTTTTCTTGGAAGCAGGGGAGCCTGCAGGAGAAGGACAAAATTTGGGATTTGAAGTGCCACTTCCCTGAACCCGGGAGTGGTCCGTGAGAGCCCGTTGATGATGAATAGATCAATTTGACAGCTGTCAAGTTAGCTGTCAAGATACAAAAGAGGACTTTGTTTCTATTGTCTATCTTTGTTACAAGCTTATGTTTAAAACAAAGGAAGGACTGTTACAATTTAACGTATGGAACTTTTGGGTCTGTGCTGAAAGGAGTGAAAAGGAACTTGAATCCCTCTAGAGGGAGCTTTGGGAGCAGCTGGGAAATTGTTTTTTTGACCTTGGACTGTTTAAGGATGGCGGTCGGGAAGGAAATTGAGTTTGAACTGAACAGGACTTTTTTTCTCTTGGGAAAGCTGCAAGACCAGATAAATGTTTTGACTACTAATGTTATAACTTTGAGAACAAAAGTGGGTATTAGTAAAGAACTCGATAAGAATTCGGCACAGGAACCTCCTTCAACTGAACAAACCGGAAAATTTGAGAAGGAGAATTATGTTGTGATTGAAGTGAAGAAAGGGGGAACCGTAACCCTACAGATGCAAATGGTGAACTACGATTTGAGGCATGACATGATGGCAACAAGGAGAAGCAAATTTTTGGAGATGGAAGCCTGGCCTGGTTTGGAAAATGAAAGATGGAGAGATCACCTTATGTGGAGATCAGATGACCTTTGGATTACAAATCTGAGCCAGGTGGAGGTTGGAGTTTTGGGGGCCTTTGGATTTGAAAGGAGCGTGAAACAAGATTTGGAATATCTTATAGGCCCTATTTTTAACCATGGAAGTTTGGCAGGAAGGAACATGATTACCGTTGGGTTGGAGCTTCCCCGAGATCTGGTTTTCAATACCAAAGACCATCAAAAAGACCGGCAGAGGGGACATGAAAGAGATTTAAGAGCCTCGGATTTAAGATCTCCGGGTTGATGGCTTTACGAGATTGATGGACTTTTGCTGGGGACTGAAACCGGGGAGGGGATCTGGTGGAAGGAAATTGGGAATTTAAAGTGTATATAATATAATTTGTTTTTTGTTTTCTTAATGAGATGGGAAATTCGTGGAATGGAATCTTTTTTGACCTTAGGGAAACATCTTAAGAATAAGTATAGATATATAGGTTTGGATGAGAGTTAAGATTGGATAAAGTAAAAGTGGTCTTCAAAAATACTGTAAAATTAAGGATTGTTAGAAAGATGTTGGAAAAAGAAAATTATGTGGTTTTGGCAGAAATGACATAAAGGATTAAGTAAAAATGAATTGATGAAAGAGAGAACGTAAAATTATAGTATATTAAGACAAATTATTAAGATAAAAACAAGGTTGGAAGGATTTGCTGAAATAACAATTTGAATTAGAATACAAAAATGGGAGATGTGAGGAAGTCACGGAAATAAGTAAAGGAAAGAAAGCTATGTAAAGGTTCGATTTGTTCTTTTTTTAAAATTGACTGTATTTTTTCTGTCTTTTTTATTTTTCTTTTTTCTCTTTGTAACCTTTAAAATTTGAATATTATTTTTTAAAAAATAAAAAAATATTTTGAATTTTTTAAGATGATATTTTAGAGTTCTCTTAATTATGCTGATTTGAATGTATACTTAATGATTAACTTCTTTCTGTAATTTTTTTTCTGGATTGTTTTATTTGATGTTTTAATCTGGGTTGTAAACTGCTTTGAAAACTTTTTATTAAAAATATAAAGTGGTATAGAAATGAAATGAACTGAACAACATCATCCTCCACAGATTCTCAGTTTCATTGAGTTTCTGAAACGCTCAGTATGGCTCATGTTGGCATTTGCTGCTTCAGATTCCAACTCTCCTCCAAAAGTCCAATTTTGTGTGTAACTTTTCCTTTGATTCTTTGGTCCCTTTAAACTCCTGCCATGTTTCTACAAGTTCGCTGTCAAATTCTATCATCACATTTTGAGACCTAAATATTTAGGCTATCACCCATAGATGAGGCAAACCAAATGCTTCCAATTTACTGACTGCTTTCCTTAAAAAACAACAAAAAACCAACACCAAAAAACATAGCTTTAAAATTGCATAATCTTTGTGATCTTAAATGCCAGTAACCTGGTTCCACTGTGATTCAAGTAGAGACTGTCACTTTTGTGATGCTCAACAAATCTGGACATTTCCTCCCAACTCGACTCATATCCAGCTTTTTTTCCACTGTAAAAATCAGGCCCCACTTTCCTCATCAACAAGACTACAGTAAACAGAGTATCATAGCAGGGAGATTAGCATGGAATTACATGTTGCAGGGCAACAGTTGCTATATTGAGACAGAGTATCAAGGAAATGCAGTAAACTTCTATTGCACCACTCCCTTTGAACATGGACCACAAAAACCATACAGAGAGGCTGCTTACTGATTGCAGTTAGTTTCTTACAAAGTGCCCATAAGACTGCACAATTCATTCTTCCACAAGAATAAATTTTGTGTGTTTCAATAGACTCAACATTTCCTCTCCCAAGGCTTTCTGGAAAATCCATTATGTATAGAAAGGAAGAAAGACTCACCTTGAAATCTGTATTATTGATGTATTCAAACACTAGAGCTGGAGTCTTTGACTGCAAGAGAGAATATGTATGATATAACCACACCTTTCCTGTAACCTGCTTTCTTGATTATTCCAAGATTCTTCTGGATAATGCTCCCTCTGACCCCAAGACACAGAAATAAACCCTCCCTTATCTATCCAAAGAGCTCAAAGGGTCATTTAAAGAGCTTATTGTTAAAAACAGAAACTAACGTGGTTTTTAAACTATGCAGATGCCTAAACAATAAAAATCCCAACATGAGACCTGTTCCACCTGCAGTAAACACACACTTGAACTGTAAAACCTGTGTGAGGAGCTAAGCTTCCTGTATGACCCCCTTCTGAAGATAACCCCAATTATTCCAGTGCTCCTGACACATACTAGGACCTACCACTGGATCCTTGACCGTGTCGATCAGTTTAATGATGTTTGTTCCACCTCGCAGGTTCTCCAGAATCTTAACTTCTCGTTTTATCTTCTTTTTCTTCACTGGCTTAAATACATAAAGAGAGAATAGAAGTGAGATTTCTTTCAACGTTAAATTTTTACCTGAACACACAAATGTACATCCTTGGGACGGGAGGCAGGGGTGTGCCTGCAAGCACCTCCCCTCATGCCCTGGTGCATATCACTGAAACTGCTCCATCCACCCCCCCACCCCCCAGTATAGAAGGTCTGCAGGGGTTTTTTGTTCATTTCTGCTTGAATGAAAGCAGAACCCTCCATGTGGCTGGGGAGTCTTTGACAGTATAAGCAAAAGCCTTCCCTGCCGAATGTGGGGAAGATGAGGGACTGAATGGATGGGGCAGAGTTTCAGCCCATGATGAATACACCTCATGGGGAAGTGGTTAGTACAGAAATGTCCGTTTCAGATTGGGAAAGGCCCAGAGCTCAAAGTATAGCCCATAGTGGCAAGCCAGGAGCAAGTGGTGGGGAGCAGCAGTGAATGCTGGGAATACAGTGCTGCAGTAGCAGTTGAGGGTCCTTTGAGCTGCCTACCATTTCATTTAGTGGATTTTTCATAGAACAAGAATGGCAGTGCAGTGAGCGCCAATGAGACACCACTTGGGTGGGTTGTTAGACCAATTAAAGCACCAAAGTAGGTCACTGCTCCTGTCCTCATTGGTCCAGGAACTTCAAAATGTGCTGTCTTATTGGTTCACCTTGCTGTCAACTCTCAGCCCGGGGGAAATAATTTAAATTAAAATGGTGAGAAGCTCTTCAGAACCTCAGCTGCTAGCACAGCTTTATCCCTCGTAATGTGTACTGGCAGACAGCCACACCATAGAACCGTGGGGTGGGGTAAACACCCCTCCTCAAAGGTTAAAATAGTGAGGCAGCAGTAGGGAGGAGCACCAAGTGGCCAGTTTAGATTAGAAAGCACCCACCCCCAAAACCTGACCACATCTCATCAATATTCCCATATCGGTGCAAAATTACTTCCTGCTTATGTCTGCAGGTAAGAGAAAAGAGGGTTGACTATCAGCTCCTTTGGAGTTTGCTGACAGCAGAAGCTGTATATTCTGTACTTATAATATTAATTATGTAAAATCAAAATTCTCATTTTATTATGAACCTGGAAAATTAAGCAAGTATATTGAAGTGTATACATTTAGTATGATTTCTTATCCTGCTAGCCACTGGAAGGGGAAAAAATAGGCAAGTAACTGAAATTCTTGAAGTCACCACTTTTTTGATATGCTTACTATTATCAGCCTGGTAAATAAGCCAACCAATTTTCTTGCCTGCTGGGGGCTGGCAGAGGAGGGTCAGTAAGATCTGCAAACCTTTCCTAGGACTGGAGAAGGCGTCTTCTTCCAGAAGCCTGCTCACTTGCCTGGACCCAATTCCATGCACCCTATGGCTTACAAGGCCAGTGATTAAAAGCAAAGCTGTGCTACATACATGTTATTTTTTAGTATCAGTTTTCCAGTCTCACATGGGACACTATAGAGAACCACCCTCCCGTCTGCTGACAGCACTTGCTACATTGCCTCTGAACATTTAGCAATCACGGTGCATAGAGGAGGTTTCTGCAAGAAAGCTGGGGTTTTGAGCTGGTGGCAGGAGTTTTGAGCTGGTGGCAGGAGTGGCTTAAAAGGGCTGAGAGAAGTTGAAATACCATTCCTGTTTGCAGACACCAGTTACATTGTACACTTATCATCAATGCCTGCAAAGTTAACTAATAAACATTATCATCATCATGTAACCAAAGTCTGCAACTCTTCCCTGAAAGAAGTATACCAGCAAATCCTGGGGATCCAGGAAACCCTATAAGCCTCCTGAGCAGGTTGAAAATAGAGGCCAGTTAGGTGCACAACAGTATGCATTTGCTGTGCCCAAAAAAGAAAAGCAATGCGCAGGCTCAGGGATTAACAAGAAGGTGACAACACCAGGGCTAGCATGCAGTGTTTCCCTCTCCTTCAAATTCAAATCCAGAGGTTTCATACAAAAAAGACAAAAACAAGTAAAGACACTCATTGGTATTTTGTCACCATCAACCACCAATTTTCAGGAGAGGGATGGAGGCACAACCTGAAGATAAGCAAGTATATTTGCATCTAGGGTCTCTTTTGGAGCAGTTTTCTGCTGAGACCACCTCTTCAATACTACAGTACTGCTTCGTGTAACAATTAACGGCATCTCAAAACTTAAACAAGTTAGGAAACATTAAGATCCTCAAGTTGCCTTTACATTGTATTTTTCTTAATTGCTCAAAATGCTTCATTTCGGTATCCATAATCCTTGCAACTACCTAAAATCAGAGATAACACTGGACTACTTACAGAACAGAGAGAGGGGCTGAGAGCAGGAGTTTGCCTCATGGCAAAGGTGACATTTGCAACCAGGCATTTCCTTGCTCAGTTCATTCTCTTAATGTACTACGTTTAGCATAAGCTGTACCTCACTTGTTAAACATACGGCCAGTCACCCGATAGCTGCGAAGTCTTCCACAAGAACTAAGACTAAGTCTTACCCATCCCTTAAACTGTACAGTAGTGCCAATCCATTCCAATCTTGCAATTTCTAGGGAAGCCAACATTTCCCTACCATTATCAGGTCAAATCAAGCAGGACACAGGATCATGCAGAAGAGAAAGGGATGACATCAAGACTGGATGGTACCAGAGTCACACAGGGCAATCTTAGTTTGGAGGATTCTTTCAGGGCATACTTTGACAGTCCCTCCCACTTTCAGTCTCTAAGGGACATTCTGGGCTCTGGTGAACAGGACAGCAGAAAGCTGTCAACAAGAAAGAGGTGATGTGCTCACAGGAAGTTTGTCATGGGTTTCACAGGAATTACTTAGCAAGCATTTCCTTGCACTGCCTGTTTCCATTACTAAAGCCATGCTTTTCAACCAGGAGTACTTCACAGTCCATCAAGTGGTACACGTACTGTCAGCTATGCTGGCTGGGGCAAATGGAAGTTGTAGTCCAAAAAATCTGAAGGACACCAGGTTAGTGAAGGCAGTCTTGAGGTGCAGGAGCAGAGACCTAATGTGTGTCTACCTCCTACATCTACCCTTTAAACAATTCTCACAAATGCTGCACTAGAACACACAATATTGGAACACCACAGAGAGAAAAACTGACCACCCAAAGAAGCAATCTGCTCAGACCAAGTTGAAAAAAATCACATCCTGGGACTTCTTTCCACACATCTCTTTATTTTCAGTATGGTAGCACTGTGCTAATGCCAACCCAGATTCACCTAATGCAAACCATTGAAGCCACAATAAGTAGCCTATAAGCCACCACTGATGTGTGATAAATACTCCTGGAAAGCCTTACACGGAGGCTCACCATTTCAACTGTTGAAAGGACAACTGGGAGAAGTTTAATGATGATGCTGGGCCAACAGCATGATCACAGATGCTAGTTATGACCACAAGTCTAAATAAATAAGAGGAAATCTAAATAAATAAAAGTCTAAGCTGTCCTCTTCATAGGGAAACCCCACCCCATGCCACACACACCCCTAACTAGATAAGCCTTGATAATGTGGACATGAATTTTAAACATGCCAGTCATGAGAATTCACCCCCCCCCCAAAAAAAAAGGTAATGTCAACCTTGGCAATATATTTACTGGGTCACCTTTGATAAAATGCTTTTACAGCAGAAGGCAAATGATGAGCAATGCTAAACATGAAAATCCCACATCCTCATTTTAAGCAAGGCCAAGTGTGCTTTGGTGTATTGCTACTAACAGCAACATCCAAGTTAGTCTTTCCAAAATCCACCTGCCTGATCACCTCCACCACAGTTCCAGCTAAGTCAAATGCTCATCATTGAGATGTTAATCAAAGGATGCTCCGGTAGCCTTTGCATTACAGTGAACAGGCCTTAACATCTGTCCTGCCAAGTAAAACTTGCCAGATGTTAATTCCTGTGTCCACTGTGTGCAGTGCTATCTGAACACATGGAAACATGCTGTTCCTTCACAAAATGGTCCCAACAGCAATGCTACCTTTTAAAAACAGATGAGGAGAGTGATAACCGAATACCACTACCAGACACAAAGTTAAGAATGCAGCACCTCAACATCCATTCCAGATATTAATATGCAATATGATATGAAGGATGCAAGGGGCTTAGATCAAGAACAGCCCATTACAGTGTTAGGGAAGATTTGTTGCCACAGCATTGCTCCCACCTCAGAAAACCATTCATATTCATCCAACAAAAACTCACCTTAAGAATTTTCACAACCACTCGTTCGTTGTTGGTGATGTTTATAGCCTCAAAGACTTCACTATATTTCCCCCGGCCGAGTTTCCGAACCAGTTGATAATCGTCTTGATTACTGCAGACAGTGAAGAGGAAAACAACTGAAAAGTGACTAGGCTGAAATGCTCTCCTGACCTCTCTGCTCCTAATACCCTGAATCTAAAGAATGAGGAGCAGGGCACCTATTAACGTGCAGACCTTTCAAACTACTGAACAGGAACTATCCCATTTCTACACACTCTTGCTCTCCATGGATTGCTACTGATGGTTATGAGGATGCTTTAACTTCAGCATTTCAGAAATCCACAGATCCAAGGGAAGGAGGAATGGTGCCTGCAACCTCTAAAAGTCCTCAACACTCATTATTCACCTGCCATCATCAGAAAAAGATATTATGCCACCCACAGCAAGAGACCTCTTTCTCTGGAGTGATAATCCTAATTTTTGTTACAGAATTGATGGAACTGTTCAGAACTAACAACTTCCAAGGCCAAAGTGAGAAAGACAGTTCCCACAATCCTCTGTGACAGACAACTTCTCTTTCCCCTGAACATCCTGACAATGAGGCTGGTATCAGCTGCGGGGGAAGAAACCCTCCTTCACCGTTTCAAAGGCAGAGATTATGCTATTAGCTTTTAGACATCCCAAGAGAGCATACACCCGAGAGTTTCCAGCTTGGACCCTTTAGTGTTGTTTCATCATCTTGCCTGTATATCAGGGAGTGCTTAAAGCATATGAGTTGACTAGTGTGCTGAGTTATCCTGAGGACACATTAAGCTACATGTGCCAGATCAGTCGTATATTTACAAACTCCCACATACCCAATATCATGCTGACAATTTTACTCTAATTAGCCAGAAATGAACACCTCACCCCCCTTTCCAATTCTAGCAAAGCGACCTTGAGTGTATATTAGCATTGCCACTTGGCACATACACATGCATTAGAAGGGGAAATCCAAAATTATTAGCATTCTTCCTAGGTATTTACCAGATTATAAAGTTAACACACATTACTGAAAGGTTATTGAAAGGCAGTCCAAACCCACCCTACTGGTTCCTGTATGACACAACCCAGTTGTCATCTAATTCCTTCTCACCCACTCCAGTTTGCCTGGCATGCCAACCCACTACATAACACTCTTGAAAGTTACGGTAATTCATTTCATCTTTATCACATTAATCCAAAGAACCCAAACTTATTACCAAACCAATTATATCTGTCCTTCTACTCATCCACACTTAAAATTATAGCTTTGGGTTGGAAGGGTGGGAGGGAAGGCTTTTAGGCTTTTCAGCAAAACTACAAGGGTAAACTAAAATCTATAACATATTAAGAGGTCAGGTGTGCCACTCAAGACTAGAGCACACATTCATCTATTGGCTACCCCTTTGACTGCAGTCAATTATTCCAAGAATGAACGCCACTTATTTCATAATGGTGTTATTTGTTAGCAAGGAGTGACTAGCAGCCCCATGAAAGTGAGGGACAAACCTTGCTGCAGGATGGGAAAAGCTTTTCTCACAGGCCCCACGCTACAGCTACAGGTTTCTCTGAACAGAAACATAAGTAGCCATCAGTGGCAAAAACCACAACCTAGCAAGCAGAGTACTAGATGAAGACCAGGAAGACCATGATTCAAGTCCTCTCATAGTGATGAGGTTCATTAGATCATGTTAAAACAGTCACACTCAGCCTAACCTACCCTTCAGGAACTGATAAGAGAGGCAGCAACACTGAACTTAATCTTAAGTGCTGCCCAGGAGGACCTGGAGGGAGATATAAGTGTTCTTGAACCAACTGGCCACAGTGCTATCAAATTCAATATAACTGGGCAATTACCAAGGAAGTCCAACACAGTCCATTTGACTTCAGAAGAGGAAACCTCTAATAAAAAAGGAAGTTAAAAGAGAAAGTCAGGAGGGTCAAACCTCTGCAAAATGCTTGGGTCCCACCCTGCAACCACAATAACAGAAGCTAAGCAGTGAAGGTACCACCACAGCCAAGAGGATGTCAGCATGATTAATGAGTTGGGTCAAGAAAGCTATTCTAGGAAAGACTTCTTTCAATAAATGGAAGTCTTGTCCAAACAAAAGGGGGGAAGGAGAACTCAAACCTTAGCAGAAGACATGCCAACAACGTTAAGAGATACGAAGAAAGAATTTGAGGACACAACATAAAATACAGAGCGGTCAGAGAAATTTGTTTATCTCCTTTAAGGAGTGATGTGAAACCATCTCGCAGACAGATGGAAGTTGTCTGGAAAGTCAAGGTGTTGGGACAATTTACCTTGCTAACAATAACTACAGAAATATTTAAATATATTAGAAACAGAAAACTGGCTAAAGGCATTTGGACCTTTGGATAACAAGGGACTCAAAGGTGTGGGAAAGGAGGGAAAGGAGATGGCAGAGAAGTTGTATGGATTCTTTGCATCTGTCTCTGCAGTGGAATACATGGGGCAAATCCTGTGCCTAGAGAAACTTACTCAAGGAGTTTGAGGAACTGAGGCAAATAGTGATGACAAGAGTTCTTGGCTTTGTTGACAAGTTTCAGGTAGGTCGCCTTGTTCAGCCAAGTATGATTTTATTTAGAAGAATCACTGAACTTACTTGGCTTTTTTATCTCTTCCTTATGCCCTTTAAACGTTTTTCTTTTTTGCTGTCCCACTTGTATTAGTTGCTGATATCTTTAAAGTGTTCTATTTTTTGTATAGTTCTTTTTCAGGGTGTTTTCTTTTGTCCTAATGTCCTTTTGATATGCACTGTACATGTTATATGAATAAATATTAACAAAAAATGGACAAATCAATCATTCCAGATAACAGCCACCCAAGGTGGTATGAAAGCACTGACCTTCCAACAAAAATATTTAACTTGTCTCTAACATCAGCCTTCATACCAGAGGACTGGAAAGTGGCCAATGTAACACCACTTTTTTAAGAAAAAGAAAAGAAAAGGGTCCAGGTGACATCAGGGAAATTATAGGCTGACTTGGTTGGTGTCTATTCCAGGAAAACTGGCAAGAAGCATTGCCAAGCATCTAGAAAAAATAAGTATTGCTAAAGTTGAATCAGCATGGTTTCTGCAAGGTTTGGTCCTATCTCATTCACATTTTAGCGTTATTTGAGAGTGTCACCTGCCATATACGGTAGATATGAGTGAGCCAGTCAGCACTGTGTTCCTCACCAAGTTATGTGATAAAAGAACAGGTAACTGGTTAAGGGACAGCAAGCCAAGAGAAAGAATAAAGGGATAGTTTTCCCAATAGAGAGGTAGAAAGTGGAGTCCTCCAAGGCGAAACTTTTTAACTTGTTTATAAATGACGTGGAACTAGGGGTGAACTGTGCAGCAGCCAAGTTTGCTAAGCAGCAGAGATGTGAAGGCCTGGTGGAGGAACTGAGAAAATTCAGAAAAAGTGCAGGGTTTTCCAACACCATTTTATTTTTCTCCCACCCCCCCATAAAAAAATAAAAAAGATTATGAAATATTTTCCTTTACAATGCTGAATAAAATGTTTAAGACAAAGTCTTCACATATCTACTCCCTCAAAATGGTTTCTAAAAATTATGTAACAGAAAGACATGTATGTGATACCATGTACTGTATCAGATCATTGTAATTTGTATGTACAGGTAACTTACATGTGAGGGTTTGTCTATCCATGCATCATTTAAAGCCGGGAACCACCCAGCTTTGGGAAGGGTGTGTGAGGGGTCTGGCAGCATCTCAGAGGGCTGCCTTCCCAAAGCCCAGTAAGTGTTTGCCCAGCTTTGGGAAGGAGGCGGCAGGGCTCTGATAGGGTCCTAGAGTCCTCCTGTGTCCTTCTCAAAGTCTAGTAAGGCGGAAGGGTTCTAGGACACTGTCAGAGCCATTGCTCCTCTTTTGCGAAGGTTTTGGGATTTTTTTTGCCACCCAACTGATTCTAGTGAAAATCTATTGGATTCATGATTTAAAGTCAGAAATGTAAGTGATGACAGCACTGCTTCTGCATTTGACTGGATTACAAACAAGCAACAAACATGTTGGAAATGCACCTTTAAATGTTGCAGAATACAGAACATATTCAGGTGTTCAGACCTCAAATGCAGTCTGTAATTCTGCCAAACTAATCCCTCTTGCAACATAGTGGCAAGCCTCTGACCCCTCATGCTTCTTACCTACGCCAGATTCCTTCAACTTCTACAGTGTATAAAAGAAACTGATCTATGTTTGGAAATACTTACACCAAATCAAGAAATAAACTGATATATCAAATAGATCAGCTTGTTTCAATCTGGGCAAAACTTGAGCAGTCCCTAATAAATGTAACAAATATGTCTATAATGCCTAACAAAGGTTTGGCGAAAGAAGGAGAAAGAAAGTAACAAATATGAAGACCCAGAACTTGGTAGTGATAGCGCAGAAATAAAGACTTATTAAATTTCATGTAGAATTGACTGGCCAGCTAAACCAGGTGAGGGTAGCCGATGGGTCACAAACCCTTGGTGAGTTAAGGACTTCCCTGCCTTTAAAGACAGGCTCCAGTTGATTGAAAGAATGAGACCAATGGTGGGTCCAACAGTCAAGAAGGTAGTTCCTGCACATGCTGTGTAGAGGGAAGTAAACGGCAGATGAGGCTCATCAACCTGAGAAGGTGGCTCATCTAGGAGAAAGAAAACTCTGATCCTAAACCTCTGCTGCCTTGCCTGATATTTTCGGGAGAAATTTTTTTTAGTAAACCCTACACAAATCAGGAGTGGAGTCCCTAAGACAGCTGGATGGCACCTTCTAAGTTTCCTTCTGGGAAATTCTGCAGCCAAACTGGTGCCAAATGTATTGCTCAGCTTTCCTTTGGACTACTTCAGTGAGGCCAAGGGGAGGGGGCACATGTCTTGTCATCTGGGCAGCATGGGACCCCCATACACATTGCCCAGGAAGGTCACTTCAGGGGTTTGACTTCATCCCTGGCGGCGCACTCCATTGTCTCTCCAGACAGACAGATGCCAACAGTTCACAGACTCTTGGGTCCCTCATTTTCTCAGCTCTTCTTATGGAAATGAGTGCTTTTTGTCGAATTTCTTACTGGAGGACTGGAGGGGACACAATAATTTTCAGAATACCTAATTCCTTTTTTGCTTTACTATAATGTTGACTGTTTCTTCTGTTTTTATTATTTTTTGCTGGCTCCTCATAAACTGGTAAAACCAAAGAGATGCCAAAAAAAATTTCTTACGGTTCAGCACCTTATAGCAAAAACATGGTAATTTTACAAAAACATGGTAATTTTATAGTAAGCAAGGTTATATATAATATAGTTTATGTTACAAAAGTTACAAAATGACTTTTGAACTGTAAAGTATGCTTTTAAAATGGATTGCATATTTCACCCCAAATCCCCCCAATACCCCAACATTGTTTTTTCTATGGATTCACAATTTCTGGAAAGTTCACATCTCTAGCATTATTATCATTATCATCATTATTATCATCATCATGTCTATACCACCCTTCATCTGAGGATCACAGAATGGTTTACAATATAAAAAACAAAAAAATAAATAATATAGTAAAAAACAAAAACCTGACCCCATAACAAATACTAATGGGGTCTGAACTGGTGCTGGGTGACCAGGAGTGAGATCATGGTATAGCATTGGACACCTCAGTGTGTTCCTAGCCCACAGAAGCTGTGAAAAAAGTGAACTTCATATGAGAGATAATTATGAATGGGATTTAAAGCAAAACAGTCAATAATATCATAATGTCATTATACAAATCTTTGGTGCCACCATCTTTAGAACATTACAGTTCTGGTCACCTTACCGCTAAAAAAGGATATTGTGGAACTGGAAAAACTTCAGAAAAAGCAAGTGTGACTCCTCTATGAGGCATCTTAGTTCAGAAAAAAAGGCAAAAAGAGGTGTAATAAATCATACATGGTCTAGACTAGAGAAAGTGGATAGGGTGAAGGCTTTTTCTCTTCTCTCATCATACTAAAAAACCAGAGGTCATCCAATGAAGCTAAATATTGGTAGACTCAAGACAGCCAAAAGGTGGTACTTCTTCATACAACACATAGAACTAAGAAATTTGCTCCCAAAGATATAGCAATGGCCACCAACTTGGATGGCTTTAAAAGGGTATTAGACAAATTCATGGAGGATAAGGCTTTCAATGCATCTGAATACCACTTGCTGGGAATCTCAAGTGGGGAAAGTGCTGTTGCGCTCTGGTTTCCACAAGCATCAGAGTGACCACTGTGAGAAGAGAATGCTTGACTAGATGGGTCTTTGAGCTCTTCTTACATTCTTACAATTGTTGAGAGGATCGGGGGCAGGGGAAAACCATGTAAGCTGTTCCTGATCTCATTAGGGTGAAGAGTGAAATTAATATGTAATAAAATAAGTCATTTAATAAATTTATTATTGTTTCACAATAAATGTTATCCAAATTGGTTTTTGTGATTAGTATTAAGTATCAAAGTTGTTAATTATATTATGCTCATAAAACTTTACAAAGTAACCGATTAACCAAAAGCCCAACCCTACTTTTGCTTATTCATTTTTGAAAGGACAGAGGAACCAGCACAGCACATGTGCACATGCACACACGCCTAACACCACTACGTAAGAGCACAGCTTTGTGCCTGTTAATCAGGAATAACTAGCAACTCCTAAGCCCTACTTCTGAATCATGATGACACTTGTTAGAATCTCGTTTTCACCCATAAAAATGCAATGAAGATGGGAAGCAATCACCTTACTCTTAGTACACAAGGGTGTTCAGATTAACTGAGTTGGAACTTGTGTGTGCATCTCAAACCTGTGCGGGCCTAGAGAAGCCTTTCCCAACTATGTAGTTTTCTAGACATTTTGAAGTACTGTCACTTCAAGGCAACTTGTTTACTGAGCTTTCGATCCTGATTTCCTTGCAAAAAGTTTCTGGGATGGTTATATGATGTCTGTTATTTATTGAGCACTCATTCAGATCTGTTTGTGGGACACTTCTATGATGCCACAGTAAGCAACTGTTATCCTACACTTTCCAGGGCATTTCCCATCACTTCCTCTACCCTTCCACAAAATGTGGGGCTTCTGTAGGGAGGAGGGAAGAAGAGCCCAAGAGCACTAGCCCACTTTCATTGCACAATCAAAGTTTGCAGTATTAAGAGTGAATCCCAAAAGCAACAACCTAGACCCGACAAGCAACTTCTATCATCGCTACTAGTCATACTACTAACTAGGGCTGGTGGGAACTGTAATCCAAAATGTCTGGAGGGCACTAGGTTGCAGAATGCTACTTGAACCCAGGGGCAGGAAACCTGTGGCCAATTCTTGTCTGTCATTACTGACTACTGGCCAAGCAGGCTGCTGAGATTTGGAGTCCAAGAACAACCTGGACTCTACACTGCAGGATCTCCATTACTGATTTCATATTTTATCATTCTTTAATCCCTCTTAATCAACACCGTTCCAGATCCCAGCCACTTTCTGATCCCATCTTTCCCAGCCCCTTCTTCGGCACGAGGGACGGCGCGCAAAGCAAGGCTGCAAATGATGGGCTGTCGGGCGGGTGCGCTAAACCCTGCACATGGGGAGCGACAGAGCGCAGTACGCGGAAAGCAGGCCCGGGAAGAAGCAAAGCAGGGCCTTTAAAAGGACGCCAGGCGGCCGAGCCCACTTCCAGCTGCGCTTTCCTCTGCCTCCCAAGGCGCCCTGGACACGCAGACTCGCCTTCGAGACGGGCCCTCCGGCTCTGCCCACCAGGCGGATGTCGAGGCGCCCCGAGGACCATGTGGGGAAAGGGCGGCCCTCGCGCGGGGCCACAGACTGCCTAGCTGCGCCTCAAGCAGGCAGGAAGCCGGGAGGCCATGGCTGGCTGGCTGGCTGGCGAGGCCTCGGCGCCGAAAAGCTCCATAGCGAGCGAGAGGCCCCCAGCCCGCCCGCCCGCCGGTCTCTTTCCCGCCTCCGGCCTTACCCCCAGGTGGGGACGTGCGCCTCGTAGTCCCAGTACTCGCGACTCCTCAAGCTGTTGACTTCGGCGTAGACGCGGGACCGGCTCCCGGCGGCCGGGCCGGGCATGGCGGGGGCGGGCGGCGACCGGCAGCGGGCGGCGGCGGCGGCGAGGAGGGGCCGGGAGACGAGGCAAGGCGGCGGCTGCGGCGGGGCGGAGTAGTAGCGGTAGCCCCAACACCGGCGGTGCTGGCGGCGGCCCAGCAGCAGCAGCACCAGCGGGGCGGTCACGGGGAAGAGCGGCGCCAGGCCGGCCGGTACGCGGGCGGCACTCCCTGGCTTCCTTCGGAGCGCCGCCGCAGCGGACCCGGAAAGGGCGGCGGCGGCGGCGGCGGCCTTGGCCTCCTCGGCGGCGCCGGCGACGCGCCCACCAGCCCGGCTCCGCGCGCGGAGAGAGTCCCTCGCACGGGCCGGCTCGCGTCCGGCGCAACAGCGGCCCCCTGCGGCGAGGAGGAGGAGGAGGTGGCTCTGCCAAAGGGAAGCCGAGCCGCCGTCGCGTCGGCTGTGACTCCGCCTCCTGCTCGCTGTGAGAGGGACGGGCTGTGACGTAAGGCGCCGCGAGCAGGTGCGCGCCTCTGGTCCGCAGATTTACGCGAGTAGACAAACCGTTGCGCAAGACTTTCGGGTTCCTTTGACACTTTGTTTCCGAGCGGGGCGTTGAGAAGAGCACCTGCTCGTAGATAAGAGGAGCGGAGCACGTGGCTTTTTGTTTTTAAAGAAAATGTGGCAGGAAAGGAGCTCGAGTGCTCTTTTGATAACATGGAGGCTTTTCCCCTTTAATAATGTGGAGATTTTTCTTTCATCCCCCTCATTTTGAAATAGCCATGTAACATAATACAAAATGCTCAAAATTGTTATTAAACCCTTTTGGGGAGAGCTGGTGGGGATTAGTGAGGTGATCTCCTGAAAGTTAGCGAGAACTTTGAAAACGGCGCTGTTCACCCATTCCTCCTGGCAAACGCATTGGATAGTAGTATGCTTTTAACCGTAATTGCTTTTAGAATGATTTTGTTTTTAAATTTTAATATCTCTTTTCTTATTTTCTTATTATGAAATTTGTATGCCGCCTTTCATCCGAAGATCACAGGGCGGTTCACAACATAAAAATACAAAATGAGAACACAAAATACATAATAAAATAAAAGCAAACTAATAACAACGCCCCCACAACGCATTTCAAAGGCCAAATAATGTTTAATCAGCCAAAGTCCTGGTTATCTTTGCTGGCCTGTGCTGCTTGGGGACGAACGATGAGATATAAATTGAATTATTATTATATTCATAATGCTGATATTGATGCTGAAGTAGGTCTTATGGCTCGCTCGACCAGGTGCCCTTCCAGATGTTTTGAACTACTCTCATCAATCCTAGGCTAGCGTCCGGCCGTGATGGAAATTGCGGTCCAAAACATCTGGAGGAGCAGTAGCTTGGGAAGGTGTACTGTGTGTACTGTATTTCTTTTTTTAGCTTTTTCCCCTGTTCCGGCGTTGTAAATTGCCTTGGAACATATTTTGATGAAAGGCAGTATAAAGAAGATGCTAATATGTGTGTGTTTTTAATAAACACGTGTGCTTGTCACTATCCTTCCAGTGTTGCCACTGGCATGATTCCCAGAGCAGGCGGGGCGGGGGAGTCGGAATCCTTTCCCGACCGTCTTGCAATGTAGGTCAGAGACTTTTATTGCTAGGCTGCCGGTGCGAGAGCGACGACACTCCGGATCTATGCTTACTGCAGGGCTTTTCGGTTTGGGAAGCGAGGCATAAACAGAATAAGCATAGCTGGACAACACCTTCAGCACCGCAAAGGCCGGCTTCGCACGCCCGGAAATCGAGTCCGGCCGCAGCTGCCTGCCAGGAGCTGCTGCTTCTGGCCGGGCGCGCAGGAAGCAGCCACTGTTCTCTCGCCCCCGGGTTAGGCATGAAGCCGCCGCCGGAGCGAGGGAGCAAGCTGCCCGCGAGTCAGCATCAAACTCTCCCGCCGGCCGTGCCATAGTCCGGGGATTAGGTGAAGCCCCGCTTGCCGAGGATTATTCCCCGCTTGGAGCGGAGCAGCCGCCACCCAGCAGCCTCCTCGTCTCGGTCGCGAGGCGCAGCGGCTGGCCGCCCGCGATGACGAGGCCCCTCCTGGAAGGCCGGGCCTGGAAGAGAAGGAGGCGCGGTCGGGCGGCCTGCAGGGCCTGTGCTGCGTTGCTATGGCGATCTCGCAGCCCACGGCCATGGCGGACGAGGAGTCGGAGCGCGACAGCGTCCACACGGGCGAGTCGCGGGAGCTGAGCGAGGAGCTGCACCAGGACCTCGCCCAGTTCTCCATTTCCCAGCTGCACGGCTTGGTGGAGGAAGCCAGGTGCGGCGAAAAGAACCGGCGCGGCGGCTCCGGCTCTTCCTCCAACGCAAACCCACTTGGGGCCCCTCAAAGACACCCCCTTTCCTTCCCCCCGACTGGTTGGCAGCCATCCCTGTGGGCAAAGGGAACGACCTACCCTGGGGCGGGGCGGGTCTCCCGTTCACTTCTATGGCAGAAAGCGGAGGAGCATAGCTAGGGGACAGGTTTGGCTGTAAATCGCATTCTGGCCATCAGCCTTACTAAGGATGGGTTTCACTAACTAAATCCAAATAATAGCCAAGGTTACATCCGTACCATACATTTATAGCACACATATGCCACCTGGACAGTCATGGCTTGCCACTAAGTCTCCTGGGAATTTTGTAGTTTGCACATCACAGAGCTGTCATTACCAGCACACTTAACAAGCCAAAGTTCCCAGGATTCTTTGAGTGAAGAAATGCACTTTAAATGTGCTTTAAATGTATGGTGTGGATGTAACCCAAGATATGGGGCTTTCCGTTTTATTAACTCCCTCCCCCCAATGCTATGAATAGGTGTGCTTTACCCTCTCTAACCCTACAATGTTGTTCCCCGACCTGTAAGGAAACATGTCACCAAACTATACTAAATTCAGAAAACAAGCTCAAGAAAAAGTTCAGGATGTGTGCTGTAAATGGAAAAGTTACAGGAAACAATGATGCTGTGTGCAGACTTGTGGCAGTCACCCTGTATGACTGCTACCTGTGGTAAACTTAAATGGTACACACACACTTTTCTCAAATGTACTAAGATGTTGAGAATCTCAAGCAATAATATTATACCCCAGGATATATTTTAAACTTAATTTCATTAGTTAAGGTGTTGAATGTAACACCTTAATAAATAGGTAGGCCAGAAGGAGAAGTGAAGGGCATTTCCATTGCCTGAGTGGGACTAGTACAAAAAAAATATTAAAACCCAGTACTGGACCCTAGGATCACAACTGAGAAACAGTGGCTTAGACAGAAGATTAAACCAAGTAATCTTCAATAAAGATTGTCCCACAGAAGATGGAAATAATTTTCTCAGGGAATGGGTGAAATGGCAGTTCCAAGAAGAGGAATTTTGTTGATATTGGTAAATATATATATATTTTTAGAGTTTATGTGGGACATTTTAAAGCATGGGTAGGCAAACCAAGGCCTAGGGGGCAGATTTGGCCCAATCGCCTTCTAAATCCAGCTCACAGTCGGTCCGGGAATCAGTGTGTTTTTACATGAGTAGAATGTGTCCATTTATTTAAAATGCATCTTGGGGGTATTTGTGGGGCATAGGAATTCGTTCTTTTTTCTCCCCCCCCCAAAAAAATATAGTCCGGCCCCCCACAAGGTCTGAGGGACAGTGGACCGGCCCCCTGCTGAAAAAGTTTGCTGACCCCTGTTTTAAAGTGTAAGCTTTAAAACTTTTCTCAGGTAGTTATTGTTCCAGAATTTATTGCTGCTTTACCTTAAATGCAACCCTCAGAGTGGTGCAAAAGTTATGTGTCCCCTCTCTAAGGAGTAGGTTACCATAGATTGCAGCTTGAGGATTTTGTCTTCCTCAGACTTTGCCTTAATGGATGCTGCTGTCATCCCTTTTGGTTTGCGACATGCATTGCTCACGTGAACCACTGGGTTTGCTCACCTAATCTTTCATCTACCTTCAGTCATGACAATGCCATGCTCAAACTTGAGACAACAATGTTTGAGAAGACTTTCAATCGGCTTGAGCCAAGGGACTTGGTGCTGGAAAAGTTTGGCTCTTTGATGGACATGGGACAAGCACAACTTGTAAGTTACTGGATTATTTTACAGATACTGGAATAGCTGTTGTGACAGTATTTGTGGTTTTGATGGTGCAAAGAGTCTGTTCCCTTGTCCTTTGCTGAAGCTTAACTGGCCAGAGTGCAGATGAGAAGCAGACCCTGAATTTAAAGTGCTGTTTTTGTCCTATAAAGCCTTAGGTGGCTCAGGACCCCAGTACCTTAGGAACTGCTTCTTCCTGCCTGGACCTACTCAGACCCTGCACTTGTCATCTGAAGCTCTCCTCAAAGGGAGGGGCAGAGGGTGCCAGCACGAGATTGGGCCTTCTCAGAGGCGGCTTGCAAGTGTGGAATGCTCTCCCCAGAGAGATGTACCAAGTTCCATCACTACCTATATTTAGACCACATTTTGTGCTTAATTGATGTTCATCTTTTAGTAGGTTAGGGTATGATTTGCCCTTTTTATATTATTACAGGATGAGTAATTTTAGTCAATTAATATTCTTTTATCTTTTTTATTTATTTTGAATTATGTATCATGTATGCTTTTATAATTGTAAGTTGCTTTGAGACATTTTTTGTAATAAGCAACAAATATAATATTAACCATATATTATTATTATTAATATCAGGCTGCCAATCCATCTTGTATCCAATTCACCACAAATTTCATCTAAGACACCTAACAAAGCATGTCACATTAATATTCATAAAGGGGGAAAAGAAGAAACAAATACAGTGATGGCAAATTCTTGAGTTCAGTTGCACCTTTTGTGGCTTCTTATGTAGAGCTGTGTGCTTCTATCTTGCAATCATTTGGTTTCCAGGCACGAGGCAGGCGCAAATCTAAATCCCGGTTAACAGCAGATCGGCTGGTGGGTCTGACGGTGGAACAGAAATGTGACATAGCACAACGGGAGCTGGAGGAGACAAAGGAAGACGTTCAGAGGTTAAAGGAGAACTCAGAAAGGCTGTTGCAGAACTACCTGGTATAGTTGCTCTGGGATAGGAAGAGGCATGTGTTGTATCGCTGTACTGAAGTGTGTGTTCTCTCCTCATTGAGGCACCTGTTCATGCCAGGTCAAATTTAGTAAGTGAGCAGTGGTATGCCATTTTTGGCCCACTCAGTAGTATCTGGTGATTCAGATGAAGAGGCACTTTTCTACCAATCAAACTTATAATCCAAAGGCAGTTCATTTAGTCAAGGCTGTAGACAACTGGTCTTCTTGAGAAGCGGGAGGCAGGAAATGATGGCACTTGATAACATTAAAACACTGGGCTTCAAGATCCCCTGAATTTTCTGGGCTTTAGCGCTGATCTTGTTATATGTTTCTGTGCAGTTGTACTTTGGGAAAGGCTTAAAAACACCAATTTATGGACACTCCAAGGAGCTGTGGGCTTATAAAAGCCATAGTTAAGGGGAGAAACTGCCTTTTAAAAGACTGTCAGTTTTGCTGTTGATTGGGAAGATACATGCCAGGCTGCCTCTTGCAGAATGTCAGAATATTCCTCTTTTGTGTATGTTAAAATAGATGCTGAAGAGCTAAAACTTGGGTTAAATGTCTCTTTTCTGGATACTTAAACCTGGAGTGCATAGCTGGCCAGAGTGGGTGGCTGCTTAATTTGCCAATGAAATCACTCTTTTCCTCATTCAGTATTTCAGTATTATAAACACAGCAGGAGCCGTGGCATGAGAAATACAGCTGAAGTGCTTGGCAGTGCCATTTGCTCACACAGGCCTTATGCATGAAGTTTGGGGAGCCCAGTTAGGGTTAGTTCCAAGATTATCAGTTGCAATAACATGGTCAGGTTTGGAAAGCTTTTCCAATGGAGTGTGACTTTCAAGGTGGGAACTGAGCAAGGGAGATAAACAAAAACATTATTTGGGCCTGCACCATCTGCCCTGTGGGAAGGCAGGAAACATCAGCGCCTGCTGCCATTGGACTCAACCACTCATAGGCAACTTTACATTTTATATCATGTGTTGGATTGCAATTTTAAAATACTAAAAGAACCTTGGGTGCCTTGGCAGAAAGGCAGCATATAAATGTAGTAAATAAAGAATTGCTGGACATCTTACCATCAGTTAGGCATTGCTCATTAACAGTCATAACAATTAATGGTCTTGGGCAAGGAGTTCAGCTGGAGTACCACAGCCAAGCAATTCATGTTTGCCACCTACTTCTTGCTGCTGGTCTCCACCTTTTTAACTCAAGAGTTTACAGAACAAAATGCTTTGTCCCAGGGCAGCAGCTGGTCAGCGTGGTTCTCCATGAGAACAAATCAATGACACGCAGCCTTCCTTTACTGACAGTGCAATCTGAATTTGGCAGGCTGTCCTGGAGGAAGCAGACATCCGCCTAGTTGACATTAAGAAAGCTGTGCAGGACTTTGACAAAGATATAGTCAAAACCATCACCAAGAAGAAAGGGAGTGTCATCGCCTCTGAAAAAGTTCTGAGATACATGGAAGATAGGATACGCTACAGGGTAAGTGAAGAGAACATTGGGCAGTCCCACTAGCTGCTCTCATTTTGCTCTGTTAGCCAGTTGATAACCTTGGTAAAACAGCCTGTTAGTGGAACCGTCATGTCTCTAATCCTCCTGCATGTGTTCTTGTTTTGTTAGATACCAGCAACTGAGTGCAGTAGCCTGTAGACATCATGGTGGATCCCACCAAACAGTGGCATACATTCAGACGCCTTAAGCAATCTTTGCCATTCAGATGAGGACTTCCTGAGAAATGTGTCCATTTCAGAGCATTCTTATTCCATAGAATACATATCTTGACATTATAAAGCTGAATCAGTAAATAGGATGGATATTTATTATTAAAGAACCATACCTAACCTTGTACCTGTATCCTTAACATGCAGAAGTAAAACAGGTAAAGCTCATCCTCCTATCTCCTTGCCAGCTTCACCACATTTCTACATGTTATACAGTCATACCTTGGGTTGAAGTAGCTTCAGGTTAAGCATTTTTGGGTTGTGCTCTGTGGCAACCCAGAAGTAACGGAGCGCGTTACTTCCGGGTTTCACTGCTCATGCATGCGCAGACGCTCAAAATGTCACGCGCATGCACAGAAGTGGCGAATCGCGGCACGCGCAGACATGGGGACGTGGGTTGCGTTCGCTTCAGGATGCGAACAGGGCTCCGGAACAAATCCTGTTCGCATCCAGAGGTACCACATTACATTTCAGCCTGGTGGGGCCAATGAAAAAGATGGCAACTGTATCTATGAAGTCCCAGTTCTTATCTTCATCAACTTTTCCTCAATTCAATCTTTCAGAGAATGGCCATTGTCTGTGCAAGGCAATAGCAATAATAATAATGAGCAGCTGCCATTCCTTCTAGTTTAACTGCATCAGGGTTGAGAGCTGTTTATACACAATTATACACAATTGTATAATTGCTCAAAATACTTCTGAGATGCACCTAACTCTTTGGCCTAAAAAAGAGTTCTGTGCAACTCAAAAGTCTTCACACATGTTAGAGCTGAGAGGCAATTCCTTTTGGATACATGTGAGATCCAAGGCATCCCTATTATTACCTGGGAGTTTCCTCTGGAGAGCTTTGCCACCAGGAGTGATTGGTTACACCCTGCAGGGTAAGTGCTCATCTCCCAGCCACGCATAAAGTACATGTAAATGCAGGGAAACTTTAGCACCAAGCCTGAGAAAGAAATTAGGTGACTTTCTTTTTCAGGATGTACTGAAAGAGAAAATTCGTTTGAAAAATGATTCCCTGAAAGTCCAGAAGAAGAAGATGCAAATGCAGCTCAAGCAGGTGCGTAAACTGCTTTGTGAAGGTGCATCTCAACAGGCCAGTCTCGCCTCAGTGTACCATTGCTTGGTGTCCCATGCATTCCATGCTGTTGCTCATTGATCAGGAGTATCTCCATAAGTAGAACACCAGAATCATCAATTCAGAAAGAGCACCCAACATTTGGAACATGTCCTCTTTTAAAACCATCCAAATTTGACTATCACTGCCTCCTTTGGGAGCAAGTTCCACAGATTAACTGTGCACTATGTGAAGAAATGCTTTCTTTTAAATGTCCTGAATCTTCCAACTTTCAGCTTCATTGGATGTTCTAGTATTATGAGAGAGGGAACAAAACTTTTACCTGCTTTCTCTATGTCATGCATAACTTTATAAACTTTTATCATTTCACCTCTTAAATGCCTTTTCCCTAAACTAAAAGGTCCCAAACACTGCAACCTTTCATGGGGGAGTCACTCCATCCCCTTGATCATCTTGGTTGCTGTTTTCTGAACCTTTTCCAACTCTACAATATCCTTTTTGAGGTGAGGCAACTAGAACTGTACACAGGGAAACCTGCTATGTACTTGAGCTCCCTGGTCAGTGACCCACACTGTTCTTGGTTGGTCTACAGAAGGAGGAACTCGGGGAGGCACTACACGAGGTTGATTTCCAGCAGCTGAAAATCGAGAATGCTCAGTTCCTGGAGAAGATTGATGAGCGGAACCAGGAGCTGCTGCAACTCAAGCTGACTGTGGGCAACGCTATCCAGGTCCTCAATTTCTACAGAGTAAGTAGAGCAGTCCCACAGTACTCTCTCTCTCTCCTGCTCTTTGGTTCCCCATACATGGCTTAAGATGACTGCTGGAAGAGACCTGGGATCCAACTACCTGCACTTCCCTACTGAGGGGGACAGTGCTGCTGTAGACCAAAGCTCTGCTCTGTAACCAGCAATTATTCTGCTAAGGAGTAAACACAGCTTTTCCTCCATCTCTTCTGTTGCAGAGCAGAGTTCCAGAAACAGTCAGAAACAGTGGCAGGGGAACCTAGGGCCTAACCTCTGCCTCATTTTCTACACCTTTTCCTGGCTTGCTAGGGTTACTCCTTGGCAAGTCCTCCTTTCTCCAACCCCAAATGTTGGAAGGACAGTTTTCACTGGGACCATTGTGCAAGAGGGTTAAATGCTCCCTTCTCCAAACTGCATTCTCATTCATGATTCTCCCCCCACCTGCCCATGCCCTCTGCAATGGGAGTGGGGGTGCTGATATAAAAGCAATGCTTTTTGGACAGGGAGAGTTAAATTGATCAAGCTGATTCCTAGAGAAGAGGGACAGAGCATAGGAAAGGAAATGGCAACAGTCCAGAAAATGGCCAGAACAATTTAATCAGCAATAATAGAAGTGGAGGAAGGGGGTATATTCACTTGGGTAATTCTGTGCTATTGAATTGGGTTTTTTTTAAGTTGAATGTTCTGGGCTCTGAAAAGAAAAAGTGGGGGAACTGAGTATGGGGAACATGATGTTTGTTCATGATGTCATGCAAATAACCTGTAGAAAATGAGTGTGTAAAGCATAGGACCCAATGTCTAGGGGCCAATCTCCCTTTGGTCCCTCCCGCTAAAATATTTGAGGGGGCCTTGCCCCCTCCCCAAGTTGATGGGCATTGCCATTCAAATGGTGTGCGTGAGCCATGTCTTGGGATCAATTATGCAGGTCAGAGCTTACCTGCCCCCCCATATTTTATTCAAGTTGGTACCCCTGGTAAAGCATGGCTATTCTGCAGTAAATGTCTAGTGTGGAAGCAAGCTAAAAGAAGGAGTGAGTCTCCCTGTCTCTGTCTCTTTCTCACACACACACACACCATTTTGGACTAGTGGGTACCTTTTGGATTTTGAAATTAGGGGCTCCAGGCTACCATGGGGGGGGGGGCTTGGCATAATGCAAAATTGGAGGGACAACTTCCAGTAGCACCTTAAAGACCAACTAAGTTAGTTCTTGGTATGAGCTTTCGTGTGCATGCACACTTCTTCAGATACACTGAAACAGAAGTCACCAGACCCTTCTACAAGGGTTGGTCTTTAAGGTGCTACTGGAAGGAATTTTTTTATTTTGTTTTGACTATGGCAGACCAACACGGCTACCTACCTGTAATTGGACGGACAACTGTCCCTGAAACCTTATACTTACCATGGGAAGCTTCCCCCACCCCAAAGATCCCACTGTGTGCAAATGAGCCTATAAGAATCAAAACTGTGGGACTTGGTCCAGGAGGTTGTATCATCCTGGGCCAAACTTAGAGGAGGATGAGCCTAGGGACATAGGACTCTTGGTCCATCTAGCTCAATAATGTCTGCACCAACTGACAGCAGTTCTCCAGGACTTCAGACACACAGGCCATTCCTAGCCCTTCCTGGAGAATCCATTGGGAGTTGAACCACGAACCTTCTGCATTCCAAGCAGATGCTCTTAACCTCTTAGCTTTAGTCCTTTCCCAAAAGCTTCTGGAGCATATTTCACTGTCCAGAAGAGGGGATTTCAGCATGAGTCTCTTTTTCTGCATCTCTTCAAATCTCTTCTTTGCACTACTGTCTTCATTTTCACTTGGGCATTATTCCCAGGGAATAATCCTGATATATCACCAGCTAAACATTGCAATATATCAATATATCACAATATCTGAAATAAGGATGGAACTTTGTAAAGGCGAACATAATTTCGTGAGCATACTTTATACTTCCATTCTTGATTTAGTGTCTGTGCTGGCTACTGAAACCTCATTTTCCAGTTACAGCTGTTCCATGTGTGGCCAGGTAGCATTCAGACATGCAAAGTAAATCTGGATGCTGCCTTCTGAAAGTTCCTTCTGCTTAGGTAGACACAGGCCATCCAACCTTCTTTTCCCTCTTAGTCTGGCTCAGCTTGTTTTATTTCAGAAGAAACTGTATACCGCAATGACCCTGGCCACCAACCTGGTGAAAGATATTGCCCAGAGAAAGGAGTCCCTGGAAAAAATTGAACATGAGGCCATCCTCGTTGAGGAGGTAGGACTGAAGGGAGGCACAGGAGCTATTTAACTGCAAGCAAAGGTTTTAAAATAACAGGGACAGGATCAATTTACTGGGATTATTTGTGAATGATGGTGTTGCCACCAGGAACAATGTCCAGTTTACTGGCTCCTAATGTATTATTATTATTTTTTATTGTTAATGCATGTGATTTTCCAGGCTTATGAGTCAAAGTAGAGCAAAAATGATCCCAGGAGAAAAATCAGTACACTAAGGGAGGACTTTGTATTATCTGGGAACTAATTTGCTTGCTAAGTGATGCTGAAAAGCCTGGACAGGAACTTTCACATTTTCAGGAAGAAAAGTGTGAATGGTTGCAAACTGAAGATGGTTTATTTGCATAGATCAAGAGGATGACTAAGGAAAGAATGTCAGGAAAGGCTCAGTGCCTCTTTATCTTCCGTGGGTTGTACGTTCAGGATAAACAGCTATTTCCCTTACTCAGAAAATAGGGTGGGTTACCAGTGGGAGCCCTGCAGTGTCTGGCTTCAGATGAAAACGGCCAGTCATCAGCTGGGGGGTTCCCCCAGAGTAAGGGACCGGTGAAGGGTCCAACTAAATATTACAGTGAAGATCTGTGATCAGCTCTCCAAACATTTTTATTTTTACTTTAAAGAAGTCACTGGGGGTTCTGAATGTGATTGGTGTATTGATGTTGGATGAAGAGGTGTTTAGCCCTTTCTCCCCCTGCCATTTCCCTGATCTAAATTCCTGCCCCCACCCCACCCCATACAATGCAGTGAAATAAAACTAAAGAGAGTCTCTCATCAAAATAGTTTTCTTTTTTCCCTTTTTATTATAGGAACGGTTCAAAGCCGAGGTCCTGAACAAAAAGCTACGGAAACAACTGACAGAGTACAAAGTGCCCCCTGTCCTCGACTATGTCCATGAGAAGATGGCAGTACATGAACTGGAGAACATCATCAAGATCTGGGAGAGGAAGGTGGAAATTGCAGAGGTATGAGCATGCTGGTCTTATATCTGGGCACCTGTGCCACAGGGCTGACCACAGCGAGGTCTGTGTTAAACCTCTGTTCTGCCTCTGAACACAAACTTGGCACTGATGTGGGCAATATGTGGCCAAGTGCCTCATTGTTATACTCAACACCAGGTTAAAGAGAGGTAAAATTCCCTATTGGAAAAGGGTGTTCAGATTGTGTGCAGGAAGTGGAGTTGGGGATCAGTGTAGGGATAGCCCTGAACTTGAAGAGATGTGGCTATGGACAAAACTCCACTTTCAACCTGTTGCCTTTGGCATATCCTTTCTTGTCCTTGTTCTCTCCCTTGCTGGTTTGCAGAGCAGGGTTTTATTTAAACTTTCTAGGATTGTGAAGGTGGCAGTAGAGCATCAGGAAGTAGATAAGCCCTGCAGATAGTGGATGCTGTTTCTGGAGCACTCTGAAATGATATTACTCCAAGGTGCAGATACAGGAGGAGAAGAAGCCTCTCTGTATACGTATGGTTTTTTCTCCTTGCTTGAAGTTTAAAAGAGGAGCAGAATGAGGATGAGCAAGCAAGAGAGGGCCAGGAACAGCTGCTCCACCCACCTTAAGGGCAGGAACTTAGAGAGCATTTGTCATTTAGGGTAAATAGAAGGCATGCAATAGTTGTCCCCCTCCCCCTTGGTCTGGGTTTTCTTTCTCAGTCTCTCTCTCTGTCCCTCACTCCCAGCTCAGTTTCTTACTGCTTTCCTCTTTTCCTCTCTTCTGTCTCACAGATGGCCTTGCGGGGCTACCAGAGTACTTGGCACAAGGCAAAGCTGGCTAGTCAACAGCTGCAGGCTCTTCTCCCAGAGCAAGGGAGCAACTGAGAAGGAGAGAGCTGGACAAAGGCACTTTACCAAGGGCCCAGTTGCCTAGCCTTGGAAGAGAACAGGAGCCCCTGCAGCACATGCCTCCTGCTTCCTCTGTCTTCTTTGGCTCTCTCTTCCTGACAAGGTATTTGCACCAGGGTCTCGGGGCCCCTGCAGTTGTTGTCCCCTTTCCCTTTCTGTTCCCCTGTGATGAGTTACTTTATAAGTCATCAATATATCTGGCTATATTTACCACTTTGGAGTCATTTCATACCACATGGTTCTGAGGAGAATGAATAAGGAGGGTTTGAAGTTTAATTGTCCAAATGGGACTTCTGGGGAAATGACAGATGAGCATAACAGCACTCACCATATCTCAGCTGTGCATTTCTCAGAAATGTCTGCTGCTTAACCTGCCACCATCCAGCATGTCAGAAGACAGGGCATGAGGCTTTTAGAGAGAAGGCCTTCAGGCTGGCCTAACTTGGCTGTAGAAACGGGAAGAAGCTCCCCACTGTAGTAGTCATAATAGATGGGATCAGACTGCTTGGCCCGTGACTCAGCTGGCCCTTCTGGGAGCTCCTGGCTGTCTTCTGTGAGGTGCTCTGTATGATTAAGGCTGGTGTGGTCTGAGAAGTCAATGGCTCTCTCCTCCCCAATGGGTTCAAATATCCCTTCACCCTCCTCCATGGGAGGTCTGAAGGGGCTGTGTCTTGAGTCAGGGATGGGAGAGGCCGGAGCTCCCCACTTTGCTGTGGTGGTCACAATCCAGTCGCCATAGGAAGACACTCTGGTGTAGAGAAACGGCCCATAGCATCTCATACCGCCCTTGGTCATCACTCCCTTCAGCACCCACTGCCTTGTTCCATCTGCCTGGCACATGACCGGGTTGCCTGGGTATCCCTTTGGAAGAGGAAAAAGCAAAGGTGCCTTTATTTATTCATTTCAAATACCTCTCCACATGCAGTTCAAGGCAACTGACAGAGAAATCATGAAATACAACAAAAGCCAAGGCAAAATAAGAAAAAAAATATGGAGCTCATGACCTCATGATAGGTGCACAAAGTCAGAATTTTAGGAACAAGGAGGAGGAGTTTGTGGAGCTTTTGGGTGGGCCCCCTGGTCCAATGAAAAGGTTCCATCAGGAGCAGAAACTGCTGTTTTACTCTCTGCTGCAGATCCCTTCCAAATAGCAGATCAAGTAAAATGGTCCCCCTAACAACTCTCTTCCACAAACAGGGATGGCCAGCAGCAGGCAGGTAGACATTAGCGTTAGAAATTGGGCACTGTGAGCTGGCTGGCTAAGGGTGTCATAGTGGCATACAGGGTTCTCCTCCTCCTCTCTGTTTTATTCTCACAATAACCCTGTGGAGATGGGCCTGTCACCATCTCTGACCTAAGATCACTCAGCTTCACAGCTGAGCAGAGATGTGAATTAGGAGTGCATTTAACATTTACCTGTGGATCTTGAATAAACTGGATTAAATCCAGATTCATCATGCCCGGCCCTGTTTTCAGCCATCAGAATAACATGAAAATTAGACGTTCCAAGACATTTCTGAGGATACAGTTCTGAGATTACTTATGGGCTATGGTTCACCTACCAGCTCTTAACTGGTCTCTTGATGGGTGTTTCTTCTTCTTTTTTTATCAAATGCTGCCTAAGAATGAGTAGATCTGCCCCTTTCTCAAAAGTTCTTCAATAGATTTATACCCCGCCTTTTAGAAAAAAATTCTTAGAAGGGGCTCACAAATATATATATATTTATAACAATATCTAAAAATTTTAATTTAATAATAGAAAACACAAGTGCTAATGTTAAAGCACCACCCTGCCCAGTAAACAGCTGCAGCAATGCTCTTGTGTTAAAAGGGGGAAATATTTTCTGTACTTTCACTGTGCCTTGCTGAAGTGTTTGCACAGTTACTAGAAGAGAACTTCTTGTTGTGTTTATGAATTGTGCAGAGGTAGCAGCAGATGAGTCTATGAATATGACTTTCTCACCAGGCATCCAGACACGTTGTCAGCTTTCCTGTGGCTGCAGCACTCTGTGGTCATGATTCTGTGCAGGGGACAGGGGTCAACATCCACCACCGAGAGCTTCCGTAGAGAGACGCTCCCTGTCTGGACTGAGATACAAAGGCATGAGCAAAGCCTGGCCTTTCTAGGTCTTTACAGGACTAAGTTGGCAACTGAACACAACACACATTGGGCTGCCCATCTTCCCTTCAAAGCCCACCCTCCTGTGCTAAAAGCTATATTTCCTGTCTTCTGTCCAGGGCAAAGAGGAAGTAGTTCTCCTTAGTACCCAACAGTGAGGGGCAAGGTAAAGAAAAGAAAAAAGATCTCACTAGCTTCCAGAATTTGGTTCTGGCAAAATGTCTACAGATTGGAATTAGATTAGTTACTCTATTGGTTCAAAAGAATTCTGTGTTCTAAAAAAGGTTTGAATAGCACATTGTCTCTTAAGTGTCCAGCCAGGAGAAATTTTGGAAGCCACATGCAATAACCACATGCAAGGAAGACATAGATCTGATCCCTGGGAACTATGGGAAGTCTTCCACATGCAGATGGCCAATAGATGTGTATCCATGAGAGGGATGGATGTTCTCATGGGAGAAAAACTGAAAATAGGCATAACACCAAACATGCCACCCGGAGCTCCTTGTAGGAAGAGCAGGATGTAAATGCAGTCCAAAAATAATGGAGCAATTGATCTTGCACAGCATTTGTGAAGACTGCCATTGTGAGTGCCATGGTACACAAGTAGCTCACCTGTGTGAGGATGCAGCCAGCCCACAACCAAGCAGTTCCTTAGAGCTGCCACAGGGAAGTTTTCAGGTGGGAAGCAGATGGGCTGCAAAGCCTTGCTGAAATAGAGCCGGGCGCCTATCTTCAGGAGGGCAATATCATTGTGAAGAGTGAGTTCATCAAAGGCTTCATGCGGGATGATGGCACTGATGGGGATCAAGAAACTTCTGTCTTTCAGGCCTGTGATACCAACCACGGCCAACACCTGGGTCCTGGCCATGGAAAGTGTAAGCAAATAAAAGGCACTTGAGTGAACACAGACATGGACCCTTGCTTCAGGCCTCTCCGTTCCTGGGGGAAGCTTCTGGGCTTGAGGCACAGAAATTGAAGAGGAGGTGCAGCGATATAGGAAAAGAATCAGTTAATGAATGCCTGACTTTCAAGTACCAGTTAAAAGCACAGGAATCCTGACATCATGCTAAACATGTCTTTACATACTACTACTAATAATAATAATAAATAGAAGGCAGGAGAGGGGTTGTGGAAGACAAGAGTGCCTGGCGTGCTCTGGTCCATGGGGTCACGAAGAGTCGGACACGACTAAACAACAACAACAGGAGAGGGGTTAGGTTTTCATCAGGATGCAGGAAATGGGGAAGGGAGGTTTAACTGTTTCCTTGTTGGCCACAATTCTGGCCCACCCTCCTGACTGTGGCTATTGGCTTCTTTTTTTAAAAAAAATCCTATTGGTTGCCAAATGCACACAACCAATCATAGAATCATAGAGTTGGAAGAGACCACAAGGGCCATCGAGTCCAACCCCCTGCCAAGCAGGAAACACCATCAATTCTCCATTGTTACCATGGGGAGGCCTTAACAGGGAGAAGCAGATAGGCTGCACAAGTCTCCTGCTGCTGCTTTTGCACGTGGCAAAAGGGACCCTAATTCCTGCCTGCTAGGCTTGCCAACGTTTTGACTGGCCCCTGCTGGATCAGGCCAGTTGCCCATCTAGTCCAGTAGCCTGTTCTCAAAGTGGCCAACCAGATATAGCCCCAAACTTCATTGTGTTTCTTTGCTGGGGGCTATGTACTTCTGGCAGCCTATTGTGGTAGGATTCTGATTAACTGAGCAGCCAGTTTTCCAGTGTGGCTGGGAACAGAGGTCTTCATCTGAGGCTTTTCATGGACTCACCTGGGAGCACTTTTCCTGAAACACCACATCTTTTGCAGCTGCTGCAAGGGACAGGGGCAGACCACTGAGCAGAGCCCTCTGCCCGGGCTTCACTGCAACCCTGCTACATCTCCAAGTTGACCTACTTGTCTAGCTAGAATGACCCAAGGATAGGATTGTGCTGCAAGAACTATTATTAATTGTTGCAAAGTTTTTTCTGGCCCTTGAAGGAAGTTCCTATACAGTGTTTGATGATTTGCAGCTATAACTGTTCCTGCTCCATGTGTGTAAAAACCTCCACTTTAGCACCCACCTGTTCAGGAAAGTAGAGGCTGCACTTACTATCCAATGTTTATCCAGGATGCAGCCCAAAGCCAAGTGGTTGCCATAGACATCCTGCAAAGATACCATCCAAGGGAGTTCATCTACAGCTGCAAACTCTTGCATGGGTCTTCTGGGATCTAAGCTGATCTGCATGCCGCAATCTGTGCCAGTGAGAAAGAGGAGGGGCAAGTCAGTCATCAAGGCCTGTCTGAATTCAGCCTCAGCCACTGTATTTTCTCCTTTGTCCTGCTAATATCCAGGAGGTTCATTACCCCATTGTGCTGCAGGAAGCAGAACATGTCCTCCAGTGGATGAGGAGCCTTTTCCAGCCCAAGGGCTGCATTCCCTTCTGGGGGGAAAGGCCACATGCCAGCGGAGGGTGAAGCCAGAGGGAAAAGTGGGCAGAGAAATGGAAGTACATTTGACCTCTCCATCCTCCATCCAGGCAAACAAGAGTCAGGCCCTCTATTATAGCTGGAGCTGGTAGAAGCCAGAGTCCAACATTTGGAAGGCCACAGGAATCCCATCCTTCCCTGTGATACATTTGTTTCTCAGTTATGTCTCATCAGCCCTGTTTTCACAAGAAAATCCAAAAGTTGGAAAAGAATGCAAAGCATTTGAAATAGTGTACAACCTTGGCCAAATTCTGCCTGAAAGGGAGAACTTGTGTCATCTACTCTGAAAACTGCTTCAGCAGTTAAAGATGTGACCTAGGGCAAGTATACCAGTTTGCCTAGTTTGCATTGTTTGTGTTAGCCTTTGTCAACCTGGCAGCCTCCAAACGTTTTGAACTACAGCTCCCATAATGCCTTACCATTGGCTGAGGCTGATGGGAGTTGTAGTCCAAGTCTGGCAGGCACCAGGTTGGCAAAAGTCTGGTTTATTATGGTATTATGCACTGTTTGGATTTTGGGTCATCTAATGTGGCAGTGCTAACAGATACTACCATTATTATTACTACTACTTACAACACACACAAACACACACACACAATGTCCACCTTCGTTGCATTGCGTCCCCACCCCATTTCTGATCATCTGTGCCCTCTGGCATCCTTGGGCCCAGAAAGGTCTCTTAGCTCTACCGCCCATGGCCAATGTTCGGCTGCAAGGTCAGACCCAAATGCTTCACTCACCAGCCGCTGAAGAGGGCAAGATGCAGCAGCACAAAAACAGGCTTCCTATGCAATGTCCCTGTTAGAAAAAAAGAAAGCAGACCGTAAGCTCGGCACAGGCATTTCCCAGGACCTTTCCTCGTCTCTCATCTTCAGCAGAAGTCAGTCTTTCTGTTCCGAAGCCCAGATCAATCCCATAGCCACTGGAGAAGCAAATGCAGCATGTCTAGCAAGGCGCTGCTAGTTTTACAGTGATCAGTTTTACCTTGAAACCTTTTCTCCTAGGCAACACATACAGACACCAATTGTCATCTTCTTTAGTACAATGGTTTTTCAAAATGTCTTCAGGAAGGCCTTTCAGGGATTTCTCAAGGAAAGGCACAGGAATGGCAGGCAAGCTTCTCCAATTAATGGCTACTAGCCACAATGGCTGTGTTTACCTCCACTGTCAGAGGTCTCATGTCCACATACTAGTTGCTGGGAAGCACAGGTGGGTAGAGTGCTGTTGTGCTCATGTGCTGCTTGAAAGTTTCCCACAGGCATCTGGTCGGCCACTGTGAGAAGAAGATGCTGGACTAGATAAGCCATTGGTCTGATTCAGCTTTTCTTGTCCCTCTTCCCTTGCAATGTATAGTTGCAAGAGGGTTGGGTGTGTTCTTGGTCACACAGTAGAAATGGGCCAACAATGATGTTCCCCCAGTTTTATTTACTGTTGAAAATGAACTGGGTGATCCAGAATTCTCCACAAAATGGCGTTGGAATTCCATATCAGAAGTGGGGGGGATTTATTGGAAGGCCCATCATTGTGGTGCAGGGTTGCCTGGAAGTAGGAAATTGGAAAGCCACTGCTTTAAAGCAGGGGACCCCCAACCTTTTGGGACCCATGGACCATTTGCAAATGAAAGGAGCTGTCATGGGCACTGCAACTTATTCTATTGACTACAACAGAATGCTGCTTTCAAGATTAATTTCAGCACAGGGAGGAGATCCTGTGGAAACCACAAAGACCTCAGCAGGTGCATGTGTGCCTATTTGTTTGGATATTCACTTTTTGAAATATGGCAATGATAACTATGCTGGTTGGGGCTGATGGGAGTTGTAGTCCAAAACATTTGGAGGCCATTGCATTTTAAAAGACTGAACAAGAGGGTTGTGGTGTGGTTGAGAACAAGAGGTGTCCCTCCTACCACAGTGGATTGAAAAGTAAGATACTATACTCAAATCAACCAGTATAACAGATGGATGAAGATCCATGGCCAGTTCTCTTGAAACCTTGTCCTGCGTTTATTCTTTATTTATTGCATTTATATCCCACCTTTTTCTTCAAGAAGCTCAAGGTGATGTACATGATCCTCTCCTTCCTCATTTAACCCTCATAACAACCCTGTGAGGTAGGTTAGGGTGAGAGGCAGTGACTAGCCCAAGGTGGCCCAGTGAATTTCATGGCCACGTGGAGATTTGAACCCTTGTCTCCCAGGTCCAATTCCAGCACTCTGCCCAGAACTTTCCAAACTTTTCATGTTGATGACACACTTTAGACATGCATCATTTCACATCACAGTAATTTAGTTTTACCAGCAAACTGGAGGTTAAACTAACCCCTTTCCAACACTGGGAGAGTGCAGGGAGTGTTCCTGCAACACACCTACACACTGCAGCTGACACACTAACATGTGACATACAGTTTGGAAAGCTTTGCTCTAACCATTACACCACACTGTCTCTTGTTCTCCTTTGTTTGACCTTCCTAAAAACTCCATTATGTGGTTCTTGTCTTGCTCTTTCTAAAACACATCTCTTTTCTGTGAGCCTTTTCCTATTCCATCTCCTAAGTTATTCTGTCAAGAGCAACCATATATTTTTCTGCCTTCTTTTACCAAAGAGGTCTTGGCTTGGTCTGATTTCCTGCCATTTCCTGACCTCTGATTTCCTGCCATCAGGTAGAGCCCAGGAGCGACCATGCCCTTTGCCAGAATTTGGCACTGCAGACTCAACTATTGTTAGGTCGTGGTTGCCATGGTGCTGGAGTTCCTTCTTGCTGGCCTCATGACCAATAACCTTTCTGGGACTAGACCTGCTTGCAATTCCCCTTCTCGCTCCAAATCCATGACTGCATTCCCTAAATTTAAGGCAAATCTGACCCCAGGGTCATTTCTGAATCCTAAGAAGAGAAGCTTTTCTAGGGATGACCTCCCCTAAAAAAACTCAACAACTTTGGCTAGGCGCACCCCCTAAAAAAAAAGGTCAGCAAGTTCCTGCACCTCTTTTTTCTAGAAGAAAAGACCTGGTGAGGGTAGCCAGTGGGTCTCAAACTCTCAGTGAACTAGGGACTTCCCCTGCATGTGAAGACAGGCTCAAGAAGGTGGTTTCTACACATGGTGTAGGAGCAGATGGGGCTTGTCAACCTAGGAAGATAGCCCATCTAGAAGGAAAGCCCATCTAGAAGGAAAACCCTGATCCTAAATCTCTGCTGCCTTGTGGAACATCTTTGAGATAAGAAAAGACTAGCAGTGGTGTCCAAACTTTTTCCAAAGAGGGCCATATTTGATGAAGTGAAGGGCCGACCAAAGTTGTTGGTCCTTTTTAGGGTTGAAGTTGTTGTTTAGCTTTTTTATGATTTTACCCCAAAGTTGTTGAGCTTTTTTTTAAACTGCCATGAGGACCGGATTAAACTGGCAGGCCCCTGACTTTGGACATGCCTAAGGATGAAACCCTACATAAATCCAGAGTGGAGTCCCTAAGATGGTTGGATGATGCCTTGTACACCTCCTTCCAGCAACTAAACTGGTGCCAAATGTATTGCTCTACTTTCCTTTGGACCACTTTAGCAAGGCCAAGAGGGGCTTGACGTCTGGGCGACCCAGAACCTCCATACACTGCCTAGGCTTGCGCCCAAAGAAGGTAACTTTGGTTAACGCAGTGGTTTGACTTCACCTCCAGAATTGGGAAAGGTTAAACCTACCCTCCCTGCATGCTGCCCTCCCTCCCATGATAGGCTATGGGGGTGGAAAGGTCCCATTCATGCAAATAGGACTCGCTTTTGGCTCAGTTGCTACACTCTGGTGGAGAAATGGGTGTCCGCTGCTAGCTCTTTTTTGACCTTACCATCCTGTGTGTCAATGAAAAATGAATGAAAAAAGAATGAAATAAAAAAAATTGTTTGTAAAAACTGAAACAATAAAATTGAATGAAACAATAAAAAAATGAAAGCGATGAAACAAGAATGAAACAATAAAATTGTCAGTTGAAACTGTTGACAACTATTTAAAACCTTTGAATAATTAAAACCAGCAATAAACTAAAAACCGGATACAATAGGGTTGCCTAAACAAAAATGTTTTAAGCAGGCATGGAAAAAGTGCAGTGAAGGCGCCTGCCTGATATAAGTAGGCAGAGTCCCAAAGTATAGGTGCTGCCACATTAAAAAATCTTACAAGGTTTGTTGTTGTTTAGTCGTTTAGGCGTGTCCGACTCTTCATGACCCCCTGGAGCAGAGCATGCCAGGCACTCCTGTCTTCCACTACCTCCCACAGTTTGGTCAAACTCATGTTGGTAGCTTTGAGAACACTGTCCAACCATCTCGTCCTCTGTCGTCCCCTTCTCCTTGTGCCCTCCATCTTTCCCAACATCAGGGTCTTTTCCAGGGAGTCTTCTCTTCTCATGAGGTGGCCAAAGTATTGGAGCCTCAGCTTCACGATCTGTCCTTCCAGTGAGCACTCAGGGCTGATTTCCTTCAGAATGGAGAGGTTTGATCTTCTGGCAGTCCATGGGACTCTCAAGAGTCTCATACCAGGTTTACTATTTAGTAAATTCTTTACTATTTAGTTGTAAATTAATTTAAGCTTCGTGGCCAGATTTGCACCAAGGTTTAGGAACTATTATACTGTAATATCTGTGTCAAGAACGATTGAAATTGAAAATGTATAAATCAGCCGTTCTTTGCGGAGCGGAGATACCCCCAAGAAGGCCTGCAGCCTTGAACAGGGCGAGTGAACCCCGAGCAAGCAAAAGGCACAAGCCAAGCGCTTTGCAGCAGCGAGCTCACAGCGCAGGCGCACGACCTGCCCCGCCCCCCCGCAGGAGGGGCCATTGAGAAGGGCGGCGTGCGCGTGCGCGAACGAAGCGCGGGCTTTTCTGTAGCGGCGCTATGGGCGAGGCCTACATGCCGGTGGAGGCTGCGATGGGGACCGAGGAGAGTTTCCTCTCTCTGGCAGACATTCTCATGTCGCAAGAGAGGCTGCCGTGCCGCGCTGAGATCAAACTACCTCGCCTCGCCACCGTCTTGGGTAAAGCGGCCAGTGCCGCCGCCGCCTCCTCAGACAACGCGCTCCCTGAGGTGAGCTAACATCCCGCCACCCTCCTGGATGGAATGACTACAACTCCCGACAGCTTCAGGTCGGAAGTGACGATAGAGAACGGGAGGTCCAGACTTCCGTTCAAATCGGTTTTGCCTATAGATCTATAATGCGACTTCGATACCATGGCGAGTTTCCGGGTTGAGTTTGAAGTGTCTCGGAGGACAATGACAAATCCCGGGATTTCAGTGGGGGAATCCAAGATAGTTGTGTGACTGAAATGACACAATGGGTCGGTGCATCTGGCAGTTAACCAGAAGGTTGGTAGGTCGAGCTCAACCAGAGACGGCTGTGTGGACAGGATTCCTGCACTGCAGGGGGGTTGGACTAGATGACCCTGGGGATCCCTTTCAGCTTTACAGCTCTATGATTGTATGAATGCAGAAGGTAGCAGCAAGGGCAGCTGTTCATGTTCTTGTAACTCAAGCCTTCTGTTTTTAATCTTTTTCCTGAATGAGGTCCTAAATCATTTAAAAGTGCAAGGCATCTGCATGCAGGTCAGCGGAGCATGAGGCTTCTGTGTGCCATTGGGCTCTGGACGGGTAACCCAAGTAGATCATGCTTCTTCGTGGCTGGTGCTCCAAGCCGGCTTGGAGCTCCTGGGAAGGGGAGGCTAAGGCTTGCTCTGGCTCAAGAGAGTAGAGCCCAAACCTTTTTAGACTTCAGCCAAACTTTGGCACCTGAGGAGGGGTTGGGGTCCATCTTGAGGGAGGGTCCACAGCTCAGTGGTGGAGCATCTGCTTCATATGCTGAAGGCCCCTGATTCAATCCCTGGCATCTGCAGGTAGGGCTGGGGAAGAAGCCTTCGTGAAACCCCAGTGGGCTGCTGCCAGTCAGTGTAGACTGTACTGAGCTAGATGGACCAGTGGTGTGACTTGGTAATGGGCAGCTTCCTATGTCCCTCTCCTCTGTAGCTTCAGGGCTCTCCCCAACCTGCTGGTCTCCAGTTCTTTTGAACTGGAGTTTCCTTGGGAACTACAGCTGTAAAGCTATTGTAGCTAACAGTTTCAGCCACGTGCACCTTCCCACTGCAATATGAGGTTATTTATCATTTGTTGTGCAGCTCCCTGTTCATTTAATCAACATTCCTGTGAGCTAGGTTTTTTTTTTTATTTATTAGATATTTATTAATGGTTTTTTTTTAAATTACAACATAATAAACAAAACATACAAAAAATATCACATTTTATAACATATTTTCTTATCCTTTTTGGACTTCCTCACATCTCCCGCTCCTACGTTCCAAAATATAAAAATTAACTCAGCAATTTATCACCTTATCCCCACCTTATCTAATTTTCCAATGTTATATCTTGAATTTTAGATATATTCATTTGACTTTTTAAAACTTTTAGTTTAGCCTAATCATTATCTAAAAGTTGATTTTTTCCTAAATTTAACTTATCTTCATAGTTCACTTTATCTAATTCAATGGTGCCAAATTGTTTGTGATCAAGCATCCTCCTTAACATTCATACAGTTTACAATATTTTTGCAAATAGTCCTTAAATTTCTTCCAATCTTCTTCCACCATCTCCTCTCCCAGGTCTCGGATTCTGCCAGTCATCTCAGCCAGTTCCATATAGTCTATCAGTTGCATCTGCCATTCTTCCAGTGTGGGTAGATCTTGGGTTTTCCAATGCTTAGCAACGAGTATCCTTGCTGCTGTTGTTGCATACATAAAAAATGTTCGATCATTCTTTAGCACCCTCTGGCCAACAATGCCCAAAAGGAAGGCCTCTGGTTTCTTAGGGAAGGTATACTTAAATACCTTTTTCAGCTCATTGTATATCATTTCCCAGAAGGCCTTAACCCTAGGGCAGGTCCACCAGAGGTGAAAGAACGTTCCTTCACTTTCCCTGCATTTCCAACATTTATTATCAGACAAGTGGTATATTTTTGCAAGTTTGACTGGGGTCATGTACCATCTATATATCATTTTCATTACATTTTCTTTCAAAGCATTACATGCAGTGAAATTCAGCCCAGTAGTCCATAACTTTTCCCAGTCCTCAAACATAATATTATACCCAATGTCCTGTGCCCACTTTATCATAGGCGATTTAACCATTTCATCTTGTGTGTTCCATTTTAACAGCAAGTTATACATTCTTGAGAGTACCTTAGTCTTAGGCTCTAACAGTTCCGTTTCTAACTTCGATTTTTCCACCTGGAATCCTAACTTTTTATCAAGTTTAGAAACTTCTTTAATCTGAGCATAGTGTAACCAATCTCGCACTTTGTCTTTCATTTTCTCCTGACTCTGCAATTTCCAATTATCTCCATCTTTTTCTAATATTTCCCAATACTTCGGCCATTTGGCCTCCATATTGAGTCTTTTCCGGGCCTTAGCTTCCAATGGTGAAAGCCACCTTGGAGTTTTGTTTTCCAATAAGTCTTTGTATTTTGTCCAGACATTAAACACTGCTTTTCTGACAATATGGTTCTTGAAATTCTTATTGATCTTAACCTTGTCATACCATAAATATGCATGCCAACCAAACGCATTGTCAAAACCTTCCAGATCTAGTACATCAGTGTCTTCGAGAAGCAGCCAATCTTTCAACCAGCAGAAAGCTGCTGATTCATAGTACAGCCTTAAGTCTGGCAGGGCAAAGCCCCCTCTTTCTTTCGCATCAGTTAATATCTTAAACTTAATTCTGGGCTTTTTGCCCTGCCAGACAAATTTAGAAATATCTCTCTGCCACTTCCGGAAACACTCTGTTTTGTCCACAATCTGTAATGTTTGAAATAAAAAAAGCATTTTCGGCAATACATTCATCTTTACAGCAGCAATTCGGCCTAACAAGGAAAGTTTCAGTCTTGTCCAACTTTCTAAGTCTCTCTTAATTTCTGCCCAGCATTTCTCATAATTATCTTTGAATAGACTCAGATTTTTTGCTGTTATATTTACCCCTAGGTATTTTACTTTTTTAACCACGTTCAACTCTGTCTCTTTCTGAAACCGTTCTGACTCTGTAACTGTCAAATTTTTCCCCAATACCTTAGTTTTCTGCTTATTTAACTTAAATCCCGCTACCCGACCAAACTCTTGAATCAATTGTAATACTTTTTTCGTGCTAGATTCTGGCTCCTGAAGGGTCAAAACTAGATCATCTGCAAACGCTTTAAGTTTATATTGTTTCGCTCCGACCTGAATACCTTCCACCAGCCGGTCCCCTCTGATCATGTTCAAGAGCACCTCCAGAACAGAGATAAATAACAGTGGGGAAATCGGGCAGCCTTGTCATGTTCCTTTTTCAATTTTGAACTCTTCAGTAATCACATTGTTAACTATCAGTTTAGCCTTTTGTTCTGAATAAATTGCGTCAATCCCATTCCCAAAACTCCGTCCCACCCCATCCCTTCCAAATTTCCCTTCATAAATTTCCAAGAAATATTATCAAAGGCTTTCTCCGCATCTATAAAAATTAAAACTGCTTTTGTGTTGATATTTGTTTGCAAAAGTTCCAAAATGTCAATTATGTTCCTTGTGTTAGCAAACAAATGTCTTCCTGGGAGAAAGCCTGCCTGGTCTTTATGAATTACCTGATTCAAAACTTTTTTAAATCTACTTGCTAAAATGTCTGCAAATATTTTGTAATCTACGTTTAGGAGGGAGATGGGGCGGTAGTTCTTAAGTTGAGTCTTTTCAGTTTCCGATTTTGGTATCAATGTGATAAAAGCTTCTTTCCACGATTCCGGCGCCTTTTTCCCCTCCAAAATTTCGTTGCTAACCTCCAACAATGGTTGTATCAAATATTCTTTCAATGTCTTATAATACTTGGAGGTTAGCCCATCTGGCCCTGGAGATTTGCCCAATTGCATGTTCTGAATAGCTTGTTCAATCTCTTGTCGTGTTATTTTAGAGTTCAGGATTACTCTATTTTCTTGTGACAATTTTGGTAGTCCATTCTTTTTCAAAAATTGTTTTATCTCGTCCTCATCTTGCGGCCCTTGAGTATATAATTTTTTGAAGTATCTCTGGAAACACTTTCTAATATCCACAGGGTTCTGAATGTTCCTTCAATCTCTAAATTTGTAACTGTGTTTAGTTTCTGTCTCTTTTTCAACTGCCATGCTAGCAGTTTCCCACATTTATTCGCCGAATCAAATGATCTTTGTTTCATTAATTTAAGTTTCCACTCTATTTCCTGGTTTATCAATTTGGAATACTGTGCTTGATGGAGTTTAATTTCTCTAAGAATCGGCTGTGACTTCGGATTAGATCTTAGCTTCTTCTCAAGTTCTTTGATTTTCTCCAAAATCTTGTCTTTTTTCTCATTTTGTGTCCTTTTCTTTACAGCATTCTGTTGTATCAAGAACCCCCTCATCACGGCCTTACTTGCATCCCAGATGATTCTTTTTTCCACCGTAGTGTTCAAATTTATCTCAAAATAGTCCTTCAAAACTTTTTGGGCCTTCTTGGTAATCTCCTGATCTCTAAACAAATTGTCATTCATCTTCCATCTAAAGGAGCCGGCTGGTAGTAGTGTCATGTTCATCTTTACAGCATTATGGTCGGAGCAGGTCTTTGGGCAGATTTCCACCTTTCCAGTCTTAGGTGCCGGACCTCTAGATATCCATATTTGGTCGATTCTCGTCCATGTCAGTTGGGCTTCAGAAAAGAATGTTCCTTCTCTTCCCAAGGGGTTCTTTGTCCTCCAAATGTCAATCAAGTCCATGTTGTCAGTTAGTTCAAAAAAGGTCTTTGGTAGTCTTCCATCTTTTGTAAGATTTTGATTTTGTGACTTATCCATGTTGGTTGATACCACGCCATTCATATCTCCCATCATAATGATGTTGTCATAGTCCAGATAGTCCAGGACATTCTCATGCAACTTCTTATAAAATTCCGATTTCCCTTCATTTGGTGCGTAAATTCCTAGTATCAAAAACTTCTCTCCTTGATAATGTATCTCTATTGCCAAAATTCTTCCTTGCTCATCTTTGAATAAAAATTTAGGTGATAGGCTCTCCTTTGCATAGATCACCACTCCTCTTTTCTTCACTCGGTCCGAAGATATAAATTCTTGGCCTAATCTTTTATTTATTAGCACTTTTCTATGGAGCCTTGTCACATGTGTTTCTTGCAAACAGATAATGTCCAATTGTTCTTTTTTCAATATATGAAATAATTTCCTCCTTTTTTCCGGAGAATTGCACCCATTAATATTCCAGCTCAACAGTTGCAGAGACATCCTGAGCAAATCTGTTATTTCTCAGGGGGTGGTATCTTTTTCTCTGGATCTTCAGGTTCCAAGGAAGAAGGTACAGCAGATGCTCCAGGCCCCAAAGGTGTTTCGATTCCTTTCTGAAGGTCCTCTCCGTAAGCAATAAAAAATTTATCTCTATCTTCAGGTGTTTTAATCTTAACTTTCTTCCCTCTGAAGGTGAAGGATAATCCCTAAGGAAATTCCCACCTAAAAATGATTGAGTTACTCCTTAACAGTCTGACCAATTCAAGATAGGCGGATCTAAGGTCCAGCAGTTGTTTCGGGATATCTTTGTAAATTTCAGCTCTTCTATCCAAAATGTCCAGTGATTTTTCGTAGTGTAGTCCCAAAATCTTGTCCCTTTCCTCCTTCGATCTCAGAGTTATCAAGCAATCTCTGGGCTTGTCTTTCTTTGCAAATCTTCCAAGTCTGAAAGCCGATACAATTTTAAAGTCCTTTTCTTCCTGTATAGGCCAGAACTTGGAAAATTCTTTAGTCAGGAACTCAGCTAGGTTTTCTTCTTCAGCTTCTGGTATTGACCTTAATCTTAAATTATTTTCCCGGTTCCGCAGTTCTATCATAGACAAATACATCTGATGTTCTCCAACTTGTTTACATAATGGTTTTACCTTTTGTTCTAAATTTTCAACTTTTTGGCTGGTAGCCTCAGCCAATTTACGATTCTCTTCAGAGGCCTCAGTTAACTGCCCAATTGCTTGTACGTTCTGTGCCACCTGTCCAGTTATTCTGTTTAGACAAGCTGTATTTTGATCAATTTTGGCTGTTTGTTCATCCGCTTTCTTGTCCAAAGATTCTACTCTTTTATCCAAAGATTCAAATTTTTCATAAATTTTCTCTAGAATTGAAGCAGTTACTCCTGAGGCCATATCTTCCAACTGTAACTGCTCAGTTTCTTCTTCTTCCCCTGCCAACGGCAGAGTAGATACAATTTCTTCCTCCCCTGCTACTGGCAGAGTAGGTACAGATGATCTACGTGTCTGTAATGCTGAGGTTAGAGTTGCTTGCTCCGCTTTTTCTTGTGCCACTCATTCCAACTTTATCTAACAGTCAAGGTCAAGCTGAGTTGTTCCCATGAGAATGCCACAGCCCAAGAGTAAACAATCGTATAGGAGGAAAGGAAAGAGAAAGTAGAATAGTGCCACTGCTGTAAGTCCAAAATCCTCTAGAGGGAGTTTGAAATGTCTTGAGAGAAGAGGTCAAATCAAATAAAATCAATAAAATCAAATTTAATGTCCATAGACCTTCAGTAGCTAGTGCTTAGCAGAGTTAGTATTAACAGCAAAACATTGTTTCTGACAAGTGTCAACTGGTGTTTCAAAGTAGCAAGTCTTAAAATGCTCTAAATGTTGCAAGTCCAAATACACAATAGCCAAGTCTGCAAACTGACAGTTTTACTGTTCAGGCAGCTCAAGTACCTGGGCTTCTCAGTCAAAATCTGTAGTTCCCACAGCAGAAGATTAACACAGTCCAAGTAAGGGTTAAATCCAGTAATTAAGTTAAGTCTTTACTTTGTCTCAGAGCAACTTCAATGGGTGCTCAAATCAGATGGTTTAAAAAGCCTCTACAGTGGCTCCATTCCTCCAGCTCTTTTTGCTTTGAAATTTAAATAGCAGCGGAAGACGGACTTCCTTTTAACATCTCTCCGCTTTCAGCCAAATTTCCATTAATTTAGACTCCAATTTTAAAAAGTCCTTCCTTACGCACGGGTTGTTGCTTTTCAGTTCCGAACGTTTTGAGGAAAAAAGGTCAGCGCTCACCGACAGCAGCTGCGCGGCTTCACTCTACAGAGTAGCGATCGACTCACAGCGCCGCAACCCCCTCCACGATCCGAGGCTCCTTACGGGGTCTCTTCAACGTTTTAAGGATCGCTTCTGGCGCCCGCCGAGTCCCACGTCCCCAGGCTCTTGCTGCCTGGGGTTTTTCAGCACGGGTCTCCGCTTTGCCGTAGCGGACGACCCGATTCCGCAGAGCTTCCTTCTCACAGCGCGAGAAGGACCGCCATTGTCGTTCGCGCCGCCTCCGGAAGTCAGGAACTGGAGTTTCCTTGGGAACTACAGCTGTAAAGCTATTGTAGCTAACAGTTTCAGCCACGTGCACCTTCCCACTGCAATATGAGGTCATTTATCATTTGTTGTGCAGCTCCCTGTTCATTTAATCAACATTCCTGTGAGCTAGGTTTAGCTGAGAGGACAGTGACTAGCCCAAGATCACTCAGTGGGCTTCATGGCTGAGCGGGAATTAGAGTCTTAATCTGACACTCTAACCACTACACCACACTGGCTCTCCTTATATGGCATGAAAGTTACAGCAAATATCTTAATTTACATTTTCTGTACTTTTTACCACACACATGAAATTGTGGTGCACCTTACTTTGGAACCATTATTGCTTTGTTTGACCTTTATCTTTCAAATCCATTTTTAAAAGCCTGAAACCATTTCATTATAGATTGGCAACAGTTAATCTTTTTCTTTTGTCTTTCTGAAGTAACTTTAATTAAATTCTCGGATAGTATTACAGTAAAACCATAAAAACATTCTATTCACAGTATTGTTTTTTAAAGTTTGATACCTCCATTTGGAATGATTTTAATTTTGTAATCTTCCAGTCTCTTTATTTCATTCCTACCCTGTTTTATATACATCTATACACTTCCCTGTGCCATTTTGTGTAGAAATATATCTTGACACAAATAATAAAAAAACTAATAAAATTTTAGTAGGGTTACCCAAATCAAGCCTCCCAATAGTGTTGAACCACTTAAAATCATAGTGTAAAAACACATATTTTCTTTACTGTTCTGGTAGTCTAAAATGGATGGAAAATCTGCGATTGTCTATTCCTTAATTTCACCTGTTCATCTGGGAGACACTGCCAGTACAATTTTGTTGGAATGTCTGAAACTGTTATCCCCCCAACTCCCCCTCCCAAAATGTTAGAATCACTTTATATTGCTTCCCAGTCCTACACCACATCCCAAATGTGAGGCAGAATGTGCTTCATCCCCGCAATTTCAGTGCAGTTTCTGTTTGTGCAAGTTTCTCTTTAGGCTGCAAACAAATTTGCTTCCAAGTTACAGTGGTACCTCGCAAGACGAATGCCTCGCAAGACGAAAGAGTTTTCCGTTTTTTGAGTCGTTCCGCAAGACGAATTTCCCTATGGGCTTGCTTCGCAAAACGAAACGTCTTGCGAGTTTGTTTCCTTTTTCTTAAAGCCACTAAGCTGCTAATAGCCGCTAAGCCGCTAATAGCCGCTAAGCCGTTAATAGCCACTAAGCCGCTAATAGCCGTGCTTCGCAAGACGAAGAGACTTGCAGAATGGATTAATTTCGTCTTGCGAGGCACCACTGCACTATAGCAGCCAATGCAAGTTTCTTGGAGTACATAACACGGCTGCAAGTCTGCTATAGTTTTATGTATACTGCTTATTGATGGTTTTCCCCTGTTTGTATATTACTTTATACAGGGCTCAAAGCTGGAAATCCCCCTCTGGCTGGCCAAAGGCTTATATGACAACAAACGGAGGATCCTTTCTGTGGAATTGCCAAAGATTTACAAGGAGAGTTGGCGGACGGTGTTAAATGCAGATGCCAACGTGGTTGACCTGCATAAATTGGGGCCATACTACTATGGATTTGGCTCCCAGCTGCTGAATTTTGACAGTCCTGAAAATACTGAACTAGCTCAGACTATATTGCAGGTAAAACACCGAATTTGACAGAAGTCTTCTTCCCCTTAATGCTTCTGAGCTCTCTGTGCTCTCTTTTGGTACTGAAGTGTTGTTCTTTGAGAGCTGTTAAACATTCATAGCAACCTTCCCACCCAATTTTCCCCTGTGCTTTGTTGACTTATCATGGCAAGTACAACACTTGCTTCAGTGCCAAATGGCAGAGACCTTCATTAGAACCAACCAAAGTGCTGCTAAATTTTGAGCAAGCTTTCAAGTTCTTCAGCACTCTTCATCTGAATGGATGTTCAACAAAACAGGAGGGAGGGGAGGGTAGAAAGAGTTGGGCAGGATCTTGTCACTCCAAAATCTACAGTTCACAACGGTCTTAAAATGGGAGTGCAGGGGAGGCTATGCAGACATAAATAGATAAGCCTCGGTGGGTGTCAGACATGGCAGAATGTGCGCAGGGCTGCTGTGACAAAGAGGTGACAGTGGCTGCTTCCTCATTTTTGGAAAATAAAGTGTGTAGCATTTATTCATGTCAGTCTCCAGTGCTAGACTTTATCTAGATTTACTAATAATTATTTTGTTTATTTATTATTTGTAGTAATAGCCTAAATGGCCCTGGGGTGGGTTACAGAAATATCCTAGTTAAAAGGACACAGTAGTGGCACAAGATAAAACTTGGGAGGGGAGGTCATTCCGTAAACTGGGAGCCATCACAGAGAAGGCCCTCTCACTGGCCACTGTCTCTTGGCACACAAAGGCAGGTTGATGTGGGAGGAGATGTATCTTCATATATTTCGGGCTGAAGTCATTTCAGACCCTGTATGTCAGTGCCAAATTGGGTTAGGCAACTACTGCAGATCTTTCAAGACTGTTGTAATGTGTGTCTGGCACTCATCAGCAGTATTACAGCTTCATTCTGCACAAGCTGCAGCTTCCAAACCATCTTCAAGTGCATTGCAGTAGTACAGTCTGGAAGTCACCTGGGCTTGGATCATTGTGGCCAAACTATCCCTGACCAGGAAGGGCCATACCAACCAGAGCTGGACATAGGCTCTCCTAGCCACCAAGGCCACCTGGTCCTCAGGTAACTTAGATGCTTCCAGGGGAGTACCAACCCATTCCCTACTACCTGGACCTGAGTACCTGCAGCACACAGTACCTCTCCTGTCCAGATTCAGTTTAATGTATCAGTCCACATTACCAGCTCCAGGCAGTGGTCAAGCACCTGAATTGCCTCTCCTGTTTCAAATGGAGCATACTTTGCATGGTACACTAAAGACCAATTTGGATAGTTTTTCCTAGTGTTTTGTAGGGCATGTTATCTCCAAAAGTTTTAAGTCCCACCTTCGTTTGGTAGAATATCATTTCTTTCCAGTTTTAAAATCCTATTCTTAGACAGCTAAACATGGTATTATCCAAGCACAGAAAATTGGAGGTAGCTGCATTGATCCATTGCAAAAACTAAACCAAATTCACTGGATTGCCATCAAGTAAACGGCCTTCTATGGCCTAGATGCTACCATGGTCCCAAATCATTATGCTCATAATTCAGCCACAGAAAGCCTCAGTCAAAGGAGAAGCTAACTTGACCCAGATCTTTCTGTCTCTTCCCAGGCCAGGACCCACACCAGCCCTGTTCCATGCCTGCCTGGAATGTGTCCTTGATCTGTGATAATACCTTTTGCTTCCCTGGGTGTGTGGGTGTGTAGAAATCTCTGACTTGTGTGTGGCTGAAATGTAGCCCATTGTACAAAGGTTAGGCTTCCCGCTTTTGCCTCTGACCCCACTAACATGCAGCCCCAAGAAGGTTGGCCATGATGGACTGTGACCTTGGGCTGGAAAAAGTCACCCACCCACCAACTGCTGCTATAGTTTGTTAACCTGGCCCTGTGTGTAGCCTGGCACTCCCTTTGGCTACTTGAGCCTACTCAGGACTTACTTCCATTCTAAGTAACTCTGCTTCCCTCTTCAGACATTTATTGGCCGATTCCGTCGCATCATGGACTCTTCCCAGAATGCATTCAATGAGGACACGTCTGTGCTGGTGGCCCGTCTGGATGAGTTGGAACGAGCCTTATTTCAAGCAGGCCAGAAAGGACTTAATGACTTCCAGTGCTGGGAAAAGGGTCAGGCCTCCCAGATCACAGCATCCAGCCTAATCCAGAATTACAAGAAGAGAAAATTTTCTGACTTGGACAGCTAAGTGCATGAAGGGCACAGTTGACACTTCCATGGCAAGAGACAAAAGAGGAAATGATGTTCATCTTATGAATTGAAAATCTCCCTGGTAACATCTTGAGATTGAACTAGAGCATATTTCTGAGGAATGTTGGCTAACACTGTGTGGCCTGAAGCTGTCCACGCACTCTTCTAAGAACGTACAAGATTATTCTGGGTCTGTATCTGAATGGATACAATCAATTGGAACAAATCTTATTGGGCAATAATTAACATTTTATTCAATCTAATGCAGCTATGTTTTAAGCTTTCAAGTGATGACTCTAGAAATGCAGGGCAAAAGGATGAACAATTCTCAGGCAAATGAGTTTGCCCTCAGAAATCATCATTGGAATATTTGTACATAGTCTACCAGGTTATTGCCTTTGTTTTTATTTGCTAGAAAAGTGATCTTTGTTAGGGAGAAAAGGCAGCTCCGATATATTTTAATGTGCCTCTTGGTGCCTGCCCGTTGCAAGACTTCCTGTCCAAGGGGCTTAGCTACTCTACTAAATCTTAATTTAGTGGGCAGCTTTCCCAGTCCTTTGAAATGCAGTTTTCTGAATGGAGTTGGGATCTTTTAACTGAGAATTCTCAGCACTCGCAAAACTGCTCCCACAATTTATTGGAGGAAGCTGTTGCACTTAAATAGCTTAGGCTTTTAATCTAAATGACATTTTATCTTGCTTCCATTGTGTATTGCTTATTTTGGCGGAGGGAGGGATAAATGTCCCACTCCCGCTCCCTATTTCTCTGCCTTTGCTGCAAACTCAGCTTGACAACCCATGAGCCCCTCTGTACCATCCCCCTGGCATGGATTTCCCTACTTTCCAGGAAAGTAGATGCTCTCTTCAACATCCTCGGTCTTGGGAATCTCCAGGTTCCAGATTTTGCATTCTGGGTTCTGTTCCATCCTTAACAGCATAATTTCAGTGTAGGTGAAAATTAGTAATCCCTTTTACAGTTTCCCTTTTACATTTGTTTAGCATTGCATTATAAATAAAACTGATTTTAGCAAAAGCAGGCCTGTCTATACCTGTTTATTGAGTCTGAGTCGTTCAGATCTGTTAGTATGGCTTCATAGTTGCACAAGCCCAGAGTGGCCCTATCAGAACTGCCCCTGGCAGGAGGAAAACATATTGAAATGCTGATGTAACTCTTCCTTGTTGTTGGCATAAGCACTTGTTTAAGTTGCACTCCTCATACACTATGATGGAGTAGAGGCAGATTTTGGTTGGATTCCTGCCTTCTTCCCCACAACTGATTGGCCTCTTGTTCTGCTGATGGGGTATATTTTTCATCTCTTGCCATGTGGCCAGTGCTTGCCACATCCTAGCATTTCTCAACCTCTTTCTGTATTTTTAGAAGTACACAAGAAAAGGTTTGATGTTGATATTTCTCAGTTAGTTCTTCTAGGCTGAACTCAGCCTTTCGTGTCTGTCATTTGAGCTGCTTCTTGCTCTACATTTTGCTCAGTCTGTCCCCTGTGTTTGATCAGGCATTCGGTGTCCGACCAGGCCATCTGCGACTCATTTTTCTCAGAGGAGGCAACACATGAAGATGGAAATTGGGAGAACATTATGTTTGCACCTGTGTGCAGGGCCAGAAATTAATTAATGTTGAAAAGTCATCTAGAAATAAAAATGCTGAATTCCAGAAGCTCTGCATTAAAGGTTCAGCATACATTGTGGGCTTCCTGGGGAGACAATTTCAAAATGCCACCTCTTGATTTTGCACACACCTCCTGGTTTTTACTACCAGAACTGGCCTTTGAAGGTGTTTGTCGTTACACTCAAAAGCACCCTTCCCTAACCTGCCTTCCAGCTGTTTTGTACACAACTCCCATGAGCATTGGTGATGGATCGAATGGCCCCTGTACCTGTCCCAGGCCACACCCCCGCCAGCAGCCCATTGGCCTGCAAGGCAGGGGCGGGCCAAAGACACTCTGTTACCAGGTCTTCTTCTTTGGCGATCACTTGTAGCCAAGTAGGATTGTCTTCCATAAACACGGTTTTAACAATGAGTCCGTAAGTGACTGTGAAGGCCAATTCTGGATCCACACGTCCTTCCACAGTGAGGACATTGGTTTCTGGGCAGGAGTTGATCACGGTGTGGATTTACCAAGTGTGCCTTCCTCTTAGCACCTTTCTCCCTTGCGTCCTGAGTTTGAGTGTCTTCAAAACCCATGACACCTTTGGTAAAGGCTGTTCTCCAACTGGAGCGCTCGCAGGCCAGTGTTTCCAAGTTGTCAGTGTTTATACTACATTTTTTTAAGATTTGCCTTGAGACAGTCTTTAAACCTCTTTTGTTGACCACTGGCACTACACTTTCCATTTTTAAGTTTGGAATAGAGTAGTTGCTTTGGAAGACGATCATCAGGCATCCGCACAACATGTCCAGTCCAACGAAGTTGATGTTGAAAAATCATTGCTTCAACACTGGTGATCTTTGCTTCTTCCAATACACTGATATTAGTTCGCCTGTCTTCCCAAATGATGTGTAAAATTTTTTGGCAACACTGTTGATGGAATCTTTGGAGGAGTTGGAGATGGAGTTTATAAGTGGTCCATGTTTCACAAGCATACAGTAAGTTTGGTAGTACAATAGCTTTGTAAGCAAGCATTTTGGTTTCCCTGCGAATGTCCCGGTCCTCATGGTTCACTTTGTTACCAAGTGGGTGGCACCCGGCCAGGTAAGCCCCACACAGGGTCGCAAACTCTGCCCACCTGTTGGGAGGGGGTGAGTGGGAATTTGTTCACAGCGCCCATTAGCTACAGTTAGGCCATGATGGAGTGCTCCAGGTTAGGAAAGATAGCTCCAAAGCAATTACTTTGAATAAATTATTTCATTTCAGCACTGGCACATGAACAGCTCTATTCCTCTTAGCAGGAGGTAAGACGCAGAGAATATAAGCAAACCACCCTCCTTGCTGGACACAGAATTTCAGGGAGGCTCCATACATGCCTAAATGTTTTAAGACTAAGAATGCTTCTGCCTTTCAAAAGAATCTGATTTATTGATTTGTTAATTGAATTTGGATCAACTTAAATGTTAGCATGGGTGCTTTTTTGTGATACTGAGGAAAGTTTTTTTTTTCTTTTAATAATAAAAATCTACTATTAGAAGAAAAAAGTTGTTTATATTTTGTTTTTCATTTTCCCTTATAGTAACACACCGGAACCGAAAGAGCCTTGTAAAAGAAGCAGATGCACTCTAAGTTAGTGACCTCTTCAGCTGAAATTTCCTTTCTGGGCAACTACCTCCAGAACCTTTAGGCTATACGTCCACTAGCTGAGGCAGGTGGGAATTGCAGGCCCAAACATCTGAAGTGCACCAGGTTGGCAAAGGCTGGATTCAAGCGTCCTCAGCCATCCCAGCAGAGATCTTTTTGCCCAGAAATGCCAGGGAATGAACATCCAGCTTTTTGCACAGAAGGCATTTGCTCTGCTACTAAGCAACGTCCAGAGCCAAGGAGGCTATCAATAGCTGCTAGTCGTGATGGCTATATATTCCCTCCAGTATCAGAGGCAGCATGTCATTGAAAACCAGTTGCTGGGAAACAGGAGTGGAGAGATGGTGGTTGCACTCATGCCCTGTGGAGGCATCGGGTTGGCTGGTGTGGCAAGCTGGAAACTGGTCTTGGTAGCCTTGGACCTGATACAACAGCCAGGCTCTTAGGGGCTTGAGGTGGGACTGTCTTGGAAGATGCAGCTGTTGCTTGCATGGCGGGATAGATAAATTCCTTTGGGGACACTTACTACCCCATTTCGGTTTCTGCCTTAAGCAGGAGGGGTTAGTGCTCTTGCTGGGTATGAAGAGGGCATGCTCTTTTGCACAGGATCACAATGGTGTTTCTGGGCTGCAGTGTGGAGTAGTCTTCATGAACATGGTGCTCTCCAGCTGTCTTGGACTACAGTGCAGTGCTGGCTGGAGCTGATGGGAGCTGTGCTCCAAAATGTGGAGGGCAGCAGATGATGTTGATTGGCAAAGGCTGCTGTAGGGTGTGCTGTGGCCCTGCCAACATGCCTACTAGCCTAAGTTCAAAGTGAGGGATTCCTCACCTCCTCATTGCACTCGGTTGGGGAAGGCTCAGGTCATTCGCTGCTGTGCAGCATGTGGGTTAAGCTGCTGCTTTGCTTGAAGGAGCTGCACCTGGCATACTAAGCCAGCAGTGCCAAGAGAGCCCTTGCTGCAGACCTCCCTGCCCTCCGGGTCATCGCCAATATTCCCTTGGAGGCTCGGCCCTGCTTTTCCCCAGTACGCTTTGTGCTGGCTCCATCCCTCCGTTGTTTGACTTTGGCCCTTGTGTCCCAAGGAGAGCCAGAGGGCTGGAGCCAGAGAAGTGAGCTGATTGGGAGCTGGCCCAGCACCTCTTTGTGGCACTGAAAGCCCCAGGAGCAGATTTAGCCCAGCGTGCTAATTGGCAGCGACAGCTCATTTGTTATCTCACATGTCATTATTGACGTGGTGTGTGCATGGGACTTGAGGCAAAGTGAAGGTCGAACCAAGCTCAGGGAAGCCTCCAGACAAGGAGGGCTATTGTCCTCCTGCCCCATCCCTGCGCCAGCAGCTTCTGCTTGAGGATGTGCTTCAGCCAAGTCCAGAGGCTTCAGCCCAAGGCTGTTTCTTCCACAGGCTCCTTGGGATACCCAGAAGCAAACCTAGGCTCCCTTGCATCCTTGGCAAGGAGCTATATTTGTGCCCCCCCCCCCAACCTTCCTACCTTGACCAGGAGATGTATTGTTGCCCCCCATTCTTTGCACCCTTGGTAGAGGAGCCTGCGTCCCTTGCTTGGCTGCCCAGAGCAAAGGAGGAGCGCCCCAAGGAGTGTGAGGGCAGGCAGGTGCTTAGCTACTCTGAGACAGAATGGAGAGATGTGATTTTTGCGCACCTACCCGGCCCTGCACCCTTGGTAGGGGCCAGCCCGACTAAAAAGGTTGCATTAAACCAAGACTTGTACTGAGAAGGTGGGTCAGGACCTACTAGTTCATAAAAACAATCAAACAGCCTTGCAGCTAGATCAGGTCAAATGCCCTCTGTAGTCTAGCATCTTGTTCTCTCAGTGGCCAACCAGATGGCTATGGTGCAACAAAGCTCTCCTCGCTTGTGAGTCCCAGCAGCTGGAATTCAGAGGCATACATATCCATTGTGGTAGTAGCTATTAACAGTCTTATCCTCTAATCCAGGGGTAGGCAACCTAAGGCCCGTGGGCCGGATGCGGCCCAATTGCCGTCTCAGTCTGGCTCATGGACAGTCCAGGAATCAGCGTGTTTTTACATAAGTAGAATGTGTCCTTTTATTTAAAGTGCATTTCAGGGTTATTTGTGGAGCCTGCCTGGTGTTTATACATGAATAAAATGTGTGCTTTTATTTAAAATGTATCTCTGGGTTATTTGTGGGGCATAGGAATTTGTTCATGTTTTTTCCCCAAAATATAGTCCAGCCCCCCACAAGGTCTGAGGGACAGTGGACCGGCCCCCTGCTGAAACAGTTTGCTGACCCCTGGGACTCTAATCCAATCTATCCAAGTTGGCGGCCAGTTCATAGAAGCAAATTCCACAGTTTAGTGATGTGCTGTGTGAAGTAGTACTTTATTTTGGTTTATTTCAAGTCTTCCAGCGTGCAGCTTAAGAACATAAGAAGAGCCTGCTGGATGAGGTCAATGGACCATTCTCCAACTTCCTGTCTGCACAGTGGCCAATCTGTCCTCTCCTGTGGTATGCAAAAAGCATTGCAACTTCTGACTGTGGAGGCAGAGCATAGCTATCATGGCTAGTAGCCATAGATAGCCCTTTCCCCCCCATGATCCAAGTTGGTGGCCATCAGTGCCTCCTGTGGGAGGGAGTTCCATAGTTTTAACAATGTGCTGCATAAACAAGTACTTCCTTTTATCTGTCCTGAATCTTTTAGCATTCACCTTCCTTGGGTGTCAATGAATTCTAGTGTTATGAGAGCGGGGGGAGGGGGGGATTTATCTGTCCACTTTCTCCACGCCATGCATCTTTTATACACTTCTATTGTGCTTTTCCGTTTTGTGTTTTTCACAGGTAGTGAGAGTCTCATTGCTTGCCATTGTGTCTGTGGACCCAAACACCACATCATGTAAACCTAGGAAGAATTGGGATGGGTGGATAAATAAAACTTTTTGAAGCAGCTACAAACCTTTATATTTTTTTACTGGATTAATCAAGTGAGACATAAGAAACCTGAGGCTTCCCTGCCGCTTATAAAGACAGACCTTTGGAAGCCATAGCAGTTCAAGAGCTGACACTCTGAGAAGCACTTCCTTTCATAAATACATCCCTCCCCCAATTCCCATGCCATTGACCTTCCCCTTGAACAACAGTGGATTGATCCCATTTGCTCTGGGGAGGGATGAGATTTTCTCAGTAATTATTTTGCCCTGATTCTCACTAGTGCACAGTGGTTGCTGTTGCTGCTACCACTGGTTATAGGCTATGAATGTCTGCCTCTTTTGAAACCCAGATGTGAGTTTGCAATGGGCAACGCAATTGTCCTCAGCAAAAAATAAAAATAAGTTCCTATATAGCACATCTCAAGTGTTCAAAAAGCTTTATATACAGTATCTCAAAAATACTTGCATCAGTTCTGTAAAATTATCCCTATATTGTGATTGTCCCCACTAATGTCTAAGCTAGCTTTCCTCAAACTGGTGCCCTCCAGATGTTTTGGACTACAATCCCCATCAGCCCCAACATCATAGATGTTTGCTGGCTGCGGTTCATGGGAATTGTAGTCTGAAACATTTGGAAGTCACCAGGGGAAGGCTCACCTAACATATTCCAGCAAGTTTGGGCTGGACTGTCCTTAAAATTATCGTCAGGTCTAGCCAGCACAGCTGTGCACTAAAGTCAGCTGTTACCCAGGTCTGCTCAGATAGATGGAAAGCCGGAATAAAAAAAAAGTAGGCATATTATCAGAAGTGGAACTAGGTAAATAAAAGCCAGAAGAAACCAGTAGTGTATATCAATTGGAAGGCATGTTCCCTAAGAGAATCAAGTTCCATCTTTAGGTGGTATACTATTCTTATTTTAGGACTTGACTGTTGAACAGTTAAATTTGGTATTTTCCGAGCACACAAAAAGTAAGGGGAACCATCTTGGTCCATAAAAAAACCCCTTAGCTTAACCTATAATAGACCAACCAAAGTATAACAAAACACTGCACAAGCTTTTCAAGTTCTTCAGGACTCTTCATCTGGCTAGATGGTAAACAATGTAAAGACAAAATGATTCAATAAACAGTTATTTATAGTAACAATGGTCATGATTATGATTAAGCTTATTTGCAGTTTCCGAAACTGCACTCATTATAGGTCAAACCTTCACAAAAATGCCTGGTTCAGCCTTGCTGAGGGTTCTAACTGTTGATTACAATAGGTATAAATGTAGGATTCCTGGATGCCAAGATCCAAGTTTGGGGCATGTACTCTTTGGTGAGAGAATGACAGCAGAAATTTAAAATCACAAAATATGCAGCAAAGTGTAGAAATATAGGCTGTTAGACCTCTAAAGCATGACCTTGTGAGTTCCAAAACTTCTTCCTCTAGCATTGAAAAGTCCACACATTTGGTAAGTTAAAAAAAAAAGTTTCTTTACCAACTCTCCAAAGGTCAGATTCATGTGCTTCAGAATAGGTTGCACAGACAGAGAAATTTAGCTGTTACAAAGTAGTGAAATTTCCTAAAATATAGGAATGTAAGAATAGCTTGTTTGAGCCATGTGGTCTGAGCTTGGAGAATCAGCTCAGACCTCTTTACATGCTGAGCTTCTCAGGTAGATTGAAAGAGAACAAAACCTTGATTACCTATTTTCTCCCAAGGTGAGGAAAGTGAGCATAGTTAAGCCTGAGGGGCAGCTTACTCTATGGTCTTCATGCATTAATTAGACTTAAGCATGTTGGTTGTATCCCACACTAACCAGGATATAAAGATTTGGTGATCCTCTTGGTGGTGGCAATAGTGCATAAGTGCCAGATCCTTGAGGGTATTTCCTTGGGCACTTGGTATAGTCGTGTTGGGAACGTGGCTCACAAGTCAGATTTAAAAAGCATAAGGATGCCCAAAAATGGACAGTTTCTCCTATTCTGTGGTTTCATTTTATTCAATGCATACAGAGAATCAGACAAGAGAACCATCTACCATGTATGCATGGACAGCCGTGGACATTTCAGTGACAGGCTCATTGTTGATCTCATCTCCCTTGTCTTCATTGTATGGCAAACAAACTTGAGATTTTTAATTTCAGGTGCCCCTCTCATTATCGTTCTCAGGTGTTATATTGTTTGCATTGCTGCATACAATAGATTTTTTTTTTTAAAGGTGATTTTTAAAAATAAAAAGTGACACACCAAAAATAATAGGTTTTAACTGTGAACCACTTGGAGGATCTATTTGGCTCACCAAAAGTAGCAAATGGGTGTCCACAATAGCAACACATTAATTCTCATCTTTATCAATTGCATCTTCTTTTGACAGCTTCCGAGGTGTTGTAAAGTTAGTGAGCTGCTCATTGATGGAACATTGCTATTCAGAGGTTTTTAGCCAATTGTGGTCACAAGAGGAAATGCTAGTGCTGACGATCAGCCAACAGGACAACCCAAGTTTGAAGCCAAAAGCATTTCAGTGGCCTTCGCTTGGCAATCCTTCAGTCATGGGCAGTTGGGGGGGGGCGTTATTTTTTCCCCAGCCAAGTGGTGCATCTCCTCTATGTGGCACTTGGGCCGTACATTTCAATTATGAACCAACCTTAAGCCTGACATTCCTCAGCTGGACAGTCCAGCTGCCTGCTGCTACTCAATCCGTGTAACCACATGGACCTCTCCATGTGGTGAAAGAAACAACATAAAACTGCTTATGTAATTATAACCCTAATTAGTTTATCTTTGCTTGGCTGAGCTAAAAGCAATGTGGGGGGAAACATCCACTTATTGGGATTTTAAAAGGCATGCTGAAAAGTGGATAAATCCATACCAGAGCACAATGGCCAGGTCACGGTGTCCTTTTACAGGTGCTTCCTTTTTTGCCTGAGCTCTCCTCATAACTTTCAGTCAAGTCATTGTTACATACTTCCACATAGCCTGAAGAAAGCACAAGTCTTTATGACATGTAACTAGCACTGCACTAACTTCTATTTTGATTTCCAACAGAGATTCATAGAGGCGAGAGCTGATATCTTGCAGAAGCCTAGCACCTGTGTAACAATCTAGAAAGCATTCAGTGCAAACTTTGATTCAAAGCCTCAGGTTTATGCTAGCCCGAAAGTGACATGCTTGCAATGTGATGTCCTAATGCTACCCATATTTTAACTGCATGACTGTTTATTGAGTTATAGCAGTGGTGGGCAACCACCAGCCTCAGGCGTTAATGAGGCCCGCTAGGGCTCCCCATCTGGCTAAGCCACACCCACCTGTCCTACACATGATGTTGTATATGATGTCAGGAGTGGGGCAGGTAAGGACCCGGCTCAGCTGAAAGAAGGTTGGCAGGTTTGCAGCTGACCCAAACCCTGGGCATCAGTTGATTACCAGGTCTTGCAAGATGAAACATCAGATCACCTGAGCTTGCAAACCCAGGTGCAGAGAGCTTTGCAAGGCCTGACCACAAGGAGGCAGTGATGGCTACCAACACAAAGGGCTTTAAAAGAGGATTAGACAAATTCATAGGCGCATCAATGGATACTAGTCATTGAAGCAAAGGCTTGAAGCCCAGCCTGTTTGCCAGAGATATTATAATTGAAAATCATGTATTGCAGATTTTGCATTCAGGTTACCTCCAAGGGCCCTTCCCGCTCTGTGGCAGGGGAGGGGAACCCATGTCCTTTCAGATATCGCTAGACTCCGTTTCCCATCAACCTTGATCGTTGACCATGTGCGCTGGGGCTGATGGGAGTTGGACTCCAACAGTATCTGGAGGGCACTAGGTTGACAAAGGCTGCCTTAATGTATGAAGTTGCAATTTATTGGTCTCCATCTTCCAATGCAATAGCTCCAGACCCCTTTTCAGGCTACCCCTGGCCTCACCTAAATTTGATGAAAGGGGAAATTAACTGCTATAAGCTTAATACCAGCACCTCTCTTTAAATTCCTAGACCTTCCTCTAGTAGTTTCATACGGCACAGGAAACACTCTGTATAATCCTTAGCAGCAGCAACACCAGCCTCCTTGCATCTCCCTCTGCAACCAGCATGTCAGGTTTGACTGGAACCACTGGACTCCAGTGCCCCCAGTTCCCTCCCAGCCAGCTGGTCCATTAGGATATAATGGTCGATGGTATCGAAAGCCACACTGAGAGGTCCAGGGTAATCAATAGAGTCACACTCTCTATGTCCCTCTCCTTGCGAAGGTCGTCCACTAGGGAGACCAATGCTGCTTCGGTCAAAAAAATAAAAAAAGAGACATGGGATTTGGGAACCAGATTAAAATGGATTCCAGATAATCTGCTGAATCCAGGGATGCCCAGAATTGAATGCCACAACCCACCTGAGCATTTTTCTCTAACCTAAAAGGTGCTGGGGGCGGGGGGGGGGGGAGAGAAATGTGTCTCAAAGATGCCCAAACAATGGGAATGCTTCATTGTTAAATATGCCCAACACATTTTGGCACAATTGCCTTTATCAAAGGCTTATCAAGGTAAAAAATAATGCAGTTGCTAAACCACACAGTGAGTATGTTTGTATGGGCTATAAGATATGGCTGGTTCTAGTTAACATGGGTTTCTTACTGTTAGTTTCCCTTGAATATGAATTTTTGTAATTTATGAGTACAGTGGTACCTCGAGTTATGTATGCTTCAGGTTACATATGCTTCAGGTTACACACTTCCGCTAACCCAGAAATAGTGCTTCTATTGAGAAATTGAGCTGATAAAGTGGAAACAAATCTGGGACCCATTTCTGTTCTGGTTAGCATCATCCTGAATGAGAGAGAACTCAGTACCTTGCTTCCTCTCACTCTTGTTAGAATTTCAAGTGCTAATAGCCCACTATGCTGGAGTGGCTGTGAAGAGTCAGGTCCCTACTGTTTTTCCATAAGTGGTGATCATGTGAGAAGTTACAGGAATTCTGGGAGTGGGAGGTGGAGAAATAGGAAATGAAACTTATCATGCCTCAGATACTAGACTCAGATCCCAGTATGTCATCATTATCCATATTTGATGAGGTAGGTCAAAAGGTTGCAAATAAGAACTATCAGACTTTCAGTAGCAGGCTTGACACTAGACTGGGAAGATATAGGAGACAACTTTGGTAAAAGCAAACTTGGGCACTTGCATTTTTTGGAAAATGGACCCCAAAGGTGAAAGATGGGAAGGCAAAAAGGCCCTTCACTCAATCCGGGGTCAGGGCTGAACTTCAGGGGACCAAGCCTTCTCAGCCAGGACCCCTCTTGGTGCAGGCGCCCCCCCCCCCCGCTTTGCATTGGGGCCTAGCACTGCGTCGACAGGGCAGACACGTCGTGGGGGGAAGAGGGTCTGGGGACGGGCTGGGAATCATTGCTGCGGGCGTTCGGCCTGCAGCTGACGATTCCTCCCCGGACCAAGCCCGGGAACCCGGTTTCTCCGGCCGCTTTGCTAGCTCTTTCCCGGGGGCGGCCCTCCGGATCGGAAAGATAACTCCCCCGACGACTGCTTCTACAGCTCGGAGAGAGGGAAGGAGTGCCTGGCCGCGCTCGGACTGGCTTGCCTTCCCAAGCGCCTCTGTCCGTCGAAGGTCCAAGCACCCAACCAGGCTCAGCGGCAGAGCGCCAGCCTCGCTCGCAGGAGGCTCAATCCCCGACGGCATCTCCGGAGAGGGCTGGGAGAGAGCCCTTGCGGCCACTCAGGGTGGACAATGTTGAGCTAGACGAGCCACGGACTCGGGAGAAGGCAGCTCCCTCTGTCGCTGGGGGTGGGGGTGGGGAGCCCCGACGGCGCGTCCCTAGCAACCGCCGCCGCTGCGAGGGAGAGCGGGAAGGCGGGCTGCAGGCCGAGGCCGCGAGACCCTCCCCCGCCCGCCCGCCTGGCTCTCCCCCTCCCCCTCCTGACGCAGCGGCGGCGCCTCCTCCCCCATTTAAACCGGGCGGCCTCCCGTCCGAGCGCAGCCGCGGCTCTGTCCTCCTGCCAGCCACCGACGCCCCGCTCCCAGGCGCCTGCAACGCGGGAGGCCGCGCCGGGACGGCCCCTCCGTAGCAGACGGAGGAGACCCCGGCCTGGCCCGGCACCGAGGGAGAGGACCAGCTGCTCTGGGCTGTAAGTAGACCCGCCTCCCCATCGTCTTGGAGACCCAGATGGTGCTTGACCGACGGCGGGGTGGGATGGCGAGGATGCCGCCGCCTCCCGCAGTACGACTTGGCAACGGGAATGCGGGGGGGTTGTCCCCCCCGCCCACGGTCCCCCCCCCCCCCCGCTGACGTTGCTCGGCCAACCGACGGGCTTGGCAGCTCCCCCCATCCATTCATCCATCCATCCTTCCTTCCTTCCTTCCTTCCTTCCTTCCTTCCTTCCTTCCTTCCTTCCTTCCTTCCTTCCTTCCTTCCTTCCTTCCTTCCCTCCCCCGCCCTCTTCCTCGCCTTCCCCGCTGGAGCGATGCCCGCTTGCTCGCTGCCTGCCCAGCCGCAGTGAGCAGTCTGGCTAGCTCGGGAGCCGCCTTTGTCTCTCGCCGCCTGCCTCGGAAGCGCTCGCTCTCTCGCCGCCGCCGCCGCCAATATGAAGGTCTGGGGACATAAGATAGAATTGCTGACAGGTAATCCGACGCCCCTCTGTTCCCTGCAGGCTCTCGGAGGTCGTGGGGTGGGGGCGGCTGCTCCAGCTTCGGAGGCTCCCACCCCCACCGTGCCTCTTCTGGATTTGATGCAGCTACGCTGGGGAGCCAGGCTGGCACAGCTGCGGTGGACACTCCCACCCCCCCAGGGGAGACGAGGAGGCAGCAGGGGCTGCAGATCCAACGCCCTCTCCCCAGCTGCAGAGTGTCAGGGTGGGGTAATTTGGCAAGGGGGGCGCTCCCTAATGCCTCCCCCTGTACCTCATTTCCTAAGTAGCTAATGCTGGCATTTGCGGGGGGGGGGGTTGTTGTGCCAAGGGACCCTGAGAGTGGCATCCCCTCCCCCCACCTTACTTGGCAAACGGTGAGGGTGTGAAAGGGTTAAAAGGGTTTGCAGGCAGCCCTGGAGGGAGCCTCTGCTCAAGGCAGCCTCCATAATTTCCCATGGGAGGGCTGTGACTCAGTGGTACAGCGGCAGATGCCCTGGCGGGGGTCCAGGTTTGGTCCATGGCATACTCTGCGTTCTCCAACCTATGACTCTCCAGGTGTTTTTTTACTACAACTCCTAGCAGACCCTGCTGGCTGGGACTAGTTGGAGTTGTGGTCATAGAAATCAAGCTGCCTTATTCTGAGTCAGGCCTTGGGTTCATCTAGCTGCACACTGTGCATCCAACTGGCAGGTTTTGACCGGGGTTCTCTCCTGGAGATGCTGGGAACTGAACCTGGGACCTTCTGAATGTAAAGAGGATGCTCTAACCATTGAGCTATGGCCCTTGAACACTGTCATACCTGTTGATGAGGTGGGTGCACACTCTGCACATGCTCAGAGGTGTGGTTTTATTATTTCACATGTGATCAGGGTAAGCCCTCGCGCTGAGAATTGGTTTTGGAGCAGAGACCTGCTTCAAAGCACAACTCAACCTCCGCACTCGGCGCTCCTTAGAGGCTGAGGCTGCCTACTCACCATATGTCCAAAGCACATTGTTTCTCCCCATAAAGATCCTGGGAACTTCAGTTTCTTAAGGGTGCTGGGAACTGTAGCTTGACAAGGGGTGAACTACCATTCCCAAGATTTTCTGGCGGGGGCAGTCAAAGCCATCTGGAGAGCCTAGACCTGTGCTAAGCAAGCTTCACAACTCATACTGCATTGATCTGGGTTAGGATGGAAGAGTCAGAGCAGGGATTTACCATTCCCCAAGTCATGTATTTTTCAAAAAAAAAGGCAGGGCATGTGAAAGGGGGTTTAAAAATTACATGCCGTTAGTATTTTAAAAAGGTAAAGGGACCCCTGACCATTAGGTCCAGTCGTTGCCGACTCTGGGGTTGCGGTGCTCATCTCGCTTTATTGGCCAAGGGAGCCGGCGTACAGCTTCCGGGTCATGTGGCCAGCATGACTAAGCCGTTTCTGGCGAACCAGTGCAGCGCACGGAAATGCCGTTTACCTTCCCACCAGAGCGGTACCTATTTATCTACTTGCACTTTGACGTTCTTTCGAACTGCTAGTTTGGCAGGAGCAGGGACCGAGCAACGGGAGCTCACCCCGTCGCGGGGATTCAAACTATTGACCTTCTGATTGGCAAGTCCTAGGCTCTGTTTAACCCACAGCACCACCCACATCCCTATTAGTATTTTAAAGCCATGTAAATATAGGCTAGTGAAAAGATTCCTATAGAAAGCATTTTACAGTGCTTATTGCTTGGAAGCACCTTAGCAAGTTTTAAAATAGGAGCTAATGGGTGGACTCAAGATTCTTGTTTTTTGTTTTTTTAAAATAAGTTTGGTACCTCCTGGACTGTTCGAACCCATTGCTCTGTTGTCACTCTCCTACACTTTTACAGGGGTGGCCAAACTGGCCATGAGCAGTTTGCCTGCGGCTCATGAAATAGTGGTGGAAGACTTGGACTGGATTTGGTCAAGTGTGCCCCAGAGCCCTCTTGCAAGGCCTTTGAGATGCTGCTGCTGCTGGTGATGCCAGCGAGGAAGTACTTTTTTTCTCCACCAGCATCGAATCAGCTGCATCATGTCCAGCAGATCTCTTCCTGGTGCCAAGGGGCATTTCAACCTCCAAATTTGTGTCCCAAGAAGGGGAAACATCATTAGCTCCACTGTGACCTTTTTTACTTGGCTTTTTTGCTGATAAAATAAAACCACTTGGCTCAGCTCCAGCTTTGATGCTCCAGCTCAAACGGAGCCTGCTGCAGAGTGCTGAGAAAGGCTGGCAGGTCCCTGTTGCTTGGGTTGCAACACTCTGGCTCCCCTCAGTGACATTGACTGGTTGCTTGGTGCTGTGTAGGCTGCAACATGTAGTGTAGATCTCTGTCCCTTGTAGTTGGTGAAAGACAGCAATAGGCAGACTCTAGTGCTACAGGTCAAAGCAAACAAAGTGTGTCTGTGTCCGTGTCCTGCATTCTCATAAGGAAGGAGTGATTTGTTCTTGTCTCAAAAAACCAACTCTGTCAGTTAAGGGGGCTTGGCCAGCTTTAGACCTGTGGCAGCAGAACCATTCATTTTCTCTCTCTCTTTATTATTTCTATTGCTATTTCATTATATAGTGTATATGAAAAAGAGAATATGACAACAGATGAAAATTAAAAGATGAAAAACAAAACTATAAAGTAGGCATGTAGCACACTGGGTTAAAACAACCAAGTAAAGACTATCGGTGTTACCAGATTATCAAGTCTAGTTCCAGATGTGCTAGGCTGGTGACGAGGTTTGTCTTGAAAATGATGGTTCCTCCATATATGCATTTTACATAATGCCAAATTATATAAAAAGTGGCCGGAGGTTCTAGTCCTTGTTGAAATCTCAAAATAAGGCATTTCTTATCTTGTCCCATTTCAGTCTGGCTTGTAAGTGTGCAACAGACAGAAATTGTTGTCTTGGCCCTGTTTTGCTGAGGCTTGGGGCCTGCAGGAATTACCGATTTCTGGAGCTTCTTCCAAGACAAAGTGGTTCACCACCTTGGACAGCTCCCAGTGAGACCAGGCGGCTTTAGTCATCTAAAGGTAGGCGGGGCCTTCTCTTCCCATGATCCGCCCTCCGCCACCAGTGTAAGCAAAGGCCCATGATTCTTCAAGTGTATGCTCCTGCATGGCTAGGGAGCAGGAGAAACTGGAGAAACTGGAGAGCAGTGTTTCTCAACCTGTGGGTCCCCAGATGTTGTTGGACTACAACTCCCATCATTCCTAGCCAGCATGACCAGTGGTCAGGGATGATGGGAGTTGTAGTCCAACAACATCTGGGCACCCACAGGTTGAAAACCACTGCTGTAGAGTCATGGTGAGGATGATGGAAGAGTCATGTGCTCAAACGGGAGAGTGTAGAAGGGGTGCTGAGGGTTCCCCCTCACGAAAGTCAACTGGTGTGTCATCTGCATCCTCCCCAGACCCTAAAACAGGAGACATGATAGTCCTGGTGGATTACCTTCGTCTTGCATGTGGCTGAGGCTGATGGAAGTGCAGTTCCCAACATCTGAAAGGCAGAAGTTTGGCAAAGTCTTGGCTTGAGCTTGACAGCCATAATACAGACAATGTTGATCTTCTAAAACCTCCCAGTGGCTTTTGATAATGTGGATCATGCCATTCTTTCACATCACCTCCAGATCTCGCTTGGAGTTTGGAGGATGACTCTCCTTTGGCTCCATTCTTCCTTGTCTCGATGGGCGCAGGATGGGTAATTGGGGATGCTGACTCTGCTCCTTGGGGACTGGACTGTGGTGTTCCGCTAGGATTTTCCGTAGTACTCATTCTGTTGAACTTCTCAATGAAGCTGCTGAGAGAGATTATCTGTACTTTGGGATTGAAGTGCCATTAGTGTGATGAACACATCCAGTTCAAAACATTCCAGTTTCTGAAAGTGGCATTCATATAGAGAATAATAGTTTTTCTTTTTAAAGAGCGTGTTGGATTACAAGTCAAGGTACAGGCAGGGAAGCATTATATATCATCCCTGTGGAAATGGAGTGCATGTAGAAGTTGTTTAAGCAAGTAATAGCACGAAACAGCATCTAACAAGGCGTGCACAACCTTTCTTGGGAAGGTTGGTGACAGGTCAAAGCCTGATTAATTAATATTGAGAAAGGGAGAACAGGGCAAAGCTGGACCTCCCTTATGTGGGTCCAGTGGGTTGGGCCAGTCATCTTCCACCAAGTGTAGCTTCAGGTTGTGGGTCCTTGGTGGCTGGAGTGCTCTTCTGAGACGAGCGTAGTAAATTTAAGTTTAATCCAGGCACAGTAATGTTTGTGGGATCCAATTTTGAGGGAGTGGGACTGCCCTTATTTGATGGGGCTGTGAATTCCCCATCAGGAGAGAGGTGTGAACCAGCTTTGCTTTTGCATCGGCATCTTGCTACATTGGCTAAATTTGCTTAAAGTACAAAAGAAGAGCCTTGGTAGGTTGAATCAAAAGGGGCCTATCTGGTTCACCACCTTTATTACACAGGAGCCAACCAGATGTCTCTGAGATGCCATCAGAGAGGGCCTGCACACAACAGTCCCACTCCCTCTGTTGTTCCCCAGAAGCTGATAATTCAGAGACTAACAGCATCTGGAAGGAGCATCTACACTTTTATTGGCTCCATCTATTGCATGGGCTCCATGCCTTTCTGACAGAGAGGATCCTCTAACACTCAACCTCCAGGCTTGACTGCCACAATGTGCTCCACTGGCCCTGAAGCTTCAGGCTCTGATGTTCCTTTTGCCTGCCTCCATTCCTGTTTGAGGCAAAGAGGGGCATAGCAAATCTGTTAATGCTTCTGAATTACAGAATCAAGATTTGTGAAGTGGCAGGAAGGGTGCTTTGCTTGTATTGCTCCTATACACAAGAGAACTTTGGATCAGAGAATATGATGCTTTGCAGAAGGGAATGATTTCCTGCTGGGGACTGAATGAAGAGAGAGATGTTGAGTAGGAGAACTTTGGGTGACTGACAGAAACAATTTTAGGAGAGATGAAGTCACTGGTAGGGACCCTAGAGAAAGCCGCAGAGGGGTGGGCCTACAAGTAATGTGGAAAACAAGAGAAAAGGGGAGCAAATCCTGGCAAGGCCAATGGAGAGCCTTCAGTAAGTGGCTACATTTCATCCTCATCTCCATTTTTCACTAGGAAAGGATGACCTTTATTGAGGCCCTGGTGTAAATGTTCAAAGCAAACCTTGGGACTTAATCATTTCTGATATTTAATCTTGAAAACCACCAAGCGCTGTCTTTAGATGACAAAATTATACCCTTGTTGTTATAAGCTTTACCAGGACTGGCTGTGAAATGTCCAGAGCAATGACAGACCAAATGCCTTTTCAGACGTTTTCTTGCATGTATTATGCATTCTTTAAAGTATGAGAAAGGCTGCAGTTCAGTGTAGAGCATCTGCTTTCTATCTAGAAGGTCCCATGTACAATCTTGACAGCATCTCCAGGTAGGGCTGGGACTGGTTCCCTGCCTGAAACCCTGGAGAGTCACTGGTTGGCAATACAGTTGTACCTTGGTTTAGGAACAGCTTAGTTCCTGAAAGTTTTGGCTCCCGAATGCCGCAGACTGTTCTGTTCTGTTTTGCGAACTATTTTTGAAAGACGAACGTTCGACGGGGCTTCCGGGGCTTCTGATTGGCTGCAGCCCATCAGAAGCTACACTTTGGTTTTTGAACGTTTTGGAAGTCGAACGGACTTCCAGAATGGATTCTGTTTGACTTCCAAGGTATGACTGTACTAGCTGCTAGATGGACCTAGCACTAGCTAATTTGACCCAGTATCAGGTAGTTTCTAATGCAGTAATTGCAGATGTGCTATCAAATGTGTTCCTTCCAACAAATCAGTTCTTGTAAAGGTGTGCCTAAAGCAATTAAGGAAGGCTCAAGAAATGAATGGACTGGAGTACTTCCTCATTCCTAGACAAGCTTTTGCTTAAGTGCAGCTGTATAGTTGGCCTTGAAATTTACCAGTTTAATATCAGCATTTGGGGACATTTCCTCCTGGTGCTATTCTTAGCAATGCTATCAAGGCTTCCTCTCCTCTTCTGTACCTGGGCTGACTCCATGTTCTAATCTTTAAAACTCTGGTTGCTTTGTCCCACCTCTTCTTTCTGTCCTTGGACTTTTGTCCTTGCTCAAACTCTCCTTCTTCAGCCACTCTGTCCATCCAATCTTGCTGCCCTTTGTTTATATCAACATATACAAGCCCCCCTCCTTCAAGCCTGAGAGAAATGGGACAGCTGCATTCTTAGGCAGGGGCAGTATGGAAAGGAGAGGGGACTGGGGTCTCCTCCCTCCCACATGGAATGACTTAGGAGAACTCAGAGACCACCCTCAGAGCGATACTGGGACCTGGATGCAGCAGGGGACAGGATGCAGACCCCGCTCGCCCTTAACAGAGGAGCCCAGCTCAGTTTGCAATGACATGTGAAGTGACTCCCATCAGGGTAGGACCTCTTGCTGCCCCAAGCGTGCGTCAGAATGCCTGGCAAACCTCACAGGTCTGAGGGGTCTGCCCCACACCCTACTTGACATTGTAAAGCTGCAGCACTGTCACCATGAGGCAAACATGGGTATGCGTGAGCTGCGATGCCATGTCATAGGTAGAACCAGACAGAGGGCCTTCTCAGTAGTGGTGCCTCCCATCAGATGTCAAGGAAATAAGCAACTATCCTACTTTAAAAAGACATCTGAAGGCAGCCCTGTTTAGGGAAGTTTTTAATGTTTAATGCTGTATTCTGTTTTTAATATTCGATTGGGAGCCACCCAGAGTGGCTGGGTAAACCCAGCCAGATGGGTGGGGTATAAATAAATCATCATCATCATCATCATCATCATCATCTGTGAAGGGTGTTCTGCTGAAGGAAGCCATCAGGCAGGCAAAAGTGAGAGAAAGTATCAATGCAGGACCTGGCTATGGAAAAGCAGTGGTGGCTTCTTCTCCTGGCTTCTGATCACAAGGCAAAAAACCCCAACAACCTTTGTGATCCCATCTGGTCTTGCTTTGGGTGGACGGGGAAAATTCCTCCTCCCGAGTGTCCTGCTCCTTCCAGCATCTGTAGTTGGCAGAACACCGAAGGGACTGCCAGAAACACAGCCTTACAGAGCAGGCCTGGACCTTGGGAGCCTCCCACCCACCTTCTCCCACTCTCTGATACCTACCCTTGGTGCTTAGACTGCTGGGTCTTCCTCTTCATCCCTCCCTCCCCAGCAAGTTTCCTTTTCCTGGCAGACCCTTCCCCCAGGCTTCTATCCTGTGACTGAGCCCCCACTCCACCACCTTGCCTAGGTAAGCCCTGAGCTCAGCTAGTCATCTCTTCTCCTTTCCCCTTGGCTCCCACTCCCTGCAGAATCAGTTGCCCTCTGGCCTCCCTGGCATCACCTGGCTTCCCTTCTTTTGCAGACAGCTTCATGAGTTTCTACCCAGGTGCAGAGGCCCTCTGGCTCCAGCCCAGTTCCTGTCTCTGTGCATCACCAGGCAGGCAGATTCAGCTCCTTCTGACCCAAACTCCCCTGCCCTTGGGAGTCAGGAGAGCTAGTCCCATGACAAGGTAGCTTGGTGAGCATCAACGATGCCACTAGAAACATTTCCCAGCCCCTGCCCAGTCTGTGAGAGTTTACCAACTCTTGTTCCTCCAGGACTAGAAACTTGCTTTTTCAAAACAGGAAAAAAGTTGAGATTCTCAGCACATTGAAATAAGAAGCCAATGCCAATTCCTGATTTAGTGCAACAGAATCATTGATGGCAAACAACTCTACCCATGACTTGGTAGCCCCCCAAGCAACACAGGGCTGCTGCTGGAAAGCCAAAGGAACCAGGCAATCATGAAGCCTGCTTTATAGGGTATGTGGAGGCCATTCCTAGTAAACTGCTGCAGAGGGAGACTGTTCTGAAGGCTTCCTACCATCTGTCCTCTGCTTTACTGTGCTAAACCCTCTCTGGTGTGCAGTGAAATTGGCACTCTAGTGTGTGTTACTTGGCTGGGGCTTCCCAATGCAGCAGACAGAGAGTGGGTGTTTGCAGCCCAGATTGTTGCCTCATTGGGGCCCCCAGAACTGTGCAGAGCTCTAGGCTCCATGAAGGAGGCATGTTGTACTGCTGCTGTTTTAGATGGTTCCTCCTCGAACCTTGGTGTGCTTTGATGAGATGCCAGCCACCTTGAGTGGGCTGTGCCCTAAACGGTGGCTTACATAAAGGTAATAATAAAAATAAAATTAAGACACCACCCTCCCTGCACTATTTCCCTCTCTTCCCTGGAGAGCAAAAAGTGTGCAATTGCCACATGGTGCCATCTTCTGCCCATTTGATTCATGCGCTAAATGTTCCCGACAGTTTGTGCTCTGGGTTTTGCTCCATCATGGTGGATGAAGAGGGGTTGTGTGAAGGATTCTGCACATCATGTGCAGACCAAGGGTTCTGCAGGGGGGAGTCCCACCAGGTGCTTGCCTCCTGGCTGCAAAGGTGCAAATGGGTCAAGACCCCATTGCAGTGAGTGGCTAACATCTTCCAGGCCCAGGATGGCCTGTGGGCAAACCCTCCTGCTGCCCCTGGTGTGCCCCTTCTGCCTCCATGTGCAGCCGCTGCTGCTGGCAATGTTCTCCCAGGGCTGGTATCTGTCTCAGCCATAGGTGGCGCTGCCCATGCTGCCCTGTGGCATCATCCCACTTGCATGTGCCTCTTGGCTGGCGCAAGAAGCCACAGGGCTGGGTTCTTAGCCTTGTCAGAATGTTCTGTGTAGTTTGTTTCCCCTGAGGGGAACTGGGCTCCTCAATTGGAGCAGGGAGGGATAGAGTACAGTTTACGTTTGTTTAATTTAAATCTTATTTATTTATCCTGCCATGTCTTCCCCAAAAGGCACTCAAAGTGACTCATACCATAATTTTTTAAAAAAATAAAAAAATACATGGGCATCCATGAAATTACCCTCCCAAATAAAGAAAATGCAAGTACAGCAAAATTGCAATGCGTTAATGAACAAAAGGAAGCAGAGCATGTTTCTTATTCCCCATGTTCAGGTTACGACCCCCAGCTGCTCCTCAGAAAGCCAGAAGATTTTGCAACAGGCAAAGCTGGTGGTGGTATTATGAATTGCAATGCAGGAGATACTGACAACAGCCCCAAATGAGACATTCTCCTTCCTCCCCAGGGAATGTGACTTCTTGCCAGTTAACTGCAAACAGGCAGCAAAGGTCCCCATGTATCCTGTTTCTGGCTTAAAGAAGCATCTCTCTTTCTCTCTTTCAACTTCTCCAAGTCACTGCCGCTGCAATCTGCAAAAAGCCAAGCCAAGGCTCACATGAGGTGGTCTCTGTTTTCGGCTTGGGCCTTTTGCATCTGGCTCTGGCAGCATGTGCAGGAGGTCACCTGGTTGTCCTTTGCCTGTGGAGACACCTGAAAGGTCTCCAGGGACAGCAATGGGAACAGGACACTAGGGGCAGAGGCTCAAAGCATCTCTGTGGATGGGGAGTTGCTGTGTCCTTGTCCAGACACTGCCATTTGCCCTCCTGCAAAACTTGTGTAAGGCTGGGACCTCCGTTAGCCTGAATGAGAGGTTTTATTCTGAAGTCGGATGAGGTGGTGGCTTCGAGCAGCTAATCTGTGGGAGCCAGAGGCACAAACTTGAAGAAAATGGTGAGCAGGGCAGACGAGGACAGTGATATGGGATGGAGTGTAAGGGCCCTCTTTCCCAGTTGCTCCAGCTGAGAAACAGCATCCCTGTTCTCGTGAGCCTCTTCCCACCTGGGAAACTGCAGATGCAGCCATGGGTGGACCACCAACTCTCTTCATAAATATTCTTGGGGAAACCATGGTTCTCCTGGCCTCAGTGTCCCCCCATCCACCCTCAAATCTGTCTTACAGGCATGATAACACTGGCCTGACTTACAGGGCTGTTGGAAGCGTAACTGAGCTAATGTGGCAAAGTGCTTCAGGGCAAAGTGCTCTATGAATACCAAGCACGGTGCCAAATCCAACTTTACTTCCTGCTCCTGAGCAGGAAACTCTGCCACCTGCAGTGTAAGAAGGTCCAGGGAAATACTGCCTGGGTCAGGATTTGGGCAGCCCTGGGGCTGTTCTGACTGCTGTGCTTGCATTTTCCCCTTGTGCAGGACTTTTGCTGCAGGAAGTGACCATGGCTGGCCTGCATGAGCAGCGATTTACAGAAGAGAAGCCACTGCTTCGGGGGCAGGACACTGAGCTGGTGAGTCCTGCTGGATTTGGCATCACTTAACAAAAATTTTTTTGAAAGGGGACAAACCAAGTGGTAGCTGACAAGTGTATGGAATTGACAAGAGGGCAAGCAACCCCTGGACTTAAATCTAAGCTCTTCCCAGGACTGGTGCAAGGTTCACCCATTGTTGAACTGCTTTGGGAACGGTGTCCATGATGGTTTCAGATTCAAAAGATACCTGAGTGAGAAATTACTCAGAAAGTCAGCAACCATTGGGGAGGACTGTTCCCTTAAAGCCCTAGTTTTGGGCTTCTCAAAGGCATCTGATCGACTAGTGGGGAAACGAGGCTGATGCACTAGGTAGATCTTTGGTCTCATCTAGCAAAGTTCTTAAGATACTTGTCCTGAAACTTGTGCCAGTGTGACTTTGAGCCGGTCACACACACATCACTTTCATTCCAGAGACCTCTTCCACTGGAGATCTGTGGCCTGTGGCCTCAGAACCAAATTCAGACCCTTTATACTGCATAGGCTGCCAGTTGCTCACTCAGAGGCAAGAGGGATGTATGTGGGTGTAGAGATGGCCACTGGGCCACAAGCAGGAAGCAGGGCCCAGCCTGCCACCCTCCATTCCTTCTTCAGTGTGGATCCCCAGTAAACAAGAGGATGAGCAGAGCCTGATGGAAAAGCCAAAACCCTCCTGGACATGTTGGCAGGTGGGCCTCTGGTGTGATGCTGATGTGGCTGCCACCAATAAGGAACTTAAGATACAAGCCTGGTGAGCCATGTCAGTAACAAAGAAGTTTGGAAGCTGTCTTCTGCCATGATATATATGCAGATATTTATATCTTGATTTAAATCCAGCTCCAAACAGGTGTGTGCAAGTGAAATTCCAAACTCTGGCTGACTATCATTTTCTCCTGGCTTGAGGAGAGAGAGGTCGGCCTACTTAGTACTTCACACCAGCACACAGCCAACTTCCCAATTTCCACTTGGCATCTATGCCACGGCCTCTGGCCAGCATGTTGACCAACCAGCCTTCCTCCCAAAATCTGTGCTCTAGAGATGGGCAGAGATTCTCCTAGGCAGTTGCACCTACTCTTAAGCTGCAAATTTGAGAGGGAGGCTGGCGGTTGTATGGCTGTGACATTGCCAAGGTTTGCCAGTGACAATCTGGAGTGCCTCAGGTTCTCCATCCCGATTTGTAGAGAGTCAGGATAGATCCCAAACTTTCTGTGACAGGCAGCTGAATGATCCTCCTTTCAGGTAACACAGTATGGTGATGACGTCCCAGGTTTGGGGAGTGCACTCAGTAGGCTTAAAAGAAAGTCGTGAGCTATAATAGCCTGTATGAGAAGTAATGGTTTGATTTGGTCTGTTTCCTTCCCAGGAAAATTCAGATACTTTCCTCTCTGCAGTGAACACAGACTGGAAGGTAAGTTGCAATGTCTTCTCCTTGCCTTTGTGCGCCTGCCATGCTCAGCATGGTTTAATACATGCGGGCCGGTGGCTTAAAAATGTCAGAAATGGGGAAAGGATTTGCTGAAACATCTAATTGAACTAGAATACAAAAAAGGGAGGTGTGAGGAGGTCAAGGAAATAAGCAAAGGGAAGAAAGCTATGTAAAGGTCTGATCTGTTTTGTTTTTTTTTAATTGTTTGTGTGTATTTTTAATGTCTTTGTTATTTTTCTTTTTTATTGTTCTTTTTTGTAATTTTCAAAATTTGAATAAATATTATATATATAAAAAAATATATGTCAGAAATGGCAATTTGGGGCTGCAAGGAAAGGCACCTATTAAGTCTGAATAAAGGTGTGCTGTTCAAGGTGTTGTCACCTGCCAGGCTGGGCTTCCATTGGTCAGTTTCTTTTAGCTAATGTGGGAGCCAAATGTGTGGTTTAGCAAAGTCCATCTGGTAGGTGTCTCTAGTGATTTTTATGCAATTAATCACATGAGTTGTGATGTTTAAGACAGCTTTTGTTTATTTAAAGTCAGATAACAAGCAGACTTGCAATTGGGTAACTAGGCAATGGGTAACTAGGCAATGGACAGAGCAAAACCAACATCACAGGCAAGAACTGAAGAACAAGGCCATAGGTTTATCCTTCTGTGTCAGCAAATTCCTTTGCACATCTTCAGAGACATATTGACTCTGTTACAACAGGAAGGGGGTGTTATTAATTTGTGTGTGGTTTTTTTGTTCTTATTTTTCTCTTGTATTTTGCGTTTTTATATTGTATGTCTATGTTGTGAACCGCCCTGAGATCCACGGATGAAGGGCACTCTACAAATTTAATAAATAATAAATAAATAAGAATAACATCTATTCATACTTTTACTGCCTTTACACCTTAGACAATCTATCAGTGTACTTATCAATAATTTTCTCACTGCGTCTCCCAAGTTATCTTTTGGGCTACTCATCACTACATAGGGCTTCTTGTCACATTAGCTTTCTTTATGTAGCCTTCAGCAACCCTGTGCCTACCTTTCCCCGGGACTAGGTAGAGGAGGCAATGCTTTGGTTCCTTCTCCCACAACTGTTTTTGCCTTTGGGAGGGGGCAGCACTGGTGCGTGAAGGTGTTTTATTTTGGAGATGGAGACACAACCTTTGCACAGCAGAAGGACTGACTCCTACTGCACAGGGAGTAACAGGATAAAACCTTCAGGCACCTGCAAGGGGTATGCCCTGACAGGCCTCAGGCTGAATCCTCTGTTGCAGGTGAGATGCCACCCCAAAGGCCCTCCCCCCCCAATCGGGTGAGCCTGCTGATTTGACTGGCCAAGTGGCTAAAGAAGGGAAGTCCATTACCTACCCAGTCCAAAGATTTTTCCTCTCCCTTGCCTCAAGAACCTCACATTTTGCTCCAGAGAGGGATTTTCAAATATTGTGGTGATGTCTCTGTTTCCCAGTCACCGAAGATAAGAGAGTTGCCTCTGTTCCCTGAATTTGCAATCAATCTGGGGCTCTAGGTTGGAAGATCACAGTGAGACATCAAAATGACATTTCCCCAGAAACCTAATCTGTGGAAGCTACCAGGACTCTTGACTGAAATAATTGCAGACTTGAAGAGTGTGGTTGTTATTGATTCTTTTATTGTTTAATTTAACAATTTAAACTGTAATCATCATTATCAGGGCAGCTTGACAGTCTGTTTCTTCTGGGTCAAAGCAGATGGGTGGATGTGCATATTGATTGGATGGGTGAGCGGACTGCTCATCAGAGGAAGACCCCAACTTTGTGGAATGGTGGTTTGGAAGATTGGAAAATGGGCTTAGACATCTGGCATGAGCCTGACTGGATAGCAGACACATCTGGCAATGCAGACCTGAGAGCTAAAAGCCAGGTGAGGGCCACATCTGCCCTTTCCAGTCTAATTCTGGAAGTTTAGCTCTGCTGACAGCAGGAACTTGCTGTGGAATGGCTTTCTCCCAACCTGGTGCCCTCCAGATGTTTTAGTCCAATAACATGTGGGTGGCATCAGGTTGGGTAGAGCTGTTGTGGAAAAGAAGGTGGCCTCTTGTCTGTTGCAGAAGCTGTGTGGAGGGGTGTTGAGTGCCTGAAATCCAAGCTCATTTGGCTGGGAGGAATTGCTCTTGTTTCCATGGTAGTGGTTGCTTGAGCAACAGTTCTTTGAGTACTCTCATGTCAAAGCTTCAGCAGCTCTTTTGCGTGCCACTGACTTTTCTTTCGTTTTCATGCCCAAAGAGACAAAAGTCTGCAGCTTCTGAGCCCTCATTGCTTAGACTATGAACTGTCATGTGGGGAAGGATGGAGGCCATGCTAATGGCTAGCCTCCCCAACAAGCAAAGCTCAGGCAAGGGTGGGCTGCTTGGGAAATTGCTCAACTCCTCTTCACCTGTATGCTGTACAAGCCTGGCAGGAGCTGCCTCTTGTCCTTTAGACTAAGACATTTGTTATATGTTGCTGTTGTTCTGTAAGTAGCCTTGGTGTTTGAATAGCAAAGCAAAACACAAATCATTTTTTTTAAAATAATATTTTATTTGGATTTTTCAAACTTAAATGCAAAAATAAAAAACAGTATAACATATATCATAACATCTTTTCATAACATCTTTGGACTTCCTCGCGCCTCCCGCTCCCATTTGCATCATTACCAATTCTTTCCAGCAATTTATCATCTTGTTTACACTCTTATGTCAAATTCATTTAAATATAATCTATAAATTCTCCAAAAGGTTTATAATTTTTCCTCAAATTTACTTATCATCTTAATTCTCACTAATTTAGTGGTGCACAATTATTTATGATCTAGCATCCTTTCTTAGCATTCAACCAAATTACAGTATTTTTTTAAATAAATCTTGAATTTCTTCCAGTCTTCTTCGACTCTCTCCTCTCCCAGGTCTCGGATTCTGCCAGTCATCTCGGCTAGTTCCATATAGTCCATCAGTTGCATCTGCCACTCTTCCAGTGTGGGTAGTTCTTGAGTCTTCCAATTTTTAGCGATGAGTATCCTTGCTGCCGTTGTTGCATACATGAAAAATGTTCGGTCCTTCTTTAACACCTTCTGGCCGACAATGCCCAGAAGGAAGGCCTCTGGTTTCTTGGTGAAGGTATACTTAAATACCTTTTTCAGCTCATTATATATCATTTCCCAGAAGGCCTTCACCCTAGGGCAAGTCCACCAGAGGTGAAAGAATGTTCCCTCATTTTCTTTACATTTCCAACATTTATTATCAGACAAATGGTATATCTTAGCAAGTTTAACTGGGGTCATGTACCATCTATATATCATTTTCATTACATTTTCCTTCAAAGCATTACATGCAGTGAAGTTCATCCCAGTGGTCCACAACCTTTCCCAGTCCTCAAACATAATATTATACCCAATGTCCTGTGCCCACTTTATCATAGCTGATTTAACCATTTCGTCTTGTGTATTCCATTTTAACAGCAAGTTATACATTCTTGAAAGTACCTTAATCTTTGGTTCTAACAGTTCTGTTTCCAATTTCGATTTCTCCACCTGGAACCCTAACTTTTTATCATTTTTAAAGACTTCTTTAATCTGAGCGTAGTGTAACCAGTCTCGCACTTTATCCTTTAATTTATCCAAACTCTGCAATTTCCAATTGTCTCCATCTTTTTCTAGTATTTCCCAATATTTTGGCCATTTGGCCTCCATATTGGGTCTTTTTCGAGCCTTAGCTTCCAGAGGTGAAAGCCACCTTGGAGTTTTATTTTCCAATAAGTCTTTGTATTTTGTCCAGAAAACACAAATCATTTTAATATAGTGTTAAAAATAAATATTTGGCATATCCACAGTTTTCCTCCAATGCATACTCTGAGCATCCTCAGCATAATGTCCTAGTTTTGACCACAAAGGAGAATCCCCAGACAACTAGGCACTGTCTCCACTCCCTCCCTCCTTCTTTCCATGCCTTTCTGTGGTTGGATCCCTTTTCCCCAGATGCCAATGTAAGGAAGAACCTGAATCATGGAAGTTGAATAAAACATGGGAGACTAGCCACACAGAGGCAAACAAACTTGTTTTGCCTCAGTCCTCGCAATGGTAGGGCCTGGGCTTCCTGCTTCTTGCATCCCTTTGATTTGCTAATACGAGGATCTCCAAGCAGTGTTAACTTCAGGTTAGATTGCAGGTTCCTGCTCAGTATGCATTTATGATTATTCCAGCCACTCCTGAGCTGGTCTTTTTGTAACTGCACAGACCAGGTCTCGTTTGAGATTCAATGTGTTTGCCTAGACCTTTTAGAGAACTAGATGGACTTTCAAAAGCAGGGCAGGAGAGCTCCTCCTTCTCCTCCTTCTCCTCCTAACCACACCTCCTCACTGTGCACATTCTTCCCTGCTCCACCTTCCACAGCTACCACACCAGAGACCTCTACCAAAACCTGGTAGGAGGAGACCTCTCCTTTCACTTACTGCCATTTCATTCAGTGTGGCCACAGCCACATTTCTTGCTGTTCAGGGGGTAACAAGCATCTCAGTCATTTTCTTCTAACATTTCACAAAGCCTCTGTCCGCTTGCTTTCAAGTGTATACTCCTTGCTAGAAGTATTAAAATTCTGTGCCCATCATAGCTGGATTGTTTGACCAATATGAAATTGTTCAAATTTGCTGTTTTGTATTATACATTCTAGTTTTGCTCACCATGAGAAGGGACTGCTGAAAATCTGGTTCAGCAGCTGCTCTGACTTCTGAAACTTCAACCATCAGTGCCCAGACACTTTATAGCTGTAAAGGATCTTGCTTTTTAAAAATTAAAGAACCATGAAATTCTCAGAAAGTTGAATTCTTTGCCTTCAATTTCACATAATCTGCTTTTCCTGCTCTTCCTGATAATGTAAGTCCAGGTCCTTTTTGAAGCTCTTGTGCAGCGTGACTACATTGGGCTTTAAACTATCCTGGCTGTCAGTTTCCTTGGAGGGCTCTGGGTTTTTGCATCTTCAGAGAGTTTTCCTGCTTTGTCACCAGAAATCTGGACAGTTTTTGTAGGAGCTGGCACAGGAACACAGACCATTAAACATCTGTGTGCACTTATCCTCATAAAAGATACAGAGAGAGAATGAATTAATAGATGAATGAAATAACTGCTAGAGCCGGGTTTTATTCCGTTTCAGTTCCAGGTAGACAATGTTCTGTGGCCTGTGAATGATGGGAATGAGCTGTTCTTCCCATTAGGAACTGCAAATGCTGCCCCAACACAGCCCGCGAAATCACTCCTGCTGTTTCCTGGCACAAGTGACAGCCTTCTTTCTGCTGCCCCAGCTCTAAGAAGGAGCGCTTCTGGTCATTGCGAGCATTGATTAAAAAATAATCACATCAATTCATGTCTCCAGCATGCTGAAGAGGTTAAAATCAACTATTTCTGGTCTGTGAGCTACTTTGTACTCCTATTGCAAGTCATTGCAGGATGAGGTTCACTGAAGCTCAACTCCAGTGATTCATCTTTTGTTCGTTTATTTATTGGATTTGTAGACCACCTTTCAGTGCAAGATGCCCAGGGCGGCATCTCGTGAAAGCAGGGAAAGCACGATATAGAAGCCACACAAATGACACTAGCAGCAGTTTCCGAGGGTCAGTAAAATTAGTATATTCATAAAATTCAACAAGCCATTAAAAAACACAATACAGAGCGCTGCACGCCAAAAAGTTCTGTCCTCAGACACCACCCACCTAATTTTGAATACTTTGTCGGTGCATGTAGAATGAGATGCTAAAGAGGGCCTCCAATGAAGAGCAGGCTCATATGGGCCAAAGGTGAGCCTGTTCCCAAACAGTTCAGGGCTCTGTTGGCTGCTAAGCAGAAGCTAGCAATGTCTGTCAGTGGTGAGCAAGGATGTCATTCTGCCCTGCTGTCAAGGATCTCACCCCTGCAGGAGTCTGGTCACCTTCTCCCCATGGCAATTCCTCCTCTGGGCTACACCACAGAGGCAATGCTGCACTCTCATATTATAACTGGGGGAGGAAACCTTCCCCTCTTCATGTTGCTCATAATTTTCTAAATATCTCTCTGACCTCCACAAAGTGGGGCTTTCCAGATGAGAAAAACATGGCTACAGTACTTCAACCTTTACATGTGTGGAGGGCATTTTAGCCCCAGGATAATTTCCCCTTTTTGTTTTCTGTGCCACAATATTATTTTTGAGACAGGTTGACTTGAACTGCAAATCCTATTCCAGGTGTGGCCACAACATTGGTTTACGAAATATGTTTGGCTTTCTTAATAACCTCTTGGAACTGATTTTGCTTCTCTCTCATTGCAACAGTCCACTGTGTGGACCCTACCTAAGATATCTCTCTTGGATAATCACAACCAATTTCTTACCTCGTTCCGGTTCTCTGGTCACATGCTGGCTACCCCCAAATAATTCTGAATCCTTTCAATATCAGCAGTTTTGATCGGTTTAGGATTTCTCCTGTGGTCATACCAGTGAGAGTTAGATGCTTTATTTACATGCTCCACCTTTATTGGTTGGTTCTTCAGACACACAAATTTGGAAATAGTGCCGTTAATTTCTAAATAAATCTAGATTGTTTTGGGTAAGGGCCGTAGCTCAGTGTTGCAGCATAAGTTCTACATGCAGAAGGTCCCAGGTTCAATACACGGCATCTGCAGGTAGACCTGGGAAAGACTTCTGAATTCTGAAGAACTGCTACCAGTCAGAACAGACAATACTGAGCAGGTTGAACCAATGTTCTGACTCAGTGTATGGAAACTCCCTGCATTCCAAATTTGCTAACTTCTCCCAGGGGTGGCCCTTTAAAGTGACCCCTATGCAAAACAGTGGCAACATTGAGCCAAGAGGGTCCTTGGCCTCCCAGGGTCTTTGGCCTTATAAAAACCAGAACATCCACCAGGAACTCCTTTCTGGCTTCTGTTTCTCGCCTTTCTTTGAGACAAGCTTCATGGAACCCCTGAAACTCCTTTCTGGGTTTGAACCTGGCAAACGTTGCTGTCATCTGTGCAGCAACAGCCAAGTCTCCACCCTCTCTCATCATATTTCCCTATAGTCCAGTCATGGAGCAGCTGCCTTAGCGTTATGTTCCTCTTTCTCCTCTTTCACTTGTTGGAGGCTAATTAGGGCTGCTTCTCCACACTCAGTCTGCTTCTGCAAACACTCATTTCCATGCACGCACACACAAACACACAGCCTAAAAACACCACAACTTTATGAGACAGACAGACAGACAGACAGATAGACAGACAGACAGACAGATAAGTGTGTTTTTCACTTGTTTTTTTTATGAATGATCTTTTTGGTGCTGTATTTTCACACCTTGTTTCGATTAGAAATTATGTGACAGACAGACAGATGCTACTTCGGGAGCACAAGAGTGAAATATATCCATAGAATGATTCCAGGCTAAGAAGCAAATGAATTTGATTTCAAAAGGCAGTGGAGCTGTGTAAAAGCAGCAGTTCACAGGGCATCCAGTGCATTTCATGTGTGCATGTTTTTTGTGCCATCCACATGACATTGTTCTCATCCAAGTTGGCAGCCCACACTCTCACCCCCCCATTTAATTTGTCTTTCCTGATCTACAGATAAAAGTGGTAAGGGGGGGGGATCCAACATAATATCCCATGATACCCAACTGTGGACATATTGAAATGTATTGTGTGGGCTATTTTTTTGTGTGTGTATGTGTAGTGACATTTTTCTGAATGCCATCTTTCACAAGACCCCCAGCTTCCACTGGTGGGCTGCTGCTGGGAATGGCGTGACACACACTTTTAAAAATGTGTTTGTTTTCTGGTATATCAGAAACATAATTTTTAAAAATGGCAGCGCACCCAGGTAAACCAAAAGCTGCAGGCATGCCCACAATAGACCTCAGGTTTCCAGAACTCATGGAGGATGAGGAAGTACTAATGGAGGGGAGGGGACAACAAGACATCTCATCAAGCACCTCCCACTAGTGTGGATGGGAAGCAATGAGACAGAGTTCAACTGAAAGTGCTCATGTGTGGATGAAGGTGTATGGAAAAATCTGATCTGTGACACCCACATGCATATGGACACTCTGGAGTCTACATATGTGTACACCTTAAGGTGTGATTGCAGCATACACATTTGCCAGCTTGTGCATCATACAGAGACATCTGGCATCCTTGCAAGTCTCACCCCCAAGGGCTTGCTGCTGTTGACTGCATAGACAATGGGCTCATCCACACTTTGCCTAGAAAGCATGGGTCCAATCGGTTTGGCCTTTCCCCCATGTCTTTCCCCCTGAAAACCTGCTCTTTAGTGCTAAATCGCAGCAAATGACAATCTCTGGAAATCCTGGATGCTGTTTGTTCTGATTCAGCACTAAAACGTGTGTTTTTGTAGGGGAAAGCAGCGGGGCAAGTGGAAGTGTGGGTGAACCAGACACAACCAAGTAAGCCAGGATCCTATTTCTAGCCTTGGGATCCAGTTGAAGTATGCCAGGGGGCAGCTCTGCCTATTTCAGCACCACAGACAGTGGTTTTATTTGCATACTTTGCTGAGCCCTGAGCAGAGCTTGGCAACAGATTGGATTCTGTCTCAAATGAGCAAGCTCAGCCTGAATTACCTCGGCTGTCCCAGGCTGTGATCTGGGACCTGGAGCTTTCTGCAGACTGCAATTGTTCTGCAAACCAAAAGATCTGGTTTCTGGACCAGATTCTGATGAATCTGTCAGGCCTGCCAGATTTGATTTTAGATAGAGCGGAATTAAGTTGTCATCTAAGAAACCACAATGTTGAAAACCTGACAAAATTTATAACCAACTGCAGAGTCCAACTCACACTATGCCAGATTTCAGACTGTTAAGAATGGTATTCAAGTTAATAAAGAATCCCATTGAGGAGACAATATGAAACACGCCAGCTTCTTGGTCTCATTTCATGTGTACAGCAACTTATGGGGGTGTGAAGTGTGTGTGTGTGTGTGTGTGTGTGTGTGTGTGTGTGTGTGTGCCTGTCTGTCTGTCTGACTGTCTGACTGTCTGTCTGTCTTCATAATAAAACTGAGGATCTCATTGTGGATAAAGTGTCAGACTTAGAACAGGGAGGGCTGGATTCAAATCTCCAATCAGGCACAAACTTCATGAGGTGGCCTAAAGCTTCACCAATCACACCTCACAGTGATGTTGCAAGGATAAGGGTTGGGGATTGGCTCCTCAGAGGAAAGGCAGAATTAAAATGGGGCAAGTAATGCTACTTTCATTTCCCCCAAATTTTGTCTGGAGCTGAAATTGCTTGAGATAATGAACCAAATTAGACTACTGAAATAGTACCTAACTAGTTACTGCCGTTGTATTGTATGTTCCAAAAAGACAGGAAAAAATAATCCTGCATTTCAAAACTGTCTGAAGAGCGTCAGATTGAGGAAATCTGGTGTCAACCTGTCTTTGCTCCCTCTTTCTGTGGGAGCCAAGCCAGGCAGCAGTCACTTTTAATCTGTGGAGTGGAGAGGGAGAGAGCAGTTTTTCAGAGCTTTTCTCCCATTCCAGGCTTTGAGTCCAGAAGAGTCTACTGTACGTCCTTGCAGCTTGTCGTGCCTTGTTTTACTTTCTTTCCTTGGTTTCTTGCCCTCTGTTTCTTTCTCTTTCTTCTGATGACCATTGGAATGTTTCCACCCTCCTCCTGCAACTGTTTCTTTGGGGTTCTGAGGACTCCTGCTTTTAAATCTACTTCTGGGCCTTTCTGCACTTCTTTCCCTCTTGACAGTTGCATGGGATACTGCTGCCCTTCTTTGGCCTTCCACACAGACACTCTGCAGTTTCAGGTAATGAGGCTGCTGAGGAGGGGGGGAGGGAGGGAGGGAGGTCAGTGGTGAAATGCAAGAGAAGCATCTTCATGGTAGGCGATTAGCCGGTAGCTAAGGCAGCAAATGCAATACAACCCACCTCTGAGGCTCTTACTCTTCTGTTAAACAGACATGGACTGATCCAGGGCAAATTCTGCACCCTGTGAAACTCCTGGCCACCTAGGTGAGGTCAGGTCTCTCTTTACCTGGACCTCAACCTGTGCTTGACAGCTATCTGCACTTCGGTTTGGTTTGGGTTGGTCAATCTTAGCCAGCTTTTGCACACCTGGTACTTTCCAGCATAGCGATGAAAGTTGTAGTCCAGAACATCTGGAAAGCATCTTGCCAGATTGGCAAACGCTAGTCTAAGCAATCTGTTAGTATGAAAATACTAACATCCTCCCCCTTTTCATGACATCATTGCTGCAGATTTTAGCACATTTGCAGCCTATTTACATACAGATCTTGTGATCCACTATTTACATTCCTTTGTGATAGGAGTGTGGGAATGAAACTCAGACACTGAACTTCCGTCCTGTGTGCTTTTGTAATTTCTCTCTTTGTTCATTGCTTTCGGACAGAGCAGACGTGTGTGAAGCTGCTGCTCACGCTAGCCATGTTTGTTGTTTTGATTTGTAAATAAAGGAAGCTTTTGCGGTGGCAATGCCTCCACAGCCTCACTTCTTGCTGTTACTCTGCTAATGCATAGCGTGCCCACAGCTCCACAGGAGGTGGGTCACTGATATTGGATGCTGGCTCCGCTGGTGCCATTCAGGGGCCCTCCTGACACAATCTTGGTGGCTTGCTTGAAGGGTAAAATGAGTCTGGCACTAGCTGCAGTGTCACATTTTAAAAAACTGGGAGTGTCACATTTTGAAAAAATGTTATGCAACTCTCTGGTTCTCTCTGAACCAGTGGGCATGACATAGCTGCTGTGGGTGGGTGTCCATTTCCAGCTCAGCACACAGTAACTAAAGCCCTTATTGTGGGTGCCATTTTATGACCCCGCTTTAGTTTTTAAAAATCATTATTTATCTATTGCTAAATGCTCTTCTGGCTTTTTTTAGTGAAACCAAGGCATGGTGTTGTAACACTATGTTAGAATTATGGTACATCATGATGGTGTTATAGCACCATACCTCTCTTTCATTGTTGCTTTTAAAATGTAGCTAGAGAAGCATGTTAGTGACACTTTAAAAAGTTGATTAAAAAAATAAAAACAGGGTCACAAAACAGCACCCACCACAAATGTCACGATCAATGTGTGCTGAGCTGTGACAAGTTAACTTTCCAGACATGTCGCTGCCCATGTTGAACCCCTCTCCTTTAAAACCATATTTACACATGTGGAGATTGTGGTACTCTTCCATCCTTCTAGAAAATTCCACTCAGTGTGGTCTGAGAGATGGTGGAAGAACCACAAGGAAAATACAGGGTGGCAGTGACTGTATGGTGTCATCATGTGGAACATGTAGTATAAGAAGTGAGTGAATGAAACTTGGGAATTCCAACTTTGATGCCTAGCATGAACGGTGCCCTGAGATAGGGCTATATATTCTCATCTGTTCTGAACCCAGCACTCTTTGTGACACAGAGAACACAAATATATTTATTTGGAGGATTGAAGTATACTGGAGAAAGGGACTAGATTTGTGCTTGACAAACCCCACCTATGGGGAAGAACTGCTTCCCCCCAGGCAAAGAGGTTGTTGATGTGTATTACTCTCCTCTTGCAGAGCAAATGTCCTCAGGAGGGCTGGTGTTTGCAGCAGAAGGTGGGCAATGTCAAAGATGCTGCAGATACAGATCTGTCACCTCTCAGACTTGAAACAACCTGTCCTTGGGCATACCCCCAAAATCTGCTGCACTCCCTGAAGTGATGGGGTGCTGGAGCAAGGAAGTGGGCCTGTGGGCTGGTTGCTGCCTACCCACCCCAGGTCTCCTCCCTCCACTGCTCTCTCAGTGCACAAATGCACAACCCTTAAGCTGGTATCCATTCACAGCTTTTTAATGAGAGGTCAGGAGTTTGCTTGATACCCTCCCTGCTTGTCTCTCCCCACCAAGCCTTGAGTGTCTCTGTCCTTGGAATAGACTTTCCATTTCTGCAACCTGAAGACTGTGTGTGTGTTTGCATCTGCATTTGGAGAGCTGGTTTAGAGGAAGAGAAACTTGGGAATGCAGCAGGAAGGCTCTGTCCTTTCTCTGACGTGCTTTGATGTTCTCTAACCCTTCCTATGGAGAAGGCAGGTGGGAAGGCTGAGCATGACTGCAGTGCACCAGAGAGGGGGAGAGAGATAGAGAGAGAGAGAGAGAGAGAGAGAGAGAGAGAGAGAGAGAGAGAGAGAGTGCTCTTCCTCCTCCTCTAGCTGGGACACCTCTGGGCTGTCTTGCTTTCTCCTTCCCACCTTTCAGAGAACATGCTAGTGGGGTGCGGCATGCAGGCATGCAATGCTGGGCCCTTTGTGAGCCTGCAGAACTGCTTCCTCTTCCTGGGGGTGCATCCGTAGAAAGTGAATGTCAGCACTCTGCCCTTCTGCCTGCACGCTCCCATCTTTATTCATGAGGGTAAAATGGAGACTGGCTGGCTGTGTAGTAATGTTGTTGGGAAATAAATAAATAAATAAATAAAAACAAACAGGTGCATTTCCATCCAGCGGGAGCATGACTCATCCCCCCCCCACCTCCCCGCCCTTGCCTATCACTGGGCTCCATTTGAGCAGTAGAATGCTTCAAACCAATCTTTCCCTGGTGAGCTGGGGAGGAGGAGGAGTTAATCCAGGGGGGTGGGTCTCCTTTATCAAGGCCGGTGGAAAGAGGCCAGCCCACTGCAGAGCTGTGCATCTTCCCAGCTGAAAGAGAGAGAGGAGAGCCTGTCTAGAGCTGGAAGTGGCCAGAGAGGCAGAGGAGGACGTTGCTGCTGCTGCTGCTGCTGCTGCTCTTGCTCCTTCTCCTTCAGAAGAAGAAAGGCAGCCCACCATGCCAGAGTGCTGGGATGGGGTAGGTACAGCTCAGCAAGGCAAGATGGGGGGGTGCAGGTGGTGGGGCTGCTGCATGCCACTGCTGGGCAAGGGGAGGGGCACCCCTCCCCAACGTTACTGGAGACCCCAGCCTGCTCCTTAACCTCAATGTTTTCTGCCCCAGCTTAACACAGTTCAATATGAGGGGGATGGATCTGCACTAGTCCTTGAGCACGTGTGCCAGGTAGGAGCCTTGAAGGACAGCCTGGGCCATCCTCTCTTAGAATGCGGGTGGTGCTTTTCCCTTTGCAGCCACGGAAGGAGAAATCAAGGCACGATGCATTCCGATTGCCAAAGACCAGCTTGGCCTGGAGGTTCTGCCCTCTCATTTAAATGCCAGGAGATATGTGTAGGCATTTCGTGGCAAAGCAAAGAGGCATTTTGCCCTGGCTCCAGCACACTCTGTGATTGCTTCAACCTGGCATTGAGGGGAAAGGGGTCCACAGGATGGACCAAGCCTCTTGTTCCTGCTTCCCTCTGGGACAATCACAGACTTGGATGGTGCATTATGGAGACAGGGCATGGGAAACCTTTGTGGATTCCCTGGGTGCAACTAGCAGGGCGGGCGGGCGGGCAGGGGAAGCATCTCCTCATTTTGCAGTGACAAGGGCTGAGGCTGCAGGCATTTTGGGGGAGGGGAGGAAGAAGGGGATAATCCATGGCTGGTTCCTGCAGGTTCCCTCCTTGCTGTTGTGTCTGAAGCACCCAGCAAGCAGATGGGCGAGAGGTTCCGCTGAGGCCCATGCTGCTGCCTGGTGTCACCTCTCTGCTGTGCAAAGGGCATGTGTGGCATCTGGGGAGAGAAAGTGCACCATTTTCTCTGCACACCCAGCATCCCTTTTGGCACGTACACAGCTCCTTCCCTCCTTCCCTCGCTGTTCCCATTCCTACTGGCTGTCCTCTTAGAGCCTCCCTGCCTGGCTTGCAGAGGTGGGTGGAGGGAGAGAACCTCATCTGTGGCTTTGTGCTGGGTGTCGGGACTCCTTTGCAAAGCAGGAGGAGAACATCTTTGGCGCCATGAAGCTGAGGCAAGACGTCTCTCTGTCCTTGCTGAGACCACCCCTGGCAAACTCTTCTTCCACAGAGCTTTCCCCATCAAGGATAGAGCAGGTGGAGCCTGGAGGCAGAGCTGAGCCAGGGCTGTCCAGATGGAGGGCTGTCTTGCCTTTCAGCTCTGCCCTGCTGTTTGACCTTGAGCAAAGCTTGCCCTTGACAGGGATCTCTCTCTCTCTCTCTCTCTCTCTCTCTCTCTCTCTCTCTCTCTCTCCCTCCCTCCCTCCCTCCCTCCCTCTCCCCCCCCCCCCCGCCCCAGCATTGCTGATGCTCTTGATAGGCATCTCACTCCACTTCCAAGATGTGGGGATAATCTTGGCTAAACCTGCCAGGATGAAGGGAAGAAAGGAGGAGTTTCCCATAACTGCAGCCTGATCCTCCTCAAGGATGGTGGTGGGACTGGAAGGGGACAAGCGGGTGGCCAAGCAGAGCCTCCCTCAGATGACTGGAGAGTGCTCTTTACAGCAGCTTTTTGGCTGCTCCCCTGCTACAGGGTGGAATGGGGGTGGGTAATAGACTGTGTGGCTGTTGTTGCCTCTAATCTACAGGGTCCCCCCCAAAAGGCATTTGCTTCTAAAATATGCAGCTTCCTCTGTGGGGCTCGGTGGGGAGATTTTGCTGGGGTGGAATGGGAGCCATGAGTTCTGTTGGATCACGAGAGCCAACCTCCTCCTCCTCCTCCTCCCCCTCTTGCCCTCCTTTCTGGCATGGCTGCCTCTGCCGCCGCTACCACTTTGGTCTCTCTTTGCCCTTCCTTGCTTCCATCTTTCCCCATATGCTATTGCCAGTTGAAATGGCTGCTGTAGAGGTCAGCTGAGGGAGGAGCCTGATGAAGCTGGTCTTTCAGAAGAGCTGTGAGTCGCCTAGTACTGAGTCAGGCCGCTGGGCCGCATAGCCCAATCTGACAGGCCGTGAGGATGTCTTGAGTAGGGTACTACGTGAGAGTAAGTATAGGAGCCTGGGGCACTCTGGGCATTTGCTTCAGGGGCCCTCTTCCTTTCCCCTTCCCATTCTGGAGTGGGAAGGGCAAACTGGGCATTTGTTACCCAGAGGGGGAATCTGTGCATTGCAGAGCTGCTGGCCTCTCCCATCCCAAATGCCCTATCTATGGCCTCATTTTTAATGTTCCATCTATCTAATTTATATTCTGCATTTTTCTGCAAGAGCATTCAAGGCAGCTTGCAATAATGAGCAATAAAATGCAATAGCAAGACTATATCAAAACAGTGATGCAATAGATGTACAATATCAAAAATGGGAGGTGGTGGAGCTTCTGGAATTGACACCTTCCACCCTGGTGACCCCCCGCCCTGCCCTGATCCCAGGTATGTACAAGTTATTTGGAGCTACTCATTCATGCTGCAATGGCAGCCTGCACATGTTCTGAAGCCCAAAGGAAATATTCCCACCATAGCATGAGAACCTCGGCTAACACTGTCTGGTCGCAAGTGATGCTGGTCATGCTTGTGAGATACTGATGTGAGAAGGAGCCACATTGTCTCGCTGTCCCTAGAGCTTAACTAGTGTGGGTTGAGGCTGAACCATACCAAAGCTTATCCCATGTAACAGGAAGATGTTCCAGAACAGAGACCTGGCCCTGAGAAGGGGCTCCACTGCCAAAACTTGGCTCCAGATAAAAGGAAGAACATAGAAATAGCCTGCTGGATCAGGCCAAGGGCCCATCTAATCCTGAATTCTGTTCTCAGAGTGGCCAACCAAGATGCCCATGAGAAAGCAGTCTCTGAGCACAAGAGTCGTCTCCCCTCCTGTGACTTCCAGCATCTGTTATTCAGGAGCATTACTGCCTTCAACTGTGGAAGCAGAGCAGAACCACCATGTCTAGGAGCTAGTAGAATAATAAAGAATAACAATACTAAGCTATTCTGCAGCACTTTCAAGTTTTTAAAGGGTTTCAAAAACATTACCTCAATAATAGTTGAATTGTCTCATTTTAATTTTATTTGACAAAATTTGCATATCCCTTAGCTGTAAGCAAATCCTCTAAGCAGCTTACAGAGATAGATTTATGTATGCCTTAAAAGTATTTTTATCCATTTTATCAATGAAAATGTTGACCAGGATGGTGGCTGCTGTGAAAAAGTTGAATAGCATATTGGGGATTATCAGGAAAGGCAGAATGACCTTCATGCTAGCCTTCCTGCCCCAGACCTACAACTCCCATCAGCATCAACCAACATGGCCAAATGATGCCGGGGCTGATGGGAATTGTAGTTCAAAACATCTGGAGGACACCAGCTTGGGGGAAACTATACCAATTTTATTTTGCAACTGCATTTGGAATGTGTGTGTGTAATTTGGGATGTTGTAGAACTGAACAGAACAGGGGAGCTGCCATGAGCGGGAGCCTGGAACAGCCAGCTTCCAAGGTTATTGGCTTAGCTGTTTCTGTTTCTGTTTAAAATTGTTTTAATGGTTATGTTTTCCCACAGCTTGGCTTTATTGTGTATTTTAATTAAAGATATTGTAATATTCCGTATTTTAATTGTGGATTGATCTTACAGTTGTAAATAACTTAGAAGCTAATTTGGCATATAAGCAGGATATACATTATTATTAATAATAATAATAGCTAATAATAGATCTGGATTGCCTTCTTCCAAGTGAGCAGCAGGGCCCCAATCCCTTCCTTGAGTCCTATGGACCACTAGAATATTTCTGAATATTGTTGGCAACTGTGGCCCTTTTATACTCATGTGTTGGCATCAGGGGCATTAATGCCCAGCCTCTCAGGACAGGGACAGATCACAACCTTCTGTTTTGAATAATTTCACTAGGCCAGGATCACTAGGGACCCATAGTCAGATGCCCCATCATCAGCTATGTTCAGATACATTTGATCCATCCTGGCAGGAAGTTGGCCTCCTCCTTGCTGCTGTTTGACCCCCATTTTCTGCCTCTCTCTTTCTTGTGGGTCCATGGTGTGAGAGAACAGATGAATTGGTCCCTGATCTACTCGCTCCCACATCGTTATTGGAATTGACTAACCAAGGCCATCATCCTAGAAATGTATCGCTTCAACTTAACAAATTGCAGTCTATTTGCATCATTTTTATAATCATTCAGGGAGTCCTTTTAAAAAGTGGGTGTTTCAGGTTGTTCTCACAGCAGCTCCATGAGGTAGATTGCTACTATGTGTGTTTTACGAGAGGGGAACCCTACTTATCCCATGCAGGATATGGATGTTCATCCCTCTGCCCACTTATTATATCTATTTTTATTATTTCATTGCATTTATATCCCACCTTTTTCTCCAAGGTGCTCAAGGTGCCGTACACAGTCCTCATTTAATTCACACAACAACCCTGTGAGGTAGGATATGTTGAGAGGCAGTGACTGGTCCAAGATCACCTGGTGAGCTTCATGGCAGAGGGTGTCAGGGTTTGAACCCAGGTCTTAGTTTGACACTCTTAACTACTCCACCATACTTGCTGATGACTTTTGTGGTGACCCTGGAAACACACAAAGAGGATGGGCAGGGGAGCCAGGCTTCCACACTTCTGAGGTCTTATGGGAAAATGGGGACTGGCTTCTTCTAACCATACAAACAGGCTGACCGTACAAACAGCAGCGCCTTCCACAAGGAAAATTGGAAAGTGGGAATCGGAGAGAGAAGACGGAGGTGCCTCTTCCTCCATTCTGAAGTGGATCAAGCGATGTGCACCTGGACCCTTCTTCCTGCCAGGCGAGGACTGATACAGCTCTTTCTCTTCCATCTTTCCTCCAGGAGCACGATATCGAGACTCCATATGGGCTGCTGCATGTCGTCATTCGGGGGTCCCCGAAGGGAAATCGCCCGGCTCTCCTGACGTACCATGATGTGGGACTCAATCGTAAGTGTAGCACTTTCCTTCTGACCAAGGTAGGAGAGGAGTAACTCCACCAAAGGGTGGGAGGTTCTCAGTTTCTGTTGACTGGACCAACTGTGCTTCATGGTTTGGGCACCAGAAAGGAGCAGGATGGAGGCAGCAGGCCCCAACTTCAGTGCCTGAGGCCTCCTTGGCTGATTTGCACTTTTGGGGCTGTGAGTCCCAAGATCTTTTGAGGCAGAAGAGAGGGGCCCAATTTTAGTTGGTGACCAAGAAACAGAGACACAGAGTTGGGTAGAGAACTATGATTAGGCCAGCAAAAGTCTGAAGACAACATAAGCTTCCGAGCTACACCAAATGCTTCCTCAGATAAAATGAGTATTTTTTAAAAAGGGTATAAATTCTTGCATTTCTTCTTAGACTAAGCTGGTCCAGCAGATCAAGAGGCAGATAAAAATCAAGACAGACAGACAGACAGACAGACAGATAGACAGACAAATAAGAAACTCCCTGCCTCTTGACATCAAGGAGGCCCTTCGCTGTACTCTTTTCAGGGCCTGGGTATAACTTTTATTTAAGGCATGTATCCAGACATGTAGATGTTGGCACCCTTTAATCTATTTTGTCTGTTTTATTTTTATTTATTTATTTATTTATTTATTAAATTTTGACATAAATATATTTCACAAACGTACAAAAGACAAAATGAAAAAGAAAAAACAGAAAAAGAGAAGAAGAAAAAAGAAAAGAAAAAGAAAAAGAGAAAAAAAGAGAAAAACACAAAATACATACAACTTTAAATAACATTGATCGACTTCCCTTTATCTCGATTTCGGAAAATATTGCCTTGTTTATCTATCTGCTGTGTCTATTCCTTAATAAAACTTTTTACGTAGTAAGCGTTATCTCATGCCTACTGTGATTTCTGTAAGTACATATGTGTTTCTGATCAACATTTTGATTTTCCCCTTGTCTCTATTTCCATATATATCCTAAATTTATTCCATTCATTGTTAAATTTTGCACTTCTTTGATTTCTTATTTTCTGTGTCAATTTAGCCAACTCCAAATAATCGGATAGTTTAAGTTGCCACTCCTTTAGTGTTGGGATTTTTGGTGTTTTCCAGTACTGTGCTATGAGGGTTCTGGCGGCCACCGTTGCATATTGAAAAAAGGTTCTATCTTCTTCTTTGATATCCTTACCAATTATCCCCAGCAAGAAGGCTTCGGGTTTTTTAACAAACGTATATTTAAGAATTTTTTTTAATTCATTATAGATGGATTCCCAAAATTTTTTGAGAATCTCGCACGTCCACCACGTATGGATGAAATCGCCCTCCTTGCTCTTACATTTCCAACACAGTTTATTGCCCGTTCTATACATTTTATGTAGTTTTACCGGCGTTATGTACCATCTGTACATCATCTTATACATGTTTTCCTTTAGTGTCGTGCATGCTGAGAAATTCATATCTTTACACCACAATGCCTTCCATTTGTCAAACTCTATGTTGTACCCTAGGTCTACCGCCCACTTCACCATCACTTCCTTTACTTCCTCGTCCTTGGTGTCCCACTCAAGCAACTGGTTGTACATTTTTGATAATAATTTTGTTTTACTTTCTATTATTTCAATCTGAAATCTAGATTTCTTGTCATTTATTCCGATCTTATTATCTTCCCTCCACATTGAATTAATTTGATGGTATTGAATCCAGCCAGTCAGCTTGCTTTTTATTTCTTCATAAGGTCTAATCCTCCACCCGGATTCTGTTTTGGTTAGTAAATCTTCATATGTCCATCTTTCCCCCTCAATGTTTAATTTTTTAATTGTTAAAATGTCTATTGGTGATAACCACCAGGGCGTTTTCTGCTCCAACAATTTTTTATTCCTTTCCCACACTTCCAGCAGTGGCCCTCTGAGAATGTGATTAGAAAAACCTTTATGAACCCTTCCTTTATCTCGCCATAAATAGGCATGCCAACCGAATCTTAGATTAAACCCCTCTAGATCTAACAAATTTTTGTTTTTGATGACAATCCAGTCTTTTACACAACAAAGACATGCTGCTTCGTAATATAACCTCAAATTTGGAACCGCAAGACCACCCCTATCTCTTTGGTCTGTCAGCAATTTAAATCTAATTCTTGGTCTCTTTCCCTGCCAAATGAATTTAGAAAGTAATCTCTGCCATTCTTTGAATATTGAGGTTCCTCTAATTATCGGTATATTCTGGAATAGGAAGAGTAATTTAGGTAGTAAGCTCATTTTAATCGCTGCCATTCTCCCCAACCACGAGAGATTTATTCTATTCCATGTATCCAAGTACTTCATTATTTCTTTCCATGTTTTCTTGTAGTTATTTTCAATCAGATTTATATTTTTCATAGTTAACCAGATTCCAAGGTATTTAACTTTTTTAGTTATTTTAATTCCAGTTTGACTTTCAAGATCGTTTTTGGTTTCTTCTTCCATATTTTTGGTCATTATTTTGGTTTTTGCTCTGTTTAATTTAAATCCGGATAATTTTCCAAATTCCTCTAATAGCTTTAACACTTTGCCGACGCTCTCTTTTGGTTCTTCCAATGACAGCATAAGATCGTCTGCATATGTTTTCAGTTTATATTCTTTCGCTCCTATTTTTATGCCACGGATCTCTGGGGTTTTTCGTATCTTGTTTGTGATTATCTCTAAAACTGTGATAAACAACAGCGGTGACAAAGGGCACCCCTGTCGAGTGCCTTTTGCTATTTCAAACTGTTCTGTCAGGGTATTGTTAATAATTAATCTAGCTCTTTGTTGTGTGTAGATTGCTCTAACTCCTTCCAGGAATGTGCCATCTATCCCTGATCTTTCCAGGCACTTTATCAGAATACCCCAAGAGACATTGTCGAAAGCCTTCTCGGCATCGACGAACATTAAAGCAGCGGGAATTTCATTATGACATTCTAAATATTCAATAATGTCTATTGTATGTCTAATGTTATCTTTTATTTGTCTGTTGGGAAGGAAACCGGCCTGGTCAATATGAATGAGATTAATTAAACACTTTTTAAGTCTGTGTGCCATTATATCTGCGAAGATCTTGTAGTCGTTATTCAATAATGAAATCGGTCTGTAATTCTTGATGTTAAGTTTGTCTGAATCTGGTTTCGGAATCATCGTGATATAGGCTTCTTTCCAGGATGCTGGCATTTTTCCTCCTCTTAGTATCTCGTTGATTACATCACATAGTACTGGTGTTATGTATTCCTCTAGGACCTTGTAATACTTGGCAGATAACCCATCTGGGCCTGGGGCTTTCCCCAGTTTCATCCTTTTGATTGCCTCTCGGATCTCCTCTATTTTTATGGGTTTATTTAAGGCGGTTCTTTCCTCTTCTGATATATTTTTAGGACTATTTTCTTCTAGGTATTTTGCGATGCCCGTTAAATCTTCTTCTTCTCTTTTGTATAGGTTCTCATAGAATTTAAGGAAGTTCTTTTTTATTTCAGACATGTAGATGTTGGCACCCTTTAATCTTTTTTGTCTGTTTTAATTATTTTAAACTGTTTTTCTTTCTCGATAATTTTAATGGTTTTTGTAAACTGGTTAGAGATTTTACTTCAATCAAGAAGTGTATAAATTTTGTTAAAGGCCCTATTGTTGAGTCCTGTTCCTTATGCCCGCTGTCACCTGTGTGCCCAATAATGTCTTGTACATTTTGAGTATGGTGGTTGCCAATTTCCCTTGCAAAATCAAAGCACCGCGGAGTCTTCCACGTCTTAGAAATATGGTTCGTTCCCACATATTTACATCTGGAGCCTTCAAGAGAGGGGCTGCAGAACATTACACCCAAAGAGTGTGCCTCAATGCTTCTCTCATAGCTTCAGCAAACTTGGCTCCAAAGCAACAGCCAGTTATGGCCCCTGATATGCAGCCTCTTCCAGCCAGGGTTCAGGAATCCATTAGTTGGAGTCTTCTCAAACTCTAACCCTTCAGAGATTGCCTCCCCAATCATAACAATAAGGAACATAGGAAACTATGATTTTGAGTCAGACCACTTGATCCATCTAGCTCAGTATTGTCTGCACTGACCGGCAGCAGCCCTCCAGGACTTCAAGCAGGGATCTCTCCCAGCCCTTCCTGGAGATGCTGGTGATTGAATTCTGCAGGCAAGGCAGTTGCTTTTCCACTGAGCTGCAACCCAAGAGTCTGACAGTGCAGATGGCAACTGTTGACATTCCAAACTAGTCACAGGGGCTACTAATTGACCAGGAAAAATCAGGCCTACTCTGCTGCCCTGTGCCTTTAGCAGAGGCTGCCTGGTGGCAGAGGCTGCTGTTGTTGTTGCTGCTGCTGCTGGGGTGGGGGAGAAGAGATGTGGCTGGGCGAGGAGGCGGCAGTCATGTGACTGTTCGGCATGAAACTGCTGCTGCTTGTCCAAAAAGGTCACCTTGGAATGCTGCAGAGGGAGAGGGGGGCTGCAGGAAAGATGGCTGGGAGGCTGATCTGCCACAGCCTGAAAAAGGAGGGAGGCAGGAAAAAAGCTGTCAAGAGAACAGAAAGAAAAGCTGCAGGCTGATTCCTTGCAGGCTTGTTCTAGGCTGCGCTGGGAGCAGAGCTGGACCAGGGACCTTGTTTCCATGCCACCCCTTTCCCCTGAAATTTCTGTCCCTGAGAATCTGGACAATGCCAGTGGCAAACCATTGCAGTCCAGTATGTGTTTCTGTGTTGCAGGGAGTTGCACTAGATGACCCTGTGCTGGCTGGGGCTGATGGGAGTTGTAGTCCAACATCTGGAGGGCGCCAGGTTGGCAAAGGCTGCCCTAAAGTGTGTGTGGGCCAGCATGGCTTGCTGCCGTCAACCCCAGCATCATATGCTTGTGCTGGCTGGGGCTGGCTGGGGAGTTGGAGTCCACCAACATCTGGAGGTTGAAGTCTGTTCTGTGGGAAACGCCGAAGGTTAGCACACTCGGCAGCAAGGACTGGCGCAATGGTGTTCTCCACCAGCAAGGCAAGAAGTTGGCACGAGAAAGGGGAAGGTCAGTAGGCCTGGTCCCACGGAGCAGCTGGGGAAAGCAGGCCAGGCCTTCTGCAAGGCCCATGGCTAGTGCTGCTGGCTATGGTTGAGGCAGGCGACACAAGTTGCCTCAGCAGAGTCTTGGATGAGCTGGCAGAGCTTCAGTGTGTGGGTGTGGTAGTCAAGATGGAAGCACCATCCTCTGGATGTGCCATCTGGCCACTTAAAAGGCCAGTGCCTTTTTCTAGGCCATGAGGCATTATCAGTGGTTCCCAAAGTGGGGAGTAGTGAGGGGGGCAAGCAGTTTATGGAACCAAGAAGACAGTGGCCAGAAAAGTTTGGGAACCACTGTTTCAGGCTCTGGGGACAGCCTTTTAGTCTCCTCGAGGTTCCCCTGACCTCTCAAAGCCACCTGTGTCTGGTGGCAGAGGTGTCTCTTCAGAGGGCTCTGGTGCCAGTGCAGTTAACCACCCACCAATTCAATCTACATTTACACATAACAATGAACAAATGCAAATTTGTGTCATTCTCCGACCCTTTTAAGCACCTAGCAATTTCACAGGTTCCTTGTTAGTTGGACTACTGGGCCCCTGAGGGCCAGGGATGATGGTTTCCCAGCACTAGGCAGTTACACTGGTGCAGAAACAGCTCGAAAGGAATATTTCTTCCTCCCCACACCTGGCTGACATTAGGGCACAAACAGGTCACACAGGAGAGCCAGTGTGGTGTTCATGGTTAGAGTGTTAGACTGTGACCTGGGAGACTGGAGTTCGAATCCACACTCAGCCCTGAAGCCCACTGGGTGACCTTGGGCCAGTCACTGCCTCTCAGCTTAGCCTACCTCACAGGGTTGTTGTGAGGATAGAATAGGAAGTTGAGAACCACACACACCACCTTGAGCTCCTTGGAGGAAACAATGGTTTATAAATGCTATAAATACAATAATAAAATAAAATAAAGGGCAGGGCAACCAGTGCTCAGAATTTATTTCCAAGGACATGCTTCTTTGCAACCTTTTTTTGTCCTGAGTCCTGTTGACTTTGACTCTGTCTCTCTTCCCGCCCCCACTTTGATCCCTTGCAGACAAGCTTTGCTTCAACACTTTCTTCAACTTTGAGGATATGCAAGAGATCACCAAGCACTTTGTGGTCTGCCATGTGGATGCTCCTGGGCAGCAGGCGGGGGCCTCACAGTTCCCTCAGGGGTAGGTGCCTCCCATGGAGCAGCCTCTCCCAAACTGGCACCCCTCCCGGCATTTTGGATTACAACTACAACTCCCATTATCCACCAGCATCATATGGCTGAGCTGGCTGGGGCTGAAAGGAGTTGTAGTCTGAAACGTCTAGGACACACTCTGTTCTTGCTGTGTTATGGGATTGCTTGATCATCATTGCTACACCTGTCTTCCAGCACAGCTGGCCACACCTGGCCAGGTTTCCCATCAGGGATGAGGAATGTGTTGCTCTCTAGGTGTTGTCAGACCTCAGCTTCCGTCATCTCCAGCCGTCAGCCAGGTGGGCTGGAGCCAACGAGAATTGCACTTGGACCCCATCTGGAAGGGCACAGGGTTCTCCATCCCTGCCTTAAACAGAGTCCCTCAAACACTCCCTTGTGGGTCATGCTGTGGTGATGGTTGTAACTTGGCAACCTAGTGAGGATGTGAAACTTGTGGTGGATGACGACCTTCTCATTGCATGCTGATATCAACTCTTCCTGGGAGGAATAACTGTCATGGGTCTGGGTATGAGTCATGTTGGTCATGTGAGCTGGCCCTGGTTCAAGGCAAACATGGCTGGACCTTCTCTAAGGGTAAATGGCATGGGCAACCAATAGCTCAGATGCTGAAGCAGGCCAGCCCCACACTCCCACTGATTGGGGGAGGAAGGGGAGGCCCAGGACTGGCTCAGAGGACGGGGACTTCTCTAAAGGAGAATTGGGGCTTCCCCAGAAGAGCAAAAAAAGGGGGTGCTTCCCTAGTCCCTGGTCGGTCTTTCCCTCAGATCTCCCCCATCATGCTAGGAAAAGACTTCAACATTGTGTCCTGACTCTCCTGCTTTGTCTTCACAGGTACCAGTATCCTTCCATGGACCAGTTAGCTGCCATGCTGCCCAGTGTCGTCCAGCACTTTGGGTGAGCCTTGGGTGACCTACTTTTCCTTGCTGTGATGTGAAATCACATGATGGGGCAGGACTCCCAGAGAGGCAGTGGAAGGAGGAGGATGGTTTTTAATTTAGCTTGGAGCAAAAGCATCATACCTTTGCCAGCCTCTTGCCCTCTAGATGTTTTGGACTCTGGTTCCCATCTTCCCCATCACCATGTGGTCCTTCTGGCTGGGGCTGATGTAGTCCAATCCATCCAGAAGGCAGCAGGATGGAGAAAATGATGGCATGAGTGAATGGTGGATGAAGTAATTGGATAAATTGCCACTGATAAAGCTGAGGAATATTTTAGATCTGGTTAATGAGTTGCTTGGAAGGAAATAAATCAGCTGATAGTATTTGTCTTATAAAAGTTCTATGATTAAGATATTTGGCAAACATGAAGCATCAAACTTTAGTTGAGTGAAGGAGGCTTGAAGACAGCCACAAAAGTCCACCAGTGGGAGGAAGGAAGGGAAGTGGCTGCTTAGGGGACCACTGATCACTTTTCTTTCCACAGGTTCAAGTATGTGATCGGGATTGGTGTGGGAGCAGGCGCCTATGTCCTTGCCAAGTTTGCTGTAAGTGATCAGATGGTGGGTGGGTGTGTCCTGCATCGTAGCCAGACAAGAGTTTTGGGTTTTTTAAAAAACTATCAAGGCCCAGCACCATTTTTGGTGTTTTCCAGGGCAGGGACCTCCAGTCTGATCCTTGGCATGCTTACTCAATGAAGCTGATTGCCGGGTAAGAAGAGTGATAGTACCAGCAATTCCTATTTGAAGTGATCTGGGACTTGCAGCTCAGGGCTTTGGAGAGAAAGCGCTTTCTCCACCCCACCCCCCTTTGACTTCCCCAGGGAAGTCTCAAGTTGTGGCTCTGAATTGGACTGACTGTGCCTTGTTACTAGGCAGAGCAGCCTTCCTTGACTTGGTGCCCTCCAAATGTTTTAGACTACAACTCCCATCAGCTCCAGAAAAGCACTGCTCCGCTGGCTGGGGCTGATGGCAGTCATAGTCTAAAAGCATCTGGAGGGCACCAGGTTGGGGAAGGCTAGAGAAGTTTATCCAATCAGCATATTTGTATTTTTAGATTCTAAAGATATAGTGCTTGCTTTATGGTGCTCACTTTTATGCTTACTAATTGCCTCTCTGTCCCAGTGGATACATCTGTGAACCAGAATAAACTCCATCTGCCTGTCTATCTGTTTTGATTTAGCTGATCTTCCCAGATCTGGTTGAAGGCCTTGTTCTGGTCAATGTGGACCCCAATGGCAAAGGTTGGATTGACTGGGCAGCCACCAAGGTGAGACAACCTCCCCTCCCTGCTGCTACTGGGTGTGTGTCAGAGCCAAGTCTCTGCAGGCCAATTAAGGTTTCTGATGCTGCTGCTCAAGTAGACTCATTTCTGGGGACTGACAGCTGAGTGAGGTCTCTTTGGATCCATGGACATCTGTGCAAAAAGCAAAGTTCATGCAACTCCCTCTGACAGTCCATACAGAGCAGCCCATATAGAGTGGGAGCACAGGGCATGTTGGGGGGCAGGTGTTGGCAACTTATTGTTTTATCCATTTTTAACTGCCATTAATACATAAAATGTGAAGGAAAAAAATCCCCTCCTTTCCTATCAATAAAAAAACTAATTACAATGGCCTCCCTGATTGCTCACTTTTAGTTTGGTTTGCTTAGCATACAAACAAACAAACAAACAAACAAACAAACAAACAAACAAACAGCAATATATTCTGAGGTAATTAGTACAAACGATGAGTACATTTGCCCTCATGTGGCTTGTCCTAATTCACTGGTTCAGTTTCCAGGTTTGTTATTACTGCCTGCCAGTCTTTCATAAAATGATCTGTTTCTGTCTCCTTTCTTGGCTTCTAAATTGTTGTGCTAATTGATCCATAATTAAGAAATCCCAGGGTTTTCTTAACCCAACCCAGGCATGTAGGGGTTTTCATTTTTGTGCTATCTCAAATTGAGCAGCTGTTTACTAATCTCCATCTAGGGCCTTGAATATCCCAGAGCGCAATAACCTGTGCAAAAAAATAATAATCAATTTTGCATCTGTTTGCTTAATCCCTGTGACCTCCCCACACCCCTCACCGTTTGCACAACTTGAGAAGAAAAGCAGTTCAACCTTCAGCAATGAAGGCAATGAGTGACTTAGCACAGAAGGGTTGAGAGTGGGATGTGTAGAGTGTGCAAATGGCACACAGAGCCTAGCCCCTAAAGAGTTTGCTGCTGCCACTCTTCAGCATCTGCCACCTGAGGTAGCTGCCTCACTCTGCCTAATTAGAGGGCCAGACCTGGAAGCTGCTCACACATTTAATGTAACAAGCTAGATCTTTTTCAGTGGGCTACTGGGGTGTGCAGCGTGTTCACATGCAACCATTCTTGGGGCAATTAAAACCCCCACACCTCTCAAAATAAAGCTGCCTGTGGCTCAGTGCAGTGCTGGATCTGTATAGTAGTTACCATAGTCCTTTGCTCCTATTTTCCAGCCTTGTGATGGAGGCTTCTCCAACCTGGAGCCCTGCACCAGGGCACACTGCCATTCCTTTCTGTGGGTGTCACAGCTTGGCACATACTTGGTTGGGTGTGTGATGATGGGTTATCTCAGGAGACAGAGGGCAGGTGGGCAACAGTGGGCCATCCTCAGCTGACAAGACAGCTCCTCCCAAGAGTTCTGCTCCCCACTTGGCTTGGGACCAAGTAACTGGGTTCTATGTCCACTCCTGACCGTCCATTGCCTGGAATGTGCTAACTGAAATTCTTGACTCACCTGTAGGATATTTCAAGCACATAAACTCTCAGTCATCCTTAGGGTCACAGTGGACTGCCCTAGCTTAATATCCCTGAACTGCAGAGGGAGAGGCCTGTCTTTAGTCTGCCCCCTGCCCCCCTGAGTTCACATATAATTTGGGGCTTCATAGTGACCACAAAATAACACTGATGGGCTCAAAAGCTCAGATGACTTTAAAAGGGAATTAGACCAGCCTTCCCTAGTCAAGGGTCTTCCAGATGTTTTGGACAATGTGCATCATCCCCAGCCCCAGACAGCTGTGCTGGCTGGGGCTGATGGGAGTTGTAGTCTGGTTGAGGAAGGCTGAATTAGACAAATTCATGGAACAGGAAAGGATTGTCAACAGCTATTAGGTGTGGAACATCAATTGGGCTTAGAAAGAAAGTCACACTTACTTCAGGTTCAGAGGGCATCAGAGTGGACTGTTAGTCTGATATTGCAAGGCAATTAATTCTTTACTCTTATGCTCCTATGCTCTGCTTTCAACTTTCAGCTCTCTGGCCTGACCAGCACATTGCCTGACACAGTTCTGACTCACCTGTTCAGCCAGGTAAGAAGCATGCAACAGCTATGGAAGGAGCTGGGAGCGGTGGGGAGTGCTTCTCTGTTAATCTCCTCCCTTCTGCTTTTGGGGCTGTCAAAGGGCAAGACTGAGACACTTCTTGAAAGCCTCTAGCTGGCCCTGTCCAAGAATGACTGGGGGAACCTCTTTAAAAGGACATTGCAGTCTGAGTCTCCCATGCAAGGAGCTTGAGAGGCAGCCAGGTGGAGGTTGTCACATCCTGACAAGGTGTTGGTTCCTGTGATGCAGCTTCCCACCTAGTTCTGGCAATATTTTAGTGCAAGCCACCAAAAGAGGGCTTGGGTTTCCCACAGTAAAAAATATCAAATGTGACCCTGTGATGCACAGAGATCTCCAGGTGGCTGCATTTTAAGCAGACACTTACAGGTGTGGAGGGCCTGGGGCAGAGAGGAAGTCCCTGTTTAGTTTCAGCAGTCAATAGCAACAGAATGCCAGAGACTCTGTAAAAGAGATCCAGAGTTCTGCCCCACGAAAATGACACATTTTCAGGGCTGAGACAGAAGCCCTGAGCCAGGCCTGAACGGTAGCAGGGCTCCTTTAAAACTTCACGCAGGTCTCTTCCCAAGGATGAATCCAGAGAGACCATGCTGGGATGTGTGTGTGAGAGAAAATATGAAACCAAGTGAAAAGCCACCTGTCTGCAGCACCCACCTTCTGGCAGGGTATCAAATACCTTTCCTTACCTAGGATCAGGGGTGGCAGCCAGCCAGCCTGCTCAGCAAACTCAAAATTGCAGGGGTGACCAGACTTCATTTTGTGCTGTGTTTCTAGGCACAAGTCTGCTCTTTAAAGCACCATATCCAAGTGCTTTGTTCCCCCCCCCCCTACACTTTCCCTGCAAAAAACCTGCTCTTTACTGCTGAATCCAAGCAAATAGCAATCTGTGGAAAACCCAAATTGCTGTTTGTTCTGATTCAGCATCAAAGGGTGGGTTTCTGCAGGGAAAGTGTCAGGGGCAAAGAAAAGTGCTCAGACAAGGTACTTTAAAGTGCAGACCTGTCTCTGGAAAATGTGGGGCAAAAGTTAAGTACAGCTGAGTCCTAGATTTGCAATTTTAGCCTGGCTCTTAAGCGGTGAGCTGTGCCCTGCAAACAGGTGGATCCAGCAGAGTCCTTGGGCTCACAGAGGTGCCTTTCCAGTTGATGCCTCCTCCAGCCCAGAACGGTTACTCTGGTCCTCAGTTGTGCTCTGACTTGGCCTCCTTTCTGTCTGCCCTCTTTCCACACCCACAGGAAGAGCTGGTGGGGAACACAGAGCTGGTGCAAAGCTATCGGCAGCAGATCAGCAGCATGGTGAACCAGTACAACCTCCAGCTCTTCTGGAACATGTACAACAGGTACGTGCAGGGGCTGAAGGAACTGCATGCATCTTGGACCACGCTTTCCTCCCAACAGACAGCTACCACCATACTCTCCCCAATTCCCCCCTTTTAAAATTTGCTTGCAAGCACTATAGCTCACATCCAGTTATGATGAAGCTTGTTTTTAATAATACCTTCAAAAAACTATTTATTATTGTTTTTATTTATTAATATATATATATACTACTTGATTGTAAAAGCATCCCCTAAAACCAAGCAAATTTCCTATGCTTAACAGAGAGTTTCTTGCAGAATTTTACCAATACTTTGTAAATAAAAGGTGAAACACCACAGTGTGATCAGAGGCGGAGCTAGCTGCTCTGGCACCCGGAGTGGCATGCACCCGGGGGTGGGGCTAGCCGCCCAGGGGGCAGGGCAAGTGCCCCGCCCTGGGGGTGAACCACCCATGGTGAGCGTCCTGGGGGGGTGTCACCCCCCTCAGGGATGACACCTGGGGCAGACCACACCCACCTTGCTCCACCTCTGGGTATGATGCAAATATTGTAGTCCTGCTGAACTCAGACATAGCACAGTGGCAGAGCCCCTGCATGTTTGTCTGCTTCAATTAAAATTCCTCATTTTTTTCTCAGTCGCAGGGACCTGGACATTAACCGACCTGGGAGCATCCCGAACGCCAAGACACTCCGGTAAGCCATTGATTTGCTCTAGGGAGGATGGGGGGGGGGCCCCGAGCAGAGCAGGTCTCTCCTGCTAATCACGTTTCTCCCCTTGGGGTTTGCAGCTGCCCAGTGATGCTCGTGGTGGGCGATAACGCACCGGCCGAAGATGGCGTGGTGAGTAAGGAGCTAAGCTCCAAAGAGTTAATCTTCCCTGCTTGAATGATGTCTGGGACCAAGCTCATAGCATGGGTTTGTCCTTCCCCTAGACTGCAAGCTTGTCTTTTCTTTGAAGGCTGGGGGGAGGCGGGTGGCAGGTACAGTATTTAAGAACAACTAGAGGCCTCCTGAGGATGCCTTTGCAGACTTCAGGCTAGCCTTTCCCACCCCGCTGAGCCTGGCATTCTGTTTTGTTTGCTGTGACTGCATGAAGCACTTCCTGTTACCCCATTGCCTGCTGTCTCTCCCCCCCCCCCCCAAGCTTTGGGAAAGAGAGAGAGAGAGAGAGCTGCAACCCCCCTGGCTCCTAAGGGGATTTATTTATTTATTATTTATTGCATTTACTTCCCACTTGTTTTTTATTATTTTTATTTCATTGCATTTATATCCTACCTTTGTCTCCAAGGAGCTCAATGTGGCTCCTGATCTAATCCTCACAACAACCCTGTGAGGTAGTTTAGGCTGAGAGATGCAGTGATTGGCTCAAGGTCACCCTGTGAGCTTCATGGCCAAATGGGGATTTGAATCCCTAGTCTCTCGGTTCATAGTCCAGCACTGTAACCCCTACACCATACTCTCTATCTTTATTGTTTGAGTCATAGTTAAAAACTGGACTGTCACGTTCCTTTTATTTATTTTATTGTTGTTGCCAAAGCTGTACACCACCCCCATTTTGCTACTGTTTCCCTGTTTTTGAGGGTTTACTGCAGTGCCGAAGCTACAGGGAGGCTAGCCAGGTTTTTTGGCCCAAGTGAAGCTTCCAGAGGGGTGCCATTGAGGCCCCCAGGCTGTGTGTGCGCGTGCAGAAATGTGCGAGGGGGTTCCAAACTGGGTCTTTGACCTGGGTGAAATAAAGCCTAGTTTCGTCCATGGTGTACTGAACCTCAGAGGCTGATTGTGTTGGCTGCTGGGTCACACCACGTGCAGGGCAAGTGATGCTTGTGCTTCTGGACTTGATGCTATTTTGAAACTCTGACTTTGCTGTTTGTTAGGTTGAATGCAACTCCAAACTGGATCCAACCACCACCACTTTCCTGAAGGTGAGATAGAGGAAGGGCAAGTCTTCAGGACAAGTCCTAATCCCTAGTCCACTCTCCCCAACCCCTAGATCTCATTCTGTGTAAGTGATTTTGATTCCATCAGAATTTGCTCTCCCCTTTTTCCTCCCACTGGACTCTTAAGGTCTAAGGACAAACTGCAATGTCTTATGTATCTATACCCCCAAACCCAATTGAAAGTAGGAGCCATTGAGACACCCAGTGGGGATGTTGGTGCTTACCCCCATTTACTTATGAGCCACAGTTCTGGAGATGATAGGAGCTACAGGCATTGCACAGAGGTCTTATAGCACAGGGTGGAAGGCCACCAGCAGGGGTCACTCTAGTTCTAGATATCTTGCATTTAAGGCTAGTCGGGAGGTTGGCCCACAAGACCCCTACTGATTTTGTGATTAGTGCAACTTGGGCTGGGCGCTTCCTGCCCTTTGGGAAGGGGAGCAGGGAGGCTGTTTCAGAAGCCACAGCCCTTCATTAGACATCATGGCAGCCTAGCCTTTCTAAAGAGGGACAGGACTTGAAGCACAGCGTGTCAGCCCTTCCCTTAATCTTTGTGCTTGCAAAAGCTGCTGCTGCTTCCAGCTCTCTTTCTCCAAATGGGGTTCTGAGTCTGGAGGAGGCAGCCCTTCTGCTTGCCTTCCCCACCCACAACAGATAGGGATTTGGCACCTGAGCCTCCTAATGTCTCCCTTTCCCTTCACTAGTTGAGGACGTCGGCCATCTTGAAAAGATGGTGGGCATCTCTGGTTGGTTGATTGGTACAGAGTGGCATTGACTGAAGCCAATGGAAGCTGGGATTTGCAGGCGCCAGGCCCAGCAGTGACTCAGGGGCCCCTTAAGACTGTACAATGATACCTCGGGTTACATACGCTTCAGGTTACAGATTCCGCTAACTCAGAAATAGTACCTCGGGTTAAGAACTTTGCTTCAGAATGAGAACAGAAATCGGGCGGGGGTGGCGCAGCGGCAGCGGGAGGCCCCATTAGCTAAAGTGGTGATTCAGGTTAAGAACAGTTTTAGGTTAAGAATGGACCTCTGGAACAAATTAAGTACTTAACCCGAGGTACCACTGTACTCAAAGCCTAACCCAACCTGCTGCCTTGCTGATGTTTTGGACTGCAACTCCCATCAGCCCCAGCTAATGACTGGGCGATGGATGCAATTGAGGGGAGGGGGGCTGGTCACCTGGAAAGGAAGGTGAAGCTTTTCTGACTCAAAACTCTGTTTTCCACCCAGATGGCTGATTCTGGTGGGCTCCCTCAAGTCACACAGGTGAGTTCTTCCTCTTCTTCCCTGTTCTTGGTTATTAGAAGACCTTCTGTGGAGCTCAGAAACCTCCGTCTGGGTGTGCCTAGGCGCTTAGGCTGGGTGGGATTCTCCCACCTCTCTTCATTTCACCCAAAACTCTCTGAGTTGCGTCCTGCTCTAGGATTAGTTGTTGCAGGGATGTTGTTTTGAAGAAAATCCACATTTTGGTTCCAAGCAGTTTAAAGCAAAGCAAAACCCAAATATCTCTCTCCCCCCTTTACTTGGTGACAGGGAGTTTGTGCGACTGGGCAGGGCAGGGGGAGGAGGAGGAGAAATAAAAACAAGATCAGAATTTAGAATCACAAACTGGATTTAAAATACAGAATCTGAATTTTAAAAGCTCAGATTCAGAAGATACTGGGCTCATCCACATGTGTCTAAATCCATGTCCTGAGCTTGATGCACACACCCACACCCACTATTTTTGCAATGTCTGGTTGTAGGTGCTTTTCTTTCTGTTTTTCATCTGCATCCCTCTGATTTCTTGAACAGCCTGGAAAACTGACGGAAGCATTCAAGTACTTCCTTCAAGGGATGGGCTACAGTAAGTATTTGTCTAGTTTGAGGGATCAATGTGCTCAAAAACTGTATTTGTGTAACCGAGGGATTGTAAGAGATGTTCATGTGTTTGTAATTGGAGAGTGTAGAAGCAGGTGACTCAGCAGAGGATAATTTCCTTTTGTCTACATTTGTAATGAACTGGCCTAATTTGTACCTCCCAGAATAATATTTGGATGAGAGTATAATTATTCTTTGGATTTCACACTTGGTCAGTATCTGAATTTTATGATGTAGTTGTCAGCTGAAAGTGTGTACCAAAACATGTATTTTAGGATAAAGCATTTTTTTAATGCATACATAAGACTCATATGGGTTTAAATTTTTATTTTGTGATAAATTCAGAGTCAAATATGTATTTAAATATGGTTTTTTGTATGGACAGAATGGACTTATGAGCAAACACTGGCAAAACTGGCACATACTAGATATAGGTTGATCCACCCGGCCCTTCTCAGCTCAGACTGTGACCACATTTAAAGCTGTATTGTTCCATTATAAACAGTCACAGGTTCTTAAGGGTGGTGAGAGCTATTAGAAGACTCCTATCCCCCCACCTCCCTTCAAGCTACAATTTCCAGAGTAGTTTAACAATCATTCTTCCTTCCTTGGGAACCCGGGGAATTGCAGCTCTATGAGGGGAATAGGGGTTTCCTAATAACTCTCAGCAGCACCCTTAACAAAATACAGCTCCCAGAATTCTTTGGGGTAAGCCATGACTGTTCAGTTAGAATGCTACTGCTTTAAATATATAGTGTAGGTATGGTCTCTACGCATTTAATGTGCTCCCATGTGTCCCCACTTCAGCTCCAAACAGATTACTAGCCCTGTTGTTGAGAGCCTGGTCATGGACAAGGTTCCTCCATCAAGGGCCGTGGCCTGCTGGATGGGCCATACAGAGGCAATGAGCTGTTAGTGTGTTTATGATCAAGGAAATGGGTGTGTTTGGGTGTTCTTTGCCTGATACTTCCCAGTTCTGTGCATGTCTCTGACACCATGAGAACAACTTACCATCAGCTCCAGGATAAATGGTTTGGGAATTAGCACCTGGAGTGTGGCCAGGGCTTTGCAGCCCGGCTTTGCAGATGGATGAAGATGTCAGAACCCAAAGGGCATTTGCACTTCTTTCAGTGTGGATTTAGAGACCCGATATCTGCCAACCATTTCAGATCTGTACTTCTCTTCTCCCAGTCCTGATCACCTTGGCCTGAGCGACATTAGGTATCTCAGAAATAAATGATAAACAAAAATCAAAAGAAGCATGGAGTTGGAAGGGTCCCAAAGGCTCATCTAGTTCAATCTCTCCAATGCAGGAATAATTTGTATGTGTGAAAGTCTTCCTGCCATTTTTGTCTCTTTTTCTTTTTCTCTTTCTCTCTCTGGTTATTGGTTGTGATGTTCTTGTCTTGTTTTTCTGCTGTTGATCAGACAAGCCTTGAATGTGTGATGTTCCAAAATAAAAGCCTCTCTTGCCCTCCCAACCCTCAACCAGACTCTCTTTGCTTCCACCTCCTACTCAACCTCCCCTCCATATCTCTCTTAGTTGCGTACCTGAAGGACCGAAGGCTGAGTGGAGGATCAGGTATCCCCTCCCCCAATGTCTGCTCACTGTCACATCCACATGCTGCATGTACCCCTCGCCCCCGTCCTCTCCTTATTGTGCATTGCTGCTGTACAGAGTGTGCTTTTCTGCTGCAGCTTCCATAGTTGGTCCTGCAGTAAAGAGACAGGCAGGTAAACAGGCGACTGAGGCTGACAGAAAAAGAAGCATCTGCCCTCCCCCTGCTGCATCTGTAGCATGACTCACACACTATGGGAAGCGCACAGCTATGTCATTCCAGTGGCGTTTGTTGAAACAGATGAGTTTTCCCAAAAAAAGATTTGCCGCTGTGCTTTCCAAGGCAGCCTTCCTCATTCTGGTGCTCTGCAGGTGTTTCAGACTGCAACTTCCATCAATCCCAGCTTCCTATGGCCACACTGACTGGGGCTAATGGGAGCTGTGGTCTGAAACATCTGGGAGGTACCAGCTTGCAGGAGGCTGGCCAAAAGCATCCTGAGTGTGTTGTTGGTGTGATACCTTCCTGCTGATAGTCACATCTTCCCACAGAGAGATGCAACAGCCAGGTTGTTTGGCAGCAGCGTCACACCTGACTGAATCCCAAAACACGCTGTGCCTGGGGGTTTGCAATTTCTCCTCAACAGCCACGCATGTGCACTTACAAATCCAAGGGTGTCCCTCTTGGAAGATTTTTTTTTAAAAAAGTTAATGGCCAACTGTGGCATTTTCACATGTCTTGCAATTACGAGTGCACCCATGACTTCTTGGATTTTGTGCATCTTGGCACAGAAAGGGAATTGTGCTCAGCTGATCTTTAGAGTTGGGGGCCCTGTTCATGGGCAGATGCACAAGAGCGGAGTCAGCATGGCCCTTGACCAGCATGGGATATAAGACCATGCAAAAAGGAGAAAAGGCTATCAATAGGAGGAGAGAGGGCTATCAATAACTACTAGCCACGATGGGCTGTTCTGCCTCCACAACCAGAGGCAGCAATACTTCTGAATACCTATTGGTGAAAACCAGAGGAGGAGAGAGTGCTGTTGTGCTTGGGTCCCACTTGCTGGTTTCCTGCAAGCATCTGCTTGGCTGCTGAGATGTTGGGGATTGTATGTCAGTGGCAGAGCAGGGCACACAGGAGGTGCATCCAGGCACAGAGAGTCACTTTGCTCCCCACCCTGTCCCACCACAGCCCTACCTGCTACCTAGTTTTGCTGGTCACCTGTGCCTCTTGCAGCAGTGAGGGGAGCAAAAAAAAAGGGGGGATGATGGAGCCTCAGAACAGTGGTAGAAGAATTTATTTTGCAACTTGACATGCCCCATGTGTGTTTTGGCACTCTGCAGTCTTCAGGAGCAGCTGGGTCACACTCTGCTTGTCGTGGCTGTTTGCTTAGGCCAGGGTTGGCTTCCCCTGCAGCCCTCCAGATGTTGCTGGACCCTGACCTCCATCATCCCTAGCCTTTGCCCAGGTTAGCTGAGAGGGAAGATGGCGGGCTTCTGTACTTAGAGCACATCATTCTGAAATTCTTCACACAAGCCATCGTCTGGCAAGCCACCCACTGTCTCCCACACAGTCAGCTTGGTCATGTCTTTGGGGTGTGATTGCTGGGCTGGTTTGTCTGCCTTCCACAACCTGGTGCCTTCCAGATGTTTTGGACTATGAATTCATGGAGGAGAGGGTGATCAATGGTAACTAGCCATGGTGGCTATGCTCTGCTTCCACAGTCGGAAGCAGTAATGCTGGAATACCAGTTACTGGAAATCACAGGAGGAAAGAGTGTTCTGGTATTCAGTTTTCAGTTTCCCACAGGCATCTATCTATGAGAACAGAATCCTGGACTAGATGGACCATTGACGTGATCCAGCAAGCTCTTTTTGTGCCCTTGTGTTCTTACGCCTCAAGAGTTGGTGCATGGCTAGGGCTTGAGTGGCTGAAGACTGCTGGGCTTTAGGCGCCCTCTGAGGCCAGGGGCTTGATGTTGCTTCTTCCCTCTCCTGTGGCAGCTTTGCTCGTCTTTGTGGCGCTCACTCCGCCTGGACCCTCCCTGGTCTGCTTTTTGTCCCTGGCAGAAGCATTGATGCTCTCTCTCTCTTTCTCTCCCTGTAGTGCCCTCTGCCAGTATGACGCGCCTGGCCCGCTCCCGCACGGCTTCCCTCACCAGCGCCAGCTCTGTGGAGGGCGGGGGCAACCGCCCAAGAGCCTGCACCCACTCGGAGAGCAGCGAGGCCATGGGGCAGATCAACCACACCATGGAGGTGTCCTGCTGAGGGCCTCCACCTTACTCCTCCTCGCCGTCTTCTTCACGGGTGACCTCGAGGGCCCACTCATCCAGTCACTCTCCAGCTGGCTCCATCCCCTGCGGCTTCCTGTGGCTTTAATTTCTTTTGCCGTCTTTCTTTTCCTTTCACATTATGGAATACAAAGTTGGGAGGGGGGCATAGGGAGAGTGGGAAGCAACAGCAGCAGCTTGATGTCAATGGCCACCTCCACCCATAGGCCCAGGTGCCATTTTGAACCAGGGATTGGGTTGGTTTCTAGCTGGCTTGGAAGCGGCAGGCATGACCCTCTGCACAGCTTGAGGCAAGGCGAGCAGGAGGGATGTTTTACACTTGCCTAGCCAGGGTGCCTCTCCTTCAAAAAAGCCACTCACCCAGTGAGTCAGAAGGGGGAGAGTGTCCTCGTGGGCCCTTCAGCTTAGATGCCCAACAATTAATCCACAATGTACCCATGCAGTGGTTTACTTACTTTATTTATTTTCAGACACTTATATCCCTCCTTTTCCTTTTCCAAGGAGCTCAAGGTGGCATACATGGTTCACCCCTCCTCATTTAATTCCCACAACAACCCTGTGAAGTAGGCTAGTTGAAAGAGGCAGTGACTGGCCCAAGGTCCTCGTCTGACACTCCAACCACTGGTTCAGGAAGGAGGAAAATTGCAACCTTGAAGGCAAATGCCTCTTAGTTTCTACCCTTCTCTTTGGCTTTGGAGCACAAGCTTTTTAGTTCCACAGCTTTTGAAAGCCTTTTTGGTGGCTGACTCTGTGCCGGCAGGTTTTGCTGGAAAGACAACGGAAATTGGGGCTTAACTGGGTAGGAACATGCACATAGAGTCGAGCCGTTTCTCCAGCTGCTGTATAAAACCGGTCCTATTGCATCATTTCCTTCCCCTACATGTAAATTCAGTCAAAAGCAGAAAATGGGAAGTTGTCGTCCCCTGCCCCCCCCCCCAGTACTAGGAATGAGCAGCAGGGCTTTCCAAGCCTAAGGGGTAGGGAAAGGTCATAGTTGGTTTTAGGATTTGTTTGGGGTTTCCTCAAGCCTTTTAACCAGTGCTATAAATGGCCTTTGAGTAAAACTCATTGCAATATAAGCTGCCCCCACTACCATCGCTTATTAATTTTTTTAAAAGGACAATCAGTGGCAGGAATCAAAAACACAAGGGCACGCATGTTTAGAGCATGCTAACCCTTGTGGCTTTCCCCTCAGGAATACTAGATTCTTGATACTCTTGCACAATAGCTGTTCCCAGGATCATTCCCTTGAAGGAAACCCCCCTAGAAAGTGCTGGGTTGTGCATATGCTTTTAGGCTCAGCAGGAATAAGTAGCAGAAGCTTATCCAGCCTCAAGGAGGGAAAATGGGGTCCAGGAACATGACGGCATTTATTTAGTTATTTAAAATATTTGTTTCCTGTTCTTGATCAACAGTCCCAGAGCAGGGTACATGAACTATTTTAAAACACAACACAGAAAATAAAAACATAAAAATATTCCCAACTAGGCAGGCACCCTTGGGGGTGTCATACTCCAGCCTCTACTGTGTAAGGCTTGTGTTGATGAGGATAAAGAGCTTCCTCCCCCAAAACAGCCCTATAGGGGACTGGTCACATCTCCTCCATGCTCCCGCCTGTATGAAAAAACAGGTAGCCTCATGGAAGGCCCTGATCCCGAAGTTTTGTCTGTGGCCCCCTCTGCACCTCAGGGATGTGATGGATCATGTGAAGGTGCTGGGATATCTGCCCCCAGACTGTGCCTGTCCACATTAGATGCTGTATCAACTTAAGTTCTACTCTGAGTAGAACTAGCACTGGATAGAGGCCATTTTTCCAATTGACCCACAGGAGCACCCAGTCTCTTGCCCTCACGACAGCGGCCTCTGTGGTTTCCCTTACGAAATATTTCATCTAGTATTTATTTACTCACTGTAATGTCATCACAGTTAAGGGGGGGGAGAAAAAGGCAATGCTCATTTGAATTTCCTCCCCACTCTTTTCCTGTTGAGTAGATTGTGAGCCTGTGAGCAGGGGTCTTCTTGTGTTTTAATATCTGTATGGCACTTAGAAAAAAATAGACTCTTTAATAAGCATTAAATAATAATTACTCTTATAATCAAGAAGCCACCCATAAGTTCCGTTGGTCCTTTCATTAGATGGAGGTTCTCAGGGGGGCAATTCTGTATGCATTAATTAATGTTACAGGATACGTTCCCCGAATTCCAGTAAAGAGGCTTGCGGGATCCTCACTTCTAAAGATGCCCTGTTTGCCTAGCATCCAGCCTCTTCACTCTGTCCCCTCACGATATGGTTATGCTTCGTACTAGCATGCCACCCTGTCATCTTGTGCTTTGTCCTGCCTGACTTTCTGAAGGATCCCCCCGCAACCACCTGAGTGCTCTCTGGGACAGTGCCTCATTTCCGTTCTGGCTTACTGGCAGCACCACAAAACCAGAGGGAAGCAAACGTGTGTGTCCTCTAGGATAGGTCTCAGGCAGCCCCCCACCCCACCCCACCCCCGTGGCTCTGGGGCTGTTAATTTATTGAGGTCTTTCCATTTCAGTTCATCTCAGAACCCCTTTCAGAGTTTTGAGGAAGAACAATTAGGAAGAATTTGCCTTCGCATTTCTTCTCAAGTTCCACACATTCATGCCTTTGAAGAGACTATTCTCCCTACTCGCTCTGCATTACTGTAAGCCTGCTATTGACGTGGAACCAGAAAGGCTCTTGTCCATGCCACTCTGGGCTCCAAATGAGCCAATATACCCTTCTCCTTCCTTTCCCCAAACTGCTGCTGGACCACCCAGCCCATCGTTCTTGTTGAATCCCAAATGCATCCTTACCGCGTCCTGATCTCATGTCAGACACTCAGTTCTTTTTACTGATGAAACACCCCACCCACATCACCAGTCTTGCACATTGCTGCGTTTCCACGCAAGCAAAGAGCTTGAAGTGGGGTTTGGCCCAAAGAGCAACAAGCAGCTTGCGAGGAGTTCTGTCTCGCCTCTCTGCTACTCGGCAGGCTTTGCACCTGACTTTCTTGCTCCCGACAGTGCGCACGTCAAGGGGTATATATGTGTGCGTAGCCAGGCATCTCTGCATTTAAATGGTTTGATGTTGCCACAAGCAGTCCAGACACACTCTCTGTTTGATGTAATCCTCTAATCTCAGAATCTTTTATTTTGTGTGCTTCCTTCTAAACTTTAAATATGAATGACTGAAGGCTACTAGGACCCTCTTTTACTGTAGATCAGCTTTTGCCAACCTGGGACCCCCCAGAGGTTGTTGGATTACAGCTCCCATCAGCTCCTCAGCATCACACAGCCAAATTGGCTGGAGCTGAAGGAAGTTGCAGGAGAGAACACCTGCTGGAGGGCACCTGGTTGGAGGAGGCTGCTGTAGATATTGTTGCCTTTTTTCTTGATGTGTTCTTTCAGATGAGATAGATCTATAAATTCCTATATATAATATTTATCTTGGATTCCACCCCTGCCATTTACTTGTAGCAATTGGCAACCAGTGTGCAGCTTTTCATTTGAAGGTGATCTAGCTATTACTGTGGGGTGGGGGTGGGGGGAATTGGATTTTTTTAAAGAAACATTTTCCTGATTAAGGTGGAATTTAATGGATTTCTTTTTTCTGTATGAGGTGAAATGTAATATTTTTGTGCATGATGGTTGTTGATGCTCTCTGGTTGCATTGATGCCACAATATCTACAAAATGTAAAACAAGGCAAACAAACAAACCCATTGATGTAGAGAGGATTATTGTGTTGAAAACTAATAAAGATATTAAGATCAAGCAGACTCACTTTGCAGTCAAAGCGGCAGCTTATTCACGAGTGCCACATTTATTTATTTACTGTTGGCAGAATCCAATATATCAGGGCTGGGGAACCTTCCAAGCCCAGGGGCCAGATTGTGACCTCCCTTGAGGCAACTTGTAGGTGGGTGGAGCTGCCTACCTGTCAATCACCTGGTGTCATAATGAGATCAGGTGACCTTTTTCTGACTATTTTCCCTCCACAGCACTTTGAATGGGGGTTCTGAAGAAATCCCTTTCAGAGCACTCTGAATATTTTTTACATATACCACCCCTCCAAAAAAGTTGTGTTGAAATGCAAACAGGGGACACAGAAAGGGCTGAACTCCTCAATGCCTTCTTTGCCTCAGTCTTCTCCGATAAAGAAAACAATGCCCGACCTGAAGAATTTGGAGCAAATGATTCAGCAGAGGAAACACAGCCCAGAATAACTAAGGAGATAGTACAATAATACTTGGCTAGTTTAGATGTATTCAAGTCTCCAGGGCCAGATGAACTGCATCCAAGAGTATTAAAAGAACTGGCAGATGTGATCTCAGAACCACTGGCAGTCATCTTTGAGAATTCCTGGAGAACAGGCGAAGTCCCGGCAGACTGGAGGAGGGCAAATGTTGTCCCTATTTTCAAAAAGGGGAAAAGAGAGGACCCAAATAATTACCGCCCAGTCAGTCTGACATCAATACCAGGGAAGATTCTGGAGCAGATCATTAAGCAAACAGTCTGTGAGCACCTAGAAAGGAATGCTGTGATCACTAATAGTCAGCATGGATTTCTGAAAAATAAGTCATGTCAGACTAACCTGATCTCGTTTTTTGACAGAATTACAAGCCTGGTAGATGAAGGGAACGCAGTGGATGTAGCCTACCTTGATTTCAGCAAGGCATTTGACAAGGTGCCCCATGATATTCTTGTAAAGAAGCTGGTAAAATGCGGTCTTGACTATGCTACCACTCAGTGGATTTGTAACTGGCTGACTGACCGAACCCAAAGGGTGCTCATCAATGGTTCCTCTTCATCCTGGAGAAGAGTGACTAGTGGGGTGCCACAGGGTTCTGTCTTGGGCCCGGTCTTATTCAACATCTTTATCAACGACTTGGATGATGGACTCAAGGGCATCCTGATCAAATTTGCAGATGACACCAAACTGGGAGGGGTGGCTAACACCCCAGAGGACAGGATCACACTTCAAAACGACCTTGACAGATTAGAGAACTGGGCCAAAACAAACAAGATGAATTTTAACAGGGAGAAATGTAAAGTATTGCACTTGGGCAAAAAAAAATGAGAGGCACAAATACAAGATGGGTGACACCTGGCTTGAGAGCAGTACATGTGGAAAGGATCTAGGAGTCTTGGTTGACCACAAACTTGACATGAGCCAACAGTGTGATGCGGCAGCTAAAAAAGCCAATGCAATTCTGGGCTGCATCAATAGGAGTATAGCATCTAGATCAAGGGAAGTAATAGTGCCACTGTATTCTGCTCTGGTCAGACCTCACCTGCAGTACTGTGTCCAGTTCTGGGCACCACAGTTCAAGAAGGACACTGACAAACTGGAACATGTCCAGAGGAGGGCAACCAAAATGGTCAAAGGCCTGGAAACGATGCCTTATGAAGAACGGCTAAGGGAGCTGGGCATGTTTAGCCTGGAGAAGAGGAGGTTAAGGGGTGATATGATAGCCATGTTCAAATATATAAAAGGATGTCACATAGAGGAGGGAGAAAGGTTGTTTTCTGCTGCTCCAGAGAAGCGGACACGGAGCAATGGTTCCAAACTACAAGAAAAAAGATTCCACCTAAACATTAGGAAGAACTTCCTGACAGTAGGAGCTGTTCGACAGTGGAATTTGCTGCCAAGGAGTGTGGTGGAGTCTCCTTCTTTGGAGGTCTTTAAGCAGAGGCTTGACAACCATATGTCAGGAGTGCTCTGATGGTGTTTCCTGCTTGGCAGGGGGTTGGACTCGATGGCCCTTGTGGTCTCTTCCAACTCTGAGATTCTATGATTCTATGATTCATGTGATAAAACTCCTTTGCTTTGCTTTAATTCAATCCATAAGCCAGTGGTTTTCAACCAATGTGCCGTGGCACCCTGGAGTGCCTTGAATGATGGTCAGGGGTGCCACGGGCAACACTTGTCTCTGTCCCTCTTTCCTTCCCTCCCGCCTCTGATGCTCTCTTGTGTCTTTGCCTCCCAAAGGCTTGCACAGCTGTCTGTTGCAGCAGTCCTGGCTACATGCTCCCTAGGTGAATGAATGGTGCCTCTGGGACTGGTCAGGGGGTGCTCCCCAGTCCCCTGTGGGGCAGTGTGAGGACGCACCTCCTTTTGGGGTGGGATGAGGGGCAGCTGAGACCAGGAGCAGCAGCTGTGGCTGCCCAGAGAACTCCCAAGTAGAGGGGAGAAGAGAGGAGGCTGAGGGAACACTCCACAAGGGAGGGTGTTCGAAAAAGGGGTGAGGGGCTGCCAGCTCTGCAGGCAAGGGGTGACATAATTGGGCTCCTCAGCCCCATAGGGGTGCCGCAGAAAGAATGTAGTTGGTCAAGGGAGCCGTGGACCCATAAAGCTTGAAAACATTTGCCATAAGCGATTATATTTTCCAATGTGATTTATGCCACCATCTGCCAATATTGTCCTCATGCACTCTACTTAAGACAACAGGGCAGCCTCTATACAAAAGAATAAATGGACACAAATGGACATCAGAAATGACAATATCAAGAAACACGTGGGGAAACATTTCCACTTCCTGGAACCCGCTATAATTGACATTAAGATGGACATACTGGAACAAATGAATTTCAAAGGGAGGCTGCAACCTGTAGAGAATGTAATTACCGGTATTAAAACTGTTAATAGCAGAATACCCTCAGTGCTCTTCTGCATTTCCTCTCAGTGTTTACAATTCTCTTCCTCAACCATGTAGACCTACAACTCAGGATGTAATGAGCTCATGCATCTGTTGAACTGGACTGCTGTCCACAAAAGCTTAAGCCATTATAATAAACGTGTTGGTCTCTGAAGTGCCACAAGGCTCTGACTTGCTGCTTCTTGCCTTGACGCTCCAGGTGAACACATCCTAGAGCAACTCCTGCTCTCCTCTAACAAAGAGGGGTGAGAGGAGAATAGCCTACAAAGGAAGGTGGGGGTAGAATGTGCAGCCCCCTGGCAAAGCACAATTGCTTCCTCTGTCCCCTTTGCCATATCTCAGGGTAGGAAACACTTTTCATCCCAAGGGCCAGATCCCCTTGTGGGGAACCTTTCAGGGGCCAGATGTGAGTGATGGGCAGGGCCAGAGGCAAAAGTGGGAGGAGCAAGACATTTGACTCTTAATCTTTGTGCCGTAGGTCCCTTGCAGCAGTGCAAAACCCAGATTGCTACACTTACACAAACGTCTCTCCATCCAGGCAAGTGAGAGGCCTTCTCACCATTCAAGAATCTATTTTAGCCAAGGAGAAACAGTTGCTGTGGAGCAGGACCAGTGAGCAGAACGGGAATGGTTTAAGGGAGACCTACGGGAAGTATATCAACTCTGCATGCGGGAACTTAGCATATTTGACTCCAGTCCGCCTTGCACATATTACTAGAGTTGGTTCCCGCATGTATCGAAAGAACTTACTGGCACTTGTAGTATTGCACAAGTGCTTAACTTTTGGAAAGAACCGAGAGCTCCGTCGGAGCCCCTGAGGAAGAGGAGCAGCAGCAGCAGCAGCCCGGCTGGGGCAGAAGACGGAGCGAAGCGCCCCAGGGCTCTTTGGCGCACTGCCCGTGGTTGCTAAAAGCGGCTTTGTAACGATATCTTAAAAACTAACGGGGCGGCCAGCGGAACTCCCTGCTACGAGGACACGGAGGAGAGTGAGCGGCTGCCTAGTTGCTAGGCAGCTTCAGGGAACCGCGAAATAGCCCCTCCCTCCTGGGCGGGGTTTTGCGGCTCCGCCCCGTAGCGTCAGACGAGCCTTTTCCCCGCGCGCAGGCACATCTGGCCATTCGTAGTTCCGGGTGCGTCCGGCATGGCGAAAGCGGCCAAGTGCGCCAAGGTGGGTTTGGCGGCCGGACCGCGGCCTGAGGGGCGGCTAGTGGGCGGCGGCGGCGGGGAGGCCTTAGCACCTCGCTCTCTCTTTCTCTCTGTGCTCCGCAGGTGGAGGAGGCGGCGGCGGCTGCGGCGGCGAGGGACTCGGGCGCCCTCACCGCCTTCCTGGGCTGGTGCGCCGACGCGGGCCTGGAGCTGAGCGCTAAGGTACGGCCCGCCAGGGGCTTCCGCGGGCCAGAAGGGATTGGGCCAGCCGCTCCCTGCCGCGGGGAGAGACTGGCCGAAGGGGAAAGGCCCCTCCACCCCCCCCCCCGGGGGGAAACAAGAGGCTTCCTTGCCGAGGCCCCGTGGCCAGGTGTTCAGGGGAGGCCGCTCTTCATTCATTCAAATTCCCTTTGAATTTCACCTGCTCCCAGGCGGCTCACACAACACAGGGGAAGGAGGTGCGGTTCCCAGCAGTAAAGGAGCGGAAGGTAGTACAGAACCACCCGGAAAATTCAAGCCGAAATGAAACTTGTAGCAGTAAATATGCACCGGCCTAATAATAAAATGCTTTAAAACAAAAACATCCATCCAAAGGAACCCGGCAGCAGCAAACAACAGGAACCGGCATGAATAAGATAATGAAAATGTGGAGTTTCCAGACTTGTAGTAACTTTAATCTTGTTACTTCACATGCATCAATAAGCACCATTTTACTCGGCATTAATCTAGTCTTGCTCCTTTTCCTGCTTCCATTCTAACAGCTGCTAATGGTGGGTTAATATTGCCACTCTGGGGGAGCTAAAATGATTAGAAAATGGCTGTATCACTCTTTAGTCACTCTGCTTGTGTTACCGGGAAATTGGAAGGGGGGTGAGAGACCTCCCCCCACCCCAAACGAGAAAATAACAGCAACATATCAGCAAAGGCATTGCATCTGCAAGGGTGTGACTCCCCACTGAGCCCCAAATCTCCAACAAAGGAAAATAGCAATTCACTATTTGTATCTATGTACTGGCTGAGTGGGAAAACTTGAGAAATTCATAAGAAACCACTTGTATTAATCTTCTCAGTTCCAATGGCATTTAGGACCCAGGGAAGTGAGGTATAAGGGGAGGGGTGAGAGAGCCCACTGTAATCCCCAAGATGTACAGTCCCGTCCATCTGCACGGCCTTCCTAAGGAGTCATGACTGGTGATAACCAGACAAGAAAAAGGGTTGCATCTAACTTGACTCAGGGACCAGGGAACTGTAAATGCTTTCCTTTGTACTGTGATGAAGTGTGAAACACTATATTTGAGTGACAGGGGCATGCCTGGATCTCAGCTTCTACCTGAGACCACACCTTTTCTGTGACATATCTATGTCTTGATGATGCATCTTGAAATGTATTATGGGAAACTTTGGGAAACTTTGAAATACAGGTGTAACCCATTGATTGGGCTTCTGGCTGCTTCATCTTTGTGGTAGTAGGAAGTCTTGTTGCAACAATAAAGATCAGGCTCCAAGGACTCCCAGTTACACTTGTGAGTACAAAAGGGTAATTAATCTATTAAGGGTTGGCTTTTGTGATGCTAACCAGGGACCTGTAACTAAGGGTTGTAGTAAAAAAAGCAACCTTTTGGAGTTTGAGGAAAAAACTTTCTTTTCCTGTGTTGTAGGTCAGTGTGAGCAGAGAGGGCACAGCAGCTGATTATGGCATGGTGGCCAGGGAAGACATTGAAGCAGGAGAAGTCCTTTTCACCATCCCAAGAACGGCAGTCCTTTCGCAGTACACAAGCCCCCTTTCTTCCTTACTAGAGAAAGGTACAGGAATGGTTTTGGGGGGATTCTGTAGCTTCATTAAAAGCTTCATGTTCATTGGGCAGCCTGTCCAACCAGGTGCCCTCCAGCTGTTTTGAATTACAACTCTCAGCCCCAACCAGCATCAGTGTGCTTTCTATCATAGAATAGCCTTTGCTAAGCAGGTGCCCTCCAGATGCTATTGGACTACAACTCCCACCAGCCCCCACTTGGCATAGTACATATGCACACACACAGTACCCTCTATTAATATATCCATATTCTTTGCATGTGTCTGGTTGTGCTAAAGGAGGTAGAGGCCCCCAGATTGCTGACCTATGGTGTACAGTATTGACAGCCAGTCATGGTAATGATAGGAATTATAGTCCAACAGCTGGAGGGCACCAGGTTGATGGAAGGCTGATATAGAGAGTGCTATTGTCCTACAAAGAGAATGTGCATGTTGATACTTGTAAATGGGTGGAGGAAACAGAAAGCTCCTCAGTAAGCTTCCAGATTCTTCAGAATGCCCCAAAATGTGTCATCCTTGAGTGAGATTGGAGAGTTGTGTTCTCAAGTATGGACGTAGGTTTCTGGCTGATTTGGTTTGCTCTTTTAACAGATAATAGTTCTGGCATTCTTACACTCTGTTTTATTTACCTTTAATAGAGCAAGCCTCTCTGGAGAGTCAGTCCGGCTGGGTTCCGCTCCTGCTTTCTTTGCTTCATGAGTCCACAGCCAGTGATTCTCGTTGGGGGCCTTATTTGTCACTGTGGCCTAACTTCAGCGGTCTGGATCACCCCATGTTCTGGTAAGAGGGGAGGCTGTTTGGCTGTGTTCTGCCAGTGCCCAGCTTCCTCAGGTAAATCAGTTGCAGCACATCTTCACCAAACAAATTTGGAGTCCAGAGCAGAGTCAACCACCTCAAGGATGCTTGTGAAGCATGCTTGCAGTAGCTCAGAAAATGAGGCTGGGCTGGGCATGGTCAGGTGCTTGTGCTGGAGCGTATCTTCATGACTCCAGTCCTAGGGCTTTTCATTCCCCCTTGTTATGCCAGAAAATGCAGGCAGGCACTGTAGTTCCATAGGAAAAAATCAAAGACTTTTGACACTGGTGTTACCAGCTTGGTGGTGCTTAAGGGTGGTGCTTGAGATGTTTGATTGAGAGGCTAGTTTATTTCTGGATGATAATGGTGACATGTTTGAACCTTGGGCAGGTTTGTGTCTACCCACCTCCACCTCTTTGTTCACAGTTTCTTAAGAATAGGTTTAAAAACACTTGAGAGTAGGTCATCTAAACAACAGTCACTTGAGAATCAAATATTAAGCTGGTGTTAATAAGTGCTTCTTTTTATGATGGGGTGGGGGGTAGTGATGTAGAGAGTAGTATAATGAAAGGGTGTTTTGGTGAGGGAGGTGCGTAGAGTGCAGAAACCACGCTCTAGTCTCAGATTAGGAAAACTAGAATGGTTTGAGAATACATATTGGATCTTTCAGATACCAAGGTGATAGCTAGATCTCAGATGAGGAAGTAGCCAGCTTGTCAATACTGTTCAGCACAAGTGAGCAATCTGGGGGACTCTACTTTCTTCAGCACAGCTAATCCACCCAGTCTGGAGAGGGAGAGAAGATGGCGCTATGGATGAAGGAGATAGAGGGTGCTTGGTGTGGGGGTTTGTGTGTGCATGCATTCATGAGATAATGGATGGAGTGAAGAGGGAGAAAGAAAGTGGATGTTCCATCCACTTTCTGCTTGGATGTTCCATCCACTTTCTGCTTGGGTGCCACTTCTGCAACTGGTTTGTAGTGCCTTGCCGCTTTCTGGCCAAGAGAATGTAGCCTGCTGTACAGGAACCATTTTGATTGTTCACTTACTTGTCTTCTTGCTTAAAGAAAGAAACTGCACCTTCTGCTTGCTGTTTTGTACAGGAGTAAAGAAGAGCAGATGAGACTTCTGCAAGGAACAGGGATTCCAGAAGCTGTGGACAAGGACTTGGCCAATATCCAGACAGAGTATTCCACCATCATCCTGCCTTTCCTGAAGGCCCACCCAGATATATTTGACCCTGAGGTGCACACTCTGGAGCTCTACAAGAAGCTGGTGGCCTTTGTCATGGCATACAGGTGAGAAAGAGAGGAAAGGTGGGAGCCATGAGTGGTCACTCTCTAAACTGCCGAGGGGCGAGCAGGGTGTGTACTGTTGCCTTCCATCTGGGACACTGTGGTTTGGAGTTTCAAGAGAGGGCACCTGAGAAGCATTCAGGTTGAGAAACTAAATATATGCAGGAAGTGAGTTGATAAGAGGAGTCCCAGATGGGGTTCAGTTTTTGGTGAACTGAGAAGGCAGAAAAGCAAAAGTTGCCTATCAACAAAGAAGAGAAGTGTCACTGCTGTGCCTCTCTTCCTTTCCACATCTCTGGCCTTGGACAGTTGGAACTTTCCTTGCATAAACCATAGCAGGGATGGGGAACCACAGGCCCAGAGGTCAAATGTGCCTACCTGGCCCTCTGATGTGGTTGGATCATAACTCCTATTATCCCTGACTGCTGGTCCTTCTCACTAGGGATGATGGGGTTTTTAGTCCAACCACATTTGGGGAACTAAGGTTGAAAAAGGCTGTTCTATGCTGCTTGGGCACCCTAGATGAGGCTCTTTAAAGTAAAGCTCAGGTTGAGTTCAGGGGCAGTTCTTGGATTGTGTGTTGCAGTTTCTAAACTAGTAGCCATTTTCAGAGCCATGTGCATCTCTCCCTCTCACCAACCTCAGCATGATTTGGCTGTACTTAAAGCTGCCTCGGTCTAGTATCTCCCTGCTTTGTTCCCCACTAGTTTCCAGGAGCCTTTGGATGAAGAAGAGGAAGATGAAGAGGAGCCCAATCCCCCAGTGATGGTGCCCATGGCAGATCTCTTGAATCACGTGGCTGACCACAATGCCAACTTGGAATATTCGCCGGTGAGCAGAGCATACAGAGCTTAGATGCAGTTAAGCCCGTGTGTGTGTGTGTGTGTGTGTGTGTGTGTACGCCAACCTCCCCCAGTCTTTCAGATCTATTCCCTGAGGTGTGAATTTTCAAAGGGCCAAGTGGTTTTTTCCTGGATGTCTGAGTCACAGTTCCCATCATGTGTGTTATGACTTGTTCAGACCAGAGGACTCTTCGTCCTCGATGCAGCTCTGCAGTGGCCAAAGGAACAATTCCTTCTTGCGGCAGTTTCTGCTTCCATAAGGAAAAGCAGGATATGCCATCTGTAGCTGCTTGACCTGCTGGGATTTTTGCCTGGAGAAAGAGTCTTCTGTCAACTCTGCCCATCTTCCTTTTGCCTTGAGGAATGTGTGGAGTTTTCTCCCAGTACTGGAAGGCTCAGATGGTTCATTTCTTGCTCAGGGGAGACTCACTGTGATGCAGACTGAGAATTCCTGCCATAAGAAAATGACCAAGGTGTCATTCCATTCTGTGGTAGGAATTATTTGTTGTGATTGTCTTTGGAAGACTGGTGAAGAAGGTTCAGATCTATGTGTGCCCTTTCTGTGTCCTTCGGCATAATGGGGATGCTTAGCCCATAGCTTCAGCTAATTGTAACTTAGCTGCTTCTCCTGTTTGGTGAAATATGTCATTGTGGAGAGCCAAGGATGAAAGGAAAGGAGAAAGAGTAGGAGTTGTGTAGACAAAATATCTGCCCCCTTTGGAACTTTGTTCTCTTCTCCTCCCTCCTCCTTACATTGTACCTTGTGGAATTTAAATTGAAGCTGTTTGGAGAGCTGATCTTTGCTGAAATGCAGGAAATTAAACCAAGTACATTTTCTCTAGCTCCCAAGTACCAGTAGGAATTCTTGGGTGGCAGCAACATGACTGACATCAGGTCATGCAATTGCTTTTCCTGGACTTGAGAAAATCCCTTCCTAGATTGCTGAGAGGGACTGCTTGAGTAAGAAGCTGTTGTTTCTTGTTCCCCTCATCACAGTCCCTGAAATCAAACCTGTAAAAAATCTTAATGAAAAAATTTACAGGCCTGTTGTTGGGCAAAAAGGCACACCCTTGATTCAGATCTCAGGCGCACCCTTGATTTTTGGTGCTTGGATTCTATTTTCATCACTTTGCAAGCAGCTGTATTTGGGAATGCATGGGTCTCACCTATCTGGTTCAGCCAAAAGGGACTTTGCAGGCACTACTGATCAGCTGGTTGACAGGGCCTACAAAGCCTATTTCAAAGTGCTGCATGAAATAGAGCTTTGAGAAGGACTTCTGAAGACTCCTGTGATGCCATGGGGATGCCAGGCCCAAAAGGGGTTGGAGAGAGAACAGTTTGGCCAATTGAGCTAAAAAGCTCCCCCATCCCTCATGCAGCCTTTCCACAGAGTGTCCTTTCTCAGCAGCAGATGGGTGGGAGGCTCTGCTTTCTTCCATCCCTCTCCAGAATTTTCTCCTGTCTCTGAAGAGCATTCACAGCAAATTTGGTGCATTTCAGGGGAATGCTTGGGAGTGTAAGCCAATGCTTCCTAAGAGTAAAAAACAGGGAAGACGTCTGCTACTCTACCTTCTGTCTTCCTTCTCCAACTGCATCCCTTTTGTTATTCCTCATCTGTTGCACACATTGCAGGAGTGGAGAAAACTGCAGGAGATGAGTGGGGCAGAGGAAAACTTTTTCTTGGGAGATTCTCAGGACTGGACAGGATCTGTCAAGTTTTACTTCCCTCTTTTGTCTGCAGGAGGTATTGAAAATGGTTGCAACTCAGTCCATCTGCAAAGGCCAAGAGATCTTCAACACTTATGGGGAGATGGCAAACTGGCAGCTCCTCCACATGTATGGCTTTGCTGAACCGTATCCTGGCAACACAAATGATGCTGCTGACATCCAGATGCTGACACTATGCAAAGCAGCACTGCAAGGCAAGAGGCTGGCCAGGAGACACTTTTTTAAAAAAGAAACATAAATCAGCAGAGTAAGAGGATATCTGAAAATCCATCTGTCTGTCACCTTGTGTTGCTTTTTCCAGCTGTGTTTTTATTTTATTTTTTAAAAATAATTTTTATTAATTTTACAACATAAACAAAAAAACAGACAAACATAACACGACTTCCCCAAACCTCCCCTTCACTGCATCCTTATTTTAAAATTTTTTAGCAATCCTTCATCCCTTTTTATATTTAATTCTCTTTAAGGCTTTTTTTAAATTTCAATTTTTACAGCTGTAATTCTTTATATCCAATCCCTTGACATCTTAACATTCCGAAATTTTACAACAATTTTTAAGATAGATTTTGAATTTTTTCCAGTCTTCTTCCACTGTCTCTCTCTTCTGGTCACGGATTCTGCCGGTCATCTCTGCCAATCCCATAAATTCAGTCACCTTGGTCTGCCATTCTTCCAGAGTAGGTACTTCTTTAGTCTTCCAATACTTCGCCAAAAGAATTCTTGCTGCTGTTGTTGCGTACATAAAGAATGTTCTATCTTTCTTTGGAACCATTTGGCCCACCATGCCCAAGAGAAAAGCCTCTGGTTTCTTTATAAATGTCCACTTAAGGATTTTCTTAATTTCATTATAGATCATTTCCCAGTAGGCCTTAATCTTCGGGCAGGTCCACCAAAGATGATAAAAAGTTCCTTCGCATTCATTACACTTCCAGCAATTGTTATTGGGCAGATGATATATCTTTGCAAGCTTGACTGGGGTCATGTACCACCTATAGATCATTTTCATTATATTCTCTTTCAAGGCACTACATGCCGTAAATTTAATACCTGTGGTCCATAACTGCTCCCAGTCAGCAAACATAATATCATGACCAACATCTTGTGCCCACTTAATCATAGCTGATTTAACCGTTTCATCCTGTGTGTTCCATTTTAGCAGCAAATTATACATTCTAGACAAATTCTTAGTATTGGGTTCTAGCAATTCTGTTTCTAACTTTGACCTCTCCTTCTGAAATCCTAGTTTCCTGTCCTGCTTAAAGGTTTCATTAATCTGGTAATAATGTAACCAGTCTCGGACTTTAGGTTTCAATTTCTCAAAGCTCTGTAGTTTCAGGTTTTCACCATCATATTCTATAATTTCACAATATTTTGGCCAATCTGAGTCCATGTTCAGTCTTTTTACCGCCTTGGCTTCCATTGGTGACAACCACCTGGGGGTTTTACTCTCTAACAAATCTTTATATCGATTCCATACATTATACAGTGCTTTCCTGACAATATGGTTTTTAAAGTTTCTATGTACCTTTACCTTGTCATACCATAAATATGCATGCCAACCAAAGTTATTATCATAACCTTCCAGATCCAGAATATCTGTATTCTCAAGAAGTAGCCATGGTTTCAGCCAGCAGAAAGCTGCTGCTTCATAGTAAAGTTTTAAGTCCGGCAGGGCAAAGCCCCCTCTATCCTTTGCATCGGTCAGAATCTTAAATTTTATTCTGGGTTTTTTGCCCTGCCAGACAAATTTAGATATATCTTTCTGCCACTTCTTGAAACAATCCATCTTGTCTAAAATTTGCAATGTCTGGAACAGAAATAACAATCTCGGCAATACATTCATCTTGATGACAGCAATTCGGCCTAACAAGGAAAGTCTCAGCCTAGACCATATATCGAAATCTTTCTTCACTTCCAACCAACATTTCTCATAATTATCTTTAAATAAGTTCACATTCTTAGATGTTAAGTTCACCCCCAGATATTTTACTCTTTTTGCAATTTCCAAACCGGTTTCTCTTTGGAAGCTATCTTTTTCCCCCATCGTTAGATTTTTTTCCAACACCTTTGTCTTATGTTTGTTTAATTTAAAACCTGCTACTTGACCAAATATTTCAATTAGTTCCAAAACTCTTTTTGTACTGGCTTCTGGCTGTTGTAATGTCAAAACTAGATCATCTGCAAATGCTCTTAACTTATATTGTTTAGTTCCGACCTGTATTCCTTTAACCAGCTGGTCCCTTCTAATCATGTTCAGGAAAACCTCCAGTACCGATATAAACAATAGGGGGGATATTGGGCATCCCTGTCGTGTCCCTTTCTCTATTGGAATCTCGTCCATAACCATACCATTTACAATTAGTTTAGCCTTTTGCTCAGAATATATTGCACCTATACCATTTTCAAAATTTTTGCCTACCCCCATCCCTTGGAGATTCCTCTTCATAAAACTCCAGCAAATGTTGTCAAAGGCTTTCTCTGCGTCCACAAAAATCAACACAGCTTTTCTATTTATGTCAGTTTCCAGGAGTTCTAAAATGTCTATAATGTTCCTCACATTGTCTGACAATTGTCTACCTGGTAGAAAGCCTGTTTGGTCCCTGTGAATCTCCTCTAACAAAACTTTTTAAAATCTTTTTGCTAAAATGTCTGCAAAAATTTTATAATCCACATTCAAAAGTGATATAGGGCGGTAGTTCTTAACTTGATGTTTCTCAGTTTCTGTCTTCGGTATAAGTGAGATGAATGCTTCCTTCCACGATTCGGGAGCCTTTTTCCCCTCCAAGATTTGGTTACAAACTTCTTTCAATGGTTGTACTAGCCATTCCTTCAGTGCTTTATAGTATTTCGCAGTTAGTCCATCTGGTCCTGGTGATTTCCCTAGTTGCATATCCTGAATGGCACTCTCTATTTCTTGGTCTGTAATTTTCTCATTCAAACTCCTTCTGTTTTTTTCCGAAATTTTTTGTAGGCCGTATTTTTCAATAAATTCTTCTATCTCTTGTTCATTTTTTGGCCCTTGTTTGTACAATTTCTTAAAAAAACTTTGAAAACAGTTACTTATCTCATTTGGTTTATTAATAAACTTCCCATCTACTTCGAGTGATGTCACCGTATTTAGCTTTTGTCTCTTTTTCAATTGCCATGACAGTAGCTTCCCACATTTATCTGCTGACTCAAAGGTCTTTTGCTTCATTTGTTTTATTTTCCATTCTATTTCCTGATTCATCAGTTCCATATATTGTGTTTGGTAAAACTTTATTTCTCTTAAAATCTCATGTGAGTTAGGCTTAGATCTCAGTTTCTTCTCCCCTTCTTTTATTATGTTCCAAATCTTCTCTTTCCTCTCATTCTGTTTTTTCCTCTTTATTGAATTCTGTTGTATTAGGAAGCCACGCATCACGGCTTTGCTTGCGTCCCAAATTACTCTTTTTTCGACATCTGATCTTAGGTTTATCTCGAAGTAGTCTTTAAGTGTCTTTTGGGCCTTTTTACAAATTTCTTCATCTCCAAAAAGAGTGTCATTCATTCTCCATCTAAAGGTTCCAGCTGTTGTCAGTTTCATTTCCATCTTCACGGCATTATGGTCGGAACAGGTTTTTGGGCAAATTTCTGTTTTTTTAACCCTTGATGCCAAATTACTAGAAATCCAGATTTGGTCGATTCTAGTCCATGTCATTTTTGCTTCAGAGAAAAAAGTCCCCTCCCTTTCCAGAGGGTTCCTAGTTCTCCAAATGTCAATCAGGTCCATAGTGTCAGTCAGTTCAAAAAAAGTCTTTGGTAGTCTTCCATCATTAGATATTACTTGTCTTTGGGCCTTGTCCATGTTTGTGGAGACAACTCCATTCATATCGCCCATCATTATAATTTTGAAGTCCAAAAAGTCCATTAAAGTCTCATGCAACTTCTTGAAGAATTCAGCCTTCCCCTCATTTGGTGCATAAACTCCAACAATCAAAATCTTTTCTCCATGAGTTTGAATTTCCACTGCCAGGTATCTTCCTTGCTCGTCCTTAAAGATCATTTTTGGCTCGAGTTTTTCTTTAACATAAATCACTACTCCTCTTTTCTTGACTTTGTCTGATGAAATAAATTCTATTCCTAATCTCTTATTTGTTAAGAGTTTTCTGTGTGTCCTGGCAATGTGGGTTTCTTGTAGACAGATTACATCTAAATGTTCTTTCTTTAAAATATGAAACACTTGACCCCTTTTTCGGGGATGGTTTAGACCATTACAGTTCCAGCTCAAGAGTTGCAGAGACATTTTTATTACTGGGTACCTCTTCCACCGACTGCACCAAGCTGTTGTTCCTCCTCGGTCGGTGCTTGGTTCAATCCAAATGATAAGTTTGAAATGTCCGGTATTTCCCTCTCACTAACAGTTCCTTTCTGAAGATCCTCTAGGTTTCTTTCCAGAAAAAGTTCTTTATCCTGATTTGTTTTTATTTTGATTTTCTTCCCTTTATAGTTGAAGGACAGCCCTTGTGGGAATTCCCATCTAAATGGGATATTGTTCTGTTTGAGTAGATCCACTAATTCTTTAAATTGAGTTCTAACCTCCAAAAAGTGTTTAGGAATATCCTTGAAGATCTGTATCTGAGAATTTTTAATGACCAAGGCCTTCTGGAAATGTAAGTTCAATATTTTATCTCTTTGTTCTTTTGATCTCAGGGTGATTAAACAGTCTCTTGGTTTCTTGCCTTGCTTCCTGCCAATTCGAAAGGCTGTAGTTATTACAAATTCATCTTCCTCTCCATCTAGCTCGTCATTCCAGAAGTCTTGAAATTTATCTGTAAGGAATTCCCCAAGCTTGTCCTCTTCCTCTTCTGGTACCAATCTCAGTTTCAGGTTCTTACTTTTCCTTTCCAATTCCAATAGGGCTAAAGCTGCATCATGTTCATGTACTTTTTTTGCAATAGGCGCAAATTTTCCCTTGGTTTCTTCAGCAGTAGTCCTGGCACTCTCAGCTATTTTCCTTGTTTCCGTAGTCTCTTGGATTAAACGGTTGATAGAGTCTGTATTAGATGATATTGTCGTTGTGTTCAAGTCTAGTCTTGTTGTCAGCTCCGTCAGTTTCTTAGAGTTCTCTGTAGACTGTTTAGTAAGCTCTGCAGACTGCTTAGTAAGTACTTCTAAAGATTGATTTATTCTGAGCAGAGCCTGTGTCATTGAATCCATTGATGCTGCTGTTGTTTTCTCTTGTGCAGCTGCTGCTCCTGATATAGAACCTCTTTTAGCTTGTTTTTGAGCCTGCTTTGTTTTACTTCTTGTTGAAATTTCTTCCTGCGGGTTGCTCATAACTCAAGGTCATTCACACAGGAAAGTTGCAAGTGGAAAATCCCGCTGAATACACCGTAATGCAACTGAAGCCCTCTAGAGGGAGAAATTGTGTCCAAATAGAGGTAACAGCTACAAAGAAACGGAAAGTTCCAAAGGCACAAGTCCAACCAAAAGTCCCTACTTTGTAGCACTTTATAGTATTAAAACTGTAATCCACCAAAGTCCCGTTAAAATGTTTCAGATAGATCTTATTTTGTAACCGCTATCTTTTGACAGCTCATTTGACAGTTCCTTTTCTAGGCAATTGCTGCTCCGGCAGCCTGGCCAGAAGTGTCGGCAGCAGAAGCTTCCCCGTTCATTACTCTTTCTTTCTTTTACAGGTTAGATTAATTCTGTTTCCCCCCCCCCCTTCCCCTGCTCTACAGGGGGGAGATCCTTTCGATGTCTGGTCTGGTAAAGTTCAAAATAACTTTCCTTTTAAGTACAGCTCAGTCTTTTCATTGCTCCATTACTCATGCAGATCCGGGAGGTTGACTTCCTTAATTTTACCTCCCATTTTCAGCCAAATCTTCTAAATTTTAAAAGTCCTGTTTCCTTAATTTCCGTTCTTACTCACGGGTATTGTTGTTACCAATCGTTAATTTCAGAAAGGAATCGGCACTCTCCGTCAATGGCGACGCGGCTTCACTCCGTAAGCTGGGGAGCGATCCTTAGCACCGCGCTCGCCCCGATGCCGCTCCGGAGCCTTTAAAAAGGCTCTTTCACGATACCGGGGGGCGCAAAGGTGCCCACCGAATCTCCTTGCTCACAGGCTTCAGCGCCTGTGATTTTAGGGGTCCCCCGCTTGCCGTAGCGGGTAAGACCCGAACTCACGGAGCAGTCCTGCCTCGGAGCTCGAGGCTAGGACCGCCATTGAACGCTGGCGCCGACCGGAAGTGCTTTTCCAGCTGTGTTTTTAATAGGCGGAGGCTGCATTTAAATACAGGTGTTTGTATGTGACTTCTGCAGCTGCTGGTGGCATCCAGAACAGAACAGCTTGATTACTTTGCTTCCCAATCTTGCATAATACCTCCTGGGTCATAATGCCAATTTAAAACAAAATAATCTGAAGGCATGGAACTTTCCTCCATGATGCTCTGGATGGCATTCAAGGTTTTCACTCTCCCTCTCTCTCCCCCCTCACAACTCTGTGGGACAAGTTAGGCTGAGTATGTGGTCCAAAGTCTTGTTGGGACTGAGTGAGGACTTGAAGCTGGGCCTCTCTGGCCCCTGCCAGGCACTGTTAGCTGCGGCACTACACTGGATTAGATGAAATGATGCGCTTCTGCTTTTGACTGAAGCCAATGCTCCCTCTGCTGCCTGTTGAACCTGCACCTGCTGCTTTTGTCTCCCTCCACCAGCTACAAAGACAGAAGCTCAACGGCAGCTGGTCTTGGAGCAATGGGACTTCCTCTGCCAGATGGAGATGGTGGGTGAGGAAGGGGCTTTTGTGATTGGCTGGGAGAGAGTCTTAACTGAAGAAGAGCTGGCCATGGCATTGAAGGTAAGGGCTCTGGCTGGTTGCTGCACCATTGCAAGGGAGGGGGCAGCTGTGCTTTGTTTTTTGCTGGAGGCAGCACAAAAACTTGCCTGTCACAATGCACTGGTCATTTTGAAGTCTTTCCAGAGCTTGTCTCCACTAGAGGCATTGCCCATTACAGATGTCACTCTGTGGGCTGTCTGTGTGCTTTGATGTTTTTGTGCAAGCCCTCCCTAGCCCTGGGTTCTGGGACGCCTCCTGAAAGAGCACAGCCAGCAACAGAGAAGCTACTATTTGGGCAAGTGTGCTTCTCTTTCCTCCAGGGACTGGCTCACTTGCTGGACCAGGGTGAAGATGTGCACATGTACTCTTGGCCTGCTACTGCTGTCTATTTTAATGGACAGGATTTAGAAAATGTAGGAAGCAGCCTTCATTCCACCTCTCACGAGTTCTGCTACATGGCATGCAAATTCTTCCACTGAGACTCTTTAACTTGTTGCTTTCTGCTGAAGTCTCAGGCAGCTTCCACCACGTTCTCTCTTTATGCAACCACCCCTTCCCCGCGTAATCAGCGGTATATTCTGTAGTGGAATGAATGGGGCAGGTCTGAACTTTTTATGCTGTGTGGCAATGACGTATCTTCTGTGGTGCTGTCATTGTTCCCAGGAAAGGGAGAAATGTGGCTAGAGAGATTCTGCTTCCATCCCTTGGGACTTCTTTCTCTGTGGCTTTTGGGGGCCAACAGCCTCACTGACCTTGGGCTCTAAATAGTCTGCCAAATTTCCTGCAGGTGCTTGTCAAAGGACAGTTTTAGTACTAATATATACAGTGGTCCCTTGGTTCTCAAACTTAATCCATTCCAGGAGTCAGTTCCACTCCCGAAACCGTTCAAAAACAAAGGCACGGCTTCTGATTGGCTGCAGGAGCTTCCTGTACTCAATTGGAAGCTGTGTTGGACGTTTGGCTTCCGAAAAATGTTTGCAAACTGGAACACTTACTTCTGGGTTTGTGGCGTTTGGGAGCCAAGCTGTTCAAGTACCAAGGTACCACTGTAATTTCTTTTGCTTTGAACATAATCACTAACCAAGTTACATACATGGATTAAATGTTGTATGCCTTTATACACATTTATATTTCTTGCTGCCTGTTCCAGTTGTCTCAATGAAAACTTAATTTCAAAATGTTTTGAACGACTTGTGTCTGCTGTTCCTCCAAATTCTGCCTATGGAAACTAGCAAGTATTTCCCCGTCCCATTATGTAAACGACGTATCCATCTAATTTTAATGTTTTGCAAGATGCTCTCACAAATTTACTTCATTATATTATGAATCTCTTCCAGAATGTAACTTAACTTGGGAGAGGGGAAGGTCCATAGTTTTAAATCCTGAGAAGCAACAGCAGGATCCCTTTTGGAGAATGTTTACCGACATCTGTGGGGCTGTTTGTTGATGCCTTGAAGTTACAAGAGACCAAGAAGGTAGCTCTCAATAATCCCAGTTCTTTGTGGCTGTAGGTGCTGACTATGTCTGCAGATGAGTTCAAGGAGTTTAAGGAGCAAGAGACCCAGGAACCCAAAGCAGGCGAGGATGGTGCTATGTTCCTGATGCTCTCAAATACAACAATACCAAGGCTTGAAGCCTCCTGGAAAAAGCTGCTCTTTGATGCTACACTGCTAACCCTGAAGTCATACAGCTCAGACTTAAAAGCAGAGGAAGAAGTGCTCAGAGACCCTCAAGCTTATTCAAAACTAAGCTGCCGGGAGAAGTTTGCCCTGCAAGTGCGTTATGGCCAGAAGATGATTTTGCACCAGTTGCTGGAGCTAGCAAGCTAGCTGCAGCTGAGGAAGGCAAGTGCTGTTGGCCTGGGAGGCTTAGCTAAAGGTTTCTATAAAGGCAGAGGCATTTATTTTTATATAAAAATGTGTTTCTGTGAGTATCAATTACATCCACAGGTAGCAAAGCTACCAATTTACACAGCACAGAATTGACACAGCTGGGGAATCTGTGTTTCTGTAGATGCGTTTGGACAGCTCTAATCATCCCTGACCATTATGGGCCAGGCCAGGCCAGCTGAGACTAATGGAAGTTGGAGTCAAAGGACACCTGGAAAGCCAGTTTCCCCACCTCTTAGGACCCCCTGTACATTAAATCAGCTGGTAAGATGGCCAAGTTTACAACACCTGTGAGACCCAGTAAATAGGGCATTAGTGATACGGGATGTCCCCCTCTCCCGAAGGACTGTGATCAGATCTAGCACTCTAGGTGCAGATGTTTGCGCTGCTGAACAAAGATTAACAAATTTCACTTGCTTACTATCTAGATGCTCTTCCTCATCCCTGGGAATGTTCATGCTTCTTTGAAGTTGAAAAAAAATGTTCCTAAAAACAATTTCATTGTCAAGTCTATTATTATATTTTACATTTTGAATGCCTTTGTCTCTTTCTTTTTTCCAACCGTCTTCCCATCCCACCTCTGGCCAGATGAGCTGCACAGATGTATAGTTTAAGATTAGGCTTGGAGTTTTTAAACAATAAAGTGTATTTGTATTGATAAGTGAGAAACCTGTGTTATTGCCACTTTAATGGACACTTTGAGTATTAAGGATGAATGGGGTCAAATGGTGTACTGGACAGTTCTATTTATCAAGTATTCTCTCCCCCGGTAAATCCTTGATGGTGATTGCAGCACCAGGACTATTCGTTTTGAACCCTAGTTCATGCCATCTGAAGGTAGAAGGGCCACCTCCTAGTGTACATCCTGCTCTGGCCCTTTGTTTGTTCACCTGGAGGTACCATCTCTGGGCCTGAACATGTGCACTAAGTGAAAGCTCCTAGGTGTTTGTTTTTTTAAAAAAACTCCCCTTATTGGAAGCCCACTGAACTGCCCAGGGAATCAGCAAGAATAGGATTCTTGCTTACATTTTACTGATGCCTCGTTTTTATCCTCTTAAGATAGCAGTTTAAACATTGTTAATTAAAGTAGCAATATATTAGATTGTTTGATGTACTGCATCTTGATAGTATAAAAAGGAATTAGATTTATGTTGAAAATATAAGCAGTGAAGAACATTTGAACATTTGTCATAGATTATGAGAAAACATGGACATGTGCTGCTTTTCATGACTTTAATGTTTAACTACAGAATGCATACATACAAGAAGTGGGAGAACTAAAGCCCAAGAGAACTAGAAAGGCTACAAAATACAACACGTGGACCAATACATTTACAAAACATTCAAAATCCTTACAAAATGGGCTGTATTGGTCCTTTTTGTTCTTTTTACAAACTCAAACTTTGTGGCCACAGGGGAGCAGTTAACAGATTCACATCCTCCCCATCCCAAAATTTACAAGTGTCAAGAAAGAAAATCTACAGGCCTGGTCTCTTGTTTCCTTTGCTAAACCCACTAGCCCTCTCCCAAAGGGCCCAAAGTATATCTTTGCCAATCAAAACAAAAGAAGTCCTCCGCTCCAACGTTCGTGCCTCTTGCTGGCAGCATTTGATACTGGGAAAAGCAATATACTGGACCCTAATCCTAACTTTTCCCCACCCAGTCCCCCATATACTGTAGGATCCTGTGCTCCAATGTACCCATTTCCCCCCTCTTTGACAACTTTGTGATTTACAGGTCTCCCACCCACAAGAAAAATAAGTTACATAATATTTAAACTGGCTTTTCCATATTCTTTGGGAGTCTGGGAATGTCAGGAGAGCAGATCTGCCCCAGACAAAACACTTGGCATCAGCAGCCACCACTTCTATTACAGGCTGGTCAGGCACACAGTATGTGCCTCTCTTGAAACACAATTCGCACAAACCCAAAGTTCAGACAAATATTTCTGTTCTGTGTATTTACAATAGTTTGAAATTATATTCACAGCATCTTCTGAATTTTGGCCAAGAGTCAAAACTTTTGTTTTTAAAACTTTGGAACATGCCCACAGAGGAGGATCTGTGATGTAAGCCCAACATGGGGGAGGGAGAGGCAGCCTCCAAGGTCTGGCTAGACCTACACACATTATTCTGTCAGCTTGATGGGATGGAGATCTCCAGGCTGGCACAATTTCCAGGGTGGTTGCTTTCTCTAACTAGCTCCAGTTCCTTCCATTACTTGTTGTGCCTGCTTTTGCCCCATACAACATTGCGCAACAGACTGGAACAACCTACAACAAGGAGAATAAACTTTATTTCAAGACACAACTTCCTCTCCTCTGCAAGTACCAGAGTTCCTAGGACTGAGTCCCCCAAATACACTGAACAACTAACTGTTTAAAATTACTCACTTTTCAATTTCTGGAGCACAATGGACAAACTCGTGATTCCAGAACTTAAATGCTGGGTTTTTAATCAGCTCGATGAAGGTAATAAGGAGACCCCATGGGTGAGGCCTATTTACAATCAGTCGTTCTAGCAGAACTCTGTAAAAGAGAAACAGATTAAAGCATGGGGGAAGTCACACCGCGTGCCAGTATGAAAGACATGATGCAGAAATATCAAGGTCCTGCTGAGAATAGGTACCCTCATGGGATTGTGTCTGGCAACATTAATTAGCACTATGCTGCTTTCAGAATGTGGAAGACTTTGCTTCTCAATATAATGTGAGAGTGGGAAACCTGATTCTAGGCTTCACCACTGCAGACTCTAGCTGCAGATTTGTGGGGATGAATGCTCCTCCATCCAGAAAAGGATCCTTGCATGGAATCTGCAACCACCTTAACAGCTGCCTTTCAAACCATGTGAACCCTCTAATCAACCCTGGAAGTTCTACTCTACATGTGGATAAGAGGGGCAAAGCTTAGAGTGTTTGTTACATTGCCAGCAGTGACTTGCTACTGCTGCAACAGGGACAAGCCACTTTCTTCCTGGTTGCTGGGCAGGACAGCTTCAGATAGCAGTGGACCAACTAAGTGTTAGCTCCTGAAGCTTCTCCCCAGTTCCTCATTGGCTCTTTTGTGAGAACTAGGCAATGTAGGGATTGTTTTAGACTCCTCAGATCTCTTACCTGGTGATTTGTTCTTGAATAGCTTCAGTGTTGGCCTCTGCAAATAGGTAAAGCATGGTGCAGCTGAAATAGTGAGTATGACTGTTTGGGTACCGTAACTGATTGGCAATTGCATTTAGGAAGAGGTACCGACCTGGAACACAAAAAAGGTAAATAGTTAGATTCTCTTAAACACAAAGGAAATCAACAGTCCTTGCCTGGCTAATTTGTTAGTTCCAAGAGTTATGTCCGAAAGCCGGGAAGGTTAATTAAATGGGCGCTGCCACCAGTTGACATGAATTTCCAAGGCTCACTTCTCAAAGTTTCCTAGTTCATTCATTTTCATAAACCTGTTGGCTTACACAAGGGGTGCGGGCAACATTTTGCAGCCTGGAGGCCACATGCCAGGGGTGGGATCAGAAGCAAAAGCAACTGATTTGACATTAAGCTGCATTCCAGCTATGTAAAAGTAACCGGTTTCTACAGATACATACAACTAACTTCTGTTCTCCATACAGCCAAGCGAGAGGCATCATCACAGTTCACAGACACATTCCAAGCTGGCAAAACTCAACCAAGGAAAGTGTGGGTCATGGCCTGGGCTGGGGGTGGGGAGTGATGAGGTCTGGAGGATCACATTTGGCCCTTGGGCTAGAAGTTCCCCACCACTTAGATGGAACTAAATAAACCCTTTGTATATATTAGTTGTGGAATATTTTAAACATAATTTCTAAAATCTAACAATATTTTAGGGTACAATCTGGCCAAATTAAAGCAAAGTATTATCCATGTGGGCTAAATAGTGAGATGCAGGATTGATTCTGTCATAGAACGCCAATACCTGCAATTATCAGCTAGCCTCTGAAGTCCAGTATCAATTGTAAGGCTAGCACCATTATCAATTATACAGTATTTATGTCTGACCTCACCAGGTTGATTTCCCAGGCTCTTTTTCCCCCATAGCCAAAGACCTAGAGATAAACCTCTTGCATCTGATTTAGCATTAGGCTAGCTGATTTGAAGTACTATCAAGCTTCCTTTTTTACCTTCTGTATCCAGGTCAACAGCAAGATTCTGGAAGATATCCATGTGAGCTGAGTGGGTGATGGTGCTCATGGAAGGAGTGCTGCCTTTGTTGTGAATATGTGCAATAGCTTGAGTACCTACATACAGCACCAGGGCATTTATCAGCTGGATATTGTAGCGATTGCCAGGCTCATTTGATACCTAGTGGGGTGAACATAAAAGAGGCAAAATCACTGCCTTGGACCTCCGAGACAAAGAGCCCTGAAGAAAATATATTATGTGATTACGAATGTTTAAACTGCAGAGTATAACTCACTAAAAGGTCTGCCAAAGCCATTAGCTTTAACAGCAGGCAGGTTTCTCTTATCTCCTCTATCACTAATGCTGCACAATCCATCCCCAACTAGCTACTAGTTTTTAAAAGATACATGCATTACAATATAGTAAAAAATTGCTAAACACAGACCCACAGCTCCATCAGGATGCATTATCTGGGCCAGGTAAAACTGATCTTTTCCTAATTTATTTCTCTTTAAGCGGGGTTGATGTATGACACATTCTGCAGTGGGATCAGGGCTGAACTGGGATCTTTCCTCTCTGATGACTAAACTATGCATCTGGCAAGCACCAGATCTATGATTTTTACTGTGGGTCCACCACTGTAAGCCTCAATCTGATAGTTATTTTTAAGGGACTCCATGTAAAACTCTGCAAATTCAAGAAGATCCGTTTTAAGCCTATTGGATCTCATTTTTACCCAAATATCCCCCCACAAAAAAGTAAAGAAAATCTCTGTTTGGGGAGGAGTAAAAGAATGACACACTCAAAATTCCAGAACTGCCCACAGTCCCAAATAAGGTTCATGAGCCCTGCTTTAAACAGAGGACCTAAAAGCCTGTTTTGGAGCAAAAGACACAGCAGACACAGGACTGCATGCTAACCTCCACTCCCAGACCTCTTCCTCAATCTGATTTTTGAGTAAGCCCCTCACCTGCAAGTTGCTACGCAAGTCGGACAGGAACGTGACTGGAGAACGGGTTTTGAGGTAGGAATCCAAATCCTTCTTGAACTGAGGTGGCATCACTCCAGTGAAATTGGTGAGTATCCGTGGAGCAATATTAATCTCACTCAACATGTCCACCTGTCGAGCACACAGAAGCATCCTAACGTTATTTTCTACCACCCAGCTGTTACCCATCTGAAGTCCACAGGGAAGGCTGAGTATCACTCTTGTATCACCACCACCACCACGATCTTAAATGTGACAGCTGCTTTACCTTCCCCAATGCAAACCAAAGTGACTTACAACCAACCAACCAAAAAAACCACCCCACATCAATATATTAAATATATTAAAACCAGTGGGGAGGACAGACATTGAAAACATCTTGCCCAATTCTAAAAGGCCACAGATAGTTAAGGGCCGAAAGGCTGGTTACAGAGGAAAGGTTTTGCTTGGTGTTTAAATATATGTTATGATGGTGCCAGGCGAGCTTCCCTGTGGAGAGCATCCCACAAGCAGAAAGGCACCACAGAAAAGGCCCCTTCTCCTGTTAACACCCTCTGGATCTCTCATGGTGGTGGCACTCAAAGGAGGGCCTCAGGTATAGATGTAGCATAAGCAAACTGATATGCTGGAACAGATGCCAGAGTTCAAGTGCACCTTTACTACTAAGCAACGACTGCCATGTATGTTCCAGGACAGAATGCTTTTTTCAAGACCAGGAGTTCACAATGACATTCCCCACCTGGGGCGGTTCAGTGTTATAAACAGCTTCCCTAAGGCTGGGGGTAGCTAATGGGGTGCCCTTCAGATGTTGATGGACTACAACTCCTGTCATCTTTAAGCACTAGCCTTCTAGCTGGGGCCAACAGGAGTTGGAGTCCAACATCAGGAGGGCATTATATTGGCTACCCTGTTTCATCAAAGCAGGTCAAGCTGACCCACTAGGGTCTTACTGACATAGTTGTTTATGCAAAAGCATCAACACCATTGCACAATCTCAGGTGCTTCAACAGATGAGGTCTCATACAAATCAGGCCTTGTACATTACCTTAAGGTTGGGAGTGAAGGGATCTGGAAGCCTCATATTACGTGGGAAGGCACTCAATATCAGATTCCTTAGCTGAATACAGTTTGGAGGAATCACATCGCAGAAACCATAGTGGTAGTCACAGAGGAATTCTGGGAAGTCATGTAACAGGACCAACAACACACGCAGAGTACCCTACAAAAAAACAGGGGGAAAGAGAACTAAGTATCTATGCTAAATCTATGCAAAACATCTCAGCCAGCACTATTATCAGAGCTTTCCAAATGTTTCATGTTGGTGACACACTTTTTAGACATGCATCATTTCATGACACAGTAATTCAGTTTTACCAGCAAATCAGAGGTTAAACTTACCCCTTATAAAAGCGTTCACGCGACACACCTACACAATGCAGCCAACACACTAATGTGTCACAACACATAAGTTTGGAAAGCTCTGCTCTATATGGCACATAGCTAAGAGTACAAGGGTAACCATGAGCTCAAAAACCATGGCTTAGATCTCAAGTCAGTAAATGGATAGTTTAAAGATATTCACTCTCCTAGAATCAGCCAGTCTGCTATTGGGACAATACCTGGTTCTTACAAGTTTTCATAAGAGTTACTAAGAATGCATGACCCTTAGGAAGAGTTCTATATAGGTGGGATATCACCACCACCACGTAGTATTACCACTATATAAAGATAAGATGCAAAATAATGATGCAACAAATGTCTATGTATCTGGCTTCCTCATAGTAAAGTGAGGTACCTCCATACACCAAATCAGTCCAATGATCCATCTCACCTTAACTATCAACAAGTTCTTCCAAGTTTGAGGCAGAGGTAAATTTCCTCATCCACAATCCCATGGAAAAGGTCTGTATGATTTGAACTTTACTGTGAAGCTACAATTGTGCTGGGAAAATAATCCATCACTGAATTGTAACAAATTCTCTTCTGCTCTATTCTAAATTCTACTTACCTTGTACAGAATTTGCATAGGTTTGGCAAGTTCCACATTCCTCAGGAAAGGAGCCAAATATTTAAACAGATCTATCAACAGCTGAGCATACATAGGCCACCCCTGGAAAGAGAATTTACATGATAAGAGTTATATGATATTTGCTAATATATTTACTATAATGTCTGAACTGGATCCCACTTAACATTGTTGGTAGAACTAACTTGCATATTACAAAGCAGTATAATACATTATTCTTTAATCTGTCAGGGCTACCTGAAATATGAAATCCATAGTGAAACCAGCCAATTATGTATAATAAGGGGCACTGTAGGGGTTGAATTCTGGACTTAAGGGAAATGGAAGAATGAGTGAGATTTACTGGAAAGACTTGGTCACATCTGCCCCAATGCAGTGCAGCTGTGGACTCTCAGAAGTTTGATACAACCTACAAGGCTGCAAATGGTTCCTTGCAAGTTATTTCAAACTTCTGTTTAACATCTATGGCTGCTGGAGTAAACTGATTTAAATATTCATTTTAAATAGAAAATAATTTTAACCTCTCTTTCTCCTACACTGCACAATCCTCCTCCCTTGCCCCTGCCTAGAAACAAAATAGGGAACTTGTCCATTGCAGCTCATGTACCTCTAAGGCTGGTAATTAATAGGCAGAACAGTTTATTTTCAGAAGATTAAAAAGTACTGTCCTTTTTTTAACAGAGAGGAAGGGTATTCTTAAATTGAGAACTGAGATAATCCCGCAACTCAGATAAAAAGTACATAAAATATGCACTTTAGTCAAGGTCATACCGGTAGAACTAGTGGAAGGAAGGCCCTCCTAGCAATAATACTGGATCACATCCTACTGAGACAAGCACTGGATCCCAGTACATGCCATGATATGTCGAGCCTCACTCACCACCACCACTGCAACCACACTATCAAGCTCATAACAATTGTAGCATATAACCATATTTCTCCTACTTCCTTCTCCCACGCAGCTGGGAGGCTGGCAGGGTATAGTTTTCACATTTACAAAACTTAAGAGTTATGTGTGAAATAGGAATCTAGGTTTAAAACACTGCTAAGTTTCAAAACAAATCAACTTCAAGCCACAGGTTATAAAGCTGGCCTGTTTAATTAACCATGGTTTGCTTTAAAGCACACTCCTGAATCTAGTGTTCCATGCAAAGGCAGCCAGTGTATTTGACTGAAGGATGATTCAGTTTTTAAGGGTTAAAAGTGAAGGTTCAACATTCTTGTATTCAGACTGAATTTTACCAGGCTGGGTTTTTTAAGGGATGAGGATTAAAATCCCATTTTTAATCCGTCCTGCTGAGGTTTCTGGACCTTTTCAGGTAATCAACTCTTAGCAGCTACGTTGTGGGAATATGGTAAAGACCTTAAAAGCAGACATCATAAATTTAAATGGCATAAATTCATTCTAGTTAAACAAAACCTGCAAACCAAGATGCATCCTTATTCCCTTTGGAAGCTTCGTAAGTTACAGAAGATAAACTGCAGCCACACCTTCTGCTGTGGTGTATGTGCCAGCATTCTTGCAATAAATATCCGATGGGAGATCAATTCTAGCCAAGCATAAACAAAACCTGGAGCTTTTGTAGGTCTCAGGATGTGAAATGTGTTACTGAAATAAAAACATACAACATAAGCTTTGTGTCAGATTTGTTTAAAGCACTGCCAAGAATCTGCATTGAACTGAGACCATCTTTGAAGTCTAAATCAGGCAGAGGTGGTTAAACATTTTAAGGACCAAGAGCCAGCATTCACTCTTGGCCAACCCTACAGGGCCAAATGCCAGCAGCAGTGGGCATTTGTGAACCTCCAGCTGACTCATGCAGATCAGATGAAAAGGGCAGGTTATCAGCTCCTTCCTGCACATCAAATGTTCAAGCTGATGATCGGAGAGGATGTGATTTGTTCTATGGCACTATACTAGGAGATTTAAATCTCCCTGCCCACCCCCAGGGTTACAAGTTTGCCTTTTATTTTAAAAGTGCATCAAATATTTCTCCAAGGAATGATGGTGGCCCCAAACCATTCAAATGTAGTAAAAGATGCATAATTAAGATCCAAGACAATAATGTATCATATAGGAATCATAGTTTTAATAAACAGATCCACTAAAGTAAAGGAGCGTTTTAGTTGCCATAAATTCCCATAGGTGTCCAGATGGCAGTCTGTACAACTAGAATAGCACCATCTCCTGAGTGGAACACAGGATCAATGTCCCAACTTGACCAGGGATCGAGTCTGGCTAAAGCTCTAGAATGTTCTAAATCCAACTCCACAGCTGCAGATCCCAATGTGGGACTGCACAGAGATTAAGACAGAACAGTATAAAAACCCTTCCCTCACACAAAGAGGCTGAGAAGCATTGGTTCCATAGACTAGAGAACAGTCCGCATAGGGAAAGAATCCCACATATGCCCACAAGTTTTCTTAATGTGCAATTATTCCAGTAACCAAAATAGACTCCAAGTATATCAACGTATTTAAAATTACACAAGATTAGTGTTAACTAAAGTGAACTGGTGTGGACTCATTGCAAATCATAGAACTCTAGAGTTTGAAAAGACCCAAAGTGTCCAATTAAATGATACCTACCAGAAGGCTGTGAGTGTCTGAAAGTTTATGGTTTCCAGGACATGTTCAGGAGCATTTAATTCTAACAGCAACATGATGAAAATGCGGTGGTAGGGAAGCTGCTGGAATTCACTTTGACGAACATCATGATCCTGCAAAAGGACTCCCACAACTATCCCAAGAACCTAGAGGTAAAAAAGGCAATGTGCTCAGAATGCAACTTTTATGTATGCTTATAATTACTGCAATGCCAACTGGAATTCATGCACATACTCAGTATTTTTTGAAGACAATACAACAAACTGGCGATCTTGACTGCAACTTTACAATAATGTTTTCTGCCCTTTCACATGTAAGTGAACGAGAGATATGCACATCTCAAACCCTTATTCAGAATTTATGTAATGCTTTTCCTAAGTGCTCCAAGTACATCCTGCATAGTACACTGAAATTCTTTACAATGTAGCTAAGGATCCCTTTTACAGAGAAGGCAATTGCCTGCCAAACACCATCCATAGATGGATCACGATTTTAAAACATGGAACTCCTAGTCTGTGTTCATAAAAAAACATGCTGCACCAGTTCCCATTCATTTAATAAGGAAACCTTTGCCAACCTGGCCCCGTGGACTACAACTCCCACCAGCCTCAGTCATCACAATTTTAAAATATACTACCCCTTCTCACAACCAGCTAAACTCAAGATAGATGGGTACTGGGGGCAGGGAAGGGTGCTCCCAACCTTGTTGAGCAAGTTGATCTTGGTGACTGTGTTGGTGGCCTCCCCAGAGTGCTTCACCAGCAGTGCAATGAGGCGCACAAAGGCATCCAGGTTGTGGTAACACTTGGCACGGATCATGGTGGGATTGGCAGCGGGGTTGTGCTGCTGCTCAGCTTGAGCACGATAGCTGATCTCAACACACATTTCAGTGCAAAGACGGAAGAATCGTGTGATCAAATCATCGGTTTTCAGGATTCCTTGCTGATGCATCTGTAATGGGGGAAAAGGTAGACTCAGACCTAAAGAACTCCTCTTTTTTCTAAAATCAAGCTAGTAATGTTCTATCTAGACATGATGGAAAGCAAGTGGGCTAGACTGTAACACTGCAGTTTGGCACAGAAAAGGCTGGTGATGCTTCTTAGGGTCAATTCCTACATTACCAACCATAGTAGCATAAGATCATTTCTATGTAATCAGGTCCTACACCACACTGGTAACATCTACATCCAGGAACCAGGTGGAAAAGGAAACTGCTGGCAAGGAAGTAAACACAACACCCATGTTGCCTCTGTATGTAGGCATTACTGATGCTGTATGCTATATGCAGAAAGGGACATTTCTTACTGTGAATTCCTGTTCTGCTTCTCCTGGAGGGCATTCCCAACCAGTGGGATAGCACCTCTACCTGGAGCAGCAGACAGGGCCATCATCTTGATCTTCCTAGACTGGACTGGCAGAGCAAAAATAAACTCTAAATGCCTTAAAAGAATCAACACCCTGTACGCAATAACCCAAGCACACATGCAGCAAAAACATGAGTAGCAGCTTCCCATCTGTGCAGTGAGGCAGAAGCCTCAGAGCAAAGCTTGGCCCACAGGAAACAATGGCAGGTGGAATACCCTCTGGGTGACACTGAAAACAGGAATTAAGTGCAAGAGATAATCTCCTTGAGAGGTTTCTAGAGTACATTCCGAAACACTGGAATATGAAGGAGCAATACCATTCTAGAGTAGACTGGAACTATGGAAGCTGTACTTTATGCAGAATACCACACATCAATTCTGCAGTGTTGAGAGGCCCAACTAGTCATGCTTCTCCTCCAGGGACACACTGCTAGACTAGGATGCAGAAGTGAATGGTCCCTTCCACATGAGGGTAGGAGAAAAGTGCTCAGCAAAAGTAGTGAAGTGAAATTCTAGGCAGGGAAGCTACATAGTGCAGGAGGGTTAAGACTACCCCTTTTAGAAACATAGGCCCATGAGAATGGATTGCTACTCCTGTCGGTTTCATAAGTAAATTGTCGATAGATATTTCAGTCACTAACAAGATCTGATATCACAATTTTTAAAGCAATGGTTATTCAGGATGAAATTCTCATTATGAAAGCATTCAAAACGCTTTTCATAAGCAATAATCTCTAGAATGCAGAGCAACTAAAGTGGCAAATATGAACAGAAAATTCTGCTACTGAACAACAGGGCTCCATACATCAGTGATCCATTCACTTTGGCATTTTGCAGGGGTCAGCGTAACACTGAAGGCAGACCTGATTTTCAGTTTATTCCCTACACATCTTTATTGGTTTTACTTGTGTATTATTTAGGCAAATTATGTTGCATTTCAGAGACACTGCAACTTTTTCGGGAAGATGTCTAGGGATCTGGGGGCAAAGGCATGTGAAATTTTGCTGTCCTCAATAGTACTGAATAGTTTTCATAGCCACTGTTTTCAAAGTGCTCCATACACCAATAAGGCAAAACTTTAATGGCAAGTACCACTGTTTCTGCAGTCTTAATAAATACATTTCTATCTGGAAGAGGACTTGCAATTTACTTTATTCACATATGCAAGCAGGCAGTGGAGTGGCTACTTAAAATGCAACTAAAATAAGGCAGCAAAGAAGTTTTGGCACCTCTGAAGGATGACTGTGGTAGCGGAGTAAAAAACTGGCAAACTACTTGCCATATTCCATGCCTACATATGTAAAGAGATTCTAGCTTTTGCAAACACCTCTCTAACATCTGTAACATAGAGTCACCGGGGGGGGGGGGAGAGGAAACTGAGTTAAGGAAACTGCATTAGTGTACAAGCAGTGGCCATACCTGGCTGGTGGCAGTCACCCTCCCCTTCAGGGTGGCTGACTAAAGGCCACACCCAGAGGGCACAGGGATTCTCCTTGGAGCATACCCACATGACCTCTACATCTGCCTTCAGAAGAGCAGCTGCTTCCTTTGGGCACAAAATAAATGAGTGGAAGAACCTCGGGACTTTCAAGAGCTGCACGAAGTGCCCACTGGCGGTGGCGGCTGCTGCTCAGGTACATACTCTGCCCTAACTTCTTAGGTTTCTCTCCTCGGAGCAATGACACATCCTCCACCCTGAGAAAGCCAAAGAGCTCTGTGGGGCACTGGAAATCTTTTCCTTGCTGACCACCCCCCACGGCATGCAGTCCCCCTCAGCCAGGTCTTTCTTCATTTAAAGAACACAACCTCCTAGTGGATGCAGTGGAGAGCCCCCAGCATCATGATACTGGGCAGCAAAAACAAACAACTATTTACTAACACATTTCAGTACACTGATATGACATGTTGCATGTACTGCATCATGCAAAGTGGAATTTTTAAAAAGGGGAAATCGATATTACATAGTACTCTACTTGATCCAAGGGCATCATAACCTACTTATGTTGAATAAAAAGCACCTTTCTTTCCCCAAGCTCTACCTGTCCAACAAATGCAGAGAATGCTTTGGTGCTGTCACGCCCAGCTGCTGCAGAGTGGTAGAGATTCACCCACTCCCTCAGGAGATATTCTGCCTTCTCCCTAAGGCCAGGGGGATCATCATACTCAGAGGCCTGAGAGATCCCAGAATGCATCATGAAATTTGGCCCTCCATGAGCACGGTCAATCATGGCTTCATAGTTGGACCGTACCACTTCCATCAGCTGGGGCAACCTATGAGAGATCCAGAATGAACATGCTTGGGTTCAGATTACTTGTGCTATGTGCATAGTTTTTAAAAAAATACCCCACAATCAACAGCATTGTATTTCAAACATTTGCATCACATCCTTGTCCCACAGAGATAGCATACAAGATGTTATTATATTATTGCAACCAAAACTATGACGTGGTTTAGGGGCAAGAGTTGGGAGCCCAGTTGGCATCTTGGTTCAGCAGACCTTTGAACCAAAGTCGCCTAGATTTAAGTCCAACATGCCATCCACTAACCCACAATGGCTCCATGATATAAGCTTCAAAGAAACACAATAAGAATCTGAATGAAATGTGCCCTATTACTGCCAGATAAATTTGGAGATAAAAAGTGAGGTGACCTAGTCTAGTGCCTGGCATTAGAGAATGGATCTGCTGTAGTTGGGCAAGAATAGAAAAGAATGGCCTGTCCTTCAGCCCAAGACATCTAGGAGAGTGGACTACAAGTGCTTCAGAGATGGGGGGTATATTGCTTTTCAAAACCTTTGATCTGTCACTTATTAATACACCCTCAGTGTAATCATCACCATCTTCCAGAATGAAGATTTGAAGGTGTCACACTAGGGCGTGCTTCCACAAAACCATGCCTAATACTGCTAATATATGCCTAATATATGTTCACCAAGTTTCTGATGTAGAAGAGCATTCAAATCTCCCCTGACTATTGTTGCTAGAGTGGCAACAGTCTTAAAAGACTTATCACATGGTACTTCTAAATATGTAGTATGATTCTTAATTGGAAGTAAATGTGCAATGGCCCATAATAAATCAAAGTTGTGCCTGGATTAAATAGAAAACTAAACAATGGTTAAAGCAAGCTTGTATTTTGTAGATTACACTCTACATAGTTCGTTAAAAATGGAGATTCAGGACTGGGTGGGGGATGGCACTCTGAAGCACAGTAGATATTACACAGTGATCCCACAAGGTAAAAGGAGTGGACAGAAATGGCAGAGCCTCACATCATCATCATTGCCAAACTTGCACTAACAGGAAACATTCCTTCACTGGCACTCAACACTCTTAACATTACCCTTCTGGTGCATTCCCTCTAGAGTGAGCATTAATTCTCATCAAAGTTTCAATGGTGTGAAACAGATCTGCTTCTGTTATGTGAGCAACACTTCTTTCATCCACCAAGAGGATTTTCACCAGCTGCATTGCAAATGCCACTGCCATGTAGTTCAAACCATTCTCCATTGACTGTCAAGAAAAAGAAGGCAAGAATGTGAACACTTTTCCTTCTAAAGCATAAGCAGAGATTTAATAACTAACTTGGTGGCAGTATCTCACCTGAGCCAGGTGGAGGTCATACTGTTGCATGTTAACTAGGTGGTTACGGATCAGTAGCTCCACTGCTTCTACATTGTATTTATATTCATCTCGACATTCTATCAGGCACCTGGAAAAATTAATGTTTTCTTGTGTTAACTTTGTTTTCTCCTCAATCTCAAGTTCCAAAACACACAGAGAGGTAGCTTCCTCTCCAATTATTCCACACATTCATGTCAGAAACACCAGGTCACTGTAACTGCCCCATGTAGGGATCTGAGTTGGGGCCCTAGCACGGCTCATGTCCCCTGCACCTGCCACAGTTTAATGAAACTTCCACTGCATGAATGGAAGTTGATCTCTGAATGAAGGTAGCAGGTGCAGGCACTCCAATTCAAATAGAAGCTGCAATGGGGGGGGGGGCACAAATATTTTAAGCCCCACCACACCAGACTCTCAATCCAGACCAGGGGTCAGTTTTGTTTAAGTTGCAAGAATGGTATTTAGTTTGCCTCACCCAACTTAATTCTTACACCAATATCCTATTTCAGGAGAAAGACCCAAACCCTTGACTACTGAATCCATAAGGCACTTATCATGCAACTCATTATGTAACTTAGTGGGATACAGGGCAGTAACTTACTAGGTGAAATCCTTATGTTGGCCAAAATCAGAATATATTTAAAAAATCGTATTTAAATGGAGCTTCTACAGCCTTCAAAGCTTTATTCTTTCATCACTGACCTTGTAATCTGCTTGTTGCACCACGGAGACCCATAAGCACGGCCATCCTGCAGTGCTTTTAAAACAAGCAAGTGACATTCCCGGTAGCGGAGGAGGAGGTCAGCATCTGCACCACTGGTGGCATCTAACAAACCTTCAACTGCCTGTAGGAAGAGTAGCAAACACGTAAATGCAACATCTTACTGAGTCATTTGGAGAGGAATTGAACTGTTTTGCTCTCGGGAGACAATGCATTCTGTGGCTTTTGCATAGTATGAATGCAGCCCATTATAATCATCATCACAGTTGCTCCTTGTACTTTTGCCTCCAACAATGCTCACCACCAGCACTCAAGCTTTGGAAGAGTAGCCCACAAGGGAATGCGGCAATTGGGCGGTAAAAGGGCTTCTAATGACAGACATTCCCAAGCAACTGTTTTAAAGCCTCCTACACAACAGCCCAGAAAACACAGAAAAAACCAGCAGATGGCAGGAGGAACCACTATATCCACTATAGAAGGATCCTTCCTCACCACTTGGAAGGCAGCTTTTCTTAAACAGTATGTATTTTCCCAGAATAATCTGTATTCAATCCTGACTGTTCTGATTCTGTGCTCAGTTCAAGTAGTTTAATGTTGTAACTGTGTGCATGTTTCTAGAGTAAAAAGCCTTGAATAAAGTGAGCCTCTCTCCATGGCCCAGGAGTCACAGATATATAATGAAGCAAGTTCATACACAAACCTTCTGTAGCAGTCCAAGGGCTGCAATAGCATCACGAGAATTACGAGCCACAACAACAGCCTCCAAGAGGCTTCGTAAGGCTTGAGTCTGTGGATTCATAGACAGGGTGTGAGGAATGGACTGAAGGTGCTGCTCCAGTTCTGCCATACATTTATCATAGATCTGTGCTACATCATCTGTTGCCCAGGCTTGCTGATTTAAAAGAAATCAAGAATACTTTATTAGTTAAATGAATGCTAATGAATGAGAATTCTGACCATTTATCATGACAGATTTCTTAATAACTTTTTCATTCCATTACTGCTTTCACCAGCAATATTGGCTGGTACTTTTTACACTTAACATTTAGCTAAAACAGCAAACCATCTGCAGATTTTATTGTGAACAGTTTATAATGAAACAAAGTATTAAGTGTTTGATAAATCGTCATGGATTAAAAGGGGGGGGGGGTAATCAGTGAACTGGTTTACGTAATTAGCTCCCACAGAGTTCATAATCTAAATTTCTTTGTGTGGCATTTCATTCTGACTTTCAAATAATACTATTAGACTATATAGCTTTGAAGAGAAGCACAAACAATAAGCAACCTCACTATTTTCTGGAAGCCTCCCAATAACTTGTAAAATAAATGGTCACAGTGTAGTTTACTTTAACCTCAGAATCACTTCAACCATCTCAACTGGATTTCTACCTTCATAGGCTGAGCTAGGATTCCTGTGGGTTGGGTTGAGTCATTGGTTGGTAAGAAACCAGGAACATTGCGTGCAAATTCTTCATAAACAGCTAGCTGCTTTGGGTCCACTCCACCAACCTTAAAAGAAAGTAGGAAAATTTGGATAAGTAGAAGATTCCAACAAGGCCTCCCCACTGATATTGTGGCATTGATCATAATTTTAATTCTCTTAATTTCGCACCTTCAACCTGATCTGTTCTGGCATCCGTTCAGCCTGATAAGTCAATACTACAGGATCACAGTACCTACGACCCTCTTGCCTGGCATGTTTTCTGAGCTCAAATTCCTGGGGGAAAAGAAGAAAAAAAGATGAATGACTTGGTAATGACATGATTTAACTTTTAACTGAAACTCTGCAATATACTTACAGTGGCCAGCCTCTTGTCCATTTCTGGGCCTGCTTTTTCTACAGCTGTCTTCTGAATGAAACAGCATGCCAACTCACAGTTATCTTGGGCTAACTGTGCTGCTGCCTGCTCCATCATCTCCCTCTGCTGTGGTGAGGCTGCCTATTTTAAAAAAGCAAGCCATTAAAAAAGGACTATGCCCAAAATGAGCAAATACTCATAAAGTCAGTTACAGATGTTCATAAATATGGCATCGCTTTGTATGGAGTTAGCATAAAGTAAACCATCAAGCAAATTACATGCTTCATTCAAAATCTACATATAAACAAAAGGGAAAAAATCTGCCAAATAATTAGCATGTGCCCTACATTACATACTTCTACTGCAATTCTATTTATGTGCTTTTTTCCGAAATAAGTTCCAGACATAGGACTGAACTCACTTATCAATAGGTGCCCTCTATATGCAGTAATGGGATATTTTCCCTCATTAGTATACACAAATGCAAAAACCAATGTACTGGAACTAATGGCTTTACTAAACCACAGCAAAAGATCTTTACTAAAAGATCCTTCAGTAACAGGCTGCCCTTATTTCTTCTTGTTTCTTCTAGAAATCAGGAAAAATTATCTTGATTAATGATGTCTGACAAATCAACAGAATTCTTATCTGCTAATGGCAAGACTCTCATAAAGCCATTACTCATACCATTCCTTAGTGCTGCAAGGTTTTATTCAGCCTCAATATCAAAACAGGCATTCTCATGCCTGTTATAATGCCAAGAAAACTGAACACAAGAAGATTCACTCCACGAAGAACTAGCGCAGTTACAGCTGCAAGGCTGTGTGTGTTCGTTGTAAACTTCACTTGCTTCCATAGCCTTTATTTGCAAGTTGTTGCTGCATCAACCATGGGCCACAGAGCAAGTGTTCAGAAAGTCAAGCAGAATTGTTTCACAGATGAACTAAAGCAAATGCTCAAGTCTACTTACTGGCCAAAAGTCTAAACTACAGTTTAACAAAATGTGAATGAGCCTGCTAGCCATGCCCTTGTCCCATCACTCCTCCCTTCCTCTTGCATGGCTGAAAAGAAGTGCAAAAGTTTTCCCTTCCTTTTTTAGTTGATCACAGGTTCCTGTTTCATCTGAACCTGGAATTGTGGTTTAACACTAACGATGCTTAGTTTAATAACAAGCCAGCTGCAAAAACAATATCCACTGACAATATCCCTATCCACTGTTATTTTATTGAATAATGGATTCCCCCCCCCCCCGATAAAATACAGCAGAAGTTCTCCACAACACATCACTGGAAAAGCAATGGTAAAGAACAACAAAGAAGACAACTTGAGACTGGATTTAACAATGGGTTATTAATTTCAATCAATGGAAAATGGTAACGGATGAGACATGGTCTTCAGAAATCTTCAACGCACAATTCATAGCTCAGGATGCAAACAACAGCTGCTGAGGGGAGGCAATAATTATCAGGCCTGCAGAAGGTGCGAATCCTTTCCTTCCCAGCTGACAAAAAAATTCTCTTTTAATCCTATTTGCATTTTTAAAAACATGTAGGTTAAATGCAGACACATCTCACTTCAAATCTAGTTCGGTCCGCATTCTCATCACCTTTCTATACTATGGAATCTGAGCAGGGCATTAAGATACATCATGAAACTAACTCCTACCTGCAGAGAAACAGAGTACTGCCAAATCTTGCTAGAATGCAATGCCACAAAACATGGGTTTAACTTATTCTGCTTCAAAAAAAAAAGTCTCTTATAAACTGCAAACATACCCGCAATGCAGTGGCAAAGCTGTTCTTCAGGTTGGTAGCTATGCTCATCAACAAAGGCTCCCTACAGGTGATCATAGCCATACCAGCAGTCAAATTCCTCATCATGTGATGTGCCGCTACACGCATGCGTGACTCTTCTGAATCTAGTGCAAAATCCTTCCTCACTATCTGCTCACACGTAGTCATGGCAATTTTAATGGACCGATCCACCACAGGATGTACAAGTTCTTGGACTGCACGCTCTATGGCTTGGCGCACACACTGCTTCAACTGTGGATGGGCCTGGAACAATGGAATCTGAGAAGGCAAAACAACCAAGAGTCAATGTCAACTTTTTATACACCATTGAAAGAAAGCATAAAATTATCCCTTCCAACCTAAAGGTGGAAGTCTTCTCAAAGTGACCAGGTCTAAAAGCTTACCGTTGGATTGAGTGTAATGTGTGGAGCTAGCCCTCCCAGGGAGTAAACATTGATGTCATGGTAACTGTACTGTGGTTGTGGGGGAACAGTAGCTGTGCAAGTGGTGCTGGTAGCTGGTGTTGTAGAAGCAGCTGAGAAAATACAAGAGCAAAAAGGAGAAAAGTTTTCAAGTATATCCTAACATAGATTCAATACTACAAACTTGTTTTATAGGAAACAAAAGAATTTTGGCAACCAATATGACAGTGTTTGCTCAGGTCTAAAGTCATGCTGATAAGTCCGACAACGCTATTATCTTTGATATCAGAGATGTCACTTGAAAAGCAATCTGGAATTAGGTGAACTGCTCAGGTAGAATGAGTACTAGAATTTACTGTAGTATTCCTATTACCAGGAGGTGGGAGGGTATCTTGTGAAAGGTTACTCTACCCAGGACTAAACTGAATTCCCTGTCTTCAAGTTTGCTAAAACAGTTGTAGTGTTAATAATATTAAGAGTAAGAGAGAACAGATAATAGAAAGAAGATTCCTTACTAATTGACCTGTGAGGTGCAGGCTATATTTGTATGATACAAGAATGACTGTATGAATCATAATTGACACTTACTAGTGGTCGTAATTGGTGGAAGCTCTTCTGGTTGTTTTACATCTTTCTTTGGAGCAGACAGCTGTTCATCCAAACTTTTCAATCGATCTTTGTCTTTTAGGAGGTTCCCAGGTTTCAGTTCACTGATGTCAAGGGCAAGGTTCTTGCAGAGCACTTCAATTTCAAACTTCAGATTCAGCTGCACAATATTTAATGATTTCAGGTTTAATAATGTAATTATTAGTTATGCATACCTGCTATATAAATCTTAAGAAGTTCTGAAGAGCTACATGCTTCAAGGCAAATATTTTGAATGAGGTGAAAACCATTGGAACATGTGTAATTTTCTGGAAAAAGTCTATTCTCATTAAACTGGCTACAGCTCACTAGCTAAGCTCAAATCTTCAAACAGATGCATTGTAACAAGTTGTTCAAAAACAAAGCAATGCGGAGGAGCTCAAAGCAGAAAACTGAAACTTACTTTTAAATCATGTTCCTGGTGCAGCTCTGCTAGTACATTCATAATAGCCATGGTCCAAGGATTTGGAGGCCGGAAAACCTACAAAAAGAGTGGAATGATAAAGTTAACAGTCCTGTTTCAAAAAGGAGGCTAGAACATCATCTAAATGGTGTTAGCAAAACAATGGAAACACGAGGCTGTAAACTTTAAGCCAAGGAGGAGAACCCAGTGGCCTCCAGATGCCGATGGCTGCCAGCTATCATCAACACTAACCACAGGGTCCCACCTCTGCTTTGAACTAACACACATGACACAAAATATATACAAGATTCTGCAAGTGTCATCACCTCTGTCCACCTACTTCCCTGCCCACGCTTGCCAGTCAAGGAGTAGCAAAAACCAAAACCCCTGTCCCCAGTACTAAACTAAGATTCATCTGAAAGTCCAGTTGTATTCTCTCTGTTCAACGTGAGGAGCACTGTCCTGTGCTTTGGCTTAGGCTGCCAAGGGTCTTGGACCAATCCCATCTACTTGTTTGTCACAGGACACTGTACAGCATACTTACCACACTTCTCACACTGGATTCCAAAACTTTGGCAACAAATGGCACGACATACAGAAGTTCTTGCTGTCCCTTAACATAAGCCTCCAGCAGTAAGGATTTCACATCCAAGTCCTAAAATAAAAGGAGTATAAATTAAACCCAGCAATGGGCAGTCTCACACCCACAAATCAGATTCCTTTCTTTTGTAAATTTTCTACATAGCTTTCCCCCCTAATTATAAAAAGGCACCAAAAACTGAGCTGATTTAAGCATGCACTAAAGTTTCTAGCCTTAAAGCCAGTTTATGTTTTTCTCCTCCACCCAGTCTCACCGTGTGCAAGATGGGTTTGTTTTTAGCCAGTGTGATCATCCCCAGCCAGTGACCCAGGTTCTTCAGCAAGGACCGGTCCGAAAAGTTGGCAGCAGCTTTATCTGATGTGAGTAGCACCTGAAGGATTTTTCCCCCAGAGAGATGAAATCTTAGTTAACAGGAAACCATGGTAAATCCATGAAAATGCATTAACCATCTTCTTGTAGAATTAGACTAATGTTATTTCAAAAAACAAACAACAAATTTTATTGGTCAACCAAATATAGCCTATAGCTATAAAGCAGAAAAAGAAAAGGAAAGAAGTAAATAAACAATCTCAGAAATATATTAAAACATATATGTGATAAAATGCTTATAATATAGCCTGTATATGTCATTATTAAACTAGTTTATAGACTGCTTCAAGGCATAAAGTCATAGAAAGCAGTACACAACGTAAAAACAGAATAAAACACAACATGAGCTCTAAAAGCAGAAAAATCAATTTAACAAACTGAAAACAGCAAAATGATGTGGAGTACTTTCCTCTCTGTGATCTTGCTCAGGAGATCACTTCTCCTAGAAAAGCAGACTACTTATTTGGGAGTTAATTGTTTGGGTCCCTGAAGGAGAACAGGAAACAATGCTCTGGGGCCCATCTGTAGCACAGAAACAGCAATCAAGGTAGTCCACCAACACATTACTTTGATGATCAAGTTCAATTAATTTTCAAAATAGCAGCATCTGGCTCTGTTCATTGTTTTATTGCAGCAGCAGCAGCATCATAATCTTATGAAGGTGGTGGTATACATGGGAGAAAGTATTTTTTATTTTTGCTTTTGCAGTGCCTCTGTGCCCTGAAAGCAAATATTTTTCAGTTAACATTCATGTCACAAAAAAGAGCAACTGGGAACACTCACCTTGATATTTCTGTAGGTTTCGTTGAGAACCATTTTGTTGAATTCTGGATTCTTAAGTGTGTCAAGGAAGTTTGAATAAAGGCTGTGGAAGTTTGGCTCAATACTAACTCTCTTCATCACAAGGTACTGTGAAACCCAAGGCATGAACTCCTCTTTCACTGTTTCTTTCAGTTCCTCAACCTGGCTCCATAAACATGTGTTAAAGGGAAATGGATCAATGAAACATAATGTTCATGACACTCACAGGCATTCGTTCCAGTGAAAATATTCAATTACCAAGACTTGCAACCTAACTAGTACCACACCACTAACTTATTTGCTTACTTCAATTAACCATTTATTTCCTGCTGTAAAGCCATTTATTTCTTCCTCTCCTGCTAACACATCATGAACAATGGTATGTGGACTCTGAGCTAGAAATATAAGCCAAGAAAATCAGAATTCAGAGATCTCTAGAAATCATGCAAATAAAATAGATTTGCATAATACGTCTCTTGATAAATAATAATAATTATTTTATTATTTATATCCCACCCATCTGGCTGGGTTTCCCCAGCTACTCTGAGTGGCTTACAGCATATATTAAAACATTGTAAGGAGTGCCAAAGCGTTATTTTGCTAGGCTTCTTCTACGGTTTGGAAGCCATAAATGAAAAAAAACTTACACCAAGTAAAAAATGATTAAGGTAAGCAGAGTCTGGCACCCAACATTACTTTTTATGTTCAATTAGGAATATGGAGAGCCAATTATGCAATACAGAGACCTGATAGAATAAATGTGTACGCAATGCCTCTTTTCCGTTAAGTAGTATCAGTTGCAGATGATAAAATGACCCTGAAGAAATTTGGCAGCAGATAAGGAGTTTTTGACCTTTTGGTACACAAATCTGATCACATTTTCCCATTATATGAGCAGCTAAAGGACTACCAAAGGCACAAAAGACTATCCCAAAATTATTTTAGATTTTACTTATTATATGTTAATTCGTTATATTTATTTGATGTTTACAATTCTAAAATTTTGGAAGGCTGCTAAATAAAAGAACCTTTGGCATGCATACATAGGCATAATTCTAGTTAGTACTCTACATGTATAAGAATCACTCAAGGAACATAAATTATCAGGACTAAAATGTTGTGTGACACTTGCCTTCTGAGTCATGTTGGATTGCGACAGGTTGTTGAAGATAAAAGCAATTTTTTCCTGCACGTTTTCAGGAGGTTCAACAATTCTCTCTGTTTGATCTGTGGCTACTAACAGGGTGTCAATGTTGGTTGTATTAATAGAAGGCTGCAGAACAAGAAAAATGATTTGAGGAAGTGAGTTGATTCAGTTAATGATACAACAGACCATCATGGACTTATGCTATAGCATAAACAATATTTCACAATTCAGTTACAAAAGGGAGACAACAGTTATACATGCAAAAAGGAGTGTACATTTATTTTATGTGTTAGTGAATGATAGGAGTTAACTTAAGCTTGGGAATCTATAAGACACGAGGAGTAAGATTTTTGCTCACATGGGCAACTGAATAGTGAAAGGAAAAAATGACTTCATTAAACGAAGTGGAAATTCATGGTACAAGAAACAACAGCCAGAAACGGAAACCCAGCAGGATTCCTTAGTTGAAACCGGCCCACTGAAAACAGTTTGGAAGAACTAAGAGTGAGAATAGAAAGCAGGAGAAGCAGCTAATGCCAACACAGGGAAGGAAACAACTGCTTGATATTTAATAGCAAAACGACAGAAAAAACAAAAATGGCCAGGTAATTATCCAGACTTGGCATACAACTAATCCTTTTTATTAGAGTATAACTGTGGTTAAAGTATCAGAGGTTTTGCATGTGATATGTGTATGCTATGAACATTAGATGGGGTTTATCTTCCTTGTTTTACTCCTAAGAACTGATGCATGCGTAATCTCATTCTACTTCCTCCTGTAAAATGGCTCATGTACTTACTGGCACATCCTTCTTGAAGCTGACTCGACCCACTGGAGTGATTGTAGTCTTTGCCACAGTAGTAGTGGTAGTAGAGGTGGTGACTATAGTGCTAACTTGACCAGCAAGAGGAGTTTTTGCCGGAACTTGAGCCTGGGCCTGGGCCTGGGCAAGTGCAATACTTCCAGGGGTGGTGATTGACCCCTGCATCTTCACAGGAGGATCTCTAGACTGCTGTCCATATTCAATGTACTATAAGAGACAAGAAGTATATATCTCTTAAAAATCACATTCAACCACAGGTATGTAACAAATCTTACAACTGCCTTCTAAAACTACTCCCCAAACTCTTGGCCTTGAAGTTTGTGGCACAAATGAAACTCCATAAATGGCCTGAAATCAGCAACAAAAGACATTTTACGTATTTTAGAAGTTTCCTTTTTGTCTTGGATCAATTAGCAATTCCAATGTTAACCCTGAATTTTCCACTCCATCCTCTTTCTTCCATTCTGTAGGAGCAGAAGTAGCAGGAACTAGATCCAAGATGTGCCCTGCTTCTGCAAGGGAGGGTAAGCCTTCCTTGCAGACTTCAATGAGAGCAAAAAGTAGTAAACAGTGAAGTAATCTAGGGGTAGAAATATTCCAAATCCTACAGTCTAGATAAGGACAACAAATTTCCTGCAACCACTGATGAAGCCCATTTCCACAGATGACACATGATGTTACAACTAAGAGACTAATGCTGTCTTTTCTGAAGCAAAGGTGTAAGAACTACAATTGGTAAGACTTTCAGTGTTATTAATCACATTTAAATATTCAATACTGCATATAAAATATAGAAATCCCCACTGATTGGTGTGTTACTAACGTAGAGATCCTAAACCAACATTGCTTTTAGTGTTTGGACTACAGCCTTTGGATCAGACCTTCAGAATCCTAATTCCACTGTCCCTGGTTTTGTTTGCTTTCAGAAGGTCTGGGCAGACAGACTGCTGTGCCTAGCGGTATGGATTTATTTGCTAGGAAAGACCATGCACAACCCAACCATATAAGAAGCTGCTTGGCAAGGATTAAAGTAATTGTCAAATGAACACTTCCAGTGGCAAAGGGCTACAGGTCTCCTTGAAAGGAGGTTTACAGAAAAGCGGACATGCATTAAGATTAACCTGTTTCTCTCCTCTCAGATGCATGGGCTACTCACACTCAAGTTTTCCAGATCCTTTTGTACCTTCTACTGAATGGACCCTGAAGCATGAAACTAATGGAACGTTGAGGTTTTTCAATATGCAAATACACCTAACTCAATTCAGATGTCCTCCCCCACCCCTCACTGTCCATGCCTTTAACACTCACCTCCTGCAGGTGATGAGGGAACTGTATAAAGTGACTAATAGAAGCCAAGTGCTGACAATACTGGGGATAGTCCTTCAATCTGTCAACAGTAAAACTATCCATTAGTAGGAGAAAACAAATGGCCTGATCAATACATTAATGGTTAAATCTTTGGCTTAACTGATATTGGATCTGCAGTAAAGATTTCTGGTTCTACCAGATGCAAGCTAGTTAGCAAAAGTATGAATGCTATTGATGTAGCCAGTGATTCCAACTATATGCTGCCAAGGCATAAGCACAAGAAGAGCCTGCTGAATTAGGACAAAGGCCCATCTAGTCAAGAACTCTTGTTTTCATAGTGACCATCTAGATGCCCATGGGAAGCCCACAAGCAGTACCTGAGCACAACAGCACTCACTCCACATGCAGTTCCCAGCAACTTGTATTCAGAGGCACACTGTCTCCAAAAATGGAGGCAGAACATAGCCATTGTGGTACCTAGGAGCTATTGGTGGCGTTCTCCTCCAAGAATACTGCATATTGCAAAGGGGCCAACCTACCAAACAGTAAGACTTAGATCCACATTTATGGGCCACCCCTACAGATTGGGTTTTTAGAAAAGGGTAGCTAATAGCACAATCAATTTGTCAATATAGCTCTCATAGTTCCCAATAACATCTTTGGAAGAACCACAGCAGTCTTCTCAAGTGACATATGGCAGACATATGCCTCTTTACTAAATACACAGTTTGTTGTTGCTCCCTTCTAACCCCCTCTAGAACTCCCTACCCTGTTGGCCCTCTTTCTTCTGCAGCTCTCCCTGCAACATTCTAAATGCAGAAACAGTTTTTAATGCAGAACATTCTGCAATTTAAGGCTAATATAGGTACAGAATCCAATTTGCTAAATTCAGCCATAAAAATGTTTTGATAACTAAATAAGTCAAGAAATCTCAGTCTTGAAGGCTAACTTCAATTTCAGAACTATATGTTTGTTAGAACACCTGTCTGCTTAGATATACTTTAAAGATAGGAATCCTTATGCTCTCTCATTTTATCAGCTATATAGCTGTAAAACTATGACAGCTCTTTGAATGAAAATTTCTACTGAACAAGAAACCAATTCAAATATACAGCACTGAAAGGAAGAACATTACAGAGCAATAATGGATAAAAATTACAAAGTCTCTCAGTAGGGATATTAAATAAAACCCAAGTTGCACTGATGTTCCAAAGATGTACTAACGTTCTGCGAATCTAAAGCTTTCATTAAAAACTTGTAGCAGTTATGGTTTCAAGAAATTATCCTGAACATGACAAGTTTTCCCACAGGGGTATGAAGCTATGTATCTTGCTCCAAAGATGAAGGAGATAAGGAACAATATGCAAACTGTCTGAAAAAGATAGAAGGGTACAGAATCACAGAGTGCTTGCCACAGGATTCACAGGGGTGGCATGAAGGAGTACACAGAGGTAGTGTGAAAGGAAGAGGAGAGGAAACTGACTACTGGGATGTGGAATGGTCACACTGCTGTGGGGAGAGGAGAAATGGACTCAGACTGGTTTCTACTGTGCAACAAAGAAGTAGCTACTTACCAGCACTTTTGACATGTTGGCATCTGGTAAGTGAGGCCCCCACTAGTTGTTTCTAGAGGGCCATGAATACTGCCTTGCAAAATGGATGAAAGTTAAGCTTTCCATTGTAACGAATCTTGGGAGAGTGACCTTGCATGACCCAGATGTATAAAGTACAATCCAGTCAAAGTTATTTCAGTGGGAAAGAGGCTCCTCCCATTTATACCAATGAGACAAAAATGGGCTTGACTTTAGCTGGATTGCTCCTAGTCTTTGTAAGTCTACAAGGCAGCTTCACTTCCAGTAACACTGATTTGCTTTCTCCTTTTTCCCCCAATAGCAATATTAATATATATGCCACCTGATACTTTCAAAGCCATTTTAAGGCAATTTCTATTCAGATTCAGACTATAAGTAATTTACTTCCTTTTCATTTATTTTAAAATCTGCATTTCCTTTATTAGCCGAAGGTTCTATTTAATTTATGCCTCTACTGTGAGACACGTTCAATAACTGCAATATACTGTCAACCTTGTATTGGAAAGCTAAATATATTGAAGTAGGCATATAGTTATGAGATTCCCCCATGCATTTTGGAAATATTATAAAAACACACTCACCTATTTTTAAATCTATCTAGTGCAGCAATACCAAAATAGTACATTTTGGATGTAAAAGGCTTTCGTAAGGCTTCAAGAACATAGCGCAAGGCCAGGCCCAGCGCCATATATGTAACCAGTCCTTTCTCTATTATCCCACCAAAGAGGCAGGCTGTTATGTGCAGCTCTTTATCGGGGTACTGGGGGAAAAACCGATATTCCTCAAACAAGTTCCTCAGCATACAGTTAAATACTTCGCGTTCTCGTTTAATGTTGGAGTCCTTAAACCTCTGTAGCATTTCTAACACCTGTAAAGAAATCAGAATGTTATGAAGAGACTCAATTTATTATGCTTAGCCCCTGGAGTACCTACACAAAGTAAAGTTCGCCGAGAAAACGAGTAAAAATTTTGCTAGGGAAAATCTCACATGTATTATTTATTTCTATTCTGCTTACTTGCCAAAAGGGTTTCTCCAGTTAACATGCTTGAATCAGAACACTAAGAACAAATAATACTTGCTACATGCACCTGGCCTCATTCACTGAAGTTCATGTCATTATGCTGGGTTTTGCACGTTTATATTCTGATGATTGTAACACCGTAATTGCAAAACATTAAATAGTGTGTCCTAATATTGCCTAAAATGTGTTCAGAAACGCATTCTAAAAAGGGGAGACTCTAATTTGATCCAATTTAGTGTGCTGGGTCACCCAGACATTTAAGGCTCAACAACTGCAGCTTTCTTTGCTAAGTAGCACTTTGTTGATTTAGGAACAACCCCCTCCCCTCAGGAGAAGTGTTCACCCAACAGAGGCACAAATCAAATTAAAGTGAAGTATAACTTTTCCCCACTGTGACATATAACAAGCAGACAAAACTTTCAGAATAGTTATCTTTCCACTGGACCCAACTTAAAACATCCAATTTCACTTGCACAAAAGTTGTCTGCAACTGTATGGACATACATTTTGGAATTTTACAATTTAAATTTCCCTTAAACTGCAACCAAACAAAAAGCAATGTTGCAAGTACCTACTTTCTCAAATTTTCCATAAGACTGAAAAGAAAGTCTACAGCAAGGAAGAAGGGCAAGTTGAGAGAGATGCCATTACTACCCACAGCTCACCTCGTCTACAGACATAGTTGGATGTGGTGGGTGATTATAAATACGCTGAAAATAGCTGTTGGCTTCATCATCAATCTCTTTGCTAAAGTGCTGATTTGCCTCTGGCCATACCTGAGATAAGTCAGCTGTTGAAAAAAGTAGATACTAATTAAATAAATACACAAAATGGAGGGGAAATGTATTAATTTCATAATCACAGATACAATGCCAAGGGAACAGAAGCAGTTTGGAATATTTCAGTAGATTTCATGATGATGCAGTCTCACTCATATTATGAGCTCAAAGAGGTTGCTTTCCTGTCACTGTAGTTCTTTGAGCGGTCCTCCGTTCAGTTACATATATGGATTTGTGTGCCTCTGCAAACCAAACTTGTAGAGATAAGACACGGAAAGTTTTTTGGCAAGATGCCCTGTCTCAGCTACCAAGGTGCTTGCCAGCAGGAGGTAGCTGCCCAAAAGAGACCAAAGAAGAGCAACACCAGCAGAGGGAGAAAGAAGTGTGTGATTGCACACATGACCACTCAAAGAGCTACAATTACAGATAAGCAACCCATCTTTCTTCTTCATGATCAGTGTGTGGTCCCACATATGGAGACTAGCAAGCTGTCTTACCTCAGGGTGGGAAAGGTACTGTCAGGAAAACAATATGTTAAGTACAGTCCTTTCAATGACAGCAGCCACTCAAACTTGCACATCAAAGGGGTAACCATTTCACAGAAAGCAAGGTTGCAAGGCTATGAATGTAGTTACCTCCCATGTCAAATGTGAACAGATTACTGACAGGGACAGCAAGCAAGCTACTTTATAGAAAATCTGATAGTCATGCAGACCTAGTAAGAAAGTTGTTGAGTTGGGATTTGGGTACAATATAAAAAGAACTTAAGTTCCAGTTAAGATGAAACACCAAGACCACCTTCAGCGGGCGGGACAGATCAGATCAAGCTGTATCACAACAAAGGATCAAGTGCACATAATCTTGATCAGTGCAATTGGAGTTGGAGGAAGAACTTTGGGCGGGGGGGGGGGGAGTATTGGCAAGAGCAAGACAGGAAACATAGTAAGTTGGGGACAGCCACCCCAATAAGGAAAGAAAGAAGTTCCACAATGGGAGACTGCTGCATTGCAGAGGGGGTTATTGCCATGAATTCATGACAACTTGGGCAACAGTCAACAGCATGTTGTTCACTCAGGAACATTTCCTCCATCTATAGACAGAAGATTAAACCCATCTTCCCAGCATTTCTTGAAGAATGCTCGCTGTGCTGTAGGTGTGAGAGGAGAAGAAACTGAAACAACTAAAAAGAGGATACACTAGGAGAGAAGAAGAAAATAAAGCTGAAGCTTGGCAAAGCAAGGAAAAATAGGGCCAAGTTCTGGTATAAATGGGAGGAAGCAAGCTCCAAAAGCTGCTGCAGCAGTCAAGAAGGCACTGAGCAGGAAAGAACGAGGTCTGCATCACCAAAATGTGGCACAGCTCTAAAGGGTTCTGAATGGTGTTTAGCTCAGGCATGTAACACATATGTGGGACTGCATATAGACCAAGAATTTTAGTTGGAAAGGGCTGGTTTAGTTATGAGAACATTATTCTGGAAGCCAGGAAAGCAAATCTGAATGACTGCAGAATTAAAGTATCATTCATCCCTAGATTAGCATATTGGGCAGGATGCAACAAGCACTCACAGCATGCTGAACATTAATGTGCAGGTACACTTTCAAACTTCTTCAGGCAAAGCAAGAGATTAGAGATCATCTCTGTTCCACAGGCTCACATTAAGGTGTTTGCAGGTAGCTATGATTATCAAAACATAATGGCCTTGCAAACTATAGATATACATTCTCGCTACTTAAGTCTTCCCTACCCAGAAGAGTCCTTTTATCTATTCCTGACACCAAACACCAAGCATTCCACATTCAACTGGCCACCTAACCCCTTGTTGACCCTCTAAAACCCACCACCCTAATACCAATGCTAGCATATTTCTACACCTTTCACCTATTTTCTGGCCGTTGCCTCAGTTTGGTTTACTGGGAAATATTCAGCAGCAAGATTTGAAAGATGCTGCCTATTGCATGTGTCATCTTCATGATTCAAAGTAGTTTCCCAACCCCCACAACCCAGACATCCATAAGCTGAAAAAAATCACCAAAGGACACGAAAGGTACACTTTGAGTGAACGAGGGTTAACAGACAAATACAAGTAGCATAGATTCAATGAGCTGGCCAAAATCAATTTCTGGGCAAGATTGCAACGTCACTAAAAAGTGGCAGGGACTATGTACACAATGCCACTTTCCCATCAAACTGAGGGACATTTTCCTAGTCTAATATCACAAGATTGGTCTTGAGGACTATTGTGAATAATTCTATGAAGTACTCACATGAAAGCTGTTCGTTCATGAAGCCTGATAAACCACTTGATCTGTGTTGGTTTAAACCTTAAATTACTTGGAACCTACAACTGTATAAGGTTAAGCTTTTGGCATCAGTAGCTGGGAGCACGATTAGCATGGTAAAGCCAAGCAGGTTTTAATTTAGTCACCACAAGAATGGGAAACTGCCTGGAAGCCCAACATAAGCTGCTCCAAGATTCCTGGGAGAAAGGCTAGATATTGAGGAGGGCAAAGAAGGCTCCTTAGAGACCGTTGCCAGCCCCCACCCTAGAGGGAAAACTCACATTTACCGCACATCCACAGTCACACTTCACAATCAGACAACATTACCACTTACAAGGTTTCATCTTACTCTGCTGGAATGTAGGCTGGTTCAGTCCTGATGTACTCAGTTTTCTTGGCACAAATGGGTCATTATTCACTGCAGGGAGGCCAAGGGCCCCAGTTCCTATGCCCAGACTACCTGTTGTAAGACCACCTACTGAGAAAAATAAAATTATCATTTCAGTTATGTTTACAAATGCTGGCAGACATTATAATTTGTTTGCTGTTCCCACCATGAATAGTATCAACATGGTACTTCCATTCGGCCCACTGAAATTAATTCACAGAACTAATATCATTCCACTGGTTTCAATGACTCAGTATACTAAGTTGGATACAATTTGAAGTGCTTGCCCCAGCCAGAATGATAGGAAAAGCAACCACATTCCTCCCATGAGTACCAGCCCCTTTACACAAAAGTACCTGGAAGCTGTGAAGAGAGTCCACTAATCCCACTGAAAGGTGTATTCTGGTTTTGTGTGGAAAGTGGTGGAAATGCTTTTGCTGGTGACTGTGGAGTACTAAAAGCAGAACTCAAGTTTGGAGGAAAACCTGGCATACTCTGTGTGTGTGGAACTGCTGAACCACCTAGGCTGAGAGATGCCATCCCAGCAGCAAGTGGATCAATCTGAGGATAAAATCAATATTCAAAAAGAGACAAGGGGTTATTTTCTATATCAATCAAACTTCATTCAGATCAGCCTTGCCAAAATCAGTTAAGACCACACATCAATTCCTTACACTTTGGGTCTACTCTTACAGACCCGTTAGGCATCCTCCACCTTCAAAACGCATGCAATGCAAGCTATTTCTGTATAACCTTTTAAAACTAAACATAATCTTGTGGTTTTGGGGGTTGGGCTGCAAAGTAATAGTTTGTTCTGGAGCCCAAGCAACCACTTAGCATTAAGAGCTAACTTTTACAAAAAGCTCTGCGAAACTTATAGAAGAAAGCTTAGAATCCTTACAATGCTACTGTCACTGTTTGCTTGTTAGTATCACACAATTTCTTTTTATTAATGAAAAGCTGCTCAATTAATCTTTAGTCTGCAGAATGGTGCCAAATTAAATCTTCAGAAAGTAAATCATGAAAGGCTATTATATCTACCACTGAATATAGTTACTAGAACCAGGTCTTCCTCCCTATTAAACCTGGAAGAAGCAGTGACAGTGTGTGGTGGTGAACAACTAATATGTGCCTTGTTTTTAAAAGAGCAGCTCAGCTGAGAACTGAGGAGCCCCAGTTATAACAAGTCCTTACAATCTAGCACCATTGCTTGACCCAAGAAGCCATGAAAAAGACATGTCAGGTTCAAAGATGGTGCTTAAACTGCAAGGTTTCAATTAATATGTTTGAATTACATTTGATTATGAATAAAAAAATAAGTTTAGAGACATATAAAAAGGCACCTCTTCCCATTATTATGCTACTTTGGTTTCTTTCAGCATCCACATACCTGTACAGGAGAGATAGCATCTAGGCTACTAGCACTTGGTGGACGTCCTTTGGGCATAACTCCAGGTGGTGGCTGCCTGGCTTTGTTCATGACATTGCTGCAGTTGGCTACCATAGTTAGAATAGTTTCTGACAGCTCTTGAGACACACTTCTAATGAGAGAAGAAATGATTTTTACTTGCCAATAAAACCCCCTTTTTATCTAGGTGCATCTTTAGAACTAGGATAGCACTAGCACTGCCTGGAACACAATGTCCCAACTAGACCAGAGGAAAGAGCTCCCCAACCTCCCAAGACCAGAAAAACTATCACCTGGCTTGTTTCAACTGATCAGCCAATAAATATATATTGACCCCTTATTTAACTGAAGGACAAACTTGCCAACCAACTAACAAGGTATTACAAACTCCAGAGACAAGTGAAAAATAGCCCTGCGGGGTTATCTCCAACTCTTCTACATATGCTTTTAAGTACAACCTAAACATACAAAATCCTACTCATTACACAGCACTGCACCTTGGCAAAGGCAAAACCCTCTGTCCAAAGGCTGCATTTGCCAAAGCCCTGATTTTATACTTCCTAATAATGGCCCCAATGCAACTAGTAAACTAGGATTTATTTAGTACTTTTCCAAAATGCTCAAAGCACTTCCCAAACAGACACATTACAAACTTTACACCAACCTTGCCAGATAGGCCAGTGCTACAGAGGATCTGGAGGATGAGAAGGTGGCTGAGAAATGGCAGCTCACAAAGGCCACCTAGTGAGCTCATAGCCAAGTTCCCAGTTTGTAAATTCACCTTCTTAACCACTATTTATGAGACTGTCAGCCTATCCCAAAAGATGTGATCTGCTTACCCAGCACAAGCCTGCAGGCAAGCCAGCATAGTTGCCAGTGTCTCTGGAGGAAGCTGAGCACTTTTGGGCTGGTCTTTCTCTGGGGCAAGGCCACCTAAGATAGAGGGGCACCTTCTCTTTAGGAAAGTCATACAGGCTTGGATGAAAGGCTCCTAGGGAAGGAAAAGTGCCAATTTCAGTGGGATACACACACACTTAACAATAGTTCAAGAATGTTAACAAAATTATGATATAGAAAATACTGGGTATTAGTTCAACATTATCACTCAAGAGTGCATGCTGAAAGCAATTTTTATAAACTGCAGGGAAACATTTTTTTTATAAAAAGAAGTGACTGTTACCACCAAAAAAATAGCAAAAATAATTAAGAAAATCCTGCTTTACCCCATGCTCCCGAATTTTATCTGTGAGCCATTTGTCTAGTTTGAGGTATTCCCGTCGAGAGGCAAGTGCAGCAAGGTCAATAACAAAGGCAAATGGAGTACCATTTAGCAGCATTGACAACGCCTAAAGAAAGAGAGTTAGAAAACTGCTAGTCAAAGTATCAGGCTACGCTTCCCTCAGAATTACCCTACACACATACACCCTCCCCCACCATATCTATATATTATTCAGTTCCCAACATTTTTTTCTGTCACACAGAACATGACAGAGACGGCAGCCAGCAAAGCAGCTTCCAGGGTGGGAATTCCTCCTCCTGGGAGAAGAATATATCGGACACATTGCTTTTCCTTCCAACCTAAGAATTTGAAGTGGGGGGGGGGGGAGGAGGAGATGTGGAAGACCACAGGCAAGGCAAAGCCACTGAGGGTGGGAGGCATCACAGCAAAGTGACTTCTCTCCCTATTTCCTGATCTATAGGTGGCAGGCACCCTGTTGACAGTAATCCTCACCACCCTCATGGCCATTAAAGCTGGGTGGGCTGTGCGCATTATCTGCAAGTGGGACTGCTCACTCTTCCCTCCTTCAGCAGTTACGGCTCTTTCTATGGTTGTGTGGAACAGGCCTAGAAACTGCTTGTGCAAGACTGGAGGAAGACTGGAGAACCAACCCCTACCTCACCACTTGGCAGTTTGGTAAAGCAGCTTTTATGGGTGGTTTGAGCTCCTATTACTGCTGGAAACCCAACATTATCCTGCCCATTAAATTTCAGAGGAATATACACTACACATGACTTATATTCATTTCGATTGCAAGGGCTCTTGTACAAACTCCAAGGAAAAAGAGGTTGCATACCCATGGAGCTTGAGGCAATACACTGATACCTTCTGGTGACAATACACCTTGCTTGAAATAAGCAAGTAATTATGGGCCTTCAGTAGTGCTGAACCAAACTTAACCAAATTGCCACCCTGGGCTCCTTTGGGAGAGTTATAACATGAATGCTGACCCAGTAGTGTCTAGTAAAAGCTATAGAGTTATGATATTCAATGCCACCAAAATCTCGCATACTTTATTTATGAAGAGGAAAGACAAACATACAACAGCAGTGACACTTTGCAAGTTTTTAAGAGTCTCTGGAGTTGCTCTAATGCAAGATCGTAAAAACAAAAAAGAAAATTACAGCTCAGGATCTTAGTAACTCTGCAGATGGAAAAAATTACTTTAGCAAGTCACAAATTTAGCAACACAGCTTCATATTAAGCGAAGAGATGAGTTTCTCTTCCTACACATAACCTCTTCCTGTCCTTAGAATAAACATGTCCTCTGATGTGATACTTATTTTCCTCCACTCCCAAACCCTGCACTACATACAACCCCAACACTAAAGTCAAAGCACTTTCCACAGAATTAAAATATAGAATCAAACTCACCTTCAAGTCTTGGGCCACGTCTAGAATACGTGATAATTTTGCTTGGTCGTACTGTTCCCCTCGCATGTACCATTCTGCCATAGCATGCATGATGAGCTGGCGAATTGAAGGAGACTGGCCCTAAGGAAACATCAACTGAATTTCAGATTACTACATAAATTATCTAACTCTTAAAGAGCAATTAAACCAGCACATGGCAAGTCCCTTGCTGCTCTGGAACACTGAAATCACAGGTTCCAATTCAATGAAAACAAAAGTAGCAGGTGGAAGAGGGTTTCAGCTTATTTCTCTCCCCCCCCCCCAAGTTCTAGGTACCTTGCTCCTCCAACCCTTTAGCCTCTACAACTTGCCCCTACCATACAGCCAGCTTTGCTCCACCAGCAAATGTGATGGAGCCTTATTACAATAACAAATCAAAACACCAACCCATTTTCCTCTTTACTGCCTTGACTTTCAGGAATAACAATGGAGATGCCAAAGATTGGCTCCACTTTTAACACATTTATGCTCCATCTCTCCATAAAGGCACAAAAGAACAATTAAGTGGCTGATGCATTATAGCATAGCAATTTATTTCCATGGTCAGGTAGGCAAGGTATATTATTTCCTGAGGTTACAGAACTGCAGCAGGTCATATTGCATATAAATGCAGGATCTGTAACAATTAAACTTGGCAGGGGGGAAAAAGGCAATAGCACACGTGTACTGTCTCTCCAAGACTGCATGCAACTGCTGCATGAAACAACTTTTAACTAGGGAAAGGAGAGGGACAGGGACAGGTGGTTGCTACTGCCAGTCTCTACCTCAGTGTGTTTATTCCAATCTAGCTGTTACAGGCCACCCAAACACTAATATAGGACTGACCCCTCTCTGTTCCTGGGGCAGATTAAAATGAGGGATATCTGGAAGTCATAAGTATATTTATACTGAGGTCAAGCTGTCTGGATAGCTTCACAGTTGAAAAATAGTACAGGTACATAACAAAAATCACCTCACACCCAGGACAACTCTCATGGAGCAAAGAACAATCAAATTTCTATCCCACCCTTCTTTCAGGAGCATAACACAGTGGCAAGTTTAAACTCTGTTGTCAAAACAAAACCATTGTAATGCCCTTACCTGCCCATGCCATGCATAATGCAGGATGATGGCAGAGTTGGGATGGTTGCCAAGAAAAATGGGCATAAGTGTGGATATGAGTTCATGCCGCAAAGTATGCCAGGAAGTGTTGATCTGTAGTAATGCCAATACCAACATATCTGGACAGTGCTTGATAGGGAAGCTGAAGAGCTGCTTAACTTGCTCATACTGGCCAACCTCTGCCAACCGCAACAGGGACTCAATCAAGTCCAGGCTCTTCCTAACAAATAAGGGGGGGGGGGGGAAATGCAATATTGTGAATCAGTTGACAGGATTCTGGCTTGATGTCTGTTACACCAAGCTAATATGGGTATCAAATGAGGTAATTCTAAATTCTGTTACACTCGACAATATTTGAAATAACCAAACTTGGGGAAATAGATATCAAAGTCAACTTCCATCAAGTAGCATGCAGAGTGGTCAGAACAGCCCAAAGGCCTGCCTAGAAATCAAGATCCAACCTTCACAAACCAGACCACAGCAAAAATATAATCAGTGTTTAGTTCACAGCAACTTAATACACATGGCTAATTTAACATGTTGCTCTCATTATCTATGCAACTATTTACAGACTAGCAAATGCAGCCAGTGTCTGGGGGAGACCCCTCTGCTGAACTAATGGGCCATCCCTGCTGCACACACATCCTCTCAAGTGAGAAGCACTTGGTGACTCAAAACCTTCTTACCAAAAGGCTGTCAGAAAAGCAAGAAAGGGGTATCAACCATGAATACTCTGGCTCATCATTTCAGAATGTTAAAGCAGCTGTATTCCCAAGAAAAATAATACTGTTTACCATGTGGCAATTTCTCGATTGTCATCCTCGGGAGGGGCTTTCAAAATATCCGTGGCAACAGTATGACAGGGGTAGTCAGCAAAACAGAAGATCTCTGGATTAATGAGGGAATGCTGGATGAATGAGAGCTGCAAAAAAATTACATCACTGTAAGAGTCATTTCATATCTACATTCATGTTACACTGTCTTGATGCACTTCCTCCTAAGCAATCACCACCCCTCCCTCTCACACTTATGCTATTATGATTGCTTTTCCAAATAACTTTCTGAAAGTTCTAAGATTCAGTCTTCTATAGTCTGATCGCTACCTGTTACAGTAATTGTAGTGTATTAAAGGATGTATCACATCTTGATAGCAACTGTTGTCTTAGTGAGCCCCAAAGCCAAAATTCAACAAAAAACTGAAAGAACATTTTTTAAAAGTTCTATGGTAATTATGAGCTCCCGTTGCTCGGTCCCTGCTCCTGCCAACCTAGCAGTTCGAAAGCAGGAAGTGCAAGTAAATAAATAGGTAACACTCTGGCGGGAAGGTAAACGGTGTTTCTGTGTGCTGCTCTGGTACGCCAGAAGCGGCTTAGTCATGCTGGCTACATGACCCGGAAGCTGTACGCCAGCTCCCTTGGCCAGCAAAGCGAGATGAGCACCGCAACCCCAGAGTCGTCCGCGACGGGACCTAATGGTCAGGGGTCCCTCTACCTTTTTAACCAATGTGGCGGTAGTGAGTGAGAGAGAAAGCATGAAAGAATCTTCTCCTTGATTTTTACCTGTCCTTCTGCATGTTTCCAAGGTCTGTATATGAGATCAACTGGGAAGACGTCTAGCCCTAGCCCTCTCTGGACACCATACACCACAATCTGTAAGCCTTTGCTATCACGAATTTGAAATCCAGGGTGGTCAAGTTCATAGGTTACTTCCTTGAAGTTCAAATTTGGGTTCTGCAAAGAGTAAAACAAATAGTGGTGCAACTTATGGAGGCAAAAATAAAGAGCATGCTTTCACATTTCTCCTTATACAACTTAGAAACAATTCGTAAGATATGAAGCAGGCCATTAGCTCATCTAGCTCTAGCTCATATATTGACTGCTACTTTTGACAACTGCTCAACCACAGAGGGGGAATGGCGTTTTCCAATTCTCTTTACCCATTTTTAAAGCAAAGTTGTCAATGATTGAACCTCAGGCTTCCAACATGTAAAACATGAACTCTAGCACATTCCCCATAGTAAGTCTGTGAATATAACTCTGCAGTTAATTTTTCCTTTAATATGGTTCATGTGAGTCGTCAAAATGATGAATAGTCATTATATATTTTAAGTTAGTCCTTAAAAAAATTAGTAATCATGTAAAAATTGGTCCCACAAGCATTCAAGAGTCCTTGCACGCATTATGCAGAATGAGGTGTTATATTTTCCCCCACACAGAAATGTCTATCAATCTTTCTAGTCCCTATGCACCACTCAGAGCAGTTTACAGCATTTTAAAAACGGTACTACATAGAAAATATATTTAAAAACACGAAATACAACAGAGGATGTGTCCCTTAAATGAACTAAAACACTGCTAAATACTTGCTAAGGATTTGTCACCAGTAAAGAACAAATAAAGGTGTGCTTTAATGATACTATATCTCTAATCAGCACCACCTGCAAAGTCCTGATCAAAGTAGAATAAATCTTACATCATTTGCAATGTAAGCATGGAGCCAAACAAGGGGACACTGCACTAATGCTAATCACGCATAGGAATAGCTGTTCAGAATACACATGCTATGTCATCCTCAGTTGACCTTTGAGAAAATAGTGACTTGCCAGTTCATCAGGGACCTAGTTACAGTGATGACAATCTAGTACCAAATGAACCTCTCTCCGGTTATAATCATGTCTGGTGAAAATCATGTTTGCTTGTCTTATCCAATAGCCACACATACAGTATACAGAGCTTGCCTGTTAATACTGTTGATCAGTTTTTCTAAGTTTAACCTACATGTTTTACAACCAAATGCAGCAGAACCCACCACTTAGCATTTCCAGCTATACACACATGGCAAAATATACACATGCTCAAATATAACCAAACATATGCAGTTTCTTTCACAGAAGTGACATCCGTACAGGAAATCTATCATACATGAAACAGCCCTTAAGTTTCTGGCATTCAGTTTTTCCTCAAAAGGTCAGATTGTGATCAACATACCAGCTCTTTAAGCACGTCAATCAGAACCTCCACATTCCAGGTATGGGACTGTGTTCCATCATTTTTATCTCTTCCATCACTCCAAATTCCACTTCCCGGAGCAGAGATGGACTGTAAATTAAGCATGTAGGTTTAGAATTCGTGTGACGTTGGTTGTGTAGATGGATTTAGTAGATCAAGAAATAAGATCAAGTGACAGAATGGAGTTTGAATTTTACGATTGCAACACATTTATTACTGCAGATCAGCAATACTTAAACTGTATTCTATAATGCACTGTCTGCTTGTCCCTTAACAATAAAATAGAGGGAAAGGCTTTATGAGCAAACAGTAATAAACAGAATTAATAAAAAAACCCCTCTTTTTGTGAACATTGGACAAAAAGCAGGAGCATGGAGTACTATTATGATTGTCTCTCCTGAGGAACGGAGCAACCAGGAGCAACCAGGCAGGGGCACATGTTAAGGGAGACTTAGATAATCTGACCCAAGTTTTTCCACAATCCCTTAAACTTGGCTCAGTAGCATACCAGAAGCCAGTGCAGTCCTTTCAGCAATAGTGTTGTCAAAATTTGTCTCCCTCCTGCAACCTTGCTACAGCATTCTGCACCAGCTGCAACTTCCAGACATGCCTTAAGAAAAGTCACAAGCAGGGCACACTGCAGCAATCCAATTGGGTGGTGTATGAACTATCATGGCCAATCTATCATGATCCAGGAATGACCACAGCTGTCATATCAAATGAAGCTGGCAGAAGGCACTCCTATCCACTGAAGCCACTTGAGCCTTGAGTAACAACAATGCATTTAGTGCAGCCCCACCCTACTGACCTATTTCCTGCCCACCCGGAGAACCTCAATCTTTCAAGCTCAGTTTATTGGCCACCCTCTAGCCCATCACTGCACCCAGGCACCAGTTCATTTGCACAGTCACACTGAATTAAGATGGTACAGAGAAACAGAGTTGGATATTATGACACAGCACTTCCAAGTCCCCTTATAACCCCCCCACACACACCAACAGGTTACACAGAGCTGTTAAACAGCATTTGGCATAAAATGCTGAAGTGCTGGAAGTCATTTAACCTTTCAGTCATGCTTGTTGCTCAAGATCATAGGAATTAAGCGGCTCCAAAATCTTCTGTGTAAACATCATTCAGTAGTTCTGTTTAAGTTATATTCAGTTACAACACCTCTCAACACAGAGGACACTCACCTGCAAAGGAATGCCGTCTGCCAATCCCGAGTGTGTTCGAGCCATCATTCCCAAAACTCTGGCAACCTGGGCAGCAGTGACCTCTCCCACACCAAACTGAGTGATGATGTTGCGACATTCCTCCACACTAAAAAGTTAAGTCACAATGACCTCCACAAAACTTAGTATATAATTGTTTTCTATCAAGTATGTCTATTTCAGCTGGACTAGGGTGGAATCTACGTGCATATAAAAACCATTCTGAAAATACTTTTTAAAAAAGTGTTTTAAAAAATACATTGAATTTTCCATAAGGCTCACCATCACCGCCTAGTGTGACATTGTATATTGCACTTAAAACACACTAAAAGTTTTACTTGCAGCTGTATAGCTGTCCTGCAACCTCCAACAGCCTTCTCAACTGACATAACTTGTCCTTTCATTTCAATGGGGCTGTTTAAAGTATGACTTAAGAGTCAGGACATCAACTCCAAATTTCAGTTAATTTATCTACATACCTTGTACAAAAGCCATAGCCAACTTCCTGCATGAAGTCTGCAAGAGAGCTCTCCATCATTGTTTTTGCTATCCCTCCAGAATCAGGCAGGATCCTGTCCATTAGAATGTCCCGTTTTTCAGGGTATAGGAGTGGTGCAAGCACCACAGGGCAACGTTCCTGGGGAAAATCTGAGATCCCAGAGTATTTTAGCATTTCAGAAGTACCAATGACCAACACAGAACCCCAATAATCATTTGTTTCATATTGTGAAAATCATGTTATGACCAAAGGAGTTTTGAATAAAAAGGTGTTTAAGATCACTGTCTTGGAATTCAGAGACACAGAAAGCAATTTATTTTATACCCCAACTTTTGGCCTATTTACTGTCCTACTATGACAGTACAGCTATTTAGATACTATATGACCTTAGTTGCATACCATGATGAGCCATACTTAATGCTTTACCGTGAACATGTCTCGCTTGGCCCCTCTGCTCCTTCCCACACACGCTGGGAGGAAGCAAACAATTATCCCAGGGCTTAATATTATGACCAAACCAGCAATTATGGTTCACGTTGCTCTCAACAAGTCAATTATTGCCCATTAAGGTGTGTGCACAGTAAACTATGGTTTACTATGTTGTGCAAACTGGGCCTCACAGTACTGCCTCCATTACATCCTCTGGACTGTCACAGCAACATTCTAAAGCACCTTGAAACTGCCACAAGTTTAAACAGGAAAGGGAAGGGGAAGGCTAAGATAGTAGGGCCAGAGAAGCCCATGCCAAAATTTCAGAGGGGTGGAAAGCATCAATTTATATCCAAGCCCCATCCCATTTCTAAGTGGAGTGCCAACAATAATACCCATCTAAAGTTGTGATAGCCAAACTTCTACCAATTATAGTATCTGAAAGACATAATGTGTAGACAATCCTATAAGGATCTGCATTAAGATAATTGTTTCAAGATCCTCGTTTCTTTTCTGGATTACCACCAAATGTTTACCCCCCCCCCCACAAAAAATTATTCCTTTTAGAAATGGGTTTCAAATAGATGTATCAAATACAATACTTGCCTCTACGTAATGTTTTGAGAAAAGCGTCAATCTGTTCCTGTCCAACCCCAAAGGCTCCCTTCTGTCCAAAAAGAAGATGGGATAGGAGGAGGTGCAAGACCTCTATTGCAATATCTTGGAAGCCACCTTCTTGATTTCCACTGACGTCTGCGTCAATGTATGAACGCAGAAGATCAGGAAGTTTCTGTTTAATAAACTGAGCAGCTTTTAGAGAGAGAGAGAGAGAGAGGGAAACCGAAAGCAGTTAACTAAATTGCTTTTTAAAAAGTTTATGCATATGCTCTTCTGGTTTATCAACAGCACTTGCCAACTGCTCTGATCGTCACACAATAAGTGTGACAGTATATAGACAGTTGCATACTAGAACAACCAGTCAGAATAACTCAGCAACACCCTGCCTTGGAATGCAACCTCACTTGATGCCACCTTGCATTTCCTTACACTGTTTGGTACAAGCACAAGAAAGCAGGAGTGGAAGCTGGTACTTCTCCGGGTATACATGCTTGGCTTTTTCACCAATTTCACTTTTTCCTGCTTAGGTTGCACCTAAAACCTGCCCACCCTATCATGACTCTACTCAAATTCTAATGGTGATCCAGCTATAACTTCTATTACACCCTAAGAATTTTTACTTCCAAATATACTTCAAACAGGACTAACAAGTGGTTCTAGGAAACTCAGATTAATGGAAAAATTGTTGCCTGTAGTTACCTCATTTAATTAAGAAAGAAGGGAATATTTTGGATCAGTGACCCGCAGATCAACTACTTTCAGAGTCCAGGTCGATAGAACTGACATAAGGAAGCAGATTTCATATTTCTTAATTACCTCTTAAGATTTTTTGGGTGGGTGTGTTGTACTAGATTTATATTGTGAGCTCAAAGCAGCCTACATATGGTTCCCATGTTGTCTTCCCTTTCTGGAAGGGCTCAAGGAGAGCTGTATCTTATGTCTTCAGAACATTCTATTAGCCACAAAGATCAGGCAAGATTTTCAAGATCTGGGATGCTTCCCCTCCCTCCAAACATCAGTGGAGGCAACTACAAGGATGATCCTTGAATGAGCTAACTGGACCTTGCACTGTGGTCCCTTATGGCCCTTGGATTCTACAACTTAAGCAACTAGATCCAGGAGAAGGATGAAAACTAAAGTCTCTTATAGACAACTCAGGAATCAGATTATACTAAAACTGAAGTAAAATCTGGTATGTGTATCTATAATACTATACAAATTTATCTTACCAAAACCTCGTAGATCTGGGTTGAAGGAGTTTAGCAAAGCAAGGCCAAAAATAACCTACAAATAGAAGAAAGAACTGCATTATCACCTATCACATACATAGTCCAGCTGTCTGGCAACTAGACTGGCAAAGACAAACACCAGGGCTGAATTCTACTGTCCTCCCCACAACTTTCCTCATCCCACTGAGAGTTAAAAAAAACCACACTATGGATGCCCATGATGTGGATTAGGATTTGGAGGATGGCGTTCTTGGCAGCGCTGCTACTCTAAAGCAAGATGGACAGGAAAACATTGTGACTAATGCCACACCTTATTTAATATGGTTGGAACATTTCCAAGAAAACTACCAGCTGTTAACCTTCCTCAGATTCTGTCAGGATGTCAGTCCCTCCATAGGATTCCTATTGAGGCCAGTGCTTTTAATTTGTTTATAAATGATCTATATTTTGGTAGCCAAGTTCATAGCCAACATCAAATTATTTAGGGCATTAAAACAAAATGGTGCTCCACAAGATCTTCTCCAAACTGGGTGACTGGACATTTTAAAAGTAAATGCAGTTCAGCTTAAAACAAGTGAAAAGCGATAAACAAAAGCCTAAAAAAAACACTGATGAGATCCAAACTGAGAGAGTGACTAGGAAAAAGATCTTGAGAGTTGTGATGGACAGTTTCATGAAAATACTGGTGTAGAGTGCAACTGTTCTGAAAACAGCAGATTATATGATAAAAGTGTTAATGTTTTATGCTTTTGCTTATATTCTGTTATTGTTTCTGCTTGTTTTTTTAATGAAGAATAATTGTTGAAGTTACAAATTATAAAACCAATAAAAATTATTTACAAAAAAATGAAAACAGCAGATTTCATGCGTACAATTAGAAAGGAAATAATAATTAAAACTATCACTGTCATGGTGCCTTTACACAAATCTATGATTTGCCTGTGTTCAGAGTAGCATGTAGAATTCTGTTCACCACACCTCAAAACACATATTGTAGAGCTACAAATGGTGCAGAAAAGGGCAATTAGCATGAGCAACTGAAGGAACTGCCCAGTGAGAAAGAGTTTCAATGACTGGGGCTAGTTGGGGGGGTGAGGTGGTGGTAATGACATGATAGAGGTCTATAAAATTATGCATGCTGTTGAAAAAGTCACTGGACAAATATTCATTCTTCATTCATAATACCAGAACTCAGGCTCAGACAATGAAGCTGAATGTTGGGATATTCAGGTTGGACAAAAGGAGGCATTTCTTCACATAAAAAGCATGCAACGATGGCCAACATTTTTAATGGTCAGACTAAAAGGGGATCAGACTACTTCATGGAAGATAAATCTATGGACTTAACCCACCTCTTGAACCTTGCTTAATTTGATAACTTTGCTCAGCTGAGTGAATAGATGGGGTGACGGCTTAAGACTCTGAAAGAAACAAGTTATATATGAGATGCTTATGTTTACAGTTTAACAGAATACTATACCAAGACAAAGATTCTCTGTGTCATAAGTTCCTCTACAGAAAAAATAAAATCAACTTCTGCTCATTAGTGGTACTTCCCAACTTCTCTGAAGGTAATATCATTTGTTGCCAAACTACCAGTATTCTCCAATTCCAGCATACAAAGTTCTGTAAATTGCTACAGAAGCCCCAATGAGGAGTGGGTGTTGCAGAGCAAAGAAAGGTAAAATAAGTCAATTACCTGGATATTTTACGAGTACAGAATTTACATGACGTAAATCTTTAAAACTCCTTTGTAATAATGAACATAGGTGTACATTTTGTAAAATTAGCTCACTGACACCTGAATAGGTTTTCCTTTAACATTATTGTTAACAGCACTTTAAAACTGCATACAAACCTTTTGATAATGCAATGGATTTTCAATAGCATAGGACAGCGTCGAAATAAAATTTGGCTTTGTAATCAATGATGCACACTCCTGGATCAGAAACTGCGTCTGAAAAGAAAGGAGACAGCTGTAGCAAAAGGTTTGGTTTGGTTTGGGGGAGGCACCTATTATCTAGTTACCAGATATTACCAGGATTTTGTTTCTGTAAACATAATATATATGTCCATGAAAGTACTTCAAACTGTCTTCTTACTATAGGATATGTTTGACAAATATTTTGAAATCATAAAGATGAGATGGCAGATTAAACTATTTTGGTTAGTCTTTCAAGAAGATGAACGCAATTCACAATTCTTAGTCATTATTGAGTATGCCCAGCACAACAAACATCATCTGAAAACTGTATCCATAGTAACAAAATAGAAGCTAATATTAAGAAATATTTTACAGACAAGCCAAACAAGTGACTTGACTTGACTTGTAACTAAACTTGTGACTAAAATTCAAGTTACTGAACTCAGTTACTGAGTAATTCAAAGCTTGAGAAAAAAGAAGTTCCATCACACAAGGCCTTAGGAACAGCAGTATTCAAAAGTAGCTCAACTCTTCTATTTTTACATTTCCTGAAGTTCACAAATCTAAAATGTGTTGGGATTATTTACATTTACAAGCCACCTTAGAAGTACTCGGGGATACAGTTATTTCCATTTATGAATAGCTTCCTATGAAGCCTCCTGAAGCAATTAATAATACCAACAATTAACACATATATGAAACAATTCAAATACAACACATACACAGACTTGGCATTCAGATATGGCACTTCTATGCAACTTTTGTACTCATAAGTGGGCTAAGCCAATCTGAAAAAAAGCACAGGTGTTCTCTGGAGTAGAGCCTCTTTTAAACTCTCCCAGAAAGATGTGCTTACCTGACTCCCTTCCAGATTTCTACAGGGTAACAAAAACAATGTTTTAGGAAGTTTTTGAACTAACTGCTGGACAGAAGATGAAGCTATATTTTAAAACTTAGGAACACAGGAACCTGTCTTATACAGAGTAAAGCCACTGGTGCATCTAACTCATTTTTATAGACTGACTGGCAGGCACCTTTGCAGGGTTTCAGGCAGGAGTGCTTGGCATACCTGCCTGGAGATGCCTCTGGAGCATTTTATATGAAAGGTTTGTGCTCTATCAATGAGCTATAGGACATTTAAAAGTAGTGTTCTGTTGTAAATCTGCTGCCTGTTTTAAATGTATCCATATGTATGATGTTTTAGTAATAGTTTCAATGCTGCTTTTACTGTATGTATTTTCACAATGAATTTTGTAAGTCACTACAAGATGGAAGCATTGTAGAATAAAAAAATGTAAAAATTAAAAATCAAGAAACTAATTGGAAATTCTTTAAGGACAAAATTTACCTGATGGAAATCTTTACCGCTACTTTTACCATCGCCACTGAAATCCACATGCGAGAATAGACAGCGTAGTAAATGCCTGTCTGCCTCAGGGCCGTGCCGATTCACAATCTAGTTGCAAGAAAAACAAAAGAGCTGAAGCGAGGTACCATAGCATTTGTAACTACATAGAATCACAGAACTGTAGAATTGGAAGGGACCCTGAGGATCATCTAGTCCAACCCCCTGCAACACAGGAATATGCAGCTGTTTCTTATGGGGATCGACCTTCAACCTTGGTGTTTATCAGCACCATGTTCTAACTGAGTGTTTCTACCACTTTCAGCTGCACTCTTAAGGAGCAGGAGCCACACAGCTTTCTGCCAGGGTCCATGCTAGTAGCAAAAAGGAGAAAATAAGGGAAAGTCACAGAGTGTCCAGGTCACATTAAACTACAGTTTAAACAAGTTTTGGTTTAACATGACTGAACAGTGTGGTGGTAAACACTGCTCAAATGCCACAGCATCTGACTTCTGATGTCACCCGAACCTGGGCTCTTAGTTGGTTTCCCAAAAAAACCTAAAGTGGCAAGCCAAAAATGAACTTTGTTTAATGCTCGTAGTTTGTCAGGCAACATGACAAGCCAGACTGAAGGGGGAAGCAAGTACAGCAGCAAGTGACCTAGCAGTCTTTCAGAGGTTCAAATGGGCCAATGACCCAGAAAAACAGGGAGGGCTGAGAACCACTTTGTAAAAATGAAAAAGGATATAACTTAAATTACTCTTTAATAAACAGAAAATCTGCTTGCTTTTAAAGTAGAGCATGTTAGCACTAAGCAAAATAAAATAAAAAAGTAACCTAAATATATTGCATAGTATGCATATAATTGAGGTAATTCCTGTTGAGTCCAGAATCAAAGATTTGTCATTTATCTGGGTTACTTATATTAAATATAAAAGCTATTTTAATACAAAGTAAGTTTTACAACCAAAAGCAGCATAAATATAACAAGAAGGCAACTGAATAGCAACCCCAAAATTAAAACAATATTTTAAAAGTTGAGAGGCCCAAACCACACCACTCTTTCAGAAGGCCTAAGTGAAACAAAAGATTTTACCTGGTGGCCAAAAGACCACATGAATGGGATAATAAAAGCCTCCCAGAGATGGCTGTCTCATAACCAGGGTATCGCAACTGAAAGATTACCGCCCTCACTTATTTTGGTGGGGGCACCGGGATCAGGGCCTCCAAAAGATCTTAAGGTTCAGGTAGGTACACAGCTTGCCATTTATAAACCAGCACTTTTAAATTAGCCCCGGAAACAGATGGAGAACCAGCGCAGCTGAACAAAGCACAGGCATAATATGATCAAACTGCACAGTCTTAGTTAAAACCTTGTAACTCCTGTTCTGAACCAACCACAGTTATTGGACCATTTTTATAGGCAGTCCCACATACAATGCAGTGCAATAGTCTAAATGGGAAGTCAACAGAGGATGGGCAATTGTGGCCAAGGTATCACCACTCAGGCAAGGTCAAAGCTGGTGTATCCACCAAAGCTGAGAATAGGTAATTTGAGTTGTAAGATCATTTGAGCCTCCAGTGCTGGATCAATAAGCACCCCCAGTTGGACACCTGATCCTTTAGGGAGAGTAGAACACCATCTAGAACAGGCTGAATACTATTCACCTGGATAGATAAACCAACCAAATAGGGCAGGCCAACTTTTCATACCAAGTGGACAGCAATGGTAATTTGACAGAGCCCATGGGCTGCACACTGCCTTGATGCACACATAGGAGCATGGCCAAAATTGATGCTGCCCCCCCCCCCGCCAGCCTTCACACTGCCTTCGTAAAGCTGCCTAAGTGAGGTGCCAGGCTTTGGAAAGGAGGCATGAAGCTCTGTAAGGGTCCTACAGTTCTCTCACCTCCTTCCTCCCAAAGCCTTGTTAGCTCTTTCCCAGCTTTGGAAAGGAGGTGGGAGGACTCTTAAGACATGGTTACAGCCCTCAGTCTTCCTTCCCAAAGCCCAGCTCCTCACTTAACCAGCTTTGTGAAGGCAGTGTGAAGAATGGGGTGGGTCTGTGTCAAATGTTGCCGAGGGCTGCCAGAAAAAGCCTCAAGGGCTGCATGTGGCCCTTAGGCCATGCAATGGACCACCCTGAACCAATCAATACCTCTAATCTTCTGTGACTATGGGCAAGAGGGTTTCCACTTGCACAGCAGGGCTTTCCTTGCGCTCCTCCTCCCACTACCCCCAAAATTGGCTGCAAGGGGAGGTCAGAAGAATCCCCAAAACAGTGCACAGGAAGAAGAAGGAGGATCATTCCATCTGGCAAGCTGCATTGCTTGTACTAATAGGGACATTCATCATAGTGTGATGTTCAATTCCACCCTGAACCTCTGTTTTTAAGAGTTCATCCAGTTCATTGCCATGCCCAAGCAGCATGCACAGCCTCACTTGCATGTGATGAGCAACAAATATAAAGCTGAGTATCATCTTCATTCGGGTGACACCTTCAACCAAATCTTCAGATGATCTTTCTCAATGGTTTCATCAAGATGTTAAACAGTGTGGGCAGATGAATAGAACTCTGCAGAACAGTACCTCCCAAACTTAAACCAGACAGCTGAACTGAAAGGACATTATTATTAATGGCACTGAACACTACTGCGAGGTCCAGGAGAATCAACAAGGTTTCATTTCCCATCTGCCAGCAAAGATCAGCCTACAGGATGACCAGAGTAATTTTTGGCTCCAAACCAGGTTAGAAGCCTAACAGAAATGGATCTGGGTTAGGAACATTTGGCCTTCCTGATGTTGTTGAATCACAACTCCTATTATACTGTGGAACCATAAGAGGGACAGACAATTCAAAACTAATCTGATAAGGTAAAGGTAAAGGGACCCCTGACCATTAGGTCCAGTCGTGGCCGACTCTGGGGTTGCAGCACTCATCTCACTTTATTGGCCAAGGGAGCCGGCATACAGCTTCTGGGTCATGTGGCCAGCATGACTAAGCCGCTTCTGGCGAACCAGAGCAGTGTACGGAAACGCCGTTTACCTTCTCGCCAGAGCGGTACCTATTTATCTACTTGCACTTTGACGTGCTTTTGAACTGCTAGGTTAGCAGGTGCAGGGACCAAACAACGGGAGCTCACCCCGTTGCAGGGATTCGAACCGCCAACCTTCTGATCGGCAAGTCCTAGGCTCTGTGGTTTAATCCACAGTGCCACCCGCGTCCCTACAATCTGATAAAGCACCTCTCGAATAATTTTTCCCTGCCTAAAGCTTCGTAAAGGACACTGGAAGCTTATTACTGAGCAGCGGAAGAAGAGAAAGCAGCTTTTTGCCAGTGCTGTCTTTTGATAATGTGTGTGCAATGAATCACATATTGGCTGTGTTTGCACATAAACTGTGGCTAATGTTATTTAACAGACCATGACTCACCTCGCAGACAAGCAAACAAGTCACAGCTTGTTTACTTCGTATCAGAGCAAGTGCAGGGAACTGTGGCCCTCCAGATGTTGCTGAACTACAACTCCCATCATCCCTGACCCTGGCCACTAGCCATGCTTACTGGGACTGACGGGAGTTGTAGTTCAGCAGCATCTGGAGGGTCAGAGATTTCGTACCCCGTTCTAGATAATCAGATTCATCTAAGAATAATTAGAATGAGCAGGCCCCTACTCTCTTGACAACCTTGTGAGGAAGGATTTATTTACAATTTTCTATTTTAAAAAATACTTACAGCCCCACACATCACCAAATGGACATGGAAATTTTATACAAAATATCAGTTGAAAACAATATATAGTTCATTAAAATCCTAAGCTAAATTCAGAAAACTAAACAAAATCACAAGAGCAACAAAACAGGAGTGCAGCAATACAGCAGAAGGGAAAGCATCCACTTGCCTGAAAGGCTTGGTAAAGAAGCATGTCTTAACTTGACACTGAAAATGTTACAATGACACACCCCAGAAGGGAAATAAATAATAATAATAATAATAATAATAATAATAATAATAATAATTTATTACTTATACCCCACCCGTCTTGCCGGGCTTCCCCAGCCACTCTTGGCGGCAGCCCTCTCATTTGTCACCAGTATTCAGTTGTTTGGGGCTTTTTATATTAACATCTTAGACTGGGCTCAGCAACAAACTGGCAACCAGCACAAAATCTTTCAGGACCAGCAGTAACACCCAGCAGTAGCCTAGCTAGCTGCTATATTATGCACCAGTTGCAGCTTCCAAACCATCTTCAAGGGGAACCCCATATAGTGCACTGCAATAAACTGATAAGGAAACATTAGCCACGGGCCTATAGTTAATATCATCTGGATCCAGGCTGGGCCGACTTGTAGCTTCTTTTAAAGAAGATGCAACAGCTTATTTTGTCAATGAAGAAAGAGCAAGCGTGAGTTGAAGCACAGGGGGTTTCCTTATATCTTCTGCTGTGAATTCATTCAGCTTCTCTGCATTCACCTTTTCTTCCTTTAGACAGCTTTTGACTCCTTTACTGTTCAAAGGTCCAGCTGTCTCCCTAGATGGTCTCTAACTACTGAAGTATTTTGTAGTTGTTGATTTTTGTTTTTAGCAGCTGTCATCCTCAAATTCTTTTTTTGCATTGCTTATTGTCTGCTTGCAATATTAAAGTCTTATTTCCCCCTCCTATGTGCATATTTTATAGTTTTGTTTTTCATGTTTTAATTTTGGTCTATTATAATTGTTCTCCATATTATATACACTATAAAATGAAAATTTAAAACTTTACAAAAGAATCAGTTATTTAAAGACCTTAAACACAAAAGTTAAAAGGCATTTGAAAGTTGGATGTAAACAAGGATCAAAGTAGCATACTTCTAAGTAGTACTGAATATAAGACCCTTCATGTGAAGAAGACCAGAACACACCGTTAACCAAAAAACCTCTGCCAGCTTCAAAAGTTTGCAGGAAAACTAGGGCAGCAACAATGTGGGCATATGGTGCCACAAAGATGTTGCCCTGAAGTAATTGTTTTTCAGGTCACTATACTTCATGCTACACTTCTTCCACATTCACTTTTTCACATCTCATGCAGGTTGAGAATTAAATAACATTACTAGCCACACTGGGCAGGGAACTGCAAACCTGAAGGTTCACTTCACTGTTTTCACCATCATTTCCACCACCAGTACCAGCCTCAATTCTTTCCCCCCCTTTTTTAAAAATCTAACCATTCAAAAAAGGAATGCAGACCTAGAGGCAACAAAAAGAAAGAGGCGACTACTTTTGTAACTATGAAAAATACAAGCTAGAATGAACAATTTTCATTTAATAAGGAAAACAGACAGTAATAACACTTGCAATAAATTCACCCTAGAATGAACTAAGTATTGCCAATTTATTTTTGCATTAAATTACTACAAGACATTGCAAGAAGGTCAGGACAGGCTGATTTTAAATACTCAAAAGAACTCTGTTATAAACATGGAAATGAGCAATAACTCTACAGGACCACTGAGTAATTAAAGCCAATGTCGTAAATCAATTCAGGTACAAACAAACAAAAAAAGATGAAATAACAGGATAAATAACATATAAAACTACTTAAAGAGTTTAATAAACTTGACAATTGTCAACTCCCAGCAAGCAAAATATAGTAAGATCTTAGTGGCCTGTGGTGTTTTGCACTACAAATCACATCAACCAGTTAACATGGTCAGTGGTCAGAGCTGTAATCCACAACATCTGGAGATTACCAGGTTGGGGAAGGTTGTTCTAGCAACTAAACCAATCAAGCAGTGAGAAGAGGGAATATAAACAGTACAAACTAAGTTGTGGATACCCTTCTCATTTCTTTTATTTTAATGGCATTAGTTATTGACTTACATGCTGTATTTCCTGCTGGCTGGCTCTGTAGTTTTTCTTGGTTAAATTGTCCACCAGGTAGCTGATTTGAGACAAGGCCAGCGAGAGCGAGTCAAGATTCATTGCTGGTTGGGGCGGAAGCAGGCGGCCGAGCCCGGCGCAAAATCACCATTATTCCCCTTTAGTCACCTCAGAGACAGGTTAATTTTTTTCCAGTTAGCCTATATAATCAATTTATGCTGTATGTTCAGCTCTTCTTTCCCAGTATTCTCACTCTGTTCTGAACCATGGCACCTGCAAGACAAAACAGCAATGATTATACATAATCTATTTGCTAGTGACTGGTCATGTATAACTAAACAATCGTAAATGTAATGATGGTACAGGCCAGAGTTTTATGGGAAAACACTTGCTTTGCAAGCAAAAGGTTGCAGATTTGATAAGGCTGTTAAAGGCAGTTTGAACTATAGTTTATTTCAGGGGTCAGGAACTAGATCTGGCCCCGAGGGCTAAATCCAAAACTGCCACACCATCTGTGAACCACCTTCAACTGAAGAATCAAAGAGCACTCAAAGTACACTCTGGATACTTTCCAGCCCCAAATTTAATTAAAATTGGGACTGCAGAGGAAGTTTATTCCGCAGAAGAATATTCTGCCACTTACCCTTCCAAAAGGAGGGCTTGTATTTGACATTGAATTTCAATTCAGCAATGAAAGCGAGTCAAGGATCATCTGCATTTGGGAGCTAAAAGGAACAAGTGGCAGATCACGGTAATGCTCCCAACTGTTTCTCTAGAGCAGCGGTTCTCAACCTGTGGGTCTCCAGATGTTGTTGGACTACAACTCCCATCATCCCTAAGCTCTGGCCTTGCTAGCTAGGAGTGATGGGAGTTGTAGTTCAACAACATTTGGGGATGCACAGTTTGAGAAAGGCTGCTCTAGAGCCACAGCAGTACCTGCCCCACACCTGAAGTCATAGGTGAGCGTGGCATGGGAGAAAATGGTATTGAAAGTCAATCGGGGGCTACAGGTAGGCTTGTGGTTATTCAAAGCCAGCATCATAAGCCACAGTCTGAAGTTGCCCTATTCAGACAAACCAACCAGAGTTAAAACTAACCACATTTGGCCCTAGTTTGGGCATAACAAGCCACTGCAAGGTGGAATAAAAAACAAGTGCTTTTGACTTCCTCCTCTAGGTTGCACTGGAAGAGGGAAGTAGTGCACAAGCCAAAGAACACTAAAATCCCTGTTTAGTGTATTGTCCAAATACAGTCAATGAGTCTAATCGGAGCAAAAGACTATTTTATTCAGATCTATAGAATTATGAATAGTCTTCACTTGTTAATGAGAACACAGGAGTTTATTTACACTTTCAACAGCATGAAGTGTCATTTATAAGATGTGTACCCAAGTGCCAAATCCCAATTATTGTTTTAAGCAAATATACAATTTTAAAAAATAATTTTAAATGATCTGTTCATTGGCATTTGCCTCTCTTGACGGAAGCTTATCATTAGGATTGTAGATTTCTTAATAGGTTATTGTCCTGCCAATACAGATTCCAAACTTATGCAATGCTAAAATTGCTTCATGTTTACAAGGCAATCTTGAAATCTTCACCAGTTTTGCTTTCAGTTTTTACAGGCCGCTTCCAAGACCAATGCGGAAAAGATTGCAAGGCCTGAAATTCTGCTGAAGAAAGATGATCATTCTGTAATATATGGAGAGAAGTGGAATTGATTTGTGGATGGACTGAATATGGGACAAAAGCAGAAAAAAAGAGTCGGAGAAACAAAGATTTCATCCTGATGAAGTGGGCAATAGAGGAAGTGTAAATGAGGATTAGTAGACGGGAGGAAAGATGAGACATTTGGCTGTGGATGTACAGTGGTCCCTCCGGATACGAACTTAATACATTCCAGGGGTCCGTATGTACCCTGAAAAGTCTGCATCTAGAGGCGCCACTTCTGCGCACACACACGGTGCGACAGAACACTTCTGCGCATGCGGTGAAACCTGAAAGTATACACTTCCAGGTTTGCTGCATTCGCAACCCAAAAGTTACGTTACCTGAAGGTAACGTAACCTGAGGGTCCACTGTACTGGCAACAATGACACATCCCAGTGGAAATAGCAGAGAAGTGATGTGGGATTGGAGGGAAATAAATATTTTTGGGGGGTACAGCTGTACAGCATTAACATACAAGTGGTAGAAAAGCCACAGTATGTGATGAGGTTACCCAAAAAGAATGTACCAAGAGAAATAGCAGAGGGCCAAAAACAGAACCCTAAGGGATCCCTACAAACTGAGAAAGCAGAGGAAGACATTCCTCTTGTGTGTTAGAAGTCTGACTGGCCTCAACTAGAAGTCAGTCATTTGGTGTCACTGGTGTCCCATGCTGTGGAACACTTTTGCAGCAATGATTTGGCAGGCACCCTTACTTTTGACTGTCAAGCATCTCTTAAAGACTTTTTAATGCCTATGCAATTGCTTAGCATTTTCTTGAGCAGCCAGTCATTTTAATAATTGTTCTGTACTGCTTTTAAAGGATTGCTATAATGTTGATGTATAAAACCCCAATGTTTTCTGAGAGCAACATATATACACTTTTCTAAATAAATAATTATTATTAGCCAGTTAGGAAGAGAACCAACTGAGGACAGAATCAAGGACCTAGGGCTTAAAGGGAATCTCAACTTAATTGTGATCAGCTGTATCAAGGGGTGGCAGAGAGAGTGAGGAAGATGAGAACTGAACAGAAACCTTTCCACTTGCCAAATAAATTATTTTCATGAAATAAACTATTTTCTGAAGAAGTGTGCATGCACACAAAAGCTCATACCAGTAACTAACTTAGTTGGTCTCTAAGGTGCTACTGGAAGGGATTTTTAAATTTTATTTTCATGAGGGTAGCCAATATTGGTGAAATACATAGTGGGTAGTCAAAGTCTATCAAGGTTAGGCCAAATTCAGCTAGGGAACTTTTAGCATTTAAGCAGCAAGGTTTAAGACAAAGGAATCGGCTAGCTACACTATAATTTAGATTACAACAAAACTGCTTTCAGCAACTTAAGCATTAGCCACTCTGCACAGATACTAACCAACTGGTAGGACTACCACTCAAACCACATTGTGACACACAGTGGCACAAAGCCACCTTAAATAAATATATAAATCTAATTATCTAAAAGGCAGAATTCAGTAGCTAGTATTCTCAAAAACTAACAGCATATTTAAAAATCGTGATGAATATGTAAGATAAAACAAATTTAAATATTTCAAAAGGGGGAGGGGGAGGAAGGGTGAAAGGAAGAGCTTCTTGAAAAATGAGAGCAAGATGAGAATTGCACACAAGTGGGAAACAAAACATGAGTAGCCAACATAAACTGAACGAAATGTCTAAATGAGCATGCAGCAGCTTCTGCCCCACCCATATTAGTTTATTGCCTCACACGCAGTATCAAGGGTAAAGGTCAGTAGTACCTGTTGTGTACGTTGAACAAATGGAACTACGTACAATGTTGACGGATGTTAAATGCTTTAACCTGTATGAGTTAAATATGGAACATCCTGAATACAGCTCAAAAATCACGTAACTTAGCACTAAAGTTTGCCACCTACCAAGGATTACAAGGTAGAGCTAACTACAATTGTGCTGCAAAGGAAGCTAATACTTTTGCTGAATTTGAATGGGATCCTAAAGCTGAAAGAGCTGTTCCTCAAGATGGTCTAGCTAACTCATGGTAAAGTGAGATTTGAACTAGCAACTTCCTAATTCATCAGTCTGCTAAATCCACTCCTTTACACAAGAATTAGGCCTAAGTTGTTGGATCCATTATTGCCTCTAACTTGAGCCAAACCTCAGCTATCATGGCCAGTAGCCACTGAAAGCCATTCAAATGGGTTGCCATTAGTCTCCTGTAGAGCAGGTTTCAGTTTAACTATGCACTGTGTGAAGAATTACAGTGGTACCTCTGGTTGTGAACGGGATCTGTTCCAGAGGCCCGTTCTCAACATGAAAAGCCCGCAACCTGAAAGTGCCATATCTGCGCAGGTGCACGGTGTGATTTGGCACTTGTGCACATGCGCGAGCAGTGAAACCCAGAAGTAACCTTTTCCAGTACTTCCGGTTCGCCGCGGGATGCAACCTAAAAAAACATAACATGAAACGTAACATGGGGTATGACTGTACTTCCTTTTGCCAATCCTGAATCTTCCAACACTAAGCTTCACTGCATGTTCATGAGTTCTAATGCTATGACACAGAGAGAAAAACTTTTCTCTTCCCACTTTATCCATGCTGTGAATAATTTTATAAACTTCCATCATATCATACCATATATTTGCATAATGGCGCTATGATACTGAAAGTTTTATTTTAATTTTTCCGCCCTAGTATGCCTTTTCCACAGCTGCTGCACACTGGGGTAGACATCCTCATTGAGTTACCTACTATGACCCCAATGGCTCATTCCTGGTCAGTCACTGCCAGTTCAGACTCCATGAGCATAGATGCATTATTATTTTTTGCATCACACTTTGTACACACTGAATTGCATTTGCCATTTTACAGTCCATTCACTCAATTTAGAGAATATTTTTTGAAGCTCTTGAAAATCTTTTGGGCACCTCATTGCTCACCCCTATCTCTAGATCCTCTATGAACAAGTTAAAAGGCACAGTATCAATCCTTGGAAAACTCCACATCACCTCTAACTATGTTTACTGACATTCTCAAAGAACTCTTAATAGCTTCATAAGACAAGAGTTGTCTTTGCAGAAGCTATGTAGGCTCTACTTCAGTAAGTCTTGTTCTCCCATATGCTTAGTTATTTTCTTATTAACAACACTTTAGATCACTTTTTGTTTGGCACAAGAAAAGTCCAAGCCCATAGAGGTGAAACCATGCGGTTCACATGAAAAAATAATGGTTTCAGTTCCGTAATATGAAGACAAGCAAATAAATCATTCTTCAAGTTACCAGAAAGCATTATTCCAGTGCCTGTCTCACCTGCCAAAAGAAGCCCGGCCAAACTGGCACCAGACCACAGACTTTTGCCAGAAATAAGATCCCACTACCTCCCCGCCTATCCCCGGTAAAGTAAGGATGTTTATAGGACGTTTGAAACATAGCACCTATAAGCAGATTCAAGTCCGTCGAGGATCAGAGATAGGAGGAAAAAAGAACAAAAACGGGAATTAAGCTCTTTCTCCGCCTGTATTGTAGCAGCCTCTGACGGGTATCCTACAAGACGATTCGAGAGCGGCTGAGGAAGCCCAAGGGCGGCGCACACCTGGGGCTGGCGGGCGCCTCGACGTGGATTAACTAAAGCCTCTGAACAAGCAACAACGCTTCGCGACCCGCCTCGTTCGCTCCCACAAGAAGTGGCCCAAGTCACTTCCGGCTTCAGAGGGCGGGCAGGACAGGCCAACGGAGCGGACGGGGCCCCTCACCATTTCTCGGCGGCCCAATTGGGACAGCCTCCTGGGGGCAGGCAGGAGCCCGCCGTTGCCGCGAGCGACCCTCGGCTTTTATTTATTCCGCGGCCGGACTCGCCTTCGGGGCGCAAGAGGGGAAGGAGGGAGAGAGGGGCAGGGGGTCTCCGGGAGGCCTCCTCGCCCCACCAGAGGGGACAACACGTGCAGGGACAGGCGAGCTACGGGCAGGCCCAGCTCACCACTCCTTTGCTTAGCGCTTCAGCGCCGGCTACGCCGGGAGAGACGCGGGACGCAGGCCGCCCACCGCTACCGCCACTACCGCTCGGCCTCCCGGTGGCTTCCGCCAGCGCCGGCCTTGCCGCCTGGAGCGAACGGCGCGGTTCTCACCTGGGGCGGGCCGGGGGCGAGGGTCTCGGGGCCGGGGCGGGCGCCTGGCTGAGCCGCTCGCGCTTCTCTAGCTACCTCCTCCGCTGGTTCCCAAACAAAATGGCGCCGGGAGTCGCGCGCTCACGTCGCGGCCCTTCTCTTCCCGTCTTCCCCTGCGACGGACGTAAGGCCAGGGGGCGGGGGCTCCTCGATCTCGCTTAGCTCGCCCGCGCGAGGAAGCCCTGGCCCAATCGCAGGCTGTGTCCAGCTCCGCGCTCGAGCCTGCCTCCCTGCTTTCGTCCAATCCCCACCTCGAGGGGCAGCGCGATATTATTTTTCCCCCTTTGCGTCTGCGTAGGGACGAAGGCTAGGTTACTCAATCCGTGTTCGGAAGTGGTTGCTGGAAGGCGGCGCAAAGCGGAGGAGATGGCTAGGGGGCGCTGCAGAACTATCGGCCGACAAGGATTGGTTAAAGGCAATATTGAGCTCAGCTCGGCCAATCATAACGTGGCGCCGCGAAGGGAGCGTGTCAGCTACGACCAATAAAAGTCGGGCGCGGTTGCTGTGGCCGAGGAGCCAGGCGTGAGGCGCGATTCCTTGGGAAGTGTAACGGGGCAGCTAGGAGGTCGACGAGCACTCCACCCTGGAAGGAAGCGCATGCGCACGGGCTTCCCGGAGAGTGGGGGTGCGCCTGAGGCAGTTGTGCAGCTGCTGAGCGGGTCTTCGCAGCCTCCCTTCGGAGCCGCTCCGGCGCCTGGCTTGTGGGGTGGGGGTGGGGGGTCCTCTCGGAAGGCCGCTTCCCTGGGGCTTCTCCGCGGGGCCGGAGTAGACGGGGCTCTGAGAGGGACCTAAGTGTTGGAGAAGCAGCATCCTGGGTGGGGGAAACCACGTGCCATTGGGGTCTGTTTCCTTCAGGAAAATAAAAAGGGCAACTGAGAGCGAACGTGGAAGAGGTGCTTAAAACCACGGCGGTGCGGTGGAGAAAGTGGGCAAATAAGTCCCCCCCCCCCTTGTAACGTGGACCCCCGCCAGTGAAGCTGAATGTTGCAAGATTCAGGCCCGACCAACTCGCTGCTACTTCCTCCTCGCCTAATTGGCTTTAACAAATCTGTTTAGGTAGATTCGTGGGGAAGGAGAATGGATACTAGCCAGGGCAGCTGTGTACAGTGCTGCCAGTAGTGAAGGCTGAGAGGCCTCCAAGTAGGTTAGTGGACAGCACAAGTGTGTTGCCTTCATGTGTCTGCTTTGGGGCTTCTGGCAGGCATTGGATTGGCCACTCTGAAAATAGGTTGTTGGACCAGGCTGATGGCCTGATCAAGCAGTGCTCTTCCAATTTATTTAATTTGTATACCACCCATAGATCTTGGCAGTCCACAACATAAAATCACAATGTACAAAACACAAAATATGTAATAAAAATAAAATCAAAGACAACTCAATAATATTTTCTTCCACAGCACATTTTAAAAGGGCACCGGATGTCAGTTGGCCAAAGGCCTGGTTAAAGAGGACCATTCCACAAATGGGAAGCCATTGCAGAAAAGGACCATTCTCGTGTTGCCACTCCGAACCTCTTGTGGAGGGGCCTTCCAATGATCTTAAGAAGTCTCTTCGTGAACTTCTGATACGTAACAAGAATGGATGTTGGTATTAATCTTCCCCTGCTGCCATTTTCCTAGCAAAAATTACCTGGGGTAGGGTATCCTTGCACAGACCAGAGTTTTAATCCTAGGAAATAGGTTGTTTTAAATCCCAGAACCGCAATCCTGATCTTTCTCCCCCTTCCCCAAAGTGAGTTGCAAAAAAGCATCATTGCATATGGTTTGGCTCTGCAGAGTAGGACATACTGGGTTTTTTGACTACGTGCCATTCTGTGCAGCTTCACACAGTCATTTAAGAGTTGGCTGAAAGCCAAGGATGACTGAGCAGAGAGGAGTTTTTCTGCCTGGAGATATGAGACCTTGGATACAGCTCTACCATTGGTTGAGGTCTCACACAGGCATGATGACTTATGACCTTACTGAGTGGATAGTTTGTTGGTCAGTGTGGTGTTCCGAGAGTCGTTTGGAGTTTCTTAAGAGAGAGCTAGTTAAGATCTGTTTCTGTTCTTGTATATAGTAACTTGTAGAGTCTGCTGTAAATAATAAACACCTCTAAGTAACCAAATTACTGGTAGCAGCGTCTTGTTCTTGCTTCGTCCATTCTGCCTGCAACTGATTGCTTTCTGGAACTGCGTATCCTCTGCTAAGGTCTGGCTAAGGTCCTGCAACAGGTCAATGTTGCAAAACACCAATAGGAGACTGGTAGTTTTCCCTGTAACGCTCTTGCTGTTCGTGGCTTTGCTCTTCAAGGGCTCCAGCCAAGGAGGCAGAACTTTGTAAAATCTGTTTTGGCAGCTTGTGAGCCTTTTAGACCTCAGGTTGGAGTGGAGGAGGATTTTTTGTCATATCATGAAAAGCTGGGTAGAGTTGAGACAATCCCTGCCCCCTCCCTCTGCCCCCATGGCAATCGGATGACCAGCCTGGTCCTACCCAGTGATGGAGCAGCCTCAGAGAGCTTGTTCCTTTCCCACAACAAAAAACACTGTTCCAACTGCCTGTTGCTCTTTGGCAAGGGAAGAGCAAGCCATTTTGGCCCTATGTCACCAACCAGACGATGAAGAGCCAGTTGCATACTTGCATCACTTTTATGTGAGGAAAGGAGCATAACCTCAGCTGGATGTGGAGGCTTTTGTACAACTTACGCTCTGTTCTCTCAACGTTAGGCTAATCTTCCCTGTTTCTCTTGCTTTCTTTTAGTTGGTAAGTCAAAGGGAAGGGCCTGTTACTTTTTTTATGTAAGCTGCTTTGTGAAACAATATTCTTCTGAAAGCAGTATATAAATATAATAAATATATTCAGGTAGGGTTGCCATATTTCAAAAAGTAAAAACCAGGACACCCCAAAAGTTGTTGAGGTTTTTTATATACAAAAACATGATGTATGGCAGCCCTAGAATCAGGTCATGTTATAGGTTCTCTACCACAGAGCGGGGTTGGGGCATTTCTGTGTGATGCCCCCACCCAAAGTGCCATAGACGTATCTGTTCTCCCTGCCCTGCCAAGATTGACCACACACCCAAGAGATTACATGATTTAATAAGCTTTTGCAATTATTCAATCATAAGAAGATAAGTATGTACATAGCTTCAATTATGTTACTATGTTACAAAGTATTGTGTACTATGTGGAATATTATTTCCCCACAACTTTTCAGTGACATTTACTATTTTAAAATGCATTAGATCAGATGTAGCTGGCTTTGGAGAGGAAGCATTCAAACATCTTCTGAGCTTGTCCAGGCTTATACTGTGGAACCATATGACCAGCACCCTATATATGAGAGGGAAGATGCTTTAGAAAAGAGCTGAGAAAGAACATCTGAAATAATTTCCCCCTGCCTAAAACATTGTGAAAGATACTGGAAGCTTATATTGAGCAGAGCAAGAAGAGGCAACTTCTGTGTGAAGGAGAGAATGCAACTTTTCGCCAGAGCTGTCTTGATAATGTGTGTGCAATTAATCACATATTGGCTGTGTTTTCACATAAACTGGGGTTAATGTTATTTAACAAACAAGCCATGTATTGCTTATTTAGAGCAGGTGTGGGAAACCGTGGCCCTCCAGCTGTTGCTGAACTACAACTCCCATCATCTTTAGCCATGCTTGCTGGGACTGATGGGAGTGGTGGTTCAGCAACAGCTGGCAAACCAAAGGTTCTCCACACCTGCTTAGATCTTACTTTGTTTTCTAGCTACTCTTGCGTCATGCCTTCCCAGCTTGAGGAGCATCTGGGGTAACAGGTAGGGAAAACAACCAAAGTTAAGCAGGGTTGTCAGGGTTGTTAGGTTCATAAGTAATGTTAAACCATAGTAAGAATAAGCCATGATTTTTAAGCCAGTACCGAGCCATGGCTTCACATTGTCATTTGCTGATAGAAAATAAACAGGCTAGTTTGCTGATATGTTTTCACATGTTCAGACAAACCACAGTTACGGTAAACAAACCATAGTTTAATGTTACATGAGAACCAGGCCTTTGTTACAGGGCCCAGGATTACACCTAAGCCCTTTTAATAATGGGTCTCTCCAGCTTGAGAAGCCATTGCCTCCAACGTGTTAGCTTGAGAAGCCATTGCCTCCATCTTGAAAACCATCTTGAAAACCTCTATCTTGAGAGCCATGTCATACTTAAAAAATAACTGAGCCCATATAATGTGTTTTCTAAACAAGCTTTTGGCTCTGCTCCTGCTTTAAAGTATTGGCCGTTAGTGTTGCTCTTCCTGTTTTTGTGTTATCCTGCTGTTTATAAACTTGTTATTTTGTTTTTTAATTATTAGCTTGTTGCTGATTTTTACTTGAAATCTGCTTTTGAGTAACACTGTTGTACAGGGGAGAAGCAGGGCATAAATCTTTTAAATAATGAAAAGTATAATGCCCACTGGCTCCAATTAAATCACTGACCTTTACGGTGAGAAATGTGATCTTCTCATACTCCTTGAAAAATCCTGCAATCTGATCATTGAAATACCAGGGCTGGTAATCATTTAGCACCTGTGGAATTAATGAAAAAGAAGGTCACAAACTGGAAACGGACAGCAGACCCAATATTAGTGTACATACTAGTCTATCACAGATGCTCCAAAACTGGCTCTTAGTAGACTTATTACTCCAGATCATGTTTTGCTAACTCTCTTCATCTCTGCCCATCCATTCTAACTTCTTTTCTAAATGACAGCTTGGTTATGTCTTTAACAACAACTGCACATCTGTCGGTATTGGAAACCTGGTTCCTAAAAGGCAGGATCAGCTGTGTCTTCCCACATAAATTAAGGAGCAATAGGTTTTCAATACAGCACTTAAGATATCCAAAGTTCAAAGGAGTTACTTACAGTCTGATTTAAAGACTCAACAAACTTTTCAGCCCCCAAGAAATTGCAGGCCATGTCCACGTCTCCATTATAAACCAATGCTCGTAGGTCCTGAGCCAGCAGATACTTGTAGAAGGGAGTCATGTCTCTGTACACCCTTTGGTAATGAGAGCTAACCTGTGTACTGCATGGAGAAGAGAAATGCATGGGGGTGGGGTTCAAGGAGCTTGGGCCCCTCATCCTTTCTCCCCTTTGTTTCACCAGTAAGATCAACCAAGGGTGCCCTTTTGATGCAAAATCCAAGCTGCCAAGAGCATGCAAGTTGGGGTTCTCATTGACTGCCAGCAGCCACATAATTCCTTTCCTGCCCCTGCAGGCCTATCAGAATATGAGCATGAGCCAAGGCCATCCACCACCAAGTGGTTTCAAGAGGAAATGATGCTGAATATACAAACCCATGTACTCTATACCTTGCCCCAGAGGAAGAATAATAAATAAGCTGGGGAGAAATAAATGTTCCCAACCTTAGCGGTCCACAACTGAGACAAATATCCTTTATAATTTAATCCAGTGATGTCTGGAAGCCAGTTTGTTTTACAACTGTTTTCAGAATTCTCATACAATTGAGATCCAACTTATTAGTTCCAGCCAAAACCTCTTAATGCCCAGTAGTAGCAGTTAGTTGTTGTATTCATTGTCTCTTTTAAGGAAAACCATCTAAGCCACAATAAGACATTTTAATGGGAAATGGTGGTAAGCATCAGTACTTAGAATACAGAAAAATGCACAACTATGCTAGGTGTGAACAAACGTGAGGATTCGCCATGTGGAAAACCTTACCTATGGAGAAGTTGTTTTTTCAAACAAATTTCCTGAACATGTAATGTCACTTCTCAGTGAGACTGAAATACCCAAATAAATAATGATAAGGTTTTGCACACCCCTCCAAATGCCCGACAAAAATACCACAGAAGGCTATTGATGACTGCATGTCAGTAAGATGAACAAGGAGAAGAAAGGTCCATTTGTCACCTGAAAAAGTTCTATCGGATGACTCACTATGCATGCAACCCCAACAGAGAAGCAGGGGAAAGATTTATTCAATATCATAAAGGACTTATGCCACATCTTACAAGATGACTGTAACATGATTGTTGTTCTCCCAGGACTATCGGTATTGGAGATCTGTCAGCTCACCCGAGGGGTCTTGAAGAAGCAAGGTAGTCAGTACATCAATAAAATCTTCAGTTCCCTTCACTTGATTTCATACTGTACATCCATGCAAAAATTATCTGGGAAAGGAGACTACCCTTGCAGATAATTCTGACATCACTTTCCCAGCTTCCAGGCTTAGGGCAAGAAAGTATGGGCAGAGTGAAACAGGTGCTTCACGTTAGAGGGTTGTCAAAACAAAGATGGGGAAGCTGTTTTTGTTGCAGTCTGCATTTTCATTTGATCTCAGTCATAGTACATACCCATATGTTACCAAGCTCTGGCAACCTGCAGTGCATCAGTACTGTACCAGCAGAGAAACACCACTTTTCCACAAAGCCTTGCCAGGCCACTGCCCTTCATTACCATTCCATTACCAAACAACTTTTTCATGCTTCTGAAGAGCAGAAACATTTGCTGGGAGTCACCTGCAGAGCTCCCAGTCTGGGAGAGTGCTGGGGATGTGGAGAGCCTGCCGGACTTCATCCTGGTTCAGCCACACATACATAGCAGTGGCATTTATACAATGTGGCACTCCTGGGATGGAGCCAATTTTCTGAAAGTGAAAGCAAAGAGAAGGCAAGATGAGGTTGAATTCTTCTGGGAAAAGCTGGTGCAAGATACCAGCACCTTGCTTGGCCAGACCTAAGCCTGATTCAGCAAGTGGCCCATAGTTCATTTATAAATGGATGAATCATGCCTTCCCAGCATAAACTTTTGGGAATAAATTTCGATACTGAATATTAATGCTTAATAAAATGTTTTTTTTGGGGGGGGGGAGGTTTAAGTTTGCCAAATTCACAGAATCACTAGAGCCACCTGAGTGATGTAAATGTGATGAAGATAGCCTAGCAACTCACTGGCACTGGAACATCAAACTGGTAGTGGTGGAAGAGGCTCGACAGATCGGCTTCATAACGCTCCTGGTAGTGTGCTCCTCCCCAGCAAGATGCGTAGAGGTTGTACACGTTGAGGCCAATTCCATAAAGAATTCCATAGGCTTGTGATATCTTGAGGATGGGAACAGGGAAGAAGAGGATAGAAGAGTTAGCTACGCTCTGAGTTTATGTGCAGAAAGAGGAGAAAGGAAACAGATGTGTGGAATTCAGTAATATTTATAGCCTTTGAGGGTCATTAGTTTATTTTTATGGGTTTATTATCAAATTTATATCTTGCCCTTCTGCCCAAAGGAGCCCAGGGCAGCTAACAACAAAGCAATAAAACATATTCGAAAATCTTAAAAACAATTCCAGTACAGATGCAGACTGGGGTAAAGATAACCACTGAAAAGACAAGAGATTGCACCTGTGTAATATTCAAGGGGAGGGGATTCCAAAGGGTAGGTGCCCCAACACTAAGGACCAGATTACTACATTGTGCAGAATAGACCTCATTATAAGACGGTATCTGCAGGCAGCCTTCACCTACAGAGCACTGTGATCAACTGAATGTATAAGGGGTGGGATTATCAGGATTCCTAGTTCCAAGATGTATAGGGATTTATGCACCAAAACCAGCACATTGAACTTAGCCCAGTAATTACTTAATTAGCACCCATTGCAATTATTTCAACGGTGTGGTAACACGTTGGCAACATCCTAATGCTGTTCAGAGAATTTGGTGTAGTAGGTGCTATGGGCATAAATAGGGCAGAGACATTTCCAGAAGACTTTACTAAACCCATAATCTACCAGTTCAGGCCAAAACACATTATTGCATAACAATTAGAACATTCTAGTTTGTGGCCAGGTGCAAACGGAGTTTGCAAAGTGCACACTACATGAGTTAGTATCAAGGATTTTCAGTCCTGGCACTCACTGCTGTGATACAATCACTGTTCATGTTGCTGGAGAAGTTGCAAGTTCCTTCATCACAGCAGTTTTCGTTCAAGGAGGCCCACAAGCTATAAGGCAGGAAAGAAGGCGGTAAAGTGTCAGGTAGAGGGAAGCTTATTCATTTTTATTCAATCATTACATTTGTATACCACCCTTCACTCAAAATCACAGGGTGGTTCACAACTTAGAAGCACAAAGTGTGTGTGAGCACACACACACACCGGCTCCCCTGCCCAACAAAGGAGAACAGATAATTCAAACAACATTGACAGATATCTGTCCTGTGTTCCCTGGAGATGTCAACAACCTCCCTAACTATTCTGCCTACAGTTTGTGCAAGTTAAGCTTTTCTTTCTGTCCTCTCTTCAGTGGAGATAATTGCTAATTTTATTCACTGACAGGAAACAACGGTTTCCCCTTATTTAGCACACCTTTGACTCACTTGCCATCCAACCACCTTGCTTGCCAGTTTCTTGTTTCTGATGTACTCAGTGATGCATGATAAGGGCAAGACCCTTTACTACAGTCTCCACTCTCCTTTTTTGCTTCTCATTTGATCTGGCAAATGGAGAAGGCGGGGACAATTCTTTTAGAGGCCAGGTGTGAACTTGGAGCTACCAGTTGTTGACTTGTATGGTGGGAGATTTACCTGTGGCCACTTGCTGACCCAACTCCCCTTGTCCTCTTCTGTACTCACTCATCTCCAAACACTCCATGGTAGTAGGCAAATTCCATCAGTGTCTCGTCATTGAGGAAATAGCTCAGCATGCCATTGCCAACCCCAAATCCCTGAGGAATCAGATAACAAAAGATCATGCCAAGAAAGGAGTTCTATGAAATTGGATGATGGGATAGTTAGTTGAAAGTCTATAATTAGAACCAGGCCTGATGCCAGGTTTGAAGATAGCAGGCAGAGGAACTGTAGTGTCTAGTGCCTCTTGAGATACAGCACAACTGGATGTGGGGCAATGGCACTGGACATTCAGAGGCAGCTACCAAGCAAGGCCTTCAAAGTGAATCCACCTACCCAATTCCAGGCATGTCCTTTCCATGTGGCCTGCTTTGGATGTGAGAGGAGTGAGGCCTTCAGGGCTTGTTGTCATCAGGGCAAAATCTGCATTAGTGGCTGCTGCTTGTGGGTTGGCAGTGCTCACTCATTGCCCCTAAATGTGCCATTTGGCCTGCATGGAAGATCTTAGCTCTCCTGGTTTTCCAGTGACTCTGCTTCCTGTACCGCGATTGTGTTTACCTTCAGGTTAATGCCTGCTGATCCTTCCGCAATCTTGGCAGTGAGAGTGGGGACATAGATTCCACCATAACTTTCCCCAAAAACATAAAAATCGTTGTTTGCAAAGTCTGGGAATTTAGCAAAGAAACTCTGGAGAGCCTGGTAGTTGTCCTCAGCTACCTAAAGTAGGGAGAAATTTTGACCCACCTCTTAGCTTTGGTGCAAATCATAGGACAGAGTTTGATGTGCATATCATGTGCGGCTGCATTAAGAAACACACTCCTGGCATTATCTTCCCCCACCCACTCCACCCCTCTGCTCCTCATCCGTCAGGAGTATATGACAGAAGTCTTGATTTGTCTCAATGAACATCCAAATAAAGACTTCTCCTACCTGTAAGGCAAATGGAATCTGTCCCAATAATACTTACAAACTTTGTGCCCAGGCAGCTGTGTAGGAAGTCTATATTGCCTCTGGATAGAACCATGCCATACATTTAAGGCACAGCCAATGCACATTTACAACACATGGCTCCCCCAAAGAATGCTGATAATTGTAGTTTCTTCCTCAAAGAGCTGCAGTTCCCAGTGCCCTTAGCAATCTACGATTCCCAGGATTCTTTAGGGGAAGTCGTATGATTTAAATGTGCACTGGCTGTGTTTTAAAACCGTGACTGAGGTCCAGCTCAGAGGGCCTTCTGGCAGTTCCCTCATTTTGAAAAAGTGAAGTTACAGGGAGATAGGCAGAGGGCCTTTTTGGTAGTGGCTCCCACCCATTGGAACACTCTCCCCTCATTTTGAAAAAGTAAAGTTACAGGGAGCCAGACAGAGGGCCTTTTTGGTAGTGGCGCCCACCCAGTGGAACATTCTCCCATCCGATGTCATAGATATAAACAATTATATGACTTTCTGTAGACATCTGAAGCTAGCCCTGTATTGGGAAGCTTTTAATGTCTGATGTATCATGTGTTCTTTTATACTCTGTTGGAAGCTGCCCAGAGTGACTGGGGCAACCCAGTCAGTTGGGTGGAGTACAAATTAATTATGATGATGATGTATGGTGTGGTTCTGCCCTATATTACTGCCACAGGACTAACAACCTTCCCCCATCAGCTGCTACCATCACCATTCCATCTATTGCCCCACCCACCACTGGCATGTGATATGAATCGCCCCCATTTTGTTTACTAGAGAATGCGGTCCGTAGGCCAGGAACGAACAGCAAATGACCTACCTGGCTGTCATTGATAGGGCTGTCCTCTGTGGCATAGGAATAGCCGACTCCAGCCGGAGATTCCATGTAAAGCACGTTGGCTACCTTGTTCCAGCTGTTGGGGTTCAGGTAGAGTGTTGCATCGTCATTCAGCTACACAAAACCACAAGGCAGGCAAAGCGGGTTACTTTGGGGATGTGGGGTATTTGCAGCATGCTGTTCACTAAATCTTCCATATCAATTGCCTCCAAGCAGTCTCAGATTCCCAGTCCTTGAGAAATCAGGCATCTGTGAGTTGGTCTGGGCATTATTGCAGGATTGCCATACATCCAAGATTCTCCCGGACACATACAGAATACTGCAGTCGGCAGCAGTGTCCAGGTGGAAATCGGGAAAATGTCCAAGAAAATCCCCAAAAGCTCAACAACTTTGGGCAAAATTAAAACAACATAGAGCCCCTTTGCACCTGGCTCTGGTGATCTCATAGTAAGTAAATAATGTTGCCTCTGCACCTGTATATAGCACCTTTCCCTCCTGACAGAATGATCCCAGGCAGCCTCCACAACTTTGAGATGAGATCAAGAGCTTCAGGCCCAGTTGAATCCCAACTGCCTGATCCACAACCCCTTTCTTGTCCCATGTTTCTCTCCTTTCCCATCAGCATACAGAGCGGCCACAGACTCACATGGAAAGGTCCATTCTCAGCCAGGAGGCCTTCCATGGAACTACAGCCTGGTCCCCCATTTAGCCAGAGCACCACGGGGTCAGTCGCTGGGTTGCCCTGAGACTCCACAAACCTGTCAGGATAGAAAGGGAGAGAGCAAACACCCTGATGGATATGTTTAGAGGAGGCCCAAAGAATGGAGACCCGAGGAAGATACCTGATGCAATAGCAGACTTTGGGCTCTCAAATTTCAGCGGCGCCCTGTGTGACGCTAATATTTGGTGCAGCCTTGCCTCTTATGCTTTGTTCTACAGCATTGTTTTGGTGAACCCTGCAGTGTGGCACCCAGTGTGACTGCTCTGGTTGTGCCACCCTAAAACTGCCTTTGCCTGATGTTGCAGCAGTCCTATAGCTAAGCATGCCTGTGCTGAGTGAGGGGCTGCTTTGGGAACATGGAAGGAAGAACAGGGGCATCATCATTGGGGGTGTAAATAAATGTGGTGTTAGCTGGTGGGACTAGTGGGGCAGAAGGGAGAGAGACTAATAGTAGGCAGAGAGAGGTGGAGCCACAGCCAGCAACAGGGAAAGCCAGAAAATTTTGTCCCAAGTGAGTTCTACAAGATTAACCCTGAGACTGAGGAAGAGGAAGGTGGCAAGCAGGGCCACTCCCTCGGCCCGTTGTAAATCATAAGGCAGGTAGTTGTGACATAGCTAAGGTTGGTGGGGCTGTGCCGCATTTACGCTAGTGAACCAGCCCCCACTGAATCAACCTTTTCCTCCATGCAGCTACCTTATGGGCAGGAATCCAGGAGAGAGGCAGGCAAGGAACTACAACATCCAACATGGCAGCCTGCTCCTACTGGACCTCCCTCCCTCCTGCCCCCACCCCCGCCCCTCTGCAGGGCCATGGATCACCACCAGAAATGAAACAGCTTCTGTTTTCATAATGGTCTTATTGTTATTGCACTTTGACTTTATTTGTAAGCTGCCTTGTGGAGAATTTGTGCCTGTAAAGGGAAGACACAAATTATTATAATCAAGCAAGCAAGCAAGCAAGCAAGCAAGCAAGCAAGCTAATGTTACAAGCAACCAACTTATTCTTAGGCTGCCCCACACAGCTAGTTCCAGGGCAGTAGAGAAGCATAAATGTTTCTGTAAACTGCAGCTCATCCAGAACATCTTGGCAAAGGCAATTTCAACAAACGGTTAGCAAGAGCATAAGGACATCAGAAGAGCCTGCTGGATCACACCCAAGGGGGCCCATCTAGTCCAGCACCCTGCTCTCATAGGGGCCAACCCAAGGGAAACCTGCAGGCAAGACCCAAAGACAAGAGTGCTCTGCCATCCTGCAATTTCCACCGACATTCAGAAATGTTACTGCTGCTGCCAGTGGTGGAAGTCCATGAAGCAGCTGTTGCCTGGATGTCAGCAATGTATCTAGCCAGGATTAGCTTTTTAGCTCTTAATTCATGAGCAATTGGAAGCATGCATAAGTCAGCCAGCACATACCCAAAAGCAACAAACAGTTCAATGAAGAGGAGACATGAATATTAACTCAATCTCTGTCTCCCTGGCTCTCTGCTTACCAGTAATGGAAGTATTGGCCAGATCCTGCCTGGAGATAGCCGGACCATTGCTGGAAGGTTGGCATCTCAGACAGTCCTGGCAGGGAAGTGATGAGATCCAGAGAAGCATCTGTCCCTGAGCAGAGGCCAAAGGAGACACTGAAGACGGCGCACAACCTGAACAAGAAGTGCATGGTGCTGTTTTGGGACAGGCTGCCATAGAGTGGTGGAGTTGCAGGGCACCTTATATCATACTCAGCCTGTGTACTCTGATAACAAGCCAACAGCATAATCTTGTTTCTTGATTACTAGAGATAATGGGAAGGCGGGCAGCGTGGCTCAATGTACCAGCTAAACACAAGCCAGGCTTCTTTGGAAGGAAATGTCACTTTGAAATGTCACCTTCACCTTATTTAGCCTAACAAGACTTCAGATTAGATTGACCAATTTGGCTAAGTCTCTGGCTTCAAGGTAAATTATGATCAATCTTTTCCAAGAATTGGTACTGATACGGTTAAGTGACACTTCCTTAATGGAATCTCTCAAAATCTAAGAAGCAGAAATATCTAGGCATAGGCCCGGACTTAGGTTTGATGAGGCCCTAAGCTACTGAAGATAATGGGGCCCTTTATATGTGATATTTTAGGGAGCAGGCTAGCAGGCGGGGCCTATTACTTACATCATAGGAGCCTACACAACACAAAACACTCTTGCTGTATGTAGGTTTTATTTATTTTTTTAATCCTTGGATTAGCTCTTTTTCAAACCTAGGTCTCCCAGACATTTGGGGGGGGAAATGGATAACCAACTAAGGATAACAAACTATTTCATTTGGACAGGTAAGAAAAGCTTAGATGTAGAAATAATACAGTACTGTAAGCTGTTGCTCAGTGACAAAAAAACAGCACAGTGATGTATGAGTCCCCCAATCTGAAACTTTTCTTTGATGAAGTGTATTAACAACCACTGCTGATTCACTTACAGAAAGACTTGAATCTTTACTGGATCAATAGAGATAGACTGAATTATAGAATAGTGAATTACCTCTGGTTCTAGTAGCCTTAAAAACCAGCACTTAATTCAGAAATGGTAATTAGCCACTTAAAAGCTGGGTCCAGCACCTCCATTATGTCAGTGCTCTTCTATTCCAACTTCACAACTGTCTTAGCTAAAACCTGATGCATAACCTGGAAAAGTAAGGGTACAAGACACTTGGGTGATCTCATCTGGTGGAAGTTGGTATATTGGATCTCTAGCAGACTTAAGTAACAAGTTTGAAAAATTAGGTGGTTTTATTCATAACCCAGCTGAATTTCACTTCTCCATCAGGAGTCAAGCTTTTCCAAAATATAAGGTATCCTTTCAGTTATGTAGAGCACATCACCTGAGACTGGCTTCTGACTGTATGAAGAGATCCCGTTGAACAGTGCGGTCTTTGTGGTGGCCCAGGCTGATCACCCTGGTAGATATGCATTGGCTCAATCCCACATGGTAACCATCTCCTAAGTGTGTATGTGTGGGCCAGCTCATAGGCTGGGTCCAGAGTTTCTAAAGTGCAAAACACGTCTTCTCAAAGTCATGGAAACTTTCCCTCCTGGCCTGAAATGCCCTCTTCTATTGATGTGGTGGATGCTGCAGACTGTGGCTGCCTTCTCCAGTCTGTTTCATCCAGCTGTGCCAGAAATATTTATATTTGAGGGTGGACTAGAAGTTCTGGATGCCTGGAATCATGGTGTGCAAGATTGAAATGGGCTGAATACCAGCAGTCTGGTCCCCCCTCAGTAAGATGTTGCCCAGGCTGAGAGCTTAAATTCAGTCAGGAGTGCCAGGCTGGCTTGCCTGATGCCACTAGTCTGCCCAAGCCGGGCAAATGATGGGCTATGGCACAAATACCCCACTTGGAAGGAACCATCTATAATTCACTCCTCTGAGAACCCACTTCCCTGAGGTGTCAATGGTGAATTCACAATTTACCCATTCAAGCCTGGCAGATGCTGGAAGGCACACAGATGTGGTTGCCCCTTATTGAACACAAGGTAGGCTCTTTGGGGTGACAGACCATCTGGTTTTCTACCCAGTCATATTCATTTCTCTCTAAATCCATCAATTTGGGAAACTGAATGCCATCTATCAAGTGTTATCTGATCCTTTGAGGGTCTTTGTGTACCTCTCAATCCCTTCAAGAAAGTTCATCTGGATGAAACTGAGGAACCCCTCTTCAAGTAGAAGTGAGACTCAGCAACACCTGTTCTTAATCAGCCCCACTTTTCACCTTTGGAATTTTTCCCCTCAGTGTGAGGTGGAACAAATAATAAAATACAGTAAGATAAAAATAGCAGTGACCCACACAATCTTTAAAGAGGTTTTTCAAGGTTGCTGCCTCCTTTTTTCCAGGCAAAATATTTTCTATTGACTCAGCACATTTTCTGCCCTTGCAAAAGCTTGTTGCCAGTGCAGTTTGAGGCCAAGCAGATTCTTCTTAGACACCAAAAACAAGTGACACAAGTGAGGAATACAGCTGTGGTGAGAGACAGGAGGTTTCTTGATGCAAATTATACAAATCTCACCACAGGTCATTTAAAGGACAGGGTCCTTTGTGGGAGGATATAAAAATATATAAAAATATGAGATGGGGAAGCTGTCGTTCCCCCCCCCCCCACTCAAAGCCATTCACAAAAACTATTCCATGCACACCTCCAAACAAACTCTGTTGGCTCAAACTATGTACAGTCGTACCTCGGGTTAAGTACTTAATTCGTTCCGGAGGTCCATTCTTAACCTGAAACTGTTCTTAACCTGAAGCACCACTTTAGCTAATGGGGCCTCCTGCTGCTGCCGCGGTGCCGGAGCATGATTTCTGTTCTCATCCTGAAGCAAAGTTCTTAACCCGAAGTACTATTTCTGGGTTAGTGGAGTCTGTAACCTGAAGCGTATGTAACCTGAGGTACCACTGTACATGGCACTAAACCAAAGTTGTATACATACTGCTAATTTATCTAGGCCGTGGCAGCTCAATGGTATCCCCAATCTAGACATTGATAAGAAATCACCAGGAACAACTTAAAATCTAGGATGCTAGAAGAGAAAAATCGCCGAGTCGGCTTACATCTACATCACTGTTGACAGTGGCTGAGGATTTGCAATCCAAAACATCTGGAGGGCACCTGGTTGCGGAGCCTGAGAGTCCTGTTTCAGCTCACGCATTTTAGTAGCATTTCTGCTGGTGACTTTGACTGGTTTTATTTTTCTTTGTACTGGCTTTCTAAACAGTGGTTCTTGAGATCATGACCCACAGAGTTCTACACAGAAAGGCGGAACATAAAAACAGATATGAAATTAAAGGGCCTGCAGCAAAGGGTCTGGTTACGTATAGGAATATGTTATGCAAACATTAATCAAATGCAATTTGTTGCATAAAGATTAGATAAACAGAACCTGAAAGGCAATGTTACCCTGCATGGATGGCCCACACCAGTTTCCCTAGTGCTGCCACTAGAAGCTGTCTTCTCTCTCTCTCCATTTCCAGATCTTGGAGAGGGACAAAACTATTTTGCTCCAACTATGCTGCATCACTCAATGAGTGAAAGAGAAGCTGGGAGGGGTTGCTCAATAGCTGGCAGTTTGGCAAAGAGATGGTTCCTGCAAGGAAGAAGGTGAAGGTGGGTAAGGGAGTTTTGGGCTTCTCTGTCCCTCTCTGCAGGAGAACCAACCTATGAAGCCACCTAGAACTGGATCTGCATTAATAGACAGGAATCAAAGCACAAGCAACCTAGAAGTTGGAATTTTCCTTTTTAATTCTTATTTCCATGGTGACATTGTCCCATTAAATCCCAAACCTCACCACCACCACCCACCCTGGAACACAAGATTTGAAATGGAGGCTGGGGGTGTGTGTTGCACCTCCCCCCCCCCCAGAAAAAAATCTTCAAAATTAGCGTATAATTGACATTGAGAGAGAGCCTGGACTTTAGCCCCATCTGCCAGGACATAGAGACCTTCTAAAAATCTGCTTTGTAAACATCAGAACATGCTACAAAATGCCACATTGGAACCAACAGATACGAATGGGATCCTGCAACAGAAAGTGTGGCCCTGAGATGTTGTTGTACTAACAGAGTACATCATCATCCCTGACACTTGGACCTGGCTGGTTGCACAGGCCGATGAGAGCATCTGGGGGGCGGCTACAGGTTCCCCACACATGGCAAACCTGTGATACAGCTCCAGAATCTGGCATCAACTTAATCAAATGAAAACATAAAAGGAAATAGGTCTCTGACAACTGAGAACCAAATGAATACTGTGGGTTAAAACATGATTGGATGGAGCAGAGACACCGCCCAGCAAAGGAATAGAGTTTGTTCATGTGGCATCTGAATCTGGTGAATCTCACCAGAAAGGAGGGGAAGGAAGTAGTCAGGTGACAGGAAGGAAGGACCTGTGTGAATTTGATGCCAAGGAAATGCCCTCAAATGTAGTCAAATATTCCCTTTTCCAATGTATGTGTATTTAAAACTCAAGGATCTTTTCCCTCAGTTTTCATTTTCTAATATAAAAAGTAAAAGGATAGCAACAATATAAAAACAAATAACTTCCACAATAAGCACCAAGTCCACAGGCCAGCCTTTACCAACAGGGTGCCTACCAAATGTTTCAGAGGGAAACTCTCATCAGTCCCAACACCATACAGCCGTACTAGCTGGGGCTGATGGGAGTTGTCATCCAAACCAGTCACCAGGCTGGGGAAGGCTGCCTTAAAGTAATTAAGCTGTAGTTAACACTGTGCAGTCATGTCATTATCAACCACATGACCTTTGCTACATCACTGGTCATGATACAAAGATGAGCCCCCTGGGCACATAAATATAGAGCAGAAGTTGTGTAGTGAATGGCCTGGGTCCTCTTACACAAGTGTGTGGAAGGCAAGGGCAAAAGGAGAGTCCTTTTTGAGAGCGATGTCCCAAAAGGCAAAGAGGAATTCAGTTTGTGTTCAGAGTGTGAAGCTGCATGCACAGCAAGTGGCCCTGTGGGGACTTGACTGATCTATCAAGAAGAAAATGGGAAAGAAAATGGAAATCAAAGTCTCGGAAGAGGCTCCCAACAAAACAAAACAGGAGTAGCACAATCACCGGGGGAGAGTGGAGGGAACGGTCGCCTCCTGCCGACACGAGACATTCCTAAAAATTGGAATTCAAGAATCCAGAGGAGGAAAGGCACCCTCCGAGGGCAGTTGTAGGGATCACTTCTTGAGATCCATAAAGATAGCGTTGGTAGTTGTCTGTCCAAAGATAAATGCTCCAAGGATAACCATGAAGACGCCGTAGCTCACCATCGCCCACCAGCTATGGATAAAAGAGGGGAGACTGGCATGAAGCACACATGATTCCATAACCACTGACCCCACATGGATGAACTGGGCAAGAGGAGGCAGCAAAGAAGAAGCACAGCTCTTACCCAGCTGGTCTGGCCTCTTGTATTTCGGAGAGCTTGGTGTGGATGAGGCAGAGTCCTGGCAAGGAAGGAGCGGAGGAAAACGGTGAAGGAAAAAAGCAGCAGAAGGAACCACCAAGGCATTTTTTTTTGCAGCCATCTAGATCTCAGAACAATGAACAGTTCTAACAAAGCCAGTGTTACGTTCAACAGTTTTGAGCAATATCAGGTTCTTGTTGGTGTGCAAAGGAAGTATGTCTTGAACATTTTAGTGAAAGAAGATCCACCACTGAGGTGGCTGCAGAAAAGTCACTGTGCAGAAGAAAGTTGGTTGTGTGGGCTAACAATCAATTGCTAATTTATCCAAAGGAAGTGGGTGTGGGAAGGGTGGCAACTCAGGTTGAACTTATAGAGAAAGAGAATTCTGGCTAGGAGAATATTCTGGCCTATCCAGAGCAGGTACCCGCGAGGCGAGGTGAGCCAGGCTGGTAGTAAAGACCACCAAATAAAGTTCCAAAGGAGCCATCTGCTCTGCTAAAAGCAGAAGTGAACTGAGGTCTTCTGAGTCCCTCTGTCCTGATTTCCCCTCCTAAGCGAGACTCCCCAGCCTGAGGGCAAGTGCTTCTCTGCCTCTCTGTATCCTTCTGCCTGAAAGACTCCCCCTGCCATTGGGCAGGGACCCTGGAGTGGGAGCACCTTGACTCCTCAGGCAAATCAAGCTGGGAGAGGCACCTCCATGGGTCCCTGCTCACAGCCTCAGCTTCAGATCGCCCCACCAAAAGCAGAATAAGAGCCCCCCTGTTACACACAGTCAGCCAGGGAAAACTACCTGGGAAAACAAAGATGAAGCAGGCAGCCAGGCCCCCAATGAGAGAGATGACTTTGCCAATGTCAGGAATGAACAAGGCCAGGAGGAGGGTGAGGAGGAACCAGCTGACTGTCTGCAAGAGGCGCCGCCTCCTCTCCCGCACGACGTCTTCTTCAACCGCCTCCCCCTTGTAGCGCAGCCAGAGGCCTTCCAGCACAGCCCTGGGCAGGAAGCCAAGACAAAAGGAGGAGTTAGGGGTTGCCCTCTGCCCCTGCAACACCCCCTGCAAGGACTGCACAGCAGCAGGAGAGGCTCACGCCAGCCAGCCAGCCCCACCAACCCCTCCCGCTCCACACTCACCGGCCACAGAAATGCAGGATCGGGTAGGAAGTGAGAACGCAGACGATGATGGAAACCCGGGCAATGGCGACTGGGATGTCGTTGGAGGGGTAGGACATGAGCACATCCTGTTCCACACTGGACCCAAACGTCAAGTATCCACAGACTCCTGGCAGGAAACAGGAGGAGGAGGAAGAGGAAGAGAAGAAGATGAAGAAGAAAGAAGAAGGTGGTTCACAATGACCCAGAGCCAACCACCAGCCACTTCCTATCCCATGAGGGAATAGGGATCAGGGATCAGTCTCCCTTTTGTGGCTCAGAAGAGGCGATTGAACGCTTCCTCTCTTTTCATCCCGCCTACCTGTGCCCGTGTAGACAAAAAGAGCGATGACCATGGCTGCTGTCACAACGGCCCCCCATGGCTTCACCTCTGGTTGCTTCATGCTGTGGAAGACGGGCACGCTACTGACGTGGCACTGCCAGGGAGAAGAGGAATAGGAAAGGGTTGTTAGGTTTGGAAGAGGAGGATGCAAGTTTTCTGATCATGCAGAAGTCATCAGCCTTTGTGATTACTTGCACAGGGGATCCTTCTCCCAGACTTGTTCTTTGGGCTAGTGCAGTTTTTCCACACATACGTTTTCACAGCTGGAGACCAAACAGCCAGTCAACAAATTCAGCAAAAAGTAGCCTTGACCAGCCTGGTGCCATGAACATCTGGAGGGAGGATGCAATAACAGGGCCTTTGATTTTCCCTTAAGACGGTTGAAGGATAAGAACCACCTCTGCCTCATTCCAGGACCCAAGTAACTCACATTATCCCTTTTTAAATGCTTTCTGAACCAAATTCCATCTTAACTTTTCCTAGGACAGCTGTATTTGTATTCTACAGTAATCCATTTCCCCTTATCCCTCATCTGGAGTAGGGCACGCAGGCTCCATATGAGCACCTCAAAAGCTTTTGTCTGTCTGTTCACACCTTATTCAACCTTTCTTGCAAGAGGTTGAAGCTAGTGTACTTAGGATATCATATCCTACTTATAAAAAACGGACAGAAAAACACAAGGCTACATACCATAAACACTATACAAAAGAAAACACTACAGTTTCATCCAAGATAAAAATGAATTAAACTTGAAACAAAGGTCAGGGTTTAGATTGATTGTTCTGTCTCTCTCCCCATCCCATTGCACCCCCCGTGTCTCCAAATAGAGCTGAGAAAGACCCCTGAATGAAACCCCAGAGAGACCCTGCCAGTCTGGAGGGCACCAAGCTAGCATAGAAAATATTGAGTTGGGTGGTTCACTGTGCTTTTACTTGGTACAATTATTATTACTAATTAAATGTGTATGCTGTGCTTCATCTGATCACAGGGCAGCTCATAAAATAAAAATACAAAATGGGAACACAAAATATATACTAAAACAAATACCAATAGCTGCTCCCTCCCCCCAACACACTTTAAAGGCCATAGAATGCTTAATCAGCCAAAGGCCTGGTTATAGAGACACAGAGAGAGGTGGACTTTTTTTGCCCTCAATGTGCCCACACCTGCCGGGGGCCTTCAGACAAGCCTCACCTGAAAGCCAAAGCAAATGGTGGGCATGGCATTGAAGACAGACATCCAAGAGGAGGGGCTGCAGAGAGGAACGCACACGTTAGTTCAGGGTGTGGTTCAGCAAATGTCTACCATCAGCATTTACTCAGAATTGAAAAAAACCCTCCCCCGAGGGGAGTAACGTGTCAAGAACTGACAGGCAGGATCTAGTTTTAACTCAGACAGTCAAAATTAATGCAGGAGAGGCACTTCCAATGAAATGAATCTACCTTAAGATGCACATCTCTATATTCACAGACAATGCCTAAACTGGAACCCTTCCACTCGCGAACACAGCCTTTCTCAATCTGATGCCCTCCAGATGTTTTGGACTACAACTCCCATCAGCCCTAGCCAGCCCAGCCACTGAAATCCAAACATCTGGAAGGCATCGGGTTGGGAAAGGATGGGTTAATGCATCCTTCTTCCCCTCTGCCTTTCAAGTTTCCCCATTGACTGATAGCTGCAAGTCGTCAAGTCCTGAGCAGGAGAGAACTGGATGGGTCTCCAGCATGAGGATGGCCAAAGGTCAGAGGAACGGGATGTGCCTCTCAGCAGCTTAAAGAGAGTGCAGATACAGTGCCCACCTCAGAAATAAAAAGCTTTTTTATATTGATAGTTAAAAGCTAACTGGAGACTCTTGACTGGATAGTCTAGTACAGTGGTGCCTCGCAAGACGAAATTAATCCGTTCCGCGAGTCTCTTCGTCTAGCGTTTTTTTTCGTCTTGCAAAGCAAGCCCATTGACGGCTTAGCGGCTTTTAGCGGCTTTTAGCGGCTTATCGGTTTAGCGGATCAGCTGATAAGTGGCTTAGCGGCTTAGAAAAAGGGGGGGGGGAGGAAAAAAAAACCGCAGGAACTCGCAAGACATTTTCGTCTTGTGAAGCAAGCCCATAGGGAAATTCGTTTTGCAAAGCGCCTCCAAAACGGAAAACCCTTTCGTCTAGCGGGTTTTCCGTCTTGCGAGGCGTTCGTCTTGCGGGGCACCACTGTAATTAAATGGTCAGGTCTCTCCACTGCAGAAAACAAAGACAGGAAGGGAGGCAACTCAAGAAGGTGCCACCTCTTTCTGAAGGAGCATCACTCCCACATACCTCGTTGTAATTTCCTCTGGGATGTTCTCATCAGGCCAAATGTATTTGATGATTATAATGGCTGTGACGTACCAGGTCCCGACAACACTCAAGCAGCTGTGAAAAAAAGAGAGAGAGTTGGACAGGTGATGGAGCTGCCGCCGCTGCTGCTATCTCCTTCCAAGGATCATCTTGAGATGCCAACACCCACCTTTTGCATCTAGACCTGCCCTTGACAGAGCAGTTCAATGGCACCTAGTCTTTCACTCAAGCAACACATCCTGGCAAGCAACACAGAGGCATGGCCTGTTTGCCACCCTCACACTTTCATCTCATGAGGACCCTGGTTGGCAGCAGTGGCTGAGGAGCATTTGCCAAGATATGTGCCAGCTGAGAACTGGCCTGTGCTTACCTGGCGTATTTCTGGAAGCCAATCTCCTTGGGCACTGAGAGGGGAAGGATGAGCAAGAAGGCCGTGATGCTGATGGTGAACTTGCGGTCTGTGTACCAGTGGCCGCTCTCTGCCCCTGTGGAGTCCTTCATTAATGCTGCAATTACTAGACAAAGAGAGACTGCAATCATCCTCTGGGCCCAATCCACCAGGCAGAGGGAAGTCAAAGCTCAAAGGCCAGTGCACAGCTACACACACAAAAAGACTCTCAGAGAGACTTGAACCTCTTATGTCCAAGGAAACACAAAGCAACTGGCATGGAACTAAGGGGAAATTTTGTGTTATAGAAAGCTGTACAGAACACCAGGACCCAGGCAAGAGAAGCTCTGGATTTCTTGCACTGGACTAAAGCAGTCGCCAGACTTTGGGAGCTACGAGTCCTATCAGTCAAAGCCAGCATGGCCAATGGTCAGAGATGATGGAAGTTGAAGTTCAAACTATCTGGAGGGCACCAGGTTAATGGTAGCTCCCTGTGACCCTGTGATTCATGACGCTATGAAGGCAACGCTGGCAGAAACCCTTTTCATCACTCAGCAGACACCGCCAGCAAGAGGCAAGCCCAGGAGTCAGCACAGCCCTCCCTGCTCCCCAGCAAGGGTGGCCTAATTCAAGAGCACAATTACTGAGACAGGGGAGCTGAGCGCCTTTTGCTATGTTCAAGCCCCCCCCCCTCCAAGTGGTCAGTGGCACACTTGCCAAGAAACTCACAGGCAGGAGTCTGAACAGGCAGCTGGTGCCCAACTATTCAATGTATTTGTGTGGCAGTATAGTGTGAATGTTGTGCGTGGGCATTAGCCATAAAGTTCAGTTGGTGGCCTGGGTGCAAGCCATCCTCCCGCAGCCTTGCTCACCACACAGAGCAGTTGTGAGGGCAAAATGCTGTAAAGAAACTTAAAGTATTCTGTATACTGAAAAACAGCACAGGCAGTTATTCTATATAGCCCCCCAGGCTATATAATTCCTCTGAAGGCTACAGAGTATGCCCTCCACAAAGGAAACAGGACCTCCTCTTGTGGCATAATTCTCTGTGAGTTTCCTAGTGTGGAAAGAACCTTTAGCTGTCCATATGTTACTGAACTACAACTCTTTATCATCACCCCTGGCCATTGGCTACAGGGGCTGGTGGGAGTTGAAGTTCAGCAACATCTGGAGAGCCACAGGTTCCCACACCTGACCTACAGAAAAAGTAAATCAGGAGCTGCAGCCATGGTGGATGAAGCCAGAGCCAAAAACAGGCAGTTGGAAGCTCTAGAAGATTGTACAGCTCTTGTTCTCTCTGCAAGCTGCACAAAACAAAGGAGGGGGCGCAGCTTCAAGCCTCTTACAGTACCAAAAACAGAAGGCCGAGTATATGTCAAACCCCAATGGAGCTCAATCAAACCTTGTCTTCCCAATAAAATTTCAAAATGAAATGAATTTTGACAAAGAGGGAAGGGCATAAAAGCCCAAACAGGCCTCCTTCTTTCCCAGCAGTACTCACTCTTGTCCTGCTGATCTCCAATGATGATGAGGAAGGCGATGCAGGTGCCAAAGGTGTAGACAGCAATGGCCACCTCGCACAGCACCCCGGTGATTTTGCCACACACGGCCCACACCACCTCCTGGTAGGTGCGCTCATTGCTAGCCTGGGAGCAGTAGGCCAGGATGACCAGGCCGCCAATGATGAAAACCAGCATGCACTGCAGCAGAAAAGGGAAGAATGGCACCATGAGATGAGTGGCAGGCACCAGCAGGCAAACTGAAAACAGTAAAAAGCTCTGGGCATATTTTTCTTTACTCATTTCCTGTCTTGCTTTACTGCTCTCTCCTGCTCCATACATAGTTTAATTTATTCTAGCTTTCCAACCTGCTGCCAACCTAGCTTGCCAGCCAGCACTGGTGTTATGATGCTTGGGCTGATGTGAGATGCAGTCGAAAACATCTGGAGGGCACCTACTTGGGGAAGGCTACATTGTCCCCATGGCAAATTTCTGGACATTCTATAGCTGCAAGTTTATTTTTAAAAATACTTTTAAGAGCGTAAGAACCTGCTAGTTCAGGTCAAGGGGAGCCCATCTGGTCCAGCATCCTTTTCTCACCTGCAAGTAGAACCCAAGCACAAGAGCACTCTCCCCACCTGTGGCTTCCAGATTTAGAAGCATTGCTGCCTCCAGCAGTGGAGGCAGAGCATAGCTATTGTTCCTAGCAGCCACTGAAAGACTTCTCTGCGAATTTGCCCAGTTCTCTTTCAAAGCCATCCAAGTTGGTGACCGTCACAAGACCTTCACAGCCGCCCACATCAAGCTGTGTTCCAGCAAGGCCAAATGAGAAACACCACCAGCACACTCTGCACATTCCCAAATGGATCCCTTCCCACCGCCCACACGTTTTTCCTCATCCCAACACCCTCCCTGCATTCACCATCTGCAGTGTGATTCCTGCAGCCACTCCGCCTGCCATGCTGAAGGCTGCTGGAAAGTTCAGGAGGCCGGCACCCAGGGCCGCGTTCACAACAATGAAGACAGCTCCCAGCTTTGAGGTTGCAGCAGGTCCACGCTCTTCGTTGCCCTTGGGCCCCGTCTCCACATTGGGGCTCTGCAGCAGCCGGGCCCTCTCGCCAGCATCCGCACTCCATTCCCAGTCACCATATTCGGTGTTGATCCCCAAGTGGCCTTCAGACATCTCCTCCGCTGGAAAGGGCCACTCAATGGCAGGCTAATCTGTATCCAACGACCCGCACTTTGCATCCCCCCAGCCTCCGAGAAGCACCAAGCGTTATCCTGACAGGCATGGATATGTGGCATATAGAAGAGACATGCCTGAGCTCAGAATAATGTCACAAGCAGAGATGCTCGCAGTTTGGTGGGTCATATGGCCCTAGAAGAAACCAAAGGAAAGAGTCAGCTCTGAGCAGATGGAGAGGAAATACACGCCCCTGCTCACAGAAGACCCTAGAAGAAACCAAAGGAAAGAGTCAGCTCTGAGCAGATGGAGAGGAAATATACGCCCCTGCTCACAGAAGACCTCAAAACCCATGCAGGAGGGGAACATTAAAAAACTCATTTCTGGGCATCGTGATTTTTAAAGCATGCAGTAACTGCTAAGAGCTCAGAATCCAAAGTGGTGACCCAGGAAGCCATTCCCGCTCAGTACCATCTTCACAAAGATTCAAAATACTGTGGCCCAGCTCCCAAGGCACCAAGCTCCAAGCGCTCAGCACCCAAATATCCCTTTGCAATGGCTAAAACAAGAAAAGCTGAAGAGGTCTTCCATTGCTGCTTATCCTCTTTTGTGGGCTGCTAGAGAAACCAGCTGCATAAGCACTTCCCTCTACAACTCAGCAAAAAACCTGTTTTGCTCATGCTGGGCAAAGTTTAGAATTGGATTTCTGGGGGGGGGGAAACCACAAAACCACAGGGTGGAGCTGAAAGATTTCTCAACTGGTGAAAAAATCAGTTTTGCTCCTCCCAAGCCCCATAATTTCTATTGCATATCCACTGTTGCGGTAAAACCATTTTTAAAAATTATTTGCTTACATCACCTAGTTTAGTCCTCAACTCCTCAATCAGCCACACAGAAGCATGTGTTTTTTTTGGTAATCAGCAAGGGGAATTAAAATCTCTGAGGAGCAGGAGTGAGTAATTTGTTCTGTTTAAATTTAAACCCCCCTTCCCCCCAAGATTAACAAACTAGTGTAGGTTTCAGAAAAATCTTCCATTATTATACAACATTCTAGATAAGATTCACAATTAACGAAATCCAAGTGACTTGGATATTGATAATTATTTAATCACCCCACTTCAATTTTTTTCAAAATTAAGTGATTTTTTTTCTAAAAAGCATATTTTTTTAAAAAAATTACATAACAAAAACAAGGAGTGGTTGAAATGGGATGCTACAAATAAATAAATGGTAGGATCTTCACCCATTTCTCTACAACCTGTAGCAGTTATCCTGGCTGATTCTTTAAGATTCGAACTATGATTTTTGAATATGTTTCTGTAGCCAATTCCACATTTCCTTTGAAGCATTTGAAGCTCATCCAATTCTTCATCTGACTTTATGGTACTATATTGTAACCTCTCCTTCAGTTACTTCTCTCATACCTGGGTACTGTATAACACATTTTAATTTTCATTTCTTCATTTCATTTCTTCACAGTAAGAAACTGTTTAGCAATCCTGTGAGGATTACCACAAACATTATTTTAATGAATTCATCCCCCTTTACCTCTCTTCCTCTCTGCCAGCAAGTTTTAAATGGAAAATTATGAGTGTCAGATGTTTCCTTCTATTATTTCTGGCAGATAACAGACACAAATCTGAGCAGAAAAGCTTCAGAGCCAACACTGACAGGCCAGTGACTAGGCTTGGTGGGAGCCTTGGATTCAAAATCTTACACGACTAGGCATATGGCAGAGAAACTCACTAGGAGAGAAAAATTATCCACAAAGCTCTCCCTAATGTGTTCACTTGTGAGTTACATTTTAGGCTCAACTTTCCTCCAAGGGATTCAAGGTAGCGTCCTCCCCTCCCCTCCATTTAATCCTCACAACAGCCCAGTAGGGCAGGCAATGCTAAGAGACGACATCTGAGCCAAGGTCGCTCAGCGAGTTTCAGAGCGCAGAGAAGGCGCCTCTCCCTGACTCACCCACAGCAGGGAGAGGCGAAGGGCTAGACAGGGAGCCGGCAGGCCATTGTAAGCTGCGGGCTTAATGATCTCGGGCCCGGGAAGGAGACACCCCGCAACCTCTTTAGCTGATCAGCCCATTCAAATCGTGGCTGGCCGGCTCCCTCCAGCGGGCCGGGGAGCCGGAGCTTCTACTCCAAAGTGGATGATGGAGGTATCCCGCCCCCCGCGGCCACCCTCATAGGTGCGCTTGCCGCTACCGCAGCGGCGACCCCTTCGTCTCCCTGACAAGCTAGCTTTCTGCTTGCAAGGAAGGACACCTTCAGCCCGGGGTGGGGGCGAAGAAGGCTCGCCAGGAGCGGCCCTGCAGCCTCCTTGCCTGCCGCAACCCTGCTTACCCACCTTCTTCCACACCGGCTGCTCAGCTGACGAGAATCACATGGCGGTGGCGGCAGCGGCGCCCTCCCCTGTACGCGCGGCATGCTGGGAGTCGTAGTTCTTGAGGCCTAACCGCGCCCCCTCAGGGGCAAGAAACAGAACCGGCGGCCTTGGGCCGAGTCAGTCAACTATAGTCTCCGCTGACTCGCAGCAGCGGCTCTCCGGGGTTTCAGGAAGACAAAGTCCTGTCACAACCAGGCCTAGAGATGTCGCGGGTTGGAGCTGGGAGCTTTGGGTAGCAGGGATAAGGAACCTGCGTGGTGGAGCCCTCCGGGTGTTGTTGACCGGCAACTCCCATCATCCCGCCACATGCTGGCTGTTGGGATTTGTAGTGCAGTGCCATCTAGAGGGCCAAAAGTCTCCCAGTCTGTTCTCCATAATCCACTTGAAAATGGCCAAGGGTCTTGGCAGACCACTTCACGTCTTTCCTGCCTATTGTAGTAATTGTAATGTGGTGTGTTTAGGTGTTGCATATTTTTAAAACAGCATGGGGTGCTTTTTTGCTCCTTTTGTTTCTTATATTGCATTTTATCAAAATACAATTTGTTTTCCATGGAATTCAAATTGTAATGCAGTGTAAGAAATAAAGAAAGCAATAAAAATCAATATGAGCATTTCATGTGGACATGCCACGGACCACCTGAATGAAGCTTGCAGACCACTGGTAGTCAATGGAGCAGTTTGGAAACTCCTGCTTTGCAGCATTGCAAACTGAAGTAGCCAGGTTGGGGAAGATGCTGGAAGCAATGAAGAACAGCAGAAGCAGATAAAAAAAACAACAGCACAGAGGGAGGGTAATAATAATAATAATAATAGTTATTATCACTATTTTGATCCCAGCTGTAGCTTCCATTTGTGATGGGGAGGCTGAAGTGAAACCTGTAGCTGGACAAAGGAATAATGGCTCCCTCCTTCCTCAGAAAGTTCTGCTTCTGCCTTTCTCCACAGAGCCAAGTTCAGAAAGCTGCCCTTGTCCTCCACTCACCCCACTTCTGCTGGGATACAAAAAAAGGAAGCTTAGGCGGCTTTGGACAAATAGGCAAAGTGGCTCTAATTTTCCTGTAGGCTTGTGAGAACGGACAACACAGAGTCTGATCCAGCACTGATAAGTAGGGACAAGGAAGGTACTCTTGTCAAACTAATCCAATATGGTATTCAGATCTAGAAACATCTTATACAATATAGGAATAAGACGGGGAAATATAGCCACTATTTACATCAGAGCATGGATGTGCACATGTTACTTCAGAATCTGCCTGGTGTAAAGACTGCCTAGCATCTCTTCATCACACTCTAGCATAGCCAAGAGATGGTCTGGTTTATGCAGAGCAGGAACAAGCCAAATAGAATAGACCTCATTCCCTACGTTACTCCTCACTCCCCATTTACCAGGATGCTACTGCTATGGGTAGAAGTGTTCACACACCTCACCACCACTCCCCATAATAGCAGTAAGGTATACTCTTCCGCACACCAGGCTGACTCCATTGTGCCTCCACCAGGATCATTCTGAACAGGATGAAAGTATCAGTGCAAGGCCCACCATGCAGCCTTGGTTATTCATTGTCATGTTGCAACACAGAAAGTTGCTTTAACTGTGGAAACCTCACAGCCAGATTTCTGCAATGTGTGGCTACCTTGGGGCTGATCCAGTTGGTATAATAGTTATTTCGCTGGATGTTGAGGCTGAGTTGAACTCTGAAAGTGCTGAAAGGCAGACCAGGTTACAGAAGGCTTGATTTAGAGTAGTAGGATGCAGGCCTGAGCAGAATTCATTATAAATAAAAGCCTCAGATCTGTAACGCTCAGATGTACAGCAGTTTTAATTTTTTAACAGAAGTGACTGGCTGCATAAAGGGCAACATGATTTATTACTGAACAGCAGAATATTCTCTAGTGAGAGGACGGAGCATTGGAGACAGTAATCAGAGGCCTAAAACCACAGCACAGAAAAATGAGGACTATCCTCTAAATCAAATCTTTCAGTGTACAACAGCAGCATAAAGTGTGGGAGAATCAAAAGGAAGCTTTGGGAGTTGGGCTGCCTTGACTCTCCTGCCAAAACAAGCTGAAAAAGGAGGACCACAAAGGCTACTGACAGAAGGAAAATGCTGTTCTCTTCTCTGTGTCATGTGAGAATTACAGCAAAACCTGCAAGCTCTTTGCAAGAACAACTTTCTTTCTGGTGATCGACTGAACACAGCCTTTAGAAGGAGAGCTCTGCTATTCATGCAGAATGAAACTCACAGCTAAGCACCCTAAACAGACTGGTTAAGGGCAGACAGGACAAGCACACATACCCCAATCAAGGGGAAAAGCAGTAGCAGGTGGTAGTATCTGAAAGCAATGGACAAACAGGTTCACTTCTACCCCCTAGCCTAGAGGCAGCTCCACATGTGTAGCTATGGATGCTGGATACAAAGGCAAGCCACCAGCCTGAGGCTTTTTCATGCTGCAACAACAGCTCTTCTTGACCTCAGTTCTTCCTCATTCAATATGCATGCTTTGACACTCAGCTAACGCAGAAATGGGGCTTAAGGCCTGGCTTCTGGGCAGGCACGAAAGCCATAAGTTGTTCACACAACATAAAGGAGACTCACACAATGCATTAAATACTCAACTGCCTTTTCACAACAGGGGCGGTGGGTAGGCAGCAAGGTACATGTTTTGTAGCTCCAGACAATCAACTTCTGGCCACAGAAAGGGAGGCTCAACTGTTCATGGTATCTGCTGTTGTATAAGTGCCAAAGCTGAAGAACTTATCTGTCACTCACACACACAGAGATAAGAGATCTGGTAAGTTTTCCCATGGGTTTCACCTGCCCCCTTCTTTCAGTTCCATGAGAAAAATGCTTCACAGACAAAAATGTTTAAGTCTTAAGTTGCTTGAACACATTGCAGAGTTTATCTTGCCCTACTTACATGCCTAGTGATTGTCATTCAATTGCAGTGGATCTCTTGGCTCAGGTGGTGGATATCCTGAGCACATGTGAGTGGCAAGAACAGATAGGAAACTACAAAGGGCCAAAGTTAAGTTGCATTTAAAGAGCAGTTACATTTCCTGGGTTGGGGTGGAGTGGGGGAAGCTATTCCAAATTCATAACTGAGCTTTAGTCCCATTTAAGGATTACAAAGGATTGAAAAGGATTACAAAGCATTGTGTGAGAAAGGATTTTGGAGAGAATGAGCAAGGGCCCAGCAGGGCTTCCCATGATCAAAAATTAAAAGAAACACAGTTTAATTGTTGCCCTTATTGCTGATCAAAGATGCTAGAGAAGAGTTAAAAGATTGTTCTGTTATCTGCCTTTTATTTGATATTGAAACAAACTTATGAGTCAGCTTTATAAACTGTCTATGCATGGAAACAATGAGCTTTTTGGCAAGGAAGAAAAAAAGAGGAAGTAATTTCTCTTTCAAGCTTCATTACACAGATTCCCAGAGTGAGCCAAGGACTAGGGGTCCATTTAAAGCAGGCTGATTTCAAGTGATTTTTATTTATTTTTTGAGAAAAAGCAGAACTAGAAAGCCAAGAGCCAATGGAAAGAAATGCTGACTCCGGAATACCCCTGCTTGCCTTTCCTTGGAAGAACTGGGCAAGGAGAGGATCCCTTGGGAGAAAGCCTCTTGTGAAGCCAGAGGTGGGCTCTGCAGAACTCCCCGATCCAAGTCTAAAAGGGCAGACAAGGAAAGGCTCGTCATCCAGAACCCTGGCTCAGGGGCAGCCCTTCAACACCCATCAGCCCTAGCCAGCACAGCCAATGGACAAGGATGGTGGGAGTTGTAGTCCAACCATGCCCTGACACTCATATGATGAGGCCACCACACACAAAATGCTGGCAGGCAAACATTCACTAAAGCATTTGCATCAAATCCGCCACAAACTCTTGAAGGATTCAAGGACCCATTTTTGGTAAAGTGGCTACTTCTGAAGGGAGGAGCAGAACACACGTCAACAGCTCTGCCTAGAGCCAAGCAGTGTGAGTAGGGAGGGCTGAGGAGGCTTTGCCACTACAGAGATACATTCAAATGACGTTGAAGTGTTGTGGAAAGAACCGTTTTGCTTGCTGATGCTGCCGCCATCTCCTCCTCTCTCACCCACCCTCTGCTGAGTCAAAATGTCCAGAGAGCATGGAAGGGAAGGCCGGTCAGTCCACCCATTTCTGCCTTTGCTTTACTTGGAGACTTGGTGGATGGCATGGGCCAGGTAAGCCACGTTGCCAGAAGTGACTCCGGCGACAGAGATGCGGCCATCCTTGGTCATGTAGACAGAGAACTCCTTGGTGAGCCGCTCCACCTGGAAAGCAAAGCACAGGAAAGATGCTATTTCAGGAAGGGGTCACTCAGGCAGCTTCCCAAGGCCAGGCGCGTCTGTTTGCTACCACCTACTAGGGCCATCTTGCAACCTGGAGGACAGCGAAGCAACTTCCTAGAACTTCAAGTGAACGCTCTTCAGCAAACGGCAGCCCAGCCAGGCTGCTTGATACCTACTCAAGTCGGCTGCTGCCACATCTCACTTCAATGCAACTACCACTGTGCTTCATGTTTTTTAACAATCCCTTTCCACACCACCAGCCCAGCAGAGTGCTTTTTATCATCAATGGGGGATCCACATGCTGCCATTCCCAAAGTAGTAGCAGCTGCCGGCTTCCCACACAGCTCCCACTTCCAGCCCAGCCCCACTTCCCTCAGCCACCAATTAAATAATGGAAGACATTCTTCAGAGAATTAAGATGCAGCCACACTAATCATGTTCTGGCCTTTTCCTGGTGTGCATCGAAGACTAATTCTATACAGCTGTTGCGGTGTTTGAGGCACTTTGAGCCCATCTATGGGGTTGGGGGGGAACCACGCAAATCAAATGCCAGTACAAAATGGTTAGCAAGTTTGATTCAGGCTCATTCCTTCACCCACCTGTTCGGGTTTCAGTCCTGTGAAGCAGAACATGCCGATCTGGTCAGTGATGTGCTGCCAGTTATGAGGGGAGCCTTCTTTCTTCAGGTTTGCCACTAGCTGGGTGCGCATGCCAATGATTCGGTCAGCCATCCCCTTCACCTCTACCAGCCTGTGCCAGGGAAGGAGGCAAATGTGGAGTCAATACAAGGCGAGAGAAAGAGGAAGGTGGGGGTGGGGGAGCAGCCAAAGGAATAATCTAGGAGGCTAAACCATGCCTTGTGCCCTGATGGGGTTTATGTCCATGGAAAAGCATAAGAAGTTTGCACAGTCCTGCTTCCAAAACAGCTTTAAGAAACCCCAGGTTGGTTTTGTTTTTTGTTTCTTTAACCCAGCCACCTGCCTGCTACAGAAAGGAACAGCCACAGCCCTTCTGCCTTTGGTGCAGAGTTGGCATCAACCAAGAACAAGGTTGAGCAGACTAAGCTTGCTTAAAGTGTTGCCCTCCAATTTGAAGGATTCCTCTGGTTCGCTGTTGCAGCCCCACAATCTACTGTCCTTAAAAGCCATCCAGGGCTGGCTGTCCCCCTGCCCTCTTCTGTTCATCTGCTGACTGCACATAGTCAGCCTTTCAAGGACGCCTTACCATTCCTTTCGCAGGCCAGGGTTATTCAGGATGGTGGAGGCTATCCGAGCCCCATTAAGGGGAGGGTTGGAGTACATGGGGCGGATCAGAATCTTCAGCTGTGATTCCACTCTCTTGGCCTCATCGGAGTCATGGCAAACCACCGTGAAGGCCCCCACACGCTCCCCTGGAAAACAAAGACCAGAATGCAGTGCAGTTGTGTCTCCCTCTGTGGCTCTGCTCAGCCACACTGGTCTGGCTGTGCACTTGTGCTGTTGTTTGGTAGAGGCACACAAATGCCACCTGGATCTCTTCTTCTATCCCCTTCCTTGTCCAAGCCTTGCCTGTTCTTTTATCAGCCTCAGTCCTTCCTTCCAGCCCAGTCTCCTCTGCCTGAAAGAAGAAACCATCAGCCCTCTGGATGGCAGCTAGCTCAAACGCAGACTAAGAAACTAGAGCAGTGCAATCTGATTTTATAGCACCATGCCTGCACTGGAAGGATTGGGGATTTCTTTATCCCCAGATTTACTTTTTAAAAAGAGGGGGGTTGTTAACCCCTTGTGACTCAATAGAGAGGCACTCAGAAGGTAGATTCAAGGCTAAAGGGGCTTCTAGACAGGCAAGGAGCAGATCTCACCGCCCCAAACACTTCCCAGCCCCTAGAACTGCCCTCCTTGATGCTCCTATCATGTGGAGTCCCCAAAGACACGGTGTGGTTGCACAAAGAATGCACCTTCATACAAATTGGACAATTACAGAAATTCATGTTCTCTTGTGACAGAATTGTGACTCCACATCACAGCCACCTCTCTTCAATCATAAACAGAGTTCTTGGCTTGCTTTCTCTATTAAGAGCCTCACAAGCATTTCCCCAGTGCCACTGCCTTTCCATTTCTAACCTGGGACTAGGTCCAAAATGCAAACTCAAACAAACAGCAGGGCTTTCTCTTGCCTCTAGTCCTGCATAGACCTTTCACCCATATACTGGAAAGTGAAAGCAGCTAGCAAAGTGCTTAATCCCTTGAGCAGCTTTTCCCACCCACGGAGATGGCAACAGACCCTGGACTTAGGGGCTTACCATACAGGCCCATGTTCTTCGCATATGACTGGGACAGCACAACATTAATGCCTTGTTCAATGAAGTGGCGGACAGCCCAGGCGTCTTTGTTTATGTCACCGCTGGCAAAGCCTTGGTAGGCCATGTCGAAAAAGGTAAAGAGGTTCCTTTTCTGAAAAAGAACAGAGGCCAGCTCAGCTTAAAAATGACAGCACTCCTTCCTAAGGGCAGCTATGGTAAATGGAACAGGTCACACAGCAGAGGAGCATCACATCATACAGAAACAATGAGGTAACAACAACAATAATTGGGAGGCGGCAGTGCCCATTCAGACAGTTTTTTGATTTTCACAGGAGTTACACACATCTCTTGCCCAGCCGAGATCTCCTCCCAGGGTGTGTCCTTCCAAACAGGGAAGCAGACCCACTCCTTCTTCACACAGGGAAGTTCATCCTTCAGCTCTCTTGGTACCACAGCTCTCCTCACCTTCACTACTGCTGCCAGCTCCTTCCACTGCTCTGGCCGAGGGTCTACTCCAGTTGGGTTGTGAGCGCAGGCATGGAAGAGAACAATACTCTTTTCTGGGATTTTCTTTAATAAAAAGGGTGTGAGAAAAACGAGCCGTTACTCTTTGCTTAGTCCATTTATATACCAAGTGACCTCAAAGCAATCTCCATAGCGAATGGAACCATCATTAAAAGCCACGTGTCACAAAACAATGGACTATCAATAATAAAACTGCACAGACAACACACCCACCCACCCACCGAATAATAATAAACAGACTCAAGGCTCAAAACCCATCTAACAAGAGCCTCCAAAAGGCAGAGAAAAGCAGCAAAGTTTCACTAAGTGGCTGAACTCCTTAAAGTCATGACTATCCATGGCTCCAGAGGAAGGGAACTCCACAGCTGAGATACCTCTAGAGAGAAGGCCAATCACTATACAGTGAGCTACATCCATTGGTGGTATCATAAGCAGCCCCGTCCCCAGCCCAATCTCAGAGTTTGGGCTGGCTGGTATGAGAAGACGTGTTCCATCACATACAGCGTAACCAGAAGAATCTTCATCCGTAATGGATCGCAAGAATTGCGAGTTCCACTTCACAAGACAGAAAGTGGGCAGGTGTCTCTCTCCAACCCATGTTTGCATATCCACTCTTTTCATGATTCTGATAAAACAGGTTCTCTCCTATAACAGCTCCTTCCATGATGGTGTTGGGTTTGAAAGGTACTGCAAGACTTACTTTTGCAACCAACGTGGTTATTCTCTTAAGTTTAGATTCCCAAGACCTGTTACTCCAAAACATTTTACTATGAGGTATTGTCAGCAACTGTCAAAGTTTGGGATCATACCGGGCCTAATATCTAAACCCTCCTGGCTGTATCTTTCCTTGCTCACCATTCAAACAAGCCACGCCCAAACTCTCCATGACCTACACATCCCCATTAGCTCACCCTCAGCTGTCAACTTACAGAGATGTCATCCAAAGCTCCAGCAAAGTCAAAGCCACAGGTTTTGGGCTCATAGTACCGATAGCTTTGCAGTTGCAACCCAGCATCTCTGAAGATGGGGGTGTGATTCCCCCAGGATGGTTTGGGGAGGTACACGTCATGGCTGGACTTGAAGAACCGTTGCTGTATGAAGAAGAGGAGACAGGGTGTGTTTGAATCATAGTTTCAAAGCCAGAGACCACAGCTCCTTCAAGAGATGTGGAAAAACTGTATCCCACCATCTCCTCATGTTTATGTTGTTAGATTACAGAAGCACTTACCAAGAAGTTGGCACCAACTCTTAAAGATCCTGTTCCAGAAATTGTCTGCACAGTGACATACTGAAAGAACAATGAACAGGCATGTGAGACATCTCCAGACGACACACCCTCAAAATACAACAGGTAAACACTCCAATGATAGCTGGAGCTCAGTGTGCCTCATAATATTTTACAGGTGAAGCCCTTGAAACATGAATGTAAGGGCAAGAGAAAAAGACAGCTGTGTGCAATATTGGTCAACAATCCTACCTGCCCAAGAACTGAAAGAGAAAGTGTAACAAGGAGAAATAAAGCATTTCTCAATGCTTGCAAAGGCAACACTATCTGTTAAGATTGAAGCACATGCCAACACTTGAACAACGAGAAAACATTTATTCCAGTGGCTCATCTGAGTGATATACTCAAAAGAGCCTTCCTCTTAGCTGGCTTTTCCCAGCAGCAAGGAAGTTCAAACTCTGTTCATATCTAAGCATTTAAACTGACCCAGTTTTTATTATTTATTCCAATAGCATTTTTTTTTAATTCTTGAAAAATTTGGACTCCTTAGGCATGTCCAAAGGAAAAGGTAAGTTGGGGCCAAAACAACACAGAGGACCCACAGAAATATGGATCCTAGGCAAGGAAATTTTGGCACAGACTGGCTCTCTTTTTGGTTTCAGAAGACACAACACACATCTAACATGTTCACAGTCATGAGATTAGAATCTTGCTTTAAAGGAAGGAGTCAAATTCTGGACTAGGATCCATCATAGACTCTAGAATAAAATGTGGTGTTGCTTGCATTTCCAGATCCTTACAGTAACTCTAAAATGAACCCCACTGACCTAATCACAGGGGACATCTGTTCTCATGTGCTACAAGTTTCTTTGGCACTGACTTTTCAAACCGTATTTTGAGGAACCCTGCAGTTCCCCAGAATGTTATCGGGCATTCCTCAATGAGAAAGGTCAGAAGTGAAACAGGATGGAATTGGGCTATGATCCATGAGAACACTACATTTGCAAGGGTGATGGTGAGACCCAGCCAGTGTTCTACGTTAACAAACTGCCCATCTTGGAATCCTGCGCAGTGGGTACTCAGCATATGTCAATCTGGAAAAGGTTCCCTATAGGTGAAAAGTGTCAAGGCCCCCAGTGCAGGAATCCATTACTTGAATACAGTATTAATGAATGCACTTGATAACCTTGGCTCCTTACCCGGCCACTCTGAATAACCTCATGTGTCTCTCCCAAAGCCAGCTCAGCTGACGCCTTGTTGAACTCTGCCAGGCCAGCAATTGGCAAGTATTCCTTGTCCAACTTCTTTGCAGCTATCTCGGCTTCTGCCTAGAGAGAACAGATTGCATTTTCTTATTTGTTTCCTCCATAGGTTAAGAGGAGAGGCAACTTCCATTCACCTAATTTATCACTCCTAGATTACACACTCAAATAACTAAAGGGACACGAGCGCACATCCCTTTGCAGGATTATCCTTGTTTCACAGAAAGAACTGACAAGTGACTTAAGTGGGAACCCAGGAGCTTTAGCAAAGCTACTCAACATCTAGCATCAAGAGCCCCCAACCCATTCCTAATTCATCTACTCAGATCCGCCTTTGTTGCTCCTTCAATATCTTTGCAGATGCTGTCTCCATACCACTCCTCCCAGCTGCCACTGCTTGCTTGCTCCTTAGATTCCCAATGCAGAAAAGGCCAAGCAGCTGCAAATTCTCTCCAACCCCCGCTTCAGTCTCAACCCTTCCCTTTTATGCTTGTGGCCGCTATATGGCCTCTTGGCCTGCACAACACAAGACTCAATTCCTACCTAAATAGTTCAGTTCGCCTATTGCCACCCTCCAGCTACTTCACAAAGCCATCGTTTTGTGTCTCCCCACCACCACGAAGACACATGGCCACACTGGGATGGTTCCAAACGCATCTCAGGCAGCTACTGGATGGAGAAGAGATCTGGCTCTTTGTTTTGTTCAGACATCTGAAAGGAGTAGGAAGCAGCTAAGCTGCTCACACAACCCTAGCTGCTAGAACCTGGCTCCCATGGCTGCCCATAGGCACGTCCGGCAGCCACACACAGCCACATCTACACAATCCCACACATGCCCTTAATGTGTGGGAGCTGGCGCTTTTGCTTACTTTGCGGACACAGTTCAAGACGTATGGCTTCCCATTGTCATCTCGGTAAGCCCCGACTCCCAGGTTCATCTTCTTGCTGCTGGTATCTCGCTTGAAGGCTTCAGTCACTCCCAGAATAGGATCAGGGGGTCCCATCTCCACATTAGCCCACCAGGAGCTGCAACATCAATGCAAAGTGTTTGTTTCTGTTCAGAGCTCCATTCCCTTACAGGGAAATGAGGCATGGTCAGTCAAGTCTGTCCACTTAGCTGCTGACTAGAAGACATTTGCAGCCATACTGTGATTCAAATGTCTTCCATGAAACTGGTTTCTTGTTCTTTTTACCATGTAAAAATGACTCTACATATAAGCTGTTTTGGATGAGACCCAAGCAAATTCACACACTTCAGATCTTGTGCCTCATTTACATTGTATGAGTGTGCTTAACCTATTTCTGTATTACATTTATCAAATATTTCAAGGCAGTTTACATAAATAAATAAATAATCCTCAGAACAGCTAGTGGATAAAAGCTCAATTAAGTCTTTAAAAGTATTTTTTAAAGGTAGTAAAAATGTTTTTAAAAGCCTAGGTGAATAATTGATTTTTTTTCTGCTAGTGATTGAAGAAGAGTGTTGCTAAGATGCCCTCCTTGTTCAGGACGGGCTGGTGAGGGAGAATGTGTTGTGACATGTTCCTCTCTATCTGAATTTCATTGTGAAAAATGGAGACGCCTCACACAAAATGGAGGCATGTTAAGGCATTTATGTGAGGCTGCTCTGCTGGGATTTGCTCTGAATAGGATCTCCTGACCTCTTGCCAACTGGCACGCTCAGAGCCTTGGTCCAGATGTTCCTTGTCCTGGTTGCTGCTATTTAGGATTAGGCTGGCTCTTTTTGTCAGCTGTGCTGCTCCTGGTATCTGCTCTTCACCTGAAGCTCTTGCTCAGAGAGATGTATTTCGTTGTACATTCCAACTGCTACTGCCTGAGAGCGCCCCCCCCAACCCAAAATTGTGGGCAGCTGGTTGCGAGGAAAAAAAATCAAACCCCAAAGCAAGCCTGGCATGCAGAACTGGGCAAAGCTGTCCTTGTTGGTGAGAACAGTTGCAATTATATGTTGTAATAGGAGGGTATGAAAGGTGTGTCTAAGCACATGCTAACTGAGCATAAGGCACAGACTTCACTAGTAACTGCTAGTAACTGAATAACATACCTGTTCACTCAGGCCTTTCATAAATTATACCAGATTTTACTGTTTCTTGGATATGGCAGCCATAGTTTTTTATAATGGTGTTTAATGTGTTTTAATGGATAATCTTAAGTTATCATGTTGTATGCCAACTTGATAACTTTGTAAAGGTATTATGTAAATGATTTTAATAATTCATGAGGGATACACATTTTTTAAAAATGTAGAGGGCTTCATTTTCCATTGCATTAAGTATCTGTGCCTTATTCTCACATTATTAAGTAGGTGTCCTTTAGTGCTGAAGAAGCCTCCTGTTCACTAATACTCCTTTACAACTACCATGCTTCTGGGCCTGTAGCCCACGGCCCACATTTGGCACCCCTTGACCCTCCCCTTCACAGCCCCTGACCCTTTTCTGTGGGGGACACCCAAGCAGCCCCCCTTCAGGCCTCTCTTGCCTACTACCTGACCCCTTTTCACTCCCCACAGCCCCCCCATTCATCTTCTTCATTGCCCCCTGGTAGAGCCCCATGTTGGGCAAGATTCCTGCACTGCAGGGGGTTGGACTAGATGACCCTTGTGGTCCCTTCCAACTCTATGATTCTATGTCATAGCACAGTGTTAAGACTGCCATTTAGACCCATGAGAACAAAACAGCACAAGCACTCACTGTTACTGCTTTCTTGGCATGCAAATATTCCTGATCTTCCTGCAGCCACTAAGGGCTCACCCATACTGTACTTCTGTTTGCCCCACTGCTTTCCCAGGATCTAGTGCTAGACTGGAACAAACAGCAATAAGGTTTTCAGTGACTGTCGTTTGTTCTGATTTTCTGGGGGGAAGTAGCAGAGCAAAGACAAATCTACTTGAGATCCATGGTTGGATGCTGCACAAACAGGTTGCGGACTAGATCGGCCATTGGCCTGATCCAGCAGACTATTCTTATGTTATGTCCAAGTGAAGGCCACTAGAAATAGCCTCAGTGGTGTGGCTGCAGCCCTTCTACATGAAGTAAGTGTAAATGCATAAGTGATTCGGCTGGGATATTTTTATGTTCTTGTTTTGAGTGAAACCATAAAACTATTGCTGTGGGAGGGAACATGCCTGCTGCAAAGAGGTATGTGTGTTTTTAAAAGGGTGAGATTACTGACTACACAGCCATGCCACAGCTTGAACACACATACCCCTGCTGCTGTTCTATTAAACAGAAAGGAAGACGTACCTCAGTCGCAAGCATCTTAAAAGATAATTTCAAGAATTAAAGGTATCACTGGCTATGTTACAGCCAAATCTTCTTAAGGATGTTAAAGGACAAATAGGCAAAGATTATGTTGCTATCATGGTGGTATAAGTGTCAAGGGTGAAAGTTCCCAAAGTGGAGCTGGGATTTTCTTTTCTGCCCTTGAGTGCATCGCTTTAAGCTTGCTTAGGCTGCCATTTTAACACCTATTCACCCTTCTGGAGCTCATCAGACCCCCCCCCCTTTCTTTTTACCACCCTGAACCATCAGGTATCATTACTAACAATATCATCTATACCAATAAAAGGGTCATCAGAGGAGAAAGATTTCCAACTGCATGGCCATAAATAAGATAATAGACACGTGTTGAAATCAAAAGTGCAGAGTCAATTCAAAACTTCAAAGGGGTGGGTGGTGGGTGGGAAGAGAGGAGTTAATGCAGTTTCAGTTGCCAGAATCTCTCCGGGCCAGATGAACTTGGAACTTTGGCGCATGGGATAAGGCAACCAAAGCACATTCCTAACCAGGGACGTCCCAGTGAATCCAACGGGGCTTACTCCCAGGTAAATGTGGGCAGAATTGTAGCTGGTGTATTACATACACACAGGCCTGGACAGTAGCGGGGTTTTTTGGTGTGTGTGTGTGGTTTTTTTTTGTTTTTTTGTTTTTTTTTTTTTTTTTTTGGCAGTCTCTGTCCCTTCCCACCGCCCTCCAAACCCTCTCCAAGGGCACTCAAGTCCAAGGCCAACGCCACCGTCTTCCAGCCAATCCGAGGAAGCCCCTGTGTTCCCGCCCTTCATCGCAGCCAATCAAGGCCGCGGACCATCTCCCCAGCCGGCCGCGTGCACCAAACGCGAGCGACGGGCCCCGCCAAAGGACATAAAGGTGGAGGGGGGGCTCTCCCCTCCAAATCGCCTTTTCGCGCATTCAACACTGGCCGGGCCAATGCCCTGACCCGCCAACTGCCTCTCTCGTCCAACACGCCGGGGTTTCCGGCCCTCAGGCGTGGCCTGGCCCCATTCACACACGTTCCCGTCCTGACACGAGTCGACAGCGTCCGCACGCGACGCAGCCTCGAGCTGCCTTCGAGGGCGCTCTGGCAGCGCGACACGTGTCGGGTCGGAGAGGTGCATGGATGTAGCCAGTCGAGGCCTTCCCGCCCCGCGGCGCGCGTTACCTGGCTCGGGCAGCGAGGGAGGCCAAGCAGGGCGGCGGGAGGAGTAGGAGGCGGCTGCCGGTGGCGGCGGAGTGAAGGAGCGCCATGGCGGAGTGGGCGGAATGGAGAGGAACCTGCGACGGTAGCGCTTGCAGCTGCTGCCTTGGCCTGGAGGAAGCCGGAAGGAGGCGGAGTCCGACGAGGGAGGGAAGGAGGGCGGTGCTGGCTCGCTGTGGGGCGGGCCTGGGCCTCGAGACTCGAGGAAAGGGAAGGCCGCTTTGCTTGTCCCCGCCTTGAGGCTGAAAGAGGAGCCGCAGGGAAGGGCAGCCAGCTCGCCAACAACAAAATATTTTATTATTTTACAGATGTAGTTGGTGGGCTTCATGAGACAGGCACTGCAGGAGCGGAAAACAGATCGCACAGACTTATGCCAACTGGCGCACAATATGTTCACACAATATTTTTCCTTCCCAAACTATATCTCCTATGTCGTCCAAGTGGCAGCTTCTATCAATGATGACATTTCTATGGGAGTCTATTCCAATGACAGGGTAAACTACTCTCTAAAATACAGTGAGAAGTTCAGATGGACCAGTCCAATGGGGTGTTTTTAAAAAATAAATTTTTATTAAAGATTTCTTAGTTTTCAAAAATACGTGCATTGTCTCTTTTTTCCAATTGCGTTTTCTACAGATCCATTTCATTTGTTGTGAGACATTTGCATTGCATGTAGTATTAGCTTAGGGGAAAGAGGAGAATGGTGAGTAGGGTGGGGTTGGGTGGTTATGCACCTGTTCTTCTACTTAGTGTATATGTGTGGGGTTTTGTGTCAGCATAACTTGTATGAGTTATTATTCGCTTGCTGTATTTCCTTGATGGTGAGAGAGGTTGGGGATGACCTAGGTTGTGGGTGGTTGTCTTTGGTTTTGACTATCACATGTTAGCTGCCAGGTGTCCAGCAATCCCACCTGCTTTGAATACCTCTTTATTTTAAAGTGTAAGCATCATATGTGTATAATCATTTGGTTTTTCATCATTTGGTCAGAGGACCTCCTGTATATTAATAAGTGGTCAAGGAGATGCATTGAAGAGTGACAGTTGATCCCAAAACTTCTACCAATATTTAGTCATCTTAAATTCATTTCCTTTTTGCTCTGAAAGCATCGAAGAATTACCGTAGCTCTCAAATTTGTCGCTAGGTGGCATTGTACACTAGCTTTGTTGCATCTGATATAGAATCACTGAATTGTCAAATTGGAAGGAACCAAGAGGGCATGGGCGTAGCCAAGAGGGGGTAGCTGTCCCCCCTAAATCATGCAAATCTGAGGTTCTGCCACACTAACAAAAGCCTGCACCCTCCAACAAAAATCCTGGCTATGCCCATGCACGAGGGTCATGTAGTCCACCCCCTGCAATGCAGGAATCTTTAGCCCAATGGACTCAAACCCACGACTCTGAAATTCAGTCTTATACTCCACTGACTCTGGTGTAAATATGGAGTCACTGGCCCAGTTCCTCAGCTCCCGAAGTCATGTCCTCAAACTACAATGATGAAAACAATTGTTAAGTGTGTGATCAGCAGTTGAACTTTTAGGTGCTCTGCTCCCCAGTTGTGGAAGGAATTCATTTTACATTTAGTAGCGACAGCTAAATATTTAATAGCAACCAGATAAATATAGAAACCAAATGCACATCTATGCTAGAATGGTTCAGTCAGTTATGGGAAATGTTAGTTCTTGATAAAAGGTTGCTACACAAATCAAAAGAAGTATAAGCACCAAAGGAATTATTCACTGTGAGGCAGAGTGAAGATGCAGCCTCAGAGGGCAGTTGTTATAGGGCAGAGCTGTGTGTGTGTCATGGGACCAGACCTGCACCTCTGAGCAAGTCTACTGCCCTCAGGATCTGCCCTGTTACCTGCAGCAGTTGAATAATCTGGTTTAATTTCTGACTTTGTATTTTTCTAGGGGGGGGGGGCATATAGCTCAGTGGCAGAGCATATTCTTTGGATGCAGAAGCTCCCAGGTTCAATCCTCACTGGCATCTCCACACAGGGCAAGACTTTTCTCTGGCTGAAAGAATGAAGAGCTGTTGCCAGTCAGTGAATACTGAGCTAGATGGTCCAATGGTCTGACTCAGTATAAAGGAAGGTTACCAGATTTTTTTCAATGAATCTGGGGACACTTTTCAACTTCAATGGATTTTGTCAGGGGACTGATTTGTAAATCCGGGGACGGATGTTTGGTAACCTTAGTATAACGCAGCTTCCTATGTCCCTGTGGATGTGTGTGTGGTGTGGGGGAAGTGAAGAGACCACCTTGTCCTTGCCTTAGGCTGTAAAATGTCTTGGCCCAGTCATGTGTATAAATCTCAGATATATTCATACTTTTAGAAAAAAATGTGGTTAACATTTATTAACTATACACATAAGAAAAATGTGTATAGCAGACCTAAATGGTTGGCATCTGTTTTGTTTGAACTATTTATTGATTTTTATTTAGAGCAACCCTTATTGTAGCTCTCAGCTGCTTTAAGACTATCTTTTTGGCTGCCACACAGGGTAATGAAGACCGCATCGCATTCTTCCCCCAAAGCACAAATCTTCCACTGTGGTCAATCAAGGCTGAGCCCAATGAGAGGCTACCAAAGGCTCCCTGCCTTTAAAGATTTGTTTAATAGCCTCTCAAAAGAGACAGGCCCTGGGGGCGAATCCCAGAGCCCACTAATTAAGAGGTCCAGCACTAATGGGGGCGAATGCTCTAGTTTCAAGAACAACAACAAAATTCCAGCTGCATTCAGAGATGCGCCAAGGGAAAACATCTATTGTTGGTGCTTCTGGGTGGATTCAATGCACCCTGTACTGTGGAATAGTCAGGTGGTCTTGGTGCGCCTGTTCACACCTGTCCTAATTTAGCCTCAGCATAGATTGCAATTTGCTGCAATTAAGACTAGCCCAGCAGATGTTGTCTGTCTGATCTTGTTTTGTCTCCCATTGGACATCAGAGCCTCCTTGTGTTCTACAGATATTTTGCTAGAAGCCATCTGCTGGCTAACTTGGCAATTAGAGGAAACAATGCTGAGTGCCCTGAACTTCGATCTTATCAAGATGGAAATGTCAGCTGCTCTTTAAAAATATGACATTCATTACCAAGCATGTTTCCCTCCCCACCCCCTTCCACTAGCTTTGGAAAGACCATTGAATATGTACAGAGAGTTTCTATGAAAGACTTCACTGTCAATGCCCCATCTGTACAGAGGGCTCAGGGCATAGTGGGGAGGGTCAGCCATCCACCTCTACTGATCTTCACTCACATCTGTTCCTATTCCTTGTTTCCAGTTATAACAATTCGCAATACTAAAAAATCTAGTTTGTTCTTATTAGCAGTTAGGAACATATAAGGTAAAAATGGCAAAGGACCCCTGGACTGTTCAGTCAAAGGTGACTATGGGGTTGCGGTGCTCATCTCACTTTCAGGCCGAGGGAGCTGGCGTTGGTCCACAGATAGTTTTCCGGGTCATGTGGTCAGCATGACTAAACCGCTTCTGGTGCAATGGAACACTGTGACTCAATTTACCTTCCTGCCGCAGTGGTACCTATTTATCTACTTGCACTGGCGTGCTTTTGAACTGCTAGGTTGGCAGGAGCTGGGACTGAGCAACGGGAGCTCACCCAGTCGCGAGGATTCGAACCGTCGCACTTCCGATTGGCAAGTCCAACAGGCTCAGTGGTTTAGAGTAGACCACAGCGCCACCCGCGTCCCTAAGTTAGAAATATATGCACACAAGTGGAATGGGTGAAATGGATTGGGGTCTAAACTCCACATTTGGGGGATGGAAGGAAATGATCCAGTGTGCTTATCCAGCCATGCCTTCACTTCCCCACCAAGGGTTGTTCCGTATTGGTATGCCAGGTCATCCCAGAGTGTCCATGCACATGTGGGTGTCACAGATTAGATTTTTCCATGTGTGCTTTTATGCACATTCATTCACACATGCCAGCTTTCAATTGAACTCTGCCTCAGTCTTTCCTACCCACACTAGTGGGTGGTGCTTGATGAGTTCTGTTGTCCCCTCCCATCTATTAGTACTTCCTCTATCCACCCTGAGTTCTGGAAGCCTGAGGTTCATTGTGAGCATGCTTACAGACATCGGTTTACGTGTGCGTCTGTGCGCACGCGGCCATTAAAAAAAATTAAATACAAATTTTCTGGTATATCAGACTTGCATAAAACAGCACATTAATTTTCTTTATTTTAATGTGTTGTGCCACTCCCAGCAGGAGCCCATCAATGGAAGTAGGAATGTAGGGGGTAGCACACAGAAAAACGCCACTAAACACATTTAAAAAACCCAGTCCTGCCTCAACAAGGTGCTTCACAGAATCTTAGAGCTGGAAGGGATCCAAGGGTCCAAACTCCACCCCCCCAGCAGGAATCTCAGCTAAAGCATCCATGGCAGATGGCCATCCAACCTCTGCTTAAAAACCTTTCAGTATGTCCAGAATTGGGTAACATGTGATATTATGTTGAATTCCCAACCCTGCCCCCCTTGCCACATTATCTGCAGATCAGGAAATCCAGATTAAATGGGGGGGGGGAGTGTGGGCTGCTAATTGGATGAGAATGTCATGCGGATGACACACACCTCAGATACATCAAATCCACTTTTAAATTGCTGTGTGTAGACAGCCAAAATGAGCGAAGTCACAAGTTGCTAACTTCAGTAAGTCATTGATTCTTCCCACCCCAAAAATTGTCTCTCTCCACCCAGTGTCTACAATGAGAAGGGAAGGCCAGCTGCACTTTTGCATTGCCAAGATCTGGGCATATTAGATTCTCACAGTTTCAGTCAAAGAGGGATTTGAATGGGTGCCAAGTCTGCCCTCTTGAAAATCTGGCCCATCCTTGCAGAGCCTTGCAACATTTAGGGAATGAAAAGATGCAACTACACAATTCCCGTAGCAGAAGATCAGTTTTATTTGTAAACTCTTCTTTGGTAATCAAGAAGACTTAGTGTGAAAAGAAAGCAAAAGATAAAAATTAAGAGCAAAAATAAAATACACTCCAGATCTGAGGATGTACAGGACACAAACTATGGTAACCAACACAGAGAGAGAAACAAGCAGGAAGAGGAAACTGATGGTTTGGATCAGAGCCCCCTCTGGGAGAGGAGGCGCCACCATCCGGCAGCAATTGTGTGCCCAAAGTCAGCAAGCAGATCAGCAAGCCAAGCCTTGCGGGGTCAAGTGGATTGCCCAGGTACAGGATGGACAGTCGGCCTCCCGTTGCTCCTCGTGGTCTTTTTTTCCTTTTTCCTTTGCCTTTGTGGTTGGTTGTGGCAGGGCGGGGGGCGGCGGGTTGAGTTGTGGAGGGAGCGGCTCATCTTTACAGAGGGGGCTCGCTGCAGAGAACGATCTCCAGTTCCTTGCGGTAAAGTTTCCCCCCATCAGACAGATTCATGATGCTCTTTCTGTAGTTGGTGAGCTGCTGGATGCCCATTTCCTGGCAAAGGGAAAAGAACAGGGGAGGGAGCAATGAAATTTCACATGACGGGAGAGGGGAGCGAAGTTCAGAGCAAGGCTTTAGAGAACTGGAATGTCTAGCAAATGGCATAGAATGGAATACTTAGCAAATGGTCTCCCTTGGGAGCTTGTGGACACTCCTTCCTTGGAGGTTTTTAAGCAGAGGTTGGATGGCCATTTGTCATGGATACTTTAGCTGAGAATCCTGAATTGCAGGGGGTTGGATTAGATGACCCTTGGGGTCCCTTCCAGCTCTACAATTATATGATTCTACGAACTGTAGCATTGAAAGGGGCCCAAAGGACCATCTAGTCCTCCTGCAATGCAGGAATCATATAATGCACTTCTTAGCCTTCTTAGCCTCCTATTTTAATATAAAAAAGGGTGGTCTGCTTATGGTCCCAAACAGTATTTGGGAAAGGGAATATGTAGAAAGGAAATTCTGTGGTGAGGCCCCCAGCTTTGATATCGTCTTCCCCTTGAGGTAGGATTGTCACCCTCATTGCTGGTCTTCAGAGGGCAAATAAGGACTCTTTTATCCAGGCTTCTGTAGTTTATTTATGGGATTTTCACCCGCAGCAACAATATGTGAATGAATATTTTAATAACTTCTTAGTTTTGCATTAACACTTTTATTTTAAAACAAAATAAAAAAATTCCTTCCAGTAGCACTGTTGTGACGTGGGGTTTGTGATTTCAGCTCTCTTGACATAATATGCTGGAGACAGTTCTCTAGTAACACTTCTTTATTAAAGCAACAAGACTGAGACTTGAGGAGGGGAGAGCTACATTTATAGGGACAGGGAACTAGCTAGAAAGGATACATTTTGGAGGGAACAATATCAGGCAATCACAGTCCTGCCTTTTGGAGGCAACCAATAAGACAGAGGATCCAAATACAGCAGCTTAAATGAACCAATAGTAGCTGTACCCTCTGGAACCAAAAGGCAGTTACTTTACCCTAATGCAAATACAGACAATAATAATACAGATACAGTATAAAATCCTTTGACTCAATACACAACAGCACCTTAAAGACCAACTAAGTTAGTTCTAGGTATGAGCTTTCGTGTGCATGCACACTTCTTCAGATACCTTATCTGAAGAAGTGTGCATGCACACGAAAGCTCATACCTAGAACTAACTTAGTTGGTCTTTAAGGTGCTACTGGAAGGAATTTTTTTATTTTGTTTTGACTATGGCAGACCAACACGGCTACCTATCTGTAACTTTTATTTTAGTTACTGTTTTATTGATGTCTGTGTTATGCAGTTCATACCTGTTGCATATCGCCCCAAGCTGCTGTGGACGAAAGGTGATTTGTCTCAAAACACACAGAGACCAACACACACACCTGATATCATGAGCCCAGAACTCAACAATCATCCCTCTTTCACTCCTACGAAGCTGGATACAAAAAGTAAATGTTTAACAAAAGCTGAAAGCCAACTACACTGAAGTATCAAGTCTTACACTTAAAAATTCCAAGTTCTGACTATGGGGAATGAGAAGTTTTTCACATGCAGTTTTTAAGTGTATGAATTTTAAAACCAGAATTCTTCCCAAGGCTCCATTTTGAATTAAGCCTCCAATTGCTAGCAGTGCATTTGCACCAATAAGGAAAGGGTACTAGATCCCTCATTGTTTTGGGGGCAGATTTGCAAAGAAATTTTCTCACTTGATGTTTGTGCATCGGGCTATAATCTTCACAGTAAGTGCTTGGACATTCCTCATGATGTGTGTTCTGGGGTAAGGAGGGCCCGCTCCCAATCTTGTGTGTTCTCTCTCTCTCTCTCTCTCTCTCTCTCTCTCTCTCTCTCTCTCTCTCTCTCACACACACACACACACACACACACAAACCACCTTATGCACTTACTTTCTTGTTTTTCTCATAGAGATCTTTCAGAAGAGCATCTAATTCATTCTCATCAATGAAGCCGTTTCCATCCTGGATATTAATGGTAGGAGATAATAGAGAGAGATTAGACTATTCTTTCAACGCAAAAGATCAAGGCACACGATTCCCCACCCCTGAAAGTCTTCTCTTCCTTCACTTGTAATCTGCAGCCACACCAGCCTTACTCTCCATCCCAGCTGTTTGAAAATTTTCTGCTTTATAGCTGCTTTCTTGTTTGCAACCCTGGAAATATAAGCATCATCAAAGGAAAACCTTACTTTATTCGAACAAAGTGGTCAACTTGGTGGACTTTAGAAACAGTATCAGCTGGATGGCTTTCTTCACACGCCTACTCATTGCCCCCAAGGAGAACAGACCAAGCGGAGGCTCCTTTGGGCCAGAAGAGAGTTCCATGCATGGCCAGCCCAAGACATTTTGGTACCTGAGGTGAGCCACAAAATGGAGCTCCCCCCTGGCCAGGGAAGAAGGGGTGAGTGAAGATCTAGATATTGTACCTTGTCATAAAATGCAAAGATAGCATTGAATTCGTCGGAATCTAGCTTCATTCCCTGAATAAATGAGAAGGAGAAATGGATTAAGACAGGGGTCAGCAAACTTTTTCAGCAGGGGGCTGGTCCACTGTCTCTCAGACCTTGTGGGGGGCTGGACTATATTATTTTTGGGGGGGAATGAACCCATTCCTATGCCCCACAAATAACCCAGAGATGCATTTTAAATAAAAGCACACATTCTACTCATGTAAAAATACCAGGCAGGCCCCACAAATAACCCAGAGATGCATTTTAAATAAAAGGACACATTCTACCCATATAAAAACACGCTGATTCTAAAACTGTCTGTGGGCCAGATTTAGAAGGCGATTGGGCCGGATCTGGCCCCCATGCCTTAGTTTGCCTACCCATGGATTAAGATAAACAGGAGGAAAGTAACCCCACCAACATCCCACCACCACTTTTTTTTACCTGAAACTTCAGAAGGAAGTTCTCTTGCACAGGCAATAGTCTGCAACATGAATGGGATAATGTCAGACAAAAGAAGGTACAGCATGACTTTTGCCAGGAAGAAAAGGGATCAACACCACATCTGAATAGGTGGGTTTTGTCTGTCAGTTCCAGATGTATTTTGCTTGGAGCAAACTTTTAGATGGAATGTGGATTTCTGGAGCTGGGATGATAGTTGGAAACTGGACCATGCCTTACTGGGATTGGAGACATTTGCCTCAGAAGCCCTTTTGAAACATGGTCATCTTACAGGGACAAGTGGCAAGAAACCCCTCTGCTCAAGATGTGGGTTAAATGGGTGTGACTGTGAGGTAGGTGAGGCTGTGGGCCAAATTTAACTGGGACAATGTCACCCAGCATGTGTCAGTGTTTGTAAAAAGAAAAAGAAAAAAGAGGAAAGGGTTCTGACCTCCCTTTGTCTCTTCAGCCTGGTCCTTGGACCCTTGTCTGCACAAAAGAGTCCATGAGAAAACCCAAACACCAGCCTCAGCACAAACTAACATTTCTCACTTTATATATACAACCTGCTGCAGGCCGCTGAGTCATGCTGACCCAGCTTTATTCGCATTAAAGAAACAGCGGCCATTTTAGCCGTGACAGCATGCTTCGTGGGTGAGTCAGGATTTGAACTCTGGTCTCCTGGATCTTAGTCTGACACACTAACCACTATTCCACACTGATCCAGCCTTGCATAACCTGGAAAATGCCTACCACCCCATTTTTTGGACTGCAGCCCCCCTTGGCTGTGCTGGCTGAGGGTGAGGAGAGCTGCAGTAGTCCAAAATGGCGGGAAAGCATCAGGTTGGGGATTACTCAGGAAGAAACTCAACTATTCACGCTGGAAGGGTACATTGGAGATTGCACCCCGAGAAAAAGAGATTCTACACTTATATTATTTCTGCCATATGGAGGAGTGTGGGGAGGTCTGAGGGCATGAGAGCAGTAAACTCTCAGACAAAACCAGAGTTTTCCCTGCCAGAAAAGTGACAACCAAAGAAATATGTTTGGCTTTTTGAGGCTTATAACAATGTGATGGATCAATGGACTCCCTTGGAAAGTGGTGGACTCCCATTCACTAGAGATTTTTAAACAGAAGTTGGATGGCCATCCATCAGCTGTGATTCCTGCATTTCAGGGGGTGACCGAGATGACCCTTGGGATCCCCTCCAACCCTATAGATTCTATGAATCTTACCGTGACATCTCCGACAGGCAGAGCTTCCCATCCCCATTCAAGTCAAACATTCGCAGCTGTGGGGTCAGAAAGCGACAGTCTGTGAGTGGCTCCTAAGTTAAAGGTTTGGGCTGCAACAAGACACTCCTAATGATAGTAACAATAATTTTATTATTTATATGCCACCCGTCTGATTGGGTTGTCCCAGCCATTCTGGGCAGTGGTGGAGGAAGCCTTTCGGATGCCTGGGGTGCACCCATAGGAGCAGGGCGAAGGCAGGGGGCACCATAGGGCCTCCAGAGTCTGCCTGCCTCCTCCCACTCAGCTGGGGGGGGCAAGGCAGCGGGCGGACCATATGGGCAGCATGGAGCCTACACGCACCCAAGCCACCACATCTCTCCCAGGAGAGATGCGTAGCTTGGGCGTGCTGCAGGCCCCGCAGTGTGTGCTGCCCGGCATTTTGTCACCCCCCTCAGTGGTGACACCCAGGGCAGACTGCACCCACTGCACCCTCCTTCCTCCACCCCTGACTCTGGGTGGCTCCTACCAGGTGGCCTCTTTTCATTGCCCCTCTGCAATGCAATGCAATGTGAAGTGTATTCATATTACCACCTTAAAGTGCAGTGAAGCTGCATTTCACAGCTCTTTCTCCTTTAGCTGTTCAAATCAGCATAGCTTCATTTGTGTCAGACTTGTTTCTGTTTGTGTACACACTAGTGGGCATTGTCAGGGTAGGGATGTCTCTACCCCATGCAAAGGTGTTTTTGCACCTTGGCTGCAGCTCAAGGACCCCAGTCAGTATGAAGCTGTTTGAGAAACAATGGCATCAAACAGTAGCATTTTATAATGAAGGACAGAATACACATGCATTTGGGATAACAACCACAGATTAAAAACCCAGAACTGGATCTGCTGGGAGTGCACAGTCAATCAGAGTGTGAACACAGCCTCTGCTGAAATCGGCAGAGGTAGCACAGCAGTCCCTGAAGAAGCCTACTTGCTTCCTCTTCTCCAGATTCCCTTGGAAAAAAGAAAACGGAAGACCCTTCTGGTGTCTTTGGAAAAACAAAATGAACTGGCCAAGGTTAGGAGCTGTAGTCTAAAACATCTGGAGGACACCAGGTTGAAGAAAGCTGATGTGGACTGCAGCCAGAGAGGGCACTTTTAAAGCCTAACTAATTAGTTGTGACAGGCGCTTTTGGGGGATACAGCCTATGGGGGACAGAGGAAGCCTGCAGGCGGTTCTGGAGTTGAGCAACGGACCTCCCCACCCCCACAGGAGACCTTCCTACTCCCAGGGGGCTTCTTGCACTTACGATGGTCTGTGTATATTCTTGCAGCTTTGGTTCGTCGTAGGGCCGGTTGGCTTTTTCAAGCAAGTCCGAAAGAAATCCCTGCAAAAAGAGAAGGCATGAGAAGGCGCAGATTGATTTACAGCCCCTTCGTAAATGTGCCCACTCAGAACTAAGCTCAACTGTAAGCTCAACAGGCCTTGATGTCCTAGGAAGCAAGCACAGAAATGCAGAAGAAATGAGGCATCCTGGGGAGGACTCAACTTTTGCTGAAAAAGGCAGCTACAACTCTCCTTCCTGCATAAACACCACCACCACCACTGACCCCAGCCCCCAGTGACAGACAAGACTGTAGGGGAAGCAGGCAAAGAGAATCCTGCCACACAGTAAGGCCAGACATCTCCTAGCAGGACATTACAGTAAGAAGTGGAATGAGCTGTGCAGAAAAGCCGCAGCGCTGCCTTCTAACAAGAGACTCTTCCGTTGACCAAAACTGGCTTCTGTTTGGTTTAGAGTCTTGATTTGTAAAATGGGGGCAAGAGGCAAATGCTGTGGTAACAATAAAGAGCAAGAAGCATTTGCACACGAGAAGTGCTCTAGAAACTGTAAATAAGTGTGCAACATGCCTTTCAGTGTGACATACAATCATAGAACTGTAGAGTTGGAAGGGACGCCACAGGCAGGGGGTGGCTTTTGAAGAGGGTCAGACAAACCTATGGAGGAGGAGGAGGCGGCGGAAGCGGAATAGGAGGAGATCAGTGGCTACTACCCACTAAGGCTATTTTCTTCCTACATGGTTGGAAGCAGTATGCATCTGAATGTCAGTTGCTGGGAATCACAAGCAGGGAGAGAGCTGCTGCTGTGCTCAGGTCTGGCTGGTGGGCTTCCTATTGAAGCATCCGGCTGGCCATGGTAGGAGCAGCATGCCAGACTAGAGGGGGGCACTTTGTCCTGATCCAGCTGCCTGATCCTTTCTTTTGTCCTTGGAGTTCCCTATGAGGAGGAGCTCCATTCCCCTCCAGTCCTTCAGTCCACAGCAAAGAGATGCTGCAGAGTCTACACCTCTTGCCTGCTCCATGCAGAGATTTGGATGCACCTGGGGAAACACGTAAGAGCATGGCAACGTGATGGATAGGGAGGCCATTTTCAGCACAAACAAAATATGTTGTTGCCACTGTTTGGATCCTTGCTGAAGCCGCCTCTTAGTGCCGCTGCTCTTCCTCCCACTCCGCCATGCCTCAAGTGCTAAGGACAACAGCAGTATCAGAGCCGTGATCAATGGATGCTTTGTGAAGAGCGGGGGGGGGGGGTCATTGTTATAGAATAGTGGTTCAAAGAGTGAATTGCCAGCCACAAAATACCCGGGAGAGTCAAATCTCACTTCATCATTGTGCTTGCACAGGAAAGCCTCTCTCGACCTCAGCTCCCACCTATAATGTGGCCATCTTAACACTGGCCAACCCTACAAGGCTATTACAAAGAGTACTGAAAACCAAAGAGAAGTGCTTTGAAGTTGCTGAGCACTGATATTGCACAGAGGCTATTTGTGCATTAGAAAATGTGTGTGTGTGCTTGCAAGTATGTAATTGGCATTAACTTTTAAAAGATGTTTATCCCTATGAGCCATTTTGCATCTGGTTCTATCTTCTCCTAGCCCTGACCTCACTCAGCCCACCTTGAGCTCATTGGCTTCGATGTAGCCACTGCGATCGGTATCATACTTCCGCCAAGCCTGCAATGGAAAGAGCACAGATTTGTCACAACAATTGCATTTATATTGATTTTTATACATTTTGGGATTTATAACCCACCTTCTCACAAAATGCCCCAAGGTGGCTAAGAACAGAAGCAGCAGCAGCACCAATAATGAAGAAAATAACAAATGAATCAGCAGATTAGGAAAAAGCAATAATGAGCCGGTAACTGAAAATCCATCAGAGAGCAGTTCAATCAATTAAGAAATGGTCTTTGGAGCCATCCTGTGTCACAGAGCAACCGCTTTCCAAATATTCAGTATCAGTGGGAAAAGATTCTCAATATTGTTTTCATCTGGAGAAAGGCCAGCACAATGGAAAACGCTGTGTCAAGGGTTCACCTTCATTATTGAAAGAATGAATATTTTAAGCACAAATTATTATAAGCAGATCAATTTTAATATTTAATTGCCTGTGCCTGTCACACAACTTAATTTGCCCATTAGCTAACAACAGATGGACTCCAGTTTCATTTCCCAACACAGTATTCATTTCCTATTATTCATTTTAATTGCTTGGATGGATCGCTGTTTCACAGCTGTTGGATGTATGTCTCAAGATGACGACATATCAGTAGCGTTTTTATTTATTTATGTGCCTCTAGGGCAGACAGCACCTATTTGCTTCCAGGGAGAAGTTGCCCAATGCCAACCTTACGACAGCCCTGCTGGCCTGGCCTCCTCTGCTTCACTAAGTGGCCGTAGCCCTGTAGCAAAAGTTCTGGGGCGAACAGGCTGGCCCGTTTCCAGTTGGTGCCTATCTCAGAGATGAAATCCTGTAACTTTTCATATGACAAATGTTATTGTGTATTTTTTGTCCTGCTCTCGGTGCTCTGCAGTGCAAGAGGGCCTTTTCAGATGGCAATAATTTGGTAACACTGGGGAAGCAACACAGAATAACTAACAAAGCAGATTGATGTGGATGGCCCAGTACAAATCTACTACCAATCACTCTTACAGCGTCAGCGTCAGAATTTTGTTCTTGCAAAATTCACCTGCTAAGAACAAAACCCACCACAGTCTGGAGGAGCCCCAAATGAGTTAGCAGGAGCTAAGTTCTTTTTACCTCCATGAATTCGGCACTGGAGCCAACGTGCTGCCGGAAACAGAGCAGGAAGTTCTCCTCTGTGGGCAAAATCTGTGCCAGCTGGGTGTGGAAAGGGGAGGAAAAAGAGACAGGAAAGGCATGTCAACTTCAGAGAGAGAAACTGATTGAGAACAGTGTTGACGATATCAACAACAACTGCTTAAGAGTATGTTCCTGGTCTCCTTTCCCCTGACCTTCTGTCTTGCCATTTTTCTAGGAAAGACTATAGGGAGAAGTTCAACTTGGACAGTTTTGGAGCAAGCCCACTTTAGATCACTGAAGTGAACTGCTGGCACGCCAAAGGACTCCTGGTCACAGGGTAAAATGACTGGTATTGGAACAGCATAATCCAGATTAGGGAAGCTGCTGAGAAATATGCTCAGGAGGATTCCTCAGAACAACCAAGGGCCAAACTAGATATGATGTCCATTGTACGAATGCACTTAACACACACATTTTTGTTATTTATGTAGCAGCTGCAGGGAGGCTTGAACAGCCTCTGGAAGAAAACGCTTAGGGATACAGCACCTGCATGGCCTGCAGAAGGTCCCGTATTCAAATTCCAGTGGCATCTCTAGGTGGGGCTGGGAATGTCCCCTCTGATTCACCCTGGAAAGCCATGGTGGCCACTTGGTATTATGCTAGATGGACTTCCTCCGGCTCTTGCTGCCTGCTGTTCTGCATTCTCCAAGGCTTTAGTACAGCCTTCCCCAAGCTGGTGCCCTCCAGATGTCTTGGACTACAACTCCTGCCAGTCCTAGCCATAGGATCCTGGGACTTAGGGGAGCATAACCATGCTGATGAGGACTGATAGTTGTGGCTCAGAACCACCGGAAGGCACCAGCTTGGGGAAGACAGCTCTATCAGGGCTGAGGCAAACAGCAACAACAGTGTGGAGATCAGCCACCTCCTCTTGCCCTCCTGAGGGATGGTGAGGATTGGGCCCAGAGGGTAAGAGCAGCAAGGAGGCATGGCAGTGGCAAGAGGGGCAATCTTCTTCCCATCAGGAGATCTGCAGCATTTCCCCTTTGCTGAGTTTGTCCCTGCCTGCCTGCATATAGGCAGACTCAGAGCAGTCATCATGCAGAGAGGGGCGAGCATTCTGGCGAATGCACAGGCTCACACCCTCTTCAGGGCAGGGGGCTTCTGGACTTCTGCAGGGGGGAGGGTGTCACACAGCTCACCTCAGACATTTCAATTTTCCCATCGGCGTTCTTGTCGTATTTCCGCATGAACTCCTGCATCTTCTCTGCAACATTGACATTTTTCGATTCCTGAGAAAAGAGGGGGCACGGCTCACTCCTCTGATGCAGGCTCAGCTTGCAGGTGGGGAGAAACAAAGCCACTTCTGGGCTCTGTCCTGTGCTCAGATCAGCAGGCGAGCTGCATTTTGAGGAGAAATGGCATTTGGGATCCATAAAGGTAAAGGTACCCCTGACCGTTAGGTGCAGTCGCGGATGACTCTGGGGTTGTGGCGCTAATCTCGCTCTATAGGCCAAGGGAGCCGGCGTTTGTCCTCAGACAACTTCTGGGTCATGTGGCAAACCAGAGCAGCACACGGAAACACCGTTTACCTTCCCACCGGAGTGGCACCTATTTATCTACTTGCACTTTTACGTGCTTTCAAACTGCTAGGTTGGCAGGAGCAGGGACCGAGAAACAGGAGTTCACCCCGTCACGGGGATTTGAACCGCCAACCTTCTGATCGTCAAGCCCAAGGCTCAGTGGTTTAGATCACAGCGCCATCCGCGTCCCACTTGGGATCCATACACCTCCCCATTGAGTGCAGCCCCGTCCCCGGCAGGCTTTGCTTTTAAAATCCCCCAAACTTAGATGGAACAGAAGTTGTCACTCAGAAACACCTCTGGGGGCCACAGGTTCCCCCAACCTTTGCAATAAAGCAACAGTGTTGAATAATAAGAATATGACATTTTGATTAACCCAAAGGCAAAAATTGCAGCAATACAAATTTTAAAACCCAGTTTAGTCCTTTCTTTTAGGGGTCAAGCTAGATGCTTACTCCCAAGTAAATGGGCACAGAACAGCCTCTTTAAGCTGAAAACAGGAATAGAAGCAGAAGTTAATGGACGGGAGAAAAAAAATGCACAGGTCATTACCATTCCTGCTCCCTTCCTGGCGCTTTCTAGCTCTTGGAAGAAGCTTTCCAGTTCTTTGCCTTCAATGTAGCCGTTTCCTGAAAGAAGAAGCACAAAGGGAGCAATAAGGAGCATCCGAAGCTGGAAAAAAGGATAGCAGAAGGCATCTCTCATCTTGCTTTGAGTAACAAATGAACGTGGCCTGTGCTACCCTTTCATCCAGCCATGCCTTCACCTCCCCACCAAGGATGTTTCCACACTGACACGCCAGGCCAGGCTCTGTACACACCAGTGTCCATGCACACATGAGTGCCACAGATCAGAGTCTTCCATGTATATTTTTGTGCACATTCATTCACATATGTGAGCTTTCAGTTGAACTCTGCCTCAGTTTTTCCTATCCACACTAGTGGGTTGTGCTTGATGGGGTATGTTGCCCCCTCCCCTCAATTAGTACTTCCCCTGCCCTCCCTGAGTTCTGGAAGCTTGAGGTCCATTGAGGGCATGCCTAGAGGCATTAGTTTTTTGGGGGGCACAATTATTATTATTTTTGAGATACAAGTTTTCTGAAATGCCAGACTTGCACAAAACAGCCAGCTAATCAAGATACAAACATGTACTGCCATTCATGTCAAGAAATACAAACCTTCACAAAACCAGAAAAGCAGCCCCTCCCTTGCTTTAGCGGCACCATTTCACAGCCATGATATTTTACAGCAAAATGCCAAAAACAAAACAAAAAGCTTTCCAACACTGGAAATGTAAAAAATACATGCACCACATATTTACTGTCAAAACCAGTTGGTCACTGCAGAATAATTATTTAAAAATTAGTATTAGTTTCTTGCCAAGTGACATCAGTGACACCTAAGTAATCCCTGCGTAATTGTTTTAAAATTTAGGATCGGAGGGAGAAAGGAAAAGATTAACAACATAATCCTAGATCTACTCAAAAATACAGCAGAATCCTAATTATGTCTGCTCAAAAGTAAATCCTGTTGAATCTAATGGTGTTTACTCCCAGGTAAATGGGATGAGGATTGCAGTCTTACTCCCAGAAAAGTTAATATAGGATGCCAGGACTAGATTAAAAACAGGCTATGAAATAGACAAATAAACTGCCCTATTCAGCAGCCCAGGAAAAATTAAACTTGTATAGCTCATTATGTTTAGAAGAAGAAAATATCAACACATTTTAAAGGCATCATAAGCTGCATTTGCACTTCTATATTTCCCTTCAGAAAACATGATTGCAAATAAGAAAAAAGTGTCTCTCTGTGTGTGTGTACAGATTTGTTATAACCACCACAGAAATTGTTAAATGTATGTGCCTACCAAGATGCTGCCTATATGTGTTCTTTGATTTTCTGGAACTCCTACTGGATGTACACAGAGAGAGAACAGTGGGAGGGCAGGCACATGTGGTGCCACTGCTGAAAGCCAAAAACTCACTCAACGCCCATGATGTGTGCACCCCCTTCCCCATTATATGCAGTATCTGGGCAGCAAGGAGACAGAAGCAGGAACAGGCAGCTTAAGATTTCCTAGCTCCTCCTGGTGATGTCCAAAAAGGTCACTTGCCATTCATTGGCTAGAACTCTGCAAAGTAGAGTCCACTGAAAAGACTAGCTCAGTTCACAGAAATTGTGACACAGGGGTAGAGGTGTTAATGGATTGGCTCATATCTTCTGATTTAGAGAATGGAGGAAGTTACTTTAAAAAACAAAAAGAAAGCTAAGCAACCAGGGTCTCTGGTGGCCTTGAGGTCCCCCCAAATCTGATCCTTTCTGCCCAACTGTTGGCAGCCCTGAGCGCACACTAAAATGTCAACACACATGTAAAAAACCCCCAAACAAACCACCCACACAATGCACTTCGGTATGTCCGCAGCTGAGTAACAAGCAATTATATGTTGGATTTTTTTTGCTTACCAATTTGTCTGCTAATCAGGAAAACTTGAATTAAATGAGGGAGGGGGAGTGTGGGCTGCTGCTTGAATGAGGAAAACCTTGTGTTGGACAATGTGGAAAACATGCATACACGAGATGCCTTGACTCCATTTTAAATTACCTTGTGTAGACAGCCTCTGCCACCCAGGATTGAATCACTAATGTAGGAGCCAACCTGGCATTCAATAATAAGACCAAAGTGGATGGGCTAGAAAGAGTGGATCCTTCTCAGACTTGGCCTCCTGAGTTCTCTGCGCAGCACCAGTGTAGGCTTGTGGGGTTGTGGAGAATGAGTAGCTGTAGCTAACAGGGATTACATCTCCATCTCCCTTCTGGCAGGATGCAGTTTTTAAGTATTGGGACATACTGCTGGGCATTTAAGGACACCACTCTGCTCTGAGGTTGATTTCTGAAGTATTTCTGAGAACCCTACTAGGGAAGTTTCTGGCTGATGCTGTGGGTGATCCCGCTGAAGCCTGTGAGATGTGTCATTCTATAAGGCCCCTTTGAGACCCAGATGTAGTGAAAAGTAGGGTATAAGTTTAATGAAATAAGTAAACCCAACACCATTTTTTCTGAGTGGTTCAGGGTCTGTGCTCCATCTTGGCCCACAAGAAGATGCAAGAGAGCTCCTGGAAGTAAGTGGTGGCACATTTGTAAGACACTGAGGCCAAACACACCCACACCCTTTTGGATCTGCCATGACTTGGGTATCAAGAATTCTGCAGTTGTGTCACTTAAATTTGTAGAATACATTTCAGTTATTGCAACCGGAGTATGTGGACCAGGTGCTTGTAGGGGGGTGTAGCTTCCCATATGCCTGCTGGATTCTGGATCCTTCATGGCTGGCAACATTTAGCCAAAGGAGACTAACCAAGAATTGACAGTGCGGCCCAATGAGGGAGGGGAGGTTAACTTCCCAGTTATATAAATTCATTTAAATACAGAAATACCACCTTTTATGCAGCACAGTATTTCATCTGTTTCAGCAGAACTATGAATCCACACCTGACTCCCAGTGAGAGGCCAGATTCTCCAGTAAGGAACTGAGGTACCCCCCCCCCCCACTCCTAGCTGACAATGAATGAATTTGGGAGGAGCTGGTTTGGTCACCATCAAGCAGCTTGTCCAATTAACTGCTAATTTCTGTCTCAATGGCTGACATATCTGTCTGCTCCCTGTGTTGCAAACGCTCTGCCAATAGAAAGCTGGCTCAGCAGGCCAAAGGCTTTCTAATTCCCTCTTTCCTCTATGAAAGTTTCCACCTTTCTGACTTGAACATTTCTCTTTTGTGCTTTTCTTTGAGTACACTTTCAAATATTGTTTAAAAGAATTTAATGGTAGAGGCTCAAATATCAAAGAATTAAAAGGAAAGGCATGGTTATACCTACTGGGCCTCATTCTGCAGGAAGTCCAAAAAATTCTGGTTTTCATATGGCATCCCTTAAAAATCATTTGGACGAGGGGGTTTCAAAGCAGCAGAAAACTCTTTCATATAGAAACAAGCTGCCCAGCAAAGCCCTTATTAAATGGCACAGAGCTCACTCTGATTTCTCCACAGTTGCTGCTGCTGGCTTGGCAAGCTTCTTTTTGAAGGACAGAGGCCCTCTTCACTTCTTATCTTGAATGAGACTAAGGACATTCCAGATAACAATGGCTTAGTCTAGATTGTTAAAGTCTCTTCCTTAGAGGCTAGCTACCAGGTTGCAGTCAGTTTTACAAACCTCTCTATTGTTAAACCTTTCGGTTAACTGGGGAAAATACACGACAAACCTTCACTCTAACAATAACCCTGTGAGGGAAGTTGCTAAGGAACCCATTTTAAGAAAGGGGAACTGAGACAACTTGCTTGAAGCCACCTCAGAATCTGCAGCTCAGTGGCTACTTGAACCCAGGTATGGCAGATGTATATGCAACACCACAGCTGCGTGCATGGAGCTGTTGCAAGTCAACCGGTCTGTGTGAAAAGCATGAGTCATTAAGAAGGTCTGAAAACACTCTTTCTGATTTGAAGATATTTAAAGCAGGGTAAGAAGAAGGACAGATAAACACCTGTAACCAGCAAAGGTAACACAAGAAGCAATTGATTATGAATTGGTTAGATTATTCCCTCTCACGATATAGAACATAAGAAGAGCCTGCTGGATCAGGCCAATGGCCTATGGGGAAACTGGCAAGCAGGACTTGAGTATTCCAAGCATTACTGCCTCCCACCATGGAGGCAGAGCATAGCCCTCATGCCCAGGGGTGTGGGATGGGCTCGTGAATCTTTAATACTGAAGATCGAAATTTGGCTGAATCCTTCAGCAGTGAGAAGGAGTGTCTGTGGAGGCTCTGTCTTTTACAGAGCTACACTTTGAACCTAGAATCTTGCTCTAGAAGGCCTGCAAGTGTCCCTTCCAACTCTGGGGATCCCAAGCAGCATGGAAATGAGTGTTCTGAAAAACATCTTTTAATGGTATTTCTCATGCATAGACAGGGAGGCTTAATATGCATTTATTCATACTCCTAGAGCAGTCTCACCAAATTAGGTCAGCTGAAGCAAGGCTCTTATAAGACCTGACTTACTAAAACAGTCAATGCATTTTTAAATTCCTCGCAAAAAGTTCTGCTACGCTAATGCCCTGCAGGCCATCCGGGGGCCTGATTAGCCTCTCAAAAGAGGGTCTCATACAAGTCAGCCAGGAAGGCAGAAGGGCACATAATCTCTTCTGCACCATCAACACAAACTGTGATGGCTCCTTCCAATAGAGTGCCATTGGAGAACTGTCATTTTGGGAAGGTACCAAGCCTTCCTTCGATGTATTACCAGGTGCAGGATGGCTTTTCATGAGGTGTTAGGGGAAACTGCAACACTAAAGTTTCATAATGTCAGACATGCACAGGTATCAGCATTTAAAAACAGGAGAGTCTGAATATTCAATGTGTCTCTTTCTAAGCCTTTGGACTTCAGCCACCAGCTTCAAAGGAGAAACAGCCTCAGGCTGGAGAGCCAAATTTAGCCCTTTGGACTCCCCCTAGGACACAGCTGGTTCAGAGCCCCAAGAGGCTTTCGGGAGCAAGATGGAAAGCAGAGAGAGCGAGAGAGAGCTGGATGCTTTCCTTGTACTGGTGACCTTACACCAGGCATAGGCAAACTCAGCCCTCTAGATGTTTTGAGACTACAATTCCCATCATCCCTGACCACTGGTCCTGTTAGCTAGGGATGATGGGAGTTGTAGTCCCAAAACATCTGGAAGGCCGAGTTTGCCTATGCCTGCCTTACACTCTGAATCCCTGGCAACCTCTCCCATGGCTTTTATGTGGGCATCCCTAGCTCATCTCACAATAGAGGTGTAAGGGTTCTAATTTGTTCTGCTTTCAGACTGTGGCTTGCTTTCATTAATAAAATCCTTAAGCATGTCTGTTTCCTTTAGGACTCAGAAGAGTGGTTGCCAGAGGATTTCACTGGACGCCTCCTGAGCATCCGATGGGAACACTACTAGCAGCCCTGCCATTAGGCTGGTATACACTTTGTGACCCTCCAGTCCTTTGTAGGCATGTAGTCCTCGGAAAGGACACCTTCACAAGATTTGCCTGGGAGTTAAAAAGCTGCCTATCACCCAAATATGCATCTGTGGTCCTTGAGAAGTTGCAATGTTGCAGGACACGGTGGTATGAGAGGAGCTGGGATGGGTGGGGAGGATGGTTTTCTTTAATTCTCCCAATATCCTTAGGAAAAATTTATTGTCCCCTCCCATAAATGCAATGCAGATCAAGTAATGAAAAGACGATCCTGATCATGCTGGGTAAACTGTCTTGTTCTTCTTTTTGTTTTGTCTTGAGTTACCCATTAACTACCTAAAGACAGTTGTAATTAAGTGGTATATTAATTGTCAAAATAAAAACGCAATTTGGCCAGCCCTGAAATCCCCTGGCACTCCCTCTTCCACCCTGACCTTTTCCAGCTGCATGTGGCACAAGAAATCAGCCTGCGTGGGGAGCTGCTGGGCCCCCCTTTTCCCAGGTCCAGGAGAAGGAAAGCAGCTGGCAGTGCTTCACCCATTTCTCCTCCAATGGGCACCTGGGTAGGCAGGAGAGCTGGCTGTTGCCTGTCCTGTCTGCACAGTGGGCAGCCCAGTCATCATTCTGACTCCTGGGCTGAAATCCAATATCAGCATTCTATTTGGGAGTGCAGCGAGAAGGATAATAGATAGGCACAGCATTTTATAAAACCAAAATTGATAAGCTCCATCAATGCCATTATTCAGCCAGTAATAGATGAACTCTTGGAGGAGAGCCCATTCAAAATGGAGCCTGTAACAAAGGCAATAAATCAAAATAATGTGGTAGTTAATTATTCTTTTGCCTTGTTCTGGCCTGCTGCACAGCCGTAAACCTCAGCTTTTCAAAAGTGCTGTCCTTGGCTCTGAATTGCAGTATAAACCAAGCTGAGATTTTATATGCAAACTTGAAATACATAGCACTTTTTAAATCCCTTACGCAAACCCCTTTACACATTAGAACCCTTATAATGCCTTGCAATTTCCAGGGCTTTTGTTGTTGATATCAGTATTGCAACTCTTCCTCCAAGGAGCTGAGTGGTGTATGCGGTTCTCTTTCCCTCACAACAATCCTGTGAGGTAGGTTAGGCTGCAAGAGATTCATGGCTAAGTGGCAATTTGAACCAGGGTCTTCTCCCAGTCTGAGTCCAGTTCTCTAACCACCACCACAGAATGGGTTGTTGCATTGCCAGAAGTAGGGAATCTGCCCTGATATGCTTCTCCTTCCCAGCAGTCAACCTTCCTAGGCAAAGCAAACAGAACTTCATTTCAGCATCTGCTCCACCTTGACTCCTACCAGATTTAGAGAGCTTCACCACAAACCATCTTACCTTCCTGTTGCCTGCCTGCAATTTTTTTAAACTATCTATGAAGAGTTTGGATAACTCAAAAGCCTTGCAGACTCTTTTGTGGACATTTTGATTGGTCCTACTAATGGCATCATCGAACTGTGGATTTTGGATTTTTTATTGTGGGCCAATCTATCTAATTATGGAGATACAGGCTTTATTTTTATTTTTTTAAGAAATACAGTGGTACCTCTGGTTATGTACTTAATTCGTTCCGGAGGTCCGTTCTTAACCTGAAACTGTTCTTTCTTTCTTTTTTTCATTTTATTTATTTATTAACATTCTTATATCACATCGGTAAACATTGTCATATTACATTACAGGACTTACTATAATATAATTTCCAACATGTATATAAAAATTATATACAAATTTTATATACCTAAAAATAAAATTAAACAAAAAAGAAAGAAAGAAAGAAAGAAAGAAAGAAAGAACAAAGAAAAAACCCATTTTTTTTCCAAAAATCATATACAGATTAAGAACTCTGCTTCAGGATGAGAACAGAAATTGTGCTCCGGCGGTGTGGCAGCAGTGGGAACTTCTAAAGTGGTGCTTCAGGTTAAGAACAGTTTCAGGTTAAGAATGGACCTCCGGAGCGAATTAAGTAGTTAACCCGAGGTACCACTGTATATTTCTTTACATATTATCTAATACATTCCTATATCAATATGTGCTCTTAGTCTTATTTCTCAACTCAGTCTCACTCCAACGTGAAACTGTTCTTAACCTGAAGCACCACTTTAGCTAATGGGGCCTCCCGCGGCTGCCGTGCCGCCGCCACGTGATTTCTGTTCTCATCCTGAAGCAAAGTTCTTAACCCGAGGTAATATTTCTGGGTTAGCGGAGTCTGTAACCTGAAGCGTCTGTAACCCAAGGTACCACTGTATAGGTAAAATGCCTTTCAAATGTTTACTTGGATTTAACAAGAAAAAGCACTTAAATAAACTGGGTTGTCAGTGGTCTGCTCCCCCATCTGAAGAAAACTGAATGTGTAAAATACTTCCTTTAGATAAATGTGTCCCTGCACATTCTTCAGAATATCCTGAGGCAAAATGTGCTTTTGGCACACTTGACAATATGGAAGAAACAGGCACCTGCTGTTTGGTGTTTTGATAGACCAGCACTGAGGCCTGCTGTTTCTCAACTTGTGAACTATAGAGTGGGCAGTGGGGTGGGGTGGAAAGCGGAGGGGACCCTGTGGCACTCCAGATATGGTTTGGCTCTCATCATCCCAGCCTACTGGCAATGCAGGCTGCAGGGGCTAACGGAAATTGGAGTCCAATGACTTCTGGAGGGCCACAGGGCAGTTACCCCTGCCAGACAGAGGCTCTAGTGACCCATTCCTCCTCCATTTTGTTTTTCAACCCAAGGAGCCAGGACAGGAGGAGGCTGTGTCTAAGCAGAAGCAGGGCAGGCAGGGAGAGGCAGCAGCTTCCCCCTTCCCCCTCCTGTTGTTTTCCAGTACAAAATATCCCCCCAGCATCTTTTTCACCTGCATAATGAAAGTTATAAGGCTCCCAACCAAATATATAATCATGCGAAGGAAACAATGGGTTTCCAGTGCAATGTTTTCCTCGTGGCAGCACCTGGGGTGGGGGTTGTTGAGAGGGATTGGTGGCTATGAGGAGGCACTTACTCCTTCCTAGTCCCTGGGTCACCCTTGCAGATCCCCTTGGTTATTTTAAAATGTCTCTCCTCCCTCATTGGGTTCCAGAGCTGGAAGTGAGCCCAGGTGAGGGGTGGGGCTTTTGGGGGGAGACGTGGACTCAGTTTTAGGTTAGCTGAAGGGGAAAGGAATGAGTCTTCTTCCCTTTCCTGCCATATTCATTGTATTAATTTATTTTGAATATTTCTAGATTGCCCCCTCAGGGTAAAAGCCTCTCAATCCAATGCGGCCCACATACATACTTGAAAATATCAAAACGAAAACCATCCACTTATATTAACAAACTAAAATAGCCATCTAAAGGCATTAGGCAGCCCCAGCGGGCACACACGTACATCCTGTAAAATTTAAAACAATTGCAAGGAAGTCAAATGCTGTTTAAACAATAGGATGCTAAAAACTCAGCTCAGCATTTCAGCTGAAAGCAGATGGAAGCAAGTGGGTTTTCAAGGCTGGTTCAAAAGCTATTGACGATAGAGCCAGCCCTATATTCCTTCAGCTGGGATTCCACAAGTATGGGGCCATCATCGACCAGCTCTACCATTAGGCAGAGTGAGGCAGCAGACTTCAGGCGGCAGATGCTGAGGGCCACGGTTCAGACAGGACTGGCAATGCCATGCAGTCCACCCAGCCACGCAAAAAGCCCTCAGGTGCAGAAGACACTGTCCCACCAGCCAGTGTGGAAGCAAGATTCACACACCAATCCAGATTGCCTCTGCATGTAGATAGGTGCAGCATCTTGGCCTTAGGCAGCAAAATGCCTTGAGCTGGCCTTGGCACTCTATTTTGTCCAGTGTGAATTTGGGACAAGATGTTTGCTGAGTCTTATGCTCACATTGGCCCTAAGCAACTTTGTACACAGGGCCATCACGGGCTCTGGGAATCGCAGCAGTCCTGAAGATGAGTCCTGCTGGAAAGCCTGAGATGGGCGAGGCAAGTGTTTTCTTAAAGCAGGTGGCATTGTGTAATTCATCTCTGATGGGCCCCCAAGGGAGAACCTTTAATCAGGGGAGGTTTTACTGGCACATCCCTGTGGGGTGAGCAGCCAGTGAAAGAGTGTGGGATAGGGTGACACAGAGCAAGCCTGCAAAGGGGGAAGGTTAAGCCATGGCTTTGGAAAGGAGAAAGTGTGAGCAATGATAAAATGGAGGGCGCTATAAAGAGACCTTGCATGTTCACAAGAGCAGTCGGAAACTAATAAACCACATTCACACAACTTTGAGTGACACACAGTCAACATGGTTAAATTAATGTACCCCTACCTCCAACACTTGTTATATGTAAAGTAATTTCAGTGGTATCTCGGGTTACAAACATCTCTGGTTACAAACACTTCAGGTTACAAACTCTGCTAACTCAGAAGTAGTACCTCAGGTTAAGAACTTTACCTCAGAAATCACGTGTCGGTCGGTGGTGCGGCAACGGCAGCAGGAGGCCCCATTAGCTAAAGTGGTACCTCAGTTTAAGAATGGTTTCAGGTTAAGAACGGACCTCCAGAACGAATTAAGTTCGTAACCCGAGGTACCACTGTACTTTAACCCATGATTCTGGAGGCCTGCCTTACACATGAAGCAAAGTGAGTACCAGTTCAGAACACACGAGTAGTTGCTACTTTTGCATGTGTCCTTATGAACGTGGTGGGGAGGGGGAAACTTGCTGCAGATAGAAAACTAGTGTATCAGGGTTTGGCCTGCTGTGCTTGGCTTCTACATGTGGGAAATTACTCAGAAGTACACTAATGAAATACAGGACTCTGCAGGACTGTATTCCAAAGTTATGTGCAGTTTTCTAACTTGTGAGTGGTTTGTCATCCTGCAGTTTGGTTGTGAGCACCACCCCCATCCAGCTTTGCTGATGCCATTCTTGCCCCTGGGTCGTCTTGCGTGCCTCTGAACCAAGGGGAAGACAAGGAGGAAGTGGCTGACCACTTGAAGGGGCTTCAGGAAGCACCAAGGTTGAGGTAGGACATAACTTGGTGAGAATCCACCATTTTTAGGATCTCCAGATTTTGCATCCTCTGCGACATCAGCTGCTGATGCAATGAAAATGATGGTGATGCTTTGAGCACCCTGAGTATATTGTACACGGCTTGATTCATCAGAAAGATAGATAAGATAGAAATTGCAGGGGTCCTCCGATATAATAATGGGATTACTAAGCAGGGACAGTATAATTTCATACTGATGCCAAGTCCTTGGTTTCTGCTCTGATCATTGCAAGTGAGGTGATGTAACTGAAAAGCTGTGCTTAATGATAAGTTGCCAAAATGATTATATTAATAACAGGTTAGATCTCCTTAGCTCCCCTGGGAAGACCCCCCTCCACACATTGAATCACCCTCAAATTACACTGCAACAACATATCATTTATGTCTGTGTATGTGTGTTTGTTTGCGGGGTGGGGGTGTCGTGTTTGTTTTTAAGCTGAGCTTTCTTGAATTGACAAAAGGTGTCTTGGTTGCATTCACTCTTTAGTGATGCATCCTGCTCAAATTTAGAAGGAGGGCAACCATGGTTGGAGGGGTGAGGAGGAGTACATAGGAATTACAGGGGCCAATCTGAAATGCAGTTCTTTTGGGCACTCTGTCTTTCTCTTTCTCCCCCCCCCCCGCCCCTTTCTCTTGTATTCCTCATACCTGCCTTCTCCAACTTGGTACTGTCCAGGAGTTCTGGACTACAACAGCCATCCACCCCAGCCAGCACATCCATGCTCCTGCTCCCATCAGCCCCAGCCTCAGATAGTTGTGGGGCTGGTTGGGGATGATGAGAACTGTGGTTGAAAAATCTTGGGGGCACCATCCTGGTGCCACAAGTAAAACTGCCTTACAAATCTTACCAGTAGGAGGGACTGAGAGGGACTCCAGCTTGCTCCCGCTTGCTTACCAGAAGTGAGGCAAGGCAAGGCCTGGCGACTCAATGAGATCAGGCTAGCACTGCTTAGACTGGCTTTTTCTTCCTTGGTGTGTCCTCCTTGGCCAGTGAGGTCAGCTGACCGTGTTCAGGTTGGAAGGACAGTCTAGGGTGCCCTGAGTCCACTGAGCCTCATCTACCAGTTTTGCTGACAGGCTGAAGTCCTGGTGATACAGGAGGCAAGCTGCTGCGAAGTGGCTGCAGGAGACACCCTTGTTGCCTTACAGAAAGGCAAAGGGGATCTTGCTTTGCTGCCTCCTCTACCAATTAGGCATTTAGGATAATGCCCCACATGGCACTGCTTGGACAACAAGGTATATAATCCACAATGCTAACAAGGTCTAGCCATACTCAGACATTCTGTTCAGAGTGAGTGAGAATGAGTATGCTCTGCCTTGCCTGCTTCGCACCATCAATCATCCTTCATGAGCTGAAGGATAGTGCCTGAAGCAGGCAGCCTTTTTCTGTCAATGCAGCCTTTCTGCATGGTACAGAAATCAGGGAAGGAGGGAATTTATCCAAGGAGAGCAGGCTCCCCACTTCAAAAATTATCCCTCCAATACATGGGGGTAATGATGATGGGGTGGGGAGAGGTCCTCCCTCTCCTTCTTTAGGGTGCCTGAACAGGGCTATGTCTTGCTGCCTTTCAAGAGTGAGCCTTGTAGGATTATTGCCATCTCCAGCCGCATCCCAGGGGTGGGATTGTGTTGCTGCTGGAAAGTCAGAATCCCCTGTGCCCTCAAAGAGAGAGCAAGGGAAGTCCTTCTTTTATTAAATGCATTTGATGGAGTGGCTCTTAATCTCACAGAAGGAGTAAGAGGTTGAGCTTTTTGAACAACGCAAGGAAATACGATCACAGCAGCTTAATCCAACTAACCAACCATACCTCCAGGGGTTAAGTGGGGAAGGTACAGGGGTCTTCCAAATGTGAGATTGCAAGAGAAACAGGTGGCCTTGTGAAGTACAGTTGACAAATGCAAATTGGGTACCTGGTGCAAAATATTGCAGATGTCATGCGTTATCTAGAAAGGTTGCTGGAATTCAAGAGAGAGTCTGCAGTCATAGTACTGATGTTTTTGGGAAATGTGGTTCACAGTTAGCAAATTAAAGCCCAGGACACATGAAGGCAGCAATTTTTAAAATGTTACCTTTCCTGCCCACAGGGCCAAATAGACAGATAGAGCCACAAAGTCTTGAACACTTTGTGAACAGTCCTGGAATCAGTTCTTGATGAAGAGTGATCTAGAAATATTTGAATCAATTGATTAACGTCTGGGTGGTATCATGCTCCCAAAGGGCTGCCTTTGAAAGTAATCTGGAAATTTTCTCTGGTCCAAAATAGGGCAGGCAAATTTGTTAACTAGGACTGCATGGCATGGTAATGTTACACCAGTGCTTTTTGCTCTGCTCTGTCTTCCCGTCCATTTCCGGGCCCAGTTCAAAGAGCCACCATTAATCCATTAACCTTCAACAGCTGGGGACAAGGTGACCTGAAGGACTATCTCTGCCATATATACTTACCTGGATATCAATATCTTCTGAGGTCCTTCTCAGGGTTTCCCCAACAAATAAGATAATGCAGCTAGTTTATAGGGAGAGGATCTCTGTGGTGACTTTCATTGCTTACAGAGCCCCCTTTTTATGTTTCCTGGGTTTTCAGTCTTAATATATTTTAGTGACATTCAGATCTTTGGTATATTCTTGGAGTTTTAAGACTGATGACATTTTGGTGCAGCTGTGAGCTCTGTCGTATTGATTTTGTATTTTGCTGGTAGTTTTCTGCTCTATTAGATTTTGTGGTGCTTTTATGGTTTTATTATCCGGCTTTATATTTATTTGCTTTAATTTTTAGTGGAAGCCTCCCAGAGAACATATGTTATTAGGCTGCCATAAATAAACTAAATAAAAGATGCCAGCAAGCCTTCCTTCTTTAGGAGGGGCAACGAGGTCAGCTTCCTCCTTTTTTGAGAGCTTCCAGGCTGTTGCTATTTTGGGGTGGGATTCGGTTCACATACTGGCCAATTCAGGTTGTGCTTGGGAGAATGTCATGCAACAAAACAAAACAAAACCGTTATCCCCGAAAAGATCAGACATTCTGAGATTCGGAAAGTGATGGGGAAATGCACCAGCAAGTGTAGACTAGCATTTGCTTGATGCACCATTGTCAGAATAAATGCTCATTAAATAGTCAACACTGCTTAATTTCCCTGCAAACAAATCAGGGTGAATAATCAATAAACAAGCCATCTGGAAGAGGACTTGCTCAGTACACTTTAGCCACAATCCAGCAGTGAGTTATGTGAGCTTATCCCCAATCAGTTTCTGTAGGCTTAAGCTTTCCTCGCCCCGCAGGAGATCACGGACTCTGAGTGAGCTGAAAACACCACCCCGCTTTTCGCTCCTCTCCCGTCAGCATCTGCCCAAGGTGAAGGTTGCTCAGTTCCTTCTGACATACAGACTAGGATTTTTTGTTTCAGCTGCTTTGAGTTTCTGAGTTAGGGCTGGGTACCTCTTTTCTATCAGGGGCTGCATAACCTCAGAGGCAATCAGGTGGGGCGGAACTGCATGCTGACAGCTGAGGCCATGGTCAAAATTGGCTGGTGTTTACAGCCCTGCAGGATTACACAGTGCCCCCCTCTCTTTCTTACACACAGACAGAGCAAGGAAAAGTGGGCCTGCAGTTCCTGGAGGGCCACTTGAAACTAAGCCGGGGGCCGCAGGTTGTCCCCCACTCTTCTAAGGAAAAGTGATATACAATTACAATAAAACTCCACCCCTGGATCCCTGCTCCTTGTTTGTCCTGAGGTTGCTGCAACCATGGAGAATCATAAAGTAGTCAAGCAGTCACAGAGACCGGTCCATTGTTAGGCAACTGGCCCATCCACCCACATGCTTCACCTTCCCAGCCCTTTGATCATCCACGCCATGCACAATATGCCACAGAAACTCATTGTTTTGAAAGCACATGCTCCACTTAAGTGGCTCCAGCAAGAAACCCACCCGGTAGCACACCACAGGGAAGCATCATGCACACCCTACTGCATATTGGGGTGTGCCTTCAGCCAGTTCATCTCAGAGGAAAGTCTCTTCCCTGTCACCGGTGTGGCAATTGGTGCAGTCAAAACATGCACATATACAGGGTGGGGGATTTAATTTATGAAATTTTTGGTTCTCTTTCATTTCATAGGACAAAAAAAGTCAGAAAAGGACCTGGTTAGATTTGTCCCTATGGCCCCAAACCATGTGAACCTCTTGCCTCCTGCAACAGTATCAGGGAGACTGTTTCACCCCTACAGCTGAAATTCTTAAAGACCACCTTCTTCCAAGTTCTGCTTTTTCTATCCCATCATGGCTGGAAGAGGAGGCACAGCAAAGGGCTTAAAGAGTTTCAGGATATGCATGTATCCCCCTCTCCCATAAATAAAAACCTTTTTGGCTCAGCGTTCTGGATAGCAGCCATCTCTTCCTGTGTTGTGTTAGATGTTAACAGCCACCACCTCGGGCACCCAGTGGCTTACCTCATGTGAATTACTTGTAAGCGGTGCTTAGAGGCAGGTTTGCAGCTATCTAGAGTAAAATCCTGCTATGCTGTCTTGACACAGTGACTAGTGGGGAAAACATATTGTACACAGAATTCTCCAGAGCTCAGATCAAAGGTTTCTAAATGATAATGGACACCCGCAGGGGGTGTTATCAAGACATGGTCACAGGACCCTTTAAAGTAAGGCAAACTCCCATCATACTGCAATCATTGCCCTTCTCTATAGGAGCACATGTTTAGCTGCACAGGCACAAGCCAACAGCAAAACCACCTCAACTCTTCCTAACATGGGACAGGATCTCTAACCAGACTTACTTATAGTGGCAAAAAGTTTATGAGCCTCCAAAATTTATGAAAACAAACACCAGGAAGTCTAAAACAGAAGACTGAGACTATACTAGTCTAAAACATATTGAATTCTACCAACTGAAACACTTTTCAACTTACCCACACCCATTATGCCCACTCTCATCAGAAACATTTCCACTCCTCTCTGCTCACTCTTTGTCTTACTATTTCCAACTCTCATTTACTACTGCTAACAAAAGTGAACAATTTATAAAACGTAGACACTTAAAAACCAACAGCAACCCAACAGCAAAAAGAACAGGCAACAGAAACTACCTTTTCTGAATTCTGTCTTTAAAACCACCTTATTGCAGCCTTTTAAATAAAATTTCAGGCAAAGTAGGAAGAAACTTAGCATGCCTACTGATTAGCACTGGCCATTTTAAGCCACTGATCAATCTCCTCCAGCCACATGTTGGCACCAAGCAATAAAACATCAGTTGTCCCTAAAGGTTAAATGAACAGAAGTTTGTGTCCCTCTTTTCATTCTCACTGACCATCAGCATCATAATGTTTCCAGATGTCCAAGAACTGGGAGGCGGTCAGCTCTGCCAGGTGCAGATAAGGGGGCTGCTGCTTCCCTGCCATGAGCGAACTGGTCCTCAACCGCGTTGCTCTCTTGTCTGCGTTCAGCACCAGGAACTGTCCAGCTGCCTCTCCAGCTCCCTCGCTGCCCTCTCTGCCTTTATAAGCCTTTCAAAGCTTGCAGAAGGAGGCAACGTCCACTAGAGGGCACACAGGCTGTTGAGGAGAAGGCGGCGGCAGCAGCAAGGGAAAGTAAGTGTGTGTGTGTGTGTGTGTGTGTGTGAGAGAGAGAGAGAGAGAGAGAGAGAGAGAGAGAGAGAGAGAGAGAGAGAGAGAGAGAGAGACGTAGGTCTGTGCCAGTGTGTGTTCTAATCTGGAAGTTCTACAACCTAATGAAAGCAAAGTACTGGGGTGCATGACAGATGACAGGGAGGGAAGTCTACATGAAATATCTGAGTTACACTGGTTAAACATGTGCAACTCCTGGTTTCTGAACAGGGCAGCTAATCATCTGAGACAGTCTTCATAGTTATCAGACAGACCATGCAAGGTCTGCCCCCAACAAAACCCGCCAAAAATGATGAAGAGAAACTATGTCTTGGGGCAGCAGCAGCAGATGGCAGGATTGGCATAGGGATTTGTAGCATTTGCTGGAAATGGAGAGGGAAAAAAAGGAGCAGGAGTAGCCACTCCTGAGAAGTGATTCCTCCTCTGCCTCTCCTCCCCTGCAGCCCCACAGCTGGAACCCGCCTTCCCCCTTTGGACACCTCCCACTACCAACAGAGGATATCTGAACCAAACTGCAATTAGTTCTATAAGATTGTTCACCCCAGAGTTTGGCACATTCTGCATTTTGGACAGAGCAGATCCCAAGTATTTCAGACTCTTGCCATTACCTTATCTGACTGGGAATGTGGCTGTTGCTTCCTTGACATCCAGTGATATACATGGGGTAGATTGGGGGGTGGCATGCAACAAGGTTAATCAGTGCGAGACTTTGCAGTAAAACTGGTGAGGCAGCAAATTGAGGACACATTTCCTGGGCATATGGAGGGCACCAGATTGGTGAAGTCTGGACAGCATCACAACTTGCAAAGGGAAAGCAACAGCAAGAGGCACCCTAACTTCTCCTGGGAAAGGGCTCCTCAACTGGCACCTACTCACTGAGGAGGACATTGCCATAGCCACTTCTACCCTCCAAGGGTCAGCTGCTCCTATGCAGTCCTTTGCAGTACCAGGATTCGGTCAATGGGCTCAGTCAGTCACCCCAACTTCAGTTTATCCAGCGTTTCACAATACTGTGGCAACAGAGGCCATTGGCTCCCCCCCCCCCCGGGCTCCCTCTTTTCTGGGGTCATCCATTTTCTGCTGGCTAGTCACTCAGCCAGACAGCCAGTCCTTGTGACAATGGCATATTGCAGGAAAGGTCCCTGCTCCTCCTCCCTCCCTCCCTCTAATTGCACTGCCTCCTCTCTTTCTCACGCACACTAAGCATCACTTGACCCCACCAGCCCTGCCAGCTGGCTCATTTTTCACAGAGAAGAGTCCCTGCTTCCGCTAACTCAGAGGTCACTGGAGGATGCTGGGATCACACCATCCTCTTGCCGAAGGTGTCCCATTAGTGCAGTAGGATGCACCTAAATCTTTGGAAACAGAGCTAGAGGAAGAGGCATAGGGCAACTCTGGCCATAAGCTTTGCATTTATGCACCAAGGCAAAAACTGGCATGTGGAAGCAGCCGAGAGAGAGAGAGAGAGAGAGAGAGAGAGAGAAAGGGCACAGCGGAACTCTTTCGGTACCTTCTAACTTCCGCATCCCGTCCCTACATTATGTCATGGGTACCAATTTTGATGAAATTGAAGAGTAAGCAAAATTTACTCTGCCGGATGCAAAGTACAAAACTGTCAAAAGAAGGCAGAGAGTACACACACACACACACACACACACACACACACACACCATGATGGGACAGCACCTGAAGCCTTAGCCTTAGATGAACTTTCTCTGAGAGGCAAGTTTAGGGTAAATTCATTTATCCCTGTCATGCATGCTGTTGAAGCCAACCTAGACAGAAGAGCAAGGGAGTATAGGAGTGTACAGGAGTATGGCTAGCTATTTTTCATTTTGGGTGAACCTGCAAGCAACCAAGGAGCAGATTCACAATGGCATTGAGATTATTGATGCAAGAGTATCCAAAGGATGTTGACCTTAGTCTAGTCCATGAACTTTGCACTTCCACCTTCATGTCAAACTAGCTCACGATGAAAAATAAAATTTCAGCTACCAAGGTATGTATCAAATAACATCCCAGGAGAAAATTCAAACAGCTTTTGCAAATGTGGAAACAATTTTCAGATTGTTCCTGAGTTTAATGGTTACAAACTGTATTGGCGAAAGATCATTTTCTAGACTAAAAAGGATAAAGAATGAGCTACAGTCAACCATGTCCCAGGGTTCTGGGATGGTTGTGCAAGGTCTCTGAGAGGCTCCCATGAAATCTTGGACAGCCTTGACCTTGCAAGATCTCAAGAGAACAGAGGGGTTGGTTTGGGGAAGGTCATTCTGATTTTGCACAATTTTGCCTTTATGGCAACCAATAGGGGCATAACCCTCGTGTCAATTGCAATCACCCTGTATTTGATGATGATGATGATAGGCAAAGTTTTCTATACTGCCTACATTAAATACTGTTGTGTAGGAACAACATAAAATCAACAGTAATATTACGTTAATGAAACAATCCAGAATACATGCATCACCAGAGCACAGGTGAGCAATGCAGCTCTCTCAGCACAGGTGTGAGATGCTGTCCCCTTTCACCCCCCGCAGCCATGTTCCTGCTGCTGCATTCTGTCCTAGCTGTGGCTACCAGGTCAGTTCAGGGCCTGTCCCTTATAGAGTGCATTGCAGTAACTCAAGCTTGGAGGAGTTTCTGGTTCCTGGAAAGGGCAGACAATCTTTTATGTGAAGAAGACACTATTATTCCTGGCAACTGCAAGAGGGTGGGTGTTCGAATAAAAACAAAGACTAAAAATCTTGCCTTTGTTAATGTTTTTAAATGATGCCACACAGAAGAATTTGTTCTAAGGTCACTCACACAGACCTGCTTACTGAGAATTCATCCTGATTTGTTTGCACAAAGTTTGTGAGGATGACCTCAGCTGTTAAACATCAATTCTGATTTGTTTGCCGGGAGGTTATATGGTGTTGCATCAAGCAATTGTTATCTCACACCTTCTAGTGCATTTCCCCATCACTCTGCTTATTGCAAAAAGTCTTTTTTTTGGGGGGGGGGTGAGTTGTTTGTGGAAGAACACCAAACCAACTTTAACTGACAATCTGAATTTGCCTGTAAGTGATTGAATCCACTGGCAACCACCTGGAAGCACCACAAATATTGTGGGAGACGGCTTCAAAGGTGCATTTTCCTCCTGCTTTCCAGGTGGCTGGGGGCAACAGGGTTGGTGGGGAGATGAGCCAATCTTCTGGGTTGTGGAGAGGTGAGCAAATAAAGGAGTGAGTAACTTTTAGCACATCTCCCAGCTTAATACTCCCAGAAAGTGTCTGGTGTTCCTTTGTTTAACTTTGAATTTATAAGTGATTGGGGAAGATGGCAAAGATTTACAGGAAAAGGAGACAGTGATCCATGGATTTGGTAAGTATTACAGCTCCCCCCCCCTCTCTCTCTCTCTCTCTCACACACACACACACACACACACTGCTTGTGTTAACATGTCTTGCCAAATTACTAGAAGGGATGTTCCATTCTTTCCTCACAAGGCCGAAATAGGGCTTCCCTCCTCAGGTGCAGGCTACCTTTCTTACAGCAAAAGCTGGATGTTAGTGGTACTTTGTAACCATTACTCAGCTCTGCCTCCATCCTTAGGGGGAAACACAGGTTCTCTTTGTAGGTGGCAGATAGGAATAAAGAGAAACCAGATGGTCCTCTTTATTAACAAAGCTGGGGTGAATTTTAGGTGGGGTGCAAAGGGGCGAAAAAGGCAATAGAGGCAATAGAAGCTACACTGGATAGCTTTACCTAGTAGAGGGAGAGAATAAAGTCCCATCGGCAGATGGTATATGCAGTAGCGGTCTATTAGGTGGCACAAATGGGGCACTGTTGCTCTCCTGGCTTCCCAACACAAGAGGGCGCTAGCACTTAGCAAGAGGGAGAGGGGAGCGAGGGAGTGAGTGAAATGCAGAGAGTATGGCACAGCCCACCATCTTGCGCCACACTGCACCATACTCTCTGCACCTCTCCTTCCCCTTTCGGTAAGTGCCAGGGGCCCTTTGTGTTGGGAATCTGGGAGAGCAACAGTGCCCCACCCACACCACCTCACCCGCAAATACTGGGTGCAAGATCCTCTTCCTCAAGTTTTGTATCCTGCTGTTGTATGGCTAATGTTCAGCTAATGTGCTTCACAGAACTGTTCTCTCTTTTTAAAATCCCACCTAGAAGATGGCCCCATTTCAGGACAAGAGAGTGAGGTTTCCATAGAGGTTTCCTGCAGTGCCTATTATCGTTTGGACTGTTTGCAAAATCCGCTTTCTGGCATTTCCTGCCATATACAAAAGATCCAGACCCTAAGCAAGATCTTCCTTCTTTCTTTTCCAGCGCCTGCTCTGACAACTGCTCTCATCTGGAGGGAAAGTGCATTGCCATGGATACCAGAGGGAAAAGAAGGCAGGTTCCAAAAGAAAATGTTTGTCAGACATAAATGGTTAATTAAAGATTAAAGGAACACTGAATGGTTCTAGAGTGCTCAGGGGTGGAAAGAAAGAGCTCTCTGTCTCCTGGGGTGAACACTGAATAGCCACTCAGGCTGTACAGGTAGCACTAAGTGTCTATGTGTGGCACACTTCGATGGAGTTGTTTGTTGGGGGGGGGCGGAATACAGGAGGGACTAGGTCTGATGTAGCTTAGTGGTGCCACCTAGAGTGTCTGGGATTCTTACACCTGAAGTTAACCTTGAATGGACAGCTATTTACTATACAGTCTCTGAATAAATATCTTCCAGCTGAGCCCTTCAAAACAGTAGATCAACTGGTCTCAGCTGGGCAGACCTTTTGAAATGTATGCTCAGAGTCATCAGGGAGGTGGAACTAACCTCTCAGTATCAGAGATGGAGCAGATTTCATGATTAGGCCAAATGGCCCATCTCAGAATAGAGCTGTCACTAAAACTTTGTGCTAAAATAGTATGACTCAGCTACATGTTTGTGTTCTAATGGTAGTTCACAAGGTTCTGCCAAAAAAGAAGAAGAAAGTTATGGGTTTTGAGGACATAAAACTTTCCTCTTTGTTTATATTTTTTCCTAGAGCTGGGGTAGAGGAAAGGGTCCTGAGGGAAAGGGATTCAGAAACTCCCTTCTACAGATGACAGTGCAAGCTTCTATTCTCAGGCTGATAGTAGGGATGGCGAGCAGTGATGATTTTTGGTGGGACAGATGCACAGGAGGAAAATATTAAACCACTTGCCATTAGCTAGAGTCCACCTCCTCCTGCAAGACACTATTCTTAAAGTGGGAAAAGAACCACATGAAACCCATCCCTGCATTTCGCCTCTCCTCTGTTTTGGCTCCCAGATACAGTATTGCCTGAAGCCAGAAAGATAGACAGGTGCATTCTTTGCTCTGAGAGCTTCAAATGATAGCTAGGAAAAGGGGAAAAGGAGGGAGGCCTTTGCAAGCAGCTGAATGTCTATATTAATTATTAAGGGAATGATATGGCTGCATGGATATAAATATTTCACTCTTTCCAGTTCAGTGCCTTTCTGACAGGGCAGCGATGATCTAAAGGAAGAAGTGAGGCCTTTTAACATTATTACCATCATCATTATAGTATTACATTTATATTCCATCTCTTCTCCAATGAGCTTGAGGTGGGGTGCACACTTCTCTCCTCCTCCATTTTATCCTCACAACAACCCTGTGAAGTAGGTTAGGCTGAAGTAGGTTAGGCTCACAGGCATTCATGGTTGAGTGGGGATTTGAACCCTGTTCTCCCAGGTCCTAGTTGGACACTCTAACCACTGTACTGCACGGGCTCTCAAAGTGGTCTCTTCAGTTCACTGGTCTGTTTTACAGTGAAAACACCAGGATAACAAGCTCCAGGAAGGAGCTGCTCCATTGAATCATGGAGGCAGAAAGTTCCACTTGCCTGCATTGCCAGGACACCTGCTCCTTAGTCCCCTGATCAGCCCTCATTTGTCTAGAGCTGGGAGAGCAAGTTCCCATTGGTGCTTGCCAGGCAGAGAGATGGCTCAAGAAGGGTGTCAGGCTACACCCATGAGGGAAAGCAGAGCCAATATCACATACCTGGAACTAAAATGATTTAGATTATGTAGCTGTATAACAACAACAACAACAACAACAACAACAACAACAACAACAACAACAACAACAACAACAATGTCTTAATATCTGTTTATCTAGTTGGGACACTGCTTCATACATATTAATTTTATTGTTATTAATTTATTTTTTATTCCCTAAAATTTATACACTTGATAGTAAAATCTTTCTTACTTTATGGTAAAAAACCCCCCAAAGCATTTTACAAAAAGATTTTTTTAAAAAATGAATAAAAAAATGAAGACCACTCTTTCTTTCTTTTTAATCTTTCTCCCCTGGAAAGATTAAAAATCCAGACGTGAACAATGGAAAAGACTATAAACTGCCCGTTTGCTATCTGGAAACTAAACTGGTCTGTGTTAGTTAATTTCCCCAAACCACATTTCCTCTTATAATCCAAAACGAGTTAGGGAACATTTTCTTTAAACATGCTTAAAGTGCAGCCAAGTGTCCATGAGTTATTGTGGACCTGCTCTGACTATGCCTATGTAACTGGGCAATGGGAGAAGTCTATGGGAGTCCACACTGTTGCATTGGAAACCTGAAGCAGGATTAGCCATAGTGCTGTCTGCTGTAGTACTCGTTTTACTTCGCCATGCTCTGCTGTATATATTTTTCCATAAAATAAATATTACAAAGACATGGGAGTGTTTAACTAAATCTATTCAGAGCAGCCCCATTGAAATTAAGGAACCTAAGCTACTGATGTCTATTAACTTCAGCTGGTCTACTCTGAGTAGAAATAGCATTGTATATCATCTCTTAAGTCTCCTATGTCCTCCTATCCAAAGGAAATGAAAGCCTTTAGTGCTGCCCTGGAATTCTCACTGCTCGGATAAGTGGGGAAGCACTTAACAATGCATTTTTGCTCATCTTTTATTAGCAAAGACATTCACTCTTTGAGAAAAGCATGTGGATTTGGGTCACTATCTGGTAAGGTTTGGATACACGAAACAAAGAGATTATTTTAGACAGCCTGGGGCAAACACAGTTTTGCTCTAAAAGGTTGCTTGACAGCTCCAGAATGGTTTCTATAATGCTAGGTGGGAGCTGAGTCTGACAATACACTCTGCCATCCAACTTTTTGTTTTATTATATATTTTGTGCTTTCATTTTGTTGCATGGTGTAATCTCAAAGCTGTGAACATGTACATTCTTTCAGTGACAGGGTTGGCCACAACAACCATGGGCTCAAGAGGTAGACCAAAGAGCAGCTGTAACCATTGTTACGTGTTGTGCCATATTTGTACCAATTTCCCAAAAATTTCAGTGCAAAACAGGATGGCAGGTCAAATGCACAATGTACAAATGATACAGACAAGGCCAAAGTATATGTGGCTAGCTGTGATAGACAGTATATCCTGAAACATTCATCAGATAATGCTTTCACATATAACCTGTTCAGCATAAGTGAAGCTGGTATAATTACCACTGCAACACCCAAAAGCTTTTCTGTACATTGATCTCAGTAGGAGCAGTTGACCTAGGAGACATTTTGACCTTGGCAAGATTACTTCCAGAGCTGACCAGTGACATAAAGACCAGCAGCCTGACATGCAGGGGTAATGGCACTCCTGCATTTAGCCCACAGTTCATATTGTGATCCAGGAAGCTTGATCTGACTAAACAGGGTGCACAAAGACAATGTTCTTGCTCTTGTAACTCTAAAATGCTTACTGTGAACTCTGTCAGTGACCTACTATGTAATATCATTTCCTGGGAGCAGATTGCATATCCCTTGTGCCACACAGAAATGCTCCAGACTGGGGAACCTGAAACCATGTTTGTAAACCATCACCTTAACAACATTTGCAAATATGAAGGAGTGGAAAGTCAATACACTGGAGCAAGAACCTTAAGCCTGGTGAAATATTCAAGTTAAGCCACAAGGACCTAGGTTAGAATAATCAATCCTGGGACTCAAAAGTGTAATTTTATCCCCTGTTACTACTGTTGTTGTTGCTGCTGCTACTACTAATCTTAATAATGCAGTCAATGAACATTGCAAGAGTAGAGCATCTTTTGCATGCAAAAAGTTCCAGGTTCAATCCCTGGTATCTCCATGTAGGGCTGACAGAGACCCCTGTCTGAAAGCATAGCGAGCTGCTGCCTGTCAGTGTAGACTGTACTGAGCTAGATGAGTGACACCCAAGTCCCCACCTCTCTCTTTCTCTCTCCTGAGACACAGAAAACATTGTTGGCTCCTATGTTTTCCCAAAAGTTGAAAATGTTATCCTTGATGTTGCTAGACTAAAATCTTCTCACCTTAATCTGTTTACTTTTTCATTCAAACACCATTTTTTAAATCACTGTGCTCAGTGTGAGATTTTTACCATGGAATTAATAGTATGTTGCTAACGCTACTCTAGTCAGATAAGGAAGAGGTCAACTTGCTTGTCTGCTACTGAACCAAAACCACAAATGAAGTGGGGTAGTGTTGAGAAGTTATTCGTTCCTTCTGCCAAGATTGTCTAGGCGTGCATACACTTTCTCTGTCTCTGTCTCTCTCTCACACACAGCCATAAAGTACATTCATTGTCTTCTGCAGATGTATTTCTTTTTTTGTCAGTGTACAGACATTGTCGTCTTTATATTGTTGGTAAATTATTTGGTATTCTGAAAGCACCTTTTAGTAGAATGGTTATCAGCCACATTACATTTTTACAACACAATCTGAAGCCCCCTTGCCTTGTGTGAAAGCTGAGAACACCTTCTCATGGACCCTTATATTGCAGAGGGTACTATGATGTTGTTGGGCTGCATATGTGTAGCCCCTCCTCCCCATTGCTTTGGAGATTAGCCTGAGTCATTCGGCAGGGTTGGACTTTGGTAATCTTTCATAATATGGTGCCCTGTGCAAGATCAAAATTTGGTACCCCAAAATGGATCTACTCTATTATGGATCTTCTCAGGCCTCAGACAAGCTCTGCACAGGCCTGTGAATTCTTGAATACTGCATTATAGAGAAGATCAGTTCAACCTCCTCTCTGTAGCAAAATGACAGTAATTTCAGTTGTGGTACTTCTTTGTTTCTCTTTATGCCCCACAGGCTCAAAGTGTCTCTGAAAGGATCTGACAGCCTTATTAGAGGATCTGATGGCCTCAATACACTATCCAAAACCCACAATCTACCTTTATAGGACCCAGGAAATTTGATGTGAAAGCCTCTAGAGAGGACTAGAACAGAGAGTTTGACTGGCCATTACACTTGAGACAATGGCAAACTGTGTTGGCCTCCAGAAGGTTTTGCTCACAGGCTGCTCCTAATCCAGCAAAAACTTGTATTTCTGGCATATTGGACTCATCATCACCTTTGTTAGAAATGTCTTTCACCTATAGATACCTGCTGGTGCTGCAGTACACCAGGGCAGCATTGAGGTGGGTTGTGGGAGAGGGAATTAGTTTGCATCCTCACCAGTACAATGTATTTTTATTTTTTATTTTTTGTTTTGTTCTTTTCTTTTAGCCACTGCCAAAACTGGTGAGGTCACCCTTGTAGCACACTATGCTGGATTGGTGCAGAGAGCAGGGAAATCACAGTGTCTTTGCAGGCTGCTGTGGCCCAAATTCCCGAATCAATACTGGTGTCCTTGTCGGAGCAAGAACAACAAATAACAGTTCAAAAAGAAATTAGAAACCCCAGCCAGTCCAGTGTTGCTTTAAGACGCTTCTAGTCTTCCTCCTCTCACTCCCTGGGGCTAATGGCTAAGGCTTGCCTGCCAGCCAGCAGTTGCCATGGCGCTGGAAGGCCTGCAGCCTTCTGTGTATGCGCCCTGCCAGAGGGAAGGCCCTGTTGCTATGGGAACCAGAGTAACAGCCACAGGCCGGCAGGGAGAAAGAAGGCCTAGAAGTTGTGGAGCTGCTCTGGAGGCAGCAGCAGCAGCCGTAGCAGCAGCAGCAGCAGCAGCAGCAGGAGGAGGAGGACCAGGCAAGTAAGTGCTCAGCCAGCCTTTGTCTGCTCTCTTGGTCTGGAATGGCTGAGGATGGGCTGCTGGGCCCTGGGACACCTGCTCAACGTCCTTGGAGACCTTCTTGCTCCTCCTTGCTTGAACTGGCACCTGGCATTTGCACTCAAGGAACTTGTGGTGTGGGGAGAGGGTTGATTAGGCCCGGCCTTTGAACGCATGCATGAAGGAGGGACGAAAAGCCTCAGTGTTAGAGGGAAGGGCCACACTAGGAAGTAGCGATGGAGGAGGCAACTGCCTCGGAAAGATGGGGTGGCATCACGAGAGCATGTGCTTTGCATGCAGTAGATCCGACGTCCCCACAGCATCTGCAGGTAGGGCTAGGAATGGCCCCTGCCTGATTCCCTGCAGAGCCATGGCTGCCAGTAAGTAGAGATTGCAGAGCTAGATAGACCCAATGGTTTGACTCGGTATAAGGCAGCTTCCTATGTTCCTATGAGAAACCAATTGCTCACTAAGGTGCTAGCGCACTTTTGAATCCAGACAGGTTGTTATAGGGAGTTATTCTGGATTTGAAAGCACAAGGCTATAAGTATAAGCTATTATTTATTAAGAATACTAATAGCCTGCTCTTTAGCCTCATACTGTGCATAGTTGAACTATGGAACTCCCTTCCACAGGAGGCAGTGATGGCCACCAACTTGGATGGCTTAAGAATCATAGAATCGTAGAATTTAGAGTTGGAAGGGGCCCAAGGGTCATCTAGTCCAACCCCCTGCAATGCCCAACATGGAACTCAACATGGGGCTATGAATGGCTACTAGCCATGATGGTTATTCTCTGCCTCCATGGTCAGAGGCATTAATGCTTCTGAAGACCAGTTGCTGGAAACCACAGATGGGGAAAGGACTCTTGTGCTCAGGTCCTACTTGCAAGCTTCACAGGCAACTGTGAGAACAGAATGCTGGACTGGATGGACCATTAGCTCATCCAGCAGGCTCCTATGTTCTTATGTATATGTTACAAGAGACTTTCAAAGCAGCTTACAGAAGTTTCCCAGAATAAATCATATTCAGGTTTAATATCAGGAGCAAAAATTACATGGTGTCCCTCTGGTGCTAAGTGTTCTGCCTGCCTGCCTCCTCTCTGCTGCACTTTTGCTCCTTATCTATTGTGCAACAGCCCTGAGGCACGCAAGGGAGCAGGGCTGTGTAGCTGGATCTCACTCAGGCCATGAAGGAGGCAGGTCTTCTTATAGCTGCTTAAGTGCCTCTAGGTTGGAGTTCATTTATCTCCACCCTACCTCCCTGTGTCTCATTTCTGAGCCTTCTACCATATAAAGAGGCAGGGGACAGAGGAGATGTAAGTACTGATACCTTCATGTTGAAAGATTTGAAATGGAAGCAGAACATGAAAGGAGAGATCTGTTGGAGCTGGGATGCACATTTCAGGGTCACACGCAGTTGAACATCTGTATTATTGCATATAGCAGGAGGCAAAGGTGCTACAGTGGAATATGGCCTTTTTGAAATGCCATCTGCTATGCTTTCAAGTTCCTATAGAGCCCTCAGATAGATCACAGTGTTTCAGTTCTTACTGACAGGAAAGAGAAAGTGTCAAAAGCAGGCAGGTAAGAACCTTGCTGTTTGCCTTTTAAATTGTCAGCTGTCATAGATAACCATATGCCTTCCTCCCAAATGAGCCTACTCACTAAAAATAGCATTTCTTTTCTTATTTTTTTTATTATGTAGCTATATCCCATCCTTCCTGAAATGAGCTTAGAGTGGCCTACACAGTTCTCTACTCCCTCCTCCCTGTCCTTACAACAACCCTATCAGGTTGGTTAGGCTGAGAGATGATGATTGGCCCAAGGTCACTTAGTGAGCTTCATAGCTTAAGGGGGATGTGAACTCAGGACTTCCGAGTCCTGCTCTGAATTCACTCGCAACCATGCCAGCTTCAACTGGATTCTTCTCCTGTTGCTGGTGTATACAGCATATAATTCCAGGGCTCCATTTAGTTGTTTTTAAAGAGGTCTCCCCACACTGTAACTTGCAAGTGTGCTTTGGAATCTGTGCTTCCAGAAATATAATATTTAAGATTATGCAGTGAATAATAAGCAATTCTTTTTTAACTAGTGTAAAGTATTTCCAGTCTGTGTTTGATGGGGGGTGGGAATATGAAGACTGCAGGACAGTAGATTCTTGTATATTGGCCACTGAGAGGAAATTAGTTACATTATCTGTAAAAAGGCAGTAAATAACTTATGGAAGCCAGTTTTTCGTAGCAGATTACTGTACAGATACTTCCAGACAGAATATATGTCAGGAGTTTGGCATATTGATTCAGTACATCAATAGTAGTGATGATGAGTGAGCTTCCCCAGCTTGCCTTGGATTGCGCCCCCCCCCCCCCCGCTTTCTAGGAGAAAGCTTAAAAAAAACAGAGATCACTCCAATGTTTCAATCCTGCCCGCTCCCTGATCCAACAAGCATCTTTCTGAACAATCTTGAGGATGTACTTAGTTCCTGCTTGGGTGCAGTGAACTTGTTTCCTAGGCTTTTTGGTTTATTCATTGAATTGGGAGGCCTAGAAAACTGTAACTCCTATGAATCGTGGCAGGAAATTACAGTCCAGCTAAGGAGAGGTCCACAAGACCTTTCCAGTAAGCCTTCCTTGCCATTTGTTCCTTCATCCCTTCACAAGGATAAGTTTCGGGGTGGGGGGATGACACTGGCACGCAAAGGTGGTTTTCTAGTAGTAGCAGTCACCCCATTACAAGCTCCATATTTCACTCCACCTGGGCCCAACATTTTACTCACCAGGGCCCAAACATCTGTTTGAACTTGAACAGAGGTGACTGGCTTTTTACCTGCACAGTGTCTCTGGGTGAAGATCTTGAACCATGTTGGCAAAGGCTACATTAAGCCATTAAGTTAGAAATGTTACAGTTTTCTCACTTTCCTTCTGTTCTTTGAGGCTGCAGATACCAATGTTCAACCAGTGATTTCTGTTTTACAGATCTTCCATTTTAAGGTACAGCTCCCTGACCACTTCCCTTTGAAACTGTATTAAGTAAATTGATTTCCCCTACGTTCTGGTCTTCTTGTTTTAGTTTATTAGCTTCTATTGCATCTCTGTCATAGGGTTCATGAAAAAACAAACAATACCTAAAATCACAGAAACCATTATACACAATCCAGCTGAAAGCCACGCATGACTTAGCTGAATAAGAGCTCAGTTAAGAGCCCATGAGCCCTTTCAAGTAAGATGCTCCTACGTGCAGATAGAAACTTGCAAGGGTGGTGCATTGCCGCATCTTCAAACAACCAGGTTCTGTTCTGATCCAAATAAACAGTCCTGGCCATTAGCAGACAGCATGGTGGGACTGGGCGGGTCATCTGACCTCCCTCCAATGAAGTCGCCATTGCATACCAGGATGAAGAGGGAGATGGAAGCAGTGACGACAAGGTCAGTGTGATGCTACTGTGTTGGAAGAACTGTTCTGACACTCCTACTAGCACATTTGCACAGCACCAACCTTGTGGTCTCCCCTCTCCAGTATGCAGCAGCGACTCAGCTGGAGTGAGAGATGCAGCCACACCATGTCATCTGCTAATTGGAAAGGGGGGCTCAAGGCACCCGTTACACATCACACACAAAAGGGAGTGATAACTGGGTAATGGGAGGCTGACAATTCTGTTGTTGCTGGAATACAGAGAAACAAAAATCCATGTAAATGAGAATATCAGATTTTGAGACTGCTTCTCTACTAATTTCCACTTTGAGTTTCATATTGATATATTTTTGAAGGGAAATAATTGGCAGCCATTCTCAGTTCAGTGATAGTCAGGATTGAAACTCAAGCAGAATTGTGAATTCCAGGAGACTTTTTTCTCACTGTTTAAACCAAGTTTGTTGTTGTTCTTATTCCAGAGGTTCTGACAGATTAATCAAAGATGCTAACAGACCGAGTCCAGAAATCCTTGGGTCCCCACAAGTTCTCAGAAGAATTTCAAAGCAAGGTGGTGGTACCTCACATCCCAAAACTGGTCAAAGAAGAAAAGAAGCATGCCCCAGTATGTTTGCTTGCGCTCAGCTGATCTAATAACTGGCCAAGTCATTGAATCTGCCTTTGTGATAATGACTCCTGAACACCTTTTAGTTTGACATGCCTTAGAGCTTATCCACATTTACCTTTCCTCCATGCTTTCCAGGCATGGTGAACACTTTAAAGCACCGTGTTCTGGCACCCCCTTTTTCTCTCTGGAGCTTTCCCCTCAAAAAACTGCTCTTTAAAGCTGAATTGGAGCAAATGGCAATCCGTGGAAAATCCACATTGCCATTTATTGTGCTTCGGCTTTTAAGACTGGGCTTTTGCACAGAAAGCTCGGGGGTGGGGAGGTCCTTGAACATGGAGCTTTAAAGTGCGCACCATGCTGGGAAAGAGCAGGACAAAAAGTAAATCTGAATAAACCCTTAATGTGAGACAGTAAGCAAAAGACAGTGCATTTTAAATACAATGTCCATTTTAGATCAGGATGGACAGAAAGTAGATGAGCATCTTCTGGGTGAGTTTGCAGTAGATTGGCAAGGAGGACTTCTAACTTCCAGCTGTTTAGTGCTAGGAGAGAAAAAAATGTATCTTCCCACCCCCTGCCCCCCAAATTAGACTGATTGCAGGAATAAAGCCTGTGGTGACCAGGAGTGCATTTCTGTGCATAACAACTGTGGGCTCAGTTTACTTCTAGTGTTCAAAATTAATTCCTGGGCTCAAAATGGTTTCTTTCTAAGACTATGACGTTTGCACCAGGCTGGTAGATCTCAGGGTTCTAGTAGAATAAGAACAGCAGATCCTGCAATCTGGACATCTGTCCCCTCCTGTTTTTGGTGATGTTTAGGCTTTATGTTCTAAAAACAGAAAAACCTGTCACTGATTAAAGTACCCCTTAGTGTGTACTGAAGACTAGAAGGAGACTCATTGAGGCGGAGAGAGACAATGATTCACCAGTATATGATGGATTGTGTGTGTGTTGTTAAGTCTAGAAGTTTTCCCCTCCAAAGTTTGAGGAAGAGAGCTTCCGCTGGTTCCCTTTGCTTGTTCTTTTGCTCCCTACATAGGAGCAAGAAGACAAGGTTATCAACACATGTCAAAACCACTTGTACTAATGAAGCATGGCAGAAGTCAATAGGAAGGGAGTTCCGCAGTTTTGGGGTAATCACAGACAAAGATGCACACAGTTTGATAAATTATTATTATATAATTGCTGTCCCACTTTCCTTATTAGTTTGTGAGACACAAAGTGGAAAACGAGCTTATGCTTTTTAAACATTCCCACCCTGTCCCCGGCTGCAACTCTCAGCCGGTTTATTTGTCATTCTGTACATGAGCCGAAGTATTTTATTGTGTCCCTTGCCCTTTAAGCATCTAGAGAAATTAGCCCTACCAAAATCCCACAATCTCTCTCTAAAATAGCAATGGGATTTAATTACTTTGTGCCTTAACTGCTGACTTTGTTCAGCACAAGAGAGAAATCATGCGGACATCTGAAAATCTTGCAAGCAGGTGCCATTTCCAGTAAGAGTTCGTTTAAGATAGGTAGAATGGAAGTCCTGCATCCTGAATTTTAAATGTTTCAGCAGGAAAATTAATGGAGGTCTAGGATTCAGCAGTGAACACATATTAATCAGAAGTGCTTAACAAGGAAAGCCTTTCTTAACTCAGGCATTTATGTGGTCTTTGTTTTCAACTGCAGTTGACTCCATCTGCCTTCCTGAAAGCAATGACTCTAACGACGGAGCAGATGCTGGCAAACACCCATGAGGTGCGCCGGCCTCGAATTGTGCAGCTTCTGGACATGAGTGAAACCTCACACCAGAAGGTATCTCTTCCACATTCACCCCTATTTATTTATGACATAGCACATTAACATAATGATATACTTGCTGGCTGATGGGAGTTGCAGGCTCAATCATCTGGGGGCACCAAGTTGAGGAATGCTGATCTAGTTGTTCAGCCTGTAGATTTGCAGTCCCAAGAGGGTTCTAGTGCCATCATCCAAAAATGTCTGACCAAAGTTTGCTATGGGTGTCCAGTGCCTTTGTTATCTATTTTTTAACGCTATATGTTAAAAACTGGTAGTCCACACATTCTTGTACGTTTGAGTTAATATCAGTTGTGCTTGCTCCTTCCAAATAATTGCCACAACCTTCCTATTCACTACCATCAACAAGACTGGTAGTTCTTTTTTCTCATGTCTCTGACATGATGCTGAAAGAGACCCGTGGAATGAAAGTGTGCTTTCATTAAGAGAGGCAGCCACAACAAACCATGCTTGTTGCGGCCTAGGATAAATATTATGGGCTAGTTTCTTAAATTACTGTCCAATGTATAACTCCAATTATTGTTTATTTACGGTAATTATTATCATGAAAGTGTGCAATCCTATGCATTTTTTCCTCTGAAGGCAGCCATGTTTAGGGAAGTTTTTAATGTTTGAAGTTTTATTTTGCTTTTAGTGTTCTGTTGGGAGCTGCCCGGAGCTGCTGGGGAAACCCAGCCAGCTGGGCAGGGTATAAATATTATTATTATTATTATTATTATTATTATTATTATTATTATTATAGTATTGAACACAGGGTGACTTGCTGCTGAGTGAACATTTGTGGGCTTTGGTTCTGAAGTTGGTAATTTGCCAGCAGCAGCAGACTGATGATATGTTGCCTGGTTAAACAGCCTGGAAGAGACAAACTTATGAAGGCTAAGCAGGAGATGGTGGTACACAATGGCACTGAGGCATAACCAGAGAAAACAGGACTAACTAACCCATGTAATAGGTCTGTTGGAATACTACTAGAATGGCATGCTACACTTCCCTGAATGCCTGAAGCTGTACCTTTCCTTTTGGGCAGAATGGCTCCACTCTGAGTGGCGCTGGCCTGTCCTGCTTCCCAGTCCTGCGACTGCCAGGCAGCATTTACATGTATCCCTTTGTGTCTTCTTCAGTTCTCTTCTGTTGATCTGGACCAGTCTCTGTTTCAACCATTCCCGTCGGAAGTGATTTTCCAGAATTATGCCCCTTGTGAGATGTATGAAGTGCCACTAATTCTGAGGAACAATGACAAGGTATGACATGTCAGTGAAACTGTAAAGTAGTTTTGAGGTGGGATGCAGGGAGAGAAAGCACGATGGCTGGAGTATTCTTTCTCTTCTTCCCAGTGAAATAACTCTCCTGGCAAACTTTTCAGTGCCTATGTCCCATTTTAACTTCCTCTTGTTGTTTGCTATCTAGTTGATCTAAGGACTGAGAGGATGGCCTGGTTGAGGCTTTGCCCAGGTTTCGATAAAAGCGGTGTCCATTTTGATACCAAAAAAGGTTGCAATGTCATTTATTGTTTCCTATGCCCTACCATGGTGACTCCAGGCTTACTGCAACTGGGCTCACAATTCACATATCTGTGATCTATCTATGGATCTTAACAAGAACCAAAGTAAACAAACTATCAGTGGAAATGATATATGTATCTACAGAGCTGCTTTTTCTTTAAATGCAAAGGATTTAAGGCAGGATACACCTGTACAGTGGTACCTCAGGTTAAGTACTTAATTTGTTCCGGAGGTCTGTACTTAACCTGAAACTGTTCTTAACCTGAAGCACCACTTTAGCTAATGGGGCCTCCCACTGCTGTCGTGCCGCCGGAGCACGATTTCTGTTCTCAGCCTGAAGCAAAGTTCTCAACCTGAAGCACTATTTCTGGGTTAGCGGAGTCTGTAACCTGAAGCGTATGTAACCCGAAGCGTATGTAACCGAGGTACCACTGTATTTTTGATTGCATGTTTTATTAAATGTTGTGAAGTTAAATGATGTAAGTCCTTTCCAAAAGGGCAACCAGATTCCTTAGTGAAGATTTGTTTTTTTGTGCTCCCTCTGAATGTCATAATCTTTTCAGATCTCATTCTCACAAATATATACTGTACAAGGCTTGCTTGATCTTTCTTATTGCTTATGACCATAGTCATGAAACTGAAGTCTGCTCAGTGCCTGGGATTCCTATGAATGCTGCTGTGAGTTCCACCACAGAAGGAAGGATATAGAGGCAATAAATAAATGGAGCTTTTTGAACACTGAAAGTAGAGTAGCCCACAGCTTCTCAACTGGCCATTTTTTCCCTTCATGGCTCAAAGACTCCTTCATGGCTCCTTCAGGACTGTGTTTTCACCAAAAGTCCTGTGCTGCTGCCTGCAGCATGTGTACTCTTTGCTTAACTGAGCAATCATGATCAGATTACATGCACACTGCATCCCTTATGCTTTGTCCATCAAGTAATAGATTGCCTCCAACTGTCAGAAATGGCTTCCCTGCCCCTCAGCTGCCAGCATCCATTTAGCTAGTTTCCTTCCAGCACTTGGCTTTAAGCTGCTGTTGAAAGGAACAGCTGGCCCTTTAGTGGTTGTTTGTGCAGAGTTTGCCCCAAATTAGCAAAAGTATGACTTACATATTTGTTCTAGTGTTCAATCAGTGTTAAATTTGCTGTCATTTCTATCTTTGCTAGGGAAAGGAATAATGTGTTGAATAATTTGGCATTTAATTATAATGTCATGTAGCATGTTTATGGACTGGTTGAAAAACACATCCACCCAATCTGAAATAAACATTTTGCCTCTGTTCTGAAATTGTTCCCAAATGTGAGCTGGTGGGGCATTTCACCTAGTCCTGGGAGGGCACTTCAGTTTCAGTCTTTGCTTTCCTGGAAGCTGCTTCTTGAAGTAAGGTTTTCAAGCTGTGCTGTGTCAATGAAAGGAGGAAAAACCTGATAGGCCAAAAACATTTACATGTCATTTAGGATATGGGGCTGTATCAGTTGTTGTCTTGTCAGTGGCTGCTGACTGTCTTTCTCCCTTAGTGTCACCATAATTATGCTTTTCTTTCTTCCAATCCTCCATGGAGAATGTGGGACACCACCACGCTGAGAGCCTCCTCCTGCCAGTGGTCCATGTCATGGGCAGGGCCCAATGAATTCCCCATTTTCTTTGGGCTGAGAACGGAGCCAGTTTTAATCAAACAAATGCTGCTTAGAGGAGCATTACACTGCACAGATAGTGCATATCCACACTGTCTGCCGTCTTGGACTGCCTGTCTCTCTACCTCCAAACTTCTAAATTTGGCAACTTGTGGAATTCCATGTGGGGCAGTGTAGTGCTTGTCCATGATTGGCTTTGATAGTTTACCAGCTCCACCCCATCTGACCCTGACTTTCTTTGCTGCATCTCTCTTGGCCCACAAAAATAGTTTACAGGGAACTGGAAGGGTCTGGGGGGTGGGGTGGGGGAACACTTGCTAAAAGAGGAATCCAGTGGGAATTGTCATCAGGAAAGTTACATTGATGAAGATGAAGCAGAAAACATACTAAAGGAGAATATTGAAGGTCTGAATGTTTTCCTTGATACTTTGCAATAAATGTGCTAGGAATGAACAGAAGGGCAGCATGAACTAACAAGGAAGTGTGAAAAGTAATCAAAGCCCTACAGTTTTGTGATTAAATACTGCAGGAAGATGGTGAAAAGTTTAGAAATGCAGCAGCATAGTAGCAATGCAAACATGTGCAGCACTAAATATAAGGAAATATGATTTGGAGACAAATGAATACTTTACTGGGAGAATAGCTAATAGGGAGATCACTGATGCAGAAGCCCAAAGTGGATGCAATGTGGTTTTGCTAATACATCTTGTGTAATTTTATTATGACAAGGTTTTTATCTGCAGCCTCAACTGAAGAGCACAGTGTCTATGTCCAGAGGGCACAACACTGAATGTTAGTAATAGAAGAATATTGGAAATAAGACTAAGAGAGATGATGTTTTTTCACAATACCAAAGAGCCTAGGGGAGATAATTTTGCAAGTTTCTTTCATCCACACCTCAGTTCAGGTGATATATTTGGGTGTGAATTTATTTAGCCCTATTGGTTTCAGTAGGATGAAATCATTCTAAAGCCGAGTTGTGGTGAATCAGGCTGCAGTGTAATTAAATCTTATTAATGCTTGCAAACAGACAAGTGTTAAAAATAAATACACATACTCCCCGCCGCTACATATAAGGTTGAGTACAAATGGCGGTCCTTCTTTTTCCATCTGGCTCTGGTGTTTTTCCTAGCTTTTTGGAGACTGCTGGTGGTGGTATTTGGGTTAGGATTAAAGATATCTGAGCCTTTTACCGTGATGTTTGTGCATATACTAGTCATTGCCCTCCTTACTGCTCTATTGCAGCAGGCCTTTGACAAGGGTGGTGCTGTGAGCTCCTCTTGATTGCATGGTTGTGAACTGTGTGTGAAGGGGATGTGGACTAGGAATCATGGAATCATAGAATCTTAGAGTTGGAAGGGACCCAAAGGGTCATCTGGCCCAACTCCTGTAGTGCAGGAATCACAGGAAAGAATCCCTGACAGATGGCTATCCAACCTCTGCTCTTACTGTCAGAAAGTTCTTCCAGCTGTTTCATCAGAATCTCCTTTCTTGTAACTCAAATCCATTGGTTCAAGTCCTACCCTCCTGAGCAGGAGAAAACAAGCTTGCTCCATGTTCCATGTGGCAGCCATTTAGGTATATGAAGATGGCTATTATTATATCACCTCTCAGTGTTCTCCACACTGAACATACCAAACTCTCTTAATTGTTCCTCATAAGGCTTGGTTTCAAGACTCTTTAACATCTTGGTCACCCTCCTCTGCACACGTTCCAGTTTATCAATATCTTTCTAAAACTGTGGTGCCCACAAGTGGACACAGCACTCCCAGGCAGACTAGAGCAGTACTAATACTTCCCTTACTGATGTCATTGTGGTTTTCCTGCCATTGCTGCACATTTGTTGGTACCATGTATGCTGTCAGAGACTGGCTGGATAAGGACTGGATAAGGAAGAGTGGTGGGAGTCACCTGTCCAATAGCGCCCCCCCCCCCCCCGGAGGGCACAGAAAATGACAACTTAGATACTGGATCCTGGTGGTGGGACACTGAAGAGCAGTCTACAGAAGGGACAAGCTGGGAGGTTCTAGAAGCAAGGGGGTTGAGTGATCAAGAGGGGTCAGGAGAAGGAGGGCCTTCCAGGACAGGCTGAAAGTCACAGTGTGAGCACAGATTCAGACCAAGAGGAGTCAGAGGTGGGCCCTGCTACACAGCAGCAGGACAGTCTCAGTCCTGCTGGCTTGCCTCCTGCTCTGACACCCCGCTCGAGGAGAGTCGTGCAAGTTGCTGAGCAACAGGCCAGACAGGCCCAGAGGAGGAGCTTGCCCCCTTGTTGCAGCCTTTGCCTGCTTGGGAGGAATCTAGAATGAAAGGCTAGAGGGGGAATGGCGGAGCTAGTGGTCAGTTTCAGCAACGTCTTAGCTGGATTAAGGCAAACCAGAGGACTCCGCTGTGTTGTTATTTTCTGTTAAGAAAAAGTTAATTGCCTTCTGTGCCTTCCATGTGTGTGCCTGTCCTGTGGTTGACCTGGATCATTGACAGCTCCTTGACATATGCATGGATAAAGGTGGGCTGTCTTGGTGCACAACATCATGTTTGGTGAGGAGCAGCAGAGTTACCAGGGATGTTCTCAAGGCTGCAGCTTAGCACTTATTTCTCCAGTAATTCTTGTGCTACCTCACTTGTGCTTACTGCTGTAAGTGCATAGGATTACTTTACCACCACTATACTGATGTAGCTGGACCAGCCCATCTAGGTTGTTTGCTGCTAGAATACAGAATTTGTCTCTCATGGCAAGGCTGGTTAATTTTATTCATTTATTTGAATCATGGCAAAATATTTTTTCTGCATTTCTTATAGATCCCTCGGCTGGTGAAAGTTGTTCTGGAGAGTTCACCTTACTTCAGAGTCATAAGCCCCAATGATGTGTGTAACAAAGTTGCACCTGGCATGCATTCGACATTCCGCATCCTCTTCACTCCTGAAGAGAACAAGGTAAGACCATCGCCTCTCCTGCTGGGAAATCTGTGTTTCTGTTTAAGGCTGCATGGCAAAGAAAGATGGAGGAGACTGGGAGCCAAAGAGCCTAAGCCTGAGACTAGCAGGCCTTTTCACATAGCCCTGCAGTTCAGGCTCACCCTTTGTGGAATGTATGGCATTTCTCATTTCCTCCTATTGTCAGCGTCACCCTCCTTGAACACACAATTGGCAGAAGGACTTCTCAAACAAAAGGAATAAATCAGAGAAAGAGAAGTTGGTAGTTGGGCATGTGCACTCGGGATGTTTGAAGAGGAACACAATGTATAGGAGCTGATATGCTAATGCTGCACTCTGCCATTCATTTGCTCGTTCTATCTCTGGCTCTCTTAATGAGCTAGTATGGGCAAGGATCAAGGACACAGGTGGCTGGCCTCAGATACCCATGAATCTTGTCTAACTTGAAGAAATGGAAACATTAAAGAGATGAATAAAAAATTCATTTATTGAGGCCCAAGGATATGGACAAGGCTGCCTTGATCCTTTGCCTTTTATCATCTTGCACAAGGATCAGGAACCTGTCTCAGCCTGAGGGATACATCTGGGTAACTATTCAGGGACCATGTGCCAGTGGTGGACGGGCCTGAGGCAAGCGTGGGTAGGGCAATGAATATAAATTTTACATTTGTACAGTGGGTAGTTTCTACACATATTCACATGGATCTGTTCACATGTAACAGGAAGCCAAACTATGGCTTAGCACAATTCATAGGCTCCCAGAGAGCAGATTGCAACTGCTTTGCTCCACTATTTCTCCTGCTGTGCACTAAGACATGGTTTGGCTTAGTCTGTTGTCTGAACTCAGGTTCATGGTTTGTCTCCTCCAGAGACTCCTGGTTTGTCCAGAGACAAAAATCAGCTCCTTTTGTAAAATGGCTCCTGGAGAGTCATTGCAGGTGTTTGCAGTGAGACCCTAATTAGAGGTTGAAGTGAGTTCAGGTGTCATTTTTCTGGGGCAATTAGGTGTGTCAGTAGATCCTACAATATTATGCTGTGCACCTTGAAGATCTTTTCTGGCATCTTCTGTGGTGGAGGGATGCTGAGCCCCCAGAAGCAAGGCTTCTCACTTGCATATTATTCTTTCTCTCCAGGATTATTTCCATGAAGTAACCTGCATTACTGAAAGGGAAAAGTTTATTGTCCCTATTCGAGCCATTGGTGCCAGAGGCATTTTGGATTTCCCAGACAAGCTGAATTTCTCCACCTGCCCAGTCAAGTACAACACACAGAAAACACTGCTTGTTCGTAACATTGGCAACCGAGAGGCCCGCTATCAAATCACTACACAGAGGTAAAACCTTGAGATTTCTGTCTGGGTTAGAAGGTTACAGATTATGGAATGTGACATCAGTAATAGCCAGAGCATGAGACAATGACTTCTCTCCACCCACCCCCCCCAATTTAAATAAACATTTATTGTATGTACAGTGGTACCTCGGGTTACAGACGCTTCAGGTTACAGATGCTTCAGGTTACAGACTCCACTAACCCAGAAATAGTATCTCGGGTTAAGAACTTTGCTTCAGGATGAGAACAGAAATCGCGCAGCAGCGGGAGGCTCCATTAGCTAAAGTGGTGCTCCAGGTTAAGAACAGTTTCAGGTTAAGAACGGACCTCCAGAATGAATTAGGTTCTTAACCCGAGGTAGCACTGTAATTTCATTTTTCTGTATAATAAAGGAGACAATGACTTCAGTCAAACATGTTTAAAGTTACTGAGCGGGTTGTCATAGGCTACAGGAAATATTTATTGTGCTTTAACCTAGGGGAATTTGGGCCAGCCACACCTTAGAAATAGACCACTGGCATGGTTTGGGTCTAACACAGCTCTGCGTAAGTGAGAGCTAAGAAGGTTGGAGTGCTGGTGCTGTGGGTGTGGCTTAGACTTAAGATATCATTGGCTACCGATGGCTTTAACTGCTCCCTAGCTTTCATTTTGTCTTATCTAGCTGAGCTCTGCATTGAAAAGAGCTCCCTGCTTATGTCCTTGTACTCCACGTGAGTGGGTCTGGAATATCCAGTCTTGGTTTTGTACTTGCAGCCTAAGGACATAAGAAGATGACCCTGGCTGCTAGTTACGATCAAAGAACTCACCTCTTCAGGCATCTTGTTCTCACAGTGGCCAAAAACATGCATCTGAGAAGCCCTCAAGCAGGACCTGAGGGCAACTGCAGCAGTTGGTCCACTTGAATCCAGAGGCTGTCTCTGATATGAAGATAGTTGAGAATGGTCAGTGCTGCTCATTGACATGCCTTGAAAGAGAGGGATAAATACACCTTTTAGATCTCTTTAGCCCTCTGGCTGGGAGTACAAAAGCCTAGTTGAAAAGTGTTAACAAGATCACTAAACCATGTTAACCAGGCTTGAATAGGTGGCCCTAGTAAAAAAAATGAGCTTGATCCTGACCAAGGTAATTGCAATTAGTTCCCATGGGCTTCAAATTAGTTTGTCCCATTGGTTCCAGATTTCTCCTTTGCATTTCAGACCATTCTCTATCGAGCCCTCCATTGGGACCCTTGGAATCCAGGAAACCACACAATTCACCATTGATTTCCATCCTCAAAAGAGTGGCAACCACTGTGAGGACCTTGTAGTGCATTATGACACAGGTGAGTGCAAAATAAAAGGATGTATCATTTTCTTTTAGCTTTCTTGTTGTGGAATAAAAGGGTACATAGAATCAATCCAATGTCATCTAGGAACCTCTACTACAGATGCCTTGCTACTTATATGGGGCTGCTCTGCTGTCTGAACTGAAGTCACTTCCAGGTGTTTGGCATGAGAGTTGCCAAAGAGCCCTGCTGAAATGAACTGTGGCTGCCTAACAGGATTGTTTGCAGACTTTTCTACAACATGCTTCACCTAACCCTGCTTTGCTTAGTCGCTGATTCCTCCCATGTCAACACAGTTTGCTGAAGCAACAGTGCTCAGTAACCTTTTTTTTGTTACCTGCCAGCTGCTGTAATTATGCCAAAGCAGCATATGGGTGTGATACTTCCACAGGCACTAAATGGCAGAAATCTCTTCTGTTGGATGAAGTTTTCAGAACTGCTAAAACAATGCTGTATGTGAATGAGTGTCTTCAGTCATGTCAAGAAGCACCTAAATTGAAGGTTACATCTGATTTGGCCCCCAAACCTTGGCTCCAGCTCAAGAGAAGATCTTCACCCAAGCATCTGATGCAGCAATAGTACCAGCAGTTTGCAGTTGTCCTGCCAAAGATGCTGTTTATGCCGGAGCCTATATTTGAAAGGTTCCGTCGCAGTGTGGAAAATCCCACTCTGCTGTCACTGCACAGCCAATGATTCCAGTGTTAAGATGATCCTGACTTACTCAGAGAGAGAAATACCTTTGCCTTTTCACTAGAACCAACCCCTGTGTGCAGCGCATGGCACCTGTGCATTAACAGCCTGGCTTCTCTTCACAGAAGGCTTTGTGCCACTGAGTCCCCTTCAATCCAGATTGCAAACTACCTGGCATGCACAGCAGGATACCAACATGATTGATGATGGCATGTCTTACTCTTTCTGAAACATGTTACCCAAAAAGATAAATAGGTGCCTGATTCAGGTTTTTCAGACTTCTATGCTGACAAAACAACAAATCAATACTGTTACATGCTCAGTCAATTGTCTGCATCTGTTATGCTGAGAAGGCACACACACACATAGTTGAGAACCATAGTAGTCCAGAACAAGATTGCAGGGGTTCTCGGCACTTACACAGGGGTTTTTTTGGGGGGGGGGAGGGGTTGTGGTAGGGAAGGGAATATGGCACTGTTGGTGTGTATCCAACCTGTTATATCCCATCCACACTTGTGGGTGTGATATAACCATGTGTGCAGGAAAAGGACAATGCACTCAAACTCACAATTTTTAAAAACCACTTTGATCAATCAATTTTTAAATCAATGTTGAATTTGTGCTAAAGCACTTTTTAAATTTAAGCTCTATTATGCATAACTTTGAAAATATCTTTAAGGTTGTTTTAGGGTGAATTAGAAGGTTGGGTGGAAAAGCATGATGATAAAATGGTTGCCAGCTAGAAAGACTAGAAATGGCAGCATGCTAAAACAACAATCCAATATTGAATTTGCCCTAAAACAGTTGCTTGTTTAAGTGCTATTGCATATTTTACACAAATTATAAACTCTGCTTTGAAAAATAAGCATGCTGATAAAAGGGCTCCATTGGAGAAAGGTAATAGGGATGGTACGCCAAAGTAAATGCATGGTAAATGCTTGCCAGAAAGCTTTATTATTGCACATGTCAACATCACACCTTTTGAAAGGATGAGAGACAAATGCTAAGCTTATTACTTGTGGAGATTGCACTGCTCTTCCACTGTTTTCACAAGCTCCAAGTATTACTGCTGAGACAATGGCAACACTGGCTGAGGCCTAGACAGTTCCATTCCATGTCTGGCCTAGGAAATCTTCTAAAGAGGAAGATTCCTTGTTGGACACACACAAGCATCTGTGTTTTGTGGAGCTTGTTGAAAGAAAGCACTTCTCAAAAAATGCAGACCTTCTCAGTTCTGTAAGTCCTTCTCCATTTCTCATTTGCTGTCTCTCCTAGGGGAAGATATTCATGTATGCTTATATGGAGCAGCTACAGACGTCAATGTGAGACTGGACAAGAACTCCTTGATAGTTGAGAAAACATATATCACTTTAGTGAGCCAGAGGTCTGTGGTTATTCACAATCGGAGTGATATCATTGCGCGTTTCCAGTGGAAGATCTTTGCAACACAAGAAGAGGAAGAGCAAAAAAAACAAAGGTAAACTTGAGGGCTCTGGATTTTTTGGGTTCCCCGACCCAAATTTTTTAATTCAGTATTATAGTGAAACATATTCACAATCCTTACGCACTTTCAAAGTTTATTACACCATAGTTTCATATAATTATACAACGTATCTAATATAACATATAAATACAAATAAAGTGGCCAACTGTTCCCAAATAAAATATATATTTAAAAAGAAATCCCTGTTAGCTTGCAGTGTTTTATCTTCATGTTACAGAGAAAGTATGCATGGTTTTTAAGAAGTTTAAGGTGTCACATAATTTGAAAAACAGTCCATCATTTGGGTACTTTATGGTAAGTATTTTCTGAACCCTCCTTGTGTGAAACCAAAATGTGTGTCTATCTAGGTCAGGGCAGTCCAACCAAGTGGGCTGCAAGGGTACTTTGACATGGAACTTGCAGGCCATACACTGCCTTGTGGTGCACAGGGAGTGGGGTGGGGTGAGACAAGTGAGGCCAAAATTTGATGCCTTCAGGCTGCCTTCCCAAAACTGGCTAAGTGAAGTGCTGAGCTTTAAGAAGGAAATGTGAGGCTCTGGCAGGGTCCTAGAGTCCTCCTTTCTCCTTCCCAAAGCTGGAGAAGTGCTAACTTGGCTTTGGGAAGGAGGCAGGAGGACTCTAGGTCCCTGTCAGAGCCCTCATACATGCTTCCCATAGCCCAGCACCTCACTTAGTTGACTTTGGGAAGGAAGCATGAGGGCTGTGTGTGTGTGTGTGTGTGTGTGTGTGTGTGTGAGAAATGTTGCTGAGGGCTGCCAGAGGATGTATTGGTCATCAGGCCACATCTTGGGCCACCCTGATCTTGGTCAAATATTATTGCATGCCACCTCAGTCTCTGAGTGGTGCAAGATTGCAGGGGTTCCAGGCACTTACACTGGGTTTGGTTTCCTCAGAATATGGGACGGCCAAGACTATGGTGTCTCTATGATAACATGGCTTATTTATACATATACAGTATAGAACCTGAGCCTACAATGGAGCATTAAACCCATAAGAAGGTCTTCTTCCAATAGCCACACCTTGGATTCCAGCAGAAATCAGGCATGGCTCTTTCACTCAGCTGCCCAGCCTGCCTCTAGCCTTTAGCTTTCTCTCACACACATCACCACTATGGCTTTAGTCCTTCTAACTAACAGCTAGTTGAGGGAGGGCCTACCACCCATTTTAGGCCATAATGGCTCTTACTGGCTAGTTTAACAATTGAATCCTTGCTGGATCCAGGAATTAGAAGGGTCTCAGGCAGTCAGCCTAACCTCTCCCCCCGCCCCCCGCCCCAAAAATCTCACAACAATATTAAAGTCCAGAACATCTTATAACATTTCTACACCAGCCACATTTGTGTAATTCTATTGCTCTGTTGATTCTTCTGGTTCCTGTGGCTCTAACAGTGCTCTCAGTGTGGACCAAAGCTGGAACTTAATAGGCACCAATCAATGAGCTGGTTTCCTGTGGCTACCTATCAGTGCACAACTTTGCATGATCCCCTCAGCACAACATGCATGTGCCTGCTGTTTTACCTCACATGCCCAGTCTCCCAGACTTCGGTTTCCAACTTGCACCAATTTTAGCATGGACAGTAGATTCCTTGATGCTAATGCTGCTTCTGCACGGGGGCAGAGTGCAGCTACTGGGCCGTGGCAGCAGAGTGTGTGTGGAGTAACTGGGCAACAGAGAAGGAATTCTAGCAGCAGGAGAGGTGAAAAATGGGCAATCTGGTGGACCCTTCCAACTTTGCACTTTTCTGCATTTTGCAGTTCCTGTTCTCCAACCCAAAATTTGTGAAAAATGTTTATGTTAAGGAAAAGTATGCATTAAAAGCCCTGTGTTGGTGAAAGCAACATCAAAAAATGCATCCCATTAAGGAAAATTGCTTGCACAAATGTGGCCATTAGGACAAACATGCACTAAATTACTGATAAATTTTACGATGAGTTTAAAAAAGAACAACTAATGCTAGTGGATGTGGAAGTGTGGTGACCTGAAGATTGGGAAAATGAGGAATGGAAAGAAACTGAAACTGCCAGACTCATTCATCTCTAGCAGCAGACTCTGCTGCCACCAAAGTCTAGAGCTCTCTGAGAGGCACAGAACAGGTGGGGAAATGGAGTGTGTGTGTGGCAGGTGTTGCTACGAGAATGGAAGGGATCTGTGGCAGGATGGCTGGGGCTGAGTTGGTGGGCTGGTCCTTGCCTTCTACTTGCTGTGGACTTGAAGGCACCTGTGGCTTCCCTAAAGGACCAGGCTGCAGGCAACTCTAGCTGTAACCTTCCTCCTTGGTCAGAGTAGGACTTGAGGCCAGTGAGTGCATGGGCTATATGCCCCAAGGAGAAAGAGGAACAACTTGGGGCAAGGGGGCTCAGAGTTACAAGCCAGGATCTTCCAGGGTTCCTTCCCTTCTCCCTCAATAAAAGGGGGATCCTCAAGGATAGGTGCAGGGTGCTGAGAGCGAGGGGAGGCAGCTGCAGCCACATTCTGACACCCTTCTCAGACTCTAGCCCCTGCTGCTAAGTCTCAGTGCTGTTGCCCAGAGGGAGCATGATGCTTGCCCTCCGTCTCCAGTGGGGCTGAAGTGAGGATGAGTTCAGCCCCTTCCTTTCCTTGCTTCCACCCCTCTGGATCCCTGTGGCTGGCACAGCCCCTCCATAACTGCACAATTGGGAAGAAGTGAGGGGGTGATTTTTGTTCCTATGGGGACCCAGATCTGAGCAAGTAATGGGATTTGGGGCTGCAAGGAAAGGTTCCTCACCACAGGATCCACATGCAGGATTAGTTGCCTGGATTTTGAATTTTAAACAGGCTGGCCCTACTGTTAGGCAGAGTGAAAGAATAATCTCCGGTGGCAGCTACTGAAGGGTAGGGAGCGGACAGATGTGTGTGAGTCATGCAGCATCCCTGTAAACCCTGCCCCCAGGTGCAGTGGAAGAGGATGCTGTCCCATCACTAGTGTTAAAATAAGATCCAGCTGCCAGTTGGTTGGCTCTTGTACTTGGAAGTGGGAAAGAGAGTTGGTGTCTTGTCCTTTGCCTCAGGCAATGAAATGCCTTGGGCTGGCCCTACCTGTTAAGCACTGAATGTCTAGGCCACCACTTAGGACCTTTTGTGGTGCTGTTGGGGCATCTTTAGTAAGGGTTCTAGGCCATATATGCACAACTTGCATCCCACCAAGCCAAAGGCAAGTGCCCACCAGAAGGTCCAACAACTTCCTGGGTTTTTTTGGTAGCTTGCTTGGGACTGCAATAATGGGGTGGGAGGAGTTGTTGAACCCTTGACAGGCTTCAAGGTACATCTGGTGGGCCATATTCAATGTGGGTGGATTCCACATTATGCTGGTCTGACCTAAGCTCTTCATGGGAAGGTGAATTTCAGGGCTGAATGCAGAGCAGACTCTTCATTTCTGGACACTTTTACCTTGTCATGAGAATTAATAATGGCTGGAGAACAGCCAGACCTGAAGTGTGACAAAAGTCTGATCCACCTGACAAAGGGTGCAGCAGGCCCCCTTCTGCTCTTGACATCCCATGAAGACATCAGGGAGTCATTCTTCATTCTGGGAGCACCAAGGAGGATAATAATTCAGAGGGACTTTTTAAAAGGCATTGCAGTGAGGCTATTAAATTTACACAGCTTCTGTGATAACACTTTGGAGGTGTGTAACTGGCTAATGAAGGAAGAATTCCTGACAAGGAGTGGTTATGAGAGGGATGTTTTGCTCACGATGCTAAATGGCATAAGGCCATCTGTTTGTCATGGTCATACTCTATTTTTTGCTTGACTGCTTTGCCAGTGAGAATTTTCAGAATAAGCACCATCTTACTCCATATTTTCAACTATTTAAAGTTAGCCATGGCTTTTTAAAAATACTTTACTGATCAACCTGAAGAATGGCAACTACTGAAACCACAGATTGGACTTTGGCAAACTTAACTAGATTGATCTGTATTGGAGGGGAAAGAGGGGTGAGTTGGGATTTTGTTTTTATATTCTTTTCTTTCTTTTTTGTAATTGTTATATATTGGAAACCAATAAAACTATATTAGAAAGAAGTTAGCCATGGCTGCTGCATAGATGAAAAAATTATCCATTGTTGAGGAGGAGTCAGCCTCATCCCCCACACTTTCCTATTAGAATGCTAAACCAGGCTTTACTTGAGTAAGATGGTCTTGGTTGCTGAAGGGGGGAAAGAGGACTGCGTATTTGAGCTGAGGCTGATTTTACTAGGCCACCTTCATTGGTTTGGCATCTTAACTTGCAAGATGGGTACCTCATACCCTTTTAGAATGTGGAGTACTAAACATGCCTGCACTAAGTTGTTGCTGGTGTGTGTGTGTGTGCGCTCTCTCTCTCTCTCTCTCTCTCTCTCTCTCTCTCTCTCTCACACACACACACACACACATGTTTCATTCTCTTGCCCTCTCAGCCTAGTCAGAATGAGAGAGCAGCTAAGGGAAGAGAGAAGGTCTTAGAGGGGCATAGCCTAGAGCAACTTCCCTCAAGCTGGTGCCCTCCAGATGTTTTGGACTACAGCTCCTATCATGTCTAACCCTTGGCCATGATGGCTCAGACTGATGGGAGTTGAAGTCTAAAATATCTGGCGGGGAGGTTAGGGCAGGCTAGGGCAGACTCCCCTAGCCTGCCCTAAGGCCTTGCTAAATTCAAAAGTTGCGTAGGATCCCAAGACTGCTGCTTGATGTGTTGGCTGTCAGAGCTGGAGGGATGGGTCTCAAAATTCCCCCAAATCTTGAAAACCTGCTGTTTATCCTGCAAGCAAATGCCAGTTGTAGCCTGAGAGTTCCAGCCATCCTCACTTGCTCTCTTCTTGGCTCCAAGTTGCCTATTACATGATCCATTTCCTCCTTTTTTCCCCCTGTGGCTCCAGGATATGCCATACACTGCAGGCCGAGGAAGAGGGTGTGCTGGATCAGCTCTTAGCTGAGTGTAATATGCATCCTGATCTTCGTGAGCATCTCTCCATTGTCACCCGTACCTTTCAGAACCGCCAGGCCAGGGTGCAGGAAGACTCCATGCTCTTCAACAATCGCGTTTTTACTGTTGAGCCTCTGGTAAGAAACTGTGCCTAGAAATTATGACAAGCATAGGAGTGCCTATGCTATTTGTATGCTGTGTTCTAAAGAAGCTTTTGGGTATTCTCAGTAATCCTCACCCAAACTTTGTAAGAGAAATTTCCTTCCTTCCTTCCTTCCTTCCTTCCTTCCTTCCTTCCTTCCTTCCTTCCTTCCTTCCTATTAAAATAGAACAGTGTCAAATTGCATATACAGTGGAACCTTGGTTCTCGAATGCCTTGGTATTTGAACATTTCGGCTCCCGAACACCAAAAACCCAGAAGTAAGTGTTCCAGTTTTCGAACATTTTTCGGAAGCCAAACGTCCGATGCAGTTGTCAGCTATTGTTTCTGGGGCGCCAGCGCCAATCAGAAACAGGACCTTGGTTTTCAAACGTTTCAGAAGTCGAGTGGACTTCCGGAATGGATTACGTTCGAGAACCAAGATACCACTGTACCTGTTATTCTCCTCACGCTGGAGATGGAAGGCTGACCAAGCAATCCTGTGTTTGAGCTATGCTGGCTAAGGGGCTCTTGGATTTGGCAGAATGCAAGATGCACTGCCACCATCGGTGTAGCCCTGGCAGGGTGGCAGACATCTGCCCCCCTAAATACAAATCAATACAAATTTGAGGTTTGGCACCCACCAAAAAACCCTGCCCCCCCCCAAATCCTGATTGCACCCATGACTACCACCATGACAGACAAGGCCAATGGAACACCACAGGTATGCCAGCAGAATGCTCTGCCATTGCAGCTGTTCTGCCACTAAATATATGGCAGCAGAGCATGGTTTAAAAAGTGCAGAGTCATTGATAGGATGGGGGTAGCACTGGGCAAAAGCCATATTTAACACTTCTTAAAATCCTGAGGGCACCTCCATCAATAGTGGAGCTGTACACCATCCTCGGACCCAGCACTAGGACATTCCCTCCCATTAAATCATAGCACTGAAAGGGATGAGGGAGGTGCAGCTACAGCATCCCTGGCAATTGGACATCCAGTCTCTGCTTAAATACCTCCAGAGGAAGAAAGCATCCCACTAGCTAAGGGAGCCTGTTCCACAGTTGAACAACTCTTGCCACCTGCTTCCTGCCCTTTCCTGTAGTCTGGAGCAACAGGAAACAAGCCTTTTCCATCTTCTGCATGACTGATAGCCCTTTAGATATTTGAAGACCCCTATCATGCCTCCTGTTAATCTGCTCTTCTCCAAGCTAAGCACATGCAGCTCCTTCAACCGTTCTCACAAACTTTGTTGCTGTGCTCTTGAGTACTGAGGTGACATGAGAGTTGTATAAAATTATTTGTAGTGCGGAGAAAGTAGACAGATAAATTTCTCCCTCTCTCTTGAAACTAGACCTCACTGGGGGTCGTTCAATGAAGCTGGATGTTGGGAGATTCAGCTTTCTCTTCTGCTGGCACCAATTAAAACCTTGCTTGCAAGCAGGAAAGCTTGTAATTATTGTTATCTGTGTTTTTTCCAAAACCATATACCTTGGATGATGTTGTCATAGAAACTTAGACCTGGAAAGGGAACCGTAAGATCATGAAGAGCCTGCTGGATCAGGCCAGTGGCCCATCTAGTCCAGCATCCTGTTCTCACAGTGGCCAACCAGATGCCTGTGGCAAACCCACAAGCAGGAGCGGAGCACAAGAACATTCTCCCTTCCTGTGATTTCCAGCAAATGGTATTCAGAAGCCCTTTCCATGAATTTGGTGAATCCTCTTTTAAAGCCACCTAGGTTGGTGGTCATTACTGATTCCTGTGGGACTGAGGTCCTTGTAGGTTACCTAGTCCAACCTGCTACTTAAGGCAGAAAATCTGGAACTGAAGATCTCTCACTGTGCAAACTGTATGTGAAGAGCAAGATCTCCAGCAGGGAACCAGTAAATGACAAAAGCCAACGAGGCTATATCCAAGATGATTTGTTGTTTTTACTAGTCTGCAGGCATCACTCCAGAGACCCACTGGTGAGTCAGAGCCACCTGGTCAGTAAGTGGTGTTAGTAAAGAGTTGTTTCTGGGCTGCAGATCTAAGCTCTTTGTGGTCTGGTCTAATCTTGTTGCTTGAACAAAGCAACTTGAGGACAGATTCTGAAACTAAAGGGTTATGGAAAAATAAAGGAACCCAACTTAAAAAAAGAGAATATGTTTGTGGAAAGTAAAAAGCCAAACGATCTGAGCATCTTTCCAAGCCCATGGGAAATAAATGGTTATGCAACTCTGACTTTCAGAGTACATCTCAAATTTAGCTTGATTTGGTTTTGCAAAGAAGCATGATCTGTCAGCAAAAAAGCTCTGGGGGAAGCCCAGGTGGCTTTTGCTCGTCTAACTGCTGAATAGCTTTGATTCCATTTGCAACATCTATTAGCTGCAAGTCACATTGTGAACATGTGCAAGCTGACTCCTTGGAAATGGAAACCAGAAGCAAAGGGAGGTAAGGTGTGTGCTGCTATTGCACTGCCCTTGACAGGACATCACTGCCCTCCCCTTTAAATATGCTGCTCTGTCAGGAAATTTAACTTTTTATACCCTCTTATCAGATTGTTGCAGCAGCAAATAAAAGCTGAAACACAGCTAAACTCAGCCGCCTAGAAAGCCACTTGGCAAATGCATATTTACCAGAGTGAGCTCCTTTTAATTAGCTGGTGATGTATTGCATTTGTCATGTATAAGCCCATAATATTTTGAGGTAGGCCTGCAAGCTTAGATATTCTGGTGATGACTCCAGCTAATAGGGGAAGGACTGTCTGGGAATGTGTGCCAAGGAGGCAACACTAAGGCAATGAGCTTCTGATGGCTCCATTCTTAACAGGGTAGTTTTACCTGGGTGTGTCTGGCTTTCTGGTTCCCTGGGGAAGTCATAGAGTAAAATGCATCTTGAGAACAGGATGCTGGGAACAAACAGCAATTCCAGTGATGCAATTCTTACAACCTTATTGGGCTGCATCTGAAACTCTGAGAGGCCAGGTAGGAAGGAGCCTGGTAAGCTAGCTCCATCTGTAAGGGCATCCTTGGTCTTGCTGATTGTGGCATGAAATGATGGCTATGCAGCCAACCTATCTGAATCTGTCCTGCTCACTGACCCTTCAATGTTGGCTGTTATTTTGCAGGCTCTTGGTAAGAGCTGCAAGACCCCTGAAATGAAATGCCCACTCATTTGTGTGCACTGACCATCCAGCACACATAGCTATACACCTCTGCTTCCCAGCCCATGTGCGGACAAACTAGCTCATGTGTTTGGTTGTAAGCAGTAAGAGGAAAATAGCATTAGTTCTGATAATCAATATGTTTTTATAAAAAACAAGCCATACCAGGTCTTTTCTGATAACTTAATGGATTTTGTGGATAAAGTTCTAAGCACTTGATCCAACCAATATACCTTGACCTCTGCTAGGCTTCTGTCAGAGGCCTGTGTTATTGTATGAGGTTTGAAAGAAAGCAAGGTAAAGTAATAATCAGACCAACATTAGATTGGAAAGCCATATCCTGTGATACACAGAGTTCAGTGTTCCTGTTCTGGTGCCTTAGTCAAATATTTGATGTGTGAGTAGCAACTATGATCTTCAGATTTGTCAACAATACAATATGCCCCCTGACTGAAACAGTGTAGAGCTGTTGCCAGTCAGTGTAGACTGGGAGGGGGATTTTTGTTCTGTTTTTGTTCTTATTTTCATTATGTATTGTGTGTGTTTTATATTGTAATTTTATGTTGTGAACTGCCCTGGGATCTACAGATGTAGGGGAGCATACAAATTTAATTTAATTTAATTTAATTTAATTTAATTTAATTTAATTATTATAATTTTAGACAATACTGAGCTAGATGGACCAGAGGGCTGACTATGTGTATGACAGCTTCCTAATTTTCAATGTAAAGTGTTACATACATACGGTTAAAAAAAAGAAAGGTACAAGTATAAAATGGAAGGAAGGCAGCCAAAGATTACTGCAAAAGGTTTAGCAGAGAGAGTTGCTGGATGACACACTGAGCATGAGTCAGGTGTGTTGTTTCAGTGGCTCAAAAGGTCACTGTCAAGACCATAATGCCCAAGTCTTGGGAAAGGATAGTGCTGCTCCATTGAGCACTGGTGGGTTAGTCAACAGAGCAATTAAAGAACCTGCTTGGGTAAGAAGGTGGTATCTTCTTCCTTGAAGGAAGGGTTGGGCTCTTAGGGGTGCTTCAAATGTCTTGGAGGAAAAAGTGAGGTGCTCCATTGGGTCCTTTAGCATTAGGGGCTTCTGCCTTTGTGTCACTTACTCCAGAATTCTGTTTCCAATGGAGGCCTGTCAAATGCCTCTGGAAAGCTTATAAGCAGAGCATAAAGCAAATAGCCACAAGCACATGTTTGCTGCTGGCACCTGCCACTTGGAGGGACACTGTTTTTGAAGATGGAGGTCCTATTAAGCTAGTGGAGCTCCATGCACAGACAGAAGTAGGGAGGATGAGACTTGAATGTGTGAAACTGAGTAAAGATGGTATGGGAGAGCTTAGCAAGGGGAAGGGAACGTTTTAGAGGCCCCAGGTGCCCCTAATTTTGGGTTGGGAAATTGCCTTGCTGGGTCTTGTTGGAATCTCTGGCCATAGAAGACAGTCCAGCAAATGCTGCACTTCCTGCTCACCAGGATGAAAGGATTACTTAGACCTGCTTCATGTTGAGAAGGCAGAGCTGGAAGTGCGATGCTTAAAGTGTTTTTGAAAGACCTCACATATCACTTCCCTTCCATCTTTAGGAGGGAGAAGTTTGGCCCAATTCCACAACCGAAATCAGCGTGATCTTCAGGCCACAAGAAGCTGGGGTTTATCACCGAACTGTATACTGTGATATCTCAGGTATGATATTCCCACCTCACACTGTCATTATGGGATACAGTAGGTGCTTTCAGAATTCCTGAAGTCTAATCACGGACTCTGGTGAGTCTGAGATCAGTAGGCCTTCCAGTTACATCAGATGCCTACCATCTTGATTGGGAGGTGCCTAGCACAGTCTGAAGCACATGTTTTAGTCTGCTCTGCTTGACAAGAGGAAAGAAACCAGCCCTGAACATGTTTGTTTGCCCTTTGCAGAGATGCAGTGTGTTGTTGCAGGCTCTAGACAGGAGCATACCTAGCTATTGGTGAGGTTGGCCTCTACCAAGGGTGCAGGCCCAAGGGGGCATGGAAATCGTGCTGCTAGTGAGTGTGGGGCAGAAGGGCCATGTGAATCTTTCCTCCATTCCTCTCTTTCTCTCCTTCCATGTTGGGCCACTCCCAACCTGGCCAGAGGCTGAGACCAGGGTAGCATTGCTTCTGCCACTTCCCCGACCCAAGCAGCAGCAGCAGCAGCAGGTGCTTGTCTCCAGCACAGCAGTCTTTGCAACAATAGCAGCTGCTGACACATTCCCCTCTGTGTGTGTGTGTGTAAATCTTGAATGGAAGAGTGGTTGCGGGAGGGAAGGAGTGTGTAACCCTTTCTCCACAGCCACTTTTTTACTCCATATCATCTCACCCAAACTTAATTCTCTCCACGTTGTTTCAAATGTTCCCACCACAAACATTTGGAACACTGAACTTGAGTATCAAATGCAATTGGAGGGGGAAATATTGCTGGGAGGAGGATATATTTGGAGTAGAGAAACAGCAGATAGGGAAAAGACTTAAGTCCACTTCTGTGGTACTTTGTAATCTTTCAAGAAAACAACCATATCCTTGTAGGCTTTGCAAGAGCACGTAGAAATGGTATTATGATCAGCCACTCACAATAAGCCACATTGATCCACCAGGATTCCATGGAGAGGGGAAAAGAAATTTATATTTGTTGACAACTTGCTAGCTATTCCTTGAAGAACTTGACTGCTGATCCCCAGTATAGGGCTGGGAAGGTCTAATCAGTGGTGGCTGGTGGAAGGCAGAGAGGCCAGTAGGAAGTGGAGCTAGAGCCAAAGACAGGCAGAGCCAACTAATTCTAGTTTTGCCCCCATCCTCCTCTCTACTTAATGACAACACAAAGATTGAGGAGGAAAAAGCTGACAGCCAGTGCCAGCAGCCCCTGGAACAGATGTACGAAAGCAGACAGGTGGGGACTGGCTGATGGCAGACCAAGGTTGGTGGGACAGTTAATGGACCAGCCTTAACTGGGTCCTTTTCTTTTTAGTATGGTTTATATTCTGCCTTTCTTGCATCCTGGAACCCAAGGTGACATACATGGGAGTGGGAGCAGACTGGTTTTCAGGCAGTGTCCTATCCAGCTACTGATCAGAGCTAGCCTGCTTAGATTCAGTGGTAAAAACATCTGGAAGGATGGATAGCACTTCAAATACAAGTACAGCAGAAAAGTACACAATTTTCTTCAGCTTTAATAACAACAGTAGTAAAAATAATTTATGAAGTGCTTAAGCTAACTTTAGGTGCTATAAGAACATGCATCAAAATAGAGGTTGACAACCTTATTTTGACAACAAAATATTAGAAACAAAACTAAGAACTTGAGTGCATGAAAGCCAACTGTAATTAGAAATAGGCCAGCTGAAATAAAGGAACTTCAACGTCCTATTATTTAAAAAGAAAAAGATACAATTGAATGAATTAATGTGGGCTAGTAATATATTCCATAAATAAGAAACGATGAGAGAAAATGTACAAAGATACAGAATAGGAGGAGAGTTGGAATGCAGGAAGTCACTAGAAAGAGGATAACAAAAAAATCAGAACAGAAGGATATGCAGAAATGAAGGGACCTAATGTAAGGAATAAGGGTTCCTTGCCTTGTACTTTGTTTCTGTCTTGCAGGGGATGTGGCAACACAGGGCCCTGGCACCTGCCCTTCTGTGCTGCCAGGACAGCTGTCAGGCAGAAGGAACTATTGATCTGCCTAGCTGGACCAAGTGATCTTGGGAGCCAATAGGAACTTGACTGCCAGGCTTATATAACTGTCCCTCCTGAGGGAGTAACTGCTCTAGAAATTCCCATGCTGCACCTCACACTTCTAGACTGCTGCCTTTCGGAACTTGACCACCCCATATGACCATGACTGTGTTCTCGCCCTGGCTGCTCTTATTTTTATTTGCTGCTCTGGACTTTGGCTTCTCCCTGACATAACTATGCCATCACTGCTGTCCCTTCCCATGGATCATTTGCAGGCATAACCCTGTAAAGCTGTGACAGTCCCACGATATGGAATTATAAGGAGGAAAGAGTTAAAACAACTCCCTTGGCTGGAAGCAAAACAGGGACAGCCGTTTTAGCTGCCAGACACAAATGCAGTGTGTTAGTACACATTTGTGCTAATTACCATGTGTGGTTGTTGCCAAGCAAACCCCATGCAGTGATGAGAGAGAGAGAGAGAGAGAGAGAGAGAGAGAGAGAACAGGAACTTTTTAAGGGCTAAAGCAGAGGATTCAACAAATGGATGTGCCACACAGACTACAAATTAAAGCATCCACTTACACAGTGGGTTTTTTCTACTTGTATAAAGTATATATACTCTCATCTAAAGCCCAGAGGGAGTGATACTTCCCTGGAAAGCCCACCAGAAAGACTCAGTTATTATTAACCAGGAGCTTTGCCTTTTGAGCAGAGCTTTTCCTCCTAGTATGTTGGGCTCAAGCCAAAGTAGTAACATGTAGTAACACTGAAGGTCCAGGCAACATGATGGATCCAGGACTCCAAGTAAGTCAGAACTTGCCTTGCTTGAGTTGGCTTCCTGGCTATATATCTATCTACTCGGGTGTTCAAAGTATGGACCTGGTTCTGAGTTTTAGCCCTCTCTGCACCATTTCTCTTGAGTTTGATGCATTGCTTAGAATATCCCAACATTACATTTTCATGCTTTTTCAGAAATTGATGTAACTTTGAAATTACAACTTGTGCAAAACAGTCCTGGTCAGACAAGACCCTAGCTGTTATTTCAACTATTTCTCTCAGTCCAGTTTCACTTTTTTGCTTTAGTGCTTCCTTCCACTCAGTATCTTTTGAGTTCATATCCTAAGGGTAGAGTCTCATCTTCTCAGGTCGAGAGACCCGGCTCCCTCTGCGCATCAAAGGAGAGGCCATGGCCCCCAAGCTGCTTTTCAACTTTGACCAGCTGGATGTTGGGAAAATTTTTGTTGGCTCAGCCCACAGTTATGAGGTGAGTCCTGTTATTCATCAGAGCAGTGCTCTGCCTTCCTTCCATGAGCTTAGGGCATTCACATTGTTTTATCCTTTGAGGTCACTTAGGCTAAGAGAAACAGGGTATCCAAGGCCATCCAGAGTCATAGCTGAGTGAGGTTTTGAACTCAGGTCTCCCTGTCTAAAGTCCAACACTCTTATCTACCGCCCCGACCTGGCCACAGTGATCCATGCGACGGTAATCTCCAGGCTTGACTACTGTAATTCGCTCTACGCGGGGCTGCCCTTGAAGCTGTCACAGAAACTCCAGCGGGTACAGAATGCTGCAGCGAGGCTCCTCATGGGGTCTCTGCCATGGGAGCATATTCACCCAGTGCTTTTCAAGCTACACTGGCTCCCGGTGGAGTACAGGGTCAGATTTAAGGTGCTGCTTTTGCCCTTTAAAGCCCTTCACGGCCTAGGACCCTCGTACCTACGGGACCGCCTCTCCTGGTATGCCCCACGGAGAGCCTCAAGGTCCATAAATAACAACACCCTAGTGGTCCCAGGCCCTAAGGAGGTTAGATTGGCTTCAACCAGAACCAGGGCGTTTTCAACTCTGGCTCCAGCCTGGTGGAACGCTCTGCCTCATGAGACCAGGGCCCTACAGGATCTGATTTCTTTCCGCAGGGCCTGTAAGACAGAGTTGTTCCGCCTGGCCTTTGGCTTGGAGCCAATTTGATTCCCTCCCTCCCTTTCTTTTTTCTTTTCCTTCTCCTCCTGCGATGAGGCTACATTTTAATATTTTAATGTTCCATTATTTTAATGTTGTATTTTATTTTTGTTTTTAAGTTGTAATCATTCATCTTGTTTTTATTATTGCTTGTAAGCCGCTCTGAGCCTGGCCTTGGCTGGGGAGGGCGGAGTATAAATAAATTATTATTATTATTATTATTATTATTATTATTATTATTATTATTACCTTTGTTTCATAGAAGCCAACCTCCCACATTCCTAGCCAAGGATTATGTAATCTAGACATCTGTGATGACGGTAACAATAGAATGGAAGTTGGAGACAGCAGCACGAGTTTTAACAGAAATGTAAATGAGTTGCTTCTTTGAGAATTAAGATTGTTTTCATCTTCTCCTCTCCCTTGCTGCAGGCCATCCTTTCTAACAAAGGAGCTATTGATGCCCTCTTCAGCCTGATATGGCCATCCACGGCCCTTGGTGCCTGTTTCACATTTCAGCCCAGTGAAGGAATAATTGAGCCAGGAGGCCACCAGGCCATTCAGGTCACCTTCAGCTGTACTATCCTGGGACAGTTCTTTGAAGAGTTCAAATTTAGCGTGAATGGATCGCCCCAGCCTGTGATCTTAGCGATTAGGTAAGCTGGAGAAACTATGGCAATGAGTTTCAAGCATATCCTTAGGGAAGTTTCGAGGTAAAAAAATGATGTTTAAAAAGAAAACATTTTTGTAGAGATACAGACACACAAAGCTATACTGACAACCCACTTCCTGATGTCCATCACATTCATAACTCAAGAAGGAGGTTATGCAGACAGTGGAGGTCCCAGTTCTCTACTGCTGTCTTGAGCTGTAGTCTGGGACACAGATGAGTGTGTGTGCACATATGTGCACATGTGCATGTAAATCCAAATACATCTGACGTTAGATTCTGTACAGTGGTGCCTCGCAAGACGAAATTAATCCGTTCCGTGATTCTCTTCGTCTAGCGGTTTTTTCCTGTTGCGAAGCAAGCCCATTGACGGCTTAGCGGATTAGCGCTATTAGCGGTCTAGCGGCTTTTAGCGATCAGCTGAGAGGCGGCTTATCAGCGGAACAGCTGATAAGCGGCTTAGCGGCTTAGGAAAGGGGGGAAAAAGCGGAAAAAACCCCACGGGAACTCGCAAGATTTTTTCGTCTTGCGAAACAACCCCATAGAGAAATTCGTTTAGCGAAGCGCCTCCAAAACGGAAAACCCTTTCGTCTAGCGGGTTTTCCGTCTTGCGAGGCGTTCGTCTTGCGGGGCACCACTGTATTCCACAACAATTGAAGCATAACTCTCTCCCCTGGTCCCCTGACAACCACACTTGTGTGTGTTGCAAAGGCAGGGTGGGAGCCTTTGGCCCTAAAAGTTCTGCTAACTATTTCAACTAAAGGTGACTTTTCTCTGAGTCCTGTTACAAAGGAGTCTCTGTTTTCCCTTTCAGGGGCTGCGTCATTGGACCGACATTTCATTTCAATGTCCCGTCCCTCGATTTTGGGGATGTCTCCTTTGGTAAGTTTGCACTCTTTGTGGATTTTTGTAGTAGTAGTAGTAGTAGTAGTAGTAGTAGTAGTAGTAGTAGTTGTTGTTGTACTTGTTAAAAACAAGGCCAGTTCAATCCTACTTGTAGCTAGACTGGCTTTAAGGCCATAATAAATGTGTTGCTCAATCAGACCAACATCCATCTAATACTCTAGTGTTCTGTTTCCTACTAAGGAGCACCACCCAGGTGCTCACAAAGAGCAGTGCATAGAAATTGTGATGGGTTTGTCCCTTCATACCCAGATGACTTAGAGTAGCCTTCACCAACCTTTGTGGCCTTCCAGCTGTTTTGGACCAGTACTCCCATCAGCCCTAGCCAGCATGGCCACCTACTGTAGGGAGTACCAGCCATAGAGCATGCATATGGCAGGAGTAGAAATAATAGGATGGGGAGGGCTAGGTAAGGGCAGCTGAGAGTGTGCTCAAGGTGAGGCATTAACTCTTCTCCAGGAAATGGTGATTGTGAAGTGAGTTTTAAGGTGGGTTTTGAAGAAAGAGGTGGAAGCTGTTCTAAGAGAGCCTAACAAAAGTCAATGAGATGGGGGGGAGGGGTGAAGGACCAAGAGCTAGGGAAATACAAATCAATCAATCAATCAATCAATCAATCAATCAGATAATCTTTAGGAAGGATTAGGGTTGACTGAGATTAGTTTCAGGAAAGACCAAATAAAGTACCACTTCATGCAATGCATAATTTCCTTATGGAATTCATTATTGCGAGAACAAATGATGGTCACTGGCTTTGAATAATAAAAAAGACCAATTAATGTCTTTCAAAACCGATTAATATGATAGCTAAATGGACTGCCTCTGAACCTTAGGGGTTCCAGCTCTAAAAACCATCAAATTAATTAGGAAAGGACAGCTGTCTTTCCATTTTATGGACTTCCAGAGGCATCTGCCTGACCACTGTGGCTGGACTAGGTGGACTGTTGGTCTGATCCTCTTGTTATGTTCCTATTGCTGATGTAGCTATTCAACCCCCCTGTTCTCCTTGTAGGCCTGTATTTGTTTCCTTCTTCCTGCTGCAAACTCATCTTCCCCAATATATTCTTAACTCGTTATTTCAGATAATTTCCATTCCAGTGTTGATCCTGGCTCCTCTGTCCCAGCCTCATTAAAGACAATCTGATGTTTAAATGTGAACTCAATAGTGGTGTGGCTGAAGGCGTAATTGGTGCTTGATATCCACCATAACCTGCCCCATCCTGCCCCATATTCCTGTTATTCAAGAGAACTCATTACTTTTTCTGCACATTTTCCAGCACTCAACACCATTTCATTTTAGCCCTCCCCTCTTTGTTTTTGATGAATAAATTAAAAATAAAAATCCAATTGAGTCCTTTTTGATGCCTTGGCTGCTGGCTGGCCTACCTAGAGAGCTACCTTGAAGGGTGTTTGGAAATTCCAGCTGGTTCAGAATGTTGTAGCCAGACAGGAATACCTTGGTCATGGCGATCAGTACATTGATAACCTCATGTCTGGATCATTTGTAATGGCTTTATATATGAGGCTTCCCTTAAAGATGACTTGGAAGCTTCCGTTAGTGCAGAACTCAAATCCCAGAATTTTGACTGGTACAGCCAGGTAGGTTCATTGAATCAGTTTTGAAAGAACTTCATTGGCTGCTTCTTTGCTTCCGAGCCCAATTCCGAGTGCTGGCCCTTTTAAAACCTTAGAAAGCTTGAGACCCAAATACATGGCGGAGTTCCTCTTCCCACGTCTTAAGATCTTTGATCAAGGCCCTGCTCTGAGTGCCTTCTGTAGTGGAAGTATGTGATGTATTTTAAAAGAAAAAGTCCTGAGTGGGGAGGGCATTCCAAAGTCGAGCGGGGTGCTCTCATTTGCAAATACAGACATATCTTGGAGATACTGCAGGTTCTTTTCCAGAACACCACACTAAAGTGAATATCGCAATAAAACGAGTCACACAATTTATTTTGTTTCCCAGTGCATATAAAAATTATGTTTACACCATACTGTATACTAATCCAGGCCCACCTAGCTGCAGAGGCTGGAGGGAGGAAACCTGGATATAGCCCTTGCCAGCTCCACTGCCATGCCCAGTAGAGGGGTAGTGGCAGGTGAGGGGTGGGCTTCCTTCCTCTGGAAGTGGCTGGGCTGCCTGCAGCTGTACCCACATCCTCATAAGGAGCATTATCTGCAAAGCACAATAAAATGAAATGCAGTAAAATGAGGTATGCCTGTGGACAACATACTTCAAGTGGCACCAACCCGACAATCTTTTTTGTGATGTGTGACATAGTTTGCATCGTAGTTTTTATAGTTCTATTTCTATGTTTCACCATGACATTTTGTTAATCTCTTATGTTAACTGTTAGTATGAATATTTTTTTACTTATGCCTATTGTACCTGTTTGTGTTGATCTACCTTTTGTGCCCATTTATGCTTATCCTGGAGTTGTCTTGGTTTAAGAGTGGTCTAGAAATATTTCAAATATATAAAATATTGACCAGGAAGAGTAATTCAAGGCATGTGGCTCCTAGGCTATACCAACTTTGTTTGCTAATAATCAATTTCCACGAACAATTCAAAGTGTTCCACACACACGACTTGGGACCAGATGGTCTCCTTTTCTCCCACTTGAGCTTGCCCAGCTCTTAAGACCCTCAGGAGCCTTTTGCTCTGTCCCACCAACCTCTGAAGCACGTTTGGCAGGAACTCAAGAGAGGATCTTATCACTGGCTGCTTCTAGGTTCTAGAACTCCTTGCTAAGGATTTCATTGAACTTCTCCCGAGCAGATCTTGACTCACTACCATATATGGGCTTGGGAGTTACTTTTAGATTGACACCTGTGTAGACTGGAAATTAGCCTTGAGAAGTGGTTGGAGGGTTTCCTTCCCTTCTAGCATATGGCTTGGAGTGTCATTTAGGAACCCCCCTCTCCTTGCAAACCATGTATGGTTATTCCTTCAGAACACCTATACCTCTAGGTGAAGAGTTGTTTCTACAGATTGAGGAGGGACTGTTGCTATATGACATGGACCTGTGCGCTTGCTGTGTGGGCCGTTGGCACAAACTCCTTTTCCTAAAAGAAAAAGTTGACTGTGTGGAGGAGTCCAAATGAGTGTCCTTTTGGGTCACTTTCAGTGCCTTCATGAAGCTCCTTCACAATTCCTGTTGGGTGAAAACATTCTCTTGCAGGTTTCCCTCACACCCTGTCCTGCTGCCTCATCAACACCTCTTTGGTGCCCATGACCTTTGACCTTCGTGTCCCAGGAGATGGCACTGGGGAGCCAAGTGTCATGAGTGAGCATCAAGCCTCTGACATCTCAAGGCCAACGTGGAGGAAGGCACGCAGTGGAGGGGCAAAGCCCAAAGAATTTACCATCACTCCCAACCGAGGCACCATCCGCTCACAAGGACTCATGGACATCCAGGTACAGTGCCACTTATGCTGCTGTTTGTCCTCAATAAGAAGCAGGTGGCTCCTGAAGTACAGCAAATTGATTATAGGACTTGTGCTGAGGATAGATTGTATTATAAAGGTTCACTAAGCTATAAGGCAATTATTGAGTTGCAGAATCACTCACTTGAAAGTCAATTTAAGTTACAGTAATGTTCATACTGTTCACAGTGGAAAAGCTTGGAGAGACTGGCCAGTGACCTCAAATGAAAAGAGAGAGAATTCCCCTCCTCTATCCAAAGGGCTGCCAACTCCTACTTCATTTGTAGCATCTTCAGGACTTGGCCTTTTTTGTCTTTTCCTCCTGCGAAAATAATGCATGTACAAACTCTGCTCCGTGCTGTTTGAGGCCACATAATGATGCTCCTTGCAGTATGTCTCTCCTGCCATCTTTGCCCCCATTTGTGTTAAACTCCTTTTTCTCTCCCACCACTGTATTAAGGTTGCATCACCCCTCATGGCTTGGGGGCAAAAGCTGGGGTTACTTGGGACCTCCATTTTAAGGAGCACAAAAATCTTTCCTCATAAAGCTGCCACTGTCTTGCTCTTCTTACAATTGAAGTAGCCAGGTCGCCAATATTTAAGATGTGTCTGTCCAACACTCCTTTCAAAAGAACTCGCTTTAATTGGGGGAGGTGCAAGACCCTTAACAGCATGGGACCCAGTAGCAATGTGAGTAGGGTTGAGTATGAATTTACCCCTGGCACAGAATTATAATTATGAAGTAAAATAGTTTTATTGAGGAAATCAGAGTTTACAGACATTTAGAGAGAAACATGAACAAAGATAAGAACAAAGAATGACAGTGTAAACATCTTGCTTCCTGGGTCCCCAATGATGGTCAGGAAGAGGGCAGAAAAATAGTTCATGTTGCCTCTGTGAGTTCATGTTGCCTCTGTGAGTATAGAGGGGGCTGGATAGGAGAAGGAGAATAATAATAAGTCTGTTGATTGAGTGCACTCTAAGTCTCAAAGGTAGAAGTTGTGTCTCTCTTACTGATTTTCACATTTCCATATCTATTACCTATACAGCATAAGAACTCACAGCCCCTTTTAATAGAACAATATAGTTGGGAGAAGATGGGATCAACCTGAGTCAATCAATCAGAGATGACAGTTCACAGAGGATAGCCATCATATAATGGGGTCATCAGAGGACACAGTTCTCTCACCCATTCACACTCCATGCAGATAGTCGGCTAGGAAGCTATATATTTATCTTCTAAGTAGTGCATCAGCTAAGAGCACTCATCTCATAGGGTGACTAATCCCCATTCATTCAAGGGAAGTATGTGCCCTCACATGGAGGTTAGGGTTGTTTAAAAAACCAAACTGGTAGGTATCAAAGATGACATTAAGGTGACCAAACTTTTTAAGATACAGCTTATTTCTGCTGTGCACCTGTCTCCCCAAATCGGGGGTTACCAGTGTGGCACCCATAGACACACATGCAGCTGCTGAGACTTTCCCTGGTGCCCACAGGATACACTCCCCCCCACTGAAATTAAACTTGAAAGAAGCATTTCATTGTAGTCAATAAAATAGGTTGTCTTGTGTGCTTGTTTGTGGGTGGATGCTGATGGTACCCATGCCTGTTTCTTTGTTTTGCAATTGAGCTCACAGGCCCCAAAATATGTTGAGCAAAATCAGCCCCTAAAAATTTGAGGGGGAGATTTCCAAGCCTCTGAATGCCACATGGTAAAATGGATGTGGCCAGGACAGAAAATTGGGCGTGACCACTTAATTCTATTTATTATCAGTCTTTCAGAGCCCTCTTCCCCTAACAAAAATTCACCCAAATACATTTTATATGCTCACCAGTATGATCAATAGGTAATGCTGAGTTTCTTCTATTCACTGCTGGCTTCATTGTTTCTCCCACTTTGATGTTCGTTCACCTTTGGCTGCTGAAGGCATCAAAGAAACAATGCTAGTGAGACATCTTACATGGGTTGTGCTGGGTGAGAACTGGCCCACAGTGCTTTGAAGATTGTTAGGGCATGTCGCCATCAGAAACATTTTGTCGCAATCCTTACACCTTTTTTCTGTTTTATTTTATATCTCTCTGTGCCCCAACATCCCAGGGCTACTCTTCTTATATATTTTTTTACATGCTTGCCTTTGGGAGATTGGAATTTGGGCTGGTCAATCACAAGGTTATGAACCTTGTTCCTGTAACCTGAATTCTTTCTTCCTTTTCCCATGGCAGGTGACCTTATGTTCCAACACTGTGAAGACGTATGAAACAGCACTAGTAGTGGATGTAAAGGGGAGTGGAGAAGATGTACTGGCTCTCCCAATCACAGCGAGGTATTGCTACTTTGATTGCTGCCTTTGCTGGAATCATGTGTATTGTGCTGACCCCATCCTTTGTGCCAATTCTGAATGAGATGGGTATTGCAACAGCATAATTGCCATTGTTTGAGTACCTGGGTACAGCAAGATGCAACATAAGAAGGAGTTTGTGACTGCTCCAGTAAGAGAAACCAGAAAAATGCAAGACCTGTCACCTCTGTCTTGCTTTATTTCTTTGCTTTCTCTTCCCTCTGTGCACTTTAAGTCCTGGTTTCAAAAAGCACTTTCACACTGCCTCTGGTAAGTCAGCCCTGGATGTACAGAAATGGACAGTGCTAAAAATTCCAACAGGCTCTTGAGGAAAACAACCTGGCTTTCTTTCAGCACAAAAGTAGAGGCAAAAAGATCCCTGCTAGAGCAGCTCTTCCGAGGCCAGTAGCTTGGACAAGTCAGCAGTACCACATGATGTCACCAGGACTCCGCATTTGAGTCTCCTGTCCCCTTCCAAGTGTTTAAAACAAAGTTGTTCATATATTAGGATAAGCTACCATCCAAATCCATCTTCAGACTGCAGCAAAGTAAAGTGTGGACATATAGACCGTTAGACCTTTAAAATATACCCTTATGAGTTCCAAAATTGTCCCCTCTTCCCCCAGCATAGAAAAAGACCATACTTTTGGTGAGCTAAAAATGGTTAACATACAAACGTTCCAAAGGCCAGGTTCATATGCTTTTCTAGACAGCATTCAGAAAAAGTTGCACAGGCAGTAAAACCTGACTTAGTTACAGTGGTGAAAGTTCCTAAATTATTAGTATAGGAACAGAACAATGGCCTGTTGGAGCCATGTGGTCTGAGCTTGGAGCAACCAGCTCAAATCTCTTTACATGCTGAGCTTCTCAGATAGACTGGAAGGCAAACAAAGTCTTAATTACCTGGTCCCTCCCAAGGTGAGGGGAGTGGATATAGCTAAGCATGGCAGGACAGCTTACTCTATGTTATTAAACCCTTCATTCATTAATTAGACATAAGTATGTTGGTAATGTGAGGTTGGTTATCCCACATTTTCCAGGCCATATCTGACATTCTGTGCAGCAGGACTCTTAACACTCAAAAGGCCAGGAAAGCCAGGCTGTTAACAAATTGTGCATGCCTCTTATTGCCAAGTAAGGGTCTGTGTCTATCGTCTTCACTTCGGATCTACTTTGAGATGGTGTACTAGGAACTTGGCCTTTCTGAATTCTAGTGACCACATGGCTGATGATGAGCCTCTTCTTTATAATGATAGATGAGTTGTTATTATTCTCTGCCTCCTCATTATGGGTCAGATCTAAACAAGCTTTCCTCTCTGTTTATTTGCTCATGTAACTGACTAGATGCAGCACACCTCCACTGCATGTGGCTAATCCCATCCTGAATTTTGGACGTTGTTTCTTGAAGTTCCCATACCAGCAGATGGTGAAACTTGTTAATGAAAGTGATCTTCCAGGGTGCTATGGTGTTCTTCCCCAGGTTAGTTCAGTTGTTTCTATTGTGTTTTAAAGGCCCTGAGGGAGCCTACAGATAAAGCTGGGAGCAGAGAGGAAATGTTTAAGTCCAGTTATCACAGTTCCCAGATGATTTTATTTTATTTTGGAATATTTGAATCTTCTTTGTTGGAGCTCTTAAGCTACCCAAAATCACGAAGAGCCCTGACGTGACACCAGTGGTCTGAAACTGAGCGTTTTGTCATCAAGATCTTTAAAAAACAAAAAAGATGTCCAAACAGATGAAATAAATAGGTTTCTTCACTGAGAAGACTTTGACAGCTTAGCAAGTGAAAAGTATGAAACAGCTCTCTCTGAAGTTTTGGTGTGATGCTTTTATTTCCATCCAGGAATATGAGAAGTCCCTCACCGTCTTGCATTCCAGTCCTCTGCCTTGTGGTATCATTCAGCCTCATTCCACTGTTGAGATCCCCTTGGCCTTGGAAGTCCAGGAGAAAGGGCAGCAGGAGGCAGTAGCCTTCATTGCTGTCTTTGGGAATGAAGTATTTCCACTGGTGAGTGAACTAAATGAAGGAGGTCTTCTCCCCTGCCCACTCCCACCCCTTTGCACTCTAAAAATGCTCAGGGAAATGGGTTGTATATGGTAACAAGTCCACCTCTTTGTAATGTGTGCATGCTCAGAACTAGTATGTCTCTGGGATATTTGCATATTGCAGAAATGAGGATTTCTGGCCACAATCCACAATTCGTACGCTATTTTTGAACATGAAATTGAAAAGCAACAGTTGCCCCAGGTGATTTTGCACTGTTAAAAGCCACAGTTCATCGAGACCAGCCAAGCCATTTATTTATGCTCTTCCTAGCCAGAAATCTAAACAATATATTTGAGAGAGATGCCAAATTCTCTAGGTCTAGGACATCCACACCTTACCAGATTCAGAAAGGAAGGCCTTTGAGGGGCAGTCATGTGCCTATAGCCCTTGGCAGCAAATGTCCATTCCCATCAGGAACAAGGAAGAGACTGAAAGTCTGGCTCTTTAAGTTAAAAAGAAGTGACTGCATGCCCCCGCCCCTGCTTTCTCCTATTCTAAATGGAGACATGAATGGGAAAGTATTTTTCCTCCAGACCTGAAATGTGAGTTAAGCACAAAAGAAATGTTTGTTGGTGCTGGAGCAGGACAGAGTTCAGCATTATGATATAATGGAAACACATAATAAGCAGAGACAAATTTATGACAAAGTAGGGTATACAGTTCTTGCTCCCATTATGGAGTCTTTTCAGTTTACTAATTTGTTTCATTTTTATGAGTGCCTTTTAAATAGAGATTATTGAGCTGCAGTATCCTTCTGTATCACATCTAGATAGTGCATGCAAAATCTTCCTCCTGCTTTTCATAAATTGCCTTCTTTGTTGCATGTTCTGTTCATGCTCTGGGCTTTGTCATTTCACTGCTAGTAATAATAGTTGATATTATTATTATTATTATTATTATTTATTTAATCATCATCATCATCGGCCCATCTGGCTGGGTTTCCCCAGCCACTCTGGGTGGCTTCAAACAAAATACTAAAAATACATTAAAACACTAGCAGATCACACTTTGGGGCAGGCTGCTTGGCACTGGGATAGGTCAAGATTAGATGATAAACCAGTCCCAAGTAGGGCTTGCCTCTGGCAGAATTGGCCTTTTATTGTCACTGTGGACCAGTTAACAAGATAATTGAGACTGATAGCAAACTTCCTTCTTCTTATCAAGCAGCTGGCAAAGAAAGTCCTGTGCAAATGCATTTTGGAGTCTGCAAAATCAATCCTTTTTATTCATGTCAGGTGGGCTTTTAATGGGCAAAAGGACTGTCTGCCTATATTATATTGGTGAGCATGTGAAGAGCAAGAGCAGTCAGACTCCCAAGTGGAGTCCAGCAGCAGTATTTATTTTGAACTGAGGCCTCAGGGTTGAAAATGCAGGGCCCAGGTCTGTACTCAGCTTAGGTGGGGACCTCCAACTGAGCCAAATCTTGTCAGCCTGAAGATCTCTTTGAATAGAGGCAGACAATGAGATGCCTTCCAGATGTTGTTGGGAGTCCATCATCCCCAGCTAGCATGACCCATGGCCAGGGGTGATGGGGGATTGAGCCCAACCACTTCTGAAGGGCACCGCATTGGCTACCCAAGGCCTTAGTACAGTCCCATCTCCCTTTCAACAGCCTGAGTCTGATGCTAACTTTTCATCTTTGTTTCTTGTTTCCTGTTATTCTCTGTGACAGACGATCCAGCTTGTGTCCTTTGGAGAAGGCCCTGTCGTTTATGTGCATCCTGCTAAGCTTGACTTCGGCTCCATCCAGGTTTTAAAGGATGTTTCTCGGGTGCTCTATCTTTCCAATCAATCTGTTATTCCTGCACCATTTGAGGCACAGATGGTAAGCAGAGTGTGGCATAGTTTCTAATGAAAACTGTGAACGGAAAGGAATTGTATCTATAATAGCCTGTGGTCTGGTTTTATGTGAAGGCGTCTCATTAAACTATCTTGAGCTGAAAGGTCATTGGATGTGGTTGCACTCATGTGTTTCTGGGTGGCCTCCAAATGCATGAGACGTTCACTGACATAACTTGATGCTCCTATTGTCTCCCAACCGTACCTTCTTGCCATTTCCCCTTTCTTCCTTATAGTAGTGATGGTCACTGAGCTGTGCTGGTGTGATTTACATCTCTTGGTAAGCAGAGGCAAGGCATTCTCTACAGGCCTCTCTGCTGAGAATCTGCAAGTGGCCCAGGGGATAAGGATGTTGGATGTAAAGCTGGGAAGCCTGGATAGGTCCCTTCTCACTTTTCTTCAGGAAAAAAATGAGTTAAAGTAAGTGGTGAAGAAGGAAGGAACCAACTACAGAGTGTTTTGCACAGATAATTTTGCACCTGATAAATGCATGCTGTATTAAAAAGATAAGCTATGAGCTGGAAGTTCTTGGTGCAAATCTGAGCCTCAGCTTACAAGGTGCCCTTAAACAAGAAAATGTCGTCAGTCTCCTATCTGTAATTTGGGGATAATAATTACAGTTGCCTTAACCAGGTGGTTGTAAGGATTACAGAGGTCATGTATGTGAAGTACAATTTTATCACTCTTCCAAAAAATGTTTCTTTAGCCAAGGATGTTGTTGAGAAGATGAAATAAAAACCAACCTCTTCCCTAATCCTCTGCCCTTCTTCCTAAGATCTGTCACTGAGACTGTTAGCCTTCTGGGCAGGGAGTCATTTGAATCCTGTCGAATTTCACAAGCATAAGAATTGGTGTCAGGGGAGGGTGTTGTTTGGAGTGAGAGAGGCATCTCCAGCTGTGCTCTTAACAGCTGTGTGGCAGCCTCTGCGCCTCCGCTGCCAAGTGCACTGCTGAGCAATTTCAGAAGTGATCATTCCCTCTCTATTAATTACTGTCAACATTTAACCAGAAGAGCAGTTGTGCAGCCAGTGAAGCGGTCACAGAAGACCAGCCCACTTTTGGAATGGTTTTATATTTTCACAAAGATGGTGGACTTGATAGCCAGGTGTTTTATTATCTGATACTGCCAGTGTGAACTGTAAAGGTCTAGAACCGTGTATATGAACGGCCGGGAAATGTAAATTGTATCTGGCAGAGTTGAGATGGTTCTGCAGTTATCTGAAGAATATGGTCACAGACTTGTTTGACCTAACTACAGAGAGCAGGTTGGGATACTGCTTCAAAACCCAGTGAACCCATCAACCCAAGAGTAAGAATGGTTTAGTGCATCAGTGGGCAGAGGCAGGCTGCCCTTCCCTGGTGGGAAGCAACTGGAGCAAAGTGGTAACACGAGAATGGGACTTTTCTATAGTAGCTCTCTGTTTGTGGAATGCTCTTCCCTTGGAGGCTCACCTGGCACCTTCATTACATACTTTAAGGCACCAGGTGAAAATGTTTCTCTTCGGCTGATTCACATTCAATGTCCTTTTAAATGTGTTTGTGGGAGGGGGGATTATTGGTTTTTGTTTTTTATTATGTATTTTGTGTTCCTGTTTTGTATTTTTATGTTGTGAACTGCCCTGTGATCTTTGGACGAAGGGTGGCATGCAAATTTAATGAATAATAATAATAAAAATAATTAAACATGGCACAGAATTTGGAAGGAGTCTGCTTCCAGGCCTTCCAAGGAGGAGGTTTGAGATCCACACACCATTGTTTTGTTCTGCCCATGGCAACTTTCTGCTCATAATGAAAGGGGTCCACCACAGATTTTGTGACTAGGAGGGAATCTGGTGAGCACTGTAGAGATTTGTAGCTTTTAATGTTTAATAGTCTATTGTATTTTAATACAATAATCTATTAAGCATTAGACTATTAAACATTAAACAAAAATAAGCTTTTAATGTTTAATAGAATATTGTATTTTAATATTTTGTTGGAAGCCGCCCAGAGTGGCTGAGGAAACCCAGCCGGATGGGCAGGGTATAAATAATAAATTATTATTATTGTTATTGTTGTTATTATTGTTGTTGTTGTTGTTGTTGTTGTTGTTATTATTATTATTATTATTATTATTATTATTATTATTATTATTATTATAGCTTCTGCGTGTGGCTCAGGGCCTGACTGAGTGCCAGGGCCTCACTGCTGCCTCCAGGGTCTCTGTAAGCAGTTCCCCACCTGAGCTGCCTCAAGGTTGGGGGAGTCACTCCATGTTTCAGTCTGCCTGAATGGCATGTGGGGCTTTTGCAGCAATGAGCATGTGGGGCTCTCTGTGGCGCTGCGTCTGCAGTTGGAAACTGCAGCTAGTGCAGAATGTTCCTGCCCAGCTGGTGAGAGCAAGATGTAGAGAATGTGTCCACTACTGTAGTTCAGCTACATGGTTTCTGAACTAAAAGTTCTAGCATTTGCCTTTCAAGCCCTGTAAATGGCTTGGCTCTGCTGTTCTTGCTGAAACACTTTCCTGCATATTTCTTCCCCATTCTTTGAGATCTGCTCACAAGGAGAGAAAAGGCCCATTTTGCATGCCTGGGTGAGGAAAGAGCAAGGCCACCTTCATTGTGGTGTCCACCTACAATAATTCCTGGGCTCTGGTGGGCTTCCTCTTGGTGTCAGGTGAAGGTTTCCCTTTATTGGAAAGCCTTCCTTCCATGCTGTTGATGGGCAGATACAAAGATTTTGCATCTAGAATTTTGCTGCTGTTTATGAGATGTAGGATGATTTTTATAGTTGACTTTTATTTTATTGATTGTGATTTATGTTTTGCAGGAAAGTGACCAATAAATAGAAACACTGATTTAAAAAGTCTGAATAATCTGTTTGCTGTGTGATTTTTCTGTTTCCTGTTGTAACATTTTTCTACCTTCCTGCCTGTCCTACAGAATGGGAGGCTTTGCTCTGATGGTCTGAAGTTCTGAGAATCAAAAGAATTAATTCTACTTGATGCAATAACAATTCAGCTCTTCTAACAGCTTCCTAGTTTTTGAAAAGCACCCCAGGTCTCTAAAATGTGTGCCAAGCTTGTGCTGTTGTGATCCTCATTTAATTATTTTAATAGATAGCTTAATATTTGTTTGGTTTCACAGTCTATGTGTTGTTCTACAGAACACAAATTCTGCTAAGTGAGCTCACTTGTTTGCAGCCATGGGCACATGCTTTTGGGTGGCTTCTGAGCTGGGTTTACATATGTGCAATTTCTTGAAAAAATGTTTCCTGCTTTAAGTACTACTGTATATCTGATGGCACTTTCTTTCTTTCTTTCTTTCTTTCTTTCTTTCTTTCTTTTTAAAAATAAGTTTATGTCTTGCCATGTGAGACATAGAGGCTAAGACTGGCTTTTGGATTGTGTTTCAGGCCCGAAGTAATTCTCTGTGGAGAATTGAGCCTAATAAAGGAATTGTCCCTCCAGAGAATGAGATATCTCTAATGCTAATAGCTAACCTGGATGACACCGTACTGTTCCAGGACAAAGTTAACCTGAGCATAGAGAACAGCAATTCTTACATCATCCCAATCCAGGCCACTGGCATTGGTACCACCATTGTCACAGACAAACCCTTTGCTCCAGCAATTGACCTGGGACCCCACTTCAGGTAGGCTGGCTTTGTAGCTTGTGGGAAATAGTATTCTGTTTTGGGATGAAAGGATATGAGTCATTTAATTCTCATAGGGCAGTACAAGCAAATGGAAACATTGAGCTCTTGTCATGATGCCTTGGCAACCTACAAGTAAAGGCAATGTATACTTCAGTACCATAGAGCAAATTTCATTTTGTGAAAGCAAAAATAACTCATTCTTGGGCAGTCCTGTGCCCACTTACACTGCATGCATTGTAAATGACTGACTGTGGAAAGTGCATGGGTGGTAACATCTCTAAAATGTATGCACAACTCTTCACATCTGTAGATATACGTGAAATAATGACTAATCTCACATTTTGTAGCTGCCATTGAGGTAAACATGGCATGATGACCAAGTTGATCTAGAAGCACTTACAATCTTAGGAGTTGGCATGACCTGCTCCCTTGGGCTTTGTACTCAGCCCTATATTATGTCACTGCAGTGCACTGTGTGTTGGGATGCTTTTGGAGACTATTTGGAAACTGCAAGTAGTTCCAAGTATTACTGCTAGGCTTTCAACTTGGACCAGGTGGTGGGAAAATATTCACCAGTACTTAACAACTCTTGGACCCATTTCCATGCACAATTCAAAATACTGATGCTTACCTTTGAAGTCCTTCATGGCTTGCTATGTGGAGCACTGCCTCCAGCAACATGAACCTCACTATACCCTGAGATAAACTTTAGATGTAATTCTGCAGGTACCTTTACCCTGTCAAGTAAGATGGGTGGTGACAAAGGAAAGGCTTTATCACTGGTGGTAAACCACTGTAGGAAGCTCTTCTCAAGGAGGTGTGTCTGGAAACCTTGCTGCCTTTTCATCCTTGAGGACATCTCTGTCTTATTATTATGCTGCTTTATCTGCTCTCTCCCTCTTGTTTCTATGAAGGTTGCTTTCTGAATTATTTTATGAGGCAAATAGGAGTGATTTGGGTGAGGTTTTCACATGAGCAGGATTGAGCTGGGTTAGGGACCTCCTATTATCACAAGTTGCTTTATGGACATGGGTGCCCTTAGAGTGATGGCTTCATTTTATAAAAAGCAAAATCAAGCTAATTAGGGAAATGCCCTCCGTTGAAGTGGGAAGCAGTGGTGGAGGGATGGGGGATTTTTTTCATTTTGACAGACGGGTCTATCTTCTAATCCCAGCCTCTTATTTTCTGATGCCTGGGATTAAACACTGATCTGTGAGAGGGATGTTGAAGTAAATATTTTAAGGTGTTATTTTTCACATGCATCTATACTGTTGTTTCCACAATCACCCCTTCCTCCATGGTAGTCAATGGAGAGAAAATTCTCTCCCGGAGAGATGAGGTTGTATCCCCCCAAAATCCTGCTGGAAATCACAAACCTATCCTCACCAGTGATCCTTGGGGCAACAGTCCTTCCTTGGGAGGGGACATTTCACATACCCCTGTCTTTTCTGGGACCCTCACCCTTTGCCCCACTATGATTGCTATCATAGCCACTCAAAAAATGGTAGTCTTCTCTGACAGGAAAACATGTCACCTATTATTCTGACATTTGGCATGCTTCTTCCCCTTAGCTGCAAATGGTTTCCAGTTCTGGCAGAAAACAATAGTTTTTCTTTTAAAAACAAAAACTTTCTGGATGTATCAGTATACAACCTGTAATAGGTGTAATCTACTCTGGAGGGACCCCTATGCCAACAAATTTAATTTCACTTCAATGAAAAGAAAAATAATTTTGAGCTGTTTTTAGATTCCCCATTATAGAGAAACTTTCTTTTCAACAGATCTTACTAGTTTGGTCCTTGGAAAAAGATAGAGCAACTCTCAAACAAACTGGGATGCTTGGGAGCATAAAATCTTGGGAGCAGTACACACCTCTAGTTTTTAATCTTGTTTTGTGTGGTGTTTGCTTCAACTTGTCAGCTGCCCTGGAAATATTGATATTGAAGGGTTGCATCTAAATCCCTTAAATAAATATTCCACAATATATAGTAAAGACCATTCTTATTTGCTGTCCTGAGATTTAGCCCCTCTCTGCCCCTCCTTTCCTAGCTTGGATTCCTGCTGCTATCGCTTCAAGATCACTAACCGTGGGCGCCGAACGCATCAGCTCTACTGGATGACAGAAGGCTTCCCCCCATTCCGCCAGCGCAACACCCTCCCTCCCATCAGTGCTAACACAAAGAAGAAGTCCTCTGAACTTCCGCTCTTTAAGCTTCAACCACTGAGGATGGAGCTGACCCCAGGAAAAAGCATGGACATGATGCTGGAAGGCTGTTCTGACATTCCCAAGGTAGAGAGACTTTCACCTCTTTGTTGGGGGCATTTTGGGCTCTCAGTTACTTATTTCTGGAAATGAACCAACTTCTTTCAAGGATTGCTTCCATGTCACAAGTTGCCATAGTAGCATCAGCTGCATTTCAACTACTTGTTGCCATGGGTTACTGTAGCTACCATATAGTCAATCTCAAAAAACCATATATGGGTGTTTATAACTGATGTAAGGAGAGTTCCACAAGGCCTGATCAAAGCTCAATATTCAATTATTTTGTCAAGAGTGCTTAATCCAGGAGAGACGAACCTTTTTCAGGCTGAGGGCCACCTTGACCCATGTTCAACCTACATCCTACGTGTGTGTGTGTGTGTGTGTGTGTCTGTGAGTAAAATCACAGCAAGAGACCATTTTCTGTATAAAATACATATTAATGAAATAAAATGTTACATTACAAAAAGGACTAATATAAGTGGCATTAGAGTGAAATGTCTGATATGCTCTCAGGAATTAATATAATCCAGGGCACAAAGAGCAAAATATCAACAGGGTATTGATGCCTTCCCTAATGCCTGCAGGAGAAAAATGAGACAGGATTAAGGCTATACAGTACTGAATTTTAAAATCAACACTGCAAGGCTGCAATCCTAATCCATTTACATGGAAGTAAGCCACACTGAATTCAATGAGACTTACTTTTGAGTAGACATGGCTAGGTTTGCAGTGGATCCAGAATTGGTCTCCACAGTCACTTACGAACTCATTGGTGTGTTTTTTTGAAATTAATTTTTATTCAAATTTCCAATAACCAATTCATTTATAATTTAACATCCAATTTAACTTATACATTCTTTTTGACTTCCATCAGCCTATCTGACAATTTTCATATTTATCACAACTTCTCACATTTCATACATTTATGTTGCACTTTGACATTCCCTATTTTATCATCTCTTTTAAGCGACATTCCAGTTTATTTTTTCACAAAGCTTCTTGAAATCCAACAAGCGTTATTTCCTGATCACACACAGTTTTCATATACTCTGTAAATTTATTCCAGTCCTCGGTGAATCTCTGATCGCGTTGGTTTCGAATTTTCCCAGTTAATTTGTCCATTTCTGCGTACTCCATCAATTTCATTCTCCATTCTTCCCTCGTTGGCATTTCTTCCTGTTTCCACCTTTGGGCCAACAAAATTCTGGCTGCTGTTACTGCATATCTAAATAACTTCACATCTTTCTTTCCAACATCATTCCCTATTATACCAAGTAAAAATGCTTCTGGTTTCTTTACAAAAGAGTATCTCAACATTTTTTTCATCTCATTATAAATCATTTCCCAAAAGCATTTCACTTTCTTACATTCCCACCACATGTGGTAAAATGTCCCTTCTTTCTCTTGACACTTCCAACATTTATTACTAACTTTAAACATCTTTCCAAGTTTCACAGGAGTTATATACCATCTGAATATCATTTTCATAACGTTTTCCTTTATCGTAGTACATGCGGTGAATTTCATTCCCTCTTTCCAAAGTTTAATCCACTCCTCTAATTGTATATTGTAACCAAAATCTTTGGCCCATTGAATCATAACCGTTTTTACTTCTTCATCTTTTGTGTGCCATTCAAGTAATAATTTGTACATTTTTGACAATATTTTTACAAAACTATTCAAGATTTCTTGCTGAAACCTCGATTTTTTCCCTAAGAAACCTTTTTCTCGCATGTCTTTTTTAAACATTGCATTCAATTGGAAATATTGCAACCAAACATTCACCTTTTCTTTAACCTCTTCATATGGTTTCAGATTCCACTTATCTCCTTCTTTGATTATCAAATTTTCATATGTGGCCCAATTCCCTGTCATATTGACCCCTTTAGTACTCATTATTTCCAATGGCGATAGCCACATTGGAGTTTTAGGCTCTAATAGATTTTTGTACCTGTTCCACACTTCAATTAACGTTCCTCTAAAAATATGATTTCCAAAACCTTTGTGCACTCTGTTCTTATCACACCATAAATACGCATGCCACCCAAATCTATTATCATATCCTTCTAAGTCCAACAATTCTGTGTTCTCTAATTTTATCCATTCTTTTAACCAGCAAAGACAAGAAGCTTCATAATATAACTTTAAGTCTGGCAGGGCAAAGCCTCCTCTTTCTTTTACATCTGTCAATATCTTAAATTTAATTCTGGGCTTTTTGCCCTGCCAGATATATCTTGACACTGTTCTTTGCCATTCTTTAAATATTTTCACACCTTTAATTATTGGTATTGTTTGAAACAAAAACAACAATTTCGGTAGCACGCTCATTTTTATCGTTGTGATTCTTCCCCATAACGATAGTCTCATCCTTGTCCATACATCTAAATCACATTTGATTTTATTCCAAGTAGGTACGTAGTTATTTTGAAATAGGTCAATATTCCTGGGAGTTAACGTAATCCCTAAATATTTTACTTTTTTAACCACTTTCATTTCTGTTTGTTGCTGTATTTCTTCTATCACTTCTTAATCTAAATTTTTAACCATTATCTTGGTTTTATTCCTATTTAATTTAAAGCCTGACACCTGACCAAAATACTCAATTTCTTCTAACACCTCTTGAACACTCTGTATGGGATCTTCTATAGTTATGACTAAGTCATCAGCAAAGGCCTTGACCTTATATTGATTACCACCCACTGTTACACCTTTTATCTTTTCGTTGTTTCTTATTGTTCTTAGAAAAACCTCCAGAACCGATATGAATAACAGCGGTGACAACGGACATCCTTGTCTTGTACCCTTCGTGATGGCAATATTTTCTGTTATGACATTGTTTACAATTAGTTTTGCTCTCTGTTCTGAATATATCGCCTGTATACCACTCAAAAAAGATTGGCCCACATCCATATGTTCTAAATTCTTTAACATAAATTCCCAAAAGATATTATCAAAGGCCTTCTCAGCGTCCACAAAAATTAGCATAGCTTGTTTTTCCTTCCCACTAGACAAATATTCAATTATATTAATTACATTTCTTATGTTGTCTTTCATTTGTCTGCCAGGAAGGAATCCTGCTTGATCCTTATGTATCATTTCATTTAATACCTTTTTCAATCTGTTTGCTAGAATATTTGCGAACATTTTGTAATCATTATTCAATAATGAGATTGGCCTATAGTTTTTGACTTGCATTAGATCTGAATCTTGTTTGGGAATTAACGTTATGTATGCTTCTTTCCATGTTTCAGGTATTTCTCCTTTTTCCAATATCTTATTCATTACTTCTTTCAGCGGTACAAGTAGGATGTGTTTCATTTCTTTATAATATCTTGCACTGAATCCATCCGGTCCTGGTGCCTTTCCACTTTTTAGATCCTTTATTGCCCTTGAAATCTCTTCCAATCCTATTGGTTCATTCAATTTATTTTTGTTACTTTCTGATATTTTTTGCACCTTTTTCTTCTTCAAATATTCTTCTATTGTCTTAATATTAAGCTTCTCTTTTCTTTTATATAGATCTTTGTAAAAATCCACAAATCCTTTCCTTATTCCCTTCGGATTCTCTATCTCTTGTTCTTCTATTCTGATTTTGTTGATCGTACTTTGCTCCTTCCTTTTTTTAATTTGCCACGCAAGCCATTTTCCAGATTTATTTGCGAATTCAAAATTCTTTTGCTTCATCCTTTTTATGTTCCATTCCACTTCTTTATTGATTATCATTGCAAATTGTGTCTGAAGCATTTTTATACTCTGTTTAGCCCTCTCGTCATTTGGTCTTATAGTCAGTTTCTTTTCATTTTCCATTATTTGTTTTAAGATTTCATTCTTCCCTTTTTCTCTCATTCTATTTTTGATTGAGTTTTGTTGAATAAAAAATCCCCTCATTACAGCTTTGCTGGCATCCCAAACCGTACTCGTTTTCGTTCCTTTGTTAGAGTTATTCACAAAATAGTCCGTCAAACATTTCTTAGCCCTATCCACAATTTTTTGATCATCCAGAAGGTTTTCGTTTAGTCTCCACCTGAAAGATCTTTCTTCATTCCCTTTTAGAATGGCTTTAACCGCGTTGTGGTCTGATAATACTTTGGGTTGAATCTCAATCTTCAATATTCTTGTAGTTAATTCACCAGAAACCCAAATCTGGTCAATTCGGGACATACGAACTCATTGTTAAAACAGTGTTTATGGAAGACAATCTTACTTGGCTATGAGTGATCACCAAAGAAGAAAGAAGAAGAAGAATGATTGGCCATTAGCTTTGCCTTTATGGTGCCACAAGATTCATTGGGTTTTCTGAAGCAAAAGTTTGACAGTTACACCTCTGGAAATTAATTAATTTTCAAAGGGAACACAGCTGAATTCTAAATATTTGTTGATGGCTGAGATATGCATATCTATTGTGCAATATATGTAAAAAGTTACATTGAAACAGTAGTGAGACTTGTGCACAATAAACCAATCACAGTGGAACAGAAAATATCAGATGAAAATGTGGATGAATGTTGGAACAGATTGAGACGTGCTTGTACATCCCTACCATTTACACAAATGGCTGATTATGTCCTTGATTCTCACAGCCATTTAATTTATTACTATATAGAAGGTGTTGTTTTTTTTTTAAAAAAAAATAATTCTGTGGGAAATGTTATGTTGCAACTGGATACCAATACAACCTTTTTGTGGAAGGATGGTATGATCATCACCTTTCCATGATTTGCTTTTAAAGGTCAATCCTTAGGCACCAACTGGTGCAGAATTCAGGATATATGGAATTGTCAGGAATCAAACTTCTACAAAAGAGAATTATATATTTGCCAATTCATGCTTCTTTTGCTTGGAACCAAATGGTAGCCAAGGCATAGTTTTCAGGGAGCCCCATGGCCAGGGGTCCACTGAAAGCACCACAGGCATAGTGGCCCAACCACTTTTATTCTGGCAAAAAAACTGTGCTCTTGTTTCCATGTACAGGTTGTAAAGGAAAGGCTGCTCTGTCATGCCATCATAGGGAAGCAATCTGGGAAGGAGCTTATCATGAAGGTTGATGTCATATGTGAATTCATTGCACCCATTCTACACATTTTCCCCAAAGAGATCACATTCCAAGTGGAGAAGGTTAGTGCTTTGGCCATCAGGCTGCTTACTGGCATGTTACAAAGGGCTAGTGGAATGAATAGAGGATGGAGTGGGTTGTGGAAAGGGGGGTGGAGCTGTGATCAGAAACTGCAAACACACACTCAATCACATTTCAGTTCAAAAGAGGCTCAGATGTTCTGGGCATCATCAGGAGCTAAAGTGACAGCCACCTCAGTTTTGACAGAAGGTTTGTGCAGGCAGAGATGGGCAACCTTGTAACACATCAAAACCATGATTGCCAAAGAGATCAGCCCAACTCCTAGGCTCAAAGAGGCCTTTCCTTCACTCCTGCAAAAACATGCTTGCCAATAGGTCATTTTGCAACTTGTTTAGCTTCCTCCAACTCAGGGCTGAAATGTGGCTTCATAACAGAAATTATTCCTAAGAAGGAACAGAAAGGGCCACGATCAGCCAACAATCAAGATGTCTGAGTAGCCTGGAGCTCCTGCCCTTGGGTATATAATTTCTCTTCAAAGCAGCTGATCAATTCAGAAAATTGGAAAGCTTTTTACCCCCACTCAGAAGGGGGGAATGTCAATAAATATGCTGAAATCGAAACAAGGCAGTTTATCAAACTTTCTCAAGCCACAAGAACCTTGCAGAGAAGCCAGGGCAATGAGCCAACAGAGAGACAGCATGGCACTTGGCCCAATTAAGACTGCCAAAGCCATGGTAGAAAAAGATACAAATGCAGTGCTGAGAGGAATTTGCAGCTCAAGGTATCCTCATTAAATTAAAGAAATTATTACAGAAACGTGGAAGGAACTGATAGTTCATCTCAGAAATAAGGCAAATGCAATGTCAAAGGAATTAGAAGGAATTGTGGAAACTGCATCAGCAGCAATAGATTTAAGCTTACCACATTAAAAAACCATTTAAAAATTCTTCAGGTGAATATGAATATAAAATCAAAGCTGTAAGATTTTCAAAACAAACTTAAAGGGTCAATTTTCATCTGAGGAGTTTTGTGGAAGGGGCAGAATATGACAATATTATGGACTTGATAGTCCAGTGATTTAAATTGCTAATACCTGTCTTGTGTGATTCAGATCCTCCAAGAGACATTATTATATGAAAAAATAGGAGTTTTTGACGGTGCTTTAGAAATGTGGAAGACATAACTTTTGAAAATTAACACATGGTTCTCTTGACTGCTTTGATCAATGGAACTGGCACAGTTACAGGTGCCCATTCTGCATTTGTAAGAACTCAATCTTTTAGTGTGATGGTACCTTCTCAGTAGTGGCACCTAGCCTGTGGAATGCCCTCCCATCAGATGTCAAAGACATGAGTAACTATATAACCTTCAGAAGACATCTGAAGGCAGCCCTGTATAGGGAAGCTTTTAAATGTGTAATTTTTAAAAAATATATTTTATATATGTTGGAAGCTGCCCAGAGTGGCTGGGACAACCCAGTTAGCTGGGCGGGGTATAAATAATAACAAATATTATTATTACCTAAACTTTGAAAATTCTTGCCTATCGATATCAGGCAGGCATCTTCATTGTACTCTTTCCAGCACCTGCTAAAAACATTTTTGTTTAGACAATCCTACCCAGATGTTTATAAAACTGATGTGAGTTTTAATGTTTGTAATCTATTGTTATTTTAACTTTTCTTATTGATAATTTTATTGATATATCAATTTGTAAATCGCCTGGAGGGTTTTGTTTTTTTGCAATCAAGCAGCGTGTAAATTTCATGGAATGAATGAATGAATGAATGAATAAATAAATAAATAAATAAATAAATAAATGGGAATAGAATCACATCAGTTTCTACCCCCCCCCCAATGAATGGGAACAATCGGTGTCCTCTAGTACCAAGTACCAAGTAGCTGGCTATTAAAAGCGTAATGCTATTCCTGTGAGGAGGTCATTTCTCATCATGGAATATGGAAGGGCTTGATAGGATGGGATGGAAAGTGATCCTCTGGTTGATCACTTGGTGCTGTGATGTACAGCAGGATATATATTTTTTCCTGTTCTTTAATACATCTCAAATGTTTTTGTTTTCCCCTGCCAGGACCCCAATGATAGCCTGAATCCCCAGTACGAACCTCTGACTTTGAAAAATGTTTCGTCTTTGCCAATCAATGTCCTCCTCTCTTTGCAAGAACCTTTTTCCCTCTGTGATACTGATCATGAAATGCTGCCAGTACCTTGTCAGGTATGAGGAGTCTCTTTTCACCTCAGGCCTCTAAATACGAGGCCCTTTGCAGGGTACAGTTCAGGCTGCTGGTTGTGACCTGTCCAGTCCTAGACAGCACTGCAAACAGTCTCCAGTGACTGAAAATGCAGAAGTCATTTTCAAAGAACTACAGTGGTAGGCAGATACCAATCAGTTATTTATTTATTTAAAATAAACTTATTTCTTTCCTGATTTAGGCCTTAACTATGGATGTTGGGGAGATGCATGACCTCTGTATCAGATTTGACCCTCTCTACAGAGATGACTTGTACAACCGAGTGGCAGAAGAAGTCTTGACTTTCCGTTACCTGGAGCATCCCCATGTAGACCACATCAACCTACGGGGAGAAGTGCGTTTCCCTAACCTACACTTTGAGACGATGGATTTGAATTTTGGCTGCATCTTGAATGACACAGAAGTTGTCCGTGAGATCAATATGACCAACTGCAGCCCCCTTCTTGTAAAATACCGCTGGTCCTTCATGACAGAGGATCATGAGACCCTGATCAGGTAAGAGCAATCATAAGTCCTCCCTTTGGGATTTTGTCTGATGTTCCCAAGACATTGTCTACGGGTACATGACACAGTCACCCTACTAAGTGGTTAAGCAGGTCTGGGTCTCAATGGGAGATACTTGGGAACTTAATGGATACCACCCTGAGACCCATGATTGTCAGGAATGATTGGTGGGTGCTAGAAGAGATAAGAGTCCGGGCCTCCAGCCAGTTTTATAGGTTTTATTTGGTTCATTCTTCTATTTACACTCAGAGCTCTCAGAGCACATCCGGCTCATTGGAATCAGATGCAGCAACTGGTTGCTGCTTTCGTTTTCCCCAGCATAACCACTTCCAGAGCCTCCTCTTTTCCTTCCTCTGTTACGTGAAGAGCTAAGCCCCAGAAATTGCTCCCCCCTCTCTGCTTCATTGCTTCCTGACAACCCTTCATCGTCGTCCTCCCCTGATGAGGTACCACTACTAATGATCGGAGGCTTATCTCTGTATTCCCAGCATTTCCCCCTTCTCAGCCCCCAGTTCCCTGACAATGATGAAGTAAAGGCTGGATCAAAATGTATTAATTATATGCTATTTACGTTGTTTATAATCTCTTGAAACCAACATATGGTTCCCAATGTCAGCCTGTGGATGACTCTGATTTGGATGATGCGCCAGCCACCCAACTTTCCCCCCTGATATTTATATTTTATTAAGGTGATTTCAGTTAAAAGAAATAAAGTGATACAGAAAAAAAGAAGGAAAAGTGAGAGGGAGAAAAAACAACAACAAAGATACACATAAAAGCGAAAATATGAAAAAAAAACCTGCAAAAAATATACAATGTTCCCATACATTCTTGTATAAATTGGTATAGTGTTATTGTCCTAGTGCTTATGTAAATGTTAATAGCCTACTGCATTTTGTATAAACTCATTCCAAATGTTAATCATATCATATCCATAGAGTCTGTGTCTGCCTGTAAGCAGTCCGTTCATAAATTGCCAGTGATGTCATATTGTCAGTCCATTGATTAAACGGTATCATTTCCTTATTTTTTCCAATTCCTCAATATCAATCTCTTAGGGCATGGAAAATCTATTTCTGTTATCCCGTTGATAATTTCCATACTGCAGGTATATAGTTCAATAAAATGTTCTCACACAGGGAGTGTGCTACTCCGCCATCTTCAAAGCCGGAAATCACCCAACTTGAGAGGAAGCCCTCGGCTCCCCCTTCCACACTGCCTCATTCTGAGGATGTGGCTTTTCCTCCAGTCTTGGCCTGCTAGAGTTTCCAATTTGGTTCTCATGGCCGTTTTTTCCAAAATCACATACACCTATGAATTGGGTGATGTCACCCAATGAGTGGCTGATGTAAGCTGATCAGTGGGCAGTTCAATTCTGCTTGGTTCAGTTGCATGAGTGAGTTCCCCATGGGAAACGCATTTGTGCAGTAGATCCCTACAAAAGGCAGGCTTCAATTCACCTCCCACTAACTGATGGGTGGGGAGCTGAAGCCCGGCTGTTTTTGTTATCTCTCCTTACCCCTGTGGATAATCCACTTGTCAATCATCAAGCATCATTATTATGGCAGATGAATGACAGCTGGGTGTCAAAGTTGGTCTGCAGTGATTGGGGGAGAAAAGGATCTGGCCAGTGGTACTACCCTTTTCTTGCCTATTTGATAAGCAGCTTATACTGCGCTGCCAGTGCCTCCCCTCTGCCTTAAATGCCCCAGAATGACTGAACTTTGGTTTTATTCTTCTTCTGAAAGTAGGGGAGAGAGAGAGAGAGAGAGAGAGAGAGTGCAAATGGTAGAAATGATTGCAAACAGGAACAGCTTTTCTCAAGCTGCCTGCAAACCTTCTTCCTTGCAAATATATGAACCAGCAGTGCTGCTGCTTTCTCAAACTTGGCCTTCGTGCAGTTATTTTAATTACAGCAGCAAACGGATTTTCCACAGTGCCCCAGGAAGTCCAGTAAACATAACAACTGCATTGATGGTCTGCCATTCTGAATAACATCAATAAACAATTTCCCGAGGAAAACATAAGCCAACCCAGTGGAAAGGCCTTTTTGGCTGGGGGAGGGTTGGTGGGGGGAGCCACTGAGAGGCACTCCTCCTTGTGAGCTCATTAAGGAGTCTGATCCTGGTCTGTGCCAAGTGTTTTCTGTCAGACACTGACTGCTGTCATCCCTTCAATGCAGTTTGTAGCTGTATGGCAAACAGTGGAGTCTGAAGGATGAGAAAGAAAGAAAGAAAGAAAGAAAGAAAGAAAGAAAGAAAGAAAGATGATAGATTTAAAGTACTGTAAATGCAACCCCAACCCAAAGCATTTCTGGGTCTGAGGCTGGTGGTTTTGTCACTAGAGAGTCCCAGGCCACATTTTTACTGTGGCTGCTCATAGAGACTTTTCTTCCTCATCTTCAGTGTTTCAGCAAGCAAACAAATGCAGGTGTGGGACCCTAGTAGCAGGAGGAGGATGGTTGGAGGGCAGTGGGGCTTAGAAGCTGCATTTAACTCCAAGGCTAAGCTGCATTTAACTCCAAGGCTTGGCCAAAGACTGTGGGATAAAGGAGCAAGCCAAGTACCCCAGGCGGAAAAGATGTGGGGAGGCAATTTGGCAAGGCAGACAGGCAAGATGAGGGCATGCTGTTGGAGCCATGCTCTAGTTTCCATTTCAGCAAACTTCTATTTTACTTGAGATTGACAGCATCCCTTAAGTCAGCTATGGGAAGGGAAGAGGATGAACCATGATGTTGTTCTGTGGTGGCTCCAGGTGGTCCTTGCAACATAAAGTGATCTACAGGATCCCAAGGACTTTTCCACATAAGGCATCTTGCTAGTTTCCTACATAGTAAATGCAATTTTTTTACAAATTTGTTTCAGGGGAACCGGAGGACTTTCCTTCAGGGAAAGCAGGAATATTTTGTTTTCCCAGCACACACTGGGCTTGTCCGCTCTCCTGGCTCCTCAAACCTGTGTATGATTCTCACTTGCTAGCTTCCTAGCTGCACTAGGAGTCTTTGCCAGTGTTGTATCTTTATTGAGTATGGGGAACCTTTGGCCCTTCAGCTGTTGCTGAACTGCAAGTCCTATCAGCCGCAGCAAGCATGGCTAATGTCCAGTGATAATGGGAGCTATAGTTCAGCAACATGTGCAGGGTCAAAGGTTCCCTACACCTGACCTGTACTCTGGGATTCCACATAAGTATATATAAAGAACTAGACACAGCATTCCCAATATTATTAGCTTGATTTGGTAGTGCTTTGGCTGCAATGTAAAATCAGAACGGTTGTGAAGTGAAAGCCTTAGAAGGCAGGTAGGTGTCTTGGTTGTGCATCTCCTTCTTTTACTTTCTTATAGGGCAACCTCTGGCTTTGCTCTTACTGGATTGTAGAAAGGCTGGACCATTTCTAGCAGTCCACAGCCCCCTCCCTTGCTCCCATTTGCAGTCTGCTCTTGTCAGCCATGATAGATATGAGGCTGTGGCCCACCTCCTTCCTAGGTGTGGTGAAATCCTGAGTCTCAAAATATGATCAGTGCCCCCAGCATTAGGTAGAACTGCTTCTTATCTAGGTATTATCATAGGGCTAATATTTAGTAGTATCTGCACCCTTGGGATAGGTCAGAGAGGCCATGGAGGTTCCCTTCGGCTTGAAGGTCACAGGAGAGGCGCATGGAGCTGGGTGTTGTAAGGCCCACAGCTCTATCGATATTGGACTTGGGTTGGCAAGCTCTGACATATGTGGCGGAGGAAGAAGTAGGGAGTGCTGAATGAGTAGTACCTGAGTAAGATGAGGGGGGATCTCCCTTTTCTACCCCAGGTTCTATTGCTTGGGGGGAAAGAGCAGGGATATCAGGTATTGCCAAAAATTTGGGAGGGCTCGGAGCAGCCAAGGTGGGAGGAACTACTGGAAGTGGAAATGACTTAACAGAAGGGTGCAGTCTTGTTGCTTCAAACCAAGCTCTGCCTTCGTAGATGGGAGCAGGCCCACCCACCCTTTAGAAGCACATTTTTGCAATTCTGACATTCCCTGAAGACAGCAGATTCTTGTGAGTGAGTGCACCACACCTGGCTGTGACTGGTCATGGAAACTTGTTGGGACATCTTTGTTGCTTCTGTCTGGTTCTGAACTTCTTGCCCTGCTCTTGAACTATGGCTCCTGAGCCTTTTGTCTGCTGCTGGGCTGTACCAATACTTGAATAATGGTAAGTGAGAGATCTTACTTACAAGTAAGAGTATCTATTTCTGTGTTTGGGGATAGGAGCCAGGACACATGGTGCATATACCCCACATATCACCACACATCTCCACCTCCTGTGAAGTTGCTTAAATATTTTATATCACTGCAACCCACCATAATGGAACCAGGCTTTTGGTCTCCTTTCTGGCTTCCCCAGCCAATCCTCCATTATTTACTATTACACACACACCCCTTCAGACTCTCTAACCACGCTGTGGCATGTTGGCATTTCAGAAGACTGTGTGAAGGTGAAATTGCCACATGCGGTGCTCAGGGGCATCACCAGCATCTCACAGGATTAGACCCTTCATTCTGCAAGGCTCCTCATTAACCTTCCGGATGTGATGCTGGTTGACCCCTTTCTTTTCTTCTCTCTCTTTGTGTATTAATTAGGCTTCCCGGCTGTTTCACGGGGTCCTTGTGTCGGCACCACCTGACTATCCAGAGGACAGCTGGGCTTGAAGGGAGCCTCCAAGCTGTTAGCACCTTCACTTGGCCATGAAGTGGCCAGGAAGAAAGCACAGCTTGTCAGATATTATTTCTCTTTTGCTACCATGTGTATAATTACATCCAGCTAATGCAGCCTGACAGTTTGGTAGCTAAAAAACAGGTCACTGCTATTCTATCCACTCTGTGCCTTTCATCACAGTAACTAATTGTCATTCAGATTAACATCTGTTTTTCAGCTAGGGGTGAAGAATGTGACTTATTTAGTTTTATTTCTGGACCTTATAATTAGGGCAGTGACTTTTATGGTTTTCATCTAATTATTCAGTCTTAACCTTTCATTTCCCCCTACCCGCCTTAGGAGAGTTCACATGAAAGCACTCCGTTCTTCTGCATTACAGTACTCTGGAATTATTCCCCACACTCTCCACATGCTAACATGCAGAGTGGGAGATTCATGCTGCAAAAAGAGGCAAATGCCATTCTGCATGGCATGCAGCATTAACAAAACACCACATGTGTAGCAAATGATCACTTGTCATATGTGGTGGGAACATCAGCATGCCTATGATTTTGGGAGACAAACTATGCAATAGGTTACATTGATGATAGGAGCACATTTGAAACTTTCTACAGTGTTGGTAATATTTAATTGGATTTAGGGTGATGTGTCTGTGGAACAGATGTATTGGTAATTGCAACCAGAGTAGTACAAATCTACAAATCTATATGGGAATGGCTTCTGAAGTGCTTTGAATTAGCAGAAATAGCGGACCAGTTTGGTCTATAAAACAAAGTTAGTTCAGAGGTGGCCATACTTTGTAAATTATTGATATATGAATCTGGGAAATATTACAATTTGTGTAAATCTCCAAAATGATGTCTGTCTGTCTGTCTGTCTGTCTGTCTGTTTGTCTGTCTGTATATACACACACACCATATGTGAAGCATGCTCAGTAAGCCCAGCACTTCTGGGTTCTGATGGATTACTGTTCCCCATTTTATAAGGATGCAAATAAATTAGATAAATAAGCATATTCAGGAACTCAGAAATACTAACATACCCAATTTTTAGTGTCCTTTGTTCCCCCGCCTCCTCTTGCTCCTCCTTTGGGATCCTAGTCAATCAAGGTTTACATAGCAAAGGCCAGGGGATGATATCCCCACATAGGTAACAGACAAATATAAATACTGTACTGAAGAGCCTAGAAGGTCTGTCCTATGGAGAAACAAGCTGATCCTCTTTCCCACAAAACATCTTAAAGGGATGTTGCAGTTAGACCTGGGATGGCCTTCACCAAATGGCAGGGGACATGCTGTGCACATGGAAGCTTCCAGGTTAATCGCTGCCTGGCATCTCCATTTTTAAAAAGAAGTTGATGTCTTATTAGTGCTTTCACATAAGGATATCTGCATAACCGGGGTGGGGGGGGAGCCTTGTTTCTGACTTGGAAAGCTACTTTTAGTCGTATTAGACATCACCATCTTTCTCAGACTGATTGCCTGACTCAGTTCATGTACTTAATAGGAGTTCAAGAGCAGAACCAATAACTTCTCAAAGAGAGATTCCAGACAAGATTAGTTATTAAGGCTGCTTACATGGGGCACGGTTTGGACTGCAGACCTCAATATACATGCGTTCTGTCCCCTACGCCTCCGCTCCACATGCCTGTAGGATTCTGAAAATTCTTCTTCCCTCCCACAGCCCAGTTAATACATTTTTCTGTTCCAGGTGGCTGCATCGTACTCTCTTGCAATGTGGTAAGAGAATGCAGGGATTTCATGGGATTGCAGGCAGACCACATCTTCTGTGGCATAGCAAAGGGACCCAGGGCAAATCTTGTGATTGTGTGTGTACATGTGTGTGTGTGTGTGTGTGTGTGTGTGTGTGTGTGTGTGTGTTGGGGTGAGAGGATTATACATGTTTTATTAATGTTGGCTAGTTACCTTGGAATATCTGGAATCTTTGCATTTTTAAATAAATAGCTCCCCATTCCCGCATCCTCCAGCTCTCTAGGACTCTTAAATTGCTGACAGTGAAAGAAATATTATCCGAGGCTGTGAAGGAGTCTGAAACCAAGCCTCTGCTCTAACACCCCCGCTGGCCTCAGAGTTCTTTAGCACCAATTTGTTCCCATGCCAGACCCTCATGTCAATCAGTGTTACTGTCTGTGTTAGCCATTGGGTTGTGTGCTCCTTGAGGCAAGGATGTTCATTGTCCAAAAGTCTCATGGAGACCTTGACCCTTCCAAATGTAATGGAAGTAACAAGAGGAAGAGCAGCCAAGTAGATACCACAACACTTTCCTCTTTGTTTCTCCCATCACTGGAGAACAGTTTGATGAGCTGAAGGCTGATAGCTTCTTTGATAGGGGATAGAGCTTTGTATAGCCAGCTCCCCTGGGGCTTGCTTCTGACATCCCAGGCCAAATAGCATGAATGTCAATTGCAGAAAACAAGGTTTGGATTTACAGGAGAATCAGGGGTCTTGAAAGGATACCGTTGGGTGGTGAAGGGTTTCTGCCTCATAAGAAACAGGCTCCAGGGCCACACAGCTAAATTGCTCCATGTATAACTTCCATCATCTCTAACCACTTGCCATGCTGTCTGGCAGGGGCTGGTAGGGTTTGGAGTCCAACAACATTTGGAGGGCTGCAAGTTCCCCATCCTTGCCTTACTCCATGGGTTGGGAACTGGATCCCAGCAACAGGCGCATGGAGCCAAAAATGGTTTTCTACCCCTGATGTTGAGCTTCTGACAATTATACTCTTTCCTCAGCTTGATGTCCCATCCAGTCTGCAGGCATAAAAGGCACAGATCCCTGGCAGAACATGTGCTTTGCATGCAGAAGATCTCTGGATCCTCTCCTGGCATCTCCAGTTAATAGAATCCCATAACAAGTAATGAGAAACACACTTCCCTGCTCAAGATTGTGCAGAGCTGGCTAGGTGGATGGAGATCTTGACTTGACTTAAGGCAGAATTTTCTGATATTCCTGACCTTATGCACAAAACAAAACTGATTCCATGCTGTTTACATAATTGGCCTGGGAACTAGCAGGATAGGAGGGCATATTCTGATGTTATTGGCTGTTGATGAGCCTTTGATTTCAGATGTTTGAGGCATGTGTGCCCTGGCTGGCTAAGCCAGCCCCATCAATATAGAAATCATTGCCAACTCTGTGTCTGTTCTTGTTTCCGTCTGATGGGATTTCTGTGATCATACTCAGTATTTCTTTATTTCTGTTTGACATCCTGTGAAACAGTTACAGTGAAGTAATCTGTATTTTTCTGGACCCGTCCCAGCTCCCTCACATCTCCATCCTTCTGCTTTGTGCATTGCAGCCCTGTAGTGGAGATAGGATGAGCAGTTTTGTAGATGCATTTGGGGCCTCCTCATGCCTGCAGTGAGGCTTTGATGTTTGGCTCAGTCATGTTGCATGAGGTCACATTGCATTAAATTGAGGATACAGGGAGAGCAAGCCAAAGAATTGGAAGGCTAGTTTAAGGCTAAGCCGAAGAGCCCTGAGCAGGACCTCTTGACCTCTTCTTCCTTCTAGCCCCTTTAAGAGTTGCTAGGGGGGTAAAGAAAGCAGGGGTGTTCAAGTGACATCAGATGAGATTGAACTGCAGGATAGGGTGGCAAGGAAGAGGCAGGATGTGTGCTGTCCTAGGAAAATGTTTCAGGTACAGTGGTACCTCAGGTTACATACGCTTCAGGTTAAAGACCTCCGCTAACCCAGAAATAGTGCTTCAGGTTAAGAACGTTGCTTCAGGATGAGAACAGAAATCGTGCTCCGGTGGCGCGGCAGCAGTAGGAAGCCCCATTAGCTAAAGTGGTGCTTCAGGTTAAGAACAGTTTCAGGTTAAGTACGGACCTCCGGAACAAATTAAGTACTTAACCCGAGGTACCACTGTATTGTGGAACCTGACTCTCACCGGGTGCTTCCCCGCTTCTTGATAACATAAGAGCTCAGCTCAATTAGACCAAAGATCTGTCTAGTCCAGCCAACCAAATATTTGTGGGGATCCCACAAGTAGGATGAGGAGCTCAGTTCTCTCTTGCTCATGTTATTTAGAGACATATAAATCATATCGGACTCTGGTTTAATATTTTACCATTAATAATAACAGCTCATACTGTGTTTTATTGATGGATGTTGCCTATTATATAATGCATTAAAAATGTTGCAATGTTACTACGGTACTGTCAGAATGGATTGTTATCTGAAATTGGTTGCTATTATACTGTTAATTGGAATGATGTGTTGATGTGGATTTTTGAGGTTGTGTTGTTAGCTGCTTTGCCATGAGCCCTGTGGGAGGGGGCTGGCTGGGCCAGGACAGAGAAGAGAAGTGGCTGACATGACTCCAGGGTGGGATACAGTGGGCTGGAAAGGTCTCTACCCGTATTGGGAGAGCCAGAGGAAGAGGCTCCAGGCCAGAAGCTGGTTCTGGCTTCTTCACCTTGCCTATCACTCTGGCTGCTGTGCCTCTGGAGTTGCCAGAAATCATGTCCAGTCCCAGCTGTCACATCCACCTTTGAGGAGGCAGTAATATCTTGCCTAGGTCATGGAGATGCCAACTCAGGCATAAGCAGACAGGCTGGTCCAACTTTCTTGGGGAAGTGCTAGGTTGCTTGCCCAGACTAAGGACCAAATTCCACTTGCCATGATATGTTGTCTCCACCCCTTTTTCTTACAACATGGTTGCGGGGTAAGGGGGTGTTGTTTTTGAGTCAACATCTTTGCTTGTTTAGTCATGTGTAGCAACTACTGTGCCTTTGAACAGTGTTTTGCCTATGTATTACACCAATCTGAGCATTAAAGATTTGGGTACAAACTGCAACCTGAGTTTGAGTTCTGCATCAAGTAGGGGTCAGGACAGCGTTGCTGCTGCACAGAATGAAGAAGCCCCTTCCTAGAGAGAGTCTGTCAACTGGCACAGGGTTGGTGCTCAGAAACTATTTTAAATCACTGTGAGTTGGTAGTGAATCATATTAGTAATCTGATGATTTTTTTGTTTTCTACCTTACTTTATCTGCTGTTGGTTTTTTAATATATATTATAGTGATCATAATGTTATGTTTTTCATGCTGTTGTTGTGAACTGCTTTGAGCTCAGTGTGGTTGTTGGGAAAGTGGAATACAACTAGTAAATACAAGCAAATCAAATCAAAATGGCATTGTGTTTTTCAGATTCAGCCCCAGAGATGTTACAGCCCTTCCTAAACAGGAAGCAGCCACTGAGCAGGAGGTCCCACAGCCACAAGAAACTACGAGTCACAATGACACCAAAGACTTTGAGAGGTTTGTACACAAGCCCTCAGAAATGCGTAGTCTGTGTCTTGGCCCTGCACAACTAGGTGGTCCATGCCCATCACTCTGCCTGCTATGCCACACTTTGAGAATGAGAGCAGACGACAGATTAGGGGGCTCTTGCTCTCTGCCATCCCAGGGATTTAGCTTGAGCAGTTAATTCCTTAATGTATTGGCTGCGTCTGTAAGTGAAATACAGCAAAGCTCCTCTTGCCACTCCACTCCAGAGTCATGCTCTGGTTTTTTCTGACCCAAGTGCAGCAGCTTCATCTGCAACCATACCTCTCTGCAGTGCAACTGTGGCTTCTTACACTGCTTACATACATTCAAAGTATTCTCCCCACAGAATCCTGGGAACAGAAGGTTACCTCTCACAGACCTACTATTCCCAGCACCCAGTACAAACTGCAGTTCCTGGGATTCTTGATTTGAATGTATGGTATGTGCACACAACCTTTGTGTTCAAGGCGAGGAAACAGAACATGCAGGAGCACACCCCTACCCCCCCCCCAGCATTGTTCCAAACAAATATTCAATAAGGGCCACAGAAGCAGCAATGAGCCTTTTCTTGTGGGGAGAGGGTGGGTGTGTTAAAAATCAACACAAAACCCCTCAGTCCACAAGACTTTAAAGGTAAGAATGTTCCCCACAATTATTCACATTTGCCTGCCCCCAAAGATTACCCTCTCACTCATATTTATACAAAACCACGTTTGTGTCCCTATTAATTTCCTGAGATTTCCTGAGAACCATTAAGTAAAATTTCTGTCCCGATATTATGACTCCAGAGAAGCAGCTACAGAAGAAAACATCAACTATGTCAATGGAGAAGAGACTGTCCCTAAGGAACTTCCAGACACTGCAGAAAGTAGCCCAGAAGCCAAGGCAGCCTCCAGGGTAATTGTTCGTCTCACCTTACCTTTGGCTTGGAGACATGGCTTGGTTAGGACACACGTAGCACCTGTGGGTGATTTTGCACAAGTACCACTGATATGAACGGGCTCAGTGGGTTGCTCTCTATGACTGTCTTGAGGCTGCTAGAGCAGCCAGTGAGCATCTGCAAAAAGTTTCATGTGGCAGGAGGACATGGGGCTGTTCTTACTAGGAGGAGAACATCTGGATGTTAGAAGGTTTTCCCTTAGTTTTATCCTTGACATTTTCTCCCAGCTGTGCAAAACATTCCAGTGCCTTGGCCTGACTGATATTTTTATTGACAAGGTCTGGGTTTCTATACTGAAAACCTTCAAGTCAACCTACCTCCACTGCCTCTTGCACCCATTCCCGATGCTTTTTTTTCTAGTCCCCATTGCCAGCTGCTGATCATGGGGAAGAGGAAATTCCTAAGAAGAGCGAGGTGGAGACCAAGGAAGTCCTGTGGTGTGCAGAAGCAGATGATCATCATCTGACAGGCGTGGAAGAAGTGAGCAGGAATTTGTTTTTATCATTATTATTATATTTATTCATGTAATATATGTGTATATCACTTACTCAGAAATAATTTTCTCTAAGCTGTGAAAATAAAATAATATAAGGCAATATGTTAAGAAACCACAACACTGAAAACAGTCCAGCGATCAATCTGATAAGCCAAAGGTGGTCACACTTCAGGGCAAACAAGAGCATTCAAGTGCCTGTAAAATAAAATAGCCACTTGCTTAATATACAAGGGGAGGGGATGCCATAGTATCATCATAACTAAATGCTCTACTCCTGCTGATGGTCCAGTTCTCCAAACCTTTACCCAGTCTCCATCTGCTGATCATTCAAGGCTGGGCCAAGACTAAAGAGCTGGAGCCGTGTGTGGCTATGCCACTTCATGCTGGCTGAAGCCCACCAAAGTCCCTCTCTCCAGTGTGTGCCTCGATGTTTGTGTTTGATGATGACCTCTGCTCCCAAAGAAGCTAGGTCTTCCTCCTAAGCCTAAGGCAGGAGACAAGCCTGGTCAGCAGCAGCAGCCAGACCCTTCCCATGCAGGGAGGCACAACAGTTTCAGACCTTGGTTATCACACTTGGATTGGCTAAGACACTGGGAAGAGGATCAAGACTGTAATCATCCTATGGAAATGTGCTGTACATGGGGTTTTGCACAGGAAGAGCCTGAGTAAAGGTCAGAATGTATGGAGATCCATCTTTTCGGTGCCAATTTTGCAGCCACCATGCTTTCCCCACAGCTGCATTGGCTGCCCTCATCCTGAACTGGATCTTGGCATTTGTTGGCATGCAGCCTCTGCCCCTCTCTCTTCCCGATCAGGTATTTGACATCATGCCGCTGTATGGGATGCTGGAGCCGAGTGAGATCCAGCGGATGACCTTCACATTCTATGGCCATGCTGACATTGTTGCTCGTGTCAAAGCCATCTGTGAGGTGGAAGGGGGGCCCACTTACGAGATCCTACTGAGGGGTGAGGCCTCCCTTGTGAGTTATGCATTTGACAGGAAGGAGATTGACTATGGACTCCAGGTAAGTGAAAGCTGCACACACTTGACTCTGCAGGCCTCCAGCAGGTCACTTCAGTTATTTTCCCAATAAACATGCCTTGCTGAAATCTCCCCCTGTGCTTTCCTCCAACCCACCATCCTATGATGAAAATGTTTTGCAGAAGTTTATGGTGGGTTGAGTCTTATGGGGACTTTTTCAAGCCTAAACTTATAGAATGGGTTTCCTAATTGCCTCTGAAGTATTTATTATATGCAAGAGAACACAAAAATGCTTCTGATCACAGTAGACCACTGGAAGCTTCCTCTTCCTCACCTCCCACCCATTTCTTGTTTACACCTAGTTCACACCCACTTCCCAAAAGGGAGCCCAACTTCTTTGCCTTTATATATGCTTCCCCTCCACATGACATCCCACCCCACAATACCCCTCAGATGGAAGAGTGTCTGTCAAGTCCACTGGATTTCTTATACCTCAGAAAATGGGCTCTCAGGCTCCAGGTGTTGCTTCTGCTTATACCCTTCAAACTTCCACTCTACATGCTTCTTTCTTGAATTGCACATTCTATGTAAGAACCATGCTGTCTGTCCCCCTCCCCACAAGGACCCTGCTGAAAAGGACAGTTTTCCCCTCTTCATTGGGCCCTATTGAAAGAGTTCAACAACACCTACTAAGCCTGCATTAACCTTGCCTAAAGTGATATTTATTCAGGGAGAGAATTTGGGTTCTCCTTGGCTCTCCACTTCCTCCTCCTCACCACAGCAAAACCTGCAGTGCACCTCCACTGCCTTTATACCCCTGAGAGGCTTGTTGAGCCCAAGAACTGGGGTGGCAGTAGGGAAGATTCTTTCCCTAGATATCTGCTCTCTGATTAACCAACCATTCTCAGGTGGCCTCTGTCAGGTCCTTATGCCTCTAATACATGCACCCCTCCAAGAAGAAGTCATCCCAGCAGCTGACCTTCTCTCAGGGTTGGGCAAAGCCAATTTTACAGCATGGTTTGATCCACAAGGCCACTCCCTCCACCTGCCCTACACCTTGTGCAGCTGACCCCTGCGGAAAGCAGGATTGAACTCTCCACACATCAGCTGATGTGCAGGGAGTTCAATCCTGCTCGGTCGTTATCCCTACCCCACAGCCAACTTTGGCAGGTGACTGAAACAACTCATCTGTTCATCACCTGGCATCAAATGACCGAGAGGCAGGTGATTCTTCTCCCCTGCCAAAGTTGGCCCCCATGGTAGGATTAAAAGATCTGGCTTGCCAGACCAAAAAGATTCCCCACCGGGTTAAGGTTAGGGTGTTAGGATTAGGGGGATGGGGGTTCAGGTTCAGGGATGCAAGGCGACATAGATAGTGCATTCACATGATCTGAGGATATACAGCGACGCTACCAAATCTTTCTTAAAATAAGATTTCTGGTGACTTAGGAGGGTCCTGCTCAAGTGAAACATCTGGAGATATTTTGTTGCTGACAAGATCATCAAAATACAGCAGACTAGTGCTGGTTGGACAACTTTACAAATGTGCAGAGCATCATGTATGATGTGGTGCTGGAAATATTACATGATCTCCTCCCAAACAGCTGGTTGGTGTTGAGTCAGAGGAGGGATGGAAAGAAGGACTCAGGGCAAGATGCTTTCAGCATTGCAGCAAAAGGTTTGCATGTTCATATTGGCATCACTCTCTTTTCTCTCCCTAAGCCTTTTGATCAGATATGTGTGACTGAGATTACGCTGAAAAATACAGGAAAAGTTGGATTTGAGTACTTTGTGACTAACACCATTGCAGCTTCAGCCAACAACCCTGCACCTGGTGTGCCACTGACTCTGCCTGTTTCTGTGAGTAAGAGCAGAAGCCGGATAGATGCTGTTGTGTTTAAGGGTCACTTCTTTATGCATTTTGACTTTTGAATTATTGTGCAGATTGTGCAAAGCAAGGCAGGCTCTTGTAAATGTGTCATTAGAATTCAGGTGGAATCTGCCTTCAAGCATGAACCCTTTTAAAGTTAAGGCTTCCTTCCTTCCTTCCTTCCTTCCTTCCTTCCTTCCTTCCTTCCTTCCTGGGCCTCTCTGTCTGTCTGTTCTCTGGAAAGAGCTTTCCTTTAAGATAACTCATTCATCTCACAAAGACTCAGGCTGAGCAGCACCCCCCCGCCCCTCTGTCCGAGGTGAAGTCCATCCTATAGATGTCAGAAGGGAGGTTTTTGGTGTGGAGAGCCTTCCTCTTTTGCTACTTGCTCTAGGTTCCTTTCTTGTAGGTGGGTCAGCATTGAGCCAGTTGCTCTTTCACAACAAGAGAGGGGAGCACTGACCATTTTCCTAACTGGAGGGAAATGCCCCTTAAGTGTTTAGTTATTTGGTGCCTCACCAAGAAAGCCTGTACTTTTCTTAGCGCAGGCCTGTGAGATGCCCACCAAATCCTGTCCCTGCTCATCTTGGGTGGGAAGAAGTAAAATTTCCAGCAACAATAAAATTCAAAAAGGTGGGGAGATGGCAACCCTGCCCCTAGACTAGAGACACTGGAGACACTGGCACAGTCCATCAATCTGGGACTGGGTCTGTGAAGATGCCATACTATCCATGCCATCATCTCTTTCCATTCCTTTAATGCTTACTTGGGAATTTCTTTGAAAGCTCAAATCCTTCTGTATATTTAAATGACAAAAGCAAATGTGCTTAATTTGCATGATGTCTCTGGTCACTAAACCTGGCTTTTATTTGGTGGGAAATCTAAATTTAAAAAACAATGCAAGAGTTTACACAACCATCTGTGTAACAGGCTAACGTAATGTTTCTCACTGATCCAGTCCGTGCCCAAGACAAAGAAGATGCCAGGCTGTCCACTTAAACCATTCTATGAAGGCAAGATTGCTCAGCCCTCTATTTGGCAAGGAGCAGTGTTACCTATTCAGGATTCTCCCACTTGTATCTCCTAGAGTTATATTGAATCCGGGAAGGAGCAGGTGTTGAAGGTATATTATTTGCCTGGCATTCCGGAGGTCTTCCAAAGAACCTTCCAGATCCAGGTGGCCCACATGGATCCAGAACTCATCACCCTGAAAGGAGAAGGAATCTTCCCCAGAATTTGCGTGGATCTACCCATAAATGTTAAAGGTAGGGGTTAGTATCCTAGAGCTTCCACCTTCCTTGGAAAGTGCAGCTCCATCCCTGGTCCAAACTCTCACCCCTTTGTGCTTGCTGTAGGAAATGACCGGTACAGCATCCTCCTAAGAGAAGTCAAGGAACGCATGGAGCAGGATTCACACAAAGATTCCATCAGTAACTCGGAGGCAGTGGGCACAGACCCAACCATGGAGGAATCCAACTCTGTAGTAAGATTAAAAGCTCCTTTGCTTGCTTGTGAGCTAGGCTGGGCTGGGCTGGGCTGTGTGAGGGCTGGAGTTGACGTGGGACACATTGGCAGGGGGAACTGGAATTATTATTATTATTATTATTATTATTATTATTATTATTATTATTATTATTATTTTATTTTATACCCTGCCCATCTGGCTGGGTTTCCCCAGCCACTCTGGGCAGCTTCCAATTGAATATTAAAATACAATAGTCTATTAAACATTAAAAGCTTCCCAAAACTGGAAGAGCCATGCAAGCCACACAGGTCTGACATGCAGAAGGAAGGGCTGAGCAGGAGCACAAAATGGCAGATGGCTTCTTCAGAAGGGCAAAAGTGGGCATTGGCAACCATGGAGGTGTAGGAGGCCAGTAGATCAAAAGCAACTGATAGAAAAGGGAGCTTTCTGGTGCTGATGCTGTAGGGGTAGCAGGAAGGACTGTGCAGGATTGGGGTCAGGTTGGCTGACTGTCTCCTTGGTCTTGATAGCTTGCCATGCAAGTGCAGTTGGAGGTGGAGAGGCTCCTTGTTCGAGAACATGCCTTGGAGCAGCAGATGCAGCTTTCTCGTGACCCAAAGGAGGACCCTGCCATCAGCCAGCGAATTCGCCGCAGATTTGTCAAGTGGGTGCAGATCTCCTCCCTATGGCCATTTCCCCAGACTGCAGGGTTATGAGGGGGACTCCCAGCACCTGAGTACTTGGAAATAAGTGGAGAATCTCAGGAAACTGCCTGGTCCTCCCAATCCACCCAGTTTCCTCTGCCTCTGGGAAGTGGGGAAGCTTTCACCATGTGAAGTTTCTTGGCTTCGCTGGCAATCTCTATTTGGGCAGTCTGCAATCTGTAGCAAGCCATCAGACTCTGTCAGAGATGCATGGGGAGTCAACCCATGGCTTGTCCAGGTATTCTTAGCTGAATGCTGTTTTGAATCTACCTACATTTGAACTATAATAATAATAATAATATAAGGGGAGCCTACTGGATCAGCCAACAGCCCATCTAGTCCATCATCCTATTTTCACAGCAGATGCCTGTGGGAAACCTTGAAGCAGAATCTGAGCACAAAATCACTCTCCCTTCCTGTGGTCTCTAGTAACTGGCATTCAGGAGTATTTCTGCTTCCAGCTGTGGAGGCAGAGCATAGCCTTCATGGTTAGTAGCAACTGATAACCTTTCTTCTTCATGAAGTTGTCCAGTCCTCTTTGAAAACCATCCAGGTTCATGTCCATCACTGTCTCCTATGGGAGCAAGTTCCATATTTTAATAGTGCTACATGAAGAAGCATTTTCTTTTACCTTTCCTGTATCTTCCAACATTCAACTTCATTGGATAATAAAAGTAATCCCCTCCCAAAGGGCTGCAGTGCCATTTCTGTGATTGGCACAATGTTACTTTCTGCTCTGCTTCCCTCTGCCATAAGTATGCTCTGGCACTTAAGTGAAATGCTTAAATCCTCAAAGTCCTGTTGAAAATGCAGCCCTTGCTATCCAGCTGAGCATCAAACATCTATTTACAACCAGCCGTTGCTACTTTTTCAGAGCACAACTCCCTGAGTACATCTTAGACTTTGGCTACATCATCCTGGGCACCGTCCGGACCCACATTATCAAAATCACCAACACTGGCCAGTTTCCTGTGTCCTTCTATGCAGATAGGCGGAACTTGCGGGACTCAGGTAATAAGAAGATCTGGTTCCTTTTCATTTCTAGCTCAGCCTATCCTGAAAACTTGATTGATCAGTAATTGAATGGGAAAAGCATATATAAATATATTAAAAACCCAATGAATTTGCCACCAGTACAAGCCCTTCCCCTCCCACCCCAATTGTTTTACTCTCAGACACTGAACACTTTTTTCCAAATAAGGTTTTCTTCCGCATCCAGTTGCCCACTATGGGCAGAGTATGGCTAAGCACAAAGACCAAAGAGAGAAGGAGATGTGTGTCATCTGCAGATTGATGGCCCTGTCAGGATTCACATCTGATCCTGCTCAGTTTGCCCTGTGCTGGGAAGATTATTATGGTTGGAATGGCTGCTCATCTGACTGCTGTGAAGATGGTCAGTGGTTCTCTCAGCCCCAAATTCTTGAAATAACACTACACAGAGCCCTCCCTACAATTGTATTTCTATGGTCTGAGATTTGCCTATCAGCAATACAGCTATGTGGACGTAGCCCCTTCTCATGCTAATTAGCAAGAATATGCATTTGTTAGGTTTGGCTGCTAATTTCCCACATTCAGTTTCTCTCAGAGGGAATTGTACCAAGCAGGCAAGCCTGACATGGCTGCGCTGCCTCCAGTTTTCCAACCCCAGGGGCTTCCTCAGCCTAACCTACTCCCTGGGTATGGGAGATAAAAAGGGTGGAGAGAGAACCTTGTGCAGCCATTCTAAGCTCCTTGTTGGAAGAGTGTCATGTCGGTGTAATTGAAAACAAACAAACCAATGGCTGATTCCTCCCTGCACACCTGAATTGGCAAGGAATGACATTGTTGCTCTTTTGAGCCAGGTTTCGACACAGAGCTGGACAGAGTGAAGAACCTGCCCTACTGCGAGACGGAGACATTTGGAGTACGATTTGATCCCCAGAGTGCCAACCAGCCCCTGGGAGAGGTGGAAGTGATCCTGCCAGTCAAGGTGCCTTTCATTTCGCAGCCCTCCATGCTGCACTGCCTTGGGGCCCTTGGCTGAGGCTGGGGATGGGGAAGGAATTTGGGAAATTGGAAAAATGGGACACTGCAAGGAACTGAAACTAGTGGGTTCAGCCCTCCTAATTGACATGTCCTACAAGGCAGGCAAAGTTTATGATGCATCACAGCTAGGATGTAACTTTCAGAAAGAAATGCAGTCATCAGCAGAGCCATGAACACCCACTTCATTTGTAGCTACAGCTGGCCTCCCATGATCCACTTTGAAGTCCTTGGAGTTAAGACAAAGCCTGCCATGAATTATGGAGCCACATGGGTGGGCAGGGGAGACCAGCAACTGGACAACTGCATGGGGATTTATGGAGGGCAGCTGTATAGGCCATAGTAAAGGGGAAGGGACATAGCTGTGTGGTAGAGCACTTGCCTGGCATGTAGACTGTCCCAAGCTCAATCTCTAGCAGCATCTCCACTTAGGGATGGGATAAGATTTCCTATCTGAAACCCTGGAGAGTCGATCCCTGTCAGTGTTGACTGTATTGGCCTATATGGACCCATAGTCTGACTCAGTATAAGGCAGCTTTCTGTGTTCCTAAGAACGGCTTAGGAAGGCCACATCTGACTCCAAGGCAGACATTGTGCTCCAAGAAGTGCCATAGGCAAACTGAGCCCTTATAACTAGAGCAATTCTTTCTGTCTGAACTGAGCCCAGCTCTCTTTGGTCAGACCAGGCTCCTTAAAAGTGCTCTGGCCTGGAGTATAACACTCCTTCGGGACACAACAATGCTGTAGAATGGAGTGTGAGAGGTGAGGCCATGCCAAATTTTAGCATTGCACAGGGCAGTGCTGAAATTTGAGAGCCCCATATCTGCCACTGTGGCTCTGCCCACTTGTCAAACCTGGCCTGTGAGTGGTGGGGGAGAGACCGATCCTGTAGCTCCAGGCTCAATCTGCAGCACATATATATGATTTCTCCACCATTTGATACCTGCATGGTGCCCCAAGTGCTATTAAGCGTACAGTGGTACCTTGGTTTACAAACTTAATCCATTCCAGAAGTCTATTCTTAAACCAAAACCGTTCTTAAACTGAGGTGTGCTTTCCCTAATGACGCCTCCTCACCGTTTGGATTCCGTTTTTAGACCGAGGTAAAGTTTGCAAACCGGGATACTACTTCTGGTTTTGCAGAGTTCGTAAACCAAATAGTTCGTAAACAGGACTGTTCTTAAACTGAGGTACCACTGTATGTGTGTTAGAGGTTCCCATTTCCTGCACATGGTGCTTAGGTCCTGTTTGTTGTTTTTCTCCAGGTCCTGACCGGACCCACATTCAACATCTCTCTACGTGCCATGGTGATTATGCCATCTCTCTGCATGTCCAATGACAATTTGGAGTTTGCTGCCACTCAGTGCGGCCAGTGCCAAGTCGAGACAATCCAACTTCACAACCAGCTCCAGGTCACCTGTGAGTGGTTTGCCACCAGCAGCGAGCAAATAAAAAAGGTAAAGTAGACCTGGCCACAGGCTTCTCTTTCCCCTTTTCTGACCATCAGGTTCCACCCTGCTCTTTCCACGAGGGTTGCCACCTCATCAGAAATGAGTCAGCCTCTCAGAAATGAGCAGCTCAATCTCCAGAAACTGACCAGTGAATCTTTGCACTGGATAGAGATTAAGTTGTACTTAAAGGTGTAGCTACAGATGATAGCTGAAAAGCTGACAGAATCTGCCCTCCTTTTTCTACTCTTGAGGCTGAGTCCTTTTGATCCATAAAGCACTGAGGCAAGGTCTCCAGAGGTTCAGAAAGGCAAGTACTCAGAGGCAGGCCCTGTAGCTGGTTAAGCCCACAACAGGCAATTCAGCTTCAGACTCACTTGAGCCACTGAAGAATGCAAAATAAAATAAAACAGTGAGGTAAAACACTCTCCTCAGAGAGCATTGCTGCTGCAATGAGGAAAGCATCTTTTCCCTTCCCCGTCACCCTAAACTGGGGAAACCTTTTATTCTTGTGCCTATGGATGGAGGGCACCACCACCCAGGGTGCACTGAATTGCCAAGAAACATTGGTCCATCTACCTGGCTAGCAGGTTGCTGCATGTAACAAGACAGCAGGCACCTGAATTTCAGATGCAGTTAGGGTGGGAACAGGTCTGTTCACAATAGCACAGAGATCCATTGCTCAGTGATGTCATTGTTTGTTGTATGTTTAGGTGGACAAGCACATGCCAATGGCCTTACGTCGGAAGATGCGCCGTGAGTTAAAACACAAGCCCAATGTCTTTGAGATGATCCCTCCCTATGGGATTCTGGCTCCGGGGGAGAGGCTCAATGTGCAAGTCAAGTTTGCACCCAGAGAAGAGGTAGGAGGTCAGGATGCTGTTCATGCTATTGAACAGTTGCAACTCTCGTTGCAAAGAGGGTTCAATGGTAGCACATGAGAGTCCTCTAGTCAGTATTTGGAGGGGGGAGTGATGATTTAAATGATTCATTTGGTGACAGTTAGTGTGAATTATTTTAGCTTTTTAAATGTTGGCAGACAGGTCAACAAGTCTCTTAGAGTTGAACCACAGCATTGATAGCCCTGTTATTGATAACATTGAAAGCGATGATGTTTTGGAATGGAAGGCTAGGTCAGCGGTGTGTTCACCCAGAGTCCTTAAGGATCAGAACATGGGAAGGAACTTGGCCTCATTGAACATAGAGCACATGAGGTTAATAAAAGCTGTTGAGAATAGGCTAGGGCCAGAACAAGTTGGGGAGAAAGTGACTATTCTGTTCCATTTGGAGTGCTTTAACTTGTTTTTATAATAGGAATGGTTTTATCTGTTTTTTAATAATGACATGTTGTATTGTTGTGAAAGATGGGTAAGAAATTTTACAAATGACAAATAACAAATAAATAAGGTATCAACAGCTTTAGCCTTGATAGCCAAGAGGGCTTTTCCAGTTTAGAGGGTTAAAGAAAAGTGCTGATGACAGGCCATGAGGGATGAGAGGAATCTTGGTCTGGCCCAGCAAAACAATCAAAAATCTTGTGGCACCTTCCAGGCTAATATATATTTCATGGCAGGAGGTTTCATGGGCTAGAGAGAGCCTGCGTTATCAAACATCAAGTGCTGCCTTCTGCTGGCAGGTGTATTTATATCAGCATGGGTGGTGGAAGAGAATGTTATAACAGAGTGAGGCCAGAACTCCCAGCATTATAATAGATGGGTAGTTGACATTACTATGCTGAGCACAAATGTAGAGCAAGACAATGCAACAAGTATGAATCCATGGGCATAGTTTTCTTACGACTGCTAGGCAAGAGCTAAACTTGGGCCTTTCTATATTCTTTCTTTCTTTCTTTCTTTCTTTCTTTCTTTCTTTCTTTCTTTCTTTCTTTCTTTCTTTCTTATATAAAAAGAGGTTGGATGGTCATCTGTCAGGGATTCTTTAGCTGTGAATCCTGCATTGCAGAGAGTTGGACAAGCAGGGGTCAGCAACCTTTTTCAGCCATGGGCTGGTCCACCGTCCCTCAGACCATGTGGTGGGCCAGACTATACTTTGAAGGAAAAAACTGAACGAATTCCTATGCCCCACAAATAACCCAGAGATGCATTTTAAATAAAAGGACACATTCTACTCATGTAAAAACACGCTGATTCCCGGACCATCGGTGGGCCGGATTGAGAAGGCGATTGGGCCGCATCCAGCCCACAGGCCTTAGGTTGCCTACCCCTGGACGAGATGAATCTTGGTGTCCCTTCCATCTCTACAGTTCTGTGAAATAATCTCTCCAACTTTGGTTATCTTAGAAATCCTACCGCCACTACCTGATTCTGAGCATTTCCCAGAGCACCCAGCAGCTGCAGCTGAATGTCTCTGGGCAAGGTCTGGAGCCGCGTCTAGAGTTCACTCCTTCCATTCTGGAACTTGGGCCCCTCTTGCCTTACGCCGTTGGGGATGAGGCTGAAGTGGTGGTGAAGAACCCTTGCAGCTTCCCCATTGAATTCTACTCCTTGGAATTTGACCAGCAGTATCTGTTGGAAGAGCGGGTAAGAACCAAGCACACTTCCTCCCATCTGAGGCTGCAAACTCTAGCTGTGCATACTCTGCTAATCACACTGTTCAAAGTGTGGTACAGTGTCAACAACAGATGGTGGGCTCAAGTCTAACAGGTTATGGGCAAACTGACTTCTACAAGTTGAACACTGCAGCAATTCAGGGTCATTCATACTGGCCTTAATGGAGCACTGGCCAGACTCCACATGAGACAGTTCTTTGTATCCTTATATATCTGCTTGGTTTTAGATTCTGCGGATGTTGAAGGGCTATGACACCCATAACATGCTTCTGTTGCCTCCTCGCATCCCTGGGGAGAAGCTGCCTTTTGAAGTCCTGGAATATTATGAGGAGCAGAAGAAGTTTCAAGGTGACCAGGAGACAGTTAATCAGGAAAATGGTGAGCTGAGGAGACTGGGCTTTTTGGAGAGTCCAGCTGCATGGGGTGGCTATTTTTGGACATCAGAGAGGGTGTAAGGGGACTGACTAATTCCAGCTACCTGCTGTGCTCATTTCTAGATTTTGCATCTACTCCTGGAATGAAAAGGTGGGATAATGCCTTGCTAGTCATTCTCACGGTAGACCCATTGAGGTTAATGGACATGACTAATTTAGGTTCATTAATTTCAGTGGGTGAAGAATCGTAGAGTTGGAAGGGACCATGAGAGTCACCTAGTGTAACCTCCTGCAACGCAGGAATCTTTTGGCCAATGTGTACTCTGAGTAGGAATTAGTTGGATACAACCATGTGCCTGCAACTTTCATTATTTAATGTGACAAAAGAGTTCTGCAAGTATTACTCAAACTATCCAGGAGCATTGCCTAAAGTGGGAACCCAAAGTGATGTCAGGTCTGACACACTGCTTCCATATCATCTGACTACACCTATTCCAGTATTAAAGGAGGCCCTACCTGATTCACAACTGCCTTCCCCCTGCAGCCCCAAAATTCTGGGGCTGCATACACACCATTCATTTAAAGCACATTTGAAACACATCGGTTCCCCAAAGAATCCTGGGAATAGTAGTTTACAAACTACAGTCCCCAGGATTATTGAATTGGGGGTGGGGCATGTTCCTTAAAGATTTGCAGCCCAAGGGTATGGTCTAAGTGCCAGGCCAGGGGAATCCCTTCTCCCACCTTGGCACATCTGCATGCTTCCCATTGACCGGACTTGTGACTTGCTTCCCCACACAGACTTGGCTGCTGTGATTGAATTCCCTCTCCTTTTACCAACACCCCCGCCCAGTGCTAATCCCTACATCACCACACCTTCACAGGATGGACTACATAGAGCATGAACTGGGTGGGTGGTATAAATCATTATCCCTTCATTCCAAAGCCATGGTGTCTTTCAAAAGCAGCCTCTGCCCATTTTATTTTACAATTGGTTAAGGTGAGCCATACATAAATGCAGTTATTTGTCCAGGCAACACAATCTGAAGGCTAGAAGATAGTCTTCTGTGTTTTTGAGCCTATTTCCAAGAGCTGATTGGTGCTAGTGGCAAAAACATCTGGAAGGTGCCAAGTTGGCAAAGGTTGGTCTATAGAGAATGGCGTGTCCTTCACTGGTTTGCTTTGGTTAAGACCAAGTTTGGGGAACTTCTGAAAGTGCCACCAGTACATTACTTGATGTCTCTTGTATGCACTGTGACATCTGCTCTCCTTTCCTCTTTAGTGGAAGATGAAGAAAATGCTTTACTTTCTGATCATGGGATGAAGCTCCTCCCTTCCAGTGCTGGGCAAACAACATCCACGGCGGCCTCTGCTCATCCTTCTCTTTCCCTTAATGAGGATACCAGAACTTTCAGGGTGGAATCGAAATTTGATCAGGAGGAAGAGGAGGAAGAGGAGGGGACAGACAGAGGACAAGGTGAGTGAGAGCTTCTGGTCTGCTGGGACAGTGAAAAGAGCATGTCATCATTACCACTGAAAAAAGAAAATGTATGTGATGTAATGGGGAAAGATTTAGACATCCACATAGTGACATTTTGCTGCCACCTCATGGTGAAAATCTATAAGGAACTAGATCAGGAGAAAGCTTATACCAAGAACAAACTTAGTTGGTCTCTAAGGTGCTACTGGACATTTAATTTTTTTTATATATATATTTCGACTGCGTCAGACCAACACGACTACCTACCTGAATCTAGATCAGGAGAGTTTAGGTTCCACATGTGTTGGAATTGTGGACCAGTGCATGTTTTCCAAATCTCGAAAATACCTGGCTTGACAAAATCCTTTTGACCCATAATTGTGTTGCATGCCATCTCCTGCAAACTTTGTTCTCCAGCATGAAGCAACTGCAGAAGTTGTAGTGGAAATACATTATCTTGACTTTTCCCATTGGACAAAGGCTTAAGCCCTGTCCACCCATTGCTTGTGCACAGGCCCTCACTATGTTGACAGAGGAATGAGGCTTCACTCTTGGCTTGTCTCCCCTGATATTGCTGATCTTTTTTGCATATTATGTTCAGGGGTCTGTGGTGAAATTCCAATGCACAGTGTTTGATCAATGCACATGACAGCATTGGTAAGAAGTCACATAAAGGGTGTTGAGGCTGGAGGGACAGAGCGAGCAATAGAAAGAAGAGAGCTACAAGTACATTAATAATGTGATAAATTAAAACAAAAACATTTCTTGCCCTGCCTGACAGGATCAGTATAAATTGTTCAAAATAAGCTCATTCAAACAGATTACGTACAGGTTCTGGAGTTAGATTTATTTATTTTTAATCCCAGAGCAAATGTATAGATATATACTGTCTGTTGCAGTAAAGGATTAAAAAAGCCACGGACACCCCTGCCATCTGCAGCAGCAAAGATGAGAGAGTGGCATTCCTTACTGGGCTTAAGGACTTCTCCCATTTGGCCAACCCTCTGTTCCTCCTTGAAAATAAAAGGGTCTGTGCAATTTCTGAAGATGTACTATTTGTACCTGACATCTTTCCTTTCTGAAGCCCTTTGAAGGATATGGCCTTTGAGCAAGCTGTCTATAGCCCTGATTCCTTTTCAGGAGGGAGTCAGCAAAGTGTGATCAAGAATAAGGAAGCTGTTGGAGAGCTAGACAACAACCCTGTCTCAAAAGCCATTGCGCGTCACCTTGGCATTGATATATCTCCAGAAGGACGGGCTGCCAGGAACCGCAGGGGCATTGCCATCATCATCCATGGTGCTCCCCTTACAGGTACAGAGACCACCTCGGAGAGCAGGGCTACATCTGTGGTGACTGTATACTCCCATATGGTATCTGAGTATCACCATGTGCTCTGAGATCTCACTGACATCCTCTGTTTTTTTGCAGCTCTCTTCTGAATATTTTTTAGTTTGTGAACAACTTTTGGGGGGGCTGAAAGACTCGAGGTATTTTCTTACCAAGGCTGATTCTAACTGTGGGCTAAGCTAGAGGTGTGCTTAATGCAGAGCAGGCAGAGTGACCTGCCTTGTTCTTCCTTGATGAATGGCGGGTGCTAGGGAGAGGGAATTTGCCCTGGGAAGGCAGCCATGTTCCTGTTTTATGAGAGTCTGTTGAGAACTCCCATTAGAACTCTCCCCAGACCCCACCCATCCATCACTACTGGCCCTTCTGATTCACTCCCCCCCCCCATGTTTTTGTCTTACTGGACTATGTCCTTGAATTATTGCTTATCTGGAAGAGAGGGGTAAGTGAGAGAGTATGTAGAAACTGGCTTACTGTTCACATTATTGTTCCACCCACTTTTGCTTCTGGCCCCACCCCCCACTGCCATGTGGCCCTCAGAAAGTTGTCCAGAAGAGAATGTGGCCCTTAGACTGAAAAAGCCCCTCCATCCCAGATATAAAGGGATGTCAATAAATGATGGGTGGTGAAAGTGTGTGTGTGTTTAGCAATACCTTTGTCTCTGATTCCTCTAGGAAAGTCCAGTGCGGCCATCACCCTTGCCAAACACTACAGTGCTGCTTGCTTATCCATTGATTCTGTGGTCTTGGAAGCCATCTCTGATGGGAACACTTCAGCAGGGCTTCGTGCTCGTGAACTCTGCATCCGAGCCGCCATTGAACTGGCACAACGGGAAAATGAAGAGGGGGGTAAGTGGGGATTGGGGGGGTTGTGGGGGTCTTCAACATCATGGCAAGTACACATCTGGCCTTTGCCTGTCCTCCCTATAGCCCATCCTCAGTGAACATTTACTCTCTTCTCAGGACCAGCTTGACTCTCACTCCAGTAGGGTATATCCAGTGGTGGGGTAGTAGTTAGAGCATTGGAATAGGACTTGGGAAACAAGGGATCAAAATCCATACTCGGCCACTTAAATCCCCACTCAGCCTCAGCTCACTGAGTGATAACCTTGGGCCAGTCATGGTCTCTGAGCCTAACCTACCTCGCAGGGTTGTTATGGTAATTAAATGAGATGGGGAAGAACCACGTATGCCATCTTGAGTTCTTTGGAGGAAAAGATGGCATAGAAATGTAACAATTAAATAGCAAATACTCTCCCATGGGACGCGGGTGGCACTGTGGGTAAAACCTCAGTGCCTAGGGCTTGCCGACCGCATGGTCGGCGGTTCGAATCCCCGCGGCGGGGTGAGCTCCCGTCTTTCGGTCCCAGCTCCTGCCCACCTAGCAGTTCGAAAGCACCCCTAAGTGCAAGTAGATAAATAGGGACTGCTTTATAGCGGGAAGGTAAACGGCGTTTCCGTGTGCTGCGCTGGTGCTGGCTCGCCAGAGCAGCTTCGTCACGCTGGCCACGTTACCCGGAAGTGTCTGCGGACAGCGCTGGCCCCCGGCCTCTTAAGTGAGATGGGCGCACAACCCTAGAGTCAGAAACTACTGGCCCGTATGGGCAGGGGTACCTTTACCTTTACCTTTACTCTCCCATAGGGAAACTACTTGAAGGTATGTCTTGCCTAGCGACAAATTAGGAAAACCTTAATGTTATCATGAAGGCTGTGGAGGCCTGAGCTGACCCAATAGTGACCTCAGTATGAATGTTCTGCAACCCTACATCTGAGAGGGCCTCTAGCAGCTCAGTCAGGGAGGCTACATGCCCAGTCTGACCTTTTGGCCCCAAACTAGATACAGGCCCTCAAAACCTGGCCCTGGGTAAAGAGGCCTAGTGGAAGAGAGCACAGCACTCCCTCCCCTTGCTTATGCTGACACTGCAATGGGTAGCCAGGCAGACATAGTTGGCTGAGGCCAACCTTTCCCAATTCACCCACTGAGATCACATCACTATGCCTTGCCAAGTTTGGATGATGAAGTAGTGTTCACTTCTCTGACTTGTAAAACATCAAGGATCTATTTCTGTCTGTCTGTCTTTCTCATCAAGGAACTGAAGGGCAGCTTACCCTGCCTCTGAATAACAGGCTCAGTACAGAGGCTTTGGGTAAGCACACCTCAGAAGGCAGCCATAGTTCAGAGTCCAAAACAGGACCCCTCTCAGCCATCTCTAGAGGCTATAGGGGAAGCACGGCGACGGCAAAGGGCAAGTCTGAAGGTCACACATCACAAAAGCAGCAGCAGCACCAACAATCTGATCAACCTGGATCCCAGGTGAGAGAACTGAGGAAGAGCAATGACTCAGTGGTAGAGCATATGCTTGGCATGCAGAAGGTCAAAGGTTCAATCCTTGACATTCCTAGGATGGAATGGGAAACTTTGTTTAAAACCCTGGAGAGCCTCTGCCAGTCAGTGTAGACAGGCCTCCACCAACCTGTTGCCCTTCAGGTGTTGGACTACAACTCCCATCAACCCACCAGGTTGGTGTAAACCATACTGAGCAAGATAGACCAATGGTCCAACTCACTGTAAGGCAGCTTCTTAAGATTTGCCAAAAATTCCTGCCACCCTCTTGCCCCTTCCGGAGGGAAATAGTATGGTGTCCCAATGCTGAGGCCTAGTTCCCCTTGTAATGCCATTCTGTAAATACTTCTGATAAACCCACCTTTCTCTCATGTGGGTCTCCCAATGGTCACCCATCCAGGAATTGGTTAGTTTGTATTTGCTTTGCTTCAAGAATGCTTCAGCAACATCAGGTCTTCTCAAACCATTCCGTGGATTCCTTTTCTTATACTGTTGAGGTGCTTGGGCCCCTGCAGACATACTTTTTAGTGCAGATTCACAATGATTTGTGCTCATGATGCTGTCGAGTTGGTCACACATGATCCCACTTGCAATACTGCTTGTGCCTTCAAAAGTTCTGGGGCAGTTACACTGCTTCATTTCCAGTCAGTGCACATCCCGTACCTTCCTGCTGAAATTCCCCCCAAAATTCTAGCACTAATGTTCTGGCTTATATTTGTCCTGGTTTTATTGCACTGCAACTCCTCCAGCCAGCAATTACTGTACATGGTAGCATTGTAGAACAACTAATAAAGCAGAATAAACCCACTGCTGATACACTATTACTGTGTCAGGAATGTCTTGCAGAATACACCCAAAGCAATACACTACCTGTCTAGAGTGGCCTTTGGTTAAACATTCCTGTTTTCATGCCTTGAGGGCAGTTCTTGCTGGCAGGCTCTCTTGCTGACCTTGCCATGGAGCCACTGGAAAAAAATGGGTGCTGATGCAGCTGCCCTTGGGAAGAGGAGCCACTTGTGGCTGGTCCACTTGTCTTGACACTTGATTGGAGCTGCCCCGCTGCCCTTTGATAACCAGGTGCTGAAGCTTGGAGAGAACAATGCACACATCAGACCTCTGAAGCACTTTCCTTGGAAAGACATCCTGCTGGTTTTAAAGTTAAACGGTGCCATTTGCATTTAAAGCTTCCCTTAGTCAGAATTTGGCATCTGACCCCACTCTGTTCCTGCTCTCACAGAGGGCAGCCCAGATGGCCAAGGGCAAGAGACACATCTTAATGGGAGGCACAAAAAGACCTCAGCTTTGAGAGACTGGCCCAGAGAGCCATATTTTGTGGAGAGGTCAATTTTCAAAGTGTTGTGTATTTATTAGTTTGCATGTGTGTTTCTCTTTCTGCCTCTCCCCAGCCTCAGGCTCCCCTCCCTTGTCTTCTTGGCGATTGACCATGCTTTATTCCATCTCCCTAAGCTGGGAAGGAAAGTGGTGACCCAGGGGTGGCTGTGTTGAAGGGAGAAGCAGGTGCCTTCTAGCTCAACAGGTTTATTGTAGGAACTTTCTGCCTTATCCCCAATTTACAGATTCCGTCCAGCCCTATTCCCAGCGCTCCGATCCAGCGGCGCCTTAGCCTCTGTGGCAGTGTGGCAGGAGATTATGGCCTGTTGAGCTGTGTGCTTCCAGAGGAGCTATTGGTGGAGATTCTTTCAGAGAGGATGCAGGTAACAGCAGCAAAGGGAGACACTAGCCATGCAGCCTGGGGGTCTCACAATGGTTACATCTGGAATCCTGGGCCTGGGTCTGCACAATGTCTGCCTGCCAGGTCAGGAGTATCCTGTCCCTTCCTGCATAAAGGACCATGGGAGAGTTGCAGATGGCTTTCTAGGGTCCCTTTTTCTGGTGTGATTCCAGTGGAGAGCTAGTGTGGCCCAGAGTCCTGTGCACTTGGCTATCAAATACCCCATTGCCAAATCTCAATTCCTGGCCAATCACAATAAAGAAACGGAGGGACCATGAGCACCTGTCAACCTCAGTTTTCCAGTCTCTAAAATGAGAGTACCAATGACACATTTATTGCAGACAATTTTATCACTACTATCAATTCTTGTTCCATATTGTAAACTAAAAAAGTCAGGTTTTTGTCACAAGGAGTTTATAGATCAAATGTTGGCAGTTGTGAAGATTGCCAAGGGAATGGGGAGAGCAAAGAATTGAAGAGATGGGTGTGAGCAGGTAAAGTTACATGCACTTAGGCTCTCTTGTAGCTGGCAAACAAGAATTAGGGTTTCCTACAGTGCTAAGGACTATGGATCACTTCTACTTCGAATGAGCTCCAAAAATGTGGAGCAATAGCTATAATCTAGATCCAGTTGACTAGCAGGATTCCCATTAAAATTTCTTTTGCAAAGATGGTTGTGAAACAGTCCCTGCCCACACAGGCTTACAATCTAAGAAATACAACACACAAGGAAAAATGGATGGGGTGAGAAGAGAGGAAAAGCAAACTCAGGCACCACTTCCTAAATATTAGTTCTCAGCATGACCAGCTGTCATATGAACAGTTCAGGGGCCGGAGGTGCCGTATGGAGCTGGGTTTTTTTTGGCAAAGCTGATGGGATGAGCCTCCTGCTTCCCATCTCTCTCATGCAGGCAGCCTATCAGCAGAGTGACTTCTGCCAGGTGACTCCTGCTGCCTGGCAGGAGCTATGCCTGGTAGTGGCCAAAGCCTTGCCTGAGCCTAACGGGAATGTGCTTTCATTTTCCAACAGCTGAGCGACTGCTATCGTGGCATGGTGTTTGATGGGCTGGATACCTTGTTTGCCCGCAGCATGGCATCGGCGCTTACCTGTCTACTCAAAGCTATCAACAACAGGCGCCACATCTATTTTGTGAACCTGTTCCAGGACTTTGTTGCTATGAAAGCCAGAGAGAAGGCCAAGCAAGAGCAGGAAGGTAAGGAGGAGGAGGAGTTGGGAAGGTGGTGGCCCCTTGCTTAGCCCAGCTGTTCCTCTTTGCTTTGCTTCCAGTTGCTGAGAATCAGGGATGGGGGAGAAATTCAATTTTGTATATTTGATTTACAGGCTTTCCATACATTAGGGAAAATCTTCACTTGCCCCAGTTTTCAACAATTTGGGTTTGTTCCCACAAAAAGGTGGTTTCCTTTAAAAACTCAAAAATCTTGTGGTCTTGCTCAACAACTATGTGGGTGCTAGGAAATTAATTTTGTGAAATATGGCAACCCCGAGTGTGCATAAAAATGCAAATATAAGGGAACGTTGCTTTGCAGAAATGTGTTTTAGGCAAAACTGCATACAAACTTACGTATATTAGGGAATATTAGCAGTCAAATGTTGATGAATTTTCATGAGGATTTGTTTCTTATTTTTATTTTTTAAAAATGCAAACTCATTTGGAAATGTGGAAAACAAACTGAAGAGTGGAAAGATGAGAAATGGAAATGGAGAGATTCACCCCTCCCTACTGTATATAGAACCCAATCATTCTCTCCTAGGATTTTAGCTTAATGCTACTACTCAGTTTGATTTGCAACTCCCCTGTTTTGCTGTCCCCACCCCCTGATATTTGCTCTGCAATAAATTTAATGGCTTGGGGGCATGGGTGGCATGAGGTATTGCCACTTGCCTTGGATGTGGCTCTCCTGGTAAGTTTCTGGTGTCTTTCTTTCTCCTTTGTCTGCTTGGAAGAACGGGAGCAGCAGGAGGCCATTGCAAGAGAGAAGGTTCGTCTTCAGGAGATGGATGAAGAGGAGTATGATGCCCTCACCGAAGAACAAAAAGTCCAGTTTGATCATGAACTGTTGCTGGCCCTGCGTGAGAGAAAAAAGAGGTCAGAGCAGGCCTGGGGATATACTCTGTCCCTCAAAGAGCGGGGAGGACATTGTCACTGTGGGCAGTGATTGTAGAGATATCCTTAGGAATGGATGTAGTTCGCTGGTCATTTCCATTATAATATTTGCTGCTCTTCATCCTCTCATTCTTTCCTCAGGCTTGATCCCAGAACTGTGAGAAGCACATGTCCCCGAGGGTGTTTAAGCATGTAAACTGGGGGAGATAAGGGCAAATAAGCATACTTTGAAAGGTTCAAGAAGGAGACCCTAAATGCTGAGCCAACGTTCAGACAGCCCAACACACTGCAACCAGAATGTGGTGATGGCACCAAATCCCTGTAATTCCAGTTTCTGGAACTAAGAGTTAAGATTCCACCTCATCCTCCATATCAGAGCCCTGTTGACTCCAGGATCCAAAATAGACTTCAAAGGGCCAAAATGACTCTGACCTGCCAAAGGTTGGCTGGCCCATGGTGCACCTGATGACATAATGAACTGCTCAAACAGCCTCCCTATATAGTCTTCCTAGCTGAAGAAGGACCTCTCTCTCCCTCTCTCTCTCTCTCTCTCTCTCTCAGACACACACACACACTTTGTACTTCTTACTGATAGCTGAGGAGGGAGTGGGAGAAGAGGGCAAGAGGTTTCACAAGGACATTCTTGCTCGTGGTTGGGGCATCCTAAATTGCTGGTCATCCTGGAAGCCATACTTCTCCCCATGCCTAGTTACCTGGGTTGCATTTGCCCAGCATCGGAGCCTCCCAACTGCAGCCACCTGCTGCCTTTTTAGCCAGAAGCAGGGGTGGGAAAGCCTCTGGGCCCTTTTGAGTACTCTGAGATGGGGTTCGGTGGCTGAAAAGGCTGAGCTGATTCATACTTGATCGGGGGGGGGGGAAGAAAAGCTTGATTTGGGGAAGTTTTTCAGGCACCTGGGAAATGAATGAAGTTCCTGATTTTCCTGTGTGCCATGCATTGAAGGGAGCAGGAGAAGCTGGCTCGGGAGCTGGAGGAGAAGAAGCACCAGCAGGAACTGGAGCGCCTGCGGGAGGAGGAGGAGATGAAGAGGAAGAGCAAGCGCTACAAGAGGGAGGCAGCAGTGGCCAAGGAGAAAGAGGAGGCTGCAGCAAAGAAGGCCCAGCAAGGAGGCAAGCAAGTAAGTCCCAAGCAGCCCTTGAACCCAGTGGTTCCCCCAATGCGTGGTACTTGCCCCTCCCCGCAGGGGGCAGTGGGATTACCTAGAGGCAAGGGGGTGGCAGGGCAGTACTGGAGGTATAAACGACTATCAGATTTTGAAAACCTGGTCTCACTGGACCAAGTTAATCAGTTTTGTTGAAGTAGTTAAACCAAATTTCATTTAATTTTGAAAAAATGTGCAGTATATTGTTACTATTCTGAATTGTATTGTGTTTTTTCGTTCCTTAGTGTGTCATGCAAACTGCTATTCTGAATAATGTTTTTTATAGGGTAGGGGGCACTGGGAATGAGTTTACGGAACCAAGGAGGTAGGAGCCCCAAAAAGTTTGGGAAGCGCTAATCTAGGGGCATGTGGCTGATGGAGAAAAGAGATAAGATTCCTATGGCTAAGTGATGCATCAGCTCATGCCAGGGCACTTATCTCCACTTGGCAGCATTGGGCAGTTTGAGTGGCTTTGTTTCCTGAAGCTTTTGTACTAGTGACCAGGTTGTGGGGAAGTGGCCTGCATTTTTTAGGAATAAGCCAAGTCCCAGGTGGCTCTCAACATCATCATCATCGTGCTGTTGGGACACTTGGATCCTTTAGAATGCTTGAAAGGGTGGCTATCTGGGCTCCTTGCTGCAAGGCTGAAGCTACGTACTTGACAGGCTCTCCTTTTTTCCTTGGTTCTGCTCTTCCAGAACGCCCCAGTGCCTGCTTTGAAATCTGACGGGAGGCTGAATGAAGGGATCGAGCGGAAAGCATCCGCCAAGGAGCGCCCAGAGTTTAATGTCAATGACAAAGATGAGAAGAAGAGGAAAAGTAAGGCGGGCCCACAGAATGGTCAGCCAGGAGCTGCCCCACCCGTAGCCCAGGAAGATGAGGAAGCCGAGAAGGAAATGATGAGCGAGAGTGAGAAGAACTTGGCTCTGAGGTTCAAGCTCTATGATGCCAACCAGAAAGACATAGTCCAGATCCTGACCTTCTGGGACAGAGTTCAGTTGGTGCAGCTGCTGCCACCAGGCTCTGAAGAGAAGCAGGAGGAAGCAGAAGACCAGCGGCAAGCACCCTCGGGCCGCAAGGGCAGGAAGGACAGGGAGAGAGAGCGCCAGGAGAGACTGGAGAAGGAGAGAGCAGAGAAGGAGCGCCTGGAGAAAGAGAGAGTGGAGAGAGAGCGCCTAGAGAGGCTCAAAGCGATGGAGGACAACAGGGCTGGAGGGCAGGAGGGAGAAGGGGGAGAACCAGATGTGGGGATCCCATGCTTGGAGTTCCAGGTGCTCAGTTCTGAGGACTCCAGTGGCAAGAGGATCCTGGAGAGTGGCAAGCTGCCAGATATTGTCCAGGTGGGGACCCTCAGTGATTTTCACAGAATGTGGGCTAGCCTCCACACACCAGAGAAATGGGGATTATTCTAGTGGAAAGGAACCTCTCCAATATTAGCAAGAATGTAGAAATTTAGCTTGAGGGAGCCTTACAGATGTGATGGAATCCTGAAGACATCAGTTTTCATTTAGAGAATAAGCATGATTCTAGCTCTCACAGAATATTGGTTTAATTGTTTATGCACAGCACAGGCAGGTCTTCAGGCAGGCAATGGCAGTTTGAGACAGGCAAATGGCTCATAGTCTCGAGAAATGAATGGCCAACAGATCCAGACATCCTCTCATGCCATCCTTCAACAGCTATGGTGCTGTGGGCAGCTGGTCTTTTAAATCCCCATTCTATGTGTGGGAAGGATGCAGTTCCACCTAGATGCCTCTAGTCCCCCGTGGCCACTACTAGGAAGAACAATATGCCCACTGGTATAAAGAAAGAGGCAGGTCATTTCATTTGCATTTTACAATGGCACCATTGCAATGTGGCCTTAATATAGCCTTCTCTCTTGCTGTAGATCTTGAATGGCTTGGGACTGGGTCCTTCTGGGCCACCCATTCCTCCCACTGCCTGTTTCTCTGTGATCCCATATCCGGAGAAGCGGGCAGCACCAGTTCCTGGAGAAGCTCTCAAGCATTTCACCTTCCTCTCACCTGAAGATCCGAGTCTGGAGGAGGACAAGAAGGAGACTGAGAATAACTTGGAGACTCCAGTGAATCTTCCTACAGTAAAGGTAGAGGGCCTCTTTGCTCCTTCATGGGAAAAACAGAACCTGAGAAGGGGAAAGTTTGCCAATAAAGTTGCACAATAAGGAGGATTGACAAACGCCATCGTGATCAGGGAAGCTGGGTTTGTTGCCTGGGAGGCAAAATTTAAAAAATGAACTCCTTCTCTATCCAGTCAGGTCTTTGGGTTCCTCTATACGTATGCTTGTTTTCTGCTTGACCCATGCTTTCTAGCCTTTACCCCACCGCTTTTCCCCAGAAAACCTGCTCTTCAGTGCTGAATCAGAGCAAATGTCAATCCACGGAAAACCTGATTGCTGTTTGTTCCAACTGAGCACTAAATCATGGGGCAAACAGAAGTATGTGTGAGCCCTCTGTTACATACACTGACCAGGTCAGCATGCTGACTAAATCAGAGGTAAGGCTGCCTTAATTGCCAGGCGTGTGAAACACATCACATTGAATGGAAAGGAGCACCCCCAACTGTCGTTGACCAAGGGAGAGATGCCAGCATTTGGGGAAGACAAAGATTATTTTGATCCGGAATGAGACTTAAGAAAGCGAAAATCTTTTCACTCATAAAAAATACTAAGATTTTAAACTAGACAACAGTTCTAACTACAGTGGTGCCTCGCAAGACGAAATTAATCCGTTCCGTGAGGCTCTTCGTATAGCGGTTTTTTCGTCTTGCGAAGCAAGCCCATTGACAGCTTAGCGGATTAGCGCTATTAGCGGTTTAGCGGCTTTTAGCGATCAGCTGTTAAGCGGCTTATCAGCGGATCGGCTTAGGAAAAGGGGGAAAAAAGGGGGGAAACCCGCAGGAACTCGCAAGACATTTTCGTCTTGCGAAGCAAGCCCATAGGGAAATTCGTTTTGCGAAGCGCCTCCAAAACGGAAAACCCTTTCGTCTAGCGGGTTTTCCGTCTTGCGAGGCGTTCGTCTTGCGGGGCACCACTGTACTAGACTTAAGTTGCAATCGCATACACGCTTACCTGAAAGTAAATAATACGGAACTCAGTGGGCTTACTTCAGAGTAGATATATTCAGGATTGTACTGTAAATAGTGTAGTGGGAACTGAATCTCTGCAGACTAAACAATATTTTTAACTGGTAAAAATGTAGCAGTTGGTTTATGTAATAGGTTTTGTGGTCTAATAATTACTGATCTTTTATGATCCATGATCAATAATTGTTAAGATTGAGTAACCTAATGTTAAATAAGGTTCTACTAAATTTCTTTCTTTCCTTCTTTCTTTCTTTCTTTCTTTCTTTCTTTCTTTCTTTCTTTCTTTTTGATAATGGAGTAGCCATTTTTGTTAAAGTTGCTTGGGATGTTTAACTTATAAATAAAATAAATATCATGCAATGATCTGGATTGACTCCCTTTCAGAAAAAAATATTTGCTTGTGAAGAATACTAGGCAGGGATGCCCCTTTGTCACCATTTGTTACCTTTTTCTATGGCTCCAGAACCATCCGCAAGATCCATAAGGGGAAATGGAACTCCTGGAGGAAGCACACATATAGATTAGATATGTAAAATAGGTATTTATGTCCATGGTGTTAGAAAGCCTAAAGATTTCTAGTAGTAATAGTAAATCTGGATTAAATGGGTGGGAAGGAGAAATGGGGTGGGAAGGAGAAATGGGGGGACAGCATTTTGATGAGGACAACTGTGTGTGTGTGTGCCATGAAAACCTGCAAGAAGCAGCAGCAGTATATCTACAATAAGCTGCCTGCTCCTCTCTTTCCTCCTGTGTTTCTTCTGGGTCTTAGGAGGAACAGACAACCCCAACCCGAGGCAAGGGCAAGAAGGAGAAAACCGACATAACCCGTGATTCTTCAAAGGATAAGAAAGGCAGCTCTCGTGGCAGGAAGGGTATTCATCCTACCCCTGGTGCAGTAACAACTCTGTCAGAGCTAGATCAGGGTGGCCTCACAGGGGAACCATCTACTGAGAAGCTCAGCCGGTAAGGGAGCAAGAAATAGGGCCTGGGGCATGTCTCACAGCAGACAGAAAGCAGTTGTGTGCCTCTGACTAGCCAGGGCTGGGGTGCTCCTTGAAACATTGGCTGAGCAGAAGCAGAAAGTGAGCCTTGCATGCTGATCTGGTGGGGGTGAGGGTGGGCAGAACTCTGCTCCTATGATCCTTGCATACCCATATACCCCACCCCAGTTGTTTGAGGTAGACTCTTTGTGCTTTGTATTCCACAGGTTGACCTGCTTTCGTTGGACGGTCCCTGCTAATGGAGAGGTTACAATGCGCCTCCATTTCTCTTCCACCACGACAGGGTACTTTGATCAGGTCCTAAACTTTGAGATCCTGGGGACCCAGCGACAGTATCAAGTTTTCTGCAGGGGTGTCTGCATATATCCATCCATTTGCCAAGACCCTACGTAAGTGCTAGGGAAAGGGCACTGCCTAGTTATATAAGCCTTCTGGGCTAGGATCCAGAGCTGGCCTGAGAGATGTGTACCTTCACCTCCTTAAAATAAAGCTGCATCTAGTACCCAGCAGAAAGGTATTCTGCAAATATGAGGTCCTAGCACAACACAGAAGAGAGAGGATGCTCCAAGCAGATAACATGTCTCCTGCTGATGTGGTTGCAGACACTGGCTGAGGGCTGTGCCCTTGACTGCCCCGTGAATCTATGGATCTCTTGCTTCCCTTTGTGGTGAATTCTGTTTTCTTTCTGAAGACAGTAAGGAAAAATGCTGCCAAAGGCTGATATGGAAATCAGACATCTGTATAAAGCAGTTATAATGAGAGTGAGAGTGAACCTCATTCCTTGCCCCTCTTGTATGATACCTGCCAAGACACTGTGCAGTCAGATTATTTGCTGAAGCACCTCTACATCCAGGCAAATAATGAGATGTGGATGCTTGTCCTGAGCAGGTGAATTTTCCAACTAAAAGATACATAGAGATTACACTACCATGGGGGTAAAGATTATGCCTATTTTCCTCTTAGTCAAAGAAATTTAGAATTGGATTTCTCTTGAATATCATTGACATTAGTTGACAGTGTAAGATCTGTCTCATCTTGGCACTGAGGCCAAGGGAAATGACTCAGTAGTTCACAGGCTATTTATTTGAGGGGCATGTTTGTATTCCCCCCCCCCCATGGATGCTATGCCATCACATGGGTTGATGTTGCCACCTGGTGTCCAAGGCAGGAAATGTTCAAACTTGAGACTATTACTACTTCCTGTCCTCCTCACCCAATCCATTTCTTGCTTTCGTCCAAGGTGGACAAACCTCCAGTATGGCCATAGTATGGATCTCCTTCCAAAAGGGATATTCATCCCTTCCCCAAGGGACCACCTGAAGTTCCACTGTTGCAGTCTTGTTGATCTTTCCGCCATTGCACACCTCCTGATGCATTTCTGCTTCTTTCCTCCAGGATTGTCTTCCCGCACCGTGTAAAGAGCGTCAAAGCCGATGACATAATATCCAAAAAGTACATCATGAATTTGGGGGTCTTTCACTTTGGCCCCTTGCTGTGTGGGAAGTCAAGGGAGAAGTAAGTGCCAGTTGTGTTCAGCATAAAAGGACAAGCAGTTAGCCCAGAACTTCAGTGGTATTGAACTCACTGGTTGACAATATACCAGAATTGTTGAAGTGCCCCCACATGAGCTAGAAACCTGAATGCTGGGTCCAAGCCCCATGATCAGTGGAGGACATTTTCAGTGCAAAAACAAGCTTTCCGGGGTCATGAAATGATTCTTCAAATTCTGCCAAACAATCCTCCACTTTTGTGTTCTTTATCCTGGCTGTAAAAGAAGGCGTGATTCCATGATGCAGGTCTCCCTTGAGTGCAAATTGCTCAGTCCGCACAGGATGTTGCCTGCTCCAGGCAAACATATCTGAGCCAGGGAACATGGGAAGTGCTTCAGTGTTAGGCAGTGCCTTGTCATGAGAGGCAAGTGTAGCCCTGCTCTCTCCTGCAACTCCCAATGTAAGCTATTATTGCCTACAGGTACAAGGCCCTGCGATACCCCAATCATTATGAAAAGCTCACCATCCTCAACGTATCTCCTTTGGATGCGGAAGTTCATTTCTTCTTCCAGTTTGACTCCAAGGCAGTCACATACCTCTTTGACCCCCCTACCATGACACTCAAGCCCAATGAGAAGCAGGTAATGACATGAGGCGACCATTGTCTGTAGTGTGCATTTCACGCAAGTCAAGGCTTTCCAGCTGAATGTGTGTCATTCTGACTCCCCAGGAGCTGACAATTTGGGCTTATCCAACAGCCAGTGGTATATTTGAGGACAACATTGTCTGTTGCATTAAAGAGAATCCAGAGCCTGTAATCTTCCGGGTCAGCTGCCAAGGAGTTCGCCCAGAGCTGGAGTTAGATCGCCGGCTGGTACATTTTGAAAAGCTCCTATTGCACAGGTAGATCCCGCTGCTTTGACCAATCTCCAGTTGCTTCCTCTGCTTTAAGTTCCTTGAACGTTTTTGGGTGCTTTGGATGCAGCAGGAGTTTGAGACATGAACTTTCACCATTGACCTCTGAGCTTTCCAGGGTAGCATACAGTGTATTTCTCTGCATTGAGTGAGGTTTGAAGGGCATGTAAACTGTGAGCATGTAAAACTGAAGTTGCTGGCCTTGTTTATTCAGTTGAGGCTGTGTGCAAATGAATCCTCTGCTCAGCCATTATGCAAGCTACAGCATGGAACTCAACTGGGTGTCGTTCTCCAAGAGATGTTCCCTTCCTTTTGCCATATGAGTCATGGCCACTTTCCCAGTTGGGTGAACATGATCTCACCTGCCCAGCATAAAGAGGCACAGCAAAACTCTTGTAGCCCCCAGAAAACGATGCTCCTTTGGCTTCTCTTGTTTCTGCAGAAAGGAGACAAAGCCTCTCTACCTCAAGAACTTCACTCCTCTGCCTGTTGCATGGAGGGTCAGCGGCATGGAGAACATTGGTGATGATTTCTCTCTTGCCGTTGATATGGGTGTGATTGAACCCTACTCAGAGTACTGCCTGCTAGTGAACTTTAGGGCCACAAAGACACTCAACATTAAGAAGGCCATTCGCCTAGAGGTGAGCATTCCTTGGCAGCTACAGTCCAGTTGGTTGGGTCTTGCATGCTGCCACTTTTCCTGGTGTGGGTTTTTGGTTTTTGGTTTTTTTTGCAAAAGCTTGGGAGTGTCTCTGGTCCTTGGGGCTGTAAAAATATCAGGGTGGAGCTTACAGAAACAACCCTATCATTTGGCAGGATGGGGCACCTGCCTCAGTTGGCAAATCCTGTGGGGCAGCAGTGAGGTGCTGGAGGACAGAGCTGTGTGTGCTACATTGTCTTCCCTGCACCCCCTCACTTGGCATACTGTCCCATCAGTCACCTACGTTGAAGTTCATTCCAGGGGATACTCTGGTCAGCCTCTACATGTGGAAAGGTGAGGACCCCATTTTGTCCTTTGCCTGAAGCAGCATAAAATATTGGCCAGACTCTGGGCACTTCTTTAGCTCTCTGTATCATTTGGTGACTAGGGCTTGAACTAAGACCAGAATCAATTTAAAAGTTACACCCTACTCACTTGCAGAATATAAATTTTCATCCTAAACTGTAGTAAAACATTGATGGAAATAATGGTGTTTTTTTTCTGATTGCTTCTGAGCGCTGCAAGTATCAGTCATACTTTTATTTGAGACCAGATAATTGCAAGTTATGGCAACAAGAATGTGTGTGCAGATAAGAATGTGTGTGTTTGTTCTGGGCAAAGCCAGTTGTGGAACTCTTCACCAAGCCACAAGCCCTAGCATCATTCTCACTGAATTCTGGTCCAGAAAATATGGCTGTATTGGCTACAAATTTCACCCAGCAAAGAGTGATCCTAAGGGAGCTCAACGGGACTGTTGCTTGCTGTCATTTCAGGTTTCAGATGTGGAAAATATTCTGGGGATTGTCCAGATTGAAAACATCCAAATTATTGCTGAGGCCTATGATGTTGCCCTGGACATCAGCTTTCCCAAAGGTGGGTTCAGCGCTTCCCAGCCAAAACCATTTTGAACTGATTGCTTACTGGAAAGAATGCTAAGTAAGGGTGGGCAGTCAAGAGTAAAGGACCAAAAGGACAATGAACCAATACTGGAAAACTAATAATAAAAAAGGACAAGAAACTTAATTCCTGGCCTCCCAAGACAGGACTTCCCTATGTCCCTTTCTTTTAATTAAACTATGCAACCCGTAAGAAGAGCCCTGCAGCAGGATCAGACCAAAAGCCCATCTGGTTCAGCATTCTGTTCCCACAGCAGCCAACGAAAGGCCACTGAGAAGCCCATGAACACAGCAAAACACAATAGCCCCTGCTCTTCCAGCAGCTGGGGGTGTTCAGAGGCATGCTGGAGGAGTAACATATAGCCACCATGAGAGCAGCCACCACTGCTGGGACATTTCTCAGTAGATAGTTCTTTCAACATGGTCATATGTTATTGCTTCTTGTGACCCTCCCCTTTCAGAGAAGAAGATCCTGACAGGTGTAGGAGCTCCTATACAATGTAAATAAGTCACTTTGGGAGTGTGTGTGCGCGTGTGTGCACATAATAATGGTGCTTTTGAACCCTTTCCTAAATTCATCCTGTCTCACCTGGGACCTTGTTATCATATGATTGCCTGGAGTGCAGCCTTCTACTACCTGCAAGTGCACTCCAAGTGTTGTTGGACCCCCAACTTTCAACAGCCCCAGCCAGCATCATCAGTGATCAGGGATGATGGGAGTTGTAATCCAAAGCAACCTGAGGGCACCAGATGGGGAAAGGCTTGGACATCCCTTTTCCCCATCTTTCTTTCTGCCTTTCTCTATGCTTAAGCTGCTTCATCCAGACATATGCACCTCCCCTTTGCTCTCAAAGGAGGAGTTTAATTGGTTTTAAAAGGCAGATAAAAAAGAGCCTTGCTTTTCTGGCTACATCATGGATAACAAAGCTTCTGGGAGAAAGATATAAAGAGCTTCATGGCGGAAACTGCCCTCTGTGAGATGTGCCTTGGCATCCTGCATCACTCCTTCCTTAGTACTCTACAGCAATTGCTGCTGCTTCCCTCTGCCACCTCCACTGCTGCCAGTATAAGGGTTGTAATCTACCTGATCCTGCCTGTGACTTCTACTCCTAAGGGTGGGGAAATAGCAGTGAAATCCAGACCACTCATGACAATGACTTTTGGCTGCTGCAGGTACAAATGGTGGTGTGGAGCTTGGGAATATTAAAGTCATGGATGAAGCTAAACAAGTGCTGTCCTTGAAGAACAAGGGAAAATATGAGATTGGGTACAGGTGAGCTCCATTTACTCTGAAGGCACCTTCTGTTGTGCTCTTTGTCTCCTGTTGGCTTTATTAGCATGGACTGAAGATGGTGCACAAACACTACCGCCATCAAACACCACCCTCTTCCTCCTCAGTCCTTCTGAGATTAGTTATTGAGCTTAGCTTTACCCTAATTATAACCCAGATTCAGGTCATTCTACATTCAGGGCTTCGGTTTAAGTAAATTATTTGTGTTTCCAATATCTTGGCTGAGGACTTTCCTTATGGTCTAGGTATTTTGGAGGCAGGAGCAGAGTAAGTGGCATTCTTCCTTCATCCAAGTGGCAGCCCACACTTCCCACCCACACTTTAATTTGGGTTTTCCTGATCTGCAGCAAGGAAAAACTCCTACATAAAATCCTCTGTTACTCAACTGTGGATGTACTGAAGTATGTTGTGTGGGCAGGGTTTTTGTGTGTGAGTGAGTGGTGACATTTTGCTGAGTGTTGTCTACCACCCCTCCACTTCCACTGGCAAGCTGATCCCTGGTGGGCTGCTGATGGAGTCAGACATGACACACTCTCTCTCTTTTATGCTGTTTTGTGCAAGTTTGATATACTGGAAAATGTGTAACTGAAAAATAAATTTAAAAATGGCTGTGCACAGGCAAACCAATACCTGAGTGCATGGCCTACAATGAATCTCAGGTTTCCAGTACCCAGGGAGGATGGAGAAGCTCCAGTTGAGGGGAGTAGACAACACAACATCCCATCAAGCACCAACCACTAATGTGGATGGGAAACATTGAGATAGAGTTCTGTTGAAATTGATCATGTGTAGATGAAAGTGCACAAAAGCATACATGGAAAAATGGGCTCTTCAACCCACAGGCTCATTGACACAGGCTCATTGTGTGCACACCTCACGTTTTTTTGGGTCATTATATTAGTTTAAAATGGACACAGCTGGCCACAACCTTTTGGGAAGTTGTTTCAGTATCTCTTCATTTTCTTACTGCCTCTAGCTTTAGTGTCTGTCATGATTCTGGACCAGTGCTGAGGAGTCTTTGTTTTGTCCTTGCTCTCTAGCTTTGTTGTGGAATCCACAGATCATGGGATGCCCAATGTGACTCCACTCTTCACCATCACACCCCAGAAAGGGAATTTGGGTCCCAATGACCGTCCCACTTCAGTCCTGATACTTTTTCGATCTGGGAGGGAAGTGAAAATTGAGGAGAAGCCTATTCTGCAGTGCCACGTAAGAGAGCTGGCAAGAGCTGGCAGTAAAGAGGCCTTGAAATGCCTTCACTGTGTATACTTGAGTATGTGTGTGTTTGTACATGGCACATGGACTTGGTGGCTAAGCAGTGCCTTCAATGCATAGCTGCTGCTGCTGTTACAGGATCCTTCTTTGCTTAGGTGGTCACTCCAGAAATCACCATATGAGTGGAGAAGCCTTAACAGTCAGCCTTTCTACCTACCAAAGAGACAAAACAGGGAAAGAAGGCTCAGAGCCAGGGGACTGGTGGTGGTAGGATGATGAATGGTCAAAGGGAGAAGAGGGAGCAGACTGGGAGGAGGTGGTGTTAGAAGCTGAAGATGTGACAGGGTTTAATGAGCAGAGAGAGGCTATGGCATAGAGCAATCCAGACTCAGAGGCAGATGTGCTATGTGTGTGTGTGTGTGTGTGTGTGTGTGTGTGTGTGTGTGTGTGAAAAGGCAGAGTGAAGGCAGGCTGCTGAAGAAACTAGGGAATCTCCCCTTCCTGCTGTGACCAGCTTCCCTGCCACTTGTCTCCCAGAACACGTAGATAAATGAAGAGAGCAGAGCAGAGCAAAGAGAGACAAGATGGAGGAGGCGTAGACCGCTGGGGAAGGAACTGGGAGAGGAGCAAGAGAGAGAGGTGGGAAGGTGGGGACCTTTGGTCCTTGCAATTGCCTCATTGGGGCAAGATCTACTGCTGTGATCACTAGGCCTGCACTGTTTTAGTTTCTTTGAATAAAGAGTGCCTCCTGGCATGGAGTCTGCTCTTGTGCCCAGGTAGTTTATTCTTGGAGCGCTGGTCTCTGACTGCCATTCCTTATGATGACCTACATGCATTGGAACAGTTCTGTGTTAGGAGGAGCCAAAGAAAACCAATCTCTCAGCAGAGTTTGTGCTGGGCGGGGGGCGTGTTTCCCACCTCTCCCTCTGCAGCTTCCAGGTGGGAAGAGAAGAACAAGAGGGTCACCAGGGCAAGGATTTGGATTGTGGTGCTTTATCGACACAAGCTGGAGCTCATCCTTCTGCCAGCCTAATCTCTTGTCCTCTGTCTAGGTTGTTGAGCCCAACCTCTGCGAAGGAGGAGAGATCATTGCCACCATTCCCATCAAGGTGTCAGTGCATTGCATGTTTACCAAATACAGCATCACCCCTCCATCACTCATAAACTTTGGGCCTGTGGTACTCAATTCCCGGAAGACCAACAGCTTCACCATTGAGAACAAAGGGATTCTCGACTTCAAGTATGGCATCTGCAGGCAAATCCGAGATGTGGTGATCCCACTGAGGAAAGGGTGAGCAGGCAACGGGGGATGTTTTCTTGAGAGAGAGGATAGATTTGGGCTCTGAACTTGATTGTAATTTGGAGTGTGTTCTCAGGCAAGGCCAGTGTGGCCATGCAGAATCCCCATGTTCAACCTTCCTTTTCCTTTCAAAACCTAATTAGGTTCCAAAGAAGTGTCATAAAATCCAGCCACTGCAAGAAGGCAGCATGTTTCCAATGTAATGAAACTACCCTGAAGGTTTGCTGCAGTTCCCCCGCCTCCCAGCCTAGAAGACTCCTTGCTCTCCTTTTCACCCTCCATTCATCACCTGACACACACCGTCTAGCTGCGACATGAAGTCATTTGCCCCTCTGCTTTCACCACTTCCTCATCAGCCTGAGATCACTGGCCCCATGCCAGCCAGCCACGGACTTGTGGCCCTTTTGGAGGTGCCTGTCTGCTGGTGACTCAGACTTTGGGAGCCTCTGACATGTGTTTGTTCATGAGTTTATCCCCAATAAGATGCATATTTCAGTTCTTCCCAGCTGTAGCAAAGTCAGGCTCTGGAGTGGTGGCTGGAGTCTACACCCCCATCCAGAAGTATTTTGTTTCCACTTTCTCTTGCAGACCCTCTCATGAGAAGACCTCCCGCTCTAGTGATGTCTACCTTGGCCGGCAGACGGCTCAGCTGGGAAGGCAAAGCAAGCGCACAGAATCCATGCAAAAGGATGTGACCATGGTGGTGCAGGTAGGCAGGGGCCTGCTTCCCCTTCATCCCCATGAGCTCTGGGTCTGGCGCCTGGGTCTCTTGTGCTCTTTCTAGGCTCCTTGGGAGCTATTCTTTCCTCATTCTTTGTCCTTCAGACCTTCTAACCATGCAGGGATAGTGTTTCCTGTTGAGCAAATGTGAGACATCTTACTGTTTTGGGGAGGTTTGGTGGGAATGGTATTGCCAAATATGTTATTGTTTTCACTTATTTATACAAGCAGCAGCAATCAATATTCAGCAATTGCCCACTCCACCCCCAAGCACCAAATGTCTTCTTAGTTACATTTAACGTTTAAGTCACTTCAGTTTTTAAGAAAAGGTATCATTCTACATTCTGTTCTTGGAGGCCTATATCCATGTTCTGTTGAAGTTGCCCATGTAATAAAACTATGCCGGGTTGATTGAAAGTATTTTTTTTTTTGTCTGTTCGACTCTCTTGGATGTGGGTTGCCAGTTTGTCCATTAATATTAAGTCCCAGAGTTATCTAGAGTCTTCCAATACCTTGCTGGTTTTCAATGTTGTAACTTTGTGAATTGCATCTATATGGACATAACTGTTGTTAGTTGCTTTGAGATGCTTTGTTAGAGACCAATGAATGAATTAAATGAAGTATCTAAACAAGCACACGTGTGCCACCTTGGCAGGTGCTGTGCTCAGGGAAGGAAACCAGGGAGAGGAGGCAGAGAACAGCATTCCTTGGAAACAACCTCTTCCTCCCCAGGTGTCCCACATTAATGGACTCCAGGAAGGAAGAGCAAGTAGGGCTGGATGCTCTGATTTGGTCCTCAGCTTTCAGCATCCTCAGCACTGGGCACACTACTGCACCTGTGTAAGGTTTGCCAAGTGCAGCTTCCTTACATTGCCAGCTGTCTCTTTCACCTGCTTCTATAGGAAGCAGACCCAAAATAGCTGGTGCAGCACTACCTGCATTGGTTCAGTGGCAGCTGTAGTGAAGGCTGCCTCCTGCTTGGGCTCTCTCCATAGGCTCGCTTCTCCCTTGGCATATTCACCGTCTCCCCTGGATTTGGAACCATTCCTCCGGGAGGCCATCAGACCATCACTGTGGACTGCATTGCAGATGCAGTAGGGAAATTTGAGGAGTACATGAACATAGAGATCACTGACCGAGACCCCGACGACAACCCTGGTGGTATTCAGTACAGTCTGCTTGCAGAATCATGTGTCCCAGGTAGGTGATGGTAGCAGCTCTGGAACCATCACAGCTGGAAGGAGAACTAATCTCTTGAGTCTCTTTCATTTTGCCTGCCATCTGCAGGGAGGGAGGGATTTATTTTTTCCTGTGATATTATTCTAGGGAGTAGCCCTCCTTCCCTTGAAGCCCTGTGAAAGGAATGATAAATAATTACTTTTGGAAGAGTTGCTCTGTCCTATCTCAACTTCAATCTGTAATTAAGTTGTCCTCACTGTATTTCCCCAAGGTTTTGTGATGGATGACATGGGGAGCATTTTTGAGGAGCATCGAATCTGCAACAGCAGCAACCTCAGCCAGGTTCTGAAGACCATAGGATGCGAGTGTGTGTTTGTGACTGATGAAAACAAGTTCATCTTCAATAACGTTTTGGTTGGGCACCAGGCAGTAGCCCGGTTCAAGATCTGCAACACTGGCCGAATCCCCTGTGATGTGGTTTTTAGCATAAAGTCCATCTCTTCCAAGGTGAGAGCATCTGCTGTGCTGTGGTGGTTTTGTGTGGTAGCTGCTGCTGCTGCTGCTGCCACCGCCCCTTAGATTGGGAGTTAAGATTGTATTTATTTAACAGGGCTCCAGGTGGCCATCATGGGTGTCTCTTGCAATCTTCCTAATATTCCTCCACTGCTAGCTTTGATACCATGTTTTTATTTTCCCCTGCCTGACTGCCTACCACAAAACAGATTCCCTTCCTTGTGCTTCCTGTAGCCAGTTCCCTGCAAGGGTTGGCTAGGGCATGTAAGTTACATGGCTGCGATGGGAAGACTGGAGCATGGGGAGGATTCGCTTTCCCCATCTATATTCTCCCTGCAAGAGTGTACATAGGAATGAATGGCCATGCCCACCATCATGCGCTCCACCATATGTGGCTGCATATGGTCCTCAGGGGTAAGCAAAAAGTTTGCCCATCTCTATTTAACCCAAGAAATCACCATGTACATAGCTGAAACAGAATAAAATTAATGGTCTAGGAATTTCATGTGGAAGCTTGTTATAGAAATACAGGGAAGGCTTATATGTTTGCCCCTATCATAGCAAACTGGGTCCATTGATAAATCAGTCATGGCAGCATTTGCTGCATTGGCTGAGCTGGTGGCAGCTTGGATGGAAGCAGGCTAACACTGGTCCTGAAAGACCTACATTGACTCCTGGTATGTTTCTGAGCACAATTCAAAGTGTTTGTGCTGACCTTTAAAGCCGTAAATGGTCTTAGCCCAGTGTACCTGAAAGAGTGTCTTCACCTCCATCATTCAGCCCAGACACTGAGGTCCAGCTCCGAGGGACATCTGGCAGTGAGGTTACAAGGAACCAGGCAGAGGGCCTTCTTGGTAGTGGTGCCTGCCCTGTAGAATGCCCTCTTATCAGATATCAAGGAAATAAACAACTATCTGACTCTTAGAAGACATTTGGGAAATTTTTAATGTCTAATGTTTTACAATTTTGTATGTGCTGTAAGCCGCTCAGAGTGGCTGGGAAAACCCAGCCAGATGGACGGGGTATAAATAATAAAATTATTATTATTATTATTATTAGTCCAGGAAGTGTCCTATCAGTCTCTACATCCTGTTATTCAGGGAGGGGGCTTTCTGTGAGTGGTTTTTGAAGCTTCACCAGCTGTATGATGTTTCTACAGTCCAGTTTCCGGATCAGTGACATCTTTGAGCTCCAACCAGTGCGGATGTGCATTGCCAGCCGTTCACATGCCTTCACAAGCCTGACCTTCTCACCGCAGAGCATGCAAAACTACCAGTGCATTTTTGAGGCTGCTGTTGATGCACCACCCAGGTATCCCAGTCATGGCTGATGGAAAGGTGGTGGCTCCTTTGGGCCATCTTCTAGACATGCACCCAAGGGCAATGTGTTCCCTTGTCTCTTACTTTCAGTGTGGTTGCAAAGTCAAGGAATTTATCCTTTGAGGTCACTGGGGATGGCAACCTCCCTCAGGTCACCATCATGCGCCCTGTGCTCCGCAATAAGAAAGGGAACCCACTCCTACTCTTCAGGAGGCTCCTGTTGGGCCATACAGAAATCCTTCCTCTGGTCTTTAAGAACTGTGGCAGCATCCTAGTCCAGGTAGGCAGCTTTGGGCATGGCAACGTTGCTCTTATGTGGTCCATAAAGTGCCCTTATAAATATTTTTCTAAATAAATAAGTAATACATATGTTGTTAAAATATATTAAAGTGGTTTACAGCAATAAAACGAAACAAAAATGAAAAACCATATGAAAAGTGAAAAAGAGGCATCAGTTAACCATTGTGGAAGAATGTATTGCCTGCATACACCTGGGGAAATAGGAAGGTTTTCAACAGGCATTTAAAAGTCAGCATGGAAGGGGAAGTCATGGGCTTTTTTTATACATGCGGGGAGAGCTTTTCACTTTCTTCCCACCACCCCGGTCACAGGGACAGCTACTCTAAATGCCCTGCTCTGATTTGGTGCTTCTGAGATCTTTGGGATATATGAGAGAGTGAGAGAGAGTAGTTCCGCTGCCATCACCCAACCCTCCTGTTCTTGTTTCTTGTTCTTTTTTCCACTCTGCCACACATCCCATCTGAGGGCTAGCCCTTGAGGAAGCAACTCTTGGCCACCATTGCTGCCACTGGGGTGTGCCGCTGAGTGAGGCTGCCCAGGAGAATGGGTGGATGGTGGATGGTGTCACTCCCCAGGCTGGCTCCCCTCCACTGTTGTCCAAGTAGCTCTCCATTTTTCCCCAGCTGCATTCTTCTTCCATGTATTTTTCAAGCTACCCAGGGTTCATTCTTCAAAGGGCTCAAAAGCTGCCTCCAGGAAGCTTTCATGAGTATCTGCCGGGACAGCAGACCATGCCAGAGCCAAGGGGGAGAGGGCGGTGCAGGATTGACTTAAATATCCTGGGAACAAGATCTGGCCTGGAGGTCAGCAGTTTCCTATCCCTAGATTAATGAATTAAAGGGTTTCATAGCAGCATATGCTGAATTGGTTACCTTAAACATCTGGATGTTAAGAATTTACAGAAAAGGCTGTGAGGCAAAGTTGTGTCTGTTTGATAGTATTCCAAGGTGCTGTCTGGATCTAAATGGTCTCCCAGGACTCATGGCTGTGTTGCTTTTCTTGTTTTGTCCCTTTCCCCAGCTGTTTCTCAACATCTCAGATGAAAATTGTGCTTTCACTTTGAAACACAGACCCACTACCAAGTGCATTTATATGACTTCTCAGAATGAGGAGAATGAACCCAGCGAGGGAGGTAAATGACACATACCTGCTACCATGGCAAGGGCGCAGTAGCTGTGGAAAGGTGGGTGGGGCTCCCTGTGGCACTGGCTTCCTTTTAGCCCCTTGTCCAGAGCACTGAGACGGCTGCCTGAACAAAATATCTGCAGAAGTACAGCTGAAGGTCTCGTAAACAAAAAGCAAAGGAAGGGCCTTTTCTTTCTCCCCGAGATCTCTGGGCCTTGTGGAGGAGGAATTCTGATATTTTGGTCTCCTATTTCCTTTGTCCTTTCATAGTCAGGAAACCTCACACAGCCTCTCTTATCCTGCACAATGGGGAGTCTGCTGAGTTTGATGTGGTTTTCCAACCCACCTTGGCCCAGCGCATTGAAGGACTGATCCACCTCTCTATTGTGGATAATCAGTACGAGGAGACCAGCATCCAAATGGTGGGCGAGGGCTACCAGGATGATGTTGTGCTGGACAACATCCACAGCTTGATTACGGAGACTGATTCTGAAAGACATCTGGAAGAGAACATAGCCGAGGGTGAGAGAAAGGGGAGGTGCTTCAGTGAACTGGGGGTGGGACCGCTAGCAATGGGTGACAAATGTTGCCTTGTTTAGAGATTCTCCCAAAATGTGCTGGCCATACCTAGCTGATCACAGATTAACAGTTAATTGAAGCAATGGATTTCCTCAGAGCAAAATCTTACCCAGAACTTGAAGATTCTATGCTGGGATAATAAGACAAACAATAATTCTTCTTGCATGGACAGCTCTCGAGGCCAACTTTATTTTTTTTATGTCTCAAGAATATAATTCTACTACAGAATAAAAACTAGTAACTGTATTCACATCTGATGCATAAGTAGACCCAACTAATGTGGTAAACATTCATGATGTGAAGGCTATATATTATTCATTTTTTATTGAAAATATTTCAATTAAACAAAATAAAGTGGAAAACAAAAAAATGAAACAAATGGTGCATAAAAGGGGGGACCCACTTTAATGACATACATACTTATCTAATACAAAGGCATATAAATGAAATTAATATTCTAATACATACACAGTTTTTTATAATCTGCTATATTTTTTATAAATGGCTTCCAAATGTCATAATAGTGATCCATAAACAGTCTATGTCTATAAGCTATTTGTTTGTATGTTGCAACAGTTGTCATATATTCTACCCATTGATTAAAGGGGGCCATAGATTTATGGTTCCAGCAGTGGTGGAGGAAGAGGAGTGCGGGGGGAGCGTACCACCCCAGGCAGCACGATCCTGATGGGTTGCCATCGGGGCTGCCCCCCAGCCCATGCTGGGCGCCACGTCCCCACAGGCGGCATGCCATGCCCCTGCCTGCTCTCCGCCCCCTGGTGCCAGAACATGAAGCTCCACCACTGGGTTCCAGTGGATCAATATCAGTCTTTTAGCCATAGTGGAAGCAAACTTGTGAACTTAGAAACCTGAGTTCTAAGCAGATGGAAAACAAAAGCAGGCAAGCAGCTCCAAACCGTAGTTTGCCAGCTATGCATATGGATGTTCAAACCATGATGTGGGTTCTTAACGTTCTGTGCATACCATGGTTGAGTGTGGCGTTTGAATTGAGCTAATGGGCAAAGGGGCTTCAAGGATCAAGAAGGCAAGTGGGAAGTAAGAATGTCTTTATCACTGGGAGGCAACAAAAGCTGCCCTTGTTCAGAACACCTGGCCTCTTTCCCCACAGCTCCCCGAATAGATTGCGTCCAGTTTGGGGATTGTCACATTGGCAGGTCCTATCAGGCATCATGTACCATAACCAACCACAGCAAGTCAGATGTGATGAGATTTGAATGGCCGACTTCGGGTCCACTTCACTTCTCCCCACAGGTAGGTGGAGGCACCCCTGTCCTCAATTCTCCTTTGCTGCCAAAGCTCCCAGAGGCCCAGGGCTTTGCACCCCACTTATCTCTTGCAGGCTCCATGTTACCAAAGGTGGGGGCAGGCTTCCACAATTGTTTAGTGTGGAATTGCCACATGTAATCCCAACTGGAATGAAAATATGTTTCAGCATGTTGAAGATCATACAGGGGAGGTTGCAGCCTGAAGCTGCCATTGTGCTTTTCACCAGTGCTGAATTAATCCTAAGGGAGAAAAGTGCAGGTCACCATCAACATGCACTCAGTTTACTTTCAGGGCTGTCCAGTGATCAATGCAGGTCTTTTATGACCCTGCTATTTCTCCTTGGTTATCTTGCCAACATCTGACACTCTGGTGCTCCACACCGCTCCCCTAGGTTGGCCACCTCCACAGCGGGTGCACCAAAAACATCACAGTGACCGTGAAATCTAGCCTCCCCGTCACACTGAAAGAACAGGCCATCAAGTGCAAGGTGACCAAGATTGCCTTTCAGTTGCCAGCTGACCAAGTGCCTGATTGGGACGATCGCCTCCACACTGTCAAATGGGTGGACATCTCAAAAAGTATCACAACAACACGCCCAACTAAGAAGAAGGTAAGATACAAGGGAGCGAAGAGGTGCTCAGAGCGGTCTCATGCAGGCACTGATGGAGCTGAATTGAACAAGGCTGAATTCTGCATCAAGGGAAAGAGGATTCTAGGTCCAAGACAAATTGAAACAGGGGAGTTTCTTTATGTTGCACATGTTGTACAGCTCAGGATTTGTCACATGACCTGTTGTAGCCTTTTGCTGTTCAGGAGGTTTCTCTGCAGTTTTATTCTTCTGCTTGCTGCCTTGCCAGATATGAACCTCACCTGGCACTTGTTGGGCTCTGGGTTCACGAGCTACACTCTCATCTGGAGATGTCAAAGGAAACAAATGCTATTTTCTTCCCAGATCTAATGGGTGCTGAAAATAAAGCCTGTCCTTTTGGGATTTACATATTGCTTGGAATGAGTTACTTCCTTATCACCTGACCTGTGACATTGTCCTAATTTGTTTACTGAGCTGCTGTAGCTAAGATTAGACAAAAGCTTGACATCTTGAAGCTGCTTGCTGAACTGGGACATGAGTTGTTTCCTTTGCTGAATCTCACTGGCAAAGTGGTCTCTCCTTGTGCCTCCATCCACTTGCCGGTGGTAGTAATGCCCCTAAATACCAGTTAATGGAAACCACAGGAGGATGACAGTGCTGTGGCACTTGGTTCCTGCTTGCAGGCTTCCTATTGACCACTATGAGATCAGGATGCTGGGTTAGATGAGCAACTGACCTGATCCTGAAGAGCTGTTCTTACGTTCTTAAGGTTGGAAACAAGCCACCTTGTGGTTGCTTCCTATTGTGGCTGCTTCCTATTGTTCTGCTGTTGGTGTAGGTGATTGAGACAGATCCGGAACCTGCTCACACGACTGTGGAAGACAGTGGCCGAGAACTGGAGCTCTGGGTGAGTGCCACTGTGGACTACGCACAATACAAAATGGAAGTGGAGACAGTGAACTTCAAGGACACTTTGCTGTTCCAGACGAGGGTGTACGAGTGAGTAACAAATATGCAGAATCTTGTTCAGAGGCTGCCTTCTATTTTTGTGACCCCCTTTTTGTGGAGTCCAGCTTCCCCTACCTTACAGTGTGCTGGGCACATATACCTGCATTCCCATGGCTGATTCATGCTTCAGGCCACCTTGTTTTCACCAAACTTAGTGATGAAGAGGATTAAGTATATGTGACCAGAGCACAGTGACTCCTCTATTTCCTTTGTTCTGAGCCAGACCTCCCAATTTCCTCCCTTTCTCTCTGCCCTCTTGTTCTACCAGTGTGGAGCTGTCTAATACAGGGAACGTGCAGCTAGAATACACCTGGAATGTGGTCATGGAGGAGACTGGGAGGGCAGTCAACTTTGCTACTGAGGCTTTGGCCCCCAGCCCAGAAGGTGCAACAGGTAAGCCTTAGTGGGCTTCTCAGGCTCTCCACCATTTCTCAGGTGCCTTGAGAACATCCTCAGATCCTTCCCTTCTAGCTTGTGGAACATCACACACCCCTGCCTGTTGGCCCTTTCCTCTCATCTTTTTGGATCTTTCAAGACTGTTCATATATTTGCCCGGGACATTCAGGGCAGGTTGCAACAGGTACAACAGTAGCTGCATCCACCAGAAGGGAGTTACTTGCCAGGGGATGCTTTCTAGAGAGTTAATGGGGAACTTTTAGCTTGTCTGTATGCTTATTTATAACATTTCTTTGGCAGTTGACAAGCATATAAATACATATTCTATTAAAAAACCCCAGCACATTTGTAGTAAAGTCTTTCCTAACTTCACTACAACATTAAAATGCAATAAATGCATCCAGATTAAGCAGGACAATTTTTACAACAGCATCACAACAGAAAAGCAGCACACCACCCCTCCCCAGTTATCACAATATAGATCTCAGCAGCTGCAATACAACTTCATTTGACTATCTAAGTAGAGAGACAGGTCTATCTGCAAAAAGGTTTTCCTCCACATAACCTAGGCCAAGCTTGCTAAGGACTTGGCCCAGAAGCAAACACGCAGGCAGCACAGTTCTTTTAAAAGTGGTGCTTCTTGCTCACAGTCGACAACTCCACTCAGTTATGCCATTTCACTGCTTCTGTCCAAGCTGCAGCTTCCAGGCCAACCCTAAACGTGGCATTTTTGCTCTATGTCTCAAGTGCTTGCTGTTGCCATCACCTCTTCCCCATAACATTCTCTGGAGCATGAAGGACACTGGCCAGGGCAAACTTGCACACCAAGTCCCAGAGATGTTTGCCCTGGTAGATGAGTTCATAACAAGCCATAACGTCCAGATGTGGAAAATAAATGGAAGGTCACAAAATGCTGCTTTGAATAATGCATTGAGGAGAAGCAGTTGTCTCAGCAAATTCTTCCTTCAACTCAGCGGAAGTTCCATCTGTTGCTTCCATCAAGACCGGGTCCAGCCGACGGTTCAGTCATTTTGAGAGTATGGTGGACAGCCTTTCTTCCTACGTGTCCCCAACAGCCACTGGAGCCCCCTTCTTCATGGAGCCTAACTGTGGTACCATCCTTCCTAAGAGCTCCCAGACCCTCCAGGTGAAATTCTGTCCTCAGGAAGTGGGAGAGTTTGAGGGCCGCCTACTCTGCAGGTAAGGAGACTTCCCACAAATGCCATCAACAAGTCCTGAGAGAGCAAATCTTCCCGACACTGCAGATGTTGTTACATCTTGCTCTCACCTTGAGTGCTTCCTTACACAGCTGCTGTGGTGTTCGGTGGGAGGCAGGCAGCATGGTCTGTGACTTCCTAACAAAATGGCTATTACCTAGGTTTAGAAGGCTCTGAACTTTGTTCTGTATGACTGCACAGAAATTATAGTCACTATCTTTCTGCCATCAACACTGTCTCTCTGAATCCAGGGGAGGAGGAGCAGTGCAGAGGCAGCAACACAGGTTTCCTCTTACTTCATTGCCCTCTTTTGATGGACTTGGGATGGTGGCGGCTCAAGTGTTGCCATAAATAGGGGGGAAAGGCCTCCAACAACAGAGTTTTGACTCTCCCCGACAGTGCCACAAGTAGTTGAGCCTTATGCAGTGAAGGCCTACACCAGTCAAATGCTGAACTTATCTGAATAGTATATATATATCTGCTCAGTGGGACAAAATGCGGGTGAAGCTTTTGCTCATGCCTTAGAATGCCAGCAGATGCAAATGTGCATTCACCACATAATGCTTGGTGAGAAACTGAGTAAAATGGGGATTTGTTAGTCCAGAAAGGGTGGTGATCACAGGCAGAAAAATAGCAAGAGAGTTTCCTTGTGGGGAAAAGATGGATCACATGCCATGTGTGGGGTAGGGAGTCCCAGAAATTAATTTTCATATTCCCTGTCAACCTGGGTCTTTTTTCCTTTCAGTATTTCTAACCTGAAGCCTGATGAGGAAGGCCCAGTTGTGGCTGTGAAGGCAAAGAGCCTCCTGCCCTACTGTCATTTTGAGCTGGAAGATTCCAATTACATCACTGCGCACAGACGCAACCAAGACTTGCGAGGGCCTGGTGGGATGAGCCTGGATGCCAACACCAAAGTGATTGAATTTACCTCTATAGGAGTGTACGTCAGGAACACCCGGTGAGTATCCAGTCAGTTCTTTGCATTGACTGCTTCATTCAAACAGTCATAGGTGTTCCAAGCAGTGACTGGGAACATCCCTTGGGCTTGGGCTTTTAGCCGAGAGAGCTGCTTTCCCTTTGGCAGTGTTGCATGCCCAGGATGGTGGGGCTGCTGGTGCAGCAGTTTATTCCATGGCTGCATTTTGCTATTTCTCCTTCCTGCATGACACACCAGTGCCAGTCATGACTCTGGAGAGGGTCTGAAGCAGCTACCTTGGAAGATTTGCTAACATCTGAAAATTTTGCATCAGTGCAAAAGCACCTACATAGAAAAAAGAATGTTTATCAGCAGAAAAGCACAAGAGGAATAAGGATATATCCTCAGTAGTTGGATGTTATCACTGCCTCCAAGGACCGATGAGGAATTAGATGCTATTGAAAAAGATTTGTCAAAATGGATTATTCAACTGGTGTTCCCTCTTCTAATTAATATTATTTGGGTTGTTTTGCTGTATCTTTATTGATATAATAAATTGGTCTTGTTATTGTTTATGCTTTGGCTTCTGGGAACCTTTACCATTGTTTTTCTTCATATAAAGCATGTCACTTATCTGATAAAAGTCAGGAGTCAGGGATTCAAGCTTGTGAATTTCATAACTTCACCCAATATCTTGAGTTCTGGCTGACAGTGACCCCCATCCTGAATTAGTGAATCAGACACTTTTATTTGCATCCAGACTTCAAGCTTATATTGATGTGATAAGTAGATTAATCAATTCAAGTTTATTTGATTCACTTGTGGGGGCAGACTTTTAATCAGTAGCATTCTGAAAATGAAGGCACACTTGCTTATTTTTTATGTGGCTGTCTGATAGGCTTGTTACTGTAAAGGGAAAGAAAATCAAATGTTAAAAATAGTATTTCTCTCTAAAATGAGTGACAGCTTTAAGAAATAAATTGTGCTGTACTTCACTACAAAAAAACAACAACCAAGCACATATCCTTGCACTAGGCCTTGGGTGCTATGCAAAAGTACATAAATGCAATTTGTTACTGAACTGGTTTCTTAAAAGACAGATGATCAATCAACTAGACTCCCCCCCCCCATTAGCTGACAGCCTAACATGTCTCTGATGTCACTTCTTCCATGTCTTGGGTAGGAGCTTTGCCATCATGAACCCCACCAATGCCACCTACTCTTTCCAGTGGGTCTGTGAGCAGCAGGAGAACAAAGATTATGCTGCCTTCATCTGCTTTACGGAGCGAGGCCAGCTCCGGCCAGAGAAAAAAGTGGAGGTGAGTTGGCAGAGGGAATGCCAAGTTATGGCCACCATCTCTTGCCTCTGAGTCTTCCTTGGCAAGGGTGTGGCCGCTTCTGGTAGCCTGTTCCTCTTGCAAGTGTGGAATTCAGACAAACAAAGGGCGAGACATATATGGATGTGTCATATACATGTACCTGTTCCATGTGCCACTTCTGGTAGTTCTTATTCCAGCAAGCCGACACAGAAGCACATCTATTCAGGTAACAGTATGTGTTTTGAACCCACATGCATGTCTAGCACTCATGAAATGAAACGAAGTGGTTCTAGCAATATGATTAGAAGTTAAAATTTGAGAGGATAAATAATTAAGGGTAAAATAAGAGGATATGAATTTGCCGATTAAATTTCTAAATGGAATACAAAAAAGGGAGATGTGAGGAAGTCATGAAAATAAGTTAATGAATGGTATGATACTTGAAAAAATGATTTTTAATTTTTCTTTTTATATTTTTGCTTCTGTTTTTTGTGTTTGTGTGTTTTTCTGTTTTTGTAAACTTTTTTTTTGTAAAACTCAATAAATATTATTATATAAAAAAAATAAAGATAGGTTTAGGATATTTTGCTGGAGTTGTGACATGTGCTTGTTATGTGTTAACCCTTAACCTCATGCGCACAATAATTTATCACCCCAAGGAATAAAGAAAGCTTGGTTTATTGTAGGAAATACAAGTGATAAATGTTGCTTCAGACAGCAAAATTACAAGTTAAGCAGGCAGCAACTACTACAGAGCACACTGCCCTTGACCCAAAGAGTGAAAGAGTCCCTGTTTTAGAAAGCCTATGGAAACATGGGTGTGACAATTTTGCCAGCATGACCCACACTAAGAGCAAGAAATGGAAAGGGAAGAATATATCTGGTGTAGGTGGGTTTCCATGAGGCAAGACACAGTGATAACAGCAAGAACCTTTATTGACCTACATAACTGTGGAAACAGGAGCAAAGCAACTGCTTATAAAGTGAAGCAGGCCTGTGCTGTTCCTTGAGAGTGCTGAGAAAGAGAGTTCCTCAATGGAGCTATGATAGCTATTGACTATTGGAAAACCTGGGGTTTTAATAATATTTTTAGTCAATGCCTCCTAGTAGAGAAGGAAGAGGCTGCAAAACTGGGGAAGTCCTTAGTGATGCTGTGTGTGTGTGTGTGTGTTGAAATACTTTTGAAAGCACTGTAGTAAAGGCAGGGGGGAAGGAGGTATAAAACTGCCACTAGCAAGAGCAGGACTGTGCCAGATGTTTCCAGTTGCCTTTTTACCTGTAGGTCATATTTGAATTCATCCCTCAACATCTGGACACCACAGAATCCTTTTGGACTTTCTTAATCCCTGAACACAACCTTTCTGTCCCATTCCTCTTGGTTGGTCACACCACGGACCCTGCTGTGTCTCTGGAAAGATCCCACCTGAACTTCCGCTCACTCCTGATTGGTAAGGACAGACATGGGAGGCAGCGGGGGTGGGGGAGAGATCTGTCCATTTCAGTTTCTTATTTTCCCAGTCTGAATATCTATTTGCCATATTTCACACAATTTGTATAAACGTATGGTGCAATCTAATCATTCTGCAATTTGATCTTAAAACAAATATTCATAAAAATTCTTTAGTATTTTGGTGCACAAAGAAATCAACTTTGCAAGGTAAGAACCAAATGGTCTTTCCCTTTAATATATCCATTTTTGTTTATATAATAATAATAATAATAATAATAATAATAATAATAATAATAATAATTTATTTATACCCCGCCCATCTGGCTGGGTTTCCCCAGCCACTCTGGGTGGCTTCCAACAAAACACTAAAATACAGTAACCTATTAAACATTAAAAGCTTCCCTAAACATATAGTTGAAAAACTGCATTGGCACTGCAAAATTCAGAGACATGTGAATTTTAAAGCATAAATGTGTTTCATTTTGTGTAAGTTTTTATTGGGGGAAAATACATTTTACTCTTAGACAGTAAAGATTCTGAGTAAATATAATTGGGAAGGCGGTGAGTTCTCTCTAGCAAACTGACTCAAACCCTAGCATTCCACTGCTATTCTTCTCTCCCTAAGGACACGAGGCTCGTGAGAGCATCGACATTATCAACAATGAGAATGAGACCTACAATTTTTCCTTCAGAGAAGGCTCTCGTTTTTCAGAGGGGCGAATCAGCTGTCTAAAACTGCAGCCTATGGAAGGCTCAATCCCACCTCATTCCAGGTAAAAGAGGATGTGGAGCTAGATGACAAGTGCCTTGAATGGCACATTCTTGGTACTCAGGGTGTCCCTGTTGATTGGGAACGAGCCAGACATTCCCTTCATAAGATTCTTGTGTTTCTGGTCCCATGGCATTATCTGTAAAGCACTTGTTCTTTGGCCCCTTTCTCCCCTGCAACTTCACATTCTGCATTGCAGGGAAGGATTTTGGCTACAGGCTTAGCACAAAGCATGCACTGATATACATGCAAATTTCCACAGTTTTATGGGGGGGTTAACTGGTCTTGAAAAGCCCTCAGTGCTGAAAGGGCTCAGCATCCTATAGGATGCAGTTATCCTTGTGACTAGTTTTCTCAGTACAACCAACCCCAACCAAATGTGTGGTGTTTTCTCACCAGGCTTCCTATTAGCATCTTATTCATGCCTAACCTGGAGGGGGAGGTAAACTTCAACTTGATCTGTGATGTCAAAAGAAAGAGCCAGCCCCTCTGTTTGAATATCAAAGCCACTGGCCACACCATGAATGTGTCTGTGAAGTGTCAGGAAAGTAGCGGTTTGCTTACTGAGCTGGACCCTGACCAGCCACACCGGATCAGCTTTCAAGAGGTGAGAGCCCAGGATTATCTTATCGCTATTTGACTCGAACAAGCATCAACAATTTGCAGAATTTTCCATAGTGATGGCTTGAGAAACAGTGTCTTTAACAGCAAGCTGTGTTGATGGAAACATCCCCAAGCAGATCGGCTAGGCCGATCCCTAAGCATCAGCATTGTGGATTCATTTGTAGGAAAGGTAGGGTCACAAACTGTGAGAGGTCCTTGCAGAAATGTACTCTGATGCTCTTTGGCAATGCTCTAGGTGGTGACAAATTCCCTTCTCTCTTCCACTTCAGAAGGCTCGTATTATGCATGCAACTTGAGAAAAAAATCAAACTGAGCTCAGTGGAGCTTAGACCCTAGTGCAGAGGTGGGGCACGGGTGCCACTGGACTCTTAACACCTGAATGGCTTGGGTTACTGACATGATCACCCGTGACTGCCCTCTCCCACTTCATGGAGCCTGTTTGGCCCCCTGGTATACTACAGAGCTTAGGGCAAGGAAACAAGCTGGGAGACATCTTGAACGCAAGTGGAGGAAAGATCTGAATGAATGCAACTGAACACTGGTAAGGGCTCATTATCAAGCCTACCTATTGGTTGTGAAGGCAGCAAAGAAAGCATACTTTGCTGCCTCCATTGCACCCTCATTATGTCCTCCTGCAGAGCTTTTCCAGGTTGTACAGGGCCTTTTACAGGTTGGCCCAAAGGAGGTTGGAGAACCAACGGTAGCTCGCTGTGACTTGTTTGCAAAGCATTTTGAGGATAAAATCACTTGCATCGACCAAGACCTTGACTCTGCTGTTATAGCAGATGAATCTCATGGGATGTCCAGAGCACAGTCTAGTCCTGTTGTGTTGGATGAGTTTCAGTTGGTAAGGTTTGAGGATGTGGAGAAGGTGCTCGGATCGGTCAGGGCAACCACTTGCACTCTACATCCTTGCTCCTCTTGGCTGATAAAAACCAACAGGGAGAGAACTGTTGGCTGGACCAGGGAGGTGATCAATGCCTCTTTATGAGAGGGGGTGGTCCCTGCCTGTTTGAAGGAGGCAATGGTAAAACCATTCCTTAAGAAACCTTCCCTGGATTCGGAAAACCTAACTACCGGCCAGTTGCTAATCTCCCTTTCCTGAACAAGGTTCTGGAGTGAGTGGTTGCAGACCAGATTCAGGCACTTTTGGAAAAAAAACTGATTTTCTGGATCCATTCCAATCGGGGTTTAGGCCCGATTTTGGCACAGAAACTTCTTTGGATGCCCTGTATGATGACCTCTATCCAGAGAGACACAAGGGAAACATGTCCCTGTTAATTATTCTTGACCTCTCAGCAGCTTTTGATACCATCGACCATGGTATCCTTCTGGAGTGACTATCCAAACTAGGGGTGGATGGCACCACTTTGTGGGTGGCACCACTAGCTCAAAGGAAGACAAGCCTATAACAAGCAGTGGCTCTGCAACAGTATTAATGCTGCATCTTCTCTTTGCTCTGGACAGATGCAAGTCACTGATTATGCTCAGTGCCATTTCTATATTCTGAATACTGGCAAATTTAACTTCAACTTCTCATGGGAACTTGACCTTGCCAAAGCAGTGCAGCAATATTTTGCCATCTCTCCAAATAACGAAGTAGTAGAAGCAGGGGATCGGACAGAGGTCCTGCTGTCCTTCCACCCGCTGAAGCCATGCACCTTAAAAGATGTGGAGCTGAAGCTGCAGGTAAGGAAGACCCAGGGTCGGTGGTGGTGGGTTTCTTCTGTTGTCTGACGAGAAGGTTTCAAATCACCCACTTAATAGTTACACCAAGGATATAAAAAAATAAAGCTTAGAACTCCCAGCACAATCAGATATTGTCTTAAAAATAAAATTAGCCAAGTATATATTAGTCTGACAACTAATCTGACCAGTTCTGAGGCAGCCTCTCTCTGTGCTCACAGATCAGCCATGGACCAACATTTACTTGTTTGCTGGAAGGCTCAGCTGTGAATCCCAGCATCCATTTCTCCCTCACCAAAGTAGAGTTTGGAAGCTGCTTCATCTACCAAGGTGGAATGACCGTTTCCAAACGAATCCTGACTGTCACGAATAAGGATGCCAAGGATGCAAGGTAAGCTGGACCAATGATGTGCCTCGCAGACACAGAGCACCATGCCAGATGTGCAGGAGGTAAATTCAGGTGCACAGCTCCAGAAGTGGTGTGATGTTGGGCTACAGACAGAGCAAAGAGCTAGCAGGGTGGAGGGCAAAAGGTGGGAGAATCAGAACCAAGAATCACAGGCAGGAAGCTCAAATTGACCATTGCTCAGGCAAAGTCCCATGCCTGCCTTTGGAATTTATATAGCCCCATCAGCAAAGGGCAAATCAATACGCTACCTAGATCAGCGGACTCTCCTTAAGAGGCATCATAGCCCTGTCAACCTTTCAATCTGCAGCATCTGTTGGGGTTGCAATTAGAAGATCTCCAGCTGCTTAGATGGGCTTTTTCGGATGAGCTAGCTGGTATCATTAGTAGTCCCAACCTCCATTTTTTGCCTCACTTGTTGAAGGCAGAAGGCAATTTTGGAAAGTATAAACCTCACCCCTGATATGGTAGTTGACAAATGTGTGATGCCCCATTTGAACAGGCACATTAGCAGTCAGGAAGGGATGAATGTGTGACACAACACTTTGGATCATGTCTTCTCTCTCTTTGCCTGCTCCAACTCTGCCCTGGGAGGAGCCCCTTGTGTTCTAGTGCCTTGCCACAACATTGTCAGTGGAGGCAACAGTGTTGGTTTGTCAAAAGCCCAAAGCACTGTGCATCTCTCCACTGAGAGCAGCTATTAGCCCAAGAAAAAATGCACATAGCAGAAGCACAGAGAGTTGGAACAGACATTAGAGCTGATCACTGTATGGAGAGAGAGAGAGGGGTGGGGTGGGGAGAGGGAGATTGTGGAGGCTGTGAGAGGGTAAAAAGGAGAGCAGTGAAGTTCAACCCCTGTCACACTCATTTGCTTTTTGAAAATGTAGCTTAATAATTCCAAATAAGTGGCATGGGTTAAATAGGTGGCATGACACAGGGCAGTTGATACAGAATTAATTAGTTTTACCATCTATATTGGCAATCCTGCTACTTTTAGCTCTCAGTGATACAGATATTATAACCAGAAAGCAAATAATACAGTATACAAATAATTATAACCCCAAGTTAAATAATTAAATAAAATGATGAGGCAGGTTAATAAATAATTAAGTAAACAATTAAGTAAAAAGTTAACTGGGTAGGCAGATCAGCATAGATCATATCAGTCACATGTAAATCAATTAACTAACTTCCGGGTTAGCGCAATCGGCGAATGGCGGAGTTCCTCCGATTGGAGGAACGGGCTCCATGGAAACTGGGTCTTCCCACCGCGGCAAAGGTGGGGACCCGCTAGAAATCCCAGGTGGAGAAGCCTGGGAACGTGGGGTTCGGCAGAGCACCAAGAGCGCCTCCCCCACTCGCGGGGAAACCCCTTTTTGGGGCTGCGGAGCAGGGTGAGCAGCGCGGTGCTGCGAACCGATTGCTACTTTCACGGAGGGAAGCCGCACAGCCATCGCCGGAGAGCGCTGACTTTTTCCTGATGACAATTGGACTCTAAAACAAGTACCTGTGAGTAAAAACGGAAGATTTGACTAAGAAACTTATGAAATTTATGAATTAGGCAACGAAGCGGGAAGGTCTAAACAGGAAGTCCGCCTTCCGCTTTTTGTAAATAGACTGAAGTAAAGACTTTGCAAGCTAAATAGCCTGGAAAATTGATCCAAAGATTGAAATTTCCTGCATTTATAACCAACAAAACCCCCTTGACAGCAGGAGAAAAGGGGGGGGGGAAACTTTGACAGTTTAATCCTGCAGAGAAAGAGTAAAGGAATATAAGTTTCTATCGTCCCAAACCTGGGGACGGGGTGTCAGGACAGAAATGGTTGGAGATGTCCATTGATTGAAAACGGAACACTTTTGACAGATAGTTAAAAAAGAGAAACAAATGAACTTCAACGCTGCTTTCTGCATTTTGTATTTTAAGGAAACAAAGTATTTGAAAATCGAAAGTAAATTTCCCTTTGTTGGATACTTTTTAAAGATGGACGTTAGAAACTGTGTCCCCTAGAGGGAGCTTGTCAGTTTGTTGCTGCAGTTTACAGGGAAATGTTATAGTTGTGAGAATTAGACCGTGCGACCAGCTATTTGACCTTGAACAGAAATGAGCCGGGAGAAAGTTCTAACGTCTGCCCTTGGCAAAACAATTGCTATGCTGCAGCAGTTGCATGAGAAAATGAACTCGATGAATGAAAAGTTGGATTTTATGACTGCTGTAGCCAGTAAATATGACCTAACAGGAAACAAAGACAAAGAAATTCTACAACAATTAACGCAGGAAACTGGTTCGACAAGGCAAGTCCAAGGGCAGATGAAGATGGAAGAGGTCGCGATTGCACCTCAAAAGATACAAAGGGAGAGATCCAAAGTCCTGCATGACCAAAAGCCGCAACATGGGAAGACTGAATTTGGAGTGTGTCTGGAAGTGCCTGGAGTCAAGGAAGCTCTTAGCTCTGGTGGGACTGTGAAACAAGTTGAAAACTACTTCTGGAATAACTACTTTTTGGATTACAAAATTAAAATAGGGGAGGGGGTTTGTGGGAAATGGGCTAACTTGATGAAAGAAAATAAAGATTATTACCGTTTGGAATTCCCCGGTGACCCTCTCCTCAAGGAGAGAGGGAAGAAACTACGAAAGAAACCAATAAGGGACAGGGAAGGGTGCAAGTATAAATGGGAACAAGAAAATCTGCAGAGGGGGCGTGGAAGAGACCTGAGAGCCTCGGATATTAGAACACCAGATTGATGGACAGGATGTAATGGTTAGAATGGACTGACATAACTCGAAGCCAGGAAGAAGGGACGTTGGATTTAATTAGAAGAGAATTTCTTTTTATATATTTTCTTTTTGGAATTAGTGTGATACTAATGAAATATCAGAATATGTTGGAAAGGAATTAATTGGCTTTAGTAGAAAGGTTTGAAGGAGGTATGCATAAATATGGTTTAAATTTTGAAATTTTATGGTTCTTTAGGTAAGATAAGGTTAAAGAAATCAATGGTAAATTGAATAACAGAATATAGTAAAAGTTGGAAAGGATATGTTGAGTTAACGGGGGGGGAAAAGAGAGACAGATTGTTAAGACAAATTATTTAAATAAAAAATGGTGAAGTATGGGAAGAATTTGCTGAAACAATGAATTAAGATAGAATACAAAAAGGGAGGTGTGAGGAGGTCCAAGAAATAAGTAAATGAAAGGATGTAATTTGGATTTGTATTTTTCTTTGTTATTCTTTTTTCTGTTTTTTGTTGTTTTGTTGTTGTATTTTTGTTTTTTCTTGTATTCTTTTTGAAATTTTGAATAAATATCATTTTTTAAAAAATAAATCAATTAAAATGTGCTGTAAAAAGTATAAATTGTCACATTGTATACATAAAGATTAACCTAAACCTTAAATATAAATTTCTTCTGAGCAACATATAGAACTCTTACAAAACAGGAAAGGAGTTATAACCTGGCACTCCTTGATATGTATTCCAAAAATCCTTTTTTTAGTCATATTTGAGGTCCACAAGTCAACCTGTTGGAAAGCTGCTCATCTTTCAGAGTCAGAGGCACCTTTTTGGAGAAAGAATCTTTCTGTTTCAAAATGTGGTATCAGTGCCACCTAAGTATAGAACCTAGTAGGGGCTCAGGCAGGCTTTGTGGCTGGAGAGAATGACCACCACTCTGTAAGGTTGATAATAATAATAATAATAATTTTTATTTATGATAGTCTCTTCTGCCTCTTCATAGCCTGGAATGCTTGTTCACCAACACAGCTTACCTCGAGGTTGGTTTCCATGCTGAAGTGCTGGGTGCTGGAGGAAAGGCAGAGATTCCAATCACCTTCTATCCCCGAGAGGCCATTTCCTACCATGAGGTCATCACCTTTGAAATCAATGGGGTCTTGCAGCGTAATATTGAGGTCTTCGGGAAGGGCATTGAGATGAAGGTGAGACTGAGTGAGTGTCCTGGACATCTGGGCTCCACAGCCAGAGAGGCCAAATGAAGACTTCAGCTTTTGTGCCTTTTATAAGATGCAGCTCAAATATGTTATTCTTTAGGCAAGTGGGATGTTTTCATAGGAGCTGTATCTTATTTATCTTTATTGAATTGGCTGCCTTCAGCCTTGCATTTGTTGAGTTTCTGCAGTCAAATCTAAGTTGAAGGCAAGGAAAAGATCCTCCAAACGAGCAGAGGCTGCTTCTCAATTTTTACATTGAGATAGAAGAGTTAGCACTGACATGGTCATTAACTGAGGTGCGCAGAGTGGGGCAGAACCTACTAAGTTCTTGCAAATATACAGTGACATGAAAGTGGTTGCAGACAGGGTAGGAGCAAAGCAACATGGTTAGAACTCTTGAAAGTCTCCTCCCTCGGCTGAATATGAGATTGTTGAATTAGGCATTTCTGAAACAACATTGCATCGCAGTCAGGGATATCCAAAGCTCACAATGGAAGGAGGATAGATGTTCACGACAGGGATGGGGATCATCTGTGCCCCAACTCCCAGCAGCCAGCAGGACCAGTGCGCAAGGACTGCGGGAGCTGTTGCCCAGTACGTTCTCCACCTCTGCTTGGTGACATGCTAGGCCAGAGGGAAATGGTGAGGAGTTTGACTTTCCACCACTGAAGGAAATCTGGAGATCTTGGAAGGAGACAGGGGGACTGAGGCATCCGAAAGGAGCACCAGCAGCTTCTTCAGGGCAATCCAGACATCACGAAGGCACAAAAATTTTGAGTTTTTTCTGCTTTCAGCATAATCACTCACCTGCTGTTTTTTCCTAAAAGACAATGTTGTTTTCTCATCCTTGAGCCTTTCATGCACTCTCCTGGTGTCATTTTGTCTTCACGTCTCATTGTTATATGGACCCTTCATCACACTAGCCTGTGCCATTTTCTTACCTCTTTTTCCTGCTCCATTTCAGTTGTCCCCACTGTGTGTTTTCTTTGCCCACAGATAGAGGTTACAGAACCTCACAACAAAGTGCTGAAATTTGGAGCTGTCCCTCCAGGGCACAGTGTGAAGAAGATGGTGACGATAGTGAACCGCAGTGTCACTTTTGTCACCTTCAACCTAAATTTCATGTACTCTGCATCAGAGTTGCAGGAACAGAAGGTAAGGGTCGTCCCCCCCTCCTTTCCTGCCATGGGACCCCCTGCACCACTGGTCATTCTAACATAAGGGATTGTGTTCTTAATACTGTGATGCATTTCTAATTTCAGTGGCTTAAACATAACTTCCCCCCCGTTGTAGGATTGCATATGTGAAATCGTCGAGAAAGAATTCAGATTAATAAGTAAGGCTACAATCCATTGTTAGCTCAGAAAAGTTAAGACTTGGATATTGTTCATCTGACTCTGTTTTGAGTGAAGAAAGAAATGCTATTGCATAGCAGAATCATTAACCAAAAATGTCTTACCAGTCAAATTTGGCTTCTGGTACACTGCCAAAGCTAAACCAGGCAAACTCTCACCAAAGAGGGCCCTCCCAAACATAATGTATTTTCTGGCTTTCCTCTCCTTTTGACAACACATGGGAAGCCTGGAGGGCTTTTGTAGTTGGTTACCTTAGGAGGGGAGAACTCTGGCAAAACTTGGATTCTGCTCCAGTTTGGGCACTTTGAACTGGGTTTGAACAACTTCAGGTATATTTTATGCAGACTAATGTTATAACTTTTTTTTTTCTTCAACTGCACTCCTGTGAAATTATGACTGGTTCTATTAGCCTTGTGATCTAAATGGAACCTCCATGTTCAAGCAGTACCATATGCTGGTGGAATGCAAGGAAAATGAGAAATATGAGTGGTTTGGTTATTTCTAAAAATGGTTGGCTAGCGGACCAGGTAGCCTGGTCTCTACTGGGGCAATTGAATTGCTTCCCATTTATCTGGCAGGACCTTTAACAACTGCATAAGGAGAAATACGAAGCACTGTCTGTCCTACCTAGTAAGGGTGTCAAAGTTTATAATTGAGATGTTTGTTTGGTTATCACATTTCACAGTTCTGAAAATTCATACCCATTTTAGATAGAATCCATCTCCCCTCTGAAGTTCAGCCCAGTGTTGACCCTCCTTGACACAACTGCCTCCAATCCAAGATCACCAAATGGCTATGTTTGCATCAGGAAGATTTCATTGGTCCTTTAGACTTTGGATACAGCTATAGCAGTATCCTAGGCATAAGGGGCCCTGGGAGCTTTAGTTCCCAAAGATGTCCCATTAGCATCATCAGGATCCATGGGAGCTACTTTTCCCAGTTCCAGAGGGGTAGCCATGCTAGATTGTTGCAGTGAAAAGAACAAAGAGTATTGTGTAATCTTCAAGACTGACACATTTATTATGGCTTAAGCTGAGGTGAACTACAGTCCACTTCATCAGATGTGTGAAGTGTTATCCTGAATTACAGGTACAGTATATGTTTGACATGTGGAGGAAGTGCAGGGAGGTTAGAGGGAAATGAATTACAGAAAAGCACAGACAATTAACAGTTGTTGAAAAGACAGCCTAGTGTTCTGTAAAGTATGTAGTATCCATGGATCCTGATGGGTCTAATAGGGCACCAAGAGCCATGGAACTACATCTCCCATGAAACTTTGCACTGGGAATAAGGTTAAGTCCTCCTAATTGCAACATTTTGCAAGTGAGTTTGGAAAAAAGTGAAGCATTGAGGTGGGGATTCCAGGCCTGTTTATCAGGAGCATGAGAGGGTGTTACCTCAGAATGGGACACAAGTTTAATTTGTTTGAGGTAGGTCCATTCTAAATCAATCCAGGAAGAGCTTGCCCTTCACTAATTACGTATTCACGGTGCAAAAGCCATACATATGCCTGTTATGCAGCTGTTCTGCCAGTGAAAAAAGTGGCAACCTTAGCCACCAAACCTACCAGACTTGCTGGAGAAAAGCAGCCCCTTGGAGTTATCTGGGGCAATGTCTGGTCCAGGAAGTGTTCAGACCCATCTCTCTTTGACAGGTTCTTTCCATGACTCCATGCAATGAAATAACCCTGAAGCCCAAAGAAGGCACATGCCACGTGGAGTTGACTTTTGCCCCGAAGAGCCGCATCCTGCCATTCAAAGAGGAGGTCCTGCTTGAGTGCCATGGGATCCTGCGCTCCCTCTTTGTGGTGCAAGGCTGCAGCCAGGGCATCGAAGTCAGTCTGGACCAGGATCATGTCCCTTTTGGAGCAGTGGTGCTACGGAGCCAGGCTTCCCGCCGCATCATGATGCAGAACACAGGAGACATCGGTGTGGGGTAAACAAAGAAAGTCCTTCTGGCTGAGTTTCCCTCCCCACCCCACTCCACCATCCTTTATGCTCCACAAGGCTGGTCTTCCTCCCTTCAAGTCCTGGCTTAAGTGGCCATTCACTTGTTCCAGAGGTGTCAAAGGCAAAACAAAACAGAAAGGAAACAGGACAGTAAACCCATGTCCACTGGGCCAGCTTCAGCTGGTAAAAACTTTTGCATGTTTTTGAGTAACCCAGGATTCTGTTAGGGGAATGGCACTCACCTGAGTCTCCTTCCAATCCTGTTATCCTTCCCCCATCACCTCCCACTGTCTTTGTCACTAGGGGGTTGTGGCTGCATAAACTCCTTTTCAGTAATTCCTCTCTGTAGCCCTACCATGGAGCACCAACCATCTTCAGAAGGGCTAATCCAAAATGTGTGTTTTCCCAACCCCAATGGAGGCATTTCTAATAGATTGTGTCTATTACAATACCTCTAATTCCCTGCATGGCAGCAACTCTCAGCACTAGAGATCAGCAATATGCAGCCAGCGGGTTTGGTCTTCAGCTTCCCAGGTCAGCCTCCTGTCTTTCTCTTCCAAATGTGCCTCTTGAAATGGCTCAAGAAAGGAAGCATGGAGGAAACGAGAGCAAAGGGGCTTTCTGGGTTGTCCTCCACCCTCCTGCTGAAATGCTTCTTTTTCTTTTCGTGAAAAGATTTAAATGGGACGCCAAGCGCTTCAAGCCAGACTTCTCCATTAGGCCAGTGGAAGGCTACATTTCCCCAGGAACGGACGTCTTCTTTGAAGTGACTTTCCACCCCTGTGAGCAGAGCCAGGACATCTGCTATGAGAACCTCCAGTGTCACATCCAAGGCAGAGAACCGCTCAAGCTCATGCTCACCGGATGCTGTGTGGGAGTCCCCCAGGTCAAAGAGGTACAAGACCTCCTCAACAGGACTGTTTTCGTGGGATGGCAGGTCTCACATGTGACTAGCCTGTGGAACACTCTCTGCAGCTGTATTTGCATATTTGGGCAGAGGATTAATGTGTTTGGATCAGGCTTGGATGTGAAACCTCTGAGATTTGCACTCTCTGAACTACCATGGAAAAATACAGTTATCCTTCCATCCCCCTCCCCCCCATTTGGCCATGTCCCAGCACTCTCCTTTTAGTTGTTCTTTTCTGTTTATTAAAAAATAAAGGTCACATGTGACCACCCTTGCCACAATAACCTGCAACATACACTTTTTATTTGGGGAAACTGTTTGTATACAACCTACAGAGGCCTTTCAGTAGGTATAGCTCAGGCATAGGCAAACTCGGCCCTCCAGATGTTTTGGGAATACAATTCCCATTATATCTGACCACTGGTCCTGTTAGCTAGGGGTGATGGGAGTTGTAGTCCCAAAACATCTGGAGGGCATAGCTGATGGCCAGGGGTAATGGAAATTGTAGCAGTATTTGGAGGACACCATGTTGTTGCTATCCCTGAATTACCAAATAAGGAGTAATACAGATGTAGCAACTCAAATGTCTTCAAAATGTCCCCCAGTGATAAAATACCAGTTGCAAATGTTTTTGTGCTTGGGGGAAGATGTGCTTTGTGGGCTCTTGAGCTCTAAGCTAGCCTTCCCCAACTGGGTGCCCTCTAGATGCTGTTGGACTACAACTCACATCAGCTTTCGACTTCTGGCTCTACTGACTACAGCTGATTGGAGGTAGAGTCCAGGAACATCTGAGGGCCCAAGGTTAAGTGACTCCAGACTATGAAGGACTGGCAACAACCCCACCACCTCCAGTCCCACCCATTTATTTTTTCTTTGAGATGATGCACTGGAACTCTTGCTTCCCCAGTGTAATTCCCATCTTCAGTCAACTGCCCTGGAGAACTTTTTCCTCTTTGTGAAGGGAAATTATTTAGAAAGGTGAAATTCAGGAAATCAGTACTGAAACAGCTCTGAAGAAAAGGAGGCTTGGACAGCCTGGTTTTGAATGTGCTAAAACCACCCGGAACATGTTCAGAATTCAAGTGTGTTGACCATATAGGAAAAAACTATGACACTCTCCGTCCCCTCCTTTCACTCTTCAGGTGGTGAATTTCACATGTCAGGTGCGGGCAAAGCACACACAGACCATTATGTTATCCAACAAGACCAACCAAGCTTGGACCCTGCGGCCAATCATCGAAGGGGAGCAATGGAAGGGTCCAGAGTTCATTAGGGTAGAAGCCCACCAGCAAAACAAGCCATATGAAGTCACCTATAAACCCCTTGCCATGAATTCAGACAACAAGAAGGACCAGGTATTTCACAACAAAGGGCAAAGATGCCGGGGGGAGGGGGCAGAGAGGATATTTTGGGTCTCAGATCAGAATTGCTAGGGAATTGGACTAGATTTGCGGGCTTCTCTCTATGGAGACTTGCTATTGGCAGCCCAAAGTTTCCATGTATCTTTATCAACCAATTGTTTTAAAATAATTATTTTAAAGTAATTATTAAAAAGAAATATTTTATTTATTGCATTTATATCACACATTACTTCTCCAAGGAGCTCAGGGTAGCGTACTTGGTTCTCTCCTTCCTCATTTAATCCTTGCAACAGTCGTTTGAAGTGGGTCAGGCTGAGAGGCAGTGACTGGCCTAAGGTCACCCAGTGAGTTTCATGGCCAAGGATTACAATTTTTGGGGGGGGGGGAATTAAAGATAAAATAACATTAAACTAAAAGAACACTAAAACTAAGAGTTGGATCCAGTGCTAGTCATACTCAATGAACCCATTGAAGTTAATGGATCTGACTAACTTTGGTTCATTACTTTAGGTGAGCTAAAAGTATTTTAGCTGTAGAAGCACCTCTGCAGCTTCATTTGATGCTCTGCTATGTTGCATTGAGCATGGCGGGCTTACTCCAGAGAGTGGCATTTCCAGGAGAAGGCAGCTGTTTTGTTTTTCTGTTGCAAATGCCAGGTGACCTAAGAACCATCTTCTTTTCCTAGTATCTTTCAAAGCAACCACATTTCACAGGGGAAATCTGGTCATGCCATGTCTGTATCTTGAGGTTCTCATTTCTCCTCTTGCCTGTTAGGGGTCCATCTTCTTCCCCCTCCCGGATGGGACGGGGCTGCTGTACCTCTTGCAAGGCACCGCAGAGCCTCCAAAGTCTGCTGGGAACATCATAAGAGAAGTTCCATGCAAAACATTCTACACAGAACTTCTTCCCATCTCCAATTGGCTAAACAAGCCACAAAGGTAAATGGGACGGGGTGTGTGTGTCATAGGGTTGGGATTGGCAGTGTCTGTTCCATCCAGTGCCAAGCTGGATTCTACAGTTCAAGGTGTGCCTTGGCATCCATTGTCAGTAACCTGTTACAGGCCATGGTCCCTGAATTCTTCAGACCTCTTGCCTTTCTCAGCCCTCCCAGGCTGAGTTTTCCCCAGGCTCTCTCTGCACTTCCAGTGGCTGAGAGTTGCACTCTGTTGGGTGAGCTTTGGTTGCAGTCCAAGGAAAGCCTTGAGACTTCTGCAGTGACCAGTGGTGAGCTCCATGCAGACTATGACTTATTCCCACAGCATGAAGTGGGAAGGAAGGAAGGAAGGAAGGAAGGAAGGAAGGAACTACAGTTAGGCATACCTCAAAAACCTGGGCAGCACCGGTGAAGGATGCAGCAGATAGGCTAGTCTGTGGTCTAGGTCTTGCAGTTTGGTTGCACTGTGTGGCACAATAATTTTTACTTTGTTACATCCTCCTCCTCCTAAGTCCAGGGCAACAGTATAGCTCTGAGTGAGTCTCCACCTGTCTTTCTTCTATTTTATGTGAGGAAACTGCAATACATCCCAGAGCTCCCAGCAGTTGCTTTTCTTAACCTTAGACACTATGAGGTCCACATAAAATGAACATTGTTTCCATAGAGGTGGTTCTGAGCACCCCAAATGTTGCTCAGACTCTTCCTACCCCCTAACCACACCAGTTTCATGCCTGATGATGATATATCTAAGCAGAAATATATTGAAGGACCATGAAACGTGTGAGATTGATGGTCCAGCTGTGCAATGAAATGTGACTCTTTTGAGTCAGGTTGGTGAGCCCTCATCAAGACTATGCTGCTTGTGATGGGCCACAGGAGCAAAATGAATATATTCCTTTCACAATTGCAGTGGGGGGGGTGTTTCTCCAGTGCTTCTCCAAGTTGGAAGTCAACAGCTTGCCCCCAAATGAACTTTCAGCCTCCTTTCATCTTTTCCTTCTCTGTTACTTTCTGTGGTCACATCAATCAAATCCCACCTTTGAATATTGCTCCAGCAAGTCCATATTATATTTCTCTGCCAAGAAAACCCAAACTAAAGACTTAGGATGCTGTGGAATCGGACAAGAATCTTGGGTATAGGGCAGAATACAAATTTCAGTAGTAGTAGTAGTAGTAGTAGTAGTAGTAGTAGTAGTAGTAGTAATGGCTGCCCTGTGCCTTTAACACCAGCTTAATCTGTAGAAACCAGCAAGAGAAACTTTTCACATCATTGGAATAAATATGATTTCCTGCTAAATGTCTGCATACCTGGCCCTGCCCATGACCCAGTTGAAGAGGCTAAGCTGTTTATTTTTTTAACTTGCTTGAATAAAAGTTGAAAAGCTGCGAATTATACAGAAGACAGTTATTTGCTTGTGGGTGTTTTTCTTCAGTGGATAAAGCCGGGGAGAAAGTGGCCTCCCTTTGTCTGCACAGCCACAGCCAACATTCCACATCTAGTCCCTGTGGAGCATTTAGAGGGTGAATGTGGTGACTGTCCTTCCTCTGACAGATTCCGTGTGACAGTGGATATGCTGAAGCCTGAAAGGCTGGAATTGACCACCACACTGAAGACCCTGGACTATGTGGATGTGCCTACTGCTGCCAAGAAGGACCACAAGCTCACCTTCTTCTCTTACAGGGAAGGCATGTACAGTGCCAAGGTAAATACCCAGCCCTTCTGAGGGTGCCTGAAGTAGAAGGATCCCTCCCATTCATAAGGACCACATCAGTGGAGGTTTAAGGACAGCCTGCTCAGCAGAGCATTTGGGGATGCAGCTAATCCACCATCAGCCCCTTTCTGGGCTGCAGGGATTTCCATACAAGAGGCTGTTCTGCAGGTTTTTTAAAGGCATTTTGTATCAAATGGGTGAAGGGCAGCTCACATAATAATAATAATAATAATAATAATAATAATAATAATAATAATAATAATTTCTTATACCCCACCCATCTGGCCGGGCCTCCCCAGCCACTCTGGGCGGCTTCCAACAAAATACCAAAATAGAGTAATGCATCAAACATTAAAAGCTTCCCTAAACAGGGCTGCCTTCAGATGTCTTCTGAAAGTCTGGTAGTTGTTCTCTTTGACATCTGGTGGGAGGGCATGCCACAGGGCGGGTGCTACTACCGAGAAGGCCCTCTGCCTGGTTCCCTGTAACTTGGCTTCTCGCAGTGAGTGTGCCCCCAGGTGTTGTGGACCATTTATTGTTTTATTTATTACATTTATACCCTGCCCTCCCTCCCAAACAGTGCCAAACAGCTGTAGCTTCCAGTATCTCTGACTGCTGGCTTTGCTGTCTAGGGCTGATGAGTGTTGTGGTCCAAAACATCTAGAGGGTACCACATTGGTTATCCCTGGTGCACAGCTGAAAAGGAAAAAGTTTCCAATATCAAATGCTTTGGAATCATTTCCCCTCAAGCTCTACATCTGCTGTCTTGTGTAGGCTGAGAATTCATTGCCATCCTTTCCAGTCACCTGACCATTTTGCATTTCTCCTTTTCTGAGAGCAGCCCAGCCACTGCTGGCAAGAACTGCAATTCATCATAGTTTCAGTGATGCTGAGCTCCAACACTAGTTCAGTTGCCCTGCACTAGGCAGTCTGAGTGCTCAGTGCTTCTGGAAAAAGCAGGGGTGCTCAGTTTTGCACAGTGTTTTGCCAAAAGGTGGGTGAGATAAAGCTGACCTGAATGGATTTCCATCCTGCAATGGAGTCACCACCATGGCAGCTCCTGACCTTGACACTTCCTTACCTCTGCAGGTGACCTTCCGCAATGAAACGACTCAGGAGTTCCTGTTCTATTTGGTGACTTTTAAGGTCATCCCATGTGGCCCACTTGGCACCATTGAGCTGATGACCCCCGTGCGGCAAAGCACCTCATCTTCTGTGAAGGTTGAAAACCCTCTCCATGTCCCAGTGACCTTCAACACTGACTGCAAAGTGCCAGACATCAACATTCCCCCCCAGTTCATTGTCCCGGCTCAGTCGGAGGTATGAATTTGCCTTTGAAGTGGCCAAGAGCCTGGTCTTGCAGCTGCCTCAGCCAGCAATGGCCAAGACGGCTCTGCTGTCATTCGGCAGTCAGCAGAACTACATCTGGGTGATTGTTTCCTTTCCCTAAAATGTTTTCGTTCCACTTTGTATATAAATATAATAATATAATATAATTATAATTATAATAGTAAATCTGGATTTCCCACCTGCTGCAGTCTGGCCTGGAGCCTGGCTCAGACCTGACACAATCCCTGGGATAACTTTAGTCCTACCCTTAAGTTGCTGAAGGAACAAATCTTCTCACCCTCATATGTCCTTCTTCACTGATGAATCCAGGACTTCTTTCTCTTTTTCCATTTCTCTCCTGCTCCCTCACACACCCTCTTTTTCCTCCCACTGTCTCCTTATGGCAGGCCTCTAAAAAACCCTTTCACCTTCCCTCTGGCGTTCTCCTGTGGAGATGCTCCCTCCTTCCCCATGTGTGCATTCTGCCTGCAGGAAGGAATGGTTGACTTTCTTTTCACATTTTGAAAGCAGCATGATAAGGAAGGGGAGGCAATTCACGAGTTACTGTCAGATGAAAACAAGCTCCTCACAGTAAGGGAAATGTCACTGCTGCTGCTGCTGCTGCTTCCAACACCTCCAAGGTGTGGAACGCCCTCCTGTCCCCTGCCCCTCCCAGAGTCATCAGGCAGCAAGGACCTTTGGCATTGGTCTGGCTGTCACTGGCTAGATTGTCAAAAGGGGTTTACTAGCATTGTTCAACAGTCCATACTGTTCTGTAGAACAGAAAGTGACCCAGCCCAACTGAAAATGGGAATATTTTGGCCTCTAGAGATGTTATTTCTCTGTTATTACCTTACCCTCCAAGGAGCCTAGGGTGGTATACATGGTTCTCTCCCTCATTTAATCCCCACAATAACTATTTGAGGTATGTTAGACTGAGAGACTGTGAGTGGCCCAAGGCCACTCAGTGAGTTTCATGGCCAAGTGGGGAGACCTGCTCTCTCCCAGGTCCTAGTCTGACACTTTTAACCACTATGCCATACTAACTCTCTAGCTCTCTATGCCTGCCTATTCTCTTGCCCATTCCTTGCCTGCCCTCCCAGCCTGCCACCCTCATCAGCTTGCCTGCTGCTCAACTGTCTCTAGGTTGACCCACTGGCTGTGGTGCCTCGGTCCCAACCCTGCTCTTGAACCTGCCAGAATTTGCCCCTTCTGCTCTTCCACATGCTCTCCCTTCTCTGCTGCTGCCCAGTGTTGGCCATGGATGCTGAACATTCATTCTTGCAGAAAAAGGGAGTTGGGTGGAGCCAGTCAGTCAGTGACTGTCAAATCCCCCTCCACTTCTTGACCAGTTGCTTGTTCTGCCTCCTCCCCTCTTTTCTCAGGGGGTGCTGGTGTTTGAGTTCCAACCAATGAGGCCTGGAGAAGTTACTGGGCGCCTGTCCCTCTACAGCAATGAGCTGGGCTCCTTCCAGTACGACTTGATCCTGAAATCCACCCCAGCCCGGCCAGAGAAAGCCCTCTCCTTCTGTGCCATGCTGGGCAGCAGCCAGATTGTCTTTGCCAAGTTTGTCAACTACACCCGTCAGAAGACCGAGTACACCACCAAGGTGATTCCAATTGCTGTGATGCCACTTCTGGTCCAAGTTGACAGACACAGAGCTTTCACCCATGGTAGCCTTTGCTTGTAGGCAAATCAACTTTCCCATCATCCCGCTCCACTAGCTTATGATACTACCACACCTTTGTGGCATTGTAGCTCTTGCTACAGGCCCTGCAGAAGCAAAATGCTTCCTCCCACCCCATCTTCCTCCCACCTCCCATGCTTCCTCCCATGCTTCCTCCCACCTCCCACAGTGCCAACAAGCTTCTCTTCCCAACTAGCTGGAAAGCATGTGAACATCCCTCTGGAGCTGCTTTCTGCTGAGTCAGACCTGTTAACATCTGCTTTTGCAGGCAGAGAAAGGTATTTCCCAGCCTGGGACGGAAGCAGGGACCATGTGCATATCTTACTTTATGATGTTTATACCCTGCCTTTCTCCAAACACCTCAAGGTAGCATACACAGTTCTTTCCCATCCCATCCCAACAATCCTACTTGTGAGAAGTAGCGACACTAGCTGAGTCGGGGTTTGAAGTGAGATTCCCAAGTCTCTTTGACTCTTTGCAAAGCATTTGCTCTGCTGTCCTGAGCTGTGACCCTCCTGTTGTGTGTGCCACCCACTCCCAGCAGACAATGGCAAGGGTGGGGAAGGGCTGTTAAATTTATCTGGACTTTGGCTCTGACACAGCTGAAATCTGCGCTAGCTGGTTGTGGGTCCCTCTCCCTACTCAATAGGTTTAACCCAGGCTGACTTGAGCAGTCAAATGGTTGTTTATGTGTGTGACTGGGATGAGGTGAGGAGTTCTCCACGAGGAAACTTTGACTTTTCTTTGCAGAAGATGCAAGGAGTTCTATCAGTCTCCCCCTTGCTGCCATGCAAATGAAAATTGCAGAGGAAGTGGGAAAAGTTTGAGGCAGCACGAAGGCAAGGGTGGATGTGACAATGCAGTGCAGTGCAAATTTGCAACTGAGAAAGCAAGAGGCCTCTGGTCTTGAAAGAAAAAATGGCAGAAAGCCTGGCTGCCCACCTGCTGTGGTATATTGATGCCTTTTCCTGCTGTTGCACATGAAGCCTCATCACTTTTGAGAGTCCATCCTACACTTCAGGCTGTGTAATTTAGGCCAAACTACTGTGGAGAACCTACTCACCTTTTGGGTTCTGACAAATATCTCATCCTCCAGGATATTATAAATAAAAATAGCTGCTGCCAGGCTCCAGATTGTTTCCTTCTGTGCCCAAGTTTGGATTCTTCTCACAAGGAAGGATTCTGGGTAAAAGGAGATCTGCCTTACGATGCCTGTGTTAGTTTTCAAAGGCTGCCAGGGTGAAATGCCTCTACGTGCATGGGACGTACCCCCGCCTCTATCCCTCCCTCCCCTCTCCAGGGAGACTCCTTGTTTTCAGAACACACCAGTACAATGGGTTGTGCTCTTCTGTCTGGGGTTGGTGGCTGATTGCTTCATTGCTCCAAAGGACAAAGGCATTGCAGGAGGAGTTTTGCCAGGGAGAGGAAGCAGTAACTGAGCCTGAGCACAACAGTAATGCAACCCAGTTTGTTTGTTCTGTTTTACTGTTTGTTCTGACCCTCTGGACAAGACTTGAGTCAATAAGAAATGTTACGTTTGTCTGCTCTGTGGTACAACTGCAGCCACCAGACCAACCAGACTGTGATTTCTCTCTTTCCAGCTTGACTGCCCTGACTTCCACGTGGATAAAGTCATCAATGCACCCGCAGGATCTCTAGGAGGCACTGAGGTCAGCGTGGAAGTAATCTTTGAGCCTTGCCAGTTGGGTGAATGCAAGGGAACACTTGTCCTTTCCTCAGCCATAGGAGGCGACTACGTCATCCCTCTCAGTGGCACATCAATCCCTCCTAAACCACAGGGGCCTATTCAGATCAGGGCTGGCACCAGCACATCCATTCCCTTTAAGAATGTCTTCCTGCATCCCATGGCTTTCTCCTACATTGTGGAGAATTCTGCCTTCACCGTGAAGGCCACAGAGACTATTAAGGCTAAGAAATCAGCTACCATCCTAGTTTCCTTTGAAGGGAACCCAAGTGGCACCAAAGCCGCTGTCACCAGCAAGCTGGTTGTCTCTTGTCCTCGTGCAGCTGGGCTGGGCTCAGGGGTCTCCTGGGTTTATTATCTAAAGGGTATCACACCTGAGAAATGAAACTGTGGAGAGCCACTGTGTTGTCTTGTTTCATTTAAGCATTGCCATAAGGAGGGAGAGAGAGCTAGACGGTCAGCGCATTGTCTTGCTTTTTGGTATTTGAGCCCCTGTGTCAAGCATCTTCCTTGCTTTTCTTAGGAGAAGGGAAAGTTGGCAATGCCTCTGTACCTTTTGGAAGGAGAGGGGAGGAAAGCCCTCTGTGATTGTCCTTGCGGCAGGCACGGAGGACAGCAGGGTGTGTTATACAGGGCTTCCACATGCAAGATTTCTGTCAGAACAAACCAAGTGTCTCCTTGTGTAAGGAGGGCAGCACACACCATACCAGGAATGTCCTTCTTCCCTTAACATTCCTCCAGTGTTCAATCTGCTGAATAAGTTAATGCAGCAGCATAAAACATCACCTGGAAATGTGCAAAATGAGCTTCTGCCTTGTGTTCATGATAAGAATGTCTTGTTACATAAGATTTTATTTTGGAATAAAGCTTATTAAACAAAACAAGAAACTGCTTGAAAGTTTGTCAGGACAAGGCTGCAGGTAGGATTCTGGGATCTGGTTGGGAGAGAGCCAGACCAAAAGCTTAATGTCTGCTCAGGTTGCCTGCAAACAGTTAGATGATTTGGATGGCAATAATCAGCTGTCAGTTCCCTCCATGGTAGAAAGTGGGAGAGGCAGAACAACCAAGACCTGTGACATCAGGGTTGTGCATAGTGTCACATACCTGTCTGTAGACTCAGCTGTGCAAATGTGCAGGTTAGGCTGAGAGGGACAGCTGGCATCCTGATAATCTGTTTCTGGAACTTCTGGCTGCAGAGAAATATATAAGGGCATGGACAAAATATCCAGTGAAATATTTGACTCCAGAGGGGATAACAGGACTTCTCTTGGTGATAGTGATGGAGACCAGGGCCTCCTTGCTTATGACTCAGATGCTTTCCAACAAGGTGCTATTTGCCAGCATGCCTCTCTTCAGAACTGCCCTCCTCCAGTGTTGGCTCTGACAACATACTAGGGCCAAATAGAGAAAAGTGAGCCATTTCCACAAGTGGCTGATTCCTAATTGAGCAGCACAATCTCTGCCACTGCTCACAGTTGTCCTAGTGCCAGGCTTTCATTTAAATAAACAGGTAGAGGGGGTTGTGCTGCCAGTCTTTCAAATGAAACTTAGGGACGTGGGGGATAAGTATGGTTTTGACTGTTTCTCACTCAACATGCCATCATTTAAGTTCCTTCAAATTGAAATGCTTTAAGCAGGCTAATGTCGGCACTTTCCAGAAGTTGTTGGGTCTCCCAAGTCTCCTCAGCTGGATGGCTGCAGGTTCGCCAACCCTCCTTTACAGCAATGCTCTGCAACAGAGGGTTGGGACAGCGCCATTATTTGCCAGAATTTTAAAGGGGTCCCCAAATGTCTGTTTGGACGAAAGGTGGGATTCGAGTGTCAAACTGTTGAAGGCAATTAGTTTATACAGTAGAGTGAGGAAAATGCTGGGTCTACGAGACCCGCTGACATAAATGAAGGCGACTAACTTAAGCCATCTGTATCAGTGGGTCTATGAGCAGCACTGAGTTGGAGGCAGCCCAGAAAGGCAGGAAAGTGATTTATACTAGGTCAGGCCACCTGCGAGAGCTGCTGGTCCTTGGAGCTGGGCGATCCCGCTCCACAGCCCCAGAGGGGCGTCTGCCGATCCGGGTGAGGCGTCGCTCGAAGGCGCTGGGCGAGAAGCCCCATCAAGCCTCCCCGAGCTTCAAGGTGGACTGCGCCACCCTGACTGCGCCTTGATCGCTGGCGACGCGCAGGAGCCCGTTCGAGGACCGCATGAACGAAGAAAAGCGGCTCGGGGGAATTTGTCACGTGAGACCGCCGGGAAGGGGGGGAAGCAGGAAGCACCTGATATCTCACGTGACTGGACCAAGATGGCCGCCGCCTGGTAGCCGGAGAGAGAGGCGGGGAAGCGCCTCCTCCGCTACAGCAGCACCAGTGCCTCCTTCCCGCCCACCTGCTCCTGCGCTCGGGAGCCGCTCGTCCCTTTCTCCCCTCCTTCCTTCCTTCCTTCCTTGAGGCCGGGGCAAGGCGGGACAACCGGCGCGATGAACCCGGAGAAGGACTTCTCTCCGCTGACGCCGAGCATCGTGCGGGCCCTGAACGACAAACTCTACGAGAAGCGGAAGGTGGCGGCGCTGGAAATCGAGAAGTGAGCGAGGGGGGCGGGCTGCCTTCCATTCACGCTCTTGGGCCGCTGAGCGGGCCCTTCTCGCACCGCACTGGCAGCAGCAGCCGCATTAGTAGTGCCCGGCAGGGTCTTTCCCCGCCCTGCCTTGAGGTGCCATTGGCGGGCCTTCAGCCGCTGAGCCAAATCCCTTTCCTCAGCGCCCGCCTCCCCTTGCTGAAGGGCTGGTCCGTTGGCTGCTCCTGCTCCTCCTGTCACCGAAGGGCCTCATCCTTCTCTTGGAGCAGGCCTGAGCAGGGGCGGGAGTGCTGGTTTAGAGCGGGATCTACAAACAGCAGCTCTGAGGAAGTTGCGCCTCTTCTCTCAATCCTGTATTTCTCCGCTCTCACCACATACCAGGCATAGAGATCAAGCCCTGAAATAGGTGACACAGAGGCAGGCTGCTGTTCGTATGGTGGAGGAGCCTTATCCAGCCACAGAGAAAACCAAGCCTTTCTCCCTGCACGCACCTTGCAAAGCTACTTGTCAGCTTGAGTGGGCAAAACTGGGCAAGGTGGACTAGTTTTCTGGCTCCGTTTCATTTGTTCATAGAGGATTCATTTGTAGGCAAACAAGGTTGCTAATGTCCAGCTAAATTAAAAGAAATATATTCCTCATGTTAAACTGGAGCCAGACATGGACCTGGTGAGACATGATACAGCCTTCTTATTCTCCTGTTTTTAGGCTGGTGCGTGAATTTGTGGCTCAGAACAGCACAGCTCAGATCAAGCATGTGATTCAGATTCTTTCTCAGGAGTTTGCACTTTCCCAGCACCCACATAGTCGAAAAGGGGGGCTTATTGGCCTGGCAGCCTGCTCCATTGCTCTTGGGAAGGTAGGTGGTGTTGCTGTTTCTTTGACCCCATAGGAGGACATGAGCCCTTGTCTTCTGTTAGAAGGGAGAGAGGCTGTCTGTTCTAACCTCACAATTGTTCCAGAGGAGGAAGACATTCTGTGATGGATGACGTTGGAAATCTAAAAAATGGATTCCAAATTAGTTACAAAATTATTTATCACAATCTCCAAAAAAATTTTTTATGAATAATTAAGCTCTAATGCTGATTTGGTGCAATGTTAAGAAATATCTCCAAGTAACATCTTCATATGTAGGGAAGCATTTAGTCAAGCTGTGTGCTGCTTCCAGCTGCCTTTGACCAATTTCCTTCCATTTTCCCTGGCAAAATTTAGGCTTATTCACACATTACTTGGCTAATAAGGAACTCTAAGTTTTGAGCCACCTTTGGATGTTTTGGCATTGTCAGAAGGGAACAGGTTCCCTTCCCTCCCATCAGTGGCCAGAAAAGGCAAGGGAGATGGGACTTCTTGTTAGCAGAGTGACGGCTCTTCCTACATTCCTGAAAAGAGGCTGAATTCTGGCCCATCTCCTCTCACTGTTTAAAATGGACTTTCTTGCCTTTGCTGCATAGTAAGGAGCTTTTGCTCTAGGTTTGGGGTGCCCATATTTTCTGGATTTGAGGACACATTTGGAAACTTAAGAAACTGTTGTGGGACCAACAAATGTTCATTTCACAGAACACAACTCTCCACAACAACTCTCTCCCATCTCATTTTTACAAAATGGACAAGTGATGGAGACTTTAGTACCTGTATGCCTGAGGAATCTGTGTTGCCCACAAGCATGATGTTGGTGACTCCAGCTATAGTCAGTGCCTGGGCATTCTGTTCTTAGCCAGGTTTGCTGGCCCTATTCCAAGCCCCCACCCCCACCCGGTGCACTTGCAAGAAAGCAGGGGCTCCACTCTGGTGTAGCCACTGCTTAAGTCCATGGCTCCCCCCTCCTTATCCTTGTGTTTTGATTTGCAGGACTCTGGGCTGTACTTGAAGGAGCTCATTGAGCCTGTGCTGACATGCTTCAATGATGCTGACAGCCGCTTGCGGTACTACGCCTGTGAGGCCCTGTACAACATTGTGAAGGTGGCCAGAGGCTCTGTACTCCCCCACTTCAAAGTGCTGTTTGATGGCTTGAGCAAGGTAATGGGTTTTATTGACAGGCCAATAATGTCTCACACATGTAAGGTCTCTGATGTCCTGTATATTCCTGCTCTGGGGCTCTTTGGAGGGGTGGGTGCTGATTCTGGACAACTGGGGCTGAGATATGGCACTGAGGATCTCCATAAGCATCCCCTAGAGGAAAATGTTCCTCCTACATTGTTGCCTTCACTCCAGTTCATCCTCCTAATACTAACATGTCTACAGAAGAGCTCTGGGAACCTGGCGGAGAGTCTGGTCCAGGGGTCCATGAATGTGCTTTCCAGATCGCTCACGGCAACCATAGCTCGGATGGTGGTGTGCACCTGTGGGTGGGGGCTTGCCTCTGGCTTTGCACACTTTCTGGGCATTTCTGGAGCTCAGTTTATTGTCAGACAGGAGGTGGTGTCCCTGCCCCATTGCTGGGAGTCAATAGCCAACAGAAAATAGTTGTCTCTTGGTCAAGTCACTACTAGTGTCTTATGCACACGGCTCAGCCACACCACATACGCTCTCTGTTTTTCCTAGCTTGCTGCAGATCCAGACCCAAATGTCAAAAGTGGATCTGAACTCCTGGACCGGCTTCTGAAGGTACAGTCCTTCCTGCTGACAGCAGCTCATGATGTGCTGGGGATAGGTTACAGGTGGAGGGATGCATATTTCCTGCATTAGTCTTGTTTGCGATCTCATGTAGAATCTGCTATCCTGGTTTTCAAGTTTTAAATATAGAAAGGTGCTAAAAAAGTGAGAATGTTCTTCTGGGTGTGATAGAAGCGATGAGTAATATGAAAAGTAATTTTGCAGAAAGTGGTGAGTTTGGGTGTCTGCCAGGGTCCCAGGCCAGGAGAGAGATCATGTTCTCAGCAGCCCTGCCATTCATGCTTTATATGAAGCACCTGAGAAGGCTGGAGACTGTGTTGGAACTAAGTACACTGGAATGTGGACCCAACTCCACAGACAAACGCTTCTGTTAATTTTTCTAAGGGAATCAGAAATTTATGGGAAAGATGGGAAACCGAAACCAAGTTCATAAAGCAAACTGAGCATGCATAATGCACCTCTGGTTGGATGCTCTAGCTACTGGCACGACATCCTAGACTGCTAAGAAACAAGCCATCTTGTTCTAGAGGCAAGGCGGATGCTGCTGACCAGCCTTCTTCTTTAGAGATCAAAGGTCACCTTCCTTGTTCCCACTGTCCTCTGAGATTGGTTGTTCCCTGAAGAGCAAGCAGAATTACATGAAAGCGAGCTTCCTCTTCCAGAAGAAACAGAGTATCTGAGTTTCATAGGAAAGGGGAAGAAAATGCTATACAGTAAAACCTCTGAAGCAGCTTTGGCCTTTGCCTGGGCATCTGGCTGAGCCACCAGAGGACTTCTCAAGCACCCCAGAGAACAAAGAGCAGATATTTAAAACGGGGGGGGGGGCGCTTTGGTCTAGGACAAGGGAAACAAACAGGGTTTTTAAAAAATAAAAGATTGTGAAGATTTGGTTCTTCACAACCTCTATAGAAACCGGACAGGGCGTGATTGTTCTCTGTATGAGAAAGAAGGCATAGAGTTCAAAAAACTAGAAAATGAAAGAGGAACCAGCTCTTCCACAGAATCCCTCTTGGTCATAATACCAAACATGAAAACTAATTTCATGACCAGAACTCTGAGGATCAATTGGAAATGGAGAAAGAAGTGTGGGAAGAGTGTTGTAATGAGCATGATTTCAACCACATTCACATCAACAGAGTAAAAACATGTTTGGAACACAGTAAATTACCTGAAGGTTTACTAAGCTGCTGTGCCTTAGAAAGGTTCTGGTCATGGAGCCTCCAAGAGTGCAGCAACCAGGAACTTAATGCTGGTTTTAATAATTAACCCCAGGACCTGTGCCCCTGATACAAATGTTGTTGACTGATCGAGAACACAACGTTACCAAGTGTGTTTGTGTGCATATGGATTCCTCTTTTGAAACCAGATGGGACTATGTTTAATTTAGTTGGCGATGTTTCACATTTGTATACATATGAGGGTGACTGGAGATTTGCCAACTAAGTTAACTGTGGTTGCATAAACAAAACAAATTCCTTCCAGTAGCACCTTAAAGACCAACTAAGTCAGTTCTTGGTATGAGCTTTCGTGTGCATGCACACTTCTTCAGATACACAGATGTGTATCTGAAGAAGTGTGCATGCACACGAAAGCTCATACCAAGAACTGACTTAGTTGGTCTTTAAGGTGCTACTGGAAGGAATTTGTTTTGTTTTGACTATGGCAGACCAACACGGCTACCTATCTGTAACTGGAACTGTGGTTGCATAGATTTTGGAAAATGGATTTTTTTCAATAAGAAGGAAATTAGTTCAAAAGGAAAATTAAGGACATTAAATCTCTGCAGAATGCTTGGAAATGGGGGATGTTCAGGCATCATCCTCTTACAAATGCTGAGAAGTCATACATTTACACTGGAATATAAAGGCAAGTCTTGGCAATCATGGTGTGTTCAGCAAGCATATGAAGCAGATTGTAGGACAGCATCAGCCAGATCTCACATCTCTGTTAGGAAAAGGCTGGACCTTCAAGCACCACAATGTCTTGAATTCAGGCAGTTGGTCTGGAGCTAATGCAGCCTTTGGCACACCTGACATATTCCAGATATTTTGGACTCTAGCTCCCAACAGCTGTGCTGGCTGTGACCAATGGGAGTTGTCCGGAACATCTGGAAGACTCCTGGCTGGTGAAGGCTGAGCTTATGCATGGCTGGAAGGCTCTCTTTCCTTTCTAGAGTGGTAGAGGTCCTGGACTTTATGTAGGGTTCAAGCACTGATAGGAAGGGAGTCAAGGCTCATTCTCATGCTCATTGGCTCTGACTTTCTAGGACATTGTGACTGAGAGCAACAACTTTGATCTGGTGAGCTTCATTCCACTGCTGCGTGAGAGAATCTACTCCAACAACCAGTATGCTCGACAGTTTATCATTTCCTGGGTAAGTGTTTTTGGTCTGATGCTGGGATTTGTTTCTCTGGCATCTCAAATGAGCAGTGTGTTTTATAACTGTCAGCTCAGTGTTTTCTGATACTTTGGAATGGATGGTGGTATAAACAGCAGCATGGGGGTGCTTGTTACCTGCTTGGGAAGCAGCTGGAGCTGTTGTGTATATTGTTGCTCTTGATGGCTCTGTTAGAAACTGCTGGTAACAGATGATGCATAGTTCCTTTGTGGAAAGGCCTTTCTTGTTTCTCCTTGGCAATTGTTTGCAGTTTGTCACCAGTAGCTGCTGACTTCCTGATACCTTCCTTCCAAGCCCTGTTGCAGGTTTAGTAGAAGGGAGTCCCTTGCTCTGACCTGGCTGTGTGAAAAGGGCCTTTGAGAGACTTTCTACAGGTGTGGAATTCCTTACCAGTGAAGACTTGCTGGTGCTGAAGGCACCAGCTCTCTTCTATGTGAGGTGCCTCTTAGTGGCCTAAAATGACCTTTCAGAGTGGCAAAGGCTGATTTCCACCTTGTCAGACTCAAATACTTTGGGGAGCATATTTTAACCTGGAGCTGGCTAAAAATTTAAATGATTAGTGAGGCAAATCTTCCATGTGTCTCAAAGACTTTTTGGGTCTTGTTTCTTTTGAGTGAATGTACATAACAGGGAGATCTACTATTAAATAAATGAAGCTTAAGCTGCAGTGCCCTTAATCCTGGAGGGGCCACAAAAGTGAATTTAGTCCACACTGCTTAAAAATTTTAGTTCTAGCAGTAAGGTAAGGTAAAGGGCCACTGGACAGTTAGGTCCAGTCAAAGGCGACTATGGGGTGCAGCACTCATCTCACTTTTCAGGCCAAGGGAGCCAGCATTTGTCCACAGACAGCTTACTGGGTCACGTGGCCAGCATGACTAAACCGCTTCTGGCACAACAGAACACTGTGATGAAAGCCAGAGCTCATAGAAATGCCATTTACCTTCCCACTGCAGCGGTACCTATTTATCTACTTGCACTGATGTGCTTCAAACTGCTAGGTTGGCAGAAGCTGGGACAAAGCAACAGGAGCTCACCCTGTTGCGCTGATTCGAACCGCCGACCACAGCACCACCCGCATCCCTAGCTCCTAGTAGACCCAATTTGAGTTGAGCTTTATTGTATATATTTCAACAATCCCGTAGTTTGAGAGTCAGTAGCACATATGTGAATGTGTGGGGATCTGTCATGGGAACAACCCCATTGAAGAAGATAACAGTGGCTACCTAGATCTTGTTTCTGGTTGCTCCCATGACAGTTCAATCTTCAGGGCCCCCAAAATGTAGGTCCGCCACTGGCACATAATCTAATTTTCCAGAACACAACCCATCTCCTTTAGAAACTCACTTGCTAAAGGCCAGACTGGGCTGGCTGAAGGTTGCCCCTGAAATGGTGTTACTCCCACTCTCTGTCCCCTTCCTCCTCTCCCATTATGCAAGCTGCTTCTAGGACCCGAAAAGCACCACTTGACATCTTGTGGCAAATCCAGTTTAGGTCTAAAGAGACACATGCTACTACTTGCCACTGCGCTTCTGTATCATCTTCCTTTTGTTTGTCTTTTCCCCTTGAGTTAGATCTTGGTTCTGGAGTCAGTTCCAGATATCAACCTTCTGGATTACCTGCCAGAGATTCTAGATGGCCTCTTCCAGATCCTGGGTGACAACAGCAAGGAGATACGTAAAATGTGAGTGCAGAGCTGGATCTGGGGATAACTACTTGGCTGTTGATACGCAGGCTTTGCCCCATTGTTTCCAGGGCAGTGCTCCATAAGTTGCATCACCATTTCCTTCGGCTTCATCCCAGTTGACACTCTTAAACAGGAAGCAGCAGCTTTGGGTGAGAGGAGGGGGCTGTTGCCTTGTGTGTCCTGCTCAAGGGCTTCCCACAGGGAAGTCTGCTCGGCCACTTGAAGAATAGGATGCTGGGTGAGATGGGCCCATCTCGGTGTGATCTAGCTTCAGGGCTCTATGTTCAAGTGTCTTGGTAAAAAGAAAAGTTTCTAGGCTGGAACCTGTGCTGGATGCCCAGCAAGCAGACTCCTGTCCTCGTGTCTGTGTGAGGAGAAAGAGTGAACAGAAAGGGACATCTGCTTCCCTTTACACCTTTTCATGTTGTTTCCCCTATAGCAGAAGACCTATTTCTAAACCCCCTGCCTTTCCCCCCTTGCAAACAGGTGTGAAGTGGCCCTTGGTGAATTTTTGAAAGAGATCAAGAAAAACCCTTCCAGTGTCAAGTTTGCTGAGATGGCCAACATCTTGGTGATTCACTGCCAGGCTTCTGGTAAGTTATTTGTATTTCCAGCCCACCCTTCACCATATGATCCTTGTGTGTGTTCCAGAACCATCGCAACTGAAACAAATATTATTAAAATTAAACCACAAGACAAACAAAGCACAGGAGCAGAACAGAAGCAGCACTGTTCAGCAGTGATGGAGGGAAGAGGAGGGAAGGCTTCCTGGGGAAAGAGAGGCACCTCACCCACCCCTTTCCAGACATTCTGCTAAACCACCTTTTTGTTTCCTGATCACTTTGACTGCAGATGACCTAATCCAGTTGACTGCCATGTGCTGGATGCGCGAATTCATCCAGCTGGCTGGCCGGGTGATGCTGCCATATTCCTCGGGGATCCTGACAGCTGTCCTGCCGTGCCTGTCCTATGATGACCGGAAGAAGAGTATCCTTGCAGCAGAGGCTGTCCTCCTCCCATCCCTTCCTTCAGAAATGTCCATCAGCATCTGGCAGAAAGGAGGGAGGAGGGTCAGGCTAAGTCAACAGCCCTGGTTTATGCCGTTGGAGGATTTTGCTGCTGCAGCTTCCTTGTGAGCCTGTGGATCATGAAAAGGACTGGGGGGCAGCTCCATAAGCAGCTCTGCTTTCTGTGCTTTCCTTGACATCAGAGCAGCCCCACAATTGCTTTTCCTGGGATGCTTAAGCAAAGGGTTGGCTTCAGTAGAAGAGCCATTTTCATGTGGACATCCCTGTTGTGGGTATCTTTACTGAAAGATGTAGCATCGCTCAGGCTGGGCCATGAGAAGGAATCAAACATACTTCAGTATTCCTTTTGGCCCATGAGTTGAAAATCTTCCCTATTTTTTTCTTATAGAGGGTTTGTGCTGTAATGTTCTCTAAACATGTGCCAAATCTGATATCTGATGCAACCTTTGCCAGCCTAAAAATATCAGCCTGAAACCAGTTTTCTAGCACTTAAAAGGCTATGGAACTCACTCCTAAAAGAAATAGTGATAGCCACCAACTTGGATGGCTTTAAAAGAAGACCAGACAAATTCATGGAGTAGGCTATCAGTGCCTACCAGCCACGATGGCAATGTTCTTCCTTCACTGTCAGGGGCAGTGTGCCTCTGAATACAAGCTGCTAGGAATCTCAAGTAGGGAAAGATGCTCTTGTGCTCAGGTCCTGCTTGTGGGGTTCCCAGTGAGGCATCTTGTTGGCCATGGTCAGAACAAGATGCTGGACTTGATGGGCCCCTTCTGGCTTGGACCAGCACCCCCTCTCCCTCCCTCTCCCCTGTCTGTGGTTCTAGTGCCTATGGGCCCCTGTGAAAGATCTTGAGGCTAGACTTTTGCCATAGGGCCTGTTCTGTATGAGCCTTCTACAATGGTGATTGGGAACATGACTTGGGAATGAATGTTCCTTACATCCATGCGGTGCAGGCATCAAAGAGGTGGCCAATGTGTGCAACCAGAGCCTCATGAAGCTGGTTATTCCGGAAGATGATGAGGTTGATGAGACCAAGCAGCCCACAACAGCCCCCCAGATAATGGAGGGTGATCAGGATGAATCTCTCTCCAAGCAGGAGGTGACCTCGGGCGGTAAGTCGTTATCCCCCCCCCAAGCAAACTGTCTTTCTGTCTGGCTTTTTGTACAGATACTTATTCCTGCTCTCGTGACCTGGACTTTGGAGTATTGCAATGTGCTTTCTGTTGGGCTGGAGAGAAGGGGTTACCTGAGAAAAATACGAGGCATGGGGAGTGGCAGGATACAGTGGTACCTCGCAAGACGAATGCCTCGGAAGACGAAAAACTCGCAAAACGAAAGGGTTTTTCGTTTTTTGAGTTGCTTCGCAACACGGATTTCCCTATGGGCTTGCTTCACAAGACGAAAACGTCTTGCAAGTTTGTTTCCTTTGTCTTGCGAGTTTGTTTCCTTTTTCTTAAAACCGTGCATTCACTTCGAGGAGCAACTCATAGCACGCGGTGTGGTAGCCTTTTTTGAGGTTTTTGAAGACTTTGGTGCTTTTTGAAGCTTTTCCAAAGTCCGTGCTTCGCAAGACGAAAAAATCGCAAGACGAAAAAACTCATGGAACGAATTAATTTCGTCTTGCGAGGCACCACTGTAATGTGCTAAACAAGTGGAGATAGGACAGTACAAGTTTCTCACCACGGAATGACTGGGAAAAGATGAGGCAATCAAGATACTGTGTTCTAAGGCCACCCAATCACTCCATAGTGGGAAAATTGTATCTCCAGTCACTTAGCCTGTCTTATATTGGCTGGGTTTTAAAAGGCATTGTTCTCAAGCAGTTCTGTGTGTAAAAAAAGGGTGGAGGATGCTGTCCTCGAGAGAGAAGCAAACACCAACTGTTGATCAGGTTCCCGGTGAGGGCAGGGTCAGTTGGAAATGAAGCCAGGTCTTCCACAGAGACGTTTAGGCAGTTGCTCAGAGTGTCAGCTACACCATGGACCTCAGCAACGAGGCTGCTTGTTTTTCATCATCCTGAATGTTATCTACAGACCTGACTACCTCACTGTCTTGATGTTTTCAGAACATTCTTACCTGGGGCCACATCACTATTTTGTTTGGGGAGCAGTCCTTGCAAGTGCCAGCCCTTTGTGTTCCTCTGACAGTGTTGTGCCATGTTCAAGCTAACTGACACCTGTCTCCCTGCAGGCTGCCTGGATGCCTCCGGCGATTCCAATTTCAGCAACACCAGTGTCTTTATACCAGCCAGGTAAAAAACAACTGCCTCTTGTTAATGAAACTGGGGATCCTCTGTAGCATTTTACAGAGGGGGAGATTCTGCTGTGCATTCCTATGCTTGGATCTTGCACTGGACTGGACAGTGCCATTGAGTTGCTGCAAACCATGGTTTACAGAGTACTGCATGGGCTTTGGTGGCAGAGGATGCTGCTTAGAAGGAATTCAGAGCAGCTGGTGAACTATGAGGCACCTCTCAATGATGTGAGGTTCTTTCCTGCTAGTAACGGGGGGGGGGGTGCATTCAGATGAAGCGAGCATGTTTCTGCATGCATTCCCCCCACAGTGAGGTGATGTGGGAGAGCACACCTGTGCTTGGGATAGTAAACCACCTCCTCCTAACCCACAAAGTGTAGCTTACAAACCCAAACGCTGTTTAGACTTGAATTCTGTGAATAGCTATGAAACGTGCTTTTGGCTGTCTCTAGGGGCAGTATTTGAGTTTGTGCAAAACATCTGATTTCAAATGGCAGCAGAAGCTGGTGAGTGGCAGGTGTTCTGCCTTTGGGCACTCAGCAGTTTTGCAGGATCCCTTCCGGGCATTTGGGATGGGCATTGTCCACTGGGCAGAAAGAGCAAAGCAGCTGAATCCTGTGGGATAAAAACTTTGCTGAAGCAGAGAGGTGATAATTGAGTGGCATTTGCCCCAGACAGTTAGCTTGCTTTCACCCCACAAAATGAACAGGCCATGACAGCCTGTTTGTGTATATAAAGGAAGCATGGAACCTGAGTGTGGCCCTCTCAGCAGCCTTGGGTTTCTTGTATACCTGGAAGCTAGCATATCTGTAAGGTTGCTGGGGCTGATGGGAGTTGTAGTTCAAAACACATGGAGGGCACCAGGTTGGCAAAGGCTGTGCTGCAGCATGCATAATTCTGCAGCTCCTCAAGTCTCCCTTCTCCCCCCCCCCCCCCCCGGTCATCTTAGTTTTGCAGTTTGCCTTGCAGGGAAAGTTCTCAACCCAACCTCCCCCCACCACATACTCGTTTTCCAGCTCTCAGGTGCCCTTTTTTAGATGAGGCAACAACCAGAACTGTATGTATTCATTTTTTAAGAAATGTTATGTTACAATAAAACAGTCTAGACCAGGAGATGGCAGAGCAGCACAAAGGCCAAGCCTTGGGAATGGAACTCATGGCTGGAATGCCTTGGAGAGTAAAACTTTTCTTTGCTCAGTGCTGACAGGATATTGAGCATAGGTGCCAGGGCAAGGCATTGGCACTGTGACGGACCTTTCTCCTGGTGGTTACTTGCTGCTTTGGGGAAATGGGGGCACTCAAAGTTCCTCCCTGAGGGTAACCTTGGGGCACAAGTAGGCTTCTGTGGGGAAAGTGATCCATACATAACGTTCTGTTCATGCATTGTATTCCACATACAGGTTTATATGAAGTAGTTATAGATTTGACTTTTAACAATAACAGCATCACAACTTTTAACTACAATAGTTACAAACAATAGTTGATCAATATGCTGAGAATGGTCAGGAGGAAGGAAAAATTCTTGGAGAAGGAGCAATGAAAACGAGGAGTCAAAAGTGGATGTGGTGATTTGGAGGCAAGCAGTCAACACAGTTAGCTGTGGACTCATAGATAAGGGGCTGCATAAGAGCTGGAGAAAGAGAAGTGCCTTAGAGCACTGGAGGCCTGATGCTGGATCTAACCACCCAGGCCACCTCTTTCCCACCAGACACCTCAGTGAGAACCCCACAAGCTGCTGCTGCTGCTGCTTCTTTGGCGATCACTCATAGCCAAGTAAGATTGTCTTCCATAAACACGGTTTTAACAATGAGTCCATAAGTGACTGTGGAAGCGAATTCTGGATCCACACATCCTTCCACAGTGGGGACATAGATTTCTGGGCAGGAGTTGATCATGGTGATGGTTTGCCAAGTGTGCCTTCCTCTTAGCACCTTTCTCCCTTTCATCCTGAGTTCGAGTGTCTTCAAAGCCCATGACACCTTTGGTAAAGGCTGTTCTCCAATTGGGACACTCGCAGGCAAGTGTTTCCCACAAGCAGGACATGGGAGGGCACATCTCCCTCCTGTCCCTTTTGTTGCCCAGTGACTGGCACTTGGAATCATCTTCCACCTCTCATCCTGGAGGCTTTGTGACCAGGAAAGGAGGCGAGCTCAAGGGCTGCTTTTCTGCGGTGCTTTTGCAGGGCAGTGGGTCCCATGCAACCCCCAGTAAAATTAAGGTGCAGAGTAAGCAGTACCTGGTGGGCTTGCTCCCTGTGTCTTCTGGAATATTGAAATGAGATTGCATAATACCCCCTGTGACTTTTTAAAAATATAAAAAAAAGTTTTATAGATGTAATATAAACCTGCTTTTTTCTCTGTTCCACGCATGCCTCCTAATACCTCCTAAAAGGGGCAGCATGCATTCCTTCCAGCTATTCTCTGTATGGAACTGAATTGGTTGCTAACTGTGAGGCTACCAATTTTCTTCCCTTCCTTCCAGATCTGCTTGGAAGGGAGACGTGATCTACCCTTGGGAGTAGCAGGAGCCTTTGTACTTCCTTGGAATTGGAGTAATATATTGACATCCCACTGTTCTTTCGTTGTGGAGCTCAAGGCTATGCACATGGCACTTCCAAGTGTCCTGCACATCCGTGCACTGACAAGACGCAAACCTTTGTGGCTTTTGCAAAGTGGCTACATCACGTGCTCTCGGGACCAAATCAATAAGCACAAGCTATTATTATTATTATTATTATTACTAAAAATTTTATTAGTTTTTACAATATCAGCGACAAACAAAAACATACAACAAACAAAACATAACAAACATAAATCATAACCTTATTGAAAATAACAGTTATTTACTTTGTAAAACGACTTCCTCGTTTCCCCTTAATTGAATTTCATTGCATATCCTTATAATTGTTTTCCAAATCCCAATTTTAATACCCTTTAAATTAAACATTAACATCTTTAAATCTTCTCCTTCTTGTATTAGACATATTATTTTATCAGTTAACATAAATACAATCCTAAGCACATTAAGTATCTGGACGCTATTTCCAGTTATTTTGGCTTAACAAATTTAGCTAAATAATCATTAAATTTCTTCCATTCTTCGTGGTGTTCCTCCTCCTTCTGGACTCTTCCGGTTAGATCGGCTAGCACAAGCTATTATTAGCAACAAAACAAATCACAGAAGGGGTTTGCAGCATGCAGGGCAACACCAGGAGCAGGGAGGAAATAAGTTACATCCTCTTGGTTATGTGTGTATCTTTCATAATGGGATGGAATGTCAATATATTGCTTCCCTTCTTCCGAAAGCCAAAGAGAATAATTTTTTTCAGCAACATGCAGCCACACAGATCCACGAGCTGGTATTCAGTCAACGGCAGTTGCTTTAGTCGCCGCAGATTTTTAAGGGTTTGTTCTTAAGCATACAAAATGGAATGGTGGAAGCAAAATGGAAAAAAGTATTCAATATACAGACAAAGGATGGGAGCAGTTGTTGGAAAATAGCTGCCAGCATTACTGGAATGGAGAATGACTTTGCTTTCATTCAGTTGGCAGCTAAGGAAAGCAAGCAAAGGAGCAATATTTTAGTGATTTATGGGAGAGAAACTTTGTCTCTTTGCAAGGTGAAAGCTGTGTATATGGGAAGTGTTTATTGAGGTGAAATGATGAACCAAGGAGCCTGTTGCATTGTGATTTTCTGTGTTCTGCTTTTATATGGACTCAATATAGGCAGTATTGAGAAGAAGTTATTCAGCAAATGCCATTGACAATAAGGAAACCAAATGGTACAAGTTGCCCTGAGGTTATTTATGTTGAAGGGCGGTATAGGAATTCATTGAGTGAATGAATGAAACCATGCTCCTGCCTGATCTTACTTCTGTCTCCTTTTACCTTCAGCACTGAGAGAATCCAGGTGACCCTGAACCTCGATGGAATTGTCCAAGTATTGGACTGTCACCTTCACGATTCAACCATTGGGATGATGACACGGATAGCAGTCCTGAAGTGGCTGTACCACTTGTATATCAAGACGCCTCGCAAGGCAAGTCTGCTCATTGATCAGATCAGGCCTGCAGCATGGCCATTGGCCCACATTAGAGTTTGTTTTCCTCCTGACTCTTCCTTGAAGAGCAAATGCTATTTTTAAAGCTTTGGAAAGCAAGCTTGCCTCTTAAGAATACATTGGTACCTTGGTTCTCAAACTTAATCTGTTCCAGAAGTCTGTTCCAAAACCAAAGCGTTCCAAAACCAAGATGTGCTTTCCCATAGAAAGTAATGCAAAACTGATTAATCTGTTCCAGACTTTAAAAAACAACCCCTAAAACAGTAATTTAACATGAATTTTATTATCCAATGAGACCATTGAGCCATAAAATGAAAGCAATAAATGTACTGTACAGTACTATAAAATAAATAAGACAGAATAGTAGATGATAAAAATTAAAATTACCTGCACTGATGATAGTCATTGTTTAGATGGGGGCTTTTATCCATTTCTGCAGTCACACAATCAATCAATCAATCAATCAATCATAAAACAAAGAACAAGCCACAGTCACAAAACAAAAAAGCCACACAAACAAAAATGCAAAAAATAGCAAAAACAAAAGCACCAAATACAAGCTCCAAATATCACCACAGAACACTGCAGTCAGAAATGGAAGGCTTTGATTACAATGCCCCCCCCCCCCCCGCAAATTAGCAGGGCAACAGTGAAAATGGAAGCTCAGGACCACGTTCAGCTTCTGAAGCAAAGTTTGCAAACCAGAACACTGACTTCTGCGTTTGCAGTGTTCAAGTTCCAAGTTGTTTGGGAACTAAGCTGTTCGAAAACTGAGGTACCACTGTATAGCATTGCACTCCTGATACATGTGCTTTTTCAGCCCAGAAGGAACTATTTTTTTTTATTAAGTGAGCCACAGTTGTTGAGTCAGAGAAATTTGGGAGCTCTTTTTGGAACATTCATTGGCAGAAGTTTTCTTCCTTTTCTCCTCCAGCTTTTCTGCTCCCCCCTCCCACACACTTTGGTGTTGATTGGCTTGGTAATAAAGCTGCTTGCAATGGATGGAAGCCCAAATTGTTTCTTGCTTTACATAGAGTCTGCTGAAAGTGCTAAGGTTATGAGAAGCCAAGCCATGCTTCAGTGTGAACACACAGGCTCCCGGAGAGGAGATCACAGCTGATTTTCTCTCCCTCCAGTGCTGCTGCGCTGCCCTGACCTAAGCTGTGGTTTGGCATGGAAAGAGCTCTGAACCTGGGGCCTGTAGTTAGTCTCACTGCAGACAAACCATGAGCTGTAAATCAAGAAAAGCCTTGGCTGCATGGTTTGTCTCCTCTCTGCGTGTTCATGTTAAAACACAGTTTGGCTGAGTGTTACGTGCAAACTAGTTCAATATATCAAAAAGCAATAGAATACTTTTCAAAGGAAGAAGCCCTTCCTCTAGTTGGTGACTCTGGCCTCAGCTGCAGAGTTTGTTTGGTAAGCTTGCAGGAAAGGAGGGCATCTTTCCAGCGCAAGGACTGGGATGCTCTTAAACCTGGAGGCAGCCTTTGCTGTTGTGGTGGCAGCCTCTGCCAGAGCACCAGACACAGTGACTTCTGTGACTGTTATGGACTTCTTTTGCCTTTCAGATGTTCCGGCATACAGACAGCCTGTTTCCCATCTTGTTAAAGACCTTATCTGATGAGTCTGACGAGGTGAGCATAAATCCTGCACTGGAAACATTTAACTCCATTTATTTTATTTGTGTTTTTATATATATATAAAAACAACCTGTGTACTGAGAGAGTAAAAGTGGCTAGTAGGCTACTCAGACCACAGGTGAAAAGTTCATCAAATTCATTGTCTCCTCAGCACTGATGCTCTTGGGCAGCTCTATTTAGTGGGTTAGGTTGTAAACAGAGTGAAGCACTGTTAAACCACCCACATGTTAAGAGGGGATTGAAAGAAGTGGCTTTCAGAGTTTCCCTTCCTCAGCCACAGATTCTCAGCGTGGAACTTCAGATGGTGCTTCCCTTGGAGGCCATGGCAGTTTGAGCTGTTGAATAATGGAAGCAATTGTACTAGTCGCATTTGCCTGGAAGCTGAGAGGCTGCTGTCTCTGGTGAAGCTTCTAATTTGATTCTGCCTTGGAGGGGATGGTTCTTAGGAATGTTTTCTGCGATCTCCTAGAATAAAAATCCATGGCAAGTTCAGCTTCACTTTCACAAGAAGGGAGCTGCCTGCTGAAGTATTCCCACTTGGTGGATCTTGCGCCAGGATGAGGCCCTTTCTATCATCTAGCTTTGACCTCTCTGCTACTTTCTTTGTTGCAAAGAGGCTGAGATATTGTTGGGATACTGAAGATATATGAAGCTGGATACACTTGGCAGGAGAGGCCCTGCACGCAGGTCCTTAGTAAGCGATCATTGTGGTCCAGGGCATCCTTTGTTAGAATTTAGTGCCATGTGTCCTTGTCCACAATTTGGGAAGTACATGCATCTTGGAGTCACATACCATGATGCAAATTACACTGAAAGGAATGAGCAACTAGATAGCAGATCAAAGTTTGGAAATACGCTGTTTATTACAAATAGAGGCCATGATTATTTACATAGTATTTGGTTTGGACTGGCAGCCTGGAAGTTAAATCTAGGACACAGTACAGATGTGAGGGATCTAATAGCAAATATAGACAGTAAAGATTTGCTGGAGCCAGGTAGACAGGTGTGGAGTTGAATTGCATTGGAGGGGAAAGAAGGATGCAAACACACATCTCTGCAAAGCAGCATCAGTACCTGTGTGAGAGAAAAGCTCAGATATAACCTATTCCCAGATGGGGAGTGATTCTTCTTCGGCTGGGTGGGTGGGTTGCAGTTAATCAGGAGTTTGTCTTGGCACTTGGACCCCTGGAGTTACTTAAGCTGCCTGAACCTCTGCCTCTTCATTGATAATATGTATTGCTGCCAGCAAACAACCAGAGAAAAGGTAGTTTGGGAGAGTGGTGGTAGGCTGAGCCCCTGAAGGTTTTCTTGAGCTCTGTATTGCATCTGTATCACTGTGAAAGATGTCTGTGTGTTTTGTGCCTCTCCTGGAGCCCTCCCTAAGCAAATTTAAAAAGACAGGAGGGAGGAAAGGCAAGTAGAAAGGGGGGCAACGCTAACAAGGAGTGGAACAACTGAGGTTGCCCAAAAGCCAGCCTTGAGCAGACAAAGCTGGAATGGGCTTGAATTGAATTGAATGGGCTTGAGTAGACCACTAACATTTAGAAGCAGAATTTTTTTTCTGGCTACTCAAGGAAGGGTTTCCCCCTGCAACAAAGGGGAGCTGGAGTACTAGTTGGATCTGAGCTTTCCCACTGGGCGTATTGAGAGCCAAAATGCATGATGCGCAAGGAGGGGTTCCAGCTGCATACTTTGCATGGAGGTGCATGTTTTGCATGGAGGATCCTAACCTCAATGGATGCTAACGGGTGTTCAGGTACCTAGGATGTGTTTGTCAGGGGATTGCATTGTCTTGGGCATGGGCTGTTCTCCAATAGTAAACCAGATCAAGTTGTACCTTGGGTGGGTTGATCAGATTAGAGGTTGGGCAGAAAATAAGGCACTACGATGCTTGACTGGCAAGAGTCCCACCTGTTGGTTGATTGATTGATTGATTGATTGATTGATGCAAGGGCACACTGTGTCTTACTTGCCCAGCAAGCCAGAGATTTCAGAGTCAAGATGCCTGGGAGCATCCTTGAGACCACTGTGAGGCTGAGCTCCAATGTGGGATCCCATGGGAACAGCGAGCCCATGGCCCTGGTGCCACTGGGTGAGTGAAAGGAAGGAAGGAAGGAAGGGAGGAAGGAGAGGTGCTTGTTTGGGGGGGCGCTCACTGAGACATTTGGCAGGGAAGAGACTGGCATTTGCTCAGCGTACTGAGACATCCATGTGGTTGTCCTGAAACTATTTAGGGTGGTGGGGAGACAAATTGCAAATGCTTCTGAAGACCTTCACGCTCTCCCCCACTTTCCTGTGTCCCACTCTGCCACAGGGCTTTCCTGAAGGAGGGGCTTTCCTGCACTCCCCTTCCTTGCTCTGTTATCGCCCAGAGCTGCAAGCCCTCTTGCCCCAGCCTTTCCTGCGGAATGGGCTTTTTCACACTGAGTCCCATGGGGCTTTTCTCCATGTGATGCAGATCCCAAGTACAATGAAGCTTAACAAAAGCTTGTGCCAAAGTGAATGGCTGCCTTTATCCGTTTATGCTTTTATTTGTGCTTGGTTGGATTTTGGCCCGCAGTTCCCCCGGTTTCCCAGCTCCCAGCTTGCCAAGGCTGAAATTTGGGACTTTGGTGTGTTACAAAGAACAAGGAGGGTGAGCTTGACGTGACCTCGGATGTGCTCCCTTCCCCTTGTTCTCGCTGTAGTCCTGGAGTCACCGTTTCATTTGCAGGCCTGCGGATTTGCAGGCGAATGTGGCAGCCTTCAGGGACAATGTGGGTGTGGGAGAGCACTTTTAGGGACTGGGCAGCCCTGGGGTGAGGCAGGCAACTTATTCAGATGTGTGAGCTGGTGCCATGGGAGAGGCAAGCTCCTCTGCCACCCCTCCTTTTAGTTTGTGTACACTCTAGACTCAGGGAAAACATTTGGGTAGTCAGAGGTTATGAATTCGACTTTAGAAAATATTGAATTAATAAAAGGTGCACGTTGGGTCATCAAAATTCCTAACCTCTCCTGTATGGTCTGAACTAGAGGGGACTAATCGGGAAGATCTTGGGGTTGTGGTGGATGGCTCATTGAGAATGGTGTTGGCACTTCTGGGCATATCCCATTTTGTTTCAGTGGGGCTTGCATGGGATAAATTCCCCAGTGGATTGTGGCTGCTAATGGTGGCTGCTGCTGCTGCTGCTGCTTTGGGGCCTTGCTGGCATTTGTGTTAAGTCACAATAGCTTAAATAAGTGTGGGGAGAAGGGAGGGACTTTCCTGCTTTCTGGCAGTTCCAGATTGAACAGAAGCAGGATGGGGGCTGTGAAATTTTCTGGTTCAGAGACCAAGGGGCAAAGTTCACCATCCCTTTCCCCCACTGAAAAGGGGGCTAGTTAAGTTGTCACTGGAAGATTGATTGGTTTCTCTTGGAAATGGGGAAGAGGGATCAAGCTTAGTCTTCACATTGCACTCTTTTTTTGGGTGGGGGTCTGCCAAATAGGGAAGATCTTGTTCTTGACCAGGTTTCTTCTTTCTCTGATGGTTGTACAAAAAGAAAATTAATTTGAGGAGCCCTTTGAGGCGACAGGGAGAGAGAGAGAGAGAGCTCACCACCTGCCCTTGCAGAAGGGGAGTTGCGTTCAGGGCCCAGGCCGCCTTCCTATGAGATGGCCTTCAGCCCTCCCACCTCCCAGTGGGGCTGAGCAGCTTGGGCTCCTTGATTGCCCTACAGCTGGGAGCATCAAGTGTTCTGTCAGGCACTGGCCACTAGGGGGCCTCAGCAGCCTCTGCATTTTCTGTTGCCTGGTCCTCTGCTATTCAGAAACCTGTGCGGAAGCGTTTCTAGCAGCACGGTCCTATTTGCACTTGGCAGGTTGTGTTCCACTGATTCATCCATCAGCCCAGGGGCAGTTGATCTGAACATTAAGCTGGAGGACATTCCTCAGTCCGTGTTTGTCACCTAGATGCCCAGGTGACTTCTGTGGCCAGGATGGCCCCACCACAATGGCCCATGCATTGCTAACTTTGGGACTTGATCGCTGTAACACACATTGTGTGGGGCTGCCTTGTAGCTGGTCTGGAAGCTGCAACTAGTACAGAATAATAATAATTTTATTATTTCTACCCCGCCCATCCGGCTGGGTTGCCCAGAATGAGGCGGCAAAGCTGCCCACAAGAGCAGATTTACTGGCAGCATGTTACTCGGCACTGAGAGAGCTGCACTGGTTGCTGATTCAGGGTTCTTGTGTTAGCCGTAAGCAACCTGGACCAAAAGTAACTCAAGGACTTGCCTGGTCTGTTGCTCTCCACCTCCGTCACTGAGATCCTGTAATGGGGTGTTTCTGGTGGGCTTGGCTGGCTTGTGGAACTCACTGCCAATAGAGGGCTCGGCAAAAACAATCCCTGCCCTCTTGTAATCATCTTCTGAAAACACTGTTATTTAGACAGGTTTTTGAAACTTGAACTCTTTTTTTCTTTTCTTTTTTTGCTAGCCAGTATTTATTGATTCTGTTGATGTTTCTGTTGATTTTATTGCCATGTTTTTATGTGCCTATAAATACTTAAATAAATAGAGGTGCTAATAGTTGGGGAACTGAGCCACGTGGCAGCGGATTGGGGCAGCAGCAGTACCTTTTCCCATTCTTTCTCAAGGAGGATCTGGAGCTTCCCCCACTGGCTTTTCTGTGGTTGGGGCTAACTCACAAGTTGCATCATCACCCTGCCTATCCCAAGTATAAGGAGGCCTCTATCCTTTGAGATACTGCTCTCTGCGGATGGTAGGAAGTGAGGGGGAAGCAGCAGCAGCTCCTTTTTCATGAAGGGAAGATGCTTCTCAGTTGCTGTCGAATGTGTCACGTCTGCCTGAGCGCTGGAGGTCTGCCAGAGGCCAGCTTCATTTCCTTTAGCTCCAGTTATCTTTGGCAGCTCTGCTCCCTTGACCGCGCGCCTCTTCAGAAGGGAGCAGAGAGGCAAGGGAAGCAAGGCAGAGAGCTCAGGGTGACTCCTTTGGTAACCAGAAACCTGCCCACCAGTGGTGGCGGTGGGACGAGTGGATGGGATGTGACAGCAGTGTCAGGCAGATGTTTCTGCTCAGGATGCTGACTTTTGGACTTGTGTGTGTGTGTGTGTGTGTGAGAGAGAGAGAGAGAGAGAGAGAGAGAGAGAAAGAGCCCTTTGTTAGTGAGCAGCAGAGGATAGCTTTGCACAAAAGTAGGTTGCAAGAGGATGCAAGAGCACCAATGACTAGTGCTAAATAATTGCTGTGTGTGGATTCTGTGTGAAATGGTGTTCCTGGGATCTCAGAAGACCAATATCAAGCCCTGAGGTTCTCTTTTTGATGTTGTGGCAAAGTTATCTCCTGAATAATGGCATTCCCACTGCCCCTACGTAAGCTATGTGCACGTACTGCAAAGCTGCCTTCATTTTATGGAAAGAGGTGACCCATTTACTCAGTGCTCGTAATGCACCTGTATCGTGTAGCTCTGATGCTAGGGGTGCGGAAGGACCAGGGCAGGCACAGGGTGCTGAAGCCCTGGAGGCTACAGGAATTCTGCCTCAAAGCCCAGACCCAGCATTGCCCCCTTTTGCAGCAGTGGGTATGAGAGATTTTCAGGGAGCTGAATCCAACACGCAGCACCAGTTCCTGCACTGGTGATCCTGGGACAGATATGTCATTCCCCACAGACCACTTTCCAGCCATGGTGGCATTTTGTGTTCCCATCCTTAAAGAGGCAGCAGGATGCACTCCCGAGGTGCTGAGGCCTGGCACTCTTGAGTATTCGAGCCTTGGGAGGAGGAGTGTGTGTTGTGTGCTTTCATGCACTGCCTCTTCAGCAAGACTGGGGCAGCTTGCACATGAGCCAGTGGAGCGAACATCAGATTGGTTCAACTGGAACATGAGGCACATTAACTTGACCTAGATCTGGTTAGCAGAGGAAGTCTCGTAGACATGCATTGGGGGAAGGCAGTAGCAGCAGTAGCAGCAGCAGCAGCAGGATTTTCATTACTAGAAAACGCCTCCTAGAAATGCTTTTGCTCTCCACTCAGCAAAGCTAGTGTCATGTGGAAGGCTGAGCTGTGTTTTTTCCACTTTCCGTCACTCTCAGCCATTCCGCAGTGGTAGTAAACATATTAGATGCAAAATCCCAAGACCTCCTTGCAGTGCTGTTTCCTAATCGTTGTGGTTATGGACAAATACATGAAAACATGTCAAAAAAAGCTCAGCTTTATGCTGTGATACACATGCATTCTTTGCCATTCCCAATAAGGCTGTTCCTCCTTCCACCCTCCCCCTTTGGTCTGTCTCTGCTCTCATCTTTTCCATAAGGCACATCTGATCAGCATCTGAGAAGAAATAAAAACAGATTTCCAGATTACGTAGAACTTGGGCAAAAGCTGCTGCGACCTGTGCAAACCAGATTAATATTTGGCACGGATGCATGCTATTATTTTTCCCCACCTTCGGAGAATAGGAGCATCTCTCGCTGCCGGTTTTATCTAGGGCTTTTCTTTCTTTGAGCCTAAATCCTAAAAAAGTAATCTCACCTTCCCATTTTAAAAAATAATCTCTGCCAGCTGATCTGGTGGCTCTTAATGCTAGGGGTGGTGGTGGCTGTGCTTCTGGGCTGCACCCCTTCCCCCACCAGGAAGGCCCCCCCCCCCCCCGCACGCTCTGCCTTGTCTGTGGGGGAGGGGAAGGGCCTCTGTGGCCTCAGCCCTTTCATGTCCAATAATGGGAGCTTAAAGAGCTGCTGCCTCGGCTGCTTCTGCTTCTGCTGCTCTCAGATGATGGGACCCAGCTGATGCGCCTTTCTGGCACCTGGCCTGTTGCCGTGGCAACGTTAGGCATTTGTGTTCCTGCAGGATATTGCTTTTCTTACACCCTTCCAGTTTCATTCTTTCGCTCGCACAAAAGAGAGGGAGAGAGAGAGAAGCTGCCTGCTGGAGGCTTGCTTAGTGGAAAGATGCATCGCGCATGCAAAACACTCTCCCTCCCCCTCCCCACCATCCTGGTTGAGCTTGGTAGGATGCACCATTTCAGTTCATTCAAAGGCAGCCTTGCATGTGGAAACCGCCAGGCTGAATAGGGTCCAGGGGGGTCCAGCTAACTTGACAAGGCAAGGCAGTGCACATCAAAAAATGGATATGTGCAAACTCGTTTGCTCGTTCCTCTTCCAGGGCAGCGGTGGCCAAGATGTGGTGCTTTCCCCTGACAGCCTCCTGGTGCCACAGCTGCTTGCTGCTCAATGCCATTCCCAGGTGGTTCCACATTGTCTATATAGGTTCAGCAGTAGGGTGTGATGGGACACCGGCCATTGCTGAGGAGGGGTAGCCGCGGGAGGCCTCTTGCCTTCATGTAGGTGCTGGGCCTTGGCCAGAGCAGATACCTTCATGCTGCTCCTGTGGAGCCTTCCTTCCTTGCTTGCAGAGAGTGCTCAAAGTTCATGATCGAGGCTACCATATACCAAACGCTCTTCCTCTTCCAAGGCCAGGCTGTGCAGTGGAATAACTGAGCCTCACTTGTCCCAACCCAGGGGAAGGATCAGGTGAGGAGAACCTAGGCAAGAAGCAGAGCTCACCCACTGAGGTCACCTTCACACCATACATTTAAAGTGACTTCCCCCAAGTAATTCTGGGAACTGCCGTTGGCTATGGGTGCGGAGAGTTGTTCCTCTCACAGAGCTACCATGTCCCAAGTTCCCTTTGAAGAGGGATTGACTGTTAAACCACTTTTTTATAGGATTTTATAGCTCTAACGATGCTCCCCTAACAACTCTCAGCACCTTTAACAAACTATAACTCCCAGAGTTCTTTGGGGGAAGTAATGACTGTTCAGAGTGGTATTAAAGTGCTTCAAATGCGTGGTGTGATTAGGGAAGGTGGGTTAGAGTGGACACATTGCAAAAGTGAGAGGCCTATACTGAGTCACCAGATTAAAACCTTGTGTGCCGCCTCTGTTTTGGCAGTGGAGCACAATGCCTTCCTGGGCTCCTGTGGGCAGATTGTGCTACCTGTGCAGTCGTGGTGATGCCACAGCCGTGAATCAAGTTTGTGATACTTGTGGCAGCTTGACAAGTGGTTGAGCGACATGTTAAACATGCAACATGGCACAATACAGGACAGATGCCAAGCTTGGTGCTGTACACATGCCTGGTTTGGTGTTTTGTTTTTTTCTTTTAGTGGACCTTGGGCAGGGGCTGAAGCTGGTGAAAGACCCCAGGCCCAGCCTCTGGCACTTGGGGGCATCTTTGCCCAAGACCGTGAAAATCCTGTTGCCAGTGAGAGCAGACAACCCTGTGGGCCTAATGCTTCATGTATCAGGTGGCATCATAGTAGGGGCAAGGGCAGTCTTCCCAGCCATGGGCCCTCCAGATGTTTCTTCTACAACTCCCATCAGCCCCAGCCAGCACAGCCATGGGGCTAATAGGAGTTGTAGTCCAAAACACCTGGAGGACAACCAAGTTGGCAGAGGCTGGGTTAGAGTGCGGGATTAGGACTGAGAAGATCCAGATTCAAATTCTCAGTCAGCCATGAAACTGGCCTTGGGGTCAGTCACTATAGCTCTCGGGCCAGCCTACTGCTCAGGGTGATTGTAAAGATAAAATTAGTGGTGAGAACTATGGAGGCTACCTTGAGCTCTTTGGAGGGAAATTGGTGGGATATTAAATATCTTTTCTTTTTCTTTCTTCATTTTTGCATGCTCACCTTACCTGATCCCATTGACTGGGGGTGTTGGCTTGACAGGTAATCATTTCTTGGAAAAGCATCCCTGGTGAGATGCATGAAAACAGGTCCTTATCCTCCCGAAAGCCTCAATTCCTGCTGACAATGGCAACAGTGACTTGCCATGCCCACGACAACCTCTAAAATGCCTATGCAGAGGACCCTCTGCACTGAGTTCTCATCATGAAGCCAGTGAAGAAATTTCCCTTTGGATGTTTGAATTTGCTCTTAGTTCAAAACTAGATTTGCTTGGATGTCCTGCTTATGCTCTGAGTGACATCCCTACACCACCTTCCCTTGCCCAAGGCACATAAGAGGAAAGTGAGACATTCCATCGTTGCATCGCAAGTTTCCCCACCATCATAAATGGTGGCTAGTAAGGGACATTTGTGTGTGTGTGTGTGTGTGTGTGTGTGTGTGTGGATAGACATGCAGCATGGAGCTATTATACTGCACAGTTTGGATAGCTAGAAATTATGGGATGCAGGGCAGGAGATGTGGGAGCTGCACCATCAAGCTTGTCCATAGTCTTTCAAGTGCAGGGATGGAAGTGAGTTCATAAGAGTCTCATAGAAATCAGAAGATCAATCAGGGATTGAATGTCAGATCACAAGGGCAAGGCAGAACCTGTTCAAAAGACACCATGCCTGCCTGCTTGCCAGCTTAACCTTTGTGGTTGCCAGGGGCTAGTTTTACTAGAAGCCGTCATTGTGTTTGGGGTGTACCCATTTCAGGTTAATAACAGCTGGGTATCGCTTGGCTTCCACACTCCCACCTCAAATCCTGTATTTGGCTTAATCTCCATTCATATGATTTAACCACTTTCCCATTATTTTAAATCCATGCATTTCAAGAGCGCACACTATGGCTATGACCATTAAAACATTTGTTTGCAATGGAGTATTCCATATTCAGGATCGTTAAGAAAGGAACTGAAAATAAAACTGCCAATATTAAAGTGACCTTGTACAAACCTTTAGAGCCTCTGCATTTGGAATACTGGTTTCAGTTCTGGTTACCGTATCTCAAAAATGGATATTGTAGAGCTGGGGAAAGTGCAGGAAAAGAGCACAGGGAGTCCTTGTCTTCTCTGCCTGCCTTGTCAGCCACCCCTTGATCTCTTTTTATTCCTTGATTCCAGGTTATCCTCAAGGACCTTGAAGTCTTGGCCGAGATTGCATCTTCTCCAGCAGGTCAGACAGAAGGACAAGGGGCACCTGACGGCCCCAGTTTACGACCTGGGCAACTGGAACTGCACATTCCTGCTCCAACTAAACCTTCCCAGGTTGGCTCCTCTGGTAAGTGCCCCTGTCTCTGGCAAAGTTCTCACACGCTTTGAGCAGCCTCTGGATATTTTTTTCTCCTGGTGCAAAGTGGCACGGGGCAGCTTTAGAAAGGCGAAGGCAAGTGATTCCCTGGCAGAATCGGCACCAGTATTTGAGGGAAATGTGTTTGCCACAGAGGAGGGCCACAGCGTGTGGTTCCAGCTACAGCTGGAGCCTGAAGACTTCTGTGCAGCTTCTGCTTGTAGTAACGGCTGGTGGGTGGGGAGAGCGAACGGAAGCGTTTGTGTTGATAATTATACACCTCCAGACTGATGCAGAAGGAGGGTGGGAGGTGAGAAGAGAAGCAACAGTTGTGACACCAACAAGGAGGCAGTTTGGGAATCAAAAATGTTTTGCTGTGTGCCTGCCTTGAGTCCTCATGCCTGCAGAGTAGAACTGAGCCAGGTGAGAGCTTAGAAGAAGTTTGAGGGTGAGACCTAGACTGCATTTCCTGCTCTTCCCTATTGCTGGCCAGTCTCCTTCATCCCATCTCTTCCTATTCCTCTGATTCTGAAATGCTGTGTCGTTGGGACAGACTGCAGGGCAGCCCTTCTGGAGCAAGCCATAGCAATTCATCAGGCTGGTCTTCAATAGAGTTTGTGTCAACAGGAAAGGAAACTATGGCTAAAGTTTTAACAGGGAATCTATATTTCCACGCAAATCAATCCCAAAGCTTTTAAGGGATGTACATTATAGTTGTGCAGTGTGCCTAATTTCTGCCATTTGTGAATAGTGGGAGTCCTTGCCTCTGCCCAGAACTGCTTCTGATTTTGTCTTAGGGCAAGTGAGGTTTTATGAATGGGGACATCTCAGAGCACAGGCACCCTTTTTAGCCCAGATGGGTGAAACTTGATGAATGTTAGCATTAATCAACATACATAGCAACAAAGCCGCTATACAGAGGGGTGAAGGTAATAGAGGGGAGGGGAAAGACGAATGAGGATTGAGAGAGAGAGAGAGAGAGAGCGTGCACACACACAAGTGAACAGCCAACCAGTGGTGCTGGGGAACTGTGGCATTTGGAACACAGGTCAAAAGCACTGAAACAGCGCCACCTCCCCCTGGGTTTCCAGGCCCAGCTCAAAGGGCTTGAAGGGCTTTTTCATTATCAGGGACTGGCTGCCCACTCTTCCAAGTCATCAGGGGAGGCCCTCCAGGTCCACCCCCTCCCCCCATGGAGCTTAAGGATCAATGCCTCCTCTTTCCATGTGCCAGACTGCACTGTCTTCCTCTTTGCTGTCCACCTTACAAGAATAGTTAACAATCTTCAAGTAGTTTTCTTCGTCCAGGTCAATTAATTTGGGCTCTATGTGTGTGAGAGAGCTGTATTAATCTGCTTATCCTTTGCACTGTTTCCCACGCCACCCCAAAAAAACAAACACCTTTTTTCTGTCGTGCTAATCTGCTGTTTCTTACAGTAATTACTTTAGTCTTTTTTGGATTGTAATAATGTTGAATTTATTTGTAATGTTTCTTATGGTAATGTGAGACATAGCAAAGGCTTGGTGACTTGTTTGGTTGCCTTTGAACACAAGGAACTTGGACAGGCGATTGGGTCCCTGTTGGTTCTGCTGATTTTGCAGGGGCTTCCATTATCATTGGCCATGGGCTGCCGTTCTGGAGAGCTTTGCACCCCTTTTCAATGGTTCTCCTTAGGGGAGCAGTTTCAATACGCTCACATCTGATGCACATTTGGCAGAAACCCCAAGCAGGGGCTTCTTGGTGGCTGCTCCCAGTCTCTGGGACTCATTTCCAAGGGGGACGAGCTTGCTCAATTTTTGACCACACACTAGTTGGCAAAAACATTTTTATTTAGACAGATAAGCTGACTTTAGAATATGTTGAAACTGGTTTTTTTCTGGTGGTTTTGATTTTATTGATTTATCTGCCTTATTTTTCTGTTCTTCCTCACTCTGTATTTTATTGCTGTTTCATTATATCTTGTTGTACTTGTGTTGTTGCATTTAGCAACCTGGAGCACCATTTGGTGGAAAGGTGGGAAATAAATTTAAAGATCAAAAACACAAAAACGTATCAAAATGTGTATGTGGGTAGGTCACATGGCACCGGTGGAGGCTGGTTTCTTTGAAGAAAGGATAACTCACTTAGGATTTCCTTATTGGTAGAATACCTAGTTGACTCTTCTTATCTCTCTTCAATCTGTGGCCAATTCTGTAGCAACAAATGTGGCCCACAGAAAGAAGTGGTTGCCCAATTGGGAGTTCATTTGGGTGGTTCCCGCTCCTGCCTTGCCAGTGTTTCTTTCCAAGGTTCCAAGTTCTTCAAATACCATCTTGGTGGAGACTAAAGGCAGTGTGAGAACATCAGATGAAGCCTGAAGTTGCAACTGGATCAGGCCAAAGGTCTTGCATCTTGCATCTAGTCTTGCATCTTGTTCTACACTGGCCAAACAGTTTTCATAATGGGAACCCTGTTGCTGGTGCCAAATCTGCCCAGTAACACAGATAAGAGAGTAACAAGATGCACCTGGTGAATGAGTTGTCTCTGCTGACTCATGAAGAATTATTAACCCATTAACTGCATTCCTTAACAAACCCAGCATGCGGGACCAGAGTGCAGCAGCAACACTCTCCCCACCTGTGACTCCTAGCAACTGGCATTCCCAGACATACTGCCTCCAATAGTGGAGGGACAACATAGCCATAATGGCTAGTAGCCCTCTCCTCCATGAATTTTTCTAAAGCTGTCCAAGTCTGTGGCCATCACTGGCTCTTGTGGGAGCAAATGCTATGCTAGTTCTGCTTCAGCAGAACTTGTTCTTCTATATGTTTGGCAATTCTATCTTTAACTATGCTTTCCACCAGCTTTCCTGGAACAGATGTTAAGCTAATGAGCCTGTAATGTCTCAAATCCTTTCAAGATGTCCTTTTAAAAACTGGTATTATATTGGCCCCTTTCCAGTCCTCAGATATGGAGGCTGATCTTCAGGGTGAGTTGCGTACTTTTGGTAGAAGATCAGCACTTTCACATTTGAGTTCTTTGCGAACTCTTAAGAACTTGTTGAACCTTGTCCGTTCAAAAGACAAAGAGTAGAAGTCCAAGCAACCTCATTCTTTTGTGACTTCAAATCTTCCAGTCTGCCAAAGGATCCCAGGTAGCAGTCCAGTCCAGATCTCTAGTAGACGCACCCACAGGGTGCTTCCTTTAGGTTCAGAGCAGGTAAGAATCCATAAAAGTTCATCACCCACCCAGATTGCACAGGTATGGCAGGTTGCTGAAGGATGCTCAGAGTGCAACATCTTGGAGATGGCCAAGGTCCTCAGGACTGGGTTTATGACATCTATGGGAGAATTGCATGCCCTCCCAAGTCATCCCTAATCCTCTTAGCCTCTGTTGGGCAGAGGGGCCACTGAACCAACCCTTGCCTGCTGTCAAAGAGACCCTCTCACCTACTAATCAAGGCCTCATTGAGAAGGGAAGATTAAAAAATCGCAGGGAAGATTACAGATTTCATCAGCACCATGGAAATGTGAATTTTGCATGCAGGAAGCATCTATGCAGACAGCCCTTTACTTGCCTTGATTGACTCACGTTCCAGAATGCTTAAAATGTGTTTGGCAAGGTTAGGGCATGAGGGAAAGGAAGGTTTTGTTAGGCTTATCACGTTGTGCCTATGTACATGCCATATATTTAAAGCACATTGCTTCCCCCTAAGAGTGCCAGGGACAGGTTTGTTAAGGGTGCTGGGAACTGTAGCTTTGTGAGGGGTAAATTACAATTTCCAGGTTTTGGGTGGGGGGGAATAGTGTGCTTTAAATGTATGGAGTGGATATAGCCTATGTATTTCCCCCCTCCCCCTGTCCCCCTGGGAGCTCACTCACATGTGCATTTCTCCCAAAGCAACTGTGTAAGAGAAGTGAGTCACACAGCAAGCTTCATCCCTGAGCAGGGGCTTATCCTGGTCTCTCTTCCCTGTCTAATGCTCAGCCCACCACCCTGCACTGATTTCCCATCTGGTGCATGGATGATGAGCAGGAAGGGCAAAGGGACAGATCATGACAGGCGGTGGAAAGGGATAATAGGGTAAACGCCAACCATAGCCTGCCTGGTTGTTTGCTTATAGTTCACCATCTGACCAGACGCTCCCTACTTCTTCATGAGAGGGTTCCAGGTTACCTGAAGTTGTGGCTGATTCTACCTTTGCACAGTGCCATGGTGCTGCTATCTCGGAGGCCCGCTTCTTGGAAGCTTTTGGTCCAGCCTGTAATGCCCTGGCTAGGAAGCACAATGAGCTCATGCTGCTTGTCCCACTGTTGGCTTGCGCTGAGCACAGCTGGGAGCAAATGCGCAGGGCCTCGAGTGTGCTATTGATCCTCTGTCTGTGCGGGAGACGGGTGGGGGGAGGAGCTGGCTAGGCGGCTGCAGAGCTGTGCTTTAGATCAAGTGGATGGCTTTCTCTTCCCTCCCCTGTAGATTATCTAAAAATAGCCTTGCAGTTGTGGCATCCATCCTAAAGGCTGCCGTGGCCCCTTTAACGCCATTCCAGTCCAAGCCTTTTATGTCACATAATAATTTGGAAAGAAGATGTCCAAGAAGCTGTGTCTCCCAGTATTCTTACTACTTAAAACATCCATATCTGTGCAGCCCTTTTAAGGACATGGCTCTGGTTTTTGTGCCCAGGACCATAATATCTGCAGCTGATTGCCAGTAGAAGTGTCTACTGGCTAGAGACTAGGAACACAAAGAGGTTTGCCGAATTTTATGAGATGCGAACCCCCCCAGCATCTCATGGCCAGAAACAAGTAGGTGCAGCTCCATCATAACCGTTAAGGCAGATGGCCAGGTTTGCGGGACTGATCCTGCGCGGCACTTCTTAAGTTCTTTCTTCTGAGAGAAGAGAAGAATTTGGTGATGTGGGGGAAAGTCCAGCAGCTTTTGACAAACATGCTTGTGCCAGAGTTTTTTTCCTTTGGGGGGAGGGTTATTCCAGTCTGAGGCCGCCAGCATATTCTGTACATTCAACAAGGTGTTTCTCCAGTTGCACAGTGGGCTTCAGGGCCAAGAAGATGATGTGGCAAGCTGCCCGGACTCTTTCTGGGCAAAGACAGAGCTGGGGGAGGATGGCAAAGATAGGAGGATCAGAAGCTGGACTGTTCTTCCAAGTAGACTCCTAGGCATGCTGTGCTAAATGGCACCTTTGCAAGCCCCCATCTCGCCCTCCCTGCTGGTTTCCATTATATGTTTGCCTGCTCAAATGGCAAACCACCAGATTGGCTCCCCAGGGTGGAAGAGAGGGCCAGTGCCATTTCATCCTCACACTTTCCTCAGAATCTGTTTATGCAAATGCTGCTGTTTGCTTTTCCTGGCGGGGTGTATTTGCTCTGCTTGCTGAGCAGATCTGCTCCCTGCTTTGCTTCCCCCTTATTTCCCCTTTGAGAAAGCTGCAGCGAGGTGTGCTGAGTTGTCTTCATGCTTGAGGAAAGTCTTCGTACTTTTTTCAAGCTGCCCTTTCTTTTATTTGGTAATATTTCTGTGACTTCATTGGTACATGCCCTCGCTTTCACAGGGCTTCACAAAGATGATAAGTGCTTTCTTGGTCTGGAAGTATCCTGTTCGTAGCCCAATATGAACATGTGGAACCTCAAATATTTCCTTGTACCCCACCTTTCCACCGCCCAGTGGGTTCTTCTGGGGGAGTGCAACCTTGTCAGAAACAGGCTGAACATCTAAACCTCAAGTGAGGGATAAATTTGTAAGAGTAAGTGGATTGTGCCCCACTGCCCCGGACAGAAACAACAATTTTAAAGGGGGCAGAGAGCCAGGATAATAACTATTAGCTTCTCCGTACTCGTGACTTCTGTTTTAATGAGGAGAAGGCCTGGCTTGTGATCTTGAAATACTTGGGCAGGCTCTCAGAACCAGCAGATCAGCTGCCTTGTCATGTGAGGGCCCAGCCAGAGGGGAAGCAGAAAGCTCTGCTGTGAGTAAATGACTTGCTCTGGTGTGCTAGCTAATCCCCTTGCCAAAATGCTGGCTCTGAATCTGTAGCTCTGTCAGACACAAAACCACCCACAGAGGTGGGTTGCCCCTTCTGTCTTCGAATTGCTTGGCTAGCACTTCATGGAACATGTTAAAGTGGGCTGGACCTCTGAGATCCTAGTAGTGGGCTGGAATTAACGCCCCCCCCACCCCCCAATTAGCGATTCTTCACCTCAGACTGCTTGATCAAGAAGCAAGTTGCTTTCCCCTCCCCTTGTGATGGGCTTGGGGGGGGGGGCAGGTGAAGCAAAGGATTTTGATCTTTACAGTGTCAAATGCCTTGACTTATGCTCCTCCCAGTGTATCCCAGCCCATGAAAGAAGTCAGTGGTGTTCTCTGGGAAGAGAGGTCAGGGAGGCAGCAGATGTCACAAAGCCAGCCACTTGTGCTAATCTGAGCTGGCTTGTGAAATAGGCTTTGGGGATTAGGCACTCAGAGCAGGGCCTGAGTCAGGGACCCACAGAGCAAGAGGACAGGAGGATGCTGGGCTTAGAGCCAGACATGGCCTTCCTGGAGTCTTGCTTGGGCATCACCCATTTCCAGCCTGGCATTCAGATTTCATTTCTGGAGGGAAGTTCCTAGCGTTTGGTTGTGGTGAAGTCTCGCGTACCACATGGGTTGACCTTCAAACCCTCTTAATCAGCAATTTCTCCCATGCGGAGAAATGTGTGCATTAACCCTTCCCTGGCCTGGGGCTGATGGGCGCTATAGTCCAAAAACATCTGGAGGGCAGCAGGCTGGGGAAAAGCTGGTTTGCCCTATCAGGTGTTGACATTTTGTAGGCGACTGTTTTGCCTTGTGTTCTGGCCTGGGAGAGCAGCTCTGTCAGTGGATTCACCCAATAAACCTAAGATGTTTCTAAATGTGTGTACATTCCATCCACCCACTTTCTCACTGTGCACCTCTCTTGCTATAAAACCCTGCGGAGGTACGAAGCATCCCTGTGAAGATCCCAGGTCTTGTGCCCAATATTCAGAACTGACTGCCTTAGGCAGGGCAGCCATCCCTTTGGGTCCAAATTGGCTTTCTGGATTGCAGGCATGCCTCCCCTTTGTGCTTCACCACCACGACCGCCCTCCCCGTGACCTCCACACTTTCCCCTTCTGCCTTGTTTCAGTCAAACAAGAGCTTACTCCGGAGAGGGGTCTTTCTCCTGCCATGTGCCTCTGGAAATGGGCAGGGCAGTCAAGGGTGTGTGGCGACAGGGAGGAGGGACAGGCACACACCCAGGTGCCTTCTAGTTGGGGAGGGAAGGAATGAAGACTGGCTTGTGTCTCCATGAGCCTTGGGAAGGGGGAGCCTACATCTTAACAACATCTGTTTCAGTGATGAATTGAGAGGCAAATGTCTTGGGGCGGTTCTGTTTTTGTTCTTTGAGCTGCTCTATTTTTATCTTCCCATGTGATGTTCCTTTACATCATATTTACCAAGTTGAAATACAAAACATCCTGTAGTAGTATTAACCGGCTGGAAAGTCTCTCCTGCACATCAGGTTTCACTTAAGATAATCTGCCTGCCTTCCCTGGTGGCGGCGGCAGCAGCAACAATCCTAGTGCATGTTTGGGGATGGAGAAGGGGGTGTGGGGATCTGCTCTTGCACCCGCTCATAGGAGTTTGATGGTCAAAAGGCAGCTTCTGCCTCCTGAGTGGTTCCTACTTTTAGAAGCATAGGATTGGTGGAGCTGCAGCTCTCTGAAGCCCTTTCACAGCCCCATCTGCCTGGCGGACAGCTGGGGGAGGGGGATGAGGGCTGGAAGATCATTGGTCTCAAGGCACTCCAGGAACTTTCCAGTGGCCCCCCTCCAACCCCCCTCCGTTCCTGCAGAAGAGCCAAGAGACAGAAAAATAGTTGCTCTGTGAATGACACAGAATTTCTTCCATCTTGCTCTGCCCCAGAGTCACAAGCAAGAGATACTGAGCAAAATGCTTTAGACTAGAGGAAGGGGTTTGTAGAGGCTCTCAGAGCTTTCTGTTGGGGGGTGGGGAATAGTCTGAAACGTTTCAGGGGGGAACTTGGAAAAGAGCTTGAATAGCAAAGGGCAAGCAAGCAAATTTGGGACTGATGTACATCCAAAATGCTCTGTTGGTCTTTACAGACAGTTATGACACCTAGTTTGGGGACTGAAGCTGCCATGGTTGGGCTGGCAGACTCCTGTTGTGGTGATGGAAGAGGAAAAAAGGTAGCGGGAGGGAGTGTTGCTGAATCTCCTGGGCCCCTCATTAGCATTTAGAACTTTTGGCCTCCTCAGAACCTTTCTCTGTTGACAGTGGAGGGCACAGTGTTGAGCTAGGGCTGCTTCTGTTTTACAAAAAGCTACCATAATGCAGTGCTGAGAGACAATTGTCCTGCCACAAGAGGGATGACTCTGCAGGGCAGTGCCAAATTGCAGTCTTCTGTGGTGTTGACCATCTGTATGGAACTGCGGGAGAGGAGAGCAAGTTAAGAATGTCTAGTCCTCCTGTTGCCTTTACGCAAGGAATAAAGCTGGGCTTGTAGGGAATTTTCGTGGGCAAAAGCATATCATATAGTTAAACGGTGTAGAGCTGGTCTAAAGAAAGAAAATTGCCTGCAGGAGACTTCCCCAACCAGCTTGTTTTGGAATACTGCTCCCACCAGTGCTAGTCCAAAACAACTGGTGTTTCTGACTGATGGTGAGCTACCTGAGTAGGCCCATGCGTATCACACAGTTTCCTTGAACTGCTTATCCTTTTAGGGAATCTTTGCAGAATCCTCCCATACACCCAGCGTTTGCAGATGCCAGAGAGGTAAAACTTGCTTCAGGACAGTTTCTGCAGAAGTAATGAACACAGGCTAAGCCTGCAAACTGCTGGGTTGCTGGGCAGAACTCGCCATTATCTTCACCTCTGAGGAAGTAGAGGGAGAGAAGAGAAACCTTAAGGGAAAGGGAAGCTCAGGCACTTGTTTAATACCAAGTGAGGATGTGTGTGATAGAGAAGTTGAATTTAGGCACATGTAGCATTTTCCCGCTTGATCAAGCTGTATGGCTGACCAGGTGGTGGAGTTGAGGAGAAATTCAAGCTGTCTTCTTTCTGAGCTTCCTGCTAGAGTGCAGTCTGCTGTGGCAGGCCACGGGAACATGATGATGACTGGCGAAGGCATGTGATGCTCACCTTGGCAGTGAGAGTTAACACCATCCTAGTTGCTTTCCAGGAAACCTCTGCAGCTTCTCCCTGAGCAATTCCCCTGAGACAACCCTACTCAGTTGCAACTCACCCTTGTGCTCACTGTGGGCAGCTGAGGTGTCCCAACACAACACTTGTGGGCTTAGGCTTCTCTGTATGTGTACTAACAGCCAGTCTGGTGTGTTGCGTATCTGTGAAGCCTCTGATTTGTGAGTATCAGCATGAATGAATCGGTTCAACTGTGTTTTCCTAACACCTCCTCCTGCCTTTCTAGTATTTCTGCTCCTATAAATAGTAAGGCGGGTTTAATTGTATCTACTTGCTATGCCATCGTGGGCGAGCCACCCATCGGTGGCAGAAGCTGGAACAGGGGAAGTTAAAGGGATCTGGGAGGCGTGGGTTGGACTCTTGGAAGCCTCTCTGCTGCCTGACTGTTTCTATGTTGTAACCGTGCAGATTAATTGAAAACTGGCTGGGCAGAGATTAGGAGCTGTGAGATGGTGGGCGCAGGAATACAAAGCTGAGGTCTTGTTATGGATGTACCTTCATAGCAGGAAGTGGGTCTCCTCTCTGCATGCCTCACACTGACCACCGCTTGTACAGTGTATCCAAATTTAACAAATTTTGCTGCTGAACCAGCAGCAGATTGAAATAGTGAAGCTGCAGCCTGTTTCCTGCTTGTGTTGTGCATTGTGCAGCAATATTTGCCAACTCCTGACCCCAAATGAGACGTCTGTGATTTTACAAGCTGCCTGGCGGGCAGGGAGAGAGGCAGTCAGAGTGGCTTTTCTGGTCCATTCTGCAGTGGTGCACATCTTCTTTCCTTGTTGCTCATGAGTGTGGAGCCCAGGAGTGCTGACTGAAGAGCCATGCATTGACTTCCCCATCAACAGCCGATGCCTGGAACTGTCTGACCTGCAACTTTTTTTCCTCTTGAAAAGGCATGATCAGCATCTGACTTGTATAAGGGGAAAAAGAGACCTATGTTAGGGTGCAATCCTTGAAGCTTTTCCTGTGACCTGGACATTCTGCCCGATTACATCAGGTCTGACCCTTGCAGATAACTTCCTTTGAAGAAGGCCCTGTTCAGCCTTGAGTATCAGTTCCCACCCACCCCTTGTCTTTCTGTTGTTTTCCATATATTTCGACAGGATAGTAAGCCTTTGCAAGAGTCAAGAAACAAGTGGGTTGGGCACTTAAGTCCCTCCAGACTCTCCAAAACCTTACAAAAACAAAGGAACTGGGTGCTCGTGAAGAAGGGAGGGAGAAAGAAAGAAAGAAAGAAAGAAAGAAAGAAAGAAAGAAAGAAGTACATGTTTTGTTTCCTACATCCAAAGAGTTATACCCTAGGTTTGAGGAGAGGCTTTGAGAATGATATTTGCCTGCTCATTCTGCATCTTTTTAACATTATGCTGTTTGATTGAAGGTTTAAGCAAGTATTGCCAGTGCCTACCATGACCACCACCCTTTCCAGCAAGAGGACATACCTTTCCCCTTCAAAAGAAGTTTGACTTTGGGGTTGTCTTTTACCTCTGTTCTCCATGGCCTAGTGACCGACTTGAATCACAGTTTATCTATGCTGGCTGGAGCTGATGGAAGTTGTAGTCTGAAACATCTGGAGGGCATCAAGTTGGCAAAGGCTGTTTCTTGGACATATTGAGAGTCCTGTTGTGCAAGGTAGTCTTGTGGGTTCATAGAGCATCTCTCCTGAGATGCTTCATTTCCATAGGATGTTTCGATTTCCATTTTTCCATAACCTAGCCTGCTCTATATCTGTTCTTAGCTGGGTTACTTTAACTGCTCTTTGGAATGACTGCCTAATAATCAAGTTTTCACCTTTATCTGTCAGCTTCCAGCTTTGGTTTTCTATTGCTGTGCCAAGTTTGTGCCAATGTCTACATATAGGAAATGCATTTTTATGCCTTTTCTGTTCAGAGGCATCTCCACACCTTTCCTCTCCCTGTTACTCAGAGGAGGACCAGAGTTCCTGATCTCTTTTATGACTGTAAAACAAAGGGCAGTGTGCCTTCACTATGTATTGCAGGGGAAGGTCCACAGTAGCTCAGTGGCAGAGCATCTACCTTGCATGCAGGAGGTCCCAGGTTCAATCCCCCATGGCATCTCCATGTAGGGTTGGGAGATCCATGCTTGAAAGTCTGGAGAACTGCTGCCAGTCATTGTGGACAACAGGAGCTGCTTGGTATAAGGCAACTTCATGTAGCTGGAGAGAGTAAAGCTGCCACTTCAAATCAGAGCTAGGATTGCCTGCTGTGATCACGGGTGACAAGTTGAGCTTAGAAACCCACCTGTACTTCTACAGGTGCTTCTTTCTTAAACAGAGTTAACTTCCTCTCTCCTCCTTCTTCCAGGTACCAAAGGCATGGAGTGCTCTCCCTCGACGCCCACCATGAACTCCTACTTCTATAAGTTCATGATAAACTTGCTCAAGAGATTCAGCAGTGAGCGGAAGCTCCTGGAGTTGCGGGGAGCTTTCATCATCAGGTGAGGCCACATCCTGCCTTGAGTTGCCACCTCTGGGTTTCCAAATGCCTTTCTACTATCTGTGTGTTCCTGTGTACAGGTTTGGTGCCTGCCTCAAGTGCTGGGCTGGGTGGGGCTTAGTTCTCTTCCTGCAACCAGTGGTACCTTCCTCTCAGCTCCCTCATGACCCTTCTGTTGGTGTGAGGTCAGGAGACAGGCTGTCTATGGGCTGTCGGTAGTGGCACCTGCCCTGTGGAACGCCCTCCCGTCAGATGTCAAGGAAATAAACAACTACCTGACTTTTAGAAGACATCTGAAGGCAGCCCTGTATAGGGAAGCTTTTAATGTTTGCTGTTTTACTGTGTTGGATGTTTTAATTTGTTGGAAACTGCCCAGAGTGGCTGGGGCAACCCAGTCAGAGGGGCAGCATATAAATAATAAATCATTATATTATTATTATTCCTTTGAACTTAACATGTGAACATAAAAATAACCCACTGGATCAAGCCAATGGCCCATCTAATCCATCATCCTAATCTCACAGTGGTCATCCAGATGCCTGTGGGAAACCTGCAAAAAGGATCCAAGCTCAAGATCAAGCTCCCCTTCTGCAGAGTCCAGCAGCTGGTATTCAGAAGCATTGCTGCCTCGCAACTGCAGAGGCAGAGCAGAGCCATCATGGCTACTAGCCATTGATAGCCCTCTCCTCCAAAAATTTGTCTAATTCTCTTTTAAAGCCATTCAAGTTGGTGGCCACCACTTCCTCCTGTGAGAACGAGTTCCATAGTTTAATTATGCGGTGCATGAAGAAGCACTTTATTTTGTCTGTCCTGAGTCTTTCAACATTCAGCTAAGTTGGACGTCCATGAGTTCTAGTGTCTAGAAGAGCAGGAGAGAAACTTTTCTCTCTCCACTTTCTCCATGTTTGTTCAGCTTTTCCTCACCAAAGTCAGGGGAGGGGAGAGCAGAGCCTCTGGCTCTTTGATAAACGGATATACAATGGAGGCCAAGCAGCTGTGAGCTCTACTTCTGTGGTGGGCTGCAGGCTTGCCTGGGACAATGCTCTGCTCAGCTGGGGCAAAACTAGGCTGGCCAGTCGCCCTCTTTCATCAGAGTGTCTCCCCCCCCCCCCGCACTCGGCTGCCGCCAGCTCATTTGCTTTATGGAAAGGAGCAGCTCATGAGAGGCCAACTGTTGTTCATGAATGCCTTTTAGTCCAAGTGAACTGCATGCAGCAGCCCATGTGAGGGGAGGCAGCAGCCACAGGTTTCAAGCCTTGGGTTTCCTGTGTGTCACAGAGCCAGGCCTGCTTTTGGCTACCCTAGATTTTGAGGATGCATTCCTGAATGAGAAACGAAAGGATTCTGTTCAGACCGAGAGCCTACAGACTTTGGCACCATTAGGATGTGCCTCTGTGTGTGTCAAGCAGAGAGAACACTTCTTAAATCTCTCCAATTGTGGGTCAGAGGATGCAAGGGCAGCTGTGCCGACAGGCCTCACTCTTGCCATGGGCTTGTGGGAAGCCAGATGATGGCAAAGGGGGAGCAGTGTGTCCACAAACCCACTCATAGAATCAGAATAGTAGAGTTGGAAGGGATCCCATCCAGTCCAATCCCCTGCAATGCAGGAATCAGAGCTAAAGAATCCCTGACAGATGGCCACCCAGCCACATGTTTAAAAACCTCCAGTGAAGGAGAGTCCATTCTACTGTCAAACAGCTCTTTACTGTCAGAAAGTTCTTCCCAATGTTTAGTTGGAATCTCCTTTCTTGTAATTTGAATCCATCGGTTCATGTCCTCTCCCTCTGGAGCAGCAGAAAACAATCTTGCCCCATTTTCCATGTGGCAGCCCTTCAGATATTAGAAGATGGCTATCGTTTCACCTCTCAGTATTCTCTTCTCCAGGCTAAATATACTCAGCTCCCTCAACTGTTCCTCATAAGGCTTGGTTTCCCAGACCCTTGATAATCTTGGTCGCCCTCCTCTGCGTGTGTTCAAGCTTGTCAATATAATTCCTAAACTGTGGCACTCTTGTACTGCAAGAGTGGATCACCTTGAGAACAAATCATATTTTATTATTTATGTCTATTTTTATCCATGTCTGCAGCTCTTTTCCAAGTCATGCCCAAAAGAGAAGCGATTGCTCCTGGGAGCTTATAAACCACATTTTGGCTATTGGGAGGGAGGGAGGGAAGAAAGGCAGATGGGTGAAGAGAAGGAGGGAGTGCTTCTGTTTTCCTCTGTCTCTCTAATGGTTTGGCAGATGCAGGGCTGAGTGAAGGACGTGGGTGAAAGGGCAACTTTTCCAAAATATTAAGAGCCACAGGATCTTCCTGACAGGCTTCTTTCCTAAAGGCCCTCAGGACAAATTCTGGGGTTTGGCCGCCATATGCATACCCCAAATGCATCAGTAGCCCATGAAGCATCTGATCAGCGAGTCCAGGTTCATTTCTAGGTCAGGCCAGCAAACCTTTCAAGCCGCCCTCCCCTCCCTCCTTCCTTCCACATTTCTCATAACTCCACTTACATAAGAGTCATTAGGATGCACGGCAGCCCACTCTGTGGCCGTTGACCATTTGGCTTGCAAGGTTGGTGGCAATCGGAGCGTTACTTTGCTGTAGTTAGAACTTCGATTCATTTTTAATTGCTCTGTGGCGAGAGGCACAAAGAACCCGCCCTTTTGTGAAGGTTGCCCTTGTTTTTTGGTTGGCATGTCCTGAACATGAATGGCTGTTCTTGTTTGCTGCTGTTGTTGTCTTCGACACGTCCAAATTGTTAAGACTGGGAGCCATTGGCCAATATTTTTGTTGGCTTCACAATGCCTCCCTCTCGCTATTCTGGCTGTGCCGCTGGGGCTTGCCTTGACATCCCTTCCCTTGAGTTTCCTCAGAGAGGAAGACTCGGGTGTGTCAAAATGATGAAATCAATCGCCACAACTCACTCTACAGTGATACCCTGATGCAGGAATAATGCTCTACGTCAGTGGTTCCCAAAGTGGGCAGTACTGAGCTTACTAAGGGAACCTTTAAGAGGCAAGGAGGCGTGGTGATAGGAGAGTGCTGGAGGTGCAAATGATTATCAGACTTTGAAAAGCTGGTATCACTGGATCAAGTTCACCAGCTTTGTTGAATTAATTAAATTGAACAGTTTTAATTGGATTTTGAATAAACATGAAATTAATTGTTACCTGTTTGAATTTTATTATGTTATTATTCTCCTTAGTGGGTCATGCAACCCACTGTTCTGAATAGTGCTTTTCATAGCGTAGGGAAGGGGGCACTGGGGATGAGTTTATGGAACCAAGGGGTCAGTGTATTTTTATCCGGTGAAATGCCCTGAGATCTTTGGGTGAAGAGCAGTATATGAATATAATAAACAAAAATAAATGAAACAAGAAATTTGGGAACCACTGCTCTAGAACAGTGTTTCCCAACCTTGTGCCTCCAGCTGTTTTTGGACTACAATTCCCATCATCCCTTGCCACTGGTCTTGCTAGTCAGGGATGATGGGAGTTGTAGTTCAAAAACAGCTGGAGGCACAAGGTTGGGAACCACTGCTCTAGAAGATAAGACCACCAACCATCCAGTGGAAGTGGCAGCGATCTCTGCTTAGATCCTAAGGGTATTTAGTGGGCCTTCTTCATAACATGTTCTACCTAGCTGCCAGTGTGAAGCTTTGTAACAATCACTTGTACTTCCTCTTGCTGTTTTGCTGGATAAAGAAAGAAGCACCTCTGGTTGCATCATTCTGTTTTGCTGTTCAGGAGACTTGAGTGCGTCTTGCGTGAGGCTCTTGTGGGCATAGTCCTGGTGAGAATCTGAGGGCAGCAAGAAGCAGGTCGTTCTCCAGGCCTTTTGTCATTTGATTACTTTGCCATTCTAAGCTTGTCACTGAATTCTGGGACACAGGCTGCACTTTTTGGAAAAGACCACTGGTGCCGCAGTGTTCATTCTGCACTTGAAGTAGTAGTTTACTGCAGTCCACAGCTGAATGTGGAAGAGGGTGGAGTTGGCTTCACTTGCCCAGTTGGAAATGGGCCTCTTGTGTTATTGGTAGCTGTGCTCTGTGGGTATGTCAAGGTTGTTGGAAGTTTTGGAAATCAGAGTTAAGATTCTCTCTGCAAACAAATGTTTTTCATTGAGTTTGAACAGGTGCCACAAATGTGCCTGCTTCTACAAAGACTAAGAAAGAGGGAGGAGTTGAGAGCATGATAGACAGGTGGAGAGGAAGGCACCAACTCAGCATAGTCAGTGCAGAGGACCAGGGAACTGCAGGGGGGCCACATGTCCCCCCCCCAAAAAAATGTTTTCCCCTGTACAGTGGTGCCTCGCAAGACGAAATTAATCCGTCCCGCGATTCTCTTCGTCTAGCGGTTTTTTCGTCTTGTGAAGCAAGCCCATTGATGGATTAGCGGATTAGCGCTATTAGCGGTCCAGCTGCTTTTAGCGATCAGCTGAGAGGCGGCTTATCAGCGGAACAGCTGATAAGCGGCTTAGCGGCTTAGGAAAGGGGGGGAAGCGGGGAAAAACCCGCGGGAACTCGCAAGATTTTTTCGCCTTGCGAAGCAACCCCATAGAGAAATTCGTTTAGCGAAGCGCCTCCAAAACGGAAAACCCTTTCGTCTAGCGGGTTTTCCGTCTTGCGAGGCGTTCGTCTTGTGGGGCACCACTGTATTGGCTTCTGAGATATAGCTGAATTTTGGCCCCTGCACAGCAGTTGAATACCTTTTATTTTACTTAAAAATAATAATAAAGCTGATAACTTGCACTGAATCCTATGCCAGGTGCTTTCAAGACAACCCACCTCTGCCCTTACAATTCACCCCAGTCAGGTTTTTTCAGATTTCTTGAGATTCCAATTTTTTTTGAAATACCACTAAGTCTTAGAAAGCTACTAACATATGGCAAAGCAGTATGTGTCAGCTGCAAACAGCCACTATCCATGGCTTTCAGAATCCCAGCAGCAGCAGCAGCAGCAGCAGCAGCAGCAGCAGCAGCAGCAGCAGCAGCCTATTGACATTCTCTTCCCCATTTGCATGGCCAGGGAATGCTCATCCTGAGGATTGCAGGGGGTCACGCTGGGCTCCCCCTGTTCTTAGAAGCTGGAAGTCTTTGGGTCTTGCATTGTTTTTAGATATTGGAGGACTGGATTTTTCTGTTTCGCTCAATGCACTTTGGCAGTGGGTTTCTCAGAGGATGGGAGAGGAGAAGGTGGCTTGTTGGGTTATAAACCAGTGGAATGGAAGCCACAGTATTCAAGTCCCTCTTGCATGATCAGTGAAGGCCACAGGGCAAGGGGAGCCAGAGCACAACATGGCTGCCTCTCAGTGCTGCTAATGGGGCAGAGTTGTAGCTCAGTGGGAGGGCATCTGCTTTGCCTGCAGAAGGTTTGCCTGATTCAATCCCCAACGGCATCTCCAGATAGGGCTAGGAAAGGCTCCTTGCCTGAAACCCTGGAGAGGTTCTGCCGGTCAGAGCATACAGTACTGAGCTAGATGGACTGAGGGCCTGATTCAGTATCAGGCAGCTTCCTGTGTACGATGCCACATTTATCTGTATGCCTGTGGTGCCCTAATCTTTCCCCTTCTCCTTTTGAAGGGTAGGTTTCTGTTGAACATGAAGCAAAATATTTGATGACGAGAGCAGTTGATGCCACATTTATCTGTATGCCTGTGGTGCCCTAATCTTTCCCCTTCTCCTTTTGAAGGGTAGGTTTCTGTTGAACATGAAGCAAAATATTTGATGACGAGAGCAGTTTGACAGTTGAGCTGATTTAGCTGAAGGGGAGTGGTGGGTTCTCCTGTGCTGGATGCCTTCAAGCAAGCAGGGGCTGGACAGCCATCTGTCTACCCGGGGTGCTCCAGATCTCTGGCTTTCCTGCATCAAGCTGTACTGGAGATTGGTGGGTGTGGGTGTGGGTAGACTGGGCTTCCAGGAACTCAACAAGGCTCCCTCCAGCTCTCAATGCATCTGAGCAAACTGCCTAAAACAGCAAGCCCAGGCTTTATTTTTTTAAAGTTAATAGATTGATTTGTTCAATAGATCAATAGATTCTTGCAGTACAGCAATAGGATTATTTACAAAATTAAGCTAATGTATGATACCACACTCTATCAATATGTTGAGGCATCTTGTGTCTGTGTGGGAGACCCTTTGGTTGGGCAAATGTCCAATTATTTTACTCATTTATGTATTAATTCACGGATCTCCTTTTCCATTCATCACAAGGCAATGTACTTTCCTTGTGGCTCCAAGAGCTTTGCAAAGTGCTTTAGGTGGCCCTGTGCACAAAGTGACTTCCTCTCCCTCTTTCCTACTCCCAAAGCTTGCATGATGTTTGTAAGGTAGAAAGCATTCTTGGCAGTGTTGAGATTATCTCAAGGTAATAATTGACTAGTTAAGCAATCTCTAAGTAGCCATTGCTGCAATTAAATCTTAATTGGTCTATCTGCGCTGGATAGGACCCCTCATTGCTGACATGTGGCTAAGCATAACTACTTGGGAAACAGCTGGTCCATTCTGTGGGGAGAAGGCATATTGGCCAAAGACCATTCATTTCAGAGATGGTAATGGCTCCTTTGGCGCTATTACCATCCCCGATAAATAAGAGGATGCTTTTGAAATATGCAGGGATCATCCGTGCTTGGTCTCAGTGCTCATTTTTAGTAATTGATTGACATTAAGCTTCACATCTGCAGCCTAATGGCTTCAGATTCTGAGAGTGGGAGGCAGGCTGCCTAGTTAGGTAGGTGGTCAAATTGAGCATGCCAGTGCTTGTGATGTGGAAGGCCCCCCCCCTACATCTACACTAGATGTAGATGCAGAAGTGGCATATATCTGCAGTATGGGGCAGGTGGCAACTCTGCTTTCAGAAGAACCAGAATGACAGGGAGTGATTTTTGCTTTTTTAAAAACCTTTGCATGGGGGGGGGGGTGTGAGTAGCTTTTCCGAGGGGTTTCTTGGGCGTTGGAGCAACTTGTAAAACCGAAGCCAGTCTGTTTCGATTTGATAGCTTCCTGCTAGAGATAGGCAAGCTCTCCTTGGCCTGGATTGAAAATGTTCAGAATTTTTCCAGGGCAGAAAAATGGGGGAAAGGAGAATAATTTCCCAACCTCCTTCATTTCCCCGCAGAGACACGGCCCCTCCCCTTTCCTCATAGCAGCAGCTGATTAGGTTAAACCAGACCCTGCTGGAGAACCCTAGGAAGAGGGACACATCCTGCTTTCAGGGTGGCCCACGTGTCCCTGAGAAAGAAGACCCGAAGCAAAGCAAAACGTTTCTCCTCTTTGTCTTTGCTGTTCCGGTGCCATCAGCAGCCTTAAATATGAAGACGGAGCTTCTGCGCCCAGTGGGCATTTGGCCAGTAGGGGAATGAATGCCCTTGGCGTGGGAGGCTGCACAGTCAGTGGTGTGCAGAAGGGAGCCACTTCAGAGTGCAGGTGCCTCTCTGGGAAGAGGGTGGCATTTTGGAACCACTGTGTTTGCCTTCCCCTGGGCTTCTTGTGGGTTTGCCTTCTTCCTGCCAAGTGGAGTCTTGTGACTGGAGGATGCATTCAGTTCATTACAGCCGGCTGTGATCTTAGCACTCCTCGCTCTTTCCTCCGGTCTGTTAGTCCCACACCTGGGAAGAAGGGGTTGGACACTCTGTTTTTGAAAACCCTGCTTAAGTTATTCACTTGGGTAGCTTAGTTATCAGTTTGTTTTGCCCCATGATGTCCAGGTCCAACTAGACAAAGGACATCCACCATTTCAGCATGGGGATTAATAGAAGGACCGTGACAGGAGCGAGTATTCTCAGTAACTATACTTTTAAACAAACCACACTTCCTTGAGCTTCAATGTCCTCGAGAAGTGTAGCTGTTCTAAAATTGAAAGCAGAAGTTTCCGGCCTCCTTCCAGGCACAATTGAGAAGTAGGAATACAGAAGCCTAAGACTTGCGATGTCTAGCTAATGTAGTATCAGGACAAAACAAATTCCTTCCAGTAGCACCTTAAAGACCAACTAAGTAGTTGGTCTTTAAGGTGCTACTGGAAGGAATTTGTTTTGTTTTGACTATGGCAGACCAACACGGCTACCTATCTGTAGTATCAGGAAACCATGGTCTCCTGTTACATCTGAAGTGAGCCATGGTTCTCTGTAGCAGAAGATGCTAATTGGCTGCCATTAAGTCAGTAATCAGTTGTGTGTACACTATTCACCCGATTCCCTATGCATTTCTGAACGCAGTGAAGATATCTGAAGGTGCCATCTGCCTTCAACACTACTCCTCCCTCTGTGGAAATCCTTAATAACATTTATTCACCTTTCTCATGCTGTGTAAAAGGAAGGTACAGCCTTATCACTGCATATTCCTCAAAATTGGATAAGCCTGTGAGCATTTGCTCTTGTTAGCCCTCCTGAAGCGTCTTCATCTATTGCGTTTCTAATGAAGAAATTGAATGGTTAGAAATAAGGAGCTTGAACTGCCTTGGAAATTAGGCCACAGCTGTCAGCCTGAAAGCAAAACATGCATCTCTGAGGAAGTTGCTGGCAGAATCCGCTGCTGATTAACCCCCTTTTAAACCGAGATGAAAAAACAAAAACAAAACTCCTGGTGCCTTGGAGCAAGCTGGAGAAAGCAGCCAGAGAGAGGCAGGGAATGGAACATGATGCCTCCTCCATAGAGCGAGGGCAGAGATCTTCCTTTCGCTGTGGGTCTTTGGAGCTTTGGTCCAGCTCAGCCTTCCCTAACCTGGTGCCCTCCAGAGGCTTTGGGCTACAACTCCCATCAGCCCCAGACAGCCCTGCTGTGTAGTCTTCCCTTAGCATGGCCTTGCTGGCTGGGGCTGATGGGAATTGCAGTCTAAAACCTCTGCAGTGTTTAATAAACACTTGGGGCAAAGTGTGTTTATTACAAAGTGACTTAAGTGTCACTGTCTCTGTGTTGTTCCACTCAAAGGTCAGCGAATCTGACCCCCTTGTTGGTACAGAAAATCTGTTGCCACAGCTTCCTTAATAGGTGCCCGTCCAGCCTTTGCCAAGAGGTCTGTAGTGAAGGAGAGGCTGCAACCACCTTCCAAGGTGGTTCCACTGCAGAAAAAGCTTGTGCCGTCGGCTTAAGTTTACTGGAGGTCCTTTTTCTTGTCCTTTGAACCCATTGATTGCGATGCTGCTCCCTGAAGCAACAGAAAACAAGTTCGAACTCGTTCTTCCATGTGGATTTAATTTTCAAATAGTCAATGCCTCAAGCTCATGTTTATATTTAATTTGTTTGCACAGGGTCAGATGCCATCTACATGGTACATTAAAGGTGTTCCCTGTAGACCCCTTGGAAGCAGTTTAAGTAGTGGCGTTCTTGCGATACAGTCCTTGCCTGCTGATTCGCTGCTATATCTGTCAATCCTGAGCCTTTGGGGAGTGGTGCGCAAGCCCATTTCACACACGCGCACCCCCCCCCCAGGGCTCACCGTTGGGCTCTGTGGGAGTCCTTGGCCATAAGAGCTCCGTCATGCTCCATGGCGTCTCTTGATCTCTCTGAGAGCAGAGATAAGCAGGAGTTTTGGGATGGCGTTTGCTGCAAGTGCCTCTTTGATGCTTGCTCTGTCATACTGGCAGAGGAAGGCTGCTGCAAAATACGGGTTGCGGAATTTTCCACCTTTTATTTTTTGTCATTTTGCATGCTCTGTTGGGAAGTTGGCTGTCTTAGTTCTGGGCAGTCAGGAGAGTTGTGCCAGGGGGTGTCCCTTTTAGCCAGGAGAAGCTGGGGCTTCTTACCCAGGCCCGGCAGAGCCTCACGTCACCAAACTCCACCATGAGGGTGCTGCTTTGATCCTCTTGTGTTTGCACTTTCCAAAAGGGTTCCCTCGCCGCTCAGCACCAGTTGCTGCTGCTGCATTGCTGCGGCCTGGACACAGATCTTCATGTGTAGCGGATGGGGGCAGTGGAGCTGGAGCGGCCATGTGGCAGCTGCTCAGTTTTTCAGCGATTCTCCTCTTGTTATAGGCTCGGCCAACATGCTTTTCTGTAGAGGCCTGGAGTCAGGCGTCAGAGTAGCTCTTTGGGGTGTGATCCTGTAACTCTGCAGAGAGCCCAGCAGGGTGGGTGAAATCTGGGCAATTGCAAGGACAGAGCCTCCCTCCAGAGTGTTTCCTTCCTGTTCATATTTTCCTGTGTGGCTTATGGTAGCCTTGAACACAATGGCTTGGGAGATGCTTGCTCACGCTCCCTTTCCCTCTGGCTCCACTATCTTTCCTCATCCTCCATGATTCCTTTCCTTAGTTCCCTGCTCTGGAGCTTTAATAAAGGCAGGGCTGGCAGGAGGGATAGTCACATCCTGTGGTTTCAGCAGGGGGAAAGGCAGTGTTAGGTTCATCTTCTGCGATTGCTTTGGTCCCTCCAGAGTGAGAAGGTTTACTAGAGGAAGGCAAGAACTTGTGGTATCTCTCCTGCTTTGTTGGTATTAGGGCATTCTAAAAATGCAACAAGGTTGTCCATGTGGAATTGTTTCTGCTCCCATACACTCTGCTTGAGCAAGGGGCAGTACCACAGGCCATATTTCAACAAGCCAGAAATAATGGCTGTGATCTCCACAGGATCTTGGGAATTGCACAGCAACCAGATTTCAGGAAAAGGCTGCGTCCTGTCCATGATGGAGTCAGGACTGCAGTCCCCCCCCCCATCTTTTCACATTTTGGCTCCTTATATGCCTGTTGCAGAAGCTCAGGCTTTATGTCCTGTGTCTGGTCATGCTAGGAGGCTTTCCTCTCTTTCAGCCACAACACACAGATGACCTGCATAGACACACACTCCTAGCTTGTTTTTCCTTTTGTCCTCCAGTCACTCACAAACACCAGCTCCTCCAACCATCTCATTCCTGTAGCAGCCATCTTGGTTTAGGGAAGAATCTCTGCCCAGACAAGTCATTTGTGCTCTTCCATTAATGATAATCCATTGATTTACAAAGAGACTTGAAAATGTATAACACAACAGGTTTTTTTCAGAATAGAAAGGGCAGACCCTCTGCTGTTCCTTTGAACGTCTGGCTGCAATTAAAAGGGCATGAAAGCCTCCTGCTGTATGCTCTACCTGTGCAAAAATGGCTACAAGCAACACAAAATTGATAAAAGAGAGGCATTTTAAGTAAACTGCCATTTTTCAACAGATTGAAAATCTGGATTTAATGGATCCTCCATGCTTGGTTAAATCTTCCGGATTTTATTAACACTTCGAACAGTGTGCCCTCTCTATGTTCTTCTCCGGCTTGTATAATTCCACAGCAAGCCAAACCTGCTTCTGCTCTTTCCTGCCTGTGGTCCTTGGAGTGTTATTGACTTTCAAGTGTGAATGGTTAATGGCCTTTGCCTTGCTCCTGCTCCTGCTCCTCATAGAGGGCTCTGTGTGCCTCGCTGCGCCTGAACGGCTGAGGGGTGCCTGGGGTGTGATTCTGCTTGGCCATCAAGCCCGTCTTTCAGCCGTGGCAGTCTCTTCCCTGGAGTCTCCAGATGCTTCACAGAAAGCTTTGGAGTTTAGTAACCTGGAAGCAGCAACTTCCCCTTGCACCTCTACGTAGCATGTTTTGCCCCGGCCGCATGGACACAAGGAGAAATGTGCAAATGCCAAACTCAGAGGTAGAACAGCTACCCGCAGATGTGGAAAACCAGATTCAGACCTTGAAACTACCCTATGAGGTTTGGGCAACCTTCCTCTTTCTGTTAGAGCATTTTCAGTCCTATCTAGCAAATGTTGCTTATGAAAGCCAAAGGTACCTCTGGGTGTGTCTGGACTCCGAGGGATCTTTGTCACCCTATTTCTGCTTCCCTGGATATCACAGATGGTGCAAAAGGGGCTCCATCTAGATCTGAGTGTGGGTTGCGGCCTTGCTGGTTACTAGGTCAGTGAGTAGAGCACACACTTTGCATGCAGAAGGTATCAGGTTCAGCCTCTGGCACCTACAACTAGGGCTTGAAAATGCTCCTGTATGAAGAGGTTACACAGTGTCTCCTCTAAATTGACCGTTCACTCTGATTTGTTTTGGTGGAGATTATACGAGTATGGGCATCCCTCTTGACCTGCTTGTGTGGAGGTTATACATTGACCATTTGTCTTACAATGTTTTAGTTTAAAAGGTCATTTTTTATTTTAAAAAATGAATTTGTTGCATCAGATCACTTTAATCCACTTTAACTGCACAAAACCAAATTTCCAGTGTGTTATTGAATCCGTTCTGCAAAATACTGGCAGTCTGAAGAGTCGCTGTCAGTCATTGTCAACCAGGGGAAGGGAACTTGCGGCTCTTCAGATGTTGTTGGACTCCATTTCCCATTAGCCTCAGCCAACTTGGCCAGCAATGATGGTAGTAGTAGTCCAACAACATCTGGAGGGCCACAGGTCCTGATCCCCTGGGTATAGACCATGCTCAGCTCAATGGACCAGCTGCCTGACTTGGTTTGGGCAGTTTCCTGTGTGACCTGCAGAGGAAAGTCTTGTGTGCTCTCAGCCCCTTAGAACAAGCTGTTTGAGCTGGCAAAGCACTATTGCAGCCTGCAAAGGCACATTTCAGACTGTGGGCACAGAGACTGCAGAGGTGTGAGACAAATGCCTGCTCTCGTCATCGCAACACAGTTTCCCATTTCAAAGCAAGCAAATCCATGGCAGGCTGAATGAGGGGGCTGGCCTGTAGCCAGGGAATGCAAATAATAAATAGCTGAATGGAAATCTGTGCAAATGTCTGTGTTTTGCCAGCTCCTATTGATAGAGAGGTTGTGTAGTGTGAGAGGCAGCAGCAGAGAGGCTCTCTCTTTTAGATTACTGTACCCACCTGCCCCCCCCCCGTGGCCTCTCCTCAAGCAGGTTGGAGCCTGAACATGGAGCCAGAATCCCTGAGACAGCACCTTGGAAAATTATCTCCTCATCAGGACCAGAACCTGCAAGGCCTTTTAGGCTTTTTTGACCCACTTAGGCAGAGAGGGGCACCCAGCTGACTTTTGCTATGCCTAGATCAGTTGTAGTATGTAATGTGTCCTTGGAGGTATTCCTGCCATTAGGCCTGAGTGATGGTACATCGTCTCGGACCGGTTTGAGGTCCAGAATGTGATGGCGTTTGGACCCGGCTATATATTGTGGGTGGGGCTGGCACCTTAACTCCCTTCTCCGGCCAAATGGGCAGGCTGCCTCCTTCCTCCCTGTGCTGGGCACTGGCAGGGGCAGGGGTGGCTTCACCCCAGTGCCTTGCAGGGCCGGTGCTCCTTCCTTTTCAACATCATGATATATCACTAAATTGCAATGTACACCTGGTGATATGTCACAATGTTGAAGGCCTTATATCGCCTACCCCTGCCTGCTGTGAACCCTTGTTGGTATGCCCTGCAGGATGGTGATGATGCCGCCGCCAACCTTGCACGCTTGGGGCTTGCACAGCAGATAGTGCCACCCGCTGGGGTTTGCTAGGGTGCCTCTCTGCAGCCTTTCCATTGCCCATGTGCCATAATCCCCCTCAAGCCGCTTGTGCCAAGGATGCCGGGAGGGAGGGAGGAGGGGATAGAGGCTGGCTTTTAATGAGATGGAATTCACCCGTCAGAAATGTATGTGCTCCGCATTTCCCACGTTACTGAGATGACATAAGGGAGTTTCCATGTGGAATGCTTCAGCTGTCGGTTGGGATCACAGAGGACGCCAGCTGCGGCATTGCCCCTGTTGGTTCCTGCTGTTCCTGTTCTCTCTCCTCACCCCTCTGCCCTCCACCTTCTGTGGAGAGCATCTATAAACTTCCCAGAGGTGCAGCAGGGCAGAAAAGAAGTTCTTGGTTTGAAACAAGAACACAGAATAAGTCTTCTTAGTAGCCTTCCCCCCTCTCACTGCCCCAAACCCAGATGCAGCATGGCTGTTGTTTCAGGGTAGTAACTAAAGAGCCTCAAAACGCTGAGTGTCGTCACTGTGAAGCATATGTGACAGGTGTGGGTGTGTGGCATGGAAAGAATTGCCTGTTGTGTCTCAGTGTGTAGAATCTTTGCATTCAATCTTGTATCGTTCGCTCGCCAGGGAGAGCAATGTTCTGTCTCCATCAAGGCCTTTTCAACCTCTTCTCCAGGACTGACATGTCAAAAAGCTACTTGGTGAGTGGGGGAAGGGGAGATTGGAAGAGGCCTTTCCCTCCTCTTCCTCTCCCTTTTCCTCCTTTCTTTTCACCTGGATGAGGGGGCCTTGAGTTGTCGCCCTTCCTTAGTGTTGTGCTTTGAGCAGTGGCCTTGGCAAGAAGGGGCATCTGGGTGGGCCTGGCTTTGTTCTTGTTGTCTTCACCCACCTAATTGAGAACCAGAATCTGAAATGAAGCCCAGGAAGTAGCCGAAAAGGGCAGCATCGATATGGCTGCAGCAGCCGCTGGTGTGCCGTCTGTGTGACATTCCTTTCATGCAAGCTCTTTTTCAGATTTCCCCAGGCCACAAAGAAACAAAATGAAAAGAAAACCCAAGCAACCTTGCCAGGCTAATCAAAAGTAGGCCTGCTAGTAGCCAGCCGTTTCCTTTTGGGCTCCTGCATGTGAGGAGTCAGGCATGAGCCAGTGAGATGTCAGGGCTTCTATTTCTGGAAAATGGCTCCTCCTTCCTCCTTTTTGGTCAAGGGAGCCAGACGTGTGTCTCTCTCTCTCTCTCTCTCTCTCTCTCTCTCTCTCTCTCTCTCTCTCTCTCCCCCCTCCCTGCTTGCTGCTGTAAAGTGTGTGTGTTTGGGGGCAGGCAGTCACTTCCCTCACTCTCTTCCTTCATACATCTCTTTCTTCCTGGCTGCTGCTCCTGCTTTTCCTAGAAAACTTTCCAGACTGTGTCTGCTTTTTATAGTATTGATCTTCACTCTTGATCTGCAAAACACAGAGCAGTTTTTTAAGGAACCCTGTGGATAAAAGTCACGCAAACCAGGTCAGAGTTCCCTCCCTTTCATTCTGGGAGAGGAGGGAGCTCTCCTTCTCTTGGTCAGGTTGGAAGACCACACCCAACCAGAACGTGATGCTGTCTCAAATACAAAGACTGTCCTCTAGGCTCCTAGAGCAGCAGGATTTACCATAAAGTAAATATTCCTCCCCACCAACAAGATTTTCTTGAATCCAAGTCCAGCATCAGAATCCACATACTGTTTATTTTGTTCAGAGACTCCAGTCACTGGCATGATGGTTTTAAGCCATGGATATATCTACCTCCTGACCCCTTAGCCTTCTTGCAGAGACTTGGAATGTCTCCTCAGAAGTATGGGAAAGGTCTGTGAAGATCTTCCTAATAGATTGTCTTGTGATAGAAAAAGTGTGTAGAATCCCCTTAAAATTACTGGGCCTGGCTGTCATTTTCAAAGTGGGTGAGTCTGCACTTTGCAGATGGCAAGTTGGGGCTGCATTTTGGAGTGGCACATCTTGCTCACAGAATTTCTGGCTTTATTGCCACCCCTTGCCCAGTTTGGTCAATAGATGCAACGTGTTAGGATTGCCCAGGTGGAGACCGTGGATGAGGTTTGTGACCCTGTCCTCTGCTGGGCCTCTAAAAAATTAATCAGGTGGCATCTCCTGCTGAGATCAAGAATCTTCAGCATGGGTTGTTAACAATCAGCATGCCGGCAAAGCAGGCAGGGCCATCAGAAAGCTGCTACCCCCTTCCTTCTGCTCTGTTGGAGATAGATCTGCTCCCTGATTTGATTGCCATTAAACATGTGCCTGGCCTCACCAGCAGGTTGACAGCGCTGCTATTTTGAGCCCCATTCCTGTTAGCGGGGAAGATGGGGCGGCTGTGTTTTCCTTCAGGAGAGTGTCGGATGCCCTCAGGCAGTATTTACAGATGCCACTTCTGATTATTTGATGGCAAAGTCTTTGGTCGGTGCAGGAGCGAAGAACAGCTTGTTATGGACCTGCAGAGGCCCTTCAATCCTCTCTGTAGAGTAAAGGGGAGATCCTCGCATCTGGCTCTGTGTGGAGTAGGGAGCAAAGAAGTGTCAGGAATTTGCACTTTCGTTCTAAAGTGGTGTTCACAAGGAGCACCTTTATTGTTCAGATTTATATGTTGCCAGACTAATCCTAATGGGGCCCTCAAGTTATGCACAACAAAAATGAAATAAAAGCAAGTCCACAGGTGCTTCAGATCCAGTCAGTAGCATATCAGAAGCGCAGATCAAAAATGCAAATCAGCTTGCCATTCAAAAAGCACGTTCTAGGTAGTGAATTCCACAGAATAGGGAAGCGTGCTGAGTGGGCACTTCTTGATCCAGAAGGCCTTGGTGGGTACTCAGAGAGCAGGACTTTTGTCTGGTGAGCTGTTAACGTATGGGAGGATCTGATCCCTCAAGAAACCTGGAGTTGGAACCTTTAGGGCTTTAATAGTTAGAGCAAGTCCATCAGTGTCAGGGTGATGGGCTTCTTCCAGCTGGCATCCGTTGAGAGCTGAAGTTTCCAGATATTCTTCAAAGCCAGCCCTGCACACAACGCATTAGAGTCCAAAGAAGAAGTTGCCAGAGGATGCATAAAACTGAGAAAAATAGGAAAGAGCACATTTGCAAAGCCACATCCAGCCACCAAGGCTGCCTAGAGGCACAGCTAAATCAAAGAGCATTTATCCCAACTGTTCATCTGGACCCCAGGCAGCCCTCCTCCTTGCCCCTAACCCCCATGCTTAGTAGAGTGCCCCCCCCCTTCCTACAGTTTCTCTTCTGGGTGGAGTTGGTTTGCCCTGTTTCGGCCCACGACAACTTTTCAGGGAAGCCAATGAAAAGGAGAAACAGAACGGTGTACCTTCTCAACACAACGTCAGCAAATTCTGGACTGATTTGCAGCAATGCTGTTTTTGACCTCACAGTTGCTAATGGAATTGCCTAGCGAACATGAGAAGAAAGGAGGCTGGCCTCTGAACTGGCCAGAGGAATAGCAACCATGAGCGGGTGGGCACAGGATGAGGAGGGCACCACCAGCCTGGCCTGGCTTACAACTCACCACTTAGTTCCAGCCAGTATCAGTCTGATCTTTCTCATGCTTTTCCCTCCACCCACACTCAGGTGCCCTGTGTTTTCAGTTTGTAAGCCTGAGAGCAGGGTCTGTGTTTTCAGAGACCCATCTTTATCTGAAAATGAGCTGAGAAATATATAATAAAATGGAGTTCAGGTAAGAATTGCCTCTCCATTCCAGAACGCATGGTCATCCCTGGGTAAGGTTTTTGTGCTTCATGCTCAGAGTCCAGCTCTGACTGGGGCCAGCCTATGCATTCCATCCCTTTGATGGGAGGGAGGAGATACATACGTGAGCCATGTATCTTGTTTTAGAATGTTCCACTGAACTGTGGCCTGTGCACACTTGCCACTGCGGCACAAGCAGAACGCTGCAGCTTTGGGTGACTTAAACATCTGAGCAAATACCGTATCTTCATTTCCTAGGGAATAGTTTCCCCAATCTCAAGAACATGCCCTAATCATGTTTGCTGGGTGTTGGTCTCGATAGGACTCGGAGCCCCATCAACACCTGCTCGCATTTCTCTCCAAGTCTCTCTGAGAGAGATTAAAGGGAGCTGCATATGCAAACCTTGGTGCTTGTGTTCTACAATCTCTTGCTGAATCACCCTCCTTCAGACTTGAAGCTGTTCCTGCAGTAAGAGCCCATTGGGTGCTGATTCTGAGAATCCCGCCCCTGCCTCCCAAGGAAGCAGCTGACAACAAGACTCTTGCAAGCTGCTGCTAGTGGAGTGGAACCCTCTGATGGCGATGGGGGCCTGGGAGGGGGCGAAGCCTTGCTTAGGGATGAGCTTGGAGAGGCAAAGCCCCCTTGAGTTGGCTCCCTTCCCAACTCTCTGGAGCTGTATCCCAAAGTTGGAGGCCTACTTTTTCAAAGCATGTCTCTGCAATTTAAATGGTCTTTGACAAGGAAATCTTAATGAGTGTCAATGCACTAGGGGAGCGGGGTGGGGGTGATTTCTCCAGAGTTTCTGTTTGGGACTGATTGAATGACTATTCTTGGACTTGAGCAGAGGCCTTGAAATGAATTATTATTCTGTGCTGGAAATAGATCAAAACCAGAGCTTAGAGCCTTTAGAAGGGCTGAAAGAGAAAATTGATCAAGTCTCCCTCGCCTGGGGTAACTCGGGTTGCCGTTTCCCATGTCCTTTGAATGCACAGAGCTGTGAAGCCAAGCTTGTTAAAGGAGGCAGCAGCGGTAGCGGCATTAGCACTGGGCTTTGTGTCAGGCGTCCTCAGGCAAACCCTACAGTGCCACCACCGCAGGCTTGGCAGGGAGAAAGAGGGAGCCCATAGAATCAAAACAAACACGGAGGGAAATCTGGCGCTCTGTTTCCAATGCAGAAGACCTTGGGGGTTCCTGGAGAGGTTAAGCAGAGCATTCCTGCTGCGACTCGCTGAGTCCCTGCGAAAAAGCTCCAGAAAGGGTCAGCAAGGCTGGGGCTGGGTGGGCTCTGAGCAGATATATTGGTAAGTCAGAACCACCAGCACATCCTTGCGAATTGGCGACAGGGTGCAACACAGGTGAACCTCTGCTGGCTTTCTGCTGTGAAAGCAGGGGCATCTCCCTCCCTGCACAAATAACTTTGCAATCACCTAGCACACCTTCCAGATATATCATTACTGCCACCACAGGGAGCCTTTACTGGAATTGTGGGGAATAAATATTTATTCAAATAAAAAAAATTGATAGAAGGGAAACGAAGGATGAAGATAATGCCACATGCAAGATTTGTTTGTTTGTTTGTTTGTTTGCATTTTCCTACCTTACACTTGCTTTGAACTCAAGGTCATTTGTGAAAGAACAAGGGTTTGACCTCAGCCCTCCACTCTGTCTGGAAAGCTTGAAATTGCTTGTGTTAATCCAGAACAGATTGGTCTGGGGTGAGGGTGGGGGCGCTGCCTGGTGTGTCCCAGAGATCGAGTTGGAAGGAAGAGAAACTAGGTGAGGCAGCTGTTGCTGCTGCTATGTGTGTGTGTGTGTGAATGGGTCCTGTAATAAAAAAGCTGCAATATGGAGCACTGCTCTCCTAGGATACTCCTTTTCTCTCTCTTCCATTCTGGTTTCCCCTTTCCAACAGGCAACCTAGTATTCCATGGCCTCTGAGTGGGCTTACATCATTGGGCTGTTGGGGGTTGTTCTTTCTCTTCTCCCCTAAGTGTTTTTTCTTCATAATATGTGCTATACCTTTGCAAGACCTAGGGATATTCTCCAGAGCATTTTAATTCCTCCTTTGTTCCTCAGTGACCCTGTTTGCTAAAACCCCATTGGCACTCACCAGCTGAGTTCGCTGTTAGAAGGAGTGATGGGGCTTCTTCCCTAAGGGGCAAGTTCAGTCTTGGCCTACTGGCGGAAATGGTGACAATGCTGATAGGAAGGAGAACACCTTTGTAAAGGCTTGGTGCAGAGGATGGGGCCAGGCACTTGTTGCATCCTAGATTCTCGCCCAAGATTATTCTCTTTGATATTTGGGGATTGTGGTGGTAGTATCCCTCCCACCCACCCACCCACCCACCCACCTCAGATTCACAGCAACCCCCTTTGTTGGTCAACTCCTAATCTCCATTTTTTGGTGCCATGCAGGCAACTCTGTCTTCTCCTGAATGCTGAGAACATCTTTCACTCGATGGCTGACATCCTGCTGCGGGAGGAAGACCTCAAGTTTGCCTCGACGATGGTCCACACCCTCAACACCATCCTCCTGACTTCTTCTGAGCTCTTCCAGCTGAGGAACCAACTCAAGGATCTGAAGACGGCGGTATGTTGCACCTGAGAAGATGTGTCTGTGACTGCTGGTCTGTGCAGCCTCTTTCTCCATCCACCCTTGAAGTGACTTGGGCACTGCATGCTGGAGCTCAGGCGGCCATCAACACACCCACACACCCACCCTGTTTTTTAAAGCTGTCCAGGTTGGTTGTCGCCACTGTCTCTCACAGTGAAATCAGAACATGAGAAGAGGATCCGCTTTCCCCCTTCCTTTCCTTCCTGGCATCAGCTGGCCATATGCAATTTTCAGCTGTTTTCTGCTACCAGCAGGACAGAAAACATAAATTTAACAAAGCCCCCGGGGGCGGGGGGGGGGGGCAGGCTGTGAATGCCGGATTATGTGCTTGTGTCGCCATCTACCATGGTGGACCATCACATGGTGGTCCTGCTGTGCTTGGCAGTGCTGAAGCCCTGCCACCAGGACATCTGGCTCTGCGTTGTTGCAGGAGGTGACCCCTCGTCCCACCTTGCTACCCAGTTTTTGGGGCTCTGTTTTGCCTGAGTTGCCTTTGGTTCCCAAGAGCGGACTTGGGAGTGGTGTGTGGAGGTGCAAGTCAACTCCTCTTATTTTTTTGTCTCCCCAGGAGAGCCGCAACCTGTTCTGCTGCCTGTACCGTTCCTGGTGCCACAACCCAGTGACCACCGTCTCCCTCTGCTTTCTCACTCAGAACTACAAGCATGCCTATGACCTCATCCAGAAGTTGTATCCTTCTAGCATGGGGAGGGAGGGAAGGTAGCATGAGACAGCGTCTGTCTGCACTGTGGAGTCTAAGCAGGCCTCGGAAGCTGCTGCCCCTTGGCCCATAAAATACGGCAGTGAACTCGGGCTGCCAATTAGAAGTGGTCAGCCCCAAGGTCCTTTACATTGCGGAAGGGATCTTCATTTTCTGAGATTCACCATTGCACATCATGATAGCAGCAGAGACCAGAACAGCTCCTATGGCTGGAAAAGTCTCTCAGATAAAAGAGCTCAAAAGTCGTAAGGATGTTGGGAGATGTTGGATGATGTACAGGACTGGATGTGCTCCCTACCTCTCTCCCTCACCAGACGGATCTCACATAATTTAGTGCAATGTTTCTCAAACCAGGGTCCTCAGCTGTTGTTGGACTGCAACTCCCATCATCCCTGACCACTTGTCCTGCTAGCTGGGGGTGATGGGAGTTGTAGTCCAACAACAGCTGGGGACCCCAGTTTGAGAAACATTGCACTAAATTATGTGAGATCCACTTGGTCATCTTAAAATGGGCATAGTGCAGAAACAGAGGAAAGCAGAGGGCGAATGGGGGCAGAAGAGACAGCAGAGCATCGTTTCAATTACACATCCTTTGGCTTAGCTGCAGTAGGATATTATTTTGGAGATTTATATCCTGCCTTGGATTGATCCTCAAAGCAGCTTACAATAGGTTGCAGTAACACAGAGAGAAACCTAAAGCTCCCAGCCATGCAAAGCATTGACCACTGAGCACGTGGCACAACTTGCTGGTTAGGACTTCCAGGAAAAGGGGAGGTTTGAGAAGAGCCTATTTGTAGCACTCGCACAGTTCTCAGCTAAGGCCAGTTTCATGCCCAATGCTGCTGGGGGTGCAAACCGCCAGGCCCCGTTACATGGGGCTGCTTTTTGTCTGAAGTCTCCTATGTGCTTTGAACCATGTTTTAAAATTCATGGCGAACTCATCTTCAGACTTCTAAAAATTATATTATTGGGCATAAACAGAGTACTACAGGCTGTATGTGCATGACCAATCTCTTAGGTACGCTCAAGTTCAGATTCTCTTTTAAGAGCACTTGGAGTCTATTAAAATTACAATTTTAATCTTACTAAGTTTATCACCACCAGTAACTTTTAATCCGCTAGAGCAGCCTTCGCCAACCTAGGACGCTCCAGACATTTTGGACTGCAACTCCCATCAGCTCCCCAGACAGCACCAGGTTGGCGAAGGCTACACTAGACTGTGTACATTTAGATTTTTGCTGTTACCACTGACCTGCTTCTGCCACAAAAATTTTGAACATGGGCCTGCGTAGCACAAGCTGTCCGTTCCCAGGATTTTTTTTCCAACAATGAGGATTAAACAGCTTCTCTGTTTTTAGCTCATGTTTCCATGTTGAGAAGGCGGGAACAGTCAGATCTGGCAGAATAATCAACATTTTGTGCTTAGCATTGGAAAAGTGGCCTGCGGGTAGGCAAGAGTGGGGGGGGGGGGTTTCTTCCAGGAAGGCCTCTCTGTGTCTCTGCACAAGCCCCATCAAAAGGCAGTGGTGTTTTGCAAGCGCCTTCATCATGCCATCTTCAAAGCCAGGAGCTTAAGAGAAGAAGCTTGTTCATCCTCTCTCTGGTCTTTGGCTTTGTAGGGCTGCGTGGTGTTAGGCTGTGTGGCTTCTGTCCACCCCTCACCCTAGTGCCTAGTGCTTTCCAGATGTTTTGGACTACAAATCCCATCAGCCCCTGCCAGCATGGGGAGATTAGGCTCCTTAACAGCCGTGCTCAGTGGTGACCTGGAGGTCACAGTGGATTTCCTGATTGAGGTTGACAAGCTGGTCCAGTTGATCGAGTGTCCGATTTTTACATGTAAGCTCTCTTTCACTCTCGCCGAAGTGTGTATGTGTGTTCGCTCGCATTGGCAGGAGGGTTTGGGGGGCTTTGCACTTTGTGGTGCATTAGCATTGACACACGTACCCGAGGCCCCTCTCCTCCCTCACTCCCTCATTGCAACTGGCGACGTGGCCCAAATAAATAGAGCAGAAGTTATGAGCCTCTTTGCTGTGAGACCTTCTGGCTCATGTGCCCATTAGGGCCATCCAAAAGCAGCAGCAGCGTTGCAGTGGATAGGAAGCAGAATGTAGGTTAGGGACACAAACTGCGTTTGCTCAGGGGAGACCAAGGGAAACAGGGGATGAAAAACCAGCCCCAGGGGGGGAAGGTGGGAGGAACTGAGTGGGTCTGCTCTGGAGAAGAAAAAGATAACATACTTCAAGTCCCTGAGGGCCCCCTGCATAAGAGAAGTGAAGAGCCTTCTTAGCTGCTGCTGCTGCTGCCCCAGAGAGGACAGAGACTTGTTCACATGGGCTTAAGTAATAGGTGGGTAGCTGTTAGCTGAACATTAAGAGGCTTGCTGGGAAGAGCTGTTGGACAAGGCGATTGCAGGGTGGGGTGGAGGCCCTCCTTAGCTGTCTTCCTTCAAGCAAAGGCTACTAGCCACGATGGCCACGCTCTGCCTTCCACAGCTGGAGGCTGTCATGCTTCTGAATATTGGTTTGCTGGGAACCACAGGAGAGGAGAGTGCTCCTGTGCTCAGGTCCTGCTTGCAGTTTTCCTATAGGCATCTGGGTGGCCATGGTGAGAACAGGATGCTGAACTAGACAGATTGTTTCCCTGATCCAACAGGCTCTTCTTATGTTCTCAGAGGCTGGACAAATCCCTCTTTGATCTGCTGGGGATGGAGGCTCCAGCTCTCAATCTCCTGCATTGAGCAGGCAAGGGGTTGGACTACCAGGTGGCCTATAGTCCCCCACAAAAAAGACCCTTTTTGAGTCTAGGCTCTGGCCTTTGCTTTGGAGGGTGGGTGTGGAAACCCAGGTGGCAAGTTCCACTTTGGAATGTGCTTCTGAGCTACCTGTTGCTACAGAAGAGAGAGCCTCAGCAGCAGAAACAACGATTTCTCCCACTCCTGCTGAACCGTGTGACCTTGTACCACGCCCTCCAGAGTTTTCCTTTCCATGCAGCTGCAGTAGCCACCAGTGTAGTGGATGTCAACACAGGAGCCACTTGCGGTGATGGTTGCAAGGAGCTTCTGTTCCATGCAGAAGCCCCCCTCGTTCTTTTGAATTGCTGGGATCTTCACTGGGGGTGGGGCACTGCTGTCTCCCACCCATGCCTGCCCAACTGGGCTGTTGCAAGGCAACTATCTCACTCTGGAGGGGACCTGCAAGGCAATCTGGAGCAGCACCCTGGCCTACACCAAGATCCCCTTTTCCAAATAAAGCCTCTCTTGCCTGCTGCTCCTCATAAGAAGAGCTCTGCAGCTGGATCAGGCCAAAGGAGGCCCATCTAGTCCAGCATTCTGTTCTCACAGCAGCCATCAAGTTGCTTCAGTGGAAAGTCCACAGCTGCACTCTTTCCATGTGATTCCCAGCAACTGGTATTCAAAAGCAGGCTGCTTCTGATTCTGGAGCTAGTAAGCAGCCATTGTGGCTCGGGGCCATTGATGGCCTTATCCTCCTCTGTGAATTTGTCTAATCTTTTAAAACCATCCAAGTTGGTGGCCTTCACAACATCATGTGGAGCAGATTCCATAGTTTAACTGTACACTTGGTGAAGAAGAACTTTTCTTTGCCTCTCCTGAATCTCCCTGATTGGATCAGCCTCATTGGATCAGTTCTAGTATTATGGGAGAGGAAGAAAAAGATCTCCCTGTCCGCTTCCACCCTCCAGCTGCCTTCAAGGAAGGTGACACCACAGCTTCCCTTGGCAGCTCAAAACGCCCTTGCATTGTCCTGCTAGAACAACCACCTCCATGTCCTTTAAACCCTTCACACCCTGTGACTTTTTTGCTATGGATACACTTGGCTACTGTGAGGTGAGCCTTTCAGGTGGCTCAACCTAAACTTATGTCCAGCCTGTCCTTGACTGTGTTGCCCTCTCCAGCTTTCAAGCCTCTCCTCTGATCTCCTCTTCCCTTGTCAACCTCCTTCGTGAGCTCTACTACTCAGAACTTTAATGTCCCCTTTCCCCCTTTCTGGCAAGATAGCATTTGGTTGTTTTTCCTGTTGACCAGAACTCAGCTCGGTAGTCCCAAGGTAACAGTGCCAGTTGATGTTGGAAAAGGAAGCCAAGAAGCTTGTTCCCATGCAGATTATTGAGCCATTGATCAGGCTGTCGTGTGACCTTCTGAGTCAGCCCTTGGGCTCACATCCCTGCCTGGACCTCACACTGTCTCCTGAACCTGCTGCTTCAATGGCAAACCTTTCTCCATCAGCTGGCTTTCCTGTTCCTATGATACCCCATAGAGCATGTGTTAAACTCGTCAAATCCCTTTGCCTATGCTACCAAAGAGACATGCATGCACACAACACTCCTTCTTGCACAAAAGCAGTCCCACTGTGACTCTCCCCACCCCCCACCCCGACCCTCCGAGATTCATTACCATTTCACTGTCCAGTGTCCCTCTCCTGTTTCTGGGTCTGTTTGCTGAGTGGATGGCAGCATCTCTGTGCTTTCCATGGCAGAAAACTCCCCATTTTCCACCAGGGAGACACAAATGGTGTGATGGCATGTGGCTGCAAGCATGCATGCAAAAGGCAAGAAGATGGATGGAAGAGAAGGACTCAGAGGTTCTGTGCACCCTGCCTCTCCCTCCCTCCCTCCTTCCCCCTCTTTGGACAAAGGTCAGCAGCTTTCACAGCCCTGCTTACCCTTCCCTTCTTTGCTTGCAGATCTCCGCTTGCAGCTGCTGGACGTGAAGAACAACCCGTACCTCATCAAGGCTCTGTACGGGCTTCTGATGCTCCTGCCCCAGAGCAATGCCTTCCAGCTCCTCTCCCACCGCCTACAGTGCGTGCCCAACCCAGAACTCCTGCAAACAGCGTAAGTTGCCAACGCCTCTCTGGGGCATCCTTCAGAGCAACCTGTGACTTGCCCCACTTCCTTTGCCGCCTGCCCTACAAAGAGGCAGGGCTTCTGCAGAGGCTGTCTTGCTGCAGGACTGTCCAGCAACAAAGGGGTGGGGAGGACTCCCTGGGCACAGGAGAGCACGTATAAAATGCTATTTGTTGTTAGCACTAAGGGCAGGGTGCACATTTTCAAGATAATAACACTAAGGCAACAATAATAATAATGCTATGATTTTTCTGTCCAGTACACGAGGCAGGAAGGTGTGGACTTATCCAGCACGCTGCCTTGTTGTGGTACCATGAGGAGAGAAGCCATGTCTGTCTATGCCCCTCACCCTCTCTCCTATGCAGCTACTGCATTAATCCCAGAGCTTTATGTTGGGTCAGGAGCTGGCCCCACTTGCTAGTTCTCCGCCATCACATTGGCCTTCCTTTCCTTCTAGTACACCTCATGGTGGCTTTGGCAGGACTTTCAGAGCTCTCTGCATCTGCCAAGTGCTGGTTGTAGAAGACTGGAGTTCTGGTTGGTTGGTGGTGCTCGTTGATGGTGGGGGCAGGTGATCATTAGGTGCAGATCTGCTTGTGGACTTGGTTGTGTGGATGCACTCAGTCAGGGCTTGTGTTTTGAGTAGACAGCACTTCCCATGACAGTTTCTGTTTGTTAGCAGAAGGAGTGTCTGTTGGCCCCATGACTCATGTAAGCTGGCTGGAGTAAGAGAAGGAACAGTAGTTCGTTTTCAACAGCAATGATGGAGCGTCTGCCTGGCCTGGCACCACTACTGGGCATTCCTGTGTGTGCCAACAGTGCCCAGCTCTGACTTCAGCACAGCGGGAAGGGGAAGGATCCCTGTGCATGGCCCAGATCCTGCCAGCCAACCATGCCTCACCCCACCCCCAGGCAAACATAATTTGCATGGGTTTTCTAGCCTGGGCTCTGCCTTAAGTTGAAGCTCCCCTGCTGGCCTTTCCTGCCCCTTGAGCTTGTCACCTTCAGGCCCAGCTGAGGCCCACATCTGTTGCCCTTCAGACTTCTTGCAGAGTCCCTCTGTGTGGTGGTGGTGACTGGCCTCTTGCCTCTCTTTCCCCCATGGCAGAGAGGCTATAAGGGAGCAGCGATCTGAACCGTCCAGTTTTCTTCTGTGGCTCTTCTGCTCCAGGGGCGGTAGTCTTTGAGTTGGGTGGGGGGCTGCAACTCTCAGCAGGCAAGGCCCCCAAGGGTGTGCCGAGAGCCGGTCCTGGAGCTGTTTTGTGAGAGGGGGGAGGACTTCAGGTCCACCCTCCTTGCCCTGCACAGTGAAGCACTTTTTGAGTTTTGTCTATATTTGGTCAGCCTCGGAGGGCTGTGCCTCATCCACAGGCATTTGGCATCTGGGATGGAAACTTTCCCTTGTGGTATTGCCATGGAAACAAGCAGAGCCATGGAGGAGATGGGAAGGAGCCCGTTCCCATCAGCATGCCAGGGGAGCTTGTTTAGGTCTCCTTGGGGATCCTGCATGAACCACAGGCAGCAAGAAGCCAGCTCTCTCCTCCTCCTCCTCCTCCTCCTCCTCCAGGCGCAGTGTGCCTGCTGTTGAGGCTGTTGTCCGGCAGGGCAAAGCAGGGTGAGCCACCAGCTGTCTCCTCCCCTTTTCTCCTCTTCCCTTCGGGTACAGCAGCTGCATTTGGAAGGCTCCTTCCCTTTCAGGAGAGCTTTCTCTTTGCCGGGATTCTTGCACATAAGGGCAGCAGCTTTTGGTGCTGCTGTTTTTCAAAGAGGCCCAGTGCATGCACTGGGGAATGGAGTCCATGTCCAAAGATCCATTAAAAAAAAAAACTTCCTAAACCAGGGAGCCAGGTGTTGGACTCCAAATCCCATCAGCCCCAACAGCCAGCATGGCATCACATAACCAGGAATGATGGGAGTTGGGAGTCCAGTAATACCACCTGGAAATGGTACGTTCTGGAAATGGCTCCAGGAGGGGCTGCACATCGACTCCCCTCTTCATATCTTAAAAATCTGCTCTGTTTCATGGGCAAGTTGCTGCTGTGCGGCTGTTGTGAATGCAGGTCACTGACCCTCTTTGTGTGGGCTTTGGGCCAAGAGTAGTGACTGTTGGGGCCCTTCCCCCACCCCCACCCCACCCAGCTCTATGAAGGCTGCAGCAGGAAAGGCTCTCACCTCCTGGAAGGCCCTTATATCAGAGTCTCCTGAGCTGGCCAAGAAAGGGTGGGGTGGGAGGAAGGAGCTCTGGCACTGGGGCAAAGATGAGAGTGAGGGGTGGTCAGTCTTCTTTAGCCTGTAAATGACCACGAGGGCCTTCCTTGTCAGTTGTGTGTAGGGGAGACCTGTAGGAAAATAGCAATCCATTTAAGTAACAGGGAAAGTGAGAGTTGCTGTGTGGATTTTACCAGGGTAGGGGGTGGGGGTGGGGGTATGTCTGCCCCTCCCCCATTTCTTTAATGTCAGTTCCTGCCCCAGATTGGTGTCACTGTGACACAGCCCCATTCCACCCCCAGGCTTGGGGGTCCTGGAGGGTCACTTTGCGTGTGAGCTGTTCTCTTCTGTGTATTTTCTATGCTGTTTTTCTCCCATGACTGCTGAATATTTGGAGCTGTCAGACAGACTGAACATCTGATTAACTGTGACCTACATTCCATTAAACATTGGCAGTGACTTTCATAACAAATGCAGCTGAAAAGCATCCCCTCCCCGAATTAGCTGGAGATGGGCAGCATTAACTTGCCTTCCTACTTCCCCCCAACCCTTCCCTGGTGTTTTTTTCCATTTCATTGCAGGGATCAGGTAGCAGATCTCTTCCCAAATTCTCCTTTTGCAGAAAGAAAAGTTCTGCACTGAATGGGAGAGGGGAGGGGAGGGGGACCTTTTTGACCCAGAGGGCAAGTTCATTATCTCCCCACACCCCCAGTTGGCAAAGGTGACCACCCACCAGTCAATCGCTTGATGTCATTAGAAGCCCTAATTGAATCACCAAGACAGAGGGTGTTTGAGGAGATGGTGTTCCAGATCTTCTGGGTGGGTTCACACTCCTCTTGAGGAATCGTGTGTGCAGATTGTTGGAGCTTATTGATCTAGCTGCTGCCACTATAGAAGCACAAGGGACCTCAGTGGCACATCTTGTCTTTCGCCAGCTTTGTGTGCCAGCCTCTCCTGACAAAGAGTCTAGCCAGAGATATTTATGCTCCTGTAATCTTCTGTTTAGACTAGTGCTGTGCCCTACATGTGGGGCTGCCCTTGAAGATGGGTCAGCTGCTGTAGCTAGTACAGAATGCAGCTATTTTGTGATTTCACCCCCCTCTCCCTTCTAAAGCAGTATTTGAATTATTTTGTTTGGCCTGGAAAAGAGGGGAGATATGATAGCCATCATCAAATATCTAAAGGGCAGTCACATGGAAGATGGAGCAAGTTTGTTTTCTCCTGCTCCAGAGGCTAGGACTCAAACCAATGGATTCGAGTTACAAGAAAGGAGATTCCAGCTAAACATAAGGAAGAATTTTCTGACAGTAAGCACTGTTCAGTGGTGGAACAGACTCCCTTGGGAGGTTGGGGACTCTCTTTTTTATTATTAATATTTTTTATTAAATTTTCAAATTTTACATTTCAAATTAAACATGTTTTATTATACCATACATTCATTGACTTCCCTCACTCGCTTTCCAAGGTTCATTTAACTTATCCACCATTCCTGCATATTTTAATATATCCAACTAATTTAATTTTCCTATCTTACATCAGTTCAAAATATGTTACATTGTTGAATTACTTTAATACTGCCAGCATTTTTAACTGTGCACAATTATTTTCAATATACTTGACAAAAAAAATCCACTCCTCTTTAAATACCTGTTCTTCTTGTTCTCATATTCTACTTGTTAGGCCTGCTAGTTCTGCATATTCTATCTTAAGTTGCCAGTCTTCCTTACTAGGGACCTTTCTCACTTTCCATTTTTGGGCTAACAAGATCCGAGCCGCTGTTGTTGCGTACATGAATAAGTTCTTCTGACTCCTGGGAACCTCTGTCTGAATAATTTCTAAGAGAAATGCCACTGGCTTTTTTTAAAAGTTGTTTTAAACATCTTTTTCATCTCATTATATATCATTTCCCAATATACTTTAACTTTTTTGCATACCCACCACATATGGAAAAAAGTTCCTTCTACTTCTTTGCATTTCCAACATAAGTCCGATTCCACCTTATACATCTTAGCTAATCGACTCGGAGTTAAATATCATCTATGGATCATTTTCATATAATTCTCTTTCAATGTGTAGCATGCATTAAATTTCAGATCGTTTTTCCCAAAGTTTCTCCCAGAGGTTTAAGTCTATATTATATCCTATATGCATTGCCCAGTGGGTCATTGATTATTGAATCAGCTCATCTTTTGTTTCCCATTCCAATAACAGTGTATACATTTTGGACAATAATTTTTCCTTGTTTGTCAATAACTCTTTTTTCAAATTGAGAGCTTTTTAAAAAACCCACAATTTTTCTTATCTAATTTAAACATATCATGTAATTGGTGGTACTGAAGCCAATCAGTAACTTGGCTCCTTACTTCTTCCAGTGGTTTCAGTCCGGGTTTGTTCCTTGAAAAGTCCAACAAATCTCTATAGGTCACCCACCACCTATCCATGTTTATTCTTTTAATTGTAATTGTTTCAATTGGCGACAACCATAGGGGTTGCAATGCCTGGCATCCTCCAAGTCTTTCCATCCCTTTGGAACCCCATCCTCTCCAGCTCCCACTTCTTGCAACATCCTTCTCCTGGTTGCCAAGGACTAAACTCTTCCATCATGACATTTCACTTCTTTCCTTGTGGAAAATGAATTTCCAAGGCATTTGCTGCTGCTGCTGCTGCTGCTGCTGCTCCATTGAATGCAGGGAAAAAGGCGGATAGAACTGGAGAAGTGCTCTCTTTCTTGGACCAGCTTAGGTCAGCAGCAGTTTGGAGGTCTCTTTTGACTTGCTGAAAGAGAGTGTCTGGTGGGGATTTGCGAAGTTGATAACTATTAACAGCAGGTTTTGTTTTGTTTGAAGCTGGCCCTGTATACGCTATGGGTGTGCACAGCACACACACACACACACACACACACAGAGAGAGAGAGAGAGAGAGAAAGCCAGATCTGAATTAAAAGCATCCTCACCCTGCAATCATAGCAGATTAGGCAAATCTGACCAGTTTGCTTGTTTCAAGGCATGTGCTTTCTTTGGGGGCGGTGGGCAAAGGCTCATGTAAAGGAAGGGTTGATCAGTGACAGATTAGCCGGGGAAGAGGGCAGAGTGCTTTGAACTGTTGTGCAGGAGGAGCAGGAAGGTGGCCACTGACCAACGACACTTCTCTTAAACTCTCTTGCAACTTTTGAGATTACAGCAAAGTATCCCCAACTCTTTTCCTCTGCAAGCTGTAGAGCAAGGACTGGAGACAAGAGATGCCACATTTTTGCCAGGTTCTGCTCTTGCCCAGCAATTCTAGGGACAGGTAGGCCCCATCTGGAGCCCACTGTGGTCCTACTGACTAGAGTCAGCGCTCCAGAACAAGGAAGGTGCTGGCTGCCTTCCGTGGAGGGGGAGAGAGCTGATGAAAAACCCCAATTCGTTTCCCAATTGCATTTTGCTATAGAAATCTCTCTTTAACTTTCTCTAAAACGAAGGCTGTGGTCCTGGGCAAATCCAGGCCATAGAATTCAGCTGCACTTCCAAACATGCATAAAATTAGACTGCCCCTCTCCAGTTATATCATTTACCAAATATTAGATAGAAACACTAATATTTCCAATAATTTAGTTCAGTTGCCTAATCACAAATATTTATTTATTCCATGGAATTTATGTGCTGCTTGATTGTAAAAAACAAAACACCTCAGAGTAGTTTACAAAAAAGAAACTTTTAAACTTGGGGCATATAGTTGTTATAAGTGTAAGATTTTGTTACAATATTACAGTGTACATATGCTTCAGGTTACACACTCCGCTAATCTAGAAATAGTGCTTCAGGTTAAGAACTTTGCTTCAGGATAAGAACAGAAATCGGGCTCCGGCAGCACAGCGGCAGCAGGAGGCCCCATTAGCTAAAGTGGTGCTTCAGGTTAAGAACAGTTTCAGGTTAAGTACGGACCTCCGGAATGAATTAAGTACTTAACCCGAGGTACCACTGTATATGCAAGGAGTTGCAGAGTATTATAACATTGCAAGACTCTTATTTAGTCCAGTGTCTTTTGCATAATTAAGTACATGAGCTTCATTGCAAGGTGTATCTGCCTATTTTAAGGTATGATGCAAACCCCCCCCCCTTCCTCCATCCCATCACATTTGCCTTTAGGGCCTAAATGAGGTTTGCCTTTGTCAAACTGTCCTCCTACTTTCCTCTTAGCAACTGCAGTTCACCAAGGTTCTGACACTTGGTAATGTTTATGAACATTCTGTGACATCACAGCTAATCAGCCGGTGATTGGAGACAGGTGTCTACTAACAGCTGGTTTTTAGCCTATAATGTATTTGAGATATCTGAGAAGGTGCAGCCTCCTTTCCTTCTCCTTTGTAGAAGCACCTGTCTGCATCTACACCAGTTTTGGTTTACACCAGCCCTGTGTTTCACATTCCCCTGCAATTTTTGAGAAAGCAGGAGGGTGTGAGCTCAGAGTGGGCTCAATTCTGCGCTCAGTTCGGTGTTTGTCACCAAACACAGATTCAGCCATTTGCTTTACAGTGCAATTCTAAGCATGCTTACTTAGAACGATTTCACCACTATTAAGCCAACCTACTATGGGAACAGAGCTGTGGACATGTGTGCTAGCTTGTATCTCTGCTATGAGCCTTCCTGGAGACAGCTGCCTTTGAGCTGGCAAATGGAGGGAGATCTTCTTGCGATATTGCTCCCTGATGAAGACCTGCCATTCCTGGAATCTGGCTGGCAGCTCAAGCAGCCCTGTTGCTGCTGCCGCTGATTCCAGCTGTTGTTCCTGCATCTACCCCCCACCCATCCCCCGTCTTGCCTGCCTTCCTATCCCACTTGCAGTTCCAGGGTGCTGAGCCACAGAGCACCAACCGCTGGGCTGTCCGCTTACCAAAGGGAGAGGCGCACAAACAGGAAATTCTTTGCAGTTTGAGCAGAGCTCAAGCACTGGGCTTTGTCTCCAAATACACCCTGGATTAGTCACACCAAAAGGGCAGGCTAGGATAAAGGGCCCTTCTTGCCCCATTATGAATGTTGGGAGCTTGTAGGAAGCAGAGAGGACGAGATTCAAACTGCCCAGGTCAGATACAGAGTTGACATCTTGTCTTGGCTGTGAGACCTACACAATTGTCCTATGAGGAAACACAGCATCCTTGCATGTACATGTCATTCCTGGCATTTGTGGGGAGCCATGGAGGGAAACCTCTTTGCTCCCCTCCCTCTTGATAGGGAGGGACGGTTGGTTGGCTGCAAATTTCTCTGCTTGAGGCTGTGATGGGTGATCCAGCCAAGGTCCTTTTTTCAAACTGTCTAGGTTGTAATGGTAGCTTTTAAGGGCTTCCTCAGTGAGAAGATGAGTGAAGGCAGACAGGACACTGCTCACATGTCTGCTTCCATCTTCCCCTGCAATCTGCAACCACAGGGGAGTTTTTGGGTGTATATGGTTTGCAATAAACTAGTTCATGCCACGTGAGCTGATTGCATGCCCCAGAACAATCTACAGAGCACAAGGAGAGGTTCCTCAGCATGCTGCCCTGGGATAAATATTATGAAGATAAATATTATGAAGGGCAGTCCACAAATGTCGTGAACAAAAACAAAGCAAAATCCAAGTCAGTTGGGAGGATCTTGGAGACCTCCATGTTGAAAACAGCCCTTGTACATTTCTGGTTCAGAAAACCAATCTTTTTCAAGAACATGATTAGCTTTGAATGAAGGAAGTTGCAGGCAGACACCACTTTGAGATAAATGGGGATGGCTCAAGAGCACTGAAGAGCTTGGCAGGCATTATTCCTCGTTGCCCTTGAGGTCTCTGCATGAGAATCAAGATCAGTCTCAAGCTGCATATTCAGGAAATGGGGGTCAGAGGTGGGGGGCATTGCCTTGGGCAGCCACTTGCCTGCCAATTCTGAAGGCCAACTGTGTTGAACTTCAGGTGGAGCAAAGCTCTTGTGGCTGACTCAGATTCGTTGCACTTGGGCTGGATTTCTGTGGTTTTAATATTTGCGTTTTAGCTTACCCTTCTATGAGATTGGGAAGAGAAATCCTGAATATTAAAACAGTATCAGATATATTTTCTCTGAAGCAACAATTCAGTTATTTGTAAACTTATGGATTTCCATATGTTATGGATGCTTTAGCTGAGATCCCTGCATTGCAGAGGATTGGGCTAGATGACACTTGAGGTCCCTTCCAACTCTCTGATACTAGGATTCTATTATCAGAGATAGTCTGTAGTGAGCAAGAATACCAAGAGGTCTTGTGCAACTTCAAGAACATTTCCCCTTCCTCAAAGGGATTGGTTGAGCACAAAAGGGTCCTGCTGTACCTGCATATGATTGCGGGGAGATGGAGTAGAGGTGGTCACAGCATTGCCCTTCTTTTTTACTATTGCATCCATGGGCACCTGAGTGGTGATTATCTCAAGAGTGCATGTGTCTTCCAGTCCCCAGCCCCTCTTTCTGGCCACAAGGCTGTTGGCAACAGTCCCCACCCCCTGATGCTCTCTCTTCCCTCTCCCCAGGGATGGCCCAAAGGCCAGCCTCACCTCCAAGAAGACCTCTGTCACCACCCCTGCCATAGACTACGCAGAGTTGCTGCAACACTTTGAGAAGGTCCAGAGCAAACACCTCCAGGTCCGGCACCAGCGAGCCAACCGGGGCGAGAACCTGGATCGGAGAACTGTCTTCTGAAGGCCGGAACCCAAGGGACACGGAGGAAGCAGCCAAGCAGCCGGAGTAGCTTAACTCCATGGCTTGGAGTTGAGAAGCAACCTTGGCTGGATATTGCTGCTAGCTACACACTGAAGAGATGTCACCTGGCTGTGGGGACAAGCCAGCATGTTCTGATCCTCCCAGGCAAGATTTTCTGATCCTCCCAGGCAAGATTTGCTTGTGAGGTGGAACAAGAAGCTGCTGTGTAGTTTGGGATGTGCTTTTCCTCTCTGGCAGTGGTGCAAGAGCCCTCGCCTTCCCTTGTGATGATCATCTGATGGTTGTAGCCGTGCTTTTGCTACTGCCAGAGGGGGGAAAAGAAATGGGAGGACTTCCCAATTCCAGCCTGAGAGGGGGGAGGGTGTGTGGGAAACCCTGGTGCAGCCCTTCCTCCCCACTGATTTGGGGACACAGTTGCCAAATCCACAGCGCCTTGACCCCTCTCAGCAACCCTGTGGGCTTGCACACTGGTCCCCATGTGTGGGTTGGTCAACTGCTATGAACTCCCAGCAGGATCACCTCCCTTGCCTGCTTCCCACCCAGCCCCCCCAAAACCATGTGTTTGGACTGCACAGTCTTAGCTTACAGCTAACCTGTGTGTATGTGTATATATAGATCTCTATAGACCAACTGTATTTCTAGCCTGGATTTCTTTGTACTATTGTAAAACACTCCTTGCAATAAAAGGTATGGCAAATAAAATGATTGATGGCAGAATGGACTTCACTTCCTTTGGCTACATCCTCCCTGCCATGAGAGAGATCAAAGGGGTTGCCCAGTTTGCACTGCTGTTTGGCCAAGGGGGCCTGCTGAAACCTCAGTTTGCTGCCCAAGACTTACCCAGCCTTTTCCTCCAGCTGTTTTGGACTACAGTTCATAGAACTGTAGAGCTGGAAAGGATCCTCTATCAGCCCCAGCCAACACGAGGATGTGATTTTGGGTCTGATGGGAATTCTAGTCGAAAACAGCTGGAGGAAAGCAGGTTGGAAGGTGAATCTATCCTGTGTGCCAGTCTGAAGGTACCACAGCAGGTGCTGGACCTTCTTTCTGCTGCTATCCACTCTGCATAAAGTGCTCCCTGTTCCTGCACGCTATACTCAGAAGTAGGTCTGGTTGCTTTCATTTCTGTGAACAGACATGGCATTTTCTTCCATTACAGAGTGGGGAAGTCCTTTGCCCTAGTAATCTGAACCCTGACATTTTATTTAACCTTTGGTGTCCTGTATGAATAAAGTTTTTTTAAAAAATAAAGGCTTCTCCTGGATCAATGAGTGTCATTTCCACAAGCAAAGCTCCCTTTTTAGCCACACTTCTCTTTGCAAGCTCTCACTTGCGGGGGCTTCTGCAGTTCCTTCTGTGTACCTGCATTAAATCTGGAACCTCACTTTGTAGCCTTCTGGTTGAAAAGGTTTACTAATTGTGACAGGAAAATCTGCCTGCCTTTTGAGAAGCTGATTCTCTTGCATATCGGGCTGTGCCTCCTACTTAGGACAGCAGGGCCTCAAGCAGTGATGCAACAGGCAGCCTCTTCTAGAGGAGATAATCATGCAGCAGCTGCAGCTGCAGCAATGCAATGATACCAGTACCTCCCCACCTGCAATCTCTTACTACCTAGGTGGAGGCCAGGCCTAAGTAGTAACTCCGTGGAGATGCTGCAGGTGGACTTTGGGCTCAGGGTTGCCTTTGACCTTGACCTCGTTTCTAGCTTTAGGCCCAAGAAGCCCCTGCAATTAAGAAGGCCTTGGGGAGGGCTGCTGCTTGGCCGGCAGAATGCCGCAGGTTCAATCCCCGGCAGCAGTCCAGCCAGGTCTGAGGTTCTGGAGAGCGGCTGCCAAGCAGTGGAGGCAAGCTTGGGTGACGTGGTGCCACCCTGCTTCCCCTGGCGAGGTTGGGCAGGGTTGCTCCCATTTTGCAGACGGGGGCGGGGAAAGTCCGTGGAGCTTCGAGGCAACAGCTAGAAAACGCAACTGCTCTGCACCCCGTCCCCCATGTGTAGCCGAGACCCATCGGGCCTCGCTCCCGCCCACTCCCTCGGGTCCGACAGGAGGGGTGTCTCCTGTCCCCAAGGGGCCAGCCGCCTCCTGTTAGTGGCGAGGGGAGCGTCTTCCATGGCCCCCTCGGCAGCTCCAGGCTTCGGTGGGCGAGAGGAAGAAGCCGCTGCATCGAAGCTGCCCAGGCGGAGCGCGGAGTTGTGGGTCACCCGCGGGCTCTCCACGAGTGGCGGCGGCGGCTCCACCGCTCTCCCTGCAAAGCCCCTAGCTTGGACGGCCCCTCCCCCTCCTCCCGGCCCGCCCCCTCCCCGCATCGCCCACGTGACTGGATCCCTCTCCCCTCCCCGCGGATTCCGGCTGCCTTCTCCTGCGCCCCGTCGCTCTGAGGCGTCCGCCCGGCTCCCCTTTTGCGCGCGGCGACGCTCTTTTCCTCCCCCTCCCCGGCCGGCGGGGCGCTCGCCGCCCTTCTCGTCGTCGTCGCTGCTGCTGCTGCTGCTGCTCCGGGCCAGAGGATGGCCACTGCTCGGAGCGCCTCTTCATCGCCTTCGCTCCCGGCTGCGGCAGCGCGGAGGGCCGCCCGTGGCGGGAAGTGACCGAGGGAGGCGCGCCGAGCGAGCGAGCGAGCGCGAGAGACAGAGAGAGAGGCTGCGGCGAGGCAGAGGGAGGAGGAGGAGGAGACGCCGCCTTCGCCTTCGCGGGGCTGTGTCGGGACTGGCCCCCCTCGACGGGCTGCCGCCGCTCGGCCATGGAGACGGCGGAGAAGGAGTGCGGGGCGCTGGGCGGCCTCTTCCAAGCCATCGTCAACGACATGAAGGTGAGCCGCTTCGGAAGAAGGAAGGGTCCGGCCGCCGCCGCCGCGCCCCGTCTGCACAGAATGGGGAGGATGCGGGGACGGGGGGCGGAGGCTGGAGTTGCTGCTGCTGCTACTGCGGGAGGCCGAAACCCGTAAACAAGCCTGGCGGGGAGGGGCGCGCAAGGCAAGGGGGCTCGCCTCTGCCTCCCTTCCCGGGGAGCCCGTCGCGCCCTTGGCTCCCTGGCCCGCCGGACGCCCGAGGCAGCGCGCGGAGGATGGGCACGCGCGACGGCGGGCGGAGTGGGGGGGGGGGGTCTCGAGGCTGGCCTGCCGCCGCCGCCCCCCAGCCCAGACAATGCTGTCATTGCAGGAGGAGCGATTTCGGAGGGGGGGGGGAATAAAACCATTGGGATGGCGGGGGGGGGGAGCGGAGCTGCTGCCGCCTTAACTCATTCGGCGCCGAAGCTGTAAATCGGGTAGCCGAGGCTCCCTCAAGCGCGGCGGCGTCTGCCTTGTGCTTCCCTCCATCCCGGCTGCTCGGCTTCCTCCATCAGACGGTTTTCCTTCTTCAAAATGGCCAGGCGCTGTTTCGGAAAGAGCTGAGCATAGTAGCAGTTCTAGCCTGGACGGTCGCGGAGACGATACCTCCGAGCATGGGCAGAGGGCCCTTTCGCCACCATTTACTATCTATATCTAGTCTAGTCTAGTTCCTACGCAGTAGAAGCGCCGTAAAGCTCTGCATAGTGATAATTTATCTAAATACCAAGGAAGGGGCGGGAGGGGGACTTAGAGAGAAATGAGTGGATCAGTGGCAGATGGAGGAAGGGGGCGGGGAAGTTGTTGGTGCTGGGCCTGGAGAGCAAAAAGCAGAGGCGAGTGGCGCTCACTGCCTTGCCAGATTCAGCATGGCGGTAGTTGCCCCTTGGCCTGGCCTGCAGGAGCCTCTTCTACCACCTCCACCACCACCCCTTATGCAATCCTGTCAAGATTACTTCTCTTACATGGCTTGTAAGGAAAGTGAAAATGCCACATGGAAGAAATCCACACACCCTAGAAAAATGTGTGCCCTAGGAGGGTGACTGCAACCAGGAGTTGTGAGGATCAGCAACCTAACTGGCTTTACAAGAGAAAGTGGCCAACCCTCTTGGAGAATGAACATTAGAATGGCAATTTAACCTGGAAGGATCAAATTAGCAGGCTCAACAACCTTTGAGGATTCAAACAACCAGTTTTTCACCAGTGAGCCCTGGCGGCTCTGGCAAATTGCCCCATGCTAAGGATCTGGGGAATTATCAAGACAGAAAGAGTCTCTCTTGTCTTGAACTTCATCTTGAGCCACATCCCAGACAAGGTGGAAAATCTGGCCAGCTGAAATTGATGGCGGCTGAGTTTATTGAGCATCAGATTACCTTGTGGACAACCTCATGCACCTGAATTCCCACTACAGAAATTGGCCACGAGTGGGGAGGCTGTTAAAATCCAGCGGGTGAAGCCTTTGGGAGGAGATTGCTAGACACGGTAGAGTGAAGCTTTGGGTTGGTTCTCCTAGATCAGTCTTTCTCAGCCTGGCTCCCTCCAGGTGTTTTGGACTACAACTCCCACCAGCTGTTCCAGCCAGACCCCTGGTTCTATTTCTGGTTCCAGTTCTGGCACTGGCTCCTGAGGCATGAAGCAGTTTCCTGGATACCTTGTTCCGAGCCACATTTCATTGTCAAAGTTGGGCATAGGCACAAAGTGCCATGTTTCTCCTTGCTGCATCAAATCATGGAGCTGGACAGATCCCACCCACTCGCCAGTTTTCCCCCTACTGCTAAGTTTGATTTCCAGTTTCTTTTCTCTCAAGGGGGACTCAAGATGGCCTCAATTCTGAAAGCTGTGTGTCCCACTTAACCTGAGTTGTAACTGGTGCAACAAAGTAGAAGGGAGGAAGGCAACCCATCCAAAGGCTGGCCCTGCTTCAGCAAAATTAGTTTTGCATTAAAATGCAGCGGGCTGCAGATGTCACTCACTTGCTTAATATGCACTTAAACCCCCCCTCCATTTCTGGCTATACCAAGTGTGGAGGGAGCGGCGTGTGCTCACACATGTGTGGGTTTTCCTCGCAGAGATTGTTGAGGGGGGGGGCGTGTTGTTAGATACTGTTAGTGCTTCAGGAACTGTGGGTAGCTAGATCCTGGAGGAGCCACTTCCCACGGCAGTAGACCATTTGAAAAGTAATCATTGGAACAATTAAAATCGTAATGCATAATAGAATGCAACGAATAATCTAAGACAGACTTAAAATTATAATCATAGTAATTACCAGAATGAAGCACCAGCAAAAACCTGGGAGCGAAAACTCCCTTCAAATGAACAGGCTCGGATCTTGCATCTTTTAAATAATAGTAAATAATTCATGAAGGTGATGGAAGCTCCTGTGGCTGCTGGGATCCTGCATTCAATGCCCAGTTTGATGAGTTGCCTCCCTTTCTCTTCCCCTGTCCTCTTATGACCACTGAACACCCAAGGGTGTTCCTAAAACACCAGGCTTCCTCTTAAAACTGGCATACAATCCTTAGAAGCCCATGGATGTTTGAAGAGCCCCCTGAGTCTATTCCTGGGCCCAGGATGACCCTCCAATTGCAAGTGAGAAGGGTTCCTCCCCACCTGCCTTCTCCAGGGCCTCTACTTTCCCTTTCCTTTACTCTGACCAGCTGCATCAGAAGCCACCCCAAGCACCTGCATGGTGGTTTTTAATTGTAGTTTCCCAAATAATTCTGTGGACTGGGGAGCCTGTGCCCTTCATCATGTCCCATCAGCCCCAGCCATCATGGCCAGTGATGAAGGATGATGGAGTCACCCCAGCCTGGGCTAAAGCCAGCAGTTTTGCTCTGAGATAAAGCAGCAGAGTTCTTCAGAAGCATTCTCTTCCATTCATTCAGAAACTCCTCCCCACATTTTAGGAAAACCGTGTCATTGTTGTTTGATTTATTACCTGTCCTTTGCCCAAGGGTCCCAGAACAGGTTGCATCATTAAAAAGAATCATTTAACCCCTTCAGACCTCAAACTCATTTTATACCACTATAACCTGCAGTGCACGTTTAAATTTTCTCCTCATTTCTCTCCTCCCTCAGTTCTACTTTTCTGTCCTTGCTTTTTTGTATGCTTTGGTTTCTTAACAGGCCAGAAACACGCCCTGGGACAGCAGCCAGGGCAGTTTTGTTCATGATGAGTACCTGGTGTGGGAGCTGGAAAACTGTTAAGCCAGCAAGCGCCTGAGATGAAGGCCCTTAGGCCCTTCCTGCCTGCTGCTCCTCTTCCTCCTTATCATCTGCTGAGTCATTGTTTGCAGCTGGATCTTCTCTCAGCCAAGTAGACCCTCATCCCAAGGAGATGCCTGGCAATAGAGCCTTCTGTATCCAGTCAGGTGCTCCTGGGCTTTGTGCTGGGTGCACTGCTGCCATCTCTTGAGGCCCTGGGGGGCATTCTCTCTACCGCCCTTCATGTACACAGGGGTAGCCAGCGTGGTTTCCTCCAGATATTGTAGGACTACAAGTCCCATTGGCCATGCTAGCTGGGGCAGATGGAAGACAAAGTTCAAACACACCTACCCACTATGTCACTAAGGTGTGCTCACCTGGTCCTCTTAATGCCTTTGCCAACAGGCCCACCTACAGAGAGAGGTGATGGTGATGTTAGGTAACACTAGGCCTCCTCAGTAGATCTTGCTGCCATGGCCCCTGTTATCTGTTTGGATTCCCTCAAGAAAGGCTCCACAGAACCAAGTGTCTGGTCTGCAGTTCTGCCAGTGTTCACTGACTGCCTGGACTCTCCATGTCCTTCCTCTGTGTATTGTTGGAGCTTTCCTGGCCTTGGTCGGGTTTGTTGCCCATGTGAGTCTCCACTTACATACAAGGCATGCTGAACTGGCGGTTTTGCAGGAGACTCTGACCTGCTGCGTCAAGGGAGACCTTGCACTCCTCCTTCTGTTCTGGGAGTGTTTCATGAGGTGTGGGTGCCTGGCCAGTGGCCTTTCTCGTCTTCCTAGCCCACTGTTCTGTGTGTCGGCGAGGACTGCTTTGGCCTGGCTGGCCTGTATCCCCTGTGGCTTTGTGGTTGGTCTTAATGCCCAGCTTCTGAGGCTGCAAGTATTAAGCCAGCTTGCACCGGCTTCCACATTTCTGTTGCCCTTGGCTGCTGGAGGCTTGTGAGCTGAACCAAGTTCTCAGTCACTCACCACCTCCTTGCTTCTTCTGCCACGGCTTCAGGCAGAGTTGCGCTGCTGCAGGTGAGCTGGCTTCCTTGCCATGGCTACTAATCTTCCAGTTGGCTGGTGAGTTTATCAGCCTCCCATCATCCAGAGAAGCACGGTTTGGCATCTGTAAAACAGCAGATGGTTCTTAGATGAGTTAAGATGAGTGACTAGTGGGGTGCCACAGGCTTGTCTTGGGCCCAGTCTTATTCAACATCTTTATCAACGACTTGGATGATGGACTCAAGGGCATCCTGATCAAATTTGCAGATGACACCAAACTGGGAGGGGTGGCTAACACCCCAGAGGACAGGATCACACTTCAAAACGACCTTGACAGATTAGAGAACTGGGCCAAAACAAACAAGATGAATTTTAACAGGGAGAAATGTAAAGTATTGCACTTGGGCAAAAAAAATGAGAGGCACAAATACAAGATGGGTGACACCTGGCTTGAGAGCAGTACATGTGAAAAGGATCTAGGAGTCTTGGTTGACCACAAACTTGACATGAGCCAACAGTGTGACGCAGCAGCTAAAAAAGCCAATGCAATTCTGGGCTGCATCAATAGGAGTATAGCATCTAGATCAAGGGAAGTAATAGTGCCACTGTATTCTGCTCTGGTCAGACCTCACCTGGAGTACTGTGTCCAGTTCTGGGCACCACAGTTCAAGAAGGACACTGACAAACTGGAACGTGTCCAGAGGAGGGCAACCAAAATGGTCAAAGGCCTGGAAACGATGCCTTATGAGGAACGGCTAAGGGAGCTGGGCATGTTTAGCCTGGAGAAGAGGAGGTTAAGGGGTGATATGATAGCCATGTTCAAATATATAAAAGGATGTCACATAGAGGAGGGAGAAAGGTTGTTTTCTGCTGCTCCAGAGAAGCGGACACGGAGCAATGGCTCCAAACTACAAGAAAGAAGATTCCACCTAAACATTAGGAAGAACTTCCTGACAGTAAGAGCTGTTTGACAGTGGAATTTGCTGCCAAGGAGTGTGGTGGAGTCTCCTTCTTTGGAGGTCTTTAAGCAGAGGCTTGACAACCATATGTCAGGAGTGCTCTGATGGTGTTTCCTGCTTGGCAGGGGGTTGGACTCGATGGCCCTTGTGGTCTCTTCCAACTCTATGATTCTAAGATGCCTGTGTGTGTGTGTGTGTGTGTGTGTTGCAAGGGGCCATGCCTCCACTTCTTCCGCTGTGCCCCTTTCTCCACAGAGCGGATGGTGGACATACATAGGATGAGTCGCAAGGTCATTGTCTCATGTGATGCCTACACTAAGTGACTGAGAGGTAGTCCTGGACTGCCCAGTTGACATCACTGGAGGATAGGATGTGGCTGTTAATTAATCTAACAGAGCTAAAATAATTGTTGCCATTTCATTTAGAATTTACAAATGAATTGGAAGTAGGGGAAAGCACAGCTCAAAGGTTAAGCCTTGAATGAATGGGAGGATGATGAGGTCGCAGGTTGAGCTTCAGGAATGCAAGGAGAATGTAGCCAGGCACTCAGTCTCGTTTTATTGAACAAGCCTTTCATGGGGGATGGGCCTTTTTAGGTGCTCTTAAATATTGGGATAAACTTTGACCATCTCCAAAGCACAGACAGAACACCATGTTCCATAATTTTAAATTCCCCTGGTGTGGATTGAGCATCATTTTCTGCCACTGATGACACTCAGGCTCAGTGCACAAAGCACTTTAAGTGTATAGATACTGCAGGCTTCCATCTCCCCTTCCAGATGTTAATTGTACACAGGTGCAGGCCAGGTTAGCAATGAAAAGTTAGTAAAGCCAAAACTAGATGCAGGGGCTGGAGGCCTTTATGTTTACATGTGGATAAAGTTAGCAGGGGCTTCTGATTTTTCAGACAAAAGGAAGCATGCAAGTGAGGAGTTTAAGACTTCCTCAAGTCTGTTGATTCCCTTCCCATATCATCTTCTGAGGAATGAAAAGGGAGAGGTGCCCTAGGTGGTTCAGTGGAACTTAAAAAAATGGATGCCTCATCCTACACCTGCTTATATACCATTTACAAACTTTTCTCACATTGAAGCTGCAACTCTCAGGAAGCCCAGCTTTGGGCTAACCTCCAGCTCTGATGCCGCCCTGTTTCCAGCAGCTTTTCCCCAGGGGCAAGAGGGGGGTGGGGAAGCCATTTTCTGCTCTAGAGCCCTTCAGAGCCAGGGAGAGGACAAAAAAGGTTGCAGTGAGTTCTTCAGGCCTAGATCCTTGTGGGGGCAGGGAGAAGGAAGCCTCCCACTCTCAGAACAAGGGGTGCCCCATGGAGGGCCTGGACAGATAGTGCCAATGCAGCTGGACCAAGAGAGAGCCCGGAGGCCCTGGCCAATGCCAGCCTTCATCAGCTTGGTGCTTTTCATATGTTTTGGACCACAACCATCTATCAACCACAGTCAGCATGATTTATCACCTTCAGTTTAAATAATATGGAGGACACCAAGTTGGTGAAAGCATTTATCGCCATTTTAGGGGAAAGAAGAGGCAACTTGCCTGCCCTGGATTTTCCAGCTGTTTGCTTCATTCATTCCTACTTTCTTGTTTGAGTCATTCATTTCTTTCCTGCTGAATTCACAAAGCAGCCATCATCCACATTGCATCCCCAAATGAGAACCCGGAAGTGCAGGGACCACCAGGAACACCCTGTGTGCAGCTGTTTGTAGCTCTAGTCTATAGCCTAGGCTCTGTGCTCCAGTGGGTGCCCTTGGGGACTAGGCTAGGCTCTCATCCCAACAGGGGCAAACCCTTTTACCAAAACTCAGGGTTCAAGGTGTAGCATAGTCTCAACAAGTTGAAGTCAAGCAGAGACAACCACTTTAGATCCAAAATGTAATCTGGAAACATGGTTTGGCTCATAGGGAGTTCAAAAAGGAGACAGAAGCCCTTTTTTATTTACAGCTACTGGGGGGCTTAACTGGGAGGCCTTATACCCTCTGAAACCCTCTGGTCTCTGAAACCACAGCTGCTGGGAGTGAAAATGAAGGAGTATCAGAGATTGCATACTCATGAGTAGATCTGTGACTGTATCCAAAGGCACATACTAGGTCGTTTTTGGCCTGGACCCCAAGCTTTGGGTGCTGGCGTTCTTGAGGACTGTGCAGGGAAGGTCAAGTGAGGAGCCTCATCTGACAGTTGTAGGGATTTTTCACCAGGGATCAACCCACACAGCCTCTCAAGTGGATCCTCAGCTTTGGATCCAGGGGGCCGTGCCTGCTCCACAGACCCTTGACCTGCAAGGTGTTTCAGTTCGTTCTTCAAGGGCTCGTGGTTATGAGAACTGTTGGGCCTCCTGCCCTTGGGCAGAAGCAGTAAGGGTTTCACTTCTCTGTTAATGAGTGATTTTTATTTTTTGTCTATGTGGACTGAGCAGGGTCCACTGCTTGGTGTGCAGGCCAAGGAAGGGGCAGGATAAGGTCACACAGAACACATAGCTCCAGCTGCTGCCCAACTCTCAAACAAGATCAGGTGAGGAGCTGACTGGAGTCCGACCTGTAACATTGGAGTTTGACATGTGGGAAAGGGATCTCAAAGGACAACTGGTCAAAACTCCCCCTGTAGGAAACCTCTGCAGGAAGTCACAGCTTCCATCCAGCCCTTGCTGAGGTGCATCTAACAAAGGAGAGGTGGCCATCTTCTGAGGCAGTTTGTCCCACTGTCAAAGCAGCACGCACGCTGGACATTTTTCCTAATGTTTGCTCAAAAATCTCACTTCTTGTAATTTGAACTTGTTGATCCTGCATCCTGGACGATCACAAAATAAATTTGCCCTGTCATCTACACCAGCCCTTCAGGTATTTGCAGACGGCTATCATTTCATCTCTAAAACTGTTCCCTCTCCATCCTGGACTTGTACAGCTGCATCAGTCTTTCCTAGCAGGTCTGACTATCCATTCTGAATCCCAGTTGTGGGAAACCATAGGAGGGGAGGACCCTCTTATGCTCAGGTCCAGCTTGTGGGTTTCCCATTGGGGCATCTAGTTGGCTGCTGTGCAAACAGGATGCATGACTACATGAGCCCCCTTTGGTCTGATCCAGCTGCTGAAGGGCTCTTCTGATGTTCTTCATGGCAGAATGGATGCTTTGCATGCAGAAGGTTCCAGGTTCAATCTCCAGCTACTTTGGTTAAAGAATCCTCAGGAGCAGTCTGAGAAAGACGTTTCTCTCTGACAGAGACCCTCAGAGGGGCTGCTTCTGCCAGAGTAGTCCTTTCTGAGCTAATTGGACCAAAGGAAGTTTGGTCCATCATCTTTGTGACAGCCTTTCAGTTCTTTGAAGATGGCTATCGTCTCAGATGGCTATCGTCTCACCTCTTAATCCTCTTACCCAGGCTACACATTCAAAGCACTGTAGGCCTCTCCTCCTCTTAGGACTTGGCCTCCTGCCCTCTCTGGACATTTTCCAGTCTACCAATATCCTTCTTAAACTGTGTTACACAGAAGTGGGCATGGCAGTCCAGGTGTAGTGCAACCTAAGCAGAGATGGGTGATGCTGTTACAACAACATCTTCTAGATGCCTTTTTTCTGCTAATGTAGCCTAGAATTGCATTTGTCATTTTCGCCACCACATCAGAGTTGGCCTGCATTTAGCTTATGATTTACGGAAACCCCAGAACCCCTTGTTATTTTTGAATCCTGCTGTTGGGCTTCTCTATTCTTCACTTCAGGTTTTAGCTTATATATGAAAAGGTGGGATAGGGATCACACATTGTTAGCGTTACTCATAATGAAACCATAGGGCTGTTATTATCTCTCTTCTCTGCAGCTCTCTGGTCAATTCTGTTTGTTGTCATGAACTTCTTGGAGGACTCCATTGCAGCAGGATTCTTAGTCTTTTCTTTTGTACAATGACTGCAGATCAAAGTTCTTTTCATGTTTCGGTCCTCTTGTATATCACTTGTATATTACAGCCAGTTTATCCCAGCCAGCAGGTATGTTTGTCCTGGAGGAGCCATACTTAAAAGAGGATAATGATATTGGCCCACAAGCCTCTCTCTGGACCACGTTGGCTGGGCCAAGTGAGGAAGTGAGTCCCAAGTATAGGTACAGGAGGCAACCCTCCCTCCCTCTCTTGATGGCATATCTGAGCAGGTGCTGTGGGAAACTCATTGTCACTCTCCCAGATTAGCAGATGTGGACTTGGTCATTCCATGTAATGGGCACCATATACACAACAGCTTAATTTTACATTAATTTCATACTGGCATCCCATGCTACTTGGTCAGAAGTATAGGCAATATGGTGGATAATATGGGGGTGGTGTTTTATTGCCGATGACACGCTCCTGATTCATTTGTTGTCTGTGGTAGGCAATGCTTAATCCTCCCCCTTCATGTGCACAACATTTGTACAAATTTTTTTCTTCTGCCCTGCTCACTGCCATCTTAATATTAACCCTTTCTCTGTAAACATCCATCTCTGAATCTGTTGTCCGCAATGGTGATTGATATTTAGGCTACCCTGCAAAAGTACAACTTAAGGATTAAAATAGCGTGTGTGAGAGAGGGAGTATATGTGGTGTGGAGACTGGCAACACTTCCAAAACCATCTCTCCAAAGCATTCTGAAAATAGCTCCGGGGTCTGCAGTGACTGGCTGCCTGCAGTGGGGACCATCCGTGACAGGTGTGCCAGAAGCAGCAAAGTGACAGTTGGCTCCGCGCTTTGAGCAGAAGATGAGCAGCTGCAGAGTTTTGTCTGGCTTCAGAGGAGCAGCGGATTGTTTGGCTGTGAGGACCAGGTGGTGGCAACCCCTGAAAGGAGATGCTTGGGCCTCGTCCTGTAGCTCTCCTGCCTAAAGTGTTGGAGAGAAGGTGGAATACGGGGTGAAGGTGGATATAATACAGAAAATAACTCTTGGTGGGCCCCTCAATGACAAATGGAAATCCTACTTCCCTCCTGACTTCTCATCTTGAATGACAACTACCCCTTTATTACTGATCTAGGTCCATTCATGAAAATGGTGCTTTATGAAGAGTGAGAGGATGCCTTGGCTCTGGAGCTTGTGGTGTAGAATATGGCACACAGGAAGCAACCGAAGAAGGGGAGGGGAAAATGGGCGTGAGGGAGGAATTGTCACACATAATATTCATAATAATTTTATTATTTATACCCTACCCATCTGGCTGGGTTGCCATTGGACTTGCCCTGCCTCGATGGCTACGTTGGGCTACCTGCTTTTATATATATATATATATATCTGAAACATTCCTCTGTTGCTTTTTTAAAATACTCTTCTGGAGCTGGGAAGGGAAGCAGTTTCTTAGCATCACAGTTGATGCCATCAGTCAGCACCATTCACAAGCAGCCCTTTTGTTGCAGACTTGCAGAGACCTAGCATTTTCAGAGCTTGACCCTGCAGCATAGAGGAAAGGGGCATTTGAGTTAAACAGAACAAGGGCCCCGCTGTTGTTAAGCACCTTATCTTGTCACACCACCCACAGGCCCCTCTGCTCCCTGCAGTGCTCAGTCAGAGGTGCCTCTGAGAAGCCCACAAGGGGGAGGCCCTATAACCACTGGAGTTGAGGGGTGCACACTGCTCCTGCAGCTGGAGGTTCCACGGGGCCAAACAAGATGGTTCAGGTCCATTTCAATCCAGGAACTGCCTGGTGGCATGACACTGAGCCTTCCTGAGAATGTCTTGTCATTCAAAGGTCAAGTGTCAGCCTTTGGGTTTGCTGGGCCTGAGTGCCAGGATCACTTTAGGCATTGGGCCTGACAGGAATAGTAGTGTTGAATGAGGAAGTGCAATAATAAATACTGCAAAAGAGAGAAGCTTTCCGTTGCACGCTGTGGCTTCATGCTATTGCCATCATTTTGGCATGCTGTTACTGTACCACTTGGCACATGCTGTGACTGTGCCACTTGCCAACGGCCCATTTAGTTCAGCATCCAGTAGTGGCCAGTCAAATGACCTTATGGGGAGCCTTCAAGCTGGACCAGAGCTCATCAGCACTCTCACCTCCAGCAACTGGTATTCAGATGCATACTGCCTCTGATAGTGAAGGTACAGCATAGCTATTATAAACTTCTGTCTTGTTGCTTCGTATATCTTTTTTCTCTAAACTAAAAAGCCTCAAATGCTGCAGCCTTTCTTCACCTTGATCCTTTTGGCTGCCTTTTTCTAAACATTTTCCAGGTCTACAATATCCTTTTTTGGGGTGAGAGGACCTGGACTGTACACAATATTCTAAGAGCAGTTGCAGCATAGATTTGTATAACAGCATTATGGTATTGGCAGTTTTATTTTAAATTCCTTTCCTAATGATCCCTAGCATGGAATTTGCCTCTTTCACAGCTGCTGCACACTGAGCCGACATCTTCATTTTCTCTCCCTTGGGTAGGCAACACACAATTTTTTTTTTACAAAAAAAGACTTCCCCAAGAGGCTTAGCTGCAGACATGGCAACCCGTCCGTCTGGCACAGGGCAGGCGGAGGAAGATGAGCTGGGTGAGAAATGAAAGGCGCTGCAGTTGACTGCTTGAGCTTTTCCCTGGCAGAGAGACAGAGGCCTCTGTGGCTAGGACAACTGTGCCTCTGAAGGCCCAGGTTCCTCTGGACGCCACGCAGGCCACTGACCCAGCCCGGTGACTAGGGCTTTGTATAACCACAGGCACTCCAGGGGTTTCCACTGCGAGTCAGTTTTGCCAGGGAGGGAGAGATGATGCCCTGCAAACCGCACTGCAAGCAGCTGGGAGAATATCTGCTGAGTAATACAGTAAACATCCGAAATGAGATCACTCCTGGGTAGAAGATAATTTTCCGATGCAAACTGAATTTTTTTCAATGCAAATTACCTTAATTTGCATCTGAAATTTTTCCACTTTAATTTTTTTTAGAAAACCCACATGGCTGCACTGAGTGTCTTCCTTCTCCTCTGGCTGCTAGGCAACATGCCTTGCTATCAATCCAACCCTGAGAGTTAACATACACTTGACACCTGCCTTGCTTCTCTTCTCCTCTCTTCCGCATTCATTGGCTGACCTGCTTGGGTCTGCATTGGCTCTGCTGTTGCCATAGGATGCCAGACTCCAGTCAGCAGTTGCATTCCAAAATTGTCAAAGGACAGTACTGCTTATGGTTTTCGTGGCACCTTTTTCGGCAATAGGTTGATGGTTTTCGGCAAAATGTTGTGCATTGCCTTGGGCTGTCTTCTGATGGAGTCTGGGGGCTTCTAGTGTTCATAGTCACTATACTTCAGCTGTAAGCTGCAAGCAGAATTGCCATGGATTGACTCCTTATAACTGCTGCATTTCTTCTGTGTGGTCATTCAACTATGTTCCATGCACCCCAGTGGGCTGTTGTGGCTGGGGAAGTTTAATTCACCTGAGAAGCCACTTGAATCTCAGCACATGTTCACTATAACGTTTGTGATGGGCACCATTTTTAACACCTTTTTGTATTTTATTTAGTACTAATGCTTTTCTGGCTGTGCTTTTTCATTTAAATGGTACTTCACTAGAGAGCCTTGGCAATATAATACAACAATGCTAATTTATTTAGAACTGCAGAAGATTAGGCAGCACATAGATTATGGGGCTCTACCCAACAGCCTGTGTGGCCAGCACCAGCTCCATCTGATTGGTAGGCCTTGTCCTCTCTCCAGGAGCCCTGGGAGTGTTACTTAGTTGCTGCAGTCCTTGCTGCAAGCAGTGCCGGGCAACTGGGCCTGATTCCCACAATGCCCTGGGGTAATTCTATACTGGGGGCACTGGGGAAAATTAAAATAGTAACTCGACCCAACCTCCCCCCCCCCCAGTGCTGCTCAAAGCAGTGGGCCCTGGGTAGGTGTTATTAATGGGCCTTGTCGGGCACCTTACCCATGATGACTTCAACACATGCCAAAGTAGAGTGGGCAAGTGGCTAGAGCCAGCTGGCAGGGACAAAGACAAATTCTCAAGTAGGCAAAGAAGCCATGTAAATTGTTGCCATCATCCTATTTCCTGAACAACTGAACTGTCACTTTTCAGATCAACCATTTTGAGAGAATAACTGGAGGGACTAACAATAAACACAGCAAGTCGGGGGATACTAGCTACCTAACCTATCCTTTGCCAACCTGGTGCCCTTCAGATGTTTTGGAGTACCAAAGGCAAAGGCAGGTGGGAGTTGTACTACAGGGCAGATGAAGGGTGCCAGGTTGGCGAAGGCATGGTGAATTGATGATTTTGAGAAGCAGGGTGAGATTCCCTCTGCATCATGCATGGGCAAAGATCACAGGGAAGTCTCCAAGGCAGACTTTCTGACTAGTTTGTTGTATATGTCATAAAATTATTTTACAGCACAAAATGGATGTGAACACAATTTTAAAAGGGGGCAGGGAGGGAGTTCCCCAGGTTGTGGTTTTGATTTTTGATAGAGCATGTCTACCTAAGCATTTTGGACGAAGGAGGGTTGTGCTGCAATTTCTTTGAAGCCAAGTTGAGTTTCAAGCCTGGTGGTCTAGATACTTCGTCCTCTCCATTTGTGACATTCTAGAATCCAGCAGAAAATGGGTGCATGTTTTTTCTACACTTACAAATGCCTTCTGCATTGGGCAGTCTGGCCAGGGAATGTTGTTGTTGTTGTTCATCCTTGGAAAGAGTCTTGATTGCATTCTCTCCTTGTTGATTATTGGATTTTGCTCATCAAGTGTATCTGTGGCAGTATTGAGGTGCACTGTAGCCAAGTTATCCTGAGGTGGTTTTGCATGATGTCATATGCGGAATGTTACTTTCATCATTTCCATAAGAGAGGCTTAGCAAGTACCACATCTCGCCACCTGGAATACATTCGTAGGAATTGCCTCCTTCTGACCAGTATTAGAAACTGAGATATAAAAGCTAGGAGCTAAATGGCACCTTAAATCTAGGTTATGGGTGCAACAACGGAATGTCTAGGTGCACTTTTTTATAACAAGAATTCAAAGTTGAATTTACGGATTATTTGAAAAGTATTTGTGATCACCAGACGACGTTTGTAGGTTTGCAAGAAGTTCTGTGAGGAATAATATTAGAAATACTGCAAAAATGGAGGAGGAGACATGATATATTAAGAATGTAAAGGCAATATTAAGTTAGGAAATGCGTAAGAAGTGATTAAGACGGAGGATTATCAGAGGTGCTGATGGAAGTCCAATAAGAATGTATTTGTGATAAATTGTGTGGTATGCTTTATAATTCTGTATGTTAAAAACCAATAAAAATATTTTTTAAAAAAAGATTTCAAAGTTGAAAATGAATGAACTGCAGCTAAAAGTGTTCATTTTTCACATGGTCTATTCCTTCCCTTGCCCACCCCCCAATATTCTTAAGAGGGTCTCTTCTCCAGTCTTCAGAGAGTAGCTGGAAGTGGGGAGGCAGAAAAAGGTCCTCCTTTCCTTCGACTCTGCAGTTTTAATCTGAAATCTTAGGCGCAGCACTGTGCCCAGAGCTCAGAAACTGCTTGTGCTAATGAAATTCCCTGTCGCAAAATGCGCCTAGAACAATGGGAGTTTCGAACACTGGTCCTTGCAGTCCAGATGTCCAGCTCCTTGGGACATCCCCTCTCCTCTTGGTTCTGCAAGTCTCCATAGTCTCTTCCTTCATGTTTAATCTGACCGGTGCTGCTGGGCAAGATTGTGCATAGAGATCTGGAGTAGATGGAGAACTCCAGCTCTTGCTGTTTTTTTGTCTCTGTGTTTATGTGTGGCTTGGCTTCTATTGGCAGCTGGATGTGGGAGAGCAGAGTACAGTTAAATCAAAACCAGAGCCATGGCAGTGGTAGCAGGCAGCCCCATCTGGCAGCCAGGGATCAGGAGAGCACAGCACCCGCGGAAGAGTTCAGGCAAGCTCTCTCTAGCAAGGCAAGGGAGCTCTTCCTGGGCTATAAGAGGAGCAGGAGGCAGCAAACAGCCCTCCCAAGTTGGAGGCAGGAATGTTTCCACAAAGCATGTTGCTGTACCTGACTTGTGTAGCTCATCCAGCAGGCTCTTCATAAGTTCAGGAGCAGAACACATGCTGTGCATGCAGGAGGCCCCCTTTACGTCCCCCCTGCTAGCCCTACAAGTAGGGCCAGAAAGAATTCTTGTCTAAGGAGAGATGCTGGAGAGATCCTACCAGTCAGAGCTGCTGGCACTGTACTAGACGAGTGAATAGTCTCACTCTGTATTTAGCATCTTCATTTGCCCCGCTCAGCAATCTGGGGGAGGAGCTCTAGCATCACTTGCAGTCCCCCACCCCTTGGTGCTGCCACCTTCAGTGGTACCCCCAGAAGTTTTGATGCCCCGGTCGAACATTTCTTTCTGTCTGGAAAACTTGCTTTCAAGATGTCCACCTACCTTCCATCTCAAGAAGTACATGTTTTGCCAATGAGGCATTCCAAAGCTGTTTTCTCTTCCCGCATGCCCCCAGCCCAGTTCGACATGTGGCCCAGTTCCCGCAATAGTTTTCAGGATTTTCATAATTACTAGCAAGGAAGTCAGATTTTAGTGCAAAGGGTTCAGGCAGTTTACAGCAGAAGGGGAAGAGGCTCAGCTGGATGTGATGCAGATACTTGATGTCAGATTGATGTGTTCCCAGCAGTGGCTTGGAGAGGGGCTTGCATGATAGATGTGAGACGAAAGGTGTTGCCAGGGCACGTGCTTTGACCTCCTTCTCCCTCACAAAAAACACTTTGGTGCCACTTTGGGTGCCTGTGTCTGAGAGAGCTGAATTTCTTCAAAGTAGCCCCTAGATCAGAACCGGCAGGACTCCTGGGTTCCTTGAAGAACTGCCTGGCTAGAGATGTTGCTGTTTGCAATCCTGTCATGGGTAAGAGCACTGCAGTGGGAGGTGTTCTGCCATATCTGAAAGGGGTGGGCTTCCCCTCTCCAGCTCTGTTTTGAGAAAGTGGTGGAGGAGGCTACCGTGTTTTCCACAACTGCAGGACCGGGAGAAACCTGGAGCCTTTCCTGGAGTTCCTAGAGACAGAGAATGTGGCACTTGCCTGCTTTGCGTATATTAAAGGGTGCTCCAGAAAAAGAACAGCGTCTCAAATTGAGAGAGCCATTTACTTGCTGTTTAGTGCCAACAGGGGTGGTTCATGCCAACCCCTTCAAAGGTGGGTATTCCTTGCAGTTCAGGGAGGAAACGTATTTTAGTATGGCTTAAGTTGGGCAGAGGGTACTGTATTATCATTCTTTATTTGGTTTATTTCTATGTTAGAAAGAGGAGAGGAGAGATCAAGCATTAAATAAGACCATTATTATCAGTAGTAGTCATCATAAGACCATTCCTGAATAAGCCTTCCCTAGACCTGGAAGATCTGAATAATTTTTGACAAGTATCAAATGTCCCCATTTTAGGCAAGGTTCTTGAGAGGGTGGTTGCCAAACAGATTCAGGTGCTCTTGGAAGAGACAGGTTTTCTGGATCCATTTCAATTTGGACTGAAGCCTGGTTTTAGTACCGAAACTGCCTTAGTTACATGACCTGTGCTGGGAACAAGGCAGGGGGATTGTGACTATGTTGATCCTCATTGATCGCTTGGTGACTTTCAATATCATCAGCCATGGTATCCTTCTGAGGCGACTGTCTGAGTTGGGTATTGGGGGCACTGCATTGTGGAGGTTCCACTCCTCCTTGGATGGATGGCTCCAGAAGGTAGTTCTTGGGGAGCATTGCTCAACTCTTGTGTTTTATCTAGTATGGGGTCCTGCATGAATCACAGAGTCAGTTCTGTTTCCCATGCTCTTTAATATCTAGATCAGGGGTCTGCAACCTTTAAGACAAAAAGAGCCACTTGGACCGAAGAAAAAACAACTGGGAGCCGCAAAACCATTACGACATTTAAAACAGTGGGGAGTGTCGGGGCACACAATGCACCTCCTCCCCTCGCTAGTATCTGCCCCGGAGCCGCGGCAAAGGTGTAAAAGAGCCACATGCGGCTCCGGAGACGCGGGTTGCTGAACCCTGATCTAGATGAAACAGCTGAGTGGGTTCATACTGATTTCTGGAGTGTGTTGTTATCAGTATGCTGATGACACAGTTCTAGCCCTCCTTTTCATCTTCTGCAGATGAGGCAGGCAGTGTTCTGAATCAGTGCTTGGTTGCAATAATGGACTGGATGAGAGCCAGTAAAACTAAAGCTTAATCCAGACAAGACTGAAATGTTGGTAGGTGGTTCCTCTGACCTGCTGAGTGGCGTTTGGCCTGTTCTAGGTGGGGATTACACTCCCTCTGAAACAGCGGGTTCATAGTTTGGGCGTTCCTCCAAGACTCATTGCTGTCAGTTCAATTATGACCCTACCTGCACAAGGATAACTTGGCTACAACAATCTTTTCTCTGGTAACGCCGAGGCTAGATTACTGCAGAGCAATTTATATGGGGCTGCCTTTTAAAAACTTTGGAAGCCTCAATTAGTGCAGAGTGTGGCTGCCCAGCTGTTGACAGCTTCAAGGCAAACAGATCATATAACACCAGTTCTGTTCCAACAACACTGGTTGCCTGTATGCTTCCAAGCCCAATTCAAAGTGCTGGTTTTGACCTTTAGAGCTCAGGATCTCCAATATGAACCTACCGGGGCCTTTAGAGCTTTGTTGAGGCCCTTCTGCAGATTCTGGTTCTGAGGGTTCTGACAAGGGAAGAGGGCTTTTCAGTTGTGGCTCCCATCTATGGAATGTGCTCCTCAGCAAGGCCCGCCTAATGCCTTCATTGACTGATACCAGGAGAAAGCCTGTGTTTCCCCCCAGCCTTTTGACAGATGAAAGATGACGCTTTTGTCGTTAGTGTGCTGCCCAAGTTTCCTGTGGCTCTTAAGGGGGTTACTTTTTGTTTTAGTTCCATGCTACAGTATATTTATTTGTTCTTTTAACAGTGTTGTAAGTTACTTGGAGACCTTCAGGTAGCAAGCAAATAGCAAATCTGATTATTAATAGTGTTAATACTACTCGTGCTACTAGCTGTGGAAAAATAAAGATTTCAAAATCGGTCTAAGAGTGGAGAGGGAGTTCTGGTACTGTTATTTCTATTTTAAAGACAAACTTCAGCATGAACAATAAAAAAACCCATCCTTCACAGTAAAAAAAGGAGGGGTCATTTTTTCCTCTCATCTGCTTTTTCAATCAATTAGCATAGGTTTGGTTATTTCATTTATTCTTTCTTCCTGCATAGAACACACTCAATTTCACAGACACAGTTTGTACCACACAGAGAGCCCATGCAGAAGATCAATTTATGTTGATTCATAACAATAAGGGTCAATAAATTTGGGGTAAATTATTAGGGTTGCCACCTTTTCTGTCTCAGCAAACATTAACCAGTAATAAAGTACCTTTTGGATTCTTTAGACTTGGTCATGTGGTATTGTGGTAACTATAGTGGACATAAACTCTCTGTGGAAACAACCAGTTCTCCAAAGAAAGGCAGAAAATGGCACCTCCAGCCGCCTTTGGGCAATTCAGTCCAAGCTGTTGCTCCCCAAAGACCCGGGAAGGCACAGCACCCTCCATGAGCAGTATGCAAAGCTATGGACATGAAATGTGCTGCTCTCCATACTGTTTCTGATTGGCACTTCTGCTGGTCCTGCTTCTACATCTGAGGACACATGTTTGGCCTAGAATCTTTAAAGAAAATTATATGTTAAGCCCGGGTTTTGATGTGGCAGTGCAGCAGTGCATAAGCACAAAGTTGCCACAAAGTGCAAGGGGGGGGGGAGAGAGGCGAGTCCGTTTTGGCATCTTTCCCTTTCTCCCTGCCGTCTCCCTTGATAGGATTTGCAGAAGAAGAAATTATAGGCAGTCCTTGTTAAGAGCTAAGTTTGTTGTTGAGTTGCCTTTAGGCCTCTCGCAGGCCTGTCAGTTTCCAAACTGGGGCAGGAGAATGTGGACAGCTGCATTTCTTCCTTGCAACAGTGAAATATTTTTTCCTCATTCATGACCCGGCAGAAACAGCTGGGTCTCTGCTGTTGGTCATTGGACCTGGCAGCCGCCTGGCAGCATCTCTGCCTCTCCAACATAGGGGACAAGAGACTGCTGGGACAGCAGATGCAGTGGAGGTGATATTTTCACCCTTGCCAAGATTTTAGGGCTGGGCTGAGACAGGGGAGGGGTTGCCCACTTCCCCTCCCAAGCACAACACCCCTTAACAATGTAAACATCAGCACCAGATGGTAACTATGGTTAAAGTAAACCAGGTTCCCACCAGGGTTTGCTAAGCAGCTGAGGCCTCTTTTAAGTTCAGCTTCAACAATCAGTCATTTAAAAATGGCCGCCTTTAACAGTTTTCTTCTCAAAGAGAGGCAACAATCCTCAGCCAGAGATGGCTGCTCACATTTACGAATGATGCTGAAAATGTACAAGGAGATGACGGTTGGTCTTTTCACAGGAGCCCTCTGGATTCAAGATTGGCTGTTTGTTGTGTCCTGTTTGTGGGGCTGGGGTGCTCAGGCAGTGAACGCAGAGCAGTCACCTGTTTGCTCAACTCTTTCCCCCCTCCCTTCTCTGTTCCAGAGTTCCTACCCCATCTGGGAAGATTTCAACTCCAAGGCAACTAAACTCCACTCCCAGCTGCGGTGAGTTTCTCGACAGAGCTGGCACAGCAACAACACAGCTGCCATTTGTCCCCCAGCCTGGTCTTCTCGCCATGTGTGTCATGAAAAGAGACTCTTGATTTCTTCTATGCTCTCAGCTTCCTCTCCCCACACCCTCCTTTCTTTAGAAAACAAACAATGTGTCCCCAGCTGGTTCAGGTTCTTTTGAAACCCCACAGGCAGTAGCGCTGTACGTAGTGAGAGTGCCCTCCAGCTGCTTTGGACTACAACTCCCATTAGACCCAAATCACCTAGTCATGCTAGCTGTAGCTGATGGGAGTTGTAGTCCAAAACAGCTGGAGGGTGGCAGGTGATGGGGTAGATTTTGTATGGCAGATTATGGTTTCATCAGGCGCTCTTGGCCAAACAGCAGTGCAAGCTGGGCAAATAACCCCAAGTGGTGTATATTTTCCAGCTGGCAGCTACTCTAGGAGTTGAGTGACACTGGCCAGAAGAATGAGAGCCGATTTTGGATTATTGTAATCTGCTGCAAGCTACCTTGGATATCATTAGATCCAAAAGCTGGGTGGAGGTCTTCTCTCAGACGAAATGCAGTCTAAGTCGTATTTTTTAAAAACCACCCTGCCTCATTTCTATGTGGGGAAACAAAACCTGTGCAGATCTGTGTCAGTTTTTCTGAGTGTGTTATAGGGCTCAATCCACATACAGTGAAATGGGCCCAGGAAATTCTGCTGGCACCCCTGGAGGCTGTGACTACCACATAATGAGCTGGGAATGCCCTGGTTCAATGCAAAAATAAAATAACTTACTGCTTTAAGTTAAGAAGTTTTAGAAGCAATGGGGAGGGCAGAATCCTAGTAGCTTTGCTGCCAGTAATGAGGTCCCACCCATATGGCTGCTCAGAAACAGCATAGTTGGCCCCTGAGTTCCTTTCACCTGCCATTTCTTACCTGAATGTCCCTCTCCACAAGAAGGTACCATTTCTTAGCATGATCTGGTGTGCATGTTCTGATCCTCCTTTCCATCCCCTTCCAGCCATCACAGAAAAGCATGTGCCAAAGCCACAGCCTCCTCCATGTCAGCTGCTTTCTCTCAGACAAGTGTGCCTGCTCTTTTCTCTGGAACTGCCATTCTTCCTTCTCTCCCTTTTGATTGATCATCACTGTGATCTTGTTGTTAGTTCTTTGTATCCTAGGGGTTTTTATTTTCTCTCAATACTTTTCAGACCTTGTGGCTCTTTTTCTTCTTGTAACAAAACAAAATTGAAGTCCCAGCCCATCTACAGGCAAAGTGCTATTGAGTCTTTTAATGGCTCCTTTGCCTTTTTAATTAAACAGTTCCTGTTTGCAGATTTAACTCATAGCTTTGTGATTAGCACTGGTTCAAGATTAGTGGTGAGTAGCTTTTAATATCCTCTTGAATAGCCTTTCTTAATTGCCTTAATATTGGTTGTGGTTCCCATGGGGAGGGGAAAGCTCCATTTATCATTTTTCTTTTTTTAAAAAATCATTTTAAAAAATAGCAGAATACATTTTTGGCTATATAAAAATGAGGGTGGGTGTGTATGGAGACACACTTACACAAGGAAATCTGTAATCCAAGCCCCCACCCCATGGGAACAGAAACTGACCCTAGGCCGGCAATTAACCAAGTCCATTCAAGGGGCAATTAATAGGCTGTTCATAATTGATTCCAGGTAACATAAAATGGGATCATTCTATAAGGAGTAAACTTTTAATTAAAGCTTCTGAAAACCTTTCATGAACAGGATTTTCTTGTGAGTTAATGTTATAGAAGGATCTTGAGAATAATAGATAATACAAAGCTATTTTAAGGCTTTGTGTGGAACCTCTATTTTCAATTTTTTTTTTAGTTAATTGAACAAAGTGAGTGCCTCAGCAGCACTAAAGGGTTCAAGTGAAGAATATAGCATTTTCCTGGTATTCTTTAGGGAAAAGCACCTTTCCAAACACTACTTTGTGGCCCAACCCAGTATTTGAGTAGAGCCTGCCTCAGTTTTGCCTATTTGACTATATTCAGTTAGTCTGCTAAAAGCATCTGTGGCAGTTGGTTTTTTTAACAGTTACCTTGGGCATAATTTTTTCTAATGCCTTCTTTTACACATGCACACTATTATATTTTATGAGTGTGCTAGTTGCAATGAGTGGATGCCAACTGTAAGTACAATATCGGGCAACCTTGGCAGTTTCAAAGTTTTTAATCTTGTTTACTAATCAAATGTAAAATAAACATGATAAATGAGAATATTATGTAGGGCATCAGAAAAAAATCCTGTACAAATCACTCTGATCACAGTTCAAAAATTTATGGAAAACACTGTTTTCTTATGCTAGTGTTATATCACACCTGAGTTTCTTGACATTTTGCTGGAGGAAGGATAGAGTATAGTCTGGTGTTATCCTGGGATTAAAAAAACCTAAAAACTAGGGACTGTGCCCCTGTTTCCTCTACTTGCAATACCCCCTTTAGCCCAGGGTGGGGAACCATTTTGGCTCTGCAAGCCATATCCTTACCAGGATCTGCCTTGTGGTCCAAAATTGACAGGTGGGCAAGTCCATCCACCTGCCAGTCAAGTGATGTCACAAATGGCATCATGCTTCTAAGCCTGGGCATTAAATCGCCTCTCAGGCAGCTGCATGCTGCTAAAAAGAAGGTTTTTGCCTTCCTTTTAGTACCACATTGCTGCTTGTGAGGTACTTTGAAGTCCAAACTTCAAGACTCCAAAGCCCAGCAAATGGAGCAGGGAGCTCTCTCATGAACCCAGGTCAAGCTAACTTGATCTCCCTATGCATCAGCTGATGGGTGGAGAGGTCAAGGGCAGTTTGGCGCATCTGTTTGGCCTGTTCCCAGAAGGAATGGCCAAACGGAGCTCTTTGTAAGCAATTGAAATAAAATTGGCAGACAGGGCTATCACCTTTGGTCCACCCCCCCCCCACCCCACAAAAGTCCTCCTCCCTTTCTCATGAGGCTCTTCCTCAGCTGTGCACCCTTTCTCCTCTGCCTCATCTCCTCCTTCAGTCCCTTCCCCCCCTCCTTTGCTTCAGCTTTAACCTCCTGTCCTCCAGTTTCCACCTTCCTCTCCTCCTAATTGTCATCATGCTGTAGTTTGCAGGGCTAGTGCCATCTGTCAGTGGCCTTGTGAATTACACCATGACAACAGTCTTGTATGTGTTTTACAGGGAAAAGGGATTTCAGGGGTTGGTGTGTGAAATTAATTGCAGTGCTGATGCAATCAGCTAAGAGCTGGTAGGTTTCAGTAATGAGTGGAAAGGTGTCATCTGGATGCCAGGCTAGGTGTCTCTGCATCCTATCCTTGTACCTTTGGCCCTTAGGTACTTAAATGGAGGATTTTACATTCATTTCTATTGAATTTACATTCTTGGTTTCAGCCCAGCTTTCCAGCCTGTCAAGGCAGTTTTAGCCCTCGATTTTGTCTTCTGTAGTGTTAGCTACCCCTCAGTTTTGCATTATCTGCAGTTTTGATAAGCACTCTCTATGTTCTCCTCCAAGTCTTTTATAAAACAGCAGAGGGCCTAGGACAGAGCCCTGGGGCACCCTGTGAGACCTCCCTTCCATTTTAATGCTGAGCCCTTGTGAGCACTTCTTGGGTATCTATGCTGGATAATAATGAGCTATGGGTCCATTGTGTCACGCCTTTGCAACAGAGAGAGTGTAGGTTGCTTTGATTGAGGTGGCACAAGGAACTGAAGGATTCTTTGGTTAATAATAAAATAATAATAATAAACTGTCTCCAGGATTGCCACCTCTTACTATAATATTGAAGTAAAAAATGAGGATATTTTCGGGAGCAAGATAATCCAGTGAAAGTAAGAAAATATACTGTGCCAAGGAGACATGTTGTCTTGCTCAGAAGCCTTGGGGATATTTTCACAGGCGCACCTTCTGTGATGGTTCCAGTGCTTCCAGGTACTTGCCACCTGGTCCAGCCATTAATCTGGAAACACAGGCCCCTAAAGGAATGTGTATATTTTGAGAAAGGCGTAAGTTCTCCAGATACTAAAGAGTACATTATATTAAGTATTGCCAGAATCAGATATTTGCCCTTATCCCTAGCAAGGTAAATGGGAGCGAGATCTACAGATAAATATTGCTTTAGACAGCTGGAAATGCATATGGAACTCTGCAACTCAAATGAATATGAGCACAAACCTTAAGAAGTTTTACAAGTGATTGTGCAGATGATGTTTCTCTCCACAGAGACTGAGGATGCTTCCGGACAGCAGCTCTTAAGCCGCAAACAAGTCCTGCATATTCAATTTTTCTGTGTGCACTTTTGGCACGCTACCTTCCACGCAATCCCATTTTCCCCCTGTCTTAATAGTCACTGATATTCTGCTGCTTGACATCCACACCAGTGGATGGATCTTGCCTTAAAATAAAGGAATTTTAGGAACAATGATACAGAAGACAAGACAGACCATAAACTCCCACTACATCCGTTAGTCGTTCTTTTTGATCATACAGAAATAATACTCTCTAAGGAAGATCAGGAAATGGTTATTTATCTTTTAATGGCTGCCGGAATATGTATTTCACGTATAACAAGAAATAGGAGGTTACAACGAGCTTTCAATGGCTGTGAAAATGTCTGGGATTTTAGTATGATGAAGCTTACTAATTTTACTCAGACAAGAAGCAGAGTAAATTGGAAAGTTATTCAGTTGAGAGTTGAGTAAGATTCTTTGGAATTGGAAAGTATAGGAACATATATAACCCCAATGAGTTATTATGCACAATTTAACAGCACAGAAGTTGTTAATTAATGAAAGATTATCAATTCAATCTGTAAATTCTTTGTATTGATGACACAATATGGACAAGGCTTCCTTTTGTGCTTGCAGGGGGGGGGCAAGCAAGGGGTGCTAATGGACTTTCTCCATTGCCCTTTCCCCAATAAAAATCCCTGCTTTCCCCCAAACCATTAGTCCCATGCTGCATGGCTAGTGGCCAAGGATGATAAGTTGTACTGTAGTCCCAACAATACAGGGCACCACTTAAGCTACTTGTGACTTACAGAGTCACATGATCAGGGTATTAGCTAAGCCCCCCTCCCTTTGTCCCACTACTCCAGCTGAAGTTGGAGCCCTGCCTCCCTGTTGCAGTGAAATAAAAGAAGTGCACACATGAGCATCATAGTGCCTAGTGTGGCTTTGATTCATTACCAGCTCCTTCCAGCAGCTAAGAATGCAAGCCCTGGCTCTCCTAAATCCCAGGTAAATGTGCCAAAATTGTGATATGTGAAGTCTCTCTTCAAGCCATGTTGCTCCTTCCCATGCAGCAACACAGAAGCAAAGGGGCTGGTTTTGAGAGTGGCAAGGCAGTTGCAGCATCCAGAGGGAAGCTGCAGAGCCCCCTCCCCACATATCACGGCCCCAAGATCCCGATGCAGTTGAGATCCCAAGAGGTTGAAAGTTGCCTCGACTGCCTTGCCTGTGAGCAGCTTCCAATCAACGCTGAGTAAGAAGGTTTCCTCCCCAGAGTTCCCAAAAGGAGCCTTGCTCTCCCCCCCCCCAGCCTTGTTCCCAGGGTCACCCCCTTGCTTTGCTTTTCCCCAAGAGTTTTTTGGAATCCTCCCCCTTTCTGCTTGCCAGCCACCTCCTCTGGCATATCAAAGGCTTCTATGAAGGGGCCCTTTCAGCCCGTCCACCCTGGCTTTGCCGTCGCCGGATATGCCTTGTGCGGCTGCCCTATTAATAGCCCCCCTGGCTTCGCTGGTGTTTCTCAGCCCTCCGTGGAGCTGAAAGAGCCTCTTGTGTTCCGCTCAGCATCTCCTCAGCTGTTTGCGCACTGTGTTCCCCTTCCACTCTCCCAAAGCGCCTTTTGTGCTCATTGCCTATCTGGAGAGAGTGTTCTCTATTTCCTCCGATTTCTCCTCACACAGAGTAACTCCACATCGGCTCAGAGCTAGTTTGGGGAGGGAGAGATGGAAGCTCTGGGCTCTGCCTAACAGGGAGTGTAGGCCAACCCATAAGTAGAAGGGAAGGCTGGACAAACTTGGCGCTTAAAGCCTTTCTTTGGGAAGAGCCTCCTCTGTTTTAATTAATTAATTGATTGGTTTGATTTATATCCCTCCTTTCCTCTCCAAGAAACCCAGGGCAGCAAACACATGTATCATTTAAAATAAAGAAACAAAATAAAAAAGGAAACATTTTAAATCTGTTTAAAGCATTGTAAAAACAACTACAATTAAAAACATCTAAAATCAGTTGCAGTTAAATTATAAAAAAAATTCTAGAAGCAGCTAAAAACATTATTCCATCCAGTGATCTTAGAGTTACTTGAAACAGTATTTTGTCAGCTACTCCACAGCCAGAGAACCACCACTGAAAAGGCCCTGTCACTATCTCGGTTACTTGGCATGCAAACTGTTTGAGGCTCAATTTCTACTGGCAGCTCTAGGTAGGGCTGGGAATGGTCTGTGTCTGAAACCCTGGAAAGCCTTGGCTGCCAGACAGTGTTCATAATGCTGCACTAGATAGACCTAGCAGTCTGATTCGGTATTGAGGCAGCTTCCTATGTTGCTCAGACTGGGGAGAGCAGGGAGTGCAAAGTCCTCACAGAAGCTTGGGCCAGCCCACCCGGTTTCCAAGTGCTGCTGCTAAACACAGAGGCCAGATGATGTGTAAAGAAGAGGTTGGCAGACTGCAGGGCAAGGAGCCAGCCCTGAGGTGGCCAAAGGCAGCAGGACGTCAGAGAGAAACTCAGGGAATGGGAGGCCTAAGGGGGAAAGACAAGAATAAGGAGGGAAGGAAGGAAGCTGAAACAAAAACAGGGCAGGCAATATAGTTCCAAGAAAACTGGAAAGCTGGGGAAACATTGGTGCTGGCATAGAGTCTATTTGAGCTGGTTAAGTTCATTCTTGAGATAAATGCTGCCCATCCCCCACAAAAAGAAAATTGTAGGTTTTCCCCCTACCCTCCCAATTTCCTGGGGGTAAGGCACCTGATAGTGATTGCTGTGATTGGTTCTTTAAGATCTACCTAAGACAGGTGTGTGGTGTTTGGCTTGGCCTAGAAGTTAGGGTAAGGATCCGTCACATGCAGGCTTTTTAACATCAGTGCACATGGATGTGTCATGGGACTTTCTCCATGCCTCTGAGCCTTTTGGCACATGGAATGCTCAGGTTGCTAGCTTGGCTCTCTTGGCCTTGCAGCCAGCCTGTGTCCATAGAGCCCAGAGTATGCGCTGAAACACACAGTGTGCACTGAAACACACCATGTGCTCCTTTGCAAGGTAGGTACATGTAAGGGGGGGGTGCGATGTTGGTAGAAGGTCAGCTGTGGTCAGCCCGTAGTCTTTCTGGACCGCTCTGCCTCTCAGGGACCCTGATAAGCTTCAGAGGAATTTCAAGAGTTCTCCAGACCACAGGCTGACAGTGTGGGCTTTAAATCATTTGTTAAATAGGGTAACTGAGGAGAGTTGTGCAAGAGGCACTGGATGTCCTCAAGATTTTAGAAGCAAACAAGATTCGGTTTTCTCAGAATTATTAGCCCAGTTGTACTTTTGACCTCTGATTACCTGAGTCTTGGCAGCATTGCAGGTTTAGGCCTAAGTGTTAATAATGCAGGTCTGGCCGTGAAGGGATGAGATGAGGCCGACTCACTTGTTGCACCCACCCAGCCCTTTGAGATGGCAAAATGGCTTGTGCTGTTCCTGCGTGAAGACCGCCAACCCTCTGAGCTCTCTCTCTCTCTCTCTCTCTCTCTCTCTGTCCTTATGTTTTAGGACTACTGTCCTGGCTGCAGTGGCCTTCCTGGATGCCTTCCAGAAAGTGGCAGACATGGCCACCAACACACGAGGTACGTTGTGGGAGCTTTTTGGACTAAAAACTAGCTGACTGCAAAACCAGCCATGTCGCACAGCCAATGGCAGAGAGCAGAACAATACCTGTGGAAAAAAACTCACCACCAAACTGGCAGGCCCATGGCCCCTTTCTGTTTTCTTGTGATCACTTACAGTGCTGCAGTTACCCCACAACCTACTTTTAATCCCTCTTTGTACTCACACTCAATCTAGCCCTGTGCTTGGTTTCCACCTGCAGCAGCCAAACAGGTGCCTCTGGGAAACATTCAAGAGGGACATGTTCAAACATCAGAGATGGAGCAAGAATTGCTGTGTGTGTTTCTTTCTGTTTCTGTGACATCCCCATGGGTGACCCTACTGTGGTACTAAGTTTAGTGGCTATCGCCACATCTTGTGGCAGTGAGTTCCAAAGGCTTTTAATTTTTTAGCAATAAATATATTTTCCCGAAGAAAAATATATTAGAGGATTTGTTATGTCGCCTTCCCACTTCTGAGGAAGCATTTGAGGCAGGTCACATCAGTAATAAACAATAGTAATAAAACAGCCAAATGAGAAGGGGGTGGCAGCAGCAGATAAAATATGTGTTGCATTCTGAACCAAGTTCCAGTCAGCATCTGGGAAACCCTGAGCTTGTGGTGCTTAGAGAGAGAGATTAATTTCATGGTGGGGTCTTACGTGGTCATCGGCAATCCCCCTGCTGATCTCTGCTAATCCAGACATGCTTGTGGGATCACCATGAGGGGAAGAGCAATCACCCTGCTTTTCTAGCAATGCTCATTCGGAGGCCCTGTGATAAATAGGGCCCTCTTTTAAGTGGCACTTCCTTCATTTCTGGGTGGGTGTTACAATTGCGGGGGAAACGGGCTTCTGGAGGCAGCAAGGCAGGAGCCCTTAAAAGTTACCTATAAATGAGTTTCACTGACATTGGGCAGGCGCCATCAGTGCACCTTTTGGTTTCCTGCTAAGAATGTTTTTGTTCAGGCAAGTGGCAGTCTTTCCAGACATGTAGAAGCTGTCATGTGTTTTAATCTGGTTTAGTTTATTGTTGATATTTATTCTTTTTGAATGTTTTAAATATTTGCTTTTACCTGTTGTTGTTGTTGTTGTTGTTGTTGTTATTACTGATCATTCTATTATGTTTCTAAACTGCTTTGAAGGGACGTGGGTGGCGCTGTGGGTTAAACCACAGAGCCTAGGACTTGCCAATCAGAAGGTCGTCGGCGGTTCAAATCCCCGCGACGGTTGAGCTCCCGTTGCTCAGTCCCTGCTCCTGCCAACCTAGCAGTTCGAAAGCACATCAAAAGTGCAAGTAGATAAAAAGGTACCACTCCGGCGGGAAGGTAAACAGCATTTCCGTGCGCTGCTCTGGTTCTCCAGAAGCTGCTTAGTCATGCTGGCCACATGAACCAGAAGCTGTACGCCGGCTCCCTCAGCCAATAAAGCGAGATGTGCGCCGCAACCCCAGAGTCGGCCACGAATGGATATAATGGTCAGGGGTCCCTTTACCTTTACCTTTACCTTTAAACTGCTTTGAGATTTTATCAAGCAGTATAGAAATGTTGTGAAAGAAAGAAGAGTTTCAGAGTGTGCCTCTTTTCCCTCCGTGTAGGGGTGTAGCAGGGCGAAGTGACCTATTCTGGGCACCTTGTGGCATGTAGATCGCAGAGGTCTGCACCTGAGGACCAGTCTTGCTTGTGGCCCCTCAGATTTTTCTTGGATATGGGCACCACCCAAGCACAAATCAGCCAGGAAGCTCATGAGATGGTCTTGATCAACCTTGAGCTGACCTACATAACCCATTTTCACTGCCCTGAACTTCTTCAAAAATGAGCAGAGGGAAAACACAGCTTTTTAAAAAAGTAATCTCCTCTGAGCCTTAAAAAGACCAGTGTAACCATGCCTCCTTGTGTACACGTGTAAAGAGCCCGCCCGCCCCTTCTCAGAACTGGCATTGGGATTTTATATATATATTTTCTCGCCCTTCACCCCTAAGGTCCAGGGTAGGTTACAATTAAAACAAGGGCCATGGTATGCCACAGTAAAAACTGGGTTATTTAAAGAAGGAGAATCAGCAGTAAGCCAGAATTGGAAGGAATTGACTGTGCAGGTTAGTTTGTTGTTTGACAGCAATTGATAGAATAATGTATGTGGGCAGCATTTGTGTTGAGCCATCAGTTACTGGGATAAATCTCTGAAAGCAAGCAGAGAATTGGGTAGGATGGAGCAGGCAATAAAGGAAAGCTGAGGAGGCTAGTACAAAATAAGGAGATGGAGGGAGGGCTGATGTATTCTGGAGAGATATAGGGAGCACCGAATGCAGCTTGGAAGGGAAGCAAAATGTAAATAACACCTCTCACCTGAAGCAGGATGAAAAAACTGATTTGGAATGTGAGTTAATCCCAGAATAAGGTCTGAAGACACAAGAACTCACCACTTTGCTATAGCTAAGCAACCCTGGGCCTGGTCTGACTCCTGGATGGGAAACCACCTGGGAACCACAGGAATGCTCCCTTGGTCGCAGAAAGGTGGGATAGAAACGTAAGAAATAAAATGTAAAACAAAAAAACCCTACAAAGCGTTGAAAGAACCAGATGGGTCATTGGCCTGACCCAGCAGGCTCTTTATACATTCTTATGAACCTATTTATTTCCTTTTTTCAGGAAAAGTTTGGTGTGGGAAGGGTTCTTCCTTTGAACGTGACTCTTTGTATGAGGGCAGAAGGGCTATGGAGCGGTTTCCTGACATTCTATTATGGCTGGTTCACTCCGGCTTTTAGACAAGAAGCCACAGCTTGTTATCTATAAACATCTAGGGAAGGGCTGTGATGAGGAAACAAGGGTAGACCTCCATATTTACTTGCACAGGCTTTCTGCACCTACTACTCAAACCCATGTAGAGATTTGCGTTTGCTGCTGAGATGATGTTTTGGGAAGATGTGGCGATGCCAGTGACCCGTGCCAGGCCAGGAGTGTATGCCTAGCAAACACATGCTCATCAGTTTGGTTATAAATCATGAGAGGGAGTTTCCCTTTTAACGCAAAACGGACCACATGGCATGTGGGAAATGTCTTAAAGAGGTAGGGAAAGGGAGCAAGGTTCAAACCTACCTACCCTTGTGTGCTTACTTTTAGTTTTAGAAGTAACCCCCCTCTTCCAAACCAGTGAGCAACACATGTTTAATGAACAGGTCCATGCCTGGCTTAGCCCAGCCTGCCACCTCCCCCAAGTCTACAGAATTCCCTGTTCTTTAGGTCTAGGGAATTAAGGGAAGCCTTAGTGGACAGATGTGCAGGGTGATTACTAAAGGAGGGAGCCACAGGTAATAGAAAATTCAGCCACGGCTGTGATTTGGAAAGGAGGTCAGGGGAGAGGAAAGGGAGTCCTTTAGGAGGAGGGGCTTCTGGGCTGCCTGGTAGCTTGCAGTGTGTGGCCCTTTGGAGAATTCCACAAGAGGGGAGACTGAGGCATAGATCATGCAAATGGAAAATGAGGTGGTAATACTTTTCATCTGCGCCATTTCAGATCACAAGTGGGAAACAGTTGCATGATTCTCAATAGTAGTAGTAGTAATTATAATAATTTATATTCTGTCATCTGAGCAGCTTCCAGCAAATTAAATATTAGCATGTTATTAGCATATGAGCATATACAACTATTCCTTACCCCACCCCCACCCCCAGCTTTCTATATGTGAGTCTCAGGCTGTGAATGAGAGTTGCTTTGCTCTGTAATTCTTTTTGACATCCTTGTTGCCTGCCTAGCCTGTGGGCTGCACTGCTGACTCAGACCATAGTGAATGTCCCATCTGATGCATCTGGATCTATCTTGGGAACATGGCTTCTATGCTTGAACCACATGCCTAGGACATCACCCAGTTCCATACTCTCAATTTTTCCTGCAGACTAGAACTGCCAATTCACCCATAGCTGTTTACTGAAAGAATGGCTGAATCCAATTTTTCACCATCCAGGTATTTTGTGTGGGTGGGCAGTTTCTGCCTCTGGAGGTTAGATGTCTTGGTTATGGCATGAAACTAAAAGGAACCGAATTATATAGAGGGGGACATGATAGGTAATCACCCAGAGCCTGTTGGCAGCTAGATATCATCCTTCTCTTTGGGTTTCCTTCTGTCCAGCTGTTCAGCAGAGAGCAGCTGAGAGGGAAGACTTTGATGATGTGCAAAGTGTGCAGTTGTGGTTCTTTCCTCTGTAGGAAGATCAAAGCGGAAGCAGGGATGTCTCAGGTGGTATACTTATGTTCTGTACAAATATGCAAAAAGTCATTCATGCATTTCTTTAATTGCGTACATGCAGTTTTGAGATTGCCATTGCAATTTGAAGTTTGAGACTTTGAATAGTTGTAAGGCAGACTTGCAGCTCAGCTGTTATTTGCATTCTTCTGCTGCTATGATTGAGTTATTTTGCCTTTTGCACATTCAGGACAGAAAGGGACGTTGAGAGCTTTTTTACGAAGTAAAGAAAACATCTAGAGAGAAAATAGAAGGTGAAACAATTTTAAATACACCCCTTTTCTTGTAGCGTTTGCTCTTTAACTCACAATGCCTTGCCCTGCGCACTGTGTTAGGCTGCTCGTGAAAACACTTCAATGGCGACAGCTTTTTTGATTCTAAAGGCAGCAGATATGTCCAGGATATTTGCTTGTGGGTCCTTGGTTCACCATAATTTGATGGTTGGGGAAGTCATGGTTGTCTCTGTTGGATGTCCAGCTCCCTTTACAGGTTCCCTGTTTCAGAGACTCTTAATTTCATGTGCTTGAACGCCTGGTGCATGTGCTTGTACCACTTGGCTGTCCTTAATCAAGGCTGGCTTCATTGCCCCAAGTTTCCTGGAGTAAACAAGCAGCTAGTCCATGGGAAGGAAGCCATTGTGCCCACAAGCCTGCATCATCTTGGTATTCTAAAGCTGTCTAATGCTTCGACGTGGCAGGAAATTTGCCAAGGAAATTTACATGCAGAGTTAAAACGGTCAACAGTGCAATAAAGTAGTCTGTGGCTCAAGAGTGACTTTTACTAGCACTGTGGGCTTGTCTGGAAAAATAATAATTTTGCCACATTTTCTCATGCCTTGGTAATATCTAGGGCAATGTTATATGTGGGGCTGCCAATAAAAAGTGTTGAGAAACTTCAGTGCAGTAGATTCAAAGTGTGGTAGACATGCATATGGACTACTATCTGCTGTGCTGATAATATTTGACCAGTGGTTGAAAGACGTTCACTGGCTTCTCCAGTTCTCTACCAGGCTCAGCTCATGTTGTTTGTTTGTTTTCTACCTATAATGCCCCAAGTGGCTTGGAATCATGGCTTTTGAAGGGCTGTCTATCCTAGCATTCCCCAACTTGGTGCCCTCTAACATATTTGGAGACAGGGCTGGACAACTCCCATATGAACTTGCCTGTATATGGAGTTGCTAAGCTCTCGGTAACACACACACACACACACACACACACACTCTCTCTCTCTCTCTCCACTCCACTCTACTCCACTCCACTCCCATTGCAGGGTAGCGATAGGACCTTTGCTGCAGTGGGGGATCATGCACTGCCCAGTTTTTTCTCCTTCAGGGCCAAGTGAAAGCTGCCCTATTATGCTAGTGCGACACCATTAAGGACAGGTTTTTGGCTTTAACTGGTTATTAGTGCTGATTATGTTTTGCTTTTAGTTGCGTTTGTGGGCTCATTTGCTTATGACTGTGTTTTATGGCTTTTATTATGTCAACCACTCTGGGGTGCACAAATGAAGGAAATGAAGCTATTTGCTTGTTGTAGTTTAGCCTGTTTTAGTTCGTATTTTGTCCTCAGTGCTATTTTAACAGATGTGTATAAGCTCCCTTGGAAAGGCAAGGTATAAATAATTGCAAACATAAGGTGTCCCGGAGCTTGAAATGATCACAATATTATTCAGCTCACAATTCAAAGGCAGGCAAAAACACTGAAGTGCAAAACAATCACAGGCGGGGGATGAACCTTCCCACCAAGGGATGTGGGAAGGGAGCAGGCAGTTCTTCAGGTACCAGCTTCTAAGCAGAGCAAGGCTTTACATGTCAGCACCAGGTCTCAGAAACACACCACAGCTACTGAAACTCCAAGCTTCCAGCCCCAGTAAGTAGCCAATTTGAGCTCAGTAATTGAAGGAGAGAAAAAAATCAACTTGGCCTGGCCTTCCCATCTTGACACTGATGACTTTTGAATGCATTGACTCCCCTCCCCCACCCCATTTTAAATTTTCTTGTCTGTCTTTCCTCTTTAATGTTTCGCTGTTGTCCAAGAAGGTTGATGGGTGGGTGAGTAGGAGGTGCTGCGTCATTTTAACTTTTGTGTTTATGGCAACAAAATTCCCCAGGCGGTCTCTGAAAAGAGACAGAAGGACCTCTGGGACTGCACAGTTTTATCCACTAAGTTGTTAGTGGGGTGGTGGAAGAGGGCAAGGGAAACTGGGGGGTTGCTCTGATTGCACATGTGTGGACATTGCTGGGGGGGGGGTGTTGCTAGTGAAGTTGCCAAGTGTGATTCAGAATGTGGACCACAAGAGCTCAATGTTTGCAGAAAATGCTGGGAAAATTTTTTTCTGAAAGAGATGCTAAGGATGTATTTTGTGTCAGGTGATTACAGCCATAGGGTTGGGGGCTGGGGGCAAAATGTCTTGGCAACTCTAAGAGGAAGCAGCACTCCTGGTCAGAACCAGGAAAGGGGGAACAGGAGGAAATGATTTCTCCCTGTCAATGGCTGTGATATGCAGCAGAAGCCCCGTTCAGCAAGCTAAGGAAAGAAGCAAAGGAAGTGAGTCATCCTCCTCTGTCTATTGCTGCAGCTGCACAGCGGTGGCTCTGGAGCCAGAATGACCCCCCACCCCCAGTAAGAAGGGGTATGTGAAGTGCACCACTGTTATGGAGGTAGTGCTGGTGTCTTTCCATCCTCCATGGTTGGGAGCAAATTCCAAAAAGCAACAGAGGGTCAATCACAACAATGTCACCTTCTGATGCCCCAACACTAAAGAGTGTTGCTCTGGAAGGTCAGGCTCAACAGACTGCAGGACCAGAACCATAAGCACAAGCAGACTTGCGGAGAATTAGCTGGCCTCATCTGAGGTCAAGAAGGAAATGGTCTTGGGCTCTTGGAATGTACGAGAGAGATGACTAAAGCGCAGTGATCGTGCTTAGCATTGAGCAAGGCCACTTGGCGAATCATTGCCTAGTAATCCAAGACTAGTAAAAGGAACTGGGTCACTGGTAGGACACCTGGCCCTCACAGGTACCCTACCTTTAAGAGCACCTTTTTGATCAAAAGTTTGAAATTGATTAATCTCTGTTTGATTAAAAATTTTGCAGCTTGTTCCATTCCCTCCCCCCCAGTGATAGCTGACAGGTCAGGCCAACTCATGGACTGAATGAGCATCAGGTGCCTCACCCAGAGCTGGATGAAAGATGTCTTTCCAAGCAGTGTGGTGGCTGGCCTGCTTTAAAGGGCTGTTTTAAGGAGTAGGGTTAGAGAATGCATGTCAAGTGCTCTGGGGCAGCCTCCAAAGATCCCTTCCTGAAAGCTGTGTCTTGGAGACTCCCTGCAACTTTTGCCACTTCCTGGCCAGCTCAGGCTGGCCAGCAGAAGGTGAACTGTTTTGCAGTGCCTTATATCCTGCTTTGAAGAGGGGCAAATTTCTCTCTGCAGCTCACGCAGTGCTGCATACTGGTGTGCGTGCAGATCCCTCATTAACCTGGATTCATCATGCCGGCTGAGTTGATCATGGTCTGTTGCATCCACTCTTAACTTCCTCCCTCCCAGTACCTTTGAGGGGTGGATCTGCCATTCCCAGGTGACACCGGGTTCCTCTGATGTGTGATTTCTGTGCATTCGTCTTTCCTGGCACAATTGCGTGCCTTTGCCTCATTAATCTTTCACAATCATTCTGCTTCGGTGTTGTGGGAGTACGCAATGTATTCTTCCTAGGAAGTGCTTAAAAGGAAGGATTGAGAGGAAGACACATCCTTCGGGGGCACTTTTTATGTATATCTCAAGGAAAAGAGAAGGTAGTCTAGATCCTGGAGCCACCTTTGCCAAGTTGGTGCCATTCATGTTTTGGGAAGTAACTCCCAACAGCTCCAGTCAGCACAGGTATTGTAGTCCAAAGCATATGGGGAGCAACAGATTGGAGAAGGCTTCTCTAGAGCAGCAATTCTTCTTCTTTGGCGATCACTCGTAGCCAAGTAAGATTGTCTTCCATGACCACGGTCTTAACAGTGAGTCCGTAAGTGGCTGTGGAGGCCAATTCTGGATCCACACGTCCTTCCATAGTGGGGACGTAGGTTTCTGGGTGGGAGTTGATCATGGTGAGGATTTGTCAAAGCTGCCTTCCTCTTAGCTCGTTTCTCCCTTTCGTCCTGAGTTCGTGCTTCTTTAAGGTCAATGACACCTTTAGTAGAGGCTGTTCTCCAACTGGAGCACTCATAGCAATTACAGCACGTGTGACCAGGAGCAAGCTGAAATGGAAATGAGCAGAAAGAGACAGAAATCACCTCTGGCTGTTAGTTTCTGGCACTATCAAGGGCATTTAGCTGCGACCCACAGGCTGCCATCTCATCTTGCGTAAAGGCCCCTAAAAATGCATGTTCACGGTCATTTTAATGAGGCTTGCACTAGATAACTTCTCATTGGATTGGGCTCCCATGTGAATTAGTGTATGTGGGCATTTTTCTCTCCCTCAAGCAGCAGAATGCCCCATAATCCATGCTTTGTGAGGGATGCAGTTTGATGGGCGGTTCCTATGAAAGACTGTTCCATCCATTCATATCCTCATGTTCAAGGCTCAGAGAGAGAGAAAGAGAGGGGTCAGTGTCAGTGTGGTTATTGCTACCCCCAATGGACAAAATCTGAATTGCTCTGTTCTCCATCAGGCAGGGCCCTCAATCTAGACTTGGAGCCAATTGTTAGCCTTTGATAGTGATAGCCTTTAACTCAAAGGATATTCTAGAGCTGGGAGGGAAAGGCAGAAAGGAGCAACCAAAATTATCAAAGGGGCTGGACTAATCAACCCCATTTGCAGAAAGGTTGCAACATTGCAATGCAGCTCAGACCTCATCATGGTGTATTTATGGGTGAAGTTAGGGGGTGTGCCCCAAATGCATTCCCCTCCACACACCTTCTTAACATCAAAATGCATTTGTTTCCTAATCTCCCAGTTTGGAAGGATCCTTCTGATGCTCTTTAAGTTGCAAACACAGCCTCTAGCTCCACTGTGTAAGAGGAAAAAACCCTTTCTTTTTAATGGAAACTCTTGTGAACATTTTACTAATTTGTGTAAGATAGGCTATTGCCAAGTGAGTCACTCTAGCATGAATGGAATCCTGGAATAACCTTTGGCAAGGGGAAGAAGTGTTTGTGAGATGAATTGGGTGGGGGGAGTGTTACAAGCCCACTGGAGAGTCCATTTTCACCTGTGAAATCCTGGAGGGGAAGATGTTGCCCCAAAGTAATGTTTCATAAGAGCTTCTATTATTCTGACTTTTCAGTACTATGTAATGCCTGGAGATAATAGGGGCTTCTGAGGAGACTGGAGAGAAAGCCAGATCTGGGACAGTGTTCAGGAGATCCATTTTCCCTCAGAGAAGGTGGCGACAGAGCAGGGATGTCCAGAGAGGAGGAACTGAGTCTCAGGTAGAGGCTGAAGAAACAGCTTGCAGGGCTCCTGTGAGAGTAACATATGATGCCTTTCTGTATGCCCCCTCAGGAGGAAAGTCAGGAGAGAGCCCTGATAGCTCTGCTTTGCTACTTCTGAAACAAGGTGCTCCTTCCTCAGACTCTTAGGCAACTTGGTTTCCCAGCCCATGTGATCTCACTCCCTCACCCAGCCCCAATGTCAGGCGTTCCTTCAGCCTGTGCTGACATCTCAATTCCTTGCCTCTCCATTTTCTTTCTCTCTGACTGAACAAGAGAGAAGGAAAGAAAAGAAATTCCGTACTTGAATTTTTCTGCAGTACCTCTTGACTGTTCTCCATTAACATGAGGGCTGGTTTTTCACCTCAGGAGCCACGAGGGACATCGGCTCCGCACTAACCCGGATGTGTATGCGGCACCGCAGTATTGAGACCAAGCTGAGGCAGTTTACCAAGTAAGTGCCTTTTGTTAGACTCGTGTGCTTGTCATGTGTGCGGGCCAGCCCCAGGCTCCCTTTCCGAAGAAGAGGGAGAGGCTCAGTGGCCTTGAAAACGGGATTGGGGAGGTGCTGAAATAGGCAAGACATGCAGAAGGAGGCTCAGGGTTTTAGAAACTCAAGCCACTTCCATACTCTAGTCCAGAGAATGAGTTATTGAACCATTTGGATCACGGCACATTTATGGGGATTTCGTTGCAAAACTCTTCTCCACATCCCTTGGCCCTTCTAACCCGCCTCTCTCTGGGTGCCTTCCCCCCTCCTGCAGCGCCCTGATGGAGAGCCTGATTAACCCCCTGCAGGATCGGATAGAGGACTGGAAGAAGACTGCTAACCAGCTTGACAAAGATCACGCGAAAGGTAAAAGGGCAGGAGGCATCCTGGCTGCCCCATAGCCTGTGAGGCAGTGTCTGATGCTCAGAGGAAAGCAGTGGCAAGGATGTGACTGTGTGGCTTAGGGTGGGAGGAGATGAAAGCCAGGAGTCTGGGCCCCATAGAGAGCAGTGGCCTCCCTTGTCTGCTCACGCCATGTGGGGGACCTCGGGGTCCACCCGCCAAGCTGTTTGCCTTCTGGTCACTTGGAATCAGGCCTCGTGTTTCCCGATTCCTGTCTCCTTAGAATACAAACGAGCCCGCCATGAGATAAAGAAGAAGTCCTCTGACACACTGAAGCTTCAGAAGAAAGCCCGCAAAGGTAAGATCTGCCAGGGTGTTTCTGGCCAAAGGGCAGCTCAGTTTGGCTAGTGATGTTGGCCTCCAACCCCTGATTGAAGAGGGGGGCTGGATTTGCTGGGCTGCCCTTGGATAAAATAATTTGCTTCTGCCTTAGCAGTGAACGTTTCCCTGCACAGGTAATGGCATGGATGGAGCAAGGACCTTGGTTTAATTCTTCAGTTAAATGCATTGCAGTGTAAGATCCTGGTTAAACTAGGGTGGAGGCCTCCTTGCGGCATAATGTCCTGGGGCCCAGAGGCTCTCCAAATCCCTTTGTGGGTTGTTTGCTTTGCAGGTGAGACAGAGCTTTGTGTTAGGCAGTGACAGAAAAGGGAATGAAGTCTTGAATTCAGCTTCCTGAATTTATTGGGGGGGGGGTGTTAAAGCAAGTTTCTGGCCCCTGTGGCTTGACAGTGTGGGTGGGCAATGCTGGCTGAGACCTCAGAAACCGGAGGAGATGGCCGAGTGAGAGGTCTGCTGATTAGGCTCACAGCATTCACCTTTGCTCAGTTCAAGAATCTTGGATTTATTTGTTTTAAGTGCAGAAGAAAACACATGCCTCTCAGCTATCGATCCTCTTCAAAGCTGTGAGGCATTTTAACCCCCAAGGAGAAAGAAGGCCCAGCTGTCTTCAGAGTTGTGGTAGCAGATTCCTAGGGGAGAAGGAAGCTTGCTTGCCTCTGGTTCGCTTGTGTGTCTGAATGGGTCTGGATGAGAGTGGCAGTTTCTGCAGGGGGCGTTGTACAGCCGGTGCTTTAGGTTTCTGCACTTTTGGTTTGCCCTCCCATCTTGTGAACATGTGATTGCCAGGGGAGGGTTGCTTTCAGAGCCTTGCTAAGTTCTTATTGCCCTAAAATGAGGCCAGTGTGTTGATCCAGGTTGTTGCTCCTTGAAGTTACCATGTGTGTATGCTGGTGCTGACTGCAAAGGGGGGGGGGCTCGGGGATAATTGCCTATCAAAGTGCCTCTCCCTCCCCTTTATGCACACACTCTGTCATGGGAAGAGAACTGTGTTGGTGTTCTCAGTGTGGCGTCTCATACCATTCTCAGTCCTTCTAGGTATTGAGAGGGATCTTCCTGGCTCCTGCAGCAGACCCTCTGAGGCCCAAACCAGATGTTGCGTGTGCACGTGGCCACCAGTGACTCCTTGGGAAGACAAGGTGCAGGGTGCAAATGTCTCTGTGCCTTCCTCCTCCTGTTTGGCTGCTCCATGCAAGGTGGATTGGGGACCTGTGGCGTTTGGCTTGGGTCTGGGGCATTTGCATTCTGCCTTGGGGAATCCCCACCCCATCCCTGGACCTGCCATTACCCCCCACCTGGGGGAGGTTACCAGAGTCCTGTGGCTCCCACTTTTGCTCCTTGTGCCAGTGGAGAAGACCTGACCAGATGCAGCTGTCCCTTGCTGTCATTTTATGGCGGGAGGGCAGTTGTGTACCTGGTGATGTGGCTGAGTTGGGTGGTGGTTCTGTGGGGTCCTGTTCCGGGTGAGAAGATGGCTCTATACATCAGCCTGTCTTTCACACATTCTTTCTCTCTTCCTCCCTCTCTCTTTTCTCTTCCCTCCTTTCCACATCCTTCCTGTAGAGCTACTTGGTAAGTCAAATGTTGCCATCTCAGCTTCATCCAGGCATCCCTCACCCTTCCTCCACGCTCTTGGCTTCACTACCTGTAATCCTTTCCTCCCTCCCTCCCTCCACTCTGTTTCGGTTGGGCTTGAAATGAAATGAAACCTCCAGAGGCCATGCTGACGCAAGTGGTGCATTGAGGGTTGGGAGCAGCTTAAGCTGATGGGGCCGACTGAGGCTCAGCCCAGCTTTGCTGGAGGCAGAGAGGAGGTGGTCCTTGCTCTGTGATGAACACAGGAACCTGAGGTGTAAGGTGCTGACAGATCACATGGCAAGAACAGAAATGCTAAGTTCAAAGTTGCTTCATTATTCTCAGTGAACCTTGCAATGACCCTGTAAGGCAGGCCAGCATCACTGCCCCCCATGTTGCAGGTGGCCAGACTGAGGCTGAAGAAGAGCAGCTTACCTCAGGCCAAATTGGAGACTTGGGAGTTTGTTCCAAAGCCATCTTATTTTGGCCTGCTGGCATTCAAGACTCCATGGGAAATGGGTGTGTGCCTCCCCTACTACGCCAACATCCAGACTAGCCCATCCACAAACTAGCTAAGCACCTGAGATGCCAAAATCCATGGGGCTCTTGCCTTGCCTCTGTTTAGAGTAGTCTCTCCCCCCCCACACTCCCCACTTACCTGGTGCCTCCCAGATGTTGGTGGAGTAGAACTCCTACCCCCAACCCTTGGCCTTGCTGGCTGAGGCTTATGAGACCTTTTAGGTCAAAATATGTGGTGTGTGCTGGGTTTATTTACAGTGGTGCCCCGCAAGACGAATGCCTCGCAAGACGAAAAGCTCGCTAGACGAAAGGGTTTTCCGTTTTTCGAGGTGCTTCGCAAGACGAATTTCCCTATGGGCTTGCTTCGCAAGACGAAAACGTCTTGCGGGTTTGCTTCCTTTTTCGTAAAACCGTTAATACCCGGGCAATCCGCGCTCCGCAAGACGAAAAAATCGCAAGACGAAGCAACTCGCGGAACGAATTAATTTCGTCTTGCGAGGCACCACTGTATCTATAGTTTGACCATTCCAACCTTGGGCCTTTCCTGGCCTTGGAAAGTCCCTACCTTTCAGCCTAAGCTCCCTTACAAGGTTGTTGTGAAGCTGTTTTCTAAAGACAGTGCTCTGTGTGTCTTAAAAGAAGCCTAGCATACATGAAAACCCTTAGTTTGATTTGGAAGAGTTGCATTCAGGCCCCACCTTCCTGGGGCTGCAAAAAACTGGGTTATTTTACAGAATGTATTGCAGGCATAGGCAAACTCAGCCCTCCAGATGTTTTGGGACTACAACTCCCACCATCCCTAGCTAACAGGACCAGTGGTCAGGGATGATGAGAATTGCAGTCTCAAAACATCTGGAGGGTCAAGTTTGCCTGTGCCTGATGTATTGGGTTTAATCCCAGTTTAAAGAATTTGGTAGCAGCAAGCAATGTGAAGGAGGAAGAAGGGGTCCTACCCTCTCCACCTGCCTGAGACCCTGCAGAGCCACTCCTCTGGGCAGGGGTCTGCCTCAGTGCAAGGCTGCTTCATATGCCCTACTGCCACTTTGAAAAGGGGGAAATCAAAGGGCACATTCAAAGCACATACACTTTGGTTTCATCAGTTGAACACACAATGGAAAAACAGCTAGAATTCTCACAGATCCAGACTGGCTCAGTCTCTCACTCTGGGGCCATCTTCTCCAACCTGGTGTTTTGGACCACAACTCCCATCAGCCTCAGCCTTCTCTAGAGGAAATCCTCCTTGGTATTGCTTATGGCAGGCATGTCCAAAGTCCAATTCGGGGACCTAATGTGGCCCGCTGGTCGGTTTAATCCAGCCCCTGCGTCAGTTTATTTCCTGGGGTAAAAGCCTAAAAAACCCCTCAACAACTTCAATCCTAAAAAAAGGTCAACAACATTGCTTGGCCCTTTGGTCAGCCCCCATGGCCCTTCACTTCATCAAATCTGGCCCTCTTTTTAAAAAGTTTGGATACCACTGGCTTATGGGATGGCTTATGTAACCCAAAACAACTGGAGGGCACCGGCTTCAGGGAAGGCTGTTCTGGAAGATGGCTAGGTCTCCTTCAGAGGGAGACCACATTTTCCACCTGCAGCAGAGTGCCACCATTTTGTCTGGGCACTTAAGGGCCCCAGGTGCTTTCAGTTAGGGACCAAAGGCCTGGTTAAAATGATTGGTGCAGCTTGGAATAACCATTCCTTCCCCCTTAGGCCAAAGCAAAGAGGAGGCCTTCTTGTCTTGTGCTGTGAGACACTCACAAGAGCGTCCCTATGATCCCTCTTAGCATCCTCACCCTCATGAACCACAAAGGCATAAGCAACAAGACATAGTCAGTGGGCGCTTTTTAAGTTGGCTTTCATTTCAGGCCTTATCAGCATCACCACAGGGCCTCATTATTCCCATCTGGACACTCCTCATTCTTTGGCTCTGCTGCACCGCTCCAAAATGGCTCTGGGGCAAATGCTGAGATCCACCCACCTTGGGCCCAGATCCACCCCAGAGAGTGACAACCTTGAGATTAGGGATGGGGGAAGAGCCACTTTAAAAAGTGGAATTGGACAGGGAATGCACCCTTCAGCAACAGCTCATCAGAAGGGTGGGTTGGTGCCTTGGCTTCCATTTTCAAAAGGCCAGTTCTGGCTTTCCCCAAGCATTATTAAATTCAGCAAGCGTTATATAGGTCTCGCAGGTCCCCCCTCAACTTTATAGCTCCTTTTCCCTGGGTCTTTTGGCTGCCAAGCCCAAGCATCAGGATCTCAGCCTTAGCCCTCCAATATCCTGGGGCCCACTGCCTCAACAGCTTGGCTGTTTCTTGACTTTTCCTCAGCAATCAGCCATTCTTCCAGTCTTCCCCGTTCCTCCCCACACTGGTTTTCCACCCGCCTGGCTGCTCCGTCATCTTGCTTTACCTTCTTTGCATGTGGGCTGCTGGTGGTGGTGGTGGGAGGCAACATATCTGAGTGACAGCAGGGCTGCGGTTGCACAAGGGTGGTCTTCATTGCTGTCCATCAAGCCAAGCATTTCATGGTTGGTTCTGCACACATTGTGAATTGCTTGCTGGCACCTCTGTTTTGCATAGCTTGTGATCAGTGGGTGGTTGTGAGCATGGACAGCTCCAGGGGAGCCTTGATCCTAAGGACTCTCTTGGTGTCTGTGCTTCCGACGAGCTTTTGAAGTCATTGTGTCTGTGTCTCCCTTTGTGTGTCCTTGAGTATTTGTATGAGTAGCAATACCTATTCACTCCACCCCAGATTGCTCACAGTGCAGCCTTCCAAGGAACTGAGTCACACAAATTTCAGCACCGCTGTGACACTACAGTTTGAACTTGGAATGAATTTGAACTTCTGCTTTTGAATTACAGTATTGGAATTGTGAATGGGTTTGTGTGGGAAGGAGAGAGTGATGAATCCAGCACAAACTGGGATGGAGGAGGGAAAGGCAAGGTGCATCATGGGAGCAGGGCAGCCTTCTCCATGACTCTAGGAGTGCCAAAGGACCACTGTGCTCTGTATCTGGCTAGTGATACACAGATCCACTGCTGGGACTCCTCTTGCCATTGGGCAATTGGAAAAAGCCTGTGGGGTGAATTCAAAGAAGCAGAAAAGGATGGATCTAGACACACCTGCCCACCTTTGGAGAGTTGAAGAGCCAGAAGCTCTTGTTGTTTTGGCCCAATTTTGCTGCTACACCCAGAAAATGAAAATGCTGCATAGCACGAGAAGGCCTCCCACTGCTTTGACCATGACCCCTTCAGACTTGCGTGGGCCAATGGGGCTTTCTTCTCCCTGCAACCCTATATGAGAAGGACAACCTGCATCTCATGTAACATCTAATTATTGCTAGCAGTACGATGGCTCCTCTCCCAGTCTAGAGAGTCAGGCTAGAGAGTAGAGGCTTGGCAAAGGACTTGTGTGAATCATGGAGGTGGAGGGAGTGGTAACAGGAGGAGCAGGAATGGTGGAGCGATTGTGCTTTGCATAGGTCACGATGGGCCAGAAGGTAGAAAGGTGACTTCACAGATTGAAAGCGAGGAGGCTGCTGTTCCAGATGCTGTAGAATGGCATAGTCAAAGGTGCAAAGGCAGAGTAGGGAGAAGAAGGCAGAGGTAAAGGAGAACTTGCTTCAGACTAAGAGGACAAAAAGAGAAATATTTCATAGGAAGTGAAGAGGGTGGAGAGCTTGCATCCTTGGTGGGAGCCAACACAGGTGCTTAAGGAGAGGAGTGAGGTGCTCCTTGGAGTGGAGATGGGGACAGTTGTGACATCCTCCACTCCCTTTATTGCCTCATACGTCTTCATGAATTGGTAGCAGTTGGGGACTATGGGGTGAAATAAGGCTTGGTTCCATGATGACATCTGCGAAGTCAAATGAAGTCAGTTGAGGGAGTAGGCAGGGGAGGGCAGTACAAAGAGATGGGGGGGGGGAGTATTTTTGCAAGCAATATTGAAATAGCATGGTGGGCATTTTCGGTTATGCAGAAGATGTTCCTGAAAAACAATGAAGGTTTTGGCTTAGCCCTGTTTACAAATATAGTTATTATTGATAGATTGAGTTTAAATTACTTGTAAACTGCTTAATATTTAAAAAATCCAAAGCGGTATACAAAGTATAAGGCAGTCAGTGCACAACATGCAGCCTAGGAAAGACATAAATACAATTTGTTGCTTTCCACAGTGACCAGTGATATGACATATCTGGCCAATATCACTCCTTTCGGGATGCAGACATGGACAGAAATGTCGCCAGGGCTGATGTGGGCCAGGAGCCCAGTGCCAGCTACAGATATTAATAGTGGCCCTCACACTTTTATAGACCTTTGCAATATATGCAGTCATGATGCTACTTGTCTGAAATCATCAATTTTATCACATGTGAACATCCATAAAAATTAAGCAAGCATGAAACTGAGCTTCCCTCTATCATAACAATAGGGACTGAGAGCAACAGAGCCAACATCATAGTTCATCAGAATGACAAATCCTGGACAACAGGGTCAAAGACCAGTGTTTACTTATTTAAAAAGTCATTTAACCTGCTCTTCAGGCAAAAAGGCTCCAAAAATAGCTTATAAATTGAACAAAAAAAAGAGCCCCTCATAGTGTTTGGCAAACCAACTTGGGTGTGTTTCTTCACAACACTCTTGAGTATTTTAAACATCTCTAGTACAAGTCAGAGGACTCACAAAATGGTTGCTTTTGCTTCTTGGGAGCTATTCAGTAAGTCTGGATACGGGTGCATTATGCTATAATCAAACTGGTTTAAACAGAATTTAATTTCGTGTCTGAACAATGGAAGATGAGGAATTGCCATTTATTGAGGACACGACAGGCTTTTTCACAGAAATCTGTGACACCAGGTTGGAGTCTGCTCTATGCCCAGGTAGTGTTAATTCAGCAGAGACCACCAGTCACTGAAGATATCAGGAGACATCACTTGCAGCAGTAAAATCTAGGAAGGTTTGCTTGTTTCTAGACTGGCATTTTCCCTACCTAGATGACCTCTCAGTGCTCCAGTTTAGGTTACCCAGTTTCACCATAGTCAGGAAATAGACAGATTTGAGATGCCACATCTGTTCAGGGGCTACCTCCAGAAGTAGGCCAGAGCTTTGAGGCTGGACCTGGGGGCTGGTGGGTGAAGAGGAGGTGATGCCTCTGTCTCCCTGTCCTCCTTTCAGGTAAAGGGGACCTGCAGCCTCAACTGGACAATGCACTCCAAGATGTCAATGACATGTACCTTCTTTTGGAAGAAACGGAGAAACAGGCTGTCCGCAAGGCACTCATTGAGGAGCGAGGGCGGTTCTGCACCTTCATTGCTTATTTGCAACCTGTGGTGGTAGGTGCCCCCCACCCCTACCTTACCCAATATTCAGCTGCCCACATTTGTTTCATGGGTTGAGTAAACTGAGAAAACAAGTCCCTTATTTATAGTGTATTTTAATTTGCAAATAAAATTCTAGCAGCCACCCCCACCCCTCCCATAGTGACATTATACATCTCTGGGTATTGGTAGGTACTTAAAATATTTGGTGCACGGGCCCATTGGAGAAAAATGTGCCTCAATTTTGTATGTGGTGATTTATGCATATAGATGCAAATTTAGGCAACTTGCAGAGAAAAACAAACTCTGGCTCCTCCTACACTTACTCTGAGCTATGGGGTGTCAACAGGGTTGGATTGCACCCAACACTGTCTGTCACACCTGCACACACCTCTGCTCCCACCTGAAGCAATGCTTTAAAAGGACTTGCCCCGTTTATATTGCTAATCTACATTCTGTCTTTATCTATCCATTCCTTTCCAAGGCTTCAGCCCTGTGCATGGGAGCCAGTCCTATTGTGGATTTAGGTGGACTTGCCAAGTTAAGGTTAAGGAGGCTGTGTGCGCCAACAATTAATGAAACTTTGGTCAAGCCCTTCCCTAGAGATGCTGTTGATTTATTTATTTATTGCATTTATATCTCATCTTTTCCTCCCAGGAGCTCAAGGCCGTGTATGTGGTTCTTGATGACTACATATTAGATCAGCCTTTTGCAACCTGGTGCCTTCTAGTTATTTTGGACTACAACTCCCATCAGCCCCAGAGGTGGGCTGTGCTTGTGGTAGTATCGCCCAGGCTGAACTGCTAAGTTGCCTTTGACTCTTCATCCAAAAATCCATACTTCTATCTCCAAGGCTAGGGAACCATATGGCTGGGCCCTGCCCAAGTTAAGCCACATAACCTTCATCAGACAGAACCAGCACTTGCAAAGGGTCCATTTGTAATGCAAGGATACTTAACATAGAATCGGAAGGGACCACAAGGGCCATCTAGTCCAGCCCCCTGCAATGCCAGGAATATTGAGTTGTCTTTCTCCAGAACACAGCAAATGCTTGATTCTCTCTTGTCTCTTTTGCAGAATGGAGAGATCACCATGCTGGGAGAGATCACCCACCTGCAGGGCATCATTGACGACCTGGTGGTCCTGACAGCTGACCCCCACAAATTGCCATCGGCCAGTGAACAGGTGGGAGAGCCAAAAGGATGGAGTGCTGGGGAGGTTTTAGAAAAGGATGTGTAGCTATGTGGATGTTATTTGGATTTATATACCAAATCTGTATGTGATTCTTCAAGTCAAATTCTCAGATTGGCTTCCAGTACAAAAGATAAAACATTAACAATTTAAAAGCGACAATAATGATAACACAGTAGCAGCTTCACTAAATCAGAACAAATCCTAGAAGGCCCTTGATTAAATTCTCAGTTAATTTATTGCATCATGCAGTTTGGGAAATATGGAACTAGTCCAGCCCAAGCTCCAGCTTTCAGAATTTAATTGTGACAGGTGCCCAGATAGCCCAGCATCAAACTTCTAGCAGTGGCAGAGTCTCTAACTGAAACCAGGGAGGAGGTAATCCGAAAGGAAGGAATTGGAAAATACTTCCTAGGTTCAAAATACCTTTATATAATGGAAACTAATTATTCCTTCACACCCACAGTGATGGATACAGGAGCTTAGCCAAACCAAGTAATGACTTATGGGCCTTATATGCAAACATATGTCTTTTGAGAATTAAACAAAGAAAAGAAGTGCAGACTTATAAGGTGGAATTGAAGGGTTAGATGGGCCAGTGGTCTCGAGGCAGCTAAAGGTGGTCTTAATGGGGCATTGTCAGAATGTGTGCCTGCCTGTGTGGGATTGTTGAGTGGCCACTGGTGGCATTTCCTCCTTTTCTGAGAAAGTAGAGTAACCCCCTGGACTCTGCTCTAATTGGGAGGACAAATGAGACACAGTTGGAAGAACGTTTTGCACCCTGAGAAGTGTCACGGAGCTACCTTTTAATGCCAAATATTTTGCAGGTGATCAAAGATTTGAAGGGCTCTGATTATAGCTGGTCTTACCAGACCCCGCCGTCCTCTCCCAGCAGCTCTGGGTCCCGCAAATCCAGCATGTGCAGGTAGGTGTGTTTGGCGCAGCTGGAGGAATCTCCAAGCTCAAGGGCATGACTGCCAAGGGGAGCATAGCATGACCTGCCTTTCTCTAAATGGGCCTGTCGCCACTCGTATGATCCCATGGAGGTAGCCAGTGAGGTGCTATAATTCTTGAGTGACTCTTCTTTTTTTAATAGTTCTTTTTGTGGTATTTTGTTTAAAAAATCCCAAGTTCAAATAACTAATGCAAACCTCTCCCCATCACTGTGGGAAGAGAAGCTAGCAATTCAAAGCTCTGTTGACCAACAGTCCCCTAGTTTGGATCAACAGGAAGCAATGGAGTCAGTCACCTGAACTTGCAAAGGAGACATGTTTAAAGGCACAGGAGCCCTGAGGTGCTTTAGGCACATGTTGCCTGCTCATGCTGCGACTGTGTCTCGGGCTCCTCAGGAAACTGACATGCCATGTGGACTAAGAAGTGGGGGAACATGGCACTTCCAGAGCAGTGGGCCTAGTGCAGAAACACCCTGGGGTTGTGTGTGTATATTTGTGTGTGTGTGTGATCATTGTCAGGCCCTCAGCACCACTGCAGTCTCTTAGCTGGGAGAGAAGTGTGTCACTTTCCCCAATACGCTCCTTTCCTGTCTGTAATGCCACTTAATTCCTCACAGTTTGTGTGGGTTGGATTGGTTTTTTTGTTTTTTTAATAAATGAAAACAAAACTCTCTCTTCCTTCTTTTGCACCCCCTGCTATTCTCACTCCTACCCCATCAATGCGCTTTGCTGATGGCGCTTTGTCTCTCCTGCGCGTCTCGTCCCGCCCCCCTCCTGCCCGCCATGCCGTCTCATCCTGCCACCCTTTAGCGGCGCTAGCAGTGCTCAGGGTGGCCCCCCGTGGCTCACGGGTTCTCAAACATACTCACCAACTTCCATATGTCGCTACCGCAGCCTGGCACAGCCCGTCAATGCCAACACCCGCCTGTCCAGCGTCTCATCGCATGACTCTGGCTTCATCTCCCAGGACGCCATGTTCTCCAAGCCACCTTCGCCAATGCCCTCGGACCTCACCAGTCAGGTAAGCTTAGCGGGGCAGCCGCCAAAGGCCACAGAATGAAAAGGGGAAGCCCTGGGCAAACATGGCAGCTATCAACACTCTTCTTGCTGTTACTCTGCTGCAGGCAGGCCCAATCCGGTTGTGCAGGCACAGTCTCTTAGGGGAAGTCAAGGGTACTGGTGGCCACAGGACAGACCCCTTGAATGAGCTACCATCCCCCACCCCCTCCAGTTTAATCAGATTCCTCTGCCCTCAGTCCTTCATTTTATAAACCAGGCTGGTTGACTATTTAGGTGGGGTAGGTTCCCAGCACTACATGGGCTGTGCAGCGGATGGGTGTGCCAGTCCCCATTTTAGCTGGTTCCAGGTGAGTTGTTGGCAGCCACGTCTCTCTTTTGCCTGGGAGTAGGCCCAGAAATCTGTGAGGAAAAGAAGCCTGCTTCTCTCCTTGGCCACCTGGTGGTTGCAGAGCCCCAGGAACTGACAGCCTCAACTCTCCAGGGGTGGTGAAGAACTCCTACATAGGTGTCAAGGCTTCAGATTTGGGGGACCTGCAGCTCGGAGCCTCCCTTGAAGGGCAAAAAGATCTCTCTCATCCCTCCAGCTGAATAGCCAGGTGCACATAATGGCTTACTTCTCTGTGACTGGGGAAGGGGCTTAGTGCTGCGGGGAATGTAACAAGCCCCCTCACCCACTCAAGTAGCTTTTGCCAGCCTGCTGCCTATTAAGATGCCTGCCCCAGTGTGGCCGTTCCAGTGCGAATTAAGAGCCCATAACATCTGGAGGGCTCCAGGCCCGTGAAGGCGGCACTAAAGCATGGATTTCTGAATCCCACAGCCGTGAAGGGTTACAGCCACTCAAAGGTTCTCACGTCCCCATTTCTTTTAAGTGTAAAGAGCCAGCAGCTCTTTCTCTGGGGCTTCTGCAACAGATGGTCCAGAGGGATTTTATCCAAGACTTGCAGAGCGAGGGTTTATCAAGCTGCTCTGAGCTGAGGGTGGCTCCAAGAAAAGCAAGTTAAGATATTTGTGAATAATGTTGTGTTTTTGTAAAGTGTCTCATGGAGGTGCAAGCAGAATGTCTGGCCTGCGGGCAGGAAGAGGGCAGCTGCCGAGTGCACCTGTGAGGAAGGTGCAGGAAGTTTGGGACGTCCCTCTGGCCTCCTGTGTGCCTTGTTTCCACACCCTGGGCGAGAGGAGGCTTTCCCCCCCTGCCTCTCTGCTTCCTGCAGCTGGTCATTTCCTATTGCCCTTGCAGAGGGAGGAGGCCTTCCTTTCCTCGGCTCCTTCCTCATCGCTTCCCCTGCTGAAGAGTTATTGCAGAGGGCCTGCAAGTGCCTGTGCAAAATCCATGTGAGGCCTCTCATGGGCTTCCCGTGAGCGTGTGTGGCTCCTCCGGTGTTTGCACTGCCTGCTGTGATCTAACACCTGGCTCTTAAGTGTCAAGGCTGGCTGCCCTGCGCTTGCATCTGCCTCCTCGGGTCTCTCTCTGTCTCTCTCTCTCTCTCTGCCTGCTGCTTTCCCTCCACCAGCTGCTTAACCAGGTCTCTTCTCTCCCTTCTCTCCCATATGTCTGTTTTGCTCCTGCTGACCTTTGGACTTTGGGCATGGCAGAAGTCCTCCAGCTCCGCATCGTCCGAGGCCTCAGAAACCTGCCAGTCTGTTAGCGAATGCAACTCCCCGACCTCGGTCAGTTCTAGCTCTGCCCCCGGGGCATGGTCAGGCGGCCGGAAGGTGACGCGCAAATCGGCAACATCCTTCCCACCCACCCACCAACCCACCCATCACACACCCAGGATCCAGGGATACGCACCCCACCCAGTGGCTGATGTACTGCAGGGCTTTAGCATGTCACAAACCTTTGGGGAAATGGACACCTCCTCCTGCTCCTCTGGTTGCCGTCTCCCTCTCCTCCTCTTCTTCCTCCACCATTTCTGTTCCCGGTCCCACCTTGTTGGCTGGCTTTTGGCTCTTGGCTTTTTGATGGTTGTTGTTTTTTTGGTCCTGGCTTGATGATTCCGGTGTGATTCTGGCTTCCTCTGCAGCTCTGCCCAGCCGGTTGCCACGGGCCGCCCCCTTCCCACCCCCTGCAGGTTGGCTGGGTGTGCAGCGGTCATGCATGTGCTCTGGGTTCTCTTCACCGTGGTTTCTTACTGTGTTTCAGTGGAAACCCCTGAATGTAGCTCATGTGGCCAGGACTGAAGGAAGCTCCAGAAGAAGCCTTAGCCTGGTGTGTATATTGTGGTGTGTCCGTTTCCGAGATCTTGACCAGGGGAGTCAGCTGCTCCAGAGCTGGAACAGGAGCCTTCTGTGGCTCTGTTGGCTCTGGAAACATGTAGCTCCAAGCCTAATCTTCCAGCAGCAGCCTAGGGATTCCCCTCTGGAAAGCAATGGAGGTGATGCTGCAGAGGTCACTCAGGAGCAAGAGCCTCTGCTCTGCACAAGTTCCGTTCTGTTTGGGGGGTTTTCTGCATCATTTAATATGCTCAATGGTTGAACCCAGCCAGGCTCCCACCCCAGCATTTTTAGGTGCAGGTAGCAAAGGCTCCCATGTGGCCCCAGATCAAACCCATCAGGCTGTCTGAAGCAGTCGTTCTTTCCTCTTGCACACTGGCATTGTGAGCACATCAAAGTGCTCTGGAAACAGGAAGTGCTGCTTCCTTCTTCCTGAACACAGGAAGCCTGCATCAGGACAGCTTTGGGATGGCAGAATATGAACTATTTCCCCTCAGCTGACCCACCTGCCCCCCCCCCAAAGTCTCTGCAATGTCCCTGTGCTGCCATCTCTCTGAGTTGGGGCAGGAACTGCTTCCCATAAACAAACACCATGTAGGGTTTGGTGTGAGTGGAGTGAAGTGGTGGTGGTGGGGGGGCTAAGAACAGCCCCTGCCTGGAAGTCCTTCCATTCTCAGGTCAGCCATGAGCTCACTGAGTTCTTTTAGACAGCAGTCTGCCTTTCAGGACCATTGTATGGATCGTGCAGAACTGAATGTGCTGTGTTTTGAACACTCAATATTTATATAGCACTTTCTGTAAGAGGGAAGATGCATTCACCTGACTTTCCAGAAAATGTGTTTGAGGAGAGTGAGAGAATTGGGATTCCAGTGGGATGGGGGACACATATTGTTGGAGGTATCATGACTGTCAGCTGCTTCAAGCTCTTGGGGAAGCAGCCCACACTTTTAAAAGGAAGCAGGCACCCTCCTGGCCTGGCGCCTCCACCTTTCCTGTCTTTGTTGAAACCCTTTTTAAGCCAAGAGGGGATTTCTCCGTCACCAGCCCAACAGAGCAAAATGGTGGCAGAGCCATTTTGTGATTGCCACAACCCCTGCTCTTTGCCCTGGGGTGGCCCTTTTGCCAATTCCTCTCTCCCCACCCCCTTGCCCAATCCCTCTCCATCCAGTCTCATCTCCCATTTCTGCCCTATTCCATACCCACCTGACTTTGCACTGCTGTGCCCGATGTTGGGGCCCCAGCTGTGCCGTCCTACCCATCTCCTCTTGGATTTTGCAGGATTGGTCCAAGGCTAGCCTCTATGAACAGCCGGTGGCAAGCACACTGCAGCGAAGGAAGGACCGCGTAGAGCATCTCCGTGAAGCTGAGCTGGGCTCCACCAGCCTGGTATACCCAGGAATCAGCTTGGAGGAAGGCTCCAGGCCCCGCATGTCCCCGGCCTCCATTGCTGCCAAGGTATAGCCAGCTTCAGTGTCAAAATGGGAGACCGGGGGGACAGGAACTTGGAATAGGTTTGGTACCCAGGTGATGGAGCACTTACTTGTCCCAGACCTTAGCTAGGAGGCAACTCCCTGGAGGAGGAGACCCAGGCCTCCTCTGTATATCTTGTTCCAGAAGGAGATTTACCCAAATAGCAACTGGCATCCTTGAGCTGAGTGCAGAAGGGAATTTCAGGGCAGCAGAGGAAGTTCTCTCGGAGAAGTGTTTTGCAGTTGATGGGTTTTGCTCATATGAATCGTGAAAAAATGCCACCCCCAGCATGCCATCGCATGCCAGCAGCTTCCTGTGTAGCCCTTTGCCCTGATGGGGCTGTGGAGCCCTGGAGGAATTGAATGATGCATGTCTGTTGCTTATACTTCATATGTTTGATGAGGGACCTGCTTGAGTGACCCTGGCAGACATGATGCCTACTCTCACCAGCTGCTGTATGTGAGTCACTGGGGAATAGCCATGGGAGGGAGGGAGGGAGGGCTGGCCACTGCCTTTAGGCGCCACTTTCCTCCTCCTACTTCCACCTTGCCTCTGCCCCACAAAGCCTCCTCACTTCAGCCCCCCCCCCCAGTACACACAAAAGAAATGGGCATTATTTGCACATCCTGTCTTGAGCAGAGCAGGGACTCATGGGGTGCATGTGGAATTGGGGCACACATGTTAGCCTGGGAGAGATCCAGGCTAACCACCCTCATGTCAGCAGCTGCTTGCCCACTAGGGGTGTTGTGTTCACGGCCAACATAGTTTTGGGGAATGAGATAACTTGATCATTCTCCTATCTCCCCATCTCCACTTGCTTTCCATTCATGTTTTCTGACCTTTGGGTGCAGGTGGCCTGGCCCAGGCACACACATGGTGCCATCTCCTACAGCTCAGGGTGCCATTTGCTTTGAGACCAGCTCATCACACCGCTCACTTCCCACCCCATTTTGTTTCTCCACCAGCATGGGGAGGAGGTGTCCCCAGCCGCAAGTGACCTGGCCATGGTGCTGACCCGAGGCCTGAGTCTTGAGCACCAGAAGAGTAGCCGGGACTCCCTGCAGTACTCCAGTGGCTACAGCACACAAACCACCACTCCTTCCTGCTCTGAGGACACCATCCCCTCGCAAGGTATCTCTGCCAATGGGCTTATTGGCACCCAGGGAAGGGGTGGGGTGGCGTTTTACTTAATGTGGTAATTTTTTTTAGGGTGGCATACATGGTTATTACATTTATCTATATCTTGCCTCCCCCCCACACCCATGGGATTCAAGGCAGCTTACAACTAAAATAGACACAGGTTATATATATTAACAAAATCAAAATATATACGTATGAAAGATCTCATATAGTGGAGAGTGTTGCGCATGGAGTCCAGCAGTGGCTGCTTGGCTGTGCTGCACCTGCCAGCTGAGAATGCTGACACCCACCCTGTCCATCTGTCGCCTCCACAGGCTCAGATTACGACTGCTATTCCGTGAACGGCGACATGGAAGGGGAGAACCAGAGCGAATTCGACAAATCCTCGACTATCCCTCGCAACAGCAACATCGCCCAGAATTACCGGCGCATGATCCAGACCAAGCGGCCTGCTTCTACTGCTGGCCTGCCCACCGGCACTGCCCTGCCCACCGGCGCCACGCCAGGGGTGGCCACCATCCGCCGCACACCTTCCACCAAGCCCACAGTACGCCGAACCCTCTCCAACGCCGGCCCCATTCCCATCAGACCCCCCATTGTCCCTGTCAAGACGCCAACAGTGCCTGACTCCCCTGGGTACACCGGCCCCACCCGGGTGGGCAGCGAGGAATGTGTGTTCTACACTGACGATGCCTCACCAAGCGCCATGGACTTTGCCAAAGCCTCGCCCAAGAGGCTGAGCCTGCCAAACACCGCCTGGGGCAGCAACGTGATGGAGATCTCTGTGTATGCCGGGAAGCACCTCTCCACAGAGGAGGAGGAGCAGCAGCTGGCAGCCAACCGGCACAGCCTTGTGGAGAAGATTGGGGAGCTGGTAGCCAGTGCCCATGCCCTTGGCGAGGGCCAGTTTCCCTTCCCCACGGGGGTCTCTGCCCTCGGTCCCGGGGAAGAGACACCCACTCCTCCCCCGGCGGCCTCCAGCGACCCTCCGGCGGAAGACATGCTGGTGGCCATCCGGCGTGGGGTGCGCCTTCGCAGGACCATCACCAATGACAGGTCGGCGCCCCGGTTTTTGTGATGGACTCTTCCCCAGCGCCTGCTCAGTGCCCACCCGGTGGCTGGAGAGCAACCAGAGTCAGGACTAAACCAGGGGAAATGGAAGAGAAGTAAACGAACCACAAAAGGCAAAGCCACTTTATGGAGATCGTGTCAGAGTCTAGATATAAAGGAGACTAATCTATACGCCTTTGCTAACAAACCTGCACAGGCACAGCCTGGCACTGAACTGGTTTTGGAGCCTCTTTTATACACATTGTTTTTCCATCTGCTGCCCTGCCCAGGTTTCCTTTCCCCTCCTGCACCTTCCTTCATCCTGGCCTGCAGAGAGACCGGTTGCTGCTGCTGCTGCCGCCACAAGGAGGGAGGCCATTCCCTTGCTCCATGATTGTCAGGGAGGAGTGAAAACCTGAACTGGATCTAGCAACTACAGTGTTCTTAGTATAAACTACACACACACGCCCCGACACACTTGCACATGGCAAAGAAATGGAGGCTGCCGTTCCTAGAGAGCACCCACCTCCTCCGGACAAAAAAAATGCACTGTTAGTCCTGTGCTGAATCCTCCCTTCACAGCTCTCTGTCTGTCTGTCTGTCTGTCTGTCTGTTTGTCTGTCTTTCCAGTTATTTTCTGTTTGCCATCTGTTTGTATCAGCTACTTCAAGAAAGACTTTACAAGCAGCAGTTAACACCCCCGTGAACAATCCCGGAAGCCTCTCGTGTTCCCAGGTGGATCCCAAATGCGCAGCTGGAGGAGAGGGTGCAAGGGGCAGGGAGTGAACAACCTGCAGGCATGTCACCAGGCAGGAGGGCCCAACCCCCCCCAACAAGAGGTTGAGTCACAGCCACAGACTTATTGGCCTCCGTTTCCTCCGTGGCTCTACTGGGAGCAGAGTGGGCAGGTTGGTTATATTCAGGAAGAGGATTGTGCTCTCATCCCAAGTGGGGTAGGAGCTCTGTAATCTGAGGCCGAGGGTTGGGCTGCTGTTGATCTGCCCTCAGTGCCACTTCAGGACTGGGCTTGAACCTTTTGATAAGAGCAGTGGCCATGGTTCTCCCTTGAAGTTGGGTGGGAGGGAGCAGAATTGGTAGTGATGGAAAGGTGAAGGTGGATGGCTGTTGCTCCGGAATAGCTGTAGCTAAGTGGATATAGGAGCAAAAGAAGTATTTTTGTGGATGGTAGTGGAGGACTTTGGTAATTGAGGGCCTTAGAGGGTTTTGAAAGCAGGGTGTGTGCAAAGACCAAGGGTGTCTGCTCTTGAATTCTCCTACAACCATCTGGCAAGGCCAAAGGTTGTTAAACTGATGCTCACAGGTTCTGGTGTCACTGGAAAGGCTGTAGCAGAGTGGTAGAGCACCTGCTTGGCATGCAGAAGGTCCCAGGTTCAACTGTTGGCATCTCCAGATAAGAATAGGAAAGATCTTTGTTGTGGGAGGCTGCTGCCAAGCAGTGTTAGGCGGAGTGCTGGGTCTGGGGCAGTGTCCTCTGCCTTTTCCAATGTGAGCCTGTTTTGGCCAAGTATGGGTATGGTTATGACTAAGCCTGTGAGTGTGTGGCAGGGTGCCTCTTCTAACAGCATCAAAAGGGGCCCAATTTTGTCAATATTGGGTGGATACTTTGAAAGGGGTTTAAAGTATCTGCAGAGAGGGAAATAGCTGAACCAACCCTCTTGGTTGGTTCGTTTACCTTTGGCGAAGTTGCTGCTGCTTAGCCAGATCTGCTATATGGTCAACCACATCGCATTCATGGTACGATTCCCCGATTCACCCTGACCTGCTCATGAAATTAGAGTCCCAGCAGAAAGTGAGGAAAGAATTGCCACAAGCAGGCTTTAAAAATGGGGGCAGAGGGGATTTACAGAAACAGACCAGCTCCCTTGTTCTGGTTTTGGCCTCCAGATCTATAACCAAATGAATATTCAGCACAGCTTCTTCCTTTGTGCTTGGAGCTGAAGGAGCATGAGTTGGATTGCAGCTCCCAGCCAGAAGCTCCAGCTTGGGCCATGCAGCTGCTGTAAGAATATCCACATTTCTCACTGTTTTAGGCCAGGGATGGATAACTTTTCACCTTCCAATGTTATTAAGACTCCCATCAATGCTGACCATGGGCTAGGCCGGTTTCTGGGCCTGATGGGAGTTAAGAGTTCAGCAGGGCTGGAATTTAGGGCACGCAAGCCAGGTAGTCAGAAGGAACATAAATACAAATAGTGCCTATCAACTTTTTAAGCTGTTTCATTTACTTCCACCTGCCCCCCCAAATTTGGAACAGAAGAATTTGCCCCGCAGAAACAACTTAAGGGTTTGGATAAATTCATTGAGTTTATTTATATTAGTTACGTAATCTTATACCCAGATCTGGAGAGTGCAAGAGACTTGGATCTACCTTGTGCTCACCCTGATATTGTCCCAGAAAGTCTAGAAATCGGCTCTGTTGGCAAATGGAAAGTGTTGTTGGGAAAGGGGACAGTCTTGAAAGAAAGAGAAAGTGATGGGGAAAGTCAGTGGCTGGGAATTAAGGTGGTCTAAAGTGAGGGGGAAAGAGGGAGACGCCTTTCCCTGTGCTTTGACTAGGAAGGAATCAGAGAATTGTCGAGTTGGAAGGAACAATGAGGGTCATCCAGTCCAACCCTTTGCAATACAGAAATCTTTTGTCCAACATGGGGCCTGGCCCTGGGTTAAGAGTCTCATGCTTTACAGATCAAGCTTCGTCAACAAATGAGGGTCCATTAAACGGCCCGTGCTGCATAACCTCCACCTTTTGTGTTTGTTGGGCTCAAGAATGAGCATGTCTTGCTTTCCTCTCGTGGGATTGTTGAGTATCCAAGGATCACTGAACAGCACAGATGTAGCACATATGGGGTGGCTAAGTGGGGGAGGCAGAGCCCATGCCAGACATTAGGGGCTTCCTTTGTCTTTGGACAGGCCAGGCATTCGAGTACAGAGCTTACCCATGCAAAGAAAAAAATGAAAGATGGGCTTGTGACAATTATTCAAGAGAGATGCCACCACATTTCTCATAGCAGCAGCATGGTGGTCAACAACCCTTTCTATTAGAGAGAGAGCACAGCTGTGGACAGCATTGAGTGCTGTGTGGTGAGGCACAAGCAAAGCACAGCGGTGGTGAATACAAACCAGCCAACTCAAGGCCCCTTGCAAGGGCTGGGGAGCCTAGAAGCCTCTGAGAAAGCACAACTGCGCCTGCTCCCTCTTGCTGGATCCTCCCCATCTCCCCATCCTTAGTTCCTGCAAGGCACAGCAGGGCCTGGTGTTGTCGTTGTTGTACATAGAGCCACAGCAGTCCCCTCCACCCTCCCCACAGCCCAGACGTCTTATGTGCGCTTGCGTGGGTGTCACGTTGTAGCCTCCTTAACTCTTATACTGTCGTAGTAATAACAGTTTAGTTTCTAACCAACCAACCTTCCTGTGGGTGCCCCCCTCCTCCCTGTCATGGCCAGAAATGACAACAGTGACAATGCGTGAGAAATGTTTGCATTTTGCTTTTTATTTTTATTTTTTTGTACAGAGGAAAAAAACCCTTTAAAATGTCTCTCTCAACTGATGTTAACTATTCTGGTGCTGTTAACTTGTTCTTTTTTTCTAATTTATTTTCCCTACCCCCCCCCCTTTGCTAGCAGCCCTGGCCTTACCCACCCACCCTCTTTCATTCTTAAAGTTAATTATCCTCTCCCTTCATTTAAAATAGTCACTGCTACAAGTAACGAATGCACTGTGAAGATTCCAGTATTAATAAAAGTTGTACTGTAATTAACGCAAATTGGTTCCTCCCACCCCATGGGGATACCCATTCTTACTCTCCTACGCATAAGAGGAAGAAAGCAGTTGTTTCTTCAGGCCAGGCACACAACATCCACAGGTGGTTTCCCTACCTGTAACCCTCCTGGAATCACAACACAAATGCTAACACACATTTGTCCCAGCCATTCCAATTCTGAATTTATGGTTACAGAAATCGAAAGGTAAGTGTATTTTTTTTAAAACAAAGCACCAGCTTCTATAGTTCTAGCCTAGTAGGGGTTCTTAAGAGAGATGTCTTAAGGTGTATTTCAGACGAGCACAAGAGCCTGCTGGATTGTAGCAAAGACCCATCCCACTCTGGCAGAGACAAACCAGATGCCTGTAGGAAACTCAAAGGGAGAGCACAATATAACTCATGTGATTCCCAGCAACTGGTATTCAGAAGCACACTGTCTCCAACAGTGGAAGTAGCAATCAATAGCTGCGTCTCTCTGTATCTTCTCACATGGAAAGCAATAAGCATGTGTTGTTGTTTTTTAGCCTTCTGGGGCCTGCCTTTTTCTAATGCTGTTGCTCTAAAGCCCCAGCCCCTGGACTAGGAGAAAGGAGCTGGACCTTGCTGATTTCAGTACCAGCCAGTGCATCAATCCCCAACCCTCTTCTCACAGCCATTTGCATATTTCCAACACCTTGTAGCAAGAAACGAGCATTACCATGCCCATAGAATCTAAAGAGCTGCTTAGTATCCAAGTGTGCCTGCTTGTGTATGTGGAGAAGTAATGGGGGTGAAGTCTGAGGGGTATTATTTCTGTAGCTTCCACTATAGCAGCATAGAAGATAGTTCTTCCCCACAGCAAGCTTTACCACAGTCTTTGTCACTGACAGTTGCCCTTCACATCAATCCCCACCCCTAATCACTGAACCATTTCAAGGCTGGGCTGTGTTAGGCCTCTCCACCAGCCCCAACCTTAGTGAGGCAGCAGCAGTCCTCAAAGGCTACACACTGCTCCACTCTGGCCTTGTCTAAGAGGGCAAGAGACTTCCCAACCAGACACTGATTACTCCCTTTTCCGCAATCCCTCACTGGCTACTGGCTCCCTTCTGATGGGATGGGCTCTCCTTTTCTTGGAGCCAGAGAAGGTCCAGTGTGGCAGTTTGACATAGCATGTCAGAGCCTAGCCGAAAGAGAGATTTTCAGCTGGCAAGAGAATTTGCTTAGTTCTACTTCTGAAATGGATGATATCCAATCCAGAACTCCCACATCCATACATGGAAGGAGAAATGGTCCTTTAAAGTAATTGTTCAGTGAAGACATTTGAAACAAAAGCAACCCGAAGCACCAGGAAACTTTTGAAAAAGGCCCAGAAAGCCTGGCCCAATTTCTAGATCTGAAATCACCTGGCTTCGGGCTTAAATAAACTACTGCTCATAAGTTCTCTGTAGCCTGATCCGGCAAGTGCCCATTCCACCAAGGGGCAGTGCTGCCAGTTCCACTGTATTTCTAGCCGGACCTCAACTAAAGGTGAGCTCATGACTATTAAAACCAGACACTGATCTCTCAGCAGCCAGCACATTTTTAACTGAACATCTGGTCCCCGTAATATCTGAAGGGCATTTGTATCTCTTCAAGCAAGTATCTGTGTTTAGGAGCTGCAGCCAGTCACAAGTTCCATAGACACCTGCACTGTCCTCCAGAGGTCAGGAACCTGTGCCCTCCAAATATTTGCAAACAGCTACCATTATCCCTGACTATTGGGCCAGGCTGACTCGGATGAATCAAACCCCTATATTACATTTAAAACAAGTAGTCAGCCCACCATAGAAACAAAGAGATCTGTCATTCACATGTAATGCAGCCCTAAGAATGGCTCGGAGGGAGGGAGTGCAAAAGGTTTGCTTTTGAGGAAAGTAAACATAACAGCAACTTATCTTCTCTGAAGGGGTAGGGTAGGGGAGAGTAAGATCTCTAGAGAAATACAGAGCCTAATACTAGACACTGCAAGTGCAGGGAAATGTGGCTTTCCTCTGCAGCCAAAAGGGCAAGAAGTGCATTTTAAAATGGATGACAAGATTGATCCTCCCATGAATTTAATGTGCCATTGGCAGAGCTCCTCCCTAGCTCATGTCCCCAGGAGCAGGTAAAATTCATGAGAGAAGTCACCAAACAGGTTTGTCAGCCAACCTTTAATCCAGATGCTGGGTTTTATTAACGAAAAATCTATGGCCAGAATCACACAGGCCATCTCTTCAGCAGACAAAAGGCTAACTTGGTACAAGACTCTATTTACAAACACAGAGATAAAAACTGCAGGATGGAAAAATTACACCAGCCACGCCCACAAGGCTTCCCAGACACTGGCCAATGGAAGAGGAGGAGCCCTAACGTCCCTGTGCTCATATCTTACCAACTCAGAAAAGGGGACTTCATCTAGCTAGCTCACTTGACAAGGAAAGGGCACCAGGGCCTTGTCCAAGGGCAGGTTGGTAGTGGGTGCAGCACCCAAACTGTCTGTAAAAAGGGTGGAGCCAGAAACACACCTGAAAGGGGAGGCCTCGCCACTTGGGAGAACCTGACTGACTCCTGGAACAGCATGGACAGAACAGGTTGATGACACGGTTGGGCTTTCACGTCGCTGGAAGAAAACAAGAGTACCAAAGTGGGAGCAACTGGCCAAAAAAGCTCATACCCTTCAAAACATCTTTGGAACAGGAATCCCAGCCACGTCCCTGAAAAGGCGCCTCTCAGAAAGCATAGCGGGTGCGGATGTCCTCCAGCTTCTTGGACACCTCTGGTGGGGTCCTGTCCAGCTCTTCAGACACGTTCTTCTGCTTGTTGGGCTCCATGGAGTTGAACTGCTCACACAGATCCCCATCAATGACATTCTAGCAAGAGAAAGAAAGGGTGGGGGGCTATTTTAGAAGCTGTAGCCCATGGAACGAAGGAGGGAATGGGCTCAAGCACAGAAAGCAGACCCAAAGCACACAGAACAAGAGGCTTGTCTAAGAGGCCCAAAGATTCTCCACAAGAGTCAGAATGAAAAAAAGCAAATTCTCTCTTTAAAAAAGTACAGGTATTCAGCAGACATTTTCCTAAAAGTGAAAAATGAAGGTGTCCACAAGTCCATGGAATTGGGGGGGGGGGGGACGGGACAAAAAACTAGAAAACTCCAGCAAAAAAACAAACAAACTTGAACTATCTTGCTCAAGATCACCCCAGGGCTTGGCATGTGGTGAACTTGCAGCTTTAGAGCTACACTATTAATGCTGCAAGTCTGGAAATGAAGACTTAACCATGCTAATGCAAAAATAACCTGCTGCATGACTCCTCATTGTGACAGAAGCATTTCCTGAAATGCAGATTCATAGGGGGGGGGGCAGAAACCGAATTCTGACACAATGGACAGTGCTGCCCTATCCATGATGTACAGGTGACCCAAGAGAAACACATGGTTTCCAAAGAAAAAAGTAGACCCACCTTGATACCTAGGTCAGTTCTAACAGGATGCTACCATCACCAGGGAGAACTGCAATAGGGAATCGGGGCTTGAAATCTATACATATGACTTAGAAAAGATAAACGTCCATTCAGACAAACCACCCAGATGGTGAAAAAGTCAGAGAATCACATAGACATATAGGCCCCATTGCTGATTACCCTTCTTAGCAAGCAGAATCCTGTCCTGGAAAAGCCATTCCAGCAACCTCAGCAGATGCTCTGACCAAGCATAAAATGCAGGGGAAAATTTGGCCTTCACATTGGCAACTTTTACCCATGAGCAGAGCTCAAGTGCTTACTAGCCTATGATGGACACGTAGCAGAGACCCACAAACTCAGCCTACCTTCACTGGGAAGTAATAGGAGCGGAAGCTGAGGTGGTCTCGTCCACAGAGAGGAGGGTGTTCAGACCTCAGATGCATCTCAACATGTTGGAAGAAGTCATGATCCTGAAAAGAGAGAGCGCCATCAAAGGGAAAGGAAAACAGCTGGAAGCAGCAGTGTCAGGCCAAACCCGGGGCCAGCACTGAAAAGAGGAGCAGCTGTGATTGGTACACTGGTTGACAACACGCCACCTGAACAAACCTCCTAGAACAGGGGTAGGCAACCCCAGGCCCAGCGGCCTGACCAATCTGGCCTGTGGACGGTCCGGGAATCAGAGTGTTTTTACATGAGTAGAATGTCTCCTTTTATTTAAAATGCATCCCTGGGTTATTTGTGGGGCCTACCTGGTGTTTTTACATGAGTAGAATGGGTGCTTTTATTTAAAATGCCTCTCTGGGTTATTTGTGGGGCATAGGAATTGGTTCAGGTTTTTTTTCAAAATATAGTCCAGCCCACCACATGGTCTGAGGGACGGTGGACCGGCCTACAGCTAAAAAAGATTGCTGATCCCTGTCCTAGAGAGAGTGAGCCCTCTGCAGGCTGGCATGCATCATTTTGGGGAAGGATGTATTTACATAGCAGAAAGTTCATCACAAAGCACTGGTCCAATGTGGATTTCCCTCTTCAGAAACCGGCCTGGACTTCAGATATCACCTTATTTGTATCTGCCCATTCATCCAGTCTCCCAAGAAGGAGCCTAGCATATAGTTTAGAGGCTACATCTAACAAACTAATGGGTCTATAACTGGCAGGATTTTTCTAATCACCCTTTTTGTATATTGGGGCAATTATACTCAGCTTCCACCCTTCCGGTATGTAACCTGAGCTGTTAATATATGAAAACTGTTTTGCAAAAATGGGCGACCAGAAATCCGGTCTTATAAATCTCCATTGGGATCATGTCTTCTCCTAGAGCTTTATTGGCTAATTGGCTTATGATTGGGCGTGATGTCTGACCATTCTGGCAGTTATAACAACTGAGTATAGTAAACTTGTGAGGGTGAGTCAGAGCGGGGGCCATATATTCCTGTAAAATATGTCACCCAGTCCTTTCCTTAGACAGATGCTTCTAACGTGTAGCCCAGCCCATTTGTACCTTGGGCAACCAAATGCCAAAATTTCCGTGAATCCTTTTTAGCTCTGCTTCATTCTGTCATGCAATAAAATTTCAGTCATGCCTCATGGGCAGAGCCAACTGGCAAATTTCAGGGTACATTATATTGCCAGATATCAGTGTATGCACTGGGGGGGGGGGAGACATACAGAGAGCAAAGAGAGCCATAGGCAGCTCAGGAGGTCCAACAGCAGCCAAGCTCAGTACGTGCATTAAGCAGATCCATTTCTGATCCACACAAGGAAGAGCCAAGAGGCCAACTGTGGGCAGGGAGTGGCATAGCCTCCCCCCCCCCTTCAGCTTTGTCTTCCATCCTCCCATAACTCACTGTCCCTACTGCAGGGCATTAAGTGCTCCTGCTGCACTATGTAGATGAACAACTCTTAATATTTCCATCATACAAGAACTTCCTACCTCATGTGATGTAAACGGGACCAGAATGCCAATGCCCCCAGATAAGGTCGTATAGACAAGAGATTCAGAGCCTCCGGGGATTAGAGTTGTCTTCTGCAGGGACAGGACTGTTTCCCCTACATGGTAGTTCATAATCACCTCTGCCTGAAAGTAAGACAAGCAAGACTTCAGCAGGTGACCTAAGATAATGCATTAAATCAAGACAATCTCATTTTCATCAAAGAAAACCTACATTTATCACTTCCAGTGGTTGGTGAGGACATTTCTAAACACACTTATAATGCAAACTTGCAACAGTGATTTCCTATGTGTAATGATTGGGGAGGGAGGTGCAATTAGGCTACTGGAGTACATTGGACCCCTTCCATTATGAGCACAGTATTTCATTAGGACAGTATTTCACATTTCTAAAATGAGGTGTCAATTAAATTATCCCCCCCTAAAACAGGAGGACTGTTGAAATATGTCTTAAAATTTGCTATGAACCTCAGAAGGCATTTCAAATATTTGCAAAAATAAATAAATTAATTAAGCAAACCTGAATCACTTCATACTCCCTATACTGGCTCAACAATTGCACGGGGTCAGTTGTCCTGGGTTGTTTCTCCCCCATTCTGTTTCAAGTTTCATTTAACTAAAGGGGTCCAATGTTCCCCTACTGGAAAGGGAAACTGTCCCTCCTCTCCCCAGGAACTTCTCAAAGCAGAGTAGGGGGAAATCACAAAAGTTTTGCCTGTATCATGTTACAGTATTTCAAGAACACGGAAGAGATTTTTCTGTGAACTTTTTAAAAATCTCCATTCTTTGTGCATGAAAAACAACTACAAACAACCCTAATTACAAAGCTCCAAAGGCATCTGCTTGACCACATGAGTACAATTGCACTCTAGGCAGGGGTTTAACTCTGCTCCACACTGCATTTACATAGACACAGAAGTTAATTTCAAAAGCCGTTTCAGGCTCCAACAGGCAGACAGTCATGTTATTAATTCCATAGGGATACTCTGGCTTAAAAAAAAAAAGAAATCACTCTAACATGTTTTTTATCAGTAGATTTATATATTCTTAAAAAGGAAGTTGCCAGTTCCAGAAATAAGCAGGTAATGAAGTTAATAAATAACCAGAAAACTAGAAAGAGCCTCCAGTTTCTCACCTGAGGAAGCACCCCCTTCCCTACACCAAAGTTACCTTTTGAGAAGCCCCATTAAGAAGGCCTCTATCCCACAACGCCTTGTTTCCAGTTGGGTCCTCGTCTACCTCATCATTTGTGTTGGGTGGCAGCCGCACCTACAGGAGGAGGCATCAGGAGAGTCAAACTCAAGCGTGGCCTCAATGGCAAATGGGAATAACTTGAAGGTGTTGTAAGCATGAATTCAGAAAAGCCCAAACAAGCAAACACTCTGCATGTCACATAAAACCACAGTGAGTGCCCCAACCTGGGTTCACAGCATGTTTCTCCCCCAACAAACCATGAGAGTTAACAAGGTTTGTTCTTGACTCATTGCTTGTGCTTGTTGGAAGCAAACAAACCAACAGGATGAAGTCTGGAAGTCACAACAAGCCGTCGCAGCAGCAGTAGTAGGAGAGGAGCAAAGCAAGAACTTTTCAGCAGCATGCACCAACACAACCACATAGATCCACAGTCTGTTTTTAGCTGTGGGCTGACTGTGATGTGTGATCCAAGCCACAAAAGGAGAGCAACCAAGCATATGTCTCTATTAACAGAACAGTCACAAGGTGTGCACTTTGGCAGAAGAGTGTCCAGAGGAAGTTGCCACCGCCCATGACAGCAGCGTGTGAGTGTAGGAGAAAGGTCTCAGGCCACCAGCTAAATGGTGCTTAGCAAAAGGCCGGGGTTTCACTGGCATCTCCCACATCAGGGAATCAAAACGACAGCAGGACAGTTCTCAAATGAGCCCCAGGAGTTTCCTGGCTGCCTTCAGGCTGACTCACCACACAGATGTTGCCAAACTTGTCAGCCCCAGCCACTGTGTCATAGTCGAGGAGGCAGGCAGTGGTGACCCAGCGGGGGTGGGTGTCATCTGCAAAAATGATCAGCTGGTTCTCGTTCCTCTTGTAGCGCACCCAGATGAAGCTCTCCTGGACATCTGAGACGATCACTCGGTGCCCAATGGTCTGGATCCCACAGATGTAGTTGGCAATGTGCTGGGAAGTGATAGCAATTTAGAAAAGCAGTTCAAAAAGCAGAAAGGGGAGGCTGTTCAAGGCAAGCCCTAAAATCCCTTCCTGAGCCTTCATGAAATCTGAACATCACGGGCATCTCTCTGCAAGGCTATGATCATTTATAGTGCAACAGCTGTAGCTTTCTAAGAGAGAAAAGGGGAGTTGGGACATTGCTTATCTGTGATCACTTTCTATATCTGAATGTGCACCGAGAACCAGTGCTAACATCATTCTAGGTAGCTCTCCTGATTCTATAATACTCAGAAGGCCAAACAAACAAGGGAAAAGCAAATATGTGAAATATGAAAATCTTCCTATTTCTACTTTCTATAACCCAGCACCCGCCAGATGTTTGGGACTACAAATCCCATCATCCTTGACCATTGGCTACGCTGAAAGCTGATGCGAGTTGTAGTCCAAAACATTTGGAGGGCTCCAGGCTGCTCTGTGCCCTTTTGTGCAGACTGTTCACTACACCATTATAAAGTTGGTGTCAGGAATGACAAAAAAAAATCCAAAACTTTCAACTATCACCTTATGTGAATCATAGGCCATGGCTTCAGAAACACAAAACCACACCTTTGAGCCTCTGATTCTCAATTCTATTCGAAAGGGAAAGAAAATGATTATCTATCCAGTGAAATGTAATAAGGTACAGAGAGGGTGGAAACAGCCCTGAAGACTTACCCCTTAAGCAATTTAGGAATTGCTTAATTCCTAAATTTTTGAAGGAAGCCAAAGTTCTGGGCAAGAGAACGTTTCCCTGAAGCTTGAAAAAAGTTCAAAGGTTTCAACCAAATTTGTTAAAAGCGATAGGGAATGTCTGCCTTAGGAAATGCAGCATCCAGGAGATCTGCGCACACAAACACACACAACACGTTCTAAATACCTTATTCTCACACTTCCGGAGCAGCTTCTTCTTGCCCAAGTCATATACCCGCAAGAGTTTCCCCACGCCAATGAGCACTCTGCCTTGGAAGGGGGCAATAGCAGCTGGTACCTCCTCTACTGGGGTCTGAACAGAAATGAAATGAAAGAGAAGTAGCCTTTGTCAAGCAGACAAAACAAAGATCATTAATAGTACCCTCAATGCATAGATGAAGCCCTGCCACTGCAAGGATGGGCAAGTTTCAGCCCTGGCAAAGGATGCAGACCCACCACCACTGAGTTTTGGGGCCCACTTGAATCAAGTACCCATTGCATCCACTGGGGAAGAGATGGACATTGCAAGCCCACAAGGACAAACTGCCTCTAGGAAGGGGCCTCCTAGTCCAGTTCCTGCCCAACAAAAGAACCTGCATCCACACAGGTCCAGGCTGCTAGGTATCAACAAGGAGGAAGAATTCAACTTTTGCAGTGCTCTGTACATTGTTGGCTTTCTCCACGTCAACAGAAGCCAAAGTATTCAGCAACCACCATCAGATGCTGCAAAAGCTCAAGTCAGATCACCTATAAATGACCCATTCACAGGTCTATGCTTGTTTTGCTTCAAATGTCCATTAGATAACTGCAACTGTCACACCATTACTATAATTGCTCAAATTTCCCTGGCAGCAAGCAATGTGCATACATTTTGCATGGCAAACACTGACAAAATCCAATGTGATTTTTGATATGGCTGCTGTTTTGTGGACAGAAGGAAAACCATTTGTGGAGTACTTACTAACAGTGATGGTCCTCTGTTCCCAACCAAGAGATTTCCGTCCCAAAGAGTTGGGTCTCATCAGTACATTTTAGCTACCTCTTGGCAAGCCCCATCCATGTTCATCTTCCCAGATTCCTCCCCCTCCAACCCACTAGTGGAGGAAATTCTCACCTTGTGCAAGAACTCAAGCTTCTCCCCACTGTTTATCAACTTATAGGTGTAGACAAAGCCTCCAGCCACAGAGCGTGGGTTCAGGATGAGGTCCTTGGCTACGCCCACTAGAACATGCCAGTCGTCACCACCATTGGCAAATCGGCACACTGCCACACTGTAGAGAGCCAGAACGATAATGTTACTTGACAAGACAAGGGAAGACTGGGAAGGCAAAAGAAGCAGTTGCTTCACAGCAACGAAGAGCAAGAGAGAACACTTTGGGGGAAGGCAGCAGCGAAGAGTATGTTGTACCATTTGCTTGTGACTAAGGAAGCATAGAAATGCAATACGCAAACTGAATGAGACTTAATTAGGGCCGTTGTCAGCTGAGAAGATCATGGTAAATGACTGCCGTGTATCAGCCCCAAGACCCCAAACAACTTCAGGTAGACCACATTTTTGCTTTATTTAATTAGATTCTAGAGTCATCTAGCTACAATAGCACAAGTAAATATTTGGTTTGACTGGTGTACTTCAAGTATGACCAAAGTAAGTATACAAAAGTATAAAGAGTATTTCCATTATTTAGCAGAAAGGGCAGCATTCAAAAGGGTAACTTGCTTCAGAGGTGCAGAAACTGTTCCTTACCTGAAGGCAGCTTCATTTTGCTCCAGCTGGACTAGATCTAAAGTGTTTCCTTGGATGGGGTTCATCACCCGGACAACAGACGCCCATTGTCCATTTCCTGCCTTTGGGGCACCAAAGATGGACTCGGGAAGGTTCTCGTTCAGAAACGCTGCCGCCATCTCTGCAGCTAGTTCCCTCTCATCTTCCCCTGCGGCTTCCACCATTTCCTGCAATGCACAAAGGGGCAAAAAAAGGACTGTAAGAGCTGCCTGCTGGTTCAGGCCAAAGACCTATCTCTAGTGCAGCATCCTGTTCTCACAGTGGCCAAAGCAGATGCCTCTTGGAAGCCCAAGCAGGACCTAAGTCATTCCCAAGAACTGGCATTCAGAGGCATGCTGCTTTTGGCAATGGAGACAGAATATAGTCATCATGGTTAGTAGGCAACTGATAATATACTTCTCCGTGAAGTTGTTTAATGCTCTTTTAAAGCCATCCAAGTTGGTGGCCATCACTGCTTCTTGTGATTATGACGATTAGGCAGTCCTAACTGAGGTGCAGAAAGTAAGTGAGCTTTTCCATGGGTTACAAAAGCAGACTAGCCTCCTCTCTAGAAAGGAAAGTGGTCACTGCTCTGCACTGTGTTGCGACAACTTCCCCACCAAGTGCAGCAGCAGCAAAAGAAGCTCCAGCTCACAGAATCCTGTCCCTGCCCTTCTTTGGTGAGAGCTGGGCCCGAGGCAGAAGCCAGGCATGTTACCTCCGCCATCTGCTGCTTCCTTTGGGCTTTAGTGGCCTCAGTATAAGCATTGTGGTCCGTCTCAATGATGATTAGGTTGTTGCTCTCAGGGTGGATGACGAACTTCCTAGGAGTGTACTGCAACGGGAAGGCAACCTGGTTGAAGACAGCTCCAAGCTTCTCCAGGGCCAAAATCCTGTGGGAGCCAAAAAGTTGCAGACATTAAGCTTATCCCAGTGAGCCACCTTAAAGGAACTAAAAGGACATCCAGGCCAAACAATGGAGCCTCCCTTGTGGGAAAGCATCTGTGGCATGAACCACCTTCCATCAAGGAGAAGTGGGACCTTTTCAACCTGAAAACTAACAACTTGCCTGGTAGCCATCAGTGATGGGGAGCTCCATGAGTGTGTGAGTGAAAGGCAGAGGAGGAAAGGGTCCTTGCATCCCTCCTCCTTCAGTCTGCTTAGTGGAAGGAAGAGCGCTGTACCTGCACTTGCATGATGGCTAAAGACCAGTTACTTTTGCAGGCTTATTTACAATGGCCACCCTTGACAGCCAATTCACAGTACTTTGTATTCTATGGAGCTTCATGCAGGAAAGCCTGTGGGTGTCAGCATGCCAGGCAACCTCCTTTAATATTCAAGATCAGGAGAGACAGCTGCCTCCTGCCCCTGAAGAGAGATCAAGTAGACCTTCAACAAAACCAACAAGGCTGCTTTTTCAGAACCACCCGATGCTTTGTGAAAAAGTAGAGCAGCCTCTGAAGTGTACACTCCACAGACTGGCTACCACCAAGGAATAATCTCCTCCCAACAACCAGTCATGCTTCGGGTGGGATGCAGTGGGTGGGTGGCTGCCATGTACAGCTCTCCTTCCCATCTTGAGAAACTAGGAAGGAGGCCAAATCAAGCTACTCAATGCAGAGTGGGTAAGCCACCTTACCCATGCAAGGTCATGTAGAAAGGAGGCATTCAGGGCAACCCTTTTGGGCACCAGATGCCCCTGCTTTGCGCAGGAAGGAGCTTGGGACAGACAAGCAAGACAGACAGACAGTCCTGTGTGCCAAGAAAGAAGGCAAACAGGTTCCATTATTTGTTTCCTTTCCCACCGCTGGCATTTTGATACGAACCTCAGTGTGTTTGTTGAGATGGCTACTATGCCCTCTGGACACTGCTCTGAAGCAAAGCCAGAGGCAAACTCCAACGTTTCATATGAGAGGGGTGTTAAGTGGAAGCGGGACTGATAGGAGTAACTCAGCCAAGAACGGCTTGACATGGCCAGCACCTGGAGCAGGAGGAAAAGAAGAGAGAGAAAACTCAGGGAGAGAACAGCAAATGGGACAGAGCAGCTCACACCTCTAGGAACCAAGCTGGCTGCCTTCTTCTTCCACAATCAAAGGCTCTGTTGGCAGGGCAGAACTAATTACAGGCTCTAGGAGTCCCCAAGCCAGCAGCATAAGAGAAGTTGTGAGGGGGCCAAATTGAGATTCCTGCATTGCATGGTGTTGGACTAGATGACCCACAGGGTCCCTTCCAGCTCCACAACAATATGATCCTGAAGGCCACAAGCCTGGCTACTTTATCACCAACTTTCAAAAACACCTTGCACTCTGTAAATCAGGTGCAATGATTTACAGCAGCAAGAGCCAGGCAAACAAAGTACATTGAATACTTCCTCCTCCTTTAATGCCCCCTCCCTTTCTCACAAGCAGCTAAAATGAGCAGGATCCAGAAGCAGGCCAAGGTATTTCCTTTCCCCTGGCCTGATCAACACTCTTGTTTTCTCCCTCACTCACACCCCCATCCTATAGCATGTATTTTCCGTCTGTACCAGACGGTAAACAAGGAATTTAGATGTGAACTCATCCCGCCCCAAATTTCTAAAAGATCTTAGTCACCAGATTCACAGTCCTCCTGAAGTTTTTGCTCCTCCCCCTCCAGCTTTTCATGAGTGCACTCCTCTGATTCCCCGCTCACTCACCGCTTCTTGGCCTTGCATCCGGACTCGGAAGAGCTTCACAGGGCGCGAGCCCAGATACCTGGTCCTTGTGTCAGAGAGGTCACCAGTAACTGGATCAAGGACAGTTCGGAGAAGCACACCGTTCTGGGTTACAAGGGAAGATGAGCAAAGCAAGGTGTGGGGAGAGGGACAAGGGCAGGCAGAGAGAAAAAGAGCACCAGATGAACTCAGAATACCAATGTATCTTCGGCTCCTGACTCTGGAAGTCTTACTATTTCCAGGTTCTCTCTGGCATGTACAAAATTAAGCACAACACTGCTACAAAGCTGCTGTTTCCTCCTTTAACAAACTAAGAAAAGGCTTTTTTGTGAAGCAGCTTAAAGTGTAGGCTACTGCCACTTCCCACCTAAATACAAAGACCCCTGACCCGCTGGAAGATGAGCTCTAACACTTCCACCCTCCTCCCTGGCAGACAGAAGGTATCCTTCACAATGGGATTAGAGTCTGCCTTAATAAAGCGGGAGAGGGCTCCGTTCCTCGGGAGCTCTGGAAGAGTGAAGAAGGTGACAGGAGGGACGCAATGTTCCATTCTGGCAGGCCTTCTGGGAGGGTATGTGGAACGGGTCTCTATAGGGTTGTACAAACTCAAGAGTATGGCTTCCCACACAGTCCAGTCAAATGCACCAAGACCTGGTCCAATCCCGTATATCGAGGATCCAGCAAAGGTTCTGGGCAGTAATTGCTTACCTGCAAGCCAATGTTCAGGTACAAGAAGCCAATCGAGCCCCGCTCTCCCAGCTCATCCTGCTTCTCAGCTCCACCCATTTCCACAATACACAGTGATTCTGGCTGGGCAGGGAGAGCTTGCATACTCAGCGGCTGAAGACAGTCCTAAGGGATGGAGAAGGAAGACACCATTACTAAAGCAGAGAGAAAGAACAAAGCATAACACATAAGGTCTTTGTTGCTACCCTGAACCACTTCAGACATCAGCTGAGGAACTGTAAATGGCTGGATTCTCCTTTGTACAAAAATGCCTGGCATATTTGAAGGAGAAGACTAGGCTGACCTGCCAGTTTGCTATGTAGGAGGGCATTCAACCACATCCCCCAGCAGTCTGAAGAGACAGATTGAAGAAGCACATGGCAATGTTGATTATGCCAACCAGCTCAAAGTGTTTCTCCATTTGGAGCAATCTGTGGGAAGATTCATTTCATCTGAGGAAGTCTTTGAAGAATCATTTTTAGCTCTGGCCTTCTTTCAGGCAACCCACTATCTTCCAAAAGTTTGGAATACAACTCCCATAATCCTCAGCCAAACTGGCTAGGGCTGGGGTGAGTTGTAGTTCAAACCATCTGAAAGTCACCAGGTTGGAGAAAGCTCACGTACAACATACACCTTGATTATTGTGAATTGGCCTATTATATGCATGACCAGAGGCTTGGATGCGCCTTACTGGCATCAAGCCCTTTGGAATGCCTGAACCTTCAAATTAAGAGGCAGGGTATCAAAAAAAGAAGGGGAGGGGAGAGAAAGCAACTGCAGTTTGGGTTGGGAAAAGAGCATGCTAGAGTTCAGCTGGAGTCAGCTAAAATTGGAAGACATATTGGGGTACTGGAGGAGTAAGCCATGCCTTTGGGGTTTCTGACGAAGCACCAGCAGTTGTATTGCCCACTTTATGAGTCTGCTTGCTTCCAATATGCTCTCCTTTCATATTAGGTAACAAACCAAAGTCAGTCTAGTGCATTCTCACATCCAAAGAAAGGAAAGCCCTGCTAACCACCCCTGGAACTTCCTCTCACTCAGTTTTTTTTTTGGGGGGGGTAGTTTTGGTTACAATACTTTAAGTCGGGTCAGCAAAGGCTTAGCTACAGGCAAGCGACTCTCAGGAAGCACTTACAGAGGGGTCAAGGGAAATTATGCGCACAGTGTTGTCCACCAGCCCAACAGCAAGGAACCGGGAGCGCTGCTCTCCTGGGGGAACGTTGGCCAAGCTCATGCACACCACGTCAGCAGACATCTCCTTCCTCTCTGTGTATTCATTCAGCTGCCCTGACTGGTGTGGAAAAAAGGCACAATGGGGGAAGGAAGTCACACCTGGATTAGCAGAACCAGACTCATTTCAGATCAAGAGCTGTGCAGTAATTCTTTAAACCACGTATGATGACAGGTGACCTTGCTTGTTTGACCTTTTGAGGTAGGAAGCCTAGAGCACTTTGAAGAACACCAAGTTTATCAGAGATAAGCTGGTCTTAAAAAATATGCCAGTCTCTGCAATGGCCCACCAAAGCAACCCCCAAACACCCACCCCATCCAAATAGCACAAATTACCTGAATGTTATTCTGCACAAGAACCCCTGAAATGAAGGAATGCAACATAAGGAGCCCAATAATGCTGTGATGCAGTTCTCATTTATTTCCACTGCAAGCCTAGTCTGCAAACCCTCATGAAAGTCACATCTCCCTCCAGCTAAGCTCACGTACCGGGTCCATCTCAAAGTAGACCAGCTCTCCCCCTGTCAGTGCGATCACCACTTGTCTCTGATTCACAGCACATTTGACGATGGTTTTCTTCCCTGGTGTTTTCCACTCATTAACTCTTTTATCTGCTCTGATGTGCCGGATGCCATCAGGATAAACCTAAACAAATACAGAAATAAGATGCTGAGTCAGTCCATCTGACAGGAAGTGCCTTTGCTGTTCTTTCCATTACAGTGGTGCCCCGCAAGACGAACGCCTCGCAAGACGGAAAACTCGCTAGACGAAAGAGTTTTCCGTTTTCGAGTTGCTTCGCAAGACGAATTTCCCTATGGGCTTGCTTCGCAAGACAAAAACGTCTTGCGACTTTGTTTCCTTTGTCTTAAAACCGTTAAAACCAAGGGTGCCTTGCTTGAACAGCTGCAGTTGCGACTTGACTTCGAGGAGCAACTGTTAGCACGCGGTTTGGTAGCCTTTTTTCAGACCTTGCTCATTTTTGAAGCTTTTCCAAAACTTTTCCAGAACTTCTTTAGCATCCATTTGGTAAGTAAAACTTTTAAAAAATTTTTGGGGGGTTTTGGATTTTGGGTTGGGGTGTTTGGGATTCAAGGACTTGGTGTTGGGGGGGGTTCTGCGAGAATCTGGGAGCTTGTGGGGTGTTTTTTTTGAATTTTTATGATTTTCTGTGACCATTGGGCCATGTTGTTGTTTTTTGAAAAAAAAATTCTGAGTTTGAGTTTCTGTGTGCTGGGTGGCTGGGTGAACAGTTGGGGAGGGGTTTGCAGGAATCTGGGAGCTTGTGGGGTTTTTTTTGAATTTTTCTGTTTCTCTGTGACAATTGGGCCATGTTGTTGTTTTTTGAATTTTTTTTCTGGGTTTGAATTTCTGTGTGCTGGTTGGCTGGGGGAACAGTTGGGGAGGGGTTTGCAGCAGTTGGGGAGGGGTTTGCAATTTCTGTGTGGTGGGTGGCTGGGGGAACAGTTGAGGTTTTTGAAGACTTTGGTGATTTTTGAAGCTTTTCCAAAACTTCTTTTGCAGCCATTTGAGGTTTCTGAAGACTTTGGTGATTGGTTGAAGCTTTTCCAGAACTTCTTTTGCATCCATTTGGTAAGTTAAACTTTTAAAACTTTTTGGGGGGTTTTTGGATTTTGGGTTGGGGTGTTTGGGATTCAAGGACTTGGTTCTGGGTTTTAATTTCTGTGTGGTGGGTGGCTGGGTGCTTTTGCATTTTTTTTATTTGAAGCACATCACTGATTTTTTTTGTGTGTGTGAGTTTACGAAGGTAGGAGCTGTGCTGCCATGGGACCCAAGAAGACTGCTGCTGCAGAGGCCAGCGAGAGGAAGAAGGAGAAGGTGACGCTGGAAATGAAGAAGGAGATCATCCGGAAGCACGATGGCGGAATGCGTGTGACGGACCTTGCCAGGGAGTACGGGAGGAATCCATTGACCATCGGGACCATCCTGAAGATGAGGGAGAAGATCATGGCGACGGATGCAGCCAAGGGAGTCACCAGGATCGTCAAGAACCGCCCAGCTGTTCTGGAAGAGGTCGAGAAGTTGCTGCTCATCTGGATAGAAGAGAAGCAGCGTGCAGGGGACACAGTGACTGAGGCCGTCATTTGTGAGAAGGCCAAGGCCTTGCACGCAGACCTCGTCCGGGAACAGCCAGGAACCTCAGGCAAGCCAGAAGTCTTCAAGGCAAGCAGAGGTTGGTTTGACCGGTTCAAGGCAAGATCTGGAATCCACAGTGTGGTCAGGCATGGAGAGGCTGCCAGTTCTGATGTTCCTGCGGCTGAAGAGTTTGCAGCGGAGTTCCTGGAGGTTGTGAAGACAGAGGGCTACGTTCCACAGCAGGTCTTCAACTGCGACGAGACCGGGCTGTTTTGGAAGAGGATGCCCAAAAGGACTTTCATCACACAGGAGGAGGCCAAGTTGCCTGGCCACAAACCCATGAGGGACAGTCTGACCCTGCTCTTCTGTGCCAACGCAAGCGGCGACCTGAAGATCAAGCCCCTGCTGGTGTACCACTCGGAGAACCCACAGGCCTTCAAGAGACACAAGGTGGACAAGGAGCAGCTGAGTGTCATGTGGCGATCCAACAGTAAGGCTTGGGTCACACGTGTGCTGTTTGTGGACTGGGTCAATCTTGCTTTTGGCCCTGCTGTCAAACAGTACCTGCTGGACAATGACCTGCCGCTGAAGGCTTTGCTTCTGATGGACAATGCCCCTGCTCATCCTAAAGGCCTTGAGGTGACTGATTGCACCACCATCACCCTGCGGGAATTCTGGAAGGACCACTTCGACATCGTCACCTGCTTGAAGATGATCACCACGGCCTGGAACGGGCTCAGCCAGAGAAATTTGAATTGCGCATGGCGCAGCCTGTGGCCGGACTGTGTGGCACCAAGTGACTCTGATGCACCAGAGTCAACAGTGGTGCAGGACATTGTTGCCTTGGGGAGGACCATGGGCCTGGAGGTCACAGAGGAGGACGTCTGCGAGCTGGTGGAGGAGCACGACCACGAGCTGACCACCCAGGAGCTGGTCGAACTGCAGGCAGAGGCTGCGCAGGAGCGGGCCTCGCTGGAAGAGGAGGAAGCAACTGAGGAACGGCTGTCCTCCAAAGAACTGAGGGACATTTGCCTGAAGTGGAAGGAGGTGCAGGCTTTTGCAGAGCGGCACCACCCTAGCAAGCATGTGGCACATGACCTTGGGAACACTTATGATACGACGGTCATGTCGCCTTTCAGGGAGGTGCTGAAAAGGTGGATGAAGCAGCAGACTATGGACAGGTTCTTGAGCAAGAAGCAAAGAGTGGAAGAGGAGCCTTCTTCTAGTGGTCCCCCAGAGTCTTAGAAAATGTACTGTACACTTTGTTAATTTTTAAATGTTTTTCTGTCATGTTTAGAAACTTAATTTATTGTTCCTTCAATTTTTGAAATGCTCTTTACAGTATGTGTGACTTTAAAGAGCAGTTAATAAACTCTTTTTGTACCAAATTTGGCTTTGTTTGGATTTTTTTTGACCATAGGAACGCATTAATTGATTTTCAATGCATTCCTATGGGATTTCGTGCTTCGCAAGACGAAAAATTCGCTAGACGAAAAAAATCGCGGAACGAATTAATTTCGTCTTGCGAGGCACCACTGTATTAGGCTAGCCTTGCAAGTCAGTTCACAGAAGTTATCAGCCTAGCCTTTTTTAATTTTTTCCTAAACTGTTTGCTCACATACAGTTTTTTACTGTCATTTGGACACACCACAGGTCAACAAGGGAAGCAGAAGAACCAGCACCTCTTATCTGGTTTACAAAAGTTTACTCAGAATGCTCATCTCTAGCCCATTTGCCACAAGCACATGGCAAGATTTCCATGCCTACCTATACAGCTTTTTAGTTTACAAAATGATCTATAATCTTTATCTCATTCACACAACTAATTTCTGCCGTTCACCATCAAGTGCTCTCATTATATCTAGCTGAGAGAGGGCAAGGTCAACAAACAGCAACTTGAAAAGTGCTACCAAGGTAAATGATCAAGATTCCACAAGCTCCTATTTACCTTTAAAAACAAAACAAAACAAAACAAAAATCACAGGGAATATTAGTCTATGCAACCAGTTAAAACAATGCAGTAGAAGACTAAACGTTTTTAGTAAGAGCGGAACACCAAGGGAATCTTACTTTGAAAGGCTCTGGAAACAGTCCTTTCCCAACCTTAAAGGTGACCTTATTCTCTAGCCAGTTTGCAGGTCACAACTATTAAATAAGCTACCACCACCCCATCCATGCCAGGAGAGCACCACAACCAAACCCTCTCCTTGCATCTCTTGAGAAGGCCAACGGGCCTGGCTGCAAAAGGCAAGCAGAACACTAAGAGGTAAAAGGCCCCTTACCTGCACCAAAGCATCATCTCCCAACAATGAGCAAGACAAGGTGGGCGTAGTACCAAGGAATCCCGAGTCTGTAACCTCCTCTACAGTTTCTCCGATAGACAGTACCAGGGTGGCATTGACGAAGGACACAATGATATAGGCATCAAATTCATCTAATTACAGAAGAAAGAAGACGGGTGCCAATATTTAGAAGGTCAAGAAAGAGGTTTGTAGAACAAATATGGACAACAGAAACTCTTCACAAAGGCTACTACAGTTATTTCCATCATCACCATCACACACAAGTTCATGACAAAGGGGCAGCATGGCCTTCAGACACTTGGACTGTGGTAAAAGGAGAAGAATACTCAAGGCACAAGGAAGCTACAGCAAGAAGTGTGGACCTTCTTTAAGAGCCTCTCCCTCCCCCCCCCCATTTATATCATAATCACATCTGGGTCAGAATACAACTGAAGTGAAAACAGTTTCTTGCTCTCCTCCTAACCACAAGAAAATGATCAGACAAGACGTTTATGCCTGCAGCCAACAGAACAGTTTATTCTCATTTGCTCTCTCTAAATAACACACACAAACACAGAGTATCTGTCAAACAAAAATTGTGATGTAGATCAAAATAAATCCCACAGGTTAATAAAAATACACCAACCCAGACAATGTAACTTAACTAAAACATATGAGATGCAGCTAATTTAGTTCTTTTTAAAAAAAATGATGGAGTTGGCAGGAGGGATAACAAAACACTATTACGGAAACAATGAATTAATGAAGCAGATGGAAGCTCAGAGAACAAATGGTTAGCAACCTCTCACAGATTTTAGATCTTTCCACCAGAAGTTAATAGTAAGAATCCACACACCTTCTTTCCACATTCCAGAAAGGAAAAAAAACCCAGAATGCCACTGAACTATTAAGCACCAGATTGAGGAATCTGAGTCAGAGCAGGCTTTTGCAGAGCTAGAGAAACTTCTATGGCTTCACAGGTATAAATTGCATTGAACCATCAAAATGCAAGATTAGAAGCCACTAGAAAGAGAGATGCCCATCTTCTCTTTGCATCTTCCCACAATGGAGCCCTACAGGAACTCCAGGTCAAGCAGTTGTCCTCCCTAGAGTTCAGGCTTCCACAGTAGATGCTAAGTGGCAAGTCCGGTTTAGTTACCACCAAAAAGACCAAGGGGATTTCTTGTTCAAGGGGCAGAAGGGAAAGAATTTGGCTGCAGTTTCATGGAAATAAATGGGGGCAAAAAGGAAGAATTAAACAGCAATACTGCCAAGGATGGCTATACCAGGGGGGCAACATGCATTCAATTGAAGTAAAAAAAAAGTGGGGCTGAAGAAGAGACTGTAATGTTAACTAACATGGTGTCCACTCAGCTTGAAAATGGATACATGAACACTTTCCAGTTGTCCTCTATCCACAGAAACAAAATAGCTTATTCACATGTTTTAAATATAGCGCCAGAGATTACACAGGATTTAGACAATGCATAGATACGTTAATATGAATTTTAATTGGCTGTAAGTTGCTTTGGGTTGCCTTGAGAAATATAAAGTGACTAACAAATTTAATAATAAACAAATAAATATGTAACATTTTAACAGACACGTCACTGTTCAGTTTCCTCACATTCATTCTGCCAATGAAACCATTTAGAAATTACCACTATAGCAGAAAGCATTTCCCCTGCTGGTGCAATCCCTAGTAGCGCTGCTAATACCTCCCAAAAGAAAGCCCTGCAGGGACACGGCCAGTTAGGGTAGAGAATACTGAGCCCAATGGTCTGAATAGATACAAGGCTGCTTCCGTAGCTGCTTTCCATGTTAAGCACTCTCCAGCTTGGCCTTTTACAGGGGCAGCACACAAATCAGGCTCTTAGGCTGTATATTTCTTTTCATCTGTAGACCACCAGCTTCAAAGAACTCAGATATGGAAAACAGTCATTCTAAAGAGTTAAATACCAACAGCGGATTGGCCCACCAAGCTCACAGCCAATCCTGTGGAGGCAGCAGGCAAAGGAGCAAGCAACTGAGCAACTCATATAGGAGGGCTCTAATTAGTGCAGCTTCAGAAACTAGATACAGTAACCTTGTAACTTACATATATTTAATTTGTGCGAATTCAGCTTTTTGTGCTTGGCAAATAAATTAAAAGGGGGGCAGGCATCTGAGGGGGGACGACGACTTTCACAATATCCTCCAATGTGTTTTGGCCATATGTGATTTTTGCTTTTGGTGCTTTCCCCATAATATACCCCGCCCCCAAAATTTCAGGCTTACTGTATAGCCTTCACCAAACTCATGCCCATTCAGCTGTTTTGGGTTGCAGCTCCCATCAGCTGTGCTGGGGAAAGCTGATAGTCCAAAACAGATGAGAGGGCCCTAAGGTTGGCAAAAGCAAAGCCATTCACACTTTTACTTGCTGACCTGAGTGGAACTCACTCCCACCTCAGTGCAGAAGTCCATGACATGTGCTCCTCTCTGTCACAATAAAGGCTAAAGCCGCCACCCAAGTCCTCCACAGACTCCTAACACAGTTCCAAATCGAGGCACTCAGGTGTTCAGATTCACCCATGTCATAAGCATTCGATTGTGATGGAGCACAAGGTTCAGCAACACAGGCAGCAAGGCTTCCTTATTCACAAAGCACCCCCACTGTCCTCTGTCTGCTGGCACCCAACAGCTGCCAGAACTAGCTTTTGGGGGAGGGGGCGCTCCTGGACAACTATCGGGGTTCCCATGCAGCTTCATCCCTCATTTTATCTACACAATTGACTTTACCCCTTTTAAACACAAGAAGCAAATCAATTATTTGGAAAATCATGGTGTCCGAGTAGTCAGAAGTTCATCATGGACTAGATTGTTAACAGTATCATTAGCACTGGGAATTCATTCACAAACATTAATTTTTGTTGAGATTCCTTTCTTGTGGTTACAGAAGTAACCTGTTAGCACTAATGACAGTGCATACATGGCTTTCCTAGCCCAAACTCTCTTGGAAAAATTAAATGAAACTTATGCCCAGTGTCTGACTGCTCCATAAAAGACAGCATCGGCAAAGTTTTGAGTGAGGGAGGGAGTGATCACAGAAGTACTTGAAATATCACTGTTTAAAAGTTGCAGATATGCCCGTGATCTCATGCCTCTTAACTTTGCACATGGATTTTAACTGCTGCATAAGCTATGCTGTATTTAAATAGTCTTGTAAGTCATTTTGTGAGCAGCAGTGAAATGGTAACACCACCACCAACTTGCTGTGAAAGGCAGGAGAAAGAAGTCAAGCCAGAGAGGAATCAAGACAGGCAAGCAGCACCTCTTTTCTCCTCCTCAGCACAGAGCAAGGTGAGGCCAACAGGGTGAGTGAGCAGACAAGGTCCATCATATGTCAACAGCGCATCAGACAGCTGCCTGTATTGTTCATTTTGTACCCAGAGTGGGAACTCTGGTAAGGAACAACAGTCACTAAACCCAGAACTCTGGGGTGTAGAAGAATATGGTATAATGAATATCTAGACTTTAACATCTCTAAACGTGAACTTGGTCTCACCACCCCCATTAAAATACTGGAATGCCCAGGACCAGTGGGCAAGAAAAGATGGCAGTTCCTTATAGTTACAGGCATGTGAAGCTTAACTTTATCTTGAGAAAGACCCCAAGGATGTGGAAAGCAATTGGACAGTAAAAGCCAGTTCTTATCCCAGCTCAGGAGAGGGCTGAGGACTCAGATGGTACTTGGATACTGACTGACTTCTTACATAGTTTGCTGAAAGAGGTGTTTGCAAGAAAAGTAATTTAAAAAGAGCCTCAAGGTTGTGCCTCTTCCTCCCCCCCTCCAGTTACAGCCCCTGGCTGTAGGTACACACCTGTGGGAGGGGATCAGCACCTCCACCACCAGCCACCTGTGGAAGAAAAAAGAAGGCTTGGTATTGGTAGTAGCAGGGACCACATACCAGCCAAGGTTAGTTTTTGCTTGGAAGGGGTTCATATGGTACACATGTAACATGAGAGAATGCAGAACTTCAGAAGCACAAGCCAGACACAGGCAGGATTACCACATTATGACCAGGTCAGTTTTGTACTACTGGCCTGGTTTGCACACAAAGTGAAGTCATTGTTTGTTTGACCGTGTATATGGCACAAGTTGTACCACAGATAATAAAACAAACCATGGCTTTCTTTTCCAAAGTTTGGTTTCTTTTCAAGCTGATCTTGCCACATGTCTTTGTAGCTTGGTAGCTTGGTAGCTTAGTGAGGAGGTGGTGAGATGGCCAAAGAAATAGTGATTGAGGAAATGTGGTGGATTCATACATAATAGCAAGCCGTAATTAAAAACTAAACAAGGTTCCAAAGCCAACAAGAACCCACGGCTTCAAATTGTGGTTTGTTGGCAGTAAACAAACCATAGTTAAGCCACTGGGCAGGGTACAACCCAACCATGGTTTAAGAAACCATGGCTTAGTATTTTTTAGACACCAAGCCATTGCATTAACACATTACATGGCGAAAACTGGCACACACCTGGTTAGAGGGAGCCATTAATAAATACTAAGTGCATCAAACAACCTTGTGCATGATGCAAAACTGAACCAGTAAAGCTATCCTCCTGACCAATGTATTCTACTCAATCACACTGTAACGTGAGAGCTGGGACTCACTTGGGTCACCCAAACATTTATGAGGCACTGAAGTCCACATATAATAAATTTATTTTCACACATGGAACAAGTTGGATGGCCATGTCATGGATGCTTTAGCTGAGATTGCAGGGGGTTAGACTAGATGGCCCTTGGGTCCCTTCCAACTCTAAGATTCTAAATTCCACTCCATGAAAAACCAGCTGCTGTCTGGGAAAAGTCTCACAGGGGCATTTTTCCCCCCCTGACCACCAGCCATGTGAATGACAAGCAACCCTTGCAGGTCAGGAAAGCATTTTCAGAGCAAATCTTGAACTGCTGAAAATACAGAAAGGCTGATCAAAACAGGTCCTGGCTTTCCAAAGTTCTGTGCTAGCTAGACAGCTGAGAACAGCACGGATGTCCTGTCTGAAGACCATACACACTTTTGACTCCATAACAGAGGACAGATTAATATATGAAGAAAAACAACAACAACAACAACAACACACACACACACACACACAATGAGGAGCAAGGGCCTTCAGCAAATGGCAAATGCAAGTCAGGAGGGGTACCTGGTTATTTCTCAGACATGCCTTCAGGGAAGGGCATTACAACTTCCCCTAATTCCAAAAAAGCACAATACTCTTTCATGATTAAGCAAATGATGTAGTATGAATAGTCATAATTGTGCTGTCCATGGAGCTTTTGAGCGAAACAATCATGTTACCACCATAAGCCTAGGATTGTGCATTAAGGTCTCTTCTTCTTCCACAGACAGGTCAGGTTCTATTGCAATAATACACCCCAAGACAGAATGTCCCAGGACAGCCGCCCAGTTTCATTGCGCCAGCAGAGATTCCAGGAACACACAGAAGGTGTAGTAGCACATAAGATACCAAAGGCTGTATGGCAAAGACAATTCCAGTGAAAGGCAGGGGTGGAGGCTGAAGGAACACCATGAGTGGTAAAGATCATAATCATATACTAAGAGACACCAAGAAAGGCCACAGCAGTGAGCTTAAAGGCAACACTGCCAAGAGATCACTGAACAGAATGCACTACATCTATAGCAAGAGGGGCAACAGCATTGTCAGTGCTCCTGCTCTCAGCAGGGAGGGACTCCTAAAAACCTACAAACAGGCAGATTTTCTCTCCGAGTTGGTATGTGCAATTTTCACACAACATTTGTGCTTACTCCAGTTTAAGAATGAAAGTCATAATCCTGAGGCAGGTAGATGCTCTCCAGGCAAAGACAGCTGAACCAAGTAAGGTGACTTGTAGATGAACAATGAAATTCAACGTGCCATTTACCACTGCATTTGCATCACAGAAGACCTCCTACCTTCAACATGCCTCCTCACTGTCCATACAGCATTGGGGTTACCAGGCAACTCTGAGACGGCCATTTCAGATACCTAGAGAAAGACATATTTTATTAATGCTAAAAAGCTTAAAACAGGGCTTTTCTCCACCAAATAAAAAGGACCTAATTATTACTATTACACAGGAGAAAACAAAAGAATTATTCTGTCCTTCAACCACTATAAAAATGCTTTACACTGAACCCAACCACTGGAAAATCTAGCTCAGTATATTTCTCCAAAATCCCCAATGCACATGCTATTTATGACTTCTTATGACATTCTCACACAGCGCAGCAAATGTGATTCATCCACCTGGCTCTAAAATCTAACCAAACTGTGAGATCAGTTAGGCTGACATTCTAGCCCAGGCATAGGCAAACTCGGCCCTCCAGATGTTTTGGGACTATAACTCCCATCGTACCTAGCTAACAGGACCAGTGGTCAGGGATGATGGGAATTGCAGTCTCAAAAACATCTGGAGGGCAGTGTTTGCCTATGCCTGTTCTAGCTCTACTCAGCTTCAGAATACACCAGTGAATCCATTCTCATCTAACAAAAAAGGTTTCACCCAAGAGGAAGATCCAGAATGGCTTTGCTCTTCATGTCCTGCCCTTCTTACCTCAAGACCATGTCTAAGGACCCTCAGTGACGACCGAGGCCCCCTCCCACAGGCCACATATAACTGAGGGGTGTCTTCATTAGCCAGATCAGCTATCTGCACAGAAAGCAGCCAAGATGCAGGGATAAGAGAGGAAAGGTGACAGGTTGTTCAGTTAAGATGGTTATCACTTTCGAAGCATCATAAATAGAGCTACAACATTTTACTCCCATTTACATATGTGATTGCGGCAAAGGTTCTCACATTTGCCACTTGATAAACTGGTAATCTGCATTAATAACTAATGGCAAATGACATCAAGTGGGGAAGATATTCCCCTGAATTAGTCTCACGGTTGGAGCAATCTTTTATGGAAGAGCTCATCTTCCAACCTTTTACTCCATGTTTTTCAGATTTCAACTTTTCGGATTTCCCTTCAAAATTGTATTTAGGCTTTTTTAATATATATTTTTAATAAATTTTCAACAAAAATAACAAACAACAACAACACATAATAACAAATACAATAACCACAAACAAAGAAAAATACATAAACAATATCAAATCCATAAAATGGGATTCTCCGAACCCTGTGACTCCCCACCCCCCGTTCCTTAAGTTTTCTTTTCAGCTGCATTATCATTTCTACACCAAATTATTTTTTTACCTCAGATTTCCTGTACTATTTCTTAAATTTCAAGTGTTTTTAAAATCCTGCCAATGTATTAACCTGTTTACAATACTTTTGCAAATACATAATAAACATTTCCCATTCTTTTTTAAATTTCTTGTTGTCTTGATTTCTGAGCTTTCCAGTTAGTTTTACATTTCAGCATAGTCCATTAACTTTGGTTTGCCAATTATGTAGGTTTTTTGAAAGGCTTGCAGTTTTGTGAGGTATTTTAAAGTATTAATTTACATTTTGGTGTTTTGTATAAAATTACCTTTTTATAAATCAGGTGCCGCAAGTGGCTCCCCCAAAGGGTTTTTGTTTCCACTCAAGACCTCCAATATTTTAGGCCTTTTTTAAAAAAACCAACTGCTTCCATAGATCCCCCGCTGTCATGGAGGATTGGCAAAAAAAATGTGGCCTTCAAGCCATCCCTCTCCCAAATTTCACCTTTTAAAAAAAATAAATAAAATTCTGACTGCTCCCACTGGGAGTGGGCTCTCTCCTGACAGAATTCCCTCCCTTCAGATAGTCACTTCTGTAAAAATGCTGCACAATGACCTACAGCTGGCTCAACTTAAGAAAATATTATGCTAGCCCACTTTGCAAACTATTGGGGGTGCATAAAGTGTTAAGTCCTGGGCCCCTAACAAATCCCATGCAAAATTAAAAGTGGCAAAATTCAGAAGAGTGCAGTGCACTGGATACAACTTCCACCAAGTCAAACACTCTCTCATAGGGGTATCACCTCCTAACCTACAACTCAAAGTAGCAGCTGTGAAAATAAATGGTGGGAAGAGGAGGGACAGGCATGTTGCGCTAAGCAACTCTGTGGAAAAGTGAAATACAAACATGACAAAGAACTAACTCACCTGCTTTGCGTTTCTGATCTAAAGGAGTTTTGGAAACTTATACCATTTTTGGAATTATTCTCAAGGTCTAGAGGGCTATGCAATGTCCAGCATCAGAGGTCAACACAGAACCCAGCAGCTTGTCACAAGCTATGGGACAAAGCACACAGCATACCTGACAACACAAGATGGGAGACAGGCTGTCCAGTTCATCCACCAGCACCAAGTTCTTGAGAGGCCGAGGCTGGAAAAAGAATGTGTCTCCTTCCTCCAAGGGCATGGCAGAGGAGAACTCTGGCTCCTCATCATCATCCCCCAGATGAGCAATCTGATAGAGGTAGCTGCAAAGAGAAGAGGGAGACACTAGGAGGGCCACTTCTGATGAAACTGGACCGTTTCCCCCACCCCCACCCCAGGCTTTGCTATTTCAATTATGTCCAAGATGTAGGGCTGCTTGCTGAAGAAAACACTTTGAGGACAAAGGAGAGTAGCTGAGGGGCCAAGTTTAAGACACATCTTCACATCCTTATTTGTCTATCTCAGGAGTTGTGAACCTGGTCCCTACTGCCCACTAGTGGGCGTTTCAAGGTTCTAGGTGAGCGATAGGTGGTTCTACGGAACGAGCTGAATCCTCCTTCCATCGAGCACTGGTGGGCGGTGAGGAAATTTTACCATCAAGAAAGATGCATTACTGGGTGGTAGGTATAAAAAGATTGACTACCCCTGGTCTATCTGTAGAAAAGGCAAACAATACGATACGCTCTCTGCCCCAGATCCTTTCTCTCTTCCTGTGAATGAAATATCACACCATGAGCTATATGTGTATAGATGTGTTTGGGCCTCACTGGCTAAACAAATCCAAAATTTTATCCTGACATAATAACCCACAACACCCATGCTTGCTGTAAGATTCTGAAAACAGGACACTGACACACTCCTTGATGAAATTGGCAAGATGAAACCAAGCAGGCAGGCCATACCTGTGGTTGGTTGCAAGGGTCTGAGATTCAGCCACAACCTGAACAATTTCCAGATTTGGAGAAGGAAAGGTAGCCAAAACTGCATGTGTGCTTTGCAGAACATCAACAGCAGTATCAAGCATAAAAATTCAGCAACCCTTCAGAAAGAAGTCGGAGATTTTACTTACTGGTTTCCAAACTCAGAAGCCACAAAGAGGAACCCAGTTTTCAGAACACACATGGCAGCAGCGACAGGAACTGTATCAAAGTACTTGAGTCGAATTTCTGTTACCTGAAACCACCACAAATGAGTTACTGCTTGAGCTAGATGTGAAAGTTCACACATCACCCATTCTTCCTCCCTCTCCCCCTCACACACAAGCAAACATTCCCCCCCCTCTCTCTCTCACACACAAGCAAACATTCATGAATACAGCAGGAGACGTACCATGTCCTCATCAGTCTCCAAGGTGATTTTGAAGATGTCACCCTGCTCAGTCTGAGCCAAGAAGAAGAACATAGACTTGGTCTTGTGTGTAGCAGAGCAGACAAAAATCATGCCTCTTTCAGGGTCATCCAAGTCATTCTGTCAGAAGGAAGAGCAAGTCAGACTCAAAGTTAGAAGCTGCCCTAATGGAATCATAGCTAGAAATCACCTGTTAATGGCTTCCCTCCTACTGCAAATATCACCCCTCTTTATAGCAGCTTTGCCAGGCTCCCTCACTGCTTCCTTCCATTCTGGGCCCTTCTGGGATGCTGCTCCCGAGCCCTCTATCAAGCCACTTCCCTCGCTTCTTTCGCTGGGCCTTGCAGGAGCTATAAACCTCACAATCCCTGGGTCCAGCTCTCCCCCCCCCCCACCATCAAATATCAATTTCAAACACGATCTATTTATTAAATTAATTCTATCTCCCAACTCTTGTCAAAGCACCTCAAGAGACCTTACAAGTAAACATTAAAACATAAAATTAAACTACCAACAAAAAGAACAGACAAAGCAATGGTTTGCAGTGGAACAAAAACATGAACCTTAAAACTGCAGCTCAAGGGTCTCAAACATCCTCTGAAAGAGGACCATTTGTAGTTGCTGCCTGAAGGCTAAAGCAACAAAAGAGACTGTACCCCAACTCCACCAGAGCCCTCTCTCAGTAATGTCTCTGACTGTCTAATATAGATTTGCAATTTAAAAACCTCTAGACAGTGTCTTCTGTGTCCTGCACAGCACCAAGTACGTAATCAACAACAATGCTTGATCAGAAAGAAATGCCATCTCCACAATAAGCATCAGAGAAGAGACATCAACTCATCACATCAAGCCACAACAGCGTTTTCACTTTCAGTTTACAATTAGCAGTACTTCCATACTTAAGTAATAATTTCTATCATAATGGTTTCAGCTACTAGGAAATTAATATTTTTGTGGCTGGTCCTATAATGAGCCACTCTACACCACATAACTCAGGCTGAAGACTAGGCACCCCTACCCTCAAATGACCTGCCTCCATCACCAGCTGCCACTACTGCTAGCCATCCAACTGGGTCCTTCCTCCCATAAAGCAAGGATAACCCAAATGCTCTCCTTGGTGCCTATCTCACACCTTGCTCAGAATAAGGCACAGTGGGCAAGATCACTCTGCAAAGTGCTTGCATTGCTGCCATTTTGCTGTGATGAAAGCAAATACTGTTTAAGAGTATTTTCCACAGTTATGACAAAGTGGTGATGGAGCATGCACTTTCTAGAGCAACCTCATCCACAATTATTGCAAAGTCTACCAGCACAGCTGCTGGAGGTGGCAATGGTGGCCTGCCTGCCTAGCTCAGGCAGCACAGTCCCTTGTGGACTCTTCAGATATATTGTTACATAGATTCAAATTCCTAATGGTCCCTAAAAGTCTTAGCAAGATAATGAGCATTGAGAGAATTTTGGGAATTTTGCAAAATCGTAAGTCAACCTTTTGCTGCCAGCTCTTTCTAGCTGATATGGAAAAGGAGTTAACAAGTAAGGTGTGGCATGGGAAGACCCACTCCCCACTCCATGGAAGCCCAAGTTCACTAAGGACCTCAATGGAGCCTACACAGCTTTGTTAATAATGCATTCATCTTCATACAAATGCTGCGTGTTTTTGGCCAAACCTGAAAGGTGAACCATTTTTTCAGCTGCCCAGAGAATGCTACTGGGATATTCCTTTAGGGTGAAAAAGGCTACAAGATCCTTACCCTTCTCCTGGGAATGGGACATCGGATATCTGGTTGGTCACCAAAATTTTTGTAGGTGATGTAGTTTTCAGAACAAATCAGCACTCCACTGGGACCATCAGAACCTCCAGGGACTGACGAATAAAAGAAACATGTTGTAAGAAGCTGAAGAAGAGCAGCTCCATCTATAGTTTCGTCTGGTTCTTGTGGAACTGGTTTACCCAAGGTACACTTGAGAAAAAACTGCACAAGTTTGCCACCATTTTCAGGCTGAAGAGGGGTCTATGTTCAAGCAGAGGAAGTGAAAGCATGAAGGGACTTGCAAATATCCAGCGTTACCCAACTGGTTGGCAAGCCAGCTTTCCTACTCTGGCTGCCCCTCCGGGCAATCCTGCCCTGTCCAGTATTGGCCTGGCTGCCAGACTACTTGGTAGTAATGTATTCGTGCTTGAATGTCTGCTGCAATAAGACAATGTCATGGTTTGGGCTAAGGTGCAGACAATCATCAGGGTAGCAAAGAAAAGCACAGGAGTGAGAGGGTTACATATGGTGAGCTTTCATCAATCTGATGGTTTCTGCCTACTAACAGAGGTCTCCACTTTTTAACCTACTTTAGGTTTCCAATGTAGAGCATAGAGTGGAAATACTTGTTGCACTTTTGTAAAGCATGGCACAAAAGCAACTATCAAGGATAGTTGTAATGCTGCTGTACTTTTCATTCATCAAGTATGGCTTGAGCCTACAGAAAATGTGCATTTGTCTCAAGCAGTTCTCTTTCTGACATCTTAGGATAAAGCCTTTTCCCTAAAAGGACTGGAAATGGTAGCAGTACCTGTAATAAGGAAGTTGCCATGTTCTTCCAAGGGTTCACTGTATTTCCTGACAACATGGTTCAAACCCAGATCTAACTCATAAAATGTCAAGGTTTGCTGGGTGTTGGCTGCTGCTTCTCCTGTGGGGTCATTGTCAGCTTCCTGTGGAAAACAATACATGTACCAACAATAAATTAGTGTCATACTCTGCCTTGTAAGAGAACATACATTTGGATGCATTTTTAACGTAAGCTGTCCTGGAAATATCAACTGAAGAATACTATATAAATGTTCATAATAAAATGAAAAAAAATAGAGTAATAAAGCAGACTGAAAAGGTTTGCCTGCACTGTAAGTGAAGGTCCCGAAAGAAAAACTGCCATGAATAAAAAAATTAAATATCCAATAGTTCAGAAACGGATTATTCAGGCTGTCACCTGCCTGTTTATCTGGTGCAGCAACTGACCCTATTGCCACAAAATCAATGGAACATAATATATAAGAATTACTTATAAAAATTAAAATTATGTTTTGTTCTTTGTAAACCACCCTGTGACTATTTTGGTGAAGGGCAGTACAGAGACCTCTAATATAAACTTATAATCAAACTAACCAATAGAAACACCGCAAAGCACTTCAAGAGACATCCATGCAACTCCTCTCTTACAGTGCCTGTCCCACATGTATCCAGAGCTGACATAAATAACAAACACACATTCTTCACTCCCCAATTCCTCTACTGTTTCCCTGTGTCTGTTTTAGAATAGAAATCTCTTAGGTTACAGGAATATATCATACCGGTGCATAAATGACACTATATACACAACAAATAGTAATACTGTTGTTGCTATTAATATGCCACTAAGAACAAAATACTAGTACAAACTCAGGTGAGGTGCCCTCTGATCGTAAGCTGTGTTCTAAGCCCAAAGTCAAGGACTTGGGCACCTTTGGAGAGCATTTGCTCTCTGCAATTGCTTGCTTGCCCACCAAGGCCTGTTTCCCTCCTTGCCCTTCTGATCTGTTTATGTACTCAGTCATATGACTTGCCTAACTCTGATAGTGGGGACCTAACCCATGGTTGCACTGGAGGCCTCCTCCACGCCATCCAGAGAAATCTCTATTTTGCTGTATTATGGAGAATACGATGAAAGTCAGCTTATTTATAAGAAGGGCATACTAAGCATATTGGAGAACTTGAAGATGGACAGTTGACTTTGTTGACAAAGGAGTCAATAAGGTGTTAGTTGCATTTTTTAAAAAGAGACACACAGTTGAGCAAGGAAGTCACCAGAGAGACGAATTCCTCATTACCTCATAATCCATTTCCAGACAGGCAAACATGGGATTTTCAAACCCCACATCTACTCCAACTACATGGTAAACCAAGGTGTTGGCTTTATGCGCTTCTAATGGGGAAGAAATTGTGAGTCGGGCTGCAGCATCCCTGTTCAGAATGTACACTAGCTTCTGCTTCTCAATGGCACCTATGAAGAGATAGACAGAGAGAACATTAGGAATACAGAAGCAGAAGATGTCTGCACTTTAATGCTTAAGGTGCCCAATCCCTACTCTTGCATAAGCAGGCCTTGCAGCCCTCTCAAGACACAGCAGTTTTCCCCAGCTACTTTCCTGTTGGAAGAACCAGTAGTTGCATTCAGATGTAACACTAAACCAGTTTAACATTAGAAGTTGAACCACAGCAGGATTGGGTTTCGCACACCCATCCTCTTCTGGACTACAAGAGCCATAACTGCCATTGTCATAGTGCAGCCCCATATAAAGGAAAGGTGGCATTAAGGTAGCTGCATATGATCTTATAACCATGGCAGTGGAGGCTCACCTGAAGACACCTTTTTTCCCATCACAGGATGGTAAACAATTAGAAAACCATGTTCAACATTCAGTGTTTTTACAGATCCACTTTAGCTACTAAGATTTGTATCAAACCCCAAAATTACATTTCAGCTTTAAAAAAATGACATGATGCATGCATAAGAAAATGGGCATTTATGATGAGAACCTGATCAGAATTGGATCCAAATGTCTCCACGTCTTATGTCAGAGAAGAGACATGAATTCCTAATCATCACATCAGGGAAGAGAAAACTGTTGCACCAGTTATATGGGGCTTAAGTGCTTTTCTTCAAACTGACACCCACAGAAGGCTCCACTTACATCCCATTAAGCAAACTTAGCTCTATTTCTAGTTCAGTTTTCAGCAGTCATACACATAACCACATCAAGTACCAAATGCGTAGAAGGGAAGTATTTTGAATTATGCTGCATTCCAACAAATTCTTCGTAACATGGAATCACCCTGATTGGCTGAGAGTAAATCTAGCTGGAGTGGCTAAGAGTATAAACTGGGAAACCCTGGTCTAAATATCAACTCAACCACAAACTCATTTAGATGGCCTAAGGAAACTCACAACTTCTCAGTTCCCATTTGCAACACAGATCTAGTTGCACTGGGATCGCCAATAAAAGCACTTTTGATTGGAGCGGTTTCAAAACCTAGACCAAGGATAGAAAAACCAACCAATGTTTCTTATCCAAATCATTTCTCCCATTCAGTTACTCAACAGTATTATACAGCTACCACTGAAAACAACCATCCCAACTTACTGATCATGACAGCTCGCCCCTTAGGATCCACAGCCAAATACTGTCCAGGAACAATTCTGCGACAGCCACTCTTGCCAAAGGTTTCCTGGTGAATCTTCTCAAACACATTTTTGGAGGGCTGATATTCCAAGATAACAATGCGACCTGAATCACTGCCCACCACAATGTAGTCTTTGGTTCCACCAGTTAATCTGAAGGCCATGAGAGAGCGAATGATTCCAAAGACTTCCACTGTCAGCAAAGTATGAACTTTTCCTGTGTTCGGATCAGGACGAAGCAACTCCAAGATTTTGCCTCGAGAAACAACAATTTCTTGTTGTTTGGTACCTAAAAAGAAAAGAAAAACCTGATCATCAGCCAAAGAGGAAGATGGCCAAAGCATCAGCACTTCTCTATCAAACCTCCCATTGCTGCTTACAAGTTCAAAAGTGCCTTGTAGGTTTGTTTTCCCTACCTGAGTTGTGACCACTTTTTACAGAGAGAACACATAAGTAGTTGTCCTGAAATTGTGATGCAGACCAGAAATCAGAATGCCAAATCTTGAATCAGAATTGGAGGTCAACAGACAAGTTGCTTACTTTTCAAAAGCATATTGCTCTGCTATCCATATACATATGTGGCCACTTAACCTTGCCCTTCCTTGCCTTTTGATAAGCCAAGGAGAAAAGTGAACGTTGCAAGCCTAACCACTGCCTGATGTCTGAAGAGGTTCCGAAAACTTAGTTTATTTGGCTCAGAAAAATATGACAAAGTTGAGATCCCATATTCTACAAGAATCCTGAAATAGTATCTCTGCCATTCTAAACAAAATTGCAGGTATACAACTTCAGCAGAAATACATGCTATGTCTAATACCAGACTTTGCTTTCACCTTTCATCTAAGCTTTCAGTCAGAACTGAGTACCTGAAAAGTTGCCATGGATGGCATAACTGATCCCCGTGGCTCGCTGCAGAGTTAGGTTATAAAGGAACATGGTGCCGATTGATATCACTTCCCCTCAGTTCACCTGCTGAGAAAAGGAACACCAAGCAGTTAATACACTATGTGTGTATTTATGATATAAGATTTTATGGACTAAAGTCCAGCTCACCAAACAGTTATTTTAAAAAGTATTAGACAACTTAAAAGATGTATGGCATGATCAGGGAGAACAATTTTAACAGGCCTTATTTCTGAGTAGACATGCACAGGACTGCACGGCTGCATAAATCCTGACCACATCCACTTTCGAGTACACGTGCAGTAGGGATGGGCGGAGAGAAATAAGTCTCTTACAAATAAAGAACAGCACCGTCCTCTCCACGCTGACTCAAACGTAACTGCCACCCCGCTCAACGGGGCTTCCCCCTCCACAATAAACCTGCCTTGGTATTGCAAGCTATGTGGGTTAAAACAATGGAGGGTCGGGCTTAAACCCTGCACGAAAAACTCCTTCGTGGTTTGCGAAAAAGCAGCGCGCGTCCTACCGCTGCTGCTAGGCGCCCCCTCCCCTCAGTGGGCAAAGTGAAAATGCGGCCAAAATTGTCCAGAGAAGTGTACAAAGCGCGGCACCCTCACTGCCTGCTTGTCCAGAGCTCTTTCCCGCCCGCACCGGCGTCGCCCAGCAACGGTTCACTCAAGGGCCTCGGTAACACCGCGCGCGTGGCAGCCTACAAATACGCCATGGCCTCCTCCCGCCGGGGATTAGAGAAGTTGCAGCCTAATTCTGAAAGGGATCTGGCGGCGTTTACCGCAGGAGCAGCGCGGATGGCGGCGGATCCTGCCGCTGCTTCACTTCCTCCACAGCCCGCAGTCAAGCACCGCCATTGCCTCAGCGGCCTCCCGCGCTCCTTGGGTCCTTCCACGTCCGTAGCGCGGAACTGAGCGATTGGGCTGGCCACGGCGTGCCGGAAGCAACCCCCGCGCGGCTTGGACTGTTCCACTTCACCCGTTTTAGCTTGGAGTTGTTGTTGTTTTGCTCAGGAAATAATCTCACTATTTTATTCTGCAATAGAAACGCCGCTGTTGGTGGTTGTTTCCCCATCCCCACCCCGAGACACAGGCAATAGCTTAGGCACCTATATTAATGTTCCCGGATGTGACGATTTGTCTGCTATAGTCTATTTTGGGTAGACGTATACACGGACGCCGGAAGCCGAATTCAGTTTTGGACGCTGTGCTTTCCCCATTTTCTAGGAGCTTCACTGTCTTTTCTGTCCATTCTCCTGCCAGCCTTTGTCTCCCTGTGCTCCGTTGCCTCGCGAGTTTTATTCCCCGCTTGTATTCTTTTAGAAGACATCTGAAGGCAGCCCTGTATCGGGGAGCTTTTAATGCTTGGTGTTTGACTATGTTTATATATATGCTGCAAGCCGCCCAGAGTGGCTGGGGTAAAAAAAAAAATAATTGTTGTTATGTTGAAACGCTTGGGCTGAAATGCACTGAGCCGGTGCGGGGTCCTGGTGACCGTGTTAGACCAGGACTTGGGAGGTCTCGGGCATGTCCCCGTCTCTCTCGCAGGGGTTTTGTGAGGATAAAGCAACCCCCGTGGAGCACGGAGACTGCGTACAGCGCTTTGGGCCCTTTGGAGGAAAGGCGAAGAGAGGCAAAGTGAAATGAAGTAAAACATCAAGAGCCAGGGGAGACCGCGGGAGACCCGGCTTCAACGCTCCCGCTCAGCCTTGGAAGTCAGAGGCTGCCCTTAGGCTAAGCACTGCCTCTCGGCTTGTAGGCCTACCTCGCAGGGTGGTTGTGAGAATAAAATGTGGGAGGAGAGCCGTAAGCTTCCTGGCCGAAAGAGGGCGCAGAAATCTAATTACAGATCAGTAACAAAAGCCGCCATCCCGCGGCTTCTGTGGTCCGTTTACGCTTAGGACCCGGGCGGGGGAGGAGGGTACCATTAAAAAAAGCGTCCACAGGAGCCCGGAAGCGCCATTTTCTGGCTAATCCAGCGCGACTCTTCAATTTTCTTATCTCTAGAACGACGCGGGGCCAAAATGGCGGCGTCGGCGGCCGGTTCAGGCCTGAGGGGAGGGAGCGATGGCGGCGGCTCCGGACCTTCTGTTTCCTCATCCTCCTCGTTATCCATGGAGCAAATCCGGGCGCTCACTGACCTGCCGGAGCTGGAGGCCGCCTACAGCCGCCTGTGCGGGGAGGAGGTGCGGCTTGGATTATATTCTCCCCCTCCCCTCCCAGCCCCCGTCACTCCGGAACTAGGCTGCCTCGGTATCCCTTCGGGCCTCGCTCCTGTCTAGGGTGCCCCCCTCCGCGCCGCCGCCTTTAGTTAGGAACGGGGAAGTAAGCGGCGGGCAAGGCCCCCTTTCCCCCCAAAGAAAGCCCCATGTTCCCGCAGCACAGAGCTAAACTGTGGAACTCCCTTCCGCAGGAGGCAGGGGTGGGCACTAAATTAGAGGGCATTAAAAGAGTATTGGGCAAATTCATGGAGGAAGAGGAGGTTTTCAGTGGCTATTATCCAGGATGGCTATGTGCTGCTTCCATGGTCAGAGGCAGCGATGCTTCTGAATAGTAGTTTCTGGAATTGCAAAGGGAGAGTTGCTGTCGCACCCATATCCTGTCTGTGGGTTTCCCTTGGGGGCATCTGGTTGGCCATGGTGAGGAAAGGATGCTGGACTCTGTGGGCTGCCTTTGGCCTGAGCCATCAAACCCCTCTTAGGTTCTCCTTCCTTCAAGATGAGAGACCAGCTTTCACCAACCTGTTGCCCACCAGATGTGGTCAAATGATGTCGGGGCTGCATGGTTGGCAAAGGGTGGGTTAAAGAGATGCTCATGACTCTCCCTCACAAAACTTAAAACAAGGTAAAATGATGAAAACCTAAAATGTCATAGGGCCACAAATATTCCACAGATAAAATTCCTGGGTGCATCTGAGCAAGTGTCTGTTTCGGTTTCTGGACAGATGTTGTAACAACCGTCAGTACTCTAGTTCCAAACCTTTCGTGGCCTGGGACACATTTGGCAATCTAATAAACTGTTGTGGGCACTACAAAGACCCCAAAACTAGTGATACACAGAATACCTTGTCCTAAGTAAACTACAGAGAAAACACCATCATAAGCAAGTCAAAGGGGAGACAACCTCCCCCAAAACAAGCAAAAGAGGTATCAGCAAACCTACCAAAACAAACAGCCAAAAGGAATGCAACCTCAAACGCAGGCAATCCAAACACCCCCACAAAGAAGGCAAAACAGTCCCACTAAGCCTGCTGCTGCTACCACCCACTCAAATACTGGCAAAACATTCCAACCCACTCAACATAAAAGCCAGTAAAAGTAACATATGTATAAAAACAGCCAGGAACATACCCATATTACTTTCTCCTTTAAAAGGATCCTGCCTTTTTCTTTCCTGAAAAGGCGGCAAGGCAAAGAAAGGCATGAGCCTCCAGCTGCCCCACCTTCCTTTCCTTTCCTAAGAGGAATTTCTCTGGTCCAAGAAAGGGAAGACTGTACAGCACACGAATGCCTGCAGTTTGCTTGGCAGAACCACACAGTGTTAAGCATGCATGGGCAGGTGCAGTTGTCCTCAGAGTGCACCACAGGGAGTAGTCATGGGTGTTACGTTGGGGACCCCAAATCCAGCATAATGTGGATTGTGTCATATGATTGGGTAGAATCAGAGCTAGTGATGTGCAACAAATATTGGTCATGTGTGCAAAGGTACTGAACCCAAGGAGACAAAAGAGCCTTGATGGATCATTCCAGGGCAGTATCTGCCTCTGGAAGCTCAGGAGTAGGATATGATAGTGATGAATATCCCATTTATCTAGTAACGGACTCCATTGTAGTTTGAGAGGAAGCATACCCTCTTTCATGGAAAGGATAAACTGATGCAGAATAGAGCATGTGATGTGCCCAACCCCTATTAGCAACCTTTTGCTTGGATCCCTGATCTCTTGTCACATTGAGTTCTTAAGCCATGCCGTTACCATTGATCTTGAAAGGGACAAGCTGCAAATTGGGCATTGATTATGCCTGCAGCATTATATTTCTGTTTTTCAGAAAGCCGTGGAAGAAGAGTTGGAGATGCTTCTGGAACAGCAGAGCTCCATGGAGAGCAAGATGGCTACCCTTCATCGCATGGGGTGAGTAGCAGTTGTAGTACTGTATGTGCAGTGCTGCATCGTTGCTGCTTTTTCCAAAATAGACATCCTACTTTCCCTTGTTTCTTTGTTTTCAGTCCTAACCTGCAGCTCATTGAAGGCGATGCGAAGCAGCTAGCTGGGATGATCACTTTCACCTGCAATCTGGCTGAGAATGTCAGCAGCAAAGTCCGACAGCTCGACCTTGCCAAGGTAACTAGATAAAGCCTTACTGAGCTTTGAGTCTGATTGGGTTGTCATGACATGGCTGTGTGTGATTGTCTACATTTAGGGATGAATTTTTCTTTCCCTCCCCCATCACTGGTCCTTTAATACCTATACAGTAATAATAACATTGTGGGAGTATTGTTTGGTTTGTTATCATGGTATGTATTTTTGTGTTTTTATATTGTGAACCACCGTGTGATCTTCATAAGTAGGGCAGTATAGAAATTAAATAAAAGATAAGAATACAAGGCTGTCCCATTTTACTCATCTGTTTTTGAGATGTGGTCTTTATTTGAGTTGTCAAGGGTTGCAGAAATGTTTCAGACGCACTTGTTTCAAATACAATTGTTCCCACACATTCTCCATTTACATGGGCATATCCCTTCATATGCATAATCAAGAGACATGTTGGGATCTTTTAACCTGGAGTTAAAGTGGGCTATGATCACAGAAAGGGGAAAGAGCAAAGAGACAACAGGCCAGGGTCTAAGGTATTCAAATATATTAGTTACTACAGGGATAGGCAAGGAAAGGGTGCATTGTAGGCATGCTGGGACAAAAATGTCATTGCTTGGCATCTGAAAACTGTTAGGAAGGGAGCCCATCTCATCTCCCAGGGCATGGAATGCCACACATACAATGCCATGACAATGGTTGTCCCCCGCATTCCCACCAGGCACCCTTTTGGTGCTGGGAGCAGAGCCTCCCCTGTATAGCTGGGCAGGATCCTTGTGGGAAGAGATGGTCTGCCTCCGAGCTGTTTAGGACTTTAGAAGAAGTCATTGGAAGCCATGACACCTGATATAGCAATAGCAAGCTGCAAAAAAGCTTGCCGCAGTCAAAACTTCAGCTTAAGTTTCCAAATGTTTTTCAAAGACATCCTGATCCTGGTGTGCTGCTTTGGCCCAGCCTTGATGAGACAAATGTGTGTGATCGTGGCCAGGCTACTTGCATCCTGGAGAACTCTTCCCTGCTGTGCTAGATCTTGGAGGCCCTGCTTGTCATGTCTTGAATGCATGCTCACAGAGCAGCAATCTGGCTGGTGGGACTGGCACAGAGCACCCACAGCTGAGAAATCATCATATGTAGCTTCATCAGCTGTTGTGGTCTCCATTAGCCTCTTCTGCTCCTGGCCTTGCCAATTTTGGAGGGGAATTAATTGGAGCCCTTCTTGGCAGAATCGCCTCTATCAAGCCATCCAGAGAGCAGATGACATTCTGGACTTGAAGTTCTGCATGGATGGAGTCCAGACAGCCCTGAGGAATGAAGATTATGAACAGGCTGCTGCGCATATTCATCGCTACCTTTCTTTGGACAAATCTGTCATTGAGCTCAGCAGGCAGGGCCGGGAAGGTAATCATTATGTTTATTGGTTTATTTAATTGTATCTAATATCCCACCCTACACTGTAGAAACAATATTTGGGGTGGATTCCAATATATTCACAATAGCCAAAAAGACATCTGATTGTTGTGAAGTACCAGTACATTAAGTCTCATTTGGTTTTACAGAATACACCCAGAAGTCATCCTTCAATTCTGTGTTTCTGTGATTTCTCTTGTTACTAGTAAAAATGAACAAAAGCCAGCTTTGTCACTATGAACAAATGGTGCCTAAACTTTTACTACTTCCATTCCGCCCCCCCCCCCCCATATTTATAACACCCTAGTGCTTCACGCAAGTGTTTCAGGGCAGGGCATGACACATGTTTTAAAAACATAATAAACAGTATATAAATACAGAACCATCATAAATCCTAATTAAAAGTAAAATTAAATGCCAACAGGGATGAAATGAAAAGATAACCAGCAGAAGCAAATCACGGTGCCCTTCCAAGGTCTGAACAAAAAGGAGCATTTTTTTAAAGTGATAATATTGATGTGTGACCCACATCTGAGGGGAGGTCCTTTCTTAGGTATGGAGCCATTGCAGATACTGAGACTCTCCTTTCTGGGCAGGCAGCATAATTGAGGCCAACTTGAAGCTTCTGCAGGAGGCAGAGCAGCGCCTGAAGGTGATTGTGACTGAGAAATTTGACATTGCCACAAAACAGGAAGACCTGCCCCAAGTGGAGCGCTTTTTCAAGATATTTCCTCTGCTGGGCTTGCATGAAGAAGGACTAAGTAAATTCTCCGAGTACCTGTGCAAACAGGTAAGAGTAGCTTGAGAGCTGCTGCTCATTTACAGCTGAGATGCATTCCGAGCTTCTTGGGGGTGAGCCATTGCTCCTGTTCTAGTGGGTCAGTCTTATAGAACCTGGGACTTTTTAGTTTAGAAAGAAAGATGGGTAAGGAGGGAACACAGTACAGTGGTGCCTCGCAAGACGAAAAGAATCCGTTCCGCGAGTCTCTTTGTCTTGCGGTTTTTCGTCTTGCGAAGCAAGCCCATTAGCGGATTAGCGCTATTAGCGGCTTAGGGGCTTAGCGGATCAGCTGATAAGCGGCTTAGCGGATCAGCTGATAAGCGGCTTAGCGGATCAGCTGTTAAGCGGCTTAGCGGATCAGCTGATAAGCGGCTTAGCGGATCAGCTGATAAGCGGCTTAGGGGCTTAGAAAAAGGGGGGGAGGGGAAAAAACCGCAGGAACTCGCAAGACATTTTCATCTTGCGAAGCAAGCCCATAGGAAATTCGTTTTGCGAAGCACCTCCAAAACGGAAAACCCTTTCGTCTAGCGGGTTTTCCGTCTTGCGAGGCGTTCATCTTGCGGGGCACCACTGTAGATGTATGTGCAGTTACAAGCAGCCTCATATCCATCACGTAACACATAATTCAACTATGGAATTATCTGCAAAAGTGATCGCCACCAGCTTGGACTGCTGTAAAGATTTGATTGATTGATTGATTGATTGATTAACAAAATCTTAGTTTAAAAAAAGGCTCCTCCAGGAGGATTGTCCTTGCATGAGTTTTGACTGAGGCTGTGGGATAACATAGGCTAAAAGTCTCCATTTTTTTCAGGTTGCAAATAAAGCAGAGGAGAACCTGCAGTTGGTGATGAAGACAGACATGAGTGACCGTAGAGCTGCAGCTATCTTTGCAGACACGCTGACCCTACTTTTTGAAGGTAACTCCCTGCCGTCATTGAGAATACCTTAGAATATCTGCCTTATGCTAAGTGAAACCATTGGTCCATCTAATTCAGTACTGCCTATACTGACTGCCAGGGACTTTTCATGATTTCAGTTGGGGCGTGTTCCCAGACCTACTAGGAGATGCAGTGAAGTGTTGGGGGATAGTCTTGGACTTCTGTTTAGAATGATCCTTTTGTCCTCACAGGATGGGGTGGCAGCTTTTTCTGGAGCACTGTACAACAATCTCATATCACCTGTTTTTTCTTCTTCTAGGGATTGCCCGTATTGTGGAGACCCACCAGCCCATTGTGGAGACCTACTATGGACCAGGCAGGCTTTATACACTGATTAAGCACCTACAGACAGAATGTGATCGACAGGTAGAAAAGGTTGTGGACAAGTTTATCCAGCAGAGATCCTATCACAGACAGGTGAGAGACTTGCCAGTGTGGCCTGAGGAAGACATGGAGGAACCCACTTTGAGCCAGTTCCATGAGGCTTCTCTTGAGTTTGCTGGTGCAAGAGAGCCCTTTATGTGGCTTGTAACAATGGGAACAGCACATGCAGACCTCACATTGTGGGCTGCTGCTGGGATCACCTGTGTTTTCTTACTGGTGGTGGCAGTGCAGAAGGCTAGTTTCTTGGCTGGTTAGGGAGCTCAAATGCTCTAATTACTAGTGGCCCCAGTGACTCTCACCCACACACTCCGTCCTGCCTACTGTATACCTTCAATCCTTGTTGGTTCAATTTTTACAACATCCCAGTGGTGGCTGTCACTGTTTCTGTCCCATCTGCAAAATGGGGTAGAATCAGGGCAGAGTGTGGCCACCCAGTGTACCCAGACCGAGGTGCCTAAAGGGTCTTGAGGTTCCACACAGAAAAGTGTCCCCAAATGTCTGCAGCTCTCTGCAGCCACAGCCCACACCCTCCCCTTCCCTCTCACTCAAGGCATGTCAGAAGGTGAGTGACTTTTCCTGTAGTCCCTAAGTTATTAACTCTGCAATGTGCCATGTACACCAATGGGTAACAATGCTACCCATTGCCTTCCAACTCTCCTGTGTGTCAGTTTAGCTGGCTTGTCCAAGGCCACCCAATGAGCTTCAGGGCCCAGCAAATAAATGAGCGCGCTCTCTCTCTCTCTCTCTCTCTCTCTCTCTCTCTCTCTGCTGAGTCATGCTGTAAGGCTTGGTGGTGATTTCCCTGTAGACTCCTATTGTCCAACATAGCAAATACTTCTGGGGTTTGCTTGTTAGTGTGTTTTTTCTTTTCTTTTCAATGCTTCTTTCAAAAGCTTCTGTCAGCATCCTTCTGTTTCTGATCTCTCTCTAACTCCTATGTAAATTCCCCTTGGGTATGGAATGAAGAGGTCATCCTTAGCTCTCCTTCCCTCTACCTGTTGCCTTATTACTGCTCCAGCGGGAGGAGACTGGTAATTTAGGAGTCAACAAGCAGAAAAGAGATTTCTAACAGCTCTCTACTTCTTACGCTTGCAGTTTCAGCATGTTCAGAACAGCATGATGAGGAGTTCAGTTGCGGAAAAGATTGAGCCAAGGTAAACTGGCCAAAATCTCCCCCTCTTTCCTTCCTGCTTTTCAGCCACAACTCTTTTCATTGTGGGAAATTGTGGTTTGACCTGGCACTTAAATGTCCAAGGCTATCCTGGACAGGACCAGGCCCAGTCTTATGAAACTAGTGTGTTCTCCCTCTGTGATGCCATCCAGTGTGCTCTCCTTTGTCACCACCCAATGGGCCAGACATCTGCCCACTAGGAAGCAGAGGCTCTTTCATAGATTAGGGGGGATCACCTGCTTTCTCCCCTGGCCTGTCTCACAATGGAAGACTGCACAAGATGGAATTGTGTTGTACAGTATTTGTGTGTTTGATGGAACCATTTGCATCAGAGAGTGATCATATAAGCTGCAAATTGGAATGGAAAAGGGGAAAGAATGGATTAGAATAGGTAAGAATGTAAAGTGGTGAGGATGAGCAGGCCAGGGACTTATGAGGTGACTTACACCCTGGAGCAAATGATTATGACAACTACCACTTGGTTGCTAATGCTTTCTCAGGAAGGTACTCAAGAGGGTTGTGGCAGTTGCTGGCTCTGTTGAAGACTGGCCATTAACTGGACCCTGTTCCAATCTAGGTTAAGGCCTGGCTGGTATTACATTTCTCTGCTTGAGTTGTTCAATTAGCTGGGTGAATTTATAGGATTGAAGGCAATTTGCAGCAGCCAGAGGTTTGCATCTCTCTCTGGAAAGGAAGTATGTGTGTGTGGACATGCACCTGCACCTGCACCAGTTTAAAACCCACTCTTCAGAGCTGCTGTGGCAAGTTTTATCTACCTTATGAGTTTGTCTCTGGTCATTGCTAAGCTCAAGTTTTAGCCACCCAGCTGATGACTAGGCTGAGGTGTCTAGGGATTCTTGTTCCTGCCAAACCCAAATGCACAGTTATTAACCAATTTCCTTGCAGGAACAGCAAGGCCTCCCCTTAAGCTTGTTCCTCTGCTATGAGGAACAGGTTTTCACAGAACTGGTAAACAAAAACCACAAATCACTGGCATGACAGGAAATGGCAAAGCCAGTCTTATGGTCCCAGAATGGCTCATTGCACTACATTTCCACATCTGCAAACATTTGTTTGTTGACTGGAAGCATTGTTTTACATGCGGCAATTTCAGGATTCCAACATGAGCTTGCTGGCTGTCCAGAGCTGTCTTGAGGGCTTTGTTCTACTACCTCATCTTGTTGTGAAATGCCTGCTCTCTCAGTGGTTCTGCTATTGACTGTCATTTTTCTTCTCACAGGGAACTTGACCCCATTTTAACAGAGGTTACCTTGATGAATGCACGGAGTGAGCTGTATCTGAGATTCATTAGAAGGCGCATCATCTCCGACTTTGAGGTGGGAGATTCCATGGCTTCAGAGGATGTGAAGCAAGGTGAAAACTTAAGTGCTCCTTGCACAAAACCAAATCTGAGATGCTCTTTAACTTGTGGCTGGTTTGGCTTACCAGATGAACTTGTGTAATGGGCAAGATTTCAAAACAGAAATAATAAGTTAACAAATTATGCTGCGTTACTAACTCCGCTTACTGGGAGTAAGCCCCATTGAATTCAGTTGGACTTGCTTCTGAGTAGGTATGGTTAGGATTGCACTATTAGGATTCCTTGGCCATGCTTTGTGGGCTCTGGATCAGGCAGGATTTCCCAAGATTCATGTGCCAATGTGGGTAGGGTTGGGATGGAAGTGGGCAGAGTAACAATGACTCTCACCTTTGTACATCTGGCTGAATTCCAGCCATGCAACAAACAGCACAAGATTTCTCCAGGCACGCTCAGACATATCTGTCTCAAGCCTCCATCCAGGCAGGCAAGAGGCATTAACATTTTAGGAAAGTACAGAGCAGGACTAGGGAATTGCTCAACCCACCCCCACCCCTCTGCAACTTCAGTCCTGCCAAGAAGGTTGTGTTCCCTTGGGCTGTGGTTACCAAGGAGGGTGTGGAAATGGCTTACAAGCTGCTTGGTGTTGATATTGGGAAAGAGTCAGAGCTTGCAGTCCATATCTCCTACTCCTGCCTCAGGATCTAAGGAAGCCTTCCAAAAACCTGCTGCCTAATTCATTCTGAGTGCATTTTTTCCCCTGGCCCAAGTCTTGTGTGAGCATCATTCCACTCAGTAGCACCTTAAAGACCAACTAAGTTAGTTCTTGGTATGAGCTTTCGTGTGCATGCACACTTCTTCAGATACACTGAAACAGAAGTCACCAGACCCTTCTATATAGTGAGAAGGTGGGGAGGGGTATTACTCAGAAGGGTGGTGGGATTGGGTGATTGCAGTTAGCTGTGATGAGCCTGTTGACGACTCTTAACGACTGCAATAGGTCTTACAGGAAAAAGCAAGGGGTGAGAAGGTGAAAAATGGCTTTGTCATGTATAATGAGATAAGAATCCAATGTCTTTGTGCAGACCAGGTCTCTCCATGGTTTTAAGTTTGGTAATAAGTTGCAATTCAGCAGCTTCTCTTTCCAGTCTATTTCTGAAATTCCTTTGTAATAGAACAGCTACTTTGAGATCTTGTATAGAATGTCCTGGGAGTTCAATGTAAGACCTATTGCAGTCGTTAAGAGTTGTCAACAGGCTCATCACAGCTAACTGCCAATCACCCAATCCCACCACCCTTCTGAGTAATACCCCTCCCCACCTTCTCACTATACAGTGTATCTGAAGAAGTGTGCATGCACACGAAAGCTCATACCAAGAACTAACTTAGTTGGTCTTTAAGGTGCTACTGGAAGGAATTTTTTTATTTTGTTTTGACTATGGCAGACCAACACGGCTACCTATCTGTAACTGCATCATTCCACTGTTCTTGTTTTCCTCCTAAATAGGCTGTTGATTGCAATACAAAGTGGGTGACTTACCAGGGGTGGGGAATGTTGTGTGCAGGAAATTGCAGTTGCTCAGAAGGAGCTGGACTGGTGTCCTGTTACTGCAGCCCATGGCCTGCTTCTCTGCTTGTACTCCACAGAGCATCAGAAGTGCCTGGACAAGCTGCTGAACAACTGCTTACTGAGCTGCGCCATGCAGGAGCTGATTGGCTATTATATTACCATGGAGGAGTATTTCATGAGGGAGACTGTCAACAAGGTAGGGGAAGCTGCCCTCCTTTTCAGGATGGGGGGATATTGAGTTGAATCTTAGGGTACTGAGTGCATCATAGTGGATTGAGGCCCTTCTGATTGACTGAGCTCTGAAAATTCCTGTGGGGTGTAATGTTGGGGATTTGTGAATTGCCTATAGTGTGAGCACCAGAAAGGACTGTTATGGTTTTGAGACCCCTTTGAAATTCTCTTCATAGATTAAAAAATATCCTCTATTCTTCAGCCACAGCAAATTCTGAAAGTAGTAATCGAGTGCCCAGCCACTTGCCCCTCCCTCACCTGCCTTTGCTTCTCCGGCCAGAGCAGGCTTCTGGAGCAAGGCTGGCAAGCCCGTTTACTTTTCCAAAAACAGGACAAAATAGAACTGGTAGGGCTGCCACCACTCCCTTGACCTAGGGTTACCAGAAGCCACAGCTCAAGGGAGTCAGCTGTGCTCCTTTGTTACCGGCTAACCCCAAACTACAAGTTGCTTCCACAAGCTTGCAGGCAGAAATCCTTTGGTAGAGCGCAACCAAGAAGTCTAGGCGTTGGAATTAGCCATTCCCCCGGATAGGCACATACAAGAGGAAGTTTTATTTCTTAAAATTTATTTTTAAAAAACATAAAGAACATGCTAATAAGCAGGCACATCTTTTTGTGAATTACAAGTACAGAGAAAAATAAGAACGTTGTAAAATATAGCTAGCTAATACTTACTTCTATACTCTAAAGCAAAGATAGAACAGTTCAAAGTCCTTCTTCATCACACAAGAACAAAATACGAAAGGACGGCTGCTTTGGTGGACATCAGCAGCCGGGCAATTTTGCAAATTGCAGAGCGCGCGCTTTCAAACCATTCTCAAGATCTTTTATCCATAATTTGCACGTGGAATCAGAAACCCCAGGACCAGTCAAAACCCTTGATTACATCTGAATTGTCCAACGACCAGCTTGTGGGTTAATAATTCTAACTTGTGGCACCTGAACCAATTAAGACTCCAGAGCCTAGATCAAGGTGTTTTCTCCCTTCCCATGGAGATTGGTGGTGCTTAGGCAGATGTACATTCCCAAGCAATTAAAGATAGATAACATCACAGAGGGTATGTGCATAACTTTGAACCCAGGTGTCAGACCTTCAATTGAGCCAGAGAATTCTTTTCCCATAGTAAACCTCTCACACCCTTGGGGCCAACAAGTCCACGGATTAAAGCAACAGGACAGCTCCCATAATTCTTACTGGTTTCTCACAAGGCCTCACTTTCCACTTGACCAAAGAACAGCTACTAGGGAAGTACTAACTTTACTACAGCCCATGTCTGGAGGGCGCACCTGCCTGCCAGAGCAGTTCATGATCAGCTGGCTTTGCAGGTCGTGAAGAGTCTTGTTGGCCCTCTTTATTTACTTGTCTTACTCTAAGTGACTTACTAAAGGTTGAATGACATAACATATAAGGCAATACATTTCAGTAAAACCATTCTGCTAACCTATAATCAAGTCCAGCAGAAAAACCAAAAACATCAGCTGGAAGAGCATGCAATCAAATAGGTGTCATACTAGGTCATATCCCTGGTAGAAGAGACAAGTTTTAACCTGGCACCTGAAGGATGTTGTTGACCGTGCCAGACAGACCTCACTGGGGACAGCCTTCCACAGACTGGGAACCAGAGCTGAAAAGCCATGCTCTCCCTTGTTCCTTCTCTCTGAATCTCCCTCAAAGAGTGCACCCAGAGAATGGCTCAGATGAAGATCAATGACTCCAGCGAGGTCCTGAATCATATAGGTGAAAACAGGCACTTTGAATTAGGCCGGGAAACATGCAGGTAGCCAGTGCAGCTGCACCAATGTAGGTGTTCTGTGGAAGTCATTGATATGTGTTGATTTCTTTGCCAGGCTGTTGCTATGGACACATGTGAGAAGGGTCAGCTGACCTCCAGTATGGTGGATGATGTCTTCTATATTGTGAAGAAGTGCATTGGGCGGGCTCTTTCCAGCTCCAGCATTGACTGTCTCTGTGCTATGATCAACCACTCCATCACGGAGCTGGAGTCAGATTTCAGGTGTGTGGTGTGCAGCTTTTTGGCCCTCCTAGACTGCGGTGGTCCAGGCAGTTCACCTAATATAGCGCTTACGGTTACAGATTTTCAGCACATTGGTTTTTGGCCTCCTTGGTCTCCACCAGATGGCGCCATGAGCTGCAGGTTCCTACCTGCCTTGTAAGTATCTGCTCCAAGCTTCCTAAGCTTTTGTCTCCCCCTTTGAAAGGGCAGTCAACTTCCAGCCTCTTTTCTGTGAAAGGCTTCAAGAGGAGCAGCAGAGAGGAGCAGGCTAGCCTCTTCTTTGAGCAGAGAGAGAAATTCTGAATTTGACACAAGGGTCCCATCATGTCTAGTTCCACAATGGCAAATGTTACATGCAGAATTCCTTGGCTTCTTCATACTGCAGCCTTCCAGATTCCTGGCCATTTTTGTGTACAAGAAGGGCTGTGACTTGTGGGGCACTTCATTGGCATGCAGTGAACAGATGCTCTGGGGATGGATGGCCAAGTGCCTCAAGAATATTCCTGGGCAAGAGAGCAGAATATTATCTGAGCCCTCTTGGGAACTGTGTATGTCCCTTCCATGTGCTGATGAGCAGCTGAAATAGAAGCTGGTTCTAAATAAAGGTTGGGAGTAGGAGGGTGGCAGGCAATGACTGGAAGAATTGGGAGGAAGGAAAGCCTTGGAGCAGTTCACTGCCTTTGTCCCCTTTGCCCAGCGTGGTATGACAGTGACTTGGAAGTGGTCAGATCTCACAGGACATCTTGGCAACTTCCATCTCCTCTCTTGCCCTTTCCAGGGAGGTCTTGTGCAACAAACTCAAGATGGGTTTCCCAGCCACCACATTCCAGGACTTCCAGAGAGGTGTGACCAGCGCAGTGAGCATCATGCACAGCAGCCTTCAGCAGGGCAAGTTTGACACCAAAGGCATTGAAAGTACAGATGAGGCCAAGCAGTCTTTTCTGGTGGGTCTGCTGCTTTAAACCCCTGCAATACAGGTGGGAGACATAGGGAAGGAATAGGAGCAAGCATTGTGATCTTTTCTGTGAACCGCCCTGAGACCTCCGTGTATAGGGGCAGTATATAAATTATACTATTATTATTATTTAATTAAGCATTAGCCAGGATCTGGAAGATTAAGCTATAGTGTCAGAGCAGTGTAACTGGGTGAGAAAGGATGGATGTCACCAAGTAGAAGTCAGTGTGATGGGCTCCAAGAATGAATGTCAAGTATAATAAGGTTTTGTATTTGCAATGAAGAAAGTTGTACTTACATCCAGATGAATAGGATGGAGAGGGAGTGGTGAGGTCGGTCACGGTGTTCTGTATTCTCTGTCCAGAGGGAGGGAGGGAGGCAGCCAACCAAACAAACAAACAAGCAGGTGGGTTGTCTTAACCCACTAGCCAAGCAAGCAGTGGCAAGTCTCAAGAGAGCATTTGGCTATGTCCTTCGTGCCCAATCCTAATTGTGCCCACAGCAAGGATCTTTCCAGGAGTAGCAAATTTCACAAGATTCTGATCCCCCTTTCCTCTCTGCCTCCTCCCATTCTTTAGGTGACATTAAACAATGTGGAGATCTGCAGTGAAAACATCATGACACTAAAGAAGACCCTGGAGGTACTGTCAGCAGACCTTCCACCACTGATTACCAAGAAAGGTCTTGAGGGCATCTTTCTCTTATCTGTTGTTAGCGTTGTTAGTCTGCACTCTTTGCTCTTGGGAGGTTGCCTGTTGGCCTGACTCAAATCTGCAGTTGGGAGCTTTTATCTAGATTGATTCATTTTCTTAAACTTTTTAACTGGCTCATCCCAGCAGTTTAGGGTGGTAAACACACTTAAATCACAGACTAATGAAACTTCTCAATAAGATGTCTGTTAAAATAAGCTACTGGGTTTAAACGGCCCACTGCCTGCTTAGCCCTAGCTAGTTTGCATGGCGTGAAGTGGTAGAGGCTGTCAGTGAAGTCCTCTCCCACCTCAGCTCTTACCTCTTTTTCCTTCGCCCTTTAAAATGTTACTCTTTACATACTGTGTTGAGCCCACAAAACAGTGGGTTGTGGCAGAGAGTCTTCCCACCTATTTCTAAGGCCAGCCCCCTCCCCCAATTGTTTTGGTTGTTCCCAGCAGAAAAATGGGCAGAAATGGGCAATTTCTGCTTCCTGGATCAGGATTGCTACCAGAAAGTGATGAAGGGCAGGGGCAATCCCTGAAACAATTGTGGCCTGGACTATCCTCCCACTTCCTTTTCTTCCTGAGGGTTAGTGAGCAGAGGATTCTTCTGTGTTTATTTACACTAATGCATGAGCCCACTGTTTCCTGCTTGCCAGTCTAGCTTCAAAGGCCATTTCTTTAACTTCTCTTTAACTATGTTCTCTCTCACAATCACCAGTCATGTTTCTCCTTTGCTCCTGGTAACAAACAAGGCTCTTCCTTTGCCTCAGGTTCTTTTGTGCTTTCACACAGAGTGACTGTGCCAAGCTGCTTAGCCAGGGGTTTGGGGGTGAACAAGCACAACCCAAGATTGACAGCTGTCTTTCAGACATGGCTGCCATGTCCAACAAGTTTCGAGATCTGTTGCAGGTAAGCTTTCCAATGTTTGAACATGGCCTCTTAGCTCCGTTCAGCAGACAAATCCCAAGGACTGTCTTACAAAATTGCCTAGTGATGGTTTGCTCAGCAGGCTGCCTCTGATTTCCAGAAATCAACAAGCTTGGGCCCTGCATGAGGCATTCAGCCTCTGAGGCATGAGAACTTCACTGTAAAGGGAGAGACATCTTATTTGGCTGATGCTTAAAGTGGAATCCAGAACAGGGGCTATGATGTTGCAGAGTGGGAAGCCTTTTGTGGGACTGCCTGGGGCAGCACCTACCTAGAGCAATATAAGACCAGGCCAGTACCTGACAGGTTGCTGTGACACCCCTTCCCATCCTTAAGCACCTGTGTCTTGTCTCTGGGGCTTCCCAGGACTTTGCCACTTCAAATTGCAGGTGGCCATGCTGTGACTCCATGATTGGGAGGCAATCCCTTCCTCCACTGCAGGAGTCACTCAGACTCAGGCATATATACGTGTGGCCATAAGCCTGCTACCCAGTGTTGTTACACTCCTAGGTTGCTGCAATTGCAAGCAACCTCCCTCTGTCTTTTGGAGGCAGAGGAGTCCTGTGTTTCATTTGCACCTTTGTCAGGAGCTGCTCTCCTGAGCAAAGTTGGTACCTGTAGGCCAGCAATGGCTAAGAACAGGTCTCTGGTACCTGGTTTTTTAAATATGTTGGTAGATTGACAGAGGTTTTCTCTTTTTCTCCACCTGCTTCCCCCCAGGAAGGGTTGAATGAGCTCACTAACTCAGCTATCAAGCCACAGGTGAAACCTTGGATCAACCTCTTCCTGTCAGTCTCCCATAACATTGAAGAGGTGAGTCCTACTGTCTGCTCATTTGAACTGCTCAGATGGTACAGAGAAGGGGCTGTTGGAACGAACTCCTACTTTCCAGCAGAGAAATACAACCAAAACAGCAAGCTAGAGAATGGCTGGGCTAAAACTGACTGGCACAGCTCTCTTTTATGCTGCTGATAGTTTTAAGTACTCTTGTGGGTTTTAAAGAAAATAACTTTCAGTGTTATTTTTACTATATCTTGCACCATCTCAAGCACTTGGAGAGGCAGGATAAGTATTTTAAAAATCCATCCTCGGGGGGTGTTTCCTCAAGCCTTCTGGCCTGCGGAAGCAACAGCCTCTTAAAAGGAAGTGAAGAATTCCATGTGATACTGCAGGGAAACCTGCCAGGTGCTGATGAAGATGCTTTGGTTAAAAATGCCAGGGCAGTTGAAGGGGATCCTGTGAGCCCTTCTAGCTACAAAGAGGTTGGAAGGATAAATGCCCACCTGTGATTCGGGGGTTTGAAGATCTTACTGCCCTTTTCACATTTGAATATATATCTTACAATATTGCTTGAACACCTATTTGGGCATATGGATAGCTTGCATTAATGTATATGTTTAAATTAAATTTGATAGGTTATTCTTATCCTTTTTGATTGATTATTCTTGTTAATGGAAACTAATATGGGTTTCCCTCCTTTTTTTCCTCTTTGGTATATTTTAAAAGCTTTAAAAAAATTCATGGGCTTGTGCTGGAATGATGGGAGACCCAATCTGTATCCTTCTCCCATTGTAGGAAGAGTTCAATGACTATGAGGCCAATGACCCCTGGGTTCAGCAATTCATCCTCAATCTGGAGCAGCAGATGGCAGAGTTCAAGGTGTGTTTGGGGCCCTGAGCAGGCGTTATGTACTCTTTTGTAACCCAGCTTGCCTGTGGCCCTGACGACACATCACAGGCAAGTGGATGTACCACCACAGAGGGGGCCATTAGTGCCCTCCTCAACTCTTTCCTCTCACTTGTTTTCCAGTAACATTGCCCTGTGAGATGCAGCCCTTGTTTTCTGTCTGCAGGCAGGATTGTCACCGGTGATCTATGACAGCCTGACCAGCCTGATGACCACCCTCATTGCTGTTGAACTGGAGAAGGTTGTTCTCAAGTCTACTTTCAGTAGGGTAAGGAGAGACCTTAAGCAGGAAGGGCCAAAGAGACAGCAGCCTGACTGCTCCCTTCTTGCCACTCCTCAGAATTCGTGTCCCGTTGCTCTTCTCTCAGTGGAGCTGGGTTTCTCACAGTGAGAAGCACTTGCTGCAAGCAGCAGCTTCAGTTTGAGAAGCTGAATCTTGTAAGCAAAGCAAATGCTGACAAGAGACATGGCAGTGTGAATCTAAACTATTGCAGATTCCTGGAGAGAAGATTGCATCTGCTTTGCTTCTCTTCTGGTCCTGCTGCTGTGGACTAAGCCATGGTTTGAGGTATATTCTATGGCTTCACCTTCAAAATAGCCCACAGCAGCAGAATCAGAAGAATCAGAAGAAGAGCAAAGCAGCTGCCCCCTTCTTTCTGGGACCCTGCCCATTTATGCTGCACCAAGCCATGCCTCATCTGGGCTTTATCAGTGTCGTTTATTTTCACTTTGGTTTGGCTTTATTACCTGAGACCGAATGTTCTCCATCACTCTGTGGCACACCTGTGGCAACCCCTAACCTCTTGCTCTCCTTTGGCTTCATCAGCTGGGTGGGCTGCAGTTTGACAAAGAGCTGCGCTCCCTAATTGCCTACCTCACCACAGTGACCACGTGGACCATCCGTGACAAGTTTGCCCGGCTCTCCCAGATGGCAACCATCCTCAACTTGGAAAGGGTGAGCAGGCTTTTGCTGTCTTTGGGAACTGGGAGTGGGGAGGGAGCAGGAAGCAATGACAAGATATGTATGTTCCAGGGTGGGCTCTGACCCATTTGCTCCACTCACCACAACCCACCAGCTCTCCTTGGATTTGCTGTGCTCTGAGTCAGGAACAGATTAATTGTTATTAATGTTCCCAGCTGGCAACAAAACAGTGCAGTAGAGAGCAAGTCACACGCCTTGCTTTCTCACTCTAGCAGCATCCCATCCTCACAGGGCTGTGGAGAGCACAGGCATATGAAAGCCGTGGAGGCAACTGCTGCTTCTTCCACCTGGCTTTATAGAAAGGGGTCCAAGGGGTCCCAGCATTCAAAGCAGGCTCCGTTGAACAAGTGCAGAATGTCTCTCCCCTCCCCCACTGGGTCAAGGGCAATCAGCAGCAGAAGAGCAAGGCAGGCGGAGCAGATGCACAGGCAGGAGCAGAGGGCTGGATGGCTGACTCACTTGACTTGTGTAGTCCCACCTTTAGAAGCTCAGAAAACTGATGACCAGAGCAAATATAGCATAGACTAAAAATAGTATGCCTCAGTCTCTTCTGTTCAGGTGCTGGTGTTGGGCCTTGCAGCTGGAATTCTCGCACGTCATACACTGGCTAGAGAGGAGAGCACTTGTGGGCCCATGTTGGGTACATGCTTCTCTTCCTCCACATAGAGCTTAGCATCCAACCCAGCAACATATCAGTCCCACTGCTGAGGACAGGCACAGCTATTGTGTTCCAAGCTGCCCAACTGCTTTTTGGGTGGACTGTCACTCTGTTCTTCTGCCTGGTGAATCACTTTGCTTTCCCTCTTCCGTTCAGGTAGCAGAGATTTTGGATTACTGGGGGCCAAACTCAGGCCCACTGACATGGCGCTTAACCCCCGCTGAGGTCCGTCAAGTGCTGGCTCTCCGAATGGATTTTCGCAGTGAAGACATCAAGCGACTTCGCCTCTAGCTGTCTTTGCAACAACCTACTCCTGCTAGTGGAGATCACTGGTGCCCTCTTCTAAGAAGACCTTGCTATCTTCTTAAGACTGGAGGGAAATGCAAGTCCCTTTCCCAGTGGGATCTCTGAAGCTGAAAGAACAGCCAACTCAGTATACGTTGGGTAAACTTCAAAACCTTAGTTCCTCCTTCAGAGATTTCTCTCTTGTTTTTCTGCAAGTTGGTACAGCTCACCTGTTTCTATATCTTTATCATAATGCACAAACATTTCTACACAAATTCAAGTTAAATAGCAACTGAAATTGCCAGGCAAATATTGTAAATTTTAGTTAATTGGGGCTAAGACCACAGATCAACTAAGTCACAGGAACAAGATGGTGCTTTGGGGGATGTAGACATGTCTTCTATGCCAGTAGATTCTGCATTCTGTCCTTGGTGTTTCCAGTGAAAAGGCTCTTTAGAAACAGACAGTTAAGATGCCTGACTATGACCCTGGATAGCTGCCTCCAGTCAGAGTCAACAGTGCTGAGCTCCACCAATCAATGGTCTGAATTCATTTAAGATCCCTTAATGTGTTCATCATATGCTGTGTGGAGGGTGGGTCAATTTAAATAAAAGAGAATTACATCAGCAAGGAAATAAAAAGTTTTTCATTGATTACTTCACATAATTTCCTGAAGAATGCTGTAGATCTGACTGCCAGGCCCTACTAATTCACAACGAAGTATTGTTTTTCACTTGGGTGGGGCAGCTGCTGTTTTCACCCCATCTGCAGTGAAGGAGTGCATGAATCTTCCAAAGAAATACTAAACCAAATTCAGCCACTGAGTCATTCGTCCATAGATCTTGCACAGCTGTAGGACGTGGGCAGGAAACCCTGCAGTGCCTATGGTTCCCAATCCTCCTCCAGAAGCTGTATTTGGAACCCAGCTGTGTCCACCTCCACAGTGTGGATGCTGAAATTCCCCAGGCCCTGAAAGGAAGGCATGCAGGGTGAGTGAAATCTTCACTACAAAATATTTAAATCAGAATATTTTGTTCTGCAGCCCGGTGGAACTTCAACACTACAAGGGGGTCGACTGCCACTCCTGACCTGACATTAGGCCTACATGCCCTAGAAGGTCACAGGCCAGTGCAGAGGCCACTGTTCTCTTTGGCCAGGAGGCTAGCTCTGAAAAATTAGGTTTCTACACACTGCCACATGTCTCCATCTGACCAAGCAAAGGGGCATCATCACAACAGAAGAGCTCAGCCAAAGCACTCAAAGATTATGCTAAGCAGTATTGGTGAGAAGTGTAGCCTTGGCAAGGGGTGTGGCCTAACCCTGGCCAGAATCTCAAGGGCCTGTTAGAGAGGCCTGGAGGGCCAAACTCAGCTCCCAAGTGTGAGGCTCCCCCTCCCTGCAACTACATGGTACCCACCCATCACTGAATTTCTCCTCTCCAAATTTCCTTGGGAGAGGGTGTGCATTAACCTGCTCCTGGACCCCAAACCTGCTGAAATTTCTGCAGGGGGACACCGATTGATAGGGACTTAGGAGTTGGCTCCACTCACCTCTGTTTCCATCAAGATCCTCTGCAAGGCCTCTTGGTTCCTGGGCTCTTTAGTTAAAACATAGAGAAAGCCACCTCCTCCAGCGCCAGCCATGCTCTGCCCATAAACATGAGGCTGGAGCACCTCCATCATGCGCCGGACAGCCAAAGGCTCACACCCAGGGGCCATATTCTTCTTCTGCAGCCAGTAATGATTCATACACTTGCCCAAGAGAGCCAGGTTGCCTGGGGTGAGAAGGAGGAGTTACAGGACACTCTGGCATTGAACGATTAGCCCATCTTAGAGCAAAGTTGCTAGGTCTCCTTTCCCTGTCAGATACAGCCAGACAGTGCTCTTGGCTCCAATCACATGGTGTGCATGTCAGCCTTCTTCCTTCTGGGGAAATCTGACACCTGGGCTGGGCTGCCCACCACAGAAGTGGGAAGATAGTAGCTCTGGCTGCTCTTCCCTGCTGCTTCTCTGCTGCTTTCAATCTAGCAAGAGGAGCGCTACAAGATCCAGCTAGATAGAATTGCTTTCCCCAAACCAGTGAGTGCTGGCTGGGGCTGATGGGGCTTGCCCTCCAGATGTTTTGGGCTACAGCAATTTGGGGAAGACTAAAGTCCATGATGGGGATGCGGGTAGCGCTGTGGGGTAAACCACAGAGTCTAGGACTTGCCGATCGGAAGGTCGGCGGTTCGAATCCCCGCGACAGGGTGAGCTCCCGTTGTTCGGTCCCTGCTCCTGCCCACCTAGCAGTTCGAAAGCACCGCAAAGTGCAAGTAGATAAATAGGGACCGCTCCCCGACAGGAAGGTAAACGGCGTTTCCGTGTGCTGCTCTGGCTCGCCAGAAGCGGCTTAGTCACGCTGGCCATGTGACCCGGAAGCTGTCTGCGGACAAGCGCCGGCTCCCGGCCTATAGAGCGAGATGAGTGCGCAACCCCAGAGTCGGTCACGACTGGACCTGATGGTCTGCGGTACCTTTACCTTTACCTTTAAAGTCCATGATGACATCTTAAAAGATGCCCCCCTCCTACTCCCATTGGTTGTTGCCTGGGGTAATTGCTCTGAAGCACACATATGCACACAACTATCCTAGTTGCAAAATGAGAGCCTGTTCAACATAGGAGATGGTTTCTGTGCAAGGTGTTTTGAGCAGAGGCGCTGTAGCCTCTGCCCTGGGTAATGAGCTGTACAAGATGCCCAATGAACAAACTGCAGTACCTTGCCGAAGGGCCTGGGCACACTCCTCTGCATTGTTCACCAGCGCGCTGGCATTCTGCACAATGGCGGGTAGCCGGGCATACCAGTTCCTTAGAACATCCTGAAAGAAAAGGAAGCAATTAAAAATTGTCTCCCTTTCTGGTGCTCAAGAGTGCTTAGAGGAAGAAAGGCTTAGCAAATTCCTCCTCTACAACCACCCTCCTGCACCTTGGGGAAAGTGCCAGTGTAAAAATACTCTTTTTAACATTGTGTTTTAATTGAGAGCCATCCTGGTGTCATTGGTTAGAACACTGGACTAGAACCTGGGAGACCAGGGTTCAAATCCCCACACGACCATGAAACTCACTGAGTGACCTTGGGGGCCAGTCAGTGCCTCAGTCTAACCTACTTCACAGGGTTGTTAATGGAGATTAAATTGAGGAGGGATAGAACCCTGTAGGCCACCTCAAGCTCCTTGGAGCTTGGCGTCTCCACCCCCATCGTTCTGCCCGGACGCTGAGGTCCAGCGCCGAGGGCCTTCTGGCGGTTCCCTCATTGCGAGAAGCAAAGCTACAGGGAACCAGGCAGAGGGCCTTCTCGGTAGTGGCGCCCGCCCTGTGGAACACCCTTCCAGCAGATGTCAAAGCAATAAACAACTACCTGACATTCAGAAGACATCTTAAGGCAGCCCTGTTCAGGGAAGTTTTTAACATGTGATATTTTAGTGTATTTTTGGTTTCTATGGAAGCCGCCCAGAGTGGCTGGGGAGGCCCAGCCAGATGGGCGGGGTATAAATAATAAATTATTATTATTATTATTATTGGAGGAAAAGGTGGGATATAATTGAAATAAATAATAAAATAAATTGCATTTTACATGTCCCTAGGACCTTAGGGTGAAGGGGGGGTAATAAAACAATAAGAAAACTATTAATAAGAATACATGCAACCCTACCAGGTGAGTCATCCTACCTGTGTAGACCAAAACTCAAGGGTGAAATGCATCATGCCAACAGCACAGGGAGAAAGGTACACCTGTTGTAGGACAGGTACAACTCTCTGCTCTAAGGTACGTCAGAGCTGTGGACCTCAGGCCACAACTGGCACCTCCAAGCACCTTCCGTACCTGGAGCAGGTTGCGGGCCAGGCGGGTCTTGCCCGTGTACAGCAGGAGCAGGTGCTCATTCAGGGTGTGTATGAAGCCCTCTGGGACGGTGATTTGCTCCACTTCTACCTTTAGTGGCAGCTGAGGCTTTGAACGCCCAATCTTGAGGCCTGGCACCAGCCCACCCACTTGGTCCTGCCACCCTCCACCTGCAAGGAACAAGAACAAGTGTTGAGGAAGAGATCCTGCTTGTTTACCAGTTGCCAGGTGAATCCCTTGTGGGAGGCAGGAGGGGTCTCTGATCCAATGGAGAGAAGACTTAATCTATAGTTGGGAACCCTCTTCCTTTCTGAAGCAGTAAAATTGCTGATGTGGGAAAGGACAGAAGGACCCTGCTTTGGTTTAATCCGGTTTCAATTATTACACCATGTTTTTATAGTTTAAAAATGTATAATTAGACATGATAAAGCATGGGATAGAATTCACATTATTAACATCACTTGAAGTCCTTTTATTTGTCCAGGCCTGCAGAATGATGATGGCCATTTAATTATTGTATTTTGCTGTTGGTTTTATCCCGTTCTATGTTGTAAGCTATCCTGGGCACCCTTTGAGTAGGAACCGTGCCATGGAGAGGGGTTAATCAAAAGTGATTTCCCCTGTCAGATTGAGCACCTTTCCATGATGTCTCATCCTCGGCAATATTAGGAAGTACTGTAGGTGTGAGAAGCAGAATACCAAAAATAGATCCTTGCTTCAGCCAATAGAGATACACCCACATCGGTTTATCTGCATGGGAATGCTCTGCCCCAGTGGCAAAGCAGCACTGAATGTAATTATCAAAAGAAAAGGACACTGAGAAACGGTAAAGACCCTCCTCCTATACATCCCATTGCATATCTAAGAGATGCAAATGAGGATCCCCCTGCCTTCAACCTAGCCCTTCCCTTTGGCCTGAAAGGGCTGCTCTGCCTTCACCCTCACTCTCATGCATCCCACCCACTGCCTTTTCCTCTTTGACCTAGAACCCTGTTTGCTTCTAATCACTTTTGGCTCCTCTCCACCTCTGGGCACAGGCCCAGATCACAACTCTGAAAAGCTGCCTCTGAAAAACTCTTTCATCGCACAAGAATCCTTTCATCACAAGGCTAGTTTTCCTGTCTTCCTAACAAGTCTGGGTCAGGCTGTTGGTGGGGGCTCTGCCTTTTATTATGCACATTCCTTCAGGGCAAAGTCAAAAACACAGCCAAAGGGCAGAAGCTACTGGACTGGCCCAGTTGCTTGGAAGGCACCAGAATCCAGACTGGCGTAAGACCTGTTTATGTGTTACTCAAGTGGAGGGCAAAAGTCTGCAAAGCAAGAAGGAGGTCACTGACTTAGCTGCTTGGCAGAAGGGCAGGATATGACATTTTAAAAGGAGCAGCATAGAAGGAATAAAAACATTCATCCAATGAAACATACAGACATGGGAATCAGACGTGGCCAGAACTGTGGAGAAGAGGGAGCAGTTTTGTGCAAGCAACAGAAACACCCCAAAATATTTTCTGGAAGAAAACAGCCAACAGCACCTTTGAAATCACAGCAGTCAAATGAACTGGAGAGATTCCAGCCAAGTCTTGATCACAGAATTGTAGAGCTGGAAGGGACCACAAGGATAATCTCGTTCAACCCCCTGCAATGCAGGAATCTTTTGCCCAACATGGGGCTTGAATACACAGCCGTGAGATTAAGACTGTCATGCTGTACCGACTGAGCTACCAAGGCAGATGAAGAAATGCCTTCGAGGCCCTGCTAATGCTATATTTGAGGCTAACTTCAAGAAAAGGAGGGAGAGATGGCACTGAGTTAGACATCTCCCTTTCTGCAGATTTTTGGTTTCTTTGGCATGTGCAGCAGAACAAATAAAAGGTCTTACCTGTGGTGAGAACCTGCTCCAAATGCAGCACGGCGTGGATGAGGGACTCAACACTGGTGGAGTGCCCAGATGCCTGGTATAAAGAAGCCATCACAGCCCCCGCCAGGATGCTGCTGGTGCCTATAGGAGAGGGCAAGTGAGCACAACATGGCTAGCGGGGTGTGTGTGCGTGGAGGCCTACCAGTTTTTTTCTTTGTCACTGGAGCCCTATGCCACCCTTTGGATTCCACAGTACCAGACCAGAACCTTGTCATGAGAAGGGCCAGACTAGGTCAGACCAAAGGCCTCTCTAGCCATGTAGATGCCTCTGAGAAGCCCTACAACAGCCATCTCCAGCTGTTGCTCCCTGGTAGCTGGTACTAGTCAATGGCAGAGTGCCTGGAAACTGGAGGTTCCATATACCTAACATCTCATATTCTACTTCTATTTCTGTTCTTCTACAGCCGAAAGAGCAACAGTGGCAAACAAGAGGGAGGTTTGGAAAACTCAAGGGAAGGAGCACAAGGTCTGCAGAAGTATATAAAAACCACAACACACACGTAACTAGCTGTAAAGTAACATAACATGATATGTAATAAAACTGTAATTTTAATCATCATATCAAAAAGCACAGTTCCTGATGGCAATGCATCATATCTTCTATATATATTGGAATAGTCCAAGGATTGTCAAGTCCAAAGATTACAATGCAGTTCCTGCTTGCAATGTAATGGCATTGCCAACAGGAACTGCATTGTAATCTTTGGACTTGACAATCCTTGGACTTTACGATACCAATATATATAGAAGTTAAGATATGTTGCCATCAGGAACTGTGCTTTTTGATATGACAATTAAAATTACATTTTTATTACATATCACGTTATGTTACTTTACAGCTAGTTATGTGGGTGTTGTGTTCAAAAGGTGGTTCACGTAATGAAGCAATAGTGGTGTTTGTTGAAGTATATAAAAAAGCACTGAAGTTGAATGGAGGAAAGGAAAGAGAGGTGGATGGGGTTCTCATCTCATGCCTTTGGAGCAGGGCAGGATACACGAGGCCCCTCCAACGTCAACAAGAGAAATGCTGCCAGAGTGGACCTGAGATCTTTGCTAGGTCCCCTTGAGCAATGCCAGGCATGCACGTAGAGAGGTTGGAGGCATACCCAGTCCTGATCCGTGAGGAAGACGTGACCAGGTGCGGACTTCAAAGCCGCCTCCAAAGTGTTCCATCAGTTGCTCCCGCAAGGAATTCTGAGAAGCAAGGTCCACAATGTGGGTGCAAATCAAGGCTGCTTTCAACAAAGCTCCTAAGAAGAAGAAGAAAGATGGGGGTGGAAGCCAGGACAGCCCCTTTCTGGCCCACAGTGGAAAGAAATGAGACCTGGACTTGGGATGGGGCTGGCGGGGTTGCAGTTAGGATCTGAACTCGGGAGTGGGAATGCAATGAAACCTAACAGGCCATAGTGGGGAGATCAGGCAGGGGAGCCACTTCAAAAGTCAGCAGGAGTGACACTGGAGGGCGGGCACAATTCACAACAAGAGTCAAGATGGCATTGCAGAGAAACTGGCCTCATTCCAAAGCATTGTGAACTAGCAAGTGAGTAGCTGGTCCTGAGGCCCATTAAAAGAGGAGCAAGAGGCTGGCTACTCTCAGGCCTCCGACAGACATGTGAAAACAAAAGGCACATTTTATAGCAGATGCAACTCTGCCTAGAATCATAGGAAGCTGCCTTATAACAAGTCAACCCTTGGGTCCATTTAGCTCAGTATTGTCTACACTGACAGGCGGCAGTTCTCCAGGATTTCAGGCAGTCCAACCTAGAGATGCTGCAGGGGATTGAACCAGGAACCTTCTGCATTCAAAACAGCTATTCTACCACTGAGCTACAGCCCAGCCAGTACAGGGCTCCCTACTGCCACCTGATATGCCTCTCACAGGGTTTCCTCACAGCAAGCAAGGAAGCTGCTTTGGTACAGTTGCTCCCTTCCCGCTCCAGGAAAAGGGGCTCTTACCGGGTGCATGAGGCTGGCAGTAATCCCGCAGGTCTTCCAGGTCTCTGCAGACCAGCTCCACCACCATCTCTCCCTCCAGCCTCCCGCTGCGGCTAACGAGCCGCAGCTCTGGCTCGGCAATGCGCTGGGCCTGTGCACCAATGGGCCTGTGCCCATCCACCAGGACGGCCAGGTCCACCACTGCACCTCCGTGTTCATAGGTGATGGGAGGGGTGTCGCTCCAGCCACCTGCAAAAAATAGCCCAAATGGGGTCACGTAAGAAACCGCACAGCCTCCTGCCCAACCACCCACCCAAGCCCATAACCCAAGAGTGGGACTCTCCCCAGGAGACCTTGCAGTGCTGCAAAGGATGCTGGATGCTGCTTGCACCCAACTCATCTTCTGTGCCCTTGCATGAGACCCTGCACATCATGCTGCTGCTCCTCAGTGAGCCCAGGGCTTGCTTCTGCCTTGCAGGGAAAGGATCCCCCGGCACTCAAGCCAGGAGCCAAATGTCACTCACAGCCCCTTTCCTATCAAATCCCCCCTGCACTGTCCTACACAAGCTCCTTCCCTCCATTCAAGACCGCACTGAGTCATGTTCTGTGGAGCAGGAGGACAAGAGCCCCTGCTAAGCCTCCCCAGGCTTGCCAGCTTGGCCCTCTGGGCACAAGGCACCTGGGGTCGAAAGAGGCAAGTGGCTACCTGGCTCCAGAAAGGGCAACTTGACACGCCCAGGCCCAGCAGCCACTTACCAGAGAGGTCTATTCTGGCTGGGCAGGCTGCTCTCAGCCAGCGGCCCATGGGAGGCAGCGTGGCCAGCCTGAGGCTGATGAACTGGCAGGAGGACATCACAGCCTGGCGGACGAGGATCTGCTCGGCACCCTCATAGTGTCGAGCAGCGCGAACAAGGAGGACAGGCCTGCAAGGAAGGAGAAAAGGGTGTCTCTGGTTGCTTGGGCTGCTTCTGCCAACAGCCTTCTCCAACTGGGTCCCCTGCAGTGGTCCAATACTTCCATCAGCATGAGATGCTGTGAGTCAGCATGGTCATAGATTATGCGGGGACTGATGAGAGTTGTAGTCCTAGGCTGGCGAAGGCTGCTTGATTGGCCAAGTGCTTTTCCGTCTCAGTTGTGTTTGCCCACACAGAGGCCATCCTGAAGGAAACTCTCCTTCCCATTTTTTCAGTGGGGTGAGTTCCACTCAGAGGCATTCCAGGACAGAGGCAGCTCTCTCTCATGCAGGCCCCCAGATTCTTCTCCCATCCTCTGTCTGCCACCACAGGCTTGCTCTGGAGGGCCACTTGTGAGCCTCTGTCCCTTACACAACTCCAAAGGCCCTCATGGGCCCAGGCATCTGCTCTGCAATACCCCATGGACATCAGAAGCAGAATTGAACCCTTGGTCTATGTAGCCCAGTTTCTGACTGGCAGCAGCTCTCCAGCACCTTGGCAGAGGAGGGTCCCATACAAGCAGCGTTTTATTTGTATGCCCCCTTTCCATAGTTAAAACCATGCTCAAAGCAGCTTACAACATGAAAAACATACTTAATTAGAAATATAACGAAAGCAGCCATAAACAGTAAATAGAACACATCAGAAGCTGCACAACCAATTTAACAATTCCCACATTAAATCATAACGAGATATAAAAATAAATATACATAAAATTATTATCAATAACAGTAACAACTGCCCCCGCCCCCCAACAACATCCCAGCCCAAGAGCCTGTTCAAGAGCCTCAGCTTTTGTAACTGGAGTCAGTCAGGGACCTGCCCAACCAGGCCAGGTGGAAAAAGACCTCCCATCACCTGATGCCAGGATTTGAACTTGGCTCAGGTGCTTTGCCACTGCACACCTGCCCTTCCCCTGGGGCCTCGGAAGACAAGGCCAGCCCACCTGGAGCAGCTAAAAGGGGGACACATTGAGCATGTTCCTTCCTTCCATGCTCCCGGTGAGTGCAGGAAACAGCATGGCCTTGAGCAGTGATGGCAAAGTTTTCCTGGTCATGTGCAGACTGAGCTTTGCACAGAGAACTTGCCTTTGCCAGGCAGATGGACAGGTGGGGCCAGCGGGAATACAGCTTTATCACTACACACACACAAACACACGCTTGCAGTACCTGTCCAGCCACTTCTTCCTCTCCTTGGCCAGCTCCTTGACACCCTCAGGGATGTCCCCCTTCTCCAAGTGCTGGAAGGCCTGGGCCCAAGCTGTGTTGGCTGCCGGGCCGCTCCGTAAGCCCCCTTCCCCTTTGGCCAGGCAGCCCAGGAGGTCAGCAATGCAAGCCAGGGATCGAGCAGCAACGCCAGGGTCTTTGGCCATGGAGGCAACTAGGAGGCAAACAAGAAGTGGCCTCAGAGCCTGAAAAGTGGCTCTTTGGCTTGAAACTGGGCTGGTCCTGGGAATGGCTACACCTGGCAACATTGGGAGGTTTTAATGGGTGTCAAAATGGTCTGCAAGAACTCCCCAGAGCCAATGGTCCATGGGAGGGCTGGGAGGAACCGTCTGCACAAAGCTTGTGTGGATTCACAATGCAAGTGTCCCTGGAGCCAGGAAGAGTGGAGGGGAAAGAACCCTTTCGCCCACATGGGCAAGGCCAGTCTGCCATCTTTGAAAACAGCCAGGCTGGGCAATGGCGGAGCTGCTCACTGAGGCGCTGGTGGGTGGAGCTGCCAGACTCCCAGGGAACTCTGGGAATAGCTGAAGCAGAGGTGCCCGTTTCCCCAGACTGGGGGAAAGGCAATCCAGCAGCGGCCATAAGGAACCAAGGTGGAATTCTCACCCAGCTGTTGGCAGGAATTGGGTAGGAGCCCCCCACTTACTTACTTCCTTCCACTCCCATATATAGGCACCCTGCAATTAAATGGGCAAAATGCTGCCCCGGACACACAGACACACAGACACACACACCCTGCCAGTATGTCTCACCCTGGTCCAGTGTCTCCAGCATAGCCTTGTGGTAGCCCTCCAGGGCTGCGGAACGGATCAGCGGTAGGAGGCTGCAGTTGCTGTGTTCCATCAGGACCCTCTTGGTCTTGCTCTGGGCCTGCAAGAAGAAGGTGGCCCTGCGGGCAGCCAGCTCCGCCTCCTGGTCCAGGCTCCCCTTCAGCTCCTCCCAGGACATGCGCCAGGAAGTCCGCCAGCGCTGCAGCTGCTCAGCCCCTGGAGGAGAAAGAAGGGAGCCCAAGAGCCAGAGGACATCCCCGACTCCCAGGGGCTCAGAGGCATGCAGCACGGGGAACAGGTGGGCATTCAGCAGGCAGCGGCGGTTGGAAGGGGTGTCTGGGCTCCAAAGGTCGTGACTCCTGGGCAGGGCAGGGATGGTGGCACGTCAGTCACTACCACCCAGCAAAGCATGGAAAAGCAGCCTCAACCCCACAAGGAAGGAAGGTGGCAGCCCCCAGCCAGCCCTTCCTGCTACAAGGCCACAAACCAGTAAAGTCCTCCACTGCAAATGATGAACAAAAAGGCTGCTTTGTCTCTCATTTTTAACGGGACTGTAAGGATCAAAAATCCAAACTTGCAACACAGATTGTACATTGAATATGAAATACACCCTGAAAGTGTCTCTTGAATGAGTATCAGTTATACAAATTGAAATCTTGTCTTAATTAGTTAATGATGAGCCCAAGCACCTAGAGCATGTGTCCAAGGAGGCATTTTTAATTTATAAAGGTAAAGGTAAAGGGACTCCTGACAATTAAGTCCAGTCACAAACGACTCTGGGGTTGCAGCGCTCATCTCGCTTTAAAGGCCAAATGAGCCGGCGTTTTTCCGCTTCTGCAGACAGTTTTTCTGGGTCATGTGGCCAGCATGACTAAGCTGCTTCTGGTAGAACCAGAGCAGTGCATGGAAACGCCGTTTACCCTTCCCACTGGAGCGGTACCTGTTTATCTACTTGCACTGTGTGCTTTCGAACTGCTAGGTTGGCAGGAGCTGAGACCGAACAATGGGAGCTAACCCCGTCGCTGGGATTCTTTTTTTTTTAAAAAAATGATATTTCTTAAAGTTTCGAATAAACACATATAAACACAGACAACAATAAAAACATACATAAACCAACAAACAAACCAAAAACAAGTATAAATTCAAACCTTATTTTCTAAACCTAATTTCACCGACCTCCTCACACCTCCCCCTTCTGTATTCTAATCTCATTTATCTTATCAACAAATCCATTCCCATATTTCCCATAGTTTTTGATAATTCTATTCTTTTTCCTTAATCAACGCCCCTGCAAACCACTAATTTTTAAACCCATATCTTTTTAGCCGTCGCTGGGATTCTAACTGCCGACCTCTCGATCGGCAAGTCCAAGCGGCACAGTGGTTTTTTGTTGTACTTTTCATACACTGTTCAGGGGCAATTGTAGATAAATAAAATAAATGGAGGCAGAGCAGCAGCTCCACAACACGGGGTGGGGGTGGGGTGGCTGATGTGTGGGGCCCTCAAGAGAATGGGCTGGGACCTGCACACGTACCGTATTCCAGTGCGGAGGAAAAACTCACTCCAGGGCATGTTCAGGTAGGTGCCGCCTTCCTCTGCCACACTCTAAAGAGAGAAGAGGGCAGGTGTGAGCGTCTCAGAGAAGGAGGAATAACCAAGAGAATAGAGGCGGGGTGGGATGGGGCAGACAGTTCTGGGGTTCTTGAGGTCACCTGCCTCAAGACAAACTGCCACCCCCAGCTCTTTGAAAGAAGAAGCAGAGTTGCTGTGGGGAGTGGGATTCCCCAGAGACCTGCAAGGTGCCTCCTACCTGTACAGGCTCCTTCCTCCCAGGCCAAGCAGACTCCTGTTACACACCTGCCAATCATCATGATGCCCACTCAGGGTGAAGACCTTGCAAGAGATCCCTCTCAGCCTGACAATGTGTCCCTGGACAACCACGTCCCGAAGCAGGTAGCTCCTGAGGGCCACGGAGGATGTCATGTCCAGCCCAGTGAGGAGGCAGCCAGTGTGGATCTCCAAAGGACCCTGGAGAAAAAGACCAAGGGGACTCGGGCATTTGTGACACACACTCAGCTCTCCTGCCGCTGCAGGGAGTCCACACGGAGCTTGTTCTTTGGGTCTCTAAGTTAGCAGGACAGCTGGGAGAGAGGGGAGACTGTTTGCCCACTGCCCAAGGGCAAAGCCCACCTGGAGAAAGCAGGCCTGAGATCCTGACTCAAGGTTGCTGCAGCCAAGTCACCCTGTCTGCCTGTGTGTCAGGCAACTAGCTGGCTGGGGAGAGTTGAACTCTCAAAGCAAACGAGGGTAGGCAAAACACCAACAGCTCTGGCTCCCTGCAGCCTGTTTACAGCATTTCTGCCCCCCTCCTTCCCTCCAAGGAGCTCAAGGTGACGGATGTAGTTCTCCACCCCTTCAGTTTATCCTCAGAGCAGTCCAGTCAGGTAGGTCTGGTTGAGAGGCCATGACTGGGCCACGGCCACCCAGTGAGCTTCAGGGCTGAGTGGGAGATTCAAACCCTGGTCTCCCAAGTCCTAGTTCAACCATCTTAACCCCTACACCATACTGAACCTTGGGTCCTTGTCCTCCTCATATCATCTCCTGCCCTGGGCCTGATGCTGCCAAACCTCAAGGCTTGGCCTTAAATACCATCTCTGGGATTGGTTCCTGTTCCAAATCCACCAAAGATGACCCTGTGTCGCCAGAGAGAGAACTTCTGGCGCTCAGCAGAGAACAAGGGCAGTTGCCAAACTTCTTACTCCCATCCCCAGCATGGCCCACCTTCAAGCGGCAGTGCTGGATCACGCTCCCAGGCCCCACTTTCACTGCTCCCTCCAAGAGGCTGTTGGTGACAGAGCAGCCCTCAGCCAGCAGCTGAGGCTCCTGCATGGGAAGAAAGAGAAGGAGGGGTCATGGTGAGGCAGGGAAGTCCAGGCAGCCTTGGTAGACTCTGCCTACATAAGCTGCTAGTCCTTATGGGTGGGGAGCAAAACATGCAATCAAGTGGGGCAGCATCAGGTGAAATGGAAGGCCCAGAGTAGAGCTTAGCAGAAGCAACTGCCCCATATGAGCCCCATAGCAGCTCTTTGCCCCTTCCCCTTTGGCAACAGCTGCTCCTTCTGTCCTCAGTTTGTGCCAACACCTTCTAAATTACAAGAAAACCAGAATTTTGGAATCTTAATTATGGAAAGTTGTCTCAAGACTTCAGCTTCACCCAGTTGCATAACTCCCCTGCTGCCCCACCCTGCCAAGCACACACACAACTGTGCTGCAGAGAAGGGCTGCTGGGGTGGCGTGAGGAACCCTCCCACCAAAACAAGGCACTCAAGAGCCTCTGAGGCATCCCCCAACCAAGGGTTGTACTCACAGCCACATGGGAATGTGCCACTTTGCGGAAGGACCTGCTGCGGGCATTGCCTGGGTGGGGTGTGAGGTGGTGGATGTGGTCGCTGGCAGACATGGTCATGTAGTCATAGCAACCCTCAGGGATGTACGCTGTGGAGAGGGAGGAGCCAGAGGCCACAATTGGCACCTCAGAGGGTATCCCACACCAACAAGCCTCCAAAGGCCTCGAGAAGGAAGGTCAAAAGAGGGAAGCCAGAAACGTGTTATGTAGCCAGCTCAAGTCCTGCACAGAGTAGACCCACTGAAATCAATAGACACAGCTGACTCTGGTGTGCTGTGAGTAGAACTTAGATGCCTATACAAGCCAATGTGTTTTGTCTGCCCCAGGGCTCAGGATGGCAGCCCCTCTTCTGCCTCCTGCCACAGGAAAACAGCCACTACAGAGCAGGAGATGGAGAGATATGCAGGCTTGTTTCCCTGGAGGCAGATATCAGGATTTTGTGTGCAGTGTGCCCCTTGCCTCCCCGCTGGGCACCCTTGCCCACACCCTAGGACAGAAAGCGATGCGTTGCCCCAGAAAAGCAGCATCGCCAAATGGTGGAAGGGAGGCCGATTTCACCAACCAGATGTTTTTGACAACTCGCATCAGCCCCAGCATTGTATAGCTGTGCTAGCTACAGCCGATGGGTCAAAGTTCAAAACATCTCGAGGGCACCAAGCATCAGGCTGGAGAGGCTGGCTGGCATTGGACGAGGCAAGTTCACAACCTCACCCATCGTGAGAGGCACGGCATGGAGAGCTTTCCACAGCACGGAACGGGCACTTCTCTCTGACCCTGCCTCCTGGACATTGTCGCCACTGCCCATCCCTGGTCTCTGACCCTTCACAAAGGCCTCTTCGCTGACTCCCTGGGCCATGCAGAGCAGGATGTCGAAGAAGAGAGAGAGCTGGCATGGGGGAAGAACAAGGAGGGGGCGAATGAGTCTTCTGGACAGGGAAAGATCTGGCTCCACAAGGAGACACCCAAGCAAAGCATTTGCACATCATGACAAGTGGAGGGACAGTTTCCAAGCTGTGCAATGGACTGACTGGAAGAACAAATGGGGTGGGTGGGAGAGATTGAAGGAACACTGTCTCAAGTTAAAAGCTACCCAGAGGGGCTTGTGGGGATCTGCAAGGAAGCAGGCTTAAGAGCATAAGGCAAGCCTGCAGGATCAGGTCGGTGGGCCATCTCATCCAGCCTCCTGCTCTCACAGTGGCCAGCCAGATGCTTGGGAGAAACCCACAAGCAGGAACCGAGCACCAACAAACTTAAAGTAGCATGGGGACAGGCAAAGGAGGACACCTTCACCCCAGTGTGGCTCCCCTTTATCACATATAGAGGCCAAGAAGATAATGACCTATCCAACCCAACAACATATGAATCAATATGACTAATCTGACCCAACGACCCCATTCTCACGCATACAAGCAAATCACATTGCAATCAGCCGAGCTCTGATAGAGGACCGAAGCACATGATGCTGACACAAACACCCTGTACAAACATTACGAAACAGAAAATCATTATCCCTACCGTCTCTCCCTGCCCTGTCTCTCTCTCCTCTCTCTTTTCTCCCAACTGCATAATGCAGATAACAACAGTGTTTCATACCGAATGCAAACAAACTATGGTAAAGACTCTTATGAATTGAAAGTGGAGACACTATATGTCCTTTTTTTGTTTATTTGCTTGTTTGTTCCACAAGAAAATCTTTAATAAAAAACTTTTTTTTTTAAGAGCACATTTCTCTCCTGCGGTTTCTAGCAACTGGTACAGTGGTGCCCCACAAGACGAATGCCTCACAAGACGAAAAACCTGCTAGACGAAAAGGTTTTCCGTTTTGGAGGTGCTTCGCAAGACGAATTTCCCTATGGGCTTGCTTTGCAAGACGAAAATGTCTTGCGAGTTTTTCCAACTTTTTTCCCCTCCCCCCCTTTTTCTAAGCCGCTAAGCCGCTTATCCGCTAAGCTGCTAAAAGCCGCTAAAAGCCGCTAAGCCGCTAATAGCGCTAATCCGCTAAGCCGCTAATGGGCTTGCTTCGCAAGACGAAAAAAACACTAGACGGAAGAGACTCGCGGAATGGATTCTTTTCGTCTTGCGAGGCACCACTGTATTCAGAAGGGTTCTAACTCCGATGGTTGAGGCAGAGAATAGCCATCATGGCTAGTAGCGGAGGATCTCTGGGCTCACACGAAAGCTCACTCACTGTTCCGCAAAGTGCAGAAAGAGGGAAGCTGTGCAAGCTCCAGCGGTCTCTGTATTAGGGAGGTGTTATTCCCCCCCCCAAAAAAGGGTATTGCATACAGAAAAGGAGATGAGAGAGAGAGAGAAGGGGCTTCTCAAATTGCCCCCCCCAAAAAAACCCATTTATTATAGTTGTTAATGCCCATTGAGAGGTGGAATAGCTGCTTCAGGGGGAAACAGTTTTGCCGGAACACTGAATACTGTTTAGGCTGCTTCCTCCTTGGCCAAAGGCAGCCTCACTTGTATAAGTCACAAGAATAGGGAGGGAGGGAAGCCATTCTTCCACCACACAAACACACACACCTGCAAAAAGCTACCAGGATTCAGGAGTAGAAAGAAATGATGGGGGAAGACCACAAACAATTATTATTACAGACTGCATCACGGCATAAATTCCATCGAATACAAGATGAAAGCAGAACAAGATGCAGACACAAATCTCTGAGAACAATAAGATCAGTTAAACAAACTCAGATCTTCCACACACACGCTAAAGAAAACATTTCATCAGGTACAAAATTGATCTTCCACAAATGGTAAGGTTACACCTCAGGGAAAGCCTTCCTCTAAACAAAAACGACTTCCATAAGCACTTAAACGTCATCTCAGGGGGGGCCTGAATGTTTTTGGTTGGGAATTAATTCCAGAGAGCTTATGCTGCAATACTAAAAGCCTGGTTTCTAATGCAGGCTAAGAACACCTCTGGGGCTGGCAGTACTCTGGGGCTGCAGTTGCAGGGCAGCCATCTATGGTGCAAGGCAGCTCTTTGACCCTTGAGATATGAAGAAAACGCTTTTGTGACAGATTATGCAATAAAGCCCTCTCGGGGTCAGATCATGATGTCCTTGGCAGCTTGAGGCATTCTTCCCGATGCCCAAGAAACCATCACTGCAATCGGAACGCTAAAGCCAGCCCAGCCTCAATGCCACCTGCCTCCTCATAGGGGAAGATGGGGAGCGGGCAACACAACTGCAGCTCTGTTATAGCATATTTTGGTGCACATGGGCGTCCCAACATTTTGCAGCTGGAGCACTGAGCTTCAAAAAAAAAAACCCCACCAGGGGAAGAGGTAACTCAAATGGAGAAGAATTCACCATGGCAGGGAAGCCTTGAAGGGCTTGCAAAGCTGCAATAGGACCTGAGAACACTAGTGTGCCCACAATCCTCACAGCACTGCTTCCTGCAAAATAGCTGTTACTGTGAAGAAGTGGAGGGGGGGAGCACATTCTCCCAACAACTCAATGCTGCAGTTGGAGAACAGGGGAAATGCTTTGCCCAGGAGAAGATGTGCTAGGAGGTGGTGTTGGGGACCTCCTCTGGATCACTTGCATTGACTGGAGGCAGCAGCCCATTCTGGGCCTGGGAAGACCCCAGTTGGTGCCCTCCAGGTGCTGGCTGCAGATGGCGGGAGCTGTATTCCAAGAGGATGCCATGTCAGCTGCCCCCCAGCTTGACTTGGCAACTCTTAAGACAATCTTCAAGAGCACTTTGACCTCAAACTCAGGTTGTACTGTCCTTTTGAAGGCTGACTCAATGGGCCCAAAGCCCCACAGCTCACTCACCTGGCCTTCACCCTGCTACCATCCATTGTGGGGGTGTCTGGCCAGGGGCTTGCTGCTGGCCACTCAGGACTTCCCCCAGACCAGCTGCATTCACACCTGGGCAGATTCATCTGCAGCCACCCAGGTGATTTCCTCTTCCCTAACCTGCCTCTTCTTAAGGGCCTCACCTGGATGGCGGGGGCTCCTGAGTCCAGTCCCAGGTAGGTGCAGGCATCAAGGGGTGGGATGACATGGGTGGCCAGAAGCTGCTCCGCTGCTTCAGAGGAGAAGAAGACAACCCCACACACCTGCAGGGGTAATAAGAAGCTCAGCTTTTCTAGGGTTTTCAGCCCTGCAGACTAGTGAGATTTCAAGAGTTTTAGGCAGATGGTTCTGCAGCAGGCTTGCCCTGCAACTGAGGGCTCACCCACACTTAATTTTTGCCCTGCACTTTCTAGCCACAGGTCCATGCTTCCCCCCCCACCCCCAATTTTCACAGGAAAACCAGCTCTTTGATGCAGAATCAGAATACATAGCAATTTGGGTTTCCACAGATTGCCATTTGTTCTGGTTCAGTCTACCTCTGAATACCAGATGATGGGGAATAACAATGGGAAAGGTGAAGTTTCACTCGGGTCCTGCTTGGGGGCTTCCTTTCCTTGGGGGCATCTGGTTGGCTATGGTGAGAATGTCGGGTCGGCCGGGGGCATGAATGACCCCCAGGCAAATGACAGGAACGTTTCCAGCTTGTCCCTCCCACCAACATGCAGCTCTAGGGGGTTCCGACAGCCTTCCCCGACAATTTATAGTGACTCATGTCTTGGAGACATTGAGCACACATCCAGAAACTCAACAGAGAATAGGATGCTGCACTAGATGGGTCTGATCCAGCTGCAGGGCTCTTCTTGTGACTCCAGCCCAGGCCCAGAACTCACCAGTGGGACCTTCCCGTCTGGCCCCACGCACTGCCGGATTTGGTCTTCGGGGCTTTGGTAGAAGATGTCTTGCACCACCCCCTGGAGGGACAAGGATGAGCAGAGTTACCCCAAGGAGCATCAACAGCTAATGAACTTGGGCAGCAATTATCTGTGAGAGGAGGGCCTAACGAGACACGGTGCTAATCACTTTGTTGGCTTTTTAATTTTTTATTTTTCTCTGACATCATAGCCCGGAGACTGAGGCTTTCACCCTTTGTCTCCTCCACAGTCCTGATCTGGGCTGCATCTGCCAAACCACATCTACAGTATCTGCCCTGGAAGGAAAGATACACAACTATGTCTTCTTACAGGACCCATGAAAGTAGTGGGGCAAGTGAGGAGAGGCATCTTCAGATGCTGCTGGGTTTGTAGCTCCCATCAGACCCCGCAAGCACCATGGTTAATGGCCAGGGGAGATGGGAGTGGGAGTCTAGCAATGCCTGGAGGAAAGCAAGCAGCCCAGGAGAATGATGCCATCAAAGGGAAAAACACCCAAAAGAACTCTGGGCCTGAAACTTGTTGTCCATTACTTTTGGGAATTGTAGAGGCTTTCCAGCCCAAGTGCCAAAAGGGTCAACCAGAATGCTCCTCTGCCTGCCCCAGGCAGGGGGTTATAGGGGCAACTGGGTGGCTGCCGGAAGAGGCCTTGGGCGAGGTACCTGAGTGTCAGCGAGGTAGACTCCATGCTGCCTGGCATAGGAGATGCTCCCGGGCACAGCAATGACTCTCACCCCCTGGAATCCATGCCAGTCGATCTCTGGGAGGGGAGGGGAGGTGTCCAGCTTTACATCAGATTTGGCAAGTCTTGCCCATAGAGGAACACCCACCCACAACCTCCCAAAATAGATATCAAAATTAAAGGAACACCTCAAAATGAATCAGGGGACGAGAAAGAAGGCACTTTTCAGCTATTCCTCAGGACGTAACCTCTTCCGGCTTGCAAAGAACCACCACTCTCTCCCAGCCAGTCCTTGAGGCCTCCCATACACCTCACCTGTCATGGTTGGGACTGTGAGAAGCATATCTGTGCTGGAAACCCAGACCCCTGGGGGGGAGCCTCTGCACACCTGGAAATGGAGGCAAGGAGGAGGAATTTGAGCCTGTAGGAGCAGGAGCAGCACCTCTGAGCCCCTGCAGGGCATGGTGGGGGTTGGCAGGGAGAGGAGGTGAGTGGAAGGCTTGCCCACAATCTCAGCAGGGCCAGGGCAAAGCCCACCAAGGCACTGAAACAGGATCCGCCCCACTGACCTGGTGCATCAGGGTTGCAAGGAGGCTGTCCAGGTTGCAGATGAGTGCCTCAGTGGGGGCCGCAGGCTCCTCCAGGGGGAGGCAGGTGAATGCCCGACTGCAGTCATCGAATAGGAAGTCCCGGCCCTGGCAAGAAGGAAAGCAGAATAGCAGAGCAGCAGAGGGAGCAGGCCGAAGGCACAGCCTCCAAGTACTTGGGCTGAGGATTAGGAGCAGGTCGTCCCACCCAAGAGGAGGGAAGTCTCCTGCTTTGGGAGCTCTTATCCTTGGTGCCTGACTAGAAATAGGCACCGCCCTCTTGCTTTTCTGAGGATCACACCCAAGCATGGTCAGTGCAGCCCCACCACAGAGCTCACCATGTGCAGAATGAGGATCCAGGCCTTTTGCAAGACATCAGATGTGACCACCTGGAAGGAACATCAGAGGTTAGATTAGGAAATACAGTGGATTAGGAAATACAGTGGTCTGGAAGCTGAGAGACAAAAGAGGTGCCATGAGCAGGGCAGAGGAGGCAGAAGGAGGCAGCCTGGGGTCAGGGATCCTAGGAGTCCATTCTAATTACTGCTTTCATAAATGTCTAAATCTTCTATTAGTTTGATTTTTTAAAAATTAAAGAGAAATAAATAAATGTCATAAATGCATAGAGAAGGGGTGTTGGCACTTAGCTGGCCACTGTGAGAACAGGATGCTGGGCTAGGATGGGGCCTCGGCCTGATGCAGTGCTGTGATGGTACCAGGGCAGATATCACAACATTGCCCTCCCATACCTGCTCAGTCAATAGGTGCCCTTAGGCATGAGGGTGGGGGGATTCGGCTGGTGGAGGTCAGTTGGCACTTGTTTTCTCCCTTGCTCACCGTGTAGCCTGCTCGAGCGCTCAAGTGCTCAGCTGCCACCAGGAGCGCATTGAGAGTGGCTCCTCCACTGCCAACCTGGCCCTTGGGGTCTTCAACTGTGAGCAGGATGGGCTGTCGCCCCAAGGAGCTCCGATCCCTGCGGATCTCCAGCTCTGGAAGCCAAATGAATAGAGACTCAGTTAGTAAACACAGGTCACAGCATAGAGAGGGCGAAGGAAGAAGGATCCCTGCAGCTTGTGAGAAGCCCTGGAGGTAGGAGTGGAAGGGTCAGTGGCTCCCTGGTTGGTCCCAGCCTTTCCTGCATCCCTCAGTCCTGCCAGCCCTTGTCTGATGCTGGTCCAGCCACGCCTGCAGGTGGATTCCTAAATACACGGTGACCGAGGACATTGCTTGGGCTTGCTTTTGGTTAGGCAACAGAATATTAAAAGCTCATAATTAGCTGCTAAGCCTGCCACCTCCCCAAAGACATCAAATCTAGCCTAAAGGGCGAGAATAGCAGTTAAAGGATTGTCTAAGATCAAGAAGATGTCGTCAGTGAAAAAATTAATACCATACTGCCAACTCATTTTAAAAAACCCCACAGCGCTCTTCAACAAAATCATGAAAGCATAATGAAATTACAAAATCATAAAATAGCTCTGGATTTTCAACAAAGGGTTGAGTGAGGTGGCCTACAAGCTCCACTCCAACTTCGTTGTTCTGAGTCCCACCCCACCCCCCTCATTTTTAATTCAGCTCCAGCCCTAACCTTGCCCTGCAATGTGTTGGCTCAGATCCCTGTGTGGACAGGAAGGCCTCCACTCACCTTTTTGGAAGGCAAAGACGCTGTCCTTGTGCTGACATGTCAAAACGATGACGGTCCAGTCCACCTCTCCTCCAGCCATGCGTTTAAAACAGGCCTCTCTGCTTTTCACACTGCTGAGCCTGCAAATAAGGGAGCCACCTGCCAATCAAGCTCAGCTTAAAAGCCACTGATCTAAGTGACACAATTACACAAGCCCTGCCAAATCACAAGCTTGGACCCCTCCAGTATCTATTAGTGAACATGGAAAAGGGGTGGTGGTGGCATATGTCAGCCCAACCATGCAGTTCTTGGGTCTACTGAAGAGCCAACATGTTTTTTTGTTGGACTACAACTCCTATCACCACTGAACACTGGGTCATTTTTGGCTATTGCTGATGGGAGATGGAGTCCAACAACTTCTGGGGGACACCATATGGGTGCAGTGGGTGAAGAGAGCAGGGGAGCCAGTGTTCCAATTGTTGTCTGCTAATGAATCTTGCTGGCTGATGAATGTGGGCTACCTGCTGTCTCACTGGACTACTGCGAGTCCCTGTGCCTGCCTGTAGGTAAACCTAAGTGGGTATAACTTCCCTAATGCATACATTGTTCTTTCCCACTTCCCTCCTCCTGCCCATGCAATCTCAAATATACATTGGATGCCCCTTTCGGGACAGGGGTGGGTAGGGCAGTGTCGGCTCTCCTCTGGTGCACTCTATAAACACCAGGAACATCATGGATGATGTTTTATGTAAAAATAAATAATACAAAGGTTACTGCATATCACCAAAGGGCATTGCATTTATCACTTTCATACTTCACTCAAAAAGAGATTGATTCATGTTCACTTCCTCCTGGATAAAGTTTATTTATGCTGATAAAGTTTTTTGGTCTCAAAGTTCCCCAGAAGGCAAGGGATCCTTAATAGGTCTGTGGGGAGCTTTGGGTCTCCGGCTTTTGTGGTCACTTCCCACCATTCTGGCAGCAAAGCAGTTGTGAAGATCCTGCTCTTTCAGCGCTTTTGCAAAGCCCTCCCATCCCAAATGAGTTGGGCATCATTCCTTCTTTCACAAGCTGAACAAACTAAGCTGAATATATAAATATAAAACATGCAAAATTAGCATGATTTATACCGGCTGCAAAATTTGTTTTTCTCTAATGCCACTGAACATAGACATAAGTGTTTTAATCAGCACAGCACAGCGTAAAAACAGTCCTGGGCATTAACTTGGGCAGGGAAAACAAAACAAATTGCTCCAGGACTACTTGGCATTGGCATCCTGCCCCCCCCCCCCGCCGCCCAAGTAGGTGACCCTATTTTGTACCACAGTGAAACAAAGAGTTTGTGGGAACTTGTCACAGCCCCCCTTCAAATATTTGCATTTTTGACAGGCATGCGTGCAGCCAACACCCAGTGCCAACACCAAGGCCTTCCTAATGGGCTCCCTGCCAACATCATCCCTGAAATTTTATCCTTTCCCAGTTCCATTGTTTAGAGAGGGGAAAAACCCACCCCACAGTCTCACCCCAGAGGGCTCAGCATCTTAAGAATTCTTACTAAGCTTTTACATGTTTTACTTTTTTGTCATTATTGTTACATTTCTATCCCACTACCTTTCCTACAAAGAGCTCATGGAGGTGTAGATGGTTCTCCCCTCACCTCCTCATTTTTATCCTCACCTCACATCAACCCTGTGAGGTAGGTTAAGCTCAGAGAGAGAGAGAGAGAGAGAGACTGCCATGACTGAACGGAGTTTTGAACCCAGGTCTCCCAAGCCCTGGGAGGCCAGGACTACACACCACACGGCCATTCAGCTGCCCTTGAGGCTGCCCGTGGGGGGACGGACATTCCCTCCCTCCTAGGAGCCAGGCTTCCCCTCCACCCCTCGTGGGAAGGACTTTTCGGCCCTTTCACGGGGCTTCCTTCCGTGAGGCCCACTTTGCAGGTAGCGAAGCTGCTGCAGCCCGAAAGTGCATGGCACGCTTACACGGGAGTAAGTCCCACGGGAGCCAAAACGACTTACTTCCGAGTAGACGTGCAGCAGAGCACGCTGAGGCTGCAAGCCCCTTAATAATATCGGATTAATCGGCCCCTCCTTAACACGCCACGACAACTTCCTCCTCTTGCACTGGCGCTTTAACTGAGCCCTCTTTCCCCTAGATCCCCACCCCACCCCGAGATTTGCACTCTGGGAAATGTAGTCCATTCACTCACAAACAGGGGAAGGTCCATCTGCCCGTAGAACTACACTTCCCAGGAGGCGTTATCCTTCGAGCTGGGAGGGCGGGCTGCTTTTCCTTCTTTAAAGGCGCAGGCCCTCCTTCGCTCACATGGGTGCCTCCTAACCAGACCCTGCGGCGGCGGCGATAGCGATATTGCAGGATTTGAGTCAGCACCAACTTGCAATGCTAATTCCTTGGAAGTTTTATATGTGTGTGCTTGCGTTTGCGCGCACAGTGGTCCTATGCGCCTTACCTTGAAGAAAAGTCCCCTGAGTTCAGCAGGCGTTAACTCTCAACTAGATGTTCAGCCGGATCCTATGCTCACCTACTAGGAATGAGCCCCTAGGACCTTCATTGGTACCCTTGGGTGGATGCCCCAGACCCTGAGCTTTCACTTATGTTATGTACTTAAGTTCTCACCCTGGGCCAGCAGGGGGATACCATAGATAGTTTTCACTCAGGTCCACATATGCAAATAAGGAATTGAAAGTGACGTTCACTGATTGAATAGTTACAGAAAGTTGATACTGTTGCTTTGTAGTGGAGCCCTTCAGTCCAGTTCTGTTCTGGCCTGTGAATAAACAAGAGCTGTCTGACTTTCTAATTGCTTAACGGCAGTTTGATACCCCGCAGGCGCTGTCTGGTCTTTTTAAAAAAAAAAAAACAAAAAAAACAAGAGCTGTCTGAAGAATCGCTGTGTCATCTGATATGTTCACCCACAACTTAACAACTTAAATATTAAAAAGTAAGTCTCTGGACCTCCGAAAAAGAAATTTAGGAGGGTACCTTTCCAAGCAAACTATGAGAGTGCCTTTGTGAAGTGAAATGAGCCAAATGCTTTTCGCGCCTGTGGCCTGCCACTCTTCTTAGCTAATCAGCAAAGTCAGAGTTATGATTGATGACAAGCGGGTTGTTCCGACACCAGGGGGAAATAATCCCAGTAGTCTTAAAAGCGGTCATTTCCTCCTCCCATTTAGTGTGCTTTCCCTACATCCTCCTCATTTTCTAGCCCTTGGAATCTCCACCGTTTCCACTGCCTTTACTCCCAGGCAGCAATACTGTATGCATTTTTCTTCTCAGAAAAGTGGTCCCTAAAAGGCTTCTTCTGAGATCAGGTAATCTCTAAATAAAGTCATTTTCTGCAAATACTACGACATAGTATGTGCAGGTGGATGTTAAAGAGAAAGCCCCTCTCTCCCCCGCCCCCTCTGCAAACGTGAAAACATCTTAGGCACGTTTCCTGGTGTGCTGCAGCTGAACACCAGGCACTCCTTAAGAATTTACTGTATTGTTAGCTTGCAGCACCATAATATATGTCTATTCAAAAGAAAGTCTCTCTGTGTTTAAGAGGGTTTACTCCCAGCGAGTATAAGATGACAGCCTAGGTTTTGGTTTAGGTTGGCGCTAGGGAAAACCGGTTTTTTTGTACCTCAAACAGTTGCATGGCAGGCAGAATTTCAACAGGTTAAGACTTTTCTGGTATTAAAAAGCCTCACTATGATTGTACTTGTTCTAATTTTGTGTTATGCTCTGTTCCCCTCCTGGCAGCCATCCCTGTGCCTTGAGTAGTACAGCCCAAAAGCCTTCAAGCAGGAGGCTTTCTCAGCCTTGCCTGAAGGAGTTGAACCAGGAGTTGCACCTGGGACCTTTTACTTGCAAATCAGGTGCTCTGCCACCGAGCTGAAGCCTTTGCTCTTCATGGGTCCCCTTAGCTTGCTCAGGGGGACAGAGCAGACTGTCTGTGGACCTGTGAGAGTGTGTAGGTTCTGGGCTATGATTCTCAGGTCCCATCTGCACTATACATTTAAAACAGCATCTTGCTACTTTAAATGGTCATTGTTGTTGTTTAGTCCTTTAGTCATGTCCGACTCTTCGTGACCCCATGGACCAGAGCACGCCAGGCACTCCTGTCTTCCCCTGCCTCCCGCAATTTGGTCAAACTCATGTTGGTAGTTTCAAGAACACTGTCCAACCATCTTGTCCTCTCGCCCTTCTCCTTGTGCCCTCCATCTTTCCCAACATCAGGGTCTTTTCCAATGAGTCTTCTCTTCTCATGAGGTGGCCAAAGTATTGGAGACTCAGCTTCAGGATCTGTCCTTCCAGTGAGCACTCAGGGCTGATTTCCTTAAGAATGGATAGGTTTGATCTTCTTGCAGTCCATGGGACTCTCAAGAGTCTCCTCCAGAACCATAATTCAAAAGCATCAATTCTTCGGCGATCAGCCTTCTTGATGGTCCAGCTCTCACTTCCATACAAAGATTTCTGGGAACTGTTGTGTTATAAAGGTACTGGGAGTTGTTAGGAGAGCTCTCCTCCCCGGAGCTGCAATTCCCAGAGTTCCTTGGGAAGAACAATTGATGTTTGAACCCACTCTGGAAACAGGAAATGTAATACAGGAGATGTATTAGTGCACGTGGGGAAACAAGTGTCGGAAGTCTCTTGTGCTAACCATGTGCTGGAGGAGCTGTCCAAAGAGTTGAGAGACAAATAATGAATGACATCCCTCCTCGCGGCAGCAAGCTTGGCTATTGCTCCATAAGACGGGACAATCTGAACACTGAAAGTGGGCATTTGGGGGCGGGGGAGTCTGCTGATTGCTCAAGAACTCCCAGATCAACTATGGGTGCTTCCAGGCAACAACCTGCTCATTGATTTGCTTGCACCCCCCCCCCATTCTTTTTATTGCTGTTCGTTTGGGGAAGCACACAGCTTTGCAACAACTTCACCTGAGTTTGGCAGTACGTGATGAAGGCAGTACGCTTGTAGACTGTCGCTAACTCAATCAGGAATTGGCAAATTCTGGCCTCACAATTGCTGCAGGTTAGGAGGTTTTGCACATTAAACCAATCCCCCCCCCCTCCAAGATCGAGTTTTTGAGACTTTTGGGTTAAGGAAAGTGCAGGGAAAATGCTCTTCCTCGCAAACAAATCAGTATAGTTCAATAAACAGCCAACCCCCGGGGTGGGGGGGGGGTGAGTTTTACCAATAGTGGCTCAAAGCTCCCCCACCTTTTAGAGGAGCTGTCCCTTTAGCAAACACAAACACCGAGCTCCCCTCACCCCAGTTTCCTTATCTCCATCCGCTCTCCTCGGAGGTCGGTTTACGCCGCCTCGCAAGGAAGCTCACAGCCTGGCTTTCTTGGCCACGGGTAGCGCATCGGAGGCGACAAGACCTGCTGCGCGCCGATGCCCTGAAAGAGCGCGCGCTCCTCCCGGTGCCCTTGCTAGATGCCTTGGGGCAGAGATCTCGGAAAGCGCAGGGCTAGGACTAGCTACGCAGCGGCGCCCACCCGCTCACAGAGGCAACGGCAGCCCCCTCCCTCCGCTTTCCCACCGCCGAGGCGAAGCTGGCGAGAGGCCGAAGAGGCGGTCTTTTCTTCCCGCCCGGGGGGCCGAGGCAGCTGGGAGCCCCCCGCCCCTCCGCAGAGTCTCCGCCCCTCCTCCCCTCCCCTCCGACGGCCGGCCTCGCTCCCTCCTTCCCGCGCGCAGCTCGGCCGGCGGAGCGGCGCGGAGGATGGGGCGGCGGGGCGCCTGCGGAGGCAGCAGCCAGGAGCCCCGCGGCAGGACAACGACGCTGCCGCTGCTGCTGAGGAGGCCGCTGCCGCCGCCTGGTGAAGCGGGGCTGAGCTGAGCTGAGCTGGGCCCGGTGTCGCTAGTCCGCCCGCCCGCCCGCCCGCTGCCGCTGAATCCCCCCAACGCCCACCATGGATGGGGCCCGCGGCAGCCGCCGGCCGCAGAGGCAGGTAAGGGGCAAGACGACGACAACGACGAAGAGGAGGCCTGCGCGGGGCTGGGCAGCGAGCAGCTCCTTCCGCCGCCTTTGTCTCTCCGGCCCTCTGGGGGAGTGGACCCGGCCCGCAGCGAGCCCAGTGGGGCGGACCGCCTGCCTGCCTGCCTGCCTGCCTGCCGCAGCGTCGCGAGGGGCTGCTGAGCTGGGGCCGAGGCCGAGGGAGGGCCCGGCCGGGGGCTGCTGCTGCTCCCTTCTCGCTTCTCGCTTCTCCTGCTCCGCGCGGCAAAGGGCACTCGGTCGCCGCCGCGCTTTCAGGGGCTTTTCCCACTCGGGAGGGCGCCGCCGCCTTGGGTTCTGCGCGCCCGGCTGCAGCCCAGCGGAGCTCTGCCGCTGCTCCCTGTGAGGGGTCCCAGGTTCCGACCTGTTTTTGCCGGGAGGCCGGGCCAAGCCGGGATCTCTATTCTGGCGGGGGGCGGGGGCGGGGATGATCCTGGGTCCCTCGCCTCTCCAACGCGGAGAGCCGGATGGCTTGTGCCTCCGGGATCCCTCCGGCTCCTGGCTTGAAAAGGGGCTGCCTCCGGCCGGGCCTCTTGCCGGCTGCCCCCCACGGAGTCTTCCTCAGCCCCGAAATCGGTAAAATTCGTTCTGTAACCGGCGTGTTACCTTGCCACGGCTGTTCCCTCTGCATTCGGTTGCTTCTGGGCATGTGCAGAGTGGACTGCCTGCCGCAGCTGAGAGCAGTCAGAGGCAGCACCTCTCTCGTTGTTTTGTGTTGGTGCCCAAGAGTTTGAAAAGGGGTCGGATTGCTTCCTGAGGGCACTTCAGTGGCAGAGAGTACTGGAGCGGAAGACCCCGGGTCCAGCCCCGGAAGAGCTGCTGCCAGTCCGTGTAGTCAGTACAGGACAAGATGGATCTGACGGCAGCCTTTCCCAACTACCTGCCTTCCAGATGTTTTGGGCTGCGCTTGACCCCAGCATCCTACAGCTGTGCTGGGTGAGAGGAGTTTCAGTCAGAAACATCTGGAGGGCACCAGAATGGGGGTCCACCCACCCCACCTCATTCTCTGTTCCCAGCAATGGTCAGACAGGAGTCTCAAAGAGAAGCCCCACAAACAGGACATGATGGCAACATTGCATGCCCCCAGCACCTGCTGTCCAGATGTAGACTGCCTCTGGATGTAGAGGTTGCATTTAACTGTGATGTTAGAGAAACCTACAGAGGGAAGGCCTACATCAGTGGCAATCATTGCCCCTTGAGGTGAGGGGGTGACCATAAGCTGATGGTTTGTTTTGCGTGTGTGAATGGACTTTTATCCTTACTTAACAATCTGCTGTCAGTAAATTTCATTGCATGACCCTGAGGCCTAGTTTTTAAAAGAGCTCCGACTTCTTAACTGTGTGACGTCCTATGTATCAAATTTTTGCATCTTGATACAGAGCACCACCGAAACCTGTGTTTCAGGTCAGCCTTGTAAATGAGCCCACAAAAGTCTCTAGTCTGCTAAGAGCTTGCCCTGGAGGATTCTCGGCTGTCTAGTAAGCAGACTGGGGGAGGAGGGAGGGAGAGCTCATTCTGCTGCCCTTGAGCCATTGGGCCAACCCGTTTGCTTTCTGTGCTGGTAGCCACAAGGGAACTGACTTTCCTTCACAGCTCAGCACAGAAAGCAAGTGAGCTTGGATCTGCTCCTCCGCTAGCCTGTTGTTGTGTTTCTGTTTTGGCTTCCCTCTCCTCTGTGTCTACAACAAAAACCAAGCCATGCAGTGATCTCTCTCCCCACCAGCCCACTCACTTGCCAGCATGGAATTCCTTGTTGCCTATAGCGACTAGGCTTGCTATTTAAAGCTGGTTCCGATGGGTTTCTCTCTCCAGCATTTTGCACAGTGAAGAAGGATAGAAAGAGTTGACACAGCTTCTCCCTGCAATTTCTGCTCTCCAGCAGCCCTTTGCCATCATGGCCCTGGCTGCCTTCCATTTCCTGAGGTATTTGAATTGGTTGTCTTTATGCCTTTAGGAAATAACACTTCAAATGTCTTCATTTGCTGTTTGCAGTATGCACTTATCTGCTCAGGGTTTGTCTTCCTTTTTGTTTTTATCCAGGGGCAATATGCTTTGCACTCCCTGCTCCCATTCTTATGACTTCCATAACCCCAGGCAGAGTTGCAGTTGACTGTCAGTAGATGCAGTAGAATGGCAGCTTGTATATTTTTTAATTTGCACCTTCTTGGATTGCACTATTGTACAAATATTTCATTCCCCCCCAAAAAGGCTTTGCATAAGTTAGTTAAAGACCAGTTAAAAAGTGAGTGAATGAAGCATATCTAATCCATGATAATATTATTAATGTTCAATTAAAACCAACACTGAATTATTTGATGAAGAGGATCTTAAATCAAACAAATATATAGACAAAATGCTTCATTATGCAGTATGCTGAATTCTTGTTCCTCTGTGATACATACTATCTGAGCCTCTGCTATAGTCGTTTCAAAAGAACCTCCAAGTTTCTTTAATGGATTTTAATTCTTCCATGTAACATCTCTTTTACAGATCCTCCATTGTTGAGTAATTCTCTCTCCTGAAATTAAATACGACTTGAGTAAGATTTTCTAGATATTCATTCACTTGCAGACATGTTGAATTTGATCGTGCTGTGCTTGCTACTGCTCCCAGAAAGTTTTTCCTGTGCTGTCACTTAACAGTTTCCTGTAGTGCTCCATGATTCAGATTTCCTAAATGGATATTGAGGGAAACCAAGGAAAGGGTTAATGAAATTAGGAGGGTCCAGGGAGAGCGACATGTGGCTGGAGACCTTTAAATTAAAGCTCAGGTTTTTCCAGGATGCCAAATTCTGTGCCAGACAGCAGGTTCTGTGACTGCCCCGGAGCTGCATCGGATAGCACCCAATAAGTTGGTTGGAGTCAAAGCTGTGAGGCAACTGCATCCTAATCTCTGAGCATAGTTTATGTGATGCTTCTGTGATGGATGTGGGCCCAGAACAGAAGTGCTTAGTGAAGGAAACACTTCCGTGCCCATTGCTGCTTTTAAAACAGCACAGTATAAAATATTCTTTTATTGACATATCTGCACTGTTGGCATAGCCTCCCACTTGTTGTGTTTGTGTGGCATGGTGTGCTTTGCAAAGAGTTGGGGGTCCAACTTTGTCGAGTTTCTCAGACTGCAGGTTCAAGGATTGGGCTGGAAGGGTTTTAATGAAAAAATATTAGCACCCAGTTGGCTCCCATCTTAGACTCAGGAGCCAGTTCAGACTTGCAGTTGAAAATAGGCAAGTTGATGAGCACACATGTTTTAGTTTGTGGGCAATGCAACACACATCATGTTACCAAAACCCCTGCAGTCACTGCATGATAAAATCTGCAAGATCCCAAGCACAAAAGCGTACATGGCAGAGTAACAAGCCTGGTGGTTTCTTTTAATTAAAATCCTGGTTGAAACCTACTGTTACAAGATGTAAAAGGCAAAGACATTTTAGAGAGTGTGAGAAAAGTTACTGTGTAACACCAAGCTGGCTGTTGCTCCATCAATATACTGTGGTACCTCAGGTTAAGTACTTAATTCGTTCCGGAGGTCCGTACTTAACCTGACACTGTTCTTAACCTGAAGCACCACTTTAGCTAATGGGGCCTCCTCCTGCTGCCGCGCCGCTGGAGCCCGATTTTTGTTCTCATCCTGAAGCAAAGTTCTTTACCTGAAGCACTATTTCTGGGTTAGTGGAGTCTTTAACCTGAAGCGTCTGTAACCTGAAGCGTCTGTAACCTGAAGCGTATGTAACCTGAGGTACCACTGTAGACTGGCAGCCGTGGGGTCTTCTGGAGCCTGCTGTGCTCCTGACGATGCCAAGGGCTGCAAACCAGACCTGCACTGAGGAGGCAGCAGCCAACTTGAGGCTGCTCAGGAATTTTCTGAATTGTCTCTGGATTTTTGTTGTTTCTAGAGCATCTGTGCACACTGCACCTCCTCTTGGATGATGGGGCCTGCCACTTTGACCCATACTTTTGCAACTGCTGAGCTTGACTGCTTTGGTATTCTTCATGTGGGGCTGCCCTTGATGATGACTTGGGAGATGCAAAATTCTGCAGCCCATCTGTTAAATGTCAGAGGGAAGAAGCAAGGAGCATCTTTTCCTCCTTCAGTTCCAGAGGAGGGGTTGGCACCACAGCTCATTGGCCCAGTTCAAGGTGCTCGTGCTTAAGCTATAAAGATTCCCATAGTCTAGTACGCAGATGCCTCTGACACAAGTCATCTCTATTGCTTTCTTTGTTTACCCAACCAGATCCTGCTTCATTAGAGCATCTGTTGCTAGGACGGCACTCTCTCCCTCTGGAACTGAGGATTTGTTCTTATAATTTGAAAGGACTGTCACAACTTTTCCTTGCCTGCTTCTAGCACAGCCTATCCCAGTCTGGTGCCCTCTGGATCTTTTGGACTACAACTCACATCAATTCTCACCAGCACAGGTGTATGATGCTGGGGCGGATGGCAGTTGTGGTCTAAAACATCTGGAGGGCACCAGATGGGGAAAGGCTGCTCTAGGATTTCTCCTTGGGAGTTTTTTCTGAATGGCTGAGAACATCTTCTAGCTAAGGTTGTTTTTTTTAAAATTGTGGTTCATCAGTTGTTTGCAGTTGCCTTGAACCCATGTCAGAAAAGCAGCAAATACATATTTTAAAATAAACAATTTAAACCATTCATGGATGGCTAAGTTCGTAGATCCAGCCCCAAGGCAGTTTCACAGGCTAGCTGAGGTGCAGTAAAAGTTTGCCCAGGGTTCTCACCTGAGAGGGGAAAAGAAAAGAGTTCAAAGTTTTTCCTCACTTTAATTGCCTCTTTATTTTCTTTGTGACATCTAAATTGCAAATCTTACATCTGCATGGAGTGCAAGGGAGCCAACAGCAAAAGTGCAAAATGTACTTCTGGCTTTTGGAGCGTGGCCTGCAAAACCAGAGGTCAGGTTCTTGAGAAGACAGTTGATGGCCAAATTTGTAGTTGGTCTTTTCAGTAGCTGTTGCAGTTAAGAGGCCTCGTTGCTCTTTGTATGTGTGTGAGAGACAATGCTTCTAGGGGTACTGTTGGACAAGTGTGTGATCTGCATTGCACTCAGATCTGCTTATGTGCAGTGCTTTTGTAGAGAGCTGGATGGCACAAGAGCCATCTTAGTTAACTTCAGCGCAACACAAAGTCATCGTTTTTTAGCAGCAGATTCTTGCGGGGATCTTTAGATCTGACCTACCCTTTTCTAGATCTGTGTGCTAGAGCTCCAGAGGAGGGGACAATGAAAACGTTAAATGCTCATGCTGGACAGTGGCAGCCACACATTCCACCCACATAAAGTACAGTGGTACCTAGGTTACATACTCTTCAGGTTACAGACTCCGCTAACCCAGAAATAGTACCTCTGGTTAAGAACTTTGCTTCAGGATAAGAACAGAAATTGTGCTCTGGCAGCGCGGCAGCAGCAGCAGGCCCCATTAGCTAAAGTGGTGCTTCAGGTTAAGAACAGTTTCAGGTTAAGAACAGACCTCTGGAATGAATTAAGTACTTAACCCGAGGTACCACTGTACTTTAAACTGTACAACTGAATCTCTGCTCTGTGGTGCCCAGTGTGATATAGTGGGCAGTTAATTACAATTGCAACAGTTAACCTTGAAGAATAATCCAGTTGGACACTTCAACTCACTTAACAACAACAACAACAACAACAACAACAACACCATTATCATCATCGTCATCATCTAAAATGAGCTGGAGAAATCTATACTCAGGCAATGTTACTATGTATGGCCCAGATTTCTGAAACTTCTCAATATGTATGAAAATCCCCAGGCACTCACTCTCTGTCCAGAAACCTTTTAAAAGGATTTCATTATTGGTTTCATTGGCCCACACAGACTTAAGAGGAGGAGGAGCCCTGTCAAGAGCACAGAGAACTGAGGAATGAGGGGGGCACATGGGAAAGGTTCCTGCCCATTTAGCAGCCACTTTCCTTCAGGTACTGTGAGGTTTGCGGTTTTGCTATTCATGCAGCCTCTCTTCAGTCTCCTGATTTTCCTGTGGATAGAGAGTAGGCTCTTGGCTCTGTTTGGCTGCCACCGCCGCTGCCTCCTGATCTTGTGAGCAGCCAAGCCTTGTTCATCTACACAGGAGGATGTGGAGTAAGCCTGAATCATGTGGCAAAAGTGACTTCATTGGAAAGTTTAAATACCAGCGGTTACTTCAAACCCCTTAGTTGCACTGTAATTCCTGCCCCCAATCAGAGAGTGTTTTAAGTAAAGAGGGAGCTGAAAACATTACTAGAGTGTTATCCTCTCTTAGAATGACTCTGTTCCAATTCTAAAGCGACTTGGTGTGTGAAGTTCCTTCTGGCCAGCACCACATCTCAATCTGTTTGCCGGTCCCCACTCACTCAGTGTAGGAACTCCATGCAAATGAAATGTCAGGGTTTGTTTCAGCATAAGCTTTATTTAAGTTGTAAACCACCCTGTGATCTGCAGATAAAGGGCAGTATAAAAAATAATAATTACTCATAATCCTAATAATACATTTTATTATATAGCCCACTCTTTCTCTATGAAGCTGAAGGTGAAGAACCTGCTTCCTCCATCTCTTCCATTTTATCATTGTGCCAATCTGCATATTGTATCGCATCCTATAAGAAGAGCCCTGCAGCTGGATTTGACCAGAGGTCCTTCAAGGTCAGCCTCCCATCCCTCTTGGTAGACGCTCTTTCTGACTGCCCCCCCCCACTTGCCCTCTCTCTCTCCCTGGGCCAAGGCCTTGCCAAGCTGCCTCGGATTTATCTGTGGTTGGCTCAAATTCCCCCTCAATTGGCAGTTTCCTTTCCACCTGGTGGAGTCCGCAGGCTGATATCCAGCCAATGGAAGGGTTTCAACGGCTCCAGCAGAGCTGCTTCTTGCTGCAGTGCAGCACCATGAAAAGGAGGTGGGGTTCCTCCTCCTCCTAGAAAGTATGCCAGATGCACGCTCAAGTCTAGTGTTGCTTTTTTGCAGCAACTGTTATGAGAAAAAGGAGGAACCTCCTCTTAAGTGATGGCACAATGGATTCAGTATGCAGCATGGGCCCTCTGGAGAAGGTGACTGTTTCTGTAGAAACTGTTATAGGCTGCTAACCCTCCGTGATCTTCCACCACCCCTTCCCTACCAGACGTCCAAGCTCAGTGCTTATATTGGGGAAACACAGGTTTTCGGAATGAAAATTGAAGAAGGGCTTCCCTTTTGGCACCCAGCAAAATCATTTGGCCCGAAAGGAGCCATCCCCTCTGTTCTTGTTGGACAGAAGAAGGAAGTCCAGGGCAGCGAGGCCAGATCATCCAGTCTGCATGAGGGGACAGTTCATTTGCACCTAGTGTCCCACATATGGAATGACAGAGAGGGCAAACTGATAATGAAGCAGCAGGCCCAGAATGCATCAGACTGCATTTAAGAGCAAGTTTTAGCTCCCAGGATTCTTCATGAAAGTGATGGAGAAGAGCAGAAAAGTTGCATTGTAATCACCATAAGCCTGTTCCATGCTGGAGGCTGGATTGAGCCTTCAGGAAGCAAAAGAACTAAGAGTACCCAGTGCAGCTGATTCTGGTCAGCAGCTGTCAACAGGACCCCTGCATCCCAGGGCAGGAAATGCCTGTAGTTGGTCTGATAAGGTGGCTGTTTAGAAGGCAGTAAGACCAGGCCCAATTTTTCCTTTTCCTTTTTTGAGGGCCACTTCCTTTCTTAGCCTCTTTTCTTTTGCTGCAGCTCTCACTTGAATGGAGGGCGACCCTGAGTGCATCTCTCTTGACAACAGGCTCAGACTCTGGGCTCATCTACACCTCCATTTGCCCCACTGCTTTCCCCCAGGAAAACACATGGTTTAGTGCTGAATCAGAACAATGGGTGCATTCTTCTTGAAGCTGTCAAGCTGTGAAAATCATGTCCACTGTCCCCCTAGAAGGTCGAAAACCATTTTGGGATTCAGGAAGGGTAGCTTTGGATATTGTCAGGAGATGGTTTGTTAAGATACTTGCAAGAATTTTGCCGGCTGCAGCTTAATAATCAAGATGCCTCGATAGTTTCCACAATCCGTTCTATCACCTTTTTTAAAAAAGAGATTGATAATTTTGGTATCCCTAAAGTCTGCTGGGATCTCCTCTCTCTCCCAGATTTTTATGATGAGCTTGCGAAGTTGTGTAAGCACAATTCTGTCCACTTTGAAGACTATGGCAGGTATTCCATCAGGTCCGCTGGCTTTGTTGTTTTTCATTTGTTTAATGGTTTTGGAGATACCGCAAGCTCATCTCTAATTTGTTTTTGAGAATTTGTGAGAGGACCTCAGCAGCTACAGGGGAGTTGCAGCTAAGGAGATGCTGGCAATGTTCTTTACAGTGCAGTGCAATAGCTTCTTTATCTTTTAGAAGTGTGGTCTGTCTGTTGAGAGTAGGGGGCCTATGCCATGATTTATTGGCCCATAGAAGGTCTTTGTGGCCTTAAAGAAACTCTGTGTATCATGAGTGTCAGCTAAGTATTGGATCTCTTGAGCTTTTTTTTTTTTTTTATCCACCTCCTGTTCTTTAGTTCTCTGGTTCTTCATTGAACCTCAGCATTAGCGTTGGCATAGGGTTTTTTTCTTAGTGGCACAGTTTCTATCTCTTTGCCAGATTTGAAAGGCCTTCCTTTTCTTGTCAATAATGTGGTCAATCTCACTGTCACTCTCATCAAACCAGTTTCTTGGTTTGGTATCCAATAGTTTGTTCACAGGCTGCAATAATGGATTTTTTAGCTTGGTCCAGTGTTCCTTGATGTTATCGGGGATCTTCCTCAATATCAAAGTAGTTTCCTGGATCTTCCTCTGTTCTCTGCCTGCTCCACTGAAAATAAGTATTTGTAAACAAACACAACACCTGTACAAAACATGCAAAAGGGATTCAGCTAATCTTAGAATGTCGTTTAACATGCTCTGTAGAATCAGGAGTTACTTTTGGAAGTGTCAAAAGAAACATGGTTATCCTATGTGCTATGTAAGGAGTTTCCCGAAAGACAGATTGCTGATGGGGGAAAAGAGGTTCTGCATCCTGCTATTTATGCATGAGACAGATTGGAACCATTATTATTTTTTAATTGTCTTGCTTGTGGAATCATCATGTTAATTTGGTTTTTCAGCTGACGCACCCTGCCAAAGTTGCAAGATCCAGCTTTGCATTGCGTAGCCCAAGGCACTTTTCCAGTACTTAGGCATCTCCACTTTCACTGCTGTTAGCACCAAGTCTTTTGTAAATAGAGAATGTTGTTGATAGCAGATTGGGGTAATAAAATAAGAGTTGGAAGGGGCCTTGAAGGCCCTCTGGCCCTACCCCATGCTGTTTGCCAGATCTGCAATGCAGGATCCAAGTGAAGACTCCCTGGCAGGTGGCCCAGCCAGCCACAGCCAGCCTGTTCCCCTGTTGAAAAATAGCTTTTCCCATTAGCATAGCTGAAACCTGCTTCCATGTAATTTCTGCCACTTGGTTCTAGGCAGCTCTCATGGGATCCCCACTCCCATTGGAAACCCCTCTTTGCCAGGCTAACCATAGCCCAGCTCTTTCCACTGTTCCTCAGAGGGGTCCCTGGCCACCATCCTGGTCTTCCTCTTCTGGGCACACTCTATTTGGCCAACGCCCTCTTTTAAAAAATTCATTTCAAGTTTTTCTTTTTGATGTTTTATACAGGTAACCCTTTGGGTGCTGGGGGGGGTGGATAAAAAAAAATGTTGAGGAGGGTGTGCACAGTCACTTGATGTGACTTCCAGAGTGTCCTTCATACAGCCTGAAGGAAACATGTCCATATATGAGATTGATACACCTAAGACCTTTCCATCTTGTCTTAATTTGTGGAAAGCTGCTTCCTCATATGCAGCACAGTCAAGTCACATCCTCCGGCCATTGCACTATTAAACAGGGCAGGGGGTGGCTGTTCTTTCCAGTCCTGGAATAAGAGCCGGTTAGCCACCATGACTGTACGTAGGAGCCAGTCACATTCTCCATCAGTCATTGCTATCTTTTTAAAAAAAGAACCCCAAGATATGAATCAGGCTTCAGACTGTTGCAAAAGAAATAGGAGAAAATCTTGGGCTCAGAATTCTTTAATGCTGAGTACTAAAACTGGATGGACTGCACAGTCCTTCCATGTAAAAATCCATTGTGGTGATCACAAGCGTTTTTAATTACTGCAATATACTTTGTGGGAGTGGGGTGGCTAATATTGTTAAACATATGGCAGTAAAAAAGCATTGCCTGGATCCTTCTGCCCACCTTCAATCTAGATCTAGAGGACTTGATGCCGCCTGAACAAACTCCCACCACAGAGAAAGCTAGCATGTTGAGGCATGCCCTGCCATGCTAGCTTTTGTATATGCATGGTGGCTGTGTTGTGGTTTTGGTCTCTTTGCCAGTACTGCAGAACCAACTTCAAGAAGGTGCTGCCTATCTGAGCCATTTAAATATTCATAATCCATAGCCAGATGCGGTTGGTGGCGGCGGCATACATAGCTTTTGAAGTGCAGTGAGTGGGTGGGGAGAGATGCTTCAAGTGAGTTTTCTTGCCCCAAGTCCCCCTTTTGTAAGCCGCTCTGGGGATTTTGCTGAGGGGTGGGAAGTGCAAATCCCTAACTGCTTCCAGCTGTGCCAGAGCTGCTTTTGCAGCAAATCTCTCTCCCATTGCAGGGATTACCCTGGATTCCTCCAGCTGCTGTTTTAAGAAGGAGCCCATAGAGAGAAGAGCTTGCTTTGCCTCTTGGCAGATAATGTAAGGGGAGGGGCTAAATCCAGGCAGAAGGAGGCAGAGGGTGTCATGGATACAAGCTGGACCAATTGATGGCTGTTGGGTGGGCATCAGAGTGACCTGCTGGAGGAAGAGGTGGAAGAGGAGGAGGAGGAAGGAGGACAGGAGGATATGAGATGCTGAGAAGAGGAGACTGAGAGTTGTCCTCTTCAATCTTGAAATATGAAATGTGCTGGTGAATGGGAGCCCTTGAAGGGTCATCACAGCTCAGTGGGAAACAGCAAAAGCCTAACACCTCTGAGCCAGGAGAGGAGAGCATTTTCATGTTAAGGATTGCATTTCCTTGGGTGGCACATGTAAACTATTTTGGGCCAGATCCTGGACCATACTTTCTCTTGCTCTTTTTCTGCATAAATTCCAATTATTTCCTGTTGTGGAGCTAAATCGTTGAGCTTATTTTTGCCTTTTGGCCATGCCTTGTTAAGCTATTCAGTTAGTGAGTTGCTTGACCAGCTTGACATCCTTTAGGATTCAGGTCACTTTCCAGGCACTGCAGCAGTTAAATCTCTGGGTGGGGGAGGGGATCCATTTTGCCTATTGCACATGTAGGTAAATGTGTGCTGGCTCCACACGGAAACTCCACTGGAGGTGCTTTTTGCCAGTTCGTCTGCTGAATTGGTTGATAAACCTCCTGATTCTAGGGCATAGTGGTTGATTCGCATGTCCTTAAGAAGAAAAACAACCTTGCCTTTAAATACATTACAGGCAGGGTTGTGTTGGAATGAATAAAGGGAGCATACGGCTTTGTGGGGCAGGGCAGCTTCCCCCAACCTGGTGCCCTCTTGATATTTTGGACTGCAACTCAAAAGAAGGGATTGTGAGGAGCTCCAGATGGAGAATGAGCAGCAAAATGGCAAGTGCAGTTCGGTGTAACAACTGTGATGTGATGCACGTTGGGGCAAAAAGATATTGATTTCACAGCTACGCTCCCAGGGTGGTGACTGACCAGGAATGAAACCTTGGGGTCACAGTACATAACTCAATGAAGATGTCACCCCAGTGTACACCATTTCTGGAAAAGGCATATTCTATGCTAGGGATCATTAAATTAAACTGCCAATATCATCATGCCACTACAGTATACAAATCTATGGTGTGATCGCATTTGGAATGCTATGTACGGTTCTGGTTGTCTCACCTCAAAAAGGATATTATAGGGCTGGGAAAAGGTTCAGCAAAGGGAAACCAAAATGACCAAGAGGATGGGAGTGACTTCCCTATGAAGAAATGTTTCGGCAATTGAGTCTTTTTAGTTTATAGAAAAGGTGAGTAAGAGGCAACATGATGAAAGTTTATAAAATTATGCATGGCTTGGAGAAAGTGGAAAGAGCTAAGTTTTTCTCCCTCTTTCATAACACTAGGACTAGGTTGGAAGTTGACCAGGTTACTCATAATGGTTTTATTGTACCTAGAATATTTTTGTATATTTTAAATTGATATGTATTAATTATTATAAGCAAGCTTGGAAATTTTATTGACAGGTGAGGTATAAATTCCTATAAAAAGAAATAAATAATTGTGGTTTTTTTCTACCATTCTGAGGCATGCAATGGTATTTTGGTAGCCAAGATTTCTAGCCAAACTAAAATATATTGATTTCATTGACTATTTCAGATAACAAGGTAATCCTAGGATCCGTTCCTATTAGGTGTCAAAGTATCTTAGCAGAATTTACAAAACATATTGCTGTCACTTCCATATTTAGACACCTCCCCCACCCCACCCCAGGTGTGTATGAAGCTATTTAGCAAATTTGTGTGTTTGGGCTTTCTTAAGAGTGAAGGCATAACTTACCTTTGTTCATTGAACCTGACTGCCCAGGTCATTCTTGTTGCTTAAGAACTTTAGGAGTGCCCTGCTGAATCAGGCCAAAGTGCTGGGTTCTTAGCATGAATCCCAGGAAATGGCAAGTTCCAAGCAGTCCTGACCAATCAGTTGTTTTCCATGAAATACCTCAGTTTCTCAGCTAGTAATTTTATCACCTGTAGCCAGGACTCTCCTTCACTGGAGGCCTTTAAGCGGAGGTTGGATGGCCATCTATAATGGGTGCTTTAGTTGAGATTCCTGCATTGTAGGGGGTTGGACTAGATGACTCTCAGAGGTCCCTCCAAACTCTACAGTTCTATGAATTGTGTCTCAGTCTTAAAGCTAACTTTAAGATCTACCAGGACTAGCATCTAGCATTCTGTAAATTTATGATAACCTTTGTAGCTATGAGCCCTGTTTACTGTAGGAACTGCTATCTTCGTCAGGCATGCTGTGGTTGAACAATGTTAGCTTATTGTTCATTTGAAACAACCAACTTCAAAACTGCACAGCCAGAGGAGGAATCAGGAGGGGTGAGAGGCTGCAGGGCTCAAGCGGCCCTTGTGTGTGTAGCCCTTAACTTGGATGGCTGAGGTTTTCGTCTGCGTGAGGATGGGGCTCTTTCATGGAATGTACTCAACAGTTACCAAATTGGGAGTTTTTCATCAGACATACAATAAAAACAAGACGAAACAATAAACAACCCTTGCAACACTTCCAACAAATCACAAAGGGCACACATTTTGTATAAAGGTCATTTGTTAATCTGAGGAAGGCAGGCGAGGTGAAGAATCTTTAATATCAGAGGTCGCAGGAATGTCTGGGAAGCAAGGCAGCTGGTCTGCAGTTGAAGTCCAGAGTGAACAATAGGAGACCTTTGGTTCTCCTCTCGGAATCTTTTGACTTTGAGACCTGAGTGCATCCTGAAGCTGTCACTTTTATGCCACTGAATATCATTCAAGCAATTTATTGTACTATAAAATAATTCACATATACAGTGGTACCTCGGTTTAAGAACAGTCCAGTTTAAGAACGATTTGGTTTACAAACTCCACAAAACCAGAAATAGTGTCTTGGTTTGAGCACTTTACCTCGGTCTAAGAACGGAATCCAAACGGTGGAAGGGTACTAGCGGCGGGAGGCCTCACTAGGGAAAGTGTGCCTTGGTTTAAGAATGGTTTTGGTTTAAGAATGGACTTCCAGAACAGATTAAGTTTGTAAACCAAGGTACCTCTCTCTCTCCCCGTGTGTGTGTGTGTGTGTGTGTGTGTGTGTGTGTGTGTGTTATACAGAAACAATTGACACAGACTTTCATAAAGAGCACACTAGCAGTAGCTCAGTTTTGAAAGTGTGGAAGCTTACAGGCCAAGCTTGCCAGTTCTAAAAGCAGAGGCAGAAATGCAAAGCCAGACCTAGATGGGGTAAAATTGGGCAAGTTGGAGAAAGAAGCTTGAAGCAAGGAGGAGTGACAGGTGAGGTGAAGAGATGAAATGGATGGTGACTGGGGCTGTTTGCTGCCAGAAGAGAAATAGAAGTTTCCAGAGGAGGAAGAAGGCTTTTGGGTATTGACTTTGTGAGGCATAGGCATTAGGTAAGATTCGGGCAAGAATGGAAAGAAAGCTGTGGGAGACTTGGGGGGCATGGCTGGTGAATGGGCAAGTTATATACCAGCAAAAAAGCAGAAGTGTAGATGAGGAAGGAGAAAAGGGCAAAGCAAAGAGCAGATCTCCGAAAGCAAGATTGGGGAAAGGGGGGCTGGGAGTGAGCGAAAGCTGGTAATCCTGTAGAGGAGAGATTGGGGGCAAGAAGGAAAATATAGACTTTGGGCAGCTAATGGTCCATGCACTCTGGCATTCATCACAGTCTCCCATTGCTCCAGAAGCGGTTTAGTCATGCTGGCCACATGACCTGGAAAGCTGTCTGTGGACAAATGGGAGATGAGCACCGCTCCCCATAGTCACCTTGGACTGGGCTTAACCATCCAGGGGTCCTTTACCTTACCTTTTGCCTTACTTCTGCAAAGATGAAGACTTGGTGGTGGGGCTGAGAAGAGACAAGACGGGGTTTCCACATGGAATGTCGTCGTGAAATGAGTGAGATTTCTTTTCCAAAGGTTCCCAGCTGCTGAGGCAAAAAGCAGTTGTTTTTATGCCCAAGATAAGGGCTTCATGATGTAAATAGAAGCAAAGACTTGCAATCTATTTTTTCCTGTCTACTCAAACTCCCTGTATTCAGAGATTGTTGTTTCCTTGGTTAAAGGTCTTGGTCCAACAAAAGAAAGGGTAAAACCAACCTGAGCTGCAACCACCCTTGTCTGTTGCTTCTAAGTGGGGGACTTGGTTTTTCAATTTAACAAGCAATTCAGAAGGAGCCACAGGTGTGGGGGCTGAGACAGTGCTGTAGATGCTCCTCCACCAGGCCTTTGGTTATGACTCAAGCTGCTCCGATCTCTTTGTATGCCTAGAATTTCACCTGCCATAATTTGAATCAAGTTGATCTCATAACAGTGGCTATATTAAAAAATAATTCACCAGGAGCACTCACTGGCTTAAGTAAGGGGCAGCTTCATCAGGGATTGAATCTTGTGAAAAGCAACATGCTTGCTGCAGAATGAATAGAGCATTGGTCAGAATAATGGACATACTGTGTGTTTGCATGTAAGTGGGGCAAACAATGCAATGCAGAGGCTCTTGTCTTTCTATTGACAAAGTCGGCCTTGAACTCTTGCCAGTGAATCCTCTCAGTGAGTTTTCTGTTTCAGCTAGAGGAAGACTTCCTTTGTTTTAGGGAAGAAAAGAATCTGTGTCTTTTCCTATTGCAGTAAATTAAACAGATTATTATTATTAGTCCTCCCCTCCTCCCCTAACAGAGTTGTGGGGCCTCTCAGCCTCATATATAACAGTGTGATGATTTGACCCTGTCGCTGGTACATTTGTAACATAAATTGGCACCTCATTGGAGGGTGATTTTAGGAGTTAGCATCCTCTTCAGACCTGGAGCTTAAGGACCACTTTGTAATTCTAATTTATGTTTGCTCAAATAAATCATTCTCAGGTCCCCCCCCCTCAAATTTAAGGTGCTAACTGTGTTCTGGAGACTGTTGTGCAATTGGTGATCAGCTGAGTGTGTAGTGCTCATCCCAGTATGGAAATGTCATTGCATCTAACTTCTGAGTTTTTCCACATCTGCCTGGAGAGGTTCTCCCTAGCTATTCTAGGCTGCACCAACAGAAGCATTGTGTCCACATCAAGGGAAGGAATAAAAGGTAAAGGTACCCTGACCTGACTGTTAGCTCCAGTTGCGGAAGACTTTGGGGTTGTGCATTCATCTCGCTCTATATGCTGAGGGAGCCAGTGTTTGTCCAAAGACAGCTTCCGGGTCATGTGGCCAGCATGACTAAGCTGCTCCTGGTGAACCGGAGCAGTGCATGGAAACAGCGTTTACCTTCCTGCCAGAGCAGTACCTATTTATCTACTTGCACTTTGACGTGCTTTCAAACTGCTAGGTGGGCAGGAGCTGCAACCGAACAATGGGAGCTCACCCAGTCACGGGGATTCGAACCGCCGACCTTCTGAGCAGCAAGTCCTAGGCTCTGTGGCTTAGACCACAGCACCACCCACGTCCCTAAGGAATAGTGTTGTAAATAAAAAATATGCCCTTTTCCTTTATGGGGTATCCAAGAGCCCATATAGAGTCCTTACATAGGTTCCCTATTGGTAGGAGAAAATAACAGAGGCCAAACAGAGAATATTGAGAAGCAAAGCAGCTAGTAAGCTTGATCTTTATTCATCTGTTGCAACAGGGTACTCCCCTCACACGCAGGAGAGGAGGAGGACCCCCAAAATTGCTGTGCAAGGGCTTATAAAGACTTTTGAAATTCCCATCCTGTAGATCAAGACCACCCCCAGAAACATTATGCATTCATCACAGAAGGGGTGTAACCTAAGACCACCCCTCAGATAAGGCGATCTAAAACAGAACATTTGCATGTCGTTTTCTCCTGTCGCTTTATTTATTTCCTGTCTGGCAGGTTACTTAAGTGGATTTCTTGGGGAGCCTGGGCAGTCTTTTGTAATGATAAGGCTCACACCCTTATTCAAACACAGATTAAGACAGGATTTGTGAAGGAAGAGACAATGGGGAGGCTTTTCCATTTTGACCATGCAGAGAAACATTTGCTCAGTTTAGGAATCAAAATGGTTCCAGGTTGGCTTCCCTGTGCTGATCTATGTACGTGTGGTTATGAACGTTGCCATATATTTAAGACCATAAAATTCCTATCACAATAGTACTGCTCTATTCTGTCTTGGTCAGATCCCACCTGTTGTACTGTGTCCAGTTCTGGGCACCACAATTTAAAAAGGATATGGACAAGCTGGGACATGTGTGAGGGAGGGTGACTAAGCTGGTAAAGGGTCTGGAAGCCAAGCTTTGTGAGGAAACGTGGAAGCAGATGGGCATGTTTAGCCTGGAAAAGAGGAGACTTAAGAAGCAATATGATAGGCATCTTCAAATATCTCAAGGGCTGTCACATGGAAGATGGAGCAAGCTTGTTTACTCCTTCTCTGGAAGGTAGGACCCAAACCAATGGATTCAAGTTACAAGAAAGGAGATTCTGACTAAACATCATGAAGAACTTTCTGATGGTAAGAGCTGTTTGACAGGGAAATGGACTCCCTTGGAAAGGGTGGATGTCTGCCATGGATGCTTTAGTTGAGATTCCTGCATTGCAGGGATTTGGACTAGATTCTAGGATTCTGTGATTCTTTGGAGAAGTGTTTCAGGGAGGTGGGCTTGGAATACGGCTGTGGGTCATATTGTTTTGGATGCCATTGGGCAGTTTGAGGTTACCAGTCACTGCTTCCTTCCTGCCTCCTTGTAAAAGGGATGTTTATGAATCTGATACACAGCAGCCTGCAGTATTGGCTGCTGTTGGAGTGTCAGAACTGATCCAAAGCCAGGCTGGGTTGGGAAAGATGGGCTGTTTGTCCTGTTTGATTAAAATAAAGGAACAAGCTTGGTTTGTGGATGTGCTGTTCTTTTCTGCAGAATTCCAAGACGTGATTCTAGGAGAATGACTAAAACCAGCTGGATGTCATGTTGTGGGCAATTGCCTGCTTTTATTTTATAAGAGCATGTTTCTATCCCTGGGGTTCAGTCCTTACTAGTAAAAGGACATGATGCAAGACAGTGAGAAATGCAAAATTATGCCAGAAAGTGCCCAGAGCTGGGGGTGTGGTGCTTCTACTTTGAAAGGCAGTTCTAACTTGAAGCCTGACACCCACAGCCTGCAATACATTTGCACAACAGAGGGGGGTGGGTCCAGGAAAAGGGTTTTTCTTCAACCTTCTGCGTTAGTTCTTGGAGACCAGTGTGGCAATCTGAGGCTTTGACTACAAAGATTTATAGTGGTTTTCTATTCATGGCACAATTGATACAAAGGGAGAGAAGAAGCCCATGGAAAGCAGTCTTCTCTTTTTCTTACTGTGGTATCCTGGGGTGCGACTGGCTTGAGCCATCTGTAGTGGCCCTTCATCGTCTATCCTGCAGGAGAGGACTATTTCACACAAGTTCCCTGTTTCTTACAGGAGGGGAGGGGGGCTTGCATTGATCAGATGTTGCAACCAATAATTTGCCTTCCCTGAGGGCTGTTGGAGCATATTAGGGGGCGGGGGGGGGGGGGTCCCTTCTACCAGGCACCCTTGAGCTGAGGCTTACTCCCTCTTGCTGACCTTTGACAATTCTTCTTTTGCATATGTATCATTTTAAAATCCTCCTCTTTCTCTCCAGTTTCAGGGCTTTGTTGCAGCAGAACCTTTTCTGGGCCAGCAAGTGGAGAGGGAAAGATTGCCAAGGGATTATTTAAAAGCCTAAGCAGCTGAGGAGGAGGAGGAGGAGGAGGAGGAGGAGGAGGAGGAGGATGAGCCACGGGGACACTGCACTTCCACGTCTGCCAGATGCCAAATTGGAGAGGAAGTTGCAGGACTGAGCAGGAGCTGCGTCTGCAGACTGAGCGTGTGTGGCGGCAGCGGAGGGCGGAGAGAGTGCCTGGGCCACCCAAGCGGCAGCTGTCCCTGGGCAGCGCTGATCCAGATGTGCAGCTGCCAGCTCAGAGGCGAGGTCCTGGGATGGGAACTGGCAGGAGCTTCCCATCTGCTGGAGTGGTGGTGCTGAGGGAACGTGGCTCATTAACCCCGAGGATGGAGCTGCTCTGATACTCGGTAAACAGCTGCTTTCTCTTTCTCCGGCTGGGATGCAGAGCCTTGAAATGTGTGCCCAGGAGCAGACGGGACCATGGCGTTCTCCTTTGTATTAGGACAGGCTCTCCCCCTCCTCTCAGGAAGGAAAAGTACTCAGGCAGAGTTGGGGACCTAGTTTGCTGGGATAACCTGTGGAAACGGCTCTCTCTTGAGTCAAACAGTGGAAGAGGGCACAGGCTGCTCTTATTTTGCTCTTCTGTGGCCCAAATTCTGCATGCAAAAGGCTTGGGCGTAAGAAAGTTGTGACTGATGTAAGAAAACCCCAAAGAGAGGCTACCTGGGATGGTCTGTTCTAAACACCTGCCCGCATTTCCATGACTAAGTTGGTCTCTGCAGCACCTGGAGAACTGTGAGGGTTCCCAGAGGAAGCTTTTGAGAAGCCAAACGCTTTCTTTGCCAGCTTTCCCCCCTGCCTTTTTTTCTGTTGCAAGAGAGACACAGGCCAAGTGACCCTTCCTGGCCTCCCCTCCCCTCTCATGCCCACCATGAAGTTTTCGCTGCGCTTCTGGTTCCTCTCCACGGCTTTCCTGCTCGTCTTCATCATGTCCCTCCTTTTCACCTACTCCCACCACAGCATCGCCTACCTAGACCCCAATGGGCTGAACGGCATCCACAGGGTGAAGCTTGTTCCAGGCTATGCTGGTATGCAGCGCCTCAGCAAGGAGGGGCTCTTTGTGCGGAGCTGCACCTGTCACAGGTGCATGGTGGACGTGAGTGACTCAGAGTGGTTCGACACCCGTTACGACAGTAACATCTCCCCAGTGTGGACCAAAGAGAACATGGACTTGCCATTGGATGTCCAGAGGTGGTGGATGGTGAGTTTTTTGGGGACCAGGGACCGGGGGGGGGTGTTTGACATTCCTACTCCTATTACAACCACTTAGGGCAGCAAGACCAGGACAGCCTGCTAAGTCTATTTTTTTTTTTTTAATAATAATTTTTATTGATTTTACAACATAAACAAAAAACAAACAAACATAATGCGACTTCCCCAAACCTCTCCTTCACTGCATCCAAATTTCAAAATTTTTAGCAATTCTTCATCCCATTTTTATATTTAATTCTCTTTAAAAAGAGTTTCTGCTTTATAAATTTCGATTTATAGCTGTAATTCTTAGTGTCCAATCCCCTGACATCTTAACATTCCGAAATTTTACAACAATTTTTAAGATAGATTTTAAATTTTTTCCAGTCCTCCTCCACTGTCTCTTTCCTCTGGTCACGGATTCTGCCGGTCATCTCTGCCAGTCCCATAAATTCAGTCACCTTGGTCTGCCATTCTTCCAGAGTAGGTAATTCTTTAGTCTTCCAATACTTCGCCAAAAGGATTCTTGCTGCTGTTGTTGCGTACATAAAAAAGGTCCTATCTTTCTTTGGTACCAATTGGCCGACCATGCCCAGGAGAAAAGCCTCCGGTTTCTTTACAAATGTCCACTTAAGGATTTTCTTAATTTCATTATAGATCATTTCCCAGTAGGCCTTAATCCTATTATGTTTGCTGACTGGGAGCAGTTATGGACCACAGGTATTAAATTTACGGCATGTAGTGCCCTGAAAGAGAACATAATGAAAATGATCTATAGGTGGTACATGACCCCAGTCAAGCTTGCAAAGATATATCATTTGCCCAATAACAATTGCTGGAAGTGTAATGAATGTGAAGGAACCTTTTATCACCTTTGGTGGACCTGCCCAAGGATTACAGCCTGCTAAGTCTAAGCACCGTACAACAAAACTCCCAGCCTCCCAGCTGCTTAGTCTATATCTGGGCAAGGGAAATCAGACTGGGAGATACTGTCTAGATGACTAGATGAGGCAAAGCAAAGTTCCATATTTTGTACAATGATTCTTAAGCATTTTTGGACGAATTTGGCAGCTCTTGGTGTGCATTCTTCAAAATCTGTCTTTACGTACTGGTATATTATGAATGTAGATCTGAACACATGTTTATATCTTTGAGTCATAAGCTAACTTTCATAATCTTGAAACAAAGCTGCAGATTTGAAAATAAACTTTAAAAGTTTACACTAATGTATGAATGATGACCAGCTGCTCATAAAACTATTCTATTTTTTCCTGTTTTCCTTAACCCTTAACATAACAAGCCAGTTGGATGGCTGGAGCAAACCCCCACATATTTTTCATCTGTTCTTTTAAAGTAGGCACCACTAAGGTTTTCAGTCCTTGCCATACAGGACCCTGGTAGCTGTCATCCTATAGCTTGCCAAGGCAATGTGGTTTTGTTTTCTTTAATAAATTTTATTTTTGCATTTTCTATTTTACATAAATGAATGAATTAAATGCATAAACATATAATCCCCTTTGACTCCCCCCCAATTGTGGATCTTAATGTAATGATTTCCCCCTCTGCATCTCTTTCAAAACTCTATTTTTATAAATCCTTTGTCAACCCATAGTTCACATTTTTACTACAAGTCTTCTCTTACTTTGAGGTTTCCATCACTGCTGCACCACCTTACCATTGTTTTGAAACTGATTTCAAAATTCTCTTATGCACAAGAGAAGGTCATCCCCTGTTCACCATAAATACTTCCAGACCTGCATTTGAATATTATTGCTGAGGTCTGGAGCCCAGTTGTGCTATCAACTCTTTAACCTGCTTGTTTTGCAGTCATACTGTGACAAAATCTTTTCTATATTAAAAAGCAGGTGCTTATTGTTTTCCTCAGTCTTTTCAAAACCTGTTTTTTCTCCTTATCTCCCTGTGGTTTGTTCAATATCAAATGTTAAGGAAGGGCCATAGCTCAGTGGGAAAACATCTGCTTTGCATGCAGAAAGTCCTAGGTTCAATCCCCACCACCTCCAGGTGTGTCTGGGAGAGATCCCTGCCCTGAAACCCTGGAAAGCTACCATTGCCAGTCAGTGGATGCAATATAGTGGGCTGAACAAACCAAGGCTTTAACTTTATGTTCTGTGAGTACAGGACATGTTCAGCATAAAATTAAGTGCATCTGAAACTCTATTTGCTTCAATGGTGTAGATCTATCTACAACTGAGTTCCATCGCTTCCCAACAAATCACAGTTTATGTGTGTGTATTCTGTTTCATTTCCAAAATTCAAATAGCCCAAAATCAGAATTCTATCTTATGTCGAAATTAAATATCCGTGGAATGGTTATAACCCTTTGCTGTTCAAATATTATCAAATTGTATCCGTCATGTTTGTTTGAGAACCATAGTGGAGATGAGTAGTTGTTGTTCTTGTTGTTCTTGTTCTTGTTGTTACTATTAAAATTTCTTTGCCGCCCTTCACCTGTAATAAGCCAAAACAATACCCCTCCACTCCAAATTCAGCTTGGAGTTTTTTAAAAAGATTATAATGTAATTCAAAAAATTAACAAGTTTCTTAGTGGTTCCCATCAAGCTCTCTGGTACTACTGCTGGTATAATTTACAGTGCTATGATTAATCTAGGTGAAATAACACCTTGCCTAGAAGTGATCACCCAAAGGCTTCTCTCCCCAAAGGCCAGATGGAATGCAGTTTTTGGGTTGTCTTAGTGGAGGGATGACTAAAAGTCACATTAAAGCCTTTCCCTAGATCTCTGAAGTTTTAAGAGTGATTTACCTCCGGGCACCCCTCCACCACCCCAAGAATAAAAAATCCCAGGATTTTTTTTTGTTGATTCTTCCTTTTAAGCACCTCTAATGCACCATCAAATTCTGTCCATTCCATATTTTCCATGTCATGACATCATCCAAAAGCCCTTCTTCTGGTACCAGGGCCATTGTGTGGCTAGCAGTTGGCTGCCTTGGGCTCCTTTGGGTGGAAAGGTGGGCTACAAATGGAATAATCAAACTAATAGCGTGTGCTCAAGTAGCAGCTGACCAGGAGTGCTTTTTATCAGTTGTACATGGCAATAGGGCTTCCTAGACGTGTGGCTTGTTATCTTGCCTGCAAATCTTAAATATCTATTCTTCAGCATCTGCAGACAAGGCCTTGCAATACATTCTTCCAGGGTCAAGTGACAAAGATGGTACAGGCACCATTTCATTGAAAGCTGCTTTGGTTTGCTTTTCTCCTCTGCAGGAGTTTTCCCTTTAGTGCAAGGGGAGGAGAACCAGAAACCTGCAGTCTAAACAGAGCCATGACTCATGCATGTGTAGGTTGCTTGGCTTTTGCTTCCCTCTGCCGTTTGGGCAGAACCAAGGTTTGTGCCTCTCCAGATGTGTTCTTAGTTTGGGTGTTGGTACTTGGGAAGAAGCAACCAGCTCCAGCCTCTGCCTCTGCCTGGGATAGCCTGCTTCTTCCTCTCCTCTCCTTTTGCCCATCCAGCAGCACCATCTGTTTGAAGAAAGCTGCAGAGCTTTTTGCTGAGTGACTGAGGCTGGATTTGCTGCAGGGGCTGAACTTCTCACCTTTCTTAAAAGGCCCAGATTGGTGCTCTCTTTGTGTAACTGCAAAGAAGAATAAGGAAGCAGCAGGCCAGCTGTTCTTTGCCTCGAATGTTTCCTTCACTCTTCCCCAGCCTAGTGCCATCCATTTGTCATACTAGCTCAGTCGGTGGAGCTAGGGCCATGGGTTAGAGCCCCACATTGAGTAAAATATTCCTGCATTGCAGGGGGTTGGACTAGATTGCCCTTGTGGTCCCTTCCAGCTCTACAATTCTATGGTTCTACAGTTTCTACCAGCATGGTTTTGCTGGCTGAGGCTGATGGAAGTCGTAGCCCAAAGCATCTGGGTGGGGGTGGGGAGGTACCAGGTTGGGGGTGGCTGATTTGCTCCTGCCAGGAGTAGTTCTCCAGGGTCCTCAGCAGAGAAGGGCTTTTCCTAGTCCTGCTACCTTTTAACTGGGGATTCTGAGGAGCCAGGTGAGGATACCTGGGGGGAAGGCACCATCCATCCTCTAAGCATCTCTGGCACTGGGAAGAGCAAGAGGCCATATGCAAGAACCACTTTCTGCCTTCCTGAGGATATGATGAAGAAGAGTAGAAGAGTTTGGATTTGATATCCCGCTTTATCACTACCTGAAGGAGTCTCAAAGCAGCTAACATTCTCCTTTCCCTCCCTCCCCCACAACAAACACTCTGTGAGGTGAGTGGGGCTGAGAGACTTCAAAGAAGTGTGACTAGCCCAAGGTCACTCAGCAGCTGCATGTGGAGGAGCGGAGACTTGAACCTGGTTCACCAGATTACGAGTCTACTGCTCTTAACCACTACACCACACTGGCTCTCAATATGATAGCTGGTTCTTGCTGTATATGGTTTGGTTTGTCCCTCTTAGGCCACCTCTGCAGACGAGAACTTTCTTCTTCTTTTTGAATTTAATGTTTGGCAGGTAAACAACCAACCAAACAGAACAGAGCAACAACGCAACCTTTTCTTATGTCACCAAGGAAGTCGAAACCATATCTCACCATTTGTTGTCCTCCAGAGATATGTCACCAGTCCTGGGAATAGTCTTTCATTTCTTGTTTTTAACCAAAGTCAGTTCTCCAAAGATTTAGTGGAGAACTTTCTTAGGGCCTGCTGCAGGAAAGGCTGGCCCCCAACTATCCCACCCCACTGTTTCTTTTGTCCAGCAGAGTGTGGACATGCAGGGCAGAATTCCCAGGACCAAGAAGTGCTTCATATTCTTCTTTGGCTTCTGCACATTTCTGAATATACAGCAGCAGGAAATGCCATCTCACACTCTGCTTTTCAGCCTCCCATCTTTTGTAACACATCTCCTCCACTCCCCACTTCTTTATTTTTCAGTTTCAAAAAACGCATATAACAAGCAATCCCCATATAACCCCCAAGAAACATATGTGAATATACAAAGTAAATGCTACAGTCAAACAATAAGCAGGTTAGTACAATAGTTCATGCTTGATTAGGGCAGTTAAGGGTCTTCTACTCTCTGTTTTAACCGATTGTCCCAGAGTAAGGCATGGGTAGCTGGTGGTGGGTGGACAACATTGTCCTTTCCGTTGTACTGAATTAAACATCCACCTTATAGTTCCTCTGGTCTTCGTCTTCCTGAATTAAAAATTAAATAATTAATTCTTATGGTCATCTGTAAACAGATTTAATAAAGCTAGCCTTGGATCAGGTTGTATCACCTGTCCTGTAATAGAAGAAACTTCTTCAAAGACTAATTTCCAAAATAATTGGAAAACAGGTATGCATTCACACCACATATTGCAACACACCTTGACTCCTGGGGAAAGAGGCTTGTTAATACCCTGGATTGGATCTTGATGTTATATTTGCATGTTGCTTTTCCCCAAATATGCTTGAGCTAGTGCAGCGGCTCACATAAATCGTAGCCCTATCAAATTTCATTTTATCAGAATAACAAAAGCAGTACAATATATATCTGAAATTCATAAAAGAAAATCACAGAAGCATATTTAGTATACCACACTAACTAACAGCAGGCTGCTTGGTGCCTGTGGGGTGTTCACTTTGGCCTCATGTTGCCCTCTCCTTTCCCTGCAGATGCTACAGCCGCAGTTCAAGTCCCACAACCTGAATGAAGTATTGGGGAAGCTCTTCCAGATTGTCCCTGGAGAGAACCCATACAGCTCCCAGAACTCTCAGCCGTGCCGCCGCTGTGCTGTGGTTGGCAACTCGGGCAACTTGCAAGGCTCTGGTTATGGCAGGGAAATCAATGGGCATGACTTCATCATGAGGTGAGTGACTGGGAGGGCCTGATCCCTCTGTGTCTTGGGCTGTCTTCTCTCCATCATTGCTGGGTTGGCTCTTGCATCGGAGAACAGCAGCCCAGCAAACATTGGGGACGAAGAAAGCAGCAGCAACAGCTGGCGCTTCCTGCCTCTTCCACTCCAGTTTCTCTTCCTGCCAAGGAAGGAGGTTTGACTCCCAGCCCCTCTTGCCTGGCCAAGTGACCATCTGACTTCTTGGCGATTCTCTGTTGGTCACCCTCAGACACCCCACCAGCTGTCCAAGGAACAGATAACTGTGCTTGCGTTTCGTTGCTGCTGCGTGAAAGTTTCCAGAAGCTCTGCCAGCATATGGGGTCTGTCACTGTGCAGACACTGCTTTGCAATTTGCAATAGTATTAACTTGTTTCTGGGTTGGCTCAAAACAGGCCTAAAGTGGCTGAAACTGTTTCCCAAAGAAAGGCCTGGAAAGTTGGCATTTCAACTGGAAGCAAAAAAATTAAAATTAAAATTGATGAACTTGGACAAGCTTGGACCCCTACTTTGTTAGTGTCTTGACTCCTCGTCATTGTTTCTGGTGGCTGCTCTTGAGTCCCCTGAACTGAGTAGTTTTCCCTTGAATGCATGAGATGGGATGACCTTCTACCACTCTGACAGGATTGCCGGCAGTGCAGAGTCAGTTCAGGTGTTTGGCTGCAGGTCAATATGGCATTTGGATGGTGTTGTCAAGTGGACACTTGGTTAATCGTATTCGTTCCTCCACCTCTTCTCTCCTGCTCTCCCTCCAACTCCCCGCTCCTTTCATCTCATGGCTTTCTGCAGTTGCAGCCCTGTAGATAGGGGGCTCTTGTGTTCTTGTACAGCACCTAGCACATATGAGATGCTTTTGCAAATAACACATAAGTGGTGTGGGGAACTGAGTTCTCATTCTGAATCCAGCTGACTGTGGAAGAGCGGTGCCTTAGCAGTGTCTGCCCCACCACAGCACCCCTTTCCGGACCCTTTTTTTGCAGCTATAAGAGCTTCATCCTTCATCACCTTGCTGCCATCTAGTGGCAGATCTCTCAAAAAGCAGCTTGTGGTGAAGCATCCTGCAGCGTCCCTGGTGGACAGGGTTCCCAGCTGCCCTTAAATAGCAGGTGATGAGATCCAGGTGTTTCTCTGCCAGCTCTGGAATCACATCCTGGATGGGGCTTGGCTGCCTCCTGTGAAGCAATGCAGCCTCTCCTTTCTCAGTGAAGCAAAACCCTCAGGTCTTGCTCCTTGGTATTACTATAACTGGGCCTAATGTTATGATTTTGCCTAACTTGGCAACTGGTGGGTGATCCAGGACTGAGCTGAAAAACTTTGCTCCCTCCAGTGTTTGTTGGAGATGGGAGAGGCTGAGTTCTGCCGCTGTTTGTATTTGAGGAGAGCCAGAGTCAGCAGTGTGGCTGTTTTCACCAGTATTGCCCCAAACTAGAGGGCTGCAGCGATTAGGCTGGGTAGGATTAGTTGCATCTGCTGCTGCAGAATATTTGGGCTTCAAGGCGATGCGAAGGAGCCACCATTTGTCTTCTGCAAATAGTTATAAAGGCACTGTGATTCTTCACTGTATGCTGTTATCACTGCAGTGTAAAAACTGTGCAAGTACCCCCCCCCCCAAAAGAATATTTTTGTGTTCAGAGGCTAGGTTGAGCTGCAACACACACACACACACACACACACACACACACACACACACACACACCTTTTTGTAATAATGAAATGCTCCAGACCACAACTTCAGCAAATGCTTCTCCCTTCTCCCCTATTCTTTCCTTGCAGAATGAACCAGGCCCCTACAGTGGGCTTTGAGGCAGATGTTGGGAGTAGGACAACCCATCACTTCATGTACCCAGAAAGTGCCAAGAACCTGCCGGCCAACGTTAGCTTTGTTCTCGTGCCCTTCAAAGCCCTGGACCTGCTGTGGATGGCAAGCGCCTTGTCGACGGGCCAGATCCGATTGTATGTATCCTGCATTGCAGGGGGTTAAGCTTGGAAGACCCTTTGGATACCTTCCAACTCCACAATTCCATGATTCTATCCCTCCCAGTGAGGCAAAGATGGACAGTCCTGGCCAACAGGCACCGTGTCATTTCCTGGGGACAAGTAATTCCCATTCCTGTGCCTTCAACCCTTTCTGGACCTTGTCTTGGGTAGCATGCTGGTCCCACCCATTATTATTTTTCAGTGTATGGCTAAATGTTTGAAAGCAAAAGGTTGCTTCCAGGGTGTAAGCAGAACAGACAGTCCACACTTGAATGTTTTACACAAAATGAGGGGTGTAACATACATAAAGGTAAACTCCAGAGCTGCTTGGTTCAATTTCAGGTTGGTCCAGCCCCCAGTTAATATGGAGAAGTGACAGAAAGAGGGAAGGGAGGGCAGAGGGAGCAATTGAGCAGAGCAAGAGGGGAGTGAGGAGCATCTCATTCTCATTCTTTCTCCCTTCTGCTTCTCTCATAGCACTTATGCGCCCGTGAAGCCTTTCCTTCGGGTGGACAAAGACAAGGTAAGTCTGGCCCTCATGGAGGAGAGGAAAGGGATGCTCTGAAAATATCCATGTTGGCTTCATCTGCATGGATATTTTCTAAATTCTCATCTCTCTTAAGATAGCTTGAGAAGCAAGTTTTTTGGGTTTTTGGGTTGGTTGGTTCTGCTAAAAATACAAACAGTTCTTGAATACTATATGCATTACTATACACATACACACTCCAGGTTTCCTAAGGTAATCAGATACATTTTTTAAAATGGAAGTCGCTCTGCACCACAAAGGGCAACTGAGCATCAAGCAACAGCAATGAGTCCAGGATTACCCCCAAGCTGCTTATGCACTCCTTCAGAGGGTGTGTAACCCCATCAAGAGCAGGCAACTTCCCAGCCACCCGGTCTAGGGAACCACCCACTAACAGTGCCTCAGTTTTTTCCTCTGAACTGTGTGGACTGAGACTGAAATACTCAATGGCCATGTGGAGGGGCTTCCCACAGAGAAAGCACTGCCTGTTGTGATGTTGTCTTCCGTGATTTGTGTCCTTAGGTTCAAATCTACAACCCAGCTTTCTTCAAATACATCCATGACCGATGGACAGAGCACCACGGACGCTACCCTTCCACGGGGATGCTGGTCCTGTTCTTTGCCTTGCATGTTTGTGATGAGGTGGGTTCTTAAGTAGCTGGAGAGGCTTCCTAGCCTGTAAAGACAGATTTCATGTTGCAGAGGGAGGGCCACCGCCTGGAAGTTGGCAGGCTCCTCTGGTCTATTTAACAGGCTGGATGCAATAGTGTGTGTATGTGTGTGTGCACACAGTCAGATTTTGATCAGCTTCCTGCCCATCTGGAACTGGTACAGGCCCGCCTTATCTTGAGCCCAAGCAGAGCGTCGTCACGCAGCAAAAGGATAATCTACCTGATAACCTGTTGTCATCAGTGTGTCTACAGGGTTAGCATCCATCAGGTTTAGTTTGCTTAACACATCAGCAATTTTCCGTGACTGGTGTACTAGAATGTTACCATCTTGATCTCTCTCTATTTCCAGAGATAGGTAGTTGTTTACCTCACCAAGATCTTTCATGTCAAAGTGTTCTTTCAGTTGAGCTAGGGCGTTATTGTACATTGTGACATCCTTCCAAAAGAACAAAATATCCTCAACATAAAACAAGCAATACAGCTTCTTTTGCCCCTCCTCTTTGACAAATACACATGGATCAACTTTCCCTTGCTGAAAACCTAGAGAAAACAATACTTCAGTGAGTTTAGTGTGCCAGCACCGTGCACTCTGTTTGAGACCATAAAGGGACTTCTTCAGAGCACAAACAAATCCCTGTTTTACCTGTACGCCATCAGGTGGAAGCATATAAAGAGATTCACCTAGAGATCCGTATAAAAATGCTGTATTCACATCGTGGTGAGAAACGTGTAGATTCTCCTCTGCAGCGAGCTTGAGCATAAGCCTAACGCTCTCATACCTCACAGTGGGTGAGTAGGTCTCGTGATAGTCTTCTCCTGGTACCTGTAAAAAACCTCTGGCTACCAGTCTGGCTTTGTGTCTGACTATCTTGCCATTTTGATCTGTCTTCGCTTTGAAGACCCATTTGCTTCCAAATAGTTTCATTCCTGGAACTACTGGAACTAGCTCCCATGTTTTGTTCCTCTCCAAGTAATCAAGCTCAGCCTTCATGGCATTTAACCATAGCTCAGCTTCCTTTGAATCCAAATCCTGGATTTCTTGGAAGCTTGAAGGTTCAAATACCTTCTTGGAGCTTTTAACAGCTGCCACTGCTGTTTTAGCAAATTCATCAGCAAATCTCTTTGGAGGTCTGCCTTTAGTGGCTCTTTGTGACCTGTGAATTAGTTATAGGTCTTCAACACTTTCTTCTTCCTTCTTAGGAGAAAAGTGGCCTATAGTGAACAGTGGTTCCTCCAATTCTTGATCAGAGCCTTCAGAGGGTCGCATAGAGGCTTTCGCACTCTTGAAATCCTCTGAATCATCTGATTCATACTCAGGATCAGGACCTTGATCAGTGGGTGTGGGTTGTTGCGGCAGCTGTGGCTGTTGCTGCTGCTGTTGCTGTGGCTGTTGCCTATCCTCAGTCTCACCACTGTCATCAGGATAACATTGGAAAATTCCCACATTCTCCCCCCACTTGGCATTGTACTCAACACTTCTTGTGAGCCTAATTGTCTTAGATTCAGTCATCATTATTCTGTAAGAACCTTTCTGATAACCTAGAAAAATACCATGCAAACCACGCTTACCTAACTTGGAGCTTTGTGGTGTGTGAACCCACATGTCAGAACCAAAAATTCTCATGTGCTTGATGTATGGCTTCTTGCCAAACATCTTTTCATAGGGGGTACAACCAATCGATGGTGATAACCTGCGATTATAACTGTAAACAAAACAGGCGAGAGATTCGGCCCAATAACTCTCTGGAAGATTGGCATCATGCAGCAAGGTTTTCAATCCTTGAAGCAATGTTTGATTTGCTCTCTCACAAAGTCCGTTCTGCCATGGCGAACGAGGACTAGACAAATCATGTTGAATTCCTTTCTCAGTCAGAAAAGCTTCAAACTGCTGAAAAGTGAATCCCCCCCCCGCCGCGGTCAGTGAAAAGAGTCTTTATCTTCTTACCATGCACATTTTCCAACCAAGCACAGAATTCCTTGAACCTAGGAAAAGCCTCTGATTTCTGCTTGAGAATGTACACATAAATATACCTGGAAAATGCATCAATGAGAACCGTTAAGTACCTGTTTCACCAAAAGAGGGCGATAGTGGACCAACTAAATCAGCATGCACTACCTGGTATGGTTCTGTAGCTTGTCTACTAGACACCTTACCTTTCGCAGCCATTTTCACCTTGTTTGCTGGGCATGCCTTACATTTCATGTGGTACCTGCAGGGTTTAATAGTCATACCTTCAACCAAGGCAGGCATTTTGGATACTGCCTCAAAATGCAAATGACCAAATTTCCTGTGAAAATCATGAATACATCCTACATGCAAAACCTTGTTAGAACCTGCAATGCAACAAGTTTCATCCTGCACATCATCAAAATACAATACAAACAAACAATCAACATATTCAGCATATAATACATAATCGTTTTTCTTTGTGATGGTGCACTTCTTGTTCTTGAAAGAAACATCAATGTTCTGTTCATTCAGCTGCGGAACGTTGAGTAGATTGTGTGCAGCATCTGGAACGTAGAGAAGATTGTGAATCGACAAGTCCAAACTGTGAAGAACAACAGTTCCGTAGCCTTGACTGGAGATCGTGTGGTCATCCGCCTGGTGAATCGCACCTTCCTGCGGTGTAAAAGACACTAACAGTCGCTTGTCGTTGCATATGTGGCACGTCGCTCCTGAGTCAATCACGAATAACGATCTAGATGTCTTCTGGACCTTTGCAACCTTTGAAGTGAAGCGTGAGACCATTGCCTTGTGCTGCGTTGTCCTGGACACCGGACCTTTGCCTTTTCCACGCGTTGAACTTTCGCTGCGCTGCTCTGTCTTGGCCCTGGGATGTTTGCATTCCCTCTTCATATGGCCTAGATGTCCACACGAGTAGCATTTAACTGCCTTCAAAGCTTTGGCGCCATTAGTGGTTCCACTGCATTCTGGGATGACGTCTGTGAAGACTCCCTCCTATCCGATGCAGCTAGCACCTCGGCGGTCAGCTTCATTCTGAATCACGGCAGTAACATGTGCTACTGTGATCTGAGCAGTTGGCAAAACAGCAGTCTTGAGTGGCAACGGATTCCCAACTTGAACCCAAAGAGTGTAGTATCATGAAGGAATACACAGCCTCTGGAAAGGTGAGACCTCTCTGTTGCAGCTCATGTCTCAGATTCTGCATCTCCATCAGATGAGCACGTACATCTGCACCTTCAGCAAGTGCCATATCATGCAACTTGGCATAGTAGAACAAAGAAGCACCAGCTTCTGTTCTTAAATGAGAATCTCTTAAAGTGTCCCAGATTTCTCTGGCTGAGGCCTTATCACACAATAGACATAGCTCTTCTGGGGAGACTAGCAATGTAAGAGTTCCCCTTGCTTTGGAATCCTTAGCTGCCCATTCATCCATCATCGGAACTGGGGGGGGTGTCTGTTATTACTTCAAACAGACCCTCTTTTCGCAGAAGAGCCTCTGCGTACAACACCCATTCAGCGTAATTCTTTTTATCGAGCTTTGGAATCCCAAAAACTTCAGCTAGCCTTGCATTAGCCATCTCTGCTGTTTTAAACAAGCTGTGTCTGCTTACAGCAGCTGCATTCCAAAAGCACTTTCAAAAGCACTTTCGAGCCTCTGCCGCAGCAAAAAACTGCTTTGGCTTAAAAGTTCAAAGTCCAGCCTTAAAGCCATTAATTAGGAACTGGCAGGCTGCCCATAGTAAGAGCACATACCTCTCATCAATCTTCTTGACGCGCAGAGCAGATAACGCCACGTTGCCTCTGCCGACATTCCAATCCTCTGGGCCCATAACCAAAAATGTCAGATTTTGATCAGCTTCCTGCCCATCTGGAACTGGTACAGGCCCATCTTATCTTGAGCCCAAGCAGAGCGTCGTCACACAGCAAAAGGATAAGTAGGTATTGTGCTACATGCTAAATTTTATTTACACTCTATGCTGAGAGAATACAAACATCCATTCTGCCTCTGTGAGAGCAGAGAAGCAACTCCTCTCGACACAAAGAAACCGAGAGAACACTGAAAAACAGGAAACCAGTGTACATCACATCCAGTCTCCCATTCCCATGGGAACCCAACAGTAACTCTGACTGTGGAATATAAACATTGTCTTGTGACAAGCAGTTGCTGTACACTGAGGGAAATAGAAACCAACACACATGTGTGCCTGTGTGTGTTTTAAAGGGGAGGCGAGGGAGACAGAATGTAAAAAGGTGGGCCACTGTTGCCGACCACTCAGCACAGAGATTCAACACAAGGCAGGATCATGGACAGGTCTGCTAGTTTTACTTAATTATATGATAGTACATTAATTCACACACACACACACACACACACACACACACACTTTTGGACATAATAATAAAATATGCTGTAAATTGAGAGATAGAAGAGATTATAACCAAACAACCTGATGGGGACCAACAATGCCAGATGTCTTATATGGCTGTGTCCACACTGGGACGTCTGTGTGTATGTGGGTTGCTCTTTCCATGTGTGCATCTGTGCAACTTCATCCACACATGAACGCATTTAAATTTATGCATCCAAAATCTGTATTAGTGTTTCCTATCCACGTTAGTTGATGGTGTTGATGGATAGCATTTGTGCTCCATGTTGCAGTCCTCTCCCACCTAATGTTCTGTAAACATGAGGTCCATTGTGGGCATGTGCACAGGTAATCATAAAAAGGGGGGGGAATCAATTTATTGTTGAAATACAAGTTTCCTAATATGCCAGATTTGCACAAAAGAGCTGTGAAAAAATGAATGTGCCCATTTGGCTCCAAGCCAGGCAAGTGTGTGGAGCCTCTCCCATGAAAGGCCTACCACTTCCTCTCCTCCCATTATTATTACTACTGTATAATTATTAATTGTTAATTGTTAATTGTTAATTATTTATATACTGCCCTATACCCGGAGGTCTCAGGGCATTTCACAGAATAAAATCAAGACATAAAACCACAAAACACACGCACAAGAAAACAACCCAATAGCCCCCCCCAAAAAAACAACACATTTTAAAAGGGCATAGGCTGTAAATCAGATTAAACAAAGGCCTGATTGAAAAGGAACGTTTTTGCCTGGCACCTAAAGGTGTATAATGATACGGTGAAGCCAGCTTTGCAAAGTCTGGTAGTCATTTACACCTACAGTGCCCCCCCCCCGCCACTCCATTGTCTCTTAGTGGGTAATCCCACTGGGTTTCATTTCAGTGGATGTTTCCCTTGCTGACAAGAACCCTCTCTTTTCTTTCCCTGGCTGTAGGTGAACGTTTTTGGGTTTGGGGCAGACAGCCGTGGCAACTGGCACCATTACTGGGAAAACAATCGCTATGCAGGAGAGTTCCGGAAAACTGGGGTGCATGATGCTGATTTTGAAGCCCATATCCTTGATATTCTGGAGAAGACAAACAAGATTGATGTTTATCGTGGCAACTGACCCCTCCAGGCTGCGGTGTTCCAGCACTGACTTGGTGGCTGGCCTGCAAGGGATGATGGGCCAGGTGGTGTGGCCGGCTACCTGTTGGGCCTGGGCTGAGCACTGGGTTTCCCCTGAAACCATCAAGATGGACCCTGAGAAACCTGCGCCCCAGGGAGGCCCCAGGGAGCAAATGAGGTACACTGTTTCTGAAAGCAATTGCAGCAGAAAGATACTCTCAAAGGGGAGTGAAGGAAGTGTGTGTGTTTTGTTGGTCCTCTCCCCTCAAATCAAGAGGATTTTCAAATAGAACAAATCAAGTTTTGAGGATGTAGCACAGGCTTTCCACCTGGGGGCTAAAAAGAGATACATTGCTGCACATTTTCTTTCTTTGAATGAAGTAGGAAGGGGTGCACAAAAGCAGCCAAAGGAGGAGGAAATCTACCTGGTGGCTGGCCAGGTTTGGCTGCTCTTTGACCAGTTCTCAGAGGTCTGCCCTTCTGAGTCTGCTGGGAAGCCTGGACACTGACTGGTTGCTAAGAGCGAGGCACTGCAAGGCTGCCTTTGAAGCTGCAACTGGAAGAAGCCCTTACAATCCAGAGAGACTCCGCTGTTGTTATTTTTTTAAAAAGCAAATGAACAATCAACTTTCCTTTGCTAAATGGCACTTCTCACTTCCCAATTTTGCCCAGGGAAGATCCTTTTATGTGTGTCTTCATTTTGTACAATCAGGTTTAAAATGCAGAGAGCAGCTGGATTGTATTTGTTGTTGTTACAATCAAGTAAACTCTGGAAGATTTTGCTTGCGGAAGCCAAGTCTGGGAGGTGCGGCGCCTACGGAAGACTCTGTCGTTCTGCACCCTGACTCTGGCAGGTGGTTATGGACACAGGCGGTTTTCAGGGAGCCGGTGCCACTTGGGACAGGCACCGCCCCCTTGTGCTAGAACCTAAGGGGAGCCCATGCCAAAGCCATCCGAGTTTCAGACCCGGTGACTTCTACCTTTCTCTACCATTCATGGCTGTAATCAAGTTGGCCGCCATCTTGGGTTTGGGTGAGCAGCAGGTTCCCTCTCATGGCAAACCGTTTCTTGTGATCTCAGAGCAGGGTGCCTGCATGTGTTTGCCTACTCTACCTCCACCTTTCTGCCCCACCCTTTTACTCAAATTGTTTCAATGCGGGGGGGGGAGCCAAGGAGGTGGCCCCCAGTCTGAAAGGACTGGGCAGCTGCCTCCAGATAGTCCAGACCTTGACTGAAAGAACTGCTTGCTGCCCCACCACCAAGACTCCCTGCCATTGGACTGATTTGTGTAGCTAAGTCCCTGCAGATTGCAGCAGAGAGGGGGAGGGGGGAGGGAGAGAGGTGGTTTGGAAGGGTGGAAGAGCACTAGGCTGCATTGCTGGAGGGTAGCAAGCTAGCTGAAGGGCAGAGTAGGAGGAGCTCTAGAAGCTAGGCTGGTGGAAAGCAACGTAGCATGTGGACAGCTGCCTAGTTTCAGGGTTTGTTTGTTTCCCTTTTCTCAGAATCATATTCAGATGCAGCAGGGGTTCCTGCTGGTGAGCAGAAAGTCAGGGGGCGGGTGAGCCATGCTACTCAGGAACATGTCCTTCATGAAAGGAATCTGGTGTTTGCGTCAGCTGCCTTTGGGCAATTGAAGAGGACTGGCTGTCAACTTGTCAGCCCTCTAGACCTAATGTTTTCCATTCCTGAAGGCTTCCAGGATTTAACCAACGCAGGTATTGCACACAGGTATTATTTAATGTTTTGCTGTTGGGCCATGGGCAAGTTCTGCTGAAATGTTTTATAACCACTGAAAGGAGCAGGCAGGCTTGTCCTTTGAACGGAGCCCTGTGGCATCCTCACTTCGCACTGTCCATGGGTTTGCACTGGCCTCGCCTTTTAGTTGGGGGCAGGAGGCTTAGGAAGTTGGGCTACATTACATTTCTTGACCTTGGAAGGGAGGAGAGCAGGGGCAAAGGCAAAGCAAAGGACTTCCCTCTTGTTTGGGCATCAGGCATTTGTGGGTATGCAGGCCAAGACCCCAGGCACCAGCCCTCCCTTTTCTCAGCCCTTCAAAACTGCAATCATGCCAAACAGTATTGAATAAGTATTTCTTTAAAAAGAAAAAAAGATGAATTGTGTAGGAGGGAGCAGCCCTAAAGGGGACCAATCCTGACTCCTTGTGGCAACAGTGACTTAACTGCACAGCCTAAAAAACCCTGTTTCTTCCACTTTCCTCCTGTACCTCCCCCACCCTGTTTATATGCCTCTCTAGAGATTGTGTGTGTTGAGGGAGTAGAGCACATTAGAGACCAGAGAGATGCTCTTTGTTTGAACCGCAAAGTCTTCTGCTAATGAGCTTCTGCTGCCATCTGGATGCTGAGAGGCAACAGGACTGGCCAGGCTCACTGTGCAGCCTCCCAGCTGCTGTGTATGGTCAGAGTAAAAGGGAGCAAGTCTGTCTCTAGAAGAGCATGTACTTCTAGGGGGGCAGCCATCCAAGCACCACCCTCTAGGGGTTTGAGACTCCTCCAAGCCAATACTGCCTCATGCTGCTGTGGCTGAGAGTCCAAAACCCCTGGAAGGCACATCTGGTTGGGCATCTGGAGCCTCCCTCCTGCCAGCTGGCTGAGGGAGCAGGTAGTCCACCTGTTCTTTTTTCTTCTTTCCAATACTTTCCTAAAATCTCTGGGCACTTTTTTGGGGGGGGCGTGGGGGATAAATTTTGAGCATCAAAGAGTGCCTTGACTTGCCCTGCTGGCTCCCTTGGACTCTTTCCACTCACTGGTGGTTTTGACTGCTATGTGCTTGCCTTTTCCCCCTCTGTCTCTCCCTTCCTGCTGTTCTATGTATGTGTGGAGAGGTTTTGCCTGAGCAAAAGAGCCAATTTGGAACAAGGCTGGCCCCTGCCTGGCTCTCAGCAGCACCTGCATGGCTGCCTTCTGGTGGGGGACAATCTTTCCAGGCCACTCCACCCCTGGGCCTTCAGAGCAGCAAATATTCCTCATCTCACTCTGTCACTTGGAAATGGAAATCTTCCCCACCCCTTCCCTCTGCCTCTTTTGTAAATGGGTTGCAATTATTCCTGCTGAGTGGCTTGAAAGAATCTCTTCTGCCTCTTCAGCAGCCTGGTCACTTAATGCCTGCAGGAGACATATCTGGTAGGTTGTGATGGGTGACTATATCCAGGTAGAACTTGTATGGCAGAGCATGAAATGTGCAACCTTGGTCGGATCCTGCCTTACCACCTGCCTTCTCCTTGGGACCATCTCTGCTTCAAAGAGAAAAGCTCCTCCCTAGGGAGGGCTCTGCATCCTACATTGCCAACAGTGAGCTGTGGACTGGCAGGATCAGAGTTCTGGTTGTGTAAGTGGCCAAATGAATGTTCTCAGTTTGCAAAGATTCTTTAAGATGCTCTTGCTGGGCACCTCTGTTGGCTGAACCCAGGTTTCTCACCCCAGACACACACACCTTCAGTGAGGTAATTTCCACTTGACTTTGGTTTTGCCACCTGGTCAAAGAGTCCTGCATCTCTGAGCCACCCTCCCCTGGCTCCTACAAATGAGCTGCCAGCTGGACACATGGCCAGCCCATCCATAGGATAAGGCAAATGGTTGTTCCTGGTGGATCATTTGCAAGGGAGCTTCCCACTGCTGCTGTGACACGATTCCTTTCTCCACAGTAGCTGACCTTCAGTCCCCAGCCAGCAGTTTTGCTGAATAACCGGGGGGTGGGTGGTTTGGAACTTTAGAACTGCATGGAACAAACCTCTGCCCTTTCAGAGTTGCCAGTGGCTGAGCTGGACGACGTATGCGGTGGCTGCTGGCAAACCCCAGGACGATTTCTCAAACCAGCAAAATGGTCTGAATAGAGGTTGCAGGTGTGAGAGGTGTGCCCCATGCTTCTTAAGGGAAGGAAAAGTCTGGAGGAGGTCTTGTGCTTTCCCCAGAGTGATCAGAAGCACTCCTGCTTAACTCCCCCTTCTGCTTCCTGAGCTCCACAGACTGGGGTAGACTTGGAGGCCTGGACCATCAGCTCCCACCCATGGTCCAAGCCCCAAGACTTCCTTTCTCCTCCTCTGAATGAAAGTTCTGCCTGCCTCCCCATCCCTTCTGCCTTGGGCTGCCTCTGTAGACAAATCTCTTATAAGCAGCTACTTATAAACTAAGGAAATCATGGATCCAAAGCTGTTTGCCCTCCTTTTCTAGACTACACTTCACTTTATCAGTATTACATGCAGTTCTGCTGCCTCCGTTTGTACTTTTTGACTTCACATGCCACAGTTGGAAGAAACTGGATTTATTTTGTGTTCTGTTGTACAAAATAAAATCTGTACCTTTTTCCTTCTGCTGATTTCTGCAGTGGCTGCGTGGGTGGAGCTTTTTTCTTTTCCTTTCTGTGTTTGTGTTTCTGGCCCCCTAAGCATCTCCCAACCCAGGTTGTTGTTGCGTTCTGAAGGTAAAGGAAGGACTTGGCCAGCAAGACTCTGGGAGGAAGGGCACATAATAATCTGCCACTCCCTGGCCCAGGTCCCTTTTATTAACAAAAGAACTTTTAACACAGCATTTGTAAGAACCAATCAGATTTCCTCTGAGCATTTCAAAAAATCCCCATGTGGGACAAAATCAGATCAGAGAAATCCTTTTAACTACAAAGAAATTATTTCCTACTTGAGCATGCATACATAGTTAAGCTAAATAAACAAGAACCAAGGAGGGATGCATTTAGGAAACCCTTACCACCTCCAGGTATACTCTAAATCAAAGCTGCCTCCTTATCTTTATGACTAGGACGCCTGGTGAAGCAAGTGGTCTGTGTACAGATTTGTCAAGCCTAGAGAAAATGGGTCAGAGATGGGATTGATAAGAAATAATGTGAAATGATACCAGCCCAGTCAAAGCAATGCTTTCATCACTGACACAATGGCTTGCTTCATTTTTCCATCATTCCTCATAGCAATCCTACGTAACCACTACAGGTTGTCAACCATCACCTGGGGGTAGGGAGCAGCCAGGCAGCCTCTCAGGTTGCACTCGGTGAGCTGACATTCATCTTCATGGATGAAGGTGGTGATGGTAATCTTGCAACTGCATTCCAAAATGGTCTCTTAATAGATACTGCTGGATCCAGAGATATAAGAAGTATTAGAATTGGCTTATTTCATGTATTTTCCTTAAATTTGAACTGAGTTTTATATTGAAACACAGAAAGTAATTCTGCAATTTCAGCTCTTGTTTGTGACTTCCTGGCTCCAATGGTCCCGTATAATGAGCCCCCCCCCCCACACACACACTTGGGCCCCATTTGCACTACACATTTAAAGCACTATGCTGCCGCTTCAAACAATCCTAGCTTCCCCCAAAGAATCCTGGGAACTGGAGTTTGTTAAGGGTGCTGACGGTTGCAAGGAAACCCCTAGTCGCCTCCCAGAGGTACAGTTCCCAGAGCACCCTGGGAAGACCCTGCAGCCTCTTGAAGAGAGCCCTACAGTTGCCACCAAGGATTGGCATATTCTTCATAGATGCATTTACCACCTCAGGCCTTCTGTGGGCATACAGTGCCAAGGACAGGGTCTCACTGTTCTCGTTGAGAGTCGGGGTGCCACTTTCCCTCCACACAATGGGGGTTTTCTAGGCTTAGTTTCTCCTGCCTCAGGTGAAATTTTTGAATGATGCTCTGAGAGGTCACTGGACAAAAGAGGAGCCTTTGAAGAATAACACATTTCTTCCACCACAATAAATCTTCCTGAGTTTCAGGTGCCACAAGATTCTATTTAGGGTGTGTATTTAACATTATTGTGCACTTCTTGGTGTTCTAGCATGTACGAATGGGACTTTTAAAAATTGTTTTCAAAATTAGATATAGTTAAAGGTAAAGGTAAAGGTACCCCTGCCCGTACGGGCCAGTCTTGCCAGACTCTAGGGTGGTGCGCTCATCTCACTCTATAGGCCGGGAGCCAGCGCTGTCCGCAGACACTTCCGGGTCACGTGGCCAGCGTGACAAGCTGCATCTGGCGAGCCAGCGCAGCACACGGAACGCCGTTTACCTTCCTGCTGGTAAGCGGTCCCTATTTATCTACTTGCACCCAAGGGTGCTTTCGAACTGCTAGGTTGGCAGGCGCTGGGACTGACGACGGGAGCGCACCCCGCCGCGGGGATTCGAACCGCCAACCATGCGATCAGCAAGTCCTAGGCGCTGAGGTTTTACCCACAGCGCCACCCGCGTCCCATGTATATATAGATATAGTTACCTGGCTTTAAGGCTTGAGAACTTCAGCCATCTCTGGTCTAGGTCAAGATTTTACCAGTTTGGGGGGGGGGGCTTTCTATAGATGAGAGGTTGGGCAGTTTTGTAGCTGGCTTTAGCAATTTGCTAGTGAAGGAGACAGCACCCAGAAGGTCAACAAACTACTACCAAAGTCTAATCCAAGAGCTCCTTTTATTGCTTTGCACCCTGAGTAGCTGAAGACCCCAAACTGTGGCTCTTCCCATCTCCTGTGTGAATCTGGCATCCCCCTCAGGACTTCTGGAAGGCCCTCATCTTCTGCCTTTGTATTCTCTTCCTCACCAAGGGACAGTTTTTCCTTCCCAGTCTAAAAAGGTTCCGTTGTCCTGGTCAGAGAGGCGGGAAAGCACTTGGATGATCCCTCTTGTGCTGGAGGCCACACTCAAGACTCCCTGGAACAAAAAACCGACATCATGCTGCATTATTAAGTGGCCAAAAGCTGCCATCTGTTCTACCAGCAGCTCCACAGAGGTTCCTGGCATTCGCAGAAGCAAGGCTGGCACCTCCTGGGGACGTGCCTGCTGCAAGAATCTGACAAAGCAGCCTTCCTTCAGGAGTGCCAGCCCATTGCCCTGTGCATGCTGAAGTAGCCTTGCGAGGCAAGGGACGAGGCAAAGGATGTGGGGGTGAAGGGCTGCAAATGGGATTGGGGGCGGAGCTGAAGGCTGGGGTGTGGCACCACACCAGCCTGGGTGGAGGGCATGGAATTATTGAGACAGGTGGAAGGAGGCGCCTTGGGAAATTGTGGTGTGTCCCCCTCCCCCCAAAAATGCAAGCTAAACTTTGCTTCAAGGTATAAACTGAGCCCAATTTCACAATTTCAGCCTCCCTCTTTCTGCTTGGGAACTGGTAGGAGGCTGTGCTGCACCACTGCTTCTCAGAAAGAAGCAGCTATGTTTCACCCCTGGCTCTTACAGCTCCTTCCTCTGATACATGAACTTGCCTAGTGGGGCTGGGAGAGACCCTGCCGTACGTTTCCATGGGGCTGCAGCACAGCCCTGCTCCCCTTGGTCACAATGGCTCCCAGAGCTCTCGCAAAACAGCCCAACTCTACATGGTTCCCTGCTTGTGTTCCTGGTGGGGCAGAGGAAGAGGGCAACCGGCAGCCCTTTTGGCCTTGTTTCATGTGGAAAGGGAAAGCCCCACCTACTTCTGGTTCTGGCTCTGCCCAGTACCACCCTCTGGCCCCTGACAGATGACTCTATGGGAAAGTGGCCTTCAACAAGGAAATAGACCATCTCCTCCCCCCTCCTACTTGCCTCCTTCCTGAGTCATGGGATGCCTCCACCCTCCCCTGCTTTATGCTGCCTATGGGTGTTAACCAGATGCCATTCTGGTTGGGCAGCATTTCTTAACCCGTCCATAGGTGTCAACAGCAGCTACAGATGATGTGAAGGAGCACGCCAAGGAAACCAGGGGATCCAGCTCCTTGATTGCATTAATGATGAACCTGAATTTTTGTTCAACTCTCACCTCAGCCTCATCCCATGGAGACATTTACATCTTGGAATCTGACCAGCAGGCCCCAAAACGCTGTCATTGGGGGGGGGGTGAGGTCCACTCAAAAGGTGCTCAGAGGGAACTGCTGCATGGAAACCTTGCAGACTGCGTTTCCCCTGCTGCCGTTGACCTGGATGAGGCTGACCTCATCTGTGACCTCCCGCCAGTGACTGTGCAGTCCAGGAAAGTAAGGATGATCATGTGTGGGTGCTGCTCTCGCTTATTAATATTCCCTAAGTGCCTCTTTCCAAGCTCCCACAACAGCTTAACTGGTCTGTATGTGAAAGCTTGTGCCTTTTTCATCCAATGGGTACACAAGGCTTCCCCTGAGGGTTGTAGAATTCACTCCCCTCCCCTTTCTGTGCATCCTCTCTGTGACTAAGGTAGCGAAGTCCAGGAGGGTCTGACCTCCCTGCAGGCACATCAAAATCCACCCTATATCGTTGCTCAGAAGTGGGCCCTGAGGATTCTTCTTTGGAGGTGGTCAGGCTGAAATCCACAGTGCCATGTGCCCCCCACCCCATTCCATTATCACTTGGGCTGGTGCCTACCTGCTCTACTCCAAGGTGGGTCTTCACTCCTCCAGGGTGGATGGAGACACACAGGATCCCATAGGGGCCATACCCGAGAGACTGGCAGCGCATCAGCATGTTCAGAGCTGCCTGCAGAGGCAGAAGCACAGTCAATTGGGGCAGGAGAGTTGGGACCTATTGGTTCAAGGGATGCCTAGCCAAGTTTGAGGCTGCAAGAGGGGGTTACGTTGTTGCCTGCTTTCATGCCCTGGCTGGTTCCAGCCGTCTACAAGCATCTTGTGGCTCTCAGGCCATGGAGCACATTTAAGATATGAATAGGGTGAGCCTGTGACCTGGATTCAGGAATTACCGTAAGTAGTTATCACCACAAAAGACTAGCCAGGCTCTCCGGGTAAACCCATTAACAGCCAGGTAAACCCATCAACAGGTTTCCTGCCGGCCCCTTCTCTATGATGTATTGGGGTAGGTCTTTGGGCTACACCCTTCCTGTGATGTATGTATGATGTTTCTGGGGGTGGTCTTGAGCTCCAGGGTGGGGAATTTCAAAAGTCTATATAGGAGTTCTTGGTCCCTCCTGCCTCCAGTGTGTGGTTGTGAGCACCCTGTTGCAACAGTTAATAAAGATCAGGCTTACTAGCTGCTTTGCTTCTCAATATTCTCTGGTTGGCCTCTGTTATTTTCTCCTATCAATAGAGAACCTACAAAAGGTCTCTATATGGGCTCTTGGGTACCCCATAAGGAAAAAGGAGCCGTTTTTTCTTATAACAATTTGGCGAGCCAGGCAGGAGTTTCAGTTGCCCAGATTCTGGGGGCGAGGAAGGACTGGTGATCCAGCGCGCACCAGGCTATTTGCCAGGAGGCGCCACCAGTCCTCCAGCGATCCCAGAGTCCAGAAATAACGAGTTCCAGTGGGTCTAACGAGAGGAAGCAAAGCTCGATCGGGCCGGCCTTAAACAACCAGTCAAGAGATCCCAGGATCGCCAGGAACAGTGCATGCGGAAGTGAGTATGAGAGAGAAAATGGGGAATTAAGGAAACACAGGAAACACGGGTAGTAGGCGAACTAACCGCAGCAACTAAAAATCTTCTCTATCTTTACTATCCAGTAACAAAGGGGGGAAATCAGCATAATGCTTTCAATTAAACTGCATAAAATGGGATTTAAAGTCTGTTCAGCCTGTACTTTTAAGCACAAGTGGTAAGCTGAACCTATTGTCTGTTAACACCGCCCCCCCGTGGGTCTGTAGGGGAATAAAATATAGTTAATTGTAGCCCATCATCTACCTCATAAAACCTAGCAAGCTCTTTGCCTCCCATGGGGCTGCTAAAGAAAACCCTGTGTGCCCTGAGCAAAGGTAGAAGTGATGGATCCCAGGCTCCAGGGAGCACCCATCTCATTAGCTCCCAGTCGGCCTGAGAGGCCTCTGCCATTCTCTGCATTTTATATCATTTATTTGCTTTAGTGTTTTGAAATTGTAATCTACCTTAGGCGCCTATAAATACATTAAATAAACAAACCTATGTGTCCTCATAGACAGTACAGTGTGCCTCAGATTCACCCTGTGCCCCACTCATCTTTCACTTGGCCTAAAGACCTTCTCTCTCTCCCTCCCTCCCTCTCTCTCCTCCCCACATCCTCCAGAAGTGGAACTTCAGGGCTCCTTAGCAGGAGTCCAGCCTCTCCCCCTCCTTTCCCACCTTGCTGCAGCGGTAGCTGACGTCTTGCCTCCACTCCCACCCATCAACGAGTGAAATGGAGCCATAGCTGCTGGACATGTTGACCACGGCGGCTTTGCTGCAGCTCATCCCGCCATGCCTGCTTTGCTGAGCTGCCATTTTGAGCAAAGGCAAGAAGGCCTGTAAAGGGAGAGAGAAGCAGCACCCATCATCCATTGTTGTGCTTCACCCTACAGGCCCCCACCCCTCTCATTCTCTCTCCTGCTAAGAAGCCTCAATTCTTTCCTCCATTCTTTTCAAATTAGCTGGAGACCAGCTTCCTGCTGCTTCCTCTGAGTGGGAAGAGGCCCAGAGCTGGAGAACTGGCTTATGAGTAGGACTGGTGGCCTTGCAAGGGTTTTAGCCAACTCTTTCCTCACCTGACACACCAGCATGGGCCCAATCGTGTTGGTGGTATATAGGGACATCATGTTCTGGGCGTTCTCAGAGCTCAGAGTTGTTTCACAAGCCATGGCAGCATTATTTATTAGCAGGTTGAGACCACAGCCTGCCACACGCTCTTCCACTTTCTTGGTAGCTTCCTTGATGCTGTGAGGATCTGTGACATCTAAATCAAAAGAATTTAATAAGTTTGCCAGCTGCTGCCACTCTGCTCCTTCCCGTGGCAAAAAGCAAAATATTGCTGTGGTAATTCTGCAGTTGTGGAGAACCAGGATAGGGTTAAGGAGAATGGCAAAGGTATAAAGGTAAGAACTGAATTCAAATCTCTCTTTGGCCGCTGTCTCTTACCCTAGCGGGTGGCGCTGTGGTCTAGACCACTGAGCCTCTTGGGCTTGCTGATTGGAAGGTCGACGGTTTGAATCCCCGTGATGGGGTGAGCTCCCGTTGCTCTGTCCCAGCTCCTGCCAACCTAGCAGTTTGAAAGCATGCCAGTGCAAGTACCATATTTTTCGCTCTATAGGACGCACTTTTCCCCCTCCAAAAATGAAAGGGAAATGTGTGTGTGTCCTATGGAGCGAATGCAGGCTTATGCTGAAGCCTGGAGAGCGAGAGGGGTCGGTGCCTGGAGCCCGAAGCCTGGGGAGCGTGGCACTGCACACCCCAGGCTTAGGGCAGCTATCCGCAAGCCTGCGGAGCCCGGCGGGAGTTCCCGCTGGGCTCCCAAGGCTTGCAGATAGCTGCCTGCTGTCCCCAAGGCCAAAACAGCGAGATGGGGCGCTGCGCGCAGCCTTTAAGCTGATCCCCAACCTGCTCTCTGTTCTCCCCCGCCTATGGTCTGGTGTGTTCCAAAGGACGAAAAATACAGTAGATAAATGGGTACCGCTGCAGTGGGAAGGTAAATGGCATTTCCGTGCGCTCTGGCTTCCGTCACAGTGTTCCGTTGCGCCAGAAGTGGTTTAGACATGCTGGCTGCATGACCCGGAAAGTTGTCTGTGGACAAACGCCAGCTCCCTCGGCCTGAAAGCAAGATGAGCGCCTCACCCCATTTTTGCCTTTGACTGGTCTTAACCGTCCAGCAGTCCTTTACCTTTTTTTACCTTATGATAGCCTGCCTCAGAGCGTTGTGAAGAATAAAGATGGGAATTGTTATCTGCTCCCTGCGTTCTTTGGAAGAGGTGGAGGAGTTTGGAAAGACGAGGAGCAACAAGAAATGGATTGCCAATGGGAAGGGCAGTGTAAGGCTATTATAGTTCATGGTAGGTACATACCCAGCTGAAGTAGAACAAGAGTTGAGACATTTGAATACTTGCGAGCCATTTCCTTTAATACCTGGAGAAAGAGAAATCAGTTTGAGAAAACAGGCAAGTTTTACATGCTAGTCCCTAGTAAGCGCCTGCTCCAAAATTCAAAAGCAACTGGGCTATGTCTTGGGGGGGAAAGAGATAAATGGAATCCCTACACATTCCATTTGTGTAGGGAGTGGAGCAGGCACCCGTTATATCAGGCCCAGTTTCAAAGTCACATTTTCTCCTACTCCCTGCCCCAGCTTCCATATTATTATTATTATTATTATTATTATTATTATTATTATTATTATTATTATTATTATATTGGGCTGGGCTGGGTGTTCATCAGTATGCAGATGACACCCAGCTCTACCTCTCCTTTAAATCAGAACTAGTGAAGGCAGTGAAGGTCCTGTGTGAGTGCCTGGAGGCGGTTGGAGGATGGATGGCAGCTAACAGATTGAGGTTGAATCCTGACAGGACAGAAGTACTGTTTTTGGGGGACAGGGGGCGGGCGGGTGTGGGGGATTCCCTGGTCCTGAATGGGGTAACTGTGCCCCTGAAGGACCAGGTGCGCAGCCTGGGAGTCATTTTGGACTCACAGCTGTCCATGGAGGCGCAGGTTAATTCTGTGTCCAGGGCAGCTGTCTACCAGCTCTACCTGGTACGCAGGCTAAGACCCTACCTGTCCGCCGCCTGTCTCGCCAGAGTGGTGCATGCTCTAGTTATCTCCCGCTTGGACTACTGCAACACGCTCTACATGGGGCTACCTTTGAAGGTGATCTGGAAACTGCAATTATTCCAGAATGCGGCAGCTAGACTGGTGACTGGGAGTGGCCGCTGGGACCACATAACACCGGTTCTGAGAGATCTGCATTGGCTCCCAGTACGTTTCCAAGCACAATTCAAAGTGTTGGTGCTGACCTTTAAAGCCCTAAACGGCCTCGGTCCTGAATACCTGAAGGAGCGTCTCCACCCCCATTGTTCAGCCCAGACACTGAGATCCAGCGCTGAGGGCCTTCTGGCGGTTCCCTCATTGCGAGAAGTAAAGTTACAGGGAACCAGACAGAGGGCCTTCTCGGTAGTGGCACCCACCCTGTGGAACACGCTCCCTTCAGATGTGAGGGAAATAAGCAGCTATCCTACCTTTAAAAGACATCTGAAGGCAGCCCTGTTCAGGGAAGTTTTTAATATTTAACGCTGTACTGTTTTTAACACCTGATTGGGAGCCACCCAGAGTGGCTGGGGAAACTCAGCCAGTTGGGCGGGGTATAAATAATAAATTATTATTATTATTATTATTATTATTATTATTATTATTATTATTATATTGGCTTTACAGGCCAAGGGAGCTGGCATTTGTCTGCAGACAGTTTTTCCAGGTCATGTGGCCAGCATGACTAAGCTGCTTCTGGTGCAATGGAACACTGAAACCAGAGCAACTCACGGAAAAACCATTTACTTTCCCGCCTATTTATCTACTTGCACTTTTTGGCGTGCTTTCAAACTGCTAGGTTGGCAGGAGCTGGGACCAAGCAACGGGAGCTCACTCCGTCGCAGAGAAGGTTCTGCATGGGGTCACAGGTGGCAGCTGTGACCGGCCACTTTCTACTACAAATTTGCAGAGTTTTACAATGGAAAGGGACGGTGGCTTTGCTGCTTTACAACTGCACCCATCACTGGCTCCATTTTAACTTCTAACTTTTAACCAAAACTACCCAAAACACATCAGTACTTAGCTCAGCCAACACAAACTGCTTTTGAACCAAATGCAGATAAATGTTGTATATATTAATTAACAGAATCCCTATTGTTGCAGTGTAGTCTTGTACAACATGAATGCAATGCAGGAAAATGATTATTTGGTATATCTTCAAGAATGCACATGCAACACCCACCCATTGGAAGATTTCAAAACCATTCCATTCAAAAATGCCCAGAGTTCAGTGGTTAGAGCCACTGGTTTGCATGCAGAAAGTCCCAGGTTCAGTTCCCAATGACATCTCCTAGAAGAGCTGGAAGAGACTCCCAAGCCTGAAACTCGGGAGAGCCATTACTGCCATTGTAAACAACACTGAGCTAGATGGATCAATAGGTCTTTCAGTGCCAGGCAGCTTCCCATGTTGCTCATTTCTCATTAGCTCCTCCAGTGTAGCCGTTCCAAATAATGGAACACTCTCTGCCTGCTTGAACCCCGATTTCATTAATTTCCTCCCCTGTATAAACAAGCCATCTATTGATGGATTGGCCAATGTCCAACTGTTTCATCCCAATCTTCAGGTGCTTACCTGTCCTTCAGGTTCATCTGGATGCCGGCAGGTGGCAAAGATGAGCTGAGGTGGATATGGCAGCTGGAGAAATTGCTCCACCAAGCCCAGGCCAATCCCCCGGTCGCTTCCTGTCAACAATATGCTCTGAATTCTGAAATCTTCCATGTTGTCTGTCCGTCTGTCTCTCTCTGTGTTTCTCTCTCCTCTGACTGGAGGAACTTGGGTGGAGTGGAGATATCTGGGCCATAAGAGACACTGCCCATCTTCAGCTGATATCCATGGTTATGCAAGTTTGCAAAATGTAAATTAAGTTGCCTCAGCACCAGAGTAATCACACACGAGCAGCTTTAATTTCAGCAACAAGAAACTATTTAAAATGATGCATCACCCAGATGTGTCAAGATCAGGTGTGGCCTGAATGATGTTGAGGCATTTGAAAAATAGGTCTGATCACACCATCTTCCCTGAAAAGCATTAGCAGTGGGTGTTTGATGATGATGTTGATGACGATATGATCAGTTTGGAGAGGTCTTGCTGCAGCTCATAGAATCATAGAACTGGAAGGGATCCTAAGGGTCATCTAGTCCAAACCCCTACAATGTCGGAATCTCAACTACAGTATCTATGACAGATGTCCATCCAATCTCTGCTTAAAAACATCCAAGGAAGTCCATGGCCTCACGAGCGACTCTGTTCCACTGTCAAACAGCTCTTACTGTCAGAAAGTTCTTCCTGATGTTCAGTTAGAATCTCCTTTCTTGTAACATGAAGCCATTGGCTAGAGTCCTACATTCTGGAGCAGGAGAAAACAAGCTTGCTGCATCCTCCATGTGACAGCCCTTCAGATCGCTATCATATGTCCTCTCAGTGTGCTCTTTTCCAGATTAAACATACCCAGCTCCCTAAACTGTTCCTCATAAAGCTTGGTTTCCCATCCCTTAATCATCATTGCTGCCCTCCTCTGCACATGTTCCATCACACAATTGACTTGTGTTAAACTTGTGATTTACTAAGATCCCTAGATCATTTTCACGTGTACTACTAGTAAGGCAGGTGTTCCCCATCTTATATTTGTGCAGCTGGTTATTGCTGCCTAAGTGTAGAATCTAACATTTGTCCCTACTGAAATTCATTCTGTTAGTTTAGGCCCAGTTTTCCAATCTGTTAAGGTAATCTCCTGTTTCTGTCTTCTGAGGCATTGGCTACCCCTTCCAGTTTGGCATCACCTGCAATTTTATAAGCAGGCAGAGGGCCTTCTCAGTAGTGGTGCCCACCCTGTGGAATGCCCTCCAGTCAGATGCCAAAGAAATAAATAACTATCTGATGTTTAAAAGACATCTGAAGGCAGCCCTGCTTAGGGAAGTTTTTAAGGTCTGATGTTTTAATGTATTTTTAATCTTTTGTTGGAAGCTGCCCAGAGTGACCGGGGAAACCCAGCCAGATGGATGGGGTATAAATAAATTATTATTATTATTATTATTATTATTATTATTATTATTATTAAGCATTCCCTCAATTCCTTCATTCAAGTCATTTATAAAGACACTGAACAACAACTGTCCCAGGGCAGAACCCCACTTGTCACTTTCCCCCCAGGATGATGATGAGGAACCATTAATGAGTACACGTTGGGTTCAGTCAGTCAACCAGCTACAAATCCATCTAACAGTTACGTCACCCAGCCCACATTTTAGCAGCTTTCCTTTGCCTGTGTATAATGAAACCCAAGAGGACATGATCACTTCCTCCCAAGGTTCCCTATACTTTCACCTCGTCGGTTTCTCCCTTCTGATGAGGACCAGATCCAAGAGAGATGATCCCTTTGTTGTTTATTCCACCTTCTGGGAAATGAAATTGTCAGTGAGTCAATGGAGGAATTGGTTGGATCTTACATTCCTGGCAGAGTTAGAGTTCCACTCCTGCCTCTGTCCCCCTCTGTAGGGAGTCACCTGTCATCACCACATGTCTTTTCCTTCTCTGGAGAGTGGCAGGAATCGTTCTCTGCACTGTACCTTCCACTGCCACCTTGGTGTTTTCTGAGGTCTGCAACCGCTGTACTTGCATGGAATCAATTTTGTAGCTCCAGAGACACAGCATGGCTGCTGACAGTCCTGCTTTTTTGTGCCATGTTCCTCCAGGGGTTTGTCTCCTGCATTGGGCAATCTTCCTCCTACCTAGGGGCACCGCCTGTATCTCTGTCCCCAGACAGTCTGCTCTAGTGCATCAAAGTGTCTGGCCCCAGGTTAGTAAGTTAACACAGGTAAGCAATTTTATGTAATTAAAAAAATACCATTGCAAAGAAGCCAGGGCAGCTAATGACATACAGTCTATACAGCCATAAAGGGAAAATGTTGTAAGTCCCAACCACATATCAAGTCATTTCCCCTCCTACAACTAGGCAGCGCTGCTCCTTTGTTCTCACTGTCTCTTTGTTTTGAATTTAAGTATCACCTGCCACTGGCAGATTTTCTCTTACCACTTTTCCCTCTTGTATCTTAAACTACTTAGGACTTTTTTCCCCAAAGGATTTCCAAGTAGAGTGGGACTCCCTTAAACTGGGCTCATTGGTTCTTGGGTTTGTTTGTTTTTACTCACCTTCCTGGTATTTCGTCTTTTGTCTTTTCTCACTCTTCCTTCCCAGGCTTTATAAAATCGCCACATCAGTTACCAGTAATAATCCCCAGCATCAAATCAAATCAAAATGACCAAAGGCTCAGCAGTCTGAGCCTCATTTGTTCCATAGTCTGGTGCCTCTTGGTTAATCTGGAGATCTCCTGTACCAGTAAGGTACTCCTGTATCTAATATTGGTGTTGTTGATTGTTGACATTTGTCTGTCTTGAGAGTCAATGGAGTGCACCTCCGGGGGTGGAGTCAAATCTCTGTGTTAGCAGCGCCAAAGTGACCTCCCTGAGGAGCAAGCCTGGGTAGTGTGTATGGAGGTCCTTGGTCTCACTGATGTGGTCCAAAGGAAAGCAGAGCAATATGTTTGGCATTGGCTTGGCTGCAGGAGTTGCCAGAAGGAGGTGTACAAGGTGCCATCCAACCATCTTAGGGACTCCCCTCCAGATTCTGTAGGGTTTATTGTGTAGGTGGACCCACTATTAGTCTCATCTGTTCAGTCCGCCTTTCTTTTCACACAGAGGAAGTCCCTAACTCACCAAGTTTAAGACCCCTCGGCTACGCTAACTTGGTTTAGCCAGCCAGTAGAAGCCATTCCAAGGATGTGGCTGCTTCTAGGAGCCACAGGGCAGCTGTAAACCAGCTCCATCTAGTATGGCGGCTGAGATCCTATCTGCCTTGTCAGTGGTAACCAGAGCATGTATCCTTTAGCCAGGATAGTGAAGCTGCTGCATTTGCAAGCTCACTCATCTGTTGTCCAATCAATACTAGATAATGGGCATGTGCCAGTCGCTCACCAGCTGGAAGAATTTGTTGTGCCCTTGGGATGTTTTGTATTCCAATAGTCACCTTTTCCCCAAACAAGATTGCAGACATGTCTCATGAGGAGAGGCGGAAGGAAGTTGGGATGCTAACTCTGGAGAAGAGAAGGCAGAGGGGGGAATCTGAAAGTCCTCTCCAAAGGGTGAATGGAACAGTCACATAGAAGAGGACAAATACCCAATGGGGACTTCCTGCATCAGGCTAGGGGCTGGATTCCTAGATGGCCTACAACACACACACACAACTCTAAGCTTTTAGTCCTTTTCACTAGCAACCAGAATAGCCTTTTTAAAAGCTGTATAGCAGCCGCGGAGTAATAAATGGGTGCCAACTAAGGCGCCAGTCCTGCCTGTCAAAGTGACTTGGGGCAACTCCCTTTGTGCCCATTGGTTTATTTCCAAGTAAAGGTGAATAAAAGTGGGTGGCAGTCAGTGATGTAACTTCAGGGATGCTTAATAATTTTACCAAAAAAAGCACTTTGGGGCTTTATGCCTGGCTTGGTGTTTTGCCCTTCACAATGGAAGGTGTGCAGTGAGTAGAATTAAACAATGCCAACCCCTGGATTGCTCACCAACCATCTAAGCAGGCTAGCAGGGTAATTAGATGACATCCACTCAGCCCAAGGGTCAGGAAAGGACTTGAAAGGATTCCATTATTCAGTCCCTAAAGCAGTCCAATTCTGAGCTAAGAATACTTGCAGTGTTTGGTCTTGAGTTGTGGCCTAGAAACTTGAAGTTATTTGGGTAGTCAGCCTTGACTTAGTTCTTACTGTGTCTGGAGAAACTGTGCTTGAATTCTGAAGGAACCTGCTGCTGTGGAAAAACTCCACACTGCCTTGTCCGTCTCCAGGTGGGACTAATACGAATAGACAGAGACCACTTCCATAAAGCAAAAGCACCCAGGAGGTTGATACTTATTTCACTGCTGCATTAGGATCCCCTGGTCTTTCCAAGGTATGGTGCGGGTCATGAGATGCAAATGGCACAGTACCAAAATCTTTTATACCCTTTCTTAGCACTCTGAGACAAAGAATTTTAAATTGATTGGTTACATTTCACAGAAGTATGAGCTTGTTCAGTTCATATGCTCTTATTGGTGATTACCGTACATTCCTAACATAGCATTTTAGTAGACACTGCCCCATTTCCTTGACATGCCCCTTTTCTTATCTGTCTTACTCATTAGATTTTCTATCAAACCATTCCCAACAGGTCAAGATGGGTTCCTACATCTCTGCCGATCTCAGCATGAATACGGGGATGCCGCAGAGGTGCGTGTTGAGTCCACTTTTATATATGCTCTATACAGCTGACTGTGCCCCCAAATACCCCAGTAATAAGATCATTAAGTTTGCAGATGATACAATGGTGGTTGGTTTAATCATGGCTGGAGAGGGGGAGGCAACCTATAGGAAGGAAGTTGAGCAGTTGGGGGAGTGGTGCAGGAAAAACAACTTACTCCTTAACTGAAAGAAAACAAAAGAGATTATTGTGGACTTTAGGAAATGTAAATAGAATATTCAGCCACTTATTATTGAGGGGAAGTGCGTGGAACAGGTCTTGGTGTTTCGATTTCTGGGAATGGAGTTGAGAGATGACCTAACCTGGGGCAAAAACAGCAAAGACCTGATGAAGAGAGCACAGCAGAGGTTATATTTTCTGAGAAACCTCCGGAAAAACAATCTCTCAAAGGACCTGTTGATGGCATTTTACCATTGTACTGTTGAGAGTGTATTAACTTATGGTCTCTGTGTGTGGTTTGGGAGCTGCACGGTCAGAGAAAAAGCAATGCTATCCAGGGTTGTAAAGACTGTGGAGAGAATAAATTGGGTGCACTCTTCCCACCTTGGATCAAATCTATGCTTCCAGGTGCCATAAGAAAGCTGCAGAGATAGCGCAGGATAGTGCACGTCCTGGAAATGATCTCTGTCAGCTTCTGCCTTCTGGAAGAAGGAACAGGGTTATAAAGACTAGGACTAGCTGCCTGAGAAATAGTTTCTATCCAAATGCGATTTTGATTTTAAACGCTGTGTAAGGAGTCTCTGTGGAAGTATATTGTATTTAAAAATGGGGTATCAGAGTTTTTAGGGGGCTAACGGGGTTGGGATGGCTGGGGTAGCAGCTTGTTGGTTTTTTAATGTCTTATGTAGATTTTTTTCAATTTCGTTGTTCTGTACGGGACAATGACAATAAAGAGTATTGTATTGTATTGTATTGTATTGTATTGTATTGTATTGTATTGTATCGTATCGTATCGTATCGTATCGTATCGTATCGTATCGTATCGTATCGTATCGTATCGTATCGCATCGCATCGTATCGTATCGTATCATCTGTCTTACAAATCTCAGGTCACATAAACATTGGACTTTGCACACACCGGGCTGGGCCTTGCTCAGGTTAACTTCAAAGCTTCTTCACAATGCCTACCAGTTAGATTTAATTGGAAAGCATCTTTCATGAGTCACTGAGGAAGATGCTTCCGGAGAATTTTCTTGTAAGGCAGTTCAAATGTACACACTGCTGTGTTAAAATGTTGTGCATTCTTTTGAGTCATCCTAGAACACAGGTGCTATATAAGAAGAATTCTGAAGCCTGCGAACCAACAGCCATGGATAAATTTCATGTCCAGAGTGTTCTAGTGACAGGATCCAATCAGGGGATTGGCCTGGGACTTGTCACCCAGTTCCTGATGAAGCCAAACCCACCAGAGTGGGTGTTTGCCACCAGTCTGGATCCTGAAGGACCTAATGGGAAGGTAAGGCTGGTCCTATCCATTGCACAAGCAGAAATATGGGGCAGTAATATCAAGGAGAGGAAAGAAGCCACTGGAAGCCTCACGCAGTTTCATGGGGGCTGTCACATAGTTCCAGTTCTGTGCAATTCCATTTGCACAGGAGAAGCAATTGCTCCAAAGATACAGAATGAGGCATCCCCTCAGTATTCCAGCTGTTTAGGACTGCAGTTGTCATCTGGGAATTGTAGTCCAAAATATTAGGAGGTCACATTAGGATGGCAGATTATGGAGGAATAGATGACATAGCAAGGGAAACTTTGGATGCTTGGGATGTGGCCACTTCTGCACTAATATCCTCCACTGGGTCTCATCATTTTGGTGTAAAAAAGGGGGTTTCAGAAATGCTTTTTTCCTCTTTTTTTTGTAGAAGTTGAAAAAGCTGGCTCTGCAACATCCAAACCTGGTGGTGCTACAGTTAGGTATGTATGTTTTCATCCTGCTAACACTGCTGATGGATGCAAAATTTTACACATTTCCCCTGCAAATTCTCACTTACTGTCTTCATCTTGTTGTTGGCATCACATATAGTTTCATCCCCACCTGAATAGAGGTGTTCCCAGGGAGCACTGGCACTGTGGAACACTAGCCAGAAATAAAAACTTGCCAGAATGCTCTACTGCTCTTGTGGCTGATGCATGAGTGCAAGCCTCCCAGAAATTGGCTGAGAGCTTAAACACAGGAACTTAAGAAACTTCCTTCTACCAGCTCCAACCATTGGTCCAGCCAGTCTGATCCTGTGGTGAATTTGTGGTGAAATGGTCATCTGATGGCTTCATCAAGCAGGCAAAGCAGTGTAGTGTGCTAAACTGAGGAGCCATAGCTCAACATGAGAACATCTACTTTGCCTGCAGAAGGTCCCAAGTTGGTCTCTGGTATCTTCTGGTATCTTGGACAGCCACTGTTGCTAAGACAGGGCTAGTTAGCTAAATCAATCAACAGGGCTTGCTCATCACTATCCCTTTTCTTCAAGCAGATATCCGAGATCTGAAGAGCATTGAGGCTGTTGTGCAGAGAGTCGAGGAGCACGTCAAAGAAAATGGCCTGACATTGCTAATTAACAATGCTGCCATTTTGGTCAAGTTTACCCACTTGGCTAATGAAACAGCCAAGAACATGTCCGCCCTGTACAACACAAACACTGTGGGAACCTTGCAAGTCAGTCAGGTGAGGATGTGCCAGGTTGGGGGGGGGGGCAAACTCTTCATTTCTCTGGAACCTTCCAGAAGTTACATGATGAAAGTGAGAGCAGGTGCAGGAAGGAAACGGTCCTGTGAAGCTGTTACCTCTCCCAAGAGCCACAGAAGTCCTAGTGACAGATATGTGAGACTTCTTCATCTTAGACCAAGTCTGCTCAAGGCAAACATGGCCCCAAGAGTCTGCTCAGGACAGATGGGCCCAGGATCCTGGTCACAAGGAAGACACTTGGACTTTGGTGGCAATAGGGCAGTGGTGCTGAGGTGGATTTGATTTAGGTTAAGTCTGTTCTGGACTATGGGGATAAAACAACCAGGCAAGGACTGAGGGAACTTGAGGTTTCAATGGATCATCGGAGAAGGGTACTTCATTACAACGCCGCCGCCCCTCAAACCCTGCAAGTGTCTTCCTAGGATCTGACAAGGGAAGTTTGTTGACATTGATGAGGTCCATTTTTAAACATCAGATAGGGGGTTTGTACCAAAGAGTTATTTTCTAAATAAGTTTTTTTAAGGAAAATATATATGCATATACACTATATGTGTGTGTGCAAATAATAATGTTAAAATTAAAATTATATAATATATCAATGGTATTATTATTATTATTATTATTATTATTATTATTATTATTATTAACATTAAGGGCTGCAGCTCAGTGATGGAGTATCTGCCTTGCATGCAGAATTTCCAGGTTCAATCATTTGGCATCTCCAGGGAAGGCTAAAGAGAGACTCCTATCTGAAACCCTGGAGAACTGCTGCCAGACAGTGTAGACAGTACTGAGTTAGATGAACCAATGGTCTGACTCAATAGAAGACAGCTTCCTGTGTTACTGTTTGTGTGAATGAGACAATAATTACGACAATGTGATGGGTTGTCTGACAGTGACCCTAAACAGGAAGATGAAAGCATGCAAGGAGAAAGACGAGCCCAAACTCAGAGATGTCAAGGCTGCTGTTCTGCCCCTTCTCCTCCTCATTTCCACACTTCCCCCTTTCCAGTCCTTCCTTCGATACTTTCCTGCCACTAGAAATGGCTTCTCTGAGTAGCTGTCCATCGCCTGGGATCTTCCTTCCATCTAATGAGCCCAGTTGTGCTGGTTTCTCCCAGGCCTTCTTGCCCTTGCTGAAGGTTGCTGCCCAAAGAAGCCTCCAAGAAGGGCTGAGCTGCAGCAAGGCAAGCATCGTCAACTTAGCCAGTGACTTTGGCTCTCTGGAGAAAATGGCTGGATGGGGCCTCTCTCAAGTCATCTCCTACCGCTGCAGCAAGGTACCTTTCAAGGCTGTGTGCTCCTAATGTTTGAAGTATGATTAAGATGTGGAAGATGCAGCTAGTCCAAAACAGCAGCCCACACCAGTTAGTCTAAAGGAAGCACCAGATTCCAAGTGGTTTGTGAATTAGCCAAGTCATGAAATTTCGAGTTCTTATGTAGGGTAAACGTCAGAGCCTAGTGGATGTGTTGGAAAATGTGATGTTGATGAGATCCACTTTTAAACTTATTCTGCACCAGGGTTTTCATGCGACTTCACCCTCATGACAACAGTCCACTGGGGTAGCTCCTCAAGGCCTGAATTTTTAGTGGCAACGGGAATTATAATGCCCAGAAACAGTATAAAATTTATGTTTGTGTAGATATACCGTGTCATCTACCTTTCATTATTTATTTGGGTGACGTAATGGTAATGGTGATATGATAAAATCATATACAGTCATTATCAATTGCACCACCATTACATTACCCAAACAAACAATGCAATGTCATTGATAATGGTGTTGTTGTTTAAATAAATGAAATAATAATTCTGAATGGTGAACTCACCACTTCTTGGCCACACTCAGAGGTTCAGCATTTAACAACCCAGCCTTCTGTGCTCTGGCTGCCAGAGAGTGGCCAGCTTCTCCTCCTGCTGCTGCTGCTACCTGAGTGCTGCTTTTAAGCTGGATATGCTCTGAACTTCTCCAGGCAGCACAGGTGCCCTGTGTGTGCATCCTCCCTAATCCTAAACACTTGGGGGGGGGCAACCAGACCTTGGACACCACCTTTTTGTGTAATTATCAGGGCAACTGGACCCTGGTGCTCCTGAGTCTTTAAGGGCCCTCTACCTGGAACACCTCACACCTGATGTGCCCTCTTCTCATGGAACCTCTTGCCCTCAGACTGCTGTGAACATGCTGACCAGGTGCCAGTCCTTGGAGTATGGTCCGTTGGGGATCCTTTGCATCTCCATCCACCCTGGCTGGGTGAAAACTTCCATGGGGACATGTCTGGTAAGTGAGGCCAGATCCACCCATTAAAATGCCTTGGATGTTCAGGCATTTTAGTGATTTTCCCCTTAGAGGAAGTCTCTGTAATGGAAGGCCAGGGAGTATCAGGGAGTCTTCCTGGGGGCTCCACATTTGCAGCCTCAAATCCATTGCTGAGGTCTTTCTTGGGCAGGTGTAACACTCACTTTTAGCTCCAGCTGCACCTTAATCTGGTTGTACTTCTGTAAACTGCCCTAAGACCTGCGAGTGTGTATAAATTCAATAAATAATAGTAATACCTTGAAGTGGAAGAATGCCCTCTTTTAGACTGCAAAAGGCCAGCTCAATCAATGAACCCCAACAGCATGTTCCTTGTGCAGACGGAGAGGGTATAAACTTGGTTAATTCAACCTATGCATTGGGAAACATTTGTATGATTCTTTAATATATAGATAATTTCTTAAGGAAGTGAGAAAGAGGTAAATAGGAGGGACAAACTAGCGGGGGTCATTCGTACATATCTAAAACAAAACAAAAAAATTCAATCAAATAGTATAACACAAAAGTTGGAAGCCGGCGCAGCAGCAGGTGGCGCTGGTGAGCAGCTCTGGGATTGGAGAGGAGATGCCAGGGCCTTCTCGCTTGCACATGTTCATGAATTCCGTTGTGTGGCAGTTTATGACAAGGTCTGTCCCTGTGCTCATGAGGGTGAGAGACTGATAGAACAGAACAGGTAGTCAGCCCTGTCAACCAGGGGAAAGGCAGATTCCCTAGTAATTCCCGTGGCGTTTCTAACTGTTCCCTCTCAATTTCATAGGTCCCAACTACAGTGAGTGAGAGTTGCAGTGGGATCTTGAAAGTGCTTTCTGCTGTCACTGAAAAAGACTCAGGGTCTTTCATTGACTGGAAAGGGCGTGTTGTTCCTTGGTGAGAAAACGAGTCACAAATCATGGGCCTCCATCCATCCATCCCCTCCATGAAGTCTGCAATGGCAATAAAACACAGATAAAGCTACGTGAACTTCCTGAGTTGCCCGCTTCCATTTCTTTCTCACTTGCTTGCTTGTTTCTGTTGTATCTAGAAATGCCTGTTGATGCCAACTGATAGATCCCATTTCAAGTTTGCAAATTGTGTCTGTTTTCAGTTTGGTGGAGGAAAAGACCTGACTTGGCAACACAGCCCCACCTCCACTTGCTCCTTCTTCAAAGGAGAAGACCTTGTTGTCCCGCAGAGGAGGTGCAGGGTTCCCCTTCTCTTCATCCAGCTGCTCTTGGTGGCTGCAGATTTTCTTTTTTTAAAAAATAAATTTTATTCAACATTATAACAAAAGATATTTTCCAAAAACATATCCTTATTTCCCCCCCCCATTTCCCCTCCCCCCATAAAACCCATTCCCCCCACCCCACCCCCTGACTTCCCTCAGTTCCAGTCTTTGGTTTCTCAAATAATGCTATTTTCTGCATGTTACAGAGTTGTATAGATCCTCCAACTGTTTAGCTTATTTTTATCAGTAAAAAAATTGTGAATGTTTATTCAAAACCTGCCAAGGAGTCCAGTTCACTTTGTTGCATCCTCAAATACTTTGTGAAAGGTTCCCATTCATCCTTAAAGTCACAGTTATCCTTATTTTGTAGATTATGTGTCAGTTTTGCCAGTTCTGCATAGTCCATCAATTTTTCTTGCCATGGGGGGGCCACTAGGTGGTGCATCGGAAGATGGCTGACAATAACATCTCTCCGACCTACACGAGGTAATTTGGAGGCTATGATGGGGGTAATTAGCCTCCTTAACCCCCCCAGGATTGTGGGGGGACAGCCCTTGCCTGCTGTGCCCTATACCACCCCCAAATTTGTGGGGGTGGGGGCACTAGGCACAAAGTCCTCCTGTGGGATCTCGGCACTCCTGGATGCCGTCCCTGATCCGCGCCGCTAGTTGCAAGAATCTTCAAAAGAAACAATTTGGACAAGATAAATTGCACATACTTCAAGGAAAAAGGGGGAGTAAAGACTGCTGACAGAAGAGATCTCTGATAACAAGACAAGAATAAAATATGAAAAGATACGTCAAGATACGGTACGACAAATGACTGAGGGGGGAGGGGGAAAAACCTGCCTTTCCTTTTTTTATGTGATTAAACAAGAATCCCCTCCCCTAATGAGTCAGAAATTAAGGACTTAAGCTGTAGATTTAAGGCTGTGTGGAGATAAACTTCCGAACCAAAGCAATGTTTCAAGATGAAGCTGGAAAGCCAAGAGTTTTGGAATGATGCAGTTAAAAATGCCATCGCCATTTTGGGAGGCATTGTTGGAGCTCTTGGGTCTGGGAGGAGAAAGAGAGAAATCAACTTCTTGGTGGGACTTAAGAGTGACAAATGCCTAATTTATGATGGAAAGAGCGATGTTATCTACGAAGGAGATATATGGAAACCATCTGGACTTAGTTTGGAGGAAAAGGAAATCCACACAGGATTATTATATTTGCTTATCGGTTTAAGGAGACTAACAGAAGAGATCGTAAAGGAAAAAGAGAAATTATATGAACAAGATATGATGTGGAAACACCAAGATAAGACTGGATAGAATTATGAACTTTGTCTGGACTGATTGGGACTGATTTGGACATTAACGCAGTAATAAGAAGATGATCTGAATCCCCCTTTGGATCTTGAAGTATGGGTTCCCCCAACAAAATTTAAAAATTTGGCTTTGTAATTTGGAATTTATGCAATGTGATTTAATTTGATGTGATTGGCCAGTTAATAAAAATTATTTAAAAAAAAACAAACAAACAATTTTTCTTGCCATGATTCTTTAGTTGGAGTTTCTTCAGTCTTCCATCCTTGTGCTACCAGAACTCTCGCAGCCGTTGTCGCATACATGAAGATGTTTTTCAACTATTTGGGCAGGTCTTTCCCTACAATCCCCAACAAAAATGCCTCGGGTTTTTAAACAAATGTTAAATGGAACATTTTCTTCAATTCATTGTATATCATTTCCCAAAATTTTTTAATTACTTTACAATCCCACCACATATGATAAAATGTTCCCTCCTTTTCCTTAGTCAGTTTTCCATAATTTAACCCAGTCTTCCATCATAATGTTGTGACCTACATCTTGTGCCCATTTAATCATAACTGATTTTACCTCTTCATCTTTTGTCTCCCATTCTAATAGTATGTTATATGCGGCCTTCAGTAGTTTCACTTTCCCTTCAATCACTTCCGTTTGAAACCTAAACAAAAAATTCCTTCCAGTAGCACCTTAAAGACCAACTAAGTTAGTTCTAGGTATGAGCTTTCGTGTGCATGCACACTTCTTCAGAAACACTGAAACAGAAGTCACCAGACCCTTCTATATAGTGAGAAGGTGGGGAGGGGTATTACTCCATCGGCTCTGGATCCATTCCAGTCTGGCTTCCGCGCTGGTCATGGGACCGAGACGGCTCTGGTCGCCCTAACAGATGATCTCCGCAGGCAGCTGGATCGAGGCGGGTCGGGGCTGCTGATTCTTCTAGACCTGTCAGCAGCCTTCGACATGGTCGATCACGAACTCCTGGACCACCGCCTTGCCGACGTGGGGATCCAGGGCACAGTCCTTCAATGGCTGCGCTCGTTTCTCTCTGGTCGGGGACAGAGGGTGGCGCTTGGGGGGGGAATTGTCATCCTGCCACTCCTTGGTGTGTGGTGTGCCCCAGGGTGCAATACTCTCCCCGATGCTTTTTAACATCTTTATGCGCCCCCTCGCCCAGCTTGTCCGGAGTTTTGGGCTGGGCTGCCATCAGTATGCTGATGACACCCAACTCTATCTGTTGATGGACGGCCACCCGGACTCGGCCCCAGACACACTGATCAGATGCTTGGAGGCTGTGGCTGGATGGTTACGTGGGAGCCGGTTGAAGTTAAATCCTTCGAAGACAGAGGTCCTCTGGCTGGGATGGGGCGATATGGGATTGAGGGGGCAACTCCCATCTCTTGCGGGGGTGCAATTAGTGCCAGCACCGTCCGTTAAGAGTTTGGGTGTAATCTTCGATACCTCCCTCTCCATGGAGGCGCAGATTGCAGCTATAACAAAGGCGGCATTTTTTCATCTCCGCCAAGCTAAGCAGTTGGCTCCTTACCTCTCTCGCCCTGACCTAGCCACTGTGATCCACGCGACGGTCACCTCCAGACTGGATTATTGTAACTCGCTCTACGTGGGGCTGCCCTTGAGACTGACCCAGAAACTCCAGTGGGTGCAAAATGCCGCAGCGAGACTCCTTACGGGGTCTTCGCTTAGAGATCACATTCATCCGGTGCTATACCAGCTGCACTGGCTCCCGGTGGAGTACAGGATCAGGTTTAAGGTGCTGGTTTTAACCTTCAAAGCCCTATACGGCCTAGGGCCCTCGTACCTACGGGACCGCCTCTCCTGGTATGCCCTACAGAGGAACTTACGATCTTCAAATAAAAACACCTTGAAGGTCCCAAGCCACAGAGAGGTTAGGCTGGCCTCAACTAGAGCCAGGGCTTTTTTGGCTGCGGCTCCAACCTGGTGGAACACTCTGTCACAAGAGACAAGGGCCCTGCAGGACTTGACATCTTTCCGCAGGGCCTGCAAGACAGAGCTGTTCCACCTGGCCTTTGGTCAGGGCGCAGCCTGACTCCCTCCTTTGGCAATCTTGACAAAACTTTAGTTTATGGTTGCCATCAATTTTGATTTTAATTCATTTTTATAATGTTTTATAATGTTGTACTGTTTTAGTGTTGTTAGCCGCCCTGAGCCCGGCTTCGGCTGGGGAGGGCGGGATATAAATAAAATTTATTATTATTATTATTATTACTCAGAAGGGTTGTGGGAATGGGTGATTGGCAGATAGCTGTGATGAGCCTGTTGACGACTCTTAATGACTGCAATAAACCTAGATCTAGTATAACTAAATCCTTCTTACAGTCTTCTTTATATGTTTCATGTAGTTGTTGATAATGTAACCAACTCTGAAAGTGGTCTTTGATCTCATCATAATCTCTTAATTTCCATTTTCCATCATGGTCCTTTAATAAATCAACATATGTGAGCCATTTTCCTTTCTTTCCAAGTGGTTTGAGCAGTAATGCTTCATGTGGTGAAAGCCACCACAGAGTCTTTTGTTCCAATAAGTCTTTATATCTCTCCCATACTCTCATTAATGATTTCCTGATTATATGGTTGTAAAAGCTTCTATGAATCTTCCCTTTCCCGTACCATAAGTATGCATGCCAAGCAGATTTTCTACCCATCAAGAGTAGCAACTGCACACTCATCCTGGATAGGCTGTCTGGGGCAAGCCGTCCTTTGGGGGCACAGCTGTTTTAGCCTCTGGGTTGAAGTTCAGCCTTGCTCAGAAATCTCCCCTGCGTTGAAGTAATGGCATTCACACCTGTTGTAAGAAGACAGAAACTGTCTATAATGAATAACACCAATCCACAAATGTCAAGCCATTTATTCAATGGATGGCGGAAGCTCATTCAGGAACCTTCAAGCAGTGTTTTCCCTATACAGTACATCACATAATGCCTTATGTGATTTACACAGTATACAGAGAGAGACAAAAACTGATAAAACAATAAGGTTTATTATGCAGACAAAGGGTAAGGGAATGAGTTAAGTCTATACGCTGTTAAGCCAAAACCCCAAGCCCTAGATTCCCTTTGTTGCTCTTTCAATACTTCCTCTTCACATTACTAAGGGTGTGTCCCACACATATAAATGTTAAATACAGTGGTACCTCAGGTTAAGAACTTAATTTGTTCATTTTTAACCTGAAACTGTTCTTAACCTGAAGCACCACTTTAGCTAATGGGGCCTCCCGCTGCTGCCGGAGCACAATTTCTGTTCTCATCCTGAAGCAAAGTTCTTAACCCGAGGTACTATTTCTCAGCGGAGTCTGTAACCTGAAGCGTCTGTAACCCGAGGTATCACTGTACTGAGTGCTCAATGAGGTGTCAAAGACTTACCTGCATCCTGTGAAACTTATCTGTAACTGATGTACCCCGTTCTATAACGTATTTCTGATGTATGACTTACACTCTGGCTGGATAGGTTGTGGGAAGGTCCACCTGTGGATTGGAAGGTATAAACTTCTGTTTTTCTTTTGTTTGGGGTTCTCCTCCCTCCTGCGTGTGGTGAGTGGGGACCCTGTTGCAACAGTTTATTTTCTCTTTAATAAAGCCGCTTTGCTTTTCAATATACACTTCTTGTCCTCTGCTTTTTCTCTCCAACCGATAGGGAACTCCATCTAAGGACTCTATACGAGCTCTATATATCCCATAAGGGAATTAGAGGTATTTTTTTTATTTTAGCACACCTCCTAAAGGAAACAGGCTACCACCTCTATGCATACATGCTATTACTAATAGTATTATTGCCAGCCTGGTTTTCTCCTGGCCTGGGCTAGTTTCTGATAGTCCTGAGCTTGGTGCAAGTCAGAGACCTCTCACAGTTGCTGCCACTGCACTCCCAACATCCCTTCTAGTTTTCTGAAAATTATTTATTTTATTCCCCCCCCCCCTAAAATTTATATACTACCTGATTGTAAAAAAAGAAAAGAAAGGAAAAGGAAATACTAGTCTACCTCCCTGGGTTGTAATCGGCTACCATCCATCGGCTACTCTCACCTGGTTTAGCCGGCCAGTCGAAGCTGTTTCCCAGGGTGTGGCTACTGTTGCATGCTGACAGCTTCTAGGAGCCACAGGTGAGAGCTGAGTGGGGGGGGGGGCGACAAAAGGTGGACCAACTACCCCAGAAAAAGCATGACATGTCCCCCACTTCTGCTCTGTGCCATGAGTAAATACTATTGAAGATGTGAAGGAATTGGAATTTGTCCTTACTTGTATGGACTGTTTCAGGAAGGATGATGGGGTTTGAAAGGAGAATTTACAGCTTATCCACACTTCCTATTGCCCTGCTGCTTTCCCCTGGAAAAACAACTCTTTAGCGCTCTTTAGGGCAAACAGCAATTTGGGTTTCCCCTGGATTGCCATTTCTTCTGATCTGCCACTAAAGAGCAGTTTTCCCCTTGGAAAGGAGTGGGGGTAAACCACTCAGACCCATGCCTAGAAAGCATAGGTCAAGTGGAAATTTTTACAGGTGGGTCCCAATTCAATCTAAAATGCTTGAGAAGCACTGGTGCACACACACCCATTTATTTCACAGGACTTGGAGGCGTATTTATTTTTAAGTCCAAAAGCCTGCAAAACTTGTAAAAACTTCCTCATGCTTGACCACATCCCTTCTGCCCATTGGTTCTGAGCAAAAAGCAGTCTGAGCTTGCCTACATGGAATCTGATATTCTTCTGCAGCCAGCCAGTGGGAAAGAAGACGGGTGCCCCAGTCACTGCAGGAAGTGACACACGCCCAGCCCACTGGAAAGAAAACTTGGGGCAAGGCACAGAGGAGCTGCAGAAAGGAGTAACGGCTTCTGTGAGAACAGGATGGCATCAGGTCACATTCGCAGTGTGTTGGTGACAGGATCCAACCGAGGCATCGGGCTGCAGCTGGTGAAATGTTTCCTTGAGAAACCAAACCCTCCCCAAGTAGTGTTCGCAACCTGCCGGGATCCAGAAGGGGCCAGAGCACAGGTGAGTTGTTAGACTCTCTTTAGCTGACTTTGAAGGCAGAAAGTCTCCCTCTCGGGACACACACACACACACACACACACACCCTTGCACAATAGGAGGACAAACACTTTCTCTCTGCAAAGCTGATGTGTCTGAGACAGGCTTCTTTCTGCAAATCCCGTTGTCTCCCCAACCCCTGCACATTGTTTATAAGCAGAAATATCTTATTTCCTCCAGTTTAGGAATTTCAATTCCTGCGTGTGCATGCAAGAGAAAGATCCACTTTTTCCCCTCCCCTGAAGCAACTGTCAGGGATCCATCCACACTCCATCCTTTCAAGCTGGAACGTCTCCTTCCCTGCTGCCAGATTGTGTTACTCTGACTTCCATAAGTCAGTGTTGCATGCAAGAGCCCTTTTCAGAATCTGTGCTAAAAAGTTTCCAATTTGTTATATAAGCAAGAGGCTCGTCTCAGCCATAGAATTTAAAACAGGAGATAGGCAAGTTTGCAAACCCTTGTTTGAGAACTCTGGTTGTTTGTTTAGTTTGTGGAGCTGCATGCTCTAGACTTCCTTAATTTAGGGGCCTCTCCGTTTGGAGGAGAGAACAGGGAGGCTTGGATTTACGGTATTTACAAATGCGGAAGTTGAGTGTTGCTGGAGGCAAACTGAGTTTGTAGCAAAGAGAAATAAACATGAGGCTGAATATTAGAATGGCACTTATTGTTCCAAGAAGAGAAAAAAGAGTCTACTGCTGTGGTTTGCAAAGAAACTCCTTAGCACATGACCTCGTTTTAACATGGTGAAGTCAGCCTACATTGAATACTTTGGAGCTTTCACAGTGGTAGCAGCCATGTTCAACTAGCTCCAGGGCATGTTAAAAGTTAAGCTGGGCATTTACTATGGAACAACCACACCTTTGTTCAAGGCACCTGCACAATGTGAAAACATTCCCCTCTAATGCTTCCCCCTCTTCAGCTTCCAGCTGTTGTTTTCTGAGCACAGAAAATCCAGTTTTTAAAAAACTTTGGAATAGCTGCACAATTTCTCAGGGGTAGATGGCCCCTCACTTGGCTGTTTTGGTCAGTTAGTTGCATCACCAAGACTATTCCCATAGGGCATAAATTTTCAACCTTTTCAGACCCAGGACTCACCTTCTATGGGATAAACTGCTTCATATAACCAACCTGCTTAAGTCTAATTAATGCATGAAAGGGTTAATGCCATAGAGTAAGCTGTCCTGCCAGGTTTAGCTCACCTTGGGAGAAAATGGGTAATTAAGTATATTGTTCTCCTTCAGTCTACATGTGAACTTCAGCTGTGAAGAGGTTTGAGCTTGTTGCTCCAGCTCCACCACATGGCTCTCGCCAGCCATTCTGGAGTTCTTCCTTGATGTTGTTTGAGTTCAGTCCCACAATGCCCTTGTGAGAGCTAGTATGGAAGTCTCAGGCTGCCACCTGCACAATGGGGCTAAGACTGGCCTACTTACAAGATCTGTGGTAATTTATGTGGGAGAACTTCGGACACATTACAACATGATATAATTTGTTTTCTTTTGTTTCCTACAGGAGCTGAGGCACCTGGCATCCAAGCACCCCAATCTGGCAATTCTGCAGCTTGGTAAGCCCTCTCCTCTCTTTCAGCAAACAGCAGCAAGGCTGTTGCTTCTTAATTTGAGCCTTGGCAACTTCTTCTCCCTGTTGTATCCAATCATTTCTTAAGGCACTGGCTGTATTTAGATGATCCTCAAGACTATGTACTAGATAGAGGATCTTTAACAAGCCCTCTCCCCTCCCTTAACTTGCCCCAAAACAAGCACTACAAGTCAGAATCTGTTGGACAAATTTGCCCTAAGTAATCCATCCAAATTTTCCTCCTACATTGTCCTATTGGTTTGGAAACTGCAGTTTACAGACTTCCTGGTCTGCTTATTTCATATTTCCCCCTTGATATGTACCCCCTTCATTACATACATCCCATGATCATGCTGATTAGCTCTAGCTCCAACCAGGTTGTTTGACTAATATTCATAGCTTTTTTAAGCATGCACAATAGTTTTCTAACTGTTCTCCATTTCCCCTTGTGGTTCTAAGTCACCCACAAACCTTCCTGGTACCTTATAAGACATTATCATTTTCATCAGAGAAATGTTGCAGGGTTGTGATACCCACCCAAACCTTTGAGAGAAGCAGCACATTTAGCTCTAATTTCATAACAGGCATTAGACACAAAGTTTTGGAGGGCTGAGAATGCCATACGGGTTCATGAATTACTTTCCAGTTGACCAAACCACATCTAAGATTCTGTGGGATAAACAGGTAAGAAAAGCTTAGCAGAAACGACCATGCTTTGCTGTTGTAACTGCTTGCATTGCAAAGAAAAAAGAAACTTGTGGTAATAAGTTAAGAAATCGCTGTGAGTAACCAAAAGATAATGTCTTATAAGGTACTAGGAAGGCTTGGCATGTCTGCAGAGATTAGCAGTGGTGCCCTGAGCCAATAAATGGTCCCCTCCCAGCAACATTTGATAGCAACAGGCTGGTCCTGGCAGCTGACTTATCCCACACCCCATTGATCAGATCTAGCTGCCATGGCAATGGAATGGGTGCGTGCAACTCCTCTGTAAAGCTGAATGAGGGCCTCGCTCAGCAGAGATTAGGTGTTCTACTTGCTTTTGAGGCCCCTCCCAAATACTGACAAGTGGCCTCGGGCAAGCTTCTATTTGCTTATGAAAGAAATAAGATAGGCACCTCTTGATGGCATTTCAACTCTAATCCTCACCCCTCCCTGCCCCACCCAGCTCCTTCCCCCCTGGCTATACAAAGCAAAACTGCACGACTGCCCCTTAAAGAAACAGAAGTTTGCAGAGGGGTAAGGAAGTATGATTGAAAGGGATGCTTTCTCCAAAATGCTCTTGGCAGTGGGCCCCAGTATCACCTCACTTAACTATTCTATATATATATTTAAAGGTATTGGGCCTGGTCACCTCAAGAGTCATCTGCACCTGTATTAACTAGCCCGGGCTTGAAGTTGTGCCTCAGATGCCCTCCTCTCTATCACCATGAATGGCTGAGCGAGAAGGAGAGCCAAGCCCTCTTAGGAATGGTATTCCCTCCAGAGATCTGCCTGGCTCTCTAGTATGATCAATGCATGGAGTGGTGTGTGGGAGAGAGAGAGAGAGAGAGAGAGAGAGAGAGATGCCCCCACCAACCTCCATGTACACATCCAAACATGTGTCCTTACATAGCTTACAAGTGTTCAGATGAAGACGCTGAAGTTGGAAGCAGAGCCACAAGATGTAATCCTGCTCTCCCTGCATTTCTCCTACGTGAATGAGCATGCCAATAATCCCACCTATTGTAAATAGCTGACACAAGCGAGACAGGTGAGAATGCAATCAAGTCCTACACAAAACAGAGTCTTGTTTGTTCTTCATTGTAGAAACCACCGATGAGGCAAGTGTCAAGGCAGCTGCCAAGAAGGTTGAGGCCCGCCTGGGAGGCGCTGGGCTGAACGTGGTGATCAACAATGCTGGGGTCATGCCGCCCTGTACTTTGGAGTCAGCCACTGCTAAAGACATGCTGGACGTCTACACCATCAACCTTGTGGGCCCAATGTTAGTGACCAAGGTCAGTTTTTCTTCACAAGAAGAGCAATCCCTCCCTGGACTACAGGGTGGAAAGCAGACCCCCATGATGCAGAGTGGACTAGGACTTGCCCCTCCCAGGCCAGTTCCTGGCAGCACAGCTGGCCGGATACATCAAAGGGCAATACAGCAGCCTTTCCTCTTTGCATATGCAGACTGCTTCATTGTTGAGGGTCAAAATTATTAAGAGAAAAGAATGGGGTTTGTGGGCTTGGTTAGTGGACTGTAAATGGTGACACCTGGATTTGAGTTAGGGAGGTCACTCCTCCTATCTTCAAAAGGCCCCTGGAGAATAGCCTCTGGCTAGGTGAATTCACAGGTTGAGTTGGTAAGAAAAAGTTCTGCAGGATCAGCCCAGCTCTGTGACAGCATCTACCCTCCATTACTCCCAAACACAGCTGAGTCTTAATATCTTCTGTTTTGAAAAAGCCAACTAGGATATTGTGGGGTAGAAATTGAGAGGTGTAAGAAACAAGGCCAGAAGTGGTTGGTCTTTGCAATCTTGTGCCCATTTACTAGCAGATCTTTATGCAGGCCAGGTTTGTACAGCTGAAGAGCTTTTGCCTCTCTTTAGGAATTATTGCCGTTGCTGAAGAAGGCTGCCCACGGATCCAATCAGAAAGGCATGAGCTGCGGGAAAGCAGCCATCATCAACATGTCCACTGTTCTAGGATCCATTGAGAAAACACCAGAGCATTATTTCGCTTTCCCAGTCGTCTCCTATCGCTGCAGCAAGGTCAGGCTTCTCCTGCGGGACATGGGTCAAATCTGGCATTTCTGTCCATTGCCTTCCTTGAAAAGGTTTTTCTATGTACCCAACAATGGCTGGTCTAGTGAGTGATGTGCTACTGAAATGCCTTGTGTAACACCCACCAGCTTTCTTCCTCTCCAAGTTAGATGTTTTGTCCATACTGAAATTGTTCTGCCTTATGAGTAGATAAAATTGCTTTGTGCACCTGAATTCCGCAGTAAGAATTCTTCCAAAAGTCATGTAGTGGCCATTCTGGGTGAGACTAATGGGAGTTGAGGTCCAAAACATCTGGAGGGCACTAGGTTGGGTAAGGCTACATTATATAATCCTGGTACCTGTTGCAGTTTCCATGCCAGTGGTTGTTACCTCCTAGAGATGTTAGAGTTGGTGGGGGAAGTTTCTGGACCAGTAACAAGTGATGTGGCAACTGCAACTACACTTTATGGACATGGAAGACACATGGCATCATCTTTTTAGCATAGTATATTCTGTGTCTCAGTAGCAAAACTGTCCAGGACTTAGGAGAATTCAGCTTCAGTGTCTGCCCAATCAGTGTTGATTATGTGAACAGCAGGGAGATTGGGTCCAAAGTGAGTGGTCTTATAACCTCAATTTATATTGAGCCAGTAGCCTAGTTGACCTTTCTGCTCTCTGTGCATCTATGATTGGGGTCTGCTCATGTCTTCGTCCATCCCCAGGCTGCTTTGAACATGCTCACCAAGTGCCAATCAATGGGCTACAAAGATGATGGGATCCTGTGCACTGCTGTTCATCCTGGCTGGGTGAAAACAGAGCTGGGAAGTGAGCAGGTGAGTCAGCTAAAGATTTCTTCTTAAGAACTCTCTGCATTACTTCATTCTAAATCAGAACTATACACACACACACTAATGGCTCATCCACACTTCCTTTTGGGACACATTTCTGGGCACACGCCTGCGATTTCCAGGTCCTGGCAAAGAGAGAGAGAGAGAGTATTGCCCTGCCACTTTCCTCAGGAAAACCAATGTTTTTACTGCTGAACTGGAGCAAATGGCAATCAGCTTTCCCGCAAACTGTTGTGTGCTCTGATTCAGCAGTAAAACACAGGGTTTCCTGGGGAAAGTGGCAGGGCAAAAAAAACAAAAACAAAAAAACAACACCCCACACTGAGGCACAGACCTGGAAATCCTGGATCTGTGCCTAGAAATGTAGTGCAAAAGGAAGTCTGGCTGAGCCTAAGCCTCACCAGTTCTCTTGCTGAAAGTCTTACTAATACTGTGCACACCCAAGGGAAGAGGCTCCTCCTGGCAGGCCCGAGCATTGACCTTCCTTGCCAACCCCAAGGAGCTGGCCACTAAAGTCTGAGTTAAGGAAGCCGCCGGTTGTTGGGGTGTCTTTGGCAGTGGAAGCAGAGCATTGTTGTCATGATGGCTAGTAGCCATTGATAGCCTCCACAAATTTGTCAAATCCTCTTTTAAAGCCATCTGTCGGCGGCCATCACTGCCTTCTGTGGGAGTGAGTTCCATGTTTAACTTTCTTTTGTATGTCCTAAATCTTCCAACATTCTGCTTCACTAGATGTTCAAGAATTCTAGTCTAGTGTTATGAGAAAAACTTTCCTCTATCCGCTTTCTCCATGGTATTCATTCATATATACATCAACCTGGAAGCAAAGAGCTCACTAATAGATGCATTTTTATTCACACTTGCCTGTAATAAATACACTGCTGATCACATTTTTGGTTGGAGAATTGCATCACAGATTTTTGGGGTGTGCCGATTTCCAAGGATAGCTGCATATAGTTTTGCTTATTGTTTGGAGAAGTGAATATTCAGTCAGGCCCACACTAAAATTACAACCGAGGACAAACTTATCTCATCCCTCCCTTCTGCGCACTCCTTTGGTAGCTAGATAGGCAAAACCATCACTCATGTGGTTGGCTGAGCTCTCACCCATCACTGCAGATTTTCTTGTGCCTCTGCAGAATCACTATCTAACCATGGTTTGTACCTTGCAGGCTGACCTGACTGTCGAAGAAAGTGTGTCTGGCATTATGAAAGTGCTTTGCAACCTCTCTGAAAAGCAACACGGGGTGCTGGTGACTTGGGAAGGGAATGTTTTGCCATGGTGAGAGCCTCGGAAGGAACCAAAGGAAGGGCCAAGGCATAATGAGGATGGAGCAGCCTGAGGCTTTGTAAAGCTTTATATCATGAGTTTTGAATAAAAATTGAAGCGGCATCTCTTGGGTCTCTTGTCTTCTGTCCCAAAATGTGACATGTAAAGAAATGGGATTCCATTCCCAGTCCTCTCTCCACTCACCAGCCCTGGGTTACTGGCACGCCTCCCTCAACGAAACATGCACCCATTTATATCCTACTTGCTCTCCCTCGCAGAAGCCGTTTTATAATTAAGGCAAAACAGAGGACTGGTGAACCCAACCTCAAAAGGCTGCTGGCAGTTTTGCCTTCACCAGTACATCACAAGGTTTCTCAAATTAGGAGGCAACTTGGAGTGAGCTGGCCACCTCTGCAGTCATGTGTCCTTAGGGCTCAATTTTTAGACTAGGACTGCTCTTTTGAGCACTGTAAGTGCTGTGACACAAGAAGACTAGGTATCGGAAACAAAAAAGGTACTTTGTATGTGAGATATGGCACTGGCAAAATTGTTAAGATTTTTTAAAATACTGAGGTCTTTCTTGTGCACGAGTGATAGAGATCTTGTGCTAGACCTCTGTAGTTGGTACTTTTCTTATCACAGCCTTAAGGCAATTCTCCACACATAGTGGATTGTTGAAATCTGCATGCCTTCTGTGTGCAGAAAGTGGTGGAAATAGGCACAGGAGTGTCATCAACATGGCTGGAAGCAAATGGAAGGAGGGGAGTGGCATGAATTGCTGCCCACTAAAAACATCACCACACCCCACAAATCGCTCATCATCATAAAAGAAATGTGCCATCATGAGCCTTTCACAAAAGCAGCATCTGCAGCTGCATCCTGGGCTCTTTCTACTTGCCAGATTTTCCACAGTAAAGGGAAATTCAGATTAAAGTGCAGAAGAAAGTCTGGCCTGTCATTCTGATGATGCAATATATGGATGCTGCAAAAACGCTTGTTTGTACAAGCAGCACCAATTCCATAATAAGCTTCCATCTTATTACTCGTCTGGGTTGGGTGGAGAGAGAAGTTGGCCAGGTCAGGCCAAAACCAGAGCAATTGGCCAGAAGACCTCCGCTTCTCTCCCTATGGCTGCAATATGATTTTGTGGGTTTGCCTTGCAGCAAGTCCAGATCACAGTTTAGAGCTGCACAAATGCATGACGATGGGCCAGGATAAATGGGTGATACCTCTCAATTCAAGCTTAGTGTTAGCTACATACTTTCAAGCTGTTGTTATCAGAGATGGTACATCTTGAATTCAATTATCATTTTAACAACACCTACAATTTCCCCTTTTGCACACTCTGGTGTGTAATCCCACTAGCTAAGGATTATACTCAGCATTAATACATTGTGTTACTGCATCAAACCACCACACTTTTCCATCTGGATACTGTGAGACAATGAAGCCTTGGCCACTCTATAAAGTTTGAAGAAAGGAAGCCTTCTGGGCCCAGGGAAAGGACTGAGGGGTATGTGTGGAAGAGAACAGCAGAAGGGTGTTTTGGAATAGGGAAAAGGAGACGGAGTTAACCATAGGCACTGTAGGATGGCCACTGGAAAGCTGGGCTTTGGTTCAGGCATGGAGGACAAACTGGGAGATGGGAGCTGAAGCCAATGTCCCTGAGGAAAAAAGGTAGAGCAGGGAGGCTGTGGACTCTCTTCCTGGCCTTGGAGTGTGTGAAATAAGTATGTTTGTGGGTGCTTCTCTTTTGAGATGTCCTCAGAGCACATCTGGACACTCCAGTGAGTCCCTCCTAGGGCCATGAGGAGTCAAAGAAATGGTACCAATAAAAGCAGCAAAGAGTAGGCACACCTGCCAACAGGCTTTCATACTATACTTATGTGAAAATGAAGAATACTGGTCACTGCCTGTAATAAAGAGATTGATGATTGGTTATGTGAAAATGAAGCATAATTTGTATGACAGTCACCATGGGAAGAAAGTGATTCTGTGGTTTCTGTCAGAGAGGACAGCCGCTTAACATTTCTGGATTCCAAGCAATGGGAGAGGTGAGGGAAGCACGATGGGACGTCCTCACAGGGCAAGAGGCATGACAAGGAGCATCAGGGATCTTCTCCGAAAGACGGCCTGCTTTGCCTACGGAAGGGTCTTGTTCTTTATTCAGCTGCTGCAGAAGGAAGTTGTTTGTGGAAACAAGGGACCTGGCAAGAAGGAAACAATGAACAGGGACCACTCTTGACTGAGCCCAGCATCTCTGAATGAGTTAGCTTTCTTGGACTTTCAAACCAACAAGAAAAGCTACGTACATCAAACAGGAGTTTCATTAGTTGCCAACCTGTAAGTCTCCAACTTGATATTTTCAATCACTGGACATGTGGCATAGGGACTAATCCTGACCCTGACTAGAGGGTTTAATTGTCCCATAACCCATGTCCCCCTACAAACCAGGTCACATTGCTCATGGCATTAATTAATGGACAGGAGGGCATTGTTCAATCCTGTCGTGGGTTTGCAAACAGGTACTTGCAGCCAAACCAGGATTTTGCCTCTTGCGTTTTCCCTGCACAGCAGCCAAGGCAAGAAGAAATAAAAGGTGCTTTTTGTGAGCATCAGTAGAGCACAGGAGAAGTCCTGCCTGCTGCATTTGCTTACAAAAAGCAGCTTTCATTCTCCCCTCCGAAAGGTGTCTATCACAAGCATCAGCAAAGGACAGGATCTGCTATCAATGCTCTTTTCTTCTTCCCCTCTACATCAAATTTGCAATCCCCACTGTGGCTGTGAAAGAGACTCTGACTCAACTAGTCACTTTTTCAGATTAGCCCACCTCACAGTGATATTGTGATGACAAAAGTGGGGGGGGGGGCACCATAAATGCCATGCTGAGCTGCTTTTAGGAAGGGAGGGATAAAAAATGGAATGACAGCCCTACGTCCCCTCCCCTAAATCGAACTGCCAAACTTAATTTACCTTTGGCTCTCCTTCAGCAAACTGATGGTGTCCTGTTGCTTTTTAAGCTGCTTTAATTCAAAAGTTAAGATGTCCACCTGGGCATTCAGCTGCTCATTTCTACTTAACAACTCATCTAGGAGAAAAATATCAGTGGATGAGCAAAGCTAGAGCTGTGCTTGATCAAAGGCATGGGAAAAGGTACAGAGCAAAGTGACCCATGAAACCCCACCTATTATTCTAGCTATGATCATTTGAAGTCTTTCAAATGGCTTTTTGGGTATCCATTTTATTCTGAATCTAGGCGCAGCGGAAGAACAGAGATAGTATGAAAACTGAACTGGAACATGCACCCCTTTGGAGACTTTGTTTTACCACCCGTATTGTAGACTTCGAATGTACTTTTGTATTGTTGAGATGCTGCTACTGCTGTTTAGTTTTTAATCAACACTTTTAATCTTTTTTTAAAAACAACACACTATTTTATTTATAGCCTGCCCTTCCTCCAATAAACTCATGCCCTCATTCCTCCTGCCCCCTATTTAATCCTTGTGACTGGCCCAAGAAGGTGCAGTAAACTTAATGGCTATCAGCACGGTTCAAAATCTGGTTCCTTCCAGCTCCTTTGTCACCCTGTGCATCCTTCTATGTCATCTTGCATCTCTCTGGCTTCACCCCAAGCCCCTCCCCCATGGCTGGATGTTGTGGTACTAATCTGCCTTCCCCAGCTGAGAGAAAGTTCTCCCAGGCAAGCTCTGTAGCAATGGGCACTGGTGGTGGAAATGGCACAATGAAACATCCTATGGGGGACATTGTCTATTTTACTGGGGCAGGGGCTTGTGCCTGTGATCTTCAACGCCAGCCCGAGTCTTGACTCGAGCAGGAGAGATAGTCAATCTCTCATTCATCTGGAGCATGTAGAAACATCATTTAGGCTGACTGATTATGGGAAAGCCTACCTCAACACAAGTGTAGAAATGTCCTAGCATTGACAAAAGCAGTCAGACATCGCTCTGGTATTTTACCAGTGAACTTACCATAAGAGAGAGAATATATTCCATGGGAGCTGGAACTGGAGGTGACGGCGGCAGCAGCAGCACCTTCCACACCTCTTTCTTTGAAAGGTGGGCTCTGACTCTCTTCCACCTTCTGTTGGGGAGGGAAGGAAAGCGTTGGTAGGGTAGTTCAACAAGGAGGAAAGGGGACTCTGTTGGTCTGACATAAATATGTGGCCACGCATGTGAGATCAAGAAGGTTTCTTCTTTAGGCAGGGCTAGAGATTTCTGAAGACAACACCATCCCGTCACCAATCAGCCCGGGACCTTCTAAATAAAGCAATGTTTGTTTTTTGGCATTCAGATGCAATGCATGTAATGAAACCGCAACATAAAACCCCCATGACTATGAAGAGAGTATAGAGGTTTTGAGAATATTGGGTTGCAAAGAAGGTGCTATAAGGGCCAGGGGCGCCGACTTATAAAAAATATTGGGGGGGCCCATACCGGGGTCCTCGCCACAAGATCCTGGCTGCGGGGCGCAATTCGGGAGGGCTCAGCTGGCCGGGCCCAGGCCCGCGGGGCTCCTCCGCGCTCCCCTCCCGCGGCTGGGCGGCGCCTGCAAAGGCTGCGGGTTCTGCTGCACCTCCGTCTCTCTTTCCACTGGTAGCGAGAGCGGGTGGGAGGAGGCCACCCGGGAGCCGGAACCGGGCACCAAATAAGGAGAGCGGGGCGGGCCTGGATCCTGGCCTTGTTTGGCGCTTCCCCTCGGCCGGCGGCCCAGCCAAGCCCGCGGCGGCGGCGAGGCGATGCCCGCACAGGGGGGCGCCCACCCCTCGGCCCCCGCCCGGCGCTGCCGCCCCAGCACCTGCCCGCTCCTCCCAAGGGGCCTCCTCTCCATCCCGCCTCTTCGCAGCAGTAATATAATTTTCTTAAATTATTGGGGGGGGCAGAGCCCCCCCAAACGAATTTTTGAGGGGGCTTGGGCCCCCTCAGGCCCCATGGAGTCGGCGCCTATGATATGGGCCTGTGTTTGCTGGGAGAGCAATCCAGAGGCTGTAGGGTACTGTTTATGAGAGTGTGTGGCAGTGGGAGGCTACCCAGATACCCAGAGGGAAGCTGTGCTGTGTGGGTTTTGCATCACATTCTGGTGTTTAAAGAAAAATACAAAGCGCTCAGGCTCAGTGTCAGATGGCAGGAGGCCCCAGTGTGTTAGGGGGTCTGTGGACATTTCTTGTTCTGTCATTTGGAGGTGGCATCAGCCGACAGGGCTGGCATGGAAGGTGACAAGTGCTGGCACAGCCAGCCTGGGTCAGGGAGGGGTCCTTCTGAGTCTATGGGGGCTCTCAGCCACTGCCTGACCACTGGCACATGGTGATCCACATAAGTCACAGGCTCTGGGCTGGACAGCTCCATAATTCAGAGTAGCAGCACGGACTTGCGCACATGGCTTATCAGATAGCTGGACAGTAAGTTATCTTAATTATAAAACATTAAATATTCTCTCATAAAACAGAACTAGGGTTTGCTTCCACTTTACCGACGAAGGAAGAGGGAAGCAATGGTGAAAAGCACGTACCCTCATAGCCTTGTCGATGGCACTGCTGCAGTGCTGCTGAGAATACTTTGGTTGTTCCCTAGGAAGCTGGCAACTGAACCCTGAGGAGCTGGGGCCTAGCACGGCTTTGCGGGCTGAGCAAACATCCTGCTGTGAACGGGCAGCTGCCATCAAGTATGCAAGCAAATCGCGTGCTGGAGCTGCAAGACAATAAAAGCACAAGCCAGATTAAAACATGGTAAGTGGGGCCTGCAGCCAAATGTTGCAGTGTGTATATTGCTCCTGATCAGGGTTCCAGCCAACCAGCCCTGCCCTGTCTCAGGATAACCCAGTCAGCCCCACCCCCACCTCACCTCTCCTGACCCTGTCGTTCACATTCTTTGGCTACTGCGCATACTCAGTCCCCAGTGACCTGCTTTGGATGTTGTTGCTGTCGTTCCATTTGTGTTTTTTCTCCTTCTAAAGATTTTCTGTACTATTGCAAATTTTAGGATCCCCCAAAATATGTTGTTATATCCTGGTTGCTCTGTAGCTTTCAGCTTTTAAAGTTAGTTTTAATTTAGTTTTAAATTTATATTAATTGGTTTTAACTCACCTTATCAATACTGTATTTTACAGAGTGGTGACCAGAGAAGATAAGTCTGGATTTTATCTGCTTGGAGGTCTGGTTTTTCTTTTTAAAAATACATTTTTATTAAAAGATTTTTAATGAGTAACAAAAGTACATTCAGTGTCTTTGTTTTCAAGTTGCAGAGTCCTTCATGCAGGTCAATTACATTATATTTTTAATGAATTCAGACTTGCCTGTAAAGGGAGTATTGCATAACACAGCGTTTTTCAGATAAGAGCGGCTGGTCATCTCATAACCCTGAAGAGCTGCATTTTTTTGTGGAGTAAAGTATCTGGGTGATGTGCTCTCTACCTATTACTGCTGTAATCTACATAGTGTTTACTTAAAGTAAGAAATACATTGGGTGTTGTAATATCTTGAATGAATTTGCTTCAGGCAAAAAGAAAAATCAACAGAGCTGGTCTTGCCTAGTGTTTAGTAACTAGGCTAGGAGTTGCTGAGTCATTAAAGATGAAAAAATCTGCCCTACAGTTAAATTTGAAATATTACCATATTTACTCAAATCTAATGCTCACCTTTATTTGGCCAAATTAAGGTGCACATTTTGCAAAAAGTAAGGTGCACATTAGATTCGATGGCACATTTACATTTGCCAGCAAATACTTATTTTGGTTTCAAGGTTCTGAAAACTGAGGTGCCCATTAGATTTCATGGCATGTTAGACTCGAGAAAATACAGTAAGTGTAATAAGCAGATCCATCTGATAGGAGGTATGATGGTCACAAGAATGCTAAAAAAGAGAATATTAGAACAAGTTAAGCAGGCCAAACAAAGCCAAAATTTGTGTTTGATCCTACATGGCCCAATTTTGGCTACTATGCTGTTGGCACTCACCAGTCAAGTTCAGGGTTAGAGGTAGTAAAGACAAGAGGTGCTGAGCCTCTAGCTAGCCTGTGAGTTATCCTGTTTACCTAAAAGTGTTTACCCCAATGCCCAGGTGTATGTGACCTGGTTATCAGGTCCCTGTGTTATGAGGGAAAGTCATTCTGCACATCCTCAGAGGTATTCTTCCTGTTTCAAAGGCCCCATGATCACAGCCTTGCATAGAATACAAGAATTGCATAGGATTCTTTGTGACCCCTGATGCAAATAGTCTGATGATGTGCACAGCAAACAAGGACACTGAATATTGCCTGGTGACATGCTTGGCAAGTGGTCTGCTTCCCTTCTCTGAAAAGAAAGGGGTGGTGGGAGTTTTAGGCACATAGCCTGAGCCTAGAAGAGCATACCAAGGAAATCCTTATTGATAAAAAGGGAGCCAGAGCCGTTCCAATAACGATCCACTAAATCCAGGAGTTGCTGCAGGACAGTGACAAGAAGACATGGTTTCTCAGTGCTGCTGACAATACTTGATGTCTGGAGAGGGATATTGCTATGCTCTCTGGAGTGAAGCTACAAAACACATAAGTAACATTTGTTACATCTGGAAATATGGAGGCATTCTGACAAACATCTAAAATTTATTTATGCACATTTAAAGAGGTGGATTAAAGTTCGAGGGTAGGAGAGAATTTCTGACAACTTGTTTCTCAAATAAATCACGGAATTTCTTGGTTTTTTCAGTTGTTTTTGTAGCTTAGAATTTTTATATTATTATTATTATTATTAAGTAACTAACACAACACAGACAACAAAGAGGCCGATACTGGTCTGCTCCTGGCCTAGCCCTCAGCCTTGATAACTAGTTATATGCTCACTTGTCAATCACCTGATGTCATAATGTTGTCAGGTGACTGATACCAGTCTAAGATCAAAGGAGGTTGCTGTAATGGCAGACCAGTGGTTGCAGTGATTACCTTTGATGATGCACTGTTCATGCCAACCAACTGACTGACACTGGGAGCAAGCTTCTTGTTTAACATTCATTAACCACACACTTTTGAAAGAGTTATTTTTCTAAAGTGGGTTTGTTGCACTAGGCTAGGGCAACAGAGTATTCTGACTCATTTTAGCTCCTCAAACCTAAAGTTCCAGTAAGCGTTTGAATCCCTCTCACAAAATACTGAAAGTCTGGAAACACGCTGAGATACAATGGTGAGCTTATACTGTGCTGAAGAAATCAACTGCAGCAGAATGGGGCTGGGAGGAACAGATGAAAGGGCAAATGAATGTCACTCAGAACAATCTGAGGCATGCCCATAAATGTCTCACAGCCATGCTAAAGAACAGATACCACACATGCTTCATTAGGCAGCATACCACCCCATGATCCTTCCCCTGCTCTACCTGCTCCACAAAGAGGATCCAAAACAAAGCGCTCACCTCCGTTACTGGCTCTTTAAAACAGTGCTTGGGGGTTACTGGAGTGTGCTGGCTGCTGGTATGCTTAAACTCCATTCTTGAAGGACTGAGAGATCGGCAGGCTGGTGGGTCTCGCCCTTTCCTGGATGCGGATGTTAAGGCTGTAGCCGATTGTGAATTCCCAAGAGACACCTCACTTAACAAAGAACGATGCTTTGAAAGGAAATCTCCAAAGCTTGTAGAAGCTGAATTGAATAATGAAAGAAAGGAACTGTTTGGTTAGCAGATGGGAAAGAAAGGCTTACACTTGTCACAAGGCATCTTTAATTCCCAGCCATCTTGAAGGTGGGCTATTAGTCCAGTTCTATCCTCCACCAGCCCAAAAAGGGCCTGAATTATTTTCATAGTGGCTAAGCATCCAAGCACTGTAACAGAGCAAAGAATAACAGTGAAGCCACCCTGTCTTCCCCACTCTTGATCTAAATGTATGATTTCTCCAGAGTTGATGTCTGAAAAAATAAATCCTGCAAGTCTGCAGGTCACTGTACACAGTACTGCTTCTTCTACTACCCTTGGTGTCACAATTCCTCAGACAGTTTACACTTTTTTTTTTTTAAGGTGTCAAAACAAACAGATAAATACTAATCCAGCATTTGTTTAAAAGGTGATTAGCTTACCCAAAGCACTGTAGACAAGGTAGCAAGTTAGGCTGTTGAACCAAGCTCACTGGCATGCATGCCCATAATTTTATTTCTCACCCACAGTGAGCTCCCCTTTTCCATTTCCCACCAAGATTGAAAGCAAGCAGCCATCAATTCTACACTTGTGGCCAACTCTCGAAAACAAATGAAACCAAAGTAGAATTTAGGCCAACCAAATTCCAAAAATTCTGGTAGCCATGCCCAAATCCTCCATGCTTTCTATGGTTCACAATCAGACCTGTGCAGGGGAGGGGGCAACCAAGTATGCTTGCCCGGGCCTTGGAGGGCTAAGCTGGCTGGGGCCCCCTGCTAGGACTTAACACTGTCATGCTAATAATTTTATTCTAACAAGACTCCCACTCCAGGCCTCAGACAAGCTGTGCACAGGCCGGTTCATCATGCAACTTTGGTGTAACAAAGTAGTCCTTCCAAATGCTCCTACAGGTAGAAAGAGTACACCATCAACCATGTGTGAAAATTCTTAGGAAGAGCGGGCTCAATCCAAGCATGTGTGATGACAAGAGCTGTAAATTCATTTCCCAATGGAGCAGCTCAGGATACTTTTACCAATGGAGCGTGGGAACGGGCTGAACATAGCAGAAACAGTTGTGAGATCAACTTTGTTCTCTCTATTCATTTGTACCCTGTTTTTCCGCCCTTTTGTGGGTATTTCTCCTAACTCCCAGATTTGAGTATCAGTCTCATAACTACATTCAGTTATGTACTCAATAGATAGAGGAACAAGAATCTTTGCTGTAATTATTAGTTTTCAAGAAAATGTACTTTATAAAGTTTGAGAATGGAATCAGATTGCTCCCCCATTCCTAGTCTCACTTTAGGCCTGCCTCTTTTAAGCTAAGTGGAAGATATAGAGTAATGATCTTCTCTTCTACGGCTATTGACTATTGACAATACAGTGGTACCTTGGGTTACATATGCTTCAGGTTACAGACTCCGCTAACCCAGAAATAGTACCTGGGGTTAAGAACTTTGCTTCAGGATGAGAACAGAAATTGTGCTCCGGCGGCGCAACAGCAGCAGGAGGTCCCATTAGCTAAAGTGGTGCTTCAGGTTAAGAACAGTTTCAGGTTAAGAACGGACTCCGGAACGAATTAAGTACTTAACCCGAGGTACCACTGTACACTGAATTCTGAAATTTAGGAGAAAGCCCATTGCTCAGTGTTTTTGTCTTTATGCCTCTTTTTTTGAAGCTGAAATTTGTGAACAGAAGCTGGCTGCTCATTATACTGTTGACCACCTGTATTTTGCAAAAGGAGAAGGCTAAGGAATATTATTAATAGTGGCAGAAAGTTGACATTTTGAGTCACCAGGAGAGAACCAAACAAAGATTTCCTCTCATTCAGAAAGGTTAGGAAAGACTGAAGAAGTTACGTCTTGAAAACTAAGACAATAAAGCCAGCCTTTACCTGAGCTGAGCTTTAAGGGACTTGCATGGTCTGCATCCGCTTCTGAGTGCTGTCCCAGGAAATCTCCACATGAGGACCGGGCAGGAGCCAGGACTTCGTTAGCAAACTGTGAGGTGTAATTACAAACATCATCGGCTGCCGTCTTCTCATTCCTCTCATCATGAAGCCTCTTCACCAGCTCCCTGCGATTAGCAGAGGATGGGAGGTACAGGTGCTCATAACTCTCTGGCCTGAGGTTGGTCTTCCCTGCATCATCACTCAGACTCAGCCTCCTAGTTGGAGAAGCAGCCCGGCCAAGGTCCAGAATGTCCACTTTCCTATTTCCCGTTTCTCTTTTTCCTGGACAGAGGAAGTCTAGAGATGAGCCTTCAGAAAAGGACACGTGAAACTTCCCCTTACCAGACACAGCTCTGCTTTTCATCTGGGAGGGCAGGGAAGTCTGTGCCTGCAGGGCAGTGGGAGACCGGAGTTTCTGTTCTGCAAGCGACAAGCAGAGGGAGGACATTACAATTCACTTGTTCATTCATTAAATATATTTTTATTCAACAAGAAGCGTAGATGGCTCAATAAAAAACCCTCTAAGTGGTTTACATAAATTCATATCAGGAGTTGTTTCCATTTATCACAAGATAATCATGGTTAATAAACCTTGCTGGGAAGAAAGAGATGTGAATTTAGTCACACTTAAGATAAGGCTCCATTTATAAATTAAATTATGTGGGTTGACAGATGTTTATTTCATGCTCTGAGGCAAAGGCTGAGCAAGCCAAAAAACTGGAGCTCTAGTGGTTGAGAAGAATATTAGCAATATACCTGCCATGTATACTGATGGTTGCAAAAAGAAAACCCATCAATCACTCAAAACTTATCCTGTAAATTATATTTTTGTACCAAACTGAAAAACATCTCAATAAGTTGAAATAAAACCTTGTAAGAAACACCCAAATCTTCAACTAGTCAAGTTTTCATCTAGATTTAGACCTAGTATTCAGAAAGAGCAGGTAGGTGGTAAGCCCATATTTGGACTGTTCCACTTCAGACTGCAAGTGGACACTTACATGATGGAGTATGGGTCCCCATTTGGGGGGGGGACCTCAGAGGTAGAAGCCTTCTTCACCTTGACATGCAAGGTGTTTTTTTTAATGTACTGATTAAATCTTCAGGCTCAAGCAGCAGAATCTGGATAGATTTTACTACTTCCGGTCTGCATTTTTGTGAGAACTGGCCTTAGAGAAACATCAGAATCAGGAGAGTCATCTGACCTCAAAAGGCTGAGAATGCACACAGATTTTTATCAGGTCGAAAAAGGAAAACACTCACCTCTGTCCAAAGAGTTGTGACTCAGAAACTGTCTTGCATTTGCATTGTCTAGCTGGAAGATATTACAAAGTTAATATTCTGTCCAATAGCAAGAGTTACTCATTTGTTTCAGAAAAATCAGTCTTTCACCTTAGCTTTTGGCATTGCTTTACCATTGTTTTAAGTATTTTGCATTTCAGTTGCTTTCTCCAGGCCTGGGGGTGGAAGCACATCTGGTTTTCATTTTGGCCCTTTTCTTTCGCCACACGAAATGTTTCTGAATGTTTCAACTAAGAGGCTATAAATGGATCTTGGGGCAGAATTAGGCATTTCAACAGGCAAGTGGTAGCAAACACTCATAAGACTACCATCATGCCACTGTCCCCGGAAGCACCATGAGGACAATGAGCTCTCATATAGGCCTACTGTTTCTCTCCTTCTAGTCTATGAACTAGCCTGGAGTTTACTGACTTCACTTAGTTGCATAACCCAAAATGTGAACACATGTTCTAGTCATTTAATGAACCAATACAAATGGGATGGACAAAAAGAGTAGGCTTGGCATTATCATGCTTTATATATAAGAAAGGACATAAACAGGGGGGTTGCCACAATTTTGAAAAGGAAAGGCCTCCCTCTCAATGCATACAACACCTGAAAACTTTCTACTGCTGACACTGATGCAACTGTACAGTTAGAGGACACAGAAGTTTAACATAGCAAAGCGCTGCCCAAAACAGCAGCAGAAGCCACCTGCCTCTGTTTGACTTCATCAAGCTCACTTACCAGGATCTGGTCCTTGTTTCCTTTAGTTAATTTGCTGGTTGGCAACACAGAAACAGGCGATGTCTTTAGAAATGAGTCTCTCTCATCATGGCATGACATATGGCGAGGAGATGAATACTTTGTACCTGGTTTCGTTTTATAAGGAGAAATAATGATGAGCACCCACTGTTCGTTTGCAGAAGAATCAGAATGAAACACACGTGTTCCAGACTGCTGAGGCCCATCCTTTTGTTTTGCTCTTACAGGAAGCTCCTCAGGGGGCATTTATCCATTTCCTTGCCTTGGCAGCCCAGTGGGGCACTAAACCCATTTATAGCTCCCAGATATACCACTGAGCTCAGATGTACCATAAAATACCCCCAAAATAAATAACTGCAACACCTTCCTGAGTTAGAGAGAAAAAAATCAAGTATAATCTGGGGAGAGAGATAAATCTAAGTGGAGAATAGTGTCACAACTCTGCTGGGTTCAAAAATCTGCCAACCCAATTCCCCAAAACCAAGGGTTCTATCAAAGATCAGAACATCACCCCACAAATATAAGTTTTTGTTATTTAAACCCCCCACAGTATTACAGTCAAAGGAATAAACAAAGAAAACATTGGTTCAAATTAGGGATGGATGGAACAGTCTTAATTATACCAGTTCGTTTCCATGTTACATGTGTTGACCAGGAAATTAGTTTAATCCCATTTCTGTGAGGATTTTCTAGAATCCACATGAATGCAGGACTTCTTTAAAATGCTCACAAAATAGTCTGGGGGCTGTCTTCTCTCCCCACCTTTTTTTTACAGGTTCTAGCTATCTGAAGTGGCTAATGCACACTACTCCTCTGCCACATATGTTTATAATCCTACCATAGTTCCTCCTGGAAGTGACAACATCACCCAGGGAGATTGTAGGGCACACACATGGGGGCCTTTGTACCATGTGTGTGTGTGTGTGTGTGTGTGTGTGTGTGTGTGTCTGTCTGTCTGTCTGTCTGTCTGTCTTACTAGCTGCTAAAATAGTTGAAGGCGGGCCATATCCTACATGATATGAGAAGATTTAAAATACAAGGGAGTAAGTTTGGGTGAGAAATCTAAATCCCTTCTCCCTGACCTTTAAACAGAATATAAATTGTGCAACACTGTAAGAGAAGCTTTCTGATAACCTGATAATCTGAAGACCCTAAATGCATTTGAAAGGATTTGTTTGAGAAGATGACATCAAGGGATTATCTTTGCTTCAAGGCATTGTAGCAATATACAGTTTTGCCCCTCAGGGAAAAGGGATGGTTAGGATCTGTGGTGAAACAAACACCAGCAAATTGCAACCACAGACATTTCCTCCTTAGGAAAGAAGGAGGGAAGGCAAGTCAAGAGTCTGAGTGAAACAAAGGTCAGATATGGACTTAAAAAAATGTAAGGGGATCCCTGACCATTAGGTCCAGTCGTGACTGACTCTGGGGTTGCGGCGCTCATCTCGCTTTACTGGCCGAGGGAGCCGGCGTACAGCTTCCGGGTCATGTGGCCAGCATGACTAAGCCGCTTCTGGAGAACCAGAGCAGCGCACAGAAACGCCGTTTACCTTCCCACCACAGCGGTACCTATTTATCTACTTGCACTTTGATGTACTTTCGAACTGCTAGGTTGGCAGGAGCAGGGACCGAGCAACGGGAGCTCACCCCGCCGCGGGCATTCGAACCGCCGACCTCCTGATTGGCGCCGCCCGCGTCCCACTGGATATGGACTTACAGACTAGCTATAGAAAGGAGAGATCAAGCATGAGCCACGCTTTAAAGCTCTTTGTCCAAGCACCATTTTTTTACTCCAGAGTTTTCCCTATGAAAACCTACTTTTGGCAATCCATGAAAACCTGAATGGCCATTTGTTGCATGTCAGCTATAAAGCATGTGTTTTCACAGGGAAAGCTGGGGGGGCTAAAAGAAGAATGCCCAGACACTGAGCTTTAGAGCACGGAACTGTGCCTAGAAAGAGCGGGGCAAAAGGAAAGTGTGGACACACTCACAATTGCAAGAATGCCTTGTAAAGCTCAAAGCAGCCAATATCCAAGCATGTCTCATGGAGAGTCAGTCACTCATCAGAGCCCAACTGGATCAGGCCAGTGGCCCATCCAGTCCAGCATTCTGTTTTCCACAGCAGCCTCCATGAAGAAGCAGGACATAGAGGCAAAAGCTCTCTTCTGTTGTGGCTTCTGGCAGAGGGGCATGCTGGGTCGGCAGAGTCAACGGTCAGGGACAATGGCAGCTTCCAGACCAGATACAAGGGCAGCACCACATAATGTACATGAGCACAATCAAATATTCAGGCTAAGCATACTGAGGTTTTCCAATCCCAGTGTGATTGTCTCATAAAACCTACCAGTACGTGTCCTGTTGCTCTCTGTATTCATACTGGATGTTGCAAAGCTTTCTTGGTCTAGCACTTCACTCCTCATTGTATTTTCCCTTGAGGTAAATTTAACAACAGCGATGTTAGGATTAAGTAACCTTCAATATCAAGCACCTCCTTTCCCATCCAAAAGTGTTACTTTTCATCAGACCACTTCCATACCTTGACTTGTCTTTTTCCAATGGATCCTCTTTGCTCCTGAGGTTAAAATGCAGGTGGGCAGCTTTTCTCTCACGCTTCCTAATAGTTCTTTCATCTATGAAGAAGAAAACATGCAGGATCAATGACTGGCTTCAAAGAACGGTAGCAATCATGTGAAATCATAATGGTGCCATGTGATTGACAGATGGGCTGCTCTACCAACCTGTTAGAATTAGCCTGCAGAGGTGGGGACAGATAAAGATCTGGCCCACAGGACCATAACAATTCTCCACTCCTGGACCAAAGTGTCAGAAATAAAGGGCGGCAGCAGCACTAGAAATTATGGAGACAGGCAGCCATTTTTCTGCCTGTAGCTTGGTGTCATTTGTTTAGAATACTGTACTAATATCCCACTTTACAGCATCACATCAGCTTACAAAGGACAACAGAATTACAGAAGTACCACAAAATTCATCTGATAATGTGATTATTCAGGTGATATATCCTGCCCTCCTTTTTAGTATTTACTTTGGTATCTGATTACTAGGCAGCAGAGCCCACCAAGGACTTATGAAGCAGTAAAGAAATGGGACCAAGCAGTTCAAATTCACTCAGCACATGATGTAAGCAAGTATAAGGTTTATCCTGTAAACTATGGAATGCTTATCCTCACTGTCCAGTAATTTCCTAAGAGTTTTAGAGAGCAGAGTGACTAGCCCAAGGCCATTCAATGAACCATGCCCAAGTTGGGTCCCTCATGTCTCCCTATGCTTTATACCTGGTATGTCCAAAGTCTGTTTTGGGGGCCTAATCCGGCCCAACAGTCAATTTAATCTGGCCCCTGTGCCAGTATATGTCCTGGGTTAAAATCCTAAGAAAAGCTCAGCAACTTCAATCCCCAAAAAAGCTCAAAATTTTGGGGGTTAAATCCTTTAAAAAGCTCAAAACTTCAATCCTCCAAGCCTAAAAAAAGCTCACGCATGTTCACTTCATCAAATGTGGCCCTCTTTAAAAAAGTTTGGGCACCCCTGCTTTACACCCTACCGGCTCACAACACCACAAAGTCATATTTCACCCAATCCTTGGAGTTGTGATCTTGCAAGTAAATACAGAAATCTCTAACAGGCCCATCATAAACCCACCAATTCCAAGGAAGAAGGAAGAAGCATAGAATGAAGACTGTTTCTGTATATATGAGACACATACCTCCAAAATGCAGAAAGATTGCTGGAACGTGCTATTTTTTTTATTTTAATGTAACTATAAAACTATGTATGTTCTGTGTTCTGTGTCAGTTCTGATGAATTGAGTGTTGTTTTCCCTTCAACAGCTAACTTCCAAATGTGAAATGTGCAAGTTGAACAGACACAGAGGTCTTTCTTACCGTATATGCAATGTTAAGCAATAGTTAGCATAAACTAAGGTTTGTAATCCAACAACAAACCATGGCTTATGAATGTGGTTGGTTTGTGGTTACGCTGGCCATGGTTACGCTGCTGGCCAGGGTTTGGGTGATCAAATAAACCACAGTTTAGTAAACCATGGATAAACACTACACATGAACTAGGCCACAGTTTTAGGTACCATATTGCCTAACATTTGTTTAGAATGCCACATGTGTGGGCAATCTCTGCTCACTTCTATGCCTCTTTTCATAAGCAGCATTCTAGTATTGTTCATGAAATACATTGACAACACTCACACAACTCAGGGCATCTGGCCACAGAGATGCCCTAGGGCCCCTTGCACCTTCAGCAAGGAGCTCTATTACATCCTCCTCAGGGGAAAAAATCACTTTACTGCAATAGCCACATTAGAAATATAGTAATTTTACACAACCCAAGTACTCAAAATCCTGGTAAGCCTTGTAGACTGGAACACAGGCCAGATCCTTTGCTAACTGAACTATTTTGGGGTGCAGTTTATTCAGGGGCGCCGACCTATAAAAAATATTGGGGGGGCGGGGGCCCATACCGACTTATAAAAAATATTGGGGGGGCCCAAGACCTCCAAACCGCTGCTACTGGGGAAACGAAAGGGGCGAGCCCCGGGCTGCCCCGACCTTAAGTGAACCTGTGAGGGCCCGCCCTTTGCGGCAGCCGATTGGCTCCCGCCGTGGGCGGTGAATATTAATGAGCTAGGGGGAATCCCCGCTTCTCGCAGGGACGCCAGCCCCGCGAGATTGTTGATGGGTCGAGAGCCCGCAACCCCACCCCCTCTCTAGATCAGGAGTCGCTTTGTTTTAACTCATTACTGAATGTATTTTAAAAGGTAACTATCGTCAAACAAGGAAAATAAAAAATACCAACATAATTTTGTGATTTTACAAAGCATAATATAACTAATAATTTTCTTAAATTATTGGTGGGGCAGAGCCCCCCCAAACGAATTTTTGAGGGGGCTCGGGCCCCCTCAGGCCCCATGGAGTCGGCGCCTATGAGTTTATTTTTTAAAAGCAAATGTTCCAGTGAGCGTTGGTCCAAAATACTGACAAAGTAATGTGTCCCTCCCCAACATGAGCCCAAATCTATATATTCAGTATGTTGTTGAACATGTTGTTTAATACAGTAAGGCTTGTATCTCTGATGCCAAAAAAACTGACAAACAGCACATTTCTCTGCAGGCCTACTCAGAAATAAGCCCCATTCAGTTCAATAGGATTTACTCTCATATTGCTACCTAAATTTGCAAGTCTACTCAGGCATATATATTTCACAGAGTTGGTCTGACACCTTCCTAGCAAAAGGAAGTGGCTGCTGTTAGGGCTCATCATTGCAGCAGCCTGTCCTGATCTGTGACTGCTGAGCTTTGCCAACTCACTAGGTTTGACTGAAAGGCAGTTACTGCAGGGTGGGGGTAGACATATTTTGAAAGCCCTCTTTCCCCTCTCTTGCCCCGTGCTGCAGGATCCAAAAGCGGGCTAGTGCCACTTCATCTCCCAGTCAATCTCCAATGGTGATCTTCCCCACACACCCAAACAGCTTCCACACACACACACCGCCCCCCGGTGGAAGCCGGTTTCACCAACTCCTAAGTACAGCTCTGTCCAGCCCTATTCTATGCTTGAGAATACTGCAAAGAAGGATGCAGGACAATTTTAAGGTACTGTAGATGGATGCAAACTAGAAATAAGGCATGGTATTCACTGAATCAAAACTCAAACATTTACTGGAATTTTGCTACGGTTCAAGGTACAGAATATGGTTTATGCTCCCAATTTGCTTTCTAAGTTCATTATATAGAAGCAACAGTTGGCTATATGTCACCATTTCCCCGTTCTCTCTCTCCAAACTTACTCCACCACACCTTCCAGTCTTTGTATCAAGATTGGTTGTTCTTCAAGAAGATACACCATGCATGACAGGTAGCACCTGAAGGAAAACAAAAGGTCTATAGCAGGAGCTCAGTCTAATCTTAAACTCTAGGGACCTGCGGTTTTCAGTCAAAAACATCAGACTACTGACTAATCTAACTATCCAAAGTGAGCACAAGTAAAATGGAAGATTCAGTGAGGCAAAGATTTGTGACAGCATAATGTGCTTCTCCATAGCAACAGAAGGCAAAGCCCTTAGTACACAGTACAGCCACAAACACACACCCTTTCATGGGCGACTCCCTAGAAACAGTGCACAGGGTCATGAAGAAAAGGGGGAAGGCTCAGTTCTAGGACTGCTAAAATAGTATTAAGCAGAGGTTCTCAAACTACGGTGTCAGAGAGTTCCCCATCTGCTTTAAATTTATGGGGGCAATGCACTCTCACCTGCCTCATCTGTTGGTCAGGAAAGAGAATTTGGGATTGGTATCCTGACCATCAACGTAGCTCCCCATGAGACTGGGGGGCAGAGCTACTTGTAGTTACTGGCTAAAGCCATGACTGCAATGTTTGAGTAAACAATTGGAACAGTGACAAGATTTGCCCTTATGCCAGCATCATAGAAATGACCTCTACTGTCCCTCCTTGCTTCATCTCTCACCTAGCATCTCCAGAGCTTGTAATCTGTACACAGTGAACAGTCTATAATCAGATTCCTTCCTGGTTACAGGGTTGAGACGCAGGTCCAGCTCTCTAAGGAGAGGCAACGCTTGAAGGCGGGCAACTTCCAGCAAGGATGAAACATGATTATAGTACAAATTCAGATGTTGTAACAACTGTAAATACTCAAGACCCTGCATGGAGAAAAAGACAAGGTTGCAATTTGAAACTAAAATGTTTCTTTAAGCACTGAACTTGATCTCACCAACTGAGCGAGTAATACATTGGAAGTGGGGGAGAGCATGCATTTTCTCCATAACATGCATAGTTTTATAAACCTCCATCAGGCCTATCACAGTTATCTTTTTTGACACTAAATGCCTCCAAATGCTTAAGGCTTTCCTCTTGAGAATATACGTTATCTGCCTGAACAAATTGGTTGATCTTTTCCAGACCTTTTCCAACTCTATGCTGTCCTTTATCAAAAGGGAGTGATCAGACCCACACAGCATTCCAGTGTGGTGCTAAAGATGGGCAATATATTAGGCCAGACCAGTGTGAGGCAGCAACGGGAAAGGTGGGCCCTGCGAGACCAGCATTCAACCTTCACTTAGAAAACTCCAAGGAAGGAGAGTTCAGAACCTTCAGAGGGAGATCCATCTTCCATGTATTATAAAAAAGTAAACAACATTTGTTTGACCCCAATTATTTGACACAGAGGGGAAAACCTACAAATACAGTCCAAAAGGCACATAGGGAGTTCTGTATATATGGGAGAATTAAAAAAAAAAAAGATATTGTCATCTCAGGGAGCCCTGGCTGCCTAGATAAAACACTATAGCCCCCACAAACCCTTACCTGGAAGTAAGGCCCACTGAACTCAGTGCAGCCTTCTTCTGAGCAAATACTTAGCTATTTACTAGATGCAGGTCAGCAGCACCAGACGACCCTGCTTGGCTAGGCACTGGAGTGGATTTCCACCCCACACCTTGCAGAGCCGGGCCTATGCTGCCAACAGGCCCTGTGCCCCTTGGCAACATCTGAAAGCCCTGATCCACTAGGTGCTGGAGTGGATTGCACCCTGCACCTTGCAGAGTCGGGCCCAGACTGCCACTGGGCCTAGCAGTGGTGACAACAACAAGCAGCTCCAGATCTCCCAGCCCTACTCATTGCCACCCTAACCCAGCACTGACCTGGGGGTTCTGGATCGCGGGCTATACCAGTCAAAACAGGAGCCTCAGCGATCACCCTCTCCTGCGGGAAACAAACCAGGACTGCTCCAAGAAAATGCATATGGCAAAAAAGAGTGTTAAGCCCTGGTGAGCTGCCCTCTTACCCTCTTGTGGTTGTCCAAGTAGATATATATATTCCTTCACTTCTCACTTCCCTCTGTGGCCCCGTAACCTCGTGCTGTGGTCCCCCCATTTACGCAATTTTCACCCGTGGCCCCCTTGGAATATCCTAGAGGGGCCCAGGGGGCCATATGGCCCCGGCTGGGAAACACTGGTTTGGAGAGCTCTTTTGGTGTTTTTCACAATCTGCTTGCATTTTCGTCATTCTAAATGACTATGAGCTCATTCACACTGTCACTTAATGTGGAAAGTAAGCCTCCTGTACCTCCAGATTATTTGTGAATAAATTAAATAGCCCTGTGGTACTCTCCACAGGAACAAACCCTCCGGAGTATTCTTAGACCCCTCTTGTGCCAGAGGGCAGGCAGGGCTCAGCACCACTCTTTGTCCCTTGCTCCTAGACCTAACAGCCTCCAGAGCAGGTCTGAGTCTATCCCTCCATCACATTAGTCCCTCACACTCTTCCTTGGAGATGCCTCTGTCTTTTGCCTTATCTCTTGACTTGCCCACCCACCTCCACCTCTGGCTTTTTCTGTGGCTCAGAAAACTCCTATTGCAACCCCACTATACTGCTGTACACCCACCTTTGAGTCCAAATATATTTTATTATTTATTAAATTTATATTCTGCCCTTCATCCGAAAATCTCAAGGCAGTTCACAATACCTGGAGAGCCAAACTATAGCCTTAGCATTAACTCCAGCCTCATCACAGCCACCAGCTCCAGCCTTCAGAAGCCACGTTGCATTCTTTTATTTATTTATGAACATTTGCATATTATTTTTGCCTTTAAAAATTTCAAATCTTGCACTATTGTGTAAAAGATAAACATTTTCCTACCATCTGCTTCCTGGTATTAAACCAGTTATTGAGTCATAAGAGAACACACAATTCTGCAACTGGTAAATTGGCTTAAGAGAAAGACTCTTGTCAGAAGTGTTTCGGAAGTATATAGGAACACATACTGAGTCTTGGTCTGTCTAGGTCAGTGCTGTCTACAGTGGCTGGCAGAAAATCTTCAGGGTTTCAGGCAAGGAACATTCCCAGCCCTAGCTGGAGATGCCATGAATTGAACCTGAGACCTTCTGCATGCAAAACAGCTGCTCTGCCACGAAACTGTGGCCCTTCCTTCAAAATATATAATATCTGCATAATTGCCTTTATATTTCCACATATTGTCAACATTCTCAAATAACTGTAAAAGGTTGGTACAATCTTGAATTGTGCTGGAAAACACAAGGAAGCTAGCACAGAGCTGCATCTCTGTTCTTAGCATTGTACTAGAGATTTGCTTCTAAACCACCTCCCAATGGTTCATGCCCAGGTGAGGGAATAAAACCTTAAAGAAAGAAATCCAAGACAGATATGCAAGCTGAGCTTCCTGGTAGGAACCCAGTTTATTCAAAGAAACTATTGCCATACTGACAGTTACTCCAAACCAGAAGTTAGGAGAACTGCTCCAAAGCACATTTTAACAAAGTTTTTTTGTTTCTTTGTTTAAATTATATTTTTATTAAAGATTTTATTGTGCAACAAAAAAGAACATATGGTGTCTCCACTTTCAATTCATAGTCTTTTTCACAGTTCATTTACATTCAGTATGAGACACTGTTGACATAGACATTATGTGGCTGGGGGGGAAGGGGGAGAGAGAGAGATGGGGAGAGGATTTTTCATTTTGTTGCATAGTGTTTGTTCAGGGTTTTTGTGTCAGCGTCATGTGAGTTATTTATTTATATATCTATTTTTGGTGGTGGTACAAAATATTAGCGGATCCAGAGCTTAGTTGGTTGTGTTCTGCTGATTGCAATGTGGTATGTTTGCATGTGTGGGAGGGTGTTGTTGGGTCAGATTAGCCATATTGATTTGTATGTTGTTGTGGGGTGTGGTGGGATAGGACACTGTCTTGTGGGGCTGTATATGTGATAAAGGGGAGCCACAATGGGGTGAAGGTGTCCTCCTTTGCTTGTCCCTGTGTGAGTTTAAGTTGTACAAGCATTTTTGTCGTTTAGTCGTGTCCGACTCTTCGTGACCCCATGGACCAAAGCACGCCAGGCACTCCTGTCTTCCACTGCCTCCCGCAGTTTGGTTAGGCTCATGTTTGTAGCTTCGAGAACACTGTCCAATATCCAGCCACCTCGTCCTCTCTCGTCCCCTTCTCCTTGTGCCCTCCATCTTTCCCAACATGCAGCCATAAGGCCCACTAAATTCATTGGGTCTTACTCCCAGGTAAGCAGGTTTAGGATTGCAGCCTACAGTCTAGGTATATATCACTTCCAAGACTGAGCTGCTAGCACGCCATATTAGACATGTGAAGGCAGGAAAGGATATGGGTGAGATGCCTCTTACTAATACCAAGCTCCTCCACTTGGGAAACAAGAATCATTCATCACCACAATTACCGGCTTCACAGTTCAGGGGCATCACAGGCTCTGGCTTTTGGCAAAGAAGAGCTAATCTCTCAATAGATTATCCTGCAGCAACCATGAAAGGCCGCAGAACTCACCTCTAGACAAGCAAGCAGGTTCTTTGACAAATCTAAGGACTGAAGGTTTTTAAAGGCTTTCAGGCCATCTCCAAGAGAGACAATTTTGGCTGCATGGGTTCCCTGCAGAGAAATGGACTCCACCTGTTCTGGAAAAAAATGGCAACTTGTAAATGTATTTTGGTCTTTCCTACAGTTCTTAAACTGCAGTTTTTCACATATCAGAAAATTTGTTTATCTGATTTCTTTTAGCTTTGTATATTCTGACTGTGTGTGGGTGTGGGTGTTAGATGTAAAATATGTTGCTGTCATCCACAAGTATGAGTCCTATTAAGCTGCAACCCCTAAACCCCACTGTGGCAGAAAACAATAGTGCAAACTGGCACTAAACTAAAAAAAAAAATAAAGAAATAACTCTCAAGAGACACAAGTCATAAGCAGCATTTCAAAGGAGGATCTCTTAGGATAGAGAAAATACTTTTAGAAGAGTTCCCATGGTGCACAAACATCTTTTTATGCACTGTTGCCTCTAATCAAACAGGTTTTTGTAACCATTCAAAACCTGCAGAACCAGTTTATCTAGAGGCAAAGATGGTTTGGATGAGAACAGCGGAGGACCTTGGGGTCTCAATATTTAATTTAGCACCTCCTCCGCACCATTCGAAATAATAGTTGCAGCGCCCCCTAGGCTCTGCACCGTGTGAACGAACTGGTCAAACTCCCTAAATCTGTCTCTAATGAGCATTTAGAAAATGAGAAGCAATTCTTTCAAATCAGATTCCACTCTCTTGAGTGTAAACACAAACTATCTAGCATTTTCTTTCTTTATTTCTTTGTTTCTTTAAAAAAAACGATTTATCTTTGTTTTCTTTTTAATACTGTACTTTTATTAGCTGCTTTGACTGGCTGCTTTGAGAGAGAAGAGTGTGTTATAAATAGTATTAAAACATATAAAAAGAGAGGCAGGCAATCTGCCCAACACATTCAGAGTGGACTTAAGGCAGCACTGAATTTGCTGCTACTGTACAGGTTTAACAATATTAAATTCCCCAACCTGGTGCCAAGGGCAGAAAGCTGTAGAAGGCTCGTGGGATCTCCCTTTTTATGTAAGATCCCGTCACAACTGTTACCGGAAAAATCCGAGGGCTCCCTTGGACAAAAAGTAAAGACACCAACCAGAGCAAATTGGAGCAAATCAGCAGCCTGTAGGCTTGGCCTTTATTGACTGTTGCAACAGGGTGCTCCCCTCACTTGCAGGTGAGAGGAAAGACACAGAAAAATGGTGTGCAAGACCTTATAAAAACTTTTGAAATTCCCCTCCTCTAGGTCAAGCCCACCCCCAGAAACATCATGCATACATTACAGAAAGGAGGGGTTGAGGGAGGAGTTGCGGTGGTAACCTGAGTGTCCTGTCACCTGGCTGGTTCCCTTCTCTCCCCCTCCCCATGAGTCACTTCCAGGAGACAAAGGGGAGTTGGCAGTTTCCTGCCCCCTGAGGGAAGATCTGATCATTGTCCTTTGTTCCAGTCCATGCTGAATCCACTCCCATATGCAAGTTCTTTGTGATCTTGATTGTCTTCTGTCTAGGACCATCAGTGTTGGCATAGCAACTGGGCAGGGCTCCTGTGGATGTGCTGGGATGGTGAAGGGATTATGGCTGCCCTGTATCAAACCTTCCCCATTTTGTAGTCCTTCCTTCATGGAGTAAAATAAAAGTGGAACAGTGCAAAACCGATGTATGGTTGATTTTATATGAATTTATAACAGAAGCATAGCGTATGTAGTGTATGAGTGTGAGTGTGTAGCGTATGTAGTGTATGAGTGTGAGTGTGTGTGAAGTTTGTACAAACTGAATGATTGGGGTGGGGGTTCCTGCTACACAACAAAACAAAGCTAACTGCTTCACCCTAGCCTGGTTTTGCTTCAGTGCACCTGAGTTGCAGAAAAATCCCTGAAGTGGCCTCGTGCTACTCAGCAAGGTACTTTGGCTGCCCTGTGCCAAGCACCAGCACCCCAACCCCTCCCGCACCACCACCGTCCCCGAAAGAAGCCCCTCCCCACTCAGTCCCCCTCTGAGTCCTCCTCTTGAGGCCTCCACCGCGGAGTACTTGCCCCTCTCCTCCGCGCACTTATAGCGAGAAGTTTTCGCCAGGGCGGGGGAACAAGAGAAGAAGCCAGAAGAAAAAAGGGAGCCGTTCCGCATGGAACAAAAGTTCAGGAGAATTAGTTTCACACATGCCTCCTACCCCACACTACCCTCCCGACCGGCCAGCCTTCCCTGGAAACGTCCGAATGCTCTAATGAAGTCCTGGACGATGCCCGACTATGAAAAGGGGCGCCCCATAGCATGTGCAGAATGTCCACACCCGGTTACCGAAGGGTCCCTGAACTCTGGAAGCAGCGAGGCTTGGAGGGAGGCTTGAGCTTGGCTGGGCCTAAGTAGCCGTGGTCGGCCGGCCGGCCGGCCGGGGAGGCTGCCCCATGGCGGCGCTGGGGGGGGGGCGCTCCTTGGGGAGACCGAGCGAGGAGGCCCCTTCGCGCGCGCCCCCGGCCAGCCCTCTCGCTAGCTGGCGGTCAGTACCTGGCTGTAGCCCCCGCAGAGCCGGCTGCCGGCGAATCCAGGCCTCGCTCAGCGGCACCGCCACCGCCATGAGGCCGCTGCGCGTTGCCTGGCAACCGGGCAAACACCGCGCGGCGGCGGCGGAAGGCCGCGAGCCAAGGAGGCCGTTGAGCGGCCGCCGTCGCCCGGCCTTTGCTTTGCCCTGCTGGGCGCTCTGCCCCGTCCCCTCAGGATGGTCCTCCGCCCCTCCCTCCGCCTGCCCAGCAACATGGTAAAGGGGATCCTCTCAGGAGAGCAGGGCAGAGAGAGCGGAAACCCCCAATGGGCCCCCTGTGCGGGGCTGGAACCGGGGGCGGGGGAGGTCTCCCTTTACACACGCCCCCACACGGAGCGCGCTCTCCGCCTTTTTTTCAGCGCCGGGAAAGAGCGTCTCTGAGCATGTGCAGCTGGGGAGCATGCATCCACACTCGACAGCATCCTTGGATCCGAAGCATTATCGGAGAGGCTTCTTTTTAATATAGATTTAAAAAGAGCGGGTGGGGGAGGGGAATTCACTGGTGTGGTTATTTTAAAGGCTTAGCATCTGCTCTGAGCTTGTACTGATTTCTCCCCCACCTTTCACTTAGGAAGAATCAGAAATAGTTTCTGAAGCTGAATCTTCTGAGGAAGAGCTGATTCACCTGAATGTCGGAGGCTGGTGCTTCTCAGTTCCCAAAAGCAAAATCGCCCAGTTTCCAGACTCTCTGATCTGGAAAGAGGTTTCGGCTTTGACTCAGAATGAAAACGTGCGCCTGTTCATTGACAGAGATGGTTACACCTTCAGGCACGTCCACTATTACCTGCACACCTCCAAGCTGTCCTTCTCCAGCTGTGCTGAACTGAATTTGCTGTACGAGCAGGCCATGCTTTTGCAGCTGACCCCACTATTGCAGGTACTGCCTTTCCTGGCTGTGGGTTGAAAACATGCTCTATTGCCCAAATAAGATGTAAGCTGTCAAAAGGCTGATAAGTTAGAGCCCAGTTTAATGGGACAACTTTCACAACAGTAGTTTCTTCTCTGGCTGCCCTGGAACTGTCCTTTTTGGAGTGTGGAACAGTTTATAGGGATGGTTGTGCATCTCTGTCTGGCTGGGAAAGCAAGTGCCTGTGTCAGTTGTACAGAAACCCTGGCAGAATTAGAAGCCAAAGCAGGCAACAGCTCAAGTTAGGCTTAACCATGGGCTTAGAATGTGGGAGCTCCATGAGAACTCATGTGCTCCCAGCTTCATCTTACAACTGGGTTCTTTCCCACTACCTGTTTTTTACCAGCCATAAGCTGCTGTAGCTTCTGGACTGGCAAGCTACAGCTAATAATTTTCTTCACATTCATGATTGGAATCCCAATGTGAGTTTGTACACCCTGGTTAGGTGGCTAGTGTTAACTGGGTTTGCCAATTTGCATGTCTGGGTAGTGTGTGGTGAATGACAAGCAGAATACAAAGGAAGGAATCTGCATGCAAGAGGAGAGAGGCCTCCCTCATGCCAAGCCATGGTTCAGTGTTACATCTGAGTTATGTATTCAAGCTGGCAATCAAAGCACTGAGGCAGATGGAGCAAAGGCAATTAGATTGAGGAGCCTGAAGTCCAGGGAAACAAAAGCCCAAGAGAATAGTAAACTGGGAGTTCTTCTCTTGTCTAGGCAGAAGCCAAAGCAGAAGCTATTTATACCTGGCTTGGCCCATCTGGAGGCCTCTTTATGCCTGCTTCACTAATGGGACTGTTGTGGGATCACCCTCCCCACTTTCCTGCTGTCTCTGAAGAGGACCCTGCAAGTCCTAAGCGTACTATGGAGCATGATCCCTCCCCATCCTGAGTTTTCCACTTCTAGTTCTACATCCTCTATCCATGAGATAAGTTCCATTTCATTCAAGGGGATAGACTGGGCAGGAAAAGTTCTCAGTGGATTGTGCCTCCTGTGTCAGTGTTTTAAACCAAACCTAGGTGATGAGGATTTACAAGACCCACCTCAGTCTTCAGCTGCTTGCCTGTCTCACTTTCAGGCAATGAAACGGAGGGCACCAAGACCAAAGGTTGGCTTTGTTCTCAGATGAGGCATCACGGAGAACGTAGAGAGGGAAGGATGCCTATCAACAGGTGTGGGTGGGACCTGTCACATAGACATGTGGGTGCAAGCTGGTTGATGAAGAGCTTCAGGGCTACTTAAAGCTGTTTTTTCCCTACAAGGCACAATGAATTGGACAGCAACACTGATTTATCACCTTCTTAAATTACTCAGTACCCTCATTAAGGACTCATCCAGACTGCCTTTGTGCTGTGTTTCTAGGCACAGGTCTGGACTTTAAAGCTGCATGTCTGAGCACTGTTGTTTTTTGTTCTGGCACTTTCCCCAGGAAAACCCACGTTTTACCGCTGAATTGGAACAAACAGCAATCAGGTTTTCCACATACTGTATTGCCATTTGCTCCAATTCAGTGGTAAAATGCGAGTGTTCCCAGATAAAGCGCTGGGACTAAAATAAACTGTTCTGACACAGTGTTTTAAAGTGTGGACCTGTGCCTGGAATGCACAGTGCAAAAGGAAGTCTGAATGAGCCTTATGACAGGTTATAATGGGTCAGCCATGAACTGTCTGAGTTGACAGTAATTTACACTTCTGAATAGGATATAGATTATCTTTGCTAGGTTTCACGGGTCTGACTTGCCCTTTATTAAAAACATCTATGGCAGATTCCTCCTAGGCTTCTCCTGAAGACAGAAAAATAAGTTGGTTCCACTGCCTACATTGCTGAGCTGATAAGCAGTTATGCTGTTTGTTGCAATCACTCCCTTCTTCACACAGTGCATAGTTAAACTATGGAATTCGCTCCCACAAGATGCGGTGATGGCCACCAACTTGGATGACAAGAGGAGTGGACAACTAAGCAGGACCTGAGTTGTTGCTGGGCGTCATAAGTGGGGAGAGCAGTGCTGTTGAGCTCAGGTTCTGCTTGCAGACTCCCTATAGGGGCATCTGATTGGCTACTATGGAAATAGAGTGCTAGCCCTCTGGGCTGAGCCAGCTGCAAGGCTCTTGTGTTTTTCTGAAGCCTCCCTAGCTGAGCCTCTCCAGATGCCACCTCAGGAAAAGGGAGAGAAGCTACCTTCCCTCTTCCCCCTTAGTCCCTCCTTAATGATGGAACAGAAGCACATAAAAGGTTTGCCAAAGGGAAGCATCTTTATGAGCCTGAAAATAGCATCATATAGCTTAGAATAGCGCTTACATTGATGATGATGACCACGGGCTTATTAAAAACTTTAAGCTTTGCATTGCTTAGGAACTCTTACTTTGTACTGAAGCAAACATCATTGATGGCAGAGCCGAAGGACAGTATCCTGCTATGCGCACCATGCTGTATTGCAGCCCTCCTCTTTTAACACTCCTATGATTTTGTTTAAATATAATGGAAATGCATGCTTAAGAGATGTTTGCCTGTCTTAACAGACCTTAGACAATTTGAAGGAAGGAAAACATAATTTACGTGTCCGTCCTGCGGATATACCAATAGCTGAAAGAGCATCTATGAATTACTGGAGAACACGAAAATGTATCAGCAAGCCTTCAGAATTTCCTCTTAAAAGTCCAGCATTTACTGGTAAAAGTCCATTGTAAGCAACTACTTAAGGTTAGACAGGACCAAAATGACAATTGTAGTGATCATCAGCAAACATCTTGGATAATTTTTATAAACTTCCCCTGGCTTCATTCAGCCCACATGATCCCATGGATGGAGTGTGGGTTAAGCCCAGGAGACGTGGATTCCAAGAAAACTCAGTCATTGTTTATTTATATCTCCCCATCCCTCAGATACATTAACAGGACTACCTAAAATATAATATTTAATAACACATCACATGAATACATTAATATAAGCTTAAAGCAGCAGCCCTATAAAAGCATCAGCCAAAAAGCATAAACACCTAGGAAAACAAAGAAGCCTTTGCCTGATGGCACAACAACTTCAGAGTGGTCACTAAGTGAGCCTCTGGGTGGGGGGTGGGGGTGGGGAGAGACCAGTTCATAATGTCTATAACATTATTAGTGTTTCACATCGAATGTAACTGATCCATAGAAAGGACTCTATGAACTGAAAGCTGAAACACTGTATGTACTTTTGTTACCCAAGAAAATCTTCAGTAAAAACAATTAAAAACAAAACCAGGTGCCATTGCTGAAACAGCCCATTTGCTGATAGCAACTAGCCATATCTCAGACAATGGGGGAACCCAGCGAAGGAACTCCAATGCAGATGTAAGTGTAGAGGCAGGTGAGGGGACGGGCCATCATTCAAGTACCCTGGCCCTATGTCAAGAAGGGCTTTACAGGAGAGGACTAGTGGTGCAAGATGCTTGCAATGACTCATTCCAATTAAGCCTAGCAGCTGTATTCCCAAACCTTCAGAGGCAACCCCAGGTGGCTAGGTGAGCAGATTACAGTCATTCACTTTCAGTTACAATCACATATCTCAGTAGGATTATAAAACGAGTTGATGTTGATGTTTAATTGTTTGGCTGCATTCCAAATCACTGTTCATCCTCCTAATAAACTTTTGCCTGACATTAATTAGAGTGCTGCCCCTTGGGTCATTTGCTCTAGAATGAGGCTTGCTTTATTTTTCACTCGTCTGGGTTATGACAGGATAAGTAGCATGCCCGTGAAGGCGCTGAATGTGGTTTGTTTGTTTTTTAAGTCCTCTGGAGAGAAATTAGCAGTTGAACTTAGGCACACTGCTAAGTTGTTTGTGACAAAACTCTTAATACAAATTTGTATAATTTTGTGAGAAACATCCCCTGAGAAACCAAACGGAAACCAAGTTCCTGTCACTTTTGGTCCCAGAGGCGTGATAAAAGGCGGCAAGGCACAAGACCAGATTCATTTTGCCCTCTAGAGGTAGGAGGCTGAACTGAAAGTTGATGCTCATTGATAAGAGAGAGTTGGGTCTATTATACAGATACTGCCTTAGAGTCACTGGTACATATTCCTGTAATTGAGCAAAGTCAAATGTTTTATTTACCCAGATGTCTTTTCAGTTGAATTGTTATTACTAATTGCCTTTCTTTTCTTAATTGTTTTCAATCTGTTTTTTATATTATATATTATTTTTACTACGTTTTACCAAGCTGGGTACATCATCCTGGGTACTTTAGTAGAAAAATGATGACATATTTTTTTAAAAAATGCTGTCTTTCTGTATTATAATTACTACTACTACTACTACTACTACTACTCAATGCCACAAGCAACAAAGATTTTATAAAGCCCAAAATACCCCTATGTAATAAGAAAGGAGAGAGAAAATGTGTGTGATATATATATATATATATATATATATATATATATATATATATGAATGAGATTATAATAACCGGTGCTATTTTTCTAGAAAAAGAGGTGCTGGAGCTCACAATGAATTTCTGCCTTGTTCTCTTAGAATGGCAGTGGTGCCAGAGCTTTACTTCCCTTCATTTTTAATTCCTTTGTCACATTTACTAAGATTTCACTATTCCCTTTATTGAGTTTATACCCATTAAATATACTTCAGATTTGTAAACTGTATTATGAGTTTTGTTTAAATCAAATGGTGTATAAATTTTATTAAATAAATAAATAAATTAATAATGACCCAGGCTAATCTTTTGGCATAGATAATCCCAAAGCTTGCTGAAGATCAACAACTATGTGAGGTCAACTATTTCTTTGTATTTAATTTGCCGGGTCTAAAAAAAATGCAAATAGCATTAGCCAGCACAGATTATCATGAGCTTGATTTTAGCAGTTGGAATTTTTGCTCCCCTGCTTGCACCAGTGGAGAATTTCTTCTCAGTTACAAATACCAGCTTCAGATGAGGATTTTTCCACAGGACTACAGCAAGGAAAAACGGTTAAGCTTGCTTCCTAGCCTGCTGGGATTCCTAGTGATTATCAGCTGCAACAGCTGGTGCTATTTGCCTGGGATGTCGTGTGTAGACTGGGGTCACACATCAAACACTGAAAGCACATTGCTTCCCCCAATGAATCCTGGAAACTAGTTTGTTAAAGGGTGCTGGGAATTTTAGCTCCATGAAGGGCAACTTACAATTTCTAGGATTTTTGGGGGAAGCCATGTGCTTTCAGTGTATGGTGTGTGTGACCCCAGGCTCTGGATTCAGATTTCTAGTCCTTTATCTGCTGTCTCTGGTCTTCTTAGCTCCTTGCTGACATTCACTTTTTCTCCCTATTAGGATTACATGAGAAAGTCCCCCTAGGACTAATGGACACTCCGTTGCTAGATACTGAAGAAGAAGTGCATTACTGCTTTGTGCCACTTGATATGGTTGAAAAATATCCTTCCTTGGTCAATGATGACAACTTGCTGTGGCTGTCTGACAATGCTGTGCTGATAGAATGTGAAAGCAGCGAGTTTCGCTTCATAGGTAAGCCTTTTCCTTGAGGAAGACAGCAGCAGCAGGAGGCAACAAATAAGCGTTTCCTTCTATTTCATTTTTTAAATTATTATAACACCCTTTCTACTACTAATATGCTACCAGAGGCAGTCTCAGAACCACAGGTCATGTTGGGGCAAGTGGAATATGTGGGAGTAGGATGTGGGTTCAGGTTTGGTTTTGGTCTTGGTGCCCTGATGGGTAATCTTCAAGAGAGTGGTGAATGGGAGTGCAACCCTGAACTTTCAGCGGCTTTCAATTATTGTTGACCACAGTATCCTCCTGGACCAACTCTATGAACTGGGGGTGGGTGGCACTGTGTTCTGCTAGTACCTATGGGAGCAGGTTCAGAGAATCAGGTTGAGGTCTTGCTACACTCTGGGCTCATCTTTGTGTTTTTCATTTTGTAATTTCTAGCTAATTTTCTTCGCTCAGAGAAGATGCTTTTGCCCGACAACTTTTCCAACATGGATGCTCTGGAGGCTGAGGCTGAGGCTCTGGGGATCCCCGAAGTCACAGAAGCAGTGAAGACCTACAAGAGGAACCCTGGTGTGGTTCTTAATTGCATCTTTCAGTGTAACTCATCTCTATATTAATAGATTTCAAAATAAAATGGGGATTGGGCCATGGGACTTTCACTGGATTAGAAAGTCAAGAGAGGTATAAAATATAATCAGGATTCTTAATTGTTCATTTCTCATTTGTACATTTCCCTTTTAGGAATCTACTCAGAGGGAACAGCTGACCTTCAAGGCGTTGTGAAAAGCACCATGAAGAAGCCGCAAGCTGTTCAGGAAGCAGCAAGTCTCCCTTTGTTCCCAATGGCGCTTGGTCTCTTGGTCAAATATCCTGACTCTGCTCTGGGGCAGCTTCACATGGAGAGTACCCTGGATGGGAACAAGCTCTATATATCCGGGAACGGAGTTCTCTTTCAACATGTCATGTATGTCTTTTTGCACCAAAGCAGAACCAATTAGCTGTTAGTGTGCCTAAGACCACTGGGGTGAGGTGGGATAATTGACCTTGCACTATGCTCAAACTCAAAAGAGAGGAGCTTCTCAATTGAAATTGAAAAGAGCATGACTGGGTCTTTGAGCAATTGCTGTGCCCCTAGAAAAAAGGGGAATCATTGGTGGCTTCAAAATATGTAGGGAAATGCTTTGATCTTAATACATTTGACCATACACCTATTTGGTTTTACTTTCGTGTACTTTGATGGCATTGTTTGTTTGATGGTTAATTTATATGATTCTTGACCATGTTTGCATTCCACCAGCCTTAATTACTGTTCTTCAGGTGCACAATTGCAATTGAAGGTCTTAGGCACACTGAAGTTTCTCTTAGTTGTCTAATGAATCTGATTTAAATAAAATTGGGAGTTGGGGTGGTGGTGGAGAGAATCCATGTGTAGCCAAAATAGTAGGAAAGAAATCAAATGGATATCTTTAAAAAAAATGCAAAAACAGATAAAGTAATTTCTTCCAAGTCTATTCCCCCTTTTATCCAAAGGAATTGGTTAGGCACTTGCAGACTCCCACTTATACGGAAGATGTCTGAGCTTCCTGAACTCTGTGCCTATTTGGATCAAATGGATATCATATATGAGCCAATGAAGGATGCCTTGAAAACTTTTCTAAAACAAAAGGCACCTTTAGAAACCGTGGGAAAAGGTAAGTCAGCTGTTACTAATTTGACCCTTCTTATTGAGTTTTAAGGGAGGGAACAATGTCTTTTTAGTAATGAACAACATGGAATATTGAAGCTATAAAAGAGCAGAATATGAAACGTTAAGTTTGAACCAATGGTTGTTACAAAATAAGTAGTCATTCCCCACAATATGTTTATTGTCACTAACATTGCAAATTACCTTATAAGGAATATCATTGCATTTATGTCCATAATACTCTGATTTACAATTATAGCAGCTCAATCAGAATTCCACAGAAAAGTATATAACTGCATGTAACTGTAGGGATGTGAAGGCAGTCTGCCAGGTGTGCTTAGGCACACCCCAATGCTTAAAAATAAACCACTGCATATTCTCCAAGAGGCCTCGGGGAATATGTGTATCTTGTCAGCATTTGGCACATTCTCCAGGTGATATGCATAACCTCCAAGACACATCAAAGAAAGTGCATATTTTAGCAGAATTGTGTACACTGCATGTTTTGTGCATATCTTGAGAGCTATTATACATTCTCTGAGCAATATGCATTATATCCAAGAACATGCACACTTCAGCATAATCTGATTATTGCAGTGTACAAGTAACCTCAGATAATCTGCAAAAAACAGCAACCTAAGTAGGGACTTTAGTGGACTGTCTGTAAGCACTGGCAGAGGAACAGGGGTGCGGGGGGAGTGCACCACCCCTGGTGGCACGATCCCGGCAGGGTGCCATCGTGGCTGCCCCCTCCCTGTGCTGGGCGCCACACCCCTGGGTCGCGCGCCAGCCATGCCCCCCACCTGCTCTCCGCCGCCCGCCTTGCCGGAGCTTGAAGCTCCGCCACTGTCTGCAAGTGATAGCTGGCAACTGTGATGATTAAACTGAAGTTATTCTGCATATATATGCAGCAACTTTCTACACATAAGAACCCTGCTGGATCAGACCAAAGATGCATATAATCTCACATCTTTTTCTCACAATGGGCAAGTAGATGCTTCTTGGAAGCCCACAAGCAGAGGAAAAAATGTTCCATTTGGATTCGTTCAAAGAGGCTCCCTGTAACTACTGATCAGTGGTTACAGCGAGCCCCTCTGAATGCATTCTCACAGCTGATTGGTGGTTACAGTGACCTTCTTTGAACTTTGGCAGGTGGCAGACACCTAATGTCAGGTGATTTACTGCTGTCAAAATTGGTCCACAGTGGTAGAATTGGGAATCAGGCCCACTGGCTAGATCTAATTCCGCAATCTAGTTATAAACTTTCTGACACAGTGTGCTGAAGTAAGACTAGAGCAAATTTTGACCTGCGACTGCAAAGGAGTCTTTGTAAGCATTAATAGAAGTGAGCAAAAAATGACATTATGTTGAGTAATTGGCAATATGTGCATGAATGCTGAGCTGTAGGTTGGTATGGCTATCATTGCCCATGGGCCAGCTGAAAACTGCCCTGCTCTAAGGGCAAATGGTGGGGAAACTTGCTTGAAAACTTGCTTTTCGAGTTCAGTAGATTATCTGCAGCTCCTTGCATGGGCAAAACATTTGTATATGAGCTTGCAATAGGGAGGGATTTTGTGGATCAAGGGTGTTCACCACATTGACAAAAGCAGCAATGCCTTTAAAATTGCATTCTGTTTCTCTTTCACATGCAGGCTGGGCAGCAGGACTAACAGTCTTTTCACTCCATCATATTGTCAAAGTGTATGTTGGAAGTCACTGGTATGCAACTTACTTGCAAACATTACTGAAGGTACAGTTCTTAAGAACGTGTGACATTGCCTTTCTTGCCTTTTGATAGTCTGAACCAATTTAGGCCAATTTAGGCCAATTTCCTAAAAGCACTGAGGTGCTTGCACTGAACTGTATCGGCATACTTGCGGGAGGTGGCACTAAACTTCATTTCTGCTAGCGTTTTGGCATGAAAGGTTCTGAGCTCACCTTGTCACACGCTTGCTTTCTATGGGCATCTTTTAACATGTCCCCCTCCCTACATCCTAGTGGAATAGTTCATATGAACACCTGAAGCTGCCTTATCCCAAGTCAAATCATTGGCCTGCTTGGCTTGGTGCTCTTTACTTTCCCAGCAGCTTTCCAGTGCTTCAGGTTTAGTCTCCACCATCTTCAGTTTAAAGGGTTAATTAACTGGTGATGAGAGAAGACTCTTCTCTGCCTGAGATAGTTCTGGAGAGACAGCCAGAGAAAGCTACAAGGAAGAAAACTTCATGGCATACAAATAATCCTTAACTGGATATGCTGGAGATTAAACCTGGGACTTTGCAGGCATACTTGATAATAGTGTTACAGACTAGCACACAAACTGAAGGTAATTCACACCTCTACAGTACATGCTTTATTTACACATATATACAACCTGTGTCTAGACCGAGAGAGCACAGTTCATATCGCAAGAGGTTCCTGTTCTTCCCATTGCTGCAGCCTCATATTCCAAGAGACTCCAACATCCTGTCTGACCTTCTCTGCAGCATAAAATGGACTGCTTGCCTCATGCTCTAGCCTACCCATCCCTGCTGCCTCAGCTTGCAAAAGGGACACTTTTCCTGTTCACTTACCTCATTGCTCACAGCATTTCTGCCCCTCCCTCCTGAAACTCTGGACTTTTGTCTCTGCTATATCTCACCTCAAGGAGAGGCTTTCACCATTTTCTGTCGGGCCCAGGGTGTATGTGTTATTGGCCTTCTTAATGGATTAATGGCTCAGCTTGACTCATTAGCCTAACTAAATCCAGGGTTTCCTGTGTTTGGCCCAGTTTAATCAAACTTTGATTAATTATAACTTTTACTAAATCCAAGAGTTATGAGTGGTTTCCGCTCACAAACTCTGGCACCCAGAACCTATAATAATACATTTTCCTTGTGGAGTAGAAAAGTTGTAAGGGTTGTTTCATTGTGGGTGAGTGTGGGCTTTCTCTTTTAAACAAGTTGTGCTTCTGTTCTTCTTTATGGCATTGGTTTGTTTGTTTGTTTTTTTGCCAGTTTCCAGAGCTGCTGTCAAATAGCAAAAAGGTGTATTGGATTACTTATGGTCAGGCTCTCCTCATCCATGGAGATGGACAAATTTTTCGACACATCCTTAACTTCCTTAGATTTGGTAAACTCTTCTTGCCTTCTGAATTTAAGTAAGTGAAATGGTTGCCATTTCCTGTGTTCCTAACATGGTCAGGTCATGATTAATGCAGCCTTCTCAACCAATGCAGGACAGCCACATGGGCTTTGTCAATTGGAAGTTTATGCTTTGGCAGAAGTGGTCTTGGGTGGAGGGGCTGCAGCAAGTCCTCCCTGCAATCTTAAACTCACAGCCACTATTCAGTGCCACCCGTCAAGGGAAATTGGCCTAGGCATGTCCCATCTGGATGCCTCCTTCCTATTAGACAGAGAGTGGAATGCTGGCTACTTCTCATAAAAGTCCATATTCTGGTGCTGTGTGAGGGATACATGTAGTGCTGTCCTGTGGAGGTGCCAGTTTCCATCTACTCTGCTTCCAGCTTGGCACTACAAAGGAACTGAGGTGGAGCCTCCTCTGTTTGCTCAAGTCTCTTCAGCTGTATCATGTGATCCCGCCTGATCTGGATAGTGGGTGGAAGATATAACAACACACTGGGCCAGTGCGGACTTTCACAGTAAATAGCCAATGTTCCATTTTGACTCACACCCAAGATTTGGTGTGAGTTTGCAGCAGAGTGTAAGGAGGAGAAACCTGTTAGCTCTTGAGGGAACATGTGCCACCCTGATATTTTAAGATGAGACATGAGCTTCAACACGTTTTTTAGAGCACCTGTATTTGAGTTGCACAGTCTTGTTTATTGCCAATAATGTTTTTACAAAGTTTGACAGGGCTCTCTGCGCACTTGATTTGCATAAACAAGCCTTGAGTTTTGTTTCTAATTGTCAGAGAATGGTCTCTGCTGTGCCAGGAAGTGGCCGCGTATCAGATCCCTTCTCTTGTCGAGGCTCTTCATCAATATGACACATACAGGTATCCTCAGTTTCTTTCTCCTTTATCTTTTAAAAAAATCACGTATCAACTCATATTCTACCTTTTTTGCAGTATAGGACCCAAGGCAGCTCCCAGTACAAATTAAAACAAATACTGCTAAAAATACACAGCATTGACACAATACAGTGGTACTTCGGGTTACATACGCTTCAGGTTACATACGCTTCAGGTTACAGACTCCGCTAACCCAGAAATAGTGCTTCAGGTTAAGAACTTTGCTTCAGGATGAGAACAGAAATCGTGCTCTGACGGCGCGGTGGCAGCAGGAGGCCCCATTAGCTAAAGTGGTGCTTTAGGTTAAGAACAGTTTCAGGTTAAGAATGGACCTCCGGAACGAATTAAGTACTTAACCCAAGGTACCACTGTACTTTCATGACATGCCTAATTTTATAAACTTCTATTATGTTGCCTCTTACTCACCTTTTCTCTAAACTAAAAAGTCCTAAACATGACAACCTTGCCTCATAGGAGAGTAATGCTGCACCCCTTTCTCAACTTTGCAATAACTTTTTTGAGGTTATTTTGAGATTTAAATAATGGCATTAAAATATCAGCACTTTTATTTCCAAATCCTTTCCTGATTATTCCTAGCATGGAATACATTCTTTTCACAGCTGAAGCACACTAGGTCAACATCTTCATCAAACTATCCACTAAGTTCTCAAGGTCTCATTTTTCCATGAATTGATACAGCCAACTCTTCCTCTAGCTTTTGCTCACAAACTGCTTGAAATTTCTACTTCCCCCCTCCATTTTTTCAGTGTCTACATCTTAATACATTTTGAAGATGCAGGCAATATTCTTAAATACGGAGGCAGGCACACTACCTCCAGAGCCATGGCTGACTTCACAGATGATTCTTGTAATGTGAAATGTTTTATTTACAGGTTATGGGTGCAACAACAGGAAGCTCAAAGAGCAGCTTTTCCATTTAGAAGTCTTGAGATTGCAGTGCCAGAGAAAGAACAAGATTCTGGTGAAGAGCCTCAAAATGTAAGGTTATTCTTCACAATGTTATCATTAAGAACATAAGAAGAGCCTGCTGGATCTGGCCACTGACCCATCTAGTCTGGCTTCCTGCTCCCACTGTGGCCAACCAGATGCCTGTAAGAAACCCACAAGCAGGACCCAAGTACAAGAGCACTCGCCCCTCCAATGGTTTCCAGTAACTGGCATTCAGAAACAAACCTACCTCCACCCATGGAGGCAGAGCATGACCATTGTGGCTAGTAGCCATTGATAGCCTTACCCTCTTTGTCTAACCCTCTTTTAAGGCCGTCCAAGTTGGCAGTCATCCCTGTGGTTTAGAATGAGTCTACCTTACAAACCTCTAATGTTTAACTGTCTTAACTTTCTCCCAATCATTTCTGAAAGGTTCTATAATCCTCAGCATTTCTCAAAGAGCCCAAAGATACAAAAGCAGCTGCCACACCTCATAAAATTATAACAGAATCCTGTTATATTGCTTCTAAGAGAACTCAAAAGCAGGGAACTTAAAGCAGTTGGAAAACAGGATACATTGACGCTGCCAAATTACACTCTATCTTAGAATTTTAATGAAAATTTTCCCTTTCCCTTTCTTTTCTTTTTAGCACTCCTACATTGCTGTGGATTTAGACCAATGTGCCAATAGCTGGAATATATCTAGAAATACACAAGACCTGGAAGAAAGAGACAAAGTGAATGAAAAGTCCCCCCATATTTCCCCAGCCAAGGGATCAAAGCGAAGAAATAACTGGGAAGGATATAGCCAGTCCACAGATGGGTGGGACAGTTCCTGCTGTTTCAGACAGCCTGAAAGGAAAAGAGGAGCAAAAGGCAATTTAAGCAAAAAACCTGAAAACAGAGACACTCCCATCCAGAAGCTCATTTCCCTAGTGCAGGGATGGGATATGGCGAACTATCGGTGCAGTGAAGCCCAGCAGGTGGCAACATCCAATGGTGTCAAAGTGGCTGAAGAGCCCGAAAGGAGAGTGCCTTGCAATTTCCCACCAGCCACTTGCTTTGGGGTCACCAGTCCTGAGCTCACAAGTAATGGGCAGCTGCCGAAAGCTGGGCAGTGCCTGCTGGGCATCCCGGCTTCTGAGGCGTGGCTTGTCAAGATTGGAAGACAAAGCATTTCTGAGGAGGTTTCTTCAGTGGCTGAAAATATTGCAGCCAAGGAACTGAGTGGCCAGAAAGAGAGAGAGAAAGGTGAATTTGCTGCTTGTAAATTAGCGCTCTCTGAGGATGTCAGGAACAAGGAGTGCCCTCCTCTTTTTCTCTCCCCCCCCCAAAGCAGGGGTTGCTGGGACCTTTCCTTTCTCCTTGCCCCTTCTGCCTATACATAATGGCTTCTTGTTCACAGAGATGTGGGATTAATAATAATAATAATAATAATAATAATAATAATAATAATAATTTTTTTTTATTTATACCCCGCCCTCCCCAGGCATGGCCGGGCTCAGAGCGGCTTACAAACAATAATAAAAACAAGAAGAATGATTACAACTTAAAAACAAAAATAAAATACAACATTAAAATAATGGAACATTAAAATATTAAAATGTAGCCTCGTCGCAGGAGGAGAAGGAAAAGAAAAAAAAGAGAGAGAGGGAGGGAGGGAGGGAATCAAATTGGCTCCAAGCCAAAGGCCAGGCGGAACAACTCTGTCTTACAGGCCCTGCGGAAAGAAATCAGATCCTGCAGGGCCCTGGTCTCATGAGGCAGAGCGTTCCACCAGGCCGGAGCCAGAGTTGAAAAGGCCCTGGCTCTGGTTGAAGCCAATCTAACTTCCTTAGGGCCTGGGACCACTAGGGTGTTGCTATTTATGGACCTTGAGGCTCTCCGTGGGGCATACCGGGAGAGGCGGTCCCGTAGGTACGAGGGTCCTAGGCCGTGAAGGGCTTTAAAGGTCAAAAGCAGCACCTTAAATCTGACCCTGTACTCCACCGGGAGCCAGTGCAACTTGAAAAGCACTGGGCGAATATGCTCCCATGGCAGAGACCCCGTGAGGAGCCTCGCTGCAGCATTCTGTACCCGCTGGAGTTTCTGGGACAGCTTCAAGGGCAGCCCCGCATAGAGCGAATTACAGTAGTCAAGCCTGGAGATGACCGTCGCATGGATCACTGTGGCCAAGTCAGGTCGGGAAAGGTAAGGGACCAACTGCTTGATGCGGTGAAGGTGGAAAAATGTCGCCTTGGCTGTTGCTGTAACCTGCGCCTCCATGGAAAGGGAGGCATCAAGGATTACACCCAAACTCTTAACGGAAGGCAATGGCACTAATTGGGCCCCCGCAAGGGAAGGGAGTTGGTCCCTCATCCCCATGCCATCCCGACCTAGCCATAGGACCTCTGTCTTCGAAGGATTTAGTTTCAATCGGCTCCCACGAAACCATCCAGCCACAGCTTCCAAGCATCTGGTCAGTGTGTTCGGGGTCGAGTCGGTGTGGCCATCCATCAGCAGATAGAGCTGAGTGTCATCAGCATACTGGTGACAGCCCAGCCCAAAGCTCCGGATAATCTGGGCAAGGGGGCGCATAAAGATGTTAAAAAGCATCAGGGAGAGAATTGCGCCCTGTGGCACTCCACATACCAAGGAGTGGCGCGACGACATTTCCCTCCCTAGTGCCACCCTCTGTCCCCAACCAGAGATAAAAGAGCACAACCAGTTACGGGCTATGCCCTGTATCCCCACGTCTGCGAGACGGTGGTCCAGAAGATCATGATCGACCATGTCAAAGGCTGCTGACAAATCTAAAAGGATCAGCAGTCCTGACCCGCCTCGATCCAGTTGTCTACGGAGATCATCTGTTAGGGCAACCAGAGCCGTCTCCATCCCAAAACCAGGACGGAAACCGGACTGAAATGGATCTAATGCTGATGTTTCCTCCAGAAACCTACCAAGCTGTTCAGCAACCGCTCTCTCAATTACCTTACCCAGGTATGGAAGATTTGAAACTGGGCGGTAATTGGATAGGTCTAAGGGATCTAATGAAGTTTTTTTAAGAGTGGACACACCACTGCTTCCTTCAGTTCCCCTGGGAATGTCTCCGTGTCAAGGGACAAATTGATAATTTCAACCAGGGGGGTCCGCACAACATCTGGACACTCCCTAATCAGCCAAGACGGGCACGGATCGAGGAGGCAGGTGGTGGGCCTACCAACTTGGAGGAATCTATCCACATCAGTAGGGAGTATCCGATCGAAATGGTCCAACACTGGACCTGAAGTCAGTCGAGGGGCCTCCAGTTCAGTGATCAATCACCTCTTTATTCATGATAGAGAGGGGTTGGTGTAGAAGCAGGTGGGGTGGATATTATCTCATTGTCATGATCAGGCCACTTCCTGGTGAAGTTTGGTCTTGCAATGATTACTCCTGTCTTCAGCGGTGGGGGACCTCTGCTGGTCCACCCTTGGAGGTTGATGGCTTTAGGGGATTTTTCATTGGGTAGAGCAAGTGATCCTATTGAGGCTCTTGTTTCATTGTGGAACAGTGAGATGACTGGGGCCTTTGACACAATTGTTCCAAAAGGTCCTCTTTGGCACCGTGGAGACCACTCCCTGGTACTGAAGAGCTGTGGTTGATGAAGTAGGCTGGATGAAGACTGGAATACAAGTGACAGAAATCAGTATAAAAAGAAAAAATGAAAGAGGAAAACAGTGATTAACTTCTCCTCCTGCAAGGAGCATCTAAGGGGAAAATCTTCATGATTGTTGCTCTGTGTTTAGCAATTAGAGGTAGAAGCTGCAAGTCAGCTGCCTCTGTGAAGTTGCTGTTTCGAAAGCCCACTTGGGCAGGGCCTGTTCTTTAATTGCTTATGGGGATCCATGAACTGGTTGCAGGGATCTTTAAGGGATTAAGTCTCTAGCGTTTGTATGCAGAAAGAGGAAGGTTAGCTATTTTGGCAGTTGTTCTTCTGCTTGTTCCCAGGCTTCTGCAAGTTCATGCAAGCTCCACGGTTGCCATAGAGGGCTTATTTAGCTTATACTTTGCCGTGAAAAGTTGCTTGAATTGTTCAGGACTGGGCTATTCATATCTGAATAGCTTCATATTTATTTATTTTAGGGGCTTTTATCTCATACAATGAAAAATGTAACACACCCATCAAACAGCATAAAAAGAGTCAAGAGTTGGATGGTAAAGCATAAATAAAGGCCTATGTGAACAGGTGTGCCTTAAGTAGGCAACTGAAAGAAACTACTGATGATGCCTGCTTAATATGAATAGGCAAGGAGCTCCAGGCCAAGGTGCAGACACACTGAGTTCCCTGTGAAAACATCATGTGGTACCCTTCATAATGCCTCTATGCTGGGCCGCTATGAGGGGCAAGATGGTCTCTCAAGTCAGCTGTTCCCAAAGAGAGGTCCTCTTATGGATCAGTAACTGGTTAAGAAATAGGAAGCTGAGAGGAGGACTAAATGGATAGGTCTCCCAATGGAGGGATGTAGAAAGTGGGCTCCACCAAGGATTGTGACTGGGGGTTGTGTGTTTTACTTTCTTCACTCTAGAGTTAGGGATGAACAGTGAGGTTGCCAAGTTTGCTGATGATACCAAATTGTTCAAAATGTTAGAATAGAAGAGGATTGAGAGGAGCTGTAAAAGGAAATCAATTCATAAATAAGCTTAGCCTAACCCCAAAACTGAGTGAATGGGTAGTAAAATGGCAAATGAAATTAAAAACAAGTGTAAATTGATGCATGTGGGATCAACATCCCCACCTTAATTTCACTTATACTCAAATAGAACCAAAACTGGGGGTCACTGATGAAGAATGAGACCTTGAGGTTGTAGTGGACAGCTTGATGAAGGTGTTGATTCAGTGTATAGCAGCTGTGGAAAAAGGCAAATTCCACATTAGAGATGATAAGGAAAGGGATTGAGAATAAAACTACCAAATATCATAATGCCATTGTACAATTTCATGGTGAAACCACCATGGGTTTAGTGTGTATAGTTCTGGTCACACCTCAAAAAGTATATTGAAGCACTGGGAAAGGTATCAAAAAGGTAAAAGGGATGGAGCAACTTTCCTATGAGAAGGGTTGCAACACCTGGCACTTTTTAATTTGGGAAAAAGTGAATAAGAGAGAATGTGAAAGAGGTGTGCACATGCTGTGGAATACATGGGGTGTAGAACTGGCCACAGAATGGTGCCTCATTGCATTCCATGTCTAATACGACTTCCTAAATTCCATTGGTAGATGCAAGTCAGGGTGAAACATCTGATAACTTTTTATATATGCCAATCAATACATAGGTCATGTTAACAATTTCTACCCATTTCTGCCCAGGGACATTCCCTGAACAAAGCAGCAGTGCTATCATGGATGAGCCCCATGGGGACACTGGCTTGATTCTTAAAGTGGAGCATCCTCCGATTGTGGCTTGTGATGGTTCCTGCTCATCTCATGAAAGCAGCATTCTCTACAGCACACACCTGGAGGACATGAAAGTAGCCAGTGGCCTAGCACACCCCATGGCCAAAGGTACTGGGGATGGGAAGGAGATATAAGGAAAGGGCAGGGCTGAATATATCTCATCTGCTTTTGCTCTGAAGGGCGGGGGCGGGGGCGGGGGGGGAGGGACTTCCTCCCTCAAAAAATAGAACACCCCCCGATTCTGTACCCAGAATCTTCACTATTTCTCCTTGCAAAATGAGAAATTACTGTATATTTTGACAAGAAGCTCCCACTCTTGGAACCATTCCCGTAACAAAGATCTTGCCCTGTTGAGTTCAAGAAAAAAAAAATGGTTATATTGTGAAGGCCTTTTCTATTGTATTTCAGTGGGGTAATGGTGCTTCTTGAACATCAAATAATGCCACAAGTAGAGACTAGCTCTGAGCTGTATAGTGTCCAATAATACAATTTGGTAAGACTATTCAGTGTATCTGGGATTTTCTTCTTGGGCAGTTTGGTTAGTGAATGTCATGGGACTTGCATCTTGCTTAAGTCCTTGAGAGTGACCTGCTCTGCTAGGCCCCATATGCTGCTGCAGTTGCTCTCTTCTAGAGGCCCACATGGTTGGATTGTTGGCATCAGTCAGCAGTGTGGGTTGCTGAGTAAAACAGCTTTGTCTTCAGGCAGATTATGCTAGATTAATGGTCTTCAACCAGTGGGTCAGGAGCCACGACTGGGCTGCAGTTTGATTTAAGGAGGGACACAACAGCAGCAGCACCATGCAAAGATTTGACTAAAATATGAGAAATGGCTCCCTAAATGCATATTTTTGTTAAAAATGAAAATAACATAGAAACTTGCTTTATAGTAGGGAAAATTGCTTTGCAAAAGTATTAGGGGGAAATGTATGTATTGGGAGAAATTCACACTACAATGCTGCTGATTTTTTATTTTTTATATTTTTTTTCCAAACGGATAAGGAAATATAGAGAACCGAATTTAAAACTGAGAAACTGAGAGAAATAAAAATTGACAGGATCCCCTCCTCCTCACGTTTCCAACTTGCCTTGGGTAGTTTTGCACTGGCACTAGAATACTTGTGGATTGTGCTGTAACTAGCTGGACCTGTGGTGAACCAAGGATATGACTCCTTGGCCACACTAAGTTACAGGGCCAGGTAGGAACCATGGGAGGTGGTGCCACCAAGTCAGAAACAAAATGCCCCAAAGCAAAACCAAGATCAGTGTAGGCGGTGCTGTTTTTGTACTCAAGAGAGGGCGATGAGGGAGACACTGAAGGTCTGGCAAAGAAATGGGTGTTGATGGCACTCCCTAATTCTTTCCACTTATAGATATTGTCTTTCTGAGCTTTCCATTGTCACAAGAGGAGATTTTTTATGCCCGAAAGTGCCACTGCTTTCTCACCGATGTCATCTTGGATTCCATAAGGCAGAAGGACCCCAAGAAAATGACTGCCAAAGTCGAGCTGCTTGTGCAAAGGCTGTGGGTAAGAAGACAACATGGCTGCTCTTGGGCTTATAGAGGTCTTGGGTGCCAATCCCGAAACCATGTGGTCTCTTGGCACAAGCTCTGCTCGCCTAGGGCATGTCACCTGCTGAGACCTCCTTCCTAGTCTAACAGCGTGCCTGTGAGCTCTGGGAATATTTGGAGACCACCAAAAGGCAATAAGCTTTGCCCTGCCCTCATGTCTCCCTTCTTCTAAGGCTTCTGCGGAAGAGAATCCTGCAGCCATTCCTGCCTGCCTGGTCCTGGTCCTTCACCTCCCCCCCTTCCTCACAATCCTGCTAACTGCTCTTCTACGCAGTTGGCTGTGGAAAATGGTTGTTGTGTGCCCTCATTTCTTGCAGAGCCTAGAGATCACAGCTAAGGAGTTTGTGGCTGACTTGCTGAATGTGGCGCCCTTTAAAGCAGATAGTCATGCTTGTGAGAAGTTACTGAAATGGATTGAAGTAAGTGCAAACTATTGATTTGCTTCCTTTTGTAGTGGAGGACAGGGACTGCTGCTGACCCAGAAAGACCAGGCTCTCGCTGCTTGTTTTGTGACTTCCTCCATTTGATTGAATGGAAGGGCTGGGGGGGGGGGGGAGGGAGGAGGGAGAGCCTCAGAACCCACAGTGTCAGCTTGGATAACAGGTTAATGTTTGAGCAGAGCTGAGTGAAATTTGCAGGCACAGGAGCTCATTCTGAGGATATGAACTCTGCCAAATTGGTTCAGGATTTCACTTTTATTGAGTGCTTACTTTTCACTGTGAGTGTTCTTTAAAAGACAGCATCAACAAATGTATGTCACTTTTATTTCTTAGAAGAATTGGATGAAATTTGAAAGTCTATATGTCAGGTAAATGGGTGCAGGGTTTTTTATTTTGGCAAGGGGAACCTGTAAAGTTTCTTTTTTTAAGGATCCCTTTGCCCTATGGGGCCCTCACACCTCCTTCTCAAAGCCCAGTGCCTTGCTTACCTGGTTTTGGGAAAGTGGCATGAGGGCTGGGGTGTGTGTCAAATGTTGCTGAGGGCTACCAAAAAAAGCCTCAAGGGCTGCGTGTTGGACCACCGTGCACTAGCTAGTGGAACAGGTGAAGAAGGTGGCCAGTAAGCCTGTTGTTCTGCTGGACCATCCACATCCAGGGGTGTCAGGAGGACCTGGCCCAAACTATCCTAGGTACACCTTTCTTGTCCACTAACCAGCGTTCCTGGGGAGATGCTGTGGAGGGCAGACATTGGTTCAGAAAGTGGGGACACACACCATCTCCCTGTTAGTTGTGGTCCTCAAGCTGTTTTTGGAGCCACAGGGCCCTTGAATGCTGCCAAAGCCAGCCACAAAGAGCAGAGAAACAGCTTGAGATCTGTTTCTTCTGTGACCCTCCCAACAGTACTTGCGATTGGAAGTAAAAAATAGCTCCAGTAAAAGCGTTTCCCAATTCAAAACAGAACTGCATACCGACTCCTCTCCCTCACCCCTCCACCTTCTCTAGCATTTCCCATTTTTGCAGACGTTGAGGTACAAAATGTATCAGATTAGGTGGATGGGAACACCCTTCCAAGGCTTTGAGGTGGTTCTGATGCTTGGGGGGCCGGTTTGCTTTGCCACAGACTGTTTGGGAATAACTTTTGATTCTCAGGGAGTCTGAATACTTCTGAAGCAAAGGGAATCACCTTGGATTTGTGCCTCATTGAAGATGTTTGCATACAATTACTAAATTGCATTCAACCTTTTCATGCCCAAGTCCATCTTTAATCCTGACCTGCAGTGGAGGGAGTAACTTCTAAATTTTAAGCACGTGTCTCCTGAGTTTGGGTGGCCTTCTATCTGGACACACACACTTCAGCCAGTGATGGACTTTGGGCTCTCAAATTTCAGTGACACCCTGTGTGACACTAAAAATTGCTGACCCCCCCCCCACCTCTCACACTCTGTTCTACAGCATTGTTGTGGCGCCCCCTGCAGCATGGCTGAACCAGTTGCGCTACCCTAAAAGTGCCTCTGCTTCAGCTCTGAGGGTCTGGCAGCTGTTTCAACAACTGAACCCTGAAGGGAGAATGTCATTGCCACTCCTTGAGCTGTTGCTAGCCTATTTGTTTTTCCCTTTCAGTTTACTCTGCCATTTGCCTGGAAGTACAGTTGCTGCATTGACCTGCTCATAAAAAAAGGTTACTTTCAATCACTCTCTCATTTTGTCATAGGGAAATATTTACAGAAACCTTAATAAAACTGAAATCCTTTGTTTCCACCGTCCAGATAAATCAGCTGCTCCCTTCATGTGTACAGTGGTGCCCCGCAAGACGAATGCCTCGCAAGACAGAAAACTCGCTAGACGAAAGAGTTTTCCGTTTTGGAGGTGCTTCGCAAAACGAATTTCCTATGGGCTTGCTTCGCAAGACGAAAATGTCTTGCGAGTTCCTGCGGGTTTTTTCCCCTCCCCCCCTTTTTCTAATCCGCTTATCCGCTAAGCCAATAAACCGCTAAAAGCCGATAAACCACTAATTAAGAGAATCGCGGAATCTCACATAAACCGCTAATGAAGAGAATCGCGGAACGGATTCTTTTCGTCTACTGGCAACAGGAGCCATGTAGAAACTTAGTGGGGGTATTAAAGTGGCACACAGGGAGAAGTTCTAAATTCTCTGCCCACAGAGTAGGGGCCTTCATTTGCCTGCGCTGCTGTCTGAAGTGATACAGTTCTGAATTCTGCTACCTTAGTGAGTTGCTCTGTGTAATGTGTGAAAGGGGCCCAAAAGAGACAGCGTATAAGTTCTCCCCTCTTACTTGCAGCAGGATGCAGGGCAGACAGCATCCCTCCAGCAAGCCCCCAAGTCCCATATTTCCTCAATAAGGGGCAACTTGCTCTCTTGCCTGAGTGAGCCTGCTGCAAAGAGGCCACCTGCACCCCTCTGGCTTCTTCTGCTTCAGTGGGAGCCTTCCAAGGCACAGGTAGGGCCTCATGGTGGAGTCTCTTTCAACGTTCCTGCTCTGGCCTGTCCCCTTGACGGTCTTACAGGGCAGAGCTGCAGCACACTTCATGTCACAACTGGCCACCTGTTTGGGTGTCCTTCTAGCTGGACTGATTACGACACATACACACCTTTTACACAAGGAGTTTAACTCTGGAATTTCCATTTCACTTTTATAGGGCATACACATGGCTTTGTAATCAATTTGCTAGCTTTCTGTGTTCAGTGTCTTTATTTATTTCATTAATAGATCACTCCTGAAATGACTGAACAATAAAAACACCACCCATTAATACCTATATAAGAAACAAGTTCAGGTCCAATGCATATGCAGACTGGGATAAAAATGTTCTCTTGAAAGGCTTGTAGGGAAAGGAATCCAGTCAGGATTCAGGCCTCATCATGGGACTGAAACTGCCTTGGTCGCACTGGTTGATGATCTCCGGCGGGCTAGGGACAAAGGTGAGAGCTGTTTCCTAGTTCTGCTGGATCTCTCAGCGGCGTTTGATACCATCGACCATAACATCCTTCTGGACTTTCTTGAGGGGCTGGGAGCTGGGGGCACTGTCATACAGTGGTTCCGCTCCTTCCTCCTGGGCCGTGTTCAGAAAGTGGTGGTGGGGGATGAGTGTTCAGACCCCTGGGCTCTCACTTGTGGGGTGCCTCAGGGTTCTGTCCTCTCCCCCATGCTTTTCAACATTTACATGCAGCCGCTGGGAGAGATCATCAGGAGGTTTGGGCTGGGTGTTCATCAGTATGCGGATGATACCCAGCTCTACCTCTCTTTTAAATCAGAACCAGTGAAGGCGGTGAAGGTCCTGTGTGAGTGTCTGGAGGCGGTTGGAGGATGGATGGCGGCTAACAGATTGAGGTTGAATCCTGACAAGACAGAAGTACTGTTTTGGGGGGACAGGAGGCGGGCAGGTGTGGAGGATTCCCTGGTCCTGAATGGGGTAACTGTGCCTCTGAAGTACCAGGTGCGCAGCCTGGGAGTCATTTTGGACTCACAGCTGTCCATGGAGACACAGGTCAAATCTGTGTCCAGGGCAGCTGTTTACCAGCTCCATCTGGTACGTAGGCTGAGACCCTATCTGCCTGCGGACTGTCTCGCCAGAGTGGTGCATGCTCTGGTTATCTCCCGCTTGGACTACTGCAATGCACTCTACGTGGGGCTACCTTTGAAGGTGACTCGGAAACTACAACTAATCCAGAATGTGGCAGCTAGACTGGTGACTGGGGGTGGCCGCCGAGACCATATAACACCGGTCTTGAAAGACCTACATTGGCTCCCAGTACGTTTCCGAGCACAATTCAAAGTCTTGGTGCTGACCTTTAAAGCCCTAAACGGCCTCGGTCCAGTATACCTGAAGGAGCGTCTCCACCCCCATCGTTCTGCCCGGACGCTGAGGGCCAGCGCCGAGGGCCTTCTGGCGGTTTCCTCATTGCGAGAAGCAAAGCTACAGGGAACCAGGCAGAGGGCCTTCTCAGTAGTGGCGCCCGCCCTGTGGAACGCCCTTCCAGCAGATGTCAAAGCGATAAACAACTACCTGACATTCAGAAGACATCTTAAGGCAGCCCTGTTCAGGGAAGTTTTTAACGTGTGATATTTTACTGTATTTTTGGTTTCTATGGAAGCCACCCAGAGTGGCTGGGGAGGCCCAGCCAGATGGGCAGGGTATAAATAATAAATTATTATTATAAATTATTATTACTCGGAAGTAAGTTCAGCTGATTGTAATGGGACTTACTCCCAGTGTGTACGTAAGGGTTGCAGCTGAAGCTTCTTCTCAGAGTGGATAGGTGTGCCTTTTCTTCTCTCTCTTCCCTGCACATCAGTCAAATCCAAGCCACCCACTGGCAGAAATCCTGGCTCCTGCTGCATAAGCTACTTCCATAGATGGTTTTGTAAGGGGATTAGAGAATTAACTGAAAGGAACGGTCCAGGCAGGGCTATGGTATGTTTTTTTAACACTGCATTTATTATTTGCAGTTTAAATATGACAATATAATAAAGATGTTTCATAATAATAATTGCACTTTCAGAGAAGCCTCCCTACAGCCAACCTGTGATGCCTATTTTTGCTGCTGCCCAGTCAACCTGGGTTTGAAGTACTGAGGAGCAGGATCAAGGCAGGGAAGGATGTTTCAAAATATTTTCCTCTCACTCTCTTTCCCATTTTGTTTTTGCAAACTTAGGGAGGGGAAATAGTTTTGCTCAGTCTTTCGTGTGTGTTGATGAACAGCCATCAGCCTTATTGGGCTAAATTAATTTTTATATCACACGTCAGCAGACTCAAAACCACTTAAACTTGAGCAAAGCCACTTCACTTTCCTTTCAGTTTTCAGTTTTCAGCATTTTGAGTTTAAAATGCTGTTCTTCCTCTATTGTACAGGTGCTTTCATAATGTCAAAATATCTCTACCCATATGGAATTGCAAAAGCAAAATTAGTCAGATCTTGTGATGAGAATAGTCAAAAGCTCTTAGAAATGATCACATGCAATCAAGCTAAAATGTACTGGAAGAAACAACTTTTATTAAGTAATTCAGTCAAACTTTGAACATAACATTGGTGCCAGGCAGGCATACATTAAGGATTTTTTTCCAGCAATGAAAAAAACTGCCCAGCACAAGTAATTCCAGATACTGATTCATCCAAAATTGATCCCAGGCTTCCTCCAGTTTTCTGGGAAATGCTTTGTTTATAAAAGTCAAAGTCATATTAACCAAGAAACATTACTTGGAAGTTTCTAAAGTCATCCCTTTCCAGCAGTGCTGCAGGTGATATTATACCAAAGAGCTCTGGTATTCCATTCTTTGTGGAGGGTGGGCTAAAGAAATTCAGTTCATTAAATAAATGTAAAATAAGGGTTATATTTACAGCTCATGGGTTTTAGAATATGGGTAGTAAATGGGAGGCAAGGGAGAGGCACTTGTGGACTAAAGCCAGAAACAGAAGCACAACAGCAGAGAACTGTGTGGCACACAATTCCAGCACTGCCTGGCTTCCAGATGCTTGAGGTTCAGAAAATTGCCTCAGCTAGTTTGGCAGAAATGGCTTAGAGTCAGAACTGCCTCTGCTAGCAATGACCTGTTCCTGACTTGCCTTGGCAGGCAGATCACTGTGAACTCAAGTGCATTATTTCCCCTTAAGAAGTCAAAGGAGGCTGACCACTGTCCCTTGGGTCGGATCCCAGCTGGAGGTTCAGAAATGCTTAACAGCTTGGTCTACACATGAAGCAGAATAAGATATAACACTTCAGATAGCAAATGAGAACTCCCATTTTAGAATGCTCCCCCAATGGGAAAGCTCCCTGCGGGTTAAAAACTAGCACAGCAGGAAGAAAACTCTATGATTAGGCTCTTACCTGCTGTGCTAGCTTTCTATGTTCATGGACTATTTTTTGTGCAAAATTCAATAAATGTTAAAATGTTTTTCTCTTACTTGCCCTCTGCAATGTCATTGCCCATTCTGATGCCTCTGGATTTCACCCCCTCATTCCACTGCATATTCAGACCCCCACCCCTGTAAGTGCTGCCCTGTGGATTAATTTAGTTTCCTAACAATGAACGGAAAGAAACAACTCTTCTAGTGACAACTTGGCTCTGAGGCACCTGTGGAATCTGCTAATGAAGCAATTAGTGGTAAGAACAAGGAAATAAATTATCTCAAGACCAGGCAAACCTATACAAAGAACTGGCCTGGATAACAAAGGAGGTTACTCTTTTTTCAAAAAATAAATACTTTGTTTCTTTATTCTGCCCTTTGAAAAAGTTTTTTTCCTAAATGTGCAGCTTGTGGAACAAAGCAAGTCAACTGTAAAAAAGACAAGTGACCAGCCAACACCTATCTCTCTGATCCATACCCTCAACGTACAGTTGTTTCTCTATCCATAGCCACATCAGGACCACCAAAACTTGACAACTGCCTCCCTAAACCACCTCCCTCAACAATGGCACCCAAACCTTTCACTGCTGCTGCTCACTGTGGCTACCCAGCCCCAGTCCCTGGGCTGCCTTGTGAAACAGCAGCAGAAGGCAGCAGGAACTCACACCTGCACTGGGGGCACTCAACCCACTCCACAATTCAGTCACACAAACAAGGGCATTTTCATGTCCAGTGCTGTGGCTCAGTCTAGTTAATTGCTTAATATTTTCCACTACTATTATGGGCTCCTGGGTGCTGTGTGGGGACATACACAGGTTCCTTCTTCTTGTCTCCTGAGAAACATCATGGAAACCAGCGTTTAGACCTGAAACACAGCATCATCCATGATCAGGGGACTCTGGGAGATTCTTACATACATCCATGGTGAAAGGAAGGACTGGCTCCCCCCCCTCAATCCTGCTTAGTGTGGGCCAGAGGAGCAGCATGTGCCACAAGCACCTGCAAACCAAGGATCCTGCCCACCCCACCCCACCCCACCCATCTCTAGCCCAGGAGCTGGATCCACCTCCCATCAACTCCAGCCAAGAATGATGAGAACTGATAGTTCAGCTGCATCCCAAGGGCTACCTGTATTCCACTAAGGAAAACTCCCAGTCTCCCAACCCCAACAGCTGATTTCTAAAGTGGGGCCTCACACACTTTGTTTTACGGAAATGGCTCAAGTTGGCTTCCCATGGTCTGTTGGAAGGATAGAGTGTCAAGGCCACAGACAGGGCTGAGGTTCCCTGAGCAAGGCAGGGAGGACTAGTGATTCTATGACCTGGATCCCTTGGGCACATTGGCAAGGTCCTGTCCACTTACCGCTGAAACATACTGGCTTTTGGGGAAACAGGTTTTCTGCTCTGTGGGGGAGGGAAAAGCAGAGCCTTCGGGGATGGGGAGGGGTGAGCCAAGGTCTTCACAGAAGCTCTCCTGGGGAGCACTGGATACGCAGCCACTGTCGGAGCCACTGGAGCCACTCCTGGACATGCACTGGGAGGAGGATTCTGAGCTCTCAGTCGCTGGGGGGAAAAAGAAGAAATTCAGCCACTAGACAAAAGAGTCCATCAGGGGTAGAAGTATATCCCAGCCAGATGTGTAAGAAACTGCAGCCCCAAAGAACCCACTCAGCTTCTGGGAAGCAGACACAGCAATGCTCTACACACTTCCAACCGTTTCACGTTCTAGTTTAGGCCACATTCTGACTGTCCATCCCATGCTCAATGACCAGCTTATGATCCATACCAGGCTCTCCTCTTGGACTGCTTGCCCCCATTTCTACGGTTTATAGTGCCCTCCCTTTCTGCTCAGTGTCCTTAGGAACTACGGCAGCTGGAACTGGGGAACCATCACAAAACAGCAAGTAAGCCATCTGCAACGCACAATGGTTTTAGAAACTGCTCCTAGAGAGCAAGGATGGTTTCTGAACTGGGGCTGAGAGAGACAGGTCACACATACTCATGGAAGGCTGGCTGCTGGTCTCGTTCTCCATCTCATCCTCCTCTATGCATGTGCCCGCATCCAAGGAGTGGCTGGTCGAGAGCATGCTGGGCAGCAGAGACTGGTTCAGGTACATGTGCAAGTTGAGAGGCCCAAGCACTGTGCAGGAGGAGGATGGGCTGCCAGCAGGCAGTGGTGTTTGCGACCTCTTGTAAGGGTTGGCGTGGTCAAACAGAGAGACAGCAATAGAAGCCCGAGTCCTGGCTCCTGCCACAGAGAAAAAAAAGGGGGGAAGCAAGTCACGAAGAGCTGGATAGCAGCTGCGTGGGTCCTTGAGGGGAGCTGGGGTGTGAGAGGGTTGGGTAGACTTACCCCTGCCTTTCATGATGTAATCAATGGCACGGTCATGGATGGCAGCTTCACTCGGCTTGATGTCCAGGAAAGGCTTGTTCCCCACACCCATGGACACCATCTCCTGCATGCGGATCTCTGGGGGTGACAACAGCCATGAGGAACATGCCTAGCCTCACAAAAAAGTAGCTCTGTGAGTTCTCAGGGCCACCAAGCCCAGCCTCGGTCTCTAGCAAGACAAGCAGATTTCTGGTAGAAGGGGCAACTTAGATCAAATTTGGTGAACCAGGTCACATAGCTTGGCTGCCTCTGGAGAAGCAGCTCTGGGCACAAGGAGTCCTAAAGGACAAAGCAACCGCCAGACCAAGAAGCTTGTCCCAGGCAGTTGTCAATGCTCTAGTTAATCTCTCCCAAGAGAGTCATCTTGCTGGCATCTCCCAGGTATTACATGTTAGCCAGGGAAAAAACAACTGGTAGTATTGGGGAGGGTCACCTGGTGCAGTGAAGTCCAGGGCTCCTGGGCCTTGCCTAGCTGGCACTTGCAGCTCTCCTCCCTTCTGCATATGGCACGACAAACTGCCCCCCCTCTCTCAGACACCAGACAGAGCACCTCTATTTCGTGTGACCAATCACTCTAGTGGGAGTGGGGGCTTCCATGGAGAATCCCAGGAACCAATGACCTACTTCATGTCTGCAACTGTCATGCCCAGAGAAGAACCTGGAGGCCCTATCCAACAAGCTGCCTGTGCCGCCCCTGCTATTGCTTCCACAAGCCACTAATTCTGACAGAAAGGATTCAATGATCCCACAGGGAAGAGGGTGCCTGGGCTTTACGGACGCCAACCTTTATTGCGGGCAGCCTGCTCCCACAGGATCTTGGTAATGTCACTGGTCCAGGCCAGCTTGGTCTCAGGGCTACTGGCCTGCAGGACGTAGGTGTCACTCGATTTCCGCCTTCTAAACCAGATCTCAAAGCGCAGCCCACTCTCGCCGGAGTTCTCAGTCAGGCCAATGTCTGCTGTCTGCAGGGACAGAGCGAGTGAGTCAGCAAGCCGGGAGGCAACTGGGGTCACATGCTGGGCTGAGGATATACAGGGTGAGGCGGAGGGTGCCCCTGAGCTGCCACCATGATGATCCACCTCAGTGGTGTGGTTTGATTTAGTGCTTACAAATGGGAAAGAAGTTCGCTCTGAAAAGTTCAGCCTTGGTAAGCTTGACAGGGAAGGTGACGTAAGATGTACTTGGGAACATGAAGGTGTGAAAGCCCTGCCCTCCAACTCACAGTCCACAAGCTGCACGTGGGCTCCAGAAAAAACCTAGTGCCACTGCCTACTGGCTAGCTGAGCATCTGGTTGCAATGCATGTACACACCTTGATGTATCAAAAATTGTGCAGGTCTGCCTGAGGCAGCTGATAAAACTGGCTGCCTGAATGTGTGACGACATCGTGCTCCCCCCCAGCCTGTGAAGAAGGCATCCCCCTCCCTATCTGGTGCCATTTTAGTTTCTTGGAGAGGCAGCAGCACTCGCAAGCAGCAGTGGGCAGCCTTACCTTAAAGGAGCGCTTGTAGATGTAGACATCCAGGCCCCCCTCAACCCGCTTGGGCTTGCTGAAAAGGATCAGGTCTTCAAAGAGAAAGACATGGCGCTGGCACTTCCTGCGGCCCAGACAGACGCTGAACTCATCCTGGCGCACCAGCTGCCCCTGCTCCTTGAGGTTCACCTGGGCAAAGAAACCATTCATTCATTTGCAAAAAGGTCTGGAATGGCAACATTTGGGGGGGCGGGGGATGATGTCAGTTGTACATGGGAGTAGAGGACTGCGAGCCACGGGGACAAGCAGCAGGTGCCCTGTCGCCAAGGGCAGCCTGAGAGGCCTCTGATGCCAGAGTCCCTCTTCCTCCTGCCCAGAGCAGTCTGTTTCTAGCCTGCCTTGCACTCCAGGATGTGAGGCTGCTGCCCCGAGATCCCTTTTCATGGGATCAAGGAGATGTGGAGGCAGCCAGGAGCTCAGCTGGTGCTGATCCTGGCAGGAATCCGCTCCTCTCCCCTGCCCCCTCCTCCTCCCAGCCCACTCACATCACAGTCCCGGATGGCGTCCATGGCCAGGAGGTCATTGCCGTGACGCAGCTGGAAGCGCACCATCTCCTCGGCGGCTTGCAGGTAGGCCAGCTCCTGCTCCTGAGCCTCCCCACACTGCTTGATCAGGTCCTTCAGGAGGAGGGCGTACTTGCTCATGCGCTGGATGGGCTTCAACAGGTAGGAGGCCAAGTCCATCTTGTCCCCCAGCTGCATCTGCTTGAGCTGGAGGCCAGAGCAGGAGAGCGGAGCTGAGTGGCTGGAGCCAGGGAAAGACCAAGGGCCACTCTGCTCCAGCCCAACGCCTGGAAGGGGTTGCTGGGAGGGGGCAGGACTTACCCTGAAAAAAGAGTTCCCACGGCTGGCCAGGAGCGAGTCAGACTTGGGCTTGTTTTTGCTGTAGAGAGCATACATCCCAAACTGATCTTTCTGCAAAAAGGGTTAGAAGCACACAGGCCCCCCACAAAGGGAGGCCACAGACTCTGTCAAGGGATTGGCCACAAGCACACGGACACAAAATACAGAGCTTGGGCGTCAAGGAGAATGGGGCACCGCCACCACAAAAGCCTGCAGGCTTTCATGCTTCCAAAGGTGATAGCAGGCCCAGGCTAGGCCATGTCCAGAGAAGATAGTGGAGGCCCCATCCTGGAGGCCTTCAGCTTGCACTGGGGCTCCTGCTGACTCTCCTTTATCCTCTTCCCCTTTGCAAAATCCTCTCAGCAGGCCTTGTTCGTCTGCCTGACTGCCTCTCCCTCCTGCTCCTGCAGTGGTCCTTGGACCTAGAGCCAGAAACACTGGCGCTATGGGCGGGCATTTCAAGGGCATTTCCCCTTGGGAGCCCGAATCCTTACCCTTAGGCCGGCCGGCCTGCCCACCTACCAAAGTTCCCTGCAATCAGCCCCTCCCCAGCCCTGCCTGAGTTTCTCCCTTACATGTCTCAGGAAGCAGTGGCTGACCCGCAGCGGGTGGTTACAGCAGTTCTCCAGTTCCCGCAGGAAGTACTGGCTGTGGAAGTCGTAGAGCTTCTCCAGGTTCCCAAAAATGACGCTCCGCTTCCCCCGCAGGTCTTGGGGCAGGTCCAGCCGCTCCATCTCAGGGAAGTAGCTCTCAATGATGTAGCGCAAGGACCGGACGTACTCCTGCTCAGTCATCACCATCTCTTCAATGATGTGCCGCAGTTTGCTGCAAGAGAGGAAGCCAGGAGCAAAGTTGGAGGATGGTGAGAAGAGGCTTCATTCTTCAAGGTCTGTGGAGCCAGAGGGAGAGCCTACCAGCTTGCTTGGAAAAACAAGCTCTTCCCCAATGGCTGCAGATAAAAACACATCCCTGAAGCATTTTTAATCTGCATCTGCCCAAAGAGACGTCTCTCCAACCCCACCAGTTTCTTCTTGCCTTTTTGAACAGTGCTCCATGCTTATGCTGCCAACTGCTCTGCCAGCTGACTCCCTGCTGGTTCATTCTCCCTCCCCAGAATTAAATAACAGGGAACATCTACACTACAAACATATGCTGGTGCTACTCCACTTTAACTGCCTGGCAGTAGATTGTTGACAAGCTGAGAACACCCACCTCCCTGAATGAGGAGTTCCAAAGGGACTGGCTGTTAAACAGGCTTCTGACTGGATCTGCCCACAGCCCCACTTGGACGGCTGTTAGCAGGTGATACTCCGACCTCATCCATACCTACCTGCCCAAGCTCTTTGCCTCTGGTATGGAGAGGCTGCTCCTCTGTTCCACTTGCAAGCCGCCAGGTGCCCAACTGGTTGGGCCGAGGTGTTGCCGGGCCACATGCTCAGTACTGCTCACTTCCAGCCCCTTGATGAAGACGCCGGTGTTGCCATAACGGGCTGGCTCACTCAGAGTCCGCTGGCAGCCAGAGCGCAGTCCCTCTGTGCAGGGCAGGTCAAAACTCTGGGCCTTCCTCAGGGGCCTTTTGGGGAATGGCTGCTGGCCAGAGGCTGGGGTGGAGGGGCGGGAGGGTCCTGCCTCCAGGACTTCCACAATGCTCTCCAGGGTGACCTTCTCCTTCTTAGAAGCCTCTGGAATGACCTGGCTTGGGAGCACAACCTGCTCCCCAGTCCACCCAGGAAGACGGAAGGGGAGTGGCCCCTCCAAAGGCGGCCTGCCCTCCTGGCTGAGCTCTCCCTCAGGTGATAGCTTCAAGTCAGGAGGGCACAGAGAACTCTTGGTCCTCAGGGCAGCTTCCAGCTTCATCTCAAAGCCCAGCATGGTCTCCTGGCACTTGGACCAGGCTAGCTGCCATTGCTTCAGGGCACGGCTGCTCTTCAGCTGGCATGCCAGCTCCTTCATCTCCTGGAATCTGGCACTACTGATTTCTGGGTGCTGTCTCTTGTAGCTCTCCAGACTCCTGAGAGCTGAAGCACAATCCTCAAGGGAGCTGCCCTCCTCTGTGCTGATGCTGGAAAGGTGGCGCATGCCCTCCAATGCCCATTCGTAGGCCTGTAGGGGTGGGACAAGGAAAGAGCGATCAGTGGAGGGAAGGAAGGAGGGTGGGGTCCACAGGCCTCTGCAGCTAGGCCACAACAAGAGGCTCTCTATCTGAGGCTAGGCCCTGTCACCAGCCTGACTGACTGCCAGGCACGGCTGCCAGGCTGCGATGGAGGCAGCAGCAGCTTGGCTTGCTCAGGCCCTCCCCAGGAAATGTGGCACTTGGAGCTGTTTGGGAAAGGCCCTCCTCTTCTTTGTCCACAGTCTGAAAGCCACATCAAGCTTTTCCATGTGCCTTCCTCTGCCCCCCACTCCACCTTTTCTCTCCTGCTTCATTTTCATTTGTTTTCTCTAGAATCTTGTGTGTGCAAACATGTGTGTCAAGTATCACGTGGACTGCTAGGACTGGGGAATTGGCTGACTCTACAGACAACAAAGACATAAGACTGGAAATGGCCCCCAAGCAGAGTGCAGGGGGTGCACTGGCCTGCTGCCTGTAGTGGGAAGATCAATGTGGCAGGATCAGTCCCAGCATGCCCCACACCCACCAATACTCTGCCCAACAATAGATTTGTGGGGAGTTGTTCCAGAGAGGTATCCCCCTCTCCTACCACCACCACCACCAAGAAAGCAGTATGTGTTGGTGTGTGTGTGTGTGTGTGTAGTCAGAGGGTGCCACCAGAGGGCGCCTTGTGTGTGTGGAATCCTCCTGGGGTCAGCAACCTTTTTCAGCCATGGGCCGTCCACCGTCCCTCAGACCATGTGGTGGGCCGGACTATATTTTTTTCGGGGGGGGGGAATGAACAAATTCCTATGTCCCACAAATAACCCAGAGATGCATTTTAAATAAAAGCACACATTCTACTCATGTAAAAACACGCTGATTCCCGGACTGTCTGCGGGCCAGATTTAGAAGGCAATTGGGCCACATTCGGCCCACGGACCTTAGGTTGCCTACCCCTGCCTCAGCCCCAAACTGAAAACAACTGTCCCCAGAGGGAATGTGGAGAGCTCTGGCGGATATGGAGTAGGGTTAAGCCAAAGGAGGGATTCAGCCTGAAAGAATAGCACAAGTGGGCAAGCTGTGAATGCAAAACATGACCCCCTGCACACCGCAATTCAGACATAACTGCATTGGAACAAAGATCGCTCCTGCAACCAACTCTGAAGTGAGAGCTAGTGCAGAACATTGCCTCGCATCTCAATAAAAGTGACCCCCTTTTGCCAATTTCCAAGAAAGGCTTTTGGGGGCTGGTGGTGGTGAGAAATGCAGTAGCCTATGGCTGTCTCTTCTGCTTCAGTGAGGCCACTCCCACGTCCATTCAGATGATTGGCTTCGTTGTTCCTCACCCCCTCTTCCAGGTTAGGCCTGGTTGGTTCTAGTCTGGACCAGATTCTGAATAAATGTAAGCGGGAGATGGAAATAGAGCACAGTGCAGCCAAAGCCTGTCAGAAACAAAGTAAGGAGTGCTGAGCAGGACTTAGGTCCTCATGAATGCCATCTTGGTTGCCAGACTGTAGTGGGTATTTTGGGCGGATGGGAGTGCATTCTGTAGCATATGTGGAGAGTCCACATATTATTCTACTTTATTAATTGTTCTGTAATACTTTCCCAAGTGTTGCTCTGGTATTGTTGTCTAGAGGGCAGCATTGCAAAAGTAGGACAGGAACCCCCCCACCCAGAACATTTGTGTCACAAGATTTCCACAGGAAGCTACAGAGCATACTGAGCAGTCTGCCCACCTCAAAACTTTTGCAGGAGCAAATAGCACTGAAAGTGTGATCGCATATACCGCCCCACCCCCACCCTGAACACAATACAGCCCATAAATGTAGAGTTTAAAGGACGCGGGGGGGGGAGGTTCCATAATCTCCCAGCCAATGGCTGGCCTTTACAGCCTGAGACAGCATCCCACACAAGGGACTAATAAAACAGGGCCTACAAGAGAAAGTGTCTTCATGAAAGAACTCTGCATATCCTTGCTATGTCCAGTCCTGTGCTCACAATACTGGTCCCACTGCAGACATGCAGAGAACTCCAAGGCCAGCCCCCAAGGGGGGGGGGTTGTGGGCTGAAAAGAAGAGCAGATGCCAAGAGTCTGAGGCCTGCCACTTTGAACAGAGCAGGCTGAGCAAGGGATGTGTGCAGGCTCCCTCATTAGACATGCATTTCCAGCTGGGCTGGAAAATCATCTGCAAGCCCAGGCTGCATCTGCAACTCTGATGCTCCCTGTCTCCAGTTTCCGTGGCACAAAAGAGATAAGAATCACAGAGTTGTAAGGGATCTTGAGGGTCATCAAATCCAACCCACTGCAATGCAGTAATCACAGCTAAATAATTCCTGACAGATGGCCACCCAACCTCTGTTTAAAAAGCTCCAGTGAAGGAGAGTCCACTACCTTCCAAGGCAGCCTGTTTCTCTGTTGGACAGCTCTTACTGTTACACCATTTTTCCCAATGTTTAGTTGGGAGGAGGAGGAGGAGGAAGGTGAAGAGGATGTGAGGCCAGCAGCCCTTAGAGTATCAGTTTAACACAGAAGCAGGATCAACAAGTCAGCACAGGGACAGTCTAGGAAGTTTTGTGGTCCCCATCCTCTCCTTTTACTCATGCAGATACACCAGCATACAGTGCAATCAGAGTTCCACACTGATACTTCCCCAAAAGGCCTCCTTATATTTTTACTTATTAACAAAGACAATGCTTGGCTAGGAAACATTTTTAGTATCTATATACTTGGTGCAAAAGAAAGCGCAGATAGCCTGCCCTGAGCCTTTAATGTTGAGACAGAGGGAACACCTGCGGACCTCCGGAAGTTGTTGGGCTGCAGCCCCCACCCTCATCTCTGATCATTGGCCATGCAACATCTGGAGGATCACAAGTTCCCCACCCCTAATTTCATGGGAGAGCATTTTCTATCAGTCAAAGTTGGGGTGATTGTTCCTGGGTGCCAGCTGCTCCTCCCTCTTTGCCTTCCCTCATCACAGATGACAAATTGACCAGCCAAGAAAAAAGGCAAGAGTTTGAAAAAAAAAAGTGGGGGGAGGCCTTCCCGCATCCTGGGTGAACTCTACACTCCCCCAAAGACGACAAGCTCCTCTGCTTCCTATTTGGGTTAACTTTGCATGGGAGGCTGCATCTCCTTTCTTTTCTTCTCCCTGCTACTGACACCCCCAAGCAGCTAAGAGAGAGAAACAGTATCCCCTCAGAAATGAACCCCCTGCAAGACAAAGGAAAGAAGCTCCAGCATACCTTCATCCTTCTGCCAAGAGGCTCTGTAGCACAGGGTGAACCACCAAAAGTGTAAAGCCCAATGGAAGTCCCGCTCCTGTCTCCTCTGCAGCCAAAGCCAAAGCCAATCCCAAAAGTAACCAATGAGGGGGCTCCAGTCAAAGAGCCAGCCTATTCACAGGCAAATGCTCCCTGCTGAAGTGCCAGATGGAAGAAGGGGGCAGGTGGGGGTGCTGGAGAGAAGGGTTGGAGTCAGCACAAGAGTGGGGGGAGGAGGAGAGGCTCCAGGGCCTGTGAGGGACAGCACTCCATTACTGCTCCTAAGCAAAAAAGCTCTTACAGAGACAGGCACCAAAACAACCCAAACACCCCCACCCCACCTCCGCTCAGGGGTGCCTGGAGCTCTTTTGTCCTTGCTTATAGGAGATACACAGTCTCCCATTCTTTTCAGGAAATTAGAATGACTACTATTATAACCTACCCCCAACCTGAGACATTTGAACTACTTGCTGACCAGTGGTGGCTTGTACAGGTGAATGAGTCGCCACAGATCAAACTTTACTGGCAGGACTCAAATGCCATCATTTTCAACAAAGGCAGTTCACACATTCAGCCAAGAGGAATCAAGCCTCCATGAGTGACATATGCGTTTCCATGACTGGAATTAGGAACTATGGAATGTAACCTGTGATTCTTTGGCAAAGAATCTTGCTTTTTCTTTTTTAAGTACAGAAAGTAGGACTGTTTTCTGAGAAGCCTCAACGCCGCCCAGCCACTTGCCAAGACACAGAATATGACCTCTAGTCCCAAATCTCTCTTGAAGCAGGGAAGGGGTGTCAGCTGCCTGACTTTTGTTGAACCTGTTGGAAGTGCTGGGATGCAACTCAGCTTATTAAGGCCAGTAAGATGGCATGGGGATGGGTTCGTCCACACTTCTGCTTGTCCTGTGTCTAGACAGTCCAAGTGATTTTCTGATTGTCTCCGGCTTTCTAGGCACAGGCCGTAGCTGTTTTGCCTTTGTCCTGCTTCATTCCCCTGGAAAGCCCGCTCTTTGGCACAAAATTGGAACAAAGAGCAATGTGCAGAAAACCCAGTTGCCCTTTGTTCTGGTTCAGTGCTAAGCCACAGGTTTTTGCAGGGGAAAGTGGCAGGGCAAAGGAAGTGTAAATGAGCCCTTAGGAAAGAGTTCCCAATTCTAGCTATCAAGCATGCATGTCCTATAATAAACATAGCTCTCTTATTTTCATACTCAAAGTCTCGCTGTGATTGCTTTCAGGCTAAAAAGCATCCAAACAAGGATCCATGACTAAGCTCAACTTCTGTTGTGGCAAATAAATGCCGTATGCTAAGACACACACAGAGAGAGTGCAAGCCACAGCATGGCAGTGAATCTGAACAGAAGTTACATTAGGGGACATCTGTCTCCCTCTACAGAACTCACCTGGTCAAAGAATTCATACAGCTTGATGGTCTGGCCTATCCGGCTCCTGCTGGCCTCCAGTTGGCTGCAGAACCTCTGGAACTGGGTTCTGTACATCTGCAACTTGACACGACACCCTGCGTGCAGCTCAGCAGAGGAAGCATCTTCCCACTTGTCCATCTCTCTCAGAGATTCCCAACCCCTTCGGCAATATTCCTGGAAACAAAGCCCAACAGCAAATCATTGCATCGCCTCTGGTGGATACATGCAGCTTCTCCTGGTGTTGCAAAGAACCTGAAGGCTGATTAAGCTGACTATTCCAATGTGGTCCTGGGACCTTTCTTGGCATGAGGACCAGCCCTGGTCATATAGGCCTGCCTGGTGGAATCATCATGACTAACCAACCTCTGGAAAGGCTGTAAAATGTGGCCAAAGACCAGGTGGGTTGAGCTGAGGGGGTCTCAACATGGGACAGAGATGCATGAAAGTGGCCTTTCCAGACTACAACTCCCAACAGCCCTAGATGTCCAAGATCAGGGATGATGGAAGTTGTAGTCCTGAAGATCATGGGAGCACTATGGGCCCTTTGCCTAGCAATGTGCATGTGTGTGGAGGATTGGGGGTACATGACAAAGAAAAATAAGAGGCAGCCAGTGTATATGCCACAGCACTGCAGGCAAGAAATGTTCCTGCCAAAATCCATCTCATCTTTCCTCCTCACAAGAAGCTAAGCCACCCAGGCATAGGGCTTGCAAATGCAGGGGAAACCTCCATTCCTGAATAGAGACGAGAACTGCCCCCAAGACATTTTTCACTGCGTCGCTTGCTCTGTTCTCCTAGTGCTGGCTTGGCTGCCCCACAGCTCCAAGTTCTGCTGCACTTCAGCCCCAGTTCCTAGTATCCCCGCTACGGGGAAGTCTTTTGAAGGTTTCAATCCCTCCTTAACGTACTTCTCATTTCCCTTTCAGAAGACTATTTGCAAGTATTCGATAGCTGGTTTTTTTCTTGCTCTCAGGGGTTAATGTTGGAGAGACAAGTTACTAAGGGTGTAAGGTAAAAAGGTAAAGGACCCCTGGATGGTTAAGTCCAGTCAAAGGCGACTAAGGGTGTAACTGGCCTGCTCTAACAGTAGGTGGTGATGTAACCTCTCTTGTCACTTGGCTAGAGTGCATAGTTTCCTCTATATTGTTCAAATGTCCTCTTTAACATCTTATTATGGTTTCTTCTGCTGAATCTAGCTGTGCAGCATTGCTTACCATTGCTTGCACAGCTGCTTACTCTTACTGTATTTTTTTCTCAGTTCTACTAGAAGTTAGAATGTTTGTCAAAATTTCATGACATCACAACAGCCCTTTTAACTGCTGCCAAGAGTCTTCAGTGCCATCGCAAGCAAAATCTCTAAGCACATTGCAATACAGACTGGAATAAGGGAGGGGGAATAGTGTCCTGCTACTTCCACTCCAACACTGTTGCAAGGAAATAAAGATGAGTTCTGAGCAGCAATGGAGAAGAAATTTGATTCAGTTGACATTTAAAGCCAAATCAATCATATTTGCAGTTTCCAAAATGTTATGAGAATTGAAACACAGAACAATCCTTTGAAATTCATGCTTATCCAAATTTTGTGCTGTTCCCCAATCAATGTTTACATATATGCATATATGAGGAGAAAGGGCACATAAACATGGACTATATTAGTAAAAAAATAACATACAAAAGGGCATTATGTTAAATGAAATCACTCACAAAAATGTGTGCATTAGTCTAAACTGCATTTAATAATGTATTTATTAGGATATATTTGCACTAAATGCTGAAGAATGTCCATTAATATTTTTTTTAATGCAAACTGCTGCAGAAATGTGGAGAACTGAATCTGAGATTGGAAAAATGAGAAAGTAAGGGCCTGTTTGCCCTGCGGTTTCTTAGAATTTGCATCAAATCAGTAACACTTGTCCAAAAGCTTTTCATTTATATCCCAATGTAGAAATGCAAAACAAAACAAAACCCCAAAATAAGCCATGCTTTTTATTGTTGTGTTAGAACAAAAGAAAACCCCCTTTAAGACCAAATAGAAATTTGTTCCCCTTCTGATCCAATCCTTTTTTGGGCACCTGAACAGAAAAACACTCATTTTCCCTTGTGGCACATTGTGCGAGTGTTCCTCTTTCACCGATGCCTCCTTGAAATAGCATGGAGGAAGATGTGGCATGGGAACCCAGAATCCCGCACAAACTTGTGGCAGTACTAATCTGCACTGCAACAAGCAGAAGAACATGGAACAAATGGATGTGCAGATAAAGCCCAAGAGAGCTAAAGTGGACAGATCTTTCCATCACTGGTTCTGAGGTATGTATGTACACATATGCATACAAAAATCAGGAGACTCCCAGTCTCCAGTGAGGACCCACTGCAGTTGCCCATGCAGAGTCCTGCCTGCAGATCCTAAAGTTCACCAAGGCACAACCAATGTACAATGAAAGTTTTCTTTGAGCCAAGGTTCTTTAGGGCTTAGCCCCAGAACCTCTTTTCATGTCACTGCTCAGCCTTGGGATATGATATATTAATGAAAAAGTGTTTGCCTCTAAACAAAGCAGCCAGCCTGTGGATTTGTGCAGAGAGTGTCGGGAGAGGACTTACACTTGCAATGAGCTCAAAGTCCTGGAACTGCCTCTGTGCTTTAAGCAAGACCTCCAAAGAACCATCCAGCTCACTCAGCTCCGTGAGCCGTGTTTGACCAACATTCTCCATCCATCTGCTGACCTACAAGAGGCAAAAAGGTAGATCAAGGCCAAGAAGAAGCCTCTCCGCCTTCAGAGAGCAAAACCACACACTCCTGTTCCTGGAAAGAATGGGAGTCGCCCCGCCCTTTGGTCTCCTAGGGAATGAGTGGTGCCTCCTCCACCTCCCACTTAAGGGAATCTCCTCTCCTCTCAATCATTTAGCCTTCTAGATTATTATTATTTTTAATCTCTGCCATGTGATTCTGTGCTACTTTCAGATTTTGATCTCTTTTCGTGTTGTTTATTTTTATCCTGTTTTGTGTTGTAAGCTGCCTTGAGAACTTGGCTACATAAAAATACTTAGAATGAATAAATCCATATGCTTGTAATGACAGAGGGCGGGCTCTGGAGCTCTTTGCTCAAAACTTTGAGTATGAGGTCTCTTGACTCCAGAGACTGGGACGGTGCAATTGTGGCACTTCACATTGCTCCTAGAGTTCCTAGATGCTGCTGCTCATGCTGCTAGCACAGTCCTTATATCATGGATGTTTTTGGGAACCTTACCTGCCAAGCCCAGGGAAAGGCCCTGTCCCACTGCTCTTCCATTAACAGAAAACATGAGTCCAAACTGGATGCAGGATGCACATCTATCTACTGACCTCTAAAATACAAGCCTTTTTAACAAGTGGTGTTAACCTGCTCCAGTGATGGATCACAGCCAATCAACCTCAACCCCAGGCTACAAGACTGAGTGGCCAAAGGAGGTGAAAAAAACTCCCATTGGCCCAAGGCCTGCCAATCACACTATTTCAGCCCCATCAAGATTTAATTTCAGCCATCCCAGGTGCTGTTTAGTGGACGTTCTGCTTCACTGTCAACACCAACCCCTGAGCCTGACTGTGCATAGTTTTTGGCCAGCACAGCAGTTAAAAGGATTGGGTTGTAAATCCATCTGAGCTGCCAGAAAAATGTCAACAAACCTCCCGGAAGCTTTCTTCAAAGGCTCCAAAGTCTATCACCAACTCCAGGGCCTGGATGCGCTTGTTTGACATCATCACCAGCTGATGGATGCCCTCGTCCACTCCATTGTAAAGTGCAACAGCTGCCTCCAGCGCATCTCTGAAAGGGAAGCATGGCCCAGGTATCATCAGCTGGAGTTCCAGTTTCTTACAACCTGCTACTGTGGGTACTGCTTAAATCCCTGAGATGCTGTGACTCAAACAAAGGCCCAAGATTCCAGGACATTGGAGGGTGATGGGGTGACAGAGGAGGGCACCAGCTCATTGCACAGCCATGTGGCAGGGCAGAGAACAGATGCCAATGTCCCACTGCCCTCCAAGAGCTTCACTTCCCTTCTGATCAGGATGCAGCAAGCAGCTGCTGGTGTCCTCTCTTCTGGCTGGATTTGTTGGAGTGGGAAAGGAAGCTCTACTTGTGAATGGCTGCATGGCTTGCCAGGCTGCCTCAAAGTTCATTTCACACCCAGCAGCATCTCAGTCTGCCCTGGAAACATCTAAATATCTGAGAACTACTGTAGGTGGAGAAGGTAGTGTGGACACTTTTTTGATTGCACTGCCACAACTGCTACCACCCCCACCACCCATTATGCCTGCTGACAAGATGACTGGCAAGCTTGCACAGAGACCTTTCCTGGTCCAGAAGCTCATCCAATCAATGAATTCATCTTTCCTTTTCACCCCAATCTGGGGCAAACACAGCCAATGGCTGCCTAATTCTGCTCTGTGCTGTGCAGGAGGCAGCAGTCACAGCCAGCCGAAAGGGGCCTTCCCTAGGCTGTGCTCAAAGCCTTGAAGAAGGATCTGGTAAGCGGAGCAGTGGGGCAAAAAGTTTAGGATGGCAGAGCGCCAGTATGCCTTGCCGCCTGTGCTGAGCTCAGTAAAGGAGGTTACCCCACACATACTTTCCAGATCAAATCACCAGATTCAAGCAGGCCTACAACAAAAAGGAGACGCTTGAAGTGGGTTTAGAGCCTCCCCCTCCCCACCGGAATCTGTTTTCCTTGGCCACTGTTACTTTGTAGGGGGGTGGGGGGAAGGTTCCAACAGCAAGTGCCAACAAATGTCTTGTGTGATTCCAGGGTAATTTTAGACTCCTGTGTCTGAAAGTTGCTTTTGGCAGGACTCCTTTTTGGAGATTTCCTTACCAGGCTGAAGGCTCTTTCTCTCATTGAAGGGCTGGTGGGGGTGCTTGAGAAATAAGGAAACTGAACTCACTCAATTTCAAAAGGAAAATGCAGGCACTCTTAGCGGAAAGAGGAACAGTCTTCAAAGACAGCGTCTCAAATACAGGCCAGCAGGGGGCAAGCCCTTTGTCCTATCACCACTAGCCCTGGCAAGGAGAGCTCTCTGCCCCATGGAAGCTAGTCTTCAGAGTCTTCTGAGCCCACCCACAGTGCCTGAGCATGGCCACAGGCCCTTACAAGGCAAGCCACAGACTGGAAGGAGACCTTCCCAGGCTGAACCAGGTCAGAGCCAAGCAACAGGCAGAGCTAGGCCATCACTCTTGCAAAAGCATCAGAGGGAACTGGCAGCCTTAGGACAGCCCAGGTGGGAGCCCAGGCATACAAAGTGGGGGTGATCCAAGTGTTGGCAGAATGGCCTGGAACTCTCTTGAAGGCAGTAGGGTTGTTGCTGCACAGCTTGTTACTTGTCAGCTAAGTGGGGCTTCATCAGCTCTCTTGGGGTCTGAGCCGAAGGTGACTAACCAGGAGATTCCTGCATTGCAGGAGGTTGGACTAGATGACCCCCAGGGTTCCTTTCAACTCTACAATTAAATGATTCTAAAAACAAAGGCTGTTTTAAGGCGGAAGGGCAGGATATAAATTCGATAAATAAATTCAATAAATAAGGTTGCAGTGGATAGCATGATTAAGATGTCAACCCAGTGTGCGGCCAACAGCGTGACAAAGGGCTAATTCTATGCTAGGGATCATTATTAGGAAAGAGATTGGAACTAAAACTGCCAGCATAATAATGCCCCATTATGCAATCTTATGGTGCAACAACACCAGGAAGATTGTGTACATTTCTATTCACCTCACCCCAAAAAGGATATTATAGGGTGTGAAAAGGTTCAAAATGATCAAGAGGGTGGAGCATCTCCCTTATGAGGAAAGGTTACAGCCTTTGGCTTCTGGTTCACTTCCAGGCATCTCCTTCAGCAAAGGAATGTGGAGTCTCTGGTCCGAGGGCCAAATGTGGCCCTCCAGCGCCCCCCACTCGCCCACAGGACTCTCTCCAGGCCACGCCCCTTCCTGAGCCACACCCACCAGTACTGCTTTTGCCTGAGTAGAATGAACTCATTTAATACCGGTACTTCTTTCTTTGTCTGCATGATGTATGCATGAACAGAAACTAGATGGCTGTATAAAGGTAAAACAAATTCACCCTCATTGCTTTGTCCACTTTTGCCTCTAGTCCCACTCACCACTGTAATGTGGCCTCTGGAAGTTTGCCCAGAAGGGAATGTGGCCCTCTGTCTGAAGAAGATTCCCCATCCCTGCTTTTGGATTCTGATTGCTGGAGGAAAGCCAACCACCTTCCATATGGAAGGGCCCTGAACTTCCGTTCAAGTGCAGTGGAAAGTACGGTACCCCCAAAGGAAAGCCCTGGCTCATTGCTTGGGTCATTGGAGCTTGCTTACTGCAGACTCCCCAGAGCACTGCTGGAAAAGCGCACTGGTACAAAGAGCTGATTTGGTATTTGCATACTTAAGAAAAGGCTGCTGGATCAGGCCAGTGGCACATCTAGCCCAGCATCCTGTTCTCACAGTGGCCAACCAGATGCCTGTGGGAATCTTGCAAACAAGACCTGAGTGCAACTGGAGTGGAGCTTTTCAACAGGCAGAAAGGTAAGGTAAACACAACAAACTGGTTCAACAGCAAGGTAAAGGCAGCCAGGAGCCAAGGACTTTGTCATGAATCTGAGTAAATCAATAAAGGCAGGGTGACAAGGGACCCCCAAGTCTGTACATGTGATCCTCCCACAGGAGCCAGACGGGTAGGGGAGACCTATTTTGCATTACACTGTTACAGACACAAGAAGCAGCAGGCAATCCATCAAGAACTTTTTTTTTTTGCTAGTCCTGTATACTGCTGAAAGCCTATGTTTTTCCTCCCTGTCCCCCTGAGCAGGCATGATCCAGCCCTGCTAGTGGCGAGAGGCCCTATCTGAAAGCACATCAATAGAAGGACTGGTCTGTGCAGCCACATCCCAAGTTCAGAAGTATTCAAAGTACTAATGTGAGACTAAGGGCTTATCCACACTTCCTCCCCCACCCCCGCTTTCCCTCAGGAAAACCCACAGTTTAGTGCTGAATTGGAACAAATGGCAATTGGATTTTCTACGGGTTGCTATTTATTCCGCTTTAGCACTGAAGAGTGGTTTTTGGGGGCGGGGGGAAGCAATGGGGCAAACACAAAAGTGCTCAGACCTGTGCCTAGAAAGCACGGAACAAGCAGAAAACCACTCAAACCCATGCTTTCTAGGCATGGGACAAGCAGACGTGTGGACCAGCCCCAAGAGGGCATTTTTCTGCTTGTGCAATTCAATGCAATTAGATTCTGCAGGCCGTCACTTGAACAACACAGCACATTTTTGCCTCTCACACTTGTGCATGCGCACAACAAATCCCTGCCCAAATCTCCAGAGTCCAGATCAGCAGACCTGCTGCTGTGCTGCAGACAGGCAGCTCTCCCTTCCTCATAGCCTGGAGTCCCAGGGCAGGGGGAGAACCTCCAGCAGGCAGAGCCAGAGGCTCTTCTCCTCCCACCCAAGGAAGCTGCAGAGGGAGGAGCTAGGGCCTGTCTGGGAAGTGGTATGAAGAGTGTGCAAATGGAGCACCTCTATGCAAATAAACAAAAAGCATTCCATCACTGAATCATTCAAACATGTCACTCACAAAACAGTGTGACATGGTGGATAAAGGACTAGAGCTTGCATCCCTCCTTGCCCTTGGAGCTCGCTGAAGAGCTATGGGCAAGTCATTCTCAGGCTAAGCTACCTCCTTCTCACAGGGTTGTTGGGAGGATAAAACACCACGTACCATACTCTGAACTCCTCAGAGGGAAGGTTGGATAAGCATTAGATAGTAAAATAATTTAATATGAGTCATTGTTATTTATGGGCGTCATTTATTTTTAATTTGGGGGCAGAATCTGAATTGCCAGAGCCCCTATGGCTTCATGCACTAGGGGGGCAGAGTGGCAGTTCTTGTGTGCTTGGGGGCCTTTCACAGCACACCCATCCTTCCTGCTTTTCTCCTGGCCACTCTCCCTCCCCACTCTCTGTTTCCCTATAGACTCACCTGTAGTCCTCTGTCAGAGTAACACAGGACTCTTCTTTCCTCAGGCGAGCAAGAAGTGCCCCTCCTTCCAGCTGCAACCTGACCAGCCGTCTATCATCAAGAACAGTCTTCATTAATTGCCTGTAGCTCTTCAGCAAGGCATCAGCCTCCTGAGAAACCAAGAAAAGCACACAGACCCTGCTCAGGGCATTTACAATCAAATGTTTTTCTTAACCAGTATGAAAAGCAGCCTGAGAAAATTGCCCACCCTCACAAGCTCCTAAAAGTGACCTGGGAACAGAAGATGAGAATCCTCCCTCTTTGCTGAGGTATTATGATGATTTAGACCCAGTCGTTTTGCTCTGAGATCAACTGGTCCTTTTCCGTCCTTCCTGACACAGGTAGGTGCTGCTCTGAGGCCAACAGAACAGCAAGAGGCACCCAAGTTTCACACTGAAAAGATGACACAGAATGGCAGAGGGCACTGCCTCCTTACATCCTGCTCTCTGCTGTAGTTGTGCTGCAAAGCCTGCTGGCCTGGCCAGGTCTCCAGGCACTCCAGGGTCTCCTCCCCAGCAAGCTGTCTCTCTGCGGCAAGAAAGAAGCACCGGGATGCCCAAGACTGACACACCACTCCCTTCCCACAATACATTCTGGGCAACTGCTCTTTACTTCCTGGAGCGGACCTTCATTTCTGGCCATGGCGGCCAAACATAATAATGATACATTGGGGTGATTGTAAATGTTTGTGTCATTTACTCAGTGCTCCCCTCCCCTTGCTTACTCTTCAAACTCTTGAAACAAGTGATGGTTGTTCTATAGACGGGAAGCAGAAGACTCACCTCCGCTTTCTCTGGCCAGCTGCTGGACTCCACAGCTTGGATAGCTTCCCTGAGGAAGGTGCCGGCATCTTCGCATCCATGCAGCAAGTGCTCCAGGCGCTGAAAGGCCAGCAAGCAGTACAGAGTTGACTGACAGCCCACCTCCTTCCTTGAGGCTCCCAAACTAAGCAGTTTTCTCCTGGGTTAGGGAGGGGAATGCTGGGAGGCCCCAGAGACTGGTCTGGACTATGGCCAAAGCTGCTTATACCACCAAGCAGCAGCATTACTGGGCCTGGATGTGAGCATCACTCACTCACCATTCGAAAGCGCAGCCAGTCCTGATGGCAATACGGAAGGGACCCATCAAATTCCAGGGGCAGCTGCCCCCCCTCGATGTGCTTGTGGAGGGATTTCATGGAGGTGAGAAGTTCCCACTGAGGAGAAACAAACATGCAAGTGCAAAGCTGAGGCAAAGACCCCTGAGATAGGCCAATGGGCCAGCGAACTGGGCCCAGACTCTCCTGCTGGCCTTCACACCAATACCTCCCAGCTGTGCTGCATCTTGGAATAAGGCACTTGCAGGAGAGGTTCAGAGAGGAGAGAGATTAGGACAACGAGAGGAATATTGGAAGGTTCAGGACAGAGAAAAGAAAGGACTTTTTCACACAGCATCACCTAGCTGAGCTGCGGTATTTTCTCCCACAAAAGGCAGTGAAGATCAACAACTTGGCTACCTTTATAAAGGAGGTACGACAAGCTCACAGAAGAGGGGAAAGCTATCAAGGGCTACCCGCCATGATGGCTATGTTCTGCCTCTATCTTTGGTCAGCAGTAGGGGATAGGGAGGATCAGAGTGATTCTTAGTCACCATGGGTTAAAAACTTGTCCCAAGAGCCAAGGGATGTATAGACCCTCCTGGTGAGAGCCTGAGATTTTCCTTGGATGAAGGAGAAGTGCATGGAGTGAACACAGACTAACAAAGCAAGGCGGGTGAAGGGTGGCTGCCACAGCCCAACCCCCAACAACAGAAACTCAGTTGGTTGACCAGTTGGTTGGTGGCAGCTCAGCAGAGCAGCACTAGAGGAGCTACCCAGGGTCAGGCATGAGTTACAAAAGGGAAGCAATGCCCTCAGGTTTCCCCTGGTGATGGCAAAGCATTCCTTATCTGGTCCAATTGATAATACAATCGTACTTCGGAAGTCGAACGCCTTGCGAGTCGAACGTTTTGGGTCCTGAACACCACAAACCCAGAAGTGAGTGTTCCGGTTTGCAAACGTTCTTTGGCACCCAAACATCCAACGTGGGTTCTACAGCTTCCAATTGGCTGCAGAAGCTTTCTACAGCTAATCAGAAGCTGCACCTTGGTTTCTGAACGTTTTGGAAGTTGAACGGACTTCCAAAACTGATTCTGTTTGACTTCTGAGGTACCTGTACTTGTCTGGTGTCTTCTGCTGCTCTCCCTTCTTTCCAGAGCCTCCTTGGCTTAAGGCTTAAGCCATTTCTCCTCTAGCACTGAGAACATCTCCCCGCCTTCCCCAGCCTCCTCGCCTAGTTTAATTGCTGTCTTCCCTTTCAGCTGACATATTGGCATGTTGATGCCTTCTGCTTGTCAGGTTTGCTCTCTCAGCCTGAGAGGCTGGTTCCTTTACACATGCTCAAGTCATGTGAAATCTAAATCATGCACAAAAGAGTCAGGTTGTCATCCTAAATGAGGGAAAAGTCATGAAAAGTGACTGGGCACAAAACACTTTTGTAATTTGAAACAAATATGTTCAGATCTGGAGCAAGTTGACATTCACCCAAAATAATCCATACAAACAAAAACTATGATTGCAAGCTTTTTTCTGAACTTTTGGTTGCCACCAACTAAGTATTACACAGAGTAAACCAATTAAAATTAACAGACACAACTAACTTAAATCCATTAATTTCAATGGGTCTGTTCTGAGTTGAATGTAGCTGGAGAAAACCTTTTATATTTGGAGGACTGCAAGAGGCCACAGAGGAACAAATGTCAATGCTGCAGCTAGACCAAAAGGACAATTTTTGAGATTCTTTACCAGCTTTGAAATAAGCTGTTTTGTCTCAGCAGTATTTTGGAGCTAATGTGAAATTAATTTGTGGGAAGGGAAGAGAGAGAATCAGAGCAGCCTTTTTGTTTTTCCTATAAAGCCCTGTTCTGATGTGCTTTTTGCATTTTGGGAAATTCAGAATGGCTCTTTTTCTTCTCACTGGGAGGCAGCAGATAAATATCTACATTTATCTAAATATCTAAAAAAAAAACATTTTTACAGAAAAGTGGACTGTACCCCCCAGCAGTTCCTTTGATTTGAGTGGTGTAGTGTTAAAGACCTCTCCAAATAAAAGGTAGTCATTGAAGCAGGTTTGTTAAAAATATAAAGTCACAGTGTGCCAGTCCATGCAACCTGGAATGACACACAGGACAGGCCCATCCAACACGTTTTCTAAAGTCTCCCTGCAACTGAGCTTGGAAGCTAAATAACGGAAAATAAAAGGAAGTTGAAATTCCTCTACATTCAAACTCTGTGCTAGATAAGACTACCCAGAATTTTGCAACAAAGAATTGCAGAGGCAAACAAGCCTGAGAGTAAAAGAGTGAAGTGCTCAGAGATGAAAAAGGTGTGTCAATACCACTCATACCTGTATAGAAGCTGGTTTTTCCAATCGAAAACTGATATCTTTCTCAACAAGCAACAGGGCCCCGTGGATGCAGCGAGGGACAGCATCCTGAAAGAGCAGAAACAGAGATTGGAGGAGCCCCTGCTGTTGGCTTTGGCTCTGGTCCAAAGTCTCGTCTGGTCTTATGAGCAGCTGGGCAAGGATCTTTTCTTGACTGTTTGCTTTGCACAGACTTTGCTCTGCCTTCCTACAAGCCATTCCTTTTTTTAAAGTGAAAGAGACAAATTTGATGGCCTGATGGGCGCTGCCACCTGCTTGTTCTAACCGGGTTCCTCTGGTCACTCTTTGGGGTTGGAAGGAAGAGGAAAAGACAAAGGAGTTGGTAGCAAAGGCCTCACCTGCAGAACAGCTAAAGCTTTAAAGAGAGCTGGGACTGGAGAGCATCGACGGGCATCTGCCAGGATAGTTAGGCCCAAAGCCTGGCACTCGGGCCTGGAAGTCAAAAAGAAGAGAAGACTTCATTGCTGAGGATCCATACAAGCTATTCTAGAGTGCCCAACTCTAGACAATAGCCTCTCAGCAACAGCAGCCCTCAACCCACTGGCCCTATTTCTTATACCACCAAGGGTGCTTACAGGTGGAACCTGGCACTACCCAATTACTGCCCTTCTCTTCCACGATATCAGTGGAATTGCAGCTGACTATCCACATTGGTCCTCAGGATTTTATTTAAGGAATGTTCATGGGGGGGGGGGGAGAGAAATACCGCAAAAGGGCACTTTAAAATCATGCATAAGGGCATTTCTAATCTTCGTTTTAATTAACTGCACATTTAAAGAAATAAATAAAAGTACATTTAATTAAATGTCATTAAACATGGATTGTAATAGTAAATTATTGTAATTCTAAGGAACCTTAGAATTTAAAATTTAACTTAGCACATCAATATTATTATGATTATTATTATTATTTACAAAACCCCACCCAGCATAAATCTCTGGAACAGACCAACATAGTTTTCTGTGTCTAGTGGACAACAGCAAGCCAAGGATCATACTAATATGTACTGTCTACTCCATGAGATTTGCTCCTTGATAAGTATGTACAGGATTGCAGCCTGAATTGGTTAACTTTAAAGGTGCTACTAAGGGGTCCGATAAATTTTCAGACCTATGGGGGGGAAGTATTCCCCTTCCCCAACTTCTTCACTTCTACACATTTCCCCCAAAATATGGAATAAGGTGGAGAGATATTAACTGGGCTAAGACCTGGGAGATCAGGATTAAATTTCCACTGTTGAACCTTGAAGCAGTGAAACCTTTAACCTTACTGTCTTGTCACCTAACCTACCTCACAGGGTGGTGGTGGTGGTGGTGGTAATGATGATGATGATGATGATGATGATAACAACAACAACAACAACAACAACAACAACAACAACAACAACAACAACAACAATATACCCTACCCATCAACAACAACAATAATAATATACCCTACCCATCTGGTTGGGTTTCCCCAGCCACTCTGGGCGACTTCCAGAACATATAAAAGCATAATAAAATGTTAAAAACTTCCCTATGGGGAAATGGAGAATCATGAGTGCAACCTTGAGTTCCTTGGGAGGAAATGAGGCAATTAATGTAATAAAGAAGATTTCTAGCCTGTCAACCCCTGGCCTGAGGGTAGTGCTTAGGCAAGGTCTGAAGTAATATAAAAATAAGTAAGTCTAAAAATCAAAGAAAAAAGAATCTGGGACACAACCAGGATTTTCTGGCCTGTGCACATTAGACTCTACATGCAAGTCTTTGGCAAATCCAGTGTGTGAGTTTCTGCTGGGACAGGCTTGCCTGGGTGGGCTGTCCAGGCACAGTGTCATCCATGCTCCTGTACTATGTACTGTATAGGCTTTACATACTATGTTCTCATTTGAACAGTCCCTTGCAGCTTACTACTTTTTGTAATGCCATTTAAAATTTGACAAAGCACTTTATCATTTTTTATCCTCTCAACTAACCAGTAAAGTAGGCCACAGTGCAATTTTAGCAAAACAACAAGAAGAACCGTACTTCCATCTTGAAGGTTAACTAAGTTGCTGTACTCAGGGCTTGATGGCCCCGATGCCTCCTGATTTTCAAAAGCACAGTATCTCTGCAAACAGCACACATGGAGAAGAAATGCAGCCTGCATAACGGGAAACACTAGAAGGCCTACTGGTGTGATACATATATTGCACAGCAGTATTTCTTCCTGCTCTAGTCACTCTCTCCTTCTTCCCTTCCTCAGTCATCCCACAAACCTGAGGACACTCCGTAAGTACAGGAGGAGGCGCATCAGCTCACTAGCATTGCAGTGTGGGTTTAGCCAAATTGTATTCCTCATTGTGATGATGACCACGGCATGTCCATACTTGTCTCTGGTGCCTGTGAATAAGGATGATTTGGTTAAATCTGGCTACGGGGCAGGAATTACAGTTATGCTCTTTCCACGCACAGGAAGCCCTTGGGAAATGTTGGCCATTGGCCATTCGCCTGGACAGGTAAAATGCAGGCAGACACACAGACTTTATTCTAACGAGATAACCTGTGGCTCCTAATCCTTTTAGTGGACAAAACACCTAGGGGGTTTCACCTTGGGCCTTTGATCCAAAAGGAAGTCTCTGTTGGAACCCCAACACAGAAGATTCCCTGGGCTCTCTTCTAAACAAGACTAACCTGACTTTGTGAGGTAGAAGGATGAAAGTGTGAAAGACGCTTGCTTTAAAAAAAGGCAGTTCACAGTTCTCTCCTTCTTTTACTTGGGTTGGGTGCTTTTATTTGCAGGATTTCCAGGCAAATGCAGTATGTGGAACACCATTTGAAAACTACTAGTAGTACTACCACCTAGTGCTTAAGACTAGAGCCCAAAGACCGAAGAAATGGACTACTGGTTTATTATCCAGTTAGTTAGTTACATCTGTCTCTTGCCTTTCTACCAAATGTTGCTCAAGAAAGCTAACTACAATAAAATGCAAAAAAATAACAATAAAAACATAAAAACAGCTGAAGTAAATCATTAACAGAATTTCCCCTCAAACCTCCAAATTGTTCTTACCTCCTGCTATTACTTTTCAATCACTCTTTAATATATTTTAAAATATACGGTATATATTCTGCCACCCTAAGGCACCGATTGGCTTAAACAAATACATGGTTATTTAACATAACATAAATAAAACCAATACAAGAACCTGCCTTCACCTGTTGCCTCCAGCCCAGCAAGGGCCACCCAGTCTAGCAGCTGCTATTGTAAGCCTCAAGCCTCAGTTGGCTTTTCTCATCCCCACCTTTAAAAAGGAGTCTTAAGCATGCAAAACCATATCCACTCATTCACTGAAGACCCACTCACGACTGCAACAGAGAAATGGACTTTCACTAAATATTCAATGAATGAACAGAAGAATGAATGAATACCAAAAAACAAACACATTTTGAAAACCTGTATCCTAGAAGCAGAATTTGTTAACAAGGACAAATGCAAACCTGCATACCAGTAATTAGGTCATTAGGGCAGAATTTGGCACCTGTGGACATACAATGAACAGAGTGCTGTCAATGAAGACCATACTCAAGCATTGGAATGGTCTTCTGAAAGCTCCATTTCCCCCCACATCTTCAAAACAAGCAAGCGATCTCAGCATGTGTTGGAGAGGCTACAGCACCAATGTGGGAAAGGGTTTGACAGTCAGCAACCATGCTTTGGGAAACCTGCTGTGTCAAGTCACATTGGTCCTCAGGCAAAGGCAGTGAGCAGCTCATAGCAGCCCCATCAGTGAAGGTAGTCTTGCTTCTTTCAACTTGAGATGGGCAATGTTTCGTGTCTGCTGTAAGCACTACAAGCCAAAGGAGCAGCATAGAATGATCTGGTCTATAAAGTAAACATTAAGCTTCACTCAGGCACACACACAACCCTTCTCCACCTGCTGCCTTTTTGCAAAGGCAAAATAATTTCAGCAACAGTCTATGAAGAGCCATGCTTATTACCTGGCAGGCAGGCAACTCCACTCCTAAGCACCTCCCAGTTTACATCCTTCATGGAAGTGGGGACAGTTTGTTGACTTCCACCAGATGGAACAAAGGGATATTCTTGGTGTGTGACCACTGCTGAGCCTTCTTCCCAGATAGATCCATGACCAGCTGGCACCAGCCTAACTTGGTCACCTCCTCTGCTGAATTCTTCTACCCATTTCAATGAGGCTTCTGTAAAAGAAAAAGTGATGCTAGAAGAATAGGTCTATCACCAACTTTGTGTTGGGTATTTGGCTGTGAAGCTTGGGTTATAAAAGTGTTGCTTTTTCCTCTTAAGGCCTCTTTTGCATAGGAGAAGAAGGAAGGGTTGGTTTGGCAGGTTTGCTTGCCTGCCTTCACTTTCACTGTGCAAACTACAGCCCATGCTGTCGCAGATGCACACAGAGACCCGTGTCACTGTTGCCAAATAAATTCAGAGAAAATTAGTTTATTTATTAAACTGCAACAGTTAAAAATAAAGCAAATATAATAAACACAAAAATAACCAATTATAGTGTGTTTAAAAGCCACTACTCCACACACCTGCTTATTCATAGCCATTGAACATCAACCCAAAGAGGGGAGGGTAGTAACAGCTCCCATGGGAAATATACCAGCTGAGACCTAGAGAAACAACACAGGACCAAATTCAAGATGGGCAGGTTTCTAATCTGACTGCACCATTTTCCTGATCTAAATGCCCCCTAACTGAAGCTGTCCTGTAGGGGGATATAGGTGCCTAGGATAAAAGCAGCTTCAGGGTTGGGGAGGCAATTTAGATTGGAAAAACAGCACAGAAGGAAAGGGTTAAATGTCTCCTGTCCAAGTGCTAATCCCCATTTATCCAATTTGTGAGGCTCTATGTCTGCATTGACCTGAAACAATTGCCCCACCATCATGCACAAAAAATCTCAACAACAACTGGCAAAAAGCTGCTATCAGATCTCCTGACATCTCATCTTGCCTCAAGAAGCAGCTACCAGGAAAAAAGGTTCTCTCAACACCTTACTTGTCAAACGTGGCATGCAAATGGCACAGCCGAGGCGGCACTCTCAACTGATCTTCCCTGTGGCAAGCGTAGGGAGGAGAGAAGGCAGCCTCGGAGGTAATTAGAAACAAAGCCTAAGAGTTTTCTTGGTCAAGAGCCACACCTTACATTGTGACCAGAAGACAATAAGGAGCTAAGATAGATGCTGGAGAACTGATGTAATTCATTCTTTGCTGTAACGGAGAAGGTGGGCTGCTGTGTGTTTTTGCCAAGTGAAGCTTCTGAATATATCACCATCTAGGGATGCCCAATATAGAGTGTGTTACAGTAGTTTGGCCTTGAGAGACTAAAAGAAGCTGAGCACCACCCATTATTATGTCATAACTACTTCTTTCCCCTAGTGTACACATCCTGCTGCATGGAATGCAAACAGCAGTTGCTAGAGGTCTGGGGCAGCCAACCTTGGTGACAAACCATCTTGATGTTCTGCAGCTTCTGTCTCAGAGACATTTCTGCTGTTATTGGTACTCCATACCACTGCAGACCAGGACACACCATGTTACCCTCCTCCAGAATGCTAAAGAAGCATGGACCAGAAAGGAGTTTTCTCCCCATTCTTTGTTTTCAAGCCCACCTCCAGAAGTGGAAGGGGAAGAGGAAAGGGCCTGGGACAAGCTGCCTTTCAACAAGAAAAGGGAAGGTTTACAGCTATTTTGATTTTTAAAAATTACCTCAGATCTTTCTGACTCAGCAATATCCTTCAATGAATAACATTAAGGGGCATCTTTTATTGATAGCAAAGCTGCCAACAACTCAATTAAACACAATTTGTGTACATCTCAGCCAGATCCAAATGAAGACTCGCAGGGAGCAAGCTTTCAGAGCCAAGCAGGGCAAGAAGTGCAGCCCTGGCACCAAACACACACACACACACACACACAGTCCCTCTCCAAAGTCTGCGGCTATAGGCCTGCTGTCTGCTGGTGTGGTGTGACATCTGGCCTCCACTCCAGGCCCTTGTGCCAAGGACCCACTTCCTCAAAAAGCACCTCTGCACAGGTCTCATTCATTTCAATGGAGTTTACAAATTAGAGGAATGGCTCATAGTTCAGTGGGATAGCAACCAATTTGTCCACAGAAGGTCCAAAGGTTCTATCCCCGCTGGCTTCTCCAGGATGGGATATGAAAGACTCCTCTCTGAAACTCTGGAGAGCCACTGGAAGTCAGGGTAGACAGTACTAAGCTAGCTGGACAAATGGATTTGACTGAGTATAAGGCAACTTCCTATTTTTAATGTAAATCCAACTGGATTCTGCCCACATAGCCAAACCCTGCTGGTGCAGGATATCTCTGAAGCCAACCACCAAGAAAGGACAGGGAAAAGGAGTCAGGAAGGAACAGACAGACAAATACACACTCAGGTTTCCAAAACAGCCAGTTTTTGCCTTCCATAATAGACTGAGCATGCAAGATGCTCTAACCTGCTTGAAGCATTCCTCAAGATCTTTACTTAAATGCTTCTTCAGGGAGGGAACTTCATTTGCATTACGGATCATTTTGAAATGTTGTGTGTTAAGCAACAACTGTGTGGGCAGGTAGGCAGGCAGGCAGCCGATTCCTCTGACTCAGCTCCAGCACGTGCCAAGCGAGCAGGCAAACTCACTCACATGCGCTCCACAAGTGCACACCAAGCAAGGCCTGCTTCTTTTCATGCCACAACAACAAGGACATTCCTAATGGACTGCTTCCCTGCCCATCCTCTCAGCCTTCTGTTTCCACCCCAGGTGACTTTTCCTAGCTGCTGCAGCAAAAATAAGCTATGATTTGGCTTTGCATGTTGTCTGGACCCAGGCTTACGATTTGTCTCACTCCATAGCACAAGTTGCAACTAAGTGGGTTTCTAGCTCACAGTCTGCCAGGGGGAGACAAACTACAAGCTTGGGTTCAGACAACATGCTAAGCCAAACCATGGTTTAGCTCAAGGTAGCAGGGCAGCAGCAAGGCTAGAAGAGGAGCAAAGCTGCGACCTCATCTCTGGGAACCCTCATGCCTGCATATTCACACTTAGTTTAGATTAGTGTTATAAAAGCACTATAGAGGCCTATGTATATGCTGCACAAACACTCAAAAAAATCAAAATCCTGCAACCAGAAAATTAAATTATGTATCCAGAAAAGTTTGCACACTTCAAATGTATGCAAATTGCTTATTTGCACAAAATGGGACATAGGAAGAGTCCTGTTGGATCAGGCCAATGACCCGATGCCTGTAGGAAACTGGCAAGCAGGACCCTTCATGGAACACAAGGGCTAGAAATTTGTGTGGGTTTTTTTGCGGGGGGGGTTGTCATTTTTTATGGAGGATGGGAAACGGAGAGTGGAAATTGGTAGGATTATTACTATTAATATTCAACCCACATTTAGTCCAAAAATGTCCTAGGATACTCTGAGGATGCTAAAGCTCCTCCCTGGCGCAGGGAAGCATCAGAGGAGGCCTGAACTCTCAACCTCCACCCCTTGCCTTCCTTGCATAAAAGTCACTTTGCCAGAAGAACAAACAAACCCACATTTCCCAAATTAATGACACAAATCCTACCTGTGACTACTTGGTCCCCATTTGAGACATTCCTGGTGCTGCCTTGTAACCTCGTTTTCACTGGTGCAGAGGGCAGGGGTGCTACTTGGCCCTCCTTATTGGGTTGGGGCTTGCCTGTCAAACATTCCACCTTTGGGGGGGTTTCCAACATCAAAGTGTTTGGTTTGCTTAGCAGGTATGGTAGGTCCACCCAGCAAGCCGCAGCTTCTTCTTTGTTACCCTGATTAGAAGCATCCTCAACTTGTGCATCTGTCTCCACTGAAGGGCTGCTGCAGCTGCTCCCCAATGTTTTTGCTGTTACCCCAGAACTGACAGGCAGAAAAGCACTCTCATCTTGCTGTTGAGAACAATCCACATTCTCTTGCCCAGCCTCTTGGAGCAGGTGTGCCTCTGTCTCACCTTGGAGTGGCAAGGTGCTTCCAGAACTGGTCTGCTTCTCCTTCTCAGAGAGACTTTGCTTGGCTAAACATTGGAGGCTTTCTGCTCCATAAACACTGCTGCCCAACCCCACTAATGCCTCTGCTGGCATTGGGCTCACCTTCTCCAACTGCTCAACTGGGTGATGGAGCTCCACCAGCCACTCAGAAGTGTGACCTGTGACTTCTACTGACAGTTCTTGTGGGAGGTGACTGTGTGCTGCCGCCCTCACATCAGAGAAGGGTTTTGGTGACAGTGACTTTGGCATGGGTGGGGAAAAGGCATTCTCCTGCAACCTTGGGCTGGAAGGGTCAGAGTCCTTGGCCAAATGTCCCAAATGAGGCTCAGGGAAGTTATCCTTCCCAGAACTCCCACAACCCTCCCTGGTGCCTATTCCTTGTGTGGCCTTCATGCCTAGCACACTAGAGCAATAGCCATGCTCAGAGACCCTGCTGCCATTTTCCAGCTCTGTGCTACTCCTCTGAGCTGTCTCTGTTATTTCAGAAGCCACAGCTGTCAGAGACCTACATTCAGCATCTTCTCCATCATGGTAGCTGCACATTGCGTACCTCCAGTCAAGCTCATGTTCTGGCTGGGCCTGTCCCTTTACATCAGAAGGCTCCTTGGGATCAGAGCCAGCAGCAGGCCCTTCATAATTTTCTAATAGCAATTTGTCACTTTCTAGTTCATGAGCATCCTCCAAAAGATTCCTAGCATTACTGGCCTGGGTATCAGAGGGCTTTGCTGTGTCCAGATGCCCATGTGGCATTAATTCGACTGCTAAACCAACTCCATTCCTCAGGCTAGTGCTGCTGTCCTGACTGGCTGCAGGCTTGTCCTTTACTCTCATCCTCGGCTTAGTGCAGTAACTGAAGGAGACTGATTGAGGTCCGAATTTAGGCAGTGAAACATCTGTGAGCTCCACATATTCCCCTTCCAGGTCACTTATAGAGTCTTCTCCAAGGCCTGGGCTCACACACTCCATGCTGGCAGCTGCCCTCACAAGTTGCTCTGTTGTATTGGTCATGAAGAAGCTGTCTTCAGGTAAACTTGGCCCATTTAAAAGTTGGGACTCCACTTTAAGGGAGCTGCTTTGAGACGGCACCTCTGAAAATACCAAATCTGAAGGCTGTTCAGTCACTGGAACAGAACTTAGGCCACCATTCATTTTGGGCGGGCTTTCAATAAATTCTGGATTGACTATTCTGTCCCAGGGCACCCGGAATATTTTATCTTCTGTGCCTAGTAAGCAGTTTTCCAGTGCCATTCCCATCCGCTCCCTGTTGATGCCATTCAGCCATTCCACAGTGAAAATGGAAGTGTAGGAGACTTCAGGAACCACAAGCTCATCAACATTATGCTTGTCCTCGGCCAAACATTTCACAATGATTCGTGGGGACTTTTTCAAGTAAGGGACCACCTGCAGGTAAAAGTCTCCTGGTCTCAAGATTCGCCAGTCGAAGGAGCCAAGCTGAACTACAATCTTCTCATGGATGCAGAGGGGCCAGCCCTCATGCCGGAACAGCAATCCACAATACTGGACCTGAAGGAAAATGATAATCCAGGTGAACTGACCGCAAGGAGGTTTTCAGAACAGACAACAGACATCCTAACAATGATATCATAGCTTTCTATTAACAGCAACACAAATGGAAACAGCCGGATGCTGGAAAAGTGGGGCTGGTCTTACATTGACTTTTGGCATGTGTGAGTGTGCACAACCCATTTTATTTCTATATAATACATGGCAAATTGTGATGAGAATATCTCAAAGATCCCCTGACTCACTAGTAAGATCTTCAGGTAATGCCACCTTTCAATGTAGCTATTAGAGACCTTCACTGTGGTGCTACATTGTATACCTTCCTCCCCATATCTATCAATTTGCTGTTCTTCATGTTTAGGCTTCTAAGAGCAATTAAATCTTGCTGAACGCTTTTTCTTTTTCGGTTTTGCAATGTTTATGTGGTTGCAGTCCTGGAGCATTTTTAAAAATGTCAGGCATTTCCATACTGCCCTTCAGAGCATCAATCCCAAGGGGAATGTTTTAATTTACTTATCTTTTTTTTTTTTTTTTTACTGTGATACTGTTTTAAAGGATGAGTCAGGGACCAGGGTCAAAAGGCAAAGCATCAATAAGCAAAAATCTGCCCAATGAAGCATTTTGGTGGTAGCAACACCAAGGGGGAGGGGCTTTCCATTCTCCTGTTCACTTTGAATGTGGTTCTACAGCTTGAGAAAAGAGGAAAGGAGGATGGTGGTGATCCTGAGGCCACAGAAAAGCTAGAACAGGCCCCAGGTCCTTCCCTGCTTTGAATTTAGTCTGCCTACGAAACCCGCAACCCTCTGATTGACTCTTCGCTCAAAAACAAGTCCCTTTGACTTCCATGGAAAGCTGATTTGGGTATGAAAACACGCTACGGCACAAGTCCCCCACAGAGGCGGCACTGCTAGGAGGCAAGCTGGGACAGCCATCCCTGGGGACAGGTTTGGGTTCCATGAAGACCATGATAGGTTACAATCTTCCAGTTCTTCTATATAAGTCCCACTGAAATGAATGTGCAGCAGTGGGGAGGGAAGGGAGACCCACCCGGATGTTCCACATCATGCACCAGAGTCCTGCGCCAGATCTGGTTCCGTAAAGTCTGCACAAACCAGAGAGCCACAGTTGCTACTGGAGAAGGAGCCTCCTTAGCAGCTACTGAGTTCCGCAAATATTGTGACAGCAAAGGAGAACAGAGGCAAAACTTCTGATTGGGCAATCACTTGGCACCTTTCCATCAGAAACTTGACAGTCTGCTGCCTGCCAAGAGTAGGAGAGGGGAGGGAGCTGAAGGTGAGTAACTGTAGAATCCAGGCAAGAGAACACACCTCCTACAAGACACCCCACCCTTTTAGTTCTTGCATTAATATGCACCTATAGAGAACATGTGGCTAATGGAGGGCATGTTTTGTTGCTAATGTTCAGGCTGGACCCTCAAGCTAGGATGCCAGCATGGCAATGCAGCAGGGTTGGAAGGAGGCCTTCAACCCTGATGTATTTGCATAAAACAAAATGTTTTTAAATCTGAAAAAAACATTGTTTTTCTTAAGTAGGACAGTTACATAATTGTTCACTATGATCAACACTTAACAAGTCAGAACATTTAAAGATTCCAAAATAATCACTGCTACTGAGAAGTGGGGGTGGAGATGGGGAATCCAGAGTATGTCTCAGCGCCATGGGCAAGAGGGCAGCGTCCCCTTAAGGATTCTTTGGCTACCCTTTGACTACTTTCATCAGTGCATCTGGTGGCACTGCTCCCTGTCCCCCCTCCTCCTTAGCTGAGTAGGAACCTAGGCATGAGCATCATGACGGATTCTCAGCTCCCACCTGCAGCGCTAGCAGAATCTTCTGGGTCAACCTGGAGGCAGCATGATACTCACACAGGCATCCTGCTGAACACACTGCAAGATGTGCTTGGCTGGAATCAGAAAGTCGATGAGGTAGTGCAGGCCGTCCCCACGGTATGTCTTCTCCACCACATCAAACACCTGGCACAGAACCGTGGCTGCTGTGACCTCGAATGGAGGGTAGAGTGCCGAGAGCGTACTCTGGATACAACTGTCCAGGGACTGGGAATCCTGCCAAGAGAAGGAGAGGAGGGCGTGAAGTGGCTCAGGAGGAGCAACAGGTGGAAGCTGTGCCTGCCGGGACTCAGGTTGCTACTTGGCAGAGGACATCGACGTATCCGCCCTCTTCATTTTTTGTGCCACCATTCTGAACCACCGCCATCCACCGAGCCCAGCTCCTCTACCGTGCAAATGAAGCGCTCACCTAGTCTCGACAGAGTGGCGGCAGACAGCTTACGCTGCAGAATCCTTCCCCTGACTGAGCAGGGGTGGGGCTGTTGCTAAACTATTATTATTGTAGATATCAGTGCGCAGGGTGTGCGTGTGTGAGAGAGAGAGAGAGTGAAAAAGAGAGACTAAAAGGGCTTATGCAGTTGCTGGTACGGCTTCCCAGGACTGCAGGCTTACAAGGTGTCCCCTGGTGGAATTATATTGAAAAAGGAAAGTTCCCCCTAAACTGGGGGTGGGAGGTATGGGAAAAAGAAGTGGCTAAAAGTGTTTAGTACAGTTTTCTCACAGTCACTCCAGCTAGAAATGGGACTCCAAAGCCAAGAGCTTTAGAACAGCCATGATGACAGCATGGCAGAGCAAGAGGAAGGCCCGAACCATCATACCACCAGCACAAGCTGGGTTTGGGTTTCTAAAGCCAGCTAGAGCATATCATAAAGAGTTTATATTATACTTCTGAACATTGTCCATGTTGTCCCCTGTTCTGCTCTCAACATACAGCACACTCTCTGCCAGCCCTAGCCTGGAGGTGCCCTCCCTGCCTTTGAAATCTGCAGCTGCCCACCTTTCTTTATGAGAAAGCCAGCTCTTGCTCTGGTGACTGTTACATCAATCCTCTTTCTCCTCCAAGAAAACATAAATTCTTAACATAAGGGAATCTAATTTACATAATTTTTAAATAGCTCTTTTAAACTGTTAATATCAGTGATTTTTTTGTTTTACTCTTTTTGTAAACCTCTTTAAGGTTGCTTTGCTCCAATCAAGTGGTAAATAAATTTTATGAAATAAATGTGCAAAAACATTTAAGCATTTAATAAATTACTATTTTAAAAATGAGATTGTGTTGCTTCTTTTAATTGCATTATTAGCATTTACTAGAATCTAGGGTAGGCTATTTAAGCAAGAATTAGCAGAACATATTGTATTATTATTATTATTAAAATTCATACACCCTTCATCATAAGACCTCAGGGTGGTTCACAGAATAAAATACAAGATAAAAACACAACTAAATAATTAAAACAAAACAGCAAAATAAGCCCTCTTCCCACATTATAAGGAAACAAAGCTAAAGGAGAGGGTAGTCTGGGCCAAACCCCCTTCAGGTTTCTGGGAGACTGCATCACTTACCCACTTTTCAACTACCACAAAGAATAGGAACTCTAACTCCAGATTAGGGGAACCCCAATATGTATCCACATTCTGAACATTGAGAAAATTGTGGCCTTTTTGACTTAAAATGGGAGCAGAAGGTACAGTAGCATCTACGCACATGCTCAGAAGACATAAGATTGGCCTCCTGGGAGTGATCTTTGTAGCAGGGTAGGCCGCAGGCTCAAGAGCCAACCTCCCTTCTTGCAAGGGTGGCTTCCTTCACTGTGACACCAGTGCCAAAGAGACCAAAAGGCAGGATCCTGCAGTCTCAGCAGTTCTGCTCACTGCCAAAACGAATACATCTGACAACAATTAACTTGTCATCTCCAAATGAATTCAGATGAACCACCCACTCTGCAGAATGTGCTTCAAGCACAGAGAGTGTCCCTTTCCTCAACATCTGAGGCTAAGTCACACTTTTATTTTAAAGGTGATAAATCTCTGAATTTACCAAATCAGGGAAAGCCTTTAAGTCTATCGGTCCCTCCAAAGTGACAATGCTGGAGACTTTCATGCAGCTCAGTCTATCCTACTTTATCCTCTCCCTATCAAAGTATGAGTCACTTTGAGTTGCCTTGGGCAAATTATAGCAACTAACAAGTATAATAAATATAACAAATATAATCAATCATCAATAATAAAATGATTTCACATAATTTGTTGTGAAGATGAAATGCAGGTGCGGGGAGGACCCTAAATTCCTTGGAAGAAAAACAGGATATAAATATAATAAATGCAATGCAGTTAAATGAAAGCAAGGTGATAAAAGTTACCATGTGCAAACTTTCTTCCTCAGAAAGAACTTAACAAGAGATCCTGGGCTGCAAGTGTGAACTATTGCCTCTGCCAGAAATTAGCAGCTGTTGTTCCTGGGACTTTCTGCTTTTTCTAACCATGCCCAGCAGTCTCTTTCAAAGACCAGCTGCCTTATAAAGCAGAGACCCCGGTTCTGAAATTAGGTGGGAGCTCTTAGGACGCACAGTGGAGAAGGTGGGCTAGCTTGTACTAGAAAGGAGAACACAACTTTTCTGAGTTACCCTGGCAGCCATTACTCACCTATCTGCAAAGCACAGCTATGTTATAGCCATTCCATGCAGAGAGCGGACAAATCACAAAAATTTTGAACACTATAAAGAAGCAGGTTACAACGCATCATGTGACTTGTTACTGGATCCATTTTTCCTTTACGTCTGAAGTAGAGTGAGGTGTGCCTGAATCTTTGAGTCACTCAGCGCTCACCATATTATACTACAACCAAGATACCACGACTGGAATACCCCACAGAAAATTAGTGAGGCTCACCAGTCTGCAAAATGGGGGTGCACGAGAGAAGCTTGTCACAAAATAGGGGTGAAGTCTGACATAAACAGCTGGCAATTGCTGGCATCATTTTCTACTGATAGCTGATCACTCTTTGGAAATCGTTTAATTGCTTGCCATAGGTTTTCCTATGAGGGGAACGATTCTCAGATATGAGGCAAGAGGCGGAAATGTGGGGCTGGGCTCACAGAGGGGAAGATGAGGCTGGTCTTCTCAAGTCTCACCTTCTTCTCTCCCTGGTCCAGCTGAGTCTCTGGAGCCACCCAGACAGTGAGGCCAGCAGGCCTCCCCTCGGCCTATTGGACAGGGCCTCTTGGCAGGCAAGATGGAGGACGGCAAACCCTCCTGGCTCACTCCTTGCCATCACCAGCAGGCCCTTCACGCTGCTTGCCCTACAGTGGCACAGGGCACAGAGGAAATTGTCCTCGCAGTAACTTAACAGAGGTCTCCCCTCCCCTCAGGGGGAACCATGGAGGGCGCTGCTGCCTGGGGTTGTGCACTTGGATATCGGCATCTACTGAATCAGCCACCCCACAGACAAAACGCCTCGCTCATTAAGGAGCAGTCACTGTCCCCCAACACACACCCCTTTGCAAAGCCCAAATTGCCTCCCTCCCTCCCTTCTTGATGGGCCTTCAGGGGTGTATTCCAGAAAAGATTCCGTGCCAAGAATCTCTCTGTTTAGTACTCCAATTACATTATATAACTGTGCATCAATGTATACAATTTATTCTGGCAGCCATAATTTGCAAAACAGGGTGAACATTTTGACAAGAAATAAGGTGATAGGGAATGATGAAGTCAGATGCAGTACAGCAAAATATCCCACACACAAAAATCAAATCAGTTTTCCTGCTTGGTTGCAGCCTAGGATCATGGCAATCACGAGTCACTGCTTTTTCCATTTTTTTTATTTTTAAAATCTCACACTGAGAAAAACGCAAGACACCAACCCAAATCTTTATTTTTCCGTTCACACCAATGTCTCTTACATATATACTGTAATTCAAAATACTTGGCAACATTTTGTTGTCCTCACTTGTATATACTAATTTTTAAATTTTGAATATTTATAGACCACTTGATTAAAAAAAAATCATCATTCTTGCTGTTATCCCCCTGCCTTAGAAGCGCACCCAAACTATATTCTGTTCTTTCCTAGGCACTGAATTTGTACCGTTAAAACCAGGGCCTCAGGTGCCATAATGTCTTGGGCCAGCCCTGGTTAAGACTGCCATAGTAAAAGTTTACTTAGGAAGCACCTCTGTTATCTGGCCGCAAATGCAAGCCAAGGCAGCATCCCTAGTGAGGAAATGTACAATGCAATAGGAGATTTCTTACATATTTGGGTGTCTTTCACCCAATATGTGTTCTTCCCTATTAATAATGTCACTGGCCTGTGAGTTTTATCATTATTTTTACTGTGTTTAATCTATTGCTCCTGACAAAGGAGACGCCTCTGAAATGCATTGAGCTAAATAAACAGCTGATTAACAAAAGCACCAGATCTTGCCTCCTTTTGTTTTCATGACCTTCACTGCCAACATCCTAGTATTCCAGGGGTCTTTATGACACTTGCTCCAAAAAAAGCATTTAAGCCATGGGTAGGCAAACTAAGGCCTGGGGGCCAGATCTGGCCCAATCGTCTTCTAAATCCGGCCCGCAGACAGTCCGGGAATCAGCGGGTTTTTTACATGCCATTTTACTGTATTTAAAATGCATCTCTGGGTTATTTGTGGGGCATAGGAATTCGTTCCTTTTCCCCCCCTTCAAAATATAGTCTGGCCCACCACAAGGTCTGAGGGACAGTGGACTGGCCCCCTACTGAAAAAGTTTGCTGACCCCTGATTAAAGCATTCCTGAAAACTAATGAATATGTTCCCATGGATTTATTTTCAGTATTAGAGCACCTGCTGGCTATGCAGAAGGGCCAAAGCTCAGTCCTTAGAACTAGTGAAAAGATTGCAGAAGTATTCTGAGGGGGTCACAAATCTTGTTGAGTGGCTGTCAGTGAGAGTAGACTGTAGTCCCACACGACATAGAGCAATGATCTGATTCAGGGTTACACGGCTTCGTACGTGTGTGTGTGTGTGTGTGTGTGTGTGTGAGAGAGAGAGAGAGAGAGAGAGAGAGAGAGAGAGAGCTCATCCGCAAGCGTTCCCTCCAGTAACAGCCCACTCTGAAACCTATTCGAACAGCAACAACCTCACATGCCCCTTCATTTCCATGCAGATCAAAGAAGGGTGGAGACTTTAAACAACTTGTAAAAGACGCCTTTGTGCAGAAAGGGACGTGTGCCAAAATATGGGCGTTTATGAAGCACAAGCACACAAAGGGGAACATATCCCCAGGCGTTTCTCCCTGATCTATTAATCAGCCTAGCATACCAGCCTTTGGAAAGTGTAAGGAAAACCTCAGTTTAAAAAATGAGATGTGTTCCTGTAGATGGTCCAGTGAACAAAGAATTGACAGCCACCAACCAAGTACTGAGATAAAAGCTCTCTGATTTTGCAGATCTAGCAGGATCTCTAGTTGGCTCCTTGGCATTTCCTACTGTTGAAAATGGGGGGAATGGGGGGGAAAGAACCTTAACTTTTCCATCCCCACTTTCCCTCATTCTCTCTCACTGTTGGGATCAAACTACAAGTTCCACGAATTGTGTGGCAAATTGGGTGCTTCTGCCCTTCATTTTCCGTCATGCGCTCTGCAGATTTGTTGCTGGTGATGCATTCCACCTTTGAAATTCATTTTGTGTTTGTGGCCAAATGCCCAGTCATACTTGTCCCATTGAGATCCTGCATGCTATCCCAGGAGTACGTTCCTCACCCACTACATGAAAGGCAAGTAGGGCACAGACTGGCTCAGATACCACTGGGCACAGGAAGCCAAGAACCCTCCTTGCCCGCCAGGCTTAATTCCAGGTTGTGGGAGGCCCCCAGCAACATGCCAATGAGAGCGGGTGCTCTCATATTTTTCACAAACACCCTCAATTGCCTTTAATTTGTTCCTATTTTTCTTGTGCAGCAGGTTGTTTAATACTAGTTTCCTGTTTTTAGCCAGCTGAAGTGTGCACATAAGGAGTGACAGAAAAATTATGAGGAATGATTTTGTCTGCAAAGAGGAAACTCATAATTAAAAACATTAGAAGAGCATGGCTGCTCATCTAGTCAAGCACCTAATTCTCACCGTAGCCAGCCAGATGCCCCAAGGGAGGTCCATAAGCAAGCAGGACCTGAGTGCAACAGCAGGGCCCTCCCCACTTGTGATTCCCTGCTCCGTAACTGTTTGGCCATGAGATCATTATCAGAGTGTGGACTTTCTCTAGTATTTCCCAGGATCTACCAGATAAAAGAAATACGATTCATTCTCTGGAAAGAACTGAGTCTGGGGAATTCTCATACAAAAGTGGTGGGGTGTGGAAAGTATTATTATTGCCTTCATCATCATTAAAAGGTGGCTAAGGTTGTCACCTTTTTACTGCCTGGCTCCTGTGCCTTGAACAGCAACTCGACACACTGAAATTCCACATTCCCCTTTACTGGGCACTCATTAACTTTGCAGTGTTGAGTTTTTAGTCAGAAGACATCATCAAAAATGCAAATGAATATTGTACTTCCTTATAAGATACTACTGCCTGATGCCGTTGCTTCTCAAAACCAGCTTCACACTGATTGGAGCCCTTAAGCTATTCCTAATTAGTCTCTAGCCAAGGTGTGGGCAGCTATGTATCAGGGAAAGACGTCCACACCCCTGTCAGTGCGCTTTAAGGCAGTAATATGAACACACCCTTCGTGGGTGAATCTTCTGGTAGGGGAGGGAGAAGCTGCACATGCCTGATTTCACTGTGTCGAGCCTACTGTTTAAGCACAAGAGCAAGATCAGTAAAAGGGGGCAATCTTCAGCAAGCCCCCATCTCCCAGAAACCTCGTGTCATCTTTATTCTTAATAATTCATCTCACAGTGGGGTTCTTCTCATCTCCCTCTGCCCAGGTTCTAAGCCAGACAGAGCCTTAATGGGATTTTTATTTTTAATTACAACAGAGCTAGCCAAGCCCTCCAAGGATTCACTGTGCCTTCCAGATGTTGTTCCAGCACTCCAATTCCGAGCAACCCCAGCAGCCAGCATAGATTAAAGTCAGGGATGGTGGGACTTCGAGCCCAAGAACGTTTGGTGTGGGTGGGTGAGCACCCAGTTGGCAAAGGCAACTGCTGCAGCCTTCAGCTTGACTTCCTTGCTTGGATCTTGACCTTGGCCAGCGTACTCTCATGAGGCCCAAGACAGATGATGCATGTGGTGGCATAAGATCTATCTCTGGCAGAACTCTGCCCAGCCTGGCAGAGACTTTTTATGCCATGATGCCCACAATAGGAGTGCTTTGCTCTCTCCTAGGGAAAAGGACAAAATGCCCCTTGAATCTCTCCTGCAGAAAAAGTTCCTGCCCTTCCTGTTTTATGGTGAAGTCAGCATCACTTTGCTGGACATTCCCACATGACTCAGGCTGGTCATTGCCTGTTACATGATGCCATAATCAGCTGGTGAGAAGGAGAGTAGGAGCCTGAACTCCAGGGAGGGAGAACAGTGGGGGCACGTACAGGCCCTCAATTCTGCTCCAGCAGTCTCCTCACTACCTGCAGTCACATAGGACATCAGGCATGTGGCAGGTGGGCATGGTTTGGGGGGAAACAGCTTTGCGGGCAAAATCTGAACACCTGGCAGGTCAAGTATGGCCTGCAGACCAGAGGTTCCCGAGCCCTGAGTTACCAGGGGAGGGGGTCTGATGCCTACAGTTCTCTCTCCATCTCTCTCAAGAGAGCACCAGAAAGTTAGGAACATTGAACTTCCTAATCAAACACCTGACATATCTTATTCCCGCATCAAAGGCAGTTCTGTTGGGCAACTGTGGCTTCTAAGAAGGAGCAGAGCTGTCAGGGCCTAGAAGTCAGTCTCTCTGGAAGGAACACCCAAGGGTGGGGCTCACCTTTAAGAGTGCTGCTGGGTGCAGTTGGTGCCTATGGTTTACCACATGCCTCCCACATAACTTTCTGCCCAGATCTTAAGATCATCTTCAGAGGCCCATCTTTGCCACATTGCTACTACCAGAGAGGCCTTTGAGGCCTTTCAGTGGTCCTCAAAGAGTTCTGTGATCGTCCCAGTATCAGGCTGAAGTCCTTTTAATCTACCCAAACTTTTTAGATGCTGTTGATAAATGACTTTGCCTTACTTGCACTGACGTTAAGCAGTTTTCACATCTGCTGCTGCTCAGGTTATCCTACTTTCAAAGTTTTACTGTGCTGAATTGCTGCCTTAGGGGGCTTCCAGATGTGGACAATTGAGCAGCACCTCATCATTGCTGTTCTGCTTTAAGCTGCAAGTGGAACAGCAACTCTGCTTCCAGACTTCTGAAATCCAGACAACATGCTGCAGCCAGGTGAGCAGTGTCTCATTCCCTGCCTTAAATATGAGGGTGTGGAGTGGGGAGATTGATATTAGTTTGGACAATGGGGGGCGTGCAGATGAGTTTACTATTCGCTCCACCTTGCTACATGACTGCCTCACCCTGCTACAAGATGGGGGGAAGAAACAGATATAAATTAAATACTATATCCATCTGTCATGGATGCTTTAGCTGAGATTCCTGCATTGCAGGGGGTTGGACTAGATGACCCTTGGTGTCCCTTCCAACTCTGTAATTCTATGATTCTATATAAAAAGGAAGGGTTTAAGAATCAATTCCCAGACAGAAATGCATCATTGTGGCATGTTTTACCTGTTCAGCTCTAAAGAAAAACAGCAACAGAAGCTGAACAGGTAAAATATGACACGGGGATGTTTTGTTTACATCATGTAAATGGCTGTAAAATGTGAGTGAACACTGTGTGGCTAGTCCCCAGTAAATTCTTAGTGTGGAAACAGCGATAGTTTAATTTTTTGGAATTCCTAGCCACTCTGGAAAACCTTTCATGGTTGAAGAGTGATATGTAAACTTATGTAAATAAACAACAGCCCTGCCCTCCAGGCCTACTCTGCACCGTGCACCACAGTTACTGTACATGTACACCCATTTGTACCCCCAGCTTTCTCTGAGTCTTACCTGTTAAGTCAGGGATAGGCAGGAAGGCAAGTTATCCCCCATGCACATTTTAAACCCAGATCCAGCAACTATGGGAAAGGTTGCAGAAATCTGCCCTGTGCATTTAAATCTCTGCACTGCCCTCAAAGATGAGGAGGAAGCCACAGCAGCTCCTGCCCCTCCTTTGCCCTTCCCACAGCTGCTACTGCTGCAATAAGTAAGTAGCAAGGGGGGCATTCTCCCCCAGGCTGAGCTCCCCCACAGTCCAGTCTGTGAAATGAGATAAGGAAATGTCATGACCTGGTCCCTCTTCTAAGCATGCGTACCTGTTGCAGCACAGCACAGCATGGCTTAAAGGCCCAAGAGGAGGTTCCCCCCCCCCGGCAACCTCTGGGGTGAGCTTTTGATTTATGCAATGCTTGAATTGGTAGGTCACAAACTGGACCCCTGTCAAGCGATAGGGCGGCCCTAAAAGCTCTGGAATGCTTTTCCAGTTCATGTGTCCCTCCCCTCCTCCCTCCATCTCTCCGCCCCCCGCCACCTCACTATGCAACCAAGACCTCACTTTTGCAGACATAAAAACCTGCCTTCAAGCAAGCGGAAAACTTCAAGAATTGCAGTTAGCCACTGAAATCAGCCCCATGTGCATCTTCATAATAAGCTCTCTCCTCTAGAGACTATCGGAAGGGCACCATCTAGTGGCAGCACTGCATTCAAAATTCTGACCGCACAGCTTGCATCAAAATCTTTGGAAAAGAGATATCCTGGCACTGCAGGGAGCCCCATCCGCCAGCGCAAGCACATGCAGAGTCTTCCTGAGAGAAAGGAAGCAGGAGCCTGACAGGGCTACATATGGGTCTAGCCAAACCAAACTCCCTTATGCTAAGGAGGCAAAGGGGTTTCATTTCCTTGGTGCCTGCAGAGCTTACAGAACAGAAGGCTTAGATATCTTTCATAGCTGTCAACGTTTCCCTTTTTTAAAGGGCAATTCCCTTATTCCGAATAGGATTCTTCGCAAGAAAAGGGAAAAGTTGACAGCTATGGATTTCTTCCCAGCAGTGACTCTGTAGTGTAGCTGGACTGGTGCAGTTGTGTGGGTGCAGCTTAGTTGCACAAGCAGCTCACATGCCCTCAAACCCAGGGGAAGCCAATCACCTGCAGCAGCAGCAACCTAAGGCAGTCTTTGCCAACTTGGTGCCCTTCATATGTTTTGACTACAATTCCCATCAACCACAAAACATCTACAGATCTTATTATGGTTTGGCCTAATAGTTTTTTTAATAGGTTTTTTCCTCTTGTGGTCCAACACAGCAACATTTTGTTTCTTATTATTATGTTATTATTTATCAGTTTTTACTGGGAGGCCTGCTGTTAGGCAGAATGTGGGGTGTAAATATTGCAAATAATTAAATCATGTCTGCCTTGATTAACCCCCAAGAGCAAGTGCCCACCCTCAAAACACCAGCCACCACAACCTGAATGCTCCCAAAGAGAAAGTACCACCTGCTGCACAAGAAAAATAGGAACCACTATGAAAAAGGTGAATTCCATGCTTAGGGACGATTGGGAAAAGAACTGAAAATAAAACAGCTGATATCATAATGCCATTACACAAATTTATGGTGTGACCGCATTTGCAATACTGTGTAAAATTCTGGTCGCTTCACCTCAAAAGGATATTGCTGAGTTGAAAAGGTTGCAGAAAAGGGCAACCAAAATGACCAAGATGATAGAGAGATTCCTCTCTGAGAAAAGGTTGCAGTGTTTGAGCCTTTTTAGTTGACAGAAAAGACGAAGAAGAGGTGACGTGGCGGAGGCAAATAAAATTATGCATGGAGCGGAGAAAGTGGTTAGAGAAAAGTTTTTCTCCCTCTCTCGTAACACTAGAACTCACGGATGTCCAATTTAGCTGAATGCTGGAAGATGCAGGACACGTAAAAGAAAGTATTTCTTCATGCAATGAAGTTAAACTATGGAACGTCCCTTCCACTTGGATGACTTGAAAATAGGATTAGACAAATTCATTGGGAATAAGGCTTTCAACGGTTACTAGCCACAATGGCCACGCTCTGGCTCCCCTGCCCAAGGCAATATGCCTCTGAATCCCAGTTACTGGGAATCACAAGTGGGCAGGATGCTGTTGTGCTCAGATCCTGCTTGTGTGCTTCCCATTGGCATCTCTATGAGAACAGTCATTTATAAAGATGTTGGACAGGACAGGACAGAAGCCTGCAGCACTTCACTCTACTTGTTACTTTTTTCCAGAGCATCACTTGTCTGCATACCAGGAGAAGGCATTTTGCCTAATGATTTCAGTTTGTCCAGCCGCCATGGAAGGCCAAGCGAAAAAGCCAGCAAGGCGAGAAGATGCAGTTCCGCTTCCGAGGGTGGCCCCAGCATTCCACTGGGACTGGGACTCCAGTTCATGCATTTGAGCTCCGTGGGCGGAAAGAAAGGAGCACTTTGCAAGGGCAAAGTGATTTCCTTGTGAAGATTGGAGAGACGGGCAAAATGTGTGCAGGCCTCCCTGCAGACGCCTTTGCCCTGTGCTCAAAGGCCAAGCATTCCCAGGGAGCGGGATGACTGGGGCATTGTGCTCACGCCTTCAGTCCATATGGTGGGCATAGAGTTAAAGGGCTTCATTTTCTCATCCATGTCTGTGCTCTTGAAAGGGCACATTGGGGAAATGGAACAAAACAGCATCCACCCCCTACCCTGCATTTCAGCAGCCTTGTGCTCGGATGGCAGGAGGCAATTAAAAATCATTTCGAATGAGCTCATTTGTTTCTTCTGCTTCTTGTACAAGGACCATTGTGGCCTTGGCTTGTGTCTCTGAAATCTCAAGATTTACTCAGCAGCAAACCTGGGTGAGGGTTCAGTCCCATTTCCTGCCCTGAGGAAGCTGACGTTTTTCAATAAAAGGAATATGAGAGGACGCCTGTCCCACTACAGGTGCAAACAGTCAACAATGCGGGGATGACTGTGTCATCACAGACGGTTGTTGTTGTTCACTGGGGTTATTTTGCATACATTTAAGATTAAACTGAATGTTCACAATCTGCATACCTTTTGCATTTCTTTCCCATTTGATCTCCAGTTTTTACCATTTGATCTCAACACCCATCCCTGCCAGCTAAGACTTACCCTCCTTGCATCTGACAAAATAGCCTCTGTTCCACAAATATTTATGCCATAATAAATTTGTTTGTCTTTAAGGTGCTGCAAGCCTGTTAGTTATTTTTGCCAGGAGGAATGCAGAATAACTATGCAAAGTTAGCCCCTACAGTATTTTGTTTTAATTAGAGATGAGTTGTAGGCAAACACTGTGACCAGGATCCCACAGACAGCATGCAGATGCTGGAGAAAGCCTCCTGAGGCCAGGTTGCAGGCCAAGAAAAGGAGCTGCCTGCCACCCCCACCAGCACCAACACCCCAAAGAAAAGGCAACCCAAAGTTCAAGAAGAAGCCCTCCCGCCCTGTGTCAAAGACCCTTTCCAGCCAGGACACACGCAAAATCAGAGACAAGACACGAAGATGGGAGGTCTTTTCCAGTCCATGCAGACTTGTTTTTCTGCTCCAACTGAGCAGGGACACAAGAAATGCTGGCTAGGAATTGGTTGCTATAAGTAAAAATTATTCTCTGTGGGGAGTGGGGTCGAGAGTTTTGTTTGCATTTTGATGAGAAACTACTTTGCAAACCAATACACAGACTGAGACACAGGTATCCTTCCACATTCCCTTCAGAAGCTGCCTTGTATTGAGTCAGTGCATTTACCCATCTAGATTAGTGTAGTTGACACTGACTGGCAGCAGCAGCAGCAGCAGCTGCTGCTCTCCAGGGTTTTACAAGCAGGGAGCTTTAAGCACTGTGCTGCTACTATTATTATAATTATTATATATTTATTTATACCCTACCATTTTCCCTGCTGGGGACTCAAGATGAAAACGATAGCCCTTCCTTTGCTAGGATGGATGGCTGAGGACAGGAGCAGACGGAGGGTCTCAAGACCCCCTCCTCCTTCTTAGTACAGACAGGCAAGTAAACAGGGTCAGCTGCTCAAATTCCCTGGGAATGGAGGAAATCTCATTAAAGAATTCTGGAAAGCCTAACCTCATCGTTCTATCATGTTTGGTTCTCTGTGTTTATGCAGAATGAAAAAATGCATGTCCTTAAAGTTATTTGTTTATTGGCTGAAACTATAGCAATTTTTTTCAACTTTTAAAATCTCATTATTAGTTCAGCAGGTGCTGAAAGACTGAAGTTTTTCACTTGCTTGTGCTGAAATATTACTTGGCACCTTTCAGCTGCAAACTGGTGGCTGTGTACATGGGGTCCTGCAACCTTTATCGTTACCAGGTAGCAGAGCTGGTGGCCGGCCTCAAGGGTCATAGTTTGGGGAGGTTTTGAACCTGGGACTCCAAAACTTTAACAATTACTGCACCCTACAATGGAACACATTCCTGAAAGTCATTTCCACTTTCAGACCAGTTTGCAATGGCAGGGAGCCTGTTTCCATGGACCGTGCCTTGCCCGCGGTGGCACCAGTTTCAAGCTGGAAAACTGCTCTTTCCCCTTCTCAAATTGCGCTCTTTGAAATGTGCCGCGCGGTGACTTTTCCGCAAGGAGGGTTAGCCAGGTGCGCTAGAAAAGGTGCCTAAGAGAGATGGGGCTCATCCCAGGGGCCCCCTTGGTCCTTCCCGCCAGCTGCCCAAGAGGAGCAGGGCAGGAAGGTCACTCTGCAGCTCCGGCATCCTGGAGAGGCGGGCTGCCTCCGAAGACGGAGGCTCCGCCGTCCACCCCTCCCTCCCTCCCTCCGGGGATCTGTGCCACCTGAGCCGGGAGGCCGCCGGCTCGCTTCCCACCTGGAGGGATCTCGGCCTCCTCCAGCGCTTCGTAAACACTGAGAAACGGCGAAGAGCAGCGATGGATTGGTAGATGGGGTCGGGCGCAGCAACTGCCCTCGAAGCTGCTTCGGGCAAGGCACTCCGACCCCAGTTCTATGCTCAAAGGAACCTCGGCGGCCCCAAAGCTCGGGCGCCTCCGAGATGGTCTTCGTCAGCCAGCCGGCAAAGTTCGGCTCCCGCTTCCCCTGCGGAGCTGGAGCACCAGGCTCGGCCCGCTCCTCTCCCCGAGGCACTCTGCACATGCTCATAGGAGCCATCAGCCTTGCGCGCGCTGCCGCCCCCTCGGGCGCGACTCACCATGGCCGTTGTTGTTGACGACGCTGCGGCCGCCGGCGGCGGCAGGCGCTTCCCGGCACTGCTGCTGCTGCTGGAGGCGCCCAGCTGAGCCCGGCCCGCAGCCGCAGAGCCAGCCAGGCCGGCCCTGTAACCTGATCCCCCCTCCGCCCACCGCCCCGCCTCGCTTCGCGGGCTTCGCAGACTGCTCCGGCTCCCAAGGCCCCGCGGCCTCCCAGGAGCAAAGCGGAGGTAGCGGGGAGATCAGCTCCCGGCCTCCGCTCCAGAGGCGCCCCCCGACCGCCCCTCAGGGCCTCGGGAGCGGGGTGGATCGTGCCCCTTACTCCCCGCGATGCCTGGGTTCGCTTGGGACGGCTGCGCCTTCATCCTGGCTAGAGGCTGTGCTAAAGGAGGCCAGAGAGAGGCCCGTCCCAGGCACACCTGGAAGAGGCCTCGTTGCCCCAGGGTCGGAGAATCCCCCTGCCCGGGAGACTCGGGGAGCCCCTGTTGCTCATGCTGTTCTCTCTGCTTGCCCGGTCCCGGCGGCCTTGCTTGGTCCCCCAGCCTCCACCTGCCTCCAGCACTCCAGGCTGTGGTCCTGCAAAGCCTGTCCTTAGCCTCCTCAGTTTGGGGTTCCGGCTCCTGCTCCAAGTTGCAGGGCTTGCTGGAGAGAGGCCCCCACTAGCCTCCTCTGCGCTTCCGACAACTCTGGCTTTGCCTGTAATGATCCTGGCACTGGCACCCTTCAGACCCCAGAGGCCTCTTGGCAACCCCTGGCACACACACAGGCCATCTAGTCCTTGAACCATTGCACCCTCTGGAGCCCCTGGTTGGCCTCTTCTAGTGCCAGCCACATCCTCACCCAGGTGGATTCCCAAACCGTGTGGTGGGGAGAGGGGCCTAATGCCAGGAAGAGATGCCAAGCCTTGAGACCACCCCTTGATTTTGGCCAACGGAGTGATGCCCAGCTTCGAGCCTGTCTTCAAGAAGCAGGCATGATGTTGGGTCCCTAAAACAATCCTGAGCCTTGAAATCAGCATTCTCTTTTGCCCCCCCCCCCCATGACCCCAACCCATCTGACTGCACTTGTCCTTCAGTCTCTCTTACCAAAAAGAAACCCTTTAACCCACCCACAACAGTTCGGTCTGCCAGCATTGCACTTGTCACCCCCTCCCTTCTGTGGTGCCAGGTTCCGAGGCCCTTCGTTGCCAATCCCAGGTGGCACCAATATGCAGGTATAGTTTAAAAGGCTAATTCCTGTAGCTGTTCAGGAACAATTTTTCTGGGGTGGATACTTGTCTTCTCAGTCAACAAGCTGAGTGCTACGAGTTCAGTGTTGCTGTGCTGTGCCTTTTGTACAATCTAAATAGGTCATATTGGAAAAAGGGCCCTCAGCCTTTTGTGGTGCCAACAAATCACTTGAGCTTGTGTGAGTGGCAAACTCGTGCCTAAACTGCCTACCTTCTAATCCAGATTCATTGACCAGATGATGTCCCTAGTCCACTCTTTCAACACCCACTCCAATATGGAACCACATTTTTCAAAGGCAGCTCATGAAACTGACCCTCCCATGTGGTGCACCCATTCCCCAGGAAACTCAACAAGACAGCTGGGTGGTGAAATGTAGTTTTTATGACACACGGCCCCTGGGAATAAGTGGTGCATCACCCCTTCCAGTCTGTACTGTCCCACGTAGTGGGCATTGCTTGAACCCAAATGGGTGGGTGTGCTATATACAGTTTTCTAGAACTGCAGGCCATCTACCACTAGTCCCAATCTGGGATCAAGCAAACCAAGTCAGGTCTAGCAAAGGCTTGCAAGGTAAGGTCATATAACGCAGGGTGGGAAATCCAGATAAACAAGGTCAGGCAAAGCAGAGGTCAAGGTCCAAAAGGCAAGCAAGCAAGATGTTTAGAACCCTGGAGAGCTCCAAATGGAGTCGAGAGGCAGGCTGGAATGTTGCTCCAGCTACCAGCAAACCCAGGCTCAGGGACTACAGCTTCCTCTGGGCAGCTACTCCTGCCTCCACCTGAGGAGTGGAGTCCTGACCAGGCCCAGTTTGGCATTCTGTTTTTATAAATGTTTTTATTTATTTTTTCAAATTACAGCAACAACAATAAAATAAATTGTCCAACAACAACCACCCCAAGCTTGTCCTCTTATATGTACAGATGTGTATCATGCATTATAACAAAGTTTCATTCAATTATTCTAAACGGTCTTGCCATGTTTTCCCATGAGCATCAGGTGGCTTCCTTACATGGTCTAAATGATTCAGGCACTCAATAAATATTTGCCATGTATTATAGAATGAGAAATGGGACCTGGGTGGAGTTGTGGTGTAAACTACAGAGCCTATGGCTTGCCAATTGGAAGGTAGGCAGTTCAAATCCCAATGATGGGGTGAGCTCCCATTGCTCGGTCCCTGCTCCTGCCCACCTAGCAGTTCGAAAGCATGTCAAAGTGCAAGTAGATAAATAGGTACCGCTCCGGCAGGAAGGTAAACGGCGTTTCCGTGTGCTGCTCTGGTTTGCCAGAAGCGGCTTAGTCATGCTGGCCACATGACCAGGAAGCTGTCTGCGGACGAACACCGGCTCCCTCGGCCTATAGAGCGAGATGAGCGTGCAACCCCAGAATCGTCCACGACTGGACCTAATGGTCAGGGGTACCTTTACCTTTATAGAATGAGAATGGATTGTGTTTGTTACTAGCTGCTCTGACTTGACAGGCCAGCTTCTTGGCCAATGCTATTGACCACACTCTAGGAGTTAATGTTAAGACCTGTTCCTGTTGTCCAGCTTCTGGCAATTTCCATACATGCTGCTGTTAGCAGAAAAGCTAGGAGCTAATTATTAGAATAATGTAGAGTGGATGGGAGTCTAGAGCACTGAATAAGCCTGAGTTTTGGGCCCAAGATGCACTTGGCATTCCCGGCGTCTTCCCTTGAGCCCTGATTCATGGCAGGCTCTTTTCCTTAATGTTAGTCTTCATCCCTTCCAGTGAATCCCTTGCCATCCTGGGCTCCCAGATGCCTTGGCAGGAGGGTAACACAGATTCCTGCCAACAGATAAGTGGCATGGTCAGCTTTTGAGTATTGATCCAACACGAGGAGGGGGAGAGCAGCCATCACTGGAATGGTGCCTTTTGGTGGAGCTTCTCCCTGCTCTCTTTCCTTGACTTTCTCTCTTTGGGACAGGAGGCAAATGGATAGGGGCCAGGACTGATAGGGCACTGGGCTCAGCACCCCAGGAGTTAAAACTCCCATCAAAGCAGGAAGGGTTGAGCCACCTGCCCCAGCCTCCTAGTTGCAGAGGTTCCACTTGTGAGTGTCAGAACAGTCCCCACCAACCATGCACCAGAGAATGCCCAGATACAATGTCCAGGTGCCCAGTATACCTGAAGGAACGCTTCCACCCCCATCGTTCAGCCCAGACACTGAGGTCCAGCTCCAAGAGTCTTCTGGCGGCTCCCTCACTGCAAGAAGTGAGGTTACCAGGAAGCAGGCAGAGGGCCTTCTCGGTAGTGGCGCCCGCCCTGTGGAATGCCCTCCCATCAGATATCAAGGAAATAAACAACTACCTGACTTTTAGAAAACATCTGAAGGCAGCCCTGTTTAGGGAAGTTTTTAATGTTTGATGTTTTATTGTGTTTTTAATCTTCTATTGGGAGCTGCCCAGAGTGGCAGGGGAAACCCAGCCAGATGGGCAGGGTTTAAATAATAAATTACTGTACTGCTACTGCTGCTGCTGCTGCTACTACTACTACTTCACCGGGCTTACTGCCCCCAAGTGGTGAGTTTGCAGACTACGTCATAGAAATGGTTAAATCCTGCCAGGCAGGTATTCTCATTTCCCCCACACTTCCTTGGCTTCTTTCTGCTAATCCTTGGCTTCAGACTCTCATTGATATATTCTTATCTCCCAGTCTTTTATTTTGGCCCCATGTGGGTCAATAACTTCCCTGGAGCACCTGCTAAAAGCAGCACCACCACCAGCCCAGCATATGAGGCAGCTTTCCCCAACTTGGTGCCCTTCAGATGTCTCAGACTGTGAATCCGAACAGCTCCATCCAGTGTGGGAATAAGAAAGGCTGTGTAAGACGTGGGACTTTTTCTCCTGGAAGCTCCACTGGGATGGACAGGGTTTTTGAGCATCTCCTGTCCCTTGCAGGGGAGCTGGTGTGTGTCTTAGTAGGGGGCTGTAGCTAACACAAGCCTCCTGATTTTCCCAGCACCCAGCTAGTTCCCAGCCCTGCCCTGTGGCCGACCACCAAACACTCCTAACAAATCGCCAGCATCTGGTTCCACGGTAGGAAACAAGGGTGGAACTTCCAAAAATCCCCCACTCCCTTATACACACACAGAAATTTCAGCTTAATAAATGTTGGGAATAAAACATTACGGAAATGCCGATTGCAAGTCATGGAACCATAATCACAATCCTATCAAGGGAGGCTGAAAGCTTTTTCCTCTTCGAGAGGAAGTCATTTTGTGTGGCAAATTCCTCCACCGGTCACAGTCAATTGTTTCCAATGGCCAGGGGCCAAAGGCGGGAGGGAGGGGTCACAGTAACAGCCAGGAAATGGTCTGTTAAACTGGAACAAGGAGAGCAATGCAAGGAGTGGGTGGCTGTTCAGGTAAGGTCTCTCAGGGCTTCCAGTTCGATAAAACAGGCAGGAAGAAGAAGCAGGTCCCAGGCCCATCCAGGCCAAGATGGAGCAAATAACAGAGAATGCTCAGTTGCAAGGGGGGGGGGAGTCATAAGGCAGCTGGTCCTGCCCCCCCCCCCCCCCGCATATCAGAAGCTGTATCCTGAAGGTTGGGTGGGATCCCACCATTTATCCATGGCCTGAGCAGTCCAGAGGGAGAAAAAACAAAACTAGAAAAGAACTAAGCAATGGTAACATCCTTCATGGGGTTGGCACCCCTTTTCGTTAGTATCTCCAAGTTTTGGACAGCCCCCTCACACCAACATTTGTAGAACTGCAACTTTTAAGCACTTGCTTTCTCTCTCTCCCCCCGATCTCTTATTATTATTTACTGATTATCATTATTATATTTCTATATTGCCCTGCATTTGAGAGTAACAGGGCCGTTTACAATGTAAAAACACAAAAATGCATAACATTGTAAGAAACGAACAAAATAAAAATACCTCACATTGTTTAAAAGGCCATAGATTATTTACCGTATTTTTTGCTCTATAAGACGCACCAGACCACAAGACGCACCTAGTTTTGGGAGGAGGAAAACAAGAAAAAAAATATTCTGAATCTCAGAAGCCAGAACAGCAAGAGGGATCGCTGCACAGTGAAAGCAGCAATACCTCTTGCTGTTCTGGCTTCTGGGATAGCTGTGCAGCCTGCATTCGCTCCATAAGACGCACACAAATTTTCCATTACTTTTTAGGAGGGAAAAAGTGAGTCTTATAGAGCAAAAAATATGGTAATTAGCAAAGGCCTGGGAAAAGGGAATGTTTGTTTTTATTTATATATTAATTTCCCTCACGTGCAACATATTTTGAGATAGTAAGTCTGAGTTTCTTACTACAGTGGTACCTCCGGTTGCAGATTGGATCCGTTCCGGAGGTCTGGTCGGATCCCGAGGTCCGCTTCTGCACATGCGCGGGGGCGAAACCCAGTAAAATACTTCCGGGTTTGCCACGCGTGCATCCCGAAGTTGGGTTATGTAAAATGGAGGTTCGACTGTACAGTGGTACCTCGGGTTACATACGCTTCAGGTTACATACGCTTCAGGTTACAGACTCTGCTAACCCAGAAATAGTACCTCGGGTTAAGAACTTTGCTTCAGGATAAGAACAAAAATCGTGCAGCGGCGGCGCAGTGGCAGCAGGAGGCCCCATTAGCTAAAGTGGTGCTTCAGGTTAAGAACAGTTTCAGGTTAAGAACGGACCTCCGGAACGAATTAAGTACTTAACCCAAAGTACCACTGTACTGATTTTTGTTAGCTGCTCTGGGAGCACTTTCAGCTAAAGTGTGGGGTAAAAATAGTTTAAATAAACCCTGCTCTGTGTAGCCACCTGGGGTAGTTTAACATCTACTGTGAAGAGAAACATGGAGTGGGAATGCATCAGACCCTCAGTTCACTCTGATCCCTTAGTTTGTGGGAATAAATGCACCCCTTCCAACATGGCTGAAAGTAAAGTTGGCAGAAATGCCCATGTGCAAAAAGCTCTCAATAGGTGAAATCTATAGCTAGGAAATGATTCAGCCGCAGCACAAAGGCTAAGATTTCTGGCAACTCACTACTAGAACACACTGGTGGCCAAATAAATGAAACCCCCCTCCCTAGGCATTTTGGTGGGGTGTGGCTGACTTGAACTGGCCACCTTTTGGACACAGGAGAGGTGGAAGTCTGTATGGGACCCCCACTCTGAGCATACAGGGAGACCTCTGCTATCCATGCGCCCACAAGGTGCACCCAGCATACTGAGAGTCAACATGGTGTAGTGGTGAGCGTTGGACTAGGAGATTGGGGTTCATATTTGCACTCGGCTATGAAGCTGCCTAGGTGACTTTGGGCCAGTTTCTGCCTCTCAGCCTAACCTACCTCACAGGGTTGTTGTGAGAATTAAATGAGGTGAGGGAGAACCACGTACACCACCTTAAATTACTTGGATGAAAAGGTGGGATAGAAATGGAATGGAATGAAATAAATCAATGCAGAAGCCTGCACTACCTTGGCCAAGAGGAAAGTTAAGTTCCAGGCTACATTGGCGAGATCAGAAGCAGGAGAGGATTTGAAAGAAAAGCTCTGGGAACTCTCTGGTCTCCTCCCATCTGTGGGAACCATAAACAAGCCCACTGCTGACCTCCTGCTCATCCCAGCAGAAGCTGCTCATTCAGATCAGAAAGGCTTCCCTCTTCCCTCCCTATCCTCTGCCAAGCCAGATCAAAAAGCCATTGGATTATCTTGGCAATGAAAAATGTTTATCTTGCTGACTCTTAATCACCTTCATTCCATGCTGAGCAGCTTTGCGGGCCTACAGGGGTCTGGATTAATGCTGTGGGCTCTCCAAGGGACAGAAGGGCAGCCTGTCTACAGCAGCCAGATGCTGTCTGCTGCTGAACCAGCCAATGCATTAACTGCTCCAGAATTAGGGCAAGTTGCCCCCCCCCCCGCCTTCCCCCTCCCCACAGGTTTGTCCTTCAGGCAGCCTCTTGGCTTTCATGCCTGTTGCTTCTGGGGGAACCTCCTTGGTGTTCCTGAGGCCCTGCTTTCCCAGTTAATGGTGGCTCTACACAAGTGCTTGACATAGTGCTCATTATCCTGCGATGCTCTTCCCGATGGCCAAGATTCTATAGCATTTACTCACAAGTAAGCTCTATTCAGCAAAGGATTCCAACAGTTAATTAACTGCTTCCTCCGAGTAGATTCAAATTGTGTTATCGCTTCCTGATCAAGGCAGCTGAACAGTTAGTGGTAATACTACCTCATTTATTGTGCCTTGATGCCTATCAAATCTTTATTCTGCACTTCTTCCAAGCTACTCTCTTTTTCTCATCACAGCAACCTTGTGAGGTGGGATGGCAACCCTTCCTTCTTATAGCAAAGCAATTTTGTTCTGTTAAAGAATGAAAATAAAGCCTTTCCCCCTGCAAGAACAGAAACTTGACATTGGAACAGTGAAAAGAGGTTATATCAGGGGCAGTTAATAGGCTATCAGTTACCAGACCCTCACCCTTGCCTCTCAGGAAGCAGAGAATGGGATGAACCTGCAAGCAGGAAATGTGTAATTAAAGCTACACTTTTAGAAAATTGAGGTGGGGGAGGAGGCAGTTTGAACACAAGGGAACAGGACTACATTCTTTTGCCAGCACACAGTGTGGCTAACCTTTGGAAGCTCATTCACACACACACACTTTCATTTTCACTGCTGTGCTTTCCCCTTGTTCATCACATTAGAGCACCAGCAGCAGGAATGAGGCCTCTATACTGCTGCAAGCAACTGGTATAAACTTTAAGAAGGGTTGTGGGTATGGGGCTGGCTCCGCTGTTGCCTGGATTTGGACTCGCTCTGCAATCTTGCACTGTTGGGCAAGAGCTCACCTGCCCTTCATCAGGTGCTAGAAGGCAACAGCGAAGCCTTTCAGATGACTTTAATACAAGAAGTTGAAGAGCAGAGGGAAGAAACACAGCGGAAATTCCTCTCAATGGCATTGAGAGCGGGGGTTAACAGCACAAGGCAATGTGAAATCCCAGCTGGACAGACTCCACATCAGAAAAAGGGACAGAGGGAAGAAAAGCCACCTCTACACCTCAGGAGGTTGGACATATTCCTTGACATGAAGTGACCTGGTACCATCTGGTCCAGAGGCCATGGAGCCCTCTGTTAACAGAGGGAGGGGAAGGAAGACCTGTGAAGGCATCCATCTGGCACAAAGGTTTGGATTCTCCATCACTGTTATTGTGTTATAGTTACGGATTTTAAAACAGGACTTGTGGAAGGGTTTGTGTGGCATGAGAAGCCACAGGGATGTCTCTTCTAAGACAGGGTAGGGGGGCAATGTCCCCAAAAGCCAGCTATCTTAAAATTTGAACATTAGATACCTCCTTGAAATATATTTGTTGTTACATTATTCAAAAGTCTCCGCTGCACAATATAGTAGACTACAATACTGTACTGTCAATCATATTGTTAACCTTACTGACTCCAGACGAGGTGCTTTTGCCCTCTGCTGTACATTGAAAGGCCTTTGGCTATATGCAATAAAAAATTATTGATTGACTCCAGTCTAGCACCTCATGTTTCCCAAAGCTTATTTTCATGTTCAGAGAAACTGAGCCTGCCAGAAGCTTTATTTTGATCCAGCAGCTTAGGTTTTGCATTGTTCTTGTTAGTTAGCTGGCCAAAGAGCTGCTTGGCAAAGTCCTTTGATTAAATGCAGTTCTTGTAAAGTTTATCTGAACTGCTGGTCTATTTATTTTTTCATGAAAGAACAATGAAGTTAAAACTTAGTCCATCAGAAAGGTTAAGGGCACAATATAAACCCACAATCCACCATGCTAGGGATGGTGGTGGATGCAGCATTGAAAGTGCAGGAGAGCCACTGGTGGGCCTCCTGCTCATAGCTGTCAAGTGTCCCTTATTTGGCGGGACAGTCCCTTATCCCAGCGCCATGTCCCGCTGCTGTTCCTTATTGATGAGGCTTCGTTTGGCTGCTGGCTGGGCTTTCTGCCTTTAGCTCAGAAGGGCTGAGAAGTTGAACATACCTGTGCCTGGAAAATCCCTTATTTTGGCTGCTGATCCCTTATTTTCGAGGCTGCTGGTCCCTTATTTTCAAATCTGTAAGTTGACAGCTATGCTCCTGCTGGTGGCAGCCTAAAACATCTCAGTGGCTACACCAGCTCCAGAAGGGAGTTGCTGCCACCAGCATTATGTGTATGTGTATTTAAATAAGAACAAGAGAGTGTAAGATTATGAGTCATGGGGGTGTCGAGATGTGCATATGAACTTAACAGTGCTTACTTTATTTTTTGGTTGCAATTTTGTTAATGCCGTTAATATTATTTTATGATTATAAATGCTGTATTGATTTGTCAATCATATAAGATGACTTTTGCTTTAAGTGTGGATATTTAGCTTTTTTTTTATTTGCTGCTTTGTTCACAGTGTTTTACCAATTGTTTTGTTGATGGTTTGTTAATTATTCTATGTGATTTAAGCTGTATATGTTGATGTTCTAGTATGCTCTATCATGTTATTATTGTTTGTAAATCTCTTGAGGATTTGTTTGAATGAAAAAGTGGCATAGAGAAATAATCAGTAAATAAATCAAAGCAGGATTTTACCTACCCACCGCCACCTTCTGCCGAAGCTAGCTTGAAAAACAGGGCTACTGTGGAGATGGTGGATAGTGACTGTGCCCCTATCTGGCTGGATTTAGACTGCTCTGTAAGGAAGAAGCTCAGCTTTCTAAAGAGGCATGCAGAGGAGAAGGGCAGGGCAGAGCAGAGCCCATAACTCATCAGCAGAGCCTTCCAGTGCACCTCCAGCAAGAAGGGCCTTAAGAAGGGAGCTATTCAAAGTCAAAGTGGTGGAATAACAGCAAAGGCAGCTGTAAAATACAGGGCAAAGTGTAGTTTAAATGCTGGTTCTAATGTAATTACAGTTCTTAACTAGTTTGTCTTTATTCCTTTGTATTTAGTAATGTTTTGAAACACAGTACAGTAATCCACCTTGGAACCCAACATGAGAGAGAGAGGCTGGATATGAATACTTTATGTAATAATAATAGTAATAAAAGCCACCTGAAAACAAGGTGATGTCTACACATTAAGCAAACACAAGAGGCTGGATTTGGGAAGAGTAGACAAGCGTGGGACTTGTTGAGAGAAATGGTGAGCACTGATGGATTTGGGACTGAGGGGTTGTTAGGACCAAGACAACAGCACCTGCCTCTCTAACCCCATTGCACTTCTGCAGAGACCCTCCCAAGGTGGCCACCCTGAGGGAAAGAAGTGTTGCCTGGCAAAATCTGTTTCCTGAAAGTCCAGAGAGTGGATGCCTGTCTTATCTCAACAGGGATGCTGTTCCACAAAGCAGGGACTGTGGAGGAGGTTTCTGGTATTTCTGGCACTTTGAGGAGAGATGCTCCTGCAGAACACAGGGCATAAAGGACATGTACAAGATAAGAAAATCTCTCAGGTAACCTCGCCCTGAGCCTTTTATGTTAGTACCAACACCTTGAACTTGCGTAGCAGCTTGGCAGCCACTGCAAATCCTGCAAGCAAGGCAGTAGTTTCCCCCCACAAGCAACTTGGCCACTAAGTTCTGCACCAGCTGAAGCCTCTTGCCCAACTTCAAAGGTAGCCCCACATACCGCTCAGTCGGTAACAACATGAGATACTTAATCTCAGGGCTATGGGTTCAAGCTCACATTGGGCAAAAAGATTCTTGCATTGCAGAGGTTTGGACGAGATGACCCTCGTGGTCCCTTCCAACTCTATGATTCTATGATTCAATAAAGCTATGAAAATGAATTGATGCGTTTCAATCCATCCCTTTTACAGTGGACTCTCCTCACCTGTCAAAGTGATCTAGCAGCTGTGATGAGTGATCCCATCATGGAACCCAGGAGTTCCCCTCTGCCTCTCTGGTTCTTCAAGTGCAGCATGTGGCAAGAAACAGGTTTGGTTTTCCTCCTATGGCTGCAATCACCAACATGGCAAGGTCAGGGTCCAGAAATCAGGGCAGCTTCTCAAACTCATTGGCCAGGTGATGTTCTGTTGTTCTTCCTCCCTGAAAGGCTCCAAAGGGAGGTTGCTGCCTTCTTAAGTGCAGAAAGTCCAGGGAGAGGGATGCCAGGCTGCCAGTTGGTGGGGCTGCATGCCCGGGAAGGCACGGCTGTCACTCCTGCTGGTCACCCTTGTCTGTCTCTCCACAGCTCTCTGCTCCTCACTTGATGTCTTGCAAAAGAGAGACCCTGCTAGTCTCCTGGCCCCCACTGGGAAACATAAAACATACCCAAACTGGAGAAAAACAGAATAAAATAGTGATGCAATTTGATGTCCCCAAAAAGTCTGGACTGGCTGCAGGGCTGCCGCCAGCAGCTGACTAGCCCTCTGAGTGCTGAGGAAGATTTTCCCCCACTTGTGGTCAGACCCAACAGCTCCAGCTCCTGCCTCAGAGACAGCTTGCTGAGGCGATGGGCTGCGGAAGGCCATCAGAGGTCTGGCATGGAGCTGAGGGCAGGCGCTGCCAAAACCAAGCGGGCTTCTAAGTGCATGCACCCCACCACCAAAAAGGGGACCAGTTTCTAAAACCTCTAAGTTAGGATTGTGTAGCCACTGTCCAGAGAAACCAAGATCTCCCCCTACCAGATGGGTGGAAAATAAGAATTCATGTCACCCTCTGCCATGAATAAGAGTGAGTGGGGTGAGGTGGGAGAAGGTTGAGGCTCACAGCCCAAGACAGTCCTCCTCCAGTTTGGACCTTGCAACTCCCTCATTACCCCTATTGTCGTAACACACACATATCCTGCAATGCAATCCATCAACCACACTCAGAGCTGGCTCTACCTCAGGGCAAAAGGGACAGTTGTCATGTGCGCCAAGCCTCTTGGAGGTCTGAGAAAGCTGGCATATGGACCTCATAACTCCCCTCCCTCCCTCCCAACCAAGCAGAGAGGTCCCCTTCTAGGCAGTAAGTCACTGTTCTTTAGATCAAGGTGCTTCTGAAAATTGGGGGGGGGGGGAGTCCTCCACTTTCAATGGAAGTATATTGTTGAAAAATAGCTCTGAAAAATAGGCCATTTCTTTCAGTCTTACAGACTATGCAGCTCTGTGCTAGGTCCAAAGCACATATAGACAACCAGCATAAATCATTTGTGGCTTTGTGGGAGTAGGAGCTGGTCTTTCACACAGACAAACCAACTAGAATCAATGCAGGCCAATCTGCAAAACTGAATCAGTAGTTGAATCAAACCCAGGTTTGGTCCCCAATAATCTCTCCAGTTAGGGCTGGAGTCGGACTTCCCTGGAACCCTGGAGAGCCTTTATTCCCAGTCAGTGTAGTAGAGAGTATGAACCAATGAACTCAGCATAAGCCCATTCCCTGTGTTCCTTTTCCTAAAGTGCTAATAATAAAGTTGTGTTTTGGCATGACTCCAGCCTTCATCAAACTGGTGCCCTCCGGATGTTTTTACAACTCCCACCAGCTCCAGCCAATGCAGTAATGTATTCCAAAACATCAGGTTGGGGAAGGCTGTTCTCGACTATTCAAAGGGATCTTTCCCTTGTATTGTATTGTTCTTCTTTTTTGTAGTGTTTAAATTGTTGGAAAAGTGATAAATATTATTTTTTTAAAAAAAACAAAAACAAAGGGATCTTTCCCTGCTGTTAATTCTCTGTGCCTCTGTAAGGGGGGGGGGTGTTGCAGAAGCTTCAAGAGGGCACCTTTCTCAGGATTGCAGGCAAGCTCAAATCATGTAGAAGAGGGGTTATGCTGCTGCATACAACTGGAAGTGTAACAGGCATCAGTCTCAACGCAATATTCAAAATGACTCCCCTCCCTAAATGAGTGTGTGGACTCTTGCTGTTTCGGGGATGAGAGTTGTCCTTAATCCAAGTAAATGTACAGCCCCAGCTAGGAAAAGATGTACCATCTCTGGGAGCCTAAGGATTGGGAGCAAAAAGTTCCTCAAAATGGTAGAGAATCACTGCAAGGGCTTGTTGGCATCTGGCAAGAGCCTCTGGCCACAGCAACCACTATTTTCTTCTACACCTCCCCCTTCCCTACTTTCAGAAAGGATTCTAGAGATCTCCACAACAGACTGGAAATCATGGTAAGAGGCAGGATAATTGTGGTTCATTATGGCTCCCCCAGAGACCATGGAAATTCCTTGTCACATAAACCCAAATCTAGGCTAGTGATTTGATCCCTCTGGGATGCTGCTGCCATGGACTGCTTACTCAACTCTGACAACTCCAGGAATGATTCACAGAAACCAAAAGCAGTTTCTGGCTATGGCAAAGGAGGCTGCTCATCAGCCTACTTGCGGTATCTGACGGATTTTGTTCCATCTCTGGAAAGAAGAGTTGCTGCAGAAAAACACAACCCTAGCAATTATTGCCCGTAAGCATCAATCTGCTGAAAAGAAATAACCCAATTGTTTCTGCCAGTGTTACCAAAGAGGATATATCCTGTGCAAAAATGAGAGTTGTTGCCATTTCTCTTCAAATTTTACCTCCTTTGTGAGTTGACTGAGAGGTTTGTAAGCCCCTGAGCTAGGTGTGTGTGCACTGCTGCTGGGAAAGGGGGTCATGGTGTACCTCAGGGGAAACAGGGCGACTTGAGAAACACGATGTCTGACAATACAAGCCTAATCATGTCTATTCAGAAAAAAACCGTACTGAATTCAACTGCACTTACACAATATAAATATATACCCGTTTAATCATATTTCAATAAAAAGCAAGCAGGCGGCCAACCCAAAAGATCTGCAGGCCAGCTCTTATCTTCACTTACAAACTGAAAAAGGAAATTACTCTTGGGTCTTAAAGCAGATGGAAAGCATGCTGAAAGTAAAAATGTAAAGTTCTGAGCTAAAAAAATCTATTCTGAAAGAAAAGTTCCTCTTCATTCCTATAAAATCTGCCTAAAATGAATGCTGGCCTGTCTTAGCTAAGGGCGCTCTGCCTCCTGGTGGCAGCGCCTGAGCCCGGGGGTGCGGAGAAGGCGGTCGGGGGGCGAGACACCCACCCTCCCCAAGGAAGGAGGGGAGGAGATGGCCACGGCGGGAGTGAGGGTCAAAAACCGTTCTGCCCCGGGCATGCAAAACCAGGCTGGGTTGAAAGGGCGTCCGGTGCGAGGAAGCTACCCCTGCGAGGCAGAGGCAAATCGAAAGGGTGCCTCACCAAAAAGCCCCAGCCCACGCGGACCGAGGGACCGATCGGAGGTCGGTCCGTCGTTCGTTCCCTTCCGCTACGGAAACTTCGCTGCCGGCGTCGCCGGGGTTGCCCCTTCTGGCTGGAGCGCGCGCACGTGGAGCAGGCAGCGAATGGCTCCGCCCACCACGCCAACGGCGACCAATCAGGCTTCGGCACGCCCCCCTCCCTAGGCCCAAAGAGCTCGGGGCTCTGTGGGCGCAGATAGACTTCCGGCTCTCAGTGGTCAGCAGGAGTGGCCCGCAGAGGCCTCTCCCGGTGTGTGTTGGTGTATTGTGTGTGGCCAGTAGAGGCCGGCAGCGGCTGGTGGGCGGGGCTAGTAGCTCCTCCCTCTGCTGTGTCCCGACTCCGCCCCTCGCCCCTCCCGCAATTCGCCTCAGACTCTCTTGCCGGGACTGAGGCGAGGCGAGCCTGGGTGCCGCGGCCATGGGCGAGCCTCCCGCTCCTTCCGCCTCGCCGCCTCCGGGCTCGGTGCTGTGCCGGCTGCAGTACCTGGAGGACGGGGACCCCTTCTCGTGCGCCGCCTTCCCGGAGCCGCGCCGCCCGCCCGCCCAGCCCGTCGCCGAGGCGCTGCCGCTCGCCGCCCAGCTGCCCGCCTTCCACCGCCTTCTCGACGCCCCGCTCCCGGTGAGAGAGAGAGAGATGTGCGCGGCCTCTGAGCGCGTGCAGAGCGCTGGAAGGCGAAACCGCAGTCGTCGCCTTTGTAAGATGCAACGGGGCAGGAGACGGTAGAAGCCTCTGGCTGTGCTCCCCTCAGAAGTTCACGGGGCCAGCTGCTCCCTGGATGGGGCTGGCTGGCGCCGCCGCCCGTGGCTACTAGTCCCGGCGGCTCTTGGTGCGGGGGGAGGACAGCGCTGTCCGCAGCTGGGGAGGTTGCCGCTTCCTGGAGCCCCACGATGGTCATGTGCTTGGTTCCTATCAGGGCAGGATGCTGGGGTGGGGGTAGGAGAGAGGGGTGATCCAGCCTCTGGGAAGCAGCATCTGAAGGTCTCCCTGGAGGAGAGAAGAGCCACCAAGGGAGGCCTGGCTTTTTCTCCCTTTTTGCACTCTTGCCATGCTCAAGGGGGATTGGGGCTGGCACAGCTTCCCACAGTAAGGTTAGGGTGCCCAAAGCTCATCATTCACTTATGGGGGGTGGGTTTGCCTTCTTCTGCCTTCCTCTCTTGCCTTTAGGTTTTTGGTTTCTGCTCTGTAAATTTCTTATTCCTTTTAAAACCGCCAGCCTTGCACGTGGTCTTACTATAAGAAGGCAGCATACAAATCAGTGATGATGCATTTCTGGACAGAGTCCCCATCTGCTTTGCCTGGCAATACAACATGGATAAATTTCTTCTAAAAAGTTGGGTGGTTCCCAGCTTAGAATTTTTGTGTGCAAAATTATGGCTATAGAAGGTCCGCTTGCCTAACTTGAGCTGGTCTTGTGGTGTATTAGAATGCAGTCCAGGTACGTTTTACCTGCATTGCGCAATTTTCAGTCTAACATGACATTTTTCTGCAGTTCAGAGATAACAAGAGACAAAAAGCAGTGACAGAGTTAAAATGATATATAAATTTTTGGCAGCCACAGGCATGAAATAGATAAGCACTCAAAACACATGCAATAAATGAATATTGTCCAGTTTATATCTTGACATCATAGCTGAGAATGTATGCACTGACAAGATATTGATGGACCTGTAGCGTTTGCTGTGCCAGTATGACTCAAACCATATATTTAGGCCAGAGCAGATATTTTGATCACCATAGATTGGTGTTCAGTCATGCTGTTTGGTCAGCCTTGCAGAGGTATCCTAGGAACAGCTATTGGCTGCCTCAGTGGTATAGTCCCTGTGTTGTGTCTTGTAGCCTGGGCCAGCAGAGGTGGAGGATGTGTGTTTGGGTTGCGTTTCATCTTCTGGCCTCTAAATAAGCTGAACTCCCTGCAATTAGATGTTGGTCTTGATTTGTTGTTTCATTTGCTGCTTTATTTTTGGCATGAAGCAGCTGAATATCTCATGTCAATAGTCATGGGGTATTTTTTTGTTGGCGACTAAAGGGGGTTGGGAACAAACATGCAAAGCCGTTCCAACTAAGTGTGCTTGGGTTTTAAACATGTGCTCTAGAGCCAGGCTGTGTGCACAAACAACAGCTCTTATTATAGTCTAGTTATTGCAGATATTGCAGGAATTGAGGGCTAAGTGAGACTTAACCCTCAATGCATCTTTGCATTTAACACAGACTCCCCACCCCCCACCCCTCTGCCGCTGCCACCGCCCTAAAGAAGGCAAAGAGCATCAACTGGGGATTCATCAATTGGGATTGCTGCTACGGTCTTGATGGAGGAATGTAACCCCTTTCTCTCCTGCTATAGTTTTGGGGGAAATACCTACTGTGAAGATGATGTTGATGCAAATAGAGGATTTCCTCCCAATGCAAAATACTTGCTTCAGAAGAGGTTTTCTCAGGAGTGCCTTATTTCTCCCTCCACTCTTCACCTACAAACTTATGAAGTGTTCTCCTTACTCCTGCTATCCATCTTCCAATTCAGCTCTTGCCTTCTTCCTCTGGCTTCTAAACCTGGAAGTGCTCTTGCAAAAATCTGTTGATCTCTCACTACAAAAGTCACTATTTGGTCCTTGTTTGGTGCCTTTGCTACAGGGGGGTCACTCTCTCCTGCTTGATTCCCTTTATGCGAATGGAGTGTCACAGCTCCCATCATCCCTGATCATTGGCTGCTGGGAGTTGAAGTACAACAGCAGCATCTGGAGGGCCACAGGTCACAAACACACCCTACTTTATGCCCGTCAGCCAGTCTATGATTCTGATTTCATCTGGTTTTTTGCCTGTCTAAGTGTTCTTTCAGTATTTACCTAGGTGGAGTATCTTCCTTTGTTTTCTTTCTCTTTGTTGAGGGGCCTGCCTGGGGATCTCTTGTTGTTTTCTGCTCTTTTCTCCACACGCTAAATGACCACTTTCCCATAGCTTTCAGGGCCACCTGTACACAGAGGCTGAAGCTTAGCTTTCTCTCTCCCCTTCACTCCCATTTCTGCATCACCCAGCTGATATTTCTGTTCAGATCCTTCGTTGTCTCAAGCGCCACTGCCTCCCAGACTGAACTTTTCATATTTCCTCTTTAGCTCTCCTTTTCTTACTGTATTTGTTGACGATGTTACCATGTATCAGGAAATACATGTGCCTGCAGAGTCTCTGGTGCTCTCCCTGCTGAAATTGGGCTTGGAAGGAAGCTTCCTATTGTAGGCAATGGAACAGGCGGGCAGTGTGTGCTTGGTGCCAATGGCAGAGTCCGTGGTTTGCGAATGGGGGCCTGGAAAGCTTGGTTAATTCCCCCCCCCCCATGTACACTGTTGAACAGGCTTGCAGGCCTTGGTTTGAATGCCCTCTATGTTCCCTGTATTCACTCTGTAGCTGAGCCATCTTGTTTTCTTATTTCCAACTTTACAGAAATCCTCCCTCTGTTTCCTTGAGAAAGGTAGTGACAAAGGTGATTGGTGTGGGCTGCAGAGTGTTGGGTAGACATGAGAGGTGTGAGCTGAGAGACTGAAAAGGATGCTGGGTATGTCTCTAAAGATAAGTTTGCTACATGGTAGATGGGTGAGTAGTGGGAAGTGCAAGAGCTCATTGAAAGACCTGGTGGAACATGCCTGAATTAAAGGTACCAGCCTCAGGCTAAGCGGTTGCTCTCCACCCCCCACCTACTTTTAGAGTGTGAAAATCACTTTAACTAGTGAGTAGCGTTAGTCATATCCTCACATAATTCACTTTTTTGTTTAGTTCTTACAAGGGAAATCAGTTCCTGAAATTCTTGTTCCAGACTGACCTTTGGAGTACAAAACATGCTTTCTGAAGATGACCCACACTCTGACTCCTGGAATGAGTCTTGTCTGTCCGCATTTAATCCTAAAAGCATTTGCAGAGCCTGTCACGTGTGCCCTAGTAGGGGCGTAGCCTTATTGGAGATGTTGGGCTGATGTAAAGGGGCCTCATTTTGAGGGCATTCCTGATGAAGCAGCAAAGGTGCTGCCCCTTGAGGGTGGACTGAGTGCTGGTTTTAGTAGCAGAGAAGCAATGGTGTTGCTGGAAACTTCTCTCCTGTATGCTGAGCAGACGGGATAATCATGCACAGCAAAGACCAGCTTCTGTGTCCAAAATTAGTCCAGTGACAGTCAGATTTTCCTTTGGAGTTTGTTTCAGCTATTTCATCTGGGAATATTAAAAATAAACGTTCTCCCAAATATACTCAGGGCCATCAAGAACTTCTTGTCCTCTGTCTTGGGAGGGCTATTCCTGACTCCCAACTTTGTGTACTGCTTTTGACAAGAGGGCTAATTTCTTGGCCATCTTGTTTTCAGTTGTCCCCCACTACCATTGCCTGCCACAGGTAATGATGAGCCAACCTTCCCCAACCTCTTGCTCTCCAGATGTTTGGGGCTGATGAGAGTTATAGGTGGGTGCCAGCTTGTGGGAGGCTGCTATAAGATTTGTGCTACGTCAGCAAACTTGAGCAGATAAATTCACCCCACCCCCAGGAACTCTATTTTGGAAGATTCTGAAAGTTGCCATGTTGACAATAGCCTTGATCTCATGCCTGACTTGCATATCCCAGGTGAGGCTCAGAACTCTGAGGGGCTGGAAAGCAGAGCAGCCAAGGGAGAAATCCATATGTCTTGCAGGAGCAGAAAAACTGGAGGAGTTCTAGAGCTGAGCAAGTGGCACTTCTGAGCAGTACTACACTAGACTCTCCTTCACAGAAGTTTTTAAAGCAGAGGTTGGATGCCCATCTGTCATTGATGCTTTAGTTGAGATTCCTAGGTTGGACTAGATGACCCTTAGGGTCCCTTCCAACTTATGATTCTATGACTAGGCTCTGTGACTAGTGCTTGTTGCTGAGCATCCCTTCCTAACCACAGCCTCTGACTTTCAAGACTTGGGTGAGGCCCACAGCTGCCACACTTCAAAAAGAAGTGCGGGCTGGCCCTTTCGGAAAACAGAGAGAGCAAGCTTCAGCACACGGTGACAGAGTCCTGTGTTTTGATGAGAAGCAGGGCTTAGCCTCAGTTTCCAGGCCAAAAGGAGAGTTGATCAGCTTGCCTGCCAGAGCAGTCGTGGGTGCCTGTTCGTCATTATGTTCCTTGTTTTCTGAGCACTGTTGGCATGAAAGGTTGGCTCTGCTTGTGACACCCCTCATTAATCATCAGGGGCTGTTCTCTTTCGGGCACAAGTGCAAAGTAAATAGTGTGGTCCTGGTACATTTGTCTCCTTCGTTTCTGCAGAATTTGAGCCTAAACAATCTGGTCACATGGTGCAGAGTGGAAGGTGCAGGGGGAAGGAATGGGATAAGAAAGGTGGGCATCTAGACTGACTTCTCTGATGTGAGGCTCGGTTTTGGGGGACAGTAGCCATGAGAAGAGATGTTATGAGTTCTGGAAGCTCTGACAGCCTAGACAGGTCCAGCTTGTGATCCTTTCTCAGATGATGGCTACGTTGCTGGACAAATACGAGAGCTAGGAACTTTTTACTTCTGGTCTCCTCCTCCTGAGATGAGTAGAATCCCAAATTCTCCACTAGACATCTTCTAATTCCAAAGTGGGAAGTTCTCAGTAGCCAGGATCCCCATCAGGGATTAATTTCTCTCTTGCCTCCTTATAGCCTATGGAGGAATGGATCTTACAGCAGTTTTTAAATGGTGACTGCAAGAAGCTGTCTGATCCAGAAGCAGACCATTGGGGGTCTATCTGTCTCAGTATTGTACACACCAGTGGTTCCAGTTAAGTACTGCAGACCCTCTCTTTTTCAGAAGCCAAGCTATGAATCCCCTACTTTTGAAAATGTTGATATCTGTATAGAAGTTTTTGTTATGCGAATGGACCCCCTGAAGTCCAAAGACCACCAATTGGGAACCACTGGTCTACCCAGTGTTAGAAATTAGCCAGCCACATTTTGCAACTGGCATGGCTCCAATTGCAACCACATGGAGATCTCTAGATGCCAGGTTGGCGACTGAGGAATGCAAAAATGCCAGAGGAGGAGGAACTGAAATATTTTCCTTGAAGCTTGAATTGGTTTTATTTGATGTTTTAATGTGATGTAAACCACTCTGAGATCTTTTTCTTTAAAGTATAAAGCAGTATAGAAATGAAATTAATAATAATAATACCTCACTGCAAAAAAGCCCCTAGTCATTCCATTGTGGTGACTGCAACCTAGGTTTCAGGTGCTGCTTGGCACTTAGATTATATATCTGAGTCTCTAACAGTGGACTCTACACTAACTGTCAGCAGTTCTTATGCATTCAGGCAGGGAATCTTTCCTACTCTCCTTGGAGATGCAACTCAGGATCTTTTGTATGCAAAGCAGATGCCCTACCACTGAGCCTAAAGATGAAAGCTTTGGCAACTTCCTGGGCAAAAGAGGTGGTCCTTCTGCTTTAGGGGAGGCTGGCAGCACACGCCATGTGCTCATGTTAAGAATAGATTTATATCCTGTCTTTGAGAAAATTGATCATGAGATACAAGTTAAACATATAACAACATATAGAACGTTCCAGCAAAAGGCAGAAAATCAGTACAATATAGTCATAGGTAAAGCTCGTGGAGACAACCATTAATAAAACAAGCCGCTATCCCATGTCCACTAAAACACAGCCAAGCTCAACAGTTGAAAAGTCTTCTCCACTTAGCCTTCCTTCAAGAAAGATCCTGCAAGAATAATGAAGTTTTAAGATCTCATTAGAAAGCCCGTAGTGCCGCTGTTTGATGGAGCCCAGTTGGCCATGAATCTCATTGGAGAGCGACCACTGCCGCATCCCTGCCAATTCCACCTTTCCTTGGGGTGGGCAAAGAAGGGCCTCTGTTGCTGACCCCCAAGTGCAGCCAGGTATGTGCAGGTATGGGTGGTCATCCGCGTATTGATGCCACTTCAGTCCAAGCCTCTGGGTCACTCCCCCCCCTCCCGCAGCAGGTTCATGTAGATGTTGCATAGAGACACTTGTGGCACTGATCCTTGAGTGAAGGGGTCATGTTTGGATACAGGCCAGCCCGCTGCCTTTTTGAATAGCCCTGCAACATGCCTTTCTGCCTTCCCAGGCCCATTGTCCTTCACTGAAGCTGTCCAGAACGTGGACAGGCAGGACTGGAATGGCCTGAATCAGTCTTGGAACTGAGAATACTGTGCCCTCTTTGAGGTTGAGCAGGATTCCTGCCAAAGCTCATCATAGGAGGGAGGGGCAGCAGCAGCAGCAGCAGCTGAGACCTTAAAGGCCTGGGACTTGGCCAGCCTTTCTTCTTCACAAGGCTTGTTAACTCTACATTGCCTGCCCTTGGAGAGCAACCAAAGAGTTGATGGTGAGGAGGGGATTTGCATCACAGCCCTTTTCCCAAGAGGAGCTGTTTCCTGCATCAGTACCTGCTGTGCCTTCCCCTGGGAGAGGAGCATCTCCCTGCCTGTCCTGGCTGAGCAGCAGGTGAGAGGGGCAGCCTAATCCCGCTCTGGATTGCACAGCTCTCCTTGCATGAATGTGTCAATCCAAGTTTGGCTAGTTTGCCAGCCCTTCCTTCAGAGTGCTGGATGTGGGGCTTCCTACCCCAGTTCTGATCAATCCAAAGCCTACTATTTGGAAACAGAGCTGTATCTCTAGCTTATTTTTGTTTTTGCCTAAAGGCAATATTCCCCTCAGATCAGGCATTTCCCTTGTGATGGCTTTTGGGAATAGCTGGGAGCTTCCCGTTGTGGTGATGAGGTCTGACTCAGCATGGGGTGAGTCAGCTGCAAGTCTTGCAAAGGGAGGGAGGGGTGTGGCGGCAGATCTCAATCTTCCCTGTCTCTGAGATGAAGTTGGTTGCATCTCTCTGGGCTTTCTTGTTAGCATCAGTCTTGTCTCTGGAGACAGTGGAGGAGTCTGCCTTTGGGAGTGAAGTCAAACTGTTGGGAGGAGGGGAGAAACCCCACAGCCCTTGGCTTTGGTGCAGCCTGCCTGTCTCTGCAGTACTGGGGTAGCAACATTTTCCCCTTCCCAAACCTTACACCTCACTTCCCGTTTTTCAGCATATCTGGCATACTTGGGTCACCTGGGGAAGCTATTTCTCCCAAGAACCATCCTCACAATCTTGCTTTGCTCTGCTCTTCAGGCTGATCTCTGTGTCTTTCCTCTGCTACTTCTAAAGCAGAAATAGCCCCTACCATGTCACTTTTCTTTCCTGTCCCTCTTTCTGAACACCTGAGCTGTCCATTCAGTTGGTGCAGGCAGGGGGCCAAACCACCTTGGCATCTCCTCTAACCTCATCACATTGACCGCAAAGAGTTTCTGGAAATGAGAGATCCTAGTAGTGTACAGGCATGCTGCCTGTAGATTGACACAAAGCTACCACTGGAAATGGAATCTTTTATGCAGTTTCAACATATGCTACTCAGTTCCTCAAGCCAGAGGATTCTCCGTGTGACTTACAACACAATTAAAATCCACTTAAGCAGTAAAACCAGTAAACAGAAAGTGGAATAGAGACACCCAACTCCTTTCTGCAGTCACTCTTTGGGCAGTTCCCTCTTTTGCTGGTCATTTTCAGACATTGCCTCCATCTTCTGCTGGGGTTTTTATCCACTGAGTGGTCTTCGCATTTCAAGAATTCTGAGTTGCAGCTCACCCTTCCTGAGTTCTTTGCTCATCCCAAGGCTTCTGTTGCTCGTCCACGGAGGAAAGCAAGCTGCTGGAGGCTGTAGCACTGAGCCGGAGGGCAGAGCTTCTATCTACTTTGGGGTCCTCCTTCCTGGGGCCTACACCACTGACGTAGAGCCTAGGGCTTTATTTCATAATGGCTTTGGTTCTGCATGCTTTAGAACAGGAGTGGCCCATGGTCGGCATCCAGCCCACCACCGTAGCTGTACCTGTGGTGATTCACCCACCTTCAGAGCAGAGGGACGGGTAGCACAAGGGTGGAAGAGGAAGCTGCGGGTGGGTTTCTAATCAGCTTAACCTTGCATGCCACCTTTTCTGGTAGCAAGTATTCGTACTTGAGGGTATGTCTGGAGCCAGGGAGGGTTCTGCGCTAACCACCCCCAAATCATGGGAAGTTGGCTATCACTTCCTTGTGTCTTTTGAGTTGCCAGGGGAGAGTCTGAATTAGTCCTTCTGTTAAACTTAAAAGGCTTGGGGAAGGAGCACAGGGTTCCTGTCAGGATGGCCTGTTCCCTGTGCTAGCCAGCCTGCTTGGCTCACCTGCCCACTGCTCACCTGGCTTTGGCTACTCAGGACTGTTTCCTCACTTTTGGTTTGCATTCTTTGGAGCCCTGTAGATTCCCTAAGTGAGAAGGCAGGCAGACTCTCTCTCTAATATTGGATGTGCTTGTGTTTTGCAGCTGGAGGACTGCACCTTGCAAGTCTTGCCTTCTGGGCACTACCTGGACCTGGAGCTTTCCCTGCTGGAGCAGAAAGATGAGCTGGAAGGGTTCTATGAAGAAATCAGGTGAAAATATCTCTCTGCTGCAGGGTATATTTACTCTTTCCCAACACTTTCCAAAGGTTTCTGGCTTCACAGATTGCCATTTAACCATAACACCTGATGCAATCTTGTCAAGCAGATCCCGAAATATGGTTGTTAGTAGATGTCCACACTTGTGAAGTTGGCATGGTTAGGTGGTCAGTGCCCCAAGTTCCTCTTGGCTCCCTACTGAGCCAGTGGCATCTTCTCTCTTTAGCTGTTTGGTGAGCAAATGTGTTGAAGAGGAGGGGGAGGAGGTTCCCAGTGGCTGGCTGGCAAGTGTTCTTGGGAAGCAGGCTGGGGCTCAGGGAGCCTGTGCTGATCTAGGTCCTGTTTCCTTTCCTGTCATTGCAGCAAAGGGAGACGGCCCATCCTGCTTCTCCGCACACAGCTCTCTGTCCGAGTCCAGGCCATCCTGGGTGAGTCTCAACTCTGTTATTGCTTGGAACTCTTTAGCTCTTGCTGGCCACGGATTCTGAAAGCACTTGTTGGGATTGGCCTTCCAAGGCATGACCACGGGAGGGCTAACACAAGGTCAGCTGCTGCTGCTGCTGCTGCCGCCGCCTAACTCTAAACTTGGCTTCTTCTAGTGCTATGCGGGGGAGAAAATACCTTGATGTGGGTTATCTGGAATTTTTTCCTGTGCAAATTAGGGTAACTTGCCCTGGAAAACTTTCTGCTGCCCTCAAGAGTGATCCAATCCAGTAGGTTTACTTTTATTTTTACTTAGTAAGCAAAGCTAAAAGTGCTGGAACAGCCAAGTTTGCCCAATTATTTCTACTCCCTCTAGGGTACAAAAGATTGACAAGTCAAGCTTATTATCTCTTCCTATTTTAATTTGAGTGTGTAACAACCAAGAAACTCTTCCAAACTGAGGTTTTACCCAGATTACCAGTGCCAGTTTGCAAGCCTGAAATAGGGCTCTTGGGACACCTTACTTTGCAGCACAGTTAGAGCCTGTGGCCTTTCCTATGGGTCAGGGTGATGGCAGTTGTTGTTCAACATTGTCCAGAGGGCCAAAGATTCCCCATTCCTACTTAGCAGCCTTAAGGTACCTTTGTCCAACTGAAGGAATCAACTGTTCACAACTCATACGGAGGGGGAGGGAAGCTTTGCTTCTCAGCTGAGCCAGCAGACGGCTGCCTCTTCCCTCTGCCTCCTGCCTGCAATTGTTCTGCATGCTACTCTGCTGTTGCTTCAGTCCTGGCTGCTGTTTCCTTATGATTCAGCACATGCACTCCTGGGCTTCCCTTGGTTTGCATCCAGTCTTGTCAGAGCTGATAAATGTTGCAAGTATTTCCGGAGCCTGTGTGGGCGGCTGCTGGGCCTCTCCCTCTGCACTCAAAATAGACTCCATGTACTGGACAGCAGGACTGCCCCAAGGGCATGTGGGAGCAGAGCCCTGGAGAGCCAGAGGTTTATCTGGGAGGTGCAGTTGGGTGGCCACAGCGAGGGAGGAAGTGCTGAAGCACCGGCTTCTTCCCTGTGGCTTTTCTCATTATCCCAGTGTGGCCAGAAGAAGTCAAGCATCAGAAGAGGAGGAAAGGGCTTGAGTGGTGATGCTTAACTAAGTCAGTGGAGAGGGTTCCTTCCTGCTTAATCTTTCATATAGCAAGGGATTCTAGGAACCTGGCAATTGTTAGAGCAGTAGCTAGTTAGTATTTTCTGACTAGGATGGTTGCAGTCCCAACACACGGATGATAATGGTGGTTTTAAGGAGTTAGCAGAAGATGCTGAATCTACACTGAAGAGACCATGAAGGCAACAAGGGTTCGGCTTAGTAAACAGCCCTGCTCTTTGCGTTCCCAGGGCTCTGTTGCTGCCTGCTTGGGAAATATGTACCCTTAAAGAGCGTCATTTGAAGGGGCCACAACCATGGAATGTAGCTTGGAAGTCAGGCAAATAATGGAGTGTGAGAAAAGAGAAAAGTCCTTGGCCCGGCAGGAATCATAAAAAAACACATGGCTTCTGTTGCTTTTCCTGCCATAGTTTTGCAAATTAAAGTTATACAGTCACAACCCTACTTGGGTTCTTGCTTCACTCATGAAACATTCTGGGAAAGGTTTGGCAGACGCAATCCTGAAGTGGAGCCAAAGTTCACAGGCTGCTCTTTGACCTTGTTGTTCCTGGCAGGCTAGTGTCCGAGGGGGGAATGTGCTTGCTGTTGTGGTGGACCAATGCACTCCATTATCTGAATGCTCCTCCACAGATATTTCTATGTACTGTTTCTGTGGGGTCACTTGCCTCTTTGTTATCCAACCCTTGCTTTCTTTCTCTGTTAGAGGGTCTCTCTACATAGGGTCAGAAAGCTGCAGAGAAGTGTCCAGTGCCAGGCCTTTTCCCTGGGGGGAGTGGGTTCTGTTTGCGTGGTTGCGTTCTTCTGCAGTAGGACTGTAGGTGCTGATTGATACCCCTGATGGTATTTTTACTTAGGCAGAAAGAATCCAATCAGTCTCACATAACTCTGCCCAGGAAGATTGTCTCTAGTACAATATTTTCTGCCCCACATTTTCTTGAAACCTACAGGGAGGGGGACTCCACAGCCAGCTAGACAAATGTTTTCCATTGGTGAGAAAAGAAGTGATTCCCGGCTTTTAATTAAAATCTGTGTGCTTTATCGCACTGGTCAAATAACATGTTCTGATACGGTACGTCACCATTATCACTATGTACCATGCTAGCTCTCAAACTTGACTTGCTGAATGTTGGAAGATTCAGGACAGACATAATTAAGTATTTCTTCACATGGTGTGTGATTAAATGATGGAATTAACTTCCACAAGAGATAATGATGGTCACTAACTTGGATGATGTTAAAAGAGAAATAGACAATTTCATGCCTATGAAATAGACAATTTCACGTCCACTAGCCACAATGGCTGTGTTCTACCTCCACTGTTGGAGAAAGGATACTTCTTAATACCAGTTTCTGGGGATTTCCACAGGGGAGAAGTTTGCTGCATGCATGTTGTGCTTATGTACATCCCATAGGCTTCTAGTGGGCCTCTTCTTTGAGAACAGGATGTTGGGTCGCTGGTCTGATTCAGCAACCTGATCTCATCTATGTGGGGTGTTTGAGTTGCCATCACAAAGCTGACTACCTCCCCTACATATCACCAGTTGCTTTTGAAGCTTCTTTCAGTTTCCAAAGCAGCTGACAGTCTGGGGAGAAAAGCAAGTCTAAATCCCAGGTCCTTGCTTGGGGATGGGGCTGCCAGTTACACTTGCCCTGGGCCTTGGAGGGCTAAGTTGGCCATGGGGCCGTGCCAGTGACTGGCTGCTTTTTGGTTTGAGGTTATAACTTTATTCCACTAGGACTCCTGCCCCCAAGCCTCAGACAAGCTCTGCACAGGCCTGCTGAATTCCCCTTCAATGCACTGGGCTAGTTTCCTGGTTGCTGGATCCTGAACATAGCCTGGTGCTCCTCCTTGCCCAGAAAGTGATGGGGAAAGAGGACTAAGCAGGTGCCATCTGGTGACGAACGTGGCTCTCTGCTGCTATGTCTGTTCATGTGAATGTTTGGCCCTTCATTTTCAGGAGTTGGAAGAAGCACTCTGGGCAGCCTGGCAACATCTCCTGGGTTTTCTGCCTTCAATTATTAACAAGCACCTTTTAGGTCTTAAAAACTTGTTCAAATTTTTAACACGTGATGAAACCTTTTTGGTTATATCCAGTTGCATCCCTCTGTTGTCCTTGGTGCCAGGCAATAGAAGGGACACCTCTCCTCCCTCTGGCACCAGGTCTGTGGGCTCTTTGTGTAGGGCTGGCCCTCTCCTAGATGCCTGCCCTGCTCCCCCACCTCCCCATTCAGCTGATGATTCCTCCTGTGGAAACAATTGTGCCCTCCTGCAGAGTGAAGTTTGCAAGGAATTCCAGGGAGGCTCCCACTGCTGCATTTAGGCCTGTTGCCCAGTTGGCTGTCTTCCGTCTCATTTTAAGCCACAACAGCTCCAGAGTGCCATAACCTCATTCAGTTCAAGTTGGGTAAACTTTTAATTTTGGAGATGTGCGGGAAGGGCAGTGCTATTCCACCGGAGGTTGTCACACAGCGTGTGCCTTGAAATGCAGGAGCTGGGAACTTGTGAAGAATCCGTCCTGCTTCAGAGCCAGGCAGCCAAAATGCTCCTTCGAGAACTCCTGCTTCCATTGTTGTGGCAGGGGAAGTGAACAGCCCATGGGAACGTGGTGGTTCCTTAGGCAGCTTATAGAAAGCACACAATAAGATCATTTTAAAATGAAAGAGAAACCTACATACAACTTTTTAACCTGTGGTTCTTGAAGATGAGAAAGTTTTGCAAGGGTTGGTAATTTGACAGGCCCCACATGCTTCCATTTGAAGGGGGAAGGCATGATGTATAAAGGCATGTGAGAATAATGCTAGATTGAATGCAGCTAGTGTTTGGGAAGATACTCTTCACTGCTAGCCTGTTGGGTGAGTCTTTCACCGTAACCGTAACCATGCTTACTTGTGGGTAGGCTCATGGTTGGTTGTATAAGAGGGGATCTCCTGGTGCATTTGCAAGCTTCCTTCCACCTGCAATATGCAGCTGTTAGGTGGAGGTGTAATATCTTTGCCACAGACTCATAGCCTACCAGAGGCAGTGGCCAAGTCCATTAACTTAGCTGCTGTCATTTTGCTGAAATGGGACTCTCTGACCTCTTGAGCAACAGCATTCCCAAGAAGACAATTGGGACTGCTGCACAAGTGGCTCTTCCTCTCCTGCACCTTCTGAGCTGTCCCCCCTCTTTCCTTCCTGTCTGTCTGATCCATGTCTGGCTCTTTTCCTCTGTGTGCACATGCTCTTTGGCTCACGTGCCCATTCCCAGCAGTGGCACTGTCATCGGCATGCAGATGTGCTCCCTTGCCAGACCCTTGTGCAGCAGGCTGTCAAGGCAGGAAGTGTTGGAGGTTTTGTCTTCATTCATAGAGGAAGTGGAGCTTCCGTTCTGCCTCCTGCTCATCTCCACCTTCGCAGGCTGCCACTGCTGTAGTAAAATCTACTCTTGCTCCTTTGCAGACTCCAGGGTGAGACCCCTGTGCTTTGAGTGGAGTAAGAGTGACTTGGAAAGCAAGATGCTAGGAGCAAGGTGCTCGTCCTCCTAACCAGCCCCCTGGACCTGCTAAGACCCTGCCCTCAATCCCCACCCGAGGCAGCTGCCTTCACCACTGCCTGTCTGTCTCTGCACTTGCTTGCCTGCCTGTACCTCCCACATCCCTTTGCGAGCAAGCAGTGATTCCTATGAATGCTGCAACTTGATGGAGTGGGGAGCAAAATGGGGGTGCAAATGGGCACCTTCACCTGCCTTACCATTCCACCTGCAGGGGGTCAGGACATCCCTACCACCTGTTCAGCAGTCACACCAAGAAGAAGCAGAAGTCCCAGATGGTACTAGTGGAGCAGGGCCGGTGACCTCTCTGCTATACCATTCTCTTTGAGAGAGAATGCCTCAAGGGAAAGAGGCATTACCTGCAATTTCATTTTGACTAGTCAGTGACACTGGCTACCTTGACATCTTGGTGCCTGAGGAAGGAGTTGCAATTGGCACATCCATGTCTCGATGGAGCTTTGGTCTGTTCCAGGGAGGAAGAGGAACCCCCTCCGCTTGCTTGTTTATAGTGTGCAGGTCCCGTGGTCTGGCTCTGGGGAGAAGAAAGAGCAGCCTGGCCTCCCTCCCGCTCTCTTTTGTCAAAGGTCTCCGTCTGTGCATAGGAAGCTGTAAGAGATATTTATATAGTATTGCAGAAAACAGGAAGACTGCAAGCTCTGCGCCAGCCGGGCCGGCCTTACTTGGGCTACAGCTGCTCTCTGGCACTTGGCCCACAGAGGTGGCCTGAGGAGAATGGCCGCAGCTACTCTTCTGTTTTGGAATGGGGTCACTGGAAAGAAGAGGGGGCAGGCAGAGCCGAAGGAGCAACCTTTGGCAATGCCACTTTGCAAGGGGAAAGGGCCATAGCTTTGTGGTAGAAGAGCATCGGCAACTCCTGCCTGTTGTCAGTGGCAACACTCCTGCCTGGGAAGAGATCCTCAGCCGCAGGAAGGCCGATGAGAGGGAGGGCTGGCCAGAGGAGCTGATTCTCTCTGCTCCAAACCTGAGCCAGTATTGGCTTCAGAAGACGGAAGCCCCACAGGGGCGGTTGCTTTCTGGGGAGGGGTAGAAGAGCAGCTGTTAGGCATGCAGAAGGTCCCAGGTTCAATCCCCACTAGCAGCATTTCTAGGTGAGGTTAGGAATGTCCTCTGCGTGAAACCCTTGAGCGCCATGGCTGGCTCTCAGTGTATGTATACTTTTTGAGCTAGAGGGACCAAGTGGTCTAATGACTCCATATAAGGCAGATGATGTGTTCTGTACCATAGGCATTGTGTGGTGCCCTTTATTCCTTGTTATTATTATTTGTTTTATTATTATTTATTAGACGTATATACCGCCCTTCATCAAAAGATCTCAGGGTGGTTCGCAATATTCTCCACAGTTGTGCTCCCCACACAACTGAATCACGCCCCTTTGCCCTTTCCTGCTCTCCCTTTCCACTCTGCCTTCTGTGTCTGGTCTGACTTGAGTTGCAAGCCTGTGCAGTGCCCATGAGTTGAGGTGGGGGCTGCAGGAAGGACAAGAGAAAGCAGATCCTCCAGAGTCAGCCCTGGAAGCCCCACGGTGCTCAGGGGTTTCTGGGGGGTGATGAGGCACCCCTTAGGGCCTCCCTCTGGGGCTGGGCCAGGCCACTTCAGATGCCCAGGAGGGACTGAATGGCTGGACACTCCCGGACAGAAGTAGGCGAACTTGTCAAGATGGGCTTGCCCAGAAAAGGGGCCTTAAACAGAGGGAGAAATTGCAGGCTACTTCTAAACATCCAGGGAGGTTCTGGCTCAGAGGGAGCATTGACAGTCTGTTTTCTCAGCATCTGAAGTGATGCTTCTGTTGCTGGGCTGATTCATAGGAGCCTTCTTGGGCAGCAAATGTGTGAGAGAGAGCCACGTGGCAGTGGTGCCAATGAAGGAGAGAGTAGCCTATATCCTGGCAGCTGCACCAGTTGCAATTTCTGAAAGTCTTCAAAGGCAGCCTGATGTAGGGCTCCTTACACTGGATTGTCTTTGATGTTACCGGTATGAAAGTAGGAGAGGATTCATCCACCCTTTCTAGATAAGAAAGTGCATGCTATGAGATTTAAAAGTTCTTTTAGAAACTCCCTCTAGCTATATAAAGTGCTCAGGTTCAGGGATGGCAGCCAGTCCCAAACCTCAGCCCTTTAGTGCTATAGCACAGTGGAGGACGTTTTTAGGCATGGGGGCGGAGGAGCTGCCCCTTTCCTTCCCATAAATTGCATCAAAGTGCTCAAGTATAGAAATGCTTTTGGGTGGAAAAGACTGAACTTGCAAAATTAAAAGGGAAGCAGGTGCTTGTGGGGTTCTCTTCTTTGGGTGGGCCAGTTGTTTCTGGTCAGCTGCAGCTACTGTGCTTATTCTGCCTTGCTTGGTTTTGCTTCTTCAAATAATGGCAAGTGACTGGCCCCAGGTCATCCAGGGCCTTGAACCCTGGTTGCCCAAGTCTTACTCTGGCATTTTCACTGCTGTGCCACATCATTAGGTTGTTTTTGCATTCTTTCAAGCTATCACTTCCAGGCATCCTGAAAGCAGCTGGTGAGGAGAGGTCTCCTCCTGCTGCTGATTCTTTTGGAGCTCTGAGATGGACCCAGGGGTGCCTGTTCCTTATGGACAGAAATGTTTTGTTTTTCCTCCAGAGAAGCTCTACAGGTCAAAGGGCCCTGAACTGAGGCGCTCCCTGTTCTCACTGAAGCAGCTTTTCCAGGTAAGGCTCCTGCCAGGCCCGCCCTGTTCTGCCCCCAGCAGGTGCGGCTTTGTTGGGGGGTGGGCGATTGAGCCAGCCAGCCCACCGCTCTGTGTGGACACCACAGGCTCTGCTGCTGACTCTTCATTTCCCCTCCTCTTTGCTCTTGCAGCTTCTGCTCTCCTCTTGTGAGACTGGACGGTGCACAGACCTGTTCCCTATATGAGAAGGCAATAAGCAGTCAGCCTCCCCCCATGCCCCCTCCCCCATCAGGAGATTCTCCTTGTGGGCTGCAAGTGGAGGGGTGAGCATGCACAGTACAACCTTTTTCTGCGGATTGCAAACATTCCTCTCTCTGGATTTCTGCTGCAGGAGGATAAGGACCTGGTGCCTGAGTTTGTGAATTCAGAAGGGCTGACGTGTCTCATCACAGTGGGAGCTGAGGCTGACCAGAATTACCAGAACTATATCCTCAGGGGTAAGTGACCAGCAGGAAGTTGAGAGAGAGAGAGAGAGAGAGAGAGAGAGAGAGAGAGAATGAGAATGAGAATCTGAGCCCCTAGAGTGGATAACATTTGGGACCTCCCACCAAAGAGTCAGTCGGTGAAATTAAACTGACACCTAAAATTCCCAACTGAATATCCAGAAAAAAGGATAGAGCACCCTAGAGATCTCTGGGAGGAGTCTTTTAAGTGGAGTTCTTTCCCAGTTTTCATCTGTACTGAAATTGTTTTAAATATGTTTTTTATTATTTTATCCCTTGCTGTTTGCCACCTGGGGCTCCTTGGGGAGGAAGGGTGGAATATACATTTAATAAATAGACAGATGCTGTGGCTTCCCCTTTTTGCGGTCTGCATTTGCCCATGTAGGATGTTGATCTGAGGGATGCTGGCAGTGAGGACTGTGTGTGACTCTTGTCTCTGTCTCTCTGCCTCCCTGATGCTTAATCCAGTATGGGGAGCAGATCCAAAGCTGGTGTAGGCAGGATTTGCAGGACTTATTTCTCCTGTTTGCTTTTAAGCATTCCTATATTTTCCTGCCTGAGCAAAATTTCAGTGGCCAGGTTTAGACTGCTGCTGAGGGATAGTGGCTAGGTGAGGAGATTTGGCTGTACTAGGAAGTTTTTTGTGGTTAGGTTTTTTAATGGTTTTGACCCATTTCTGAGCCTTCCAGGTGTGGTGATAGCTCCATCTCACTGGCTACTCAGCTGGGGATGTGCAAACAGGCAAAATTAAGCGTGTAAAATTTCAGCTGCAATTCATGAGCCATCTTGGAGAGGCCACTTTTTCTTTTCTTTTTCTTTTTTTAAAATGATCTTTATTGGTTTTACAGATTTTACAAATTTCACATCATAATACATAATACATAATACATAATACATAATACATAATACATACCTTATTCCTTTTTTAGAGTTAAAGTATTAAGGTTAAAAGTTGAGAGGCCACTTTTTCTTAATGACAGAGCTTTGGGCCCCAATTAAAGGAGATGTTGGTCTCCATGATCATCTCTTTTCTCCTAGGACCATGGCACCAGTGGAGGGAAGGAGCTGAGACCTTTTCTGTCTGCTCCCCACCCCCCTTCTGATGCTATTTCCTCTGATGTCACTCATGGACAAATACTGTTTGCCCTGCTGTAAGGAAGATGTGACTGTGTGTCTATTTTCCCAAATGGGGCAAGCAGCAACTGGGGGAAGGTATCAGACTCCCCCCACATGGCTGGTTTTAAAACCTTCATTTGGCCCTTAGTCTCAGGGGCTTGTGACTGGAAGGGACCTTTTGTAGACCTGGCAGCCTCTGTGGGTCCTGTTGATAAAGAGGACTCTTTTGGAAGTAGCCTAACTTTGCAGCTTGCACCTCAGGGTGGAAACAGCCTGCCCTGGCCTCAGCAGCCTTTTGTGCCAAGTCATTCATGTCAGATGTGCAAATCAATCCATACTCCTGACAGCTAGCCTGCCCTACCCACCTGCCTCCTCTGGGCACTGCCATCTGCTGTGTAGCAACTCCTAGTAGTATTAGTAATAATATTATTGCATTTATTTATATCCCACCTTTTTTTCTAAACTTGGGACTCAAGGCAGCTTACACAAATTAAAATGGCACACATAACATACAAGAAACTAAAAGCATAAAAAGAGAATAGTTAAAAAGTAATTAAAATTCTACAGAATAAAAACAAAAACAAATGTATTTAAAATACAGATAGTATAAAACAGCACAGCACTATTAAAAGCCCCTTCCTTAAAAGAACACTCAGTTCCCAATGTTGGAATAAAACAGTCTTCACCTGCCGGCAGAAGGACAACAAGCAAGGAGTCAGTCTAGCTTTTGTAGGAAGGGAGTTTCAAAGTCTGGGAGCAGCCACTGGAAAGACCCTCTCCTCACATCACCACCTAGTGTCCCACTCCCTAATTTGATGTCTGCATGGCGGGGTGGGGGGACAGACAACACCCTGAAAGGCAAAGAGTCAGACTGAGATGGAGGGACCAGAGGAGGGAGCAGAGGAGACTTGCTGCTGAGTGGCAGGCATCGTGTGGACGCTCCACTGCAAGCAAGTGAGCAAGGCACATCAGTTGCCCATGGCCAGCTGGCATCCTTACAGTGCTCTTTGCTCCTTCCTTCCAGCTCTCAGCCAGATCGTGCTCTTTGTGGATGGGATGATGGGGGTGATAAACCACAACGAGACTGTGCAGTGGCTGTACACGCTGTGTGGGAGCTTGGTGAGTATGTGGCTGTCACAGAAGGAAAGATCCCCTTGTGAGCATCAGAAGAGCCCTGAAGCCGAAGCTGGATCAGGTCAGTGGCCCACTTAGTCCAGCATCCTGTTTTTACCATGGCCAACCAGATGCCCCAATGGGAAGCCCACAAGCAGCAACTGGTATTCAGAGACAGTGGAGGAAGAACATAGCAATTGTGGCCACAAATTTGTCTATTCCTCCTTTAAAGCCATCCAAGCTGGTAGCTATCGCTGCCTCCTGTGGGAGGGAGTTCGGTACAGTGGTACCTCTGGTTAAGAACTTGATTCGTTCTGGAGGTCCGTTCTTAACCTGAAACTGTTCTTAACCTGAGGTACCACTTTAGCTAATGGGGCCGCCGCACGATTTCTCTTCTCATCCTGAAGCAAAGTTCTTAACCCGAGGTACTATTTCTGGGTTAATGGAGTCTGTAACCTGAAGCGTCTGTAACCCAAGGTACCACTGTAGTTTAATTATGCCCTGCGTGAATAATACTTTCTTTTATCTGTCCTGAATCTTCCCGCATTCAGCTTTGTTGGATGTGCACAAATTCCAGTGTTACAAGAAAGGGAGGTGGGATGGGCTTTGAAAAGAGAGGGTTGTGTGATGTCCTCCTGACTGAGGCCCAGTTTCCAGCTCCTTCCATCCAGCTTTTCTCACCTCCCTCCACAGGAGAAGGTCATGGTCTCAGTGGCAGAGGAACCAATACCCAGTGGCATCTCAAGGCAAGACGGGAAAGTCTCCAACCTGAAACCCTGGAGAGCTCTGGCTAACAGTCAGCGCAGGGGAGGTCAGGCTGAGTTTGATTGAACAGGATGCTAACTAGATGGGCCACTAGCCTGATTCTGAAGGCTTTTCTTATGAGTAGAGCCCAGTAGCCTGGCCCACTATTAAGCAACTTCTGCTGTCCCTCTGCTAGTACCGCCTGGTGGTGAAGACAGCTCTGAAGCTGCTGCTGGTCTTTGTGGAGTTCACGGAATCCAATGCCCAGCTGCTTGTCCAGGCCGTCATAGCGGCAGAGCAGGTCAGAGGTGAGTGTGCCACACGGCTGCCCAAGGAAGAGAGAGAGAGAGATGGGTCTGATCCCATTAGCCTCAAGATAGGGAAGAGCGGTCAATGAACCACAGCAGGCAGCCCCTTGCTGGTCCAGGTCAGTGATGAGGAGAAAGGAGGGTCTTTTCCTTGGCTTGTGTGGTCAACCACATGCCTTACTCATTGCCTTGCAGGTGGTTTTCCGTGGTCTCCCATCGTGGCAATCCTGGAACAGAAGAATGGAGCTGACACGGAGCTTCAGGTGTTCGCCATGACACTCATCAACAAGGTGAATATTGCCCAGGTGGGGAGGGAAGCAGCAGGTGTCAGGCTGTTTTGCTGGGCTGGGCTGAGCCAGGCTGAGCACCTTTCCTGCCCTGACTATGGTGCCCTGTGTTGGTGTTGTGCAGACTCTGGCTGCCCTCCCTGACCAGGATTCCTTCTATGATGTGACAGACTGCTTGGAGCAGCAGGGCATGGAAAGCATCATCCAGCAGCACATGACCAACAAGGCTACTGACCTGGACTTGAAGCAGCAGCTGGTTATCTACGAGGTGACGCATCTTCCCCCTTGGCGGGAGGGAGCTGGATATAAAGAGGAGGCCTCTAGAAAAGCAGGCAGCTTCCCCACTACATACTCAGCACCTAGCAGCCTGCCCTACCAGGCCCCACCCTGAGCTTCTGTCTTCCTTGCAGAATGCCCTCAAGTACGAAGATGGTGTGGAAGAGCCTCCCCCTGGAACACGCAAGGAGCGGAGGAAAGGGGAGGAAGGCCGGAAGGGGCAGCGACGCTCCCTGGGCTACATCCTGGCCCAGGAGGAAGGCCAAGGGGCTCGACCTGCAGAGAACTTCCAGCCCAGTCCAGCAGAGGCTCCCAGCCTGGACAGAGAGAGCAGCCAAGACAGGTGAGTTGTTGGCCAAGGCAGTTTCTGCTTGTGGCTTTTGCTCTGCACGGAACTGGTGGGAAAGAAGCTGAGCCAAGAAGGTTGAAAAGGCCCAGCCCAAAGAGTGGGGCAGTTGGCGGAAGTTGGCAGGAGGCAAAGGGAGGCTGGAAGAGGAGCATGTGGGTCCTCCAGAGGCCACCTTTGCCTGCCTGTGGTGATCTCGCCTCAGAACCCCTCACCCGGCCCAGGCGGCCCTGTTCCAGGGAGCTGCCTCAGAACGACTAGAAAGTCTTGATGGGCCCCCATTGGAGCCTTGTGTGCTCACAGCCCTCCTCCTGCTCTCCCCCCTCTCCCTTTTCCAGGCCTGCCTTCAAGAGCATGTACAGCAGCGCATCCAGCGTCCAGCTTTCCACGCCATCTGTTCCTGTGGAAGAAGAGCAGAGTGGCAGCCTGGGCGAGAGGAGCATTTTCAAGTAGGTCTCTCTGGCCAAAGGGGACACAAGATCTCTCCCTGCTCAGAGCTGCCAGAAGCACTGAGCTTAGTATATTGGGCTGGGGGGCAGGTGAGGAGATGTGGGGGAAGATATTGACCATACTGGGGAGATTCAGGAGCCCTTTGGAAGCTCCAGGGGAGATGGACTTGACTCTCCCCATTCTCTTCTTCCCTGGCCAGCAGTTCTGAGGAGGCAGCTGTGGCAAGGAGGTGTCTGGTTAGCAATGGTGGATGGGGAGGAGGTGGCAGCCCCTGCTGTCCACTAAGGCAGCTCCCCTTCCAAAGGGGCTTTTTCATGTCCTGCAGGGTAGGGTGGGGTGCAGCGTGGCAGTGAGAAATGCAGCAGGAGCCTTAGAAGAGGAGGGGGCCTGTGGTGGTGGTTGAAAGAATCTGGTGGCTCTGATGCAATTCACCCAAAGTGAATTGAGTCTATAATCAAATACTTGCCCCCCTCCTTTCTTGAGATGGGCTTCTGTAACCCTCCCCACATGATGGAGGGTCCTGCTGTAGATGGGAGGGAGGTGCAGGGGGGATTCCGCCCCCCCTAAATGGTGCTGAACCCCTTCCTCAGCAAGTGCTGAAGGAAGGCAGGAGAGTTCAGAGCACAGGCGGATTGGAGGGTGGCAGGTTTTTCTGTGGGTGGGGGTAAGGGCCTGCTGGGCTGGGAGAGGCAGTCATCCTTGTTGCACAAGTTGGACATTGAAGCAAGATGTCCTGGAGAGTCCCTTTTCTCACCTCTTCTCTCCTCTTATTGTGCCCTCACCTCCTTCTGCTCCTGGCCCAGCCCACCACCCCTCTTCTTTTTCTTCTTCTGCCACCTACTTCTCTCGCGTGCTCTCCTGCTTAAACTCCCTTTCCTTTTCCAGACTTCACGAAACTGCCCCTGCTTGGTAAGTGATGCCAAAGATGTATCTTGTGTGTGTGTTTGCGTGTGATGCTCTTGGCCCTATGGTTTCCTTTCCTCTGCTGTTCATAGCTTTGAATTATTGAAGGAGGGATCTGTTTTCAGGCTTGGGGCTTCTGGCATGTGGTTTGGGCTCCTCTTCCTTTGTGCTTCTCCAGCGACTTCTGGGTCTGGATCCTGCTGGATTGCCTTTGACACAACAGAGGAGGGGAGTATGTTGGGGTGAAGGGCCAAAGGTCTCAGCTGAACTGAGGCACCAGCAAAGAGGGGACACAATCCTGGACCAGTTTACAGAGTCAAGAGTGTGGCAACAGCCCCGTGTTGTACTTCTGAACAGCTGCAGTGTTTCCACTTGTGGTTGTGTGGCTGGCATCTGCTTGGGGCTCCAGGAGCAGACTTCTGAGGCCTTCGTGACCTTGGTGCATGCATGAGCAGCCCTTTCGTCCAGACTTGGAGCACCAAAATGAGTGGCTGCAGGGAAGTGAGGTGGGATTTCAGCTGGACAGGAGGAGTGAGTTCACCCCCAGATTGCATGGACCTCTCTGCTTTGGAGCTGGTGTAGCCTTGGCAGAGCTTGTGGGCATGCAGAGTGTGGTTCCTGTGCCCAGTGGCACTAACTGACTTTTTCTCCCAGGCAAGAGGAAAGCCCCTCAGTATGTGGGGACAAGCCTATTCTGAGGCGCTTTGAGTAAGTACAGAGAACATGTGTGTTTCATCAGGCTTAGGCTGGTGCTGGAGGTCTTGCTTTGGTTTCAGGCCCAGGAATTTGTTGATCCTTGTTGAGTTCCTCAGGCAAAGAATCCTCCTGAATCTCTGCAATGGCCTCAAAAGTGCCTGGTGGATGGAAGCCTTGGCCCCCTGCCACTGATAAAGGCCCTTCCTGGCCCTCTGGAGGCAGCTCATCCAGCAAGCTGCATTTGGGCCTCTTCTAGACCCACCATCCCAGCTGCCATGTTTCCTCGTACAGGGCAGCATTGATGGCAAGACCACCCAGTAGCCAACCCAAGTTACCTAGCAGAGGAGGTGAAGCTGAGAAGCAGCAGTGACTTGCCAAGGGACCCCCAGTGAATTACAGGGCTGAGTGGGGCTTGAGCTGCTGTGTGCCACCCACCCACTCTCTCTTCCATCTGCTGCACTGTCCTGGTCTATGCTGGCCTTCTGGTGCCCACAGGAGTGGGCAGGGAGCAGGACTCGGGGCTGGCTGAGGTACCATGCTTTCTTGACATCCCTTTCCCACCCCATAGGCTGCTGGGTTCTGTATGAGATGGGGCCCTGGACCAGTTGGAGTGTGGCTGTCCTGGAGCAGTCCTGTGTTGGAGAAAGCTGTAGGAGCTTGGGGAGAGAAGGCTGGAGGAGGGTCTGCACAGTTTCCTTTGCTGCTGCTATTGAGGATCTCTGCCTGTACCTCTTTAAACAGGCGCCGAGAGAGCTTTGGGCCTCAGAGGAACCACCACTGATGGGTGTCAGCATTTGTGCCAAGTGCTGGACCTCCTGCGTGTTGCAGCATCTGATAGATTGGCTCTACCAGTCTCTGGGGGGGACAGCTGTTGGGTGGGATGAGCCTCATCCTGCCTGCTGTGTGGTGATGGAACTTTGTGTCCCTGGTGCTGAATGATGTAGCATTTTGCTTCTCTCATAGAGCACGCTTCCTGGAAAATCTTGCTGCTTCCCAGAAAGAGAAGTTGGTTGCAATCTCCAAGGGGCGAGCCGAGGTCCTTGCTGAAGCTACTCCGAGCATTGAGCAGCTCTCCCCAGGTAATGCAGCAGAAGAGCCGGCAGAGTTTGCGACAATCCCTGGTTTGGCCAAAGGCTTGTTGTTGAGGCTTCTCCTTTTCTGTGCTGCTTGTCAACTGCCTAGCTTGTCTCCTTTCCTAGTTAAACCATAACTTTTCCTCTGTGCCCTTAGGGAGGTGGCGTGAAGGACAGGAGAGAAACGGTGATGGAACAGAGCTCAGCTCTGCATTGGCCTTGGCTGGCTTTGAAGGCGAAGAGGCCAGGGAGAGCCTGTCAGGCGAGGGGCTCTCCAGCAGCAGCCCTGGGCTGGGTCCCATTTGCACCCCAAGCCCAGAAAGCCCAGTTCTGCTGTGCGATGGAGAAGATTCCCAGAGCCACCCTGCACCTGGAAAGAAGCTCAACCTTGACACACTGTTCTCCAATAACAGCCCTGCAAGGCTGGAAGGGGTTATTCTTGCCCCAGCAGAAGAGTTCCAGGCAGACACCGGGAGTGAAGAAGGCAGCCCACAGAGCAATGGGAAACAGGGCAGCCCCTCCAATCTTCGGGCCCGGCCATTGCGGGCTCAGTTCAGCCTTGAGGCGGAAGCCAGCCTGCAGAGCCTGGAGAGGACTTTCATGACTCCCTACAGGAAGGGAGCGGAGGTGATGCGAGGGCCCCTGGAGCTCAGCCCCAAGCACCTGAAGATCAGAGATTTGGACTTCTCTGACCTGGGTGAGGAGGAAGACTTTGATATCCTAGAAACAGAGACTGTGCCTGACCATGTGGTTGTGGCTGCCAGTGGGGCTCCGGCCCCTCCACCCCTCCCTCCCAGCTGCCCTCCACCCCCACCAGGCTGTGCCTTTCCCCCTCCTCCACCCCCACCAGGCTGTGCCTTTCCCCCGCCTCCTCCACCCCCACCAGGCTGTCCTCCTCCAGGCTTGCTGGGCTCCTCCAGGGAGGATGCCCACTCCCCAGCAAAAAAGAAGAAAACTATTAAGCTCTTCTGGAGGGAGCTAAAGAACGTGGACAGCTCTGCCAGGCGGGAAGGAAGAGGAGACCCCTTTGGGCCAGCCACTCTGTGGGCATCTCTGGAGAAGGTGGAGGTTGACACCACCAAGATGGAACATCTCTTCGAGTCCAAGACGAAGGAGGTGCTTAGCTCGAAGGTAGGTTTTGGGCTCCTCAGTGTTGGCTACAGGAGGGAGGAGGACTCTCTCCTGAGCTTGGGCTGTGGGGTTCTTGCAGGAGGCTTTGCCCATGCTTTCTAGTGGGATTGTGGAAAGGGAATGCAGAGCATTTTTAATACACTTATTTTGAAATAAGTGTGCCAGAGGCTCAAAGCAGAGGAGCCCAAGGAGCTGCCTTGCCCTGAGTCTGACCCTTGGCCTGGTCTGACAGCAGCTTCCCTAGGGCTCTGGAAGCTCCCTTGGCCTGCTCCCTGGAGGTGCCAAGAACTGATCCAGGGACTTTGGGCTCTGCCCTTGAGCTTCTCTCTGGCTTCCAATCTCTCTATTCAGTGCTGCTCTTCCTTATCACTGCCCCTTCGACCCTCTTGCCTTCAAGGACTTCTAGCCCATGTGATTTCTTCTTCCATCTTGAATGTGCCTGGAGCAAGCTGCGCTGTCAGGGCCTAGCCAGCAGAGCCTCAGGCAGAGACTGTTCTTGTCAGTCAAAGAGAAGAAGCTTTGTCCTTTGCAGGCAGAGACCAGCCACGATCTTGCTCTGGGGTCCTCTGCCTGTCCTGCCCAGTCATGATGCTCGCATGTTGACATTGGGTCCAGGCCTCACCTGCCAGTTCCAAGCTACCTCGCAGGAGAGTTGTGGGGCTGAAAGAGGAGAACCCCCAAAGATAGGGTGATAGTGTGACAGACAAAAACATCAACCCTTCCCTTTTTTCACTCCCAAGAAAGCTGTTGATGGGAAGAAGCTAATTGTGGTTTTGGATCCCAAGAGGAGCAATGCCATCAACATCGGCTTGACAGCGCTGCCTCCCGTACACATCATCAAGACGGCAATTGTCAACTTCGATGAATTTGCAATTAACAAGGAAGGGATTGAGGTGAGAATTCTGTCTCTCCTGAGAACCCTTGACCATAAAGAGGCCTTCTGGACTACAACTTGCATCAGCCCCAGCTTCATTCGCTCATGCTGACTGGGACTGATGGGACTTGTGGTCCAGAGCATCTGCATGGCACCCAGTTTGGGAAAGCTGCCATAAAGGGCCAGGTGGAGTCATTGTGTCCTGACCCAACACCCTCTTCCCTCTTGTTTTGCAGAAAATCTTGACAATGGTTCCAACCGAGGAGGAGAAGCAGAAGATCCAGGAAGCACAGATGGCCAATCCCGATGTGCCTCTGGGTTCAGCTGAGCAGTTCCTCCTCGCTCTCTCCTCCATCACTGAGCTCACCGCCCGGCTTCAGCTGTGGGCTTTCAAGCTGGACTATGAGGCCATGGAGCAGGTACACCCCTGCTCAGGATCCTGCAGAACCTCTGAAATTGGGGATGGCGCAGGTGGATCCCTCCCCCAGAGCTCTAGCCAGTTCTCCCCATAAATTTGGCTGGACCTTCTTGCTGGGCTTAAAGGCAAGGGGGCCATCACTGGTGAACCAACCTGCAAGGGAACTGGCTGGCTTGGCGAGAGTGGCTGCTGTGGTTGGTCTGGCCACATGGCAAATAGTTCCAGGTGTTGCTCAGCTGCCCTTTGCTTCCTCCTGCTGCTGAATCCATCCATTGCTTTTGGGTCCTAAGCAAGAACCTGCGTATCTGGGCCAGCAATTTGCTTGCTCCCTCCAATTTCTGGAGGCAAACAGGTCCTTACAGCTTGTCTTCTGTGCTCCTGTGCAGGAAATTGCAGAGCCGCTTTTTGATCTGAAACTTGGGATGCAGCAACTGGTCAAAAACCAAACCTTCAAGTGTATCCTTGCCACTCTCTTGGCCATGGGCAACTTCCTGAATGGATCCCAGGTGAGGCATGTAAGGAGGGCGGGGGCAGGGGCTCAGTTCAGGAGCCAGCACCAAGCAGCTCTGAGCATATGCTGAGCACTATTTCCTTCAGCAGGTGGTCAGACATCTGGGATGGAGCCTGAGTTTTTTTGTTCACAGGGCCTGCCCAGATTTTTTTCTTGCCCAGCTGCAGCATTGGGCCCTCTTAATGTCCACTGTGGTCACAGGATGCTGCCTTCTGTCAGGTCAGGCACTTTGCCTGCATCGCCCTGGAGTCCACTCTGGCAGTGACTCTCAGACAGAGCCAGGTCTTTCTCCTCACTTGCACCCAGACCCTTTCCCAAACTGCAGGCACTGGGACCCTCCACCTGCCAGTGGATGTGCTGTGGGGGCAGGTGATCCTGCACCTGGAAGCTGGGGCTCCTTTGCAGGCATGCAGTGACTCTTCAGTGTCACACACAAGGGCTGTTGGCTGGCAGCTCTCGCCATCCCCATTGTGTGTGCATGTGTCAAGCACAAAGGCCTGTCTCAGGGCACATTGTGCAGGGAAGGTGGGAGGCAGGGCAGACTTTTAGGGCTGGTAGTGGCGACGGCACCTTCCTTTGGTGCAAGTAGCAGCTGCCGGGTGTCTGTCACGCTGCTGCAAAGAGAACAGGTGAGGAACCCTCTTCCTGGGCTCTGCTTCGTCCTCAAACCTGGTGCATCATCTTAAATTTCCATTTTTGGGGTTTCAGAGCCAAGGGTTTGAGCTGAGCTACCTGGCCAAGGTGTCAGAGGTGAAGGACACAGTGCACCGACAGACCCTGCTCCACCACCTGTGCCACTTCGTGGTGGAGAAGTTCCCGGACACGACGGACCTCTACTCAGAGATCGCCGCTATCACTCGCTCAGCCAAGGTCAGGGCTGTGTGGGTGGGTGGGTGGGGGGGCTTTTCTTCTCCTGCTTCTGTGAGGATTTGCTCTGAGAGCCACATCCTGGGCCAAACTCCTGTGTGCAGAATTATTTGTCTTTGAATTATTCGGCTTGTATATCACTTGAGTCCTTTTCTCAGACATATCTATCTATCATCTATCTATCTATCTATCTATCTATCTATCTATCTATCTATCTATCATCTGTCTATCATCTATCTATCATCTATCTGTATCTATCTCCTAGTGGGAACATGTTAAATAATGCACAGTAGCAATTATTAAACCACAGACCAAAACCCAGATTGAGTAAGAAGGAAGTTGACATGCTGAAACGTGTGCACAGGATGGCAACCAAGATAATAAAGAGTCTGGAAACCCAGCTTTATATATATGAGGAATGGTTGAGGGAGCTTGGTATGTTTAGCCTAGAGAAGAGAAGACAGAGAGGTGGTAGGACAGCTGTCTTCAAATATCTGAAGGGCTGTCACATGGAAGGTGGAGCAAGCTTGTTTTCTCCTCCTCCAAGGCGTAGGACCCAAACCAATGGATTCAAATGACCAGAAAGGAGATTCTGACTAAGCATTAGGAAAAACTTTCTGAAAGCAAGAGCTGCTCACCAGTGGAACAGACTTCCTTGGATGGTGGTGGGCCCTCCTTCACTGGAGGTTTTTTAACAGAGGTTGGATTTCCATCTGTTAGGGAGGCTTTAACTGTGATTCCTGCATTGCAGGGAGTTGGACTTAGATGGCCATTGGGATCCTTTCCAAAACTACCAATTTTATAATTCCATGAACTCTTTAACAACATCATGTTTAAAGTTGCCCGTATTTAAATGTTTTTACCTGCTGCGAAAAGGATAGTCCATTTGGCACCTGTGAGGAGCATTCCGCAGAGAGAAAGGGGGCTGTTGGCAAGAATTGCAAAGAGGCCTTGATATTTCCCTCCAGGTGGACTTTGATGCGCTGGCAGAAAGCCTCCTGCAGCTGGAGCGACGGTGTAGAGTGTCCTGGGAGAGCCTGAAGGCCATCACAAAGCACGACACCAAGCCAGCCTTGAAGAGCAAACTGATGGACTTCCTTCACTCCAGCACCCAGAAGATCGTCATCCTCAAGGTGGTCCATCGACGCGTGTTAAACAGGTCTGTGTTAAACAGGGGAGAGGCCTTTGGGCATCTGGCTTCCCACTGGGTGCCCTGGGTGGCCATTGTGAGGGCAGGGTGCTGGCTAGCCGGCTGGGCGTTTCTTCTGTTCTTGTGGCCTTTCTGGGGGTGTCGTTTTAGAGGTGTCCTTTTACGGATTACTCTGTTGATGTGGCTTGATGTTCAGTTTGTTTCTCTTGCTCGGAGAAGAGCAAGTGAGTGACAAAGGTTATAAATAAATGAATGCCCTGGGCAGGAAGCAGGGAGAGGGTGGCGATGCCAGTCAGTTTCCTGCAGTTCAGCCTCTGCCCGCAGGTTCCGCTCCTTTCTGCTATACTTGGGCTATGACCTACGCTTGGCACAGGAGGCAAAGGTCACGGGGTTCTGCCGGACCCTGCGGGAGTTTGCCCTCGAGTACCGCACCTGCCGGGAGCGAGTTCTGCAGCAGCAGAAGAAACGAGCAGTATATCGCGAAAGGAACAAGACCCGCGGCAGGATGATCACCGAGGCAAGTTCTTCCCGCCCCACCTAACCCTTGCCTCACCTGTCCAATGGAAACTTCCAGCACGTGAAGAGGCTTCCTAAGCCCTCTTGTGTCCTTGCAAGAGCAGCTCCTGTGACAACATCTGTGTTGTTGCCTCCCCAGCTGGCAGCAGGTGGTGTACCCCCTGCCCTTCCTCAATGCAGCGTTCTTTCTCTCATTGTAGATGGAGAGGTTTGCTACCGTCAGCAAGCCCGAAGACAGTCCCGCCCCCGCTGTGCTCTCGGCTAGCCCTGAACAGAAGGATGAAGCTGGCCACAAAAGCATGGCCACAGTGCTTATGTCCACTCCAGAGCCATCCGGCCGCCGCTCCCGAGCCAGCAGAGGTAGGGAGGTGGGGAGATGTGTCTGTCTCCAGGTAGGGTCGGTCTCCTTTCCCACCCTCATTCAGCTTCTTGGCCACTCCAGAGCCTCTCTCCCTGGGGGTCTCCCCAAACCACCAGCTTCCTAGCCACTGCCTGACCTTTACAGCTTTGTGTTCTCGCTTTCAGTGGTGGTTTGATAATTACAGTTGTTGCTGGAGTGGTTAAGAAGCTGGATCCTGACACAACGGATGGACAGTTTCCAGGTCCAAGCACTGGGTTGTGTCCCAGCTCTGAATGAGGTTGTGGGGCTGGTGCGTTGCTTGAGGGTGCTCTTAGATCCATCACCATTACTAAAGGCCCAGGTGAGTGCAGTGGATCAGAGTACCCAGGACCAGCTTTGCCAGGTGTGCCAACTATTATCATACCTGGACAGGGATAGTCTTGCCCTTTGCAGCCTCATGATCAGACTACTTTAATGTGGGGCTACCCTTGTGCCTGATCCAGAAGCTGCAACTAGTGCAAAATGCAGCCGCTTTGGGTGCTTGACAGGAGACCCAGCTTTACACATATGACTCCAGTGCAGAAAGATCAGCACTTTTGGCTACTGAACCCAAGTACAAAGGTTTGTTATTTACATTTAAAACCCTAAAGAACATGGGAGCAGCTTCCCTACCAGGCGGACACCCCCAGTGCAGGCCAGGCTGCTCTTTCAAGGAGCCCCTGCTGGTCAGCCTGCAGCTGGCAGGCTGTCTTTTGGTAACCATGCAGGTCTTTCTGTGATCAAGTCCAAAGTGGGAGGGAGCCTGCCTCTCGGGAGCTGGTTTTCACGGCAGCCTCCTCTGTTCTAGGTTTTGGGAAGATCAGCCCCGCCAGCGTGACCCCTCCTGAGGACGATGCCTCTGGCTCTCCTGAGGATGCCTCTGAAGAGATCATGGACCGCCTGGTGAAGTCTGTCACCCAGAGCACTCCTCCCCGGCCGGGTGCAGGGAAGGAGCGCAAGCGCTCACGTGGGAACCGGAAATCCCGTAAGCACAGAGCTTCTTTTATCGCCCCTTCACAGAGAGTGGCCATGTGTCTGTTTGTGTATGTGTATTCATTTGTGTGTGTTGAGCACGCTTGTATCTCCATGCCAGGCAACCCAAATTCAAGACTGGCAGAGAAGAGTGGCATTGCTTGTGCCAATTGGCCAAGAGGGCATCATTTATGAATTCAAACTTTGTTCCCGTTTCTTTTCCCCCTTTGCATCATTTCCTCTGTTTTTTTTGCCAATCAAGGGGCAGGAGTGAGAGCCATGAAGGGACTGTCCCACATTCCACTATATCTTCATTTGTTTCTCATTTGTTTTCTTACATTTATATCCCCCCTTTGCATCCAGGGGGCTCTAGTGGTACCAGCTTTGGCCTTGTTTTGGGACTGGGAGCTCCTGCCCCGTGGCTCTTAGGATGGGGGAATCCTAGGCTGCCTGTGTTAGAATGCCCCTGCTTACCTGGACTTTCTTGATCCCTTTGTGCTTCTTCTCAGTGAGGCGCACCCTGAAGAATGGCCTCAGCGACGAACTTGTCCAGGCTCTGGGCCTGGCACAGGCGGCTGGAGTAGCTGTGTGATGGCGAAGAGGGCCTGTGGCCTTGGAGGAGCTTCTGAGGTAGAGCAGACTGCCCATCGGCTGGAGGAAGCTGGGGCTGGCCACTGCTTGTGTGTCCAGCAGAGCCCTGTGATACCTGCACAGTTCTACGTGGGAGACACTCATCACCAGATTTGCCTCGAGTGGAACCTTGCCAGCATGTTTAGCTTTTGTCACTCCCTGAAGCCAGCCCCCTCACCTTCTCCTGACTGTGGTGCAGCTGGGGGGGGGGGGGCAGTGCTGGCCATGCTGTGCAAAGACTTTCTCAAAGTGTGGGGGAGGGACTCCACCTGCCTAGAAAAGTATTATTGTGTGTGTGTGTGTGTGTGTGTTGTGTTTAGACTGTTTCCGTCCAGCTCCTGATTGAGGGGCATGGCTCAGGAACGAGAGAGTTGGCTACCTGGCTGCTGGGAGCCACCTGGCTCCAAATCAATTAGCCTCTCTCTCTCCTGGGACTTCTCCTACTTAGCAGGTCAAATAGTCCACAGCCCTTCTGCAAGCCCGTCCACTCCTGACTGTGGGATGGAGCCACCTCCCTGGGCAGCCCTGAGCCCAATGAGCCTTGGGACAACCTCTTCCTGACCCCCCCCCCAAGACAGGCTCTGCTGGCCTGTGTTTGTCTGCAGCAGAGTCGCCTGCATCCCCTGTGTGATAAACTCCCAGCAGTCCCAACCTGAGGGTCCGTTCTGGGCAGCTGGAGAGCCGAGTGAGCAGAGGGGACATTTGGGCACCTCCCGCTGCCGTCCAGGTACAATCCTGAACAAGGGTTTAAAAAGCTGGCAGCCAGCTTCCCTGTTGCATAGAGCTCCTAATCAGTGGTTGGCTGGTGTTCAAATGAATAATGAGAAATAAAGGCTGTTACAATTCAGGCTGATGTTAGAATGGCAAAGTTTCTTTCTTTGTAATATTTCTGTGCTGGTATACAGAGGCTGTTCTTAAGTCAGTAAATTGAACAAAAGGCAATAACCTTTCCTTCATTAGCTAAGCATTATTGTTTCTGAAAGCTTTCCTTATAATGATGGGAAACATGGTGGGAAGTGGAAGGTCCCCTTTGGAATGAAGCCCCAGAGCATGGAGGTCTTATAGCAGAGTGTTGGAGGCCCCCTGAGGTGGCATTTCCAGAGCGCTCTTGTGGAGTCTGAGAAAAGGGTCCGCAGGGACAGGAGCCACCTGCTCTTCCGAGGGCTGCCTGCAGGTGGCAACAAAGCCCCAGAGCTGACTGCCTGGGGTTACTGTGTCCTGCCAGATTGCCACCACATTTGGCTTGAGCCAAACATCTGTGTGACTTTCAAAGGGTAATTTGAAATAATTTCAACAAGGTGAGCATATTCCTAACAGGGAGTGGGCCTTTCCACATCCGTATTAAAACCCAGTACGGTCTGGCATAAAACCTTTTTGGCTATATCCCACTTTGTGAAATGCATCAGCTGATGAAGGGGACCATGAAAACCCCCACCCCTAAATTCTTTTTTTGCTAATCTTATCAAAGTTACCTACACTAAAATTCTAAAATGAAGCAAAAAGAAAACAAACAGATAATGCTAAATAACAGTGATATTTTAGTACTTTTACTATTTATGTGCCACCGGTGGTGCTGGGCAACCAGACCCCTCTTGCTCCACGACGGGCTTTTCTGAAGGGGCTAAAGCCAACCATCTATCTTTCGCACACAATGGGACACTTGGCGTTCCATGGGTCCTTGAAGCCAAAGGAAGCCTTCTCAGCCCTGCTTGGGCTGCATCTGCACCTCCTCGCTCTTCCCTGTGTGTATTTTTTTAAAGAAGTGTTTGTGCTCCCGTGGTTCACTCTGCCATGTGTTGAAGCGCCTGCCCACCCGCCTGCCTGTTTTGGCTCCAATCCTGTTGGCACTCAGCCACCACAGTTTGCTATTAGGATGAAGAGGATGGTGACTGTAAAACCGGTAGCTTGGAAGCTGGCTTGGGTACTTAAATCCAATTTAACAGAGTGAGTAACAATAGCTTCTTGATGAATGGAAGTTTCCGAGACTTGGGAAGTTGCCGTCCTGGGCTGATTCCCGGGAAAGCCTGCCAGAGAGGATCCCTCATGCCCAGTGATGAGGCTCATGATTCACGAAGGAGATTGCTAAGTAGAAATTGATTGACAAGAGGAAAAGCTTGGCTCCCTCTACAACCTTTGGATGTGGCTCTGAAGCTGCTGCTGCCACCTTCTGAGTATTGGATTTGCCCTCCCTCCTCCATACACTGGAGGGAAAGAACAGAGAAGGCACCACCTTGGCTGTGGGCAGCATGGAGGAGGGCCAGAGCTGGCCTAAGCAGCCCCGAGAGACAAATTGGGAGCCCCCAGGAGAAGCCTTTGCTGTCTTTCAAGGCTGGTGTTCAGCTCTCCGTTCTCCCTCTGCGTCACTGAGCCTATCCCCTTGATCATTCCACCCTCAAATCTTGCTGCCTCAAGCGACGGTTTCACCTCTTGCACCATAATGCAGGCCTAGGGGGTGCCACTAGTGCTCCCCCAGCAAGTCAGCAGTAAGGCACAGGCACTGGGGTAGGGTGTTCTGGAAAAGGAGGAAGAGGGCAGAGAAGCTTGAGCATGGGGTATGTGGAGCCTGAGGTGTCCTGTGCTGTTGAGGGCTTTACTAGGGACACAGGGGATTTATGACCCCCCTCCACGGAGCAGCAAAGCAGGAAGGGGGACCAGGAATGGCAAGGATGTCTCCTCGCCCACCTGCTTGACGGCTGCTCCCTGCCCCGGAGGAGCTGCAGCCAGACGGACTGGGGAGGGGTCTCTGGGGGAGAGGGGGGGCCAGTTCAGGCTCTGGCACTCCTAGGCAGGTGGTATGAAGGAGGAGCTGGAGCAAAAACAAAGGGGGAGGAAGACCCTGTCTGGTGGGGGTGCAGAGGGTGCAGTTCCTCCAGCAAAAGTAACTCTTCTATCATCTGGCCCCCAACCAGAGAGATCCTGCTGCTCCTCTGAGACTGGTGGGAGGTTTTATCATGTTTTTATGCCACACTGAATCTTCCTTTAGTTGATTGCTTTTTTTGCAGCAGACAGCAAAAGCAGGATGAGCAGACAAGGGAAGAAGGACAAGGGGCCCTCTCTCCTGTTCCTTGTCTTCAACTGGCACCTGCTCCCCAAGCCGAGCGCTTGGGCTTGTGCTGTTCTTTTTGTCACATTTATTGAATTCAGTCTCAGTGTTCTACCAAAAGCTCAGAACTGGAACTGTCATCTGATTCAAGAAATCTCATCAGTTAATCATATGATCTTTGTGCATTATTACCTTTGTATAAATAAAACCAAGCGTTCTGATAGTATATTTCCCAGTTGCCTAAGATCCAGCATGTCTTACCGACAGGTTTCCAAGGTTCTGGCACAGGTCACATGCCCAAATGACTTCCATCATTCAAGCCCCCACCCCGATGAAGCAGCCCACTCTTCAGCTTGCCTGGCCAAATAATCCACTTCAAAGAAACAAATTAATCAGGAGCCTCCACGACTCTCAAAGCAAATGACAGCTTAAGGCTGGAACCTTCTCATGCAGAGAGAATAAAAATGTTGTTGCAGGAGAAACCTAGTGGGTGAGAGAGGCTGGGTTATGTCAGCCCATATTGCCAGGAGCAGGAACACAGAGAGAGGAGCTCACAACAACCCTGCAGTGTGGCCCTCTGTTGTTATCTGTTGCTGTTTTTTAAAGGGAAACGCGGCTGAGGCACTGTTAAGTAGCTTGTTGCTGAAACATGGGGAGAGCCATTCAGGTGGGTGGGTGGGTGTTTGCTGGTATGAACATTTTATTTTGCCTTTGGTTTCAGCAATTTTTTGTTGCAATTTTTTTTGTTGCAACAAAAAAAGCAAAATTATTTCAAGTTCCGCACCTCAAATATATGAGATGATGTACAAATAGAGCCAAACATACAAACCACAAGCTACATACATGCAAATAAAACTCAAAATTGCCAAACCAACAAAAATAGCAAATATACTAATGGCAACAGCAGGTGCGAGGGTTTCAGCAGGAATGATCTCGGGGATAAAAAGTCATTAGGGAGGCAGTTCAGGTGAGCACCTGTTCTCTGTATAGTAGGAACGCCATGAGTGAGTATGTTCGTGCCAAAGGCTCAAATCCGTTATGCTCAAAAAAGGAAAAGGGTGGTTCTTTGACCCATGCTGATAGCGTGGCAATAGTTATTATATAACTTCAGGCGCCAGGCAAAAACCTTTATAACCAGGCCTTCCTTGGGCTGATTAAACATTCTGTGACCTTTTATATGTGCTTGTAGGAGGACGGGTCATTATTATGTATTTTGTGTTTCCATTTTGTATTTTTTTATGTTGTGAACTGTCCTGTGATCTTTGGGTGATCTTTGGATACAGATTTCAGTAATAATAATAATAGGTATAACAAAATAGGTACCCCAAAAGCTATTTTGAGCAATTAATTTATTGATATGTGGGTGTTTGGAGCTTGTCAAGCTCTTTGCCCTCAGGATCCCAGTCCCAAGTCCCACAGGTAGCCTTGCGCTCAGTGGAGAATTGCCAGCCTAACATCAGCTGCTGAGAGACCTCCAGGAACAGAAGAGTTTCGCAACTCCTGAAGCTTGAGTTCCTTCCCTGGTTCAGTGTTCGCCTTCAAGGAGAGCAGGATTCCTGTGCCATTGACAGTTGGTGTGCCTTGCAGAAATTCAACAGGTTAACCTTTTTCTTTATGGAAACATGGTTATGGGGGAAAGCTTCAGCTGTGGACATTCTGTCTGTCAGGCATTTTAAGACTCATGGGTGGCTCTTGACTTGTGTTTTCCCACCCCTACTTCAAAAAAAATCCAAACAGGTATCAAAGGTTGCCTGACCTGGTCATAGTACCCCCTGCAGTGCTGATTCTACTTCTAAATGTCCATTCATACATCTAAATTAGCCTATGCAAATTGTATGTATTACTGGTGCAGCAGAGGGTACAATCCTCATGCAAAGTACTGTGCTTAAAAAATATTGTCTCCCTCCCCCCCCCCCAAAAAAAATCCATGGAACAGGAATCCTATGAGCATCCTTTTGCTCCATCAGAATGAGATGGAATCTCATTTCTCCTAGATTTGTTGGCATCTCAAACTGGCTAAGCAGGGAAAGGGCATTAGCTTCTCCTTATTGACCACTCAATTGACTGGGAAGTTTATTCTGCTCAGGAAGAGGCAAGATACCAAACTCATTTGGGGGGGGTATTGATGAAGTCTAGGAGGAATTGTGAAAAGGGAACCCTGTGCCAAACATCACTGCCCACCCCCTTGCTGAATGGCTTTGTAGCCACAGGTTGTTTGCTGCTGGTGACCAAAGCTTTCTTTACCATCGTAATGGCTAGAAGCTTGACTTTAAGTGGAACCATCTCCCTCAGGAGGTTGTGGACACTCCTTCCTGGAAGGTTTTTAAGCAGAGGATGGGTGCCATCTGTCATGCTTCAGCTGAGATTCCTCCTGCATTGCAGGGGCTTGGAAGATGACCCTTGGTGTCCCTTCCAGTTCTATGGTTCTAAGTGGAGATTCATTAGAACAGCCCTACTCAAAGCACTGGTCCATGGGCCTGTGTCAGACCAAAAACCAACAGTTGCTGGTCCATGGCAACTCCACCACATCCCAGGTTGGGTGGGATGCTTCAGGGACCAAATCTGGTGCCAGTCACTGCCACATTGTATAGGTGTGTGGGTATTCCTGCCCCCATCCCCAACATTAGAAAGCTTGAGAAGCCCTGCTTTGGGATGCACATGTTAGGGCAGCAGCAGCAGCAGGAGGAGGGATTTGGTCTTACCTAGAATGTGGTACGTGCAGAAGCCGAGGACGTGTGAGACTTTGACCTTGAGCGAGTGTTTCCAAGAGAAACAGCCGGAATGAGCTTTTTCCCCTTTGGCGTTTTAGTAAGTCTAACTGGTTTTGAGGATAACTCCCCCCCCCCCAGAGGGGCATGTTTTGTAAACAGCTGCTGGTGCCAAAAGAGGACGGCTGAAGGAGAGCAGAGCCTCCTCATGGGACACTTGTGTAAAAGGGGCAGAGAAGATGCTGGTGGTGGAGGAGACCTTGGGGCCAGATTAGTCTGCCTGAAGGAGGCAGCAGGGGATGTGGGGAGGTGCATCCCTGGCACAGGGATGGGGTGGGGGGGACAAGGACCCTCCTGGCTGCTCACTGGCCTGTGTTGACCCTTTTCTTGGCACATGAAAAAACCAGGCCTGACTGGATCTAGGGAGGACAGTTTACACTCTGCACTAACATAGACATGCTGTATTTTGCACCCAAATAACTCCCCCCTTTGGTACCAAACAAAACCGTCTCTTGTATAGATTTGTTTATACTGCAACATTCCGGTGTTTGAACGATGGAGGGGAAAGGGGTGAGCAATTCACAGTGTTGAACAGTGGGGCTAGATGCGCAAAGCCTTCCCTGGGAGTAAGGCCCACTGAATTCAATGTGAATGACTCATGAGAAAAAGTAGTTAGGATTCCAGCAGATGGAGGCTTTGGCCCACCTCCAGAGAGCCAGAGGAAGTCTTGCTGAGTTCCATAGGACAGATTTTCCAGCTAATGGCATAAATAATTCGCTGGGTGAGAAACTTTGTTGGATACAAAAATTTCTGAGTTTGTAGATAATGAAGCTGGTTTGCGGCCTAGACAGCCAGAAACTGCTGTAGACCAAGCTGAACTTCCCCTGGAGAAACAAACTGTGAATCAAACTGAAGGTCAGACAAAGGATTTCAAGGTGATTGAGTGAGCCTTGGAGTACTGGGTGCTGCAAAATGATTGGTCCAGTGGAGTCTGGGCATCCCGCAGCTCAAGGCAACATTCTAAAAGTGAAAAGCACCAAGGAATGCTCAAATGGAAAGTATAAACTGGCTGACCCAGTTAAAAAAAATAAAAAATAAAAAGAGGCATAAAATGACCTGCACTTTGACACAGTGACAGAACGTCACACTTGCCAGAGTGGCGCTAGGCAGCACTGATTCCCACAGGTATTTCCCCATCACTGAGCCAGGGTGGTGGTTTGGAATCCCCCCCCCCTTTCAGGCACTCCATTCCCCATTGATCTCCCTCCACACCCACCCCACTCTAGAACTGGCTGACCTTGCAGCTCTTGAGCAGCCCAGATCATTAGGTTCACATGTGTTTGTGTATGTGAAGGAGCTTTGTGTTCCTGTCTTCTATGTTTATATAGGGCTCTGTGCTTCTCCGTGTGTCTGTATGTGAGAGGTCCATTGCTGGTCCCTTGCCTGGAGTACACAAAAACCTGGAGGTGGCTTTGCTCCAGGATGGTACAGAAGATTCTGGAGCTCTTTGAGCTTGGCCCATCCTCAATCTCACCTCCTCCTCCTGTTGCATGTCTGTGAAAACATGGCCTGTTTCCATGTGTGATACTAGAAAGCCTTTGTGAGTGTTTCTTCGGCCACTGGTGCTGCCACACAGAATTACAGTTGACAACAAAAGAGCCAAACTTCTTATTCTTATGCTTCTAGATAGAATGATCAGTGATATAGAGTTGAGGTAAGGAACCTTCATCCCAGCAGCCAAATATGTTCCTCCAGGCATCTCAGTCTGGCCCTTGAGACTCTCCTCTCAAACCACACCTCTCAGCAGCCGTACTTCATGCCATTCTTGAGGGGGTTTGCCTGGGTGGAATATGCCCTTTGAAAGCTGATAACACCTCTTAGTTGCCTGAGTGGAGGATAGAGATGGGGAGAGTGGGTTTGAAAGTATACAAACATAAAATTTGCATTCATTTATTGGCTCACTTTTGCCTCGAGCCTCATGCACCCCTGGCATGTGGCCCTCAGAAAGTTGTCCTGATGGGAATGCAGGCCCAGGCCTGATCAAGTTTGCCCACCCCGCTACAGAAGGACAAGTCTTGATGAAACAGAACCAGCGTGGCTTCTGCAAAGGTAAGTTATCTGAGAGTTTCAACAAACATATAGACAGAGGTGATCCAGTTTGACATTGCGTAAGACTTTCAAAAAGGTCCTTACCAAAGGCTCCTAGGTAAGCTTAGCAGTCATCGAATATGAGGCGAGGGCGTCTTGCCGATCATGAATTAGTTAAGTTGCAGGAAACAAAGAGTAGGAATAAATGGACAGTTCTGATGGTGAGATGGAGAAAGTGGGGTCCCCCAAGGATTGGTATTGGAATCTGTGCTTTTTAACTTGCTCATAAATGATCTAGAATTAGGAGCGAGCAGTGAGCAGGTGGCCAGGTTTGCTGATGATACTAATTTTTTCAGGGTCATTAAAACAATAAGAGATTGTGAAGAGTTCCAAAGGAATCTCTCCAAACTGATTGAAAGGGCAGTAGAATGGCAAATGTAATTCATTGTAAGCAAATGTCAAGTGATGCACACTGGGGCAAAAATAATAATAATTTAAGACAGACACTCATGGGCGTCTGTACTGGTGGTGACTGCCAGGAATGGGAGCTTAGGGGCATGGGCATGGGCAGGGGGCTAGCTGCCCTTCCCCAAATCAAGTAAATAAAAAAATATTTAACTGACTGACCAATCGCATTGCAGATAGCTTGGTTCTGCCCCCCCCCCCAAAAGTCCTGCTCCCCCAACATAAATCCTGCTACATCTATGCTTGGGGTCATTGTGGATATCTCTAATATGTTGACCTAGCGTGTGGCATTTATGGGAAATGTGAATTTCATGCTAGGCATCATTCGGAAAGAAAGTGAAAACAGAACTGTTGATATAATACAAATCGATGATGCAACAGCATCTGTAATAATGTGCATATACTTCAAAAGGGATGCGGGTGGCGCTGTGGGTTAAACCACAGAGCCTAGGACTTGCCGATCAGAAGATGGGCGGTTTGAATCCCCGTGACGGGGTGAGCTCCTGTTGCTTTTTCCCTGTCCTGCCAACCTAGCAGTTCAAAAGCACGTCAAAGTACAAGTAGATAAATAGGTACCGCTCCGGCAGGAAGGTAAACAGCATTTCCGTGTGCTGCTCTGGTTTGCCAGAAGCGGCTTAGTCTTGCTGGCCACATGACCCAGAAGCTGTATGCCGGCTCCCTCGGCCAGTAAAGCGAGATGAGCACTGCAACCCCAGAGTCGGCCACGACTGGACCTAATGGTCAGGGGTCCCTCTACCTTTACTATACTTCAAAAAGGATACTGTAGAATTGGGAAAGTTTTATAAAAGGGCAACTGAAGTGAACAAGGAATGAATCCTCTATGAGGAATGATTGCAACAGCATTTTGGGATAAGATGATAGAGATGTATAATATTATGCATAGTGTGGAGAAAGGGGAGAGGGTTTTTTGAATGTGGGACAAACTGAAATAGCTGTCAAGTGAAGACATCTACATCCCCTGCACCCACCCTTAATAAACATTTTCACCACTTTTGCAAGCAGGTCTTCTGCCTCTAGAGAAGAAAGGGCCCCTTTTTGACATGGCATTGCATCCTTAGATTCATAAAGGGGCCCAGAATATACCCAACACCCACTTATGAACTGGCGCACCTATGTTTGGGGGCATGACCCCCTTCCTTGGCGGTGCTGCTCTTTTACATCTCGCCTCGGCTAAAGCCAAGACACTCTCAACTCCCCGGAGCTTTCCAGCATCACCACGCCCCAGAAAAACCACTCCGTCCAGTTTGCTGCCACTCAGCAAAGGTGCTGGTGTTTGGGCTGGTTGTGAAATATGTTTTTCTCGCCCACCCCCCTCTCCACATCCACCCGCACTGCCACCACCAGCACTGCAGAATGGAGTTTGTTTTTGTTACAGAGTAGTGTGTGAGGACGGGGCAATCCTCACGTCCCAGCGCCTGGGTGGTCCTCCACTGCCCCAGGCTCCAAAGCCAGCACGTTGCCCTTCAGGAAGAGAAGGGAGCTGGGCCCTTGCAGCAGGGGCCCTGTGGCACAGCCCTGGCACACTGCCTTGCCAACGGGTGTTGATCCTGGCACACAGCGGAGTCTCTCCTAATCCCATGTGCCGCAGAGGACAGAGGGTCACGTTTTGGCGCAGGTTGTGTTGTGAGCCCCAGGGTTTCTTAGACTGGGGCTGGTGTACACACAGGCTATGGAATGGGTCTGGGCACGAGGGCCTGGATGGCTCTCCCTTGTTGAATTACTGGAAAGCGCTCTGTGTTTAAAAATGATGTTGACGTCTCTTCCCATGCAGTTAGATCTGTCTGTGTTGCCTATTACTTACTGGGACTGGATATTAGGAGCAAGTGCCAGCCACGCTACTTGGTTCAGACCCCAGTTCAGTGCTTTAGAAAAGAGCAAGATTTGGCCCAAGGTACTTCAGAGATCGAGGTCTGAATACAAATCCTGACCTGGAAAACGGGTGAAATTTGCAGGGATATTAGCCCCTGCTCGGTTGATAGTAACTGCATGATTATAGTCAAATATGCCCACGGTTTTTATGTTGGGCACCTTAAAGTTTTAGTAGGAAGTTTTAAAATGCTTTTAAATACTTTGCATTGTTGTTATTGCTTTTTGTCGTTTGCCGCTGTGAGAGGAAGGGCAGGCTAAAAATCAAATTATTAATCATTAATATTCATAATACCCCCCCCAAAAAACCCCTGTCTTTAACTTTTTTAATTTGTTGGCATGATTGAATGAAATTTGAAGGCATGGTTGCCCTTTCTGAGGAGGTGAATTGTGCCAACTTTCAGAAAGATATTGGTAGCATTTTTTTCTGCAATGGCAACCTTACAAATTTGTAGTTAAAAAAATATATTCCTTTAATCACCTGTATTGTTTTATAGGCAATATGTATAAAAACAGCATAAACAAGAAACCTGTTCCTTGGTAAGAAACCTGCCAAATTACAGGCACCTTTTATACAGTGGTACCTTGGGTTACATATGCTTCAGGTTACAGACTCCGCTAACCCAGAAATAGTACCTCGGGTTAAGAACTTTGCTTCAGGATGAGAACAGAAATCGTGCTCCAGCGGCGCAGCAGCAGCAGGAGGCCCCATTAGCTAAAGTGGTGCTTCAGGTTAAGAACAGTTTCAGGTTAAGAACGGACTTCCAGAACGAATTAAGTACTTAACCCAAGGTACCACTGTACTTTGGTACTTATACAGTATTTGGTACTTGTACAGTGGTACCTTGGTAGTCGAACAGCTTGGCTCTCAAACAAATCGGCTCCGAAACTCTGCAAACCCAGAAAATGTTCCGGTTTGCAAACATTTTTTGGAAGCTGAACATCCGATGCCTCTTCCACTTGAGTGCAGGAAGCTCCTGCAGCCAATCAGAAGCCGCTCCTTGGTTTTTGAACAGTTTCAGGAGTCGAATGGACTCCCGGAACGGATTAAGTTTGAGAACCAAGGCACCACTGTAGTTGACTTTTGGTGGGGAAGGTTGGGAGAACTAAAAGGCATTTAATGCTCTTTCTGTGGCTTTTGGGGCAATGATTTTATCAGGAAAGATTATCTTGATTCATTGATCTTCTGCACATACCCTCCAGGATAAAAGAAGCACCTCTCACCAGTTTCTAGACAGTTCCATGGATGGTCATCCCCTTTCCAGGCACAACTCTTTTGTGCTGGTTATTACCTAAAAAATTGACTTCCAAATTTGGCTTTCAGGCAGTTTCTGGTGGTGTCATTTATCAAGCAGTATTCTCTGTTGACTAGCAAATATTGCCAGGGAATCAAGTGCCAGATAACCTTGTGTGCCAACTATCAAATTCTCAAATATACAGAAACAAGTGCCATTGGGTGCTGAATTATGAAATATGTAAAGGTAGACAGATTCTTGGAGAACTGTGTGTTTGATCACTGACCTTCATGACAGATTAAGATTGACCAATTGCAGAATCTCTGAGGGGCAGGGCATGTAGGCCACTTGGGAATTCAACACACACACATTCTGATACTCAGTGCAAGAGGCTGGGACTGAAGCATCCATCCCCACCAGATCAAAGAGGGGCTGCCTAGCCTCTGCTTGAAGGCAGGCAGCCAAGGAGAGCCTACATGTTCTCCCCCATGAAATTGGTGCCCATGTCCAACGGCTCTTCCCAGCAAGCAGTTCTACCTAATGTTCAACCAACATCTTTTAAGAATAATTTTTTATTAACCAACCAATCACATCAAATCAAACCAAATTACATAAATTCCAAATTACACAGCCGAATTTTAAATTTTTGTTGGGGGTACCCATATTTCAAGTTCCGAAGGGGATCCAATCAACTTCTTGCTTCTTACTGCTGTTTTAATGTCCACAAATCTAACCTTATGATGTTCATAGTACTATCCAGTCCTTTCTTATTGTTTTTCCACATCTCTTGTTGTTATTTTCATATATTTTTCCTTTCTCTTTGTGACCTCTGATAATCTCCGCAAGCTGGTTAGAACAGTTTGTAATCCTGCATGGATATTATTTTTTTTATCCAGTAGCCATATCCAGACGTTTTCCATATAACATCACTTCCATACATCAAAACAGTCTTAGCGTCATTAATCTTCACCAATCTGCCTCCTTTCTCAAAACCTCTGAGGAGATTCATTAGGAATGCAGTCTGAAAACAAGTCCGTTCTTCCTCCCGGCTATAAATCCTTTGGCAAGATGGCGACTCCGAATTAATTGTGCCATTCCCAAAAGCTCTTATTGCTTCTCGATCTCCATAAAGCATACTTTTGGTTAAAGTTTATCTCCACACAGACCTTAATCATCCTGCTTGGGTCAGTTCAACCGACGATTCTAATAAGGAGGGGTTCTTGTAAATCACATAGAAGGAAAGTAAAAAAGGTTTCCCCCCCCCATTCAGTCCCGTTGTCAACATACCCAGCCTTTGGTGTATCTTCATCGTAAAATATTCCTGTTTCTCCAACCCGTCGTCTTCTTTCGCAGAGGTCACTTAAATTAGCAGACTTCACTCCCCTTCTTCACTTGAAATATGTGCATTTGCTTCTTTTGTAATTAATTATTCCAAATTGCTGCAACTAGTGCGCGATCAGAGACAGCGTCCAGGAGAGCCGAGGTCCACACGGGGGCATTCTGCCTAGGGCCCTCACCCCCTTCTTTCGAATTAGGGGGTGATTTATGGGCACAGCAGGCAAGGGCAGTGTTCCCCATTTCCTTGGGGCAACAAGGGAGGCTGTCTACTCCCATAACAGCCTCTTAATTACCCCGTGTGGGTCGGAGAGATGGTATTGTCAGCCATCTTACAATGCGCCCCCTAGTGGCCCCCGATGTTCAACCAACATCTACCCTTCAGCAGAGGCGGAGCTAGCTGCTCTGGCACCCAGAGCAGCACACATGCTGTGCACCCAGGGGTGGGGCTAGCCGCCCACAGGAGCGGGGCGAGAGTCCCAGGGGGTGCCAACCACAGTGAGTGGCGAGCATCCCAGGGGGGCGCCGCCCACGGTGAGTGTCCCAGGGGGCAGGGCGGAAATGTCACCCCCCCTCAGGGATGACACCTGGGGCAGGCCGCACCTATCACACACCCCTTCAGGTCATGGGATCTAGACCCTGCTTTCCCTCTGGAGCAACAGCAACAACAACAACAGAGAACAAGCCTTTTCCCTCTTTGATGTGATCTTCAGAGATTTGACAAGTTCAGTATTATCTATCTGGACAACTGAGTTCCTCCGTGCTTCACTGTGAAAAAACATGTGCTCCATCCAGGCTCAAAGGAGCAAGCAGGGTACCCTTTCCCGAAAAGAAAGCCACATATGGGATCATACAATTTCAATAATGAACATCCTCCTCCTCCTCCTTCATCGTCTACTTTTTTTTTTTTTTGCAAAATACGCAGACACACACAGAGAGACATACCAGATCCATACACCACAGTACAAGGGGAAACATCCAGTTTACTAAGCAAGTAACTTCCTCCAAGGTCTGTTGTGGATGGCCCACAGATTAGGAAGCAGAGAGTGGCAGATGGAATACCTATGGCAACATTTTCAGACCAAAGGGATGAGACCCAAGGAGTGGGGATTGGAGGCTGCAGTCACATGCTCACACACACACACATGCAATTTGGATGTTTGTATTATTAGCCGCTTTGATTTGTTTGCAGAAAATAAAAAGTTCAAGTTCATAGAATCATAGAAGTGTAGAGTTGGAAGGGATCCCAAGGGTCATCCGGTCTAAACCCCTGCAATGCAAGAATCTTAACTAAAGCATCCAAATTGCACACTGCGTCCACCGCATTCCCCTGATCCACCACGATTGTAACAGTATCACAAAAAGAAATGAGATTTGTCTGGCATGACTTGTTTTTGAGAAACCCATTCTGGGTCATAGTAATCACAGCATCTTTTTCTAAGTACTCACATACCAACTGTTTAATCATTTGTTCTAGGACCTTCCCTGGTACTGATGTCAAGCTGACTGGTTCTTCTTTCCACCCTTTTTGAAGATGGGGGCAAGATTCGCCTACTTCCAATCCGCAGGAACATCATCAGTTCTCCAATGTCCTCATAGATTATAGGCAGAGGCTCTGAGATTACATCCACAAGCTCCTTTAGTACCTTTGGATGCAGCTCATCAGGCCCTGGAGATTTGAATTCATAGTCGCTATGTGCTCCCTTACCACCTCTTTTTCTATCTCAGGCTGCAGCTCCCACCTTGCATTGCTTATTTTGTTATCACCAGGTTGGGCACTGCTTTCCTTCTGAGTGAAGTAGGTGTTGAGCAGTTCTGCCTTCTCTTTGTCACCCAGTAGCAATTCTCCATGTTCTCCACGTAGAGGATCTAATACTTGCCTGTTTTTCCTCTTGCTCTGAACATAGCCGAATAAACCTGTTTTATTATTTTAACCTCTTAAGCTCATTTTGAGCTTTAGCCATCCTGACCTTCTCTCTGCAACTATTGGCTACTCGTGTATTCTCTTCCTTCGTGATCTCTCCTTTCTTCGTTTTCTTATACATGCCCTTCTTACTTCTCAGCTCATCTGAAAGTGCTTACACAGCCACACTTTTTAAAAGGTAATTCCCACTTTTCTTTCTTGTTGGAATTGTCTGCATTTGGGCCTTCAACATTTCACCTTTAAAAAACTCCCATCCATGTTGGACTCCCTTCTCTTTGAATATTGCTGACCATGGAATCTCACCCAGTAGCTCCTTACGCTTCTTGAAATTGGCCAGAGTGCAATTCCCTCGCCTGTGTATAATGAAGCCCAACAGGGCATGATCACTTCCTCCCAGGTTTCCAAGCAGTTCCACTTCATCAATCAGTTCCTGTTGGTGAGGACCAGGACGAAGAGATATGACCCACTAGTTGCTTCTTCCACCTTCTGGGAAATGAAATTGCCAGTGAGGCAGTTGTGGAATTTATTGGACCTTACATTCTTAGAATCATAGAATTATAGATTTGGAAGGGACCATGAGGGTCATCTAGTTCAATCCCCTGCAGTGCAGGAATCTCCTAACAGATATCTCTGTGCAACATTCGCTACTTGCTCCATTGACTTGATCATTTTGTGACTCCATCAGTTCTACCAGATGGTTAGCAATGGCTGAGAATAAAAGGTTGTCCAGTTTAAGCTGGTCTTGACTGCTTTGTTGTCCTCCTTCTTTTAGCTGTTACCTTTCTGCTGAAAGCTCCAATTAAGATGGCAAGGAAGATATTGAAGAATAATAAACATGCATGTATGATTTGAAGATTGTTGACTATCAATATTTGCAAAGGAAAATCAGTCTGGACGGGTGGAAGTGAAAGCACCTTCATGTCCCTGGACTGAGAGCCCAACCCTGCAGGAAACTTTTCTGGGTGTGAAGCAGGAGGGAGTGTGGAGGTTTTGTCCTAAGTATGAACTAGGGTATGAGTCATGTCCAACTTTTGTGTTGTAGGTTTCTTCTTTGTGACTGCTCCCCCAGATACAGCCCTCTGCTATGCGTGTCCTTGGTCTCTGAGGTGGTCAGGGATGTGTGTGTCTGGGGCAGGGACAGGAGTGGGACTGCCATCTCTGGGGTGGTAGATAGGGGAAGCTACAGAGGTGGCCAAAGGTATACAGGGGGGAGGAGAAGGGCTAGTTACATCAAAGCCCTTGCCCACTCTGCTGTGCCCACCGTGCTTCAGAAACAGGAGACTCAATATCAACAATCCTGTCTAAGTTTGTCCTGGCCTACAGGTCAGGAAGAGACCTGAGCATCACTCTCTCCCAGTGAGTAGAGGACCTACTACTTGCTTGTTTTTCCTCTTGCTTTGAACATAGCTGAATAAACCTGTCCTGTGAGATGCAGCCTGGGAGCAATCTGAAAACTTGCCATGCCTTGCATCACAGCAAGGTCTCCTGAGCTGGCCTTAGAAGGAACATTCCACACAGGCTACCCAAATGTTCTGCCTTGCAGGTCCTTAGGGCCATCACTCTACTGGTACCCAGGATGTGGTGCTCCCTCCCAACCTGAAAGATGGTTAGTTGGCCCCCTCGCTCCTAAATAAGCAGGACTTGTAATATCAGGGTATGAGGCTGCAGACACATCATACATTTAAACCATACAACTCCCCCCCAAGAAACCTGGGACCTGTCACTTGTCAAAGGTACTGGGAACCCTGTGAGGGGTAAACTACAGTTCCCATGATTCTTTGGAGGAAACCATGTGCCTTAAACGTACAGTGTGTGCACCGCCTGAGATGGCCAAACAACATTCTTTGGAAGAAGAATGTCACATTTCAGGACAGTTTTGCCTGTTTGCCTAGAAGCAGACTGCAAAAGGACTTGCCCGTCCTTCTAAGGCTTTCTAATTCAAGCAAGGAAGGTTGTGCCACACATTTGGGAAACTGAGCAGATTGTAAAACTTTGGAGTCATGGCCATCTTTGGGCAAGGACCTCTGCAGTATCCCAGGGAGTCTGTCCCCTGTGCTGCTAGAATGGCCACCTAGCTAGACAGAGCAATGACCTCTGGTAAACACATCCCATGACAATGGAGTCATTTTAATACCCCTGCCTAATGACCTCCAGTGGTTCAGATCAAGGGTATTGTCTGTAGTCTGATGCATGCACCAGAAACCTTGACTCAGTTATTACAATGTGCTCTATCTGGGGCTGCCCTCAGGCCTGGTCCGAAGGCTCCATCTGGTTCAAAACACTGCAGCTAGAATGTTGATATGGCCAGCACAGAACTTTCTCCAAAACTTGCACCGGCTGCCCAGAAGCTACTTGGCCAAACTCAAGGTTCTTGCCTTAATTTACAAGGCCCTTTAACCATTTGGGCCCAAGAGACCCAAAAGAAAAATCTTAAACGAGGAGCTTATAGGCACCCTGTGCAGCTCCCTTGGTGTCAAGCGACTGTCCTGCAATCCCAGTTCCCATGGACTACTCTGGCCTATCTCTGCACTGAAGAGGGGCCCTCATTTCTCTGACTTCCCAGGTCTCCAGCTTGAACAGGTTGTTCCACTCACTGCACTGCAGGGCTGGGAGACCAGTGGGGACCCCCTTTAAAAGCCAGCAACCCCGCCCCCAGCCACCTCCTGCCTCATTAAACCCTGGCTCCATAGTTCCCATTGGATTCAGGTAGGAATGTCCTTTGATAACCTTTCTGCCAGCCTAAAAGACGAGACTCGAACTCGCAGCCACCTGCTGTGTTGAGGACTCCCCGCTGGCAGCAGCAGCAGCAGCCTCCGGGGGAAGTGCAGCTTCGGGCTTGACGAGGGGAAGGCTGCGCGACCTGGTGGCCGTTCCGGGAACAGCGCCTGGAAAGCTCCCTCCCGCTCCTGCCACCTGCTCGCCAGGAGGAAGCCCCGGAGGCGGCGAAGGCGAAGTTATTTCCAAGGGCGAGCCCCCTCCCTCCTTACCTCCCTGTTGCCCCAGTGATGCCCTGTAAGGGGAAGAGGACGAGGGGGCTCTGGGGTCCTCTTGAAGGTCTCAGGGAAAGGCCCAGGAGCACCTGTGGCTGAGGAGCCCAGGCTGTTCGGCAGGCCCCAGCAGGGACGCTTGGCTGGGGGGCTCCTCTGCCGGAGTCCCAGCGGGCGAGCTGGAGGCTCTTGTGTCCCGCGGCCTCCTTGCGAGAGCGGCGGGCGGACGGGCTGCCCACAAGGGAGGCAAGCAGCCAAGCCCCTGGCAGGCGGGCTTGGGACCTTCCTGGCGGGGCAGAGGGAAGGACTTTGCCGCTGGACTTTGCATTTGCAAGTTGCTGGGTACTTTTTGCTTGTTTGAACACTGGCTGGTAAGAATCCAAATATGTGTAGGCGGAGGGGGAGGAGCCCCTCCTGGCTTGCTGGAGGGCAGCATCAGCTGATTGTGGGGCCCTGCTCCTGCCCAGCACCCCATGTTAGGGGACAAGCCTACCGACGCCCAGCTGGCTCCCTCTCTCTGTGTCTCCTTCGGCGGCAAGGCCAGGGCGCCTCGCTCTCCGGAGGGGCCTCCCTGCAGCTCTCCAGCCCTGACAGGCCAGCCTCCTCAGGCAAGGCCGTGGCTGCTGCCCCACGGGGGCAAAAAGGCTCCAGCTGGAGAGAGGGAGGGAGGGAGGGTGGGAAGGATGGTAGGCAGGAGCCAGGCGGGGGAGGGGGGAGGAACCGGCCGGCTCCCGGCCTCCTTGCTTCTATCCTGGGGCCACCATGTGCGCCTCTGCCTGCCTGCGAGGGAGAGGGAGAGAGAGGGGAGCCTGCAACTTCTCCCATTGGCAGGGCCCGGGCAGCTCCTCCCCTTTCCCTTGCCTGCTGCTCTTTTATAAACCTGGTGCCGCTTTCGATCTCCCAGTCCTGCAGATGCACCCCGTGGGCCCTCCTGCACAGAGGTCTCCCCCGGCTGTCCCTCTGCCTTGCAAGCCCGGGGTTCCCCCTGCTTCCGCCCTTCGCGCAAGCTCCAGGCTCTCCTCCCGCCCGCCCTCCCTCCTAGGCTATGGAGCTGGGCTGGGCGTGCAGCTCCCTGCTGTGGCTGCTTTTCCTCTCCAGCCTGGCCGTCAAACTCCTGCGCGCTGACCTGTTGCTGACCCCCGGCCTGCTGCTCCAGGTGGGGCTCCTGGTCCTGCTGCAGGGCATCAGCCGAGCCTTCCTGCCCCTGCCCCTGGGCACAGCTCTCACGGGCACCGCCTGCTGGCTTGTCTTGACAGGGGCCACACAGAGGAAGAGGATCCCTGCGGTGGGGAGAGCCGTTCTCATCACAGGTGAGCCCAGTCAGCATCTCCGCAGGCTCTTGGCCATCCCTACACAATGCTGGCTTCCCAGAATGGAGGGAATGTGAGGGAAGGAGGAACGTGCCATGCCCCTGGCCTGGCAGAACCTCTCCTGCTTTGGCTGATCCACAGAGCAGGAGGGGGACCTCCCTTGGACAGGGGCCTGTGGCATGGGGAGGCTTGCTCAGCAACTGGACCGCAGGGCTGAGTCAAGGTGGCGAGAGTTCCAAAGGGAAGGGGCTGGTCTTCCTGTGCGGCTTGGCTTCCTTGCACAAGCCATTTCAGTGCCCTGCTGGCTGTGCAGGACGCCTTCCTGCAAATCACCTGCTCTCCGCTTTAGGCTTCCACAGGTGGATCTGTGGCTGGAGCTGGGCTTTGCTGTCCCTTCTTCAGGGGCCTGTTAGGTAGGGAAGACTCCTGGGCCAGGCAAAGCAGCCCAAGGACAGTGAGCATGCCGCAATTGACTACCATGCAACTTAACATTTGCACTGTGTTCTATTTGTAAGGGAAATGCAGAGAGTCGTTTCTGGGTCTTGTGTGTCAGGACTCAGCTTGAGAGGTTGTGCCTCATCACCAGGGAGCTCTGAGCAGTCAGTGATGCCAGTTTCCAGGAGCACTTTGTGAGGGATGGCTCTTTGTGTGGCAAAAGATGCTTCCAGCCCCTAGGGTACCCCCTGGAAGACCAGGTGTCCTGCAGGAGCAGAGGACAGGGGCATCCCTGCTCTCTGAAAGGGGATAGAGTGGTGAACTGCCCCCCCCATCCTAGGTGTTGGAGAGGCCAAGATCAAATTTATTCTTGAAGTAGTGAAGTAGTGATGAGGAGCCACTGGAGTCCTGTCCCATCCTGAGAAACCTCTTGCCTCCAGCAGACCTTGAGGGCATGGCAAGCATCTCTCTACCCCCACTTTCCTCCCTGTTCCAAGTTTTGGGAAATAGTTTAGAAGCCAGCCTGGCAGGTGTGAAGCATGTTGTTGTTCCCAAACCTTCCTGCCAGAAAGGCTAGTGAACTGAGGGTGGGCAAAGATCCACCCCCCCCTCCCGCCCCGCATTTGATTGAAGCAGCAATCTGAAACTTTTGCAGGCGGATGGCATCACAGTCCCTCTAGCTGAAATAGATGGAAGTCCCCAGCTGGTGCTCAGTGGGAATTCCTCCCAAGGAAACCTGCAAAGGTTGGGCTTTGAGTCAGCAGCAGAAGCGAAGGGTCTTTCCCCTTCTTGAGATTCTGGATTGGCCAGAAGAGGAGGGTGAAGAGAAGCCCTAGGGTGTTGGGAAGAACCAAGGCAGGGCTAGGTCAAGAAGATGGGCAGTGGGGCTGAGGCTAGCTCTGGGGGACATGCTGGTCAGCTGCACCATCTGCCTGCTAGAGCAATGCAAGGGCTCTTTGCAAAAGGGGTGGGGTGGGGAGGAAACTGGCCAGTCCTGCTGTAGAAATAGGGACAGTTGGGATGAGGGCTCTTTGGGGTTTAGTGTCAAGTCTGTGATGGAGGAGAGGGGGCTGAGCAATATCTTGTGCCTAGTAGGGCAGGCAGTTTATAAAAAGAAAGGGATGTAGATGAGCCCCAAGTAGAGAACCCGCCTTGCAGGGACAGTGTTCCTTTCTGAATCCCGGATGGCAGATAGGGCTGAGAAGCACCCATCTCTGGCTAAAACTGAGGAGCTGCTGCTGCTGCTGGCGGCAGTCAGTGTAGGCAAGACTGGCTTAATGGACTTGCCTAACTTGGAATTTGCAGTCCCTAACTGTGAAAAATGGGACCGTCTGCTTACATATCACGTATGCTGGTGCCAGCCCCTGACAGTGCTGGCAGTGGGGATAAAAAGAAATCAACTAGTAGTCAAGTTGCTCATGGTGGGGGTGGGGACACAAGCTGCAGAGACAGTGCACCTCTGAGCACCAGGTATGTGGGAGCTACAGATACAAGGGGGTGAGCATCACCTTGATGCATTTTCTGCTTTGGAGCTTTTCTGAGGCACACAAGCCGCAATGCCGCTTATCTGCCCAGTAGCACCCCCCCCCCCTTGGGGAAAGTGCTCTTTGTGGCACCTGAAAGACAAACACATTTGTCACGGCAGAAGCTTTTGGGAGCTAGAGATGCTTGAAGTGGTGTCCTGAGTGGTGCATGTCTGCATGTTTGAGTAGACGCATGGTTGGTGGGGATTGTTAACAGTGAAGTCAGAAAGAAATGAAACGCAGAAAGTACAGATAGTGGTGATTACCGTATGAACAGGGTTCATTCACAGAAGTTTGCTGCGTTGAAAACACTGACGTCCTGGCACTGGTGAGCCAATTAACATACGTTGTGTGATAAGATTCCATACTGCTGATACTGTCCACCAGTGATAAATTCTTGAAGAATTGTAATTCAGCGGTTTCACGTTGCAGAGTCGCCCTTTGAAGTCCATCACTGGCTTTTGAATATTGCCATTCCTGGTGTTAGATTTGCATGCTGATTTGTTTGTTCTGCGTAGAACGTGGAAGAGCATTGCCTCCCAAGACCTGTCGGGGGGGGGGGTGTCATTGCCCAGCATGGGCTGTGGTTTCAGTTGGGAACTGTTTTTTTTTCTATTAGGTCTGCCTTGTAATAGAAGATTCCTAGGTTACCAGGAACCTTCACCACCTCCTCTCTTTTTTCACTCAGCTGAAACTGTGATGTTTAGGTGATTTGAAATAACACCTAAACGACCAGAGTCACTTTCCTGGAGGGCAGTGATGACCTCTGGACCTGCCCCAGGCCCCTTTGTGTCCATCTCTCAGTCTGTAATGTTTTGTTGTTGTGAGCTTGGGTACATTGATGATGAACGGACATGGTTATACCTTTGGGCTAAGCTCCCATTGTCTGCAGGGTATTGTTCCACCCAGAGCACACCACGAAAACTGTTGTCACCAGTCAAGCCCTGCAATACATCTGTGTCTGTTTGGATTCTCTGGACACACTCGCACCAGGTGTTGTGTTCTCCAATGCTGGAGCACGGGGGCGGGGCGGACAAGCAAGACTGGAGGCTGGTCAAAGTTTGCTGGACCAGTTTGTAAAAAAATTAATAAATCAGGCAGGCAGGATATAAATTTTATAAAATGAATAAATGTATAAGCTCCAGAGCCTGGAAGGGCCAACCCTGGGGCTGAAGACAGGCCCTCCTTCCTTTGTTCTATAGCTTTCTTCCCGGCACTTCCCGACTGGTGATGTGGGTGGGAGACACCTGGTTCTTCCAGCTCAGAGGAAGATGTCTTTGAGGGTCCAGGATCTAGCCCTATAGTCCCGGGGCTTCTGGAAGGTTTCTCTTGAGAGTTCTTGGCATTTCCTGGGGACAGGGAGGAAAGTGTTAGAAAGCTAACAGGAGAGCCTGGGATAGAGATAGGATTGACGATAACCAGGAATGAGCTTTCAAGATACATTTTTATTTTTCCACCAATGTCACTTGCTTCTGTTCTTCTCCTTTCCATGCTGACCTGTCACAGGCTTTAGATCCTCTCCGATCCTGTAGCAGCCTCTGCCCTTTTATGAAAAAGTTGGCAATGGGGGGTACAGTTATAACCCAGTTCCACACACCAGGGAGGCCTCCTGTATCCAGGCTGGATGCTGGGCCCTTCTGCCCGGGTGAGCTCTCACAAGGAGGAGGAATTCCTACTGGCACTTGCTTCTCTCCAGGCAGTTCAGCAAGGTCCATGGGGTGGTGAGTGGGGGGTGGTTGGACGCAGCTGTTCAAGCCCTTCCGCTTGAGCCTCCCCGATGCAGAGTTCCTCGCTGGAGAGGGATTCCATACTCTGCTTGTTGCAAGTACTTTGCCTGCTGCCAGATTAGGGGTGGTCCCTTGGTCTTCCCTTGCTTTTTCATACCCCTCCTCAACCATCTGACCAAAAATCTTGCATGTCAAAATCTGGAAGTTGCTTCTAGGTCACCTCTTTTTTCTTCCAACTCTTGCATCCTAGTTAGTCTTCCGTGCATCACTTGAGGAAACCCCCAGAGATCATTCTGTTTCCACATGCTTCCAAACATTTATTTGACCTGTTGCTGCCTTTGGTCCAACAGGTCTGGCAGGTTTTTGAAACCATCAAAGAATCTGTGCAACCTGTTGGACCAGAGGTAAAAGTGGGGTGGGCACACAGACCACGTGCAGTGATGCCTCTTTCAACCAGCCTTTCACTCTTTGAAAAAGCAACCCTCTGCCTGGGCTTCAGGTGGCCCCCTCACTTGCCAGAGGACTTCATCCAGTTCACTTGGGGTTGACTCAGTGAGCACAGCAGAAGTTACCCTGTTCTTCCCATGGCTTCCTCTTGCCTCAGAGCCTTCTCTACCCTCTGTGGTAGGGATGGAGAACTCAGGCTCCGAATGCCAAAGGATGTCCAAATGTGAAAATAAACACTGTTCCTGCTGATGCATCAAATAATATTTCATGGGACACTTAAGATTGCTACGGGCCATGAAGGGACACGCAAATATTTGCTATATCTGAAGACTAAGAAGAAAAGAATGAGGGTACGCCGGGGTGTCAGGGTGTGGGTGCTGTTCTCAAATCCCAATTAAGTTTCCAGGGCTGTGTAAGCTGGCGTCATTTTTGTAAGCTGCTTTGGGTCCAATATTGATGGAGATAAGTAGGATATAAATTGCTAAAATTTAAAATAAAATCAGAAACTAATGTTCGAAGCAGATCTTGTTTCACAAAAACAAAGTATGAACTCATGGCTAGCAACTAGCAGCTCCACATTTGCAAAGCTCTTGTTCCAGAGCTTCCCTTTGTGAAAAGATTAGGATTTTGTAACATTCTTGGGTACAACATCCACCTTTGGGGAGCCTCCTGGAGCCATGGAGAAGCAGCGGTGAGATAGCCTGATTCAGTCAGTCCCAGGCAGAGGGAGGTCCCACGATCTCTCCTGTTTCCCCTTGAGCAGTGCAAGCTCTCCTTGCAGCTACTGCTGCGCTGGTGCTGCAAACAACTGAACAGGCCAGAGCCCTGGCTTGGCCTCCCTGTGTGTGTGCCTGCCTGCCAGTTTTGGACAAGGAAGGAAGGAGCTGAGGCTGGGAAGAAGCCCCTTTTAACAAGGGGCCAGAGCCCAAGATACTGTAAACCTGAACAAGTCACTCTTTGGAGCCATCAGCATCAGGACCACAAGCCCTTCTTGTCTCACAGAAGGATGGAGGCAGCTGGGAAGATCTTGAGATGCTTCTTGGTAAGTGAAGCATTCTGATGCCTCTTTTTGCACAGGTTGATTTTAACCACCTGCAGCCCACCAGCCCCTCAATACCTCTGGCCCACACCACCAGACAAAGGCTGGTTGGTGCTCACGCCATGAGGCTGACACTGAGAGGAGGGCTCAGCAGTGGCCCACCATGACGCAGCAAGCACAGTTTTCTCTGGAGAGTCAGCAGTTGGGGGAGAAGCTGCACATTTCATGGGAGAGCCACGAGGGAATCTCTTGGTCTTTTCATTCCAGTACGACTGTAAGTGTTGGTGTGCAGGCTCCGACTTTGATCATATGCTTGCTGGTGGTGGGGATGCTTAACTCTTCCCTCATCAAAATTGCTCCCCTAGATCAGGTCTAAATCCCATGGAGAGAAGATTGTATGCATTTTTTGGGCATTCAGCCCCCCTTCTCCATAACTGCTCAATTAAACATGTCTGAGCCATCACCCCAAGAGAGTGGGGTGCTTTCCATGACTTAATATGTCAGAGTGCAAGCCCCACATTTTCTGAGCACTGTGGGACACCAGAGATGGTTCCTTCGTCCTTCCTTCCTCCCCTCCCCTTCACAACTGTGGCATTTATTCCTGTCCCAGTGCGACTGAGGGAGATTTCAGCTGGGCCCCCTGGAAGGCAGGGAGGGGCACCCAGTCCAGGAGAGGCTGGGCTGACTTTGGGCAGGCTATTCGCCTGGGCGCTTACATATCTTGGTCTCCTCTCTAGCCAGAGAGATGGAAATGAATTGTGAATACTGCTGGGGAGGAGGGGATAAGAGGCATCGTCTCTGCCAGGGCTGAGTGGCTCTCTCTTCTCCACTGCTCTGCTGACAGGAGACAGTGACTGCATCCTTCACATGTGCACATTGGTGCGCCTCCCTCCACACATGAGCACTTTCAGTTTTATGCCTCCAAAATCTGTCCCAGTGTTTCTGCACTGTTTCTAGTGTGTGGCTCACGGAGCACGGAGGATGTGCTCATGCTACGTGTGGCTGTCCCCGCCCTTCAGTTGGCACTTCCCCACCCATCAGCAGTTCCAGAAACCTGAGGTTGCTTGTGGGCACGCATACAGGTACTTTGTTTACTTTTTTTTTTTTTTAAGTAATACAAGTTTCCTGATATGCCAGAGCAGTAGAAAAAAAAGAATGTGCCCATCTGGCTTCGAGTCAGGCCAGAATTTGAAGCTACTCCTCTGAAAGGCCTGCCCCTTCCTTTCCTCCCCTTTTGCTTTTCCGTCTCCTGCACCTGCAAGGGCAGATTTTATTATTATTTTTCCATATTATTTTCAAGCGCAGTTCTGTGCAAGTGAGCTGCTTGAAAATAAAAATAACCACAAACATGATTTCAGCAACAACCAGTGAAAAAGGCAGGCTGCATCTATTCCTTTAGGCTGATGGAAGCATAATGGCAGGGGAAATGTCAGCCACGCATGCTGAAAAAAACACCCATCCACACAATGTACGTTCACAGTCCGGTAATATGTGCTTTTATATTGAATTTTCTACCCTAATCAGATTGGATTAATTGGATGAGGAGAATGTGTGTACGTTACAAAATACTTACAACAACAGAGACACGAGCAGCTTCAAATGCATATAAATCTCCATTGTGGACAAGCCGAAAAGCCTATTATTATTATTATTATTATTATTATTATTATTATTATTCTTTTGACAGGATGAGGTGTTCACTGCAAACTGGAATAAATTGTGTGTTCAAATTACTACAGATGGCTGCTGTGTTCCATGGGCACCCCCTCCCCCACTTTGAATTTCCCCTGTCCAGTGCTGGAGTTTTGCTTCTGATTCAGCTTTATGATTGAGCTACATGATAGCATCCAAAGGCAAGTCCAATTGAGAGTAAGAGGCTCCTTTCTCCTCCACTCTGGGAAGGAAATGATGGCTAGGAATGATGGCTGGGAGTCCTTGCCATTGCTGCCAGGGCTGAAATAGGAGCAAAACTGTGGCCAGGTGTACACAAAGAGGCTGTGAAGTCTTTCTGCTATCAAGGCTCCCTCTTGGACCTGAGTAGAATATTTGGCTCTTTTACCCTGGCTTTGAATAGAAATTCTGGGCTGTGGTGCCCTCCAGCTCAAAGTTTGACCCAACTGGACCAGAGCCCAACATATCTGCACTTGTGAGTACAGTGGAGAAGATGTGAGGCCTGCCTGTCTTGGCTATTTTGAATGGGGACCTTGCAGTAGAAGAGTCACTTGGCTTTGCAACTTTCTCAACAGGGGCCTGAGCTTAGTTTCACTCTTACTTAGAAATGAGTTTTGAGTCACTTTAGGGAGACACCCAGGTTTTATTCTTGGCCTTTCCCATTCATGCTCAAGGACACTTTGGTTGAGAGAGACCTCTTAGTTTTCAGCCACAGAAAGAACAGGTTAAAATTCCCTTCATGGGTCAAGCCCACAGTGTGGTTACTGGTGGATGAAGAATTGATGTCACCAACAAACATTCAAATCTTTCATCTTTTGGGTTGTAAGTTAGCCGGTGTTCTCATGCACAATTCTGAGATGGTTTAGGAAAAACAGGACAAATTTGTCCAATTTGGGCAGTTTCTGTGGTCAACATGTTTCAGTTTAAAAATGGATGATCCAAAACAGTGGTAAAATCAGTGAAGTTCTAGGATCTGATGCCCCTGGGGATCGATCTGAGCTTGCACTGCCCTGGTTCCCACCAAACTAAACTATGCTTGTAAGCTTCCTTTTAAATAGGTGCCTTGTTCTCGTTGCTTCATCAGGTTCAAGCTCTTGTTTGCTAACTACTGATGGAAGTGTTGCAGTGTTTGGTTAAGGAACTCTTACTTGAACTTCTGTTCTTTTGTGCTTCCTTTGTTTGTTTGAATTAAGCTTAGTCTATTGTAAAACTTTGCATCTTTCTTTAATGTTCACGTGTATCGTTCGAGGGACCCAAATGGTGGCCAGGCCATCACTACATGAGTATCAGTCCAACAGTTTAACTCTGTGCTGCGTGAAGCATTTTCTGTTCTCTGGCCTGGATCCTCCAAATTGAGCTCTGTTGGAAGTCCACAAGCTCTACTGTTAAGAGAGACAGAGGGAAACTTGCCTCTGTCCAGTTTTTCAATGCCAGGGCTAATTCTATGCACCTCTGTTATCTTCACACTTACCTTTTCCACACTAAGAAACCCCAAACCTTTCCTCTATTCCGTCAAGAATCCCGTTGGCCCTTTGCTGAACCTTTTGCAGCTCTACAATATCCTTTTAGATGTGAGCTAACCAGAACTGTACTTATACAGTCTTCCCAGTGTGGTCACTTCATAGATTGGTATGCAGTAGTGGCATTATGATATCAGCAGCTTTATTTTCAATTCCTTTCCCAATGATCCCTAAGCATGGATTTCAATGGCCAAGTTGTTCACCAGGGCCAGATGATTTAAGCATATAACTCCATTCCTGGCCCAACTGCACTGGCTGCCTGTTAGTTTCTGGGCCCAATTCAGAGTGTTGTTTTTGACCTATAAAGTAGCAGTACCTCAAGGACTGCCTCTCTCCATATGAACTGACCTGGACCATACAGTAATAATCTGAGGCCTCTCTTTGTGTGCCTCCTCCATGAGTGGCCCAAAGGGTGACAACACGAGAATGGGCATTTTCTGTGGTGGCTCCCCATTTGTGGAATGCCTCTCCCTAGGATGGCTCACTTGGGCATTTCGTTACATATCTTCAGTGCCAAGGCCAAAACTTTCCTCTATAACCAGGCCTTTTAGAAGTGGGTGGGATGTTTTTAATGTATTTCTCATTCCTCTTGGTTTTAATGTAGCTATGTGGGGTCTACTGTCTGTTTGCTTGGAAGTCACTTTTGGGTAAGCTGATATAAGTACATACATACATACACATTTTTCAAAGCTGCCCCAAATTGGGCCAGTGCCGTCACTGAGCTATCTGCTGTGACCCCAAGGTATCGTTGCTGGCCAGTTCAAACTGCAGGGACATAGGTGTGAAATGAAGATACCTTCCTGCTTACTATACACTCATTCATTCATTCATTCCCCACCCTTCACCCTAAGGTCCTACTTACATTGAATTGCATTTGTATTTTAATGCCCATTCAACTGGTTTGGATAAATCCTTCTGGAGCTCCTCAGAATCCTCCCCCTCCCCTGAACAAATTGATATTGTCAGCAAAGTTACCTGAGTGCTCATTCCTCACTCTAGCTCATATATGAACAAATTAGACCTCTACTACTCAAAGCACAGGTTTCAATGCTGATCATTGGGAGGCTCTACTTCCTACATCCCTCCATTCAGAAAACTGTTCACTTATTCCTACTCTTCACTTCCTGTCCTTTAATCACTTACTGATCCAGAAGAGGTCCTGCCCTCATGACTCCCAAGCTTACTCAGGAGTCTTGGGTGAGGTCCTTTGTCGAACTGCTCACCTCTAACTATATGCTTGTTTCAGTTACAGATAGGTAGCCGTGTTGGTCTGCCATAGTCAAAACAAAACAAATTCCTTCCAGTAGCACCTTAAAGACCAACTAAGTCAGTTCTTGGTATGAGCTTGGTATGAGCTTGGTATGAGCTTTCGTGTGCATGCACACTTCTTCAGATAAACTGAAACAGATACACTGAAACTTCAGATACACTGAAACTTCTGTTTCAGTGTATCTGAAGAAGTGTGCATGCACACGAAAGCTCATACCAAGAACTGACTTAGTTGGTTTATATGCTTGTTGACACTTTCAAAGAGCTCCCAGTGAGTTAGTGAGACAGGAGCCCAGGGCAGTAAATGTTTCTCTGGTTAAAGAGCGAAAATCAAATAAAAATATATTTAAAACTATTTAAAACACCTAAAAACAATAAAATGCAAACAAAAACAAAAAAAATCAAATTGAAGAACAGATGTAACCAAATCATGTGTCAGTGGGACAGCCCACTGTAACAAATGTTTTCAGCACACATTGTACATTGTTGGTGTCTGCCTAACATCAGTAGGCAGGGAGTTCCAAAGCAGAGGTTTTGCTACCCTCAAGGAATGACTCCTTACAAACATGGGATGGATATTGTGTGAGACTTTTAAGATATATTGCCTGGTTTTTATGGGGGAGGGCTGGAGGGTGCTGAGAATTGGATGGGAGAAAAGCAAGACTTCATTCCTCTTTGCCCAGCACTTGTCTCTCCAATGGAGAAAGAGAGAGTGTTGTTTGCTTGTCACAGAGGAAGGAGTGGAGGTGCTGAATGTTGTCAAAAATAAAGCGCTTCAGCATTTTCTAGCTGCTAAGCAGAGGGGTGAAAAAGAGCCCTTCCCAAATGTTCTAATTAATAAAATAATAAAAATCTAGGCTTTTTAGTCTCTGTGGGAAAATGTGGAGGTATCCATGTTTTCTTTTTACCTTTTCAGCCCTGCCCAAATTTGTTAAAGCTCTTTTCAAGTGTCCCTGCAGCCTGAGACTTTCTCTGCTGAGCTGCTGGGAGTTATAGCCCAAAGCCTCTGGAGATTGGCTGGTATCTCCCCCCCCCCATAAAAACCCTACTGTCTTCTCTGGGTGAATAGGGGGCTTGTCTATCTTCTCCCCCAAATGTACTGCTGTGAGTAAAGCCTCTGTTTCCACTTAAGAGTAGCAGGATCCACCCAGGGCTGTTTGGGTAAGATTTGCTTATCAATGGAGCATTTTAGTGTTAATGTTATTGTTTATACTTTTTCCTCATTTTTTTTACAAGGTATCTCAAAGTGAGTTACAAAATATTAAAATACAGAACAGCTCCCTGCTCCTACTGCCATCCCTTCCACTGGGATAGAGTCGGGCTTCCTCTTCTGTGTTGGTGCATCTTTTATGGGCACCTGCCTTTCCTTCCTCCCTCATGAGCATGTTTAAAAATCAGAACTTTCAGAAGCAATTCTACATTTAAAAAACCACACACACCAGATTACTGAGCTCCAGCAAATCAAAATCATGAAATCGTATATAAATATAATCCTTCCAATTAATAAGGTAGCTTATAAATAGTCCTGACATTTTCCAGAGACTATATCTTAAAGGTTTCCCAGCTATTTTCCTCCCAGTCACCTCTGGGTGTTTGCTGCCTTGTTCCAGGAGAAAAGGAGGATCCCCAGTTAACACTGCCCATCCTTTCGCCTGCTTTCTCTGACTCTCAGCTACAGCATCATGCATGCTCCACCCTGTATTCAAACAAGCCAGCCATCTGTTCCTTCCATTCTTGGCATGTGCCCTCCCCTCCCCAGGCTGCAGCAGTGCATAGACAAAAAGTTGTATCTAGTCCTTCATGAAGATTGGTGTCTTTAAAGTACCCAGATGGAATAATCCAAAGGAAATCCATTGGAAACGTGAGAAGACAAACATGTTATTTCCTTGCTTATTTTTACTTCTTTAGAGGCAAAATACCCCTGACATTCCTTGACATCCCTAACCTTCCAATTCCTCTGTCCAAAGTCTCTCCTCCCTGTTGCCTCCTGAGGGCTGACCCCTGCCCCCATCTCTCCATTGCCTCTCACCCAGCCAGAGCAGCCCCCACCCACCCACCCACCCACCCACCCACCCACTCCCTTCCTCCTTTCAGCCAGGGTAAGAATTGCATTGACTTGCGGAAAACCCTGGGCAAATTTCAGCAGATTGTAGGTGTGTGTCTCCTGTGTCTTTGAAGCAGTCTTTGAAGTGGTGGTGATGGTGGGGCTCCCCAAAGTCTGTCGCTCTCCAGCTAACACCAGGTTGTCTCTCTTCATGTGTAGATGGGCCCCCCTCCACCTGTGCAAGGTGAGAAGCTGGAGCCAAACAGCCCGGCAGCATCAGCACAAGGAAGCTGGAAGGTAAAGTGGAAGCTCTTTTGTGCAGCCTCTTCTCTTGGAGAGACCCGGATGGCTTTGTCCTCCTACTGCCTCTGCCAAATAGCTCTCTATAGTCAAGACCATTTGTGGCTTCCGGCTTGTGCTGTTGATGGCCTGGAAGGAGGGGACCTTGGGGAAGAAGTTTCAGGAAAAGGCAAGAGGGGAAATCATAAGAGCAACATCAACAATAGTGACCAGCCTTTATCTTGTGCTGGTGAGTGTTCAGTGCGCTTCAAGTATATGAGCACACACCAGCATTGGATCCAGGGACTTGTGCCACCAGCTGCCATTCTAAGTTACTGCTACCTCTGCTGTATGCTGCTAGGTCTCTGCCTCACTTGTAGAGTTGGAGAGGGCAGGGCACGTCAGGGCTTGGCCTGCACCTCTGCAAGCATCACTAGTGCACCCACCACCTGACACTGCATGGCTCAGGGGCGCCTAGAAACACATTCAGTGCCTGGTGGGAAAAGTCCACCACTGTTGCTTTCTGGAAAAAATATTCTCGCATTGCTCTACTGGAGCTGGTCTGTTGGCTCTGTGTTGGAGCAGTGGGCATCTGCTTGCTTCCTATTGAGACACCTCCTCAGGACCTGCCTTAAAGGTTGTTATAGGGCTTCATTGCTTGAAAGCGCTAGGCAAATGTGAAGTATTGTTAGAATGCCACACAAGTTTAGCTTTTGTTGCCTGCCTCGGGAAGGTTGTGCAGGGCTCACCCACTTTGGGGGGGCCAGTGGGTGCATTTGGGATGCTAAGGGAGTGCTGTGGGCACCAGGGGTGGAATGACTATTGTGGGGAGGGGTGTGCGCATGGCATCACACACAACGGCTGCCACATCTTGCAGGAGATGAGGCAGAGAATGGTGTGAGACTGCCACTTTGGACTCTGGTTTAGGTGCCTTTTCCCCACTGATGGAGGGAACAGGATGCAAGAAGGAGAGGAAAAGCACCTCCATCAGCTACCACTGCACTTGCCCACAGGGAAAAGCTCTTTGCACCTCTCCTCAGTTGAGAACAGAGCAGAGGGAGGGTGCCCAGTCCTGGTATCCAGTGAAAAGCTGGCATGTTTAAGGGGGTGAATCCAGGGTATGAGAGGCTGAGGGGGATATTGTACATTTCTGAGGGGATATTTTCTGAGCCCATTCACAGGCACCGTATGATGTATTGAATGGCGCACTGGCACCCCTTGGTGCCATTTTGATGACTCCTGCCTTAGGGTGAAGAAGTACCAGGACTAAATAAATAAAGGGCAGCCCAAAGGCCTCTTCTCCAGAAGAGCTGCTGTTCTGAAGTCTCAAGTGCTGTCCTTGACTTGGTGCTTTCTATCCCTTCTAGAAAGATAGAAGAAATTCATGGGCCTTTATGGGCAGACTGCCAAGCTGGCAGTGACATCTGTCTGTAGCTATTGACCTACAAGGGCTTTTGCTGAGATGGGTTCACCTGTACATCGCTTGGACTGGAAATACTTTTTGGAGTGCCACTCTGAGGCTAGCATCCCTGGCAGGATTGCACAGGTATTTCACATCATTGCATAGGACAGCTGCTGGGCTGGTAAAATGGCTTTAGGGCTAGACACCCAAACATCACCCCTGGTTTGGCGTGAGGTGCTTTTTCCCTGTCCTGCCAACCTAGCAGTTCAAAAGCACGTCAAAGTGCAAGTAGATAAATAGGTACCACTTCAGCAGGAAGGTAAACGGCGTTTCCTTGCGCTGCTCTGGTTCGCCAGAAGCTGCTTAGTCATGCTGGCCACATGGCCCGGAAGCTGTACGCTGGCTCCCTTGGCCAATAAAGTGAGATAAGTGCTGCAACCCCAGAGTCGGCCACGACTGGACCTAATGGTCAGGGGTCCCTTTACCTTTACTTTTTCCCTGAGAAAGGCAAGCAACAGTCCTCACTTGACCTATGGGCAGGAGTTAGACATGTGGGGAGATTTGCAGAGGGCTTACGGGCTCCCATAAAATTCATGGGGGGGGGAGCAGAAGGAGAAGCTCCAGACCAAGAAGAGGGCAACGGAAGGAGGGAATCTGCTTTGCTCTGGCCTGTGGCTGACCCTGGGCAGGAAGCGGCTTTCTGCTGACTAATCCAAGGCATCTTTGAGCCCGCTCTGGACTTGCTCAGTGGTCAGCCTTTCCCTGCACATGCTCACAGGGGCTTTGTTCCTATGACTGACTGTGTGACAGGCATCAAGACCACGCAGGTTGCTGGGTCTTCCTCTGTCAGAGATGTGTGTGCCGATAGTCAGAAGAGAAGGGCTCCCTACCACCAGAAGTCACAGGGGCTTCTCAAGTCTGTCCTCTACTTTGTGGATTAGCTGCCCAGGACAGCTCCTTAACAGGCATTGGCACTGCTGTGGCCCACAGCCAGCATGCGGTCCTCCAGGGCAAACTGGGCAACTTCCCGTGGCACTACACTTTAGCACCTGCAACCAGTTCACAGCCTTGGCAACACTTCAGTTTCTTCATTAAGTGTAATATTCAAGAAATGTACTGCAATTTAGATGTAGTGCAATTTCTCAGTGTACCTGTGTCTGGAGAGGTTACCGGTATTTTCAAAGCTGACATTTGATGAAAGAATTACCTGCTCTCTTTTGCATTGCAAGAATGCCCAGCATTGGGAGAGGTTTGGATTACAGTGATTTGATTAGGATGTTTCTTCCGAGACGGCTCCAAAAAGTTTAATTCATTACGCAGGGTGCTGGAGCATCGACTCTTCCATGATTAATTGCTATGTCATTATTTATCAGTGAACTGGCTGTCACCAATTCCCCATAGGTCCCTCCTAGCATGATATCACACAATATGCTTTTTAGGCTTGTTATTTATTTGTTTATTATTTATTTTCTCTTTCTGTTGACGTGTTCTAGTAATGGGTGGCTTTAATTACTCTCACATAGATGGGGCAAATGTGTGTTCACTGGTCACTGCTGTCTCTTCCAAACGTTAGTTGTTTGCAAGAGCTGCATCTGGAAGGAGGGGTTGTCTTTGTCTGGAGGAGCAGGTTGGGCTGGAAGATGGCTGGCTCCGGGGCTGCCTGGCGAGGGCCCATCCATCTGCCAGAGACACTTGGCATCTGCTCTTGGGTGTGGGAGGAAGAAAACAGCTGCCTTCATGCTTGAAATCAAGTTACTGTCCACGAAGCGGCTGTGTGGCCAGCTCCCAAATTGGATGAGGACAGGGATGATGGCAGCCCCCCCCCCCACCCGCTGGAGATGCTGGATGGAGGAAGGCAAAAATGGGCCATCAAGGAGGCGTTGCAGAGCCTCCGGGGATGTGATGTGGGAACACTGCTTTGGGGAAATGGGGGCACTCTTAATCTTGATCTGCGTGTGATGTTCTTTCTTACCTGCCTGGCCCTGAGAGTGTCTACGAAGGGGAAGGAGGCAGTTGCCTGGAAGTGTGTGTGCTCGAAGAAAGAGCTACACTCTCTCTGTTGTGGTTCTGGTGCCAGTAGATGCGCCTGCTCAAGTAGGAGGTTGATGTGGCCCTGGAATTGCCCCAAAGGAGCCCCAATGCCGCATGCCCTGCAGGTTTGGGGATCATTGCCCTCCCAGCAGGAGGAAGGAACCCCTCCAGTCGGCTTTCCTCCTGGGAGCTGAGCTCCAGGTCCCCAAAGTGTGAAAGGGGACTTTGGAAGGGAAGGGGTGGGCTTGCACATTTCAGGCTCATGCTCATTGGAGATGGAAAGGTTTGCAGCTCGTAGTCCCTTTCAGTAATGCAGCTAGAAGAGTCTAAGAGATCAGAGTTCTCTTTTTTTAAAAAAGGGATAGTTCCACAATTTAAAATCCCTAAAAATCACATTCATTCTAGGATGAAATGGAGTTCGCTTTGGCTGTCCCAAACACATTTATTTTGGGATAAGCACCTTTTGGTTGTTGAAAAGGTTAAAAGATAAAGGTAAAGGGACCCCTGACCATTAGGTCCAGTCGTGGCCAACTCTGGGGTTGCGGCGCTCATCTTGCTTTATTGGCCGAGGGAGCCGGCGTACAGCTTCCGGGTCATGTGGTCAGCATGACCAAGCCGCTTCTGGCGAACCAGAGCAGCACACGGAAAACTGCTAGGTTGGGACCGAGCAACGGGAATCCCGTCACATGGATTTGAACCGCCGACCTTCTGATCGGCAAGTCCTAGGCTCTGTGGTTTAACCCACAGCGCCACCCGCACCCCTTGTCGAAAAGGATAGTGTACCTTTAAAGCTAAAACATTAATCTGCATATATCTGTAACCTTGCTTGTGCCTGGCTGGCCACCCTGAATACAGAAGGAGCCAGCATTGCCCCCTGGGGAAGAGGGGAAGAGCCAGCTGCATCTCTGGCCAGCTGCCTTGGGGTGAGATCTGGACCAGGCAAACTCCTCCTCGCGCTTCTCCTTCCTGAGCTTCCTTTCTCTTCTCCCCCCACCCCGGGCACTACAGGTGAAGTTTATGACACGGCCTCAAACTGCTTGCAATCTGGCTTTCCTTCCGTGTTCTGCTCCGCTTATCTCTTCCATTCCGAGTCTTGGGGCAGGGCCTGTTCCTGATAAAGCTGCCTTTTGTGGGCATTAGATGAGTCTGCCCACACGCTGCGGTTATCTGCTCAGATAGGGAGCTGACTGAAACCTCAGCAGCGCAGCAGAGGTAGCAACAGCTTTGCCACCCCCTTCCTAGGCAGTCACATCTCCTCTGCCTCTGCTGCTGCCTGGTGCTTGGAGGGAGGCCGGCTTCTCTGCGGGGGCTTCCCCACCGGCTTTCTGCCCTTCTTTGGCTCAGAGAAAAGTGTGATAAGTAGAGCAATGAAGCAGGAGGTGCCACGGCCTCTTTTGCTTTGAGGAGCAGGGTGGGGAGAGGTTCCTAACCCCCATCACAACCACCCCAGAAAAGCAGTATCAAACCTCTGGTTGGCCCTGTTGGTGGTGGCAGAGGAGCTTTGGGTGCTGCCTGGTTGGCACTGACCTGTGGCCTTCTTGTTGGTTGTGCATTGAACTCTGCACCTGAGTAGAAATTAGTACTTCCCATTTTCAGCACCCCAGCATGCCCTGCAGATACGTTGTGCTGTGCTCTGACGTGCCCTGACTCAAATGAAAGTATTGGGTTGTTTTTTTCAAATTTCAGAGGTCCCTGTGCGACGCCGAAATTGGGTGCCCCCTGCCTCTCATGCTCCATTCTAAATGATAGTTGTGGCGTCCCCTGCAACACCCAGTGTGACCAAAGACGTTGCGCTTCCCTAAATCCAGCTCTGGTTTAATTGTATGATGAAGTCCTTTCTTTTCTGTGTCCTGAATCTTTCAGTATGCAGCTTAGCTGGGATCTTGAGGTAAAGGATATAGACAAGAATTCTAACTAACTAACTAACTAACTAACTAACTAACTAACTAACTAACTAACTAACTGATGGCTAAGCATTGCCATTACTATGAGAAAAAGGGTATGTGTGGATTACTCCTTACTCGCTTTCTCCACACCCTGCATAACCACACACCTCCCTTTTTTCTAAACTAAAAAGCCCCCAAAGGTTGTAGCCTTCCCTCGGGGGAGCTGCTCTGCCAGCCCCTTCATTTCACTCTTTTTCTGCCTCTTCCCACCTGCTCTATAGTATCCTTTTGAGATGCACAAATCCCAAGATCTATCAACCTGGGCTTGGTACAAAACCAAACCCATTCAGATTGAAACCAATCTGAGTCCAGGGATTTGTACATAATCCCAGAACTGAATGGCACTTACCACCTTTCCACACAAAAGTCCACCCCGGGCTTTCTTCTTTTGGGGGGGGGGATGGGGAGTCATTATGAAAGAATTGGAACTCAGAAATCCTTACTGATCTTCAGGTCACCCAGAGATCTCCCTGTTGATCCTGATCCACCTTCTGTCTATACCCCCACCCCAACCGGGCCTAACCTTATGACTTTTAAACTCCCTCTCCCCCTTGTTAGAGTTAATCTTTCCTTTTGCCCTTCAGTCCTGACTGCTTTTTGCTGTCTGCCGTTTTGAAGTTGTATAAAAACTTCAAATGGGTTGAAGGATGGTGAGCTGCCTCCATTGCCTGATTATTTTCTCCAAATTGTGATACCCCCCCTTTGCGATTTTCTAGTCCCCTTTTGCCCAGTGGGCAGATAGTGTGACCCGCCAGGCCTTCAGGATTGCCTAGGGAGGGAGGGCCACATTCCTCAAGTGCACCCCCCTGCCTGCTCTCCCATGTGGCTGATTTCCACACACTTAATTGCAGGGCTAGCATCACTTAAGCTAAGCTGATTTAGCCAGGGAAGCAGGCTGTGCCAAAGGCTGGTGCGGTGGAAAGAGGGCCCGTTGCTGCTGCTCCTTTGGCCCTGAGTTGTGCAAGTCTGTCTGTGTGTGCAGCACATCAGCTTCCCAGGCTGCTTCTTGGCCTGTCACTCAGTGTTAATGGTTAATGTTGCCATAAACCCGCTGTTGAGGTTTGTAATCTCTGGGAAGGGAAGCTATCAGCCAGCCATCAGAAGTGAAAAGAACAGTCTGTACCCTGCACAGGCAGGCGGTGGGTGGGGTGTTTATGGCCCTTCCTCGCTTCCTCTTTCAGCAGGGGTGGGGGAGAGAAAGAGCAGCTACTGGCTGCTGTCCCTGGGAAATGCAGAGAGGGGTTGTCACAAGGTCCCTTAACCTGACTCTGGGGCAGGACAAGATGTCCTCTCACCTGATCTGCTGCCAGGTGCTCCATCTGCACTCATGGGGGGGGTTTGGGGGGGCAAAGCAGAGGGGCAGCTCCCCTCCCTCCAAGGTACCAAAATGAAAAGAAAGGACAGTCTTGTGTTCTACACACACACTTCCTTCTCATCTCAGGGTCTCCTCAGCCCACTTCTGAGTTACTTGGGAAACAACTACCACTCTGCTCATCCCCATTTGTACATGAGGGTCCCAAAAGCTCTTGGACCCCATTCAGTATTTGTGCTCTGTTCCTCACCATTGTGGCCATGGTACAAGAGTTCAGGGTGGGGAGAGAAAGGGCAGTCTTCCTCCCACAACTCCAAGCCCCCCTGCTTTGTGTGGAGCTATATTTGTGTGGATACTCAGCCTTGCCTCTGGTTGCTAACTTCCCCTCCTCGCTCTCTCCCTCTGCCAAAAGGTAAGCAGCATCTTCTCCAAACAGAGATCTGCTTTGTTGCCCATGGACTATTAGTGGCAGAGGTAGTAAGGATAAGAAGGATAACGGCAGTGAACCCTAAGAATAGCTGTTCTCATGGTGGCTGGCCGGGTGCCCTAAAAGGGAAGCCCAGAAGCGGAAGCTGAGTGCAGCAGCCCCCTCCCCAATTGTGGTTCCAAGCACCTGGTATTCAGAGATGCACTGCCTCCAACAGTGGAGGTAAAACATAGCTATGAGGGATAGTTTCCATTGATAGTTTTCTCCGCTGTGAATTTCTCTAATCCGCTTTAAAAGCCAGCCAAGTTAGTGGTCATCACTGCTTCCTGTAGGAACAAATGGCATCGTTTAACGATGTGCTGCGTGAAAAACTACTTCCTTTTGTCCATCGTGAATCTTCAGCCTTGTGAGAGAGGGAGGAAAACTTTTCTCTAGCCACTTTCTCCATGTTGTGCATCATTTTATAAATTTCTATCATGTCTCCTCTTACTTGCTTCTTCTCTAAATAAAAAAGTCCCAAAAGCGGCAACCTTTCTTCATAGGGGAGTCTCTCCATCGCCATGATTTTGGTTGCCCTTTTCCAAACTTTTTCCCGCTGTATGAAATCCCTTTTGAGGAGGTGACCAGATCATGCACACAATATTTCAAATGTGGTTGCACCATAAATTTGTGTAACAGCATAATGATATTGGCAGTTTTATTTTCAGTCCCTTTCCTAATGTTCCCCAGCATGGAATCTACCCTTTTCACAGCTGCCACACACTGGGTTGAGATCTTCACCAAGGTAACCATTATGCATCCCTCAATTGGGAGAACTGTTCATGGATTCCTACCCTCTGCTTCCCTAACCCTAAACCCGTAAATGTAGATATGAAATTAGGATTTTTTTGCCCCAATGTGCCTTTACACTTGCTTGCACTAAATTGCATTTGTCATTTTACCTCCCATTCACTCCCTTTTTGGAACTCTTTGCAATCCTTTAAGAAACGAACAAAAAACCCCAGACCCTGAACAATTTAGTATCATTAGCAAATTTGGCTACCTCGCTACTCACCCCTAACGCTACACCCCTCTATTCAGAGAACTGTTCATTTATTCCTGCTCTTTGCTTTCTGTCACAGGAGTACCTCTCCTTTTTATTCCACAACCGCTTTGACTTTGTCAAAAGCTTTCTGAATGTCCAACTCTGTGTCAATTGGATTTCTTGTCTATATGCCTGTTAACACCCACGAAGAACTTTTAATAGGTTAGTGAGTCAGGATTTCCCCATGCAAAGTTGTTCTCAGAAAGCCAGGAGGTCATTGCACCTCACACACCTGTGACTTCTGCCCACTAGGCAGATTAGTACCATAGTAAACATAGGACGGTTAGTGTAAAACACTGGCAAACCCTCAAGCTGGCTTTCTGCCTGTATTCTAGCAATTTTGTAGTTTATTGAACAACAGTGGTACCTCAGGTTAAGTACTTAATTCGTGCCGGATCCGTTCTTTTATTTAAAAAATGATATTTATTAAAGTTTCCAATAAAAACATATAAACACAGACAACAATAAAAACATACACAAACACAAGACCTAAAACATGTATAATTTCAAACCTTATTTTCTTAAACCTAATTTCCCCGACCTCCTCACACCTCCCCCTTCTGTATTCTAATTCCATTTATCTAATCAGCAAATCCATTCCCTTATTTCCCATAGTTTTTAATAATTCTGTTCTTTTTCCTTGATCAACGCCCCTGAAAACCACATAATTTTTAAACCCATGTCAATTCTAGCCTTCATTAATTTTATAGTGTTTATTTAGATAGTCTTTAAATTTCTTCCAATCTTCTTCCACTGTCTCTTTCTCCTGGTCTCGGATTCTGCCAGTCATCTCTGCCAGTCCCATGTAGTCTGTCATCTTCATCTGCCATTCTTCCAAGGTGGGTAGATCTGGTGTCTTCCAATACTTTGCAATAAGTATCCTTGCTGCTGTTGTGGTGTACATAAAAAAAGTTCTGTCCTTTTTTAACACCACATGGCTAACCATACCCAGGAGAAAGGCCTCTGGTTTCTTCAAGAAGGTATATTTAAATACCTTTTTCATTTCATTATATATCATTTCCCAGAAAGCCTTGATCCGTGCCGGATCCGTTCTTAACCTGAAACTGTTCTTAACCTGAAGCACCACTTTAGCTAATGGGGGCCTCCTGCTGCCGCCGCGCCGCCGGAGCACGATTTCTGTTCTCATCCTGAAGCAAAGGTCTTAACCTGAAGCATTATTTCTGGGTTAGTGGAGTCTGTAACCTGAAGCGTATGTAACCTGAGGTACCACTGTACTTTATTAGAAGCTTAGGTATTGCTTAGATCAAGGAGAGGAGGGGCAGAATAGGATTTGGAATTCTAACAGCAAAACACACTTGCATGATTTTGTCACACTGGTACTTTAATTCTTGGTTTGTTTGTGGGGAAATGCAGTTTGCACTGCTTTAATTCTGAATTAATGAGCCCAAACAACATACAAATGCCTTTGGAAATCCTGACAGTGTGGACTTCTGCCCTGCAGTAATGGCTTATGGAGGCCACCCAACAGCCAGCTAGGCCAGTGTGTGTGTGTGTGTGTGTGTGTGTGTGTCCATCCTCCTGCGGTTTATGCCTGGACGTCATGACTGGGCTCCTGTGTGCAGTAGAGGAAGGTGATAGACCTTCAGTGTCAAGGGGAGAAGTGATGAAGGCCCAGAGCACTTTTCCTAAAACAGGGAGCTGTGTTGATTGGCCCTTGGGTAGGTCTGGGCTTTTGCTGGGACCCCAGCAATGTCTGATTGTGATGGTGAGAGGCGAGTTTGGGGTTGCGGTTTCTGGGCCCAACTTTTTATTAACTGGCAAAGTTAATGGAGCGGCAATCCAGAGCAGGGAAGTGGAGGAAGCTATTTTTAGAGCTGCCTTTTTGTGCAACAAATCACAAGATAAACAGGCATTTTGTTCCCTTTTCTGTGTGTGCGCAAGGTATATAAACAGCAGATCCGTGACTGAATGAGTTGTAGAGCCAAGGTCACATCCCCAGGTTGTGGGTGGAGTCACCTGCCAACACCTGAGCAGCAGAAAGATAATGAGGCAGCAGAAAGGGCTGGAGAAGTGCCAAAGTACCACCACCAGCCCCTTCTCTTGCCACCACCCCAACTGCAGCAACTGCCCTTCATTCTTCTGCATTTTTCTGCATCCTATACTGGGAGAATCCCAGATTGTGGTGGACTGCAGACCAAGCTACCGCATCCTGGGAACGCTGACCCCTGCCGTTGTGGCAGATTGACACAGGGGGTGACAAGAAAGGGGTAATTTCTGCCCCCTTCCTGTCATGCTTGCCATTGCACAAGACCGGACATCCCGTGTCTTTCTCTAAACCGTGTGTGCAAATTATAAAAGAAAAAAATTAAAAGCTGCTGTGCTGAATGACCCATATGGTGAACTGTGGAGTAAAAGGGTGGATGTGCTGCTGCTGAAAATGCCTCATGCAAGGCAATTCAATCCCTGACAGTGTTTTGTGTCTCTGTGCTTGTTCTAGCATCTCCCAGTACCTTCCTCCTGCCCGCCTTTTTTCTGATCCTATGGTTGCTCTGTCCCCTCTGCCCCCCGCAACCTTACCACTGCCGCCTCTGCTGTAGCAGAGGTCACATCTACCCTATGCATTTAAAAGCACATGGTTTCCCTCATAGAATCCTGGGAACTGTAGTTTAAGGGTGCTGGGAATTGTAGCTCTGTGAAGGGTGAACTACAGTTCCTAGGACTCTTTTGGGAAACCAGGTGCTTTAAACGTATGGTGCAGTTGCAGCCTTTTGAGTTTTCGGGCAGCATCTTCATGGCTTGCTGACACAACCTTTCAGTCGCAAATTCCTGCCTCCCTCACTGCAGATTTATAGAATTTAGTTGTGCCTTTCCAAGCATCTCAAGGCAAAGATCCTGATGCACCTCCAACAAATTACATTTGAACTCCCTCAAATTACAAAGAGCCTTGGAGGTCTTCCCTTTAGTGCAAAAGCCCTCAAAGTATGCACCAATGTGCTGTGAAAGCTCTGCTGAGTGGGGCTGTGACTCAGGTACACCCATTAATCCAGCCTGTCAGTAACAAGGGCAGATTTGTCCCTCCCTCTTTCCTTGGAATCTGTCTCGGGGGGCATTTTACTTTGATAACGAGTTTTCCTGCTCCGCCAACCAGAGCCCAGCATCCCTCACCACCACCTTTAAACACTTAGTTCATGGCCCAAGTTCATGGCAACATTAGCCATCTTGGCAATATCTGCTAATTGGGATAAAGCAGCTCTGACCTGATCCTCCGGGGGCTACAAAGTGGCTGCCAGTCTACTGTAAGCACTTTCTGTGTTTGCACATTTCATTATTCATTGACAGGAGACGAGTCCATTTCATGTCTTTTAGCGTCACTCAGTTTATTCTTCCCTGATAGTTCAGCAGAACTTGTCCCAGTATGAACCGCAGTGCTAATTTTGGGAATCTTTGTTTGCCTCCAGTTTTCCATCCACTGCATGACCTTTCCTTGGTAATGGTGATTTTTTGGAATGTCAGTGAGTTTTCCATGCTGTTCACCCTATGGCTTAGGAACAGAAAGGCAACATAAAAACAAGCAGCAGCAATAAATTTATTATTATTATTATTATTATTATTATTAGGTAAAAAGGTAAAGGACCTTTGGACAGTTAGGTCCAGTCAAAGGCAAGTATGGGGTTGTGATGCTTATCTCGCTTTTCAGGCCAAGGGAGCTGGGGTTTGTCCACAAACAGCTTTATGGGTCATGTGGCCAGCATGACTAAATGCTTCTGGTGCAATGAACACCGTGACGGAAGCCAGAGCACATGGAAACACTGTTTACCTTCCCACTGCACCGGTACCTCCTTGCACTGGTATGCTTTTGAACTGCTAGGTGGGACAGAGCAACAGGAGCTCACTCCATCATGCAGACTCGAACTGCTGACCTTCCGATCGGCAAGCCCAAGAGGCTCAGTGGTTTAGATCACAGCGCCAACCACTCCAATAATATTAATAATAGTAATACTGGTGGTAGTAGTAAAAAAACAGTGCAGAAGTGTGTCTGGATTGTGCCTATTTAATCTTCTTGTCATAACAATGCTTGGAGGTAGATCATCTTTATTATTTACGTGCAGCCACTGGAGAACTGAGGCTAGGAGGTGGTCCGTTGTCCACCCTTGCCCACTCTTTCTTTTGTCATTTTCCAGGATGTGACACTGGCTTTGGAAAGGTGGCTGCTCATCACTTAGACACCTTGGGACTGACCGTCTATGCTAGTGTCCTGGATCTGAAGAGTCCTGGCGCAGAGGAGCTTCGGCAGAGCTGCTCGTCGCGCCTGACCCTGCTGGAAATGGACCTGACCAAAGCTGAGGACATCCAGAGAGTCTTGCAGTTCATCAAGGCTCAGACAGTGAGGACAGGTAACTTGAGAGTGTTGGCAATCAGAACAGAAGCAAGCTAGGTGTAGGATTCTCAGAGTCTCGCCTTTGGGATTTGAAACAAAACATTCTGGGTTTCAAGGCTGGAACATGAAAGCGGGTGGTAAGCATAAATCTCAGAATCAGATTAGTTGAGTGAATTTCTGAAAAAAATCTTCAGTTTGTAGGCTGTCTCATATTAAAATGTAACAATCAAACAAACAATCTCCACACCAGCAGTTCTAGGGTACAGTTATATAGGGGTATTTACCTATATGTTTTTGCAGGTGCAAAAACATTTTGAGAAAAGATGTCGGATGGTGGGTTTTTGCTTAATCCAGCAGCAGCAAAATGTCTTTGTTTGTCCACACACATGGAGGACAAGCGGCCAGGGGAAGAGCAGCCATTTGCTAATTTATTTTTATATATAGCACTGTATCATAAAAATAGGTCACAGTGGTTTACAACAATATAAAACCATGCAGCAGAACTGTAAAAATGGAAAGTAAAACAATTACATACATCAGCAAACCAGTTTCCTTCTTGGCATGCAGGGCTCTGGGGCCTGGTGAACAACGCCGGCATCAACACCACCCTTGCGGATGCGGAGCTGACGCCTCTCCACGACTTCCGCAGCTGCATGGAGGTGAACTTCTTTGGCACTTTGGAGCTGACCCAGGGGCTGCTGCCTTTGCTGCGCTCCTCACAAGGAAGGATCATCACCATCAGCAGTCCAGCAGGTAAAGGGAAGGAGAAAACCTTCCATGGGATCTAGTTTCACCAATGGGAAAGAGGGGGTGTGCCTTTGGGAGTTGGGCTGCCCTAGGAAGCTGAGTTCCCTAGGAAGTCAGGCCCATTGGTCCATTGAGCTCAGGGCTGCCTGTATACTGACTGGCAGATTCCACCACTGGGGATTGAACTTGGGACATTCTGAGTGCAAAGCAGGTGCTCTACCAGTGACCTACAGCCCTTCCCTACTATTTGACCCTCCTGCAGTCAAGATGGGGGTAGAGAGTAACCCCTCCCTCCTCTCCTTCTGCAGGTAACATGCCGTTCCCCTGTTTATCTGGCTACGGGGCATCCAAAGCTGCTCTCAGCCTGGTCATGGACACTCTGCAGTATGAACTGGCACCCTGGGGGATCCAAGTGAGCGTCATCCTCCCAGGGTATTTCAAAACGGGTAAGAGAATGACTGGGACCGCTGGCAGTGCACAGGGTGGGTGGGTGGGATAATGTGTCTTTTCCTTGTCCGCTGCTGAGGACTTGCTCTGTTTCGCAGGTTCCAAGGAAACTGAAATTATTGGGGGGGGGGGGGTCCAGGCATAGCACAGTCTGGGTGTGGGGCTTCCCTTACTCTTTATGTGTGCAGTGAGGCTTCTAGAATACACCCAGCCAAGATTTCTTCCCCAGGGCTACCAAATCCAGGGAAAGAACCAAAGGAGTCCTTTAGGGAAGGGAAACAGGAAGACAGAGCCAGGAGAGGCAGCTCCTCCGGCACCTTCATGAGTGTGGTGGAAGAGGTACCGAGTTTGGTGCCAAGAGTGCAGGATCCATCAGTCCATCAGTGGGAATTTTGCACACCACAAGGAGCTGCCAGTTCATTCTCTTACAGATACATTTGCACTTGGAGGATTGGCTTTGACCCCTCTCTCTGAAGCCCTTACTGACAACCACTTTGAGATACTTAATATAATAGTAAATAGTCTATAAGAAAACTAAACTAAAAGTAAAAGAACAAATAAATGTCCCATCTGCCTTGTTGCTGTAACTTGGAGAGGCCCCTCCTGGGCATCACTTGGGGCTAACTCTCTCTCTCTCTCTCTCTCCTCTCAATGCATGATTCCTGCTTCTTGTGTCCCATCAACTGCTCCAATCTGGCTCAATTTAACTGCTATTATTCATTTCATTCGCAAGATCCAAATGGGAGGAGCAAGGAAACATGAGGAAATGCTGTCTTGTTGCTTGGCTCATGCTGTGGCTTTGGAAATTGTTCCAAACACTGCCCTTATTTTTTCAAGTTTCACTTCAGTCATAAGGACTAGAAACATGCCTTAAGTGGAAGCTGAGATTCTGGGGAGGCCAAATTTTGCACTAGATACCAAACTCCAGGATGAAGGAATTGTATAAGCTACATGGGCTACACCCAGCATGGCCTCCTCGCCACCTACAAAATAGGTTCTAAGAAATCTCTTACTCCCCCCCCCACCTGTCTATTCTTTGCAGATGGTTCTTGTAATCATGCTTATTGGAAAGAAAGGAAGGCTCAGCTGCTGGCAGCTCTATCCCCTGAACTCCTGGAAGCCTATGGAGAAGAATACCTGGAAGACATCAACAGGCAGTTTCTTGCTTCCATGAAGTTTGCTGTGGAGGACCTCAGCTCAGTTGTGGAGAGCATCGTGGACGGCCTCCTGTCTACCAGGCCTTTGGTGAAATACTACCCGGGGAGAGGCCTGGGCCCCATGTACTTCATCCACCACTACCTGCCCCACACCGTCCGCAACCTCTTCCTCAAAGCCTTCTTCATCAACCCAAAGTTGCCCAGAGGGCGCCAGCCAAAGCCTTGCAACAGCCCCGGGAAACAGTGAAGGGCAGCTTGGCAGAGAAAGCACCTGGGAAAGACTTCAGGGCCCAGAGTAGCTGCTTAAGGTGTTTCTACTGAAAATGCACCAGCTCATTTGTGTCAGTGCAGGGAGAGGACAAGCTGCGGCCATTGCTGCTACCCAGCCATTAATGCCTTTTTCCTAAGTGAGCATTAAAATTATAGGAAGATGGTGGGATTGGGACCCATTCGCTTCAATGAACAGAGTGCTGGAAAAGCCCTACTGAGACCAATGATTGTTGCATTTGGGGAAGGGGGGAGTTACCAGTGGCAAGTGAACCCCTCCCTCCCAATTCCTGGCTGGCTTTTCTCTCCCTCTTTGTGCCAAAGGAGATGGCTGCTGCTGCTAAGTGATAGTGAAAGGGCTTCACCATACCTCAGCTTTGTGATATACCTCTCTGTAAACTTCAGCTGAGCCAATGCCATGTCTCCTCACTGTACTGTGTCTTCTTCACTGCAAATAGCCAAAGGCCTTTCCAGCTTCTCAGTCTGTATGTAGCACACACCCCCACCCCACCCCCAGCACAAGCATGGTAATATTCATTAACAATAGTCACCATAGCAATCATGAGCAAAATCAAAGTATTATAATTAAGAATCTATATCAGCCATAATTGGTATCTATTTGAATCAGTTCAATCAATAAAGTATTTTTTTATATTAAAAAAATGCACACCTAGTTTCTTAGCAGCTCTGGAAACAGTAGCCACTGAGTAAATAATACAAAACTGATTATCAATTAATAGCTTAATTTTATCCAAAATTAATAGCTTGTGTTTTATCCAAATACTGAGGCAGCATATGTTAACAAGGTTTTACTCCCTTGGATCCACATATAATGGGCAAAAAATAATGAGTTGTAATTTTAGATTGCCTGCATCCAAAAAAACACCCACCCCACCCGTTTTCATTGATTTCATTTATTCCGCTCCACAGTCTCAGGTGTATAGCAGATCAGTTCACATACATACACACACACAGTGGTACCTCGGAAGTCAAATGGAGTCCATTCCAGAAGTCCATTTGACTTCTAAAATATTCAGAAACCAAGGTGTGGCTTCTGATTGGCTGCAGAAAGTTCTTGCAGCCAATTGGAAGCCATGTTGGACATTCAGGTTCCAAAGAACGTTCGCAAACTAGAACATTCACTTCTGGGTCTGCAGCGTTTTGGAGCCAAAACTTTCAAGTTGCAAGATGCTTGTCAACCAAGGTACGACTGTATTCCAAGATTTCCAAGTCTGATTTTACTCTACAGAATTTTAGCCCTACAGAATAGTAGGGCTAATAAGTCTCTACAGAGGGCAACTTCCAGGCACTTGGAAGGCCCACCAGCTGACCTCCTTTGCAACCAAAGAATTTTAGGAGCTGACAATTTGTCCTAGTAACTTATATTTTAATAGCTGCTAGTTCTCATTTCCAAGAACTTTTGTCAATACCTCTATGGATTGGGCCATTTACATTTCTGGGATCTGTGACCAAAAACTATAATCTTAAAGGTGAACAATTAATGTCTGAAGAAGAACGAAATATAAGCAACATTAAAGCACAGCTTGTTTAAGGAGAGTAATTCAAGGTTGTTTGGTCTAGAGCAAGATGAACACCTTTAAGAGGCAGCATGCCTGCAGCAAAGTTGCTTACATAAAAATCTGGCCAGCTTGAAACCCTGTTTTACTGTGTCTGTATAAGGGTTCAGGCTGAACCCCACTTACCTGAGAGTTAGCCCCACTGAATTCAGTAGGCCTTACTTCTGAGTAGACGTGACTAGGATTGCCACCTTACTTGTGTCAAGATCCCATAATGACCAGCCCTTACTTTTGTTGTAATATTACAGTGTAAGAATAGCTGTATGAGCCAAAGAAATATTTTGCTAATATTAGCTGTAGCCAAATTGCACCATAGCCAGATCAAAGGTGAAGGTAAAACCTATGAAGGATGAAAATAACTGCTTATTTGGACCCTTGAGATAATGGGAGATTAAATGGTGTAATTTGTAGCCTGGTAAGGGTTCAAAGTATGTAGAACAGCATGTATGTACAAAGGGGCTTCTCTACATGTGTTCAACTGAAGGGGCTTGGAGCCTCTGCTCAGCTGGGGGCCATGTGAGAAGGCTGAAGGGGCCTGTGGCTGGAACTGCTTGCAGCAGCATCCAAGTATTCATCATAGTCACTGGTGTCTGCTCATTTGGAGCATCAACCTTAAACATTTGGGGACAAGAGGGGGATCACCCAATTTCACAAATTGTTGTGTATTTGTGCAAATGAATGCAACACATTATAGAACGCTGCTTGTGTGGATCTTGTTAGTACCTCTCATTCCTGCGGCTGACCTCAAGGATGCTGGGCGTTTTCTTTTCTTGCTGCTGCAGCAGCAAACCTGCTGTTCTTCTGTCCTCCAAGCCACATCGCCATGCAGGAACTGAGCCAAAAAAGGCCTCCCCAAAGGGGGCCTCGCCTTGCCTCCAGAAGAGGGCAGGGACTCCCAGGCAGATGGCCTACAAATCTTGTCACGAAGAACAAGGTCACGATTGTCACTTGGAAATAAATTAAAATGGTTACTTCATGCTTTGGTTGTGTATCTTGATGTCCTGGGGGAAACTCAGTGAGTCGGGTCATGTCAGAGAAAGTGCTTTGTTCCAGATGGTGGCAGAGGCAGCCAGTGCACATCCAGGCAGTGTGCAGAAAACCCTGTCTCAGCTCAGGGGGGACCTGCCACTGGCAACCTTACATAGGTCCTGGGGCTGCAGAGTAGTAGGGGCCTCGTGCAGGCTGGAGCCAAGGGGCCAAGCCAGATCCACCACCACCCCGGGGCTCCCTACCCCCTAGTCACACTCAGCCTATCCTTCACACAGCTGCTATGAAACTTGTCTGGATCTCCTAAGGGGAAGACACAGGAAGAGATAAATAAAGATGTAACAAAACAAACAACTTCTTAACACACATAGGGCAGCATGAAGCAAACACCCAGCCCTTCTGCATGTCCTGGCACTTCCTTCAGCCTTAGCCAGTGATGAAGACTTGGGTAATGCCACTTGCAGTCCCAAGACCTAGAGGGCTGCTGCTTCCTCAGCCTCACTTTAATGTGGAGACACCACAGATAAGAACACATCACCTGTATTCTGCATTTGTATGGTGGGAGGCAGGCAGAAAGTAAAGTCAGCTGGCCCTCATGAGGTGCAGAGCAGCGGCTGCTTTGCTTCCCACTGGCAGAGGTTCTATTCTCCTGTCCCTGACCCACCAAAGAACCCCTGAGCATTGTGGGGGATTTTGCAGCATGTTTCCGTGTGTCAGACCTCTGCTCCTCACAGCAATTCTGTGGATGTTTCGAGGCTTCTGATCCATCTGAAAAGTCCTGGGGCAGGGAGCACAACCACATCCCCCTGCTAGAAATTGCCAAGCATCTCAGACCCTGTCCGGGAAGGGGCTGCTTCTCAGAGGGCCAAGACAAACCAGCGGAGCGCTGCAATCATTTGGGGAAATAATTTATTGTCACAGTTTAACAGAAAGGTAATGAACAGCAAGCGAAACTCTTGAGGGGTCATATACCATGGAGCCAAGGTGACTCATTTGGAAGGAGAATTGAAACAGCCTCTTTCCATCCACACCAGCCAGAGAAAAGCCTCCCCACCCAGCAGCCACTTACTTTGCACATACAAAGGAACTGAGAGACAGCCCCCCATGAAAAGAGGCACAGCCCAGGAACACCTTCCCAAAGTGCTTGCAAGCAAAGAGGCTGAAGCCTGCTGGCTGCATGGGAAGGGCTGGGGGCTGGCAGGCTGGGTGAAGGAAGGACAGCTTTTCTGCAGTGAAAGGGCTGGGACCTGAGACCAGTGCAACTCACAGCAAAAGCCCCATACCCTGAAGAGGGCCAGGGGAAGACCCACCACAGAACCTGGGGCAGGGGAGCTCCCTGATGAGGCCAAGTGGTTGCTGCTCTTTAGGAGTCCTGGTCATTCTTCCAAGTGCGATTGGGGAGGAGCCTAGCTTGCAAAACACCTCCAGGGAACTGGCTGGCCAAGCAAACTGCTCTGCCACTCGCAGAGAGGCATGTGCAGCCACAGATCTCACTGCTTTGCCTAGTAAGTGGGCAGGATGCTCCAAAGCCAGCACCACAGGGAAGGAGGTTGTGCCAAATCCAGGGGACTGTCTCGGAAGCGGAAGTTCCACAAACATGCTTTAAACCCACTGAGTGGTTGTGGCTTCCTATGAAGAGCTGCTGCAATGGCAGAGCTCCAAGGACTCCCCCAGCCCTGTGCCCTTTGCAGAGCTGGACTTCCCAAGACTTTTAGAGAGAAGAGCCAGGAGAGTAGAGTCGGCTGAAGGATGCAGTACAACGAAGCCTCAAGTTGTACAAAGACAAGCAGATGCTCACAGTCGACACAACACAAACACATCTCTTCACTGCTCGCATGACATTGTGCTGGCCGACCAAAGTGTTGCATGAGGGCACAGCGTTCCTGCTGACCCTCAGAAACACCCAGAATCCCTCCTGTGGAGGACAGTAAACTTCTAGTAATACTGAATGATCTAGTCTGATCTACACAAAGCACATACAGTGACACGTTAATGAGCAAGGAGGCAGGGCCCCCCACGGCCCAGCAAGACCCCAAAGGCTCCTCCTGGTGGTCCCTCGGAAAGCTACATCCAGGTCTGGAACTTGGGGAAAGGGAGGCGAGGAACCTGTGGACTTGGCCGGGCAGGAGAGAAGGGTTTAGAAGATGGGGATGTAATTGTCTATCTTTGCCCGGTGGCGCTGGGCGATGCACTCCGCAATCCAGACGATGTTGCGGCACTCTTGCTCCTTCAGCTTCACAAAAGCATAGAAGACACCGAAGTGGAACTGGTTCAGGAAAGCCAGCTTGTTCAGCTTCACCTATTGAGAGCAGATATCAGGTGAGCAAACACAGCCCTGCCAGCCACTCTTTCCGTGCAAGCATTTCACAGCAACACCCAGCCAGCTAGGAGGAAAGTCACGCCACTCTCCCCTCTGGCTTGCGTGTGGAGAAAGGGGCCCACAGACAGGATCCAAGCTGGCCCCAGGAACCTGCTCTGTGTCTCTGCAAGGGGAAATTAGCTGGTGAGAAGAATACAGAGTACAGAACACCCCTGGACACATTCACACCAGCTTAGTCTGATGGGCTAACAGAAGCCTCTCCTAGACATATGAGTGCTTGGCCACTGTCATCTGTGCTGCGTGCTGGTTCACACCTTGCCCAGGTTAGTACAACCCTCAGTGCTTGGGGCTGCTTTGAAGGACACTTGGGAAACTGCAGCTGGTGAAAGTAGGGCAGCAAAATTATGATCCTGGGACTAGGAGATGCATCATCTTTGCCACCTATGCTGGTTCCCAGGCACAATTTCAAGGGCTGGTTTTGACCTAAAAAGCTCTCAGTGGATGAGGACCAGAGGAGGTCAGCAGCAAAGCCAGAGGGCTGTGGCTCCTCCACAGAGTGCTCAGGCTTCTGGGCTCCTTGTCAGCCCCACGGCCATTCATGCTTGTCTGATCTCAGCAAGTCAAGACAGAATAAATGCCTCCTTGGCATAACGGTGCCTTACCCACCAGACCTGTGGCATTAGGATAAGGCAGGGACCAGGCCCAGCAATCTCAGAGTGGCCTAGCCCTGGTTGGTATTGGTAGCGGCTGTTTCCTTCCACACTCTGACTCAGTTTGGTGGGGGGAGAGGTGCTCCCTGCTGTCAGCTTCCTCTTGGCTGCCAAGGACAGTGCTAGCAGCTGCAAAGTAGCTGGCTGGCTTGGGACAAATGCATACAAGGCAGAAATAAATGCAACAGTGGATGTGTTGGGGAAGCTTTCAAGAGAGACTCTTTGCTGGCCTCACACTGGGGAAGTGAATCATCAGAGCAGAGAGTCTCCAAACGCCCTGCCCACCGTGTTCATGGGGCTAGTCAAGCTTGTAGTGCAATCAAGGCACCTGATAAGCAAGGGAAGCCTGCTCACCTCATGCTCAAAGAATCGGTCCTCGAGAGTCTTGTCCCCTGGGTTGCTACCAGCTCCTTCAAACAGCAGCTTATATTCCTGTGGGGGAGAAAAGCTGTTACAAGACGAGTCAAGCAAGGGATCAGCCTTTCGACAAGCATGAAATGAAACAAGCTCAGAATGTCATCACTGCTCCCTACTGGGGAGAGAAGAAAGTTGAAGGGAGGGTGGATCCTGGGGTGGGATGTGTGACTTTAAAAAGCACAAGAAGTAGCAAGGCAGCAACACCGCCATGCATGAAGCGGCTGCAGGAAAAGGGAAAGAAGAGCCCTGCAGCTAAAGAGAGGGGGAGGGATAGAGAGGGAGGGAGGGAGGAACACACCAGGGCTGGGGGGGGGGTTACACTGAAAAGCATTTGAAAAATTAGCAAGTTTTGAAGGTCAAGTTCATTAGAAGTTGACACAAATATGGAGCTTTGATGGGGGGAGGTGTTGCTCCTCCATCAGTAGTGAAGGTTAAAGCGCTAGGCTTGCTGGGGGGGCGGGCATTGGATGCGAATTCCCCAGAGACACAATACTGCAGCTTGAAAGCTAGGAAAGTGCAGTACTAATGACAAAAGAAAGTGGACTTTTCAGACCCCCCACCCCTGGCAGAGAGCAGCCCCAGGGAAGGTCATGCTATAAGCTGCTCTGGTCTACCCTTTCATGGGATACAAGGAAGGAGGAGTGTGACAAAAATGTGGAGAGTGACACAAGGAGGGCGATTTATCCCCATTTTCAAAGCTCCGAAACGTTCTGGGTTAATAGCCTGATCACTGAAGCCACAGCCTGCTGCTGACAGCTAGGTACCCTTTGCCTATGGGTGAGGACTGAACAGCCATGTGATTGCCCCAGAAACTAAACATGCCCGCCCACCCCCAAATACTACACTGTACATTGTCCTCCTCCTCCCCTGCCCCGGGCCCAGCTCAGAGGCGGGAAGCTTACAGGGTAGTAGTCAGCCACTGCCTTGACTTGCTCGTAGTCATCTGCCCTGGCCAGCTGAGCCAGGCCCTCTGGATAGAGCTTTCCACAGTGGGGGAAGAGCTTTGCGCGATCCTCCTTGGACAGCTCTGTGCCAAAGGAGTTGATGGTGATGATGAAGGCTCTTCGGTCAGCTTCAAACTGCAAGGAAAGAGATGGGCAGGTTAGCAATGTTAGAAAGGGCGGCAGGAGCCCAGCACCACCACTGCCCCCCCACAAAGCGGGCGGCAGAGGCCAGCAAGACCTCCAGGGCTCCCAGCAAGGCTGCATCCCCTCCTACCAACGTTTTGTCTGCAGGAAACAAGGGGCCAGATTCTATTCAAGGAAAACGTAAGAGTGCGATCTGACCAGCTTCTTTAAAAGTTTCTAATGTATCCTAAAGGGGGGGCGGCAGCCATTTATTTGAAGGAAAGAAGCAAGGGATGGTGAGAGGAGGAAGAGTTCAACTCAAATATATCCCTGCTGTGGCCACATTAAGAGCCCTGGCAGCTTCCAGAAAAGGCTTCAGTTGCAACTTTGGCAGACCCCTCCCAAAAGGGACAGCACAGCCTTTTGAAAGCACTGAAGTGGGAATTCTTGGCTGGGCTGTGGCAGAAGGCAGGAGAGACAGGCAATGCTCACTCCAGGGGCAGCGGGAGTGTCTCTGCTGGCTGCCCCCACACAAAACCAGGCAAGGGGGCTGCCAGCTGGCTCCTACCTCCAAGATGGGGCACATGGCATCAGCTGTTGTGCCGCCCAGGATTTTGCAGAACTTGTAGAAGGACTCAAGGTAAGCCTGGGGGGAACCAAAGCGACACAAGAAGAGTCAGTGAGCCTGTCAGAGCCCAAGAAGAACACAGTCATGTCAACAAGAAGGAACAAGGGCTGCTCTGCACACAGGAGGTACCAAATGGTGAAGGTGCAACCAAGGAGAGGGACAGCTCCTTGGCCTCTGTCCTACCCCTGCTGTTTCATCAGTGTTTTTGAAGAAGAAATGCTATAGGGACAGGAATCCAGAGCATCTTCCACCCAACCCAAGAGTTCATCCAGTGCAGAGACAAAATGGAAAAACCTCAGCAGCTGCTGCCTAACTTAAGTTACCCCAGTGCCTCCCTTACTTGCTCCCTTTGTTGTTGTTGTGCGAGCCTCAGACAGCCTCTTGGGGGGATTCACTGCCCATCCTTGTGTCAATGCATGACAGCCAGGACTCTCTGCTGTCTGTAAGGTCCCAAGCAGGAGCCCAGCAGTCCACACAGGCCATTTGCTTGCTTGGATAGCAGCTCTCTGCAAACATCCTTTTCCTCACCTGCCCTTTAACACTCTGGGTGTCTCATGTAATCCAACGCCTTGGCTCTCCCCCTGCAGACATGGATCTACCTGTAGCTAGTTAGGACCAGTGGGATCTAGGAGGGCAGCTGCAATCCAGGCACCCTCTGTTGCCAGGCATGTGAGATGGAGCGATAGTCACGCAACCACAGCAGCATCACTGCTCCCCCCCAAACATTTACACACCAAGAACAAATCTTCTGACTGCGGATCAGACTGATCCACCTCAAACCAGCCGGTGCCAGCTGGAAGAGCTGCGGCAGGCAGGCTGCTCACAGCCCAGCAGGGACACGCCCTGAGGTTAGGTGCCAACCATTCCCCTCCACCCCACCTGGCTCCAGCCAACCGTGTTAGTGACTGTGTCAGGGCAGTGACAGTGCTGTACTAAAATCCTACAGGAAGGATAATCACTAATTCAGAAACAGCTTGGCATGCACCAAAGCTCAGTGACTCATTAACTTGGGGGGCTTGGAGACCCCCACCACCCCCACCAAGTCCTGCTAGGCAGAAGGAAGCACTGAGAGGGAGGGGCCTTGGGTGGGACAAATGGCCCTTTCTGTCAGCAAGGGCAGCTGCAAGTGGCTCTTGGCTCAGCAGCAACAGCTAATCGGCCTGGCATTTATTTATTAATTACCATGCTCATAATTTGCCCTTCATCTGAAAATCTCATGGCAAAAACACATAGAATTAAAACCAAAGTCGTCATCGCCTGAATATAATTATCAATAACCTTAGATATAATAGAATTAAAACCAAACAGCAATATTCAATTGCATGCATGGAAAGCATCTGAAGCAAGAAAACTCCAAAAATGCATTTAATGGCCTCAGACAATCAGCATCAATTTACAAGGTTCTTATTTGAGGAAAGTAGCAACTGACTTCACTCTCTTTGAGTGCTTACCTTATAAAGTGTGTTCCGGATAATTTCAATGTTCATTTCATCAAGGTCCTGCTCAGATATGCAGTCTTGGAAAAAGGCAGCTGTAAGGAAGGGAGAAGGGTGAGCCCAGCGGAAGGGCCAGGGAAGGAGAGCCACCTCCCAACCAGACTCCTTGGCCAGCAGAGTTTCAAGTTCTGTGTGGTCAAGGCAAATCAGGAGGAGATCCTCCTCCTCTTCCACTGGCCCTCAAAGGTAAGGAATCAGTGATTTTCACATTGAGCTTTCAAGTCAGTCAGTCAAAGAGCCCAGAAGGATTTCCTGCAGTTACCAAACTGTAGACAATGGCTCATATTGTGTGTTAAAACACCACTACAGGAACCCTTCATGTCAAGAACCCCCAATAATTTTGGGTCTCCCTTTAAATACATTCCCCTGCGGAAGAGCAAAGCCCCTGAAACCGCAAACTCTTCCTCACCTAGGGGTGTGTCGACCAAAATGGCGTTGTACAGTTCAGCAGGGGTTTGGGCAATGTTCACTGCCTCCATCTGCTCAAAACTCCCCAGGGGGTGGCATTTGGGCACCAGCTCAGCAATGGAGCGTTGATGCAGTGTCCCAGTGATCAGGAGGATTACGTTGTCAATCATGTAGCTGTACCTGAAAGGAAGTAAAAAAGACAACTGCTATGACCAGCCAAGTGGGGAATATGAACTCTTTGCCTTCACTGAAGTAGACTTCACTGAGGCTTCATGGCTAGAAGTAGGGTGGGGGGCAAAACGGCAGACTGAAGACACAGGTATTGCAAAAGGGGGCTGCCTGCACCTGTTTAATTCCTTTTCATCTGCAAATTCAAGAGCAGTTTACAAGTGATTTCACATACACTATTGGTCCAATAATGAAATCAGGTATTGCAAATCCTATTATCAGAGTTGGAAAGGAACCTCAGAGGCCATCTACTTCATCAGAACCCTTCACTGGTGGCCATCCAGGCTCTGCCAAAAAGCCTCTAAGGAAACAGAGCCCGTGCCCTTCTGTCCCAGGCAGCCTCTCCCCCCGCCCCCCCCCGCCAAAACAGCTGTTTAGCCAAAATTCTCTTTCATGCCACTGTTCTGTTTGGCCCCAGCTGCTGCAGCAACAGACGTCAAACCTACTCCATCATCCATATGGCATCTCTCTAAAATATTTGAAGGTGGCTGTTGTGCCATGTCTTCTCTGGACTAAACATACACAAATCTGCCAGCCTTTCTTCCTCATAGGACTTCCTACAAGTTCCTCTCCATCTTTGTCACCCTTCACGAGTTTGTTGCTCTCCTTCTAAAAAGGCAGCACCCAAGAGGGAAAGTGGTCCAGGTTGGTGGAGATGGTGTGTGTGTGTCTGGCTGAAGGAGAATGGAGGAGAGTGGTTCTAGGACTCCTAGGCTTTGTGTGTGTGTATATACAGCATGATTTTCAGTTTTACACATTTCAATAATTTTACAGTCATTTTAACATTTCAAAACTTGACTCCCTTCCCCCACTTTCTGTGGTTCCTTAAATTTATTTTTAATATTTTATGCATATCCAAATTATCTTAATTTGTTCATTTATTCATCTACTTTAAATATATACAGTGGTACCTCTAGTTACGAACTTAATTTGTTCTGGAGGTCCGTTCTTAACCTGAAACTGTTCTTAACTAGAGGCGTGCTTTCGCTAATGGGGCCTCTTGCTGCTGCTGCTGTGCCGCCAGCACACAATTTCTGTTCTCATCCTGGGGCAAAGTTCTCAACTTGAGGTAACTCTTCAAGGTTAGCGGAGTTTATAACCTGAAGCCTTTGTAACCTGAGGCATTTGTAACTCAAGGTACCACTGTACCTTGTAAAACTGCAGGTTATTACAATAATCCTGCCGATGTTTTTATCTGTTTACAGTTTTTTTTGTAGTAAATAGCTTTTGTCACTTTCTTCCTGCTGTGTTGCTCTGCCAGCTCATGCTTGGTTTGTGGTGTACTAAAACCCCGAGATCCTTCTGACAAATGCAAATCAGACAAAGAGGCCGCAATTCATTAGGACACAAGCCTGAAGCCCTTTCAAGTAGATTTAAGTGGCCCTCGGGTCTGGCACTAATAAAGCTCAGCGAGGCCTGCCTACAGCACACAGAGCAGAACACGCCCAAACAGGAACATCAAAGTGTTTCTCAAAGCAGGGCCACTGCAGCCACATAGCCCATTGCCTTACAAATGCCTCCAGCACAAACGAAGCAGGCCTGCTGCTGAACGATGGCGTGGAGTCAGCTGACCAAAGCAGAACGATCAAAGGCAGCAAGGAAAGCAAACTGAGGCAGCTGCTCCTTCCCCTTGGATCACTGAGAACAAGGGATGATAAGAGGGAAGCTGGGAAATCGTCCCAGCCCACAAGTCAAAACACCCTGGCCAGATTCAGGAAGTGGTTTCCATCCTGCAGGTACACTTAATTCCTTCTCCTTCCTTGCAACATGCCTCAAACAACCCTTTCAGAAAAACTGCCAGGAGCTTGGGAGTGCTGGGAGGTGGCCGGCAGCCAGTTTGCATTGAGGAGAAGAACCAATAGTTGCAGGGAGGTGTTCGCTTTTGCACAGTGTTGTGCAACATGGCCAGCTGCCCAGGTGGCAGGAGCCAGCAGTGCTTCTACTGGTAAGAGACCATGGCAAGGCTCAGCCACAGCCAACACAGAAAGCCCCACAGAGAGGCTCTGACTAGCTTTGCACCATGAGCAAAACATGGAGCAGCTTGCAGGTTACTCTTGGAGGCAGGAGCCCTTTGACTGCCAATCCAGCCACAGGATGTGCGTCTTTTCCCACAACATATGGTGTGTATGCCACCAACGTGGACAGCTTTAAAATTGGGTGAGCCTCATCCTTTGTGAATGGTTACTAGCCAAGGTGGCTATGCTCTATTGCAAGGCAAGAAAGTGTTGCTGATGCACTCGCATCCTACTTGCAGGCTTTCCCTTGGGACTTCTGGCCACTGTGAGAGCAGGAGGCTGAATTAGATAGCCTGATCCAGCTTCAGCGCTCTTGTTCACAGATATGGTCCTTCCCTATGCAAAATGAATTCCTTGCATGGAAATTCAGTAAAATGAACCCCCCTTGCAAGCTGAAGTGGTGCAGTCCAAACACAGTCCCTGATCCCCTATTTAAGAGAGACGGAGGAGCAGAAGGGCAGAATCTTCCCTCCATCTATTAGGCTCCATGAGAATCTTTTCCCCTTGCTTTTTATTTCTAAGCAGTGAAGTCCTCATGGTTGGAAATGTCTGCTGCAGCAAAGAGGGGCAGGCAGAGCACCGTGTGCCCAAAAGGGGTGCTGCTGCTACAATGCTTTAAAAAGCCTCCACTCCTATACCTAGTACTGCTGCCTGCAGAAAACTGCCCTGCCACTGCCAAAGGGGAGGAGGAGGTGGCAGTATCCCACAGCAGCCTTTGTTGCAGGCACAGAGATGCCACACCGCTGGCTTAGATGTCGCCTGGTACAGCGGTGCAGGAGATGCTCTGCTGCTGAATGCTGTAAACCTGGACCATTTTATAGGGTGTGTTGACTTTTTCAACTTTCAAATTCTAAAAGTGAGTGGTGCTAAAAAGTTGTAACATGACTTGGGAGTTCAAAATATATTTTGGCTAAATTAATATAATTTAGTTTTGTTTGGGAAGCAGAATGTGTATACAATTGAACAGAAATCATCAAAAAATGATTGCCAAGTACTTGCAGTTATATTACATATTAATGTTATCATTAATATTTGTTAATATTTAGCATTACCTGAAGGTAAAATTAAAATACTTTGGTTTTCCAAAAGCAGTTAATGTGCTTCTTCATCAAAAGTAGACTTACCAGGCTAAATGTTGTCCAATCAGAAAAATAGCAGATTGGAATTCCTCAAGCTGCAAAGCATGTTTTTCACTGAAGAAATTTGAAGAAATTAAGTTTGACCGCCTGAAATGACATGCCCTGCTGGGCCAAAGAGCCCCACCCAGAGGACAGACCAAGGTCTTTGGCAGAGGCACACAGGCCTCTCTCTAGTCAAGATCAACAGAGACCGGGGGGGGGGGGGGGACTACTTCAGCATGGGAGGCTTGCATGTTCTCCATCTCCTCAGGAAGCCATAAAAAAACTTTTATCTGAGTGACATTTGTTTTACTAGGTCTTTCAAGGCAAAGCCACCATAAAAAAGAATTCCAAACAAGGCACCATCTCCTAGGAGCAAGCTCTCATAATCCCCGCTGGTAATTAAAAAACTGGATGGATCAAGACTGCACCAGAAGCACTCAAGAGACAGAGCACTCAGCCAAATCCTGCAGCGGAAGCCAACAAGCAGACCGTGTTCTGAAGCCAGAGTGCACAATCACTCACACCAAGAGGCCCAGGAAAGGATCTCCGCTTCTTTGCCACGCCCAAGGCAGGAGCAAGAGCATCAGGACCAGACTTCTAGACAGAACAGGCAATGTTTCCAAGCTTCCGCAGAGATGAGCTCCAGTTTTCTTCAGAGATGCTGAGACCAGGCTCAGGTTTAAGGATTTTTCTTGGTCTAGCCTTAAGAGCAGACACTGGATCTTCTCACATGAACTATCCACCTGTATCACTGAACTATCCACCTGTAAAACTTTTTAAAGCAGTGGCTCCCAAATGTTTCCCCACCATGGACCACCTGAAAATTGCTGTGGGTCTTGGCAAACTATGCAATGATTCTTCTGCCTGCCTGGTTTTTAATTGTATTTTTATTGCTTCTTAGGTTGTACTTTGCTGTATTCTACTTTTAATTCCATAAACCTCCAATGGCAAGTGAACCTCACTGGTAGGCCACAGACCACAGTTCGCAAGTAGCTCAGAACAAGAATTTCCCAAAATCAAGATCCAAGGAGGAGCAGAAGAAAAGCAAATTCCCCCAAATTCTCTATCCCTTTCCCTGCCTAAGTTGTATATTTCACCCAGCCATCTTCTTCTTTCTCTCTGCCTACCCTGAAGAGCCTTTGGCCAATTCAGCAAGCTCTTTCTGGGCGTTTGCCCAGGTGAACTGGACTCCTTAGAAAACAAAGCCACCAGGGCCACTTGCCAGCTGGCTCTTTTGATCCTGCTACATGTGGCTCTTGGTGTGCTTCAATACCCTTTTCAATATTTCAGCAGCTAAGCTGCCTCCGCAAAGCCACCTAGGTGATGAAAGAGCTTCTTTCTCCTCCACTATGGAGGATGCACTATAGGCCCCTTTCCCTCTCTCCACAGGCATCTGTCATTGGTCAAAACATATCTTTTGGATCATGGTTCATTAAGAAACCCAACAAGGTTTGAGATATTAATAACATATGCTAACTAGGCTCACAGAACGGCAAGTAGAAAGCAATGATCCAGTCAGTCCCTCAGAAGGAAAACCAGCTGTGAAAGACCCTCTTCCACCTTGAAGTAGCTTCCCTACTTTAATGTGGAAACCAAAATCTAAAGTGAAGCTAAAGGGTTGCTGCATTATTATTATTATTATTATTATTATTATTATTATTAACCTGACCTTCACCATGAAGTCCGGGGGCAGTTACAACAATACAAAAATATGGTAATAAAATCAGTTAACTATCAGAATAATATGGCAGATGCTAAGAAACAGGTCAGGTGTCAGAGGCCAGGGTAAGGAGGTGTTTCTTCAGCATATGAGGAAAGGTAAGCAATGAAGGTGCCACACACCTGGGGGGGGGGAATTCCACAGCTTAAGGACTGAAACAGAGAAGGTCTCCATTGAGGTCACCACTCCTTGAACTTCCAAGGGCACCAGAACTATCAGGAGAATTATCAGAAGGCATCTCCTCCCAATCATAGCAACCAAGAGTTTCAATTAGCCATAACTGCACCTCGGATTAACTTCATTGGCTACGAGGGGGAAAGACAGCCCTTCAGGTATTAGGGGCCTTAGTTGCTTAGGGCTTTAAATACTCTCATGGGCACTCTGAATTGGACCAGGAATAAACTAGCAACCAATGCAGCTGTTTTAAATGAGGGATGATGTGAATTGCAAATAGAACTCCAATCATTAATCTGGTTGCTGTGTTCTGGACCTGTTGAGCCATCTTCAAAGGCAGCCCCAGTTAGAATACACAGCAATAATCTAGCCTCAGTTCCCAGAGCATGGACTACACTGTCCGGGATCACTGCTCATAAAACATTTTTTAAGCCAAGCTGGTCGGGTCAGATTGCTTGGCAGGAGAGACCACAGAAATCACACAGATGTAGGGACAGACACTACAGCTTCTCAAGGGAACCAACACTTTGCCCCATTGCACGTGCCCACTGCTGGCTCTTACGTGATGAAGTCCAGGAAGCTGGCCAAAGGTTCATAGGCGTGATTTCTCATGTGGCGGAACTCCACCACCATCTTCTCCTTCAGCTTGTCATCAATGACAGATACTGTGAGGGGAGAGGCTTCGTTTGCAAGGAAATTCCCATAGTCTGTGCTCTGGAGATGAAGCTTCAAATCTGGGGGGAGAAATGAAGGCAAGTGTCATGACTGACTGAAGCACTACAGAGAACAGACCAAGCAAGGCCAATGGTGAGGGAAGAGGTTTTTCTAGAAAGGTGCTGCAGCAACACCTGCTGGGTAGAATGAGGTGGTTCTACTTGTCTAATCTGCTGAGCCTGCCAAGCACAGACCCAGGAACGTGAAAAGGTACAAGGCCAGATTTTGCCCTAGAAATAAAACGAAGGACACCACATGCCCCATTGTTACCATATAGCAAGCCTTGTATTTTATGCTGTGGCCAGTGCTGTGGCTTTGCCAAAGACATGTGATAACAGCAACAAGCTTGGAAGTCTCTGTAAGGAACAGCGGGCTGGGGCTGGGAGTGGCAGTCGAGGCTGTAAACTTGCCAAGCAGCATTTTGGGCCTAGGAGAGGCAATAGAGAAGAAACAGGCTTCTCTGATCCCTTCTTCACTGGGCCAGCTGACCCATTCATTCCATTCTGCCACCAGGAAGCCTGACTGGCCTCCCAGTGCTATTCCACCGCACCCAAATGCCTGGGAAAGAACTGTGCAAATACTCAAGCACCCTGATGCAAGCCTTTCAAAGAAGCCAGTCAAAGTAACCAGTGCATTCAACTTCAGCTAGTTAGTACATCGTAAAAGAAATTATTATTTTAAGTACCTGAGGAGGCAGAAAGTAATCAATTTGTCCATTTCCCAGAAGACACTGACTATTTACCAGCCGGTGGTTATGAGACCATAAGCGGACCAGATGAGAGATGACCTGCTCATATGGCGAGTCATCAGTACAAAACACCAGAAATACCTTTGCCAAACAACTTTTCAAATAGAGGTCAACCAAGCAGTCATTTTAAGGTATATGGATCAGTTTTATTATGGATTTTTATTGTTTCATTCTCTCTTTTACTCCACTGCTTAGAAACGCTAGTGATTAAGTGATATATAAATTCTAGTGTCAGCGAGAGGGAGAAAAACCTTTTTCTATCCACTTTCTCCATGCCATACATCATTTTATAAACTTCAAGCATGTCACTTTTTACTTGCATTTTCTCTAAACTAAAAAGTCTTAACGGCTGTGACCTTTCCTCATATGAAAGTTGCTCCACCCCCATGATCATTCTGGTTGCCCTTTTCTGAATCTTTTCCAATTCCACAACTTCTTTTTGAGGTGAAGTGACCAGAACAGTGCACAGTATTCAAAGTGCAGCCACACTATAAATTTGTATAATGGTGATATAAAAGCAGTTTTAATTTTTATTCCTTTCCTAATGATCCTTGGCATGGAATTTGCCATTTTCACAGCTGCCTCACACTGGGCTATCCACTATGATCCCAAGCTCTTGTTCCTGGTCAGTCACAATCAGTTCATTCCACCACTGGAAGAACTGTTCGTTCATTCCTGCTCTCTGCTTCCTGCTTCTTAGCTGGTTTCTGATTCGCAAAAGAACCTCACTTCTCACTTCGTGACCGCTAAGCTTTCTCATGAGACTTTATTCATGAGACTTTGAAAGTCTATGCATACTATTTTGACTGGGTCATCTTAATCTATATGCTTATTGGCACTCTCAAAATAATTCAAATGTGTTAATGAGGCAGGGCTCACCCTTGCAGAAGCCATGCTGGTTCTGCTTCAGCAAAGGCTTATTCTTCTATATGCTTGCTTATTGTATATTTAATAACACTGTCCACCAGTCTTCTGGAAGAAACATTAAGCTAACTGGCCTAGTAATTTCCAGAATGCCACGTGGATCTCTCCAAAAGTTATTAGCCATTTTCCAGTCTTCAGATATGGAGTCTGATCTTAGCGACAAGTTACATGTTTTTGTTGGAAGATCAGCAATTTCAGTAAAGGTGCAGAGGGACTTAGTGGACCAGTCAGGAATGGAGCGACATGAGGCCCAGGTTGATATGCTGCTGTAGCGGGAAGAGGAAGGTGGCAAGAAATAGTTCAACCCTGTGTCAAATCCACATGCACAGACATATTTTCTCTTTCACTCAAGACAAGTTTTGAGGAAAACAGGTGAAGCTTTCCCCCACCAGGGCATAGGCGAAGAGCAGGACCACTACCAGTCACAGATGTGGCCCACTGGCATACAACTACCTGCCCTGGAAAGGCACCTCTTATCTGCCAAGGAAAGGCTTCATGGTTCAGGCTCTGATAATCAGGCTTCTTTAGGTAAGGGCTCTAGCTCCATGGTCCCCAAAGGTCTCAGGTTCAATCCCTGGCAGCATCTCCAGAATGGGCTAGGTAAGGCTTCCATCTGAAACTGTGGAAAGCCTTTGCTACCAGTCAGTGTACACAACAATAAAGCGAGATGGACCAGTGTTCTAACCTGGCATGAGACAGCACTCAGTGCAGGCTAAATACATCCAGTTATTTCAGCCTTGCTTCCCAAGACCGCCCTTCCAGCTTCACGCTATGCTTGCAGCTCTCTTACACTGACTAGCCCCCATCCCAGCTGTTCTGACAAAGACTCCAGCATGCAGAATGATCTGGTCATGCTCTGCCCAAGTCTGTACCTTTTGGGCTCCACATAATTCCTTTATGCATCCCTACAGGCTGCCAGCCTCACCAGCCATGAAAGCCACAAGTTTAAACATGCTCTTTAAAGAGCCACTTGTGGCCCCAGCACAAAGGATTCTCCTTCCTTTCCTTTTTCTGAGAGTTCACTTAACAGACCTTCCCTCAGTAAAGGGGCAGTAAAGGGGCACAGAAGGGGTTGGGGGGGGAGGAGGAGAGACTGAATGGAACCAGATGGAAAACACCCGCCCAAATTGCTCCGAGTTTCTTGGAATCTAAAGAACTTCAAGGCTCTCGATGCCTCCAGGGAAACAGCAAGTTGCATAATCACAGCTCAACTTTTACAGCAAGAACCAAGCAAAGGGGGAAGGAGAGAGATTGCATCCAAGGTCAAAAGGAGCAGTGCCTCTCTCTGAGTGAGGCGCAAAATGGGGGCCAGTCACATGCAAGACCAACCAAATCAAAGGCTGGTTTGGAGCGACTACTGCCTCTCACACCAGCAGCTGGACAGCAGCCTCCATCTTATACCTGTGATAAGTTACTTAAATACAAAAGGTCAGAGCACCTAAGGCACGGGTCAAGGCACCCTCTTTTGCCAGGTCTGATCTAGCAACACAGACAACAGATCTAGTAAGACGCCAAAGGGTTATTCCACTCCACCCAAGTTATTTCAAAGCTCACTTGCAAGGCTGCAGGAAGGCAGAAAAATCTCACTGATGCAGCAGCATCTTTTCAGGCAATAAAGTTGCAGGCTTGGAAACCACCCATTCTGTGGTAAAATCTCAAGGTTCCTCAAGTTCCTGTTTTTCATTTTTTTTTTTTTTTAAAGCCAAACTGGCGTATTAGATCTTTGAGAAAAAAGGGGCCTAGAAACCGAGGCTAGTACACCCTCCCTACATGCAGCAGATAACAGAGTGGCCACCCAGCCTCTCTGTCTGAAGACCTCTAAGCAAAGGAGAGCCCAGAATCTCCATAGGTTCCATGGTTGGACAGCTCCTACTGCCAATCCATTTCTCCTAATGTTCACCTGAAATGGACTCTTTTGCTTGTGCTCTCAGCACACTCAATCAAATCCTGCTCCTTTGGGCAGCAAAGGAAACTCCTTTACCCTCCTCTGCCTAGAAGCCCTTCAGGTATTTGAAGATGGTTATATCATGCTCCCCTCTAAGCTCCAGGCTAAATATGCCACATTCTTCCAACCTTTCCTCATCTCCAGATCAGCATCCAACATCCTGCCCAGTGACCAATCTAGTGGCTCAGGCTTTGAGGGTTCTCACTCTATTTTGAGCACAAGCCTCTCCCTCTGCAGCTGCTAAGGAAGACCCAAACACAACACAAATCCCCCAAGCACTTTGCTTTGGCTACTGAGAGCTTGGGCAGATGGGGAGACACCCTCAGTGCCCGCAGTGGCTCCAATTCTCAACAGGGCACATCAGGGACTTGATGCAGCTGAAGGACAGGCCCCCTTTCAGGCCACAGCCAGTCCAGCAGGTACTCCTGCAGGACACTACCGGGGGGCAGGGAGAGAGAGCACCCAGGCCAGATCCAGCCCAAAAGCAATTTTTATCTGGCTACCAATGGTCTACCAAATTTTACAAAGATGTGGTGAAAAGTTTGCCCACTTTTCTACTTATAAAGAAGTTAAATTGCTTTATAGTTGCATGAGATGGTAGTCATGTGCAAAGGTGACATCGGTTTGGATTCTGTATGCCAAATGCCCTGGGAATTCCACGTTCCGTACTGACAAAGCCCACATTGCTATACCTCACTGGTTTTATTACAGAATCAGACTGTCAGCAAGCATGACAACCCTTCCCCCAAGGAGCACAGAGTGGCTGGCCATCCCTCTTTAAGAAGATCCTCCCCTTTTGGCTGCCTGTCTTCATGGCTTCTATTCATCTGCAATGCTAATCTGACTTTTTTCAAAGGTTAATGGATTTCGGGCTGTTCCAAGGACAGAAAGGCCCAGCAATAATGGGCCAAGCCTGAGGGCAGACAAGGATGCAATCTTCAAGCTTGCTCTCTAGAAGAGGCGCCTTTAAGGGACACAGCAAAGTCTCCAAATATGGGCAGCAGCTGCAGTTTGACCAAACAAATGAGAAAACATGGGGTTGTTGGTTAGACCTGATTTGTTGGTGTGCACAACTGACAGCTGATCATCTACATACTCTGCTTTTAGTCTTATGCTTTTCATAGGAATAGCTCAGTTTTCCCATCCATTTCAGTGGCCAAAGTATGACTAAATTATTTTATGTTGTGTTTTCTGGTCCCTCCCTTCAGTCATTCCTCAATCTCCTTCTGGGCCATGGAGGCAGGTATTTCTGTACCTGTCTGCATGCACTTTTTAACAAGAAATCACTGGAAGTGCACAAGAGCTGGGCAGTTGAGCATCCATTTCTATCTGACTGTGAAATAAGAAAACTGAGGTTCCATAAAATAAATGCATGTATGTAAGTGCATTAAACACATTCCCAAACACAGAAAACATAAACCAAACACTAATGTTCGAAAAGCCACACCGTCGCTTTCAGAAGTGGTCCTTTAAATGTGTCCTGCCCTATACCTAGCTGTCAAACAAGCCAGCCACTAAGGGTGCTACAGCGGATACCTTGAAGCGATAGTATCTACTTTTTTGGTTCACATGCTGTTCTGAGCCTTGAAAAGCACTTAGAGCTGAAGGAGGAAGTTGGAAGACTCATTCTCCTTCCCACTTCCTCCTTCAGCTCTATGTGCTTTTCAAGGCTCAGAACAGCACAGCACGTGAACAAAAAGCAGAAGGAACAAGATGGTAAGAGCAAAAGGGAAAGGGAGATTCATGGCAGGAAAACAGAGGGTTGCGGGGGGGGGGGGAGAAAGTGAGATGCCACAGAAATCAAGGGAGATAATGGAGAAAGAGTTGTGTGGTGTATGAGTGAGTGAGGAGAGAGAACTGAGGGGAGAGTGTTAGAGGGCAGATAGAAGGTGCCTGCACACAGGCATGTACACACTTTGGAAAAGGTGATCTTTTGAAACTGCATAATTTTTCCACAGGTTTCCACTATCAAATCACAAACATTTCTCTCCACTGACTAATGAATCTGGTGCTTTCTATTACTGCTGTGGTGCAAAACCATGACTGATGTACAGATCCTGATATATCTTCAATGTTTACAAGGTATCCACTCAAAATCTTAATCAAATCATAGGTCACCCTCTGCATCCAAATGTATTCTGCAATCTCGAGGGTATTGTTGTCATTCTCTTTAAAAATCATGAGGATCCACAAGGATTCAGGCACTGAAAAACTGAACACTTCTTTTCCCCTGTTTAAGCACAAAGACACTGCAAATAAGCACACTGAGTTACGAGAGGAAGCTGTTAGTAACAAAACCAAGTGACTGGTGTTTTAACTGAAACTCCAAGCAGACCAGGAGCAGTAAGGATAATTATGAAGCAGGAGAGGGCAAATTTAGTGGAACCAGGGGAAATCTTATGGCGAACATGAAACACAAAGATCAAATCCGCCTCACAAACACACACACTCATACAAACAGTCAAAGAGCATAGCACAATCCTGAGGAATTCATAGACTTACTGGGGAGTGCTCTGGGTTAAGCAAATGAGCAAAGGCATGCATTTCCTTTGGGGAGCACAAGAGGGCAGCATAATCCACTGTCATATGTTCCCCACCTCTGGAGAAACTTTACTTTGATGGGAGTGGGTCAAGGGGAAAAAGCTACAAATTCAAGAGGATCCATTTTAATTCTACTGGATCTGACTTTTACCCAGATTACATGGAAAAGCAAAGTTGTGTGTTCTTTGCCGGTAGAGGTGGGAGGGGGAAGGGAGAGAGCCAACCAGATGTGGCTGTTAGTGCTCACGGCATACTCTCAGCATTCAAAATGGGCCCCCAAAGATTGACGACTCCTTCACTTCTGCCTTGGCTCAGCCCCAGAACCACTGTTCAGTGTTGGTGTGGTGCAGAGGCTAGTGCTGGATTACATCTAGGAGATCCAGGTTCCCATCAATCATGAGGCTCACTGGGTGGCCTTCGGCTAGTTCATGTCTTGCAGCTTAATCCAATTCACAGGGGAGGAGGCCAGGCAGTTTGCAGGGGCATTTTCTCCTTTGGAGGAAGAACAGCTCAGAAACGCAGTAAACAGCAGCTGCGGACCATACAGAGTCTGAGTCCTTCAGACTGATCCCACAGTCCATCTCCATCCCACTAAATAACTACAGAGCCCCCACATATTAGGGTTCAAATGTTTTCCAGGCAGACATGAGCCCACAACCCTATGGTAAATAAATAGCATGGAACCACCATCTTCAAAGGCATTATAGCCCCCAAAGGTCAGGTGTTGGGACCAAACAGGAGGGGAGAGTTGCTGCTTACAAGCTTCTAAGAGCTGTTCCTGCTTGGCAGGGGGTTGGACTCGATGGCCCTTGTGGTCTCTTCCAACTCTATGATTCTATGATTCTATGGTTCTATGAAATGCCAAGGAACATCCAGGTCAAAACAGCATAACAGGCCATGGGAAAGGGCAAGAGCATTCAATAAGCAGACTCTCAAATACTCTCATACAGCTTCCTGGAAAACAATGAAGATTCTGCAAACCAGCAGACATGCTTAGCAGCACACAAGTTTTCATATATTTGGTTCTGGCAAACTGGAACCATATACTCAAAGGCAGGCAGATTCAAATGGAAAGTTTCTGACAAAGAAATGGCTCTTATGGCGGCCAACAGGGCCATAAATGCAGGGAAACCCCCCCCCCAAATAACATAGGCATGGCCAAACTTGGCCCTCCAACTGTTTTGGGACTACAACTCCCATCATCCCTAGCTAACAGGACCAGTAGTCAGGGATGATGGGAACTGTAGTCCCCAAACAGCTGGAGGGCCAAGTTTGGCCATGCCTGCTATAACACACTGCAAAGTCAGACAGGAAAGAAAAGCCAGGCAGAGGTCTGGGGCACCACCTCATGGTGGTAGTGAGGAATTACAAGAGGCTGATCCCAGCAAGCAGGGAAATTAAGAACACAAGCAAAGATGTGCAGAACTACTGGAAGAGAAGAAACCTCTGGAATGGTTTTAAACCTCTAGTCTCAACCTACCCTTCCCCTGACTGCCAGAACTGTCATTCAGTGTCATGTTTTTATTACATTTCTAGACTGCCCTTCAAGCAAGGCACTGCAAAACAAAACAAAGAATCAACATAAGAGTAATTAAAATGGCTAAAACGAATACATAAACATCTCCTCAAATGCTTGCGTGAAGAGATGTGTCTTCAGCAAACACCAAAGGAAACACCCCCTAACTTACAAAGGGTGGAAGTTCCATAGTTGGGTGGGCCATGAAAGAGGAAGCCCTGTCATTGTGCAACAAGCCATGCCAAGGGGCTAAACAGGGCTTCTTCCCCTGCCAATTACAGTCATACCTCAGGCTGAAGTAGTTTCGGTATAAGTATTTTCGGGTTGCGTGCTGCGGCGACCCGGAAGTAACAGAGTGCATTACTTCATGGTTTCACCGCTTGCACATGCGCAGACGGTCAAAATGACGTCACACGCATGTGCAGAAGCGGCAAATTGGGACCTGTGCACGCGCAGACGCGGGTTGCGTTAGCTTCTGGATGCGTGCGAGGCTCCAGAACAGATCCCGTTCACATCCAGAGGTACCACTGTATAAAGACATGGCTAGAAAAAAGACAGGAAATTGGATCTTCCTCTTTCAAGCAACCCCTTTTAGGGATTTGTAGGATCATTCCATTCAAGCATCTTGAATTGGCCTTGTAGCAAATAGGCAAGATTGCTATTAGAAGAGCCCTGCTTAACATTTCGAGCTGAAGCTTTGAGACACATCATCTAGACAAGCAGCTCCCTAACTTGAATCTCCCGACTTTTTGTTCTGTTTCCATGGATATTTATATATGTGTATGTTTATATATACAGGGAGCTGTATTTTATAACTGGTTTTATAACCAAATTCTTGCTGTTTTGTCATCGGCTTTTATCAGTTTGTAAACCGCCTCCGTATTTCTTCTGGAAAGGAAAGGAGATATATAAATTATTTTAATTAGTTAGTAATAACCTAGACTAATGAGTAAAAACATATGTAATCACTAGCATTGTCAGTTCATCCTGTAAAGCCAAGGAGACGTCAATACCATTGCCCAAATGAGACGAAAGTCATCCTCCTTTGGACACTAACAGATTGTGTCACCTGGGGTCCAATACTTAATGACCCACTTCCAGGACAGGGGGACTTATCCAGAGGAGTGGCAAGAGGACTTTACACACACACACACACACACACACACACACACAGCACCTTGAACAGCCTCTTCCATTGAGAGCTCAAAGAGCCAGGAGAGACAGGCACTACCAAGCTATGAAGGACTCAAGGAAGAGCACAGGGGATGCTGCAGCTGCCCAATTTTACTACTCAAACTGCTTAGAGAATTTTTGCTGGAAAAGCAGCAAGTAAGTATTATTAATAAATGGGGTGGTCTTTTTTAATCAATTGGTATGAATTGAGTCTATTGTAGCTTGTTCATTCAGCAGCCCAGGGCTCTTTTACATCTCCACCTCTTGCAATCTCCACAGTGTGTCAGCCGATTACCCTCACAAAAGAGAAAATGAAGGAACTCCTGTCAATATTATTCTCCATGTGCCAGGCGGTGTGACCATATGGATGTTTACTCAGACATAAGCCCTCCCAAGTTCAATGAGACTTACTCTCAGGTAAGTGTGTCTAGTCCTGCAGCCTATATTTGTTGAGTCCTTTATGTGTGGGATAAGCTTAGAGATCTACACTGGTTACCAATTTGCTACTGAGCCAAGTTCAAGGGGTTACTATTAGGATACCGGCAGCAACCATTTTAGGAATGTTTGATAGGTGCGCAACTGCGCTGAACCCAGAAACAATAACAAAACGGGGAGGAACGGAACAGGGGCAGGATGGGTGTTTGCAGGCTTTTTCAATGCTGTTGGAAATATATATGATTTCACTTAAACGTACGGTGCCTTGGAACGTAACCCCCACATAAATTGGGAGTTGCCTTAACGCCTTGTAACTAGTTTACCTACCAGGTCACCTTACTCATATATGCCCAACTGACAATATGTCAATTGTGGAATTGACACTATTACAGGTGCCACATAATATCCATTCCACATTTGTAAAAAATCACTTTTTTTAGTGCAGCAGCACCTAAAATTTGGAACTTGCTGCCTACTGATATCAAGAAGGTGTATTTGCTGTACTCTTTTCTGTGCCTGCTAAAAACATTTTTCTTTAGACCAGCTTATCCAGACATGCTGATGTATTTTAACCTCTTTTACTATTAATTTTGATTTTAAAAATAGTTTTTATTGATAATTTTAGTATTTTTGGCAAATCACTTTGAATTTTAGCCACAATTGAGCAGTAAATAAAATAATATTAATGGTAAAATAAAAGAATATTAATGAAGAAACAGTTTCATCCTGCAAAACATTCTCTGAACTCAACTGAAAAAGCTGCCAAGACAATCTGGAAAACGCAGCACAAAATTTAACATATGATAAAAGGATGTTCAACTCAGGTGAAGAAATGTTGAATTTTGCTACTTATTTCCCCAGCTTACATTACCATTACTTCAAAAACTTCAGTCCTAAAGCAGACTTACTTGGAAAGAAATTGGGTTCATAATTCATTAGGAATTATGAACCCAATGGAGCTAACATTTAAGTGAATGAGCCAAAGCCTTTGGCCTTAGAAATGTGACAAGGCTTCCTATGACTCCCTTTCCATAAAGGAATTTGGGATTTTGCTCAGAGCCCCAAGAAGACTTGCTCCAGCCCTTATAGTCTGAAACACACTTTGGTGTCAGTTCCCACTTGCAGGGCTCTTGACAGCTGCCCTGCAATCTGGGAATTCCCTTCATTTAAAAATTTGACAAAGCTTGTTCTTTATTATCTTGCAAAAACACTCACTGATGACAAATTCCAGAGAGACAGACATGTTACATTACAAACACAAGAGTGTGTGCTGATATCATAAAGACCCCCCCCCGCAAAGTATTTCTATAGTGTGCTATCCAAAGATGTGCGGCCCAAAAATCTTTAAGTGGGGGAAAAGGAGGGGGGATGCAGAAACTTAATGCAAGTGCAGTTACTATTCACAAGAGCAGAAGCTGGTGACTGTGCTTGATGCTACCTTTGAACTTATGAGGCTCTAATTCTACAGAAACTTTCTGCTGCAATAAACATGTCAGCCTTTAAAGCATCACAAGTTGTGTGTGTTTTCAGGGGAAGCATGACTCTGTTCGTTCCGGCAGTTTTCTGTGGCTTTTGAAAGCAATGACCATGTGATCATATATAAGTTTTGAGTTGGCAGCACTGTTTTCCTGTCTTTCCACTTGGACCTAGGCAGTCATTTCATAGCATCTATGCTTTGGGGTCCAGGAGGGTTCTCTCTCCTTACCCCACATTGCTTAATTAGGTGACATGACTGAATGAAGTCACCTGGGGACTTGGACTGCCGCATCATCAGTATTATTTGGGTGTTACAAACCTCTTTCACCAATACCCCAGCACCTTCACCTGCTTCCAGGTTCCACTCAAAGTGTGTGCGTTTACCTTTAAAGTCCTTCATGGCAGGAACCTCAGCAAGGATAGAGCTATTTTTTAAATCTGGTGAATCAAAGAACTTCATCATACAACGCCACAAGGAAATCAAGCAAAACAACTTGCAGCTGAAGCAAGTCACCTCCAACTCGCCCCCGCCCCCGCTCGCCCCCGCTTCTGCTCCAGGCTCGGCCAGTCTCCTGACTGAAGAAGCGGCCGCCCTGAGGATGAGGCGCGACCAGGCCAACCGAAACCTACCAGGAATGGCGGCGGGGCAAGGAGCAGGGAGCGGCCCGTGGTGTGGGCGGCTAGCTAAGAAGGGCCCGGAGCGGATCCCCGAGGAAAAGTCGCGCTAGGCGCCTCGCCCTCTGCACATGCTCAGGAACACCTCCCCCCTCCCCAGCTGACCTTCGAGACTCTCGCACTGGACGAGGTTGACATAGTCGGCCTGGCTGAGGACGCCGGCCTTGAAGCCTCGCACCAGGCCTTCCAGGTAGCCGCTGTCTACGTTGAAGTACAGCTCCGGGAAGCACGAGAGCAACATCGCGGCGGCGGCGGCGGCGGCGGACAAGGGAACCGGCCGGGCTCGGAGGAGGCTGAGGGGCCGCCGGAAGTGGGAGCAAAAGTCTCGTCTCTCACGTGATCCTGACGAAAACTCTGCTGCTTCCACGACTCCTAGAAAGGCCCGCCGGGGTGGTTTCCTGTTTGCTGTCAGACTCTCTTAAGCGCCCCCTCCCGGGTTAGAAATGAGGGTTGCCTATAGAAACCAATGGAGCGCTGCCATTGGGCAACAGAAGACCTCGGCAGCCGCCGGGGCGATTTCGGTGCTTCCAGGCCCTCATTTGTGTATCCATGGCGTTAGTCAGCTATGGTTCTCCTCAGATCAGACCCGCTGAGGTTAATGGACACGACTGTCTTGGGTCCGTTACTTTCAGGAGGACTTAGTGGGGGCCCGTGAGGAGTGCGCAAGCGCGGCTGCGGCTGGCGGCCCCTGGCCTACCCCGCACTTCCGACGACTTCGGCGCGAGGAGAGCCTCGCGGGGCCGTTTCTAGAGAGCAGGCCGGAGTGGCGGAGAAAGGCCCGCTGAGGCTGAGGCAAGGATGGCTCCTCTAGGAAGGCGCACGTCTATGGCTTGATGCCTAGAATGGCGCGACTGCCCCCTGGCGGCCACATCGTACGCCCCTCCTCCCTCGGAGGTCCCTGGGCAGGTCCGGCTTCTCTGCGGCCCCGCAGATCAGCGGGTTGTTTGCTGAGAAAGCGGGAAAGGGACTCTCCCTGCCAGGACTGTCAAATGCCCCCAGCCCACTTGAGGACGCGGAATATGACTCAGCCTCGGTCCCAGGCACAAAATAGCGGGCCAGGCGCAGAAGCAGCCGGAGCTCGTTGCTATCAGCTAGCAATGCCTGGCATCGACGTTTCCTCAAGAGATAATCCGAGTCATTTTTGGAAATTGCTAAATAAACTGCGCTTTCTTTGTGGTGAGAAGTCCCAGAGCTCAGCGTTCCCCAACCCAAGTCCAGGCACTTGCTTTGGAAATTTAGCCACCTCCCCGTTTTACGCAAAATTCTCAGGTGGAGAATGGTTTCCCTCCCCACCCCCACGTTTCTTAAAGTATTTACACCCATCTCCTGTCTTTCTTCTTCCATTCTCCTTTCACACTAGACTTGTATGCCATCCTCCCTCCAAAAAGACTCTTCCAGTTTCTTTCATTCTTTTCTCTCCCCCCCCCTTTCTATTTCTGTGGCCCCTGATCTGTCAAAGTGTTGCAGTGTTTTGCAGGCTTGTCAAGAGAGATGCCTGATCTGTCACTGCTGTATTCTCCCCAACCCTGTGTGGTTCCCTCCAAAGTTCAGTGGGGACAAGCTGGTACCTTAATCTTACCCCTGTTACAAATTCCAGCTGTTATGCTAAAATTTTGAGCTGTTATTGGTTAATAAATACAACTACTGAAGTTCACATTCCTGCTGCTGCTTCCTGGTGTTGGGACAGTCTTGTTGCAGAGTTTCTTCATCCAATGAGTGCCCTTCCTAAACCCATCAGGAGGGAGATCTCCCCACACACCTCAAACCTCTTTGTCTCTCAGCCATCTTCGCAAGGGTTGGCACTGGCCCAACCAAAAGGCAATGGCACAGCTAAGGGAGCTGGCCAGACTGCTGGCTCCTGGCTCACTGTTTGTTGAACACTGCTCTAAACTTTGTCCCTTCCTGAGATGGTTTGTATCCATTGATATAGGACTAGTTCCTCCCTCCCTCCCCACTTCCTTCCTTTCATTGAAAGTGTCCGCTGGTAGACCCAGCTGCTGAGTTTCACCTGCTGCTGAAAGTGCCCTGTTCATGTTCTGAGGCTACTTCAGAAGTATAACCATGCCACAAAATTCTATCCCACCATGGAGTGGGCTCCATGCCCTGGAAACCTTACCACCCAGGCATAATATATGTATACATTATTATTAGCAGTAGTAGTATTTATTAATATAACACTTCATGACAAAAATAGGTTTCTAAGTGCTACTGTACAGTAACCTACTCAGAGACCCTGAGATGGGGAACCCAGGTCTGTACAGCACAATAAGCCATCCCTTTCCCAATCTCAAGTACCCAAATATGCCAAGAATGGATGGCTAAAGCTTTGGGTTTTAGGAGAATGCTGGAGAACTGTCATCTGCTGAGGTGATCAAGGCTTTTGGTTGTCTGTTTTTCTTTTGTAAGGAAAGAGAAGCTCGTGTTTTCGTCACTCCTTTTTATTAAAATGGGTAAAAAGAACAGGCCCCCATTTTAACATAAGATAAGGGAGTGGCACCCTGATGAAGGCTAGTTCTTGCCACAGGGGAAAGTGTTGCTAAATTTCTTGCAAAAGCAATTGGCATTGAAGAAGCGGCAGTAGCAGGTGGCACATGGATCACAGCAGGGGAGCTTGTGCCCAAGGCAAGATTCCTGCAAGCGGACACATCTTCGAGGGGAACGCTCTTCCCTTCCCTGGGTCTGCAGGGCTGTCAGCAACATCTGCAAAGAGAGCAACAGGAAGGAATGAAGAGATCAGAGGTGCTTGGCAAGAACCACTTCTGCTGCCCTGAAGATACACATTTGAAAAGAAAAACACACACATCCACCTATTTATGGCTTGGGTCTAGGCTGCACAGAAAGCAACCTGGCAGCATCCCGTTGGCCACAGTATATTAATCCAAACCTTGCTTTCCCATATATTGGTCAACAGCCTACCTGACAAAGACTCTGACTGATTGCTCTTCCTCCAGGGTTTGACTTAGAATACATGTATGACTATAAAACAAGTTATGACAACCTCGGCCTGCTCCTACTTGGAAGGAGCTTCTGGATTCATACATTTCAGGAGGATCTGGAAATGCCACCTCATTGGCTTGGTCCACCTGGAGTTGTTTGTTCTACTGGTATCATTATGGGATGTTTTCTGATCATGACATTGATCTAGCACAAATTGGGAAGGTTGACCAGTGTAAGGAAGAGGGGTGGATTATCCAGAGCTGCAGGATGCAATTGTATCAAATGTTCCTTTTGGAGGAAGGGCAGAGGATACTTTTAATAATAAATAAACTCTTCGTCCTATGGCGTTGGTGGAGGACCCATAGCTCCATCACACACACCTTGCACAGGTAAGGTCCCAGATTCAATCGTTTGGGATCTGGGATGCTTCTCTCTTGCAGAATGACTACTAATGTGACTGCATGATCCTGGGCAAGATGGAGCAATGCCTGACTCAGTGTAGGGACACTTCTGATATGCAAGCACAGTCAGGGAGCTTGTGGGAGGGTTTCAGTTACCTGCTGTGGCTCCATTGCGTTTGCTTCTAGCACAAGGTCATCTTGGGCAATTGGCATCTCCAGAGCAGCCAGGTGTTCAAAATCTGTGAAAGCAAAACAAAGGTGTGGAAGCTCCTTCACTGCCTTCCCAAAGCTGCTGTTCACAACTTCTGATCTATTCTCCCCAGAGGTGTCTAATTGGAGCCCATGTAAATGTCTTTTCAGCCGTGACCAAAAACCCAAGCCTTTTAAATAATAATTTAGCTAATAAGATTTTTTTTGCCTTTGGTGATTTATTAAATTTTGTGTTCTTTGAGTGCTATTCAACTAAATTTTCCTCTGTAAAACTAGTGAACATGACTATATTAGGTCCATTGATTTCAGTACATCTACTCTTGAGTAAAACTTAGCTGAGTACCACCCCCCTTTGCCTCTTTTGCTCTTATCTGGCCTTGTCTTAATACTTCATTTAATGTCATTGTTATTGCTGTGGGGTATTGTTATTCCGTGAGCTGCCCAGATAACTTTTGTTAGAGGGTGATTTATAAAATAATTAACTACGTGCATGAGATCAGTTGTGAATCTGGGTTTGCTTGATGGGTAAAGAGCCCGTCCACGAGAGCTCTTGGCATCTGTGGCTGGGCACAGCCTCCTTCCCTATACTTTACTCTCCCGCTGCTGGCTTGGGAAGCTACCATTAGCTAGAATTGACACTGTCCTGTCGTTTCCTGAGAAATGAGAAATACTGTGTTTCCCTCCGAAACAGCTTTGATCCATATGAAGACATCTGCACCCCTGTCTTCCCACCTGTGTGGACAGAGAGCCGGCAACTTGTATAATGATGCACAGATGCTATTTGAAATGCAGGGGGTGGGGTTGAGGGTGGAATGACCTTACTGGGTTTGAAGCTGGTACGTAACATGAACACAGTGTTACTCACAAGCAGAGGGCTTGCAATACACGCTGCCTTAATCCAGGAACTCAAAAGTGTCAGGCCAAAGGAAACCACCCAGCGAAGGGGAAAGCACTCTGAGTTTTCCACACTCGGAAGACAAGAGGGTTTTCTTGCCCAGGGCCCCTCAACTACATTAGAGCTGTGTTGCATGTACAAAGGCTGCAGAATAAAAAAATTCCTTCCAGTAGCACCTTAAAGACCAACTGAGTTAGTTCTAGGTATGAGCTTTCGTGTGCATGCACACTTCTTCAGATACTGAAGAAGTATCTGAAGAAGTGTGCATGCAAGTATCTGAAGGAGTATCAAGAAGTATCAAGAAGTATCTGAAGAAGTGTGCATGCAAGTATCTGAAGAAGTGTGCATGCACACGAAAGCTCATACCTAGAACTAACTCAGTTGGTCTTTAAGGTGCTATTTTGTTTTGACCATGGCAGACCAACACGGCTACCTATCTGTAAAAGGCTGCAGAGACAGGCAGAGGGGAAAGGAGAGAAACTGACCTGGGGGTCCCTCTTTGATCACCTGCAGAAGCCCTGGGTAGCTGGAGCGGCCTTCTTCGTCCAGCATGGAGGGGCCCCGCTCGGCCAGACGGCGGCTGTGGTTGGGGTTAGAGGCCAGGGTGGTGGGGATTTCTTGCAGGAGTCCTAAGGACAGCAGCAGGATCCTCAACATGGTCTCCCTAGATAACCAAGCAAGAAACAAGTGGTGGTGGGGAGGGAGAGGGCTGAGATGCTGGGCTGAGAGGTGGCCTAAATTGGGAATAGCACAGGTGACCACCAACCTTTCTGGGGGGGGGCATTCCATATCACACAAACCACACCATGCACACTGTATCCCCTTCCCCCCACTCCCCAGCTTGTAGAGCTGGGCTCCCTCACAGGCTTTTCTGAAAGAGACCAAAGAGAGACCTTACAAGGAGTTTGTCTCTCCAGCCTGAGAGCACCCCAGGACAGTCATCTCGAGGCTTGAAGCCCCTGCTGCATTCCGCTTCCCTTCCCTCAAAGCAATCAAGCCAGCTGCCTGCCCATCATCATCTTCTCCTCTTCCTTCTTTGCTCAGAGCAATCTCCCCAATTAACCCTCATAACAATCCTGTGAAGTAGGTTAGGCTGAGAGGGCGGACAGCTTGGCAAGTTCTGTGGCTAAGTGGGGATGTAAGAGAGGTTTGGTTTCCTCTATCAAGGGCAGCATTCAGGCACCCGCAAGCCTTTGGAGCAGCTCAGTACAGAGATGTCTTCTTGAAATGGGTACACAGCGGACAAAGCCCTGTGGAAATACCCAAGCCCCCTGCAGACCCCAAAAGAGAAGGTATGCCCCTCTTCTATGGCTTCCTCCCACTGCCCCCACCAAAGGGCTGCTCTGCTTAATGGGAGATGAACATACTACTTTCTTTGTGCAAAGCAACAAGTGCTCTCTCTCACACACACATATTCTCTGGGCCCTATCCTGTGGAATGTGCTGCTCAGCACATTTCACACTCAGTGAGTGGGAGAGGCAGAAAGTTACTGTACCTGACTCTTGCCATCCGTCCGTCCGTTATCCTGATCGAGTGCTGTGGCTCTGCGGAGCTGCAAGTTGGCTAAGGGCTTTTATTAACCACACACGTAATTAATTGACTGGACCACATGACTGCAAACTAATGGGTGGGTGGGCTTCTGTGGAAGCATCGCTTTGTGCATCTTCCTGCACGACTGAATTTTGCTCCTTCATAAGAAGATAAGCTGGATCAGGCCAAGCTGCTTGTGCGGTTTGCAGCAACTGAAAGCATTACTGCCTCTGCAGGCAAAACCATCATGGCTAGTAGCCATTGATAGCCTTATCTTCCTACATGAATTTGTCAACTTCTCTTCTAAAGCCATCCAAGTTGGTGGGCATCATTACCTCCTGTGGGAGTGAGTTCCATGGGTGAACTGCTTTCTTTTATCTATTCTTAATCTTCCAACATTCACCTTCATTAGATGGTTATGAGTTCTGTTGTTGTTGATGATGATGATGATGATTTCTCTAGCTACTTTCTCCACGCCAGGCATAATTTTACACATTTCTGTCATGTCTCCTTTTACTTGACATTTCTCTAAACCCAAAAGTCTCAAATGCTACAACATTTGTTCATAAGACTGTCGCTCCATCCCGTTGAACATTTTGGCTGCATTTTCTGAACCTGTTCCAGCTCTACAATATCCTTTTTGAGGTGAGGTGACCAGTACTGTACACAGTATTTCAAACATAGATTACACCCTTGATTATGATATTGGCAGTTTTATTTTCAATTCCTTTCCTAATGATCCCTAACATGGAATTAGTCTTTTTCCACAGCTGCTGCACACTGGCTCAGAATATTTATCAAGATATCTAATATGATCCCAATGTCTTGTTCCTGGCCAGTCACTGCCGGTTCAGATCCCATGAGAGTTCATATGACCTTATTATGATCCCAACATGCATGGTTTTAAGTTATTTACATTTACCAGTAATTGCATTTGTCATTTTACTGCCTATTCACTCCGTTTGGAGAGGTCTTTTTGGAACTCTTCACAATCTCTTTTTCTTTTAACGACACTGAACAATTTAGTATCATCAGCAAACTTGGCCACCTCACTGCTAACCCCTAATTCTAGATCGTTTATAAACAAGTGAAAAAACACAGGTCGCAATATCAATCTTTGGAGGACTCCATTTCCTGCATCTCTTCATTCAGAGTACTGTTCTTTTATTTTTACTCTCTGCATTGTCACACTTAACCAATTCCTGATCCACAAGAGGAACTTTCCCCTTCCTTAGGGAGCCAGCACCATTCCCCTCTGAGTGGCACATACAACCAAGTTGATATTTAAGAGCCCAGACCAGCTTTGTGTATCTGATTGGGGTGCCCATATTAAATATTTAAAATATTGGGGGCCATCCATGAGGGAGCAGAGGTCACCTCCTCACAAGGTCTGTACAGCAGGTATCTTAAACCTCTTCAGATCCAAGACCCACTTTTAACCCAAACATACATTTAGGGAGCAATTATTTTACCATATGTCTGCTCCTGTTGCAACCCACCTTGGATCAGGTCACAACCCACTTGTGGGTCCTGACCTACCAGTTGAAGACCAGCGCTGCAGAGCTTTAAGGAAATAAAATTATACAAATAAAGCAAGTCTAAAGCACAATGCGGACAGGAGGGAAATTTAAGCTTCCACACAGCCCCAAACCCTATTTTTGGTTACCGCAGGCTGCAAAAATAGGATTGCTTCTTTGCTTAAAACTTTGGAAATTACTATTATACCTGATCATCCCCTCTTCATATTCCAGGAAACGGCCAAAGCCTTGAAAAAAACCTCTCCTCAGGTCGGAGCCAAACAATACAAATTGAAAGCGTTTGCAGATGACCTAGTTTTGACGTTACAGGAGCCAGAATCTAGTACGAAAAGAGTATTAGAAATGATTCAAGAATTTGGTCATGTGGCAGGATTTAAGCTGAATAAGTCAAAAACTAAAGTGCTTGAGAAAAATTTTACATCGAGTGAGAAAGAGAGGTTTCAGAAGGAGACAGGTTTAACATTGGCTAAGAAAGTGAAATATCTAGGGGTTAATATGACTGCTAAGAACCTAAATCTTTTTAAAGATAATTATGAGAAATGTTGGGCAGAAGTGAAAAAAGATTTAGAAATATGGTCAAATTTGAAGCTTTCCTTGTTGGGTCGAATTGCAGCCATAAAGATGAATGTATTGCCAAAAATGTTATTTTTGTTTCAATCACTGCAAATTTTGGACAAGATGGACTGTTTCAAGAAGTGGCAGAGAGATATTTCTAGATTTGTCTGGCAGGGCAAGAAGCCCAGAATAAAATTTAAAATACTTACTGATGCAAAGGATAGAGGTGGATTTGCCCTGCCAGACTTTAAACTTTATTATGAATCAGCAGCATTCTGCTGGCTGAAAGACTGGTTGCTTCTTGAGAACACAGACATTTTGGATTTAGAAGGTTTTAATAATGCTTTTGGGTGGCATGCATACTTGTGGTATGACAAGGTTAAAGTACATAAAGTATTTAAAAACCATATTGTCAGGAAAGCATTGATTAATGTCTGGATAAGATATAAAGACTTACTGGAAAATAAAACCCCAAGGTGGTTGTCACCAATGGAAGCAAAGGCTTTGAAAAGACTCAATATGGAGGCCAAATGGCCGAAATATTGGGAAATACTGGAACAAGAAGGAGACAAATTGAAACTGCAGAGTTTTGAGAAATTAAAAGATAAAGTGCGAGACTGGCTTCATTATTTTCAAATAAGAGAGGCCTACAATTTGGATAAAAAAATTGGCTTCCAGGTGGAAAAATCAAAATTGGAAACAGAACTGTTAGACCCCAAAACTAAGATACTTTCGAGAATGTATAACTTGCTGTTAAAATGGAATACTCAGGATGAAACGGTTAAATCAGCCATGATTAGATGGGCACAAGATGTAGGTCATAATATCATGTTTGCTGACTGGGAACAGTTGTGGACCACTGGTATGAAATTCACGGCATGCAATGCCTTAAGAGAGAATATTATGAAAATGATCTACAGGTGGTACATGACACCAGTCAAGCTTGCAAAAATATACCATTTGCCCGATAATAAATGTTGGAAATGTAAAGAGACTGAAGGTACATTCTTTCACCTTTGGTGGACGTGCCCAAAGATTAAGGCTTTCTGGGAGATGATTTATAATGAAATGAAAAAGGTATTTAAGTATACCTTCTTGAAGAAACCAGAGGCCTTTCTCCTGGGCATGGTCGGCCAATTGGTGCCAAAGAAAGATAGAACTTTCTTTATGTATGCAACAACGGCAGCAAGGGTACTTATTGCAAAGTATTGGAAGACACAAGATCTACCCACCCTGGAAGAGTGGCAGATGAAGGTGATGGACTATATGGAATTAGCGGAAATGACTGGCAGAATCCAAGACCTGGGAGAAGAGTTGGTGGAAGAAGATTGGAAGAAATTTAAAGATTATTTGCAGAAACACTGTAAAATTAATGAATGTTAAAATGATGTTGGACTGAAAATAAGTGGTACTAGCAACAAAAGTTAAAAAGAGTATGCAAAAATGAATTTAAAATTTGGTGAAATTATAGGGTTAGAATATGTTAAGATTTAGAGTTAAGATAAACGAAAGAGGGTAAGGATTTGCTGATTTGAATATTTTAATTGGGAATACAAAAAGGGGAGGTGTGAGGAAGTCAAAGAAACAAGTTAATGAGTTCAAAGTTATAAAAAATGGATTTGTTTTAACTTTCTATTTTCTATTTTTCTATTTTTCTTGTTTTTTGTATCTTGTATTTCTGTTTGAGAGTTTTCTTCTGTTTCTTGTTTTACTATGCATTTTTGTATTTTTGATTCTGTAAAATTTTAATAAATATTACCTTAAAAAAAAAGATTGAGGAAAACTGCAGAACATATATAAAAAAAGAAAAAAACCTCTTCTCACCCCCCCGCCCCCACCCCAGCAACAACTATAGCCCTGCTCTGTGCCCCCCATGCCCAATGTCCCCCGAGGACCCCCCTGTTTTCTAAAGCTCATTAATGATTGTTTGTGCAGAAAGGAGAATCAAAACTGCACTTCCAATTAACTGAAAGCAGAGATGTTGTGTGTACTTTTCTAACCCAATAAAATCTTTAATAAAAACATTAAAAAAAGAAATAAAAGTAACTAACTGACCAATTACATTACAGATAACTCAGTTCGGCCCCTCCCTCAGCATAAAGAGTGCTCCCCCCCTTAAAATAAATCATGGCTATGCCCATGTCCCATAATGACAAATAAAGGCAGGAACATAGGCACTGCTGCATAACACTTATAGCTCCTCTGTATTAATGATTGTTTGTCTGGGAGGAAGAAGAGGATTCTGGGAAGAGATTAATGTCCTAATGAAGGAGGCAGCCCCAAACTGCCCTGAAAGCTTTTCAATCTGCAGAAGAAATGCCTGGCTGATGTGTGTCCCCCAACATTCAATAAAGGGATAACAACACAAACATTTCCAGGAAGCGAGGGGCCCACAGTAGGAAGAACACACGATCAACAGAGCCTGCTCTCTCCCCGCCCCCAATACAAGGGGCTTAAGGAGGTTCTCCTTCCAGATCAGTGTTCATAGGCAGAGGTGCTGTGGTGTCCAGGGAAACAGCCTGAGTTCCTCAGCATCCTCTGAATACAGCTGCAACCACTGAGGTTTATGCACAGCCCAGCAAACAACATACTATTCTGCATTCAGGGCTTTTGTGTGAAGGCGAGAGGCAGCCTTACTGTAAGGGAGGCAGAGTTGCTCAGATATTAGGCAGATCTATCCAGCCCTGCGAACATCTCCTGCACACAAAAGTCAAATTGACAATGAACGGGAGGCCAATAACATGCCTCATGAGGTGTGTGTCTGGGGAGGACCGACCCTTAGATTTTTATATCAGGAACCAAAATATCTCTGGGCCAGTTCTGTTTGCGAGCCACTGTTTTCAGCCAGTAACCAGCCAAAGGGAAAAGAGGATTCTGGGAAGTTATTAGCATCATAGTGCAGGCAGCAGCTTCCTTCACGGCCCCCACCCCAATTGCTTTGAAAGCTTTTTAATCTGCAGGGGAAACCTCAGGCGTATGTTTTGCCCATGATGTGAAGGGGCTAAATGAAACCTCCTCTGTTTTGTACAGCCAATTCCAGGAAAGGATGAGCCCCAAATAGCAACAAGAATGACTGACAAAGTGGTCAACAAAGCATGTTTTTCTGAAAACAGGAGAGAGGAAGGGGGAGTCGGGGGACAAACACAAACTCCCTCTTTCCGTGGGGAGGGGAAAGGCACCAATCAAAGTTTTTCTGCAATGCAGAAGGAGGCACTTGTGCCTGCCCTTCCTGCCTTGGCCTTTGCTCCATTCATCCCAGTGGTTCTTGTTGCCAAGGAGAGCCCTAGTTTGGGGGTCTCTCTGATCAGGGCTCCTCCGACCCATTTTGGGTCATGCTTCATGAAAATGATATTAGCACGAACTGGGTGTCCTTCAGAGCCAGGATCCATGCCTGGAAGCTTAAATCTACAAGTGGGCAAAGGTCGCAGGTGACTTCTCTTGCAACTGCGCTGAGGGTGCCTGTCCTGCAGGACTCAGTGGGCCTGGCAGAATGGCAGCCTGGGCACCTGGGACAGAAGAAACTATCACCACACCTGCAGAAATTCCACATCAACTCTGATCAGGGGGAAATTTATTTATGAGTGTGTTTGAGGCCTTCACCACCACCCCCCCCCCACAAAAATCAATACCTATAATAAAATAGCAACTCAGCAAAACCAGCCTTATTTCTCCTGGCAGAGTGCTGGAGATGTATGTGCCAGTTGTACTACCTCCCTAAGAGTCAGGCTTTACTCCTGGAGCAGCTCCATGAGGCACACTCTGGCTTGAGGCAGCAGCTCCAAGTTACCTGTTGTGGCTCAGACCAGATCCTGTTCTGCCTGAGAACCCAGAGAGCAATCTTCGTGAATGAGGGTGCTGTATGTGTGGCAAGTGCGTGTAGGCAGGTATCCATTTGCCATGACCACCCGACATGATGTGGCTGAGGGGCAGCAGACCATTGTAGTCCCTCAGGCCCCCCAAAAGTTGCTTACCCTTATTTAGAGGGAGCAAACCAGAAGGAAGGGCCCTTCAGTGGGGTGGGGAGCTGTTATTTACTAAGCTTGGATCCTAGAACAATAGGCAAATAGGATCCTAGAATGCAACAACTGATTGGCTTGCAGGAAAAGACCAATCAGGCTCCAGGAGGGAAGCAGAATCAGCCAATCAGATGGGACTCATTGTGTAAATAATGTATATAAAAGCCTTTTGGGGTTTGGGGAGCAATTCAATCACTGTTTTACAAGCTGCAATAAAGAGCATGAAATCACTACAGGACTCTGAGTATATTTCAGGAGCACTTGGCTTTTTCTGCCCTGGGAACATTGGGGCGAATGAAGCTACCTCAGTAGACTGACTCGCCCAGGAAATGACCCAGAAGGCAGGAAGTACAGGCAGAATGTATGAGAGAGAAAGATGACAAATAAAACTATACGCAGGAGGAAGAAGAGGGGCTCAGCAGTTGATACAAGCTGCAGAAGATCCTCTCCATCCCCTTTCGTTGCTCTCACCCACCGCTGCCGGGAAGAAGTTTTGCCAGGGGTTCAGTCTAGAGCAGTAGCAGGAACCACATTTTGTTTAGTTCTCCTGCACAACTCAGACAATTCTTCCTTACAGAACAGGTTGCAACTGCTTTTTCTAATGAACATTTATTTTATTCACTCTAACTGGGCAGAAAATGTGGCAAAGTTAACCTGAGGAGCAAATGTGAGTCCATCAGCTCTCTATGCCAGACATCACAATCCCTTCCCTGCACCCCCTTGCACCTTTGGCAGTGCTGAGTTGTGCTGCCCAGGCAAAGAAGCACCAGGGTTGCAAGGTGCTAGGTTGTCATGGACTGGCTGGATGCAGATGAGTGGTAGGAGGCACCAGCTGGGGAACCCCCAAGGGAACCCCTAGGGCAGGGGTCAGCAACCTTTTTCAGCCATGGGCCAGGCCACCATCCCTCAGACCATGTGGTGGGCCGGACTATATTTTTTGGGGGGAAATGAACAAATTCCTATGCCCCACAAATAACCCAGAGATGCATTTTAAATAAAAGGACACATTCTACTCATATAAAAACCACGCTGATTCCCAGACCATCCACAGGCCGGATTGAGAAGGCGATTGGGCCACATCCAGCCCACAGGCCTTAGGTTGCCTACCCCTGCCCTAGGGGAAGAAGGTCAGAGCCAGGGGATTAGTGGCAGGTTGATGATTAGTGACCAGAGGGAGGAGCAGGAAGTGTCAGAAGCTGAAGAGGCAACAGGGTTTAGTGAGCAGGAGGAAGAAGCTGTGGCAGAGAGCAGTCCTGATTCAGAGGCTAGAGAGGTGGAGGGCCAGGAGACAGAGATGAAGCAGGCTGCTGAAGAGTCCAGGGAATCTCCCCCTCCTGCTGCTGGCTCCCCTCTCCCCGGGTATCCCAGAACACTCAGAGAAATGAAGAAGGCAGAGGAGAAATTGGTTGCGTGCAGATGCAGCCTCCAAATGCTTAGAAAATACCCTGGAGAGGAGGGGACTTAGGCAGCTGTGGGAAAGCAGGGACCTTCAGTCCTCACAACTGCCTCATTGGAGCAAGACCTACTGGGAAGAGTTGCTGGGATCACAAGGCCTGCACTGCTTTGGTTTCTTCCCTAGGGAAAACGTTCCATTACAGGGGTGGGGGCTAATGCTGAGAAGGGTCTCCTCCCTCCCTCCCAGCCCCTCTCCTCTGCACTTCAGATCAAGGTGCACTTGGAGGAGGCCCTGTTGAGGATCTTGGGGCTTGATGGGAAGAGATGGGTGTTTTTTTCAACACCAAGGCCTGCAGCCAGGATACTTGTGAGGTCCTCAAGCTCCAGGGTATATCAAGTCAGGCGTAACTGATTATATATAGAAAGGCAGGTGCTATAATTCTGCTCCTCCAGGGCATACCACATATCAGCAAGAGGTGGTCTAGCTTATTCCAGATCATAGAAGCTAACCAAACCATCTTTGTTTTGTCTTTATGTGGCCTCAGTTTATATTATGTCATATTCCTATCTCTGTTTTCATATGATTGTGAATTGATAGCACATTTGTCACATATTTTGCCTACTGGAGGCAGAGAAGCTCTGAGGGAGCCCAACCCTCTCCAAACCTAGAGAGTTCCCAAGTTTAACTTAAGGAAGTAGACAGATCCTGCCCACCTCCCTCTCTGCATTCGTAACAGTTTCCACCATGTAAACACAGACTCCAGTTCTTATAATGAACCACATCAAAAAAATAAAGATTTTATTTTGCCCTTGTGCTGAGTGCATTCCCATACCACCTAAGTCTTTAGAATAATCATACATAATACTGCATTGGGGAGGAAGAGGACTTGTAGAATCCATGCAATCTCACACATGAGGTTGTTGGCCACAAACCATCAGTATTATGCAGCTTCTTGGGAAATAAAGTGCTCCTTCTCTCAAACCAGCTGCCATCTGATTTGAAAACACAAGAGGCAGTGAAGCGGAGGTGTGTACATGTCAAGCAGTAGCGGCACATGCGCCGATGACAACTTTGCTGAAGGGTAAAATGCAGCTCCTGAGATCTGCACTTCAAATTAGGGCCACAATATGTGTGTTGGGGGGGGGGGAGAGCAGTAGCTGCAGGGACTCCCTCCTTCCTCCCTTTCCCTGGGACTACAGAATGGGGGAAGGTGGACGGAGGCAACCCAAATATAAGGGAAGCCCGAGGTGCTCTCGGTTCGGCTGGACTTTCGGAACTGGCGCTCACGATCTAAGCAAGGGGGTCCTGTGTCTAGCCCCAATGCCAAGGCCCCAGAGCCCCCCCGCAGGCCGCTCTAAATCAGCCCCTTCCCATCCCACGATTGGCCCGCGGGGAGCCTGGGAAGACCCACAAGCAAGACCCCTTGCGAGAGAGACCCTGCCCAAAAGTGTTGCTTGGGGTACCAAGCGCTCTCCAATGGCTTCTACTACGTTTCTGAAACGTTGGCGCAACAGATTGACAAAACAGGGTTTTGCCAAGCCTCTGAGCATGTGCCGATTCGCATTTGAAACTCGAATCCCATCTGGACTGGGGATGGAGGGCTTTGCTTCTTTGCGGTGCCCTGAGCGCCTGTAACCATCTGCGTGTCCTCCTACGAGGGATGATATTGATCCTCAGCCCCAGCCCCCCGCCCCCCGCCCCGGGGCCTGTTTGCAAGCTGGCAGGCGAGCTGAGCGGAGCCCGAGGAAGAGATGCGCGCGCGGGAGCGGGGGCGCTGCGGCCGCTGTTGCTCTCCTCCCTCTTCCTTCCGCTCTCTTGCTCCGCGGCTGCTCTGGCTCGGCTCCCCTCGCGTCTCGAGCCCCTTTAAGAAGCCGCCGCGGAGCTCCTTGACGTCACCCGCCGCCCGCGGAACTCCCGCCCGCCCCGAGGAGCACCAGCTGCAGTAGCAGCAGCAGGAGGAAGAAGAGCCGCGTCGCCCGCCCGGTGAGTGGCTTCGAGGGCCTGTGGAGCAAAGCCTCTCCGGGTAGACCCCCTCCCCCCACGCCCATCGCTCCGGCCCCTTGCGGATCCCCCCGATGCCGCCACCCCCGATCCTCAGCACGACCAGGAGCAGGAGCAGGCCGAAGCTGCAGCGGTGGCAGCAGCGCCCCCTCTCTGTTTGCCGGGCTCCGCCTGCCCCTCGCCTTGCACCGACTACCCCGAGGCGGCGGGGACTTCTAAACTGGGGCTCCGAGAGCGACTCAGCCCCGGGCGGCGCCTCGGGAAAGGGGGCACTCTGCACGCGCTCAGGGGCACTCTGCGCACGGCCCATCTTGGCAGCTGGGGGTGGGCAGCAACTCCGTCCCGCTCCTCGTCGCTGGGCAGGCGCCCCCCTCGCCATCCCCGCCACGGCCCACCAGAGCTTCCCCCCGCCCGCACGGCTTTTCTCCCGCCGCATGATCGTCCTGCAGCAGGCACAAGCAGATTTAGGGCGCCCGGAGGCGAGCCGGGCCATCGGGGTCCCCCTGGCTCCGGGTGCTGGGCAGCGGCTCCCCCAGGCGACCTGGATATCCTGCGGACCTTCCGCAAGCCGATCAACCCCCTCCCTCTCTCCCCCAATCAGGAGAGATAAAAATAAAAATCCACTTGCAAGAGAAAGACTAGTGTCCGCCCCCCGCAATCTTCTTATTCAATCAGCCCCTTGCCAAAATCACTTGGTTAGGGTGCAGGAGCCTGGTGTCGCCGGCGGGTTAGACCTTGGCCGGGGACGCACAGTAGCGCCGGGACCCCCCTTTCCGAGCTTGGAATGGGTCCGTCCCCGCCTGATTAAAAGCCAGCTCCTCTTAGGCCTCCTTGCGGGCGGGCGGGGTGTGGGGTGTGGATTTAATTTCTATCTTCTTTAGAGACGGGGTGGCTGCGCCAAGGCCGAGGGAATCCGGCCTGGAAAAAGGAGAAGAGAAACCCCAATCGGGTGCAAATCCCCGAACGACTCCCCAGGCTTTGCTCTCTCTCCCATCCTGTCATGGCTGCTGGTTGCAAGAAGGACCCTGTGATGGCTGCCCAGTTCCTGCCCAGCTGGGTTCAGGCCCTTGTGTTAACTTTTGAAGCCCTGCACAACATAGGGCCGGGGTACTCCAGGGACATCCTGAGCCCTCTGATCCCAGCTCCCTGGCATCATTTGCAGGCATGTTGTTGGCATCTCCTGAATTGGTGAGGCTTATCTGACAGCAAGTGAAATAGAGTCTGGAGTGCCAGGCTCTGCCAGGAGAGATTCCGCTGGTGCCCCTTTGGCTTCAGCTTTTAAATGCCTGCTGAAAAGTTTCCTGTGATGCCAGGTTGCATTTGCAGGCTATTAAGAGCACTTCTTTCCATAATAAATACCTGGTCTCCAATTCTAAATTTTGTTTCAGTTCTGTAGAGATATTATTGTAAACTGCTTTGATTTTTCTTATGATACAGTGGTATATAAATATTTTATTTTTATACTTTTTTAATAAGGATATTGCTTTAGTGATGGTGGGGGAGCCAGGAACACTAAATGAGATCAACCAAGTGTTGCAAGGCCTGGTTGAGACAGTGAGGAACACCCTTTAGCTGTCAATTGGGGCCCTTTTAGGTGACCCATTTAGTAGGCTTTCTTTGTGATTTCCTGCACAAATTTTACACAGTGGGTTTGTCTCCAGTCAGTTCATCATCCCCTAACCCTGGTTTTCTTGAGGAGTTTAAAAACAGCTTCCTGTTGATCATTTGTCCTCCCCCAGCTTTACAGTGCACCCCCCCGTCACTTTCCAAACCACAGAAAGTCAAGATCCTTTCTTAAAGCGTTTGTTGTGCTCAGGCGACAGAGCTCTTGAATTCTCTTTCCTTGCGCAAACTTAGCTTTCTGGTTTGTACTTGGGTGTCTCCTGCAAAATACTGACCATCTGGCAGCCCCCTTAATATGGGTTAGCAGCTGGATTAGCCTCATTGTTGAGGAAATGTATGTAAAGTATCCGTGGGAAACATCTTAAAATCGGTACTTTTTCTTACTGAAATACATATTCCTTTTTTAACTTTGGTGAGCATTGGCCTTTCTGTGTGGCAGGGCTGTCATAAAAAAAAAAAGGATTGGTTCCAGAATGTATCGAGGTGGGGCAGTGGCATCACCGAAACAGTCTGAGGAAGCTGTATCAGCCCCTCAGATGAAGGCCAGGGCTTGGCTTTTGCTGTCCCTCTCGCTGCCACTAGGCTTTTCAGCTGAAAGGTGCCAATGCCAATTCGAGTAGAAATGTGCAGATTCATAAGGAACCTGTAAGGCTTGGCTTGCTTGCACGAGTCCTCTGGGCCAGGGCTGCTTTAGGATACGCTTGCAGCCCCAAAATTCCTAAAACCCTTTCCCTCCCATGTCGGGTGCTTGAAGAGGGCCATAGAGAAAGCTACCCCTCCCTCCATTCACTCTGCGTCTTCTCTTTGCAGCCCCCACCTCCATGCCGAGACCCCTGTGAGGCGGAGGCTGTTGTGGACATGGCTGCTGGCGCCCGGGCATTCTCGGAAGGGAAGATTGCTGGCCTCTATGACCTGGAGCGCACTTTGGGCAAGGGCCACTTTGCGGTGGTGAAGCTGGCCCGGCATGTCTTCACGGGGGAGCGGGTGGCCGTCAAGGTGATCGACAAGAGCAAGCTGGATGGCGGGGCGGCCGCTCACCTCCTGCAGGAGGTCCGCTGCATGAAGCTGGTGCAGCACCCCAATGTGGTCCGCCTGTATGAGGTCATCGACACCCACGCCAAGCTCTACCTCATCCTGGAGCTGGGCGACGGCGGGGATATGTTCGACCACATCATGCAGCATGAGGGAGGCCTGGGGGAGGAGAAGGCCAAGCACTACTTCGCCCAGATTGTCCACGCCATCTCCTACTGCCACCGCCTCCACGTGGTCCACCGGGACCTCAAGCCCGAGAATGTGGTCTTCTTCCAAGAGCAGGGCGTGGTGAAGCTCACGGACTTTGGCTTCAGCAACTGCTTCCAGCCAGGCACGATGCTAACCACCAGCTGCGGCTCCTTGGCCTACTCTGCCCCGGAGATCCTGCTGGGGGACGAGTACGATGCCCCTGCTGTCGGTAAGAGCTGGGGGTGGGGGCTCTGATGTCCTTTCAAAGGGGGAAGATTTGGCAAGAGGTGGACAGGGAAATCCTGAGACCTACTGCACCTTATTTATTATTTTATTTGAAACTGGATAATCTGCTCTTTCGAAAAAAATAGCAAGGCGGCTTACGGCATGTAAAATACACAAAACAGTCTATAAATATGTATAAAACATAATTGAAAGCATTGGTGAATGCTGGTTGGTTAAAAGAAAACCGCGTGTTCTGAAGGCCTGCCCCAGCTATGCAGTTATCAAAAGACGTCGGAGAGAAAGCAGGGACAGTTTCTGCTACGCTTCCCCAAGTGTGGAGTTTCACAGGACAGGGCTTGCCACACAAAAGCCTTGGTCCTTCGGGGAGACCAGATAACATCATAAAAGGCCTAGAAGAATTGTAGAGTTGGAAGGGACTCTGAGGATTATGTAGTCCAACCCCCTGCAGTGCAGGAATATGCAGCTCTTCCATACGGAAATTGAACCTGCAGCCTTGGTGTTACCAGCACCATGCTCTAACCCACTGAGCTATCCAGCCTTCTCTGGCTTGCCAACCTGCCCTCTGGTATGTTTTGGGCTAAAGGATCCATCATCCCTGGTCATTGGCCATGCTGGCTGGGGTTGATGGGAGCTGTAGTCCAAAACACCTGGTGCCAGAGGCTGGAGCTATGCCACAACAGAGGGAGGCCTTCATGTCCTCCTTGTGGATTTGACAGAGAAAGCAAGAGGCCAAGCTCATGAAATGGCCCTTTGGTGTGATCCAGCAGGGCTCATATTTCAGCCTTGGATTATCATGAGCCTTTGACATATTAGGGTGGAGTTTAATCCAATGTCAATAGTTGTGTTTGTGTAGGACATAAATATACTGTATTCTCTAAATGTGGCATTGCCCACATGGACTCCACAGTGGAACAACAACGCAGCAACATTTGTAGTATATCTGCAAGTTGTAATAGGAGAACTTGTGCTGCCCTCCCCAGATTTTGAAAAGGGCAGTCAGCCTCCTCTTCAAAATATGGGCAACAGATAAAGGTTAGGAGGATAGAACTTTCTGCCATGTTGTCACCATTTTGGTGGTTAATTCAATCTCTGTAAATACATTTAGAGGAGAAGGTATGGATTATTTCAAAACAGAGAACAAACAGAACCCTCTTCCCCATTAAAAAAAAGGATTTTCACTATGGTGCATGATGCAATACCATTCAGAATGAATCTATGAATACTGAATAATGATCAGTCTTGCAAAAATTCAGGTCATTTCCTGATTCTCAAAAATCTCCAATGTTAATGAACAAACAACCCCCAGAGCTTCCCCCAGGAAATAAAATGATGACAGTCTACAATGTAGGCCCAGGATGGTTGGGTGTTGTAGCCTTTTCCCTTAAAGGGTGGGGGCAGGCATGGTGGGGGGGGGGCGGCTGCTGAAGGAAGTAATCGCTCACCCACCCTGTTCTTTTCTGAGCCCTCCAACTTGGCTTGAGTCTCATGTTGGCAACAGGTATCTTGACTCGGGTTCCCCAATATCTGGCCATTCTTGGTGACTGCTTCCGTAGGATTGCAAGAGAGGAGGCGAGTGAGGGCCCAGCCAGGAATAAATGTCTAGTGTGAGTTGTGTGCCTGGCCAGTCCCCCTCCCCACCTCCAAAGACTGCCTGAGCTAGAGAAGAGGCCTGCACAGAGCAGGATGTGGTGTGTGCGAGGGAGGTTTGTGTGTGTGCGTATATGTCTCTTTGCTTGCCTGCTTAGAACTTTTGCTTGCGGCTGCTAGCAGGAAAGAGCAGAGCTTGTTGACAGGTGCAGAGCCTGCCTCCAGACTGTGGCTTCTCCCGGCTGGCATCCCCACAGCAGCACCCTCCTGTGACCCAGAGCATGGGCTGCACAGCACAGGGCACTCAGGCCTGTTGGGCCTCACACCCTGTTGCTCAGCTGACCCTTGGTCTGCTGGTGGCCTTGCCCCATTAGCCGCTGCCCTTTTCATGCCATGCTGCTCCTTGGCATGCAGGGCACCCTGGTAGCCTGGAGCAGAACAGAGAGAGAGAGAGAGTTTGTAGGGAGCCCTGTGAGTCACCTGTGGCATTTGCTTGGTTTTCTCTTACCATTCCTGCGGTGCTGTTCAGTAAATTGCGGAGGGGAGGGGGGGTTGGATTAGCTGCTTCTAGAAAGAGAGGGGGTGAGAGAGACTGCTGTTCTGTCTGCGTCTCCCACTCCTTGAACAGGGCTGGATTGTTGGCATTTTGCAGCCTTTCATAGACAGTTGTTGCCAGAGGGCCTGAGCACCCTCGCCTGCTTCCTTTGCTCCATCCTTCCTGCCCCCCCTCCTCTTTTCCTTTGCCAAGGCAGCTGCTTGACCTGGGAAGTGAGAAATGGTGCTCTGGGAAGGAAGAGGTGAGGTCAGAGGGAAATGGGTGGGATTTCCTGCCTGCCCAGCAGAGTGTTTTGTTTTTTCAATGGTCCCAGAGCCATGAGGAGGAGAATGGCCACTACTTCAGACAGCCTGGGATGGCTCTTTCAGGCTCTGGGAATAACGAGCTGTGTGCGGATGAGAGCCAGCCATTTCTGCAGCTTGCCAAACTGGTCCAAAAGTCCACTGACCAGGAGGCCAGAAGCCTTGAGAATGGGCTGGAAAATTAGAAAGGTTTCTGCAGCTTTGGGAAGCTTATTTCCCTGCCCTAACATTTCTACCGTGCGTGAAACAAAAAGATGCTTGTTGAGCAGTGCATATCCCCATCTTGCAGTGTACAAAGGGTGCCCTCTGCCTAGGCAGACCCTATACTGTGAAAGGTGACAGCTTCCTAGTCTGCAAGAGAGTTCATCCAGCAGCTTGAGGCCAGTGGGATCCCTAAAAGGCTTGAGAAGGACTCCATGGTGGGTTCCTGCTGTGCTCGTCTCCTCAAATGGGGCAACTGAGCCATTGAGCTACACTTGGTTTAGGTTTGAAAGAGGACATCAAGAACCATAGAGTTGGTGGCCCAAAACACCCTGCTGCCTCTGCCACACACAGGAGCTGATCAGAGCGGCAGTAGCCGACTCTTCCTTCCACCTGTTCTCCACTGCGCAGGAGGGCAGCAGAGCTAGCTTACAAGGGTGCACAGAGAGCTCTGTCTGGATGCCACCCAAAGGGGATTGGCAAAAACGGAGGCCTCAGGTGGAAGAGCCAGGGAGCTGCTGCTGCAGCTGGGGCCCCACTCGCTCTGCCTAATGGGAAGACTGGCCCAGTGAGAACAGGACTGGAGCTGAATGGAGCTGCTTCTCTCATTGAGCCTATTGTGCTATTTGGAGCTGAGCCATGCTCTAAGTTTCACCCTACTGCCTTCAGGGGAGCTCATGGCCTTGTCTTGGGCTTTGCAGGCGGTGTTTGTGAAGTGTGTGTGTGTTGGTTTTGCTGGCCACATTGCACATAAACATACCAGATATGACAACATGAAGGCAGTGGGGTTAATGTCTGTGTGAGCAGCACCTGTTGCCTCTTCAACCATATACAAATCTCAACGCAAAGTTCCAAGAGGAACCAAAAGCTGAAATTGCAGCATCCTGCACCTTTGAGGCCATGTGCCTGTTCTGAGAACGTTGCAGATTTGCATCCACTTCCTCCTTCTTCCACCCTTTAGTTGAGGGCCCTGCCTACGTTACAGACAGCTGCAAGCCTTCCTGGCAGCTGAGACCTTTCTTTGCGCCCCTGACTGTGGGGATCCCAGCTACCCATGAACAGCAACTTGCTGCTCTGCTCCTTAGAAGGAATATGCTCTGTTTCAGAACAGCTGGTGTTCTCCTTCTCTGCCCCTGCCCCCTGTGCATGCATCACCCCACCTTCAAGTCCCCCAGTGGCTGATTTCTCCTCCCTGCTGCTCCCCCTCCTGGCCACCTGCAGCAATGTGGGCCTTGACTGCATAGCAGCACCCCTTCGGCTGCTATTTATAACCATCCTTGGAGCAGAGGCTGCTCTTCTGTGCTGGCAGTCTGCTTCCTGCTTCCTGTCTCCTCTTAAAGCCGGCTGTGTAGGAGCCTGAGATAACCTCTCGTTTTTCTTCACAGCCAAGCTGTCAAACTGAGGCAAATGTGTGGCCGAAGCACGGCCTGGCTCCACAGTTCTCAGCAACTGGAGGGGGTAGGGACTTTTTTCCTGGAGTCCCTGTGTCCTAGCTCAGTGTATGTGTGTGAAAGTTAGACAGATTGACACCTTGCCCCTTGTCAGCATCCCCTTTTAGAAGTGGCTTCCTTGCTTCCTGTACTGAAGGGACTTGCAGCTGGTCCTGGGGCCCCAGCCCGTTGCTGGAGGGTGGGGGGAATGGGCTGGAGTTGGGTTGACTGATGGGGTCATTAGTTTGTGGGCAAACAAGTCTTGCTTGCAGTAACAAGTGGTGGACGCACACACCCCGTCGGCTGTCCAAGGTCCACCTCATTCCCACCATGTGGCAACTGCAAATGTCAGCACACGCTGACGGGGAGTTGAGAATAACTGCGAGAACCCACTTGCTGTAAGCAGCCTAGCCAGTTAAGAACAGGATGTGGTAGAGATGGGGAGGCCACTGGAGTCGCATGCCCCTCACACCCAAAGCCCCTCTCTTTATGGGCTCGTCCACACTTCTGCTTCTCCCATGCTTAGAAAGCATGGGTCCAAGCTGTTTCCCCCTTGTCCCGCTCCTTTCCATTCTTTAAGTCTGCATCAGAGCAAATTCAATCTGGAGCAAACCTGAGTTGCTGTTTGCTCCAACTGAGTACTAAAGAGTGGTTTTTCTGTGTGGAAACCACAGGAAAAGGAGGAAGTGTGGATATGCCCTAAGCAGCATGAGGAACATGCCACATACAATATTTTGCTATCTCTCACCCGGGGGCAGCTTTTGCAGGCCGCGTTCTTTGTTAAGCATTCGGTTTTAGTCTTGCATCAGCATTCCAGAGTACCCTTTTGCCTCAGGCACTGCTGCCTTACTCACTGCAAGGAGGAGCTTCCCTAGTCCTGAACTACTTCTGGGGCACCAGGTGGTACCAGGGGCAGCCCTCTCCCTGCCTGCATCTCCCTTGCATGTGCCAACATTCTGCTCCTGGAATAATTAGCCAGATAGCCAGCCTTCACACTGGTCTGAATGGGAAAGATCATAGCTATGCTGTAGGGCTCTGAAGTCTGGGTAAGTGGGTGGGTGTGTCCATGTGCAGCCTCTCAGGCATCTGCTTTGAAGGGGGGCCTCTGGCTCTGCTGAGTGCAGGGGCCCTTTCCTCCCCAGGGCCCAGCTCTGCAAAAGAAAGCAAGTCCCAGTGCTGGCAATGAGCACCTGTGATGACACAAGTGGGACCCCATGTCTGGAGCAGTTTTGTTGGTGATAATAATGAATGATGATGATAGTTGCAATGAATGCCCAGATAGTTGTGTGAATATTCATTCACAATTAAAAAAAACAAAAACCCCATACAATAATAAAAACCTGAGGAGGAGAAGCCTTTGCTTTCCAAGGACCTTCATGTGCCCTTCAGATGCTGCTGGTAGGAGGAGAGATGGCTCACCCCACAGCCGAAGGCTGTACAGTGAGGGTGGTTTTTTTTAATATTACAGCCACCTCCCCACCCTGAGATTTCAGCAGGCATTGGCCACACACGCACACACGAGAGAGAGAGAGAGAGAGAGAGAGAGACTGTTGCCCATTACTGTCTCACTCCTTGTTGATTTGGGAAAGGGAGGTAAGAAGACTTTTTTAAAAGCATGGCAGTGCTACTGCTGCAACCTGTTCTGTTGAAACCAGGGAGTGTCCCAACAACACTCCTACCTCTGCGCACATCCATCGCAGATCTTGGACCTGCCTGCAACTGTCAGTAGACAATCGCCCCCCACTTTCTGTGGGATCCACCTAATGGCAGTGTGCTGTCAAGGGTGTTGTGAGGGGGGCTGAGTTTCAGTTCTCTTACAGCAGGTCCTGACATTTCCTGTTCCTTCCACCACCCCCTCCCTAGTTTTTAAACCTGGGTGCAGAGCTAGGGAGACCCAGGCACATAACATAGTTTCCTGGAGGTGTTGATAAAGTAGCATTTGGAAGTTTGATGCAAATGCACGTTATGAACTGTGCCCCGAGTCATTTAAATGCATAGCAGTGCCCCCTAAAAGCCAGAACAACGGAGAGGGTTGCTGCAGTTGCAGGCTTTCTGGGTGGGATGCGGAGCAGCTTTAGGCATATTGGGTGGGCATGCAAGTTTAAAATTGGAAAGGTCCCCTGGGTGGCCTTGGGGTCCTTTGACCCACTTGGGCAGAAGCGCCTAGCAGGAGGCGGAAGAAACAGGTCTTGCCAAGAGCTTGCCTGAGCCGATTATGCTCCAAAGGATTTGAGGCCCCCACCGCACTGCTTATCTCTTGGGCCATCTGTGCTCTGTCCCCTCCTTTCCTCTGCCTCCAAGAGCTTTGCCCGCCCCCCTCTCCAGGCTGCCTTCTTTCCCTGCCTTGTCCAGCCCTGCTGGGAGAGTCCAACTTGCTCTCGTCTGCAGAGAACCCAAACCCAGGGCTCATCTTGGTGGATCTTGAGTTGGGGGCAGGGGGCAAGAGACAACATCATCTGTGGCCTTCCAGACATTGTTGGGCTCTTCCTCCCTCCAGCCAGCATCCCAGCCATTCAGCCGGATGGTGGGGAGTTGGAATCCAGCCAGGAAGGTGGGCTCTGGCTCTTAGGCCAAGAGGGCGATGGAAGGAGCCTTTTTCTGTCCTCCTCCACACATTTCACTGCTGCTTCCTTCTCCTCTCATCTTCCTTGGCCCTGCACCTCCCTCCCTCCCTCCCAAATCCAGGCCAGCCCAGGTCCTTGGGCACCCCTTTCCCCCATTTTGGGGGGATTTGCAAATAACAGGCTTTTTTGCTTATGGTGTGCTGGTCCTTTTTCATCTTAGTCCTGAGCTGGAAGGTATACATTATACAGGATGAGGTGTAAGTAGGACTATCCTTGGGACTGATCTGGAGGCTGCAGCTGGTGCAGACATTGGCAGCCAGGGGGCTTGTGGGGGCAAATGACCCCCTAGCATAAAACGCCTTGCTTATGGGATTTGCACTGCCTGCCAAGCTGCTGCAAGGCCAAGTTCAAAGTGCTGGTCCCGCCCTATAAGGCCCCATGCAGCTCATCAAATGCTTGCAATTAATGCTTGTTGCTTGAGCTTGATCTCAGTGAGAAAATCAAAGAAAAGTTGGAAGGTTTTGGTTCAGGGCTGTGGAACTGAGGTGGGCTGGTGAACTTTGGGAGTGTTCACCTGCATTTACGGCATTTATCCCCCACCTTCTTCCCTCCAGGAGCTCATGGCAGTGTACTTGCTTTTCCTTTTCTGAATTCTGTCATCACAACAACCCTCTGAGGTAGTTTAGGCTGAGAGTGAGGGACTGGCCCAAGGTCACCAAGGGAGCTTCGTGGCTGAGTGGGGGTTTGAGCCTGGAACTCCCAGGTCCTAATCTGACACTCACAGGTTCTCCATAGGACACTGTGTAGACATCCAGTAGAGGTTGGGAAGAGGTTCTGATCCCTCTCATGGTTCTGTGGCATTGAGGCTACCTGCCTTTTCCATAGCAGCCTTAGTTTTACAAAGTGCTGCTGTGGTGGAAAGCCAATAACTTGTTGGAGTGCTTGTGTGGGGGTTTCTCTATTTCAGGCAAATGATCACTGTTCCTCTCCTGCTTTCTATCTTTCTCCAGATGTCTGGAGCCTGGGAGTCATCCTGTACATGCTGGTCTGTGGGCACCCGCCTTTCCAGGAAGCCAACGACAGCGAGACGCTGACCATGATCCTGGACTGTCGCTACGAGACCCCCCCTCATGTCTCCTCCGAGTGTGCAGAGTACGACCAGACCCCCCCCCCCCAACTCACTCCCCCCACACCTGTCATGCAGGCAGGGTGTTCCTCCACCACCCCACTTGCCCTCACCAGGTGTGGCAACCGGGTCTTGCACCTCCTTCCTCCCCTCCAGACAGAGAGAAGGCACCTGGGTTACCTCCCCCAGATTGTAGCCCTGCCCCTTTGCTGACCCTGTGCCCTCCAGGCTCTGCCCAAAGCAGCATGGTTGTTGTAGAGTAGACCCTAGTGGGCATAAGGTTGGGGAAGAATGAGGGTTCTAGATCCTTCCGTCCTCCCCCCCTCCCCCGGGACTGGGCCTGCTCCCTGTGGGGAATGGTGTGGGAGGTCAGGCAGGCATGCCTGAGGTGGGACACAGTGCTCTTTCACATTCTTCCCCCTTTGTCCCAGGCTCCCTCTGTCCGTGGGGAAGCAGGGGGGTGTTAAGGCTGACTGAGCTCCAGGCAGCAGCAGGCCCTGTGGGACCCGGCTGCCCCCACTTAAAGACCAACAATGACAACAGTCACATAGGGTGGGAAGAGATCTTGCCATGGGTTGGGGTGGGGAGTTCAGCCTGCTGCTGCCTATCTGTGTGGGGTGGGGCTTCACAGGAGGGGAGCGGAAAAGATGTGATATCTGAGGGCCTCCGCGTGACTCTGCCCTCCCCCATCCACCCCTTCTGTTGGACAGCCTGATCGCCCAGATGCTGCAGCGGGACCCCCAGAAGAGGGCCTCCTTGGAGCAGATTGAGAGCCACCCGTGGCTGCAAGGTGTGGACCCCTCCCCTGCCAGCCGCTCCCTCCTGCCTCTGACGTCGCACAGGCGGGTCTCGGAGGAAGAGCACGGCATCATCATCCAAGCCATGATGTGCGGCAACATTGCGGACCGAGAGACCATCCAGGAGTGAGTCTCCCAAGGGTGTGAGGAGGAATCTGAATTTCCATCTGACGGGGCTCTGGTTGGCTGGGAGGAAAGTGGTGGTGGTGTGGAGCAGGGAGAGAGGACTTACTCGGAAGTAAGCGCTTTGGGGGCTGCCCCCTCAGGCTAGCCCTGCCCTCCTTCCTAGCCCCTCACCATATGCTGTGGGCTGCCGTCCTCAAGAGTCATAAGGAAGGTTGCAGCGGCCGTGACGCAGCGGTCCTCCTCATGTGGAGGACTTCTGTCCTGGAGCCACCTGCCTTCGCTCCTGGGTTGGGTCAGCTTTGGCTAGCCTGAGGCCTTTCAGATTATTTGGACTATAGTTCCCATCAGACTCAGCCAGTGCTTGTCACTTCCAGCACCACTGTGCTGGCTGGGGCTGATGGGAGTTGTAGTCCAAAACCTTGGAGGGCCTCAGGCCGGGATAGGCTGGTCCTCTTTGACCAGAAGCATCTCATTGGTTGAGACAAGCCTGTTGGCAGTGAGTGCCCTCTGAGCATTGGGGGTTTTCTGCCAGGAGAGGCTTTGGGCATCTTGCCTCTTTCGTCCTTCCTGGAGTTGAGGCTGCTTCCCCCTTCCCACCTCCTTTGCCTTTGTATCACCACTACGTGCCCCTTGCAGGGTCCTCCGAGGGTCCTCTTGACTTCCTCCCCTTGCGTCCCTTGTGCACAGAGCCCTGGAGGCCAACCGCTACAACCACGTGACGGCCACCTACTTCCTGCTGGCTGAGAGGATCCTGCGGGAGAAGCAGGAGAAGCAGAGTCCTGGAGCCAGCCTGGCCTACAACCTGGCGCAGCACGTCCAGAGCAGGCAAGTCTTGGGCTCCTTGGGGCCGGGGTTTGCTTTGACCATTACTGCAGCTTTCTGAGTATCTTCCCTTTCACCTCTTTCTCTCAGGAGCTCCTTCAGCGCTGTGGGGGACCCCAGCCAACCGCTGCCCACTGCAGGCAAAAGCCCTCAGCCACTGCCCACAACCAAGAGCGCCCTGGAGGCCTTTGCAGAGCATTCTGGGAAGTCCCTTCTGTCCTTCTCTGCGCTGGGGGAGGACGAGTCACCTTCCAGCTTCCATGGGTGCGGGCAGCCCATCAGAGCCCTGATCCGGCCCTCACTCATCGAGACCCCCATTGCCAAGAGCACCCCCGCCCTGCAGCAGATTTCGGAGGAGGAAGAGGAGGAGGAGGAAGAAGAAGAGGGGAAGCCTGGCCTGTTCCGCAGGAGGACGTCTTCCCTGAACCAGGAGCAGATGAGCGACTTCCAGAGTGCCAAGGCTTCCTTGCTCTTCTGCCGGAGTCTTGCGTCCCACAACAAAACAGGGAAGGCTCTTGGCCCAGGATTCCCCAAGGCCCGTGGCGGCCCGGAGCCTCAAGGGCCTGAGGGTGGCCTCTCCCTGGCAGCGCCACAGAGGCCTCCATGCCCGCAAGGCGAACGGGAGGAAGGCACGGGCGCTCAGGTGGGCAGCAGCCTCTGCCTGCCACAGGAGGTGCGCCCAGAAATGCCAGCAGAAGGAGGCCTAAGAGGCAGTTCTTGGATGGGCGGTGAGGAGAAGAGGAAGGGCAGTGCCATCTTGGAGGCAGTGGGCAGAAGGGAGCAGCCCCCAGGGAAGGAGGAAGAGGCCAACAACAACACCCCCCCAGGGAAAGGAGGCGCTGGGGAGGGGGAGGAAGAAAGACTCTTGAAGAAAGAGCACAGGCCACGGAATGACGATGAGACTCTGGCTCGGGGCAGCTGTGGCCAGAGAGCTGCTGAGATGAGCCCAGCCTCAGACCCGGAAGGCCAGTTCCGAAAAAGCCCTGAGATGGGACCAGCCCAGAGGCCGAAGCAGGACGGCCACCGGAACGGCAGTGGCAGTGAGGGCCTGGCAGACGTGATCAAGCTGGACCCTGCCAAGGGCAAGAATGCCAACCTGAAGGACCGAATCTTGCAGTTCCCGCTCTGTGAGAAGGCCCTCGCGTTCCGGATGCGGCCCGCCTCCAAGGAGAGCCTCCTCTCTCTGGGACAGTTCAACTGTTGCCACGTCATCTGAGCCGTGCGTCTGCATCTGAAAGAGAGGGATGTGGGCCGAGGAGGGGGATGGCGGCGTTGGTGGAAAGGGCAAGGCCCCCAGCCAGAGGGCCTCGGGTCGCTCCATTCCCATCATCCTCTGTTCCCAGTGAATGGCTGCCACCATCCTGCCCACCCGCCTGCCTGCCTGCCTGAGAATTGCATTTAGACTCTTGCTATGTATATCTGCTTGAATCGGGTGAACCAAATGGCTGCTCCTCTCCCTCTCCCCCCTTGTCCCAGCTGATGCTGTCCAAAGGCCACAGCCCCCACCCACCCCCTTAGTTCACTGCATGCTGAACCTAAATCTCCACCCAAGACCAGGGTATGGGTGTTTGTGTGACCAGAGCTTCTCAACAGCAAATCGGCAGTTCCGATTCTGCTGGGAGCTCTGGGGCAGCTCAGCTGGAGAGAGGCCAGTGGGTCTATGGAGGCCTGTTTCCTCCTATGTCCCCCTGCTAGAGGCCAAGGGTGCCTGTCGTAGAGGCAAAACGGATGTCCCTGGTCCTAAAGCTGACAGAGGTGTTGTGGGTGGAGATTCTTTCAACCTCCTTTACAGTGGCCAAAGGGCAACCTTCCACCACCCCAGCAAGGCTCCCCATGTGAGTCTTGCCACGTGGGTCCCTGCAGGTTTACTTGTCCTAAACAGGTCAGCTTCTTGCCCCTAAGGCCAACTCAGATGAAAGCCACGTTGCTCCCTGCCACCTTCACTCTGCTTCCAAGCCCCGGTCACTAATGCTACTTGGCTGTGTCTGTCGAGGCATCCCAGATTGTGACTGTTTGAGCTGAGCTCCTGGATGCTGTTTCCCCTTTCCTGCCAGGGAGGGACCAAAAAGCCAACTCTGGCCTGCATTTGCTAGTGGCTGCCTTTGCTTTAAGCTGACGTGGCAAGCTTTGTAGTTGCAAAGGGGCAGCAGACCCAGGCCTGGACTCAAGCTCCTCTTCAGGTGCCCTGGGAAGGCCCCTGGCTGCCTCTTCTCCTCCCTGGGCTAGGAGTCCAACAGTGTTGGCTGGCCGAGGCCGCCTCTTCCTACCCCATCACCTCCCAGTTCAGCTGGAATCAGAGCCAGGCTGCAGGGAGGTGCAGATCAAGCACCAATCTGGGGTCAAAATTAGACACACCCACCCCCTGTGGGGTAGGACAACTCCTGAGCACCAATGCCAAAAGCGGCTACTGATGTCACCACCTCTCCTATGGGCCAGGTGACTGAGGTTGTGGCACTGCACCTATGGCAGGGCTGAGAGCGCCTCCCTCTTGGTCTTTCCTAACTGCTGGGTGTGGGTCCAGAAGGGGTGCTGATGGGGCTCTTGCTTTGCCTTTATGAAGGCATCCCTCTCCTTTAGCACTATCCATGTTGTTTTTGCCCTGCCCCTTATGGACTAGCTGCTTGGTTTGAGTCCCTGCTGGCCTGTGCATTGGAAGGAGCCCCTGCATCTGGCTGTGAGCTGCCTGCCTCTTTCTGGCCAGTCCCCCTGGACCGCTTCCCGAGGAGCTGCATGTATTTCTCTTCCAAAGCATCCCAGCTCTGCCAAGCCTGAAGAGGTGAGGTTTTTATAGCAATTGAAATATTTTTTAAGAATAGTCTATTTTAATGTAACATAGAGAAGGCTCTGTATCCCTTTCCCCCGCAAGCCCAGGGATTTCCCTGGGCAGCAAATGCACTTTTTAGGAGTCAACTAGCCATGCTCTTCTCCCTGCCTGTTCCTCCCCCCCGCCCCCCGTTTGCCAGCAATGTTGCCCCTACTTCCCTTCCGTTCTTTTTCTTCTGTCCTCCTGAAGGACTTTGCCAGTTCAGGTGGGCTGGATGAAGGAGGGCCAAAGGAGGAGGATGCCACCACAGAGGATGGCTCCTGGCCATGCTGGGAGGGACTTTTGTGTGTGTGCGTGTGTGCGTGTGTTCATCACATACATCCCCCTCCCCATTGCGTTCCTCCCTCCTTCCCCCCTTGAAGTGCTGCCAATCCTCATCCGCCTCCCCATTTATGCCCTACACCAAAACCTCCATCTTCTCTCTGAAACTCTTCCAGGAAAATAAGCTTTCTGTGTATTATTATGTTATTATTGTTATTATTATTATCATTATTATTATCATCCTTCTTTCTTGCTGGCAAGAAATGAATTGGGGATTTGATTGCTGAGCTCCCGCTGGGTTCTGTATTAAGTGCACTGACTGGATCTAAGGCAGCAAGTGGAGTCCAATAAAATGGCTGTGCTGGACTCTGGAGCCGCCTGTGTGTTTCCTCCCTCAGGGGAACGTTGGGTGGGGATGGGTGTGAGCAGCAGGAGGAGGATCCCACATCAATCCTGCCTTTTAGAGGGGCCCCTGTGGCTGTTTTCCACCTTCAACCTTGCTGCTGTCACAGGGGAGTTTGTGCCTCTGAATAGGACAAAGGACAGTGATGGAGGTGGCAATTCCACACCTTGCCTCCTATGAACACCTGAAACTGCCCTTCTCCAACATGGTGCCTTCCATATGTTTTGGGTTACAATTCCCAGCCAGCACAGCTGCCCAAACATCTGGAGGGCAGCTGGCATTGGGAAGTTTGAACTAAATGGCGACTCTTTCTAAAGGTGGGACAGAATAAAGCAGCTGTGGCAGAGCCTCTTGGAAGCAAAGAGGCCTAGTGGCGCCTCTGAAGCCTGAGAGGTGGTTCCTCACGGCCTGAGCTTTTGTGGACAAGAGTCCCCTTCATCAGACCCACAAAGTGCTGTTCTCAGTTACTGGCTGTACAAATACGCACATTGTTCTAGAAAGGGAAAGCATGGAAATAGTGGGGGCAGGAGGCCATGAAAGGCGATAGGCTTGTGAATTCATAGCCATTTGGCCTCACACTTTACCATTCTCTCTCTCTCATCCTCCCCTGCCAATTCTACGTGTCAACTGAAGATATCTGAATCTGCCTCCCAAAAGCCTCAGCCATATTTACTCTCTTAAGTCTGAGATGCCACGAGACAGAACTCTTTTATTTTTTACTGCAGGACAGATAAATTGGAAAGCTGGGTTAACCTGGGGTTACAAAACTGAAGGTAAAGGCTGGTGTCAGCTTATCAGAGTCACTTGACAGCTCCCCCCTCTCCATGCTAGAGCCCCAGGGTGGGGGGTGAGGGCGGTAGCCTTGGCAGAGACCCAGGCCAAGTTTTTCTCTTGTGAGATTCAGAGCCCTTCTCTTGACTGCCACATTTCTCCAGCTTATGCTGGCTGGGAGGTCTCCAGGTGCTGAGCATTTTCAGGCTCAGGAGTTGACTTTGGCTTCCCTGCTGGTTCTCAGTGCCTGCCTGGCTAACTCCTTCCAGCCCTTGAGGCCAAGCGGCTCCTCTCCTCTGGCACAGAGACCACACTGGCAGCTGTTGGTCTGCAGGGGCTGCTTTTAGTCAGGCCAGGCTGAGCCTTCTCATCCCAACACCTGTTTTATGTAAGGCTTAAGTCCTGCAACATCCAGGCATCTTCACCTGCTCCAAGACAGCACATCCTGGAAGTCACAACCCTGCTTTGACTTAACCCATTTTGCTGAAATGGTGCCCCTCCAACTAATCTGCTCTTGGAAACAGATGGATCAGAGCAGAAAGACCTGCAGGGGTTCATGAGTGGTGGGTGCTCTGAGTAGGGACCTAGGAAGGGCACAGAAGTTCCCCATCCCTGGTTCACCTTCATAACCTTCCAAGAAACAACAAAGGTGGCAAATGCCCTCCAGTATCTGATATTTAGAGCTTTGCTGCTTCTGGGCATGAAGTAATGATGCTAGTTTAGTTTCTATTCAGGTCCTGTTTTTCTGTTAAAAGGAATCAAAGCAGCTTGCAATAACAAATAAAAAAAAAATGAAAACAGCCACTCTCTACTCCATATCAGTAGAGAAGAATCTGCAAATGGCTGGCCAAAGGCAACAATGGGAAAGAACAAATGTCAGGAGGCACCACATTTGCCTATTATATAAACAATTGCCAGTCTTGGCCAGCCTAAGTTTCACAAGGGCTGGCCAGGTCTCACCAGTGCGCTTGACCCACACAGTTGCTGGAGAGGAGGCAGTGAGGCACATGCAGTCTAAGAGAGGTGTGCCAAGAGCCATCGCAAAGTTGCCAAATACGTTTGGGGCATGTACAAAGTTTGCAAGCTGAGCAATCCTTCGCAGCCAGGCTGCAAGGGGTCTCCTCCTATGCAGTCAGGCTGTGGAAGGTACTTTGCCTAAGGCCGCCTTGTCAGAGAGTACCATGCTGGATTCAGTGCTCCGACTCTGTATGAGGCATCTGCACAAGCTGACATATAGCCAAAGGTAATACAGTTATCTGAGATTCTGTAACCTGCAGAATAAAATGGTAAGGTCACTACATTCCCTATACAGAGAGAGCCCAGAGTGGGGCACAACTCTGGTTGCTTTGCATCCAGTTGTGTACTTTGCTCAGAGGTTAGTCTCTCTCTTTGTATTTCGCAGCATGTTAAACAGCCATGGTCAGGGCAGTCAGCAAGTTGACTGACAGACTGTGTAGGGGGGCAAGTGGGGGGTGGGGGAGAGAGATGTGTGCTTGCTTTGAGAAGCGGCCCCATCAAGGGCACATATAGAATCATAGAATCATAGAGTTGGAAGAGACCACAAGGGCCATCGAGTCCAACCCCCTGCCAAGCAGGAAACACCATCAGAGCACTCCTGACATATGGTTGTCAAGCCTCTGCTTAAAGACCTCCAAAGAAGGAGACTCCACCACGCTCCTTGGCAGCAAATTCCACTGTCGAACAGCTCTTACTGTCAGGAAGTTCTTCCTAATGTTTAGGTGGAATCTTTTTTCTTGTAGTTTAGAACCATTGCTCCGTGTCCGCTTCTCTGGAGCAGCAGAAAACAATCTTTCTCCCTCTATGTGACATGCTTTTATATATTTTAACATGGCTATCATATTACCCCTTAACCTCCTCTTCTCCAGGTTAAACATGCCCAGCTCCCTTAGCCGTTCCTCATAAGGCATCGTTTCCAGGCTTTTGACCATTTTGGTTGCCCTCCTCTGGACACGTCCCAGTTTGTCAGTGTCCTTCTTGAACTGTGGTGCCCAGAACTGGACACAGTACTCCAGGTGAGGTCTGACCAGAGCAGAATACAGTGGCACTATTACTTCCCTTGATCTAGATGCTATACTCCTATTGATGCAGCCCAGAATTGCATTGGCTTTTTTAGCTGCCGCGTCACACTGTTGGCTCATGTCAAGTTTGTGGTCAACCAAGACACCTAGATCCTTTTCACATGTACTGCTCTCAAGCCAGGTGTCACCCATCTTGTATTTGTGCCACTCATTTTTTTTGCCCAAGTGCAATACTTTACAATTTCTCCCTGTTAAAATTCATCTTGTTTGTTTTGGCCCAGTTCTCTAATCTGTCAAGGTCGTTTTGAAGTGTGATCCTGTCCTCTGGGGTGTTAGCCACCCCTCCCAGTTTGGTGTCATCTGCAAATTTGATCAGGATGCCCTTGAGTCCATCATCCAAGTCGTTAATAAAGATGTTGAATAAGACCGGGCCCAAGACAGAACCCTGTGGCACCCCACTAGTCACTCTTCTCCAGGATGAAGAGGAACCATTGATGAGCACCCTTTGGGTTCGGTCAGTCAGCCAGTTACAAATCCACTGAGTGGTAGCATAGTCAAGTCCGCATTTTACCAGCTTCTTTACAAGAATATCATGGGGCACCTTGTCAAATGCCTTGCTGAAATCAAGGTAGGCTACATCCACTGCGTTCCCTTCATCTACCAGGCTTGTAATTCTGTCAAAAAATGAGATCAGGTTAGTCTGACATGACTTATTTTTCAGAAATCCATGCTGACTATTGGTGATCACAGTATTCCTTTCTAGGTGCTCACAGACTGTTTGCTTAATGATCTGCTCCAGAATCTTCCCTGGTATTGATGTCAGACTGACTGGGCGGTAATTATTTGGGTCCTCTCTTTTCCCCTTTTTGAAAATAGGGACAACATTGGCCCTCCTCCAGTCTGCCGGGACTTCGCCTGTTCTCCAGGAATTATCAAAGATGACTGCCAGTGGTTCTGAGATCACATCTGCCAGTTCTTTTAATACTCTTGGATGCAGTTCATCTGGCCCTGGAGACTTGAATACATCTAAACTAGCCAAGTATTCTTGTACTATCTCCTTAGTTATTCTGGGCTGTGTTTCTTGTGCTGAATCATTTGCTCCAAATTCTTCAGGTCGGGCATTGTTTTCTTTATCGGAGAAGACTGAGGCAAAGAAGGCATTGAGGAGTTCAGCCCTTTCTGTGTCCCCTGTTTGCATTTCACCATCTTCTCCTCTGAGTGACCCCACTGTTTCTTTGTTCTTCCTTTTGCTACGAACATACCCATAAAAGCCTTTTTTGTTGCTGTAATGGTTGTAAGGGGGTTACTTGTGCGTAAATTGCCTTCAGTTTAGTCAGTTTGTTTGCTCAACCATGTTTAGGGTTAGAGCTCGCCCTCCGTGACCTGTTAGTCACTTGCAGAATCCGTCAGTGGGCGTTTCTTGAACCTCTTCCAGCATAAAAGCTGTTTGACCCCAAGACTCCTCCTATGTTCCCTGCGCGGAACGCGTCTGCGCAAGTGAGGGGAAGGCAGGGGCGTGCCAGCGCTCTCTCCACTAGATTCGGGTGAAGGGTCTTGGAGCCCTGTCACCAATTCCTCCATCTCCCTCTCATCTCTATTGGTGTTACGCTGAATTCCTTCCCCCCTGCTGGTCCCCTCTCCGGCATCGCTCTGGAGCCCTGCCTCCGCCTCTCGCTCTGCTCGCTCTGATGTCAGTTCCCTGTCAGTTCCCTGACAGTTCCTGCTTCATGCTACACCGGTTGGTGCTACCTAGCATGCACTGGGCTCCGCTATTATGTTCCACTGAATTTCCACTGATACAAAAAGTGCCACTGATTTTTTGATGTAGTATATCTTTCTTTTGGGACATGGGTGGTGCTGTGGGTTAAACCACAGAGCCTAGGACTTGCTGATCAGAAGATCGGCTGTTCGAATCCCCGCGACAGGGTGAGCTCCTGTTGCTCGGTCCCTGCTCCTGCCAACCTAGCAGTTCGAAAGCATGTCAAAGTGCAAGTAGATAAATAGGTACCGCTCCGGCAGGAAGGTAAACAGCATTTCCGTGTGCTGCTCTGGTTCGCCAGAAGCGACTTAGTCATGCTGGCCACATGACCCGGAAGCTGTATGCCGGCTCCCTTGGCCAATAAAGCGAGATGAGCACCGCAACCCCAGAGTCGACAGTTGGATCTAATGGTCAGGGGTCCCTTTACCTTTACCTTATATCTTTCTTTGTTTTCTGAGCCAGAAAGTGGTTATACATTGGTGTGGAGCAGATACTTGCAGCTGATTGCCCTGAACTGCCACAATATGCATAAGCTTCCTGCAAACAGATGTCCCATTTTTGGTTGGCTTTCGGCCTGCAGACAAACAGGGAGGAATGCAAAGCTTTTAGAAGGGGTCTTGCTGAAAGCTGCATTTGTGGCTCCAAGCTGTAGTCATATGGACAGGAATCTCTGGCATCAGATGGTTTTGATTACTCCGGAAATGTCAATCAGTCAGTAAGATTTCCTCCTTACTTGAGGGTAGCTTTTTCAAATTCCAGCGCCATCCAAACCCCTTTGGGTGCCCTTTGATTGAGAACAAGGTCTTCAATACTGGGAGGACAAGTCACGTCTCCTCTCCCACCCATTCCTGGAACGGTTGGGGCCAAGAGGCCCAGGCAGCCCAATGGCGCTGCTCTATGCACAGAATCTGCTAATGATTTCCCCACGTCCCGCCCTCTCACCCTCCCTCCTACAAATAGTGTGCTCCAGCAGAAAGGCTGCTGCTTTCTAGACCAGAGGCAGTGGCTGGAGGGACAGAGCAGAGTCCAGAATGGGGAGCTCAGCTGGGGCTGCAGTTGTCCTCTTTCTTGTCCTCTGGCAACCAGCAGATGCCTTCTGGCTTTTCAACGTGCTCTTCCCACCCAGTACCACCCCAGAAGCAGCTCTCTCCAACAACACTCCCCCTGTGGTGCTTGGTAAGTTGGCATGGAGCACATGACAAGGGGGGCAGTGGCAGTCCTGGGGCTGGGGAGGCCAGCTCCCCACTGCAGGCAAAGTGTTGGCATGGTGGGAGGGGTCGGTGAGATAGATGAGGGCGGTCATTTGTGAACAGCTGGCTGATCAATGTTGGGCAGGCAGGTGTGAAGTTTGAGAAGAGTCTGTGTTGGGTTGCTTTGGCTGCGGTAGTGCCCCTTCCCCTGAGACGTGGATGGCTGAGAAGATGCTAGTCAAAGCAGATGGATCTGTAGGGTCTGATTAAGCTCACAGCTAGGATAGTTCAGGGCCTGACATGCTCAGCTGGGATACCTAGAAGCGGATGTGTGCAGTGCTGGGCTGCTGGCCTTTTCTGTGGTACGCATTGGTATGCAAATAGGTCTGAGATAAAGGTGAAGATTGGTGGAATGGTGATCAAAGTGAGGTCACAGAACCACTGGTGGGATTCCCAGGATTAGAGGAGAGCTCTCATTTGTCCTCCCAGCATTTGACTGCACCTTGCCCGACACTCCTGTAAGACGCTTTAGGAAGAAGAAGAAGAAGAAGAAGAGGAGGAGGAGGAGTTTGGATTTGATATCCCACTTTATCACTACCCGAAGGAGTCTCAAAGCGGCTAACATTCTCCTTTCCCTTCCTCCCCCACAACAAACACTCTGTGAGGTGAGTGGGGCTGAGAGACTTCAAAGAAGAGTGACTAGCCCAAGGTCACCCAGCAGCTGCATGTGGAGGAGCGGAGACGCGAACCTGGTTCACCAGATTACGAGTCTACTGCTCTTAACCACTACACCACACAGGCCGGTAGCCTCTCCATGAGTCCTGCATTGCCCTGCTTCTCCCTCATTGCCCCACATGAAGGAGGCCTTGGCAAGAGTGTGTGGGGCTGGATGAGATGGTCCATCTCATCTGATTGTACCTGGAGGCAGATCTATCCCGTTTGCATCTAACATGGAAGCTACAAGGTCACCTTGTAGCAACCCATTGACATGCATGCTTAGCAGGGTGATGGTCAAACTGGGAATAAACTCTGTTGGTTCACCCAGCTGCCTAACTGAGCCCCCTAATTGAGCTGAAGTGTGGCTGCTGGGTCTTGCTTAGAGGGAGGCAGTGTGTCTTGCCTGGCATCTCCTCCTTCTTGGCCTCCAAGTTAATCAAGCACAAACTCCTAAATGCGTCTGAGTCCCCTTTCTGAGAGATGCAGCATTGTCATGCTTAGATAGACCAGGGAGAGCTGAGCAGAAGGACATCCTGGGGTGGCAAGTTCCTTTCTGTCCATAGGTTGGGGTGGGAAACTGTAGAGCGGATTGCAGTGCTTCATCTTGGGTAGAGGGTGGGACCTAGGAAGGGAATTCTTATTTTATTTTTGCTGGTGGCTCCCTCCCTCCCTCCCGCTGCAGAAAAATCAGCACTTCCATAATGCAAGAGTTAAAGGCAGAGGACCTCCTCTGTCCTGTGTTGATTCTGGTGAGCAACCTTTGACTCCTGGCCCAAAAGTGGCCTCTCCATCCCATGTATGTGCACACACACCCACCCACCCACCCACACCCTGAGAATCTCTTCCTGTCTCCGTCCCTTTTGATCCTGCCTGGAATAATCTTGCACAGTGTTTTGTCCCACTGAATGGCCTTGACCGGACTTTGTTTTGTTTGCCTGGCGCTCTGAAAAAATGGTCTCTTTGACCAGAGAGCAAAAGTGATCTAAGTTGGTTCCTGTGTTCCTAGGAAAGGATGAGAAAAAAGGACAAGCACCAGGAGGTGTCTTTAAAGTATTATATAAGGCTATATAGGAAAGGCTGGGTTGAATCCCATAGCCCTGGCCCTGTCAAAACCTCTTTATGGCAGGACGCTGGTGATTAGACTGGGGGTGGGGAATGCTTTAAAGACACCTCCTGGTGCTTGTAGACAGGTGAAGCTTTGCCCACCATTTATACCCATGTTGGGAAAAGCTTCATCAGTTCTAAATTCCCATGCACCAAGAGCAGGGCCTCTAGAAAATATAGCAACCCCCCCCCCCATGCCACCCCGCTCACATTCTTTCGTTGCTACAAAAGAACTGCAATCTCTCCAGGACTTTTAATCCATTTCACAGGTGGCTTTAGATGCACCACTAAGGCAGGCTACCACTCCTCTTTCTCCGGTCCCTTTCAGTGCCTGGTTGCCTGGGAAACCAACTAGAGGCCAAGCTGGACAAGCCGGATGTAGTGAACTGGATGTGCTACCGCCAGACAGATGACTTCTTCACCATCTGGCTGAACCTCAACATGTTCCTGCCTCTTGGGGTTGACTGTTGGATTGACAATACCAAGTACGTCGCTGGCTGAAGCCACTTTATAGCTTGTTATTCTGTGACTCCCTCACGTGAGGAGGGTCTGTGAAAACCGAGCCAAAACAGGGTGAGGGACGCTTCATCCATGGGGGAAGCCAGAAGTATGTAGAAGTACAAAGGAACACAGGAAGGGGACGGGGACCTGGTGTGCCCCCCCCTCCAGCTGTCATTGGGCTCCAACTCTCTTCCATCCCAGCAGCCAGCATGGCCAATGATGGAGACTGTAGTCTGTTGGTTGCAAGAAAAAAAATAGGTATAAAAAGAGTATTCCTCGATGCCAGGATCCCAACCTGGGGCAAATACTCATCAATGAGAAAACCACAGTCAAGATTTAAAATCACAAAACCAAGTAAAGTGTAAAAATATACACTGTTAGACCTTTAAAATATGGGCCCTTGTGAGTTCCCTCTTGTCCTAGCATAGGAAAGACCACATGTTTGGTAAGTTAAAAACTGGTTTACTTTCAAACTCTTCAAAGGTCAGGATCATGTGCTTTACTATACATCAGTCAGAAAAGTTGCACAGGCAGTAAATCTTGGCTGTTACAAAGTGGTAAAAGTTATTTGTATAGGAACTCAAGAGTTGCTTGTGAGAGCCATGCGGTTTGAGCTCGGAGCAACCAGCTCAGACCTCCTCACACGTTGAACTTCTCAGGTAGACTGAAAGGAACAAAGGTTCGATCGCCTCGTCCCTTCCAAGGTGAGCTAGGTTGGCAGGACATCGTAATCATTACGATTTTTTTAAAAAAGTATTTTCTATGACATTTTAATAGCCAGGAATGAACATCCCAGCATGGTGGTTGTGTTTTGCTTTGCACCTGAATCTACCTTCTGCCCACAGAGTGATCTACAACAGGACAACTCGGAGGGTGTCCAATGCCCCTGGAGTCCAAATCAGAGTCCCTGGGTTTGGCAAAACCCACACAGTGGAATACCTGGACAGGAGCAAACTGGCTGGTAGGAGGCATTGCTACCTGCAAATCAGTCATCTCTCTGGTGGAGGAAGTTTGCTGCTTCAGTCTGCTTGGAGTTGTCTTGAGCCATGGGCATAGCCAAGGGGTGGCAGGGAGGGGCAGCTGCCCCCATCAATACAAATACATAGCAAACTAAGGTTCTGCACCCCTAACAAAAGGCCTGCCCCCCCAACAAAAATCTTGGCTACACTTATGCCTTGAGCATTGCTAAAGAGAGACTTTTCCACAGTGGCATTAAAATGAGGGCCCTACATGGCATGTCATATAGAGCTGCCTTATCTAGCAGCAAGGCCCATTTCCAAGATGCTTCTTCAGTGCTCACTAGTCAACAGGGAGCCTTGGGAAGCAAAGGTGGTTTTTCCTCTCTCTCTCCCCCCCCCCCAACTTTGGTTAGGGTCATCTTCCTTGCAATATCCTCCCCTGGTTGATTCCTCTTCCTCCTTGGAGTGGCGGGCACCTCACGCCACTTCCTCACTTTCTTTTCATTTCTTTTTTAAATGTAAAATGCGTAGAAAACAATTAGTGAAAATCAGTAATTACCACCCCCAGCAATGACTGGGAACAGACTTATTACTGAGTGAATGAAACGTGCCCACTCAAAGCTACTTTGGAAGTTGTTTCTGAGCTAGAGTGCAGGGGCTGACTTAGGTTTGTTGTGGGTTTTTAGGGGGCATCTGATAGCTGGGAAAGGCTTCTCTTCCTCCTTGCTCATGATCTTTTGTGGATTTCCCTCATTCCTCTTCTTTGGAAAAAGGTAGCCTGTGTGTGCCACTTTCAGTTTGTAATGTAGGCAGTGTTTCCCCCCCAGGGGGTATTCAAGCGTACACAGTACCAGCACCTCTTCTTCTTTTGTTAAAAAGTATGCCACTTACTGTAACAACTTCACGGTGAATACCGGCACCTGTGTTTCTACAAGAAAAGCACTGAATATAGGCATGCAAGAAAGAGGACCTTCCAGAAATTTTTGATGCACCACTCTGCCCAACCATTTCCCACTGTCCAGAATTTCCCTTTTGTAGGCGTTTACCAGAATACAAGAATCTTTAGCTAGGAAAAAACATGTATGTTTAGTGTTTCAATATGGTTTCTTTCTTAAAGACATTTTTTTAAAAGGGCGCAATTCCTGCCTTTCCTGCTTCAACAACAATAAAATGCTGCTCACTCCACACCTTGGGAAGTGGATATTGTTCCCATACCTGAGGTACCAGAGGGTTTTTTCAGTCGGGGGGGGGGGGAGTTATATATTGAGGAGTTGGCATCCTTACTCCTGCCTTCTAATGTGCTGGACCCAATGAGGCTTGGAGCAACCCAGGGAGCCCTCAGAGCAGGAAGTGGTCCCCTCCAACAGGTCACCTACCCAGCCTTCCTCCCCTTGCCCCCCCTCCTGTTAACCTCTTCCTCTCTCCTCCTACCTCCAGGGTACATGCACACACTGGTGCAGCACCTGGTCAACAATGGCTATGTGCGAGACCAAACCGTGCGCGCCGCCCCCTATGACTGGAGGATTGGGCCCAGTAAGTAGAAATGGATAACTAGGGAGGGGGCTGTGAGGAGGACTCAGCGAGTGTGCCAAGGGGTGGGAAGCAGGAATGCTTTCCCCTGAAGCATAATGTTTGACAGACTATTGTATTTTAATATTTTGTTGGAAGCCGCCCAGAGTGGCTGGGGAAACCCAGCCAGATGGGCGGAGTATAAATAATAAATTATTATTATCATTATTATTGTTGTTGTTGTTTGTTGTTGTTGTTAGCAACCATGGAATGACGGTGAGGTCAAGGCAAGGAGAGAGGGGTGAAAGCAGCCCTCTTGTGTGGGGGGAGTTTAAATGCCCCCCCAACACACATACCTGTCGCTGTGTGGCTAAGGCAGCTTTTGGGGAAACAGCACAGAAGGAAAGGGCAACTATTACCTTCCTTCGCCATCATAACAGCCCTGGTGCAAATCCTGCCTCCCATGGCTGATTTTTTTTTAAAAAACAGAATCTTAGAATTGTAGAGTTGGAAGGGACCACAAAGGTCATCCAGTCCAATGTAGGAATCTTTTTGCCCAATGTGGGGCTCGAACCCACAACCCTGAAATGAAGAGTCCCATGCTCTACCGACAGGAAGTCTGTAATGAGGTCTGGTCGTACATTCCACCTCTTCTGGCCGCTCAGCAGAGTGGAAGCTGCCTCAGGTTTGAGTGTCGGAGTCTCCACAATCTGCTTGGAACATACAAGAAAACAATATCTGGTGCTTCTGAAGCACCAGGCTTCCCTGACTAGTGGTCAGAGTTTGCAGACAGGAGAGCTTGGCTTCTGGAGGACCTGAGCCTCTGCAGCACCTCATTTTAAAAACACACTGTTCAAGTCACACAACTGGCAAGGACTTGTGAGGAGGCCTTGCGCAAATCTCCACCTCTGACCTTCTGTGCATGCAGAATAGCTCGGGTTCAGTCCCCCATGGCAGTGTTTCCAAATAGGGCTGGGAAAAGATGCATCCAAGCCCCATCTGCTGCAATCACCGTGGGGCAGCCTGGATGGCCACTGGGGTGGCCAGCAAGGCCATGTGGCTGGCTGGATCCAGCAACCCCAACTATGTCTCCACAGATCAGCAAGAGGAATACTTCTGCGACCTGCGCAGCCTTGTGGAGGAAATGCGTAAGGCCTACCAGAAGCCTGTCTTCCTCATTGGACACAGCCTGGGAAACCTCAACATCCTCTATTTCCTCCTCCAGCAGTCCCAGGCCTGGAAAAGCCAGAACATCCGGGGCTTCATCTCTCTGGGAGCTCCTTGGGGGGGAGCAGTGAAGCCCATAAGGGTCCTGGCCTCAGGTGAGTTGCTTGCTAACAGGTGAGGTGGGCCGGAATATCTGGTCCCTCCAGACTAAAAAAAAGGCTGCGTGCACCTCTTACTTGGGTGACCTCCCCTCCTCTTCAACTGTCTGGGGTTGCTGCCAGGCCCCTTGAGGCTCAGGGATGGGGGGTGGAGCTATCAAAATGGGGGTGGAGCTTAAATGCACTTAAAAAAAAAAAATCCTCTCAGGCCTCTAGCACAGATTTACTGTCTTTTATTGCCTCCTGCTAAACTAATCTAGACATGAGTATCTCGGGGGGCGGGGTGCATCTCCCACTCTTTTTATTATTGCTGCTAAAAAGATGGAGATGGTTCTCTTTGGATTGTGTTGGGATTTCTCGGTGCTTTCCATAAAACTCAGCTGAGCTTTAAAGATGCAGAATGTTCACAGCCATAGTCTTTTTTTCCTGCTGTTTTCCAGATGTGTGCTGTTCAACTCCAATATACTTTGTTTATTGTGTGGTATGAAACATAAAAAGACTAAAGCTATGTACGCACTATACCTTTAAAGCACATTTTAAGCTCCTCCTTTCCCTCAGAGAATCCTGGGCTCTGTAGTTTGCCCCTCACAGAGTTACAATCCTCAGCAACTTTAATAAACTACAATGCCCAGAATTCTTTGAAGTGGGAAACATGATTTGAATGTGCATTCAAGTCCATTTCCTGAGCTTTCTGGGAGATTGGTTGGAGGTCTGTGCCAGTACTGCAGTTGATACCAAGCTGGTCTGCATTTCAGGTGATGAGCAGGGCATCCCCATTATGTCCAGCATCAAATTGCGTGAGGAGAAGCGCATGACCACAGCCAGCCCCTGGATGTTCCCAGACACAATAGCTTGGCCCGAGACCCATGCCTTCATCTCTACCCCCTCCTACAACTACACCTACCGGGACTACCAACGCCTCTTCGCTGACATTAACTTTGAGGATGGCTGGTACATGTGGAACGACACCAAGGACCTGCTGAAGGGGCTGCCTGCCCCAGGGGTCGAGGTGTATTGCATCTATGGCACAGGTTTCCCCACTGTGGAAACCTACATTTACAACGACCGCTTCCCCTACGAGGACCCCATTGACTTTGTGTATGGGGATGGGGATAACAGCGTTAGCCGCCGCAGCCTAGAGCTCTGCAAGCGATGGCATGGCCAGCAGGAACAGAAGGTGCACGTGGTGGAGATGCCTGGCGTGGAGCATCTCAACATGATCTTTGACAACCGCACCCTCAACTACATCAACGAAATCCTGCTGGGAAACTTTGAGAAAGCCACAGCAGCAGAAGATGAAGCAGGGAAAGGAGGAAGAGGCTTTTCAGAGACCCAACACAAACAGGAGAAATGAAGGCCCTGCGCTGAGGAAATTGGGGCCACTTTATGCCTCCTGCATAGACAGGAAGCAGGATGACTCATCCGAGCCCCCCACCCCCCAAAGTCTACGGTGTTATGTGCAACACAGCTGGATGCAGAGGTGCCTTGCAGGATCCTGCCTCCCCGCTTGCTCTGAGAGGGAAAGACTCCTCCAAATTGCTCCTGCCAACAGCTGCCAGGCAAATTTCCATTGCTGGTGTGATTGTTGGGGCCCCTGAGAGTTCATGTTCCCCCAGCATGCTTTCAGTTAGGTAAACAGGTGAACTAGCCCAGAGCTTTATTTACTCAATACAAAAAGAACAAGGAGTCCTGGGACACCTTGTAGACCAACACATTTTATTATGGCATATGCCTTCCTGGGCTGCAGCCCCTTCATCGTATGCATGGAGTTGTGGGTATATCTAGACATACACATCGTCAGACACATATTAAACACAAGAAGTATAGGCTGTATTAATTGTATTAAAGCTTAACAGGGCATCCGAGAAGGGTGGCAGCCAGAAGAAGAGGATGATGAGCTGATGCCAACATGTAAAGGCTGTGCCCAACAGGGGCTTCTGGCTTTGACTGCATCTTCCAGAAAGGGGTGGCAGCAGGAGGAGAGGAGAAAAATCATCCCCATCTCCTCCAACTGCCCCCCCTCCAGAAGATTAAAGACAAAGCCGGAAGCCGCAGTTTTACACAGTCTTTATATCACGTTGGCTTTGGGCTTCTCTCATTCTCTGGTTGCCACCCCTTTCTGGCCTTGGCTCCCCAATGTTGGCTGTGGGGCAGATGGAGGGCAACTGCCCAGTTGCTCTCACCTCTGGCTGCACTGCCCAACATGGTGGTGATGAGGACATCCCTCTTCTTAGAGGACTTCCCTATGCTCTGCAGAACTTGGCTGGCTACAAGGCCCCTGCCCTGGGCAGCCTCAGCACCCTGATCCCATAGACAAGCTGCATGGCATCAGCAGCATGCTTAGCACACCCATGGCCACAGCCACTTCTGCCTGCAGTTTTCTCACTGGCCTGCCCCTCCTAAAGGAAGGGAAGGCTGTGTTTAGGTATCCCAAGCACCCAGCCAAGCTGCCCAGCTGGCCTCCCAACTTATGGCCTGTAGTTATGCAGGGTTAATCCTGGAGTGACCCTAGGCTCACCTGTCCAGGTAAGGTAGATCCTGGTGAGGAAAAGGGGTGTGGGAGGTTATATGAAGGAGGGGATAATTGTTATAAAGGGAAGGCAGGATTCATTTTAACTAACTCTGTAATCCTGATCATTTCCAAGAGGAGAGCCCAATCACATTAGCTAGATAGGGTAGAACAGCACACTGCCCACAAGTGGAAAATATCTCTTTATTACTTGGCAAGTTGCACAGCTAAGTTCTGCTGCAGTAAACAGGTTCTAGCCTAGGACTCAATGGGAAAGGACACAAGCTAAAGTTGAACTTGTCCAGTTGGATTTATCTGATGCGTGGTGAATGCAGGGCCTAGGGGCCGGGTCCTTCCACTCTCCATCTCCCAAGCCAACACTGCTTCCAGGAAGGTGCTGTTGGGGAAGGAAGGAAACCCCCATGGACGCTAAAAGTTTTAAGACAACTTTCATACAGAGAAAGAAAAGTCCCCCCAAAGTGCTCCCTAATATAAAGCCCTCTCACTTGAAATATTTTCCTACACTCATGGTTCTCTCTTTGGTAACACCCCTGAATAATTTTAGTCCTCTGTTCCACCAATTCTGTAAGGGAATAATAAATGCTGTACTGACCTATGCAGGACTGTTGAAAGGATTTCTAAGATAATGTATGTGAAAGTTCTATGAATGTATTTTGTTTTTTCTGTCTCATGCCTGACACTGGGGCTTTGGGGATGGCACAACTATTTGTTTTTAATTTAAAGAGGAGAAATGATTTTGGAATGATCACGGCACAGGCATTTTTTTTTATTTTTTTTTTTATTGTTTTGGGTTGCTTGGTGCTGATTTTTATCTTTTCCTTTCTGTGCTTCCTCTGCTTGGTTGCTTCATGTCAGTCAGTCTTTAGGATTCACAGCAGAAACCTATGCATGCTTACTCAGAAGTCCGTCTCACTATGTTCAGTTGGGCTTACTCACAGGTAAGTGTGCATAGGATTGCAGACTTAGCTGCATTCCCAGGGTCTTGGTAATCTCAGGATTGAGTACTGGATGTACTTTATCTCTGTCTGTACATATGTTAATGTGTGTACACTGCAAGGCATCAGCAATGCAAAGGTGGTCATTTTGCATGCTAAGCTACAATGGCTGGTTTTGAACTGTATATTGTAAGACAAAAGTTTTTCCCGACTATAGCTATTACAAATTTTATTTCATTTCATTTATCGGTTGGACATTATCCCTTCCCTTGCACATTTTTTCCTCACAACAATCTGGTGACGTGGGTTAGGTTGAGAGGTTGCAAGTGGCTCAATGTGACCTTGTGAACTTTACAAAGAAGCTGGAATTTGAACCTGATACCTGAGTGTATTGCTGTGTGCAGTGGGTAGGCAGGGGGGCGGGGAATGCTGCGTTTGCACAATTTTCCTTGAGGTTTGAACTGGAATGCTAAAAGCAGGTAAACTCAAGTTCCAGAGGGAACAAAACACTACAACTTGATTTTTGTGGGCTTCATTGTGTGTGGACTACAGATATGTGTTTAAAAGTCCAGAGCCTCCAAGTGTCCCTATTTTCCAGGGATGTCCCTGATTTAGAGAAGCTGTTCCGGTTTCTGATTTGATCCCGAAATGCCCCACTTTTCCTTAGGATGTCCCTATTTTCATTGGATAAATGTTGGAGGGTATGGAGTTATGCAACCCCCAAGCCGTCGGAAGACAATCCTGTACAGGGAAGTATTTATTTAAAGTGTTTCATATTTTATTATGCTTTTATATATGTTTAAAGCTGCCCAGAATGGCTGGGGCAACCCAGTAAGATGTGTGAGGTATAAATAGTAAAATTATCATTATGGAATGGGGCGTCCCTATTTTCATTGGAGAAATGTTGGAGGGTATGAAAGTCTGGTTTTGTACTTTTTTCAGATATAACCAAATTTCTTCCACACCATCACCTCTGTGGGGGTAGGGATGGGATGCCAATTCAAGGTTCACCTCAGGTGCCAAAATGTCTTGGGCCAGCAAGGTTCCAAAGCATTACTGCTTCCAATTGTGAAGTTAAATATAGCAACCATTGCTAGTAGCCATTAATAGCCTTCTCCTTCATTGTCTGATAATCTTTTAAAGCCATACAAATAGTTAATATACTGCGGTGTCCAGACCAGACTAGGGCACAGGTGTCCAGGGTTCAAACCCCCTCTTGGCTATAAAGCTCAATGAGTGACCTTGGACCAGGTTTCAAGCTCTCAGCCTAGCCTACCTCACAGGGTTCTTGTGAGGATAATTTAGAAAGGGGAATTGTGCCTTGTACACCACTTTGAGTTCCTCAGAGAAAAGGTTGAGGTTTCATGTAATAATACAGTAAAACACCAAGAAATGCCTCTAGGTGCATAAACATGTTTTTAAAAAGATGCCTTGAGGTGGCAAATGTGGGTGAGCACCCAGGCAGAAAAAGGAGGTAGTTCCATAATGCAATGAAGCCCACAAACTCTAACATTTAAAATAACATCCAAACCACTGGAACCGATAAAATACAATGACCAAATGATGGACCACTGGCCATTCAACACCTGGGCAAACAGGTGCGTTTTAGGAGGTGCCAGAAACTGGATCAGAGTCATGTCCTGCCTTATTTCCTTCAATTCTCCAAAGGGGTGCAAAGTTGGGAGGATTTGGGGGAACTCAAAGGGGAGCCTAGATGCAGCTGCCTAAGCCTCCTTCTTGGGGGTAAATGCAGGGGTGGGTCAGGGGCTTAGCAGCCGCCTGAAGTTGCCAAGTGGTGACATGGGTCTGGCAGAGAGAGCATGCCTGGAGCCCAGAGCCCACTGGGTCCAGTCCTTGGCCAGGCTCTGACCTCACAACCAGCTTCAGAATCCTGCAGAATGTTTTGTTTCCTAGGAGTCCACCTGAGTTGTTTGATAGGATCCATGGGTCAGTTGAAAGCCCTTCGGATTAGCTGACTTTGTGGACATCTTCGGAGAAACTTTTCTCCTTTGAATAACTGCCTTCATCTGATCCTTTGACACAGTAAAAATCTTTCTCCCTTGGAGAAATTTCTTTGGTTTAGTTGAAGGTCCAGACAACGGTTTTCTACCCCCATTGCACATGTGGCGCTGGCTGCATAGAAGGTAAAGTCAAAGGCAAAAGGGGAGACATCTTACTTAATGTCTTGTGCCCCTTTCACATGCCCAGATTTTAAAGATGCTCCTGGGTTATTCGACCTTTCTAAATCCTATGCTGGGTGTTACGTGAGCCAGCAATTTTCCCAGGGAGTTTTCTGATGAATTTTCTTAGTTTCCTCTTTTGTCACCATCCAAATTGCAGCAGAATTACCATCCTCCTCATCCCAAATATTCAGTGAATTCTCCCCACCCCCATCTTCACCAACCACAAATAGGATGGGGAATTCTGGGAGATCCTTTTTCACCCAACCCTAAAAAACACACCATATCTCTGCAGGGCTCACACCTGTACCCTTAGGTGCTCTCTTCCTCAGGTACATTTCCAGGGTCTTGAATTAGTTTCCCAACTCCCATAAGGGGGAGGGGAAAGAGGGAGGTTGGTGTCCCGTAGCAACATTTGGGGGGCACCGGGTTTGGGGAGGCTTGGTGTAGAAAACATCAGGGTAATTAAACATCATAACACTGGGTGACTGGCCAGGAGTTTATCCTGACCCTGATCAGGAGTAGCTAGAATGAGACACTCGCTGTCCAATGTCATCCGTAGGAGAGCTGCCCTGGAGATAAGCTCTGTACTATTTGTAAAATGAGAAGCAACTGGCAGTGCCTTTTGTCTGTTTAAAAAGTTGTAGTGACTTGGCACAGAGTTAGAATAGTTTTTGCTTGAGGAGTGGCGAAATCTTCCCGAAATGTGTGGCTGATGGGCATCTAATCTGCAAGGAGGATGGAGAAGTAAGAGGCCCTCGCTTGCATTTGGAGAGCTTCCTCTTATTTCTTTGTTTCTCTTTCTCTTCCCACATCTACAATATCCACTACTGGCTGAGGTCATGAAAGCTGGAATAGAGCTCCTCCTGGGAGGCTCCTCAGGAGGGTGACTGGGACGGACACCCCACCACCACCACCTTTTGTGGTGGCTGCCCTCCTGCTGTGAATTCTTGCAAAAGAGGAATATCCAGTTGCGTAGATAGAAAGTAAATATTGGCAGAGAAAAAGAGGAGCCAACATGAAATCTTTTCTACTGGTGAAACTCGAAAAATTAAATAAAAGCTGAACAGAGGGCTCCAACTCCTTTTAAAAGTTCCAATAGGAAAGGAATAAAAGATGACAAAGGAGGACCCTGGAGGTTAAATTACCCTTGCCTTGATGAACATTGCTGCTAAAGAAATTACAGGTGTGCAGCTGGTGAAAAAATGGCAGAGAGGAAGAGACTTTGTTTCTTTTTTCTCTTATACTTTACTAAGGGACCACAACTTACCTGCCACTAGAGAGAGGAAATAAATTTAAGCACAGGGTGTTAGAACTGATGGCATTATGTCAGAAGGAATAATTCTGGAACTGCATTGGAAAGAAACTGTCTGGGTGAAGGAGGAGGAGGGGAAGGGGCTGTGTTTATGCTTTTCTGTTTCAACAAGGGATTTACTCGCCCCCTCCCAGAACAAGGAGAAATAAAAGAATTCAAAATAAAGGCCACAGGTTTGAGCAGGTAGAGGTGATAGCATTCTTGAAAATAAGAAAGTCTTGGACTTGGTTCGAAAGGAAAAGCTGAAAATCAGCAGAGCAATGTAGATGGGGGGGACGGGGGACGACTAACTCAGTGTTTTGAAGGAAGTTTGGTTTAACCCCCTCCCCAACTCCCCCATGCGGGCTGGTTTCATTGACACAGTTTGCAGGAGGAGAATGCTTTCTGTTCAGTCTGCCAGATGGTTGTCCTTGGAAATAATGGATGGTGAAGTGCAAATGCTGTGGTAAAAATATGGATTTCGACAACACGGTTCTGGAGAAGAAATGGACTTGGTGAAAGGTGAACAATGATGGAAAGGATGCATGCAGATTTACATACAAGCAAGATGAAAAGAAAGAAATACAGAAACCACAAGTAATGATTTAAGGTAGAGTGGCAAGGGGCAGAGTAACCTCATTTGTTTTATTCTGTTTTGGGTTTTTTAAGGGAATTGACAAATAGACAGCTAAGGAAGATATGGGGTGAGGGAGGACAAAAATGTAAATTAAAAATAATTTTGGATTTAAGATTAGATTCCATCAGAAATGGAATGTGAATTGAAAATAAATAATGTAATATTAAAGCAGTAAATAGGGGAGAGAAGGAGCACATTGACAATGGAGAGTGGGAGGTCAACTTAATGGAAAAAATGTTTTAAATCTGATGTAATTAGGTACTGATTTGTTAAAAATTTGGAAAATAAATAAATAAAAATATTTGGAGAAAAAAGAGTTCTATTTCCCAAAGAAATCTACTCCCCAAAGGTTTAATACAAAGGTCATATTATATCACAAAAAAAGGAAATTTGAGCCCCCAACCTGTCAAAGTGTCTCTTTCACCTCTGGGGCCAACTTTAGCATATTTCTTTGCTATTACAATTAGTGTCTGTTCACATATTCCTTTATTTATGAGTAGATAGCCCTCTTTAGGTCTAGTATTGTTAGGTCTAGCATTGCCCATTGGCAGTTTGCTGGAAAGTTCAAGCATGTGCTGTCACACTCAGGGGATTGTGGCTGCCCCTGATCTGACCACCACAGCCACTCAGGACTACTTTGTATATGTCCCTGGGATCCTTGTTTTGGCTTTCATTTACAATCAAACCATTTTATTCAAACATTTACAGTGTTTCTCATTCCTAAAAGAGAGTTTATAGGCCTCTATTAATAAGATTATTAATTATGTGGGGGGTTATTGGGATGGGTTATTGGTTTATATTTTGTTCCTGTTCTTGTCACGTATTTTGTGCTTTTATATTGCATTTTTATGTAGTCAGTGCCCTGAGATCTGTGGATTAAGGGCAGTATACACCTTTAAGAAATATATTTAATAATACTAACTTCCACAAGGTGCATGTCTCTGCTTTTCGCCTTGCTGTTTGATGGATGAGATGTCAGTAAGCTGTTCTGCAGAGCCAAGCCTGCTACTTACACAGTTTTTCCTATAGAGGCTGCTGTTTCCTAAGGGGATTTTAAATTTAAAGGACAACTGGCATTTTATCAGTAGCGCTTTTTTTCGTTGTATGGGACTGTTTGTGCGTCTGTATCCTTGTAAACATGCACTTATCCACATGTGTTATATTCATGACACAGGGTTAATGAATGCCTGCCTTAATCATTCTATGGCTTGGATTGCTGTAAACAGTTTCAATGAATGTGTGTGTGTATGTGTATGAGACAACGCAGTATAAAAATAATTTTATGAATGAAGTGTCCCTCTCTTTTTCTCTCCCTTTCTGCCTACAGGGTGCCTGGAAGACCCTGAGGGCAAGCAGCTCCTCCCAAACGCTCTCCTTCCCAGGTCCCCCCACAAGGGAAGGTGGCAGCTAACACCAAAGTCGCCCCCCAAGAGAAGGAGCAGCTCTCATATCACCCCAATAGAAAGGGCAGCCCCCAAACCTTCCTCAAACCAAGAGAAGGGAGCAGCCTGCTCCCACTCCCTCCAACCCAAGATATGAGGCAGTCCCCACCTTTTCTGCAGGAGAAGGGGCCACCCCACCCCACCCTTCCAAACCTTCGTTATCCCAAGAGTGGGGCAGCACCACCCCAGTCTGTCTGTGAGCGCTTAGAAAAGGATGCTGTGATTACTAAGACCCAGCATGGGTTTCATGCCAGACAAATCTTGTTTCTCTTTTCGACCGAGGTACAAGCTTGGTGGATCAGGGGAATGCTGTGAATGTAGTGTATCTTGATTTCAGTCTCTCTTCGTTCCTCCCTGGCAGGGCCTTGCATATTGAGGAGCATTCCTTCACATTAGCTGCCACCTGCCTAAGCCCAACTTGGCCACTTCACCTACTGCCTGTGAGAAGGAGGCTGATGGAACACTAGCAGCACACCAGCCTCACTCCTGAGTCTCCCAACTGTGCATCTCTGCCAGAGGTCTGAGCTGCTGCCTGCAGGCAACACAGCCTTCTCTACCCCTCCTCAGGTGGCGTGGAGGAGGGGGCCTTTCCAGTCAGCCCCAGTCCACTCAGCTCCTATACATGGAACTTGGGGGGGGGATGACTGGCCTCTGACAGCAAATGCTTTGGGGGCTGACTCTACAGGCAAGTCTGCTGTTTTACCCATAATATTTATTTATTGAATTTCTATGCCATTCTTCCTCTGAGAATCTCAGGACAGTGTACAATATAAAAAAACAAAAAACATAACATAAATACATAATAAAATGGCAAACATTTGTTAAAATTAGCTATAAAAGCTAATTTTTAAGAGAACACACTGCCAAACATTTGTGATATGTTAAATTCCTAGTCAGCTGGGGCAGCCCCTGTTTTGCACCTGGGGTCAGGCCTTTGCAGGGACTAATTCTGAAAGGGTGTGAGGGAATTGGTTCTTTCTGTGTTTAGATTTGCTGTTGAAATTGCACTTCAACGCAGACAGAAAAACCCGCTTATGGCTGTGCTTTAGGGCAAAACCTGATAAAAAACCATGGCAGTTTAAAATTAAACGCTGGAATGACCTGCAATGGCAGAAGTGAAAGCAGCTTGTTGTTGCTATTTATTGCTGCAGCTTAATGCCGCCGCCGCCCCCTCCCGCAGATCAGCTGAGAGTCGCTGAGCAGTGCCTTGGGTCTAATCCTCGCCAGCCGACCCTTCCAGCCTTGGCAAGGAAGGCACCAGAGAGCGCAGGCGCACTGAGGCAATGCAGAAGAGATCTGGACCATTACCTGCCCTGTCCCAGGCAGACAGAAAAAGAAAGCCTTTGTGCCCTCCGCGCCCGCTTGAAGAAAGCCGAGTTGATTTAAGCGCCTGGGTTTCAGTGGGTCAATGGATTAAACGGCCTATTTATCTATTCATTTAAAATGTTTAAAGTTGGCGCCTCACCCCTGAACACAATTTATTTTTTAAAAAATACCCAGCCATGAAACGCTCCCAAAAAGAAAAGGAGAAGCGAAACGAGGCGTGGGAGTGGGAGGAAGAGGGACGGGGACCCCCCACCCCCACCCCCACTCCCCCCCACCCCACCCACGGGCCGGCAGCTGCTGGGAGACAAAGGCGCACCGATGCCATCAGGTGATGCGCGCAATGGGGGGATTGGAGAGGCGGCCCTCCTTTCGGGTCCCTGGGGAGGGGGCAGAGCGTGCTTACCCGCCCCTTGCGACACGCCCAAGGCTTTCCCCCAAGCGCTGCCCTGGGCGGCCCTCCAAGGACTTCCCGCAGCCCCAGCCCGGTTCGGCTTCCGAAGAGCGGCGGACTCCTCCTGGGCCGGAGCGGGAGCCGCCCTGGCGCCGCCGCTGCTTCGGGGGTCGCTGGAGCCCGCCTGCCCGGGGAGGGGTCTGGCTGCGCGGGCGCGCTTCCCTCCGCAGCGCCACTGAGCATGCTCGAAGCCCTTGTCTGTCGGTCTGTCTCTCCCCACCCCCGTCGCCGCCCGCCCCGCAGACCCTCCCGCGCTTCCTCCGCCGCACCGACCAAGCGGGCCGAGGAGGAGGGAGCGCAGCCGGGTAGGTACCGGGGCGGCTACGGTGGGGTGGAGGGAGGGAAGCCCCGGCGGGCGGGATCTCTGGCAGCGGGGCGGGGTTCCCAAGGACAAAAGGCGGTTCGGGGGCTCGCTTTTCTTGGATAGCTGCGGGCCCACAAAGAGATCCCCTGTAAAGGAGCCTCCGAGCCTCGGAGCCTCCGAGACACGAACCCTCCAGTGATCCTAACAACAGCCCTGCGAGGAGGGTCTGGCGCAGAAAGAGCAGCTGGCCCAAGTCCACCTAGCGACCCACGTGCCTCTTGCTGAGCAAGGCGTCTGAACCCGGTTTCTCTCCCCCCCGGACCCCCGTCTGACTCTCGGGGCCTTGCTGAAATCCTGATCTTCAGGATCTCCCCAAAGGCAGCTTCAGCTCCGGGGTGTCGCAGGGCTTTTGTTTGTGCGTGGGGTCTTCCTGCAGGTGCTGCTACCTAGAGAATGGGGAGAATGGGGAGGGAAACCCAACCTCCAGGATCTATTGTGTGATGGGGGAGAGCGTGAAATCTCGTGGTCCTGTCTGGCTGAACGGGAGGCTGACGGTGGTTTCAGGGATCCCTCAGGCATAGAAACCTCACTAACAGTAGCCTCAAGGACCCTTAGTTTACATGCTCTTTCCCACCCGGCTCAGAGAATAAGGTTTGGCCTCCCCCAAATCAGAGACTAAGTCCTGACCACCTGCCTGTCTCCTTGGAGATGCCCCAGCAGCTGTCCCAGCCCAAAGTGCTCCTTTTAGAGCACCCTCCAATCACCTGCTTCCCCTACTTGGAGATTCCTGCTGAGATGCAAGGACAAGCAAACATCACCTTGCTTATTTGCTTTGCCATAAATAAGGGGAGCAGATTTGGCAAGATCCACCTTTGGGTCATGCTGGGCAAACCTGCGCCTGTTGAGCTCCTGCAATTCCTGTGGTCCCCAGGCCATTTGCAGAGCTGATGGGGCTCAATCTGGATGGGGCAGCTTTCCTTGCCTTGCTCCAGGGATGCTTCCTACATACAGATGCGTTCCTAGGCTCCTTGTGCCGTTGGCAAGGAACTGAATCGGCATCTCCTCCCTGGTCCCTGCTCCCTTCAGTAATGCTTGAAGGTAGACTCTGCCTTCAGTTGTGGAATTGCACAGATGGTGCAAATGGTGTGAGTTTGCTGTGCTGTGCTGGGGTTTCCACTAGTCCTCCTGCCCCCCCCCCCCCACTTCCCTGCTTGCCTCCTGTTCATTATGATGACATAAGAATCTCCTCTCTGGATCAGGCCAATGCCTGCCCCAGCCAGTATTCTGTCTCCCAGAGCAGCCAGCCAGCCAAGCCTGCCTTTGGGAAGCTCAGGAGCAGCTAGCCCCTAAGATCTGAGGTACCGTATTTTTCGTCCCATAGGACGCACCTAATTTTTTTTGGGGGGGGGAATAAAGGAAAAAAAATTCCCCTTTATTTTCCCCCCAAAACCAGGTCGGGGAACAGCGGGATGGCGGCGCTGCCCCTCCCCGCTGTCCCCCGAGCTTGTGGGGCTGGCCGATGTCTGCCCGGCGCATGGGGTGCTCTGCTTCAGGGCATCCTGCGCACCGGGCGGCAGGCTGCTATCCGCAGCGTGGGGAGCCCTGCGGGAACTCCCACGAGCTCCCTAGGCTTGCTGATAGCTTCCTGAAGCCTGGAGAGCGAGAGGGGTTGGTGTGCACCGACCCCTCTCGCTCTCCAAGCTTCAGCGAAAGCCTGTATTTGCCCCATAGGACGCACACAGATTTCACCTTCATTTTTGGAGGGGAAAAAGTGCGTCCTATAGGGCGAAAAATACGGTATATTGCTCATGAACATGGAGGCTCCATCCTTAGCTGTCCTGTTGAATAGTGGCTACTAGACCTGCCCATTCTGCCCTTTGACCTCACCCCTTGTTAGCCAGCCCTTTAAAGGTCCCCCTGGCTAGCCAGGTACTCCTGGGAACCAGGGCTCAGAGATCCATTTTTGCTTTTTGTGATGGGGATCCCTTAAATCAGTTCCCTGTTGTATGCAGAAATCCTTCTTCCTCTTTCTCTCTCCCGTGGCCAAACATGCTGAGTGCCTGACTCAGTTTGGCAGATGCTCAGGGTGGGTGGCGGCAGGCTCAGGGGCAGAGCACACAGTTGCCTTTCAGAAGGACCCTAAAAGCATCTTTAGATGGGAAGTATTGGTGGATCCTGACAGCTAAGGGTTGTAGCCAGTGTTAGTTCTACTCTGAGTAGAGCTTAGAGGGAGGAAGCCCAAAGCCAAGGCAGAAACTTGGAGTCCATTTTTAGTGCCAATAACCTGGCCATAGAACATGCAAAGTAGTCACTACAAGGGTGACTGAACACACACTGAGAGTCTCCTCCTGCTCCTCCTCACGGAGTAATGGCAGCCAAGCTTAGCACATCAGACTTTAGAAAGGACCTGTTGTCCCTCTTCATGTTTTCAGATAATGCAAAGCCTGTGGGGGTGCTTGCTGGGTCACCATCCAGAGCTGCCTCTTGCAAGGAGAACAGGCAAAAGGAGAGATGTTGCTGTTGTCAGCAGCAGCACCCGCACCCTTCCGCCCCGCAGCTCGTGAAGTACGTGAGAGCAGACTTGCTGGCTCAGGTTGACAGTAGACATTCTAGTCTGGCATCCTGTCTTTACAGTGGCCAACCAGCTGCCCCAAAGGGAAGAAACCCACAAGCAGGACCTAAGCACAATAGCTGCACTCTCCCCTTCTGCAGTATTGAGAGGCATTACTGAGTCTGTCCATGGAGGCAGGGCAGAGCCATTGTGGCTGGCAGCTGTTGGCAGCCTTCTCCTGAATGAATCTGTCCAATCCCTTTTTTAAAACCATTGAAGTTGGTGGCCGTTGCTGTGCGAGTGAGTTCCATCATTTAGCCGTGTTCTGCCTGAAGAAGTCCTTCCAACATTCAGCTTCATTGGAAGCCCATGAGGTCTAGTCTTAGGAGACAAGGAGGAAAGCTTTTCTCTGTCCACTCTCCATGCCTTGCCTCATTCTAGAAACTTTGACCATGTCACTTCTTTTCCATCTTCTCTCTAAACTAAAAAGCCCCAGATGTGGCAAAATTTCCTCACAGCAGTGTCGCTCCATTCCATTATAATTTTGGATGCCCTTTTCAAATTCTACAATATTCTTTTTGAAATGAGGTAGCCCAAACTGAGAACATTCTTCCATATGAAGTTGCAGCATAGATTTGTATAATGGCACTACAATATTAGCAGCTTTATTTTCAATTCCTTTCCTAATGATCCCTAGCATGAAATTTGTGTTTTTCACAGCTGCTGCACACTGGGTCAACATGTTCACTGAGCTATCTGTTATGACCCCAAGGTCTCATTTCTGGTAAGACACCACCAGTTCAGACCCTATGAGTGCACTTGTGAAATTAACAGTCTTTTTGCCCCAACTTTCATCACTTTGCACTTGCTTTCACTTGCAATTGCATTTGCTGTTCTACAGCCCATTCATTCAGTTTGCAGAGGTCCTTGTGGAGCTCTTCAATTCTCTTTTTGTTTTAACGTCCCTGATCAAACGTAGCTACCCAATTTTTTTGTGGAGAAGGGAAGCTTAGCCTGAAGCCTGTGCCTCCTTTTCTTTGCTGCCCAGGGCTTCCTCCGAGCAAAGAATCCTCCGAGCTGGCCTGATGACATCCCCTCAGAGGGCTGCCCCCAAACAAGATGGTGCTGGACTCGGGTCGGCAGTCCTTTCGGCGGCGGGAACAGCAGCCTGATGTCTTTGGTGCTGGCCTGCAGCAGCGGAGAAGCGGGAAGAAGGAGGCCTCTCGTCCCTATGAGGGGCTGCGGGTGCCTCCCTTCTTCTCTCCTTCCCTTTCTCTGGATTCAGACTCCTCCAGCCCAGGCCAGCGGGCACCCCCCAAGACCAAGTGCCTCCAGAACCCAGAGCCCCAAGTGCCGCCCCCCGTGGGCCTCTGCCCTGCCTTCCAGAATCCCTGCAGCTGGATGCGCCGGAGCGAGAGCATCTGCGCAGTGAACCGGAGGGACCGCGCACGGGGGCAGATCCGCAGTGCCGCCTCCCTGCCTCACCTCCCCAAAGCCAAGGCGGACAGGTGCATTGGGGCCAAGAGGAAAAGTCCCTGCCTGCTGGTGGCCCTGCGGCCGGTGAACGTTGACAAAGAGAGGGAGAAGTTCTTTGGGGCCTGCTACGCCTACAACCCCCAGTTTGAATACGCAGAGCCTGTCCCTGAAGCTGTGTTGGAGAAATACAAAGAGGCCTCTGGGCAGTTTATTTCACAGGTAAGGAAAGTTCCCCCTGCTCCCTCTGCCTTTGCCATTTTCTTCCAAATGGCTGCTCCTCCCTCCACAACCCTTTCCCTCTGCTCTGCTGCGAGGAGACTAAGCCAGCAAGTTTCTGCCTCCCAGAGGGAGGAAAGATGCTTTGGGTCTCAGTAGCAGGAGTGCAGCTGGCATTATATTGTGTGCATCAGTAATCCTCACAATAACCCTGTAAGGAGCAGGGGGGCAAAATGTTTTGCAGAATCTAGAGGCTCAGCTACTTTTCTAGATTCTAGTTTGGCAAGGGGGTCCAAAGAAACAGAGTCATGCCATCGAGGGAGAGAGCCTACTCTGATCCTGGCACACATGAGCACATGCCCCACTCCCCCAACATCCAAGCAGTGTTTTACTGTGGGATGCCAGGACTCAGGGATCTAAGAGGGTGAAGTTTGAAACTTGGAAATCAGATGCTTCTTTCAGCAGCCCAGGTGCTAGGACCAGTGGCAAGCAGCAGGGGTGACTGGACTCTCGTACCTTTGCACACTGGGTCAGGATCATTGCCTCCATATTGCAGACTGGAGGGCTGAGACTATGGAATGGTGGCAGTTTGAATTGGGTCTTCTGCTCACAGCTGGTGCTACCCTCTTTTGGGCTGAGCAATCTTTCTACTTCTTCATTCTGTTGGTGGTGTTAGAACTTTTGACTCCTCTTGTTAATTCTCACAACAGTCCTCTGAGGGAAGTTGTCCACAGTCATCTTTTGCGGAGGGGAGCTGAAAGACATTTGCCAGGCTAGAATAAAATTTGACCAGCTCCTTCAGTTGCCAGACTTTGAGGAATCACAGAAGCTTGCTGCCTCTGGTTAGCCAGGTCTGCCTGAAGTGGAGCAACATGGCCTCAGTGTTGATGGCTGGGCTGCTTAGGGCTTCCTACCTGAGGCAGAGGAAGGGGTGATCTCATGATGGCAACCACCTGTCCTTCATGCTCTTCAGTCTGTCTGTTTGGTCTACAGGTCATAAATATCCAAGATTGTCTCTGGTTTTCCAGGGAAATACATAATGGAGGAAAAGGCAAAACACATGCATACAGATTGTGCCTTTTAAAATAAGCCGCAGGAACAATGGAATAACTAATGGACAGACACCTATTCAACTTGCTTTAGTTTTAATTCCTACGAAGTTAAAAAGTAGAATGAATCCAGGTTGCCAGCATCTGAAGGACAACTTCAACTAGCTTGCGTTGGACCTCCTTTAACATTATGCATTAATCTTGAATATATCAGGTGTACTCTCTTCAGGTGTGAGTGGGGAGTTCATTCTTTGTATCTGGTAGCCAAAAAAACATTTTTAAAACGTTGTTATTTTAAATAGAAAAAGCAGACAGTTGTGGGTTGAAACTCACTTGCTGTGTGTGTTTCAGGCTATTGGAATCATTGATGCTGTGCTGGAGAAATATAGCACCTATGAGAACTTTGAGGCATCCAATGGAGGGAAGTTGCTCAGCAAATGCCAGATCTGGTCCATTGTCAGGAAGTACATGCAGAAGGAAGGCTGCTCTGGAGAGGTGAGTCCAATGCTGGCAAAAGACCTTCTGCGTGATTCCAGTGAGGCACCCTGATAGCCTTTTGTGCAGTGCCCTTGGAAACCCCAAAATCCTTCCTGCCCCAGACAGTAATTGCTTGGGGTTGCATCCAGCCAGGATGGTAAGGGTGGGAAACCACATCTGGGACTAGCCCTGGACTCTCCCCTAGAGACTGCATGGACTGACTGGAGTCCTGCCAGGACGGGAAGCTGCATGGGATCTCTGTGCTGCTCCTTGCCTGACCTACCTCCCAAGAGCTGTGCTGGGTTTCCTAAGCAGGCTCAGAATCTTGGGGGATTAATGCTGGGATGGTCTTGGTTGTCACATGCATGGATGGATGGCCTGTGGTTTCCCTCTTCGGTTTCAAAGCTTGTTCTCCATCCTGGGCCCTGTGATGGGAACTCCCTCACAGCTCAATTCAGAGTGTAAATACAGGCCCTGCTCCCCAATCTTCTTCTAGGTGGTGGTTCAGCTGACCGAGGACCTGCTGTCTCAGGCAGTGATGATGGTGGAAAACAGCCGCCCAACTTTAGCCATCAACCTTTCTGGGGCTCGTCAGAACTGGCTGGAGGGCATGTTGCGCCATGAAATAGGTCAGGATCCGTGAAGAAGGAGCAAAGTTCCATGACATTCCCCAACCCTCTGTGCCCTGGAAGGGTATTAAAGGAGCACGGGGTGGGAGGAGAGTGGAGAATTGTCTGCCAGGAGTTGGGACATCAATTTTTCTTTCAAGGGAAGGATGTACCAGCTGGACTACCCAGCCCTGAACTCTGGCTGGTTTGGGGAAAGGGCTAATAATTCTGTTCAGTGCCACAGAGACCTAAAACTCTGAAGAGCAGGAGGGTCTGGGTGCTGACTCGCAGGGGCCTAGTTGTCAAATGCTGTCTGGCTGTGAAAATCAAGGGAAGGCTCATGTCTAATACAAGTTCCATTATGCTACCACTGCTACATCAGAACAGATTTCAGCCTCATCAGACTGAAAGAAGCTGCTTAATAATAAGTCAGGCTTCATCTAGTTTAATGAATTATCAGGGACCGTGCTGAGGAGGAATGGTGGAAGCCACCACCTCCACCTGCTCCTGCTCCGGAATCTTCCCAGGAGCAGGAGGACAGATAGATTTGGAACGGTGGTTTGCAGAGGGGCATAGTTCAGAAGGCAGAAGCTGGGAAATACTGTATGGGGAACAGCTAGGAGAAGAAACACTGGACGACAGAGGGTTAACAGATTCACAGTCTCTGGACAGCATTCCTCCGCCCAGCCCAAGGTTGAAAAGAGCTCAGAAAGTCTCAGAACAGAATGCTCAGAGGGCACAAGCTCAGATTACAAGACGTAGGAGTGACGTAGATTAATAGGGACGGAGAGGGTGTAAGCCTTAATTAGGAGCACCGCCATTCTGGGTTGACACTTTCTTTTGTCCTTCGCTGTGTTTATTAAAGAAACTAACTGGTAAGAATTCATTTTGTTTGATCTCCTCATTTATGGCTACGGGGGAGGAAGCAGATTCCCTGAAGCCTGACATAACACATTTTTAAGTGATTCATTTCATGGTTTTCAACTTTCCCAATTTTTAAGGCTTTCTAATTTTTCGAGTTGTCATCCGATGCCATAAAGGCATCAGGTGATGGGCAGGGAGTGTTCCCACCACCTGATAGATACAGTTCCCTACCCCTGGACATGCAGCCTAAAACCCAGGACATGAGTCCTCTTTTGCACTGCGATTCATTGAGCCAGTGAAGGACTGGGAAGTGGGCTGGGGGGGAAGCTGAGGCAAGCCAGTTGTGAAGGAGGAGTAATGATGGGGAAATGCCTCTCCTCTGCCTTAGGCACCCACTACATCCGCGGGGTCAACAATGCCCACCAGCCGTGGCACAGCTCAGAAGGCCGCCAGCACTACGGCCTGAAGCCGGCGAATCCTACTGAGGAAGGCCTGGCCAGCCTGCACAGCGTCCTCTTCCGCAAGCAGCCCTTCCTGTGGAGGGCAGCCCTTCTCTACTACACTGTCTACCGGGCCAGCCACATGTCCTTCTGCGAGCTCTTCCATGACCTGGAGCGCTACGTCCAGGACCCTGGGGTGCGCTGGGAATACTGTGTGCGGGCCAAGAGAGGCCAGACAGACACTTCCGAGCCAGGTAAGGGCCTTCACATGGCATGAGGATGCTCAGTATTGGAGAGATGCAAATGTTTCCAGCCCTCAGGGTTCTGGAGGTTGGCCACTTGAGCAGCATTTGCTAAAATTCCTCTCCGATTTAGGACCCCCTTGCTCAGCCCCCACCCTCCCACCATCACAAGAAGATGGCTGGCTGGGAGATGGTGTGTAGGTGACCTGCAAAGGACAGCTCTGCTCTTGGGCACTGATGTGCAGCAGGGCTGGTGCTGGGGGCTCTCCTGATTGATGGTGCCCTTCAGAATTAGATTCTGATACCCTGCAGAACACTAAAAAAAAGAAAAATCCAAAAGCACAAGATGACTTCTTGCAAACTTCCACCCTTCCAGCCCTCAGGAAGTTCCCTGATTTTGGCAGTATTTGAATTTATTGCCAGTATTTGGACGTCACTTTGAAAGGTGTCCTGCTTATGCTGGATGTGTCAGTGGTTTTTCTCTTTCAGGGTGTTTCAGTAAAGATCAAGTGTACCTGGATGGAATTCTCCGGATCCTGAGACATCGACAAACCATCAACTTCCAGCTGCTGGCTGCCCTGGGGAAGGTAACAGCTCTGCCTGCTCTGTGGTCTTCCCCCACCCCCATGTGTGTGTATTGTGGGGGGCAGGTACCCTCACCTCCTCCATCTCATAGCCAAGAGGGCTTTCTTTGGCTTGGCTTCTGGGGTTTGCTCCAGTTGGAGGCAGGTGGATAGAGCAGGAAGAGACCAAGAAGGGAGGACAGCACAGTCCTCTAACAGTCCTCAGCTAAGAAAACCTATTTTTTCCATCCAAGTGAGGCCCTCCAATTCATCTTGATCCTCCTCCAAAGGGCATAGAATGTCTATTCTCTCCCCACTCCCCCTTTATCACTGTAACAGTCCTGTCTCAAAATGGCTGTTTTTAACCCAAGAGGCACTAGGGAGTTCCGATTGTGAATCTCCCACAATGCATCTGGTTTGGCCCTCAGTAGGAGTCTCCACCAGACTGGCTCTCAGGTGAGGTAAATTTGGTCTGTTACACAAAACTCTCTGGTATTGCAGTGATGATGATGATGATGTTTTTTGTACCTCACCTATCTGACTGGGTTGCCCCAGCTACTCTGGGTGGGTGGCTTCCAGCAAGAAGACTGAAACCTCATCTTTGAATGAGTTGCTAATTTTCAGTTGCTCTTTTTCTTATACACAAATAAATTCAGGTCTCCTACGAAGATGTGAGTAATCTTCAGAAATACGGGGTGCTGGAGAAGGCTCGAATCCCTCACTTCATGCAGGATCTAGAGAGGTACATGCAGCAGCTCAACCACATTGTCGCAACCAACTGTCTCAGTGACGAGGAACTGGAACAGCTGCTGCCAGAATGAGCCGGCCTTTGAGGGGGAAGAGGGAGGGAGGGAGAGGGCTATGGCTCCTCCAGCCTTTGCTGCTGTCACCCAAGACAGGCTGTGCTGTAATCATGAATAGGCCCTTTGGGGGTCTTCAAAGAAGTTGTTGTGTCAGATTGTGGTCCTGCTGAAAACAGTTTACTGGCTTACAGCCTACTATTTATTCTTTATTTATTGGGGTCTCTGGTTGAATATTAGGTGAATGAAGACTGGGATGAAGCAGTCTTCCAGCTATTCAAGGAGAAACCTTTGCAGGTGGTCTGCTGAGTGTTCCAATCTGGAGCCATTTAAAGTAATTTCAAAATGTCTCAAGATACATGGAATGTGGCATGTTCCCCTTCTGCGGAGCAGGCTGGCAGTCATCACTTTTGATCCTGCTAAAACAAAAAAGGCAATTCTAAGGGAGGTTGACTGTCCTGTGTTTGCACAAGCCAGTGTGTTTGGTTCACCAATTCAACCATTTGACTGAGAGAGAGCAGGCGCAGAGGTCACCAGCCGCCGCAAGGACATGTCTTCCAGGGTTTGGCCGCCAAGAATTAGATACAGAACCCATTTACGCAAAGTTACAAAATGTCTTCAGGTGTGTTTCATATCCATCTCAGTCAGCTTGCAGCTTTTCAGAAAAACTTGCTTTGTTGCATCAGACAGAGATCTTTCTCTCTTGGCCAGCATCTTTTGCTTCCAACCAGGCAGGTGCCTTGGGAGCTCACAAGCCAGGCAATGAGCTGCACTCAACATCTCCTGAATTACTTTGAATGCAGCAGGACTCCACAGCCTTGAATGCAGGAAGCTGCTTTCTCTGAAAGACCTGCTGGTCCATGAGTAAACGCAAGTAGCTCCGTCTAGTCCTTTGACAAAAGTTTTTGTCCAGTGTAAGCAGTTGTCTGTAGTTGGCATGTGCAGTGTGATGGGTGCTCTGGGGTTGCTTCAGCTGTGCTTTTGACAGCCAAACATGTTTGTGCCCAAGGATTTTGGGGGAGGTGCAGAGAGAGACTGGTGGCCACCCTGAAGCAGGAGGGAGGCAAGGAAGGGAGGTGTGGGAGGGCAGGTAGCTTTAGCTTAGAAAAGGATGTGTTTGATAAGCAAGGGCAGGTCCTTCGTAAATGGAGCCAAGGACCTTGGTAGTGTTTCTCAAGCAAATAAAATGGGAGAATCTGAGGGAGCAAAGGTGCACAGGGGCCACCTTGGGTGTCAAGTCTGAAGCTGTTGCTTTAACAGTCTCTTCTGGCATTAAGTGACATATAAATTCATATTAAAACAACCCCTTCCATCCTGCGATGCTACCTCAACTGGGGGGTGATGTTACCTGTGCTTCTACACTGTTTGTCAAAGCCATTTCCACTGCTGGGCTCCTTGGTGTAAAACGGATTTTGCTCCATTCAATAAAGACTCTCCTCTGCTTTTGTTGTGCTTAGCTGGAGAGGTTGGCAGAAATCGTCATGCACTGCCAAGCTGAAATCCTTGCTCAGACTGAAGTGGGAGGGTAACCTTTTTGCTCTGTGAATACTTTAGAAAGAAGTCACATGTGCCCGCCCCCCGCCTTGACTAATGAGAAGGGGCATCTCCCACCACACCCCATGCTATTTCCTTCACCAGCTTCTACTAGCCCTCCAGTAAGCAACCAACAGTCATGAACCTATGGATGGTACAACCCACCCCTTTCAATGTAAAGGGTCTTGGGCAATCCTGACCCCTGGTATCAAATCCTTCCTACACATGTAGATTTCACCCACCAGGCTGCCTCTGCAACTGCCTCAATCTGAAGGCTAAACAGCAGCCATAGCCATCTCCATAAAATGTGGTAGGATGTGTCAATGCAGTTGCAGAATGTCAGATACTGTCTGTCTATCATGTGCCCTGTTTGCCAAGGCTCTGGAAAACACACCTGTCTATCTATCTGTCCTCTTTCATAACTGACAAAATCTCCTTCCAAGTGCCCTCCCATTTCCTAAAAGATGGAAGCACATTTATAAAATAGGATTTTACTTGGTTGCAGGATTTTCTTCCACCTTGTTTTCTAAGCCACCCAAGAACAGTAAGTTTTGTCCGTGGGAATGTTTCTAAACCAGAAACATTCAGACCTTTATAAAATATTCAGCTTTGTAAAAGTGGTATTTTGATGTCCAGTCCTCAATTTATACTATATAAACACGTTCCTCAGTTTTCATGATTTACTTTTCAGATTCACGTGTGTTTCTAATCCAATACTTTTAGACAAGCTTAAGTAGGGAAAAGGGTATTGTCTTTATTTAAAAACAAAACAATCACAATTATTTTATTCACATACAAGTACAAGAGCATTTCCTGCTTGTTCCCACCCCAACCCCACCCAGCATGCATTATCAGGGGCGCCCAGACAAACACTGATTCACCACTTCCAACAGGTGGTTGTTTTCCAAGGCAGCCGCCACTCTCTCTTTGTCAGCCAGTTGCTTGTTTACTGTGAAAAAGAACCCCACAAGAGGAGTTAGTGAAGACATTCATCCATCCATCCTCCTCTGCTGTATAGCTCAAGGGCTAGGACCCCACCAAAAAAATTCCAAGTGGTATTTGTACTCTTCCCTTCCAGCTTTGCTTCAAAACAAATATAGAAGGGAATGTAAGTGACTTATTCTGAGGGGTATTTTGTGGTGAATTTCAAACGTACCTGCATGCTCTGAGGCATGTGTTCCAGGGGTTATGTGGACATCCACCTGGGAGGAAGAAAAGAAGCATCATTTGTGTCACCAAATAACATTCCCCCAGGTTGAACCAGCTGGAGGAATAATAAAATTATACCTTGCTAATCCAATTTTACCTTAATTTAATTTGGTTGCTCAGATACACACCATCACCAGTTCCCTCCCTTCCATTCTGTGTCTCATTGGTGAGGATGCGCTAACACTTTGGCAGTTTCTTTGTTTCTAATTCCAACCCAAGAATTCTTCTAGTGGGATAAATACTCTGGCTGGGCAGAATGCCTTGATCAAAAGCTTTGGAATGCCCCACCACCATTGGATATGAAGAAGCCACTAGGGAGCAGGAGTGGAAGGGCTGAAACAACTGAAAGAAGGCATCTGATCAATGGTGGGGCTGGGGGGCAGCCAGGGACCCCTTTCCTTATTGATTTGAAAAAACGGTACTTGGTTTACAGCATGTCAAATTCCAAAAAGCTGCATGGGATCCTGCAATTGGTAGCCTCAGGTGCTTTAATAGAAACAAAGGGGAGAAGGAAAGCCCACATATCCCTTTGATGCCTAGCCTGTCAAGTGCCAAGATGAGCAAGAGCTTCTGAAACTGGGAGTCACTGGAAGCAAGTAAGGAGGAAATTCATGCTGCTTTCCAGGGTGCTGTAGTTGCTGCCTCTTGGGAGCCAAGCAGTGGTCTCACAAACAGGAGCTACTCCCCAAGGGCGAGCTGTTTGTCTGGGGGCCCTTTCCTAGGGCAGATCAAGTCTTCTGGCACCACTGGCTGTTTGAATTTATATCCCCACCCCATCCCCTGCAACACCTTCACAACACTCTAGAATGTCAAGTCAAAGCAGCACTTTGGAGTTCCCCTTGAAGGTTGCTGACCCAGCTCATTGTTTTGTCTCCCACATTTGTCTTGGTTTTCAATGCTTTGAGGAGCTACAGGAACTTGCAGCTGCCACCGCACTTTCTATCCCCTGCAGAATTCTAATTTCTGCTCATGGCTGGTGAGCACTGCAGGTTTGCAATGGGGAATGCAGACACTGTAAAAGCAGAACTACCAGTACAATTCTACTTCCAGCTGATCACTCAAGAGCAATGCCTCAACAGCCCCAAAGGCCCCTCATGTCCACCCAATGCAACGAAAACAGAATTTCTCCATCGCCCTTTTGGCCATTTAAACCCACTCACCTTAAACCTTTCTGGGAGGGATCTGATCAGCTTCACTTTGACTGAAAGGCCAATTAATGTTGCCATGCTGCAGTGAGGAATGGTGGGGGTGAATTCCACTGAAACGGTGCTCTCAGCATCATTTACCTGTGAAAGACCCATCCCGACACAATCACTTTTTTTTTTTAGAGAGTCATAATTTAAACCACATAAAATGCTCTTCTAATTGGAAAAAGAGCTAATTGGCTTGTCTCATTGCATCTTACTAACTCTGCATTTGTACTTTGAGAATTAGACTCTCAGTCTGAAGATGATGCCCAGGAATTCACAAAGAAAACCAAGCAACCTATGGACAAATAGAAGAGAACACCTTCACCCCCAAATTGCTCCGCTTTATCACATACATAGCCCAACAAGAACCCATCCACAGCATACGAATCAATATGGCTAACTTGACCCAACAATCCCACCCGCTCACAAATGCAAACAAACCTCACTGCAGCCAACTACAGACAGCCAACACCCTGGCCCCACCCCCATCCCTCTCACCACCAAGGAAATGTAATAAGTGAATAGAAAGAGAACCTACCCAGTTGACACTGACACAAAACCCCACACTTACACTATATAAAAGAATATAGTGTCTGAGTCTGAGCCAAGGGCCACTGAGCTAACCAGGTGGTGGTGAGATGGGAGGGGGCATCACCGTAGGCCATGATGGTAGCAGCTTGGATAAGTCACACAGGTGCAGTTATATAAAAAGCCTCCTGGGCAGTGGGGAAGTGAAATGGGGAATTTAAGAATCAGGCCAGGCAAAACTGGAAAGACACCTGTTCTTCCTTGAAGCTGCATCTCTCCTAAAGGATCTGTTTGTACCTGGTTTTCATGAATTTAGTGACATGGGCTACAGCCTGTTCAGCCAGCCTCTGGCTCAAAAAGTGGCCATTTTTTCTCTACAGCTTGGAAAAGGCAGAGAAAGGCCAACAACACTCACCTTGACTCGAACTTGTTCTACGACGTTTAGTTCTTCTAATGTTAAGGGATGCTCTGGGTCGTTGATGGAACGAATGAGATGTAGAAAGTCAAGGAAAAACACTCCACTAGCAAAGCATGGCCAGGCACAAAGCAACAGGCCCTGTGGGGATGCAATTCTTCATTTAAGATGGGAGCTTCCCAAATGTTGCCCAACGAAGACAAACTGCTCAAGCCTTCCCAACAGCAACCAATGCAGAAAACAGGTTGGCCAATACCTCTTTAGAGAGGCCAACTGCACACTATCAGAAAACATCTTTTTAGTCCAGCGGTGGGGACTCTATGGCCCTCCTTATGCTCTTGGATTCCCCACTCCCATCAGCCTGTGTGATAGGCACTATAGTCCAATATCTGGAGGACCACAGATTCTCCATCTCTGCTTTATGCAATCCTCCCCTCTCTACTAAATGCCACTTTCTCTTTCTTCTGAGATGATAACACCCTGGTAGGAATTTTTGCATGAGAACCCTGAGTTACCTGCTGAATGCCAGCAAGGGACCACCAGCTTTCAAATACAACTTTAAAAACTTGAGATGCTTGAGGAAATCAATCTGTGCTATTTCTAATACAAACCTGATATAGACCTGCTCTGTGCCTAAAAAGTTTATTCTGTGAACTGCCCTGAGACCCCGGGTATAGGGCGGTACAGTGGTACCTCCAGTTATGAACTTAATCCATTCCAGAGGTCTGTTTGTAACCCGAAACCAATCTTAACACGAGGTACGCTTTCACTAATGGTGCCTCCCGCTGGTGCTGTGCTGCCGGCACGCAACTGTCACTTGCATCCCGGGCAAAGTTCGCAACCGTGAGCATCTACTTCCGGGTTAGCGGAGCTCATAACCCGAAGCATTCGTAAGGAGGGCGGTACGTAAAGTGAGGTTCCACTGTATATTAATTCAATAAATAGTAAATAATAAAAATAAAGGCCTGCTGAATTGGGCTAATGACCAATTTAGTCCATTCTCAATCATTTTGGTTACCTTTTTACAGACCATTTCCTGTACAATATCCTTTTGGAGGTGAGGCAACCAGAATGTCACAGAGTGTTCAAAGAGCAGTTGCATGGTACGATACCGGCAATTTTGTTTTCAATTCCTTTCCAAACGATCACACACACTTCATTTTAACAATCTGAAAAAATTAATGTTACCGGCAAACCTTGCCTCCTTGCTGCTAATCCCTAATTCTAAATCATTTATAAACAATTTAAAAGAGCACAATCCCGACACTGATCCTTGGAGGGCTCAATTTTCAACATCTCCCCATTTGGAAAGCTGTCCGTTTATTCCTACTCTTTCATTCCTGCAGCTTAAACAAGAGGACCTCTCCTACCATTCCTCGACTGCTAAGCTTATGCAGGAGTCATTGGTGAGGGGTTTCATCAAAAGCTTTTTTTAAAGTCCAAGTGCTCCATGTCAGCCAGATCACCTCTATCTACATGCTTGTTGACACCCTCAAAGAAATCTAAATAGGTTCATGAGGTAGAACTTGCCTCCTCCTGACAGATTGTAACTTACTCGGCTCGAAAAACGCATCGAAGTGCGTTAAGAAACGACTACTGTACAGTATATCGATGTGACTATTCAACCGACCTGCTTATTGAGTGAAAGCGTGTGAAAGTGACACGATCCGCGCACCCCGGACACAAACCCACCGCGCCTGCTCCACCCAGAGCCCCAGCCCGGGCTCCCAGGGCTCAGCCCCTCTTGCCCGGCTCCGCACCCGCCTTCCCGACCCCAACCCAGGCGCCGCTGCAAGCGGGAGGCGCCACTTCCACGAGCCACTGGAGAAGCCCTAAGAACCACGAGAAGCGCCGGGCCCGCCCCCTCCGCCCCAGGGAGACTTTCCCCCTTGGCAGGCGAACCCCGGCTGGGCTCAGCTGAGGATATCGAAGATCTCCCGGTCGTCGATGGCGTCGGGCAGCTCGTCGTCCTCCTCGCGCGCCGTGACGGGCCGCTCGCCCTGGCGCCGGTAGATGAGCGGGTTCGCGTTTTCCAGGGCGCCGCCCGCCGGCGAGGCAGACGGATCTTGGCCCACCATGGCGACGGCGGCGGCACTCAGCCCACTAGACCGAGCGCCGTTGCCAAGCGCTTCCCTGCACCGGAAGGACGCTGAGCGGAGATGGCTTCGGCGTGACGCGCTTCCGGTATTTGGGTAACGCGCTCAGCCTTACTGCAGTGGAGCTAAGAATGTAGAAGAGCCCATCTCGCTGCCTATAGCGGGAGCTTCCGGGTTCGCTTTGTTTCTAATTTTCCTTCTCCCCGCTGCAGAAGTGCGAGTTGCTGGGAGGAAACGCCTGAGTGTTCGTGCACAGACAGATAGTAGCCCCTGAGCATATACAGACTTCTCTCCCCTTACCTTGGGCAACTGCCGCCTCTGCCTTTCTTGCGCGGTTTGAAGGGTCCCTGGGAGGCCATCCAGTCGCACCTGCCTGTTCAGTGCAGGATTTTGCGGCTTCAGCCTCCCTGCCAGGAAGGCCACCCAGCAGCCGAGGGTCCACTGTGAGAGTCGCAGGCTGAGGGTTACTAATGAAAAAAGTCCTCTCGGAGCCCCAAAAGTCACCAGGAAGGGGGGGGGGCCTCTGCTGTGAAAGGGAAATGGGTGGAGGCCGAGGGCCACTTTTCAGCCCATAAGCCGCATTTCCCACCCCGTGGAGAAAGCTACCTGCAGCAAGAAGGGGAAAAAAACCTGTCGCTTCCCCCTCAGGGGGCTACAATGTCCATCGCCCTTATCGAACTACAGTTCCCAGGAGAGCGGTTCTCAACCTGTGGGTCCCCAGATGTTGTTGGACTACAACTCCCATCATCCCTGAGCTCTGGCCTTGCTAGCTAGGGGTGATGGGAGTTGTAGTTCAACAACATCTGGGGACCCACAGGTTGAGAAAGGCTGATAGGGAAACTGTATGCTTTAGATCAGAGGTAGGCAACCTAAGGCCCGTGGGCTGGATACGGCCCAATTGCCTTCCCAGTCTGGCCCACGGACGGTCAGGGAATCAGCATGTTTTTACATGAGCAGAATGTGTCCTTTTATTTAAAATGCATCTCTGGGTTATTTTGGGGGGCATAGGAATTTGTTCTTTTTGTTTCTTTCAAAATAAAGTCCGGCCCACCACATGCTCTGAGGAGTGGTTGACCGGCCCACGGCTGAAAAAGGTTGCTGACCCATGGTTTGGATGCCCTTTAAATGCATGACGTGGATCTGCCCTCATCAGTTAACATTTTACTTGGAGGGGAGGAGAGGGAGTGAGGGAAGAGGTGTTGACTTATCCTCCTAGGAGCCTTCCTCTCACCCTTCACAGCACCCAAAGGACCACCACATGTTCCTTCCCGCTCCTCTGGCAGGAATGCCCGCCAAAGAGGGCCTGAGCGAGGCACGGTCACCCTTTCCTGCTTTAGACTTTGCCCTTTCCATTGGCGCCAGCTGGTTTGGCAGCTTTTGTGTAACCTTTCCTCACATTGCAGTTAATGTTTCCCTTTTGTTGAAAGCTGAATCACTGGTCTGGTGTTATTATAGCTTGATGCTAGGTGTATCTGGACGTTTTCCCGGTTTTTCTTTGTAAGGGATGCCGATCTTTGTACCCTGCCCTGAAAGCATATAAAGGCGCAGCGGCCCAGGGGCAGTAAAGCATGATGGCATCAGCCCCCTGGTGTGCCCTGTTCTGGGTTGCTGCAATTAGCACTGTTGGCTTCAGAATCCTTGAAGGCAAAGGTAAGGGGAGTGTTTTATTTTGACTGATAAAGAGTGAAATAGCCCCTTGCAATCCACTCTTGAGGAGAGTGAAGAGGAGCATCTCTGTCTGTGTCAATCACCTCTTTACATTTTTCCAGTTACACCATTTTTGTATTATTATTCTAGTCTGTAGAAGATACAGTGACATTTCTCAGTAATTGAACACCTGCCTTGCATGCAGAAGGCCCCAGCTTCAATCCCCAGTGGCATCTCTAGGTAGGGTTAGGAAAGCCCCTGTCAGAAACTCCAGCAAGCCACTGGCAATCACAGACAGTTCTGGCAAGATAGATCAATGGTCTGACTTGATCTAAGAGCATCTTCATGCGTTATTCAGAAATACAGCTCAGAATTCACCAGCAGCTCCCTCCCACCCTTCACCCCTCTCTTGCAAACAGCAGCCCATCTCATTCCTGTGTCTGACACTCTGCATAAGAGCACTTCAGTTGCTCCAGCTGCCACTCATCTGGGCGGGGGGAATGGTTGCTGGATTTAAAAAAGATTTGGGCGAGGGAGTTGTGTGTGTGTGTGAGAGAGAGAGAGAGAGAGGAGAGGGACTAGAAATTGATTCTGTGATGTGCTCTCTTACGTTTCCTCTCTTACTTGGGAGTAAAGCCCATTGTACTGTATCTGGAAAATGCATAGGGATGGGTTGGAGATGACAGTGGTACGATGAAGATTTACCAATAGGAGGTGAGGGTGGTGGAGAGGCAGGGAAAGGCAATTTGCATTGGTTGAAGACTTCCCCACCTCCTGATAGCTAAAGGCATCAAAACAAGTGATATCCCGCCACTTAACTGCATGTGCTGGCTTCAGGACCAAAGCCATTGGGGGAGGCTCTATAGCATTTTATTTACACTATCCTCTGCACCGCATGTTCTTATAAGATTGCCAGTAGTACATGTGAAAAGGATCTAGAGTTTTACTGGACCACAAGCTTAACATCAGTCAACAGTGTGATGTAGCTGCAAAATAACCTAATGCTATTCTAGGGTGCATCAAGAGGAGTAGAGTGTGCCAATCAAGGGAAGTAATAGTCCTGTTCTGTTCTGCCTTGGTCAGACCACACCTGGAATACTGTGTCCAGTTTTTGGCACCACAATTTAAGAAGAGTATTGACAAGCTGGAATATGTGCCAAGGAAGGCAATCAAGGGTCTGGAAACACAGCCTTATGAGGAACAGTTGAGGGAATTGGGTATTGGCTATTCTTAGCCTGGTAAGGAGGAAACAGAGAGGAGACATGATAGGCATCTTCAAATATCTAAAGGGCTGTCACATGGAGGATAGAGCAAATTTGTTTTCTCCTGCTCTGGAGGCTAGGAACCAAACCAATGGCTCCAAGTTAAAAGAAATGAGATTCTGACTCAACCTCAGGAAGATATTTCTCACAGTAAGCGCTGTTCGACAGTGGAACAGACTCCCATGAGATGTGGTGCACTCTCATTCTTTGGAGGTTTTAAAGCAGAGGTTGGATGGCCATATAGTTAATTTAGTTGAGATTCCTCCATTGCAGTGGGTTGGGCTAGATGACCTTCGGGTTCCTCTCCAGCTCCCCAATTTCATGGTTTTTACCAGGTGACTGCAGGACTCTCTTTGGGATGATCCTCAGGGCTGTTGTCTGCAAGATTCTTTCATAAAACGGCATTAAACAGAAAAAGCTGCCAACATTTAAAATGAAATAGTATATTTTTAAAAAGCTACAACCAGAGAAAACCCACTTTAACTCAAAGTGCTGACTGCAGAGGATGGCTGCTCTCATGTCCTTTGTGTGGTGGGAGAAGGGAGGCTGCTTTTGGCTTTGCACAGATCCTTTCTAGGGGAGGGGCGTGGTCAGGCCCAATGCTCTCTGGCCCCCTGGTTTTATATAATTCTATACTTTTGCCTCTATGTTTGCGATTTCACACATTAAAAAAACTTTATTTGTATGCACGCATTGTGTAGGTCCAGAAGGCGCCCACCCAGAAGTGGCCACAAAATATGGACGGCTTCGAGGGACGCAAGCAAGTGTAAAGGGCACAGAGCGGCTGGTCGATGTCTTCCTAGGCATCCCCTTTGCAAATCCTCCCACTGGCTCCTTGAGATTCTCCTCACCTCAACCGCCTGAGCCATGGGATGGCGTGAGAGATGCTACCACGTACCCAGCGGTGTAAGAGAGATGCAGTTGGATCCTCTTGGCTGCACTGGGGAAATAAAAACCAGCAGAGGAATGTTTGAGGGGAGGTGCTGCGAACCACCAGCATGTTTTCATCATCATCTTTTTTTAAAGAATTCATTCATTTTATATTTTTTGAGAAAGAAATCACTGGAAACAAAACAGGTCTAATTGCTGAAAAAAAAATTCTGTTTTAACTTAACATGGACACCACAGAAATTCCACTATCTGCAACCTTAATGGGTCGGAGCAGTCCAGATGTTTCAGCAACCAGCCCTTAGCCTTTGGAGGCTGTTAATCCCACAACATTTTAGCTGCATTCAATAAATTCATAATTAATTATTTGACCATGTTAGACAAATAATTTGCAATGATATTAATTCAATGCTAATGGGCTCCAAACTCAGGGTGGTTAATTATTTGAGAGAAGGCATGGAATATTATGTTCCAATAAGCTTGTGAAGGCTAATAGTCCCATCACATTTATAGCACATCTTTCCTAAGACATCTATATTCCCAGCATTTAGATCTATTAACAGAGGATATCCTGTTTTCAGACTAAAACAATTTATACTGAATTCTCTGAACAGAAAGGCTGAGTGCTCCTGCTCTGATTGACTGAAACATTGTCATCCATTTTCTAAGATTAGAGTGTCAAGAAGACCCCTTTCTTGTTGCCCTTTTTAAAAAAACAAAAAACTAAGAACAGATGATTAAGTCCACAGCTTTGCCAGTAAACCTTTAAACTGGCCAATGTCAGTTTCTCCCTGACTCCACCTCTTGTGACCTCTTGCAAATTATTATCTTTATATTTGAGCTAGTATGTTCACTCTGTTATTTCCAAAGTACTGCTGAGTGTGGGGGTGTCCTTTCCGCAGGTGCCCCCAGGATCTGGATATACTCAAAGGAATTCAGAAGAGATGGAAAGAAAAGCACCCGCCCTTCCGAAGTTCTGAGGACTGTTTGTATTTAAACATTTATACTCCTGCAGATTCCTCCAAGGCATCCAAGTTGCCAGTAAGCACATATTTTAAATGGACTGAAAGCAGTGTTGCAAAGCAAGGGGGCTGGCAGCAGATTCTGGGTTGATGGCAGTGGCTCTTGCCAATGTCATTTTACTCTGAAGACTCTTCTGCCTCTCGTGTTCTTACAAAGGGCAATTTTGATTGGTTACGCCACATCCTTTCTTTAATTGTTCTGAATAAAATAAAATAAAAACTGGATGACTGCATCTTGATCTGCACGCAAAACTAAATGGTCGCGAGGTCTGTTGTTGCAAAATTGCCTGACTGTGATGATGCATCTTCGCCATCCATTATGAAATTGTCTACATGTCCAATTATTATGTGCTATTTATTTCAAAAACATTTTATGAAAAATGCTCTCTAGCGACCTTCCGGTCATTCCCTGCCGCCCCTGTTCTTTTGAAGGTGATGGTATGGATTCACGGAGGGAACATGATATTTGGGGCAGCTTCCAGGTTTGATGGTTCCGCGCTAGCTGCCTACGAAGATGTGGTGGTGGTCATCCTTCAGTACAGGCTGGGCATTTTGGGGTTCTTCAGGTAAGAGGCTTTGGCTAAAGGTATTCCAGGGCCCATTTCACTAGAGGGGCTTTGGGTTGACCTGTCGGGTCAGCTCTTCTCTCCACTTGTGCATCCGAAACCCCTCGGAAGGACCTGGCATTGACTCAAAGTGCCAACCTTTTCTCCAAAATCCACCCGAGCGCTGAGCTTGCTGCTCCTTGCCAACGCTTTCCTTTCAGCACAGGGGACGAGAGTGCTCGAGGGAACTGGGCCCTTTTGGACCAGGTGGCAGCTCTCCAGTGGATCCAGGAAAACATCGGAGCTTTTGGGGGCGATCCGGAATTGGTGACTCTCTTTGGTGTCTCTGCTGGATCCATGAGTGCTTCAGCCCATGTGAGTTCCAAAATGTTATATGGTGGGGGTTTCTATTATAGTAATAGACTGCTTAATTCTCAGGTGGACATTTTACAAAACATAAAATAATGATCTCTGACATACTCTCAAAGCTGTGGAAAGGATGGGTGGGGGTAGCAGTCACTGCTAACTTGCAGAACCCATGTAATCATGGTGCATAAAGTGGCCCTTTTTGCTCTGGCTACAGGAAAGATTAGGAAGAAGGAATTGGGTGCAATAGGTGTACATTCTATGGGGACTCAGAGGCCTAATTTGATGTTCAGCGCTTTTGTTAGGTCAGTGGCAGGGCATAATGTCTGTTGCCAATGGTGTCCTTTCTCCTCTGCCAGGTTATGTCTCCCTTGTCAAAGGGTTTATTCCACAGAGCCATCCTGGAGAGCGGTGTCTCACAGCTTCCAATAGTCTTCCAGAACAGGTCTAAGTCTGCTGAAGTAGGTTTGTTTGTTTGACCAGATGAGACCAAAATGTTTTCTGTCCCAAGGATGCTGTTTTTTTTCTTTTCTTTTTTAAACACGGCCCAGGTAGCAAAAGTTGGGTGGAGTCCCCCAGTGTCATGAATGCAGGGCAGGGCCGGCTCTGTTCTCATCCTGAGGCAACCGTCCCAGGCGGTGGAACCCCAAAAGGTAGTGCCCTGCAGGCACCCTGTCCCTCTTGCTGCCTCCACCTCTGGCAGAAACGAAGCAGTGGCAACTTCCGGTGAGCTCTTGCCAAGATCTTACTGAAATCTCACGAGATCTCACCACAACCCACCACCACAGCCTCTCTCAGTGCCATGACTGGAATTAGTAACAGGTAACAGGTGTGGCACAGGGCCAATCTGGAGTAAAACAAAAGGGCACCAGGTAGTAGCAATATGCACTCTTGCCCTTTAGAAATGGAGGTGTGAGGTATGTTGTGCTGCTTTCGGCTGAGGGAGAGGGACCACTCACATAGGTATGGTGCTGTTGGTATATAGACGGGAGGAGGCCTGCCATGGAGATGTGATTAAAATGGGTCCCTCAGCACCCTGACAGAGCCCTTACTCCTATAGGGTGAGGATGGTGGGCCGTTCATGCCCACTATGAACCCAGATGGTTGGGCAATGGGCAGGCTGCTCCTAGGGGCCTGGAAATAACACACTGGGGAATTTTTAATGTGAGCATATTGGTCTTGGGGCCTACAAGCTGAGGACAAGATGCACTGTAAAGACTCAAAACACCTGTTCTTTGGGGGCAGGGATAAAAGGACAGGCAAAACAATTGCTTTCTGTCACCAGGGCTCCAGCATTCTTAGGGACATATGGAGGGCACTGAAACCTGCTGAAAGCTGTTCCTTCAGATCAGGGGCACTGGGGTAGTCACCTAGAGAGGTTAATAATACCCCAAAATGACAGTTTTTGTCATTGGGGCCCCGAAAGTTCCAGGGCAACACAGAAGATTGGGTATCTTTGGCACTTGCCATTTGAGAGTTCTCTGTTCTCCACCCTTTGAATGCTTAGTGTGCCAGAGGTTGCAGCAGATAAGAGTTCCTGTCATTGTGTATGTATACAGAAAATTGCCCATATCTTTGGCTGTGAGATGACCACTTCAGCCGCCTTAGTCCACTGTCTCCGGAAGAAGAGTGAGCAGGAGCTGATCAGTGCTGACCTTAGCAGGCAGGTAAGTGACATGAGTGGTCGGGAAAGAACCCCCCACCCCATGCTGGGGCCTTGATGCCCTGCTCAGTTGTTTCTCCCCTCCCAGTGAAGGGAACCACCTAGAGTGCTCATTAAGACCTTCTGCTCCAGATGTGTATTGCTGTTTATGAGGGCAAGGAGGAATGGACCAGCTCGTCTTATAGCTTCCTTTTTGTCCTATCGTACAGTGGTACCTCTGGTTACGAACTAATTTCGTTCCGGAGGTCTGTTCTTAACCTGAAACCATTCTTAACCTGAGGTACCACTTTAGCTAATGGGGCCTCCCACTGCCGCTGCGTGGCCACCGCACAATTTCTGTTCTCATCTTGAGGTAAAGTTCTAAACCCGAGGTACTACTTCCAGGTTAGTGGAGTCTGTTTGTAACCCAAGCTACCACTGTAATATAAATACAGAATATAAAAAGTGCAGAAATTTGATTTAAATATATGTTTGTGTACATGTTTAAATAGATATTTTATTTGATCAGAATATTATTATTGATTTATTAATCTCAAGGTGATATACAATACAAACAACTAAAAATAGACAAAAAAATGTGGAGCACATCAGTTTTCTTGGTGCTCTGGTGTCCTGCGTGCCTTGAAACAGGAGGGTTGGTAGCTAGAGCTCAGGCGGCGTAAGACTTGGTCCAAACCTCACTGAAGAGGGTGAGGCTGCAGTATCGTGCCCACTAAACAGTTGGCAGAGAGATGGGGAGAATACAACTTTGCTTGTTCTTCTCAATCTCTTGGCGGCTTTCAATGCCATTAACCACAACAGCCTTCAGGAGTCACTCAAGGAAGTAGGGTTTGGGGGCACTGTACTTCCTTGGTTCTGCTCATGGGAAGCTACTCATGGTTCCATCTTGTCCCCCATGCTATTGAACATCTATGAAGCTGCTGGGAGCTGTCATCAGGATTTTTGAAGGTGCTGCCAATAGGCAGGTGACACCCAGCTCTACCTCTCTGCTCCATCTGAATCAGGAGAGGCAACTGAGGTGCTAAGACAGGCTGAGCTCCTCATTCCTCCTGGACTATTTTGGCTTGGTCAGGGTGGAGGGTGGGGAGTGGTCCTGGGCCCTTCAGTTAAACACCTTCTTTCCTTCCCTTTGCTCAGGGCTTAGGGCCAGCTTTGGATGGTGTGTTTATGCCGAAGACCCCAGAGGAGATTCTGGCTGGGAGGGAGGTCAGTGCTGTGCCCCTCATGGTCGGAGTCACCAACCATGAATTTGGCTGGAATTCACGTGTGGTAAGATCCCGCTAGCAAGGCCTTTTCATTCTGCCCCCAAATGTCTGCATGAAATCCCTGTGACAAGAGGGGCCTCACAACTAGGCTATGAATTTAATGGTTGGTGGTGGTTTCTAAGCATAAACCTACTCCTTTAGACCCCAAAGACTCATTAGATGTTCTCAAGCAGAAGTTCTTGGAGACGAATTGGTTCACTGTGGGCAATAATGGATCTCAACAAAGATGTTTTAATAATTAAATAACACGGACAAATGAACATTCCCAACCAAGAATTACTCTGCAGTTTCTCTCAAAGGCACAGATAACCCTTCTTTTCTCTTTTGATGCAGACTGGGACCCTGGAAGGGTTTAAGGACGTGGGAGACAGGGACAGAATCCGTACTACTTCAGAAGCAATCCTCCCCATTTTGGTAACTATTTATTTTGTTGATTTGCATCCTTTCTCTGAGAAACTTTGAGAATAAATTTTCTGCAGATAGGATTGATTATGAGCACCACCCTGTAGATGTTTGCCTGGATGGGGCAACTCATGCCTAGGCTGAGAGGTGACTGGTGATGGGGAGGAGTCCTCTCCTGACTTCATAGGGATGGAATGGGAGCTCTGGCATTAGCTCTGATGGTTGCTTGCAGGGTTGGCAGAGGAGGAGGAGAAGGGGGCAAGAGAAGGAACTAACCCTGTCCCTCTCCTCCTGAGGCCATTGGAAGCAGCTGCTTACGGGGGGGGGGGGGGAAGCTTCACAGCCCTCACATGTTCCCAGCCAGTGGCCTTCCCCAAAGCCCCCCAGATCATTCCTGACCCAATCCTGGGAGGGGGCCTTCTGCTTCGGTTCCATTCAGAAGAACATGGGTGTAGCAGTGGCAGAGTATGAGGGGGGAGAATAACCTTTTGACTCCCTTTCCCAAGGTAGGCTAGACACGATGCCCAAGGCCAGTTAGGCTTCCACCAGCACACCCTTCTTAGCCCCCTCTAACATGGAGGGGAGTGCTTTCCAGAATCCCAAGGCAAATTTATCAGAAACAGAAATAGCATCCAGTTCATTTGTCCCTCCCCAGCGGCTGGCTTTTCTCGGTCAACCTGCTTCTTACACACTTGTAGCACAAATCAAGTAACAAAGGGCATGTTTGGGAAAGGAGGGGACCCCTGCCCCAGCAATGGCCATTTCCCACCATCTCTTTTCTTCTCTCGCAGGGGATTCCACTTGAACTCCTGCCAATGGTACTTGATGAGTACCTTGGGGACACCAACGACCTGGATGAGCTCAGAGATGGGTTCCTGGACTTGATTGGAGATGTGTTCATTGTTATCCCATCCATAAAAACATTACGGTATCACAGAGGTAAAAAGAGTGTCCCCTGCCCCTGCCAGGTGTTACTTATAATAAAGTCTCCTCTTGACATTAAAACACTTGTGACTCATGCCATTTGAGGCACACCATTTCTCTCAGAGGATCCCCGGAGCCAGACTGTGAGGTGTCTGGAGTTTGACTCCAAGAGACTCTCTGTGTAATTTCTCGAGTTCAGCTCTACTTGGAGGAAGGAACAAAATTATTTCCAGATATCAATGACTTTCAGGAATTTAGTGTGGGGAGCCTGGAGTCAGGGCTCTTGTGTGTGTTTGCAGTTTCCAAGTGCTGCCATGGCAAGCAAGCATCGTCTCCCCCTCTGCCACTTCAGTAATTTACACTGTAAACTCATGACATCCAGTAGGTTTGTAATTCCTTGCGTCTAAGATTTACATAAGCTGGCACCACGACTGCTTTGAGGGAGAAGACCAGATTTATCCATGTGAGTAAATAGGCAAGAGGGGTCACGCACTGTCAGTCAGCATTTTATTTGAGTATTTCAGTAAATAAATTGTTCTGGTTTAAATTGTACTATAAGGCACAATATCTGCTTCTGATACCAGATTTGCTTCTTGCAAACCACTGATGGAAACATCACGTAGGCATTCTGCAGCTCATGAATCGCATCACTGAAAGTTCAGAAGACATTTTTTTCCTAAGTAACTGTAGGGATGCAGCAATTATTTCCTTCATCTGTATTGTCGAGGGCTCCTGTGATGATACCCCAAAATTGCAATCATTATTCTGTGTAGCTGCAGTTAGAGTTCCTAGCTAAGTTTCCCCAGCTCCTGTGTGGCGTTTCTTTCCTAGTTAGAAGCTTTTTGCAACTATTTCTCAGTTGCACATAAGTCCTAGTCAGTTCTAACCTTTGCTTCTTGGCCTGGTTATAGTGGAGAGCTTTGCTTTCTGCGGCACGTGATTTATGTGAGCCCTTGAGCAGCGACTGAGAGAGCAATCACACCCAGAACCTTCCTCACAAGGCACATCCCCACCCCCCATCGTTGGGGGTCACGTGGGCTTCTGTGCTTACCAAAGGAGAGTACACTTGGCTGAGTTCAATGCCAGCTTATTTGATCCCTGCACCAACAAGATGAGTAAATCATTCCTGAACTGGACTAAAGCCTGTGGGTGAAAAAGGCCAAGGTATGAACTTCCTCACCCATTAGCAGATACAGGCCTGGTCAAAGATGAAGGCTGACTGAGCCACTGGGAGCAGGTCATGAAGAAGTCCCACTGGGAGTAACATGAGATTCTGGTGCAAGGGCTGCATCTTTTCAGGGTTTCTCTTTTCAAATGCACTAAATCTGCAAGGTAGTTTTTCAAAGCCTTTGATTCATAGGCTTTGTATGTTTCTACGGACCGAGATAATGTTTTTGTGCAAACGGAAAGTGTGTTACAAGCTGCTAGACAAAGCTCCTGAGAATAGGGGCACAGGATCAAGTCCTTGTGCTTATTTAGTCCATCTATGCCAGCAGTGGCTCTCTGGTGTCTGACGCTGAGAGGGTTTCCCCCTCTCCTCTCCTCTCCTCTCCTCCCGTCCTGATCCTTTTCACTGGAGGTGGGACCTTCAGCTCTTCTGCATGCAAGATAGGCCCCCTGGTGTTGAGGTACGGACAGTCCAGCTTCTGTGGAGGGGTCATTGGTGGCATCTTTCTGAACCACCAAACCAAACACATGCTCCTCCCTCCCCTGTTTGTCAACCTCTAGCCTTTGAGGGCTGCTATCATTCAAGTGGGGTTGAAACTCATCCTGACAAGGCTGTGGGCCGATGGTCTCCAGATTCAGAGGAATTGTGCACAGTCTGTTCTGGACAGGGTTGCCCTGCCTCGAAAAAGCTGAGGGATTCTCCTGGATCCAACTTGTTGCAGGAGACTCAAGCGGCCTTCGTGGCTGCAGACCATTTTGCCAGCTGAAAGGTGATCAGAAGTATTTTGCTTTTGGGGGTCATTTCCATGGGGATGGTGTGGAAACTCCCCCAAGGTCAGATGAAGACCAGAGTTGAAATCTTAGAACCTTAGTGGTGGGTGACTTTACCTTTAAAAACAAACAGGCTGAGGATTTTTTTTCCTTTCCCCTTTTTCTAACAGCATGTCCCACAGGAGCACCCAGAAAAAGAATGTAACTAGTAGCACTGTTTCCTGGGGTGTTCTGGGATAGTGGGAAGGGAAGAATGGCTGCCCCTCTGAGCCAATGACCTTTGGAGATCTCTTGGAAGCTTCAGTCAGTACAGACCTCAGCAGGCAGGATTTTGACTGGCCCAGGGGGCAGTAACATGCTGTCCCTTCAAGAGGCAAAGTCATGAGGCTGCAGTGTGAGGAGGAGGCTGTGTGAGTGGACTGAAAGGAGCTGCTTTGGATCACGTGCCTGTAGGAAGGGTTGACCCTACTGACTCCACAAGGCCAGGAAAATCCTCTCTGATATGTACAGTACTAGCTGCCAGGGATGACACACGAAGAAGCTGATCTTTCTGTTTCCCCCATAATCTATAAGTTCCCAACATCACAGTGCCTTGTCATAATTACACACAGTTTTTGGAAGGCCTCTGGGCACCTGGAGGAGGTTCTGCCTTCTCCCAGACCACAAACCATTGAGTTCTGTAAAGGTCTATTCTAGGCACTTTTCTGGCTCCTCATTGGCAGAGGTGAAGTGGGTGAAAAAGGAAGGAGGGGGGCATTCCAGCTGTCCTCCACAGGGAAGCTGGCCCGAGGGTGCCAACATTGTTTTCTTTTAGATGTGAAAGCCTTATAATTTCCCCTGGGGCTTTTTGAAGCAGAGAGTGCCTGGTGAGCTAAAATGAAGCCTCCCTGGATCTTACCAGAAAGTCCCTCTGATTGTACAGGAGACCCTTCAGACCTGAATCAAAGGCTGCCCCCTCTCTAGCAGCTGAAAGGCAAAGGACAGGGAGCCACCGTCCTTAGGGAATGCACTGCTGCCTTCTCTCTCAGCCTCCATCTCCTTTTGTTCCCTCTTTAGAGACCGGGGCTCCCACTTACTTCTTTGAGTACCAGCACCGTCCCAGTTTGTACCACGATACCAAACCAGACTACGTGAAAGCGGATCATGCAGACGAAGTTGGGTTCGTCTTTGGAGGGCCGTTTCTCACTGGTGACATCCGCCTGCATGGTAAAGGGGCTATTCTGTGACTCAGGACTCACTTTTGGGGGAGGTTGCTGTAGGGCAGGGCAGCTTCCAGGCACAGGAGGCAGGCATGGCGCCCCCTCCAAAGCCTGTTGGGTTTGCCGTCATCTGCAGTGCTGAAACCCTTTTGGCGTGACAGGGATTTGGTGCCTACAGATTACGCTAAGAATTAGCAGCAGAGGTGGACAGACTGATCACCTGCCCTGTTCGCTTTTCTAATTAACACTTTGCATGTTGTTTTCTAGGGATATAATACATTCAAAGTGAATTTAAACCAAAGGGTGATGTAGCAAGGCTCCCTTTGGGCGCAGAACATGGGAAGGGCCTGAGCGGTTCTTATAGGGGTGGCCCATTTTCTGGGGCTCTGCTAGTGCAGAGAACCAACAGTGGGAATGGGGGAAAGTAGAAGCAGGAAGAAGCCACTCCCACCTGTGGTCAGTAGAGGGCGCACAAGGACCAGAAAACCCCCAAACCAGTTCACCTTTAACTGGGGGTGGGGGGAGGATGGGGGGGCACCTCCTTCTTCACTGTAAGGCAAGAGAAGCTAGTAGGATACTGGCACTCATCCAAACTAGCCGCTCCCCCCACACCACCGAAAACCCAATCTTTACTGCCGAATTGGAGAAAACATCTCCGGATTGATGCCTGCTCCAATTTATCGCTAAAGAGCAGGTTTTCCTGGACAAGCGGGAACCTGCTCAGATCCACACATTCAAGGCACAGGACAAGTACAGCTCTGGATGAGCCCTGGGCTGTGCTTCAAGGGAGGCTCCCACCTCCAGGCCTTCCCCATCTCTGCCTCTCTGGGAGGCAGCTTACCCCCTCACTTTCCCCTCTCTGCCAAGTGTTTTGAGTGGCCTTTTCTCCTCCTCAGTCCCCTTTGGGCATTTGGCCTGGGGCATGGCTCCGGCACAACCCCAGGACACCTGGCCCATCACATCCAAACACTTCTGCAGCCTCTGCCTTGACATGGGCAAATCTATATATTCATGTGAGGTTTCCCTGCCCATTTCAGAACAGAGCATCACCAGCTATGTGGCTCAGGGCTGTCAGGCAAGACTACACATTGAAACAGACCTTCTTCTTTGGAGATCACTCGTAGCTGAGTAAGATTGTCTTTCACGAACATAGGCTTAACAGTGAGTCCGTAAGTGGCTGTGAAGGCCAAGGTTCCCAGGGAGGAGTTGATCATGGACAGGGTTTGCAAGCATGCCTTCCTTTAGCTTGTTTCTCCTTTTAGCCCGAGTTCATGCTTCTTCAAAGTCCACAACACATTTGGTAAAAGCTGTTCTCCAATTGGAGTGCTTGCAGATCACTACAAATGACAGGCACCTTTTCACGCACAAGCTTTCCTGCAGATATTCTGATGGATGCTGCAGCATGTGTGCCCCCTCCAACTCCCCCTTCCCCCCACATTCTGCTTCAGAGAATGAATTACTGAACTGGGTTGGGTAACCGTTGGGAGTGGATTTGTATTTCCAGCGATCCCAGCTGTGTAATGAACTTCCCTCCCTCTGTTCTTCAGGTGATGCCACGGAAGAAGAGAAAGTTCTTAGCAGAACCATGATGAAATATTGGGCTAACTTTGCTCGCAGCGGGTGAGTCATGGGCCACCGTGATAGTTATGGGGGTGTGGTGTGGCTGGCTGGAAGGCATGTAGGATGCCTTGGCAGACATGACAGAACAGACATTGTCTGTTGTTGGTTTTGCTCCTAGAAACCCAAATGGAGAAGGGTTGGTAGAGTGGCCAGCCTATAACACCCAGGAGCAGTATCTAGAGATAAATCTGAAGCAGAAAGTTTCAATGAAGCTGAAAGAGAAAAAAGTGGAATTTTGGCTAAAGACTGTCCCTGAGAAGCTGGATGAGGTGAGAAGAAAACACACAGAATTGTAATTCACAAGCAGCTATGGACAATAAATAGAGCACCAAAATGACAAATGATAGTTACTTGTCAAAATATATTTTTCCACAAAACAAATACAGCATATTTCTTTATTCTGAGCTGCAAAATGATGGAGAGTAGGTAATATAGAAAAATTAGTTAAATAAACATCTCTATCTTGTAAATTATGTTCCTTTCTTGCAGGAGGTATGCACATTGTTACTAAGCCTAGATAAAAGTTACCTTTTGTTTAATGCAATGTTTAGTTTCAGATCTTTGCATTGTCAAAAGTATACAGTAACATAGTTCTGATTTACAAAACTTGAAAAATAATTATAAAAATGAATATAGTGTTACATTTAGACTTTCAGAATAAAGGGATGCCATTTATTTGGTCAGAAAAGTGTCTGTTCCTTGGTCTTCCTTCAAAAGTTTCACACTTCACAAAAGGCTCAAATAGGCTGATGGGGCAGCCTCTCGTTTTTTAAAGGGGCAAATGAAAGAGATCCCCCCCCCCAGTTTTGTATCAAGACTGTGTGCGTGACCCATACCTCCATGTGTTCCTGTTATGCACCAACACACATGCAAACGTGTAACAACAGAAATGTGATATTTCAAAATATTGGGCCTACAGTGATGGTGTACCAGAGAACGTTAGTAAAACATCCTGTTGCCCCAATTTGGACAAAAACAAAAGACTGCTTATTATCACATAGTGCCAAAATAGTTGCACCTGTTTTTTGCAAACAGCTACAGATAATTAATTGGCTAGTCAGTTGAAAAGTGGAGCATGGACTCCATAAACACACCGCCCTGTCCAGACTAACAGCTTAGATCCCCCCACTGGCATAGCGTGGGTTGCCAGCACCCGGGGCAAGGCAAATATCCCTGCACCACCCGCCGACAGGTTGGAACAAAGGGGAAATGGCACAGCAACCTACCCGAGTGCCAGTCATGGTGCCCCGTGAGTGTCAAGCATGGCGGAGAGCAGGACGGGGGATTGGTCAGGAGCAGGTATCTTTAAAAAGCCTGTGCTGAGTGTGCCCTGGCAACCAGCTATCACCCAAATCTGCTCCTCCGTTCACCCATACAAACATTGGGAGATTTTCTGTGCAAGGGGAAAGGTGCACTATTTTTTTATTACTACTTTTTTTCTTTTTGAAATTTTGTGTCCCTAAGAATTTTGCACCCAGGGCAACCGCTGCTGTGGCCCCACCCATGCTATGCCACTAGGTTCCCATTTAAGGAGCCGGGAGGGGCGCTAAGGATGTAGAAGATGGACAGACAGGACAGACAACAGGAATGCACATGACCCATGTTTGGGCTGTGCAGGGGCAGAAAGGACTGCGAGACCTGGGAAATGAAGCAGGTAGAAAGCAATGGAAGGCTGGAAGTGCTGAGAGGAAGCACTTTCCCCAGTTAGAGACTTGTGGCTATGTGTTGGAGTTATTGGAGGTGCTAGACATAAACCTTTTCAAACCAGCCGCAGCCTGCAAATGTGGATTGTCCCCAAAAGCGATGGTGATGGGTGGACAAATGCAGGCACCCCTTCACAGGTTGCCCTGAGCCCTGCATGGTGTGGTGCTCAGAACCTTTGCTCTCCTCAAATCCTCCCAAAGAAGGGGAAAAAAAAAAGCCCCACACAGATAATTAACCAGAAGAGAAAACAGGTGTTTAAGAAGGAATCTAGAGCTTTGCACCGGAATGAAGAAAGGCAACCAATACAAGGAGAAGGGAAGTGTGGTGGAGAGAAGTCAGGGAGGAAAACAAGATGGCCCCAGAGAAGTCTGTTCTGGAGCATCCCATAGCAGTGGCTGGAAGACTTAAAGGGACAGTGACTTAAATAATTTGCTTCCTGAAGTGGGAGGGTTGCTGAAGAAAGGTGAGCCAGGTCAACACTTGGGCTGGAGGAGGGAAGCAAAAGCTGGCCAGAGAGGCTGGATCTAGCATATATGGGCTGAGGTTAGGGAATAGACGTGAGGGCTGGGTGCAAAAATTGAAGAGGGAGGCTAAGGTCAGGCTGCACTGGACCCTGGTGCAAAACTAGTAAGGGGCCAAGAGAGCTCCAGGTGAAAATACAAGTGGAGAATCCGGAGCTGAAGAATTGCAAACAACTGTAGATTCCTTTACTGATAAGGACAGAGGTCGCTAATAAGACGGGCCTCCTACCCCACACTTGGGCTAATGAATGGCCAAGGATGGGCATGTGCTTTTGTTGGTTGAGTGCAGAGCAGGCAGAGCAGAAAAGGCATTCGCAACCCTCTGGAGTCCTTCCTCCTATGGACTACAAACCAGCACAGCAGTCTGACTGCCAGCCTCAGTTGGGCACAGGGCCACCTGTAAGGGAAATAGCAATAGAACAGCTGTACATTGCAGGTCCAGGTGAAGTTAACAAATTTGTTGGGTGACATTGTTCCACTACAATGAAAGCAATTACTACTACTTCTATTACAATTATGAAGACACAATCGCATCTATAGTCACAGATCCATATCAGACCCTGGAGACTTCCTATGCCTATGATTGCAGCTGCCTGGAAGGATAGTGCTAAAAACCTGCATACAGAGGTACCTCGGGTTAAGAACTTAATTCGTTCTGGAGGTCAGTTCTTAACCTGAAACTGTTCTTAACCTGAGGTACCACTTTAGCTAATGAGGCCTCCCGCTGCCACGCGATTTCTGTTCTCATCCTGAAGCAAAGTTCTTAACCCGAGGTACTATTTCTGGGTTAACGGAGTCTGTAACCTGAAGAGTCTGTAACCCGAGGTACCACTGTATAAAGCTGGGAATCCTTGCTAGCTAAGGGCATGAACAGATGCTGGGTTGCATGGGAAGAATCCAGATAAAACCCAACCAGCTGGACAATGTGGCCCAAATAATTTCTGTTTTAAAACCAAACCTAAAGCTCAGCTGAAATGGATCTAGAAAATCAGTGCAGTCCTGGAGAGCCGGGAGCTCGCTGGGAGCCTTGCCTGTGAAGGGAGTGTTTGCAACGAAGCAGCCCAGGGTTGCTCCTGGGTCCAGGCCATGTTTTTGCAGAGAGGTGAGTTTCAGCACGGCCTCTTTGAGAGTTGCCAGGACTGCTCCCTCTTGCAGTGAGGAATTCTGTTTCCCTGTGTCAGATATTGGAAGCGCTCTGTTTAGGTTGCATTGATAAGACCCAGTTGGACAGCTTCCGAACAGGCGGGTTTTTTGTTTGTTTGATTTATTTTGCCCTAGGGCGTAATGGAAAGGCAGTTCAATTTTCAGCCCTTATTTGGGCCCTTTCCCCTTCACGTTTGGTGCTCCTTTCACCACACACCCTTAGCTGGCACTTCCTCCTCCCCCTTGGAGACCTTTGTGCTTTTCAAAGCAAAGCAACAAACTCTCCCAGGCAGGGAAGAACATGTCAGCTTCTGGCAAGAGTTGGCTGTTTGGAGTTCTGCTCTGCGGCCTGTCCATCGCTGGAACTGCAGCAGGGGGTAAATACTGCTTCGTTTGCTTATTGTGGGGAAGTTTAAGAAGACTCCTTTCAGGCAAAGGCTACGCTGATGGGACCCATAGGCAGAAAACCTTGGCATAGGTCCCCAAGAGTAAACCTCATTGAACACATAGTTCATGCTTCAATAGGGATTATGCTTCAATAGCCAACTAACTCTTTTTATTAGATTTGCAGGACAAAAGCAGGCAGGACAACTTTAGGTTAAGATGGATTAGCAGTCTTGATTATTGTAGGGGAAATGGGATACCACCAAATGCATGCTATAGCTTTACACAATGCTTTGACAGAGGGAAAATGATATTGAAGTGGGTGAGTCAAGAGCTGTTGAAATTAAATATTTCATAGGAAACCTGCACTATTACAAATGAGACATGTGCATTATTAGCCAGGGTAATTGTATAGTTTGCCCCTTAATCTATCCTTTATAAATGCGTGTGTCAAAAAAAGAAGAAGAGTTGAATAACAAAAGAAGAAGAAAACATTTGGGGCAGAATTCCCAATATAGACTCTGATGTTTTGTTTGAAGTTGTTTATTTATGTATTATTGTTAAGAGTTAGAATTTATTTTAGAATTATGTATGTATTTGTTTATTCTTAATATATCTCAATTCTGCCTTCATCCAAAACGTGAACGCCAGGGTGTACCAAAAAAACAACAACACAATATCAAAACAATTACAAGAAATAAAAACAGCATTGTGGAAGCTGAGAAAATAATAGGCCAAACACTATTCAGCAAACTAAGACAATACAGTGAATTTAAGAAGCCTGGACAAATCAAAATATTTTGGCCTGGAATTGAAAAGCAGACTCGAGTACAACTGAACAAAGCAGGTTTCCAACGGGGGTGGGTGGGCCGTGAGGGGCCATTTAGTCCACAGGGGCTGATCTGTGACTCCTGAGGTCCCATTCACACGTCTGCTTGTCCTGTGCCTAGACAGCATAGGTCCAAGCAGTTTCCCCCTTGCCCTCCTTCTTTCCCAAGGAAACCCTGCTCCTTATTGCTAAATTGGAACAAACGTCAATCCGGAGAAAACCCGAATTGCCGTTCACTAAAGAGCAGTTTTCTCCAGGGTGAGGGGAAGTGTGGCTAAGCCCTGAGTGGTCCTGCATTTTAATTAAGCCTCTGCTCCTTGGGCAGTTGCAAAAGTGTTCCTGGGGAGGTTGATGGTAACGATAAAGAACTAATAAAACACCTTCATTGAAAAAAAAGTTGAAGTGCGTGTTAAGGATGAGTAGCAAACAAGTAATAGTGGCGGCAGCAGAATCTGAAGGCAAAAGAGCCACTAATTTAATAATCTCTTATTAGGAACACTTCAAACGATACGAACTACAGTGGTGCCTCGCAAGACGAAATTAATTCGTTCCGTGAGGCTCTTCGTATAGCAGTTTCTTCGTCTTGCGAAGCAAGCCCATTGACAGCTTAGCGGATTAGCGCTATTAGTGGTTTAGCGGCTTTTAGCGATCAGCTGTTAAGCGGCTTATCAGCGGATCAGCTGATAAGCGGCTTAGCGGCTTAGGAAAAGGGGGGGAAAGGGGGGGAAACCCGCAGGAACTCGCAAGACATTTCGTCTTGCGAAGCAAGCCCATAGGGGAATTTGTTTTGCGAAGCACCTTCAAAACGGAAAACCCTTTCGTCTAGCGGGTTTTCCGTCTTGCGAGGCGTTCGTCTTGCGGGGCACCACTGTACGTAAAACTTGTTATGCTGTAATCAGATCCACCTTCTCAGGGTTGGGGTTTGTCCAAAGAGCAGCCAGCCAGCCAGGACAAGGTGCAAGGCCGGAAAAGCTCACAATAGGCCTCGCCTTGTTCTTTGCACCCAGCTCCTGTGACTCTACGGCATACGACTGCCTCTGAACATGGAGGCCTCTGTAGAATTATGCAGCTCAACTCCTCACAACAGGGCAAGTGGGGCTGGGGAGAGACATTAACCCCTGTGGGTACATTGCATCAGGACTTCCTCACATCCATCGTTTCCGTTCAAATGTGCCAATACAGGGTGCTCTGGTGGGTTAGCACATGGGAATACCACAAAGCTGCTTATTACTCAATATCCTCCCAATAGGGGTGTCAACAGGATTTGACAGGACTGCTACATTGTATGGGGACTGAGGCCCCTGCATCGCATCCTTCTGGCTTCTGCAATCTGTCGGCAAGAGCTGTTGTACATATATTAATTTAGTCTAACCTACATCGCAAGGCTGTTGCAAATGTAAAAAGAGGGAGGGAAAGAAAACGTACACAACCCTGGCCTCCTGGGAAGAAAAGCAAGATGCAAACACAGGATCAATGTAATTAGCTCCCACAGGAGGCAGCTGAAAGTCACCAACTTGGATGGCTTTAAAAGAGGAATAACACAGAGGCGGGGCTCTTTCACAGGCAGCCCCTGTGTTGTGGAATGCTCTCCCAATTTGTAGTAGCATTCCGTCTGCCCATCAAGACACCCCTTTTTAGGTGCAACTATTCCCCTGATCTCCTGACTTCCCATTCATTCTTAACCATTACGTTTTGCTGTTTCATGGGTTTGTTTATTAAGGATGTTTGTTTTCATTGCATTTGTGTTTGGCCATATTCTTAAAACTTGTTTTCTATTTGCAACCCCCTTATAAGTCTTTATGGCAAGTAAAATTAATGATGGATGATGCTGTGAGAAGCGCCTCCTTGTTTGCAAGGCCGCCTGCCCCTGGTCTTCATGTTCATCTTTTGTAGGCCAAAGAAATGACCGTCCCGAAGTGGTTACCAAGTATGGGCCCTTGCAGGGCATGCTGGCCAGCGTGCAGGGCATCGACCAGCCTGTGAATGTCTTCCTTGGGATCCCTTTTGCAAAACCGCCGGTCGGAGCCCTGAGATTCTCCCCACCGCAACCAGCAGAACCGTGGAGCCATGTGAGGGAGTCAACGTCTATCCCTCCCGTGTAAGAATGAGCCAAATGTGACTTTGCTGGACATCCTCCTTGGGCTAGATTAATATGAAGGTCCTTTTCCTGTCTTGCTTTTAGTTGGTAGCAAAATGGTTTTCAGACCCAACTCAAATCCTCTGCTATAAGCAAGAAGAGTGCCATTTGGTACAGAAAGAACAGCTATGTTAATCTGTGTCCATTGATAAAAACAATTTTCTCAGGTCAGAAAGGGGCAAAACCTGAAACATTGTCTGGATAACTGTAGCTTGCTTTAAGATAGGAAAGCTATTTGGGAGCACAGTTCTTTGGGAAGAAACAGGGTTATAGCTCTTTAAGTAAACAAATGGGAAGATGCTCCCTGGCCCTCAAACCCGTCATGAGTCTATTGGAGGCAACAACAGCCTCCTCATGGCTCCATTCCAAGGGCTGGGGCAGTATCTGTCTTCCAAGCCAAAGGGACTTTGCACCTGTTTAATCCAGCATTCAGAGGGCACCCAATTGCCCCAAGGAACCGCCAGCCTCTGGAGCTGAGGGATAAGGAGGTTTTACTCCGTGTTGTTCACTTGCCCTCCTTTCAGGTGGTGGGGGCGATTGTGGGAGCAGCGCAAATTGGGCAGTCCACACCGTTTGCTTCTAGGCATCAGCAGTGCTGCTTAGGGGGTGTTTCCCCTATCACCACCACCCATGGAACTGAGAGCAGGGGCTGGGCTGCTGAGCAAACATGTCCATCTTTAAGGCAGCAGGCGACAGAGGAGCTTCTGTGCAAAAGAACTGCAGTTCCAGCTTTTCCAGTCTGACCACATTGAATGCCCCAGGGCCTCTTTTCTGGTTAATGAGGAGCAGAGCACGCAAGGATGAGTCAGTGGGAACCGCCCACAGGAGCAGTGGCTACTGGAGACAAGCAGATCCATGAACTTCTGTCCTGCATGCTCTGTCATGCATGTTCTGTCATGTATTCTGGTCTACAGCAATTTGGTTTCTCCCGAGTAATCCTGTGAATTGTAGCTTGAATTCTCAGCTGGAGCCCCTGCCAGGCACACATTGGCTACATCTCTCCGGGTTCCTGAGAAGGCAGGTGGTGGTGAAAGCTGTTTAAATCTCTCACACACACCCCAACCATGAGCGTGACACATAAGAGCTCCGCTCTCCTTAGCCTGGCCGCCCTTTCACATCCTTTTCTTTCTTCTCATCTGTTTCAAAGGTGCCTGCAAGACTTGGGATGGCTGGCTGACTTTAGCAAGATTCTGAATATGACGCTTCCCGACTTATCAGTGGCCGAAGATTGTCTTTACCTGAATGTTTTTACCCCAGAAACCAAGGCCAAATTGCCTGTAAGCAAACAAAGCCTTCCTTGAAATTATCGCCTCATGCTGCCTGCAAATGTGCAACCAGAAGCAGCGCAGGATCGGAGGCAGTTGCTCTTGAGGCCAGCAGGGCAGAGGACAGAAACAGCAACCCACAATGTTATGGGGCTGTTGCCCCCCCCTTTAATTGCCCATGCTCCACTCGCACATGCACACATGCTTTTTGTACCTTTCCACAGCTGGCAGACATGGAGTGAAGAAAACAATCAGCAGCAACTCTTTACCTTCAGCCTGTAGTTCACTCTTCTCTGAGACATTCCCCTCCTTTTCCTCAGCTTTTGACTGGCGTCTCTTCACAGTCCAAGCCCTTCAGCTGCCTATCTACTCCCTGGATCTCCTCAGCCACTCTGGATGTTCTGCAGCTGGGCTTCTGGGTTCACCCCAACCCCTCGTAGAGTCCAATTCCCCATCCAATCTGAAACCATACTGGAACCTGCTTAGTAGCTTTGCAAATGTGGTAGCAGTTTTATTGCTGCAATGGCATGGATTCTGCCTTTCAGCTGCTCCACTGGCTCCTGGTGCAGAGCATCCAACTTCTCTTGAAAGCTCTTTTAGTGCTGGCCCTGTTGCTCCATTAACACCAAGTTCGTCTGTGCCAGGAATGTTGCTGTTATAACGAGTTCCTTTTATTTTGTGTATTTTCCCAGGTCATGGTCTGGATCCATGGAGGGGCTCTGATATTAGGTGGAGCTTTTATGAATGATGGATCGGCCTTGGCTGCTTATGAAAAGGTGGTAGTCGTTGCGATTCAGTACAGGCTGGGTCTCCCAGGATTCTTCAGGTGAGATAGTTTCTAACACTTGAAAAAGCTGCACTAACTAAAGGTACACAGGGCACATGCAATCTCTTTGGTGAAGATTAGATATGCCTTTGCTTCTCTTGCTAGGAGTAATAAATAAAAAGCTTTGCAAGGAGAGGAAGGGAGGTGGAAAGAAAAGGGAAGAGGAAGGGAATCCAATTTGCTTCATTGCTGCATCTTCCTGATTCGCACCACGCAAAATAAGACACAACCAAAAGACCTGCTACCCTTTGAAATTAGTATTTCTCCAAATTTTGTGATACAGTTATCCAGCCAGAAAATGCATGTGGAAACACATATTAGGGGGAATGTGGAAGAAAAGGCATATATTAGCCTGCGAAGTTGAGAAGCTGGAAGTCCCAAGCAATAGGGTCCCGAAAGAAGGGCTGAATGAAAGGAAAAATGGGGGGACAGAGGAGACACATGAATGGATGAAATGAGAAGGATCCTGGAGGAAATTCTCACTTTGCGCTACCTGGCTGCTGTTGCCCATTCCAGAGTGGTGGTTCTGGGGCAGAAGATTGCTCACTTCTTAGGTCAGACCTTCAGCTTATCTCCTTGCAGAGCAGAGATAGATCATTTTGGGGGTGGGGGATGCATGTTAACCATCTAGTAGTTTCTCCATCGCTTGACTATTGCCTTTCTTTTAGCACTGGTAGCAGTGATGCCCGTGGAAACTGGGGATTGCTGGATCAAGTAGCTGCTCTCCAGTGGGTTCAGGAGAACATTGCACATTTTGGAGGAGATCCCAATTCTGTGACCATATTTGGAGAGTCTGCAGGAGCATTTAGTGTTGGTGCTCAGGTAGGGATCCACTAAATATGGAGATCGCAAAGGCTCTGGGGACTCTGCCAGAGATCTCTAAACTGGGGCTGGGAGGTGGGCAGAAGAAAGATCTGGATCCAGTTGTAAATCACTTTTATGCTGTAGATCTCCAAGCATTTCTGGTTTAACAAGACCAACAACAAAGTGCTTCCTCCGTATTAAAGGACACTACTGGCAAAACTAAGATAGTTTGGGGGAGAGAAGGGTATTTGTGTGGAAGGACTGTAAGGGCCGTTCAGCTCTAGTTCTCAGACACAACAGCTGCCTTTGCAATAAATGTTACGTCTTCCACAAAATAGTCTGAAGCAAAGCATGTTGCCTCTGAAACTCTGGACCTGCTCAGCTCAGGAGCTTCACTGGGCATTTGAGAGCTGCCAACTGTGCCATGGAGACAGTGCTGGTGGGGGGAGCCCACATCGACCTTTGGGAGAATAGACTCTATATAGGGCTTGCAAGCCTTTATTTTCCACTTGTCAGCCAATGGAGACAGTACTGTCTCCATTGACTTGCATGGAGAGAGGAGGGTGGTGACACCTGAAGCTTTGGAAAACCAAAACAAGGTTGTAGCTTGCATCCAAAGCAGTGAGTAAAGGTAAAATGCACACCCATTACACCCAGCACAGCCAGCTTTCCACTGAGATAATGCAAGGATTGTTCACACCTGAGCTTAATGTGCGTTTGAAGCTGTTTGCATTCCCATTTAAGTACAGCCGTACCTTGGTTTTTGAACAGCTTAGTTCTCGAACGCTTTGGCTCCTGAACACTGCAAACCCAGAAGTGACTGTTCCAGTTTGTGAACTATTTTTGGAAGCCAAACGTCCAGCGCAGCTTCCGATTGGCTGCAGGAGCTTCCACGCTTTGGTTTTTGTACATTTGGGAGGTCGAATGGACTTCTGGAACAGATTCCGTTCTACTTCCAAAGTACGACTGTAATGCCCTACACAAGACACCCCCCTCAGACAGCTGCTCTCCTGCTGATAACCTGTGAATTTAGATTGCCCTGATCCAGGGATAATCCAGTAGGTTTTGAAAAATGTGACTCCAAACCACTCCACTTGAGATGGTTGAATTCATTGCCTTGGATTTTGCTCCCGAATTTTTTTAAAAAATGTATTTATGTATTTAATTATTACTTTTGAACTGCACAGAAAACTTTAGTATGTAAATACTGAAAATAAATACAGTAAATGCCATACTAAAAGACATCTTTGATCTTGAATGCCTTGTTTTGTGTCTCTCGCCTGCCCTCCTCCTTCCTCTGCTGCAGCTCCTGTCCCCCTTGTCCAAGGGCTTGTTCCACAGGGCCATCTCTGAGAGCGGAGTCACTCAGCTTCCAGGCCTCATCACTAGCTGCCCAGAAGTCCTTGCTCAAGTGAGTCTGTTGTTGTTGTGCAGGGAGACAGTACCCTTAAGAGCAATATTCTGGTTCCCAAACTACTTTGGACAGTTCCAGGGAATGAAAGTTTGAGGATTGCAGCTTAAGCATCTCTCAGATATTGTCAGGGAACTGCCATCGGAGAGACAGGTGGTGGACAGGCTCCAGGAGAATAGGAGAGAATCTGCAGCAGAAGAGGGAACCAGCAGGGGGAGTGCAGGAGTCACAGCGGAGGGGAGGCTCTGGGATGCTTCCAGTGAGAGTAGTGGAGAGGTAACGGGACCCCCGTTGGGAACGCCCACCCTTCGCCGGAAACTGTCACGCAGAGAGTCACGAAAGCGCATGTCTGTCAAACAGCTTTTATGTTGGCGTAGATTCCGTAGACGCCCACTGTCAGATTCTACCAGCGACTGACGGAGTCATGCTTTGGGGGCTCCGTTAGTGCATCGGTTTGGATGACCAGCCAAACCCCAGAGGGATCAAGCTTTTACGCACAAGCAGCTCATTATCCCATCACAGCAATCTGACAGTCTTTGAAAGCAGCTTGTGCAAGCAGAAGGCATCATGAGCGAACCAGCCGGAACCGGGGGAGCAGGAGCCGGGGCAGATCCAAGCCTGGAACAAAGGTACAGGGCGTTGGAGGTCCAGCTGGCACTGCAAACGGCGAGGCTCGAGGAGAGGAGGGCTCAAGATGCAGATAAGGGGAAGACCACCCCACTTGCCAGACGGGTGCCTGGACTGGTGCAGAAATTTGGGGGGGATCCCCGGAACTATCAAGCCTTTAGGACAGAGATGCAATATGCTCTCAATCTGCTGTTTGATGACTTCCCCGACGAGAACTCTAGAGTGGCGTACGTGATTGGCCATCTAGAGGGAGGGGCGAGGGACTGGGTTCGGCCCCTGATGGCAGCCAATAATGAAATCTTAAAGGACACAATGAAGTTTTTCCGCGCCATGGACTTGATGTTTTCCAGCGAGATCGAGCAGGGAGTGGTGCGCAGGCAGTAAATGGCGTGTAAACGGGGGATCCCCGGAACTATCAAGCCTTTAGGACAGAGATGCAATATGCTCTCAATCTGCTGTTTGATGACTTCCCCGACGAGAACTCTAGAGTGGCGTACGTGATTGGCCATCTAGAGGGAGGGGCGAGGGACTGGGTTCGGCCCCTGATGGCAGCCAATAATGAAATCTTAAAGGACACAATGAAGTTTTTCCGCGCCATGGACTTGATGTTTTCCAGCGAGATCGAGCAGGGAGTGGTGCGCAGGCAGTAAATGGCGTGTAAACAGGGGAGCCGATCTGTACGTGAGTACTGGACTGAGTTCACCATGCTGATTCATAGACTTGGGTGGGACCTTGCTAGTGAACCTATTCAAATGCTGTTTGAAGAAGGTCTCTCTCCGGCAGTGAAAGATGAACTTTCCCGGGCGCCTAGGGCGGAGTCTATGGATCAGCTGACTAAATCAGCGCTGTCCATTGGGGCACGCCAGGAAGCTAGAGCTATGGAAAAGCGGGAAGGAAAGGGGGAACGTTGGAAGGACTTCCGCATTCCAGAGATTCCGGAGCAGCCTTTCCCGCCAGCAGAGCCGATGGAACTTGGAACAGCGCGCGCGCGCGCAGTTTCAAACACCAGTGAAGGGCGGAAGAAGGAGGGAAAGAGCGGCAAGAGATGCTATCTCTGCCAACAGCCAGGTCACTTTGCCAGAGTCTGTCCGCAAAGGAAGGAATGGCAAGGGATGGCGGGAACTGTTGGGGGGAAGGAGGAAGAAGAAATCACGGAGCAAGTAAAAGCCAACGCCTGGTTGCCAACATCAGGGCACAGCAGCCAGGCCAGGGAGTAATGAATGTGCCCACGCCGGAACCTCCAAGACCAGCGCTTGTGATAGAGGTGTTGCTGGAACTGGCAAACGGACACCCACTGAAGATAAAGGCGCTATTGGATTCAGGTAGCTCATGTAATTTCATGAGCAAAGAGTTTGCAGCTGCACACCAGATACAGACTATCCCATTGAGTAAGCCTTTGCAGGTTACCACGATTGATGGGAGGGAGCTGTTGGGAGGAGAAGTGAGCCAACAGACTGTACCAATGATAATGAGGGTGGCACGACACACCGAACTGATAGCGTTTAACGTAGCCACCTTGGGAGGAGCTCCTATTATCTTGGGTATGAGCTGGCTGGCGCTACACGATCCGCTAGTAGGCTGGCATCAGAGAGTGGTTTCCTTTGGATCAGCACATTGCCTAGAACACTGCAAGGAGGGAGAGGCTCAGGCAGGCGCCAGGGCCACTCTAGCAGGGATGGAAATGATGGACAAGGGGAGGGTGCCACCACAATACGCTGACTTGATTGACGTATTCAGCGAAAAAGAAGCAGATAAGCTGCCCCCGCACAGACCCTTTGATTGTCAAATTACCTTACTCCCAGGAGCACAATTGCCAGTGGGCAAGCTGTATGCAATGTCAGACAGTGAGATGCAGGAGTTAAGGGAGTTCATTGACAAGAATCTCAAGCGAGGTTTCATCAGAGAGTCACGAGCGGTGGGGGGCAGCCCAGTGTTCTTTGTGGACAAAAAAAACACGGGCAAGCCCAGGCTTGTATGTGATTTCAGGGCCCTAAATGCAGTGTCAGAACCAGTGACTTTCCCTATGCCCAGAATTGATGACATTCTAACACGGGTGAGAAAAGGGAAAATTTTTACCAAGCTGGACCTTAGGGGGGCATATAACTTGATACGTGTGAGAAAGGGGGATGAGTGGAAGACCACTATGTTCACCCCCTTGGGGGCCTTTGAGTACTTGGTTATGCCTTTTGGATTACAAGCGGGCTCCGCCTGTTTTCAATCATTCATGAATCACGTCCTGGGGCCACTGCTCTACAAGAACTGCGTAGCGTTCTTAGATGACGTCCTGGTGTACTCAGACAACGAGGAGCAGCATGTGCGAGATGTAAGAGAGGTACTGAGCAAGCTGCGAGAAAACCGGCTGTGGGTGAAACTGGAGAAGTGTCAGTTTCATACCAAGGAGGTGGAATTCCTGGGGTACCGGTTGTCTGACAAGGGATTGGCCATGGATCCCAGCAAGGTTCAAGCGGTACTGGAATGGAAAACACCAAAGACCAAGAAGGACGTGCAAAGGTTCCTGGGCTTCGGAAACTTCTATAGGAAGTTCATCAAAAACTTTGCCCATTTAACAGCGCCCATCACGGATTGTCTTAGTAGCAAAAAGAAATTTGTTTGGACGGGAGAAGCGCAGAGGGCGTTCGAACGCTTAAAGCAGGCGTTTGCGTCGGAAGAGCAACTTTTGCACGTGGATCTACAACAACCAATGAGAGTGGAGACTGACGCGTCAGACCGAGCGGTGGGGGCCGTTCTTCTCCAGCCGGGAAAAGATACGTCTGAATGGAGACCGTGTGCATTCTTCTCGCAGAAGTTGAACAAATCCGAGAGGAACTACACAGTGTACGACCGAGAACTGCTCCCCATTCATGAAGCATTCCGGAAATGGCGGCACTTACTGATTGGGGCGCAGCACAAGGTTCAAGTCCGAACTGACCACAAAAATCTGGAATACTGGAGAACAGCCCGAGTGCTGAACCAGAGACAAGTGAGATGGGCCCAGGAGTTCTCCAAATTCCACTTTGAGATTCGTTACGTACCCGGCTCCGAGAACGTGAGGGCGGACGCTCTTTCCAGGAAACCTGAGTACTTAGAAGGGGAGGGAGCGCCTGAGGCAAGGCATGTAATCCCTGAAGACCGCTGGGTGTGTGGGGCGGCATTGGTGGGGCAGAGGGAACTGATAGAGGGTACGGAGAACGATGAATACGCCCAAGAGAAACTCAGAGAGCTCCGGAGGACAGAGGAGAACACAGGGGGGTTCGAAGAAAAGAACGGGGCGTTGTATTACAAAGGGGCACTGTACATACCCGACGGGGAACTGAGGGGCAGAGTACTCAAGCAGTTGCATGACAGCCCCACAGCGGGACATTTTGGACAGCACAAAACCATGTGGTTGGTTACCAGGGAGTTTTGGTGGCCCAAGGTGAGGGAGGACGTACGGGAATATGTCAGGGGTTGCGACAGGTGCCAGCGAGCGAAAGGAGAGAGGGTGGCGCCAGCGGGGCTATTACAACCCTTACCCACGCCCGAAAGGCCATGGGAGGCAGTATCCATAGATTTTATGACGGACCTTCCAAAATCCAAAGGCAAAACAGCTGTCATGGTGGTGGTAGATCAATTAACCAAGATGTGTCATTTTATAGCCTGTTCACATGCAGTCACAGCGGAGGAAACCGCCAAGTTGTTTGTAGAACATATTTTTAAGTTGCATGGCGCCCCCTTGAGGGTTTTGAGCGACAGAGGGAAACAATTTACTTCCAGGTTCTGGAGGAAACTTATGAGCTTACTGCACGTAGAACTCAATTTCTCAACTGCCCGGCACCCAGAAACCAATGGGCAAGCGGAAAGGGCAAATGGGGTTTTACAACAATACCTGAGGTGTTATGTAAAAGACAGAGAAAAGGATTGGGTGGATAAGTTACCTCTAGCAGAATTTGCCTACAACAACGCGGAGAACGTGTCCACAGGGATGAGTCCCTTCCTGGCAAATTATGGGTGTCACCCCCGGGCATTCCCAGGAGAGGGAGGGGAGAGGTGGAGCGTGCCGGCGGCGGAATATTTTTTTGAAGAGATGGAGGCGATCCACCGTCAGCTTCAACTTAACTTAGAGAAAGCCAAGGAAGAATATAAGAAGCAAGCAGACAGAAATAGGAGGGAGGGTGAAACTATAAGGGTGGGGGACCGGGTGTGGTTGTCCACCCAAGGGCTACCGTTCAAGGGCGGGAGTAAGAAATTGAGGCCCAAAAGATTGGGACCCTTTGAGGTCACACAGCAGGTCAACCCAGTGGCATTCAAACTCAGGCTGCCCAGTCACATGAAATTACACCCAGTATTTCACAGGTCATTACTGTCGCCGTACCGAGAGGGACGTGAGTGGGGGGAGCGTGAGAGAGAGGCCACCCAAACGCCCGTGATAGAAGAGAGAGAGCGCGACATGAACGTGGCAGGAATCATTGATTCCAGGTGGAAGGGGAATCAGGTGGAATATCTGGTAGAATGGGAGGGGGAAGCAGAGTCGGAAAACACTTGGGTACCAGCAGAGGTAGTCAATGACGAGGTTTTAATAGAAACATTTCATCAGCGTTTCCCTAGAAAACCGCAACCCGTGGCTCGATTTAGAAGGGAACACTTTGGGACCACCGATGAGGAAGGGGAGTTTGAAGGGTTCCCAGAGTCAGGGGTGGGTGAAGAAGCCGACTCCGACGAAGAAGAGGAAGACGGGGAGAGAGACGGTACGCCGTGACTGGAAGTGTTAGAATCCTCGGACGACGAGGAGAGTTCCTTCAGGGGCTTTCCGCCCTCACCGCCAGTGGGAGAGGAGGCGGGAGGGGGTGAAGGGGGCCCTGGGGGGGAGGTGGATGTCAGGGAACTGCCATCGGAGAGACAGGTGGTGGACAGGCTCCAGGAGAATAGGAGAGAATCTGCAGCAGAAGAGGGAACCAGCAGGGGGAGTGCAGGAGTCACAGCGGAGGGGAGGCTCTGGGATGCTTCCAGTGAGAGTAGTGGAGAGGTAACGGGACCCCCGTTGGGAACGCCCACCCTTCGCCGGAAACTGTCACGCAGAGAGTCACGAAAGCGCATGTCTGTCAAACAGCTTTTATGTTGGCGTAGATTCCGTAGACGCCCACTGTCAGATTCTACCAGCGACTGACGGAGTCATGCTTTGGGGGCTCCGTTAGTGCATCGGTTTGGATGACCAGCCAAACCCCAGAGGGATCAAGCTTTTACGCACAAGCAGCTCATTATCCCATCACAGATATTAATCAAAACAGACTGATATAAGGGGTGAATCAAAGCATTCGAAAAGATGGAAGAGAGACAACCTCTGAGCATGAGCAGAGCTCTGTAGCCAAGGGGCCCCATCTAGTTCAGCATCCTGTTTTCACAATGGCCAATCAGATGCCTAAGGAAAGACTGCAATAATTTGCTGGGAGGGAACATGGAACTGTGATTTACAGTACAGTGGTACCTCTGGATGCGAACGGGATCCATTCCGGAGACAGAGGTCCTTGTTTCAGGATGACAACCACCCTGAGACGAGTGACAGCCTCAAGCTCTGCTTCAAACAAGCCCATGGAAATGTCAGGCTTTTGTGACTGTTCACCGTCAATGCAGTGCCAATTGCTTTGTGGTGTAGTGGTTAAGAGCAGTAGTCTCGTAATCTGATGATCCGGGTTCGATTCCCCGCTCCTCCACATGCAGTTGCTGGGTGACCTTGGGCTAGTCACACTTCTTTGAAGTCTCTCAGCCCCACTCACCTCACAGAGTGTTTGTTGTGGGGGAGGAAGGGAAAGGAGATTGTTAGCCGCTTTGAGACTCCTTAGGGTAGTGATAAAGCGGGATATCAAATCCAAACTCAAACTCCTCCTCCTCTTCTAATCTGTATTATTATTTTATTCCCCCCTCCTCCATCAAAAGTTCTCACATAAAATTGCAAAAGCCTCTGGCTGTGAGGCCAGCAGTTCTGCGCTGGTTAAATGCTTGAGGAGCAAAACAGAAGAAGAACTCAGAACCGTGAATACCAACTTGACCCTGGTGAGTCTGAAAACTTCAACGACATCCACATAATGTGATGCTCTTCCGCTCTGTTTTTGCTCTCCTTTGTTTATTTGGGTCGGGAGGTATGTGGGCCACAAACTGTTGGAATCTTCCTAGATGAAAAAGATTTGAACATGAGGGAGTTTGCATTGTTATCCAAGGGGGCAACTATGCACACAGGCCAAAAGGTTTGTTTGGACTAAGCCCATGCCTCTCCAGGGTCTTTTTATTTGGCGATTCGTCATTTTGCGTCATACAAACACACATGTATTTTTCTCATTCCAAATCCTTCTTGGTCAAGTTTCAAGTATATTAACACTTTGGGGAAAGGCTACAGCTTAGTGGGAGAGAATCTTGCTTGCGTGTGGAAGGTTCCAGATTTAATCCCAGCATCTCCAGGTCAGAGTGGCAAAGGCCCATGCCCAAAACCTTTGGAGCGTGGCTACCAGTCAGTGGAGATAATATTCAGCTAGATGTGGTCTGGCTTGTAATAAGGCAGCTTCCTATGTCCCTACTTTTGGAATTCTCCAGTTTTGCTTCATTCTTGTTATACATAACTTTTGCAGTTGTTTCTAGGGATCCAACACACATTAAAGAGAACTTTCCTTTAAAAACAAACAGGGATTTGGGATTATCCCCGCAGTAGTTGATGGAGAGTTCCTTCGAAAGGCACCCAAGGAACTACTGGCCTCAAAGGAATTCAACACTGTCCCATATCTATTAGGTGTGAATAATCACGAATACGGATGGGTTGTTCCTGCGGTAAGTTGCTCACAATTTATTTTTGTACCCTGATGTGTGGCTGCAATAGAGTCTGGTGCTTTTGAATAATATTTTGAAAGCGAAAGATGCTTGCTGCAACTCCCTGCCCCTCCTTCCCTTCTTCCTCATCCTCTTTATGGATTTACCATGTCTTTTGTGGCTTTACAAACTCAGGTAAAATGAGTGAAATGTGAACGCAGGTTTCCATATTCCTTGGATGATATTGAATGTGAGGTCTCTATTTAATTCCACAGGCAATGAACATCTCTGGCATAACTGAAGGCATGGATAAGGAGACCATCATTGCATTGTTTCAGGGGATAGCCGCCTCCATGGTAAGAGAGAAGCCAACGAGCCCTACTTACTGAGCTTTCTACAAGCTCCAGTGTGTATGGGAAAGGGGAGATAACATAAAGAGGGGCAGAAGAAACACCTGCAGAACAGGGCCAGCCCCTTCCAAAGGCCTTTCCCTTCCAGCCTTTGTGGTTTAATTTCTGCAGCCTTTAAAGCAGGGATTAAACATGCATCTAGGATCAAATGATCCACAACATCAGGTGCCAGTTACAGAAACAAGAACAAAAAATCTGGGTGTGGTGGTGGTGGGAGCCTCCACACCTTTGCAGAGTGTGAGACCTACCCACAAGCAGCTGGTGGCAGTGGAGGAAAACCAGCGGCCCCTTTGCTTTCTTTTGCGAACAGGCATCTCTGCTGCCGCTTTGCTTGTCTTAAAGCAGGGGTGTCCAACAGGTCGATCCAGATCTACGCCCAAGTTTTGGTAGAGGTCTCTGGCCCCTCCCCTGCTTTTATGGAAACCAGGGAGGTGGGATTAAGTCTTCATCACTGGTTCCCCACCCCTTCCCTCCCTGTCAGGGGTGCATCATTTACACCCCTCCACAAATCCATCCATTCACACCTACACACACCCTTGACACAGACATTTAAAGCTTCCCTTTCCTCCTCCCACATCCCTGAAATTGTTCCCATCCACGTGAGTGGGATGCTTTCACTAACCCTGTTGTGCAAAGGTGCAATTGAGGAGAGGGTTGTTTTCTTCCCAGCTCCTCCCCAGCCCATTCCAATTCCTCTCTCCTTGCATGATAAATTAGCCTTGGGGAGGGGGAGAAACCTGTTTCCTCCTAAGCCTAATTGCCATGTTTGGGGGCAGGAAGCAAATGTGTGGGTGCCGGATCCCAAAGCTTTGAGGGCTATGAGTGACCCACAAGTCAGAGGTTTCCTCTCCTTGTCATGTGTTGTCGCTGTTGTTTCCTGGAAGAGCCCAGCTGCTGCACCCATTTCCCTGGCGGCATTTGCTGGGCAATGGATGTCGCAGGAGGGGAAGTGGTTCCCATGGCCTTCTCCTAATGTGCCTGCTCCCTCCTTTCCTTGCAGAATTTATCACCTGAGCCTCTGCAGATGGCACTGGATGAATACTTGGGAGACACCAAGGACCGTGTCAAGTTACGAGATCGCTTTCTGGACATGATGGGAGATATGTTCTTTGTTGCTCCTGCTGTTGAGATAGCTAGATATCATAGAGGTGAATTCACTTTTGAAATAACGGAATGACCACAGCAAAGCGTTATTTATCTATTTTATTTATTAGATTTATATACCAACCTTCATCATAAGATCTCATTAGAAGCTCTTGCATTGGGGAAATTTCTAGAGGCTCCATGATTGTCAAGAGGTGCTGGGTTCTAGTCTTGGAACCCAACCCGGATGAGAAAAAAATACTTGCTGGGAGGGCGAGGGAAGATGCTTCTGGTCCAGGGGGGTGGGTTCAGCCTGCCTCACCCTTTTGCTCTCCCCACAACCTGTCCTCTGATCCTATGCCAGGTGGAGTATGCATTTTATTTATGATAGATCAATTTCTAACCCCACTTTTCCACCCAGTGGAACCACATCAAAGTACGAAGTGAAATACAAAATAACATTCAAAACCATTAGACCCACACAGATAAAATGTCTTCCATGAAACCAGTGCTTTCTAAACATATTTTTATGGGTACCGTATTTTTTGCCCTATATGACACACTTTTTCCCCTCCAAAAATGAAGGGGAAATGTGTGTGCGTCCTATGGGGCGAATGCAGGCTTTTGCTGAAGCCTGGAGAGCAAGAGGGGTCGGTGTGCACCGACCCGTCTCGCTCTCCAGGCTTCAGGAAGCTCTCCGATAGCTGTGGGAGAGCTGCGCGAACTCGCGCAGCTCTCCCATGGCTAGCGGAGAGCTTGCCTGCACCCAGAAGCTTGGGGCGCGCTGAGCTCAGCACGCCCCAGGCTTCCGGCTTTGCGCAGCTCTCCCACGGCTTGCGGATAGCAGCCTGTTCTGGGGGCTGGGGGTGGGGGAAGCTTGGGCTTCCCCTGCCCCAGCCCTGCATCTGGGGGGGGGGATAATTTTTTTCCCCTTTATTTCCCCCCCAAAAAACTAGGTGCGTCCTATGGGCCGGTGCATCCTATGGGGTGAAAAATACGGTACTCTCATTTTGACTCAAGAAAAGAACCATTTTATAGTTCAAATCGGGAAAAATAAATACAGTAAATGGGTTAAAGTACAAAGATTCACAAAATGTTTTGGGGTCTGCGTCCACCTTTGTACACCCAGAAAAAAGCACTGCATGAAACTAATGCCACCATATTTACAGTTGATATTATAAGTTAACTTTGGAGACCAAAACCATGTCTGATTCCCCCTCCCCCCCCCCAATTTTTTATTTACTGCATTTATATTCTACTCTCTTTTTTTCTGCAAGGAGCTTAAGGTAGCACCCTCATTTGATCCCCATACAACAACCTTTTTGCTGTAGTTTAGGCTGAGAGGCAGTGACTAGCAAAGGTTACGCAGTTAGCTGCATGGGCAAGTGGGGATTTGAACCCGGGTCTCGCAGCTTCTAGGTCCAACATTCCACCCTCTGTGCCACACTAGCTTTGCTTGCTGATAGAAGGTCATCAGAGAATGGGCTGTGTGGGCTTCCTTTGGCCGAGATATCGAAAGTCCAGGAGCGGTCACTGAAAAGCCCCTTTCTTGAAATTTCTGCCAAATACACTTCTTCAGGTTTGTGGCACAGACAGAAGCTCTCTTTCTCTCCTCCTCTGTCCCATATCTCAACACTCAAGCAAACTTGTATGAGGGCAATCTTTTGGATATCCTGGTCCCAAGTCATGTACTGTCATAATGAACATTTTGACTTGTGCCCAGAGATGACTTCTAGACAGTGTGTCTTGCTCCCAGTAGCTGGCAGTGACTAGCTGCCCAGGCATTCTGAGCCAGTTGCTATAGGAGTCCAAATTATAGCTGCCACTAAGACATGTGTCCCTGTGATGAGGCATGTGGTGAACACATGATATTAACAAATGCATTGTGCATGCTCATGACTGTGATCATATGTGCTCTGTGGATCACAACCATGATAATGTATGGTGTCCCAGTAATCACTGCAAACACTGATCTCTCTCTGCCCCACTCCCCCACCCACTTTTTGTTTCAGATTCTGGAGCTCCTGTCTACCTTTATGAATTCCAGCACCGGCCCAGTGCATTAAAACACGCAAAGCCAGATTTTGTGAAGGCAGATCATGGTGATGAACTTGGCTTTGTATTTGGGGTACCATTCTTGGGCAGTGAGTCAGCCACTATGATGGGTAAGAATTTTATCGATGTTTTCTTTTGCTTTGCTTTTATAAGGCAGGGAAGGGTGCAGTTGCACAGGAGAAAGTCAATAAGGTCAGAAGGATTTCTTAAGGCTGGGCAAGACTGGCTTCTTTTGTAATGGAGATTATTGCCTCAATAGCTGGATCTTCCTTAAGTCTTCTGAAGGCATAGGAGGCATTTCGCAGGGCGGGCTGTGATTGCCCTGGGTTCATTTTTCAGGGTGGGGCGAGCACTGCTCCTGCCGCCCTCCCTGAGCCAGGCTGGCACCACTTTGTGAGACTAGGATCTGATATATCCCAGCCTTGCAAAGCCGCTTGAGAAGGGCGGCATGAGAAGAGCGCAACAGCCATTCACCCTTCTTTCGGCCTGAATAACAACATTATCAAAGATTAATTTAATCATTAACCAGCTTTAGCAGTTCACAGGCTGCTGTTTAAATATACCCAAGGCATTTGATTTTAATATTTGTCAGACTGCCCATCCCCCCAAACAAAAAAATATATGGGAGCTATAGTTTAAGGGTGCTGGGAATTGCAACTCTGTGGCATGCAAACTACAGTTCCCAGTGCTTGATAGTTGATATCTTTACTAAGCCACTCTGGGAATTTATCTGAAGGGTACTAGGAGTTTATGTCTGATAGGAAACAAAAACCATAAACAGATGAGGAAGCAAAACAAATTTTAAGCAAATGATAACAATGAAATACCTCTTTAAAGCTCTACTGATAGTCAATACCATAAATTCTACATGAATCACTACATGCTACATGACTAATACGTTCTCCCCCCCACCCCCGCGTACTTCTCTCATAAAGCGACAGAGGCCGAGAAAGAGCTCAGCAGAAAAATGATGAAATACTGGAGCAACTTTGCCCGAACTGGGTGAGATTCTTGGCTATTTCCAAACACTATGTCTCAGTGGTTGCAATATTTGGATTGTTATTAATAATTGCTGTTATTTGATATCTGTCATAAAGCATCTGTAGGTGTCTTAGAAATGCAAGGCAAGGACATCAACAATCAAGTTTAACAATAAACTGCAATAACAGCAAAATTGTAATACAGAAGCAGCAATAATCTTGATAATCCTATTGTCTGAAATGCCTAGGAGAAGATGTACGTTCTGACCTGATGCTGAAAGGATGTAAATAAATGACTGCACCAGGAAGGCCTCGCTGGGGAGGCTGCAGCCAAAATGACCTTGTCACCACCTTCTAAACCTATCTTGAAGGGGAGACCCAGCAAAGGGCCTCAAACAATGAGCACAAGGTTAAAGAGGAGAGGCTTTAGGGCAGGGGTCAGCAAGGCTTACCTTGCCTAGGCCAGTTCATTGCCACAGAGCCCCCTCTGTGGGCCAGATCACAGGTGCGTGATTTCCGGTGTCTGTGCAGGTGCAATTTCCAGCATCTGTGCATGCGCAGACACGGTTTCCAGCTCTGCGAAAGCGTCCCCGCAGGTGGCTTGGTTCGGGGGTGGCTCGTGGCCAGTAAAACGACCCCCGTGGGCCGCTTGTGGCCCATGGGCCTTGGGTTGCTGACCCCTGCTTTAGGGCCTTGAGCCACATCAGGCTTTCCAGGTTAAAACTAGGACTTAGAATTGGTCCCAGAAACAGCCAGTGCGGCTATGCCAGAACCAATAATGGGCTCAGACCACTTCATTTCCCTCACCCGTCCTGCTGCCACACCCTACACCAGCTGCAGTTTTCGAGCTGTCTTGAAAGGCAGCCTCACGTATAGTGCATTGTTGTAATCGAAAACAGAGGTTGCTACAGGATAGATTACCAAGGAACCACCCACTAACAGCGTCTCATTGTTTTGGATTGAGACTCATCCAGTCCGTCACCATGACCAGGCACCAGTTCAGCACACCAACCATCTCAGCGGCAGAAAGAGAGATGCATGCCGTCAGCATACAGATGGTGATATGCTCCGAGATGCTGTGTGGCTCCACTCAGTGGCTTTACGTACATGCCAAAAACCACGCACAAAACCAATATGCTGAATATGAACTGAATTCTGGGCTCTGTCTTTTTCAGGAATCCAAATGGCAAAGGTTTGGTGGAATGGCCTCAGTATGGTCTGAATGAAGAATATCTGGAATTAAACCTGGAGCAAAGGAAAGCAGAGAAGCTGAGGAAGAACAAGGTGGACTTCTGGTTAAAGACGCTGCCTGAAAAAATGAAGAAAATGGCTGAAGGAAAGGAAAAGCATGGGGAGCTGTAACCAGTGGCCAAATTGCCCCAGCTTATTTTTGTTTGTTTTGAGAACAAACACTTTCCAACAATAATTATTTCAGTCTGAAAAATGCATTTGTTCAACGCATGTTCTAACACCGAAAGTCTTAGCTATTATGAGATATTATTTATACAGCAGAAATGCCAGGTGATTCACATCAACAATTAGGAAATCCTGCCAATGATTTGAAGAGTAATGAGTTTATGGCCCCAGTGCAGTTTAAGAATCCTGGGCATGGCTGCAACGCCTTGTTGATTAGTCAATTAGGTCACTAATCTTAAAATTCTTCTCACACAAATACTTGGCAAACAAGCACAGGCAGTTGGCATTATTTTAAGGCTTTCTGGGAAATGATATATAATGAAATGAAAAAGATGTTTAAATACACTTTCCTGAAGAAACCAGAGGCCTTCCTCCTGGGTATGGTAAGCCATGTGGTGTTAAAAAGGACAGAACGTTGTTTTTGTATGCTACAACAGCAGCAAGAATTCTTATCGCAAAGTATTGGAAGACGCCAGATCTACCCACTCTGGAAGAATGGCAGATGAAGATGACGGACTACATGGGACTCGCAGAGATGACGGGCAGAATCCGAGACCAGGAGAAGGAGACAGTGGAAGAAGATTGGAAGAAATTCAAGGACTATTTAAATAAATACTATAAGATTGAAGAATGTTAGTTTGACAAGGATTTAAAAAATATATTGGTTTTCAGAGACATTAGCGTAAGAAAAGAAATGGAACTAGTAAAACTATATGGTGAAATAAGGGAAGAGACTTGCTGATGGAATAATGAAACTAGAATACAAAATGGTGAGGTATGGGGAAGTCGGGGAAATAAGGTTAAGAAATAAGGTTTTGAAATTATTCTTGTTGTTTTTTGTTGTTGTTTGTGTTTGTCTTTATTGTAGTTGTTTTGTATTTGTATGTTTTATTGGAAAATTTAATAAATATTATTATAAAAAAAAAAATTCTTCTCACACAAATACTTGGCAAACAAGCACAGGCAGTTGGCATTATTTTAGGAGAGGCATTTCACCTTTTCTAAGAGTGTGCCCACTTTGACAAGCTGACTTCCTCGCTGTTGGGTTTTAGATGAAAAATATAAGTGGGGCAGGAAGTCACAGAGGGGAGATGTTCATGCCTAGCCCATGAGGGTGGGACAAGTGTCCTTCATGATTTACTCCTCCTTGGGAGGACCTGCCGCCACCTCCCCCCTTTTCAAACACCAAGTGAAGAAATCCAAAGCTTGGCAGATTGGATAGGAATCTAAATGGGGTGGGGGCTCTTTGCAAACTCTGACCTGTGGACAGGCAGCTCAAATTCAATCTGTAATCTGCAGTTCTTAACCTTGGAGCCTGTATAAAGGCAGCAGCATATAAAGCAAACAGAGAGCACAGTTACACAGTACAAAAAAAATACAAACCAGTGCTTTTCCTAGCTAAATCTTATAATAGGCTGACAGCCTCCATTGATCAGGGAGGATCTTGAGGGCCTGATCCTGACCAGCTTCAGTTAAAAGCACATGGAAAGTGAAACAGAAAGTCTGTCTCAAACTTTTCCTTATAAATATGGGCAAGGTTGGATAGGCAAAGGGATCAGCCTCTGATCAGAGAGAATTCCAAGGGTGGTTTGCTCAGTCAGCAATGCAAACTGGGTTTTGCACCTGGTCAGAGAATATCTGCAAGAGTCTCTCTCTCCCTCTGGCCAGACGGTTCCATGTGTTTTGGCAAGTGAACAACTCAGAGGCTCTATATGTTGGCTGGCCTTAGAGATTATGGGACAAAGAAAGCTGCCTTACACTGTTGGCCAGACCATTGGCCCATCTAATTCAGTGATATCAATAGCAGCTTTCCAGGGAGTCTTGCTTGAGTCTTCTTTCCCAGCCTTACCTGAAGATGCCACTGGGGATGGGAAGCAAAGAACCTTCCACATTTTCCTGGATGGAAGAAAAGGATCCATGGGTTGCGTGGGATTTGTAAGGGGGGAAAGATAGAGAGGAGCATGGGTGACTTAGAGATCTCCTTGGTGTTCTTTGGCAAAATGAGCCACATTTTATGTGGAGGAGAGTTGCTGCCTTGATTGTTCTTGCAAATTAACTAGGCTCCAACACTGCAAAGTGAGTTCTAAATTCAGTTTATATTGCTACAAAAGTTGTGTCCCCCTCTCTCAGCCGAGTGGTGGCAAAAGCCTATGGAGTTCCAGGCACTTGCCCAGGGTCTGTGGTCCTTTGGAGAATTGAGACACGGTGGAGACTGTTGTCGCTTTAAGAAATATGGTTTAGTCATCTATTTACACCTTCAGTCTGCATGGAAGGAGTCCAGATTTTACTGCATGGTCATTTCAAGAGGGGCTTGTACCTCATAGCAGTGCAGCCCTGGAGTCCAAGGCATCTCTCCCAGCCAGCCAGCTTGCAGCCAGCCTCCCCAAGATGGATCCCACTCTTCTTCCTTCTTCCCAGCAACCCTTGCTCAAGAAAGACCCTCTTTTCCCGGTCACCTTATATTCAGTTACCCTTGCAACCTTCCAAACCCCCAGCCTCTGATCACACCTCAGGGCAATGTGGGAGGACAGTTCTCTTGCCTTGCCAATGGCCCTCAATGGAGTTGTTTCTTAATGGCCCTAGCTTGGCCAGGTCGTTTTGCATAGGCTAGCCCAGGAATTCCTCTGCAGCTTGTAGTTCTCCCACATAATCAAAATCCTACCATTTATTAATTTCTGGGGTTTAGAGCCCCATCAAATCTATAACAATATTAATTTGTTCCAGTGAGCATATGGCTAGTGCTCAAAGACAGAACCATAGCAAAACAAACAAACAAAAACCCCTGACAAATAGTGAAAATTGTAAATACTCGCTTTGAAAGAGTAAAACCATAATACAAAAGAAACTGTAAATTATTACATAAATAAGTGAAACAATTACAATGGCCGTACTATGATCACTAAATTTGCCCAATTAAATTTAAAGCATAATCACATAGTCACAAAATCAGAACAGTGTACTTGATACAAAAAAGGAAGAAGTGCACATATACCCTACCATAGTATTTTATGGAGTTTACCACACAGTTACTCAACAATGCAAAATGTTAGATTTTGGGTAAACTGTCCATGTCAAAGGATGGGTTCTCTTTTGTAGGAGTGCAAATATCCAGGGTGTGGGGTCAGTGGGATTACTATAAGGAATTATAAAATATGCATCAAGCCATTGTGTCCATGATGAATGCATTGTGTTGACTGGGTTTAATTCAATGACAATAATTTCTGTCCAAATCCCACAATCCTCTGCATCTCTGGCCATTTCCTCTACTGTCCATTTCTCTTTCTTGACAAGTCACGTATGCAGCCCAGTTGCTTCGCCAGGCAGGCACCCTGGGCCATAAAGATAGTGGGCAAGTTTCTTTGATGTAGCTTTTCTGATATGTTAATCTTAAAATGTTAATCTTAGGGCCAGGAAACAGGTCTCACATAAAGGTGACAATGATCGCTGTCCTCCTGGCCATCCTTATTATCATGTATATTGCTTGTTTATGACCTCAGGGGTTGCCAAATGCACTCCTTTGTAGTTCTGTTTTGTTTACCCCAGAAAAAGCCACTCTCCATTCTTCTGCCCCAAAGTTACATTTCAAGCATAAAATAGAGTTAGATACAAGTTGCACCAAATCAAAACGGACATCTGGAAATGAGTCTAGGGGCTTTATTTTAGAAGGCGACTACTATGATAATGAAAAATTAATAGCATTTCAAGTTTAGCAGTGGAGATTTGATCCCTTGTTCAGTTTTATTCAAGTGGTTTTTGCCACTGCTTTGCCAAATAACTTGTTTTGCTGGCACATATGGTTCACTAATAGCTTTAGTAAAATAGGGAAAAAACTGAAATACCACAGTAAAAGTAATTTTCCAATATATTTTAAAACCACACAGGCTTATTTAGAACAACCACACATTAACAGAGGCTTAAAATAAGATCTGCTATGATCACTAAATAGAAGAAGCATAGAATTATTTGTACTGACTGCTTAAAAGTGCATAAGAAATTATAGGTGAAGAATGACTTTTCTAACACCCTGCTGTCATATGAACGAAAGCAGTAAGAATGTTTAGAGGCAGAAATGCAGTACAGGAAGACAAGTTTAACAAGAGTAAATTAGATGCAGGCGATAGATATCCCCAGTATTAGGGTAGACTTTGGGGATTTCTGCTGTCCCACAGCACATTCTTGAGTGTTCGCCCCGTGCTTCCTTGTTTTTTAAAACATCTTTTGACTCAGTGTGCATAGATGCCCTTGACTGGGCCATGCGCCCACAAGACGCACTGGGTGGGGCAGGAGCCCATGTCATCTTGGGAGAAGATACTCTCTGGGCCACATGTGGTTGGTCCCCCCCACCTCCATTTACTTATTCCTTCCACTCTAAGTGTTTTTGACTATTGATGCAAGTAACAGTACCTTGCGGAAGAAGGAAGCAGAGGCAGGAGCCAAAAGCATCTAGCAGAGGAGGGTGCTGTTTTGGAAGCAGGGGTGTATGATTTGCGGTTGCCCAAAGCGAATTTTGAGGTGGGCACCCTCAATTCCTTTTTTTTTTTTTAATGAATTTATGATGTCATGCTAAATGAGCTGAGAAAAGGGAACCCGCAGCAATCTTCACCGTGGAATGAAAAGCCAACTAATGAGGCTGCAGAACTACGGAAATCCAGGGAGGGCAACAGTCCCTGTTAAGTACCATTCATAAAGGAAGGCTAAGGGCAACCCGCCGCCCAGCCAATCACAAGCATGCACTTTGCCGCTGTTCTTCTGAGCCTGAACTGCTAGTAAGTAGGTCTGTTTGCTAGCTTCGTGTTTGCAGGAGATGAGAGAGCACCTTGGAGGATGGTGTGAGTCCCTGGATTTAACTGAATAATATTTTTTATTTTTGCGCATTCTGGCAGAAGGGGGCAATTGGAGGGAGAGAAATGGCTCCTTGCCATGCCTGTGCCTTTGTTGGTGCTTTTGAAATAAACACCTTGGAACGCCCGGAATCACCTGTAACGTAGCAACCCTGTGCAAAAATACACGAACCGAAAGCAGGCGAGGAGGCTGCTGTTTCGTTGAAGCGGAAACGGGCTCCGTGAGTGGGCGCGCAGGGCGTGTGGAAGGTTGCCAGGGCTCTGGGAGGACTTAAGATGCGGGCGGTGGTGGAGTCGTCTTGTACACAACCAAGATGAGGAATTGCTGCCTTGCGTACATTTGGCTTTGTGTTCTGGTTGTGGTAACGTTAACCAGGGGAAATGCAGGACGGACATTGGGTCTGACCTACGAGAAGTGGCAGTTCTGTAAGGCTCAGGTGGGTCCTTTCGAGTCCGGGGGGGCGGGCGGCGTTTCTTCTGTGAGGATAGATAGAGGGATTGCAGCTTTATCCCTACAAACTCAAAAGGCTGTGAGGCTGAGATGGGATTTTATCTCTCTACCTATTTCACTCTGAACTTTGTCCGCGCTTCTGGGTTAGGATTGGAAACTTCCTTCTCATGGAACTGTGAGCTCATCCACATTGGAGTGTAATGTGGACTTGAGGTTTAAATATTTCCGTGTCCAATTAATGGATGCATTTACATTTAAATATAGAAACATAGACCATAAGGATCATCTAAGTGCAACTCCCCCCCCTCCAATCCACAGGTATTCTGAGAAGGGAAGAAAATCCAATATAAATCCACATATTACCCAGCATTGGATCCACCATAGAGCACTGTGCGTGTGGGTAGGTGGCTGTGGGTTGTTGGGTTTTTGTTACATGCGTGGTGACATTTTGCTGGGTGACATCTATCACTGCCACCCCCACCCACTTCTATTTTGTTTCTACCAGCCCAAAGAATACAGCCTGCCCTTTTATCTCGGTTGTTGATGGAAACATATTTGTTGTGTTTTTCTTCTTAAAGCAGCTCTTTTGGGCAGAACTGCTCTTGCACATAGCAACTGCATTAACATTTCAGCTTTATTTACCCTGGCAGCCTTACATGATGGGAGGCTTCGAATCCTGGCCTGGCTTGGAGCCAGGCAAATCTGGTATACTGTATAAGGAAGCTGTATTTCAGTCATAATAATAATTGGAGTCAATCAGTGTCAATGGCCAAAAGTGGGATTAGCAGGAGCCAGCAATTGATCAGTGGTGCCTGCAAAATTCTCTGCAGGATCAGCTCCACTCAGCAGATCCTGGCCAAAGGCACCTGCAAGCCCCCTTGGGCGGGGTTTCTTCCTTTGAGTTCAAGTGTAGCTGCAGGGGAAGAAAGGGAAGAGTCAGGTGTGTGTTTACAGCTCCTGCTCCTGCTTCTTCCCCTTGAAGTTGGGTCAGCCAGGATTGTGGTCAGGTGAGTGGGAGGTCGGCAGCTGCACCTGCCTGCCAAGGGGGCTCACAAGGGCTGGGCTGGGAGCTCAGCCTGGCAGCCAGATCCTATTCCCTAGCCCTCCCCTACAGCTTCATTCAGAGGAGCTGCCAGTGGCAAAGTGCTGCCTGCTCCCTAAGAGTCATCCTAAGTCCAAGAGGAGTGGCTGGGGTGGGTTTGCTTCCACTACTGCCTGCTGACGAGCAAATCTGATGCTTTTGCATATCACTGTGTTTGTTTGGTGTGGAGAGGGCTTGTGTGGGCCTTGTGACTGACAGCACCTCTCCCCTCGTGGGCACCACATGGCAGCGCGTGCAAGCCACATGGGTTGTTAACAGCAAGCCTGTGTATTTGTGTAATGATCGCTGTTACTACCATGATAAAATTATAAAGGAAATACTGCTTTGCTGCTTACAACAGTGAGTGCTTGTGTGTGTGTGTGTGTGCGCACACACACACACACACACTACTCTTACGATGTGTGAGTGTGAAACAGCCGCACATGCAGAGAGACACAGAAGAAATCAAAGAGAGACAGCATGCTGTGATTGACAGATACACCACTTCAGCAGGTGCTGAACTTAAAGCCAAAGGTGTGTGTGGCAACAAGTGATACAGTAATGATAAAAGCCATCTTTATTGTGTGCTGCTTTCTGCGCTGTGTGGCCCCAGCACATGACACTCCAAGACAGTGACGGCAGCACGCACACAGAATCACTCTGTTTTAGAGGATGTTTTCTATAGAAAAAGAGACCTGCTAAACTAAGTGTCTTCATTAAGGTTAATGGCTCTGGTTAAGTCTGTTAAGTATTTATTTGCAGGGGGCTGGTTGCTACTGAATTTACTAACTGGAGATGCTTCCAGAAAGGGGGCAGGTATGTCCTCTTCACCTGGCTGGAGGTTATCACATTGGTGAGCATCAGCGAATAGTCCCAGGTGACAGTCAAATCTTGAACTGGGCTAGGAAGAGACATGGGGTACTTCCAGTCTGTTGATATTTTGCGGTGGTCTTCGGTCCCATACCAGCAGGTTCAGGTTGTTTGGTTAGAGTTGATTTGGTGTTCTTGCTTAATACACTTGCTCCCCACTCCAAAAACAAAGCAAAAACAAAAACCGTCACACTTATTTGTGATGAGGGACCAGGAAAGGCACACTTTCTTGATACAATATTGTACAGCCTCCCTGCAAGCAAATCAAAGTGAATGCTCAACAAACAGACTGTCAGCAACCACAGAGACTGGGGCAGCGAAGAGGGGAGCTAGGAACCTCACAGGGGAGCAAGATATCTTGGGAGTATTTGTGTTGTGAGCCCTTCTGTCTTATAGTCAGGCTGCATGTGCGGCTACATAAAATCATATATCACAAAAAAGACGCCACTGTCTCTAGTGACCTTTATTCTAAGGAAAACAAACCTGAGAAATGTGCTGGCACCCCTGAAATATCTCATAGCTTCACAATTGGGTGCATGTAACGTTTCAACTCTGGCAATAAAATACATCAATGCTAAATATATGTGCTTAGAATGAAGTTCTGCTTATTGCTGCAGAATGTGTTTAGGACTGTTGCCTTGCTGTCCCATAATTCAGCTTTGCATTCAGTTCAGTGTGAAGGAGCCACATTACTCTGGCCAGCTAAGTGTACTGTTGCCATTCTATCCGAAAGAGGAGTTCTGCGCAGACTCTTGATCTAAATTCAGTGGTCTAACAAAGTTTAGAGCCTTAGCAACAGAGCACTTTAGAAATGCTTTGCATGCATATCATCATGTTGCAATTCCTACAAACAACTGTGTAAGGTCAGTAAATACTTTCCCCTATTGCAGATTAGTTCAGGGGTGGCATTGCATAAAAGCCAGAAGTCAGCTGAGGGCAACTCAATCTGTGTTCCAAGAGTTCTGCTGGTGAATGAGCACAGTCCTGCATGGTGCAAATTCCAGGGGTTAAAACCAGACAGTGTTCCAGAGTCCGGCCTCCCTTGACAGCCTCCCCCCACCCCCCGCTTAATTTTTTTATTCAGAATTAAAACAAAACATATTATCCAGAAACATATCATCCTTATCCCCCCCCCCCATTTTTCCTCCCTCCCCCCACCCTCCCACACAAAACCCACCCACCCTCACCCCCTCTGGCTTCCCTCAGTTCCAGTCTTTGATTTCTCTGAGAATGCTGTTTTCTGCATGTTACAAAGTTGTATAGATCCTCAAACTATTTAGCTGATTATTATCAATAAAAAGTTTGTGAATGTTTATTCAAAGCCAGCCAAGGAGTCCAGTTCGCTTTGTTGCGTCTTCAAATACTTTGTAAGGGGTTCTCATTCATCTTTAAAGTCACAGTTATCCTTGTCCCATAGCTTATATGTCAGTTTTGCCAGTTCTGCATAGTCCATCAGTTTTTCTTGCTATGATTCTTTACTTGGGGTTTCTTCAGTCTTCCATCCTTGTTCTATTAGAACTCTCATGGCCATTGTCGCATACATGAAGATGTTTTTCAGTTTTTTTGGCAGATCTATCCCTACAATCCCTAACAAAAATGCTTCAGGTTTTTTAACAAATGTTAAATGGAACATTTTCTTCTATTCGTTGTATATCATTTCCCAAAATTACATTACAATCCCACCACATATGATAAAATGTTCCCTCCTTTTCCTTACACTTCCAACATATATTTGAACTAGTTTTGTACATTTTCCCTAACTGCACTGGTGTCGTGTACCATCTGTACATCATCTTCATGTTTTTGGCAAGTATTTCCAAGACCAGGATAAACAATAATGGTGATAATGGGCATCTTTGTCTCGTTCCTTTTTGTATCTTACAATCATCCGTTATCACCTGATTTATAATTAATTTGGCTTTTTGTTCTGAATAGATTGCTGCTATTCCTTTTAGAAACTTAGAACCGCTTCTGATTTGTTCTAACAGCTTTATCATGAACTTCCAAGAAACATTATCAAAAGCTTTTTCAGCATCTATAAACATCATTGCTGCTTTCTTTTCATTTTTAGCCTCGAAATATTCTATTATATTCAAAATATTCCTTACATTCTCCTTCATTTGTCTTCCTGGTAAAAACCCGGCTTGATCTTGATGGATATATTCATTTAATTTTTTTTTAATCTATTAGCTAGAATATTTGCAAACAATTTGTAATTGTTATTTAACAAGGAGATAGCCCTACAGTTTTTAATTTGCAGCAAATCTGCGTCTTGTTTTGGAATTACTGTTATATAGGCCTGTTTCCATGTTTCTGGGATTTCGCCTGTGTTCAATATTTCATTCATAACATCTTTCAATGGGTTCACTAATTGCTCATTTAATTTCTTGTAATATTTTGCCGAAAAGCCATCTGGGCCTGGAGACTTGCCATTTTTAGAGCTTTTTATTGCCTCAAGTAATTCTTGCATTGTTATCTGGGAGTTAAGAATGTTCCTTTGTTCTTTTAAATATGGCATATTACTACTTCTGATGTACTCTTCTATCTTAAATGTTTTTTTCTTTCCCTTGTCTATACAGCTCAGAAAAATATTTAACAAATCCTTCTCTTTTTTCCTTCAGCTTGTCTGTGATTCTGCCATTTATGTTAATTTTATTTATGAAGTTCCTTTGTTCACTTTTTTTCAACTGCCAGGCTAACAACTTCCCCGGTTTATTTGCATGCTCAAAATATTTTTGTTTTACTCTTTTTATTTTCCAACTAATTTCCTCGCTTATAATCATTGAATATTGGGTTTGTAATGTTTTAATTGCCTATTTTACTGCCTCTTTATTTGCCTTGTTTGGCAGCTGTTTCTCCTTTTTCATAATTTCCTCTAATATTTCTTTTTTCTTTTTCTCTCTCAATTTCCTTTTAAATGAGTTTTGTTATATAAAGAGTCCTCTCATTACAGCCTTGCTTTCGTCCCAGACCATCTGTAACTTTGTTTGCCCTTGACTGTTTATTTCAAAATAATCCCTCAGGGACTTTTTTGCTTTTTCAACAAATTTTTGATCATCTAATAAATCATCATTTAATCTCAATCTAAAAGAAATTTGGCTTTCTTTTTGTAGTTCCATAGTCGGGGAATTATGGTCTGAAAAGGTTCTGGGATTGATGTCAATTTTTTGGACTCTTGTTTCCAATTCTTTGGAAATCCATACAGAATCTATTCTCAAGCTGCTATCATGTACATGGCCGTAAAAAGTATACTCTCTATCAAACATATGTCTCATTCTCCAGATATCTATCAGCTTTAGATTTTGAGTCATGTCAAAAAATGTTTTTGGAGGTTTACCTTCTTTGGTTTCTTTTTTCCTGACTGATCTGTCTTTGTCTAAAGTTGGAACTCCATTTCAGTCTCCCATTAAAACAATCTTTTGATCTGCAAATTCAAGTAGTTCTGTTTATAGTTTTTTGGAAAAAATTGCTTTTTTATCATTAGGTGCTTAAATACCAACCAGTATCACTTTCTCTCCCTGGATTTTAATTTGTATTATTAAAACTCTGCCTTTTTCATCCTTCTGAATCAATGTGGGTTCAAGTGCACCCCCTACTTAATTATTAATGGCATTGCCAAAGGAGATGGAGCTGCTGCTGCTGGACCATCTCCAAGCCCTGTTCAAGGTTAATTGCAGGCCTTTCCTCTGCAACTGAACTCTCCTGGCATCAGATGTTACACAATCCTTACTGCTTATCTTTGCCAATGCCAACCTTTGCACTGAAAGAAGCTACTTGTGTTTCAGGCATCTGAGTGGGCTGAAGATTTCGATGGCTGGCCCAATGGCTTGGTTGCTCCCTCTGATCCTGGCCTCCTGGGCCACCGTTTTGACAGCTGAAGGTAGGATTTTAGATTTTTTATATATAAAAAATTATTCAAATTTGCAAACAACCATCAAGCAAACAAATAAAACAATTATCCACGCTTAGCTTTTGCCTGGATCTTTACTGCTCTGTGTCTGAGAGTTTGTTTTCTTTCCCCCGAGCTTTCTCCACGGGAACCCGTTCTTTACAGCTGAATTGGAGCAAATTCGTGGTTTCCACAAATTGATGTTTGCTCCAATTCAGCTTTAAAGAGCAGGTTTGTGTGGAGAAAGTGGCAGGATGGGGGGGGGGGAAGGGCACTTGTACACGAAGCTTTAAATCATAGAATCTTAGAGTTGGAAGGGACCCCAAGGGTCATCTAGGTCATTTAAAACCTCCAAGGAATGAGAGTCCACCACCTCTCGTGGGAGTCTGTTCCACTGCTGAACAGCTCTTACTGTCAGAAAGTTCTTCCAGCTGTTTCGTCAGAATCTCCTTTCTTGCAACTCGAAGCCATTGGTTCGAGTCCTACCCTCCAGAGCAGGTATGGTTCATGCCTAGAAAGAGTGGAGGAAAGGTGCATGTGGAAAAGTCCTGGCAGCAGCTCATCAAGGCAGCTGGAGGTGTGGGTCAGGCAGTTTCCTAACTCCATCATCCCAGGCACCTTCTTCAGAAGTGGAAATGCTGTGGTGGGGGAAGGGTTTGAAGGTCCCTGGGCTGTGTGTAACTCTGCCCTTCACTGGGGTCTTGACTTGGGGGCAAGTGATGGCTCCGGTGGCTATTTCCCTCTAATGCCCATCCTTCTAGACCTCTGGCTTGTTGAGCCAAACAAGATTTCATCACCCAACATGTCTCTGTGATCCTACAGCTTTCCCGTTCAGCTGGAGCCTCAGGTCTAATATGGCATCATGGCTCCACCTGACAACTTGGAAAGCTTTGGAAGTGGGCATTTTGGGCTCCTGCCTCAGCTGCAAGGTTGGCCCACTTCCAGTTCTGACTTGTGAGGCATATTAAGCCCCAAACCCAGGATTAGAGATGGTAGCAGAGGAGGACACTGAGGTGCAGAAGGGGAGCTTCACGCGGGCCAAACTCACTTGGGGGAACTCAAACTGGGGACTCAGCTACACAGTTGCAAACAACAACAACAAAACAACGTTTTAAATGTGCTGTGAAGTGAAATATACAAATGTGAGAGTGAGCTATGCAAAATTCTATGTATTTTTCAAAACTTTTTTTTTAAAAAAGCATTTTCATGGCGTTTTTTAATATGTGTGTAGATTCCACCTGGGATATAACTCTGCTACCAAGACAAAACTTGCTAAACTGAGACAATTCTTGTTGTTTTGCATGCTGAAGCCCTAATAGGTTGCATTTACAATCACGTTTGTCAGAGTCACCCGTGGTCCCAGCTCACAAGAGACCAAAGTCCACTCCAGCTTATGTACAAAAGCTTTAATTGAAGAACATTATTAGCTTTACATCCGAGCTCCGTGACTCTACGTCTGTTACGCTTAGACCGCTGAAGTACCCTCTGAGTCGGTCCCCCCTCTACACCAGTTTAAGAGGCTTGTACTGGTCCACCTCTTTCTCTCTTTCCTTTTCCGCAGGGTCTTTCTGCCCCCCTGTGTTCTCTCCCTTCGGGACTCTCCAGAGGCTGAGTCCTCTGCCGCCTCCTCCCCCCTCCTTCGGGCTTTGGGACCAGGCTCCTCCCCAGGACTCTCTTCATTTCCGCGCGCCTCCCATTTTGAACTTGGCGCGCGTACGTTGCTCCTGACCTTGCCTTCGACAGTTACACTGCCCTCGATACTACTTTCCTCCCCTTCCGGCAGGACGTTTTGCCCTGATCTCCTTCCCCTCTCTGCTTCCTGTTCTGCTCCTTCTGACACACTGGTCACTCCTCCCCCCTCACTCCGTTCCAGCGGAGCAGCCGGTCTCGCTCTCCAACTCCCACTGGGGGTTCCCCCTTCGTTTCCCTGCTCCTGACTGCTTCCCCCTCTAGCTTCCCTTGGCTTGACCAGAGGGGCTCCCTTTTGGGAGTCCTCCGATTCACTGGACGGACTCATGGACAATCTTGGGTCATTGTCATCCTCTTCCTCGTCACTCTGGAATCCTTCCCCCTCACTCTCTGTCTCCTCCCTCATCTGCGCCTCTCTCCCTGAACCCCTGACAACGTTCATGCTGCCAAATCACACATTCTCTTCCCGCTGCTGTTGATGCCAAGGATTAAAATATGACCCAAAGGAACACAGAGGGAGGGAGGGGAAGTTACTAAGCAAATTGTGCAGAAGAAAAGGGGGGGGGTAAAAAAGAAGGGGGTGTACAATCCTCCTGCTGAGAAGGTGGAAGAGGAAGGGGAGCTGTGGGACTGCTGTTAAGAAAACACCCATGGAGAATACAAAACCAGTGCACTGGTTGGGCGGGAAGATTCCAGTAGAGTAAATAGTTCCCCAGAATGAATCCCAGATAATTACGCCATCTGCACTCAGTTCTCAGCCAGGGGGAGTGAGTGAGAGAGAGAGAGAGAGATTGGGAAGTCCTGTGTGGGTACACATACCAAGCTTTCAGCAGCCAACAGTGTGATGAGGCAGAGGAAACACAAACAGTGGTGTCCCCATTGACCAAGGCAGAGATATTAGTAAGAAAGGATTTATTTCAAAGGCAGTCATTCTTGGATCAAGTTGAATGTGGACAGGGGTGGGGTGGGGACTAGGGTGGCACACATGCCATACTTTTAAAGCACATTTTAATCATGTTTTTTCTCCCCAAGGAATCCCAGGAGTTGTTCTGGTGCTGGGAATTGTAGCTCCATGAGGGGTTTCCCAACAACTCTCAATACACTTAATAAAATATAGTTTCCAGGATTTGAGTGTATGTGCAAATGTCTGATGTGTACACAACCTAGGTGGCCAGTGAGTCTTCCTCTAATTTATGATTTGATTAAGTGTAAAAAGGTGCATTAAGTCAGTTAAGGATATCCCCAAAGGAGAAGTTCTGCCCGGCTTGCAGAAAGTGGAGCTTGTGCCGCCTTTGGCCGCATATGGCCAGAGCAGCATTGCTTCAGGATCCCCAGGCTTTTCCAGATGTGAAATCTAACCCTGCTTCTGACACCGGAGAGCTGAATAGTTAGCATTTAGAAGCTTGAAATTCTGCAGCTTCTGTGCAGGAATAGCAATGGTTCTCTGACTCAGACATTTCTGTTCTATGCACACACAGGCCAAAATCCTTCTCTTCCACAAGTGCTTACCAAGAATGGGAAGCTCCAGGGCCAGCAGGTCCAAGTCAGTGGTGCTGAGAGAAAGGTGGACGTTTTCCTTGGAATCCCCTATGCAAAGCCACCACTTGGGCCATTACGGTTTTCCCAACCGCAGCCGGCAGAACCTTGGAGCAATCTGAGAGATGCAACTTCCTACCCACCAATGTAAGTCAAGTGCAGGGGAAGTTGGGTCACCCCGAAAAAGTATTACCTGCTGTCAAGGGATTGTTAGAAAAGTTGACCTAACAGAACTTGCTAACCAGGCTGTAATTTTCTGAATGCCCTCTGGATATGAAAATCCCCTCAGTCAAAATTAGTGTTACTTTCGCCACTTTCCAGTCCTCAGATAATGGAGGTTCATCTGAGGGATAAATTACATATTTTTGTTAGAAGATCAGCATTTGAGGTCTCTTGGGTGGATGCTATCCAGACCCCACAATTTCTTATCTTTTTATTAGTAGTAGTAGTATATCTAGACCAGGGGTAGTCAACCTTTTTATACCTACTAACCACTAATGCATCTTTTCTTGATGGTAAAATTTCTTTACCGCCCACTAGTGTTGCAGTAACATGTGGCGTAGAACCCCCTACCGCCCACCTGGAATCCTGAAACGCCCACTAGAGGGCGGTAGGGACCAGGTTGACTACCCCGATCTATAGTATTCTAGACCGTGTGTGGCATCTGCAACCTTCACACCAAGCAGGCAGGTTACCATGCACTCTGCATGCCAATGAGAAACCTAAGTATTTATGTCTCTAATGATTGAATCACCCCCTACAAGGATCCCCCTGGCCTTCCCCCCAAGAAATTGTTCCCTTTTAAGACAGCATTTCCCTCTTTTTCCCTGAGTGATGCTTTGCTTCCCCAGGACGCCCCCCCCCCAATCCTCCATGAAACAAACTAGCTTTTAAAGCAAACTAGCTTTTAAATGGTTTTAAACTGACCTGAAAGCTGAAACTTGTGCCATAGCAAAGGGAGGGCAACAGTCAGCTACTCAGAAGGCTTGTCTTAGAGGCTTGGTGGCCTTTGTTCGGCAGCACCACTTAAGGAAAAGACTATATCAGATCAGGCAGGGACAGGCTGCCGCCCTGGGTTTCAGTCCTTTGTTGGCATTCTCCAACAAAGCAGTTCACCAGAATTGCTTCCCTCCATGCATTAAGTCATGCAACACTTTGCTTCCTCTCTACTCAGCTGGTGTTTGCTGACAGTCAAACATGAAAAGCTTTTTTCGCACTGTGTGTACTGAATTAGTTTATTTCTTTTATTTGCTTTGTCAAGGTGTCTGCAGGATCCGGAAGTGGGACAAATGCTGTCAGATATGTTTACTAACAAAAAGGAAAAGGTCTCTTTGAGTATTTCTGAAGATTGTCTGTACTTAAACATCTTCACCCCGGCTCGTTCTGACAAGAACAGCAAGTTACCAGTAAGTCATGTTCTTCTTCAGGCATTTTCACTCCCTATTATGTGTCTTGGTCAAGCAGCCTGCCAAATGTAGCCCACGTCTATATAAACGTACAAAGCCTTAAACAGCTCAGGATCCAACTACTGAAGGAATCAGAGAATCTTAGAGTTGGAAGGGACCCAGGGGTCATCTGGTCCAACCCCCTGCAAGGCAAAAAGTCTCAGCTAAAGCATCCATGGTTGGATGGCCATCCAACCTCTGCTTAAAATCCTCCAAGGAAGGAGAGTCGAAAACCTCCCAAGGGACACTGTTCCACTGTTGAACAGCTCTTACTGTCAGAAAGCTTTTCCATATGTCTAGTTGGAATCGCCTTTCCTGCAACATGGGTTCGAGTCCTACCCTCCGGAGTAGGAGAAAGGAAGTTTGCTCCCTCCTCCATGTGGCAGCCCTTCAGATATTTGAAAATGGCTATCATATCTCCTCTCAGTCTCCTCTTTTCCAGGCTAAACATACAAGTGAAGCATGACATCAAACCCACTCTGAACATTTTATTTCCCTCTGATGGGGCAGGTAACCCAGCATGAGCCCCAAATTCTATCTTTTGCTTTCAGGTGATGGTCTGGATCCATGGAGGAGGATTACTGGTGGGTGCTGCATCCACATACGATGGGTCTGCGTTAGCGGCTTTTGAAAACGTGGTGGTGGTGGCAATTCAATACCGGCTGGGCATTCTTGGTTTTTATAGGTAAGACTTTTGTCCCAAGCTCCTTCAAGACTGTGCCTGAAACGTGAGTGGAGCAGAAGGAAAGGTCCCCACCCGGGTGTTCCTCTCGGGGATTGGATGGACTACCCATCCACAGGCCACCCATGCTGCTTTCCTCCCTCGTGGGGGACAGAATGGATTGCTTGGTGGCAACCAAAAGCTTTCCACGGCCAGTGCTGGAGTGCCACAGGGAAAACGGAGCCTGCCTTTCCCACTGCTGACAACACACTGGAGCCTCAAACTGTGAGCCCTCTCCCTGGGGACAGGGCAGGAGGTAGGGTGAGCAGGCAGAGTGCCACACCACTGAGACCACATTGTGTATCATACCACTAAGTGACCATGGGTGGTGGCCCTTTGCAGGTGGTGGCCAGTAGGCGGCTGCTGGAGGCTTTCAGGGCTGGGTGGAGGGGCACAAAGGAGCTTGGACTGTGCTTTCTTAGGATTACAGCTTTCGTGTCCCTGTTCTGCCGTCACAACAAGCTGTGAAGTAGAAGAGGCAATAGACCTCTGGCCTGAGGCTAAGTGGGGATTTGAACCTGGATTTCAAGCCCAGGTCTCTAAGACTGGCTGTCAGTGACTGGGAAAGTGGAACTTCTATTCAGATATTCACATCTTCTACAACACCCCTTCCTCCCCTCCAATGTGCATGTGGTCAAATCTAGACACGTCCAGTGAGACATCATTGCTTCTGGAGAGGCTGCTTCATTTCAGGGTAATCAGATTAAAAGGAATTATTGCAGGGCATTTTCTCGTTGCATGCCCATGGGTTGGTTTTGTATTGTGGCTGTTTTTCAAAAAGTTAATCAGGTTTGGCAGATCTTCTGTCTTTGCACCATGGGGGAGGGTGCTGTACTGCATCTGCACCACACACACCCCAGGCTAAGATTGGATTGCATTGTTCCTTGTCATGCCTGTCCTACCTCCCAAGACCTCTTAACATCTGCATGCGGGCATAACATTTGAAACAGGGTCTCTGCAAGTAAAGATTCAATGCATATAAACACAAATTGCACTATGAATTTCAGGATGATATATGGGATGTGGTTTGTGTTGCTCTGGCCCATGTGTGTTGCATTTGACATACACAATACAGTCCTTGCATGCAAATGTTACAGCTGACTACACATGTCCAGGATGACAGGCATGCTGTGGATCATTACCTGAACTGGTTTAGTATTGGCAACAGATATTAGGACAGCCTTAGGACATTTGAAGGAATGAAAGTTTGTAATTCAGCTAGGAGAATCTCTCCTTTCCATTTGCTTTTCAACAAAGTGAAAATAAGGAATGTTTACTATTTCCTTTTGTAGATGTCTTTTTTTCTGAACCCCCAAATACCATCTGAGCCTATCATTTCTGTGCTTCTTTTTCATTCTAGTACTGGTGATGAGTTTGCACGTGGAAACTGGGGCCTCCTGGATCAAGTGGCAGCTCTCCAGTGGGTCCAAGAGAACATTGCAGCCTTTGGAGGAGATCCTGGATCAGTTACTATATTTGGAGAGTCTGCAGGTGGATTCAGTGTTTCTGCCCATGTAGGTTCATGGGGATCATAACATGTGCTATTTAATTTATGATTATTTATGATTCATTTGTTTATTTTTTGTTCATAGAATTTCCAGGCCTTCTATTGCAAGTGATTAGCTATAAAACTTAGCAAATATTACATTTGTTATATTGCTCTATAAACCTAAGATTAATAATGTGAAGAAACTACCCTGAAAACAACTCAAGAGAGTGTTTTAATTGAAATGTTGCATTAAAAAAACTGGAATAGGAAAGCTTATAGAACAAAATGGGCAACTGATATTGAAGGCATTTTTTTTTTTTTTTTTGCAAATTAATGTCACTCTGAAGCAGTTTAATTTGAGAATAAACTTATAGCTGATTTCTATTACTCAGATAGAAATTGGAAAAAGCATATTTAACCTTCTAACGGTCAGTGGTTCTCTAACCAGCCCCGCCCCCAGGCTCTAAACAGGCAGCCCTGTTTAGGGAAACTTTTAATGCGTAATAGACTATTGTATTTTAATATTCTGTTGGAAGCCACCCAGAGTGGCTGGGGAAACCCAGCCAGATGGTCAGGGTACTGTATAAATAATAATAATAATAATAACCAATAGTGAAATGTGGGGTGGGGTTCAAGGCCTGGCCCTGCTTATGAGGCAAGCTGGTGACAGCTGTTTCATACCCTCCAACATTTCTCCAGTGAAAATAGGGATGTCCCATTCCATAAAGATAATCTTACTATTTATACTCCACACATCTTCCTGGGTTGCCCCAACCACTCTGGGCAGCTTCCAACATGTATACAAACATAATATAACATTACAAATTAAAAATAAAAACCCTTCCCTATGCAGGCTTGACTTCAGACGGCTCAGGAGTCAAATAACTCCATACCCTCCAACATTTCTCCAATGAAAATAGGGACAGCCTAAGGGAAAGAGGGACATTCTGGGATCAAATCAGAAACTGGGATGGCTTCTCTAAATCAGGGACATCCCTGGAAAATAGGGACACTTGGAGGGTCTGCTGTTTGGGGTAACATTCAAAGGGCAACAAATGGTGTCATCTGCCAAGGAGGCTGTCTCTCTGGGGGAGACCATCCCTCCCTGCTTTGGTGGGTAACAATTGAACCTAGGCAGGTTTGAAGTGTGTCAGAATTGATAATCTTCCACATTAAGGGTCAAAGTAGCTAATGCGCTGGTTTTCAAACTTCCTTTTGGCAGACCTTCAGAATATCGGAGTGGACTGCAGACCACTCACATAGTTAATGCAGGGCTCTGGCTCAGTGTGTTGGGGCCCACTGTTGCTCCCCTTAACTGAGGGTGTGCCATAGTTCTGCCACTCTCACCTGTGCCTGCACTTTGGAGGGATGAGGCCCAGGGTGAAGGCGGCATTACAGATCTTCTCGCTGAGGAGACCCTGAGGAAGTCCAGCAGCCCTCAAGAGGAATGCTTGGACATTGCCACCCTTTTGGAAATAGGAGTGATATGGCAAGGCCCTGACTGGGATGTCTGTTTTCCCTGCTTCCCTTCTCAGGTCGTATCTCCTCTGTCAAAAGGTTTGTTCCACAAAGCCATCTCTGAAAGTGGCGTTTCTGTCATGGAAGCTCTCACAAAGGTTAATCCACAAAACTTTGCAAAGGTCAGTATGTGAAAATAGCCCTAAGAATATGGATGGAATTGGCAAGGGAGGGCAGCTAGAGCTGAGCATGTGTGCTGGTCCAAGGAGCTGTGTTGCACTTTTTAAAACCAAAAAACCAAAACATGAAGTGGCCTGTTTCTTAGAGTGACATGCAACTGTCTCAGGGTTCTTACACCTGTCTCAGGATGTTGGGCCCTCCCCCCCCATGTGTTGCACACTTAGTTCCATGGCGTTGAAGCATTCTCCTCTGCCCTCCTCTGCTCCTTTCATTTACACCTCGCTGTGTCCACACAAGTATTAAAAATATTTGTGCTTCTCCTGATGGAGCAGAACAGCCTGTTCTTTCTGACGCTCAGCCAGGACTGGTTTCTTTCTCATGGTTGCAGAAAATTGCTGCGACTGCTGATTGTCCGACGTCCAGCTCAGTTGAGATGATTCGTTGCCTCAAGGGAAAGACGGAGAACGAGATCCTACAGACGACTCTCAAGATGGTAAATGTGCTGCAATCTGATGCTGCCCTCTGCCTAGATAGGGAGATAAAAGTATTGATAGAGGTTAAGGAATCTCAGAGTGGAACTAAATGTAGAGATGTTGTTAATAATAATAATAATGGCACAATCATTTTTACTCCTCCTATCCCTGTTCCATCACTGCATGAGAATTGACTATGCTTATTGGCCATGAAATGTTACCAGTTGGGAGGTGGGAAGCACTACAGGTAAGGGAGCAGGGAGAGAGTAGCATGCCCTGCGTGAGTGGAGCTCCTCACACCTTGGAGCCTGTCCAGCAGGCTGGCAGTACAAGCCCAGAAGAGAAGCTGCTCCTGCAAATGTCCCACTGGTTGTTTAATCCGCTTCCTTCCAAGGCAGTGTTCTTCTGGGGCTTTGCCCTCTTCTGCCCTGTGCACAACTCATAGTTTTCCTGTGTGTAGGACAATTTCTCAGTGATTTATGTCTGCAGACCTTTAAATAGGAAAAAGACCACGTGACACCTGTCTTCTCCCCTTCCTGTAATTGCAGGATTTCACCACAATGCATCTTGGCTCAGAAGAAGAAGTGAGTAAATCAATGGGATGAGGATGGCCTGAGGGGAGGGAAGCAAGTGAAGAACACTTACCATGAGAACAGGCACCAACAGAAGCTGACTGGGGGCAGCTCTAAGCCAAACTGCAGGCAAGAGTTCTCTGCACCTCAGGATCCATAAATGGAATCTGGATGCACACTTTTATGTGGCTGGATGCCACCCACCCCCATCTTAGTAAAGATAAGAGTCATGTCCCTTCTGCATCTGCCCCCACCTACTATTGGCATTGGCTCTCAAGCTGAAAAAGACTCCCCAGCCCCATTTTATAAGATGTCCTGTAATCTTGTTGATGTTAAGTACCAGCATCCTAGTTCTTTTTTCTTTTTAATGGAACCAGACCTTTTTGTAATAATAATTATAATTTAATAATAATTTATTATTTATACGCCGCCCATCTGGCTGAGTTTCCCCAGCCACTTTACAGGCGTGGCCTAATTTAAAATGTTCCCTGGTGCCCCCAAAATGGAAACCACCCCTCCTGACATATCTGGCTCTCCTCTGTGCATTAATGATACCTCGGCTCCACCTGCCTAGCTGGCCCTGTGCATAGAACAGGGAGCGTTTCTGAGGAAGCAGCCTTGGGTTTGAACTTCCTACTTAGCAAGCTAAACTTTGCTCCCACACATGGCTACCTCTCCCTGTGTCATTGATGCCAAAGGGCACCACTGGGAATTGTGACTCTGGGATAGATAAGCTACAGTTCCCAGGGATCTTTGGGAACGGGGAAATGTGCTTCTAAGATATGAGTGTATGTATGCAGCCTGAGATAGTCATCTTGTGCCATTTGATGCTGCAAAACCTTCACTTCTTGCCACTGATGGAGAGGTAGTCTTCTGCGGAAGACAAAGCCTAGGACAGTAGCTCCTAGTCCAGCTCCAGTCTCACAGAACAGCCCATGGAGCCCCACCCACCTGGCTAAACAGAGCCAGCCTGGTCAACCAGGGCTGGCCCTTTTCTCATGTACTCTTCATGGCATTGACCCTTTGACCAGCAAGGGTGTGGGCCACAAACAGGCTTCACCACAAGAATGCCTCCTGCCTTTCAGAGCAAGAGGAAGAGCAGAACATCGGACATATTTATGTTAGGCATAAATGAAAGTTCCAGCCCTGAAGACCGAAGCAAAAGCAAATAACTGATTATTTTTTTATTCTCCCCTCCCTCCAGCACACTGTGTTCTACATTGCAAGTGTTGATGGTGTATTTCTTCCAAAACACCCCAAGGACCTCCTTGAAGAGAAAACGATTAATAATGTTCCATTCATCATAGGCGTCAATAACCATGAAGCAGGATGGATTATTCCTAGTGTAAGACATTGTGTGTGTATTTTCATGCACCTTTCTGGAGCCCCCTAGTGCTCACATCTAGAACTAGGAGCTCTGCTTCTTCTCCTCTAGATGCTGCAGTTGCCGGATGCCACCAAGGGGCTTGACAGAGAGACGGTCACTCTTGTGCTGCGCAGCTCAGAGCAAATCTTGGTAAGGGGCTTTCTCAGACTGATTGACTTTCTAATGTCATTAGCCGTACTTCCCCAAGTGAATTGTTGCTTGGGGTGGCAAGGAGGGGCTTTTTGGAGATGCTTGATATCCACTGGCTGTCTAAAGAACTCTTTTGAACATCTTCATCAAGGGGATGGCAGGGAAGGAAAATTACAGGATTCCCAGCAGAAGGGAATAATGTAGTTCAATGTTGCCCTTGTCCTTGATCATGGGGGAAGCTTGTTTTCAATAACTCTTACTGCCTGTATCTGCCCATTGCAGGGTGTCGCTCCGGAGCATGTTCCTATAGTTGCCAATGAATATCTGAAGGATGTTAGCGACCCTGTACAGCTCAGGGACAAACTCCTTGAGCTGCTAGGAGATGTGGTATTTGTTGCTCCAGCCATCCTAACAGCGAATCTCCACAGAGGTCAGTTGCTATCAGAGTTGTTGCATCACAGGTGGGCCAGTAGAAGTGAGCTAGCTGCTCACTAGGAATGAGGCATAAATTGGGTTTCATTGGGATTTTAATATGAACCTCACCAATTCACACTTTCTGAAACAAAAGTGAAACATAGCTAGCCTTCAAAATTAGCTTTCTCCCAATTTTGTGATGCAATTCTCCCACCAAATAGTGTGTGCATCTGGGGAAAGTTTGAAGGAAAAAAATCCATATCTTAGTGAAAACTACACATAAAAATGCATTGTGTTAGGGAAGATTGCTTGCAAAAATATGTTGTTAGGAGAAATTTGAACTAAAAAGTTTGTGGGTTTTCATGAGGACTTAACAAAAAAATTGCCAAAATGTGGAGCACCTTCCTCCTGAATTGATTCCCTCCATCCAAGATGGATCCAAGATCCACTCCAAGATCCACTCATGACAGCTGCAGATGCTGAGCCCAGGTTTGTTGGTGTGTGAAGCATTTATTTGCTTCCACCGCTGAGCTGCTGGCCTTCAGCATTAACTGCCTGTGGCTCTCTCAGAATGGCCATGCAAGCATTTGGTTGGGGTAGGGGGGTGGAGATTACTTTCTACCAGGAACTCTGGTTTTCAGTTTGAAGTCTGGGAAATAGTGGGTATGCTAGTTGAGAGAATATCCCCTGGAACCTCCACATGGAAAGAAGTCAAGAGTATGGGTGAGTCCCAAGAGTTACTGAGCCCAAGGAAAGGTTTTTCTTTCTGGTTTTGTATGTAACTTATGTGCTCCAAACTCAAGGTTTGAATGCTATGAAGAGTTTTTAAGTGGAGATGAAAGCATTTTGACAGAGGCTTCACTTTCCTTGGATACACACACACTATTTTTTGGTCCCACTGTCACCTCAGGTTTTGGAAACAGTTAAAAACTCTTCAAAGCCTCTTTCTCACGAGAGATAAAGTGAAGTGAACACCTGCCCCACAAGCAGTGACCCCCCTTCAAACTGTCATCAACTCTCTGAAAAATGACTTCCAGTTCCAGTTCCAAAATCAAGAGTGGGCAATTAGAACTGGCTCACAGACTGAATCCAGAACTTCTCCCCCACAACAGACCATTCTGGACCTAAATGAAAAGGTTTTTGTAAATTAATTAATTAATTAATTAATTAATTAATTATTGTGCCCCCATTAATTAATTAATTAATTTTGGTTCCCTCCTGTCTCCTTCCACCAGCTACGCACTCAACATGTTGCTTTATGTTTATTTTGGGTAATGTGCCAGAGAATGCCCCCATTCTAACATCATCTTTGGTTTTTTCCAGATGCTGGCTACCCAGCCTATGTGTATGAATTTCAGCACCGTCCAAGTTCATCCTTGGGCTTTAAACCAGACTATGTTAAAGCGGACCATGGTGATGAAATTGGCTTTGTCTTGGGGAAGCCTTTCTTAGCAGGTGAGGTGCTTCTGCTCTCTAAAACTTTTTACATTTTATTTTTAGCAATTAATGATATTTTGGTTTCGTCTGCAAACGATGGCCATGTAATCACATCTAAACAGGATGTTTAAACCTCAGGATTGCTGGTGGTCACAGAGGGGCTGTGGGTGGCTGCATTTTGAAGACTCTTAAATTGTTGTCCAAGGCAGATCCACATGCAATTTGTTAACAGCAGTCAGATTTTAAGGTTGTGAAGGTATGAGCCACTGTTGCCAATCCAACACTTCCCACCCCTCTCGCTTCTGGTCCTGGCATCCCAGCATTGATTGCATGAGTGACTCTCACTGAGCCTAAATGGCAAGAGGAGTGAAGTTATGGACGAAAGCTGCAGGAGCTCCATTTTCACCAGGCAGTGAAGCTCTTTCGAAGCATGTCTCCCTAATCTATAGGACTCCTTAGTGAGTATCTTGTGACTCCAGCTGCACTCAAGCAGAACGAAAGTGACCTACACTATTGGCCAGAATTATGGAAACTTTTTGGAAAAAGTATATTTCTGAGGTTTGATGGCTCATAACACCACTTTTTTTGAGTGATACCATAAAATTATATGCCAATGGAAAGATAATGAAGAATGCAGCAAAGTTTGTTCAGTTATCTGTACTCTATCAAACGTTATAGCCAAATAACCAGAAAAAGGAAGCACAACTTGCTTAGGTTGATATGCAGTAGCTTTCCTTAATTTGAATGTAGCCAATGAGCATGAGTGTTTAGAGAGCCAATCAGGTGTTATGAGCAATCAAACTTTGGAAATACACTTTTCCCAAAAGGTTTCCACAATTTTGGCCACTAGTGTATTAAAGGCTAGGTGACCTGTAGCAATGTATAGGAATTTTATATAACTCATTTTTTCTGTTGTCCTCACCCCATAAAGAGCCACTCTCTGTGTTATGAAGCTATTATTGTTACGCAAGAGAAACTGAATTATTTCTGTATACAGGCAGAGCATAAGGAGGAAGGGCTCATAGCATTAACACTCTGCTTCCCCATTCGGTTTCCAAGAAGATCTCCAAAGCCTCATCTTTGGTTTCACAGAGAGCAAGTAATCCTCCAGACCACCAGCCACCCAGGCCGATAACAATATTTTATATCGCTCCTTTGTTGTGATTCTTATTATTGTGGTATTATTATTGTATTGCATTTTTGTATTTGGTATACATAGAAAAGGTAAAAAAGGTAAAGGACCCCTGGATGGTTAAGTCCAGCCAAAGGCGATTATGGGGTGTGGCGCTCATCTCACTTTCAGGCCAAGGGAGCCGGCATTGGTCCACAGCTTTCTGGGTCATGTGGCCAGCATGACTATACCGCTTCTGGGGCAGCGGAACACCATGGTTGTATCCAATGGGTGAAATTCAGCGAAGCTTTACTAAGAGTAGACCCACTGCAATTATTAATTTACCCTGAGTAAAAGTTGAAAACTATCCCATAATCTTTAAAAATGGCTTACATCTGTATTTTTGTCTCTTGTCTGCAGGTGATGCAACAGAGGAAGAGAAAAGACTGAGCAAAACGGTTATGAAATAATTTTGCTCGCAGTGGGTGAGTAACAGAATAGAATAGAATGCTGATGTTGTGTTACTGTAATATAGGCCTTTTTGAACCAATGGGTGCATTTTGAATTTTGAGAGAATGTTATGGGCACAAGTCACAAAATGGCTGCCATGAAGGTGTGGCATAACACAAATGGCATAACACAAAATTAGACCACAGTCATGGCTCCTTTACTCTCTCACACACATACACTCCTCCAGGACAATCTATTGCTTAGCATGTGAAGCCAGCTATATCCTGCTAGCCCTCATTGTGGAGATACAGCTGTTAAAGGCAGAATAACCCTGTTTTTTTCTCCAGTGTCAATCCTACACTAAAGTCTAGGCTGCCATCAGATGCCCATTTACCTGGGAGTAAGCTCCATTAAACACTTACTTTGAAGGAGATGTATAAACCCTTGTACTGTAAGTGAAAATACAGCAAATTCTTAATGAGGGCCTGGCTTCCAGCTCCTGCAAAACAGGAGAACATACCTCGGCCTCTTTGAAAAAATTTCACCATTTGAATTTGCCATTCTGGGTGAGGAATTATTTAACATTCACACACACTTACCATGTAGTATTTGCAATAAAATAACTTCTAGGGAGGGCTGACCACAGAAAAAATGCATCCCAGTTGCTGGAGGAAAAGGAAATATAAACTACGGAGATTTCAAGGACCACTAAAAATACATAAGTGAAGAAAGCACACTAAAGGCAAGTGGACATTAGCAGCTGTTTAGGACCCTGGGGATCCTTACTGCATGGTGGTCAGACATCTCATTTATCAATCAGAGGTCTGACTTCACTTGGCAGATTGAAGATGTCATGCTAGCTCATTTCAGAAAAAAATTACTTAAAAGGGTGTCTGCACATTTTGGTTGATAACTTTCTTTCTAGGAAGGTCAGAGACCAACTAAAGAAAAGAAAAAAGATTGGAAGCTTAGAGTCCAGGGACTTCAACAAGAGTGTTTGCACAGGAGGGCTGGCCGCCCCTGTCTTAGAAGATCACAGGATGAACATAAGCCAATAGTGAGATGCAACTGCTTTGAAAGCTAATGCAATCTTAGGCTTCATTGACAGAATCATGTTCAGATTGTTGAAAACCATATAGAGTCAGTCTATCCTGCATTAGCCAGGCAGCACCTGTAGTCTAGTGTCCAGCTCTGGGCGCTACATTTTAAGGACATTGGCTGGCTGGAGGTTGGGGGGGCGAGTGACCAGGGTGGTGAGATATATGTTCTATAGGGTTAAGGATGTGTCAGTGAAGCAAAACCCCTGACCCACAGTCAGCGCCATAAAACATCGATTTGCACAGCAATATAGGCAGGAGGGTGTAGTGGGAAGAGCAGGAGCCTGTTTAGTTGGCTTGTGTGCCTTGCGAGGTGGTCAGGGTCCTACTTCCAGTGAAATGACCCCAAATTGTCCCACCATCACCCACAAGAGTGAGCATATTTGGGAAAACAGGTCCTGTGGGAAGCTGATGGCCTCTTTTTATGTTTTCTAGGAACCCGAACGGTGCTGGCCTGGTGAACTGGCCCCGGTATGATGCAGCTGAACAATACTTGGAAATAGGCTTAAAGCAGAAGCCAGCAAAGAAGCTGAAGGAGCAAGCAGTTAACTTTTGGACCAAGACCTTACCTGAAAAAATAGCTGAAAGCCAAAGGCGAACTGAATTATAAACCCTTAACCAGGCTCAGGTTGCTACAACACAGGAGATACTTTTTTGTTTCACTGGAAATGATTTCACAGAGAATTGTTATCCACAGTTTGATGTTTGGTCAGTTATTGTCCATTGCCCACCAATTTGTTGAACAAAATATAGATGGGGTTCTGATTACATTTGCAAGCTTCATAACTGAAGAGCTTATTTTAGGCCCACAGGCCTGATGAAGCGTCCTCATTCTGCCCACAAGACCATTTTTACCCTCCTTCCCTACAGCTCCATTAAGCATGATATGTCAGGTGCAGGGCAGGTAAAAGCCGGGCAGGTAGAATGCCATAGAGTGATGGACTGGGAAGTCCTAAGAGAAGTGACCTATAATGGAAAATGTACGATGTATATACAAAAAATCTGGGAAATGTACGAATACTTCTTTTTTTAAAAAAAGCACAAAATACATGAAAAGAACAAAAAAAGTAACAAACCAATAACACATAACTAACATAATTAATGTTACTAATTAAGGCCTATAAATTCTCTTTTTTGAATGCAAAACACTGCAAATTTCGAATAAAACCTCTTGATTTCAAAATACAGTGGTACCTCGGGATGCGAATGAGATCCATTCCGCAGCCCCGTTCGCATCCCGAAGCGAACATAACCCGCGTCTGCGGGTCACGTTTCGGTGCTTCTGTGCATGCGCATGCAGTGAAACCCAGAAGTAATGCGCTCTGTTACTTCTGGGTCGCCGTGGAGTGCAACTGGAAAATGCCTAACCCAAAGCTTATTCATCCTGAGGTATGACTGTAAAGCTAAAACAAGTATCCTAGAGACATATACAAAGTTGTCCTAAGTAGGTTGCAAAAGCAGCACTTGCACTTGCGGGCCTGCTCACAAAGTGATGCTGGGCTTGTGGGGCACCGTGTGCCCAGCTTTGCAGCAATGGGCAGGGGTCGCTCCTGCAGCACACCCCGTCCCCACGGCCTTGCCCCCATGGTGCACCCACCCCAGGCACAGGCGGGGAATGCTCCACCACTGCTGGATATTCCTCTTCTGCAACAATTCACAGGGCATTGCTGATCTCAAATGATTGGGGAGAGGTTGTGACGGACTCTCCCGTGTAACGCTGCCACCACTCCTTGTCTATCTCCTGCAAGAGGGGTAGCCAGGGGGAGGGGGAGTTAGGGACTCTAAGAAGGAGGGCAGCTGCCACAGGGGGGGGGGTGTCTATCCCCTTCACCCAGCTAAGAAGGCTCCCTGGTTCTAAACCAGATGCTTTTGAGTGGCAAGGGGTTCTATTCTACCCCAAGGGCCACATGCCCACATGGGAAACTTCTTGGGGCTGAGAGCTTTCAGAGGAGGAAGTGGGACTGGAATACCCACCCTTATTTATTTGGCCTGCCAGGACACCCTCTCACACCCTCCCCCCAAAAGACTCCTCTCACCTTCAGCCTCTTGATATTCCTTGAGATCTGCCCCAGGAGGTCCATGATGGTCTGCATGCTTGGCCACTCCACCTCTGTTGAGACAGGGAACCCTCTGTATAAAAAGAGTCGGCCTTTGAGGTGCCGCCAGGCTTTTTGCAGACAGGGAGCTGCTGTCCAGGACGTTTCCTAGTCTTGCCTCTTTCAGTGCCCATGAGCTCCATGGGTGGTAGAGATGGCCCAAGCCAACTCTCTTCGCTGTGAGCCAAACAACCCCAATGAGTGAGGAGCAGATGCCCACCTTGGCCCTGTTTTCCGAGTCTAAATACCCATTGCAGAGCTGCTTAAACTCTACTGCAGTCAGGGAACCGCAGGGAGGTCAATCATCACCCAACTACCCCTCCCATCAACCAGGCACCCTTTCCCAGGCAAGGGGGCAGCAAGGAACCGTGGTGTTATGGCCCCCCTTCTTACTGTTGGCCATGGGGTGGACAAGGAGGGTCTTGAGAGGAACAACGGGACTTAAGGGGGAGCTCTCCTTCCTGAGCAATTTAAGCCGCAGCCACTGCCCCTTTCGCTTCAGGAACATGACCAGGTCTTTGAGAAGCAGGATGTGAAGGTCCTAAGAGACACACACACAGAGGGGGTTGTTGCTCACCTGCTCCACTTACCCCAAGGAGAATATCAGGGTGTCAGGCTGCAGAATCAGACCAAAGGCCCCACAGGTCAGAGGGACAAAGGATGCTGGATCAAATCAGCCCTTGCACCCATGTAGTCCATGTGCGTTTCAACTGCTGAGGCTCTACTTGTTTTAGGGATCATGTTCTAAAACTGCTTGGTTCTTTTAATCTTTTTAAAATATACCTGAGGTCCCTGTGCTTGGTCTGTCTAGCTCAGCCTTGTCTCCTCTGGTTGGCAGCAGTGGCTCTCCAGGTCTTTTAGACTCAAGAGACCCACAGCCCACATTGATTCATGTCAGTAGAAAAGGGAGATATAAAAAGCCAACCGGAGAGGAAGCACACACAACCCTCCACTATAAGAGGTCTGTGCTCTCTCTCTCTCTGTGTGTGTGTGTGTGTGTTTCGGAGGAGAGGTTGTTTCTTCCAACCACGTACCCATAGTCTTCAACTTGCTGATGCACAACTTCAGAGGCCCCTCATGAAACAGTTGATAGTCCTTCACGTCAAGGTTCTGCACAGCAGGGACAGGAAAAGGCATCATTTTAAAGAGGGAAGAGCAGGCTAAGGTCAGTCACTTGAGAGAAGGGCAAAGGGCGGAGGGGAGGCCTTACCTGGAATTCCACGGCCAGCGGGTGGCTGCTGTTCTGCAGAGACCTGGCATCCAGCCAATTCTGGTAGGTGCCTAGTTGATGTTGGTTCTCAGCCTGTTCTTCACACTCTGGAGGATTTCCTTGCTCTGGTTGCGCTGGTGCTCCCAGGTCAACCCTGAGCGAAGGAGGCACAGAGAGACAGGGTGAGAGAGACAGCGGGGCTGACAGGCTGCTGGCAAAGTTGGCTTTGTTTTATTAGTTTGAGACTCACAAGGTGATCACAGAACAAACTAGGAACAAAGCAAACAAGTCTGAAAGGCAGATGAGCAGCAGCAGCAGCCCAGATGCAGAAGGCAAAAGCATCCTGGTTTGCTGATAGGAAAGTGGGCAGCCAAACAACACTCACACCCTACAGACTCGGCCCCACTAATGCAAGCAGAGGGGGGTTGTATAAACATGCCCCCAATCTTCCTCACCATCATCCTTTTGTGTGCCGTCTTTCCCTAGTAAGGCAGGCTCAATGCATCTTACAACCTCCAAAATTTAGGAAGCACGTCAACATTTAATCATTGAGAGATGCAGGTATCGTGGGACACCCTCCCCACCTAGGGTTGCCATATCTTGGAGAGCAAAATGGAGGACAGCTTGAGCTGCTGCCAACCTAAGCTAGCAAAAGAGGCACACAGGGCTGCTGCACCTCATTCCTCTTTCCCCTGGCTCGGGCTGGCAGCTGCCGTGGCATACAAAGCAGCCCAAGCCCCAAGAATCCAGACATTTCCTTAAAGTATAAAAATCTGCCCAGATGGGCATGTTGGCCCCCCAAAAGAGAACATGTCTGGGTTTTCCCGGACACATGGCAACCCTATCCCCACCGCACCGAACACACACATATGTGGAGAGAAAGAGAGCATCAGTGTGCTTGAGGATGTTATCCAGCAGCAGAGGGTAGCTGGTCAAGCGCTGCATCTCAGATTCGAGGAAATCCTTCAGCTGGCGCTGGTGACATTGAGGGCAGCTCTCAATTTCCTGGGAGAGGCAGAGAAGGAAGCAGGCAGACAACCTGTTTCTGGAGATCAGAGAGAGTTAGCTACCTCCAGGATCACAAGCAACCAAACAAGAGGGAAGCATGTTGCTGCTCAGCTCCTACTTGCTTATGGGCTTCTCCTTTGGGGCAGTTGGGTGGCCACTGTGAGAAGAGGAAGCTGTCCCTCATTCCAAAGAAACCTAACCCTGGGAAAGTTCCTGGAATCTCGTACCGCTTGGAGATTGGGGTGTGTACAACAATATTTTACCACTAGATCATCTGGTTGGTTCTCCTGCACTCTTGCATTTGCCCAAGTAGTGAGCAGCAGGGAGAAGAAGGCAGGCTTCTTACCCCTTTCCCTGAATGGAAAACACCCCCCCACCCCACCCCCCGGACAGTGCCAAGCCAGCAATGGAAAAGGCCCTTTCCTTGAGCAAAGTCTACTCTTCACACACAGGATACCTGAATGATGCCCCGGAAGTCAACATCCTTCCACTGCTTGGTCTGGAGGAACTTCAGGGCCTTGGACTGCTGCATGCAGAATTTGATGACAGCCTCCTGGACCTCTTTGCTTGCACCCACACCAAACTATGGGGGAAGGAAGGAAGGGAGCGGGCAGGGAAGAAGAAACACGTCTGGTGAGCATCAGGAAATCAAAGGCCCAACTCAACCAGAGACCCCCAGGCAGCCCCCTCCCAGTCACTGCCAGCCTCCCTGCTCTGCTGTGGGATCATTACCTGGGAAAGTAGGAGGTCCTCGATCTCCTCAATGAGGGGCGCTTGCTCTTGCAGCTTCTTCATTGGCTCTGACAGAGAACCTGGGAGAACAGGGAAGAGAGATGGGAGGGGAGGGTGAGAAGGGCAATGGGAGTGGGGGAGGGGCAGGGGAATGGCCTGCTTTAAAATTATGCTTTTTTTTTTTTTTAAGTGCCAGTTCCTCAGCAATGGAGGCAATGTGTCTCATTTATTTACCGGTATATCATTTAAATCCCACCTTTTCCTCCAAGGAGTTTAAGGGGGTGTACGTGGATTTCCTCCTCATTTAATCCTCACAACAACGCTGTGACTCGGTTAGGCTGACAGGCAGCAACTGCCCCACCACCACCACCTTCCACTGCCAAAGGCAGTAGATGACTCTAAGTTATCCCATTCCTGAGGAGCATTGCTCTTGCGCTCATGCCTTGCTGCTTGTGGCCCTCCCTGAGAACAGGCTGCAGCTCTGGCTGGGCCTTTTGGGCCTGATCCTGCTGCTGGAAATGCACCCAAAGAAGAGAGCACCCAAGGATGTAGGTATGAGCGCCACCGAAGTAGGGTGTGTATTTTAGGGCTGAGTGAAAAATGATCTCCCATAATTCCCCATCCTATTTGTGGTTGGTGAAAATGGAGGTGGGGAGCATCCTCCTGAATATTTGGGACGGGGGAGATGGTAATTCTGCTGCAATTTGGATGGTGACAAAAAAGGAAACACAGGAAATTCTTTGGAAAACTCTCTGGTAAAATTGTTGGCTCATGTAACACCCAGCATGGGATTTAGAAAGCTCAAATAACCCAGGAGCATCTTTAGAACCTGGGCATGCCTCCGCTCTAGCCCATGACTTTACCTTCTGTGCAACCAATACCACACTGGACCAACAACTAAGCCAAATAAATTTCTCCAAAGGAGCAAGATAGTTCCCGTGTCAAAGGATCAAATGAAGACAGTTATTCAAAGAAGAGGTTTCCAAAGTCATTGGATCAGATGAAGACAGTTATTCAAAGGAGAAAGAGGTTTCTCTGAATATGTCCACAAAGTCAACTAATCTGAAGGCTTTTCAACTGATCCAACTGACAGGGCTTCCAACTGACACAAGGATCATTTAAAACAATTCAAATGGCCTCCCTGGAAACAAAACAATCCACAGCTGGTTGTGAGATCAGAGCCTGGCCAAGGACTGGACCCAGTGGGCTCTGGGCTCCAGGCATGCTCTCTCTGCCAGGCCCATGTCACCACTTGGCAACTTCAGGCGGCTGCCAAGCCCCTGACCCCCCCCCCTGCATTTACCCTCAAGCAGGAGGCTTAGGCAGCTGCATCTAGGCTCCCCTTAGAGTTCCCCCAAATCCTCCCAACTTTGCACCCCTTTGGAGAATTGAAGGAAATAAGGCAGGACATGACTCTGATCCAGTTTCTAGCACCTCCTAAAACTCACCTGTTTGGCCAGGAGTTGGCTGGCTAGTGTTCCATTGTTTGGTCATTGTGTTTTATCAGTTCCAGTGGTTTGGATGTTATTTTAAATGTTAGAGTTTGTGGGCTTCATTGGATTATGGAACTGTTATAGTAAAATCCTTGGGCTCACTTGGATTGCCAAACAAAGACACAAGTCAGGAATATAGGAGCAAAATAGCAGCCGGTAGGTCTGACCTTTATTCAAAAGACTGTTGCAACAGGACTTCTACCCAACACATGGAAGAAGCAGGAAGTATTTACAAAATTGAACTGTGGTGGTTTGGGGGATGCTCTGGGGATGCAGTGTCCCATTTAACTGGAAACAAACCCCCCCCAACCTTAATAAAAATTCTGGTAACAGAACTACCTTCTCTCTCTGCCTGGATTCTCACCCACATTCTCCACCTCTAGGCATCTTTTTAAAAACATGTTTGTGCTCCTAGAGGCCTTTCTTGGTGTTTTACTGTTTTTTTACATGAAAACTCCATCTTTTGTCTAAGGAACAAAGTACAATTCCTCTCCAAATTATCCTCACAATAACCCTGTGAGGTAGGCTAGGCTGAGAGTCTGAAACCTGGTCCAAGGTCACCCAGTGAGCTTTATAGCCAAGAGGGGATTTGAACCCTGGACACTCAGGTCCTAGTCAGGTCTGGACACCCTGGTATATTATCATTTTAACTGCCCTGTTTTGTCAGCTCCATTTCCCCCCTGTATTTCAAAGCCCATCTAGTCCAGCCACATGTCCTCATGGTAGCAACCCAGATGCCTCTTCTGGGTAGCCTACAAGCAGGACCAGAGCGCAGCAACAGCAGCAGCAGGGCTTCCCCCACTTGGGAGTCCCAGCAACTGGTATTGGGGCACTCCTCACTGCCTCTGATACTGGAAGTTGTAGGGGGCTGTTGCGGCTTTTAATGATGAAACAAGCACACCCTTGCGGAGGAATGACTTCCAGTGAAACTGGGTGAATTTAAATGCCAGGCAGCCACTAGAGGGTGCAACCGACACACATTAGCTCCTGTTGCAACTGGGGGTGCAGTGGGGTAGTAGGGGGCGATGCTGATAATAATAATAATAATAATAATAATAATAATAATAATAATAATAGTAATAATAATAAATAAATATAAATATAAATATAAATATAAATATAAATATAAATATAAATATAAATATAAATATAAATATAAATATAAATATAAATATAAATATAAATAAATATAAATATAAATATAAATATAAATATAAATATAAATATAAATATAAATATAAATATAAATATAAATATAAATTATTATTTATACCCCACCCATCTGGCTGAGTTTTCTCAGCCACTCTGGGCAGCTCCCAATCAAGTGTTAAAAACAATACAGCATTAAATATTAACACTAGTTAATCTCAGTAATTTATTACATTGTGCCTTTATTTATTTAGCGTATTTTTACCCCCCTCTTCAGCCAAAAAGGCTCCCACAGTGACTTACATGAAATCAGAACAAGACATACAGCGGTACCTCGGGTTACATACGCTTCAGGTTACATACACTTCAGGTTACAGACTCCGCTAACCCAGAAATAGTGCTTCAGGTTAAGAACTTTGCTTCAGGATGAGAACAGAAATTGTGCTCCGGCGGCGCGGCTGCAGCAGGAGGCCCCATTAGCTAAAGTGGTGCTTCAGGTTAACAACAGTTTCAGGTTAAGAACAGACCTCTGGAACGAATTAAGTACTTAACCCGAGGTATCGCTGTATAGGCATTTACATAGACACTGTATATGGAAAATAAAAGTATTTGTAATGTTAATTGGTCTTGATTACTTAGTCTGATGTAAAAAAAAAAGTCTTTGGACTAGGACCTGGCAGACCAAGATCCCACCCCCCCCTTCAGCCATGCTGCAGCTCCTTGATCCAGCCCTTGCATTGCATTGCATACAACGCTAAGCATACACTGAGCAGACCCACTTAAATTATGGTTATATCCCTTTTTGTCAGTGGGTAGTCTGAGTAACAAGAGATGTGTAGCCTGCACTACCTTGCAGGGCTGTTGTGAGGATTCAACAGGGAGGTGGCCATGGGGGGGCGGGGTTGCATGGAGGCTCCTGCTCAGTTGCAATCCCATGGCCAGCCTTGTGAGCTCCCAGTTGGAGAAAGGGCACTGAGGGACAAAGACATTGTTGTTGCACATGTGGCAGTGGGAGGAAGGTGGGCGTCCTGCCTGAGAAAGCGTGACCTGCAAGGAGAGGCTATGACCCTTGAGTAAGCACGGCAGCGGCTGCGCCTCAGGCATGCGCCCACTCCTTCACTTGACATGGGGTGTGGGGTGGGCACTTCCTCTGCCACCCAGCTAGCCAACTCCCAGTAGCCCCAACATTCACCAAGGCCAATAGTTAATGAAGAAGTGAGTTGTGAAGCTGAAGGTGGCTTCTTGAAAGTTTTCTATGTGCATAAAGAAAAAACAGGAAAACTTTTATTGTGGTTTCCAAGAACTTCTGAACGAGTTTGGACACAAGCACCCATGTGAATAATCAGCTCTCACCCTTTTGCTTTTGGGTCTTGTCTTTCTTGAAGCCTAGATGGGTTTTTGCCCTTCCACATTCCATAAGTTGCTGACAGCAGCAGCAGAGCGATTCTAACAACCCAGGCCTGAGGCAATATTTTGATTACCTTTTAGCATGCTGAGATCAGCAGGTTTCAAATAAACTGGGTGTTCTTCATAAACCAAGGCCCTTCGTTCATTTGTGCTCCAGGGATGTTGAGAGCACCCAGAAATGGCTGTTTCTCCAACAGGTGAGATCACATGTTTCAACCTCTGCACATTTTGCAAGGAAAGGCAACATGATAGATCAGGCATGTCCAAAGTCCGTTTTGGGGGCCTAATTAATCCGGCCCCTGTGGCAGTTTATTTCCTTGGGTAAAATCCTGAAAAAAAACCTCAACAACTTTCGTCGGCCCTCACGGCCCTTCACTTCATCAAATCTGGCCCTCTTTGAAAAAAGTTTGGACACCACTATGATAGATGTTTATAACATTGTGTATGACACAGTAAAAGTGTCTGGATAAAAGTTTTTCTCCCTCATAATGCTAGAACTTGTGGACATTCAATGAAACTGAAGGTTGGAAGATTCAGGACGAATAAAGTACTTTTTCATGCAGGGCATAGTTAAACTGTGGAACTCACTGTCACAGGAGGCAGTGGTGGCCACCAACTTAGATGCCTTAAAAAGAGGATCAGACCCATTCATGGAGGAAAAGGCTATCAATGGTTACTAGTACCCACGGTGGCTATGCTCTGCCTCCATGACTGGAGTCAGTAACTCCTCTCATACCATTTATTGGAAACCACAGGAGAGGAGAGTGCACATGTGCTCAAGTCCTGCTTGAGGGTTTCCCACAGGCATGAGAACACGATGCTGGACTGGGTGGGCCATTGGCTTGATCCAGCAGGCTGTTCTTCTGTAAAAGAAGAAGAAGAAGAAGAGTTTGGATTTGATATCCCGCCTTTCACTCCCCTTCAGGAGTCTCAAAGCGGCTAACAATCTCCTTTCCCTTCCTCCCCCACAATAAACACTCTGTGAGGTGAGTGGGGCTGAGAGACTTCAGAGAAGTGTGACTGGCCCAAGGTCACCCAGCAGCTGCATGTGGAGGAGCGGAGACGCGAACCCGGTTCCCCAGATTACGTGACTACCGCTCTTAACCACTACAACCACACTGGCCTGCTTATCTTGCAAATGCTGGGGTCAGCTGCCACCTCTGCTTTCTCCCCCTCCCTCCTCCTCTGGGCATGATGGACACCTATGGCAAAGGGTAAAAAGGCAGCCCAACAGCATTTCATGTACAGAAGCCAATGAAGCAGTGCATCCATCATCGCACCCAAGGGCAGTGGGCAAGGATGGGAGCCACAGGGCAGGTTGTGTGGCATACACTGTTAGGATATTTCCGTTCTACCTTAAAAAGGGGACAGGCTGTTGTGGGTCACAGCCTACGTATTTCCTGTTCACAGGATGTTTCTGTTGTGTCTATGCTTTCGTTTTCTCTCTGTGCCTGAGACATTGAAGCAGGCAGTCATGTTTTCTTTGTTCTGACCAACGCTGAATAAAGTTGTAAATAATGCTCTCCTGCGTGCATCTTTCGCTGTGCGAATTCTGCTGATAGAGCGTGCATCAGCTCTGGAATGTGGCAAGCTATTTCTGGAGCTCGTGTCGCTAATTGAATGATACTGCGTGTCTACGGGAGATCGATGGATCGTCCGGAATCGATGTGGGGTCATGATGGCCTTTGTCTCCCTGGCAGTATCCCAACATACACAACTCTGTTCCCCATCATCCTGCCCCCTCTCAGCGTCTGCTGCCTCACTCTGCCTATTGGTAGGCTGTGAGCATTTCATCTCCTTGGTGGATTATCCTTTGTTGTCATGGACAGGGGCTGGGACTTTTTGTCACAGCATCCCCAGTGGCAAGATGATGCTATTCACATCCACTTCCATTGGAAGGAAGCCTCCTCCCCACAATGCTCTGATGATGCACCTTAAGTAGTTGTTGCTGCTATTACATTTCTACCCCACCTTTCCTCCAAGGAGCTCAGGGAGACACACAACAGTTCTCTCCCTCTCCATTTTATTCTCACAACAATAGGGAGGAAAACAACAGCTCCTGCAATAAGCTACTTGAGCCAGTGGGTGGCAATAGAAGGACAACCTGTTCTTCCTCCTCATGGATTCTTTCTCTTTTAGCAACTACTTTTGCTTTTCCCTTCCTCCATGCCACTCCAATTTTTTTTTTGTTCAAGCCAGTTAGTATGAGTTACTTTGTGCTAGTGCCTCTGTATTAGCCAAGTGTGAAGCTTGTGCTCAGAATAGCTTTGTGTGCTGTGACTAATCAACCTTAAGTTTTCTTTGTCCTTTCAACCAGTAGTCTTATCAGACTATTTCTGTGTGCACTCTGCTGTAACATATTTGCCAAACTTTGACAACAACCACCTTGTGAGGTAGATTAGTTTAGGAGACAGTGCCTTGCCAGAAGTCAGCCAAGTGAGTTTCATGACTGAGCATGGATTTCAACTCCAGTCCTCAGGGTCCTAGTCCAACACTCCAACCACTGCACCATACTGTCAGTGATACTGAATCCTATTATCATTGGACCACCCAAAGCTTCATTTCTCCAGAAAGCAGTCATTGTTGTTGTTGTTGTTGTTGCAGAGAGCAAATCGTGTCTGCAAGTCATCTGTCTTGTGACTATGTGACCCATCTGCTTTTTGTCTCTTTTGGATGGGTTGCCTGCACTGCTGAAATGTGATTCGTTGTTTGATTGATCAATGGCTGTTTATCAGTTCAGATATTCTGCCCATGTTTTATTCTTTTCATTCATTTACCGCTTCCCGTGAAACATCGTGAAGTGATTTAACAATAAAAACATCCAAAGTAAAACCATTTCAAAAGTCCGATACAGATTCAAACTGGGATAAAAAAAAAATCTCCACAGAAAAGGCTTGTCAAAAAAGGGATTTCATAAGCACTGAAAACAGCGTAGTGATACACACACTTAGGAGTAAGCCCCATTGAAACAAGCAGCAAGTCTTCCAAACAAACCTGACCCAACAATGAGTTTCTCTCACTTACATACCAGATTGGGTTATAAGCCACCTCTCTGGCTACCTTGGAGGAAGGGGGGGCACAGATGGGAAACAACAGGGAAAAGGCTATTCTCCCACTCCCTCACAATATGGAGATCTCTGTTTCAGCGTTTGCCCCATGCCCTGTTTGTGAGCTCAGTTTCGGGCCTCCTGAGTCACACACCTGCAGCAGGTGCTTCTATCACTGTTATTCATTATTCTAGAAAGCGCTAAAATATACTACACACTACAAGGGAGTGAAATGAACAGGCTCTGACCTGCAAGCTGATTATCTAATCTTTTAATCTACACAAGGCTGGTTTGCTGAGGACTCACCTTTTCCTAAGGGAAGCTGTCTCTCTGTCTGACTGTCTCCTTTTTCTCCAGCCAAACTGTCTACTAGCTTGCTTCCCAGTCCCCTCAGGCTTCTCCTGTGGGCCTCTAGCTTAATTTTCAATCCTCTTTCTGAAACAGGTTTCCTAGCCTGTGGAGCCTTTGGCACAAACACAGACCCATCCCACATTCATCTGGTCCAGTTGCCACCTGTTCTCCTGAGAACAGGTGCAGACTTCCCCTTCTCAGGGTGAGATGAAACTCATTTGGTGCAGAAAGGATTCTCAGGTGTATCTCTATATAAGGTCACATCTGCCCCATCTATTTTGTTAGCATATACAGCAGCAAAAGTCAACTGCAGTTCAATGAATCTTTGGCTGCAACACACTTGCTCACACCTTTGTTCTCAGAAGGTAAGATTCAAGATGACCGCAGGCCTCAAGGTCCAGAGAAAGTGTGAGAAGGAAGTGGCAAATAGGATATACAAGCTAAGATGCATCAGTCTAAACCTGAAAGGATACAGGAAAGCCAGCAGAGATAAAAAGATACAAGGCTAGTCTGGGAATCTGTAGGTCCCTTACCATCTAAGCTCCAGGCAAACCTTTCTCGGCAAGCTGAGTTGCACTCTAACTTCCAACACACACTTTAAAGTCTTGCCTTCCCCCATAGACTCCTGAAAACTGTCATTGCTAAGGATGCCGAGAGTAGCTAGGAGGCACCTATTCCCTTCAGAGCTACCAGTCAGTGTTGGTAGACTAGAAGACATCTAAGGCCAAATCCTGTACCAGCAGCTGTGGTATAAGGCAGCCTGTTTCTCTCTGTTCAGCTTCTTACTCAACTTTAATGTTAATTTTTGTGTTCTGGAAACTAGCACCGAACTAAGCAGCATTGTGTTGATAGGAGTCTGCTAAGATGCCAGAAGCAAGCAAGCAGAGACCTTTATACAAATGCTGTATCCAGCAAGGAACTTCTTTCCCAAAGGGCAAACCTGACCATGTTTCTCCTACTTGGATAATGAAATGTCTCAAGCACAATGACAAGGAAGGAGGAGCATCTTTGCTGTTCCAGTGAGAGAGGGTGGGTAAATACATGCATGTTCTGCCCTGCAGGTGATTTTCTTATGATGGGGTCCTCCAAGCTATATTTATTCCTAGTGTTGGGAATTTCACCTGCTCAATGGGCATATTGCAACTGTACACAGACTTGAAGTAGCCCAAAGGCTAAAAAAGCAGACAGTGGTCCTGCAGACCTAGGGAGTTTCAAAAGAAAGGAGTATTTCACCAGGAAAAACTATTCAGAGTAAATGGGAAAAATGCACATCTACTATGCTTTTTTTTAACTTCTATGGACCTCCTGGAGTCTTCTGGTCCTGCTTTGCTGGCAGTTGTGGAAAGCTCCATAATACTACCTTAATCAGATATAGTGATTTGGGGTTGTCAAAAGCCTACTTAGTACCATGGATCAAATGCACCCAATTTGGGGCATGTTTGTGGTGGTTTAACTACAAAAGGTTCATTTCAGTCATTTTCATGTTTGTCATCTGGTTTCAAACGATTGGAAAGTCTGCAGACTTGCGTTACAGGCTCCCATTAGCCTTCCACAGCCAGCCAACACAGTTCAAAGTTGTCAAGTTTAAAATACTTTTATTTTTCTGAAAACATTTTTCTTCCTTTTATCTGTATGAGAGCAATTACAAAATAGGAAAATTGTCTCCGTTTTTCAAACGGCATTTTTAGGTGCAGCAGCTGCATTTATCTGACAGTGGCTCTTTGCAGACACAACTCTTGGCACATTTGGCACATCCAGCTGGGCAACAGGAGCAGCAGCCTGAAAGAGATGGGCAAAAAATGACATTGGATGTTTAGCGTGCCAAAGAGATTAATGACCTTTAGTAATTTAATTGGCTGGCATTATAACAAATTAAGAGGGATAGTGAAATGTCTCAAGCACAATAAGGAAGAAGGAAAAGTGGTTAAGGTGCCATCAGTTGTATAAGGTGTACAATGACTGCACAGCAAATACAGATACAAACGTAACTAGCCCAAAATCTGAAGTCACTTTTGGCAGATCAACAGCTTCAAAAAAAATATGAGAGGAAAACCAATTCTTCCAGTTTACAAAAGCTTTCATGCCTCCTTGCGTCAAGCAGTTGTCAGCCAACAAGGGGAACTTTCTCTATTTCTTTTCCCCTGATGCTGGGCATTTAATAAGCCTGGCATGATTTGCACTGGGTATGGGTGAGAGAAATACAGAAGTTCAAGTTTAGGAAGTTTCCCTAAATTCAAAATTAATACCAAGAGATGTTAACTTTTAATGAATTTGTTCAAGAATAGAAAGATCTTAACCTTGTGAAAGGACAAGCCTTGGAAAGGAGACTTATAAGGGAGAACATTATGTCCAATCCTATGTATATTTTGTCAGAATCAAGTCCCAAATAGTTCAGTGAGAATCACTCTCAAGTACACATGCTAGGACTGCATTGCAAGTTCCTGTGTGAGATCAGCAGCCAACACCATTCATTTAGAGCACATGGCTGCTCCCCAGTATCCTGGAAATTGTAGATTACCCTTCAGCGCTGTGGTTCCCAGCACCCTTAACAAACTACCATTCCCAGGATTCTTGGGGAGGGGGGGAGAAGCCATATACTTTAAACATAGTGTGAATTTACCTGCAAAACTCTTAGCTTCTAGGTTTTAACCAGCTCCTTCTGATGCATGGAACTTTTATTGGGTTCACAAAGAGATACTCACTTTTTTTGCATGAAGTGCATTTGCAATTTTTGCATTTGCAGGAGCCGGCACAGGAACAAGAGCCACCTGGAAGGGGGAGAAATATACATGCCACTGAGTTAAATTAAGATAAAACTCCACCCTTTGTCCCTTTCAACAGAAATATATGCTTGCACTGAAGCCACTGAAACCAATGGCTATAGGGTTGCATACAGACAACTTCTTTTTGTTAATAAAAATAGAAGCAATACAAGTTTGCCAAATTGTCATCTATGCCTATAGGATGGAAGAATAAAATTCAGAAGTAAATTGGAGGCAAAGCTCCTAAGTTTAATGAGAATGCTTTGGGAGGGTTCCAGGACTCAGAAGCCAAAAAGGGTAAGTTCCCAGAGTTTATACTGTGGGCTTCTTTCTTAAGTGGGGCTGCTTTGTGACAGGGAATAGTACCACTAGCTTGGATCAAGCACTAGAGCCAGTTCTAAAGTGTAGAAAGACTGATGTTCTGAGAATCTGAACAGAAATCACAAGTTCTTAAACAAGTTAGTTACTAAGCATCCCACTATTTACCCATTAATGAATGCATTGGGACAACTGTAAGCAAGAATCTCCAGGGTCACAGATTCCCAGAGTGCTGCAATACTTTTTTTTCATAGTAGTAACATTCAAGTGCAGAAGTGACTAGCTTTAGTGCATCAGAGTACTTTCAAGGTGATCAGCACTGCCAAAGCAGGCATCTGAAGAGCAAGGAAATCACATTTTTGCTCAATATGATTTTGTGGATGCTGTAAGGAGGCTGAACAGAGGAAGGACGGGTCTGCTCAAATACATCATCGCACCTGGCATCAGTAAGCATGGCAACTGTAGGCCTGTAGATGTTGTGGCTAAAACTGATTAAAGATAAAGGTAAAGGGACCCCTGACCATTAGGTCCAGTCGTGGCCGACTCTGGGGTTGCAGAGCTCATCTCGCTTTATTGGCTGAGGGAGCCGGCGTACAGCTTCCAGGTCATGTGGCCAGCATGACTATGCCGCTTCTGGCGAACCAGAGCAGCACACGGAAATGCCGTTTACCTTCCTGCCGGAGTGGTACCTATTTATCTACTTGCACTTTGATGTGCTTTCGAACTGCTAGGTGGGCAGGAGCAGGGACCGAGCTCACTCCGTTGCGGGGATCTGAACTCCCGACCTTCTGATCAGCAAGTCCTAGGCTCTGTGGTTTAACCTACAGCGCCACCCGCATCCTGTATCTTAAAAGGGCTGCTGAAAGCAGGACTCCCAATGAAAATGGATGCTGCACCACAATCCTAAGCCAATTTATTAGAAATAAATATTTGTGTAGTAAAGTGCTTGAGAATCACACCCTTTAAAAACATCCCCTGTGGTCCCGTCCCCCCCATGCAAGCTATAGAAGAGTATAGGAAGCAACCCTTATTGCAGACTCCGCCTCCACCCACCCCCTGCTCTCTTTAGACGGCAATGTGTGGTTAAGCCCAGGGCACTGCAGCATTTGGGATCCTTTGTGCTCATTCTGCAGAACTGCCCCCCAAATGCCCGTTTTCCCTAGCCGGGCAGCTTGTCCCTCTGCTTCAGCCTTCTGCAATCCCGTACCCTCCAGATGCTGTTCGGACTGACTCCCATCAATCCCGGCCAACACAGCCCATCCGTCGGGGATTATGGGTATTGTTGTCCAACACATCTGGAAGACAGAAGGCTGGGGGGAACCTGCTCTAACTCACCTACCATGCCCAGCAGCAGCTCTGCAGCGGTTCAGACAAAAGTCTAAGACCAGGGATGGAACCTGGGACCGTCGGGATGCAGAGCGCGCTCTCTGAGCCACCGATTCCTGGCTCTTTCTAAAGCAGTCGAGCAAGTGGAATGAAGACTCACCAGTGGCGCAGGCGCAGTCCTGAGGATCCATCGCAGTTGCAGGAGTGATCACAGATCGGATGATTAAACGAGGCAAGAGGAGATGTGTGGCCTGAGGGCAGCCTCTGCCGGCATATTTATAAGCAGCCGGAAGGCAGGCGCGGCGAGTGCAAAGCGCCCGCCCCTTTCCTGCGCACGGACCGGCCCCGGGCAGCGGGCAGAGGCGGCGAGGGGTGCAGAAGCGAAAGCCACGCAGCGCCGCGTGCAAAGGAAGGCGGCCCCCGCGCGGCCCCGTGCGCACCTTTCGTAATCGGCGCCCTTGCCAAAGGTCCAGCCTCTCCTCCCCTCCGCTTATGGAGCTGCGTGCAAAAATTCGTCTCTCTTTCCCTGAAGCATTGCACGATCGAGCCGTCGGCTCCGCGTGCAAATATCGACCGCTTCCAGGCGGGGGCGGCGCATGGAAGATTTTGCAAGGAGAGGGAAACTTGCAGTGAGAAGGAAATTCAGTAACGGGCATAGGCGCCGACTCCATGGGGCTTGAGGGGGCCCGAGCCCCCTCAAAAATTCGTTTGGGGGGGCTCCGCCCCCCCAATAATCTCCGGCGCCCCTCCAGCAGAGCGCCATCGCCGCCCCTCCCCCAGCCCAAAATGCACAGGGAGGGGCGGGCTGCATGCCTCCTGCCCTCCCTCCCGAGCAAAAGCTCCACCCAATTTCCTTTGGAGCTGATTAATAGGCGCAGCACGCTCTCCCCTATTCGCTCACGAGGAGGCGGCGCCACTTTATTTGCATATTCATGAGCTTATTTATTATTCATGAGCTTTCCCGGGCCCCCCCAATATTTTTTATAAGTCCGCGTCCCTGGTAACGGGTCATTTTCTCTTCTCGTTGGAAGAGCGTGTCCATGTTTACTTGTGTGGATCTGAAATGGATTTCGTTATTTAAAGCATTAAAAAGAGATTGTGGTTGTTGTAAACAAAATCTGCCCTTTTTCCCTTATGGGGTATCCAAGAACATTGTCATCAACGCAAAAAGGAGCCCAGATAAGTCAAGTGAGAAAAGTGATTGGAAGGGGGGAAAGTAAGCTCTGTTTCTTCGTTACCCTGTGCATTTAAAGTATAGCTGAGCTGCTTCATTTTACCGTATTTAGGGCATCCCTTCCCAGCAGGGGATTAATCTCAACTCAGGAGGGCTGGATCCTGAGACCTGTTTACATTTGTGGGACTCAGTGCTGTGACAGCTGAAGGAATAACAAGTAATGGCTTCTGAACACCGTAAAGAGTAGTTTCCACCTCATTATTTAGCTACGCATCTGGGGATCAAAAAGAAAAGGGCGTTTGAATCCCACTTTTCATTTTCTTAAGCTGTTCAGCCATGAACCTTGTCAAGGAAGGAATCTTTAGCCTCAGTTGTCCATTTGTAAAACGGGGGTAATGACACCAGGAGATTACAGTTCCAGGCTGGTGGCTCCGTTTCTCAGTTATGCCAAAACCAGAGTCCTCTGCCATCTTTAAGACTAACACCTGACCTCAAAAAGGTTGAGATTCCTGCATTATACAGGGTTGGACTAGATGACCTTTGGTGTACCTTCCAACTCTACAGGTCTATGATTCTAGAAGGACATTGTAGAGCTAGAAAAGTTTCAAAAACGGGCAGTTTGCCTCCCGCAAGATGTAGTGACAGCCACCCACTTAGCTTTGAAGAAGGATTGGTCAAATTCATGGAGGGTAAGGCTGTGTGTGGCTGCTAGTGACACAGCGGCTGTGTTCTCCCTCCACTGTTGGAGGTCCTGTTTGCTGGCTTCCCAGAGGCATATAATTGGCCACTGTGAGATCAGGATGCTGAATTAGATATGCCACTGGGCTGATCTTATGTTCCTATACATCTATGTTGTAAAATGCAATAATGTTTTTTGTTTTTTGTTTTTTTTTTACAGGAGTATTCAACATTAGGCTTTCTCTTGCCCTGCAACAGCAGTTTCTGACTTTGGAAGGCATAATGGCCTTCAGGCACAACTTTCTAAATGGTTCTGTGCATTATTTCATTTGCTTCCTAATTCAGCCCTGCTGCATTTGGGGGCTCATTCTTCTGAATGGGGGGCCCTGGACTACTGCCCCAAAGTCCTGCCTTGACAGCGCTACAGGTCACAGTAATAAATCTGATACCTTTTGGGTTGCTTGCTGTTGTGTGGGGTGAATCTAGTAATAAGGTTAGAGCACTGTGTACGCACATCCACCCACACAGAGAACAAGAGCTGGAAATGACTGAGGTTTCTATTTTGGAGAAGAAACAGACTTCTGTCACTGAACTTTTTGAACAAAGCACACTGAGTCCTGTACACACGGTATGCCTTTCATTTGCATTTTCCTCTGCACCCCATTCAAAGCAGGCGCTGCTCTTCTTGCTCAGTCTCCTGTGCTGTGTGCAAACAACACATGGCAATACAAACATAGCTTGTGCCATGTGCAAACTCCTTCCGGGTGCAGTGCAGCAGTTTTATCTGGGAACATGTTTAATGCTGACTCACGGGTGAGTCAGCCATTGTGTGACCAAAGGGAAAGAGAAGTAAAAGTGAGGTGGGCAGTTCCTGAGAAATATGATTGTGTTGCAAAGGTTCGTGCTGATGGGATTAAGCAAAAACTTACATAGCAAAGGTGAATTCCAAAATCCACATTTTTATTAAAAAAAATTCTTTTCGTTCCTTTTCCATTATTAACGAACTGCATTTAAATCAGACAGTTTTGACATTCCATCTCCTGATGAAAATATTTCTTTTTTTGCCATTCTTAGACAATTTGATTCAGTGTGAGTCATTTGTTCTGTATTTTATTATTTTATACTTTAATGATGTTATTGTTCACTGCCATCTCCCAATGTTATTCTCACAACAACCGTGGAAGCTAGGAGGGTAGCCTTAGAGATGGTAACTGGCTTAGGGTTCCCCAGTGAGCTTCACGGCCGAACAGGGATTGTAGGGCTTATGACACCAACCAAAGTACCACAAAACAGTAACAGTGAGCAAGCTTCTGTATTCCCTGGAACACATCATGAGGCTAGATGTTAAATGCAGCAGGGCTGAAAAAAAGCACACTCACTGATAGTGATGCCTGGAGTCTGCATTTAGTCATCATCTTAAGGTGGAACGTGGGAGGAGGGAGCAGACAATGAAGCTAAACTGTCCTACCTGCCCTGAAGGGTTCATGTTGCATCACAAGGGGTTTCTGTTGAGTGATTTGAAAAAGAGAGAGAGAGAATTATCATTATGTCATAATGATGATACACTACTGCAGTTCACACTTCAACACTGATGTTGTCAATTTGTGCCAGGTCTTGGGAGAGAGGGCACCATTGCCATGATAGAACCAAGAAGATACAGTCACGCTGCTTGAAAGGAGTTGTTCCAGCCTGACGGATGAAATTGTCTGTTTGTTTGTGTATGTGGGGGGGGGGAAGGGGGTTCTTCCCCATCTTGCCGCTGTGGAACCTTTTGAAGAGTCTTCCTCTACCTGGTGCCCTCCAAACTACATGTTCCACCAGCAATGGCTGGTTGGGTCTGGTGGGGGTTGCAATCCAAAACATCTGGAGGGCAAAACATCTGAAGAAGGCTGAAGTGAAACTGATCTATTAGGGCAAACAGGGCTCTGCCCCTGCAGCCTCAAGCCCACCTGCCTGCCATCTTACAACCAGGCCAAGGGGTGGTCCTCTTGGCTCTCTGCTTCCTCCTTCTTAGTCTCAGTTGTGTCTAAGTGAAACTTAGCAAGGAGGAAGATGAGGACAAAGCTAGAACTGGTTAGCTCTGCTTGTCAATGGTTGTGTACACACTATATGAACACCTATTACCCCCCTCTCCTTACTCTGTCAGGAGTAAGCTACAATTCCCAGGACCCACTGGGGGAAGCAAAGTACATTACATGCCTGGTGTGTACACAGCATCTCCAGCTGCCATTGGCTTCCCTGCCTTCTGCCCTACCACCCACAATGAGCACCAGTCTCCACTACATATGGGTATAAGTGTGTATATTTGTGTAACATTTGAAAGGGTAAATCTCTCCTACAAATACCCACCCACCCTTTTTCATTACTTTTCTGTGGTGATCCCTGATTATGGAATGTTGTCCCTAAGGAGACACATCTGGCATCAGCTGAAGATTTTCTGAATCTGGTTAACACTTCCCCATTTCTCCCAGGCATTTTAGATACAATTTGTAGTCAGAACTGTTTTTAGTCCTTAGTTTCAGGTTTTCAACTTGCCTTTTATTTTTTGCTGCTTCTTTTTAAATGCATTTTTTGCAACATGGGGGTCTGCTTTCTCCATAATCTTATTTACCTTTATCATGTACCTTACTTTCCCTCGCTAAATTAAAAAGTCGCAAATGAGGCAATCTCCCCCCACCCCCCGAGGAGAGTTTCTCCAGTCCCTTGGTCATGTTGGATGCCTTTTTCTTAGCCTTGTCTATCTCTGCAATATCCTTTTGTAGGTGAGTTGGAACAAGCACGTTTTGGGTGGTCTGCCTTTTTGCCCCAATTGTAGCAATACTTTCTGGCAGAGAAATGTGGCGGCCTTATATGTTGACACAAATGTTCCAGCAAATGTTAGCACTTGTTTTGTTTCCAAGGTGCTTGCTCTCAGGCCCCAACAAATGAGAACCCTGCCAGTACCATTCATTCATTTTGTGAATGTTTACTCACAAATGCTGACTTTATTTTGCTCGGATGCTGGCAAGGTTTGTACTGTGTGTGTATTTAATTGCACAACTGGTAGCTGGAATTTATGTCTCCACTGCTCTAGAAAAGACACAGTGTTCCTGGAAGTAGTTCATTAATTTTCAAATGTTTTTGGTGATGGCTGTGAATAGGGAACCAAACCCCTTCCTCTCAAAGTGACGTTGCTGACTCACCAGTGACAAGAAACCAGCCACCCATTTTTGATTCTGTACAGGTTATCTTTTGGTAAGCAGAGGAAAGAGAGACATGGAGTGAGGAGTGGAACTGAACTGCAAGGAGGGTGTATATTAGAGGGACATTCAGAATCAATGCCACAGGACATGCAAACATGGGGCATTCATTGAATCACACTGAATCCTGGGGGGGGGGGATGTTCTCAGGTGGGGAAGCATCCTGCCCTGGGGGTTTTATTTTGGGGATGCTCTTGGAGACTCAGGTGGCCTTGATGGCTAGGAGTGCCTTTTCTCAGCTCCGGCTGATTTGCCAGCAGAAACCCCTTTTGGAAAGAGGATCTGGCCACTCTGCTCCATGCTCTGGTAACTTCCATACTGGATTGTTGCAGTGCATACTACATGGGGCTGCCATTGAAGACAACTTGAAAAAGCTTTATTTGATCCAAAATGCAACAAGATTTATGTCTGGGGTTCCATGTAGATCTCACATAGGCTCTGGTTTAAAACAGCTGGCATGGTTGCCAGTTCACTTCAGGGCCCAATTCAAGGTGGTCACATTAGTGTGACTTAGGACCCAAATATCATAAAGCTTACCTCCTTCCCTACAAACCCTCTCAGAGGTGTTTAGATCAGCAGAGGCTTGGCATGGTGGCGGCCTGAGAGGCAGCATTTTCCGTGGCAGACTCTCCAGGACTTCAGACAGGAATTTTCCCCAGCCTTACCCTGGGATGCTGGGAATTGAACCTGAGGCTTGCACTGGCTTCCCATCTGCTACCTGGTCAAGTTGAAGGTTCTAGTGCACAAAGATCTGAATAACTTGGGCCCAGGGTAGCTTAAGGATCACATTACCCCGCACACCCCAAGTTGATCACTGAGATCATCAGGGAGCATGGGATCCTTTTAGAGGCTCCCTCTCTGACTCATGTCAACAAAGAAGTTGTTCCTTCAGAGTCTGGGGCCAAACTATGGAACTCCCTCTGATAAGGAGTTAAGACAGGCACCATGCCTACTGAGTTTCAGGTAGCTGCTTAATTTCATTTCAGGAGGCCTTTGCACCCTGAATTCTTCTCATGTTTTGTGTTTTTGTTTTCTTGAGGTTTTAATTGGGGGGGGGGTTGTGTTTTAAAATTTGTATATTGTATATGTTAATGTTGAGACCTATGTGGTGAAAAATGGAATATAAAATTTCAATAAATAAATTCTACTTACAATACATCCATTGAAATGAATGAACCTAACTTAGTCATGTACACTTATTCCAGTGGCTCTACTCTTGAGTAAAACTTAGTTGGATACTTTGCCCTGTTGACACCAATTCCTTGGGGTGAAAGGGGAGCCACTGGCCTGTTAACCATCATTTCTTCTGCTCCACAGAATCCAATGACAACAACTGATAACTAAATTCCTTCCTTCCGACCTTTTTACTGATGTAATCCCTCAATGCATTATTTTGTTCATGTTGAACTATGACATTAGAATGTGACCATGAGATAGATAACCTCCCAGATTCAGTGCTAACAATTGCTCCATTTATACATCCCTCCAGCAATGACTAGATTAGAAAGACCTGTGTAACTGGTGTTCCTTGTGTGGCTTCAGTGTTCATACACACAGTGGAACTGTGTGGGTTGGCTTCTGTGCCAGGAGAGCTGAATTAGGTGGTTCAGTTGGAATCTGCTTAATATAAGGATTCCCAGTGTGTGCCTGCCAGAACCTAATATGGTGCTCACAAAGGCTTATAGTAAATATCCCCTCAAAATAAAATCTTTAATAAAAAGTTTTTTAAAAATAATAATGCACAATGATCTCTCTGCTCAGGTCCTGTTTGCAGTGGCTTAGTCTCTCCTACATTATTCACCCCCTGCCACCCAAATGTCTACATTACATTGTATGACAGGATTGGAGACCCACCCTCTTGTCTGTTCTGAACTTGGGAGAGGTGCAGAGAGCACCTTTTTAAAAAAACAAAAAAAACAATGATTCAGTATGGCAGCAGGTGATACCTTTTCCCCACTGAGTGGGTGGCTGATGGGTTATGCACCCACACCATTTTGTGGTCTTGTCTCTTTTTCTTCCCTTTTGGATGTGGCAGCCATTTTGTGCTATGCCATGCCCTCGTGGCAGCCATTTTGAGACTGGTACCCACAGCAGTTTCTCAAAATTCCAACTGCACCCACTGGCCCAAAAACGTCTTTTAAGACCTAATCAAATCACCTTGTGATTAGATGTACATTGGCAAGGACTTCTAATGCCCAGTTGTTTAATAGCAAAATGATTCCTCCTCTAAATTATATAGCTTAAATGAAGAAAGCTGCTGCAGGTGGAGCATAGATGAGTGGATTTTTGTGTGGAAGGACCAAGAGTTCAGTTCAGTTTTAGTATTCAGAACAAATTCCTGGGCTCTGGAACCTTTAATTCTAAGTGAATGCTGTTTGCATCTGGCTGTGGTTGGTGGATCTTGGGGTTGTAGAAGATCTAGCAAGCACTAGCACTACAGATATATGGCTGTGAAGGAGGTCATGGGTTTATCATAGCATCTTGTTTAATCCCCTCCCTGATATGGAATCATTATGGACAGTAGCCTGCAACAGTGCAAAACTTCAGTAGTGGGAGAATGTGCCCATCCAGATGTTTGTTGAAGTACAAATCCCATCAGCTCTTAACATTAGCTATGGCACTTGGGGCTGATGGAAGTTGCCATATTTGAAGAGGGCAGCCAGCTCACACTCTGCATTTAAAGCACATGGCTTCCCCGCACAGAACCCTAGGAACAGTTTTTACCCTCACAGGGCTACAATGCCCAATGGCCTCAGCTAGTGCTTTAAATGTATGATATGTGGATGTGACCTAAGCTTGGGTTAAGGAGAAAGAACTGAGAAGATGTTCATATTTTCAAGATGTGCATCAACAGTTAGAGCATGGGTAGGCAAACTAAGGCCCGGGGGCCAGATCCGGCCCAATTGCCTTCTAAATACGGCCTGTAGATGGTCTGGGAATCAGCATTTTTTTACATGAGTAGAATGTGTCCTTTTATTTAAAACGCACCTCTGGGTTATTTGTGGGGCATAGGAATTTGTTCACCCCCCCCAATAGAGTCCGGTCCCCCACAAGGTCTGAGGGACAGTGGACCAGCCCCCTGCTGAAAAAGTTTGCTGACCCCTGAGTTAGAGCCTGGGCAGCAGACCAAGCAGGCACACAGGTGAGCTGGGCAACCTCTTCTCAGTTATGTAGATTGTAGATATATGTGCTGTATTTCCATTTAAATCACAGCAATTACTTCTAACACTTCCACCCATATTAGCATATACAAACATTATGTAAATCTGTCTTCTGTCCTTTTTTACTGATGCTAACGTAAACTCCTTCCCTCTCATGGGATGGATGTGTTGCACAGTAATGGACTCTAGTTGGCTGACAGAAGAAATGTGTGTTGTGCATGATTTGTGTTGCGCATAACAAGCCTACTTTGTGCTTTGCCAGGAAAGCATGAAAAGCTGTTCAGAGAAGCATCTTCTAAACATTCTTCCCCAGACCAGCCTCCTCCGGGCAGTGTAGCTATCCCCACACCACCAGCAACTTGGAATTCACCAGGAACAGATTCATGATTAATGCTCCACAAAGTAGAGCTCAGAGGCTGTGCACACTGCCAATGTTTAAAGCAACCCTCTCCCCAACATCAAAAGAAACCTGGGAACAGTAATTTACTTTCACAGAACGATTGCCGGCACCCATAAAAAACTACAGTTCCCAAGGTTCTTTGGAGGGAAATGTGCTTTAAAGGTATTATGTGTATACAGTCTGAGTTTCAGGGCTCAAAGCCTCTGACCTCTAAGAAGGAAAGAACCACTACCAACAAAACATTCTCCAAATGTTTCTTATATACATACAGCTTTTATTATTTTCCACATAGCTTGTGTTACTTCCCACATAGCTTATTTTCACATCTAAAGGCTACAAAAATGCACAGGCAAATATATAAATGGACAATAAGGTTACATTCCTGCTGGCAATCAAATATACAGATCAGTGCTTGGAAAGCCAGAGAAGATTCACTTGCAGCAGCTGCATTTGGTGGAAGGGGGACCTTTGCAGATACATCCCTGGGCACACTTGCTGCAGCCCACCGGACAACAGGTACAGCAACCTAGAAACGGAAATGAAAATTTACCTTTGTGGTTTCAGCCAATGAGGATCTCTTAGCAGAGCTGGGGAGTGGACCCAGCAGACTACAATGTTGCTGGGATCAGAATATGAGAGATGGATGAGGACAACAATTATGAGCTATGTGCACATGCTTTAACCACACTAGCATCAGCAGCAAACCATTTCACTCCAAACAGTTTGCAATGCCATTTCAACAGGGATCAACTGAATGATGTTCTCTGCTTTATGTTCCATGAAAAAGATATGCTCTTGCATGGAGCAATACAAGCAGGGAAAGGATGCTAGAATTTTCGAATTTGTGGCTATAATGCGAGTCTGTTACTGAAAAACAAGGTCATTCTAAGGAACCCTGGAAATGGTGGTGAAAATAGAACACAGTAGGGTCCAAAGAGCTAAGGTGCCCTTTTTGAAGCAAGCATCCTTCACATTTGCTCCCAGGAATATTGCATAGTCTCAGCTGCTACATCTGGCTCTTTTTTCTGCTGGAAATTCTACTCCAAGTCACTAAACATCAACTCTGGGGTTTTATTGTATGGTTTTAATAATACTTTTGTACCCATTTTCAGCTGTGATATTTTTCTACCCTGCCCTGGAACCCTTCAGTCCAGGTGGACTTCAAGTACAAATAATATCATTTTTTTAAATGTACATAATAAAAACTCATGTTATCTATATAGTTAGATAACTTTACCTTAAAACTTCTGTTTTTAATTGCTGCTTTTAAATAGATTCATGCTATTTTATGTAAACCACTTGAGTTCTTATTAAGCACTATATAATAATTATTGCACAATAAATAAAAATAAAACCTGCAAACTGACCCATGGCTACCATACATGAAGTCGCAGTTACACTAGCCAACCAGTGCCTCATGCACACTTGGTAACAACTTGCTGAATGTCAGACATGCAGGGTTATGCCCACAAAATTCGCTCTCTAATACAGCATGCAAGTTAGGGCCAGTCCCATCCTACTTACTCTTGTCCCAGGTACTGTATCTACTCGAGTCTAATGCACCATCAAATCTAATGCACACCTCAATTTTCAGAACCTTGAAACCAAAAAAAAAAAAGATTTGCTGGCAAATGTAAATGTGCCATCGAATCTAATGCACATTTTTCGCAATGTAATTTGGCCAAAAAAGGTGACCATTAGATTCAAGTAAATACGGTAATCTTTTCATGTGCTGCATCTGATTGTGGTTTTTGCCATTCCAGTACTAAAAAAGAAAAAAAAGGGCTGCTCCCAGGAACAAAATACATAGGAAAGGAAGGAACTGTTCATACTCACTCTTTCTGCATGACTTGCACTTGCAGTTTTTGCACTGACAGTTGTTGCCACAGGTGCATGAACCACCTAAAAGAGGAAGGGTGGAATCCCATTACAATTACAAACTTAGCATCTCCTGCGCACATTTACATTGACACTCAGTAAAGAAGCCTTCAGAAGCCTAGAATAATTTAGGAAGCAATTAACTTTCTCTTTCCCCCAATAAACACCTCGAAAAAGGGCAATATAGCGTTCTATAGAACTTAAATATTCCTCCAGAAACCTGAACACTTGACAACGATTTTATTGTAGCAGAGTGGAGATATAGCAGAAAGGAAGAAACAAAAGACCTCCGGTATATAAATTCAATATATAAGAAATAATAAAAGGAGGAGGAATAGGAGGAAGGGAAAAGACATACTCCTCGCCGCCACGTTGGTACCCCTCTATCTCTCATGCCCTTCCAGATGCTTTGGACTTACAACCCCCATCGGCGCCTGATGGGAGTTGTAGTCCAAGCCACGTGTGTGTGAGGGTGGTGGACAAGGCTGACCCAAACTCATCCTGGCAACATCTTAGGTCAGTCTCCTCCCCTCGCCTGTAACACAACCGGCCTGATTCGCCCTCGAGTTAGAAAGAGGAAAGAGCGTCCCTCGTTGATAGGGACGCAGAGAATCCAAGTCAAAAACAGAGCGCTCCACGTGGCCCGAAGCAGCGCCTTGCCAAGCAGCAGAAGAAGGGAAAAGTCACCGATGGAGAGAGGCAGATCGGAAGGGAAAGCGGGTGGGATCCAGATGTAAGGAGAGAAGGATGAACAAGCGGAATGAATAGAAAGAGGAAGGAAGGAAAGTTTCCTCACCACTAGAACAGGGACAGTCCTGAGAATCCATTTCTCCTGGGCTCGATCTCTCCAGCAGCTAAGACGACGTTCGGGTGATCGGTTAGCAGCTGAGCTCCGCAGTGCCGTCCGCCCCGCTTTTTATTTCCCGCCGGCACCGCGTGCAAAGCGGCCGGGCTCCGCCTCTGCCCGCGTCCCGTGCGCACGGCGCTCTCCCTGCGGCTCCGCCCCCCGCCGACAAACCGGCTGGTCGGGCGCTCGCCTGCGTGGCGGAGCGATGCGGGGTGATCAGTGGGCTGGCGGGCGCGGACACGCCTCGCTTTGCGCACCGGAGGGTTCTCACGGCCGTGTGCAGCCCAGGTGGGAGGGGTGCGGCCATCCTCCAAAGCGATGGGTGCTTGCAGAGAGCGGCTTGGGGGGGGGGGCGGGTTGTCTTGGTGATGCGTGCAAAAGTTTCCCGGCATCAAAAGGGCTCCCCCCATATAATTTGGATTTACTTTGGGAGGGGGTTAAAAAGCTGTTGTCACCGTGGTCCATTCCAGAAGACCTTTCAACTGAGCATCCATCGTGATTTGTTTACCCAAAGTTTGGAGGACATCCAGTGCTTCCAGATTGTCAGCGAATGCAAAGTGCGCAATTGGACAATCTTGCGCAACAGACGTACCCCCATTTCCCAGCCCCGCCGACTGTTAGCATAAAGAAAGTGATGGCAAAGTGCGCAGGAAAGGGGGGAACAACCTTTGCTTGATGCAACGTCGTCTAAACACTCTGCAAACAAATCATAGTTAATGCTCAATAAACAGGCAGGGAAGCCCCTGATGTTGTGCCAAGCAATTGTTATTTTGTACTCTCCTTTTCATCCTCAAATTGTTCTTTTGACATGTAAGGGGGAGCAGGTAGGTTGTGCAACAGTGCCAGGTCATCTTTAATTGTACACCCTGAATTTGACTGTACTTTATTGAATCCCACCTGGAAATAGCTCCGTCTGAAAGCAGCCCAGATGCAGAGAAGCATTTTTTCCTCTTTCCTGAGCCACTTATCAATTTGTGGTACAAATTGTACCATGTTGGACCACCACAGTGTCAAAGTGCTTGCCAGCTTGTCCAGAGCCTTGTGTGGCTGCCAAGAACTTTGCGTATTGAACATCCTTCAGCCAACTTAGTTCTACTTCATTCCCACAGTGTGGTGACTACAACCCTTTGGGTGGGGGGTGCTGGTGGAATGGTTTCTTGAATCACCCCTCTCTAACAAATGTTCACAAGCCCACAAATTGGGGTTAAACTGTTGAATGAACTCCTGGAGGATTCTTGCATATGAAAGATGAAATATAAAATAGATTCTTTGCTCAGCCATGAAGTTCACTGGGCAATCTCAGGCCACTTACTATCTCATCCTAACCCACCTCACAGGGTTATTGTAAGGATAACACTAGGAGTGGGAGGAACCTTGTATCTGCACCTGAGTTTTTTTTGGAAGAAAGTCAGGATAAAAATCTGTTAAATAAATCGTAATCTAATTTAATAATTGAAATTTACCCAACAGCTTATTTTTAATGAATTGTACAGAACAAATGGAGTTGTCCCTATGCCCATTTTACAGATGCAGACCTCAAGGCAAGGAGAGGCAACATAGTGATTTCATGCCTAGGCCTGTTAGTGCTTGCAATTTTTCAATTTAAAGTAAAGCCTTTGTGCTCAACATACTTCAAAACTAGGTCAGAGAGAGAGAGAGAGCTAAGTATAGAAGTAGAAGCCTTTACCACTTGCTCTAATTTGGACATAGTGCTTTAAACAACTTGTCTTCCCAAGCCACAGAGCAAATGAGTGGTCAAACCGGCACCTGTGATGTGTATTTTCTATTTCCCTAGCTGTTGCCTCCAGACCACTGTGCCTTGTAAAACCTAAATTAGGCGGAGTGCACGCCTTTCACTTTGTGGTGGCTCAGCTGGCAGGCTGTGGGTAAGACATCTGCATTTATTGCCAATCCCTGAAAATTGCACATTAGCACTTGCACGCCTTATAATTTAGCACCTAGTGGGCAAGGAGATGTGAAACTCTTTTGCAAGCTGGAAGAATGATGAAAGTGCTTTTGTTTTCCTTACCCATGCAGGCCACCAGACGAAAAGGAAAATGAAGATGGGAGAAACTCCTTCACAGAAACTACAGGTTCAAGGCTGCCATATGCCATAGTCAAGACGCAAAATGGCTTAGCAGGAGTCTCAGGCAAGAGGTGGGAAATGCTTCCCAGCTCTGTTGCTTGAGCATCCTTCCCCTACCTGGCACCTTCCAGATGTTTTGCACTACAACTCCCATCAGGCCTAGCCAACATGACAAATGGCTGGGGATGATGGGAGTTGCAGGCCGCAGGTTCCCCCTGCTGAGGCTAATGGGTGTTGTAATCAAAAGCATCTAGTGGACTCCATGCTGGACAAGGCTGAGGCAAGGCTTTACAGTAGCTGAGTTTCCAGTTTTTTATCTGCTAGGAGTGGTGCCTCACAAAACACATACAACACCTCCACCCAATGAACAATGGGAATACATACAGTACTCCTGATCCCTAGGTTGGGTGCCCCAGAAGATTAGATATTGTTGACTTCATCAGTGTGCTCTGGAAACTAGCAGATTAGATATTGAAAACAATAGTCTATGGGTGGGGCTGTGTTCCATTCCTGTAGCCTTCATCAGCTGATGCCCTCCAGAAGTTGCAGGACTACAGTTCCCATCAGCCCCAGCCATCATAGAGCGCTGGCTGGGGCTAATGGGAATTTCAGTCTAGTAACATCTGAAGGGTGCCAGCTTGGCCAATGCTGCATTACCATGTAGAAGATAAATGTGAGACAAGTCAGGCTTAGATGCTGGTTGCTTCTGCACAGCAGGCTATTGTGGGCTTAGTGCTGTGCATGTGTGAAAATTTGGTGCCACATTCACACAAGACATTATCCTCAAATGACATCCTGTATCACCCCACCATGATTTAATCCAGATTTACTATTTCTGCAGAACACTGCATACACTGTTAAGGGAATTTTTCTGTGAGATATTTCTCATATTATGAATAGCCATGAATTCATCTGATCTCATGCCTACCTATATATATTATCTCTACAAACTAATAAACAAGCAGGCATCATTGGCACATCCTCACTCCAATATCACCAATAAATTATTTTCTGATTGATGTTCAGATTTATATAACCAATCCCAGTTGCTGACTCATCTACCCTGGGTACTGCCAGAAAAGGCAACACTTATGTAGGGCAATTAGCTTGTGATAATTCAGTTTTTTTAACAGGGATGGATGAATCTGTAAATCTGGACTTCTCTTAAGTTTCTCACTTTCCCAGCCTTAAGTTCCGTTCTCCACATTTCTGCATCAGTTTGCATTTGTTAAAACTCTTCATGAAAAGAAACCAGCATCTTAGTACACATTGCTCTTAATATGAACATTTTTGTATGCAATTTTGACTATTGCACAAATTTATGTGAGGAATTCTTTTTCTAATACATTTTTGTGTTATTTCCACTACTATATGCATTTATATGCACACTTCTCCCTGATGTATACACTTTTATATACATTTTTGGGGGGATGCAGACTGGCTTCCCTTTCTCCCCCATTTCCCTTTCTCCTACTCTCCCACCCTTTCTTTCTGATACCTCTTCTCACTCTCTTTCTAACACATCTCCCTCATCTTTTCCACTCCATGAGCTGCCAGAAGAGGGACAGATACCTCTTGCCAGCCTGATTGCTTGCAGGGTGCTTCCCTTTTCTTTCTGCTTCAGCCAATCTGTCTTGGCTTTTCTCCATTTTCCCATGCCCTCCTTCTCTCCCTCCAGGCTCCCCGCTGCATGAAATTAGACTGAAGACTGCATTTCCCACCCCAATTTATGACCAGATTATGTATGTGTGCATTGCTTTGAACATTTGAAATCACAAACATCAAGTATTCTCTTTTTATTCTAGGCCTCCTGATGCTTGGTTGTCACTTTGGGGAGCTAACTGGGATTTCATGGCAGCTCGCTTCTAGCCCCACTGGATTGGACAGACAGCCCTTCCTGGGACCCAGAGACATGCTCCCTTGAAGCCTGGCTCCTAGTGGATCCAGGCATGTGCTCAGAGTCAGCCCCAAACCAATGAACCAATGATTTCTTAGCTCTTCATTTGAGTATCGACTGCAAACCTGCGTCAGCTTAGGTGCTGAGTGCTGACAGGCCTGGATCTAAAGCAGAATCCCTACAAAAGAAGAGGACAGTATTAGTATCCTTGAGGGAAATCTGAAGCCTATATAAGTAATTTAAAACCACAACCCTGAAAGGAGCAATTCCCTTAACCAAAAGCCCATGAGGACTGAGCTTGCTCAGTAGTCCCAAACAGTCAAAGGGAAAAGAAAAAAGGAGAACTGTTTTATTTATTACATTTATAACCCACCTTCTTCAAATAAGATCCAAACCAACACCAGCAAGTAGGCCCCTGGCCAGATTATTACTACCTGCTTAGTGCTGTTACATCTGTAAAAGCAAGATCTGAGCTTGCTCCAGAGGTGTCATTATGCCCCAAGGTGGTGTGTATGCATGTCTGTGTGTGCCTTCGACACAATAGCCAGCATGAACAAATCACAACTGTTGATTATATCAATGTCAAAAACACACGGGTGGGAGGAGTCCCACATTCATGGTGATTCTTGGTCATGATGCTCTTGGGGCAGCTGTATGCGATCCTCCTTTCATTATTTTTTGTGCCTGCGACAGTTTTGGGGCAGTCATACTATTGCACTTACAGTCAGTGCATAATGCCCTGTAGCTTCCTGCTAACATGCCATAATTTCTTAATTATTCCATAATTTCAGTAGTTTTTCTTTCTTTTTTTGTCCTGCTTTTTAGTGCTGGAGCCTGCCTGGACAGCAATAATATGTTTGCAATGGGGAAGCAGAATGAATCTTCCATCAATGGATGGTTATTGTGTCAGGAACCTGTTGCCAAAAAAACGCCAGCATGGAGGGACCTGCAAGCACCCAGTATTGCTCAGAGGAGACAGGAGTGAGTGGTGCAGGTACATCACGTCAGAGACTGACATATGTGAGAGCCTAAGTGCCTCCACCCTTGAAATTAGGCATTTTGAAGAACTATGAAATTGGATATTTGGCACTCGAACATGCAGTTTCACTTAAAAAACAACAACTTGTCCCACCCCAAAACTTTGGGTGCCTATAGGTCTCCTATCGTCTCATAAGGCCAACAAACTGGGTTAGCTTTCCCTTTATTGAGCTCACACGAAGATGGATTTGGTGGGGTGATGCCCTCTGGCTATAATTCTAGTAGGCATTGGTATGTCTTTGAATGTGCCGATGTGTGTTTGGGCCTGTCTGAAAGATGAAAGGAGTTTGTTTCCCTTTGATGTACATCGGTAACTTCTATAAATGTTAATAGAAGGTACAACATGATCATAAGACATGGGGGGGGGGAGACCAACCGTTGTCTCCCTTCCAGCTTCTCTGAGTAATCTGGGAAGGAGGAACCTCAGAGCTAGGAAGGGCTTGAGTTGACAAAGTACACCCAGAATTTACCTTGCTTCATCTTGTGACCACCATGTTCCCACTAATCCCCTGGCACTTCTGTTCTTGGCAGGCACGGATTCTGACAGGACGACCATCATCCTCCAGATAAGATCTAACAGGTTAATATCCAACAACATGGGGAAAGTGCCCTTCCCCCAACTTCCCAGTTTAGGCTGAGAAATGCAAAATGAATACCAGCAAGTGCTTTTGAGTCAAAAATGTGTTGATACAAGTTGGAGGGGTAGGCTGTATGCCTGAGCCCCCTGCTAATTCATGTATCCAGCACAGCTTCAATTTCTGGAATAGTCAGGCTAGCTTTCTGGTTAGGTAATGGTCTTCTATGTACAGGCCATTAAGCTAACAAAGGAAGTAGCTCTGTGCTAGATACCAAATGGGTGGGCTGTAGACTAGGAGACAGAGCCATCCCTGATTTCTGTTGGAATCCAAGGCTGTGGCTATGAGAGAAGCCAGACCCTCTTGGGGTGTTACTGCTATGAGCTTCTCCATTGTAGGCTCAGGTGTAAATAAACCATATACTGTATCCTAAAGATGCCACAGTCTCCGCTGTCCCTCATTCCAAGGAAACTCAACCCTGGGCACCTGGAAGCCCTGAATCTTGCATGGCTTGGAGACTGGGGTGGCATGCAACAGTATTGCTATTATTTGGTAGCCTGGCACTACCACTGGGCAAAGTGAAGCCACTCCCTCAGGCACGAGATGCTGAGGTGTGGCAGTGACACGGAGGACAGGGCTATGTGTGTCACTTGCCCTCTCCTACACTCCTTAAGCTAGCCTGCTGACCACTCCTGCTAGCTGCAGCAGTCTCGTGATTTTTCAAACCATTTCCTTAGAGACCTTGCTGTCATTACTAGTAGTGTGAGTAAAAAGAAACCCATTAAACCTTCCTCTTGGCTGACGTTGGCCCTAAGCATCGTCAAGCCTTGGAGAAAGGTATTTAAGTTTTTGTTGCTTACTAATTTTCAGAATTAAAGGGAAGCTTTCAAGAAAGCCAGCGAAATGAATCTTCATGATGCTAAGGAGATGCTTGTCTGGGCTTGTAACATCCAACCACTTTGGTGTTTCATATATATTGGCACCCAATTTACAAGATCTGCAGTAATCTCTTAATGCACTGATCATGAGAAAAGCTAGGTAAAGATTTTAAAAAAGAATGGAATTGTCACAAAACATTTACCTAGGGATAGCTGTTTAATGTATCTGTTTTTGCCTCACTTTCCCCTTTAAATGGCTCTGGGTGTGTCAAGTTATCTCATTTTATCAGCGCGACAACCCTCTGAGAAAAGTTAAACTTGGAGAGATCAGTTTGACCTAGGTAACGTCTAGACAACCTATTAATGAGCAACAATCCCCATTTATTTATGGGGAGACATTGCTGTGCCAAGCAATTGTTGTCCAACACTTTCCATTGCATTTTCCTAAGAACATAAGACCAATGGTTTGTATAGTCCAGCATAGTGTTACTCACAGTGTCCAACCAGATGCCTGTGGGAAATTAGAAAGCAGGTGCATTCTCCCCTCCTGTGGCTTCCCACAACTAGTATCCAGAACTGTTTCGACCTCTGTGGAAGCAGAGCATAGCCATATCCTCCACTTGTCCAATCCTCTTGGCCAAGTCGATGGCCATCACTGCCTCCTGTAGGCACAAGTTCCATAGTTTAGCTATGCACAGTTCCTATCACATTCCTTACTGTAAGACATTCATGGTTTTCTTTTTGGTTGGGGTGGGGAGGAGCAGTGTTAGGGTTGGAATTTCACAGATATTTTCTGATAAGTCTTCTTTTTCACACATCCTAGAAAAAAGGACATGGGTTGCGCTGTGGGTTAAACCACTGAGCCTAGGACTTGCTGATCAGAAGGTCGGTGGTTCGAATCCCCGCGACGGGGTGAGCTCCCATTGCTCGGTCCCTGCTCCTGCCAACCTAGCATTTCGAAAGCACATCAAAGTGCAAGTAGATAAATAGGTACCACTCTGGCGGGAAGGTAAACGGCGTTTCTGTGTGCTGTTCTGGTTCGCCAGAAGCGGCTTAGTCATGCTGGCCACATGACCCGGAAGCTGTACGCCGGCTCCCTCGGCCAGTAAAGCGAGATGTGCGCCGCAACCCCAGAGTCGGCCACGACTGGACCTAATGGTCAGGGGTCCCTTTACCTTTACCTAGAAAAATAAGGCCACCTTGAACAATTTTAAGAACATAAGAAGAGCTCTGCTGCATCGGGTCAATGGCCCATCTAGTCCCCCCTCCTCACAGTGGCTAAGCAGATGCCTGTTGGAAACCCTCAAGCTTCTTGATGCCTGCTGCAACAACCTTTTGTTTACCTGTGTTTCTCAGCAGCTGGCGTTCAGGGGCATGCCACCATCGTTTTCTTCTAATAATGAGCATATTTTTTTTTAATGCAATAATCTTTCTTAAGCTTCTTGAGATTGGTTCTCTTTTTGTCGTGCCACTGAATGCTTGCTATTTTCTGTGTGCACATAATATTCTCTGCCACCATCCTTCCATCCCTGCAATGGCCACTATTCCTTGCCTCTCCCCCACAGTGCTAGATCTGGGGAATTGCAAAGGATGCAAAGTGGTAGCCCTGCTGCTAAAAGAGTTGTAGCTGTAGTAAAAAAACAGCAACCCCAAAACCAGTAAACTGTTGTCACTGCTAATGGTGAGTCCCATCCTTGAGAAACTGTTGGAGATTATCCTACTCTCAAGAGTTCAGTGAAATGGTCCCCACCCACCACACTGTTTCCCTGCCCACAAACTGGGAAGAACAGCATGGCTCACTTATTTGGACAACCACAGCACCGTGCAAATTGCCAGGAGATGGGCAGAAAAAATATTTTTGGGGTGAGCCAGATCAGGCCCCCCAACTGGAGGTTAGCTATTCCTAGAATGGAGATTTTCAAGAAGTCATTTATGCACAGGCAATAATTCAAAGGCAAAGACAGAGAGCTTGTGCTGGATGCCAACGAGATGAAAAGCAATGTTGTGATCTGAGAAGAGGCCACCTCATACAAGTGTGAGACCTGAGTGAGGTACATTGGTAGCAGAGTATCAGGAAGATATTTATTTTTTGGTTTCTGTGAGCTTTGGCACTGTTTTACAATTTTATGAGTGTCACATTTCCTTCCATAGATTTCATTTATCTCGCACTGTGTGCTTCAAATCTGAAAAACAGAACTCCCAGTTGCTACGTCTTGGGCTCATCTTTTTGCTATGCTGATGTCTGAGAAGCCTGTAGTAGCTTCTCGACTCTAGAAACTTGCCAATGTTTTTATGTGTGGACTGGCATTGTGCCCAGGCACTCTGTTACATAAGACTTCCCTCAATCACGTGAAGAGAAGTCCCAGTTACGGCTTGTCAGACCAAACTTGCATCTACCCACAACAAAATGCCACCACCAAACAGCATTTTTAAAAGATATAAGAGGTGCCAAAATCAAGGTAGTTTGTGCTTATTTTTATTTTTAAAAATTCCTATCCACCTTTATGTAAACATTGGCATCCTGATATTCTTAATTAGGCCAGGGGACTGAAGCCGTACCTATTACTCTGTTTCCGCTCACCCCATCTCCCCAACTTCTCTCTGAATGCTTCCTTTGAGACCATACAATTGAAATTCTGAACAGTGAAGGTTCTGTTGATTCAAATCTTGCAGTACAATGCTGCACAGATTTTATTATTCTTGTCATGTGTTAAGCAAAACACAGCTCTCCCCTCATAACTCTTTCTGAATGAGGTTTTTTCTTTTCTGAAAGCCACTTCATCTTATTAGGCTTGTAACTGTTATGTCTTTCCAGTTCTCCAAATAACAAACAGTTGAATTCTATGCATGTTTACTCAGCAGTTGATCTGAATGAGTTTGTAGGTGTAGAGTTTGCAGAAAGGCCCAACAAAGCTCTAGCTACAAGTTTTTCTGCTTGTGGAGAACATCTGCTGAAGTTAATGGAACAACACATGGTGCATTATCTAACAGGCATAACACTTTGCAGGGTTGTGTTCAATCAATCTTTGATTCCACCCCACCCACCCACCATGTCTCAGACCTTAAAGCATTCTTGGATTTGAGAGAATGGGATTCCTACTGCCTAGTGCCCAAACAACTCACTTACTAGTTACAGCTCTGACTTCAGGATAATTCCATAATGACCAATGCAGCATTTGTAAGTTTCTTTACATATTTTGTCTTTTAGCTGGTATTATTTGAAATCCATTTAACACTGAACAATTTGTTTGTTAACTGGATTGATCTTCCCTACAAAAATAATCAAGAAATATACCACAGTTAGATGGAATACTTCCTCCCCACAGTGTGTTTCAAAATACATGTCTAATGTAACAGTTTTGCAACCTCAAGAATTTGTAACCTGAATAAATGTTTTCTCTAAAAGTATAAATCATTTCCCTCATCTGTGGCCATAAGCAGCTTGTGTATCATGAGCAATTGTCAAATTTATGGTAATAAACTGGGGAAAAAGTTTCTGGCAAATGAGCTGCCAGATGACCAATCTAACATGATCGTTGTAATATGTGTCAATTCGTTGACAGACATGCACAAATATATGCCTCCAAAGCAAGGTCCTGAGCATACTACACTTTACTATGCATTCATAAGTTGCAGGTTGGCATTAAGTCCATACAGAAGGTTATAATGCCCATGGGAATTTTTACTTAACTGTGGCAACACCCTAATGATTTATCATTTGCAGGGAAGACGAATGTCACTGAAGTCCTGCTTTAAAAAAAAAAAAAAAATTCATACTAATGAATAAAATATTGCATCACCTGGCCAACAAATTTTATTTTATGTTTCCCAGTCTCAAGCTCAACAATAACGAAGTTGCCAACTTACAATTGAACTTCAGTGGCTGCTTCTGCACTTTCTATCAGGATAATCACATTTCCCATAGGGACATTATTCCCTGTGTTTATGGTCTTTCCTTTAAATTACATTAGAATTCATTTAAACTTTCTGTTCAAAACTGCCTTCAACCTTTTACAAGGTTGTACTGTTCTCACACACTTTTCCAAACTGTACCAGAGTTGAAGTTACTGATAATTAAACTAAGGAACATATCTAATTACTAAATATATGAACACATAATTATATAATCTTTCTTCTGAAAGCAATAATATATGTCCATTCCCCTTGTTTGATTTGTCTTTCAGACTGTAAGCTTCTTGAGGGCAGACACCTGTCTCTTTCTGTGAAACTCTGTAATATGCCCTACATAGAGGCCTGGATAGCTTAGTTAGTTAGAGCATTGTTTTGATAACACCAAGGTTGCAGGTTTGATCCCCATTTGAGACAGCTGCATATTCCTGCATTGCAGAAGATTGGACTAGATGATCCTCAGAGTCCCTTCCATCTCTACAATTCTGTGATGCTATGGTTGATGGCATGGTACCAATAATTGGCTTTGGGGGCACACCTGTGATAAAGTCCACCAGGATGAGCAACTTAGGATGCAGCAGATCTCTGTTGGCAGATAATAAAACTTTGGAAAATAATAATATAGCATTTGTTAACTATATAGGAAAATGAAAAATAAGTCAATAGGTTGACATTTTCTGAAAACATTGATAGGTGGGAGCAGCTGGGCTGTCTAATGTCACAGAAATTGCTTGGAAAGGTACCTGCACATTTTGCTTTGTAACTCCTTTCCTAGGAAGACTAGAGACTTACTGTATTTTTTGCTCTATAAGACTCACTTTTCCCTCCTAAAAAGTAAGGGGAAATGTGTGTGCATCTTATGGAACGAATGCAGGCTGCACAGCTATCCCAGAAGCCAGAACAGCAAGAGGGATTGCTGCTTTCACTGCGCAGCGATCCCTCTTGCTGTTCCGGCTTCTGAGATTCAGAATATTTTTTTTCTTGTTTTTCTCCTCCAAAAACTAGGTGCGTCTTGTGGTCAGGTGCGTCTTATAGAGTGAAAAATACGGTACTTTTTTTTAAAAAAAATGACAGGTTAAGAGTCTGAGGCCCCTGCTGGGGGTGCCAATGAAGGCATGCGAATGGCAACCTCTGGTATAATTGATTATGATTATGCCCTCCTACTCCTGTCCAATGACTACCCTTGACGTTATTGGGGCTGTTATGCGTGATCATGCTTTCAATACTATTTCTGCCTGCAAACATTTCAAGGTGGTGATACTGTTTCATTTGCGACAAGCGCATAACTGCCTGCCTGCTAAAACCTTGTAACTTTTCACAGCACAAATGTTCCTGCTTCTGTTGCACTATGGCTACAGGAGCACTGCTTCAGATAGCAACAATGCATTAACATTGTAGAAGCATCACAGAACAACTAATAAGATGGAATGATGGGTGGGTGGTGCAGTATAGATCCACTACTAATGCACTGCTTTTGTGTAAATGGCATGCTGCAGAATACAATCATTCTAGAGGTGCCCAAAGATACAGCAGTGCTCTCTTACAGAACTGTCCCCTGCACCATCTGGCATTGGCAAGAGTGGAACATGAATGCTGCAGTAGACGGATGGCAGGTCCCAATCAAGTATGCACAGTAGGAGCATTCACCAGTGTTACGTCATATGATATGCATGCTCTCTGCATGCGTGTTCTGGATTTGCAACACGTCCCTTGACATCTGGGGAAAAGAATAGATCTGTAAAAACTGACCAAATAAGTTCATCACAAAAAGCTGCATGTACGCAAAAACAGCTTTGAAGTTGCTTTTCCCCCAGACTACTGAGTGGTTTTAAAATATGTTATTTGTTTTTATAGGTTCTTGAGCTTCGTTTGAACATCTATTTAGTAAGGGAAACAGAATGCTAGTAAAAATGCGAATAACATCAGCAAATCTCATTCTACAGAAGTAGGTAAGATATGATTACTTGTTTAAGATATTGTGTCCTAATCCTGCTGGGGTGCCCTGAAGTGTATGGAGGGCTATCAGTCCTTTGCCTGAGTTAACTGTATAAAATTGCACTACCCTTCATTTATTTCAGAGATTGCTAAAATGTGCTAATGTTTCTGGATTGCAACCAGTATTGGTGCACCTGGTGGGACAGAGCTGAACTCCTGACATCACCAGGACTGCTGTTTATATGGGTGGGGCAGGCTGCTGGGGTTGGGGGTCACATGGTTGCACTGGCACCAGCACTGGATTGGCATAGGGGGGTCTCGCTGGTGTAACTGTGTGGCCTCTGGCCTTGCCAGTGCCCCATGGCAGCCCCATCTAGGTAAGCTGTGCCAACAGCGGTGTCAGGAGGGCAACTTTGTCTGACCACACACTGTTAAAGAATCTACAGCAGGGGTAGTCAACCTTTTTATATCTACCACTCACTAGTGCATCTTTCCTGATGGTAAAATTTCCTCACTGCCCACCGGTGCTTGATGGAAGGAGGATTCAGCTTGTGCCGTAGAACCCCCTACTGCCCACCTGGAATCCTGAAACGCCCACTAGTGGACTATAGGGACCAGGTTGACAACCCCTGGTCTACAGGCTGATGGGATTTGGAGTGCCACGGCTTAGCAACCCACTGATTTTTCTAACACAATTTCAAGGCCCCCAGAATGGCTCAAACAAGATCTGCCTGCAAGTTTACAATCTAAAAGCCAAAATGGCACAAAAATGGTGGTGAAGGATGAAGAGGGAATTTTCTGACATCACTAACTATTGTTTTGCAAGTAGAATAATTGATTATATTGTTACTGGCCACCCTAATTTCTTCTGAGAAGTGCACAAGATTCCAGGGGTCTTGGTACTTAACCAGGGTTTTTGTTCCTTTGGAATGCGGCATTACAGAGACTGTAGTTTTTTGTTTTTTTTTATAAATATTTATTTATACATATTTACACCTGAGGTTTTTATGTATCTGAAGAAGTGTGCATGCACACAAAAGCTCATACCAATAACAAATTTAGTTGGTCCCTAAGGTGCTACTGGAAGGAATTTTTTTATTTTGTTTCGACTGATGTTTTAATGGCGTGCAGAGCATTACACCCCAAGGGTGTCTCTTGTTACTCCCCTCATAGCTTCAGCAACCTTGGGTTCACAGTGAAGGCCAGCCATGCTCCTCGGCCTGTGTGCAGCCTCTCACAGTGAGCTCCACATGGAGTTCTCCTCACTTCCTCCAAACCTCTGTTTTAAAAGGACACCTTTTTGCCTGTGGTGACATCACACCTTCTGTTACCCTGGCAACCTCCCCCTCCCAGCTTACATCACCAAACACTGAAATCCTAAATCTCATGGGAGGAGGGGCTCACACTCCTTTGCTGCCTGACACAAGGTAACTCTTTGTGTCAATCACCCATCACTTTGCACTACATATATTTCTTCTTTCTAGTGATTTCTGGCCAAGAAACTGTGTTTTTATGAAGCCTTCCAAGTGGGTTGGTCCTATGACGATTAAGGGGTTGGGTAGGCCCCATTAACCTAATGCCCTGTGTGACCATCATCTTCCTGTTTTTGATCTTCCATCATCAACCTGTTTTTTGATAATTCATCCTGTTTCGTTTTGGACAAGAATTTGCAGGAAGTTTATACGGCATCTAATGTGTATTAAGCATTTGTTCTGATTTGTTTGTATGTGGGTGGGTCAAGTTACACCACCTTTTCAAGTGCAATCTTATGTCCCTTTCCTTACCACAAAAAGCTTGATATTTGAAAGTGGGTTTGTTGCCCAAGAGTGTGAAATCCATTTTGACTGTGCAACCTGAATTTGCCAGTATGTTATTGAATCTCACCCACAAAATAGTGATTGCCTGGATTTGGCTCAGTGCAGTTTACTTGTCATGCTCACACAGATGTAGGTAGCCTCACTTTTGAAACTTTATAGAGCTTACAAGGGCTTTGCTGCAATATGAGATTTGGCTATTCTGCTGCATTGTAATTGGCCTGGGGAAGTGTGTACTTCATGAGTCCTGTGGAATGACAGGTTATGGACATTATGGAGCTATGGGTAGGTCTGTTCATGCTTTTATGAAAGCCTGATTAAATTGGCTACTTTTAGTTTATTTATTTACTTGGCAATGGGGCGCCAATCCAAAGCATGTCTTATGGCAATTTCCTGCCCAAAATTGCCTGTCCCACTTCTGGCTTCTGTCTGTCCCTGAAGGTGCTGTTTCTCATCCATGGAGTGTGGCCCTCAACATGACACATGGACATGATACAGAAAGTTGTGTGTTTATAAAAAGTAGAAAGAAAAGGTTATGACAGCCCCACCAGCCTTTCTGGGCTTGAGGATATATTTGGAACTCTAAAAAAATTGTTGTGAACACCACAAAATACCCATTTCACAAAAGAAAAACTGGTGGTGCACAGAGGAACCCCACTGTAAAAGGGCAAAACAACTGTACCCACCCCAAAACAAATAAAACAGAGACAAAAAAGTTGGCAACAACCCACAAATGCCAGTAAAGAAACAAACCTCAGGCATCACTCTCATTAAACAACCCCTACCCAAGGTTAAGAAAAAAACCTTGATTAAAAACAATTGAGGAGGGCAGGGAGTTTTCGTGAATGTCAAGGGGGTGTCTGAGGGTGCAGTGGTGCCCATGGTAATCTTGGGGGCAGGAATCCCAGAGATATGATATGTAGGGGGCAATAGTAGGTCAATGCCATTTCTGTGCAGACTTCAAATGTATATAAGAGCAAACTGACCCATTCTCAACAGGAGTTATATTTCTAACTATGCTATATTAATTTAATACACGCGGTGGAAAAGAAACCCAGAGTTCTGATTAAGTCCAAACTGAATGGAAGAAAATTTGCTGATTAATGTGAGTTCTGTTGGAATAAGTTTTCTTTCAAAGTCCTTTTGTTGAAATATTGTTACTTTGACTTTCAGCTGCTGAAGTATCCTGGGAGACTGAAATGTTCTCCCACGGGTGTTTGGATGGTGCCATTTTTCATATCAGATTTATGCCCATTTAATCTGAAGTGTCTTCTCCTAGGTAGACAGCAGACAGACACTGTTGGCAGGTGGTAGCATACCACGCTGGGAGGAGAATAAGCAGGTGGAATAAATCCTTGAAGCTACAACTGATGTTATTAGTGTTGAATGGTTTCTTTAAATGTAAAGGTTCATCATTGTTCCACCTAATGTGTATGTCTTTAAGGGGCCAGAGCAAGGGCCAGAGCAAGATAACGAGACCCAGCTTTACAGCTGTGAAACATAGCAGGTGCTGCTGAGTTGCATTGATTAAGGTGTGTCAGCATTTGCATGTAGTATATAAGGAGCAGCACCTAGCTCTCCCATTACCCTGGGGGTTGGGTTGGTGGTTGGGTCTGGTTTGTTGTTAATGTATTTAGTGTATAAGGAGTTTTTGTTTTTTTGTAATTAAAACCTTGTTTAAGTTATTTTTGAGTCCCTTTCTTTTTAATGCATGGTCTCCCCAGCAAGCTCTCTGCAGCGCTACCATACTGCAAATATCCAACATCTTTGGTTCTGGGCCCAGCTGCTGAGTGGATGACTGCATATTTTTGGACTCTGAGAAAGGTTTGAAAACTCCTTCTCCTGTTAGTGTAGTTTTTGTGGGTCTGGAAGATTTCCAGAATGGTTGACCGGGTTCCTGAAGCTGAGAAGGCTCTGGTCTTCCCACAGCTAACAGATGAGAACTATAGTTTATGGTCTTTTCGGGTGGAGGCGCTTTTGACCTCTAGAGAAGTATGGACCTATGTAACTGAAGACCCTCCTGACCCTGTAACTAATGCTTGGTCGAAAGGAGATGCAAAAGCCAGGGCGATAATTAATTTGGCAGTCAGCGACCAGCAAGTAGTCTATATAAGGAATAAGAAAACTGCCAAAGAAATGTGGGACAGTCTTGCAGCAGTGCATGTTAGAAAAGAGTCAGCGTCTGCATTGACGTTTTTCAAGCAGCTGTACCAGACGAAGTTGCAGCCTGGTGGTGATTTGGCAGCACACTTGAGACGTCTGGAGGCAATACGCGGCGAATTAATTCGAAGGGACATGGACATACCTGATATTCAGTATGTTTTTATCATTCTTTGTTCCCTGAATGAGGACTTTGATGGTATAGCTAGCCAGATATCTGCCGTCCCACCAGCACAATTAACTGTGGAAGGGGTAACGGCAAGATTAATGGGCGAGTTGGATAGAAGGGAGGCTTGTGCCATAAGCACTCCTATTTCCAGAAGTAATGAGGAACGCCATATGCAAACTTGTGGTGATGCGACTGCATTTAAAGCTGCAAAGCGTTGTTGGTTCTGCAATAAGCAAGGACATTTTGCAAAGGACTGCAGAGTCAAAAGAAAGCAAAGTACTCCCAAGCCTGTTTCTGATCGTCAGTCACGGTTGTCATCTCAGCAGCCAACATCGCACCGTAAAGACAGAAACGAGCCGCGAGCTTTTCACGCTCGGACTGCAGATCATAAAAGAATTAAAGGTGCCAAGTGGAATTCTTTTATTGTGGACTCAGGAGCTTCTCACCACGTTTGCAACAATCGAAGCTTGTTTATTTCTTTCGAAGAGGAAATTGGTAATGTACATTTAGCCAATTCACAAGTCTTGCAGTCACTTGGCAGAGGTACTGTTAAACTTGACTCTTTAAACATTACAATAGCGAACTGCATTTACTGCCCATCAGTGGACAATTTATTATCAGTAAGGTGTTTTGCTCGTCAAGGCATAAGTGTGCGTTTCTTAAATTCAATGTGTGAGTTTTTTGAGGGGAACAAACGTCTATTGTATGCCCGGGACTCTGATGGTTTATATAGACTGTATTTTCGCACCTACTCCCAATTGCCTATAAATTGCAGAGCAGCACAGTCAAGCCAGGGGTTGAGGAATGCAAGGCCTCATTCCGGGTGTCTCCACGAGGCGCACAGAATTCTGGGACACTTGAATTTTGCTGATGTAATTAGGACGAAGAATATTGTTAATGGCCTCAACTTAAAGCCATGTAAATTCTTTATGCAATGTTTATCCTGTTGTAAGAATAAGATTAAGGTTGCACGCAAGGGTAGGTGCTCAGATAGGAAAGTAACTGAGCCATTTGAGCGTGTACATTGTGATTTAGTTGGGCCACTCCCACCATCATTAGGAGGTTCTAAGTACTGGCTTACCCTCATAGACCAGTATAGTAGATATTGTTGGACTTATGCAATAGCTGACAAGTCCCAAGCATTTGAGAAGTACAAAGTTTTTTGCAACTGGGTAAAAACGCACTTTAACAAACCAATTAAGAACCTGTTTTCTGACCGGGGCGGGGAATTTGTTTCTGAGGATTTTGAGAAATTCCTGGAAGCGCAGGGGACTACTCATGAGTTATCTTGCCCCCGAAGTCCCTGGCAAAATGGGCTTGTTGAAGTTGTGCAGCGTGACCTGCAGGCAGGGGTTAAAACGTATCTGCACGATGCTAATCTGCCCAAAGACTTTTGGGCTGAAGCGCTTAATGCGTTTTGTTATGTCAGAAATCGCAGTTATCATTCTGGTTTAGATGTCACCCCCTATGAGAAGCTGTTTAAAAAACGCCCTAATCTGAAATACCTACGCATTTGGGGTTCAGATGTAATTATGCATTATCCCGCTAAGCAGAAATTGGGTGAGCGTAGTGTCCAGGGTAAATTAATGGGCTACCAGCAGGGGGCGTACAGAATTTACATACCAGCAACTGGCAAATTTCATATTACCAGAAGCATGATACAAACTGTAAATTGGAATGGAGTTGCTGTTTTCCAAGATACTGATGGTATAGATAGTACTGAGGAAGAAGAGGAAGAAGCAGCAGCAGCAGGAAATGGTGCTTCTGAATTAATGGAAAAAGACAAAAAGCCTGTTGAATCTGATAATTTGTTTGATGATTTAAAGTCACAGGCACCCAAGGATAGGTTAGATTCTCTTGAGTTTTCTGATCGTGAGCTTAGCCTACAGGGACCTCTTCAGTCCGACAATGATGATTTACAACCTGAAACTAGTAGTTCACTTAGTCCCATTAAGTCTGAGGAGTCTGACTCCCCTTCTGGACTAAGACGTTCAGATAGAAAGAGGCAGAAGCCACAACGATTTGCAGATGAACATTTTAATACTGTGTATGCCAATAAGGTGGTTTTTGAGCCAAAAAGCTACAGTGACATTCAGAATTTACCTAAGCACCAAGCTGCAAATTGGTATAAAGCTATGAACTCTGAGATAGCTTCTTTAAAAGAGCATAACACTTGGTCTCTTGTACCACAAACCCCAGATATGAGACTTATTGATTCAAAATGGGTTTATAGAGTTAAAATGAATGACAAAAATGAAGTTGTAAGGTACAAAGCAAGATTAGTTGCTAGGGGTTTTCAACAAATTCCAGGCGAAGATTATGATTTGTGTTATTCACCAAGTGTAAAATATGAAACAGTTAAACTTTTGTTAAAAGATGCATCACAACGTGGACATTCTGTTTATCACCTAGATATAAAAACTGCATATTTGTTTGCCGATTTAAAAGAACAAATTTTTATGCGTGTTCCTGAAGGCATAGACGCTGCTGAAGGTTTGGTATGCAAATTAAATAAATCCCTTTATGGTCTGCACCAAAGTGGAAGGAATTGGCACCAAACTTTAGCAAAAGAATTGCTGGATATTGGTTTTTCACAAGGAAAGGCAGACAATTGTGTGTTTATAAAGGAAAGGGCAAACTCTGTAACAAAAATATGTGTGTATGTAGATGACGTGTTAATTTCTACAAAAACTAAACAGGAATATGAACAGGTAGTATCACAGTTACAGAAGAAATTTGATGTGGTGGAATTAGGCATAGCTAAAAATTACTTATCCATGCAAATTGAGAAAGGCAAAAATGGATCTTTTCTGGTTCATCAAACTGCAAAAATTGATGACCTTGTTGAAATGCTACGTTTAGAAAATGCAAATGGGAAGGAAACGCCTATGGTGTGTGGTTTCACCTTTACAGGTGAAGATAAACCATTTCCTAACAAAACTTTGTATCGTTCTGCTATAGGCAAGTTAAATTTCATTCAAAGAATCTCAAGACCAGATATAACTTATGCTTTTCACTTTCTGGCAAAATTTGTGGAAAAGCCCACTACACAATGTTTCTCTGCTCTTAAGAGAGTGGTAATGTACCTTAAACATACCAAACATTATAGGTTGCAGTTTACATCAAGTATTGACAAAGGTTTTGAAATTTTCTGCGATGCATCTCATGCAGTGGAACAAAATAATTGCAGGGGTGTGTCTGGTATGGTGTTTTGTTATAACGATTGTCCATTTGAATGGAAGTCCCAGACACAAACCATTATTTGTCTCTCCACAACCGAGAGTGAATTATGTGCATGCGTTCAGGCCACTCGTGATGTAGAATGGTATCTGCAAGTATTTGCAGACCTACAGATGCAAGTAACACTACCAGTAAAAGTTTACCTTGATTCCCAGAGTGGACTTGCTCTCCTATGTTCAGAAACCAATACGCAGCGCACCAGAGTCTTAAGATTACGTTTGGAGTTTGTAAAGAAACTAATTGCTGACGAAATGATTGTATTTGAATATGTACCAGGTGATAATCAAATTGCGGACATTTTTACAAAAGCACTTCCTAAGGTTACACATGAAAAACATGTACAAAGTATGCTTTATGTTTTTGTTCCACAATGATGAACCGCAGGGGAAATGTTGAATGGTTTCTTTAAATGTAAAGGTTCATCATTGTTCCACCTAATGTGTATGTCTTTAAGGGGCCAGAGCAAGGGCCAGAGCAAGATAACGAGACCCAGCTTTACAGCTGTGAAACATAGCAGGTGCTGCTGAGTTGCATTGATTAAGGTGTGTCAGCATTTGCATGTAGTATATAAGGAGCAGCACCTAGCTCTCCCATTACCCTGGGGGTTGGGTTGGTGGTTGGGTCTGGTTTGTTGTTAATGTATTTAGTGTATAAGGAGTTTTTGTTTTTTTGTAATTAAAACCTTGTTTAAGTTATTTTTGAGTCCCTTTCTTTTTAATGCATGGTCTCCCCAGCAAGCTCTCTGCAGCGCTACCATACTGCAAATATCCAACAATTAGTAGTGCAATAGTTGTTGCAGACAAGAGGAACAGGAAGACCTGCTATTGGCAGTCTGAGGAAACTCAGGTTGCTACCTGTTTGTCTCCTAAGAAATCGCTATTAAAAATCAAGATAAATGCCTTATGCATGTACTGAGTTAAGCAAATGCAGACAGTATGAGGAAGATTGCCTGTTGAAAAGGTTGAATGTGAATAGCAAATGACGCATTACTTGTAGCTTATGATCTATGATTATTATTTATGTTTTAAACTAGATTAACATAACTGGTGAATGAAACTGATTTTGATTTGTTTGTTGTAACCAGAATGTAATTCACTTTTGTGTGATGCAGCAGTTGAGGTAGCACAGTGGCTAAAGCTCCATTCCTAAGTCTGAGAGTATTATCCCCACTAAAATCAGTACTTACTTCTGAGTAAAGATATTTAGAAATGCAATGTATGGTTTCAATTATAAGCATACTAGGGAGTAAGCATTATTGAATGTGTTTGAACTTGCTTCTGAACAAATATGCATGGGACTACAATGTAAGTCTGCGATCCTGTGCACACTTATTTTGGAGGAAACCCCATTGAACTCACATGAGAATGGCTGTCGCTCCTTTGTAAAACACATGGTTTGTATGCAGAAGGGCATCTCCAGGCAGGACTGAGAGAGACCCTGCCTGAAATCTGGTGAGTCGCTGCCAGTCAGTATAGGCCAGGTGTGAGGAGACTGTCTGCGGACAAAAGCCAGCTCCCGCAGCCTGAAGCAAGATGACCATAGTCGCCTTTGACTGGATCTAACTGTCCAGGGGTCACTTACCTTTTAGCTATAGCTATAGATATAGATACACACACACACACACACACACACACATTACTGTTCACCTTTTTATGTGCACAGCTTCTTTGAACTAGAATCTATTGCACCATATATTTAATGCACATTACCAGTGGCAGATTTACGTATAAGCTAAACAAGCAATAGCTTAGGGCCCCACTCTCTTGCCCCCCCCAATTTTTTTGAAGGAACAAAAAACAAACAAACTGGATTTACATTTCCAAAATATAACATAAAAAACAAATAAAATAAAACCTACATACAGCAATAGTGTTTTGTGTTATGTAGGCTCCTATGATGTAAGATAATGGGCCCTGCCTGCTAGCTTGCTCCCTAAAATATCACCGGTTTGCTCATTTCTAAATATAGGATGCCCATAAATTACCATATACCATATATTCAACAAAAAAAAACAGCGACAATTTGTTGTGGACAAAGGACAGCTGGACATATAAAGGGCCCCATTACCTTCAGTAGCTTAGGGCCTCATCAAACCTAAATCCGGCCCTGCACATTGCCACCACCATGCCACAATAATTTTGGGAACTGTAGTTTTCCAGGGTGCTGAGAAAGGACATTCTGCGAGGGGTAAACTATAATCCTCTTCCAAAGCCCTTTAAGTTGGTAGCCTTTACTTCCGCCTGTGGCAGAGAGTTCCATAGTACAGTGGTACCTCGGGTTAAGTACTTAATTCATTCCAGAGGTCCGTTCTTAACCTGAAACTGTTCTTAACCTGAAGCACCACTTTAGCTAATGGGGCCTCCTGCTGCTGCCGCGCCACCGGAGCACGATTTCTGTTCTTATCCTGAAGCAAAGTTCTTAACCTGAAGCACTATTTCTGGGTTAGTGGAGTCTGTAACCTGAAGCGTATGTAACCTGAAGCGTATGTAACCTGAAGCGTATGTAACCCGAGGTACCACTATATTAACTATGTGCTGTGTGAAAAGGTACTTTTTCTCTGTCTTGAATTTCCTATGCTTCCTCCTCATTGGATGTCCAGGATCTCTACTGTTAGGAGAAAGACTTTTATCTGTCCTCTTTCTCCAGCCCATGCATCATAAACTCCTACTGTCTCACTTCTTGTTCGGCTTTTAAACTATAAAGTCCTAAACGCTTCTAACTTCCATTACAGGAAAGTTGCTCTACCCCCACCCGTTCCCCCGATTACCGGTATTTTGGTTGCCCTTTTCTGAGGCTTTTCCAGTTTCACAATAACTAATATCCTTTTTTATTTTCTAAAAATATTTTTATTAAAGCTTTCTTAGCTTTCAAAAATTCTCGCACTGTCTCTCTTTTCCCCCCAAGTTGTGTTTTCTACAGATCAGCTACATTTGTTGTGAGACATTTAGTGTTGCATGCAGTATTAGGTTGGGAAGGAAAGGGGGACGGTGTGGGGATGGTGCATGTGGGGCGGCGGCAACGCTTCTATTTTTCTACTTAGTGTACGTGTGGGGTTTGGTGTCAGCGTCACTTGTGAACAACATCCTTTTCGAGGCCGCAAACGGTATTCCACATGCGATGACGCCATGGATTAGCAGAAGGGTTTTGTGATCTCGGCAGGAGGAGCCCCACCTCCTCGCCCTTCGCCCCACCCACGAGTCAGCTGGGCCTCGCCCACACCCTTCTCGCTCGCGACCGCCGTTGCCATAGCAACGGCCCAACATGGCCGCCACGTCGACGTCGTGACGCTACGGCCAAGCGCGACCGGGCCTGTCAGCGGCGGCGTTAGCTGCGGTCCCTCTTCTTGTCTGGGTCGGCTCGGCCTACCTTCGTTGCCGCCATGCTGGTGCCCGTCTTCACGCTCAAGCTGAACCACAAGATCCTGCCGCGCATGGTGGCGGTGGGCAAGTACGACGGCACCCACCCGTGTCTGACGGCGGCCACGCAGGCCGGCAAGGTAACGCGAGGACCGGCGCCCCCCGCCTGGTGGGTGGTGCGGGCTGCGGGGCTTAACTTCCCCCGGCCGAGACTCCTCTCTTTCGGATGTCCCTTTTCCTTTGGAAAGCCTGTGAAGTGGGCGCATATTCTGCAAAAACGCCCACCTCCCCCCGCCCCGCCGCTGTTTCACAGAAGAAAATGCAAAGCGTGTACTTGATATATGTGTATCCTGTGTGTGGAGTTTCGAGGAATGCAAGGCAGAATGCAATTCCTCCCTTCCATTTTCCTCCTGCAACAACCCTGTTAGGTGGCCGTGGGCAGGACTTGGGCCAGAGGCAGAAGTCATGAGCCTCACGCAGCAGGATGAGCAAGAGAGTCCCAAATGCAGCAGGGCTGGCTTATCCCTTTTCAAGTGTGGGGGTAGCTTTAAGGTCATGGAATTTAGAGTCCCTGGGCTTCCAGGCAAGTGTTTATTAAGGGGTCGGTGCTCCTTAAGCATACCTTTCTATATTTATTTTATAGTGTCCACAAAGGAACGTGGGACGCAGTCTTATGTGAGTCAGACCTTTTGTGTCCATCTAACTCAGTCTTGTATCTGCTGAGTGGCAGTCACTCTCGGTTTCGGGCAGAAATGTTCCTTTTCCCTACCTATAGATGCCTGGGGTTGAAACTGGGCTTTTTTGTATGCACGTCAGATAGATGCTTTACCACTGAATTATGTTCCTTCCCAAAACATCCTTGTCATTCCCCCTCCCCCGCAATCCTCAAATTATTTTGGGTTTATCCTTTCTGAACAAAATCCAGTAAGGAAAAAAGACCTGTTGCCAGCATCCCATTTGTAATTCTCAACAACCTGTTGTTTGCTATTACGCCCCTGTTCTGGAAGTGCTGTGAAATCACTAACAGTAGTCTTTGCCAGTGATCAGCATGCCAAGTGAGAGAATTGAAACTGCTTCTCCCCAGTCTTAGACCAGCACTGTATAACCACTACTCTACAGTGCCTTGACATCATCCCACAGATCACTTAGGAATGCCATCTCTTTTAACTGCTACACGTTGTCAAGGTCTCCCTGGTGCTGCTGTTTTTATTTACTTGGCAATCACCTGTGTGGCCCTGATTTAAAAACCAACGAGATCTTATGTTGTTTAGGTTAAAGCTGCATCCCCAAAGCATAATTGCCAAGCACTTCAAAATGCACCTTAGCAGCTGTAATTTGCCAAATGTGTTAAGGATATGTACTATTGTGCCTTGGTGTTCATGTACATTCATTTACAGAGATGTATGCTAGAGGCTGTGATCTTTCAGATATTGCTGAACTACAGCTTCCGTCCCAAACCACTGACCACTCTGCTTGAGACTGATGGAGTCTTAACAGCATCTGGGGGACCACGTGTTCCCTATCCCTGCCCCAGAGATGCTAGGAAGGGAGTTCAGTTTTGAAGAAGGAACTTTCTATTGGGGTTATTTCTGTCCCCAATGAAGTGACTCTATAAGGTGTGGGTACCTCTGAGCACATTTAGAGTGCCTTATTTTTGCCATTAACTAATGATGTCTGTAAGCTGTTTCCAGGTATGTCTCTGAATGCCACTTGCTGGGGAATAACAGCTGGAGAGGGCTATTGCCTCATTTCCGTGCACCTGGGCTTCCCATCAGTGTATCTGCTTGGCATTTGTGGAAAACAGAATGTTGGACTAGACAGGCCTTTGGTCAGATCCAGAGGGGCTCTTCTTGCATCATGAAAAAACAACACCATTGTTTACTGTTTTCAAATTTCTGTCTCCCCACCCCCAGGTTTTTATTCACAATCCTCATGCACGTGGTCAGCGTATTGGTGCAAACCGTTTAGTGCCCAGTGCCCAGGATGCTGATATTTCTCTTCTGAACATTAATGAGGCAGTCAGCTGTTTAACTGCAGGACAGCTGAACCCCGACCTTGGTTGCGATTCCCTTCTCATTGGCACACGGACCAGTTTGTTGGCATATGATGTGCACAACAATGCTGACTTGTTTTATGCAGGGGTAAGTTAATTCCTCTTGTTTGTCCTTTCCCCCCCTGCCCTCCCGCCCTCAGTGTTTAAGCAGTTTGAATACTTGAATTTATTCATAGAATGCAGTGGGACTGGACCAGTGTTTTTCAAACTTAATCAGTCTTTGGGCTACACTTTGCACATTGACTTGTATGCTGAGAAACTCCAACTTGTTGCACAGACTGTGGAGACATTGTTTAAGGTAGGAGTAAGGAATTTCAGTCCCAGGGGCCAGTTGTGACCCTCCAGCCCTTAAGACTCTCTCAAGGTCACACTCTTAACTAGTCCTGACCTGCGCCTTTAAGTATTTTTGGCTGGAATGTGTTATTGAACCTTTACAATGCCTCTTGCTTGCCTGGATGGAGGAAGGTGTGTGTAGAAGCCTCTTGTGTGGCTGGGATGTTCCCACAATACAAAGGTAAGAGTTGTATCTCTTCTGCCTGCTTCTTGCCTTTTGCTCTGCTCACCACTAGTACGTGGTCCCCAGAAATGTTCCCCTACCATTGATCTAAGGCATACATTCAAAGAAAACACTAGTCTGGCCTTTTGGGCCTCACTGCTGCTCTGTGTGAACTGAGCGCACACCCAACACATCCAGTACACTCCCTGTAGTTGTACATTGAAAAATAATATTAGTCGCTATGGGCATAAGGTTTTCAGGGAAGAATGTCCACTATTACTGATTGTCTGTCTTAGGAACCCTCTAAAAACTTCAAAGGGATCCTAGGAATCCTCTGAAACACAGTTTAATTGGGATTGCTGTGCTGTCGCTCTGAAGTCAGAGAGTTTAAGCCCAAGAACATGGGCATGACATGGTCACTCACAGTCACTCTTAAGGCTGCAGTACCTAAAGATTCCCTTTTTACCATGTATCATTTAATATAACATAGATTTTACTGTTTTCTTTTGAAACCTGAAATTGCCTGGTTCTGAACATTCTCGTTTACATAATATGCTTCTCTGTGCATTGTTTGCAGAGGGGGCAGAGTTACTATATTTCTATATTTTTTTCTTTGAAGGTACCTGATGGAGCAAACACGATAGTGCTTGGAACCTTAGGAGATATTTCTTCACCTCTTGCTATTATTGGTGGGAACTGTTCCTTGCAAGGCTTTAATCATGAAGGAAAAGACCTTTTCTGGACGGTGAGGGCAGTTTTATGTTTTTGGTATTGGACAATATTTATATTTCACTTAATACAACACAGCATCCAGTGTGGCCAAACCAGTCATACTACTCTAAAACTGCCTCTGGTGGAACTGAAGGCCTCTCTGAGGGGGAGTGGCCTTAGCCCATCTCAGCCCAGTCAGTAAGAGAACCTGTGCACAGAGATGGCAGCTCCTTTCCATTAGCGGCTTCTTTTCCAGCCCATTGGGGCTTTTCACCAGCCTCTCCCCCCAAGTGGCCCACTCTCCCTTATTATGCATCTTAGCTACTTTCACCTGGCCAAGTAGAGCAGGAGTCAGCAAACTTTTTCAGCAGGGGACTGGTACACTGTCCCTCAGACCTGTGGGGGGCGGCGGCGGACTATATTCTGAAAAAAATAAATGAATGAATGAATTTCTATGCCCCATGAATAACCCAGAGATGCATTTTAAATAAAAGCACACATTCTACTCATGTAAAAACACGCTGATTCCTGGACCATCTGCGGGCTGGATTTAGAAGGCGATTGGGCCAGATCTGTCCCCTGGACCTTAGTTTGCCTACCCATGAAGTAGAGACACTGCCAGTCGGCTCGTTATATTCTCTCCACCCCCTCCCAAGAATAGCTACTGGAGACTACTGGAAACTTCACCATGCATCTTAGTGCTCATGAAAATTAGCTGGCTGAAATGTTGAAGAGGGGAACCTGCACATAGTCTCTGTGGCTGTTAATCTGTGTGTGTGTGTGAGAGAGAGAGAGAGAGAGAGGGGGAAAGGGGTTTGTGGAGATTAAATACCTCTTTTGTCTGTATCTTGGAGTGTGTAGCTGTGTATAATAAGGGGAAGCTCTGCCTATACCCCTTTTGGGGATGAAGACTTTGCCTATACAATGGTACCTCGGGTTAAGAACTGAATTAGTTCTGGAGGTCTGTTCTTAACCTGAAACTGTTCTTAACCTGAAGCACCACTTTAGCTAATGGGGCCTCCCACTGCTGCCATGCCGCTGCTGTGCAATTTCTGTTCTCATCCTGAAACAAAGTTCTTAACCTGAGGTACTATTTCTGGGTTAGCAGAGTCTGTAACCTGAAGCATCTGTAACCTGAGGCATCTGTAACCCAAGGTACCACTGTACTTGTATTGGGCAGAGACACTGTTGCTGGATGTTCAACCCTTACTCAGTCCAAGATACTAGCTAGCAGCATTTAAAATGTTCTGTTAATACAAGAATTAGTGTGAGGCTAAATAAGTAGAGACACTGGCATTTTAATTTTTTTGATTATAGGTCACTGGTGACAATGTCCGCTCACTGGCACTGTGTGACTTTGATGGTGATGGAAAGAAAGAGGTTAGTGGTTTTGTTTTGTGTGTGTTGCAGGAACTTGCTTATATCTTTTCTTGAATGTGACCTGCTGAGGCGCCCCTAGTGGTAATGTTTTGAACTGTGTGTCTCAACAACTTTCCCAGCCTATCCCCTTCCCAGGGCAGGAATGCAAGCAGACTTGCTGGAAGAGCCATGCGTGTGAGGGCAGAGCACCCCACTGATCTCTCCCTAGGCAAAGGGAGTGTATCCTTGTAATCTAAAGCCACATTTTTCATGCACTAAGTTATACTTATTCCTGTGCTGTGCAGTTTGGTAGTTAGAACTGACATTCCTGATCTGACATGTATTTTAATAATTGGTTGTAATACTTAAGGTTCAGGGTCAGTGAAGAATTCTGTCCAGAAATTGGTTCCCTAAATACCTTAAGTCTGGTCATGAGTTACTTTGCATTGCATTTTCATTCATGGATGTAATGAACCTCATGTTGAGCTGACCACTTCCAGAAGTTGCTGCAACCAAGATCAGGGATATATTTCAGAGCCTAAATGTTTTAAGAAGTTGCTGAAGCTATGATCTAGAAGATCCCAGCTCACATATTACATTAGCCATGTGAGTAGACAGTCCTTTTGAGTAAAATAGAGTAAAAATGTGAGTAAAACGAGGTAGCACACACAGGGTCTTAAAGTTGCAGAGAAAGTGGGCTCAGATTTCTGGACTTGGGTTTCTAAGACTGGGTTGGTTTGCCAGGGAGACTGGTTCTTGTGGGCATGTGATACCATGTATTAAATGTTTGTTGTTCTTTTTTTTTTTGTTTAGCTGCTCGTTGGATCTGAGGATTTTGACATTAGGGTTTTTAAAGAAGATGAGATTGTGGCAGAAATGTCAGAGACTGAGGTAAAGGGAAATAGTAAATTGGGAAAAAAAATGTGCCAAAGGATTTAATATGAATAGGAAGATAAGAGAAATATGTGAATGTGGCATTACAAGATGGCCACACAATTTTTGACTCTAGAACAGTTTCTTCAAACAGATGAGAAGTGTTTTAAGATTCTTATTTTATTTATTACTTCCATGGTAATCATTCCTGCCTCAACAGGCTCCTTTGATGCTACCTCCTTCAGGTAGTTGCTTTGCCTGAGGTCTTATTTGAGGAAAGTAATAAGGGATTTGGGGTGGAAATTCCCATCATTACTTCGATTGGTTCCCTCTCCCAAGGCTGGTAACAAAGTGGGAAACTTGCCTGATCTGAGCAGGTATTACTTTGAGAGTTTAGATATGTAGCTTTCATCCTAGGAAGACATTGCACTACAAAGTGGCTTGGTACAATCTTGTCCTTTTTGGGGGAATATTCATGGCTCTGTTCTTCTCACACCCCTTCCCCCAGGCAAGTCATTGCATCTCACTTGGTAATCAGGATGGAGTGAGGGGCTGGATTTGACCCAGGAACCACTGGCAGCTGATCCTTATACAATATGCCTTTTCTTTCAGAAGCAGCCCAACTGGGTTGGCCCTCACTGATTCTAATACAACTGCTTTCGGTCAATTTAAAATGGTTGAAAAAAAAAGAACAAACTCAGCAGACTACAAAACAGGTGGTCTAGTTTCAAGAACTAGTTAAATCAGACTTATGGCAAGAGCAGTCTGTCTCTTCCCCAGCAGCCAACTAGGCAGGGAGAAAGATGGAGGGAAGATTGAGAGAAAGGGAGGAGGAGGGGAGAGCAGGTGAGGAATGGAGTGTCCCTGTCCACTTTTGGCTTGGGCCCTGCATACAGTTGGCATATGGCCTCCAACAGATTACATGGGGAGAAGCTGTTGTTCTGTGGTAGAGCAACTGCTTTCCAAACAGAAGGTCCCAGATTTTATTCCTGGCATCTCCAGGTAGTGATGGGAATGTCCCCTGCCTGAAATCCTGCAGAGCTTTTGTCAGTCTGTGTAGACAATGCTGAGCTAGGTGGACCCAGGGGTTTGACTCACTATATGTTCCTACCTCTGAGGGCCTGTGGCTCTTGACAGGAAAAGAAAAGGTTGCCCACCCCTGGCAGAATTAGCCTTAGCAGAATGCATTTTGAATGTACTGTTGGCATTTGTAAACTGAATCTTGCTGTGATAGGCTTGTTGAAACAGCATAGTTAATGAATGTGAATAGCGCCAATATCCTACAAATTTAGCTGAAGGGTATCAGGTTGATAGAAGTGGTTTGGCTTATCCAACTATTTACTGTTTTGCTGTAGCAGGTGTTGCTAAACTGTTCCCTTCCTTTCCCAGACTGTTACTGCGCTAACCCCGATGTGCAGCAGTCATTTTGGCTATGCCCTCTCTAATGGAACAGTTGGCATTTATAATCGGACAGCCCGCTACTGGAGAATTAAAGTTAGTATGATCACACTGAAAACAAGAAGGGGTAAAGTCAGAAATGTGGGAGGGGGCATTTGGGGGCATCCAGTTGCAATGCATGAATGCTATTGAGGCCTGCTTGTCAGGTTCATCATGAAAATGTTATGTTGGATTATAACATTTTTATTACAATCAAGTGGTATATAAATCTTGTGAAGTAACTAAACAAACCATCGAACTTATACACATTAATAGTTTAGCTTTGCATATCTATTAGTGTAACCATAGACGTTCTGACTTACCCCACAGGGTTGCATCAGGGATGAATGAAATGATGCATATGGAGCACTTGAACACTTGAGAAGTGCTATATAATTTATCAGTACATTTGTATAGTCCTTTCTGAATGTTCAAGGCACTTCATATATGTTACCTCAGTCATCCATGCATCAACTCTGTGGGGCAGGATAATAGCACTCTGTCTGGTTGGTGGGGAGGAGAGCGCATGTGTGCTGCTTGCCTGGAGCTACCCAATGAGCTTGTGGTAGTTGGCAAAATTTGAACCTAGGATTTCTCTTGGTCTTGGCTGCTATGCTACATTAGCCTCTCCCCACCATTAGATGTGTGAAAAGCTTAAAGTTAGTCCCAGGAACTTGGTTGACTTAATAGTTTTATTTTCCCCTCCCTCCAGTCTAAAAATCAGGCAATGAGTATACATGCATATGATATCAACTCTGACGGGGTGTGTGAGCTGATCACTGGCTGGTCCAGCGGGAAGGTGAGCTTATGCAACAGTTGTCATTTATGCAATTCTCCCTCCCTTTTACGAGTATGATACTTCTTTCCAGCTAGATGTCACCAGGCCTTATCCAGAGACCACTACAAGATACTGCTGGCATTGTTTGGAATTTTGCAGCTAGATAAATCATCTCCTGCAGTTAGAATATGTAGTCGGCAAATCTTCATACAATTTTTAAATGGATTTTTTTCTTTTGGCTGCTTCCCCCCTACCAAAAAAGTGACTATTTTTTTGTTAAAGATTATGAAAAGGAAAGTTGTTGAAATACATATGCAGAAGAGCAAATGACCCTAAGGAGTGATTTTGATGTGAACTGATTGAAATTTTGTACACCTAGAAACCCTGTACACCTAGAAAACCTGTAAAATATGTAGTCTTGAACAGAAATTTCCCATTTAAAAAAAGCCTTTCCTCTATAACAATGTGAATTCGAGGTTTTTAAAAATACATTAAAACTTGGGATTCTCAGGCTCTTTGTTACAAGCAATGTTTTGTGGCAGTCATGCAGCCTTTATATTAAGAATTTTAGGCTCCAGTCCTAAGCCTTATGAACATCTCCCTGGAAGTAAGCCTCATTTATACCTGGTAGGACTTACTTCTGGATAGAATTAACATGGTTAATTCACCCCCTCATTTTGTTTTAATGCTGACTTGGGGAATGCTTTGTGTTACAGGTTGATGCACGTAGTGACAGAACTGGAGAGGTCATCTTCAAGGATAATTTTGCTTCCTCAATTGCAGGAATTGTGCAGGGTGATTATCGAAAGGATGGCAATACAGAGTTAATCTGCTGTTCTGTTGATGGTGAAGGTGAGCATCAATCCCCTTTGCAGGTTTAAGGCCTTTTGTCCAATATGAGTTGAACTGTGTGATTGTTTGTATTAAGTTAGAAATGTTTTGTTGCTCCCAGAGCAACCAGATATGTTGTCTAGCCTGCCAAAACCGGCTTTCTAAGTCTTAGGGTATACAGAGGACTTGGGATGAAATTGGATAGAATTTACACTGGCTCTTGCAGCATGCAGCTGTTTCATGCAAGCACTCATCCCTGTGTTTTCTGTGAGTCCTTGTGGAACATTGGTGCACAGCTGCAAGTTGTATGCGTTAGCACGTTAAGAACCCCCCCCCCACAAGTTGGATGCACTTGCACTTAGCTCCCATTGAAATCAATGGGACAGATTAACTCACCATTAACTTTCCTGTGGGACCTAAATTCAGCTAACAGTCTGGTTGTGTTTATGCAGGCAAACATTCTACATAAGATACTTGGGGATACCACGCAGTTGTATGTTATTTACTTTGATTCTGCTCTTTAACTGGAGTCTCTCACTTTCTGCATGTGTGGGAGGGAGGCTTTGGACCAGGACTTGTCATACTGCAGAGTGATTGTGGCAGTGGGCAGGAAGTTAATGGGTTGGAAATGAAGTCTGCAGCCTGCTACCTTTTTGGAACAGGGGTTTGCTTTATGATGGTGTTCTTTGGAATGATACATTGACTTCCATGAAGTCTGTGCTTCAAAAGGAGTTGTTTTAGTTTTCCTTTTTTTCTAATGAGTTGTTCTTGTGTAGTGACAACTTTTCTCTGTCAAGAGCCCCTCTAGGTGGCCTGGCAAATATTTTTGCTTTGCTTTTGTGCAGTGCGAGGCTACCTGCCAGCTAGCCAAGAGATGAAGGGGAAACTGATGGACACCAGTGTGGACCAGGACCTGATTAGAGAGCTTAGTCAAAAGAAACAAAATCTCCTGCTTGAGTTAAGAAATTATGAAGAAAACACAAAGGTATTACTGAGTGAGTGGGAGGGTCTGATTCTGATCGCAGTTCAGAGTAAAACCTGACTATCCCTAGCACAAGCAGTTGGGTACAACTTAAAAGAGAACCGACTAATCATCTACTGTATTCCAACATTAGAGACGACCCTGCCTCTTACTTTATTTAGACGTTCTTCCCGTTTTGTAGAGAGGGACTGGAGAATGAGTGATAAAACATCTAGAACAACTGATTAAATTTAGCTGATCAGGGAGGTGAATTAAGACCTCACAAGTCCAGTGCTAAACTGGGGTTAATAAGCAGTTTAAACTTGACTTAGCATTTCAATGCAGAGTAAAACATGGTCATATGTTTGGACAGAAACAAACTACAAACCCTCATTTGCACATAACGTTAAACTAGTGCTGTCCTTTGTTGTCTCCCCACAAAGTGGAGCAGGGTGGGCACAATTTGAGCAGTACATGTTCTGGGTAACCTATTGTTTGTTTTTGACGGTGGCTTACCCTGTTCAGGGTAGCCCTGTTCAGGGATGTTTTTAACGTGTGATATTTTACTGTATTTTTGGTTTCTATGGAAGCCGCCCAGAGTGGCTGGGGAGGCCCAGCCAGATGAGCGGGGTATAAATAATAAATTATTATTATTATTATTATTATTATTATTATTATTATTATTATTATTATTACATGTGAACAGGGTTGTTGTCAAATAATAGAATGTTAGCACTATTTTCTTAGAAAGCAAAAAACAAAACAAAAAAACAACAAGAGAATTTGATGATTACATAAACAAAACCTGCCATATTCTAGATAATGACAGTTCTCAGCGGCTCCCATAAATATTACAGAGCATTATTACAGGTCACATGGAGGCCTTCCTCTCCACCTCAAATGCAGTGAACACTATGATAGTAGTCCTGCCTTCCACACACACTGGGTGACCTGTGTCCTTGTAATGGCTCTCATGTCCTTTTGCTTCATTCTTCCTCCTGAACTTTTCTGTGGTCTTGTCTCTATTCAGAGATACTTCAGTTATAGTCAGGTCAGAAGAAGAAGTTGGTTTTTATGGCTTAATGGGGAGAGGAGATGACAGAAGAAGCTCTCTGCTGACAGTTGCAGAACAGGAGTGCTTTCTCCTAATGGAGAGCTGGGGGTGTGTGGAGAAGAGAGAGAGAGGATATCACTGACTGCCTGGGTCTGAGCATTCTTGCTGTTGCTGTCCAGTGACCACATGATGCACCTCATGATGCACCAGGAAACAGGCAGCTGCTTTCACAAGGGTATTTGTGACTTCATGGAGTACAGTGGTACCTCGGGATGCGAACGGGATCCGTTCCAGAGCCCCATTCGCATCCCGAAGCGAACGTAACCTGTGTCCGTGCGTCTGCGCGTGCATGGCTCACGTTTCGGCGCTTCTGCGCATGCGCGTGAAGTCATTTTGATGGTCTGCACATGCGTGCGCCGCGAAACCCGGAAGTAACGTGCTCCGTTACTTCTGGGTCGCCGCGGAGTGCAACCCGAATTTGCCTAACCCGAAGTGTATTCATGGTATGACTGCATTTGTCTGCAGTCAGATAAACAGGTGGTCAATTGACCAGTATTCCAACACCAAAAAGAAATGTGGAATTTCTGGCCATCTAAACAAGGGTTGTTGATGCAGAACAGCAGATCAGAAGCAACTTTTGGTAGTATTGACTGGGTTTACATTTCCTGGGTTCACATTTCCTTTGGGGAACTTCAGAAGGCAGCTTTAATAACCATCCAACCCTGATGTCAGAGCTATATGCCTCAGTAAAAGAAATAGAAGCAAAGCTAAAATATTCTGTGAATACTAATGAAAGCTGTTGCAATTCAATGCCTTTCCAGGACACGTAATCCAGTTTTGGATGTGTTTTGTTTAATCACTTCTGAAATTACACTCGCAAATAATCCAGCTTTTGAAATGGTTGAATTTGGAATCATGTTTTACAGCAAGTGGAACTAAACACCCAAGTGAATGAGATGGATGGACAAAGGGGTGTGATTCCTGCAAACACCCAGCTCCAAACAGCACTCTCGGTCAATCTGGGCTCAGACAGTGAATCTGCTCACGTTGAATTATGTATTTCCACGTCCAATGGTGAGAAAGGCTTAGTCCAAAAGCTTATTTCCATAGGTTAACCTATGCTTTCTAGCTCTTGTTTCAGCTCTTTCCAGTCCTGAGGTGCATATTTCCTTCTCTTTGGATCATTTCTCAGATTGGCATGCAGGAGGCCTCCATGATACATGGAAGAGCAGCTTTTCAGCCTTTAAGCTTTCTCAGCTATCCATGCATGGAATATACATATATTTGGGCTACTTGGTCTGAAGAATGCTCACTATTTTAAGCTTTTAGCATCCTTTTGTGTTCAAAGATACAGGGTTCTGAAACATTATTACACTGAACTACTCTTTGGCAAGAAGCAAGATTGTTTGGGAGGCATCCCACGTTGCAAAGATATATGGTTAGCACTAGGCAGCATAAGGGGCATACATGGCATAAAAGGCACAAGGCTTACAAGGCATAAGGCATGCCATAAGATAAAAGGCATAAATGGCATAAGGCATACGACATAAGGCTTGGAATAGCCCTGCTTTTTTCTTTTCTCTGCAAATGTTTGGACAGCAGCACTCTAAAAAGTCAGAAGGTGACCCTGCTTCTCTTTTGGTTCCCTTTAATTGTTTCTGCCCTGTCCTAGAGAAGCTCGTCGGGCCTTGGGAGAGGAATGTTTAAAATCATTCAGCACTTTAAATAAATAGCTATTGCTGTTTTTCTGGTACTCACTGGAGAGTTTCAGTGAATCTTAGATGCTGTGAATCGCACTCTGAAGGGGAGTGTGTTCATATGGTGTCTGTTTTATGAAGGTTAATAATATCTGGGTCATACACACCCTCATCACCTAAGCACTAGTATATTTATTGCAAGCCCAAAGATTGGAAGGTATTGGAGAAAGAAGAGAAAAAAATGGGTAATTATGAAGGATTCCGATAACAGTGGCTCCTATTGTACTTTTATAAGATTCCTTCATAGTTGTCAGTTACTATATTGCTTTCATTGTCTTTAACTATGTAGCAGAGTTTGGCACAATATGGTGCACCATTAAATCTACATTATAGTACCCTCCTCCCCCTTGGTTAATTTTGAAAGCCATGCCAAAGAAAAGCCACTAATTGGTCAGGTCTTTTCTCCCCTTTAAGACACAATCATCCGAGCGGTGCTGATCTTTGCTGAAGGAATATTTGAAGGTGAGAGTCATGTGATCCACCCTAGTCTTCAGAACCTCTCGAGCCGCATTAAAATTCCCCTCACCCCTCCCAAAGATGTTCCAGTGGAGCTGAACATCAAAGCCTTTGTCGGCTACAAGAATAGGTAAGGGTGATACTGGCAGGTAGATACAAAAGAGGCTTTATCTAGCTGTGTGTGTGTTTGACACATTTGCTTGAGCTGCCTGTTCACTATCACTTTGATGGGGTGCATCTTCACTCATGCTCTCTGCTTGGGGAACAGTACAGTCTAAATCATGTGGGTTAATAGTCTTTGCTTAGTCCTTTGAGCCCACAAATACCAGCTTCAGCATTTTCAATTTATATGCATATTTTAATGGGGAAGGTTTTGAACAATTAATCAGTACAGAACTGGATTATGTATATTGGATCTGTTCATTCTTTTGGTGTTAAAGAAGTCAAAGCAACCTTTCCCCCGCTGCAAAGTCATTCTCATGATCTTGTGGAATCTATTTGCTTGACAATTAAGATTCAAAGGAAGCTTTGGTCATGGCCTACAATAGTCTGAGAAGGCTTCTCTCCTGAACATCCTTGTGTCTATCTCTCCCTTGCCCCTTCATCTGTCTTTTCCAAAATATTCTAAATTTGGTACAAATCCAAATGAAAGTTTTGGAAATAATGTGTGCATCAGTAAAGTGCAACAGCCCCTCCCCCCTCATTTGGATGCTCTGCCATAACAATCTCATATGAGATACTGACTTATCAGCATCTTTAACACAGAAGCAAATTGGCTCTAACCCTACTTTCTTTGATACAGAAAAGTCAGATCTGTGAGGATATAAAGCACTCTGTTCTGCTTCTGCTTTGCATTGCCTGGGTGTGGTTTGGGTTTTTAATGCCTGGTATATACACTCCTGGCAGTACAGGGAGGAAATGGACATAATGACACATTAGGAAGCAGTAAGGATTATAGAAGTTGGAATCGGTTTGGGGGTACATGGGGAGAAGGAAGGGATAATGAGTTTTAAAGAGCAAAACAGAATTCTCTCTTTGACCAGTAAGAACCCCTGCTCTTGCCTCAGAATCTTGAACACATACTCCCATCACCCCTTAAAATATATCTGTGTATATCCCTGAGGTCTAGAAACTTGCTTTTTTAAAAAAACAAAAAAACAAAACTCAGGTTTCTAGGACTTTGATACATATTAGAGACTTTAGCAATAGTTTCTATTAAATCATTACTCTGGATTCTACCTGGTCAACTTTGTTAAGTAGTTCTGTATACTTCTGTTGTAGAGTGCATGATTGGGCAAACTGTTGTTGATACTAACATGAAAGTAGATACTAGCATGTAACTTAGAATAAAAGAAAAATAAGCTGGAGCTCATCATTGTTTTCATTTCCAGATCAACTTTTTGTGATGCTAGCCAGGAACTGGGGCTTTGGAGAATTCTGTAGCAGGGATCATGAATTATTTAGGTGCATTTTTATGCCAGAAGTCATGTTGAGTCCTCTTGATTGTTCTGTTGGGTGTCTTTCCAGCATGCAATTCCATGTCTTTGAGCTGTCAAGGCAACTCCCTCGCTTCTCAATGTATATTCTGAGTAGTCCAGACTCTGCTCCTGGTCCTTTGAGCTTTGTACGATTCACAATCAGTGAGAGGGTGCAAACAGTAAGTCTTCAATTCTCTTCTCAACCCTGATGTAGTTAATACTTTAAATGTGTATGTATTAATTATTTTACTTCTTTTATGAATCACTTCCCATCAGGCACCCCAAAGGGATTTACAGTAACATATATATATAAATAGTTTCATATGTGGAAAGTTAAAACAGTTGCATATATAACATCAGTTTAAAAAACAAATATAAATATTAGAACACTTTGAAGCAACAATAGCACATACATAAAATCAGTTCCAATCCAAGGCAGAGATTAACTGGGATTTTTTTAGAATAAAGATCTTATTTAGATCCCTGTTCTCATCACAGAGCTACAATTCCCAGTTGAACTCGTGAGAATTTTAGCTCTGTGAGAGGAAAAGGGGTTATCTTAACAATTCTCAGCATTCTTACAACTTCCAGAATTCTTTGGTTTGAAGTGGTATCATAGTGCTTTATATGCATGGTGTGAATATCATGTTCCTGGCATCTCAAGCTACGTACTTTTAGTTCTTGGGTAGCAGGGCTGGAAAAGATACAGTACCGAGCCCATGTAGACAATAGTCCAGTGGTGTTAGGCAGCTTCATATGTTCATATCTGTTCACTTAATGCGAAATGCAAATATTGTGAATTTAACCTTTTCTCTGGTTCTTTAAATGTCTTCCTTTTAATTTTGCCTCCTGTTTTGTGGCACTGGGAAAGGACCTGATTAGTAGGTGCTGATACTTTGCTGCGGGGGAAGAGAGAAAATAGCCTGTTTTATAAAAGAGGCAAAAAGGGGTGGCAGCAGATAGCAGCACTCTTGCCCATTGAGGATAATTTAAAAGAGAGAGAGGGGAGTGCCCAGGACACTGGTGTAGGTCAGATGCACACCTTGTAACACAAACCTGGTTGGAGATGTATCAGGGTGACCAGGTGCAGCTTTTGGGAGCAGGAATACAAAGCAGTCTAGGTAGGTCAGGCTGAGAGCTGAAACCTAGTATCATAAGCTCATTCCTAGCATCACCCCAGAGGTATAAGGCAGTCTGGAGGAGCAGGTGATTGTTGCCATCATTGCGGCAATGCTGCCTAAATTGCAAAATTTTCATCGGGAGCTTCCTGTCATTGACCTGCAAGACTTGGAGCAGGTTATTAGATAAACATGAAATATCTAGCCTGAGTGTGGTACTTGGTAGCCAGTGGTGAGAGAGTGCAAGGAGCTGGTCCTAGATCCATTGATCCTGGTGTCACACCTGCCACTGATGCTCCTCTCATGAACATAAAAGGAGCCATTGTTCCTCTTGCTCCTCTCCCTTTTCCAGCAGCCCCACCCACTCTATGAACTCTCATTAGGAGCTAAGGCTCCATCCCACTGTATGCAGGGCACAGCGTAATCTGAGAAAAGGCCAGGCATTGATGGTGTTGGTAGGAGCAATACTGCCTGGATCCTTACTGATGCCTTGGTAGGTAAAATGCTTGCATTTCCTGATATGCTCTCTGTTTAGAATGAATGCAGCTGCATGTTCTGCCTTAGGCTGGCATTTATAGTTTGCAGGACATGGAAAGCTGCACATCCTGGCTCCTTGTGCCAGGCGTGGTGTATACGTACCACATCAAAAGAGCTTTGAAGCCTTTGTAGATTACTTATGTTGTGAATTTATGTTTCCAAGGTCATCATGTGGCTGAAACAAAATTTCCTGTTACCAGAGGACATGGCGATCCACAATGAGTCCTTTGAAGTCTGTTTTACCTCCCTGCGTGACGCGGGGCAGCTGTGCATCAAAATGAAGCCCAGTGGGGAGGTAACATTTTGCTTTGTGGTGTTGCAATTAGTCTTGTAAATAGGCACTGGCTTGGTCTTAGGGCAATGCAAAATCTCACCTAAGGTGCCCAAGCAGGGAAATGTTAGTTAAAGCAAATATAGCTCTTTTCTTTTTTCTTTTGTGTACCACAAATGACTAGTAGGCTAGTAAAAAACATTTTTGGTTAATTACTTTGGTGGACTTACTAGCAGAGGAAGGGAAATTCTGCCCTCCCCCAAAAGATTTTCTGCCATACTGCATTATTGGAACTATGTGGCAAGATTCTCAGGTGAGCATCGGAGTTGGTGACAGAGAAAGTGATGGGGAGAACTGCTCAAATGGGCCAGGCAGTGGTTTTCTGCTGCCTCTTCATCTATTTGGTGTTGATTCTTAAGTAATGTGTTGGAAGCCTCACAGTGGACAACTAGACACTAAGAGACATAAGGGTTGAAGTGGACAAAGAGGTTTGTCCCAAACAAGGATGGTGCTTTTTGTGGGGTCCTCTTAATGAAAAGCTCTTTAACCACTGCCTTTCTCCCTCCTCCCCTTTAAACTCTGCTGCTGTTACATGGGTCTGTCAATACTCTCCCACCCTATTGAATGCTTAGGGCTACATCAGCTCTCAGCAATGATTCAGTCTCAGGATCAAGAGAATCCACTTATCCCTAGTGTTGTGAAGTGTTTGGGTTCATTCAGCATGGCATTAAGGCTCTGTTGGTGTGAGAATTTTTCCTTGTGCAACAGAATGTTCTCCCCCTCTTCTGCCCCCCCCCAAATCTCCAGAGCTGATTTTGGGACAGTATAGGGCATGCAGCAGGGTGTAGTGGCAGAAGTCCTATTGTACTATCAGTAAGCCTTGTGCTTGCGGAATTATTTATTTGCATACTATCTTTTGAAGCGCTGGAGAGTGGTTCAAATCTGACATGTCTCTTGTTCTTTTTCTGGCCTGTTAGATCTCCATTAACACCGACAACATTGACTTGGCTGGTGACATTATTCAGTCGATGGCCTCCTTTTGGGCAATTGAAGACTTGCAGGTTGAAGCAGATTTCCCAGCATATTTTGAAGAGATGCGAAAGGCCCTAGTTGTCGTAAGTGAGAGTTTTCAAATGCTGCTGAGGGATACAATACGCTGGAAATAAACTTACACAAGTTGGAATGGATAGGAGCTAAGCACATCCTTGGTTTCAGTAGGCCTTGTGCAAGGGATGTTTTTGAGGAATTGCATGCAGAATATGTTGTTTATCCTTTTGCCTAAAACTGGGCGATCTGAAATGGGGAACTGGTCTATCTAGATAGTAGGTGAAACAGCACCGTGCTCTAGTTTCCCCCAATGTTTTGGAATCGACTGCTTCTCTCACAGTAGCCAGGCTATTCAGATCCATGCCTTCTGTTTGGAGAGTTTCTGTCTAATTTGAGACCTGCTTTTAACAAGAGAACAAGTTTCTAACATGGTTGAGGAACCTCTGGCCTGTCAGCTCATGAGGCCATTTTCCCCAACCCATTCCCACTTGCCCATCAGCTGACACCACTCATGATGCCAACTAGTGGGTGCTAGGGTTGGTTTAAATCCTGCACTTGCTGTGTGTCCCTATTCCCAGCAGTGAATAGCAGCATGCAAGCAAACAGAACAAAATTTCACTCCTGCTCATCAGCAGATCCCATGCAAACCTCTTCCAGAATCAGGAAGGGATTTGCATTGCAATTCCCTGCTGAAACAGAGTTTATTTCTGGGTGTTTTCGCAGGGTATTTTTACCCTTGATTTAGCAGGGGTTCCATAGAAAAAATTTGTTTGACTCTTGTGAGTCTACCTGATGTGTACCTTAGTTGCCCTAACATGTGACTGATGCTCCTTTGTAGGTGGATAATTCTCACACATTCTCTCAGAAGCTCACAGCTGACATGGCGGAGCACTCCAATCTCATTCGCAGCATGTTGGTTCGAGCAGAAGATTCACGCCTCATGGGAGACATGTAAGTTGGCTTTGTGTCATTTCCCCTCCATAAATATTTCTGACTAGCTATTGTTTTTCTGGCTCCAGGGTGCACAGCCTATTTTTGTGACTGTAACTTGTTTAAACTGTTTTAAATACTGTATTGTTGCGAGCCACCCTGGGATTTTCTGGTGAAGGGCAGGTAATAAATCACATTATTGTTTGTTAATAATAATACTATGCGAACAATTCTCTTATCTAATTCACAAAATTTACTAAAGCAGTGTGCAAAATTTCAAACAACAATCTTAATAAATGTAAGAAACAAGAGTGCTTTGAGTACCAAGCATTTTCCAGTGCTATTGGCTGTCCCACTTGCTTGTTTAGCTTCTTCAGAAAACACAACAATTTCCTCTTCATGCGGCCTTGGCTCAAGTTTGCTTGTTCTGCTCCTTAGCAGACCCTTTATGTATGCCAGGGGTAGGGTCATGACGTAGCTCTAACCTATTACCTCCAGGAAGACTGAAGGTGGATACAGATCAAGTGGGTGGGAAGATTGAGGAGTCTTGAAATCTGCTGAGGTTTTTGGTACTGAAATTCCTAGGTCAGCAGAAGCTGTTCTTGAAGAGCATCCTGGCCAGTGTGAATAAATGGTTACTGTAACACACACATCTCAGAGCCAGGACCCACTTTTAACCCAAACATGCATTTGGGAGCCCATTTTTTTATTCTTTCATCATATATTTGTCATCTTAGTCACATTCCCTGTAATAACTGAATGGGATTGGTTCTGGGCAGTGATTGATTTCCAAGGCCTGTAAGTTACACTCTTTGTGTTTATTCCCACAGGAAAAATATGAAGAAGCGATACAAAGACCTATATTATCTCAACAGGGATTTGCAGTCCCAGTACAATATTCGCTGCAGCAATCACGCAGAACTTCTAAATAACCTCAAGGCAGTAAACCAGGCTATCCAAAGAGCAGGACGCTTGCGCGGTATGTGCTTGAGAAGGGGTGGGGTGAACCAGCATTGTCCTTGTGCTCATGTCCTGCTTGCTGGAAAGATGAAAAAATGAGGGTGTTTTCAGGCAATGGCTACTTTTTATCTCAGCTTGGCAAGCCACAGGTTTGGGAAGTGGATACTCAGTTGGGAAAATAGCCAAACGTCCACTATCTTGCCCCACTACATGCCTTCTTTTCCAGAGATGTATTTATTTGTAGTTCAAACAGACTTCAGACTTCTTCCAACACAGAGGTGTTCCCAAATTATGCAAAAGGAATGTGAAAAAGGAGGATTAGAGAGTATGGGATGGCAGTTTGAAATACAGTGGAACCTCGGGTTACGTACCATCTTCCTTACGAACGCTTTGAGCTCCGCTAACCTGGAAGTAGACGCTCCCGGTTGTGAACTTTGCCCTGGAATGTGAGCGGAAGTTGCTTGCTGGCGGGAGGCCCCATTAGTGAAAGCACGCCTCATGTTAAGAACGGTTTTGGGTTAAGAACAGACCTCCGGAACGAATTAAGTTTGTAACTGGAGGTACCACTGTATCTTGAAAGGACGTAGGAAGGAAAAAGGTAGAGCAGCTACTCACCAAGCTGCTTGAGGGAAGGGCTTACTGGCATTTCCTTTCTACTGGCAATTAAATCTGTCTTAGTTTGTCATGCGGTAAGAGCAGGGAAATTTGCTGAATATTTTTTTTGCAGAGCTTCTGTTTTGCAGTGAGGGTAACATTTTGGGAAGTGTGAAGTTGTTTCTCTGAAAGAACAGTGCTGTACTAGAAGCAAAGCACTTGCAAAGAGAAGGATCTGGTTTCTTCTGGACATTGCCTGTACCTGTAGTTCATCTTTCTTAAAGCAGCTGCAGTAGCCACCCTAAGACAGTTGAAAGGCAGAGGGCAATCTGCTCCTTCTGTTGCAAAGGTTAGGGGAAGATCTGATTTTGCTCCCCATACCATGCTACTGATCCCAGTGTCTTCTATATCTTCCCTCTTGGCAGAATGATTGGCATTGCTGTATATAGCGCTATGAGGCAAATGTTGGGCTATCCCCTCCTCTCCGGCAGCTGAATGGGGTATGCTTTCTGCAAGGGTTAAACCATTGTGCATGTGTGGGAGGGACATAGAATATAGCTGGTAGAAAAAATTGTTATTGGCACAGTATATTAGTCTAGTCCTGCAGTACATCTGTCAAAGTTGCAAATGCTATGACACTGAAATGCTCCTTTACTCCATTTATTTTGTATGGAGTCATGAGGGTCTTTTCCCTTGCATTTAGGCAGGGCTTTGGTTTTCTGTTGCATGATGTAAACCCCCTAATCCTTGGCCTCTTTTCTTCTGCATTACCAGTGGCCCTTTCTAGCATCCTGGATTCCTCCTGGGGGACGGGGGGGGGGGGAGAGATACTGCCACACAAGTGCCGGTTCAGTATTCTTCCCACATAGAATTGGTCAAAGAGGGCAGTTAGAATTTATAGAAAAATCATGAAGTAGCAAAATGGATGAGAGCAGGTATCTCTGAATAAGCTGTCCCAGTTCTTTATGGGAAAATGTCAGTGGATGGACTCTGTTCTTGAACACATTTCAGTGGTACTGCAGAAGCTGGTTAACGAGATTCTTGAACTTGTTGTAATCACTTTGCAATTTGAGAAAGAACTGAGTTTTTCAGGTGCTAAAGAAAATACCTGATTTTATCAGGACTTAGGGCAAAATGGCAGTGTGATGATTGTTTCCCTTCATATGTCTTCATCCCTTTTGTAACAAGATCAAAGGACTTTGACTGTTACTAGGCCATACTGCAGAACAGAGCTTTGAGGAAATGGTGACTGCTGCATCAAAAATTATTATGTGCATTCAACCTACTCACATTATTCTTGTTTAAGGTTGCAGAGTTCATTATGTACTACCAAGTGCTTAGAACAGTCTTTAATTATTATTTTTCTTTCCATCCTGCAGTTGGTAGGCCCAAGACACAGGTGATTGCTGCATGCCGTGAGGCTATTAAGCACAACGACGTTAATGCACTCATCAAGATAATGCGTGTGGGAGTCACATCCTCTTTATTAAAGAAAAGATTGACAGAGACTGCGGTGGGATGATCGTTTTAAAAGGCAGTCAGCTCAGTGAGATGGGCAAAGTGGTGTAGCAGCTGACATATCACACACCCTGGAGCCTGCTTGGGTAAAGGAAGTCCAGCAGAATAGGATGCACATATAGTGCTCCTGTATAGAAATATTACTATGAAACTGTTAGCAGGAGCTGAAGTCTATAGTAGTGGGAAGAGAACAGAGAAACAACTGACTGTTCTATACTGTCAGAGAGGACCAAAGTCTGAAAAGGGAATGTTGGTTATTTATGAATCTTATATAGCCATGTATAGTATTTTTATTGATGAAAGCAATAGCATGTTGCAGCACTTAAGATCGGTAATCTTCAATAAAACAAACAGACCTCAAGCTCCCTCTTCTCTGTGCTCTTGGGAAATGTGTGACCACTAAATATCATTAGTTGATATTCTTATGACACTTGAGCCCTTGTAAATGGCAAAAAAGGGAAGTATATTTGATTTTCATGTATAAAATCAAATATACTTCCCTTTTTTAAGCTACCTTAAGGCCCCATTCAGTCAAAAGGTGGGTTATATAATGAAATCCTAAAACTACAGCTTTTTATTGTGACCCTCTTGTTTTAAGTTGCTAGGACACATGTCCCTAAGCTCTGTTTTGAAAATCACTCTTACCATGCCTGATGTAACAATTATGCATTGCCCTTCCATGCAACAACCCACAACCCCTAAGCACTATAGCAGCAGAAACCGGCTGACCCTCTTCCCAGAAAAAAAAGTGTGTCTTGGGCTTCCATACAACAGTAACCACACTTCCCAAAAAGGATGACATAGTGGTAAGCAATGACAGGAGGAACACCCTGCCCCTCCCACCACTGAGAATAATGTGTTTGCAGCCCTTGCATAGGATGAGGTAATGGTACAGAGAATGAAATACACATTCCAAATTACCACTAATTAGATGAAAATGAAGCCCTTTTTTCATAGTCTTGGTTGCAGCAAAGATGAGGTGCAGGTTTTGCTCCCTATCCTATGTATTGGACTGGTGAGAACTTGATGCAGCCTTAATGTAAATGTTGAAGTTGCTCAGGGGTACTGTTCTAGGTTCCTCCAACACCACAGGAGTGCAGGTAGACCATCAGCATTCCCACCTGTCTTTGGGAAGAACCAGCTGCACAAATACACTAGGAATACTGTGTCCAGTTCTGTGTGCCACAGTTTACAAAGGATATTGACAAGCTGGAACATGTGCAGAAGGGGATGATCAAGACAATCAACAGTTTGGAAGCCAGGCCTTCTGAGGAACAACTGAGGGAAGTGGGTATTATAACCATATCTAAAGAGCTGTCACATGGCACAAGCTTGCTTTCTCCTCCAAAGGCTAGGACCTGAACCAATGTCTTCAAAGGAGACTCCGACTCAACTTCAGAAAGATCTTTCTGACTGCAAGAGGTGGTGGACTCTCCTTCCTTAGAGGCTTTTAAGCAGAGGTTGGATGGCCATCTGTCATATAAGATCTAGCTGAGATTCCTGCACTGCAGGGGGTCAGACTAGATGACCCTCGGGACCCAGCTATACAACTCTTTTAGTCCATGTGGCAACTGTCATTCATAGTAAACAAAGCAAATGTCCCAGAATCCAGTTTGCTCGGTCTCTCTGGCTGTTTGCTTCAAACAACGGTGGTTTATATACTTCACAAATTTCAGCGACTCTGGGTCTCTATACACCAAGGCCAAACAGTTCATCTCTGGAGTGATCAGCAGCAGCTTGAAGAAAAAAACCAAAGGAAGTGTTAAGGAAACAAGCTGATATAATTTACTTCTGCAGAAGACACAGAGAGGAGACATTCCGGTGTCAGGTTAAAGAACTTATTCTGTACACGTGTAGAATAAGTCAATCAAATTCCTGCTCCAGTTAAATTGGGAAAGGTTTCAATGCAGATTCCTTGAAAACAGCAACACTACACAGCCCTCCAAATGAGAGGTGTGAGCAAGAAGATATGCCCTTCCCACACCACTGTACTGTCCCCCCTCCCCAAGCTTAAGCCAATCTATGTTTTGCCATAAGAAAAAAGAAACGGGCAATGTGAATTGCTGACACTTCAGGAAAAAGTACTCAGTTGCCCTGTGCATGATCCACACTTATGTATGGGTCATGGGGAGCACGGAGTAAACTGCTTTCAAAATGGTCTGATAAAGCACAAGAGGGGTAGAGACAACTGCTTACCTCTTCATCTTCATCTTTTGCAAGGTATGAAGTAAAGCCACCATACTCCACGTCCCAATCTTGAAAAAAAGAAATGAGCAGTTGTCATTTGTTTTGTAAAGTTTTCCACTGAACTATTAAGAAAAGTTGTATGCCAAGCATATGACTTGTTTTACATGTAGATTTTGTCAAATTTACTTCAAAAGAACCTTCTAGGGGCAGCTTATGGTTTCTAACACAAATACAGTGGTACCTCTGGATGTGAGCAGGATCCGTTCCGGAGCCCCGTTCGCATCCTGAAGCGAACGCAACCCGTGTCTGTGGGTCATGATTCACCGCTTCCGTGTGACGTCATTTTGAGCATCTGCATGAGCGACAAAATCCGGAAGTAATGTGCTCCATTACTTCTGGGTCGCTGCAGAGCATAACCTGAAAATGCTCAACCTGAAGCACATTTAACCCGAGGTATGACTGTATTCATATTCATGGGCTACATAAAGAAAAGCAGCAGTATAAAAAGCCCAAATCCAAGTCTTAGCATTAAAATGATGGAACAAAGGTTTTACAGCTTGCCTTTTAACTTTTCATTATGTTTAGGGCAGCCTTTGCCAACCACGTGCCCTCCCAATGTATTGGACTACAGCCTGGTTCTGGCTGATAGTTGTAGTCCAAAACTTCTAGGGAACGTCTGATTGGCAAGGGTTGCTTTAGGGGGTGGTGCTTCCTGGATGTCTGAAGGAAGTTTCATTACTCTCCTCTGTCTCAGGCAGCTGAGCAAGTATTTCTTATTCGTTGTCTTCCTTTTAATATAAAAAACCCCCTCTTTACTAAGAAACAAAGCAAGAGGACCAGAGTTCTGGGAAATGCCAATAGACCATTTGTGCTTCCAGTCCCCACAATACACACGTTGGCTGAATGAGACTAGCTCAGCTGAGCTGTTTGCCAGCTGACTTTTGTGCTCAAGCACAGATGCACCCACAGGAAAAGGACACCTGTCCCTACCTGGGTTGTGCTGAAAGCTGTGTGCTATGACATCTTGGATTGCTCCCTCTGGGCATACGTCAAGAAACACTGTGGGAGATGCAAGTCTGGAACAGACCCATCTTGCGCTATTTATGGGTCTCTACCCAGCTTCACATAAATGCTCAAGGCAGCTTAAAACCAAAAGAAAGCACACCAATGCATTTGAGGAAGAATGCATTTAATAAGGGCTTATCTTAAAATTAATGATATAACTACAGGACAGTGGACAGTGAAACAAATTCATCAGGCAGAAGAAAAAAACATTACTTAGAAAATAAATACATGGATCTTGAAGCTGGAAAAAAAGGTGGCCTTCTAGAAACATTTGCTGACTGCATCAAACACCAAAGAGTTTAGTGGTGATCCCTTTTATTTTTTCATGAAGGCAAGACACCTATTTAATTGTGCAATCTGAGGTGGGCCTCCCATAAGATTTTGCCCAAGTTCTTTTATAACAGAAGGTTCTGTGATTGGGTTCACTAAGAAATACAAGTGAGTGTGTTTATATATGGGCCATAACTTATTGGCCGTTTGACTTGCATACAAGTTTGTATCATATATTGCCACATTTTAAAGTATTTATAAAAGTTTTATTTTATGTAGCTTAGAATCTTTACAGCATTATCTTTGCACATAAGCCCTTAAGACATTCTTGCCAAAATGCATTGAGCGTATTGAACAATAAAAATTGGCATCTTCACGATATATTTCTGCTTTTGTTTTGTCAGCTTAAAACCAAACTAACCTTCACACCCACAGAAGAGCAGCAGATCTAGTGAGAACTCTGTTGTTTCAGCATCATGGACTAGAGTGTAGCAACCTTTGGTCCAATGCCTCAGCTCTCCAGTACACAGAGGGACACTTGAGTCTGAGGAGGAAGATAGCCAAAAGGACATGACTGGTGAGCAGGTGACAGACCCCACAAGTCTCCTATATAGAGCCTAGCATACCTTCAGATCCCGAGGATCCCCCATTCAACTGTGCACCCCAGCAGCTTTCCTCCAAGCTAAATGACAGGCAAAACACACTCTAACCCTCTCCAGATCTACTAAGTACAGCAAGAGGCTTTAGAAAAAACCTCCAATTATGTGCACTTTTGCTCCTCACATTCACAAAGGCAACAAAGAAATGGAAGCGAGCTCTGGAAAGGTAACACAAACGACTATTTTTGCCCAGGCAATTCAATTGCGGCACCAAGGAAAGCTCAGTTCCACAATGAAGTGCAAAAATTTCCTCAATCTGTATACAGCTTCCCTATTTTGCATAGTTTCTTCTGATCTTGCTAGTCAAATCATCAGGAGGGGCAGGAAGTTATCTGGGGCATCCAGTCACACTTCTGTCTTTGGAGATTCCAGCAGCTGTTGCCTAGGCAGCTTCAAACATACCCACGCAACTTTAAGGGATACAAACTAGGTTATAAATATTAAATATGTGTACTCCCAAGGAATCATATATGCTTGTCTACTCTTAATAGTAACATATTTAAAAACTCCCACAAAGATCCTCTAATATAGAAATGCAGGACTTGATAGTTTTGGGCTGAATTTCCTCTTCGGAATTCACAACTTTCAGAATACTGATTTATTTTAGGTCAAATGATATTTGATCAGCAGGTGCTAGTCTTGCGACAAAAAATGAACCCAAGAATATTAATCCAGCCAAAGTAGAATGTAACAACTGTGGTTTGAATTGTCTAGGAACTGGGCCCTGAGCACTTCATGGTTAAGGCATACCATAAAGCAGTGGCTATGTTGAAAAATAAGGTGTCATTGCAACCAGATAGTGATTTACACACCACTCTCTCTGTTGACCTTGTTGTCAGAGATGCTCCCATGTGCCTCTGTGTACTCCCGACTGCCAGTTTCCTCTTGGCTGCTTTCTCCTTGTGTGCATCTGGAAGAATTGCCGCCTGCAGCAATTTTTCCTTCCTCTTCCTTTTCATCATCTTCTTCCCCAGGAGCTAGAAAGTGGAGCTTCAAGCCTGTGAAGTTGGAAAGGAGCAGGAAGAAGGCTTCTGAGCGGAATAGCTCCATGCAATTTTTCAAAATGTCAGGCAGGCTCTCCTCTTCAGCTTTGTCATAATACCTAAAAATGACAAGAAGCATTCATAAGAGGGGCAACATCACTCTGCACACCTCAAAGACAGCCTGTTCAAATTCTGAACTAAGGCAACCCCAGTTATACAAAGAGATTACATTATGCAAATAAAGCACATGGTGGCTCATTTGTGAGGTTGATTCTACTTTAAGATGCAGGTTTTCAAATCATTGGGAGAGGAGACTTTCATACTTGTATCCTGCCTTATTTCTGAGGAGCTCAGGGTGGAGTATGTGGGCTTCTGTTCTACTTATCCTCCTGGTAACCCTATGGAAGTCGGTTAGGGCTGAGAGAAGGTGACTGGCTCAAGGTCATCCAGAATGTTTCATGGCTCAGAAGGAATTTGAAAGCAGAACTTCCTGGTCAAAAGGGCTGAATTATGCATTATGTGTGGCATGGCTCTGCCACAAAAACCGGTGTTCTTGGCAGTGGCGTAGCGTGGGTTGTCAGCACCCGGGGCAAGGCAAGCAATTTGCGCCCCCTAACCCTAACCCCCAGATGTTGCGTCCGGTGCGGCCGGCCCCCCCTGCACCCCCCCACGCTACGCCAGTGGGTTCTTGGGACTCTGCCCATAACCTGTAGGCAAAGCTACCTATGCCAGGACATCTTTGCTTTGTATGCTTCCCGTCTCTGCTCCACATCACTGGCTGCCATGGGTGAGTTTTCCCTGCACAATGACATCGCAACACAGGAAAAGTGAGTGGGGTGCAGGAAGACTTTTTTTTGCAGCAGCCTGCACTTAACATTCAGTTCTGCCCCCCAGCCTGGTAATCCTCCCACTGGGAAAAACAAAACTATTGTATCTGTAGATTTCCATGCCACTTTTTGACTAGAGTTCTCAAAATGTCCAATAACTTTTTTTTTATTGAAAAAAAAGGTTCACCAGGAACCATATGCCCTCAAACCAACCCAAAACAACCAGCCTTACTGCAGAGGAGCTGGCATCAGATAAGAACATATGAAGAGCCTGTTGCATCAGGCCAAATTCCCATCTAGTCCAGCGTCCTGTTCTCAGTGGCTAACCAGACGCCTGTGGGAAACCTGCAAGCACGACCTGAGCACAAGAGCAGTCTCCCCTCCGGTGGTTTCCAGCAACCAGCAATCACAAGCATTACTGCCTCCAACAATGGAGGCAAAGTACAGTCATTGTGGCTCGCAGCCATTGACAGCACCATCCTTCATGAATTCTATATATAGGAGGGACACACATAGAGCGGTGAGGGAGGAAGGGGACACCCGCCTAGCCAGCCAGATCAGCTGAATCAACCCTGGCGATCAATGGGGTGACAGATGTCGCAGCCAGATCGCCCTCACATCCAAGGGTTGTGCTAAACAAGGGAGTGCGCCAAGGATGTATATTGGCTCCCTGTCTATTCAACCTATTCATCAGCGACATGCGAGCACCCCTAGTTAACTCATCTCCAAGTACACACGCGCCTAGACTTGCGGATTACCACTGCCCACTCCTTTTATATGCGGACGACGCGGTAATTCTATCTTATACACGTGTTGGACTAGCCAGAGCTTTGAAGATCTTTGCCACGTATTGTCAACTCAACCAATTAACCATCAACCATGCTAAATCCAAGATTCTGATTTTCTCCAGAAGCTGGAGATTATACGAATGGAAGCTTGGTGGAGCAAAAATAGAGCAAGTCCTAAAATTTCAATACCTAGGAGTTATTTTTCAACACAATTTGGGGTGGAAAGCTCAAATTCAACACCTACTTAACAAGGCCAAAACTCTGTCATATGCGCTCCTCCGATTCTTTTTTTCGGATGGAGCTTTGCATGTTCCCTCGGCCCTAAAGGTGTTCAAGGCAAAAGTGGTTGCCGTGCTTGCTTATGCTGCCCCGCTTTGGGCCGTGATGACAGATCTTGCTCCTCTTGAGACACTGCAAAATCTATTCCTGCGTCGGCTCCTAATGCTCCCCCTGTGCGTAAGCAACGCAGCCATGCGACTAGAACTGAAGATCGCATCCTTAGAAACTTGCCTGTGGAAGCAAGTCTTCAATTATTGGTTATCATTGTGGCATAGATTACCAAACCACTACCTTGTCCAATGCTTATGGCGAGATGAATTCTCTAGCCTTTGGACTAGTAGAATCCATGCCAAACTCCTGAGTTATGGAATCTCTCCTTCAGATTCCCTAAAACTAGACCAAATTACTGCTCAAAGACTGATCCGCCAAAGACTGGATGACATCGATCTACAGCGAAATTATATGCTGGGGGGAGGTGTTTGTTCGCCCCAGAACATTGGTATCACTTTAACTTACTGCGTTCCATCATACCTCTCCTCCCTTTCGACTGTTGCCCATAGACTGGCCTTCACCAAAGCGAGGTTCAATGTTTTTCCCTCCAACGTCCTGAGACATAGATTCTCAAAGGGCCAAGCCCCCGCCACGTGCGAATGTGATAAGGAGACGCTGGAGTCGCTCCAGCACATCATGTTCACTTGCCCCCTGTTCAATTTGCCACGGGCAAATTTGTTGGGATCAATCATACAGAAACTAGAGGGTACCCCACCAAAATTCCACCTTGCTCAAATCTTGCAGGATAAGGATACTCATACGACCCTGAATGTGGCTAGGTTCCTGGTCGCTGTCCTTACCCAAAAGCGACGCCAAGGAGCACTACAAGCTAACTAAGGCGTAGTATGCCATTCTATTTTATAGTATTTTATTGTTATAGTGGTGATTTAGCGGCTGTTTTTTTCCCACGTGCACAAGCTGTTATTTATGTGTTGTTTTTACCTGTATGGGCCTATGGCCGTAATAAATATTGTTGTTGTTATATAGGAGTAGGGGAGAAAGAGTGGGAGAACGGTTCAACTGGAGTACACTTTTATGTCCTCTGCCTCCAACATTACCAGTGGTGAGGGACATGAAACAAGGCAGGATGCTGAAGCCCTAGATCCAAATCTAAAGGAGTCCTGCTCAGCCCAATCTGTCTTCAGGGATTTTATGCAGTGTTAAAATATAGAAGGCACTCTCTTGTAAACATAAAGATTACCAAATGGATTTACTGAAGTTCTCAGCAAATCAAATTACAATCGCAGAACAAAATGAGTTCAAAACACACAGCATGGGTGAGATGGCATGAACACAGTTGACCATAAGAAGCAAGATGCAATATAGACAGAAGCAACCTGAATTGGTCCTACCTTTTGTTAGGGGGCCCCCTGCTGCTCCATTTGAGTCCTTCCTTCTTCAGAGCCTCACAGACGAGCTGAAATTTCTCTCTCTAGGAACCAAGGCACATTCAAACAGCTTTTGAAGCAAGTCCCACATTTCTGCCTAAGCAGTACTAGCCATTATGCTTCAGTTTGAGTGCTGCATGCCAGGCTTTCTCTAGAAAACTAGAGAAAGCGAGTAGGTCCAAATGGGGTTTAGTTAAATCACACATGGTTTTTCGTTTTCTTGCAGGGGAATGCCTCATGTAGCTGATCCTTGGACCTCCATCTGATTAATTGCACCAAAGTAATGGCATTCCCAGCAGTGAGAAACCTTAACCAGCCCAAGGACTGCACCATCTTATGAGCAACCTTCTGGACCATGCCTTAGTGGTTGAGGGGCAAGAAGCAAAACCGGGACAGAAATTGACCTGCACTACCTTTATACCACATGCTACATTCCAGCCACACAAAAGTCACAGGTTTTTACACACAGGTGCTGCAGTACAATAACCAACAGGAGTGAGACCCTATCAGACTATAATATCTCTGCTCAGATGTGCACTGGCTGTGATTTGTCACCAAGCCAAATTAAAGGCATTACTATTAGTATATCACACCCTTAACAGATTAGGATCTTATTCCATATGTCCCCACTTGACCATGTCAATCTGCAGAACTGGCACTTTGACAAGTGTCATGTAATATTTGTATCTCATTTGCAAGAATCGAGCCTTCAGGGTGGCAGCACCTCCTCTCAGGAACTCCAACATATTATTAAAACAGGCATCTCCATGGCATTTTCAACTTTTCTCTTTACCCTTTTAAACCATCCTTCTGCCCACCCCATTATCGAGAAAGGGCTGAACACATTGTAAGGTAGGAAATGACTTTCCAAAACCCACCTTGAGAAAATCCTTTAGCAGGGTCTCAGACCGATCTTCAAACTCCTCTTGGATCTGGGCCTGGGAATCCATGTCTAGATAAATTGGATTGATCCAATCATACAAAATTTCGTGCTAGGGGAAAATGAAACAAGGAAAGGCTAAGAAAGAAAAATCCAACAAAATATATATTATTAAAAAACCTCCCTCACCAGGAACCCCCTTTAGGACAAGAATCTGGAATAATTTTAATGTGTGGACTCTATATCTGAAAAACGTGCCCCTCCCTTTTACTCTAAGCTAAAATTTGATGAAGATTTTGGCATGGATGCCAGGAAACATATAAAACTGGTGTCCCCTGGCACAGAATTTCCTGCCCCCACTTGAGTGGAATTAAACTGCAGCCCCAAAGGATTCTCTCTTGTGTGGCAGCCTAGTGGCAGAAGAAAAGCAGAGACCAGTGTGGAATCTGAAAAGTAGGTGTTTGTGCTCCCCCGTCCCATGCAGCAACTGAGCGGTGAATATACTGTTGAATTAGGTCATAGAAAGAGCAACATTTATTTACATCATGAGGGAGGTGAGGGCTCCGTGGCAAAAGTGGTTCCACATAGCGCACTGGCCTTGCCACCGAGGGACCGTGAAACCAGCCGCTCACAGACAAGCGGCACTTCCCTTCGGAAACAACTTCAGCCACCTGGAATGGGAGAAATCAAAAGGACATGCTATTAACACTTTTGTCTTTGGCACAGGGACCAAATAGAAATCCCAAAGGGGCTTCTACTGATTTAGAATTGTGTCTTACACCATCCTGAAGACTGGGCCATAGCAGAATTTGAAAATAAATCTAGTATCAATTATGAAGCATCAGCTAAATGAAATGTCACAGATCAAAGCTGAACCGAGCCAGATTAACTCAAGTTCTGAACCAAATAAATAAAACATGTCTGTGGGGTGGCCCAACTATTATATGCAGCTGAGGCCGTGGAGATCTTGAGCACCCCTAGCACTAGAGGATCTTGCTAGGGCACTGAGTCTGTCTGGTATTCCTATTTGCCTCCTGCTCCCAGGTGCTCTAGATGAAAGACAAACCTACCCCAAAGCACAGGGGGAAGGCTACCTATGGACTGTCAGGCTTATGCCAAAGGCAGCTGTCAAAGCAGAACGAGGAGCTGAAAATTTAGGTTTGGAGAGTCAGGACAGAAGGCTAAAAGCTGGGCTCACAATGCGTTTGGCTTGAAGGTCTACCTCCAGGCCCACAAATCACAGGAAGAGGGTGGGCCTCAAGTAAACTGGAAGGCCGAGTTTCCTGGAACATAGGGTATATCAGAGGCTAGGAGAAGAACGTGGAGGAGCATTATGGACACATGAACAGAGGATGTAAAGAACAAAGAGAGAAGTTCCTTGCCTGATGGAAAGAGACTGGTGATACTTCAAAGAAAGTGAGCGAGTTCCATGAAGGGACCACAGACTTGACAATCTCCAAAGGTTGGAAGTTATCTGCCGGGGGGAAAGAATCACACAACGTACACTATTGAGTATGAAGTTCTAGCACCATAGTGCAGTCACATTTCTATCATGACATCTCCAGATCAACCACAAAGCCAGGGTTTTTGCCGGTTTTGAAACAATATTTTACCTCCTGCTCCTACAGGCCATTAACCATCACCTGCGTTTGTGCAGACTCTCACATGGACAGCATTCATGACCCACTGAGGTAGATGACATCCAATCCAAAGTATTGAAAGAGATGGAATGATCTGGCTTACAAGACTCAAGTGTCGCCCTGAAGCTATAGACCACGACCTATTAGCAACTAGGCTTGGGCGATGTATCAAAACATCGCTAGGACCTGAGCACGATGGCTGTTTTGCCTGGCAGTATTTCGCAGCTGAGGAGATACTGCAGTATTTTTACAGGCACCACATAATATTCATACCACATCTGTTAAGAACTTGATTGTTTAGTGTGGCAGCACTGACGCTTTGGAACTCCCTGCCTATTGATATCAGGCAGGCGCCTTCACTGTATCCTTTTTGGCACCTGCTGAAGACATTCTTATTTAGACAAGCCTACCCAGATGTTTAGAAGGTTTGTATGAGTTAATTTGTTTTAGTTTATTGTGGCTTTTACTTTCTGTATGTTTTAAATTATGGTTGTGAACTTTTAGTGATAATTTTATTGTTTTATCTTTTTTGTAAACCGCTTTGAGGTTTCTTTTGCAATCAAGCAGTACATAATACTTATGAAATAATAATAATAATAATAATAATAATAATAATAATAATAATACCAAGCTTTAAAAATGCCTAGATGGCTGCTTGTCCCTTGTGTGGTCTGCTGGCCATCCAGATGCTGCAATATCAAGGAATGTTCACATACACTCTAACTTGTGATCAACCAGGGTTGGCAATCAGTGCAACTGCTATGATGGAATCAGATCCCTTGAGTTAGAGCGGCAGTGAGGGGAGAATCACAGAGAGCTTAAGGCTAACCTGGATTGTGTGGTATCCATGAGAAGTGGTAGGTGGTTCTCAGGATACCAAGCATGGGGGAGGGGGTTACAGGAAAACGCTGGAGAGGTGAGGAGCATTAAAATTATGTTTCTCACAGAAAATATGGTTTGTCACAGAAAAGGAAAACCTTACAAGCACTATTTTGGCAGCACTCTAATACAGAGTTAAGATAGCAATACTGCTATTCAAAAGAACCAGCTAAAAGTAGCATGGAAACTTTACTTTTATGGCTTGCTTGGTCAGAACCTACAACAGTAAATACTGCAGGAGGAACTGGATTACTGTATTGCACCTACCATCTGTGCTGAACAGATCCAGGGTACCTCCATCACTTTTATCCCACGGTGGTACGAGGTAAAGGATGAAAGCAATTCGCCGTCCCTCCAACTCATCATCGTGGCAGAGCAAGGCATCTGCAACAGCATATGATTTAGTTGAGCAAGATCAATGCTGAGTGTACTAGATGTGCCAGATAAACTACCAGGCTTCAGTCTTTTGCCCCAACTCTAGGTCAACAGGATCCATCAGATACTGTTCCCACACCCTCCTACCAGTACAGCAAACTCATCTCTGCAACAGGTCCTGCAGGTAGGTTGCTTACCTGTATATTCATATTTGGCACAGGACAGATCAATGGTTGGCTCCAGCTCCACTTGGGTTATATCAGAAAGCCAAGACTGGAACTCTTCAAAGAGAACTTTTCTAAAAGGAGGAACAACATGGAACGTGAGGCTGTTAAACCTCAACCATTTATGTTGCATGTGGAATAAAACCTGACCTTTTGGCATCTATCTTTATTGATAGAAAGACCACGATCCACCTGAAAGGTTTCCATATACTCCCAATACATGTTAAAAAGCAAGCAAAGGTTGAGTCAGGTGTGGGGGCCAATTAGTAGAAGTCCAGTCAGCATATATCTCAGTCAACCCACACATTCCTCAGTCCATCCCCACCCCAAATCTTAAGGACAGAGGCCTGTTAGATCAGACCAAAGGTCCATTTGATCCAGGACTCTGCTCTCACAGTGGCCAACCAGATGCCTCTATAAAGCTCATAAACAGGACATGAGAGCAACAGAACCCTCCCCTCTTGTGCTCTTTAGCAATGGGTATTCAGAGACATACTGCCTCCAATACTGGAGTTATCTTCTAATTTAAAAGGAAAAACAATTAAAATGGACATGCCTAGTGCTCAAAATCCAACACTGAAGTGTGGCTTATGATCGCTGACCCAGAAGTAAGTCCCAAAGAAATCAGATGGGCTTACTTCCAAGTAAGTATGCATTGCTTTACAAGTGAGGGGATATAACTAGCATCACACAAGCAAGCAGGCCAAATTGCCACTATCTTTTTAAGTATCTTGGAAAATTAGGTAGCAGCAGTTGCTGTTCTCAGCATACACAAGAACACCCCTGCATCTTTGACTTGGGCATCATAATCCACAGTAGTCTTTGGCACATTACAAAGCAGCAATTTTACCTTAAAGCAGCGATGTAAGGCCCTCCTCTTTTCTTCAGGTCATCAGACTATGCATATGCAACAAGAAGCAACAAGAGTTACAACTTTTACCCTACACTCCAAATGGCTTTTATGGTAACAGCAAATTTCATTTCTATCTGGATGATCTCCCTAAAACAGCTGGCCAAATCCAGTCCCCAACCCCCACCGCATGTCATCTAAAAGGTGTGCAAGGAGAGTGAAGAGTCCCCTGTGAAGAGGGAGCTGACCAAGTAAGCTTTCCCCTCCTCGATATGGTCACTCAAAAAAACCCCCATAACTATACAACAGCTAGTAGTATTTCCTCCTGATTTCCCTCCAAAAAAGTATGGAAAGGAGAACCCAAACACATGAACAGAACTTGAAGCCATCCTGGTCTCCCAGCAACATTCTTAGTGGACAGGTTGGGCAGTGGCTGCAGCTGCAGCTGCTGTAAAAGCTCTACCAGCCTGACAGGTTGTGCATAAAACTGATCTGAGCTCTCGTTCATTACCACCACTGACATTGCTTCTGAAAAATAGGACTTCCGGTTTGGATCGCTAGCAGTGCGGGAGCGCGGAGAAGCCTCTCCGTTCTGCATGGGGTTTTTGAGGGGCAACGCATAGGCACTGCGACCCCAAAATCTCGAGGGGGTCCCCCTCGAGAGAAGCGCAACCAGCAGCGTCTGAGTGATCCAGAAACTCCTTCGGGTTTTTTCTATTTTTGGAGAAGACTCGGGAGCGACGGGATCGAGGGACGCACTCCGGTAAGCTCTGCGAACCCCATGCGGTAATGCCTCCAGTACCCACTGAAAACGGCGACAAACCTCTGCAAATTTAATACCAGATGCCCTTGGCGTTGTGTGATAAAGGAGGATGCTAAAAATTGAGAAATAAAAACCAAGGGGCGAAGGATGTTAATAGATTGAGTTAAAAGAGCCCGACCTGTTTTCGGACCAAAGATGGCGCTGAAACTAAAATCGTAAGAGCGAAACAAAGAGATTACTGTCTACCCGCTATAGGAACAGAGAGTGAAAGTCCCCGTCGGCAGAGCGGCGGGGCAGAGAAAATAAAATTGTAAGAAAGTAACCAAGTAAAGGAAAACCTTCAGAGACTTTGTATTACTTTTGGGTGACTGAGATAGAGCCAGAGGCGGATTTAAAAGCCGAAACTAAGCGGGGAAGAGAGAAGAACGGAGCAAGAAGGAAAGTACAATGCATAGTCGACGTTGAAGAAATAAACGTCTTCCCTCCCCTTCATGAAACCGGACGGCAATATTAAAAATAATTAGAAAATTGTGAATCTCCCTCCTCGATTTTTTTTTTTTTTTCTGGACTTTACGGTCTTGACTTTTAAGATTTGGCTTTTCTTTTTGCTTACTTTATTAACAGCGGGGGGAGCGTATAGCTCGGGACCCGCGATATATGGCTCGCCAGCATCTGTCCCTTCTTCATAGCGATTAAGTTGGATTTTTATAATTTGGCTCCGCAAAAGACTCAGTTAGATGTTGGGGGAAAACCCGAAGGGTGCAACATTGCTAAGATTTGACCTATTTAGGAAAAGAAACTCCACAAAAAAACTTCACCCACTTCACCCACGACCCTCCCCCCGCTTTGTTAGAGGTCGACGAATAAAAGAACTCAGTGGACAATTCCAGTAGTAAAGCGTAAAGCTAAGAAGCTGAACCTCGGTCCAGACCCTTTTCCCTTTGTGGACTATTTTTGCACTATAAGGAATACCTGGAAAATTTTTTTTTTTGTTCTCTATTTTTTGTTCTTTTTTGTTTTGTTTTTTGTTTTTACCTCCCTCTTGCCCCCCCCTGTTTTTGTCTTTCCCCTTGTCCTGCTCTGTCTCTCCTCTCCCTTACCCCACCCCCTTCTCTGTATCAGTACTAATTAGGAACAGCAGCCAGATAGTAATCAGAAAGATTTCTGAATAAAGTCCCCTCCATGTGGATTAGGCCAAACAAGTGGCTGAAGATGGTTTAAAGGAAAGAGAAATAGACTGCTACAATTTAATGAAAATTATAACAAAACTGGGTCATTGAATATATTTACAGTTCTATAATCAATCTTCACAGTTTTCCACTTAATTTTTCTTTAAACTTGCCTTCCACCCTCCCTTTCTTTTCCCTCTATTTGCCCTCGTATTCTTTTTTCCCTACCTCCTTGGCCTCTCTCCCTTAAAGACAAACATCTCTTGAATATTCAAGAGCAACAACTCCCCTAGGTGGGGATAGTATACTTTTATATTGTGTAAGTGGTCAGTAAGTTGTGAGTTTGCCTGTTTAGTGGAATTTAGAGGAGAAATAGAAGAGATTGTAAGAGTTTCATTCTGGTTTAAAGGCAAGCCAGTAAATCATTGGTTGAAATAATTAAGATCATATTAGACTGTGCGCCCTCTAGGGGAGAGCCTTAAGAAGTTAAGTTGAACTTTGTTGATTCTTAAAGAAAAGGGGAGATGGCGGGTAGGGATGGGAAGAAGGGAGCGGGAACACCACTAGAGAGGAGAACTTCACGACAGGAAGAAATTAAAGATTTAGACGCGCTATGGATGAAAATAAAAGAAGAACTTAAACAGAATGAAATTCATATAGAGAAAAAATTAGGAGAGATGCAGGATTCGATTGATAGAAAAATAGAGGGGGTGGTAGGAGAACTGTCAAATAAGATAAAAGAATTAACGACCCGAACAAAATCTTTAGAGGAATCAAACAAAAAAGTACAAAAAGAAATGAGGGATCAGAGAAAGGAAGTGGAGAAAGCAAAGGAGAACTTTGGAGAATTAAGCAAGACCCAGGATCAAGTTCTGGACAATCTAGCATTGATGGAAATGAAACAAAAACAGTTAAACCTAAAATTTAGGGGAGTGGGGGAAGAAATAAACGAAGATATTAAAGGAAAAATGACTAAAGAACTGGCGAAGTGGCTAACTATGAAAGAAGAAGAAGTAGCTCAAGCAATAGAAAATGCCTTCAGAATAAAGATAAGACCCAAACAAAGTAAACTGAAAAAGGTCCCAGGAGATTGCTTGGTGATCTTTAAATCAACAGAGATGAGAAACAGAATTTTGAGAGAGAGCTACAAGAAAAAATTAGTAATCGATGGAAGACCAATCATCATCTTCAAGGAAATACCGATTAGGCTTCTGCGTAAGAGAGAAGGCTACAAACAATTAGCTAACATTCTAAGAAAAAATGGAATATATTATAGATGGGAATTCCCAGAAGGGATCTCCTTTTTTTATAAAGAAAAAAGATTCAAGATCGCAGAAAGTCAGGAAGTCAGTAAATTTCGAGACTTCCGGTCGGCGCCAGCGTCTTAATGGCGGTCTTTGCCTCGAGCTCCGAGGCAGGACTGCTTCACGAGTTCGGGTCTGACCCGCTACGGCGAGCGGGGGACCCCTAAAATCACAGGCGCAGAAGCCTGTGGACAAGGAGATTCGGTGGGCACCTTTGCACCCCCCGGTATCGCAAAGGAGTCTTTTTAAAGGCTCCGGAGCGGCATCGGGTGTGAGTGCGGTGCTGAGGATCGCAACCCAGCTCGTGGAGTGAAGCCGCGTCGCCATTGACGGAGAGCGCCGATTCCTTCCTGAAATTACCGATTGGCAACAAACCTGTGAGTAGGAATTACAAAATATTAAAAACGGACTATTTTTAAGAAGATTTGGCCGAAAACGGGAAAGGCAAAAATTAAGGAAGTCAGCCTCCCGGAACTGCACGATTAACGCAGCAATGAAAAAAACTTGCTGTATTTAAAAGGAACGTCTTGTTTGAACTTTGCTAAACCCCGACATTGAAAGGACCTTCCCCCCACGAAGCGGGAGTAGGGGGGAAGGAAAAATTGGCTCAATTTAAACCGCTAGAAGAAGTAAATTGCGAACGGAAACTCTCCGCTGCCGATACCTTTGATCAGGCTGCCTGAACGGAGAGCGCTTGAAACGAACTGTCAAAAAGAGAGGACTGTGGATACAAAGTAAGAGTATATCTGGAACATAATAACGGGACCTTACTTAGTAGATCCAGATTTTTAAATTGCAACAAAGTAAGACTTTGGGTTGAATTTTATTTGCTTTGGGACATTGTATGGCTACTTGCTTCACTGTTTCTTTGTTATTCCGGCTTGGATACAATTTCCCCCTCTAGAGGACTAAAAGAGAGGCTGCAGCATTGAAGTAAAGAACTGGGATTTTCCACTTGTAACTTTCCTGTGAGAACGACCTTGAGTTATGAGCACGCCACTTGATGAAATATCAACAAGAAGTAAAACAAAGCAAGCTCAAAAGCAGGCTCAGAAAAGAACCTCTATATCAGGAGCAGCAGCTGGACAAGAGAGAGTAACAACAGCATCAATGGATTCTATGACACAGGCACTGCTCAAAATAAATCAATCTTTGGAAGTACTCACTAAGCAATCTACAGAAAACTCCAAGAAGTTGACAGAATTAACAACAAGACTCGACTTGAACACAACGACTATATCGTCTAACACAGAGTCTATAAATCGTTTGATACAAGAAAGTACCGAAACAAGGAAAATAGCTGAATCTGCTAAAATTACTGCCGAGGAAGTCAAGGGAAAATATGTACCTATTGCAAAGAAGGTACATGAACATGATGCAACCTTAGCTCTTATGGAACTGGAGAGGAAAGGCATAAATCTGAAATTGAGATTGGTACCAGAGGAGGAAGAGGGCAACCTTGGGGAATTTCTCACAGATAAATTTCAGGAATTTTGGACTGATGAACTAGAAGGAGAAGAAGATGAATTCGTAATAACTACAGCCTTCCGGATTGGCAGAAAGCAAGGCAAGAAACCAAGGGATTGCCTAATCACCTTAAGATCCAAGGAAGAAAGAGATAAAATATTGAACCTACATTTCCAGAAGGCATTGATTATCAAGAATTCTCAAATACAGATTTATAAAGATATCCCTAAATATTTTTTGGAGGTGAGGACTCAATTTAAAGATTTAGTGGATTTGCTGAAAAAAAACAATACTCCATTCAGATGGGAGTTCCCACAAGGGTTGTCCTTTAACTTCAAAGGGAAGAAAATCAAAATAAAAACAATTCAAGACAAGGAACACTTTTTGGAGAGAAACTTCGAGGATTTTCAAAAAGGAACTGTGACTGAGGGAGAAATACCAGATATTGCAAATTTATCATTTGGATTGAACCCAGCACCGACTGATCAGGAACAAGAACTTGGAGCGGTTGGGGGAAAAGACACCCAGTAACAAAAATGTCTCTGCAACTCCTGAGTTGGAACTGCAACGGCCTGAACCATCCCCGAAAAAGGACCCAAGTCTTTCATATATTAAAGAAAGAGCAACTGGACATAATATGTCTGCAAGAAACTCACATTGCCAGAACACATAGAAAACTCTTGATAAATAAAAGATTAGGACTGGAATATATTTCCTCAGATAAAGTTAAGAAAAGAGGAGTCGTGATCTATGTTAAGGAAAAATGGGAACCAAAAATGATTTTTAAAGATGAACAAGGAAGGTTTCTGGCAGTGGAAATTCAAATACAAGGAGAAAAAATTTTGATTGTAGGAATTTATGCACCTAATGAGGGGAAGGCTGAATTTTTCAAGAAGTTGCATGAGACATTAACGGACTTTATGGACCATAAAATAATAATGATGGGCGATATGAATGGAGTCGTCTCCACAAATATGGACAAAGCTCAAAGACAAGTAATCTCTAAGGATGGGAGACTACCAAAGACCTTTTTTGAACTGACTGACACAATGGACTTGATTGACATTTGGAGAACAAGGAACCCTCTGGAAAGGGAGGGGACCTTCTTCTCTGAAGCTAAAATGACATGGACCAGGATTGACCAAATATGGATCTCTAGCAATCTGGCACCAAGGGTTAAAAATATAGAAATCTGCCCAAAAACCTGCTCTGATCATAATGCAGTAAAGATGGAAATGAAATTGACAACAGCTGGAACTTTCAGATGGAGAATGAATGACACCCTTTTTAGAGATGAAGAAATTTTAAAAAAGGCCCAAAAAACTCTGAAAGACTACTTTGAAATAAACCTTAGAACAGATCTGGAAAGAAGAATAATATGGGACGCAAGTAAGGCTGTCATGCGTGGTTTTCTAATTCAACAAAATTCGATAAAAAGGAAACAACAAAACGAGAAGAAAGAAAAAATCTGGAATCAAATGAAAGAAGGAGAGAAGAAACTGAGGTCAAAACCAACATCTCAGGAGATTTTAAGAGAAATAAAATATTACCAGACCCAATACATGGAACTGATGAACCAAGAAATAGAATGGAAAATAAAACAAATGAGGCAAAAAACTTTTGAATCAGCAGACAAATGTGGGAAATTGCTGTCATGGCAATTGAAAAAGAGGCAAAAGTTGAATACTGTGACGTCCCTTGAAGTAGAGGGGAAATTTGTAAATAAACCAAATGAAATCAGTAATTGTTTCCAAAGTTTCTTCAAGAAATTATACGCACAAGGGCCGAAAGACGAGCAAGAGATAGAAGAATTTATTAAAAAATATGGATTATCAAAGATCTCGGAAAAAAATAAAAGGACTTTAAATGAAAAAATCACGAACCAGGAAATTGAGGGTGCCATCCAGAATATGCAATTGGGAAAATCACCAGGGCCAGATGGACTGACGGCGAGATACTATAAAGCAATGAAGGAATGGTTAATACAACCATTGAAAGAAGTGTGTAACCAAATCTTGGAGGGGAAAAAGGCTCCCGAATCGTGGAAAGAAGCATTCATTTCACTTATACCGAAGACAGAAACTGAGAAACATCAAGTTAAGAACTACCGCCCTATATCACTCTTAAATGTGGATTATAAAATTTTTGCAGACATTTTAGCAAAAAGATTTAAAAAAGTGTTGGTAGAGGAGATTCAGAAAGACCAAACAGGCTTTCTCCCAGGGAGACATATGTCAGAGAATGTAAGGAATATTATAGACATTTTGGAACTATTGGAGACTGATTTAAATAGAAAAGCAGTATTGATTTTTGTGGACGCGGAGAAAGCCTTTGACAATATTTCTTGGAGTTTTATGAGGAAGAATCTCCATGGGATGGGGGTAGGCCAAAGTTTTGAAAACGGTATAGGTGCAATATATTCAGAGCAAAAAGCTAAATTAATTGTGAATGGTGTTGTTATGGATGAAATCTCAATAGAAAAAGGGACACGACAGGGTTGCCCAATATCCCCTCTATTATTCATATCGGTCCTGGAGGTGTTGTTGAATATGATTAGAAGGGATCAGCTGGTTGAAGGAATACACCTCGGAGCTAAACAATATAAGTTAAGAGCATTTGCAGACGACCTAGTTTTGACATTACAACAGCCAGAAGTCAGTACAAAAAGAGTTTTAGAATTAATTGAAATATTTGGTCAAGTGGCTGGTTTTAAACTAAATAAGCAAAAGACAAAGGTACTGGAAAAAAATCTAACGATGGGGGAAAAAGATAGCTTTCAAAGGGAAACTGGTTTGGAGATAACAAAAAAGGTGAAATATCAAAATAACATCCAAAAATATGAACCTGTTTAAAGACAATTATGAGAAATGTTGGTTAGAAGTGAAGAAAGATCTTGACACATGGTCTAGATTGAGATTATCCTTGTTAGGCCGAATTGCTGTTATTAAGATGAATGTATTGCCGAGATTGTTGTTTCTGTTTCAGACATTGCAAATTATAGACAAGATGGATTGTTTCAAGAAGTGGCAGAAAGATATATCTAAATTTGTCTGGCAGGGCAAAAAACCCAGAATAAAATTTAAGATTTTAACTGATGCAAAAGAAAGGGGGGGTTTTGCGCTGCCGGACTTAAGACTTTATTATGAAGCAGCAGCTTTTTGCTGGTTGAAGCAATGGCTACTTCTTGAAGACACAGATATTTTAGACTTGGAAGGGTATGATAACAATTTTGGCTGGCATGCATATCTATGGTATGACAAGGCAAAGATATACAAAGGTTTTAAAAATCATATTGTCAGGAAAGCTTTATATAATGTTTGGAATCGATATAAGGATTTGTTGGAAAATAAAACACCCAGATGGTTGTCACCAATGGAAGCTAGAGCGGTAAAAAAACTTAACATGGACTCTAATTGGCCAAAATACAGTGAAATTATAGAATATGATGGTGAAAAAGTTAAATTACAGAGCTTTGAGAAATTAAAATCCAAAGTTCGAGACTGGTTACATTACTATCAGATAAATGAAACTTTTAAGCAGGACAAGAAACTAGGATTTCAGAAAGAGAGGTCGAAATTGGAAACAGAACTGTTAGAGACCAATACTAAGAATTTGTCTAAAATGTATAACTTGTTGCTGAAATGGAATACACAGGATGAAACAGTTAAATCAGCAATGATTAAATGGGCACAAGACTTAGGTCATGATATTATGTTTGCTGACTGGGAACAGTTATGGACCACAGGACTTAAATTTACGGCATGTAGTGCCTTGAAAGAAAACATAATGAAAATGATCTATAGATGGTACATGACTCCAGTCAAGCTTGCAAAGATATATCATTTGCCCAGTAACAAATGCTGGAAATGTAATGAATGTGAAGGAACTTTTTATCATCTTTGGTGGACCTGCCCAAAGGTTAAAGCCTACTGGGAAATGATCTATAATGAAATTAAGAAAGTCCTTAAGTGGACATTTGTAAAAAAACCGGAGGCTTTTCTCTTGGGCATGGTCGGCCAATTGGTACCAAAAAAAGATAAGATCTTTTTTATGTATGCAACTACAGCAGCAAGAATACTCCTAGCAAAGTATTGGAAGATGCAAGAACTACCTACTCTGGAAGAATGGCAGACGAAGGTGACTGAATTTATGGGACTGGCAGAGATGACCGGCAGAATCCGTGATCAGAGGAAGGAGACGGTGGAAGAGGATTGGAAAAAATTTAAATCATATCTTAAGAACTGTTGCAAAATTTCGGACTGATAAAATGTCAAGGGTTAAGAATTAGAGAATTATAGTTGGAAATATTTAAGTTAAGAAAATCATGAAGGAAATCAAATTTTGAAAAGGAATGAAGGATTGCTAAAAATTTTGGACACAGGGGTGCAGGGAAGGGGAGGCATGGGGAAGTCATGTATTATTTGTTTGTTTGTTTAATTTTGTGTTTTCTGTTTTATGAAAATTAATAAAAATTATTTAAAAAAAAAAAAAAAAGGAAGTCAGTAAATTTCTACGTAGATATGAGAAAGACCATGGGAGGATGGAGGACAGAGGCGGGGGGAGGGGTGGAGAGAGGGGGGAGACAGGTGATGCGGGATCGGGAGGAGGAGAGACTGAGAGGGGTTTGGAAGGAGAGGATGAAGAGGAGAGGGAGGGGGGTGAGACAGGGGAGGAAGAAGGGGGTGAAGAAGAGGAAGAAACAGAAAGCGAAACCACTCGAATTTAATTTGGTAAAACCTAAATAGGAAAATCATTGATTTTAGTATTAGACAAGAGTAATAATGAATCTTAAAATCTTAACATGGAATGTAAACGGTTTGAATGACAAAACTAAAAGGAATAAAATTGCAAATGCTATGAAAAAGAAAAGATTGGATGTAATCTGTATGCAAGAGACCCATGTAGCCAAAAAGCACAAACATGTCTTGTCAAACAAGAACCTAGGAACAGAATTTATAAGCTCTTCGTTAGAGAAAAAAAAAGGAGTAGTAACATATGTTGATGAAAGATGGGAACCTAAACTGATCTATAAAGATGAAGAAGGAAGGATTCTGGGAGTACAAATTAATTTCCAGGGGGAAAAAATTAACATTGTAAATATATATGCCCCAAACTCAAATAGATTAGAATTTTTTAAGAAACTGGAACAAGTCCTAATAAAATTAGAAAATAACAGGTTGTTGTTATTGGGTGACTTTAATGCAGTAGCTACACCAGAGATGGATAGACAAACAGAAAAGAAAAAACGAAACCAAGGAAAACTTCCAAAATCATTCCAAGACTTGGAAGAGAATATGGATCTTATAGACATATGGAGACATAAACACCCAACAGAAAAGCAGTTTACTTTTTTTTTCAGAGGTACATAAAAGTTGGGGTAGAATAGACCAAATATGGACCTCGAGGGAACTCACATTAAGAGCTACCAAATGTGAAATTCAACCGAGAACCCTCTCCGATCACAATCCAATAACACTGGAAATAAAAGGCCCAACACAAGGAGGTTTCAGGTGGAGGTTAAATGAATATTTATTAGACAATGATGAAGTTATTGAAAAAGCCAAAGCCACCCTAAAAGAATATTTTGACCTGAATCTTAATGTGGGAATAAATCCAGAAGTAGTATGGGATGCCAGTAAGGCGGTCCTAAGAGGTTTCTTCATTCAACAAAACAGTTATAAGAAGAAAATAAGACAGCAAAAGAAGGAAGAAATTCTCAAACAGCTTAGAGAATCAGAGAAAAAACTAACAGACAACCCGAAAGACGAACAAAGTATACACACAATAAAAATATTACAAACACAATATTCGATGTTAATGAACCAAGAAATTGAATGGAAAGTGAAGTTAATGAGGCAGAGATATTTTGAATCGGCAAACAAAACTGGGAAATTACTAGCCTGGCAACTGAGGAAAAGACAAAAACAGAATGTGATAAATAAAATAAAAGTAGGGGAAGAATTGATAGAAGACCCAAAGAAGATACAGGAAAATTTTCTTAAATTCTATGAGAAGCTATATAAAAAAGGAGAAGACGACTTGATTCAGATAGAAGAGTACCTACAAAACTGTGAAGGAAAGACTGTAACAGAAGAAGAGAGATCTCAACTAAACAGACCAATAAGAATAGAAGAGATTCAGGTGGCGATTAAAAAAATGAAGTTAGGGAAAGCTCCGGGACCGGATGGTTTATCGGCAAAATACTATAAAGTTTTGGAAAGTCAACTGACACCAGCGCTTTGTAAGACATTGAATAATATCCTGAAAGGAGGAAAAATACCTGAGTCTTGGAGGGAGGCATTTATAACGTTAATTCCAAAACCGGACACAGATAAACTGAACATTAAAAATTACAGGCCAATATCTCTATTAAATAACGATTACAAAATATATGCAGACATCATGGCAAGCAGACTAAAAAAGTGTCTAGCAAATTTAATCCATAAAGACCAGGTGGGTTTCCTCCCGAACAGGTTTTTGAAAGACAATGTAAGACACGTTATAAACATAATTGAATATTTGGAGATCAACAACGAGATACCGGCGGCACTGATTTTCATAGACGCCGAAAAGGCGTTTGATAATGTCTCTTGGGCGTTTTTAATAAAATCTATGGAAAGGGCTGGGATAGAGGGAGAATTTCTAAAAGGAATACAGGCAATATATTCAACACAATTGGCAAAATTGGTAATAAATAACAATCTAACAGATACATTTAAAATAGAGAAGGGAACAAGGCAGGGGTGCCCTCTCTCCCCGCTCTTATTCATCATGGTGCTTGAAGTCCTGGCGAATAAATTAAGATCGATACCAGAAATACAAGGAATCAAAATAGGGCTGAAAGAATACAAGTTAAAAGCCTATGCGGACGATCTGATGTTATCTCTGGAAGAGCCGCAAAGAAGTATTGGTAAAGCGCTGGAGGTCCTAGAAGAATACGGTAAATCATCAGGTTTTATATTGAATAAACTAAAGACAAAGATGCTGTCAGGGTTTTAGGGAGAGAGGAGACAGAGAGCGAGGGCGAGGAGGAAGAGGACGACAACGAGCCGAGGTTGTCCCAAAGTCCGTCTAGCGAATCAGAGGATTCCCAGAAGGGAGCCCCCCTGGTCAGGCCAAGGGGCAATAGAGAGGGAAGCAGTCAGAAAGAGGGGAACGAAGAGGGAATCCCCAGTGGGAGTGGCAAAGCGGGACCAGCTCCCCCGTCGGAAAGGAGTGGAGGGGGGGGAGTTGCCAGTGTGTCAGAAAGAGCAGGACAGGAAGGAGGAAGGGGGAGGAGTTCGGAGCAAGACGTCCTGCCTGAAAGGGAGGAGTGTAGTACCGAGAGCAGCGTAACTGTAGAAAGGAAGGTCAGAGGCAACGTACGCGCGCCAAGTTCAAATATAGAGGCGCGCGGAAATGAGGAGAGCTCTGAGGAGGAGCCTGGTGCCAAAGCACGAAGGAGGGGGGAGCAGGCGGGAGAAGACTCAGCCTCTGGGGAGTCCCGGAAAGAGGGAAGACAGGGGGGCAGGAAGACCCTGCGGAAAAGGAAAGAGAGGAAAAGGTGGAGCAGTACAAGCCTCTTAAATTGGTGCAGGGGAGGGACGGACTCAGAGGGGACTTCTAACATCTAAGGGTAACAGATGCGGAGCCACGGAGTTTGGATGTAATGACGACAATGATCTTCAATAAAACCTTTTGTATATAGCTTGGACTGGACTTTGGTCTCTTGTGAGCTGGGACCCAGGGTGGCTCTGACAGAAAGTCCCCTCCAAAGAACGCAAAATTTTTTTTTTGCAAAGCTCACGAACGGTGACAGACATGAGTGCGGAGGAGCAGTTGACGGCGCTGCGAACTACAGTTTCCGAACTCACTGCTGCAGTCCTTGCGTCTCAGAAGAAGCATGACGAAATGGAGAAGTGCTGCCAGGACCTGCAAACAAGGTGGGAACGTGCAAGCAGGGAAGGGTTCCCAGGGTCCAGATCAGAGGGGATTGGACTTGGACGGAGGGGGGGCAGCCTAGTCACCCACTTCGATGGGAACCTGAAGCACTACCCCAGTTTCAGAGCAGACGTTTTGTATGCATTGCACTTGCTTCGTCATGACTTTAAAGATGAGGAGGAGAAAGTGGGGTTTATTGTTTCTCACTTGCATGGGCCGGCCAGAGACTGGTTGCGCAATTTGTGGCGTGAAGATGGCCCTGCCCGCCGCGATGCAGATGAATTCATTAAAGCGATGGATGCCTGCTTCCAGTCAACTGTAGATGTGGATCTTGCACGCAGGGAAATTTTTGGATTGCGGCAAGGCAAAGCCACTGTGCGTCAGTACCATTCTAGATTTTTTGCTTTACTGACTGCGCTAAGCTGGGAGAAGGATTGTGCACCTGTGAGGGATTTGTTCTGGGAGGGGCTCAGCGGTCCCATTAAGGATGAACTTGCCAGGGGAGACAGACCCCAGACCCTGGAGGAGCTTGTGCAGAGGGCTTTGGCGATTGGGATACGGCACGAGGGACGTCCTTGGCACACTGAGGAAGAACGTCAGGTGCGTCCACCAGCGAGGACGTTTTCTTTCATCCCCAGGGAGTTCAGTCAGTCACATCCTTCGCCGCTGGGAAGGCAGGGGGAGGAGCCCATGGAACTTGGTGGTGCTAAGGCTCAAGCAACAGCCAGAGCCCCAGCTTCCGGTGCAGTGAAGGCAAAGCCTCCTAGAGGGACCAGGAAGTGTTACATTTGCGACAGTGCACAGCACATGGCGAAAGAGTGTCCCCAGAGGCTGCAGAAACACACTGCAGCTTTAGCAACTGTTGCAGCAGAAATGATGCAAGCAGAGCAACCTCAGGGAAACGACAGTGCCTGGCTGGAAGCAGAGCTGCTGGGGCTCAGCCAGGCGAATCTGTAGAGCAGTCCCCAGCGCTTTTGCAACGCACAGACCCTTTACCACCCAAGCCAGCGGTGCAGCTCACTGCAACACTTCAGTTGCCGAATGGGACCACCCTGGAAGTCCCCATCACGATTGATTCTGGGAGCAACGCAGATTTTGTGGGGACGCACTTTGTCAAGCAGCATCGCATAGCGCTTCTGCCAGCGACAACACCTCTGAACGTAGTCACGGTGGATGGCAGGAAATTGCTAGGAGGACAAGTTGTGCAACAGACGCCTCCCATGGTGATGAGGATTGGAAATCATCGAGAAGTCATCAGCTTCAATGTCACCCGCCTTTCAGACACGCCTATAGTATTAGGCATGAGTTGGCTGGAGAGACACAGTCCTGCTGTAGCGTGGTACCAACGGCAGATCACCTTTTGCTCATCGTACTGTGCTCAACATTGCATCCAGTCCAGCCAGGAGGAGGGAGCTGAGCAGCAGTTGCAACTTGGCATGGTGCAGGCAGTACCCCGCAAGTACGAGGGGTTCCTGGAGGTTTTCTGCGAGAAGGAAGCTGACCAGTTGCCGCCCCACAGGCCTTATGATTGTGCCATCGACCTGGTGCCAGGGGCGCAGTTGCCGACTGCAAAGCTGTATTCCATGTCTGAGGACGAGATGCAAGAACTCAGGGAGTTCATAGAGCACAATTTGAAGCGCGGATTCATCCGAGAATCGAAAGCGGTGGGGGGCAGTCCTGTTTTCTTTGTAAAGAAAAAGGACACGCCCCAAAAAAGACTCATTGTGGACTATCGATTCATAAACAGTAAGACCAAACCCAAGGCCTTCCCCATGCCCAAGATAGATGATCTCCTGGCAACCGTAAGGAAGGGGAAGATCTTCACCAAATTGGATCTGCGTGGAGCGTATAACCTCATACGCATCCGGGAGGGCGATGAGTGGAAGACGGCCATGTTCACGCCTCTGGGCACGTACGAATACAGAGTTATGCCATTTGGTCTCCAAAATGGATCTCACGTCTTCCAAGCATTTATGCATCACGTGCTAGCGGGACTTCTCTACAAGAAATGCGTGTGTTTCCTCGACGACATCCTGATCTTTTCGGAAACGGAGGAGGCCCATGAGAAGGACGTAAAGGAAGTCCTGCAGAGACTACGGGAGAACAAGCTCTACGCCAAGTTAGAGAAGTGCCAGTTTGATGTGACGGACGTGGATTTCCTAGGCTACAAGCTGTCCGACAAGGGGCTGGCCATGGACAGCGCCAAGGTCCGCGCGGTGTTGGACTGGAAGAGCCCTCGCAATCGGAAGGAAGTCCAAAGATTCATCGGCTTCGCCAACTTCTACCGCAAATTCATCAGAGGTTTTGCAAAGGAGACGGCAGCGATCACGGACACTCTCAGTTCCAAGAAAAAGAGGTTCGTGTGGACGGAACAGGCGGAGCGCTCTTTTCAGAAGCTTAAAAGCCTTTTCGCCTCCGAGGAGCAGCTGCTACACGTGAATCCAGGCAAGCCCATACGACTAGAGACCGACGCGTCAGACAGAGCGGTTGGAGCCGTACTCCTGCAAGAAGATCCACATGGAAACTGGAGACCCGGTGCCTTTTACTCCAGAAAGCTCAGCAAAGCGGAGCAAAACTACACCATATGGGACAGGGAGCTGTTAGCCATTCACGCAGCGTTCAAAGCGTGGCGACATTTCCTCATTGGAGCCAAGCACACAGTGCAGGTCCGCACGGATCACAAGAACTTAGAGTATTGGCGCACGGCGAAACTCCAGAGCCAAAGACACATGCGCTGGGCAGAGTTCTTCGCGGATTTCAACTTCAGGATAGAGTACGTCCCAGGAGATTCCAACGTTATAGCCGATGCGCTATCCAGGAAACCGCAATATCTCGATGAAGCGGCGCCTGTAGCAGCCAAGCACATTTTCGCACCGCAGGCGTGGTCGTGCGCTGCCGCCACAGTAGATCTGGACGCGGTGCGACGCGCGTTGCAAGTGGATCAGTTCGCACAGTCCAAGATGGAGGAATTGCGCAGAGGTGTGCAGAGTGGCGAAGAGTTCCAACTACGCGACGGGCTGCTAACTCGCAAAGGTGCCCTCTACGTGCCAAGCGACGAGCTTCGCGCAAAGGTTCTGCAGCAGTTGCACGACGCCCCCAGTGCGGGCCACTTCGGTAAGGAGAAGACAATAGAACTGGTGGCAAGAGACTTTTGGTGGCCCCGGATGCGTGGAGAGGTAGCGGATTACGTCGCCAGGTGTGACACTTGTCAGAGGTTCAAGCCAGTACACCAGAAGCCAGCGGGGCTGTTGGAACCGCTGGAAACGCCACAGCAACCGTGGGAGAGGGTAGCTCTGGACTTCGTTACTGACCTGCCCAGCTCCAGGGGGAAGACGGCGGTACTGGTGGTTGTGGACCTGTTCACCAAGATGGCGCACTTCATTCCATGCGCAAAGGTGGCGACGGCGGAACAGACTGCCAAACTCTTCATCGATCACGTGTTCAAGGTGCATGGGCTGCCGCAGTCCATCCTGTCCGACAGGGGGCGCCAGTTTGTTTCCAATTTTTGGCAGAAGCTTTTAGGTATCCTGAACGTCAAGATCAACCTCACGTCGGCGAGACACCCACAAACCAACGGCCAAGCTGAGAGGGTCAACGCGATCATGCAGCAGTACCTGAGATGTTACGCCAACCAGCGACCAGCAGTTTGGGTGGACTACCTGCCGATGGCAGAGTTTGCCTATAACAACACGAAGCACGCGTCCACGGGGGTGACGCCGTTTTTCGCGAACAATGGTCGTCATCCCAGAACCTTCCCGGGGTTCGTGGCACCGGGAGAGGGGGTGCCGCAAGGAGCCGACCAGTTTGCAGCGGAGCTGCAGGAGGTGCACGAAGAGTTGCGGAGACATTTAGAGCTGGCCAAGCAAGCATATAAGGTGCAGGCTGACAAAAACAGGAGAGAGGGAGAGGAGATCCAGGTGGGGGACTGGGTGTGGTTAGCGGCCCAAGCGATGCCAGCCAAGTCGTTGGCCAAGAAGAAGCTGGGGCACAGGCAGTTAGGGCCGTACCAGGTGGAGGCTAAAATCAACCCTGTAGCCTTTCGACTAGCCCTCCCCGAAGGTTCCAGAGTGCACCCGGTCTTTCATAGATCGGTGCTCACTCCCTACAAGGCACCGCACAGGTTTCAGGAGTCTGACACAGTCACGCAACAACACACTAAGTCACAGGAGAGGGAGAGGGCGCCTAGGGCCGAACCACTCAACGAGGTCACAGAGATCCTGGACTCGAGATGGGGGCAAGAGGGAGTAGAATATTTTCTAGTCAGAGAGGGTGCCCCAGTCAGTACCAATGGTTGGGTGCCGGGCTATGCCTTAGACGAACGTCTTTTAAAAGACGAGTTCCATGCCCTTTTCCCTCATAGACCCATGCCAGCCGAGTACTTTGATGACTGGCTCTTTACGCCCACATGTTCAGGCAGCACTTTCCACGGCTTTTCTTCAGCCGAAGAAAGGTCGCCGGACTCCAACTCGCCCAGGGGATCGTGTTCGGGGGTGGACACAGAACCCTCTTATTGGTGGGACGAGCAACCAGAGGAGGACTGGCGCAGGAAATGGCTGACGGGACCTTGGCAGGCAGCACCGGACCAGGTACCAATGGAGGAGGGAGAAGAGAACACCTTGGGTCAAGAACCCGAATTCGAACACTCGTACAACGAACTGCAAACAGAGGAGATGGAGGTGCAGAATCTGTATCCTGCGTCCGCCTCCGAAGAGCGGCAGCTTCCACAACCTGCACCCGATGAGCGGAAGGGGGGAAGGGGGGGCTTCGAGGGGGGGATGGATGTCAGGGTTTTAGGGAGAGAGGAGACAGAGAGCGAGGGCGAGGAGGAAGAGGACGACAACGAGCCGAGGTTGTCCCAAAGTCCGTCTAGCGAATCAGAGGATTCCCAGAAGGGAGCCCCCCTGGTCAGGCCAAGGGGCAATAGAGAGGGAAGCAGTCAGAAAGAGGGGAACGAAGAGGGAATCCCCAGTGGGAGTGGCAAAGCGGGACCAGCTCCCCCGTCGGAAAGGAGTGGAGGGGGGGGAGTTGCCAGTGTGTCAGAAAGAGCAGGACAGGAAGGAGGAAGGGGGAGGAGTTCGGAGCAAGACGTCCTGCCTGAAAGGGAGGAGTGTAGTACCGAGAGCAGCGTAACTGTAGAAAGGAAGGTCAGAGGCAACGTACGCGCGCCAAGTTCAAATATAGAGGCGCGCGGAAATGAGGAGAGCTCTGAGGAGGAGCCTGGTGCCAAAGCACGAAGGAGGGGGGAGCAGGCGGGAGAAGACTCAGCCTCTGGGGAGTCCCGGAAAGAGGGAAGACAGGGGGGCAGGAAGACCCTGCGGAAAAGGAAAGAGAGGAAAAGGTGGAGCAGTACAAGCCTCTTAAATTGGTGCAGGGGAGGGACGGACTCAGAGGGGACTTCTAACATCTAAGGGTAACAGATGCGGAGCCACGGAGTTTGGATGTAATGACGACAATGATCTTCAATAAAACCTTTTGTATATAGCTTGGACTGGACTTTGGTCTCTTGTGAGCTGGGACCCAGGGTGGCTCTGACAGATGCTAATAAAGAATTTAAGAAAGGTGGAAAAAGAAAAATTAGAGAGAAAATATGGCATATTGGTAGCAAAAAAAATAAAATATTTAGGAATATGGCTTACATCAAAAAATATAAATTTAATTGAAGATAATTATTCGACAACATGGAAAGAAATCAAAAAAGATATGGACGTCTGGAATAGAGTCAATCTCTCATGGATGGGCAGGATGGAGGCAATAAAGATGAATGTCCTTCCAAAAATGCTGTTTTTATTCCAAAACATTCCTGTAATTAGAGGGTCTAAATTATTTAAAGACTGGCAGAAAACCCTTTCAAGATTCATATGGCAGGGAAGGAGGCCAAGGATCAGATTTAAATTACTCACGGATCGAAAGGAGAGAGGAGGGCTCGCAGTCCCTAACCTAAAATTGTATTACGAAGCCGCCTGCCTATGTTGGGTTAAGGATTGGATAACATTGGAAGATTCTGACCTATTGGACTTGGAAGGAGCAGACAATAGGTTTGGCTGGCATGCCTACCTATGGTCAAACAAGGAGAAAGCCCATAAGGGGTTCTCAAATCATATCATCAGGGGTCCATTATATGAAGCCTGGGAAAAAAATAAAAAGTTGTTGGAATGGAGAACACCTTGGTGGCTGTCCCCAACAAACATCCTAATAATTAAAAAAATTAACATGGAAGAGCCAAAATTAACATATGAAGATTTACTGGTAAGATCGGAAGACAGTTGGAAACTAAGACCATATGAGGAGCTGAAGGGGAAGTTGACAAGCTGGCTACAGTATCATCAAATCAACGCGATATGGACTGAAGATAAAAAAATTGGAATGAATGACAAGAAATCGAAATTTCAGACAGAAATAATAGAAAGTAAATCTAAGTTACTATCCAAAATGTATAATATATTGCTAGATTGGGATACAAAAGACGAAGAAATTAAGGAAGTTATGGTGAAGTGGGCGATAGACCTGGGGCATAACATAGAATTTGAAAAATGGTCAAAGCTGTGGAATGAGGGAATAAAATTTACGGCGAGTGTTGCAATCAGAGAAAATTTAGAGAAGATGATATACAGATGGTATATAACACCAGAGAAACTAAATAGGATGTATAAGACTGGTAATAAGGCCTGCTGGAAATGCAAAATAAAAGAAGGTAACTTCATACACATGTGGTGGACATGTGAGGAAATGAAAAAATTCTGGAACATGATATATGATGAATTGAAAAAAATATTTAGATACACGTTCCCTAAAAAACCAGAGGCCTTTTTATTAGGTATGATTGGGGAGGAAATTAAGAAAGAAGATAAAACTTTATTCCAATATTCAACGGCAGCGGCCAGAATGTTAATCGCTCAAAATTGGAAAAGCACGCATATACCAACTGTAAGGGAGTGGCAAACAAAACTATACGATTTTGTTGAATTGGCAAAAATGACGCAGAGAATTAAAGAACAAAAGAATACAAAGTTGAAAAACGATTGGTCTAAATTCATGGCATATATAGAAACTAACTTTAAAAACCTACCAACTATAGCAGGTCTAATATAAAACTTCCGATGTGCAAACTAACAATCAACATCAGCGGTAAAAGCGATATTGTAAAAAAAATTAGAAATCCGAAATCAATAGGGAAGGAAGTCAGATAGCGTGTGATTTGTATCGGTCTAATGTTTATTTTTTATCTCTATCTTTTTTATTTTTTCACTTTTCTGACCTGTCCCTTTTTCTTTTTTCTTTTTTTTTACTTTTTGCAATGGTGCCCTTTATTTTTTATTTAATGTTTTGTGTTTTACTTTTTTGTGAGTATGTGAAGAATGAAACTTAATAAAGAGAATTAAAAAAAAGAAAAAAGAAAAAAGACATTGCTTCTGAAAAATAGATGTATGAATCCGATAGTCATGCCCAATAGGAAAATGACCATAAGAATCCATCCAAAGTAGGGAGTTTTGTAACTATATAACTAGTGCCAGAGTTTGCTTTTTCTTCCACTCTTCCAATCCCTTTTCTTTTGGTGTCATGTCTTCTAGACCATAAGCCTGGAGAGTAAGGATTGTTGATCATTCTAAGATGCTTTAGCAGCCTTCTTTGGCTAGAGCAGAGTAAAAAACAAACAAAAAACTTTTAAAAAATAAATATGCCAAATAAAGCACCTGCTTGAATTTGTACAAGTCATTGCACTTTTCATGGAAATCCAGGCTCAAAAGTTCCTTTTGCAGACCTTCTGAAAAGTCCTCATTCTGGAAGAAGTTTGGGATGACACAGTGATGGAAAGGAACAGGATCTAAGACAATGGCCTCTGGAGAAAACAAAACAGACAACAGCTTCCTGAAACATAACACACCCCTGTATACATTTTACTGTGCTACCTAGCTGCAGGAATGTAACTCTTAATCCTGACAAAGTTGGCCTTTTCATCTTCAGTTCTGATACTTAAACCAAATTATAGACAGCATATTAGATTAACTTGCAAATAATTATCACTGGGTGCCCTTGGGTCAGTGAGTCTCTCAGTCTAACCCACCTGGCACGGGGTTGTTGTGAAGATAAAAAAATAGCGTGGGGGGAGAGAACACCACCTGAGGTGCTAGGAGGAAAGGTGGGGTATGAATGTAATAAATAATAAAGTTCATTAGTTGGGGGGGGGGTGGCATTCAGTTTAGGAATGCAAGGCATCCCTTAACCCCACATACATTATCGCTGGCTCAGGGCGTGCTGCATATCCTCCTTTCGGGCCAATTTGTAGGGCTTTGTCAACTATTTTCACACTGACAACTTCAGGGATTAATGAGAATCTGGCTGAGTCCCAGAGCTTGCTTTCAAGGACAGCATTTGTCCCTGCAGTCTCAGTTTTTGAACACTGTGTCATCAGATGACTCTTCCCACATCAATTTGTGAACATATGGAAAGCCCTGCTGGATCAAGCCAAAGGCCCATCTAGTTCTGCATTATATTCCCACACCTGCTAAATTATGGGAAGCCCACAAAAAATCATGCACCCATAGAACACTCCAGTCATGACTCCCAGCAACTGCACACTACCTCTGATCCAAAAAGTTGTAAGCAGGCATCACAACCACTAGCAATTGAAAACCCTCTTTTAAAGCCATCCAAGTTGGGAGCCACCATCACATTTTGTAATGGTGAAATCCATAATTAAATCTGGGCTGTGTGAATAGGTATATCCTCTAGTTTGCCCTGAATCTCAGCTTGGCCCTGAGTTCTAGTATTATGAGGAAGGGAGAAAACCTGCTGTCTCCCTCGCTCCACATGTGCAATTTTAGAAATACTGCACACATTACCCACCCTTTTTCTAAGCTAACAAATCCCACCTGTTGCAGCCTTTCCCATAAGGAGCTGCTTGAGACCCTTGATATAGAACGTACAAAAAGTTATTAAACCCAATTTGGCTATTAATTATAAGGCAGCCGACAGCAAGGCATAAACACAGTAATTTGGCTTCTGATAGGCAAATTTCTTTCACAAATTCAGAGTTCTCGACCGCTCTCCGATCTTTTTTCCTTACAGCAGCCCTTTAAGGCATGTTATGCTGAGACAGGTACCAGCCCAATCTCCACCTAACGAGGTCTACGGCCTAGCGGGGGGGGGGGGGGGTGAACTCGGGTCCAAGCGCAACTTTCTGCCCCAACCCACCACACCACCTCGCGAAACCGGTTCTGCCGCCGCGCCCAGCTCCCGCACTTCCAGTCTGGGGCAGCACAACGCAGGCACTGGCTTCATAGTTCCATGAGGACTAAAGTCTTGGAGGAGAGCATGAAAAAGGGGTCCTAAGACCGAGGGCCCCGCCCCGGTCTCGCCTCCCTCGCTGCTTCCTTCCCCCGCCTCCAAGCCCCGCAAGCCTACCGTGGTCGAGCGCTTTCTGGCAGGCCCAAGCCGCGGTCACCTTCTCCTTCAGGGCCGGTTCCCTCAGGGCTGCAGAAAACTCCGCGCGAACCTCTTGCTTGACCCGCTTCTTGGCCGTTTCTCCGTTGACGGGCGAACCAGAGTTTTCCACACGAGCCGAGCGACTCTTGCTGCGCCTTCCACTCATCTTCCCCGCACGCATGTGCACAGTACGCAAGAAACTACGGCTCCCGTCATACTTCACGCTTAAAGGCGGGCCTTATTCCTGGTCTAGCCAATCGTAGCGGTGGGCGCGAGGCGAGAGCGCGAACGAGCGAGAAAGGTGAAGGAAACCACGCAGAGATAGGATACGTACTCTTACGCACTCTAGAGTCTCCTAACCAGCTGCTAGGATGGTTAGTTGAGAGGCGGGGCTGCCGCGGGATGTTTTCATTGGCTGTGGCGTTTCTCATTCGCTCTCGAGTCATGTTTGCTTTCTCTATGGTACTCAGGCCCGCCCAGAGGGGCCGGTACGGTTTCCTCAGGAGCGTTTAACACAGGTGGGCGGACTCGGCTTCATTCCACCTTCGTCTCTATGGTTCCCGGAAGTGTGGCCTACTGGTTCCGGTGTGGGATTCGGCGGGTGTGAGGCGAGCGGTGTGCGGGACGGAGCGGAGGTTCAGCGCGGCCGGGGAATGCTCGTGGCCTTCTGAGCCGCTTTCCGCTTTCGCCATGTCCGTCGTGCCGCCCAACCGCTCCCAGACCGGCTGGCCCCGTGGGGTCAACCAGTTCGGTAACAAATACATCCAGCAAAGCAAACCCCTCACGCTCGAGCGGACCATCAACCTGTGAGTGGCGCTCGGTGCCCCCCCTTCCTCCCCTCCCATGAGCAGCGGAGAGCCACAGCGCCACGCCTCCTCCGCCCCTTTCTCCCGCGTCTTTACTATAATAGGGTTGTTCCCCCCCCCCACTCAGCATCCTCTCCCTTCCGCCGTTGTCCCAGCACTTTGTCTTGCTCCCCTCCACGCGCGATAAGAAAAAAGTCGAGGTCCCATTCACACGTGCATGATTCGCGCGGTTTCCCTGCGCTTGGTTATTATCGGCGCCTGGTTCTTTTGTGCATGTGTCGTAGCTCAACGGTAGAGTAGCTGTTTGCCGTTGCATGTCGGACTGGGAATACTTGCTGCCTGGGAACCCTGGAGAGTCGCTGCCAAACAGTATAGGCGACCGTGAACTAGATGGGGTCTGACTTTGCTTTAATGTAGATCACTAGGTTCCTCAGTCGCTCACACTTCCGCTCTCGGGGACACCTTAATCTGCCTCCACCCAAAGGGTTTTGCAGCTTGCAGACCACATTCTCTCCCTACCCCCCACTTTTTATTAAAGGATGTGTATCTGTTTACTGATGCATTTCTTTTCTGCATGTATCACTTGGGGGATTTTCAGTAGTAAAATCGTATGGGGCGGGGGAAGGCAGTCTGGATCCTCTGTGCCAGCTAAGGAGCTTTTTGTAAATTTCTAGCAACACAAAATTACAAATATAAGCAAATGAATAAGAAAACAGACCCAATGATTTCCTTTGACATTGAGTCTATATGTGGCATCGTCAATTGAATACTGTATATACCGTATTTTTTGCTCCATAAGACTCACTTTTTCCCTCCTAAAAAGTAAGGGGAAACGTGTGTGCGTCTTATGGAGCAAATGCAGGCTGCGCAGCTATCCCAGAAGCCAGAACAGCAAGAGGGATTGCTGCTTTCACTGCACAGCGATCCCTCTTGCTGTTCTGGCTTCTGAGATTCAGAATATTTTTTTTCTTGTTTTCCTACTCCAAAAACTAGGTGCGTCTTGTAGTCTGGTGCATCTTATAGAGCGAAAAATACGGTATTTCAGCAAATGCAGGACAGGAGGAAAAAGGTTTTGACCTCCAGCCGATAAGTGGGGGGGGGGGGACAGAAAATATATTAAATGTATGACTCCAGGTAGAGCTGCGAAATACTCTTCACTGAAACCCCGGAAAACCACTGCCAGCCGGAGTAGATCCCCTGTCTGAAACCCTGTAGAGGTGCTGCCAGTCATTTTGTAGACTAGACTGAGCTAGATGCAGCAACTGTCTTGGTTCAGTGTAGGGCAACTGTCTATGTTTTCTGCACATTGTTTCGTGCACGTGGGTATGCAGCTCCAAAGCATACAGTGAAAACGGACCGTGTAACATCTTACAGTCACTGGCCTAACCCTGCTCTGTGTTCACTGTTTGAACTAGATTGTCAGTTTGCATGAAATACTGTATTTAAGGTGTAATTCCTTTTAGGTATCCACTCACAAATTACACTTTTGGGACCAAGGAACCCCTATATGAAAAGGACAGTTCAGTGGCTGCCCGGTTCCAGCGCATGAGGGAGGAATTTGACAAGATTGGAATGAGGCGGACTGTCGAGGGGGTCCTCATTGTGCACGAACACAGGCTGCCTCATGTGTTGCTTTTGCAGTTGGGCACAACTTTCTTCAAACTGTAAGTGAGCTTTACCAGTTCCATTTCTGGGGAGTTCACACACAGTTTAGGCAACTAACTGTGTTTGTAGCTGGCCATAATAATAGCTTTAGACAGCAGGCTACTGGGGAAATCTGAAGAGGGTAAATCATACCTAACTGAGGTCCATTGATTTCAATGGGTCTGTCTGAGTAATACTTAGATACAGACCATGGTCTTCCATTTTAAATAGATGGTTGTTGGTCAAGTAGTCAACTCCAGTGGGGCTTTCAGGTAATTTGGGTTACTTCAGCTTTATTCCCTCTACAAATTACAATGTAAAGCAGTATATAAATGGTAGAAATAAACAAAATGCTGCGTTTTTTCATCTATCCTTTCTGAATATTGCTCATTACCTTCCTCCTGCTTCTCTTAGAAAACTAAAAGGTGATGGTGATCCGACTGCACCACACATGACTCTTCTAATCTCTTTGCAGCATTAGCTAGTCTAAATTCTTGGGAATAGTTTCACAAGTTTCTGAAGTTAATAGGTAAGCCATTTCTAATGCCCTCAGCCAACTACGGTAATTCTGGAACAAAATCTCTGGGTCCATTTTTTGATTGCAGAATTTGCACAGAAGTAAAGCAACACCATAGTTCTTCTAGGATATTGTCACCTCTGCAGTAGTAAACTACAATACCTCAAGGTCTGTCTCTCATATTAGCTGACCCTGCAACAGAGCAGAGCTATGGCCCTTCTACAAGAAGTCTGGATAGTGGCAACACGAGAACAGGCGTTTTCTGCGCTCCTCTCTTGTGGAATGCTTTCCCCAGGGAGCCTCTCATGGCACGTTCATTACATATATTTAGGCACCAGGCAAAAACATTCCTCTTCTCCCAGAGGTTTGACTAATTAAAGAATCTATGGCCTTTTAAAGTGGGCATCATTGTTTTGTTTGTTATTATGTTTTGTATTTTTGTGTTTTTATACTGTTCTGGGAACCTCAGATGAATGGTGGTATATAAACAAACATACAAAGTCCCCAAATTTAAGCCGCTTAACTATTGGCAGTTTTCTTTATGTAAACAAATAAAGAGTCCAGGACATAAAATGTCCCATTGAATCTATTGATTTTTACCACTGGTTTTGTGTTGTATTAAAAAAAAAAAAATCTAATAGGACTTAATGGGGGGGATGGGACCTGGTCCAGATTTGTTTTGACACATTTTACTATCCTGAGAAGGTGAAATTTGGCTGAGGTAGTAAAACATTCTCAAAACAGCTTTTTGGACATTTACTGCAGTGTTACTTTAAAAAATATTTTAATTATGACTGCACCTAAAACACATCCTTTATCATGAATTTCTTTTCCACAGGCCAGGTGGTGAACTTAATCCAGGAGAAGATGAGGTAGAAGGTCTCAAACGTTTAATGACAGAGGTAGATGTCACAATTATTTGCATTTTTATCCTGAGGCTTTAGGATGGATAACAATAAGCCTTTTATGGTTGCATTCACATGAACAGAGGTGAATAGCATTCAACACACCTGTAAGGTAAATTCAGGAATTAAAACACCTTAATTTTTAATAAACTCTTAGGTGCGGAAGTATGTTTGCAGTTTTGCCAATCCATGAAAAAGTCCAGTGAGTATGTATTTGAGTTCTGAGTTTTTCTGGTTTTCCATATGAAAGCTAACAAACCCTCACTCTAAGGCAGCTGTGGCAAACCTTTTCTAGCCAGCTGGCAAGGTCCTTCACTCCCCACCCATGGAGAGCCAAATTTGACTGGTGGTCAGAGCTGCTCACCTGTCAATCACCTTGCCGAGCAGAACATCATGTCATATTAATACTTCATTTCCTGTTCTTTTCAGCAAGCTTGTAAGGCACCCAGCTAACTGACCCCCCAGTGCCTCTCTTTCCCAGTATTTGGTACTGGTGCTGGCCTCATCTGAGGCTTGTGTAGGGTTTAGGCTTTGGGTAAGGTGCAAACATCTGTTGCTGCTTTTGACTGACCCTTACATAGGAGCGCTAATTCTATCTTAGTTGTAAACTCTGTTTACTGAAAAGTGCCTCTTCAGTTAAAGGGGCCCAGCCTTCTCCATAAGTGAAGCAGGGGCTTCTGTAATGGAGACTTCTGTAATGGATGACAATGGAATATTCTTCAGACTAATGTGCTCACCAGTTGTTCCTGGGTCTGACCTTTGATGTAATTCCGCTTCTGACTCAGAGTCATCAGTTTCACCTCCTGAAGAAGTGGGTCATGACAGCTCCATACCTCTCAGCTCACTGTCTTTCTCCTTGGAACGCTGGGCGCTAGTTGCATTTTCCTTAACTATGTTTTTTTTTGGATTCTTTTCATTCAGCTCTCTCTTTCTTTTCCCTTCACTGTGTGTGAGCTTCATCTGCCTCCACCTTTCCTGCACAGCTGGTGCTCAGCTTGTTTATTATTTTAGTTATGCAAACCACTTAACTGTGGTTTTTTTGGAAATGGAAAGACAGCATATAAACTGTCTTAGTATTCCCATGGGGCGGGAGTGGCATTGAACAGTAGAGATTTGCATGCTGGGCGCCAGCTACATTGAAAATTTTGCACCCTTTGATAGAGATTTACATACTCAGCAGTATCAGTTGATACTGGGAAGGGAGTGGGTGGGTTAGGAGACAGGAGCTCATGTACTTGGCATTGACCAATGCTGGGAAGGTGCATGCAGGAAAATGTGGCAGCAGCTGCAGTTTTGCTTCTTTAATGCCACTTTGTCTTTCTTAACTTTCTTCTCTTCTCTCCCCATCTCACTCCCTGGCCGAAAAGTCATTTCAGATTCCATTACATAAAGAGAAGCAGATGAATGCCAAGTGTTGCAGGAGACACAGGTGAAGCTAAGCTAGTGAGCTTCTCAAAAGCAATACTTGGCCATTGTTACGAGCAGTCTACTCTACCATGTTGTTGTTTAGTCGTTTAATCGTGTCCGACTCTTCGTGACCCCATGGACCAGAGCACGCCAGGCACTCCTGTTTTCCACTGCCTCCCGCAGTTTGGTCAAACTCATGCTGGTAGCTTCAATAACACCGTCCAACCATCTTGTCCTCTGTCGCCCCCTTCTCCTTGTGCCCTCCATCTTTCCCAACATCAGGGTCTTTTCCAGGGAGGCTTCTCTTCTCATGAGGTGGCCAAAGTATTGGAGCCTCAGCTTCACGACCCGTCCTTCCAGTGAGCACTCAGGGCTGATTTCCTTAAGAATGGATAGGTTTGATCTTCTTGCAGTCCATGGGACTCTCAAGAGTCTCTTCCAGCACCATAATTCAAAAGCATCAACTCTACCATATGAATCCTTAATCTGCCTGAGCAAGGTCGTTCTTAGCTACAGTTCTTGAGATTATCCACTTAAAGAGGGACTATACCTTTGAATACCAGTTGTTGGGGAGAAATATTTGTTGCATAATGTTCTGTAAACAAAGTATGGCTAGCACTAAAGAATGCATCTAATTTTTTTTGTTTATTATACTTTTTCTTTGTTCAACAATCTTTTAAGTAACAGCACATTGCTTATATTTCTGTACTTACTCTTTTGTGAACTAGTGAAAAGGTTAATCGAAACCTATTACTTTTTAAAAAATACACCACTTTATAAATAGTGTTTTCTTAGTGTCATGATACACTGTACGTAAATGATACACTGTAAATTAATGGCCTGGTTTGCACGTAATGCTAAATCATGGTTTGTTTAATGAAACCATAGATTAACCATGAGTTCTCCCGCAGACAATTTTTTAAATAGCTTGTTCCTCCAAGCTTGTTTTGTTTTCCACCCTTGTTCCTTTGTAGCTTGATGAGTGTCTGGGGTGGGGGTGGTCAAAGAAGCCATAGTTAAGGAAGGGGGCTGGATTCTTTGTTTAATGCTAAAACAAACCAAAGTTCATAAGCAAACAACAATTGTGGTTTGACAAAAAACAAATAGTAGTTAAACCACTGGGCAGGGTTTGGACGATCAAACAAACTATGACTTAAATCATAGTTTAATAAGCCATGGCTTTGTGTTATACAGTGGATGCTCAGGTTATGAATGTGATCTGTGTGGGATGCACGTTTGCAACCCACAGCGTTCACAACATGCAGTGGCGCCTCTGCGCACGCGCGGGTTGTGATTTGGCGCCTCTGTGCATGCGCAAGGCGTGATTTAGCACTTCTGCACATGCGCGACCGCTGAAACCCGGAAGTAGCCCGTTCTGGTACTTCCGGGTTTTGGCAGTCCGTAACCCGAAAAAACGCAACTTGAAGCATCTATAACCCGAAGTATGACTGTATATGAATCAGGGCATTCAATTAACAGTATTTGTTTGCACTTCTATATTGATTAAAGAAATTTAAGAATTTAGACTATACTGTTGGGCTAGCATTCTTAATATATGACATTCTGCTGTTGTGACGCACTGGCATAGAGCATGTCAGGATTTTCCTTGCATTTCTGTTTGGGCAGATCCTGGGTCGCCAGGATGGAGTGCAGCAAGACTGGGTCATTGATGACTGCATTGGTAACTGGTGGCGACCAAATTTTGAGCCCCCACAGGTGAGAATTGAACTTGCCACTAGCATTTTCATTTGATTTATTTTTTGGGCTTACAACAAAACCCCTCCCAAGAACTAATTAATCATCCTACTGCGTGACTCTGTTGCTGGTAGAAGACTGGCAGGCTCAGGCTTCTGTAAGTCAGAGAAATAGAATTAAGTCACTGAGGAGCAGCATAGTTTCTTTGAATAGGATGAGAGGTTTTGAAATACAAAACCAAAAAAAGTGCATTAAATAAGGAGCAATGGCATTCTCCTCCCAGAACAACTGATGGCCTTTTCAGGAGCAGATGGCACTTGCCCTTGAATTTTCTTTCTTTTGCCTTCCCTCAGGGTATGCAGTTCTTTCTTAAGCAGCCCCAGGGAATGTGTGAGAAGAGGCTGTCTCAGCTGTTTTCTCCTCAGGGTGTTGATAGTCAAACAGCCAATGTTGTATGCTTCCTTTTTTCTGCAGACCTTTGGCTTTTTGTTCAAATATTTGGTTTGTGAATTCATACTAAAGTTAGAGTTATTTTTTTCATCAACTTGATTGATTATGCTATTCTGAAATTACACCATTGAAATATAAGTGTTGTGTCCAATGTTGGTGCCACTTCTGTCCATGCATGGAAAGGTTGCTGATTCTCCCTGTCCCATTCCTCCCTGGCTAGCAACATTGCATTCTACTGCAGAACATGAACTGAACTGAAAATGACCTGCTGTGTGCATGTTCACGCTATGCCTTTTAGTCCTGGCCCTTATTTTACCACAGAGCCTTAAGAAAGACTGCTAGCCCCCATGGAGACTTGTCAGATCACCCGGGGAACTCGTATCAGTGGCACCTCATATTGCAGACCATGGTGGGGACCCACAAAGGGGCATTTTCTGCTGTCACCTCAGTTCTCTAAAACAGTCTTCACCCTGCCATACAGGAAGCATCACTGCTTACTAGCTTTAGAAATATTTTGAATACCTCATCCCCCCCCCCGGCTTTACCTATTTTGTTAAAGATGGAGCCTGTTGTTTTGCACATTGTAATGCTTTATTGCACCTGTACTGTTTATTGCAATCTTTAGTAACTGGTATTATTAGTGTACATTTTTGTACACTAATGGTACAAAATGGTGGTATAGAAACAAGCACATTTCTAGAATTTGCAACCTAGAATTTGAAAGCAAGTGTTTTGAATCTGACTTTTTAAAAAAGCAATTGAGCATGATCCAGTGACATGATTGGCATCATGTCTAGTTTGGCCCTTGGTCTGTGTTAGAATCTACCTACATTTTGCATTTGAAATATATTTGGAAAATAACTGAAGTGCTCTGGCTGTGGATATGATTCAAAGCAACTAGATTCTAACTGTCCTGGTTCAACCCCATGAACTCTCATAACATGTTAAGTACTTCAATTTCAGGAAAGCTGTACACAGACACGAACTAATCATTATTTTTTATTCTTTCCCACAGTATCCGTATATTCCAGCTCACATTACGAAACCAAAAGAGCACAAGAAGCTCTTTTTGGTTCAGCTTCAAGAAAAGGGTAGGCATTCTGCCACATCTTTAATTTTCATATAGGTTTTATTGAGAGATGGCAACAAAATCCTGGGCAAGGTTGTTTGTACTATCTAAACTTAAAGAGAATTCTGAAAACTTATTTCTACTGTAGTGCTTTATATGCTGCTCAGTAGCTCCAGTGGTGCTCCTCCCCCACTCCTGTGCTGTGGATAAAACAAGCCAGAGTTGTTGTGAGAAGCGAGGTTACAGGAAACCAGGCAGAGGGCCTTCTTGGTAGTGGCGCCCTCCCTGTGGAACACCCTCCCATCAGATGTCAAGGGAATAAACAACTATCTGACTTTTAGAAGACATCTGAAGGCAGCCCTGTATCGGGAAGTTTTTAATGTTTGATGTTTTAGTATGTTCTGATATATGCTGTGAGCCTCCCAGAGTGGCTGGGGAAACCCAGCCAGATGGGCGGGGTATAAATAATAAAGCTATTATTATTATTGGTGCGTTACAGTATGATGGATTTTATTGTGGGAGGTAGCATTTCTTCACATCTTTTCTGTACACAGTTTCACTTAAAATTGCTTAAGTTTGGATGGATGTGGCCTTAGGTTTTTATGACTCATTCCAAGTTGCTTTCAATTTGTGTGTTGTGCCTGGATAACTTAGAATAGCCTGAGGAGTCCTCATGCTAGGCATGGTATCTGTATATTCAGACTGTACAAACCAAAGTTATAAATATTACTCTTCTGCATATGATGCAGCTTAGGAATTAAGAAAACTAAACTTCACTCAATATTTGTCTTGTCCTTGCTTGAAGCAGATTTTTATTTGATTAGATCTCTCTTGATTTGTTCTAGCTTTGTTTGCGGTCCCCAAAAATTACAAGCTGGTAGCTGCTCCATTGTTTGAGCTCTATGACAATGCACCAGGTTATGGGCCTATCATTTCAAGCCTCCCCCAGCTTTTGAGCAGGTAGAGTATGCTGTGGGTTTCCATGTTGTGGTTTCATACTGCTGCAGCTGCTACAGAAAAGCTTTCTTTAGCCTTTTCACTTGCTTCTGTAGGGAATAGCTGACTGAGTGCTCTGAGGATTGTGGTGCTTATGTATCCACATTGGCTTGGATCACAGGATAAATTGACTTAAGGAAAACCACAAAAGGAAGGTTTCCATCCTCCCTACAGCCGCCTGAAAGGTGCCCCTGATGGGTTGGGCCTCCTGAAAATGTATGTTGGGGTGCCAGGAGGAAGAGGTGTTGGAATTTCTACAAACTTCCTTAATTTATCTTAGGATCCAAGACACTGTATTTACATCATATCATTCAGCAGAGTACTTTAAATTAGTTTTCAATTACAAACAGTACTTCACATTCCTTATATCTTCCCTTTCACTTTTCCTTGCTTATCAAAAGCCAACAGAAGGCACCCTACAAAAATTTCCTTCTGTTGCTATGGTCATTGCCTGCCTTATCATATGCGTACATTACCTCAGGGGAATCAGCCTTGATGTACTTTCTTGAACCTTGCTTGCTTGCTGGGCTTCCAACTGATGTATTGTGTGCTGGCTGGCTGTTTTTCAAGCTGTGTTCTTAGAAACCTAAAGTTCTAGCAAGCACTGTCTGGGTGCATGTAGAGCAGGGGTAGTCAATGTGGTCCCTTTGAGATTTTGGACTATAATTCCTGTCATCCCTGAGGGAGTCATGTTAGCTGAGGCTGGGATTTGTAGTCTGGAGAGCACCACATTGGCTACCCTTATTTAGGGCAATGCTAGGCTCAGTAGAGTAGAAAAAAGAAAAAACCATCAGCCCATGGCTTGGATTAAAACTTCCAGGGTGCACATTCCAACAGTAGGTGGGGCAAAAACCCAAATAAAGCAAAAACCACTTATCCCCATGCCATCCATCTTCAAACATACTGGAAATCAACACAGTGGGAAAAGGTGGGGGGAGCAAAGCACACACACAACCACCAACACCTCAACAAAGCTATGATCGAACAGAAAACCAAGTTCCCCACTGGATGTGGCAGGGGGTGTGGAGGTGGGCTTCCTTTTCCTTTCTGCACCCCTTGAGATTGTTCAGCCAGGTGAAGGAGGAGCTGGAAGCAGGTGCACAGCTTCTGCATGCTGTGAGTCAAAGGTGGGTGGCATTTCAGGCTCTTAGCAACATCGTTATAAGCAGCAACTCCAGCAAATTCAAAAGCAGGTCAGTATTTTATTTAATAAAATGCCTGCTTCATGTCAAGAGAGCAATTCCCAAGCAGTGGCTTGCATACCAGCCAATTGCTCTGAATTTGCCAAGGCAACTGGGATTGATGTCACATGATGGACAGGTGGATGTGATTGGACCAAAATGACCTCTGGGTCCAAATGGGGAGTCCTGGCAAGCCTAGTAAAATCCATGGGCCAGAGGTTGCCTACCATTGCAGGAGGACCTCTGGCCAGTGATCCAAGTGTGTACCTAAAACCTGCTGGTGCATCTTTTGCAATTTATAGAAAGCAGATCTGTTATCTAGCCGATTAAGAAAAAATGTGTATAGTTCATGATCTTCAGTGTGAGTAATCATTACTTCTTTTTCTCCTCTGCCAGGTTCAATTTTATTTACAACTGAATTCCCGAAGTATGTGGTAGAAGCCGTCTCTGTGAGAACAGCTTTAAAATGTAGAAGAGAGAACCTGACACAAAGATTTTTTTTTTATGTCTCCCCCTTCCCCAAACTCTCTACCATCTGAATAGGAAAGTGAATCTTGACTGTTTAGATAGTGGAATGATGAGTGTATTTGCATTTTAATCACCTATGTTGTAATAGTCATTTGACTTTTTTTAAAAATAACATTAAAACAAAATGATCTCCTTTCTGTTTTTGTGTGTTCCTTTTCCCAATGGGACTTGATGAGAGATACCTGCCCACTGATTGATTCCACAGCATTGCATGTGAGAATGAAAGAGTACTATCTTCATCCATCTAAATATACCTTTGGAAATGTAGGCCACTTGTTAACTAACTAAAAGCAAGGTCTTTTGTGCACAGGAAACATAGCAGGTGTTGGGACTCAGGTTGACAGCAGGTCTTGAAACAGATGGAGGGAATTGATAACTTGTTCCAGCACTCAGTGCAGCCTGAAGGAGGGAACTAAGATAGGCTAGCAAGGAAGTGTTTGAACAATAAAAGGGCAGTGTTTCAGGTGATGCTGCCTTGTCACATAAAAGTTCCCAGTTTTAGTTTGCTTGCTACTCTTATCAGCAAGAGGAATAACTCCAATTTGGAAAGCTCTGCACTAGTCAGTCATGTGAGGTTGTGCTGAGAATAGCTGATTGACAGGCTGGTTGTCCCAAAGCGGCGTAGTGTGAGGGGTGCCAGGGCCCCAGGCGCACAATTTTTGAGGTGGCATGAAGCAGGTGCCCCCATGCAGGTGAGCCCAGCACAGCCTGGCGCTCCTCTCCACCCCCTAAGGGCTGTGTTGACTGGCTGGACTCCCCACTGTGTGGACAGGTAGCTCAGCACAGCCCTGCTTTGCTCTGGTGGGGTCGCTCCAGCAGCACCTGGCACGTGTGCACCTGTTCTGGGTGCTGGCAAATGCCATTACGCTGCTGGTCTCAACCACCTCAAAGTTGGGCCCCACCCGTTCTGCTAGTTTCTGGATACAGTATTGTCCATTTTATTACCGTAATTTAATTTATTGATTTATCAAATATCTATACCACCTTTCATCCAAGCACCACAGGAAATTTTACAATACACAAACACCAGAATACATAACATAGTAACAAAACAAAAACAATAACCCCTCTCTTGCAAGGAGATTGGCCCTCACATTGGGAGATGAGCAGGCAAACAAACTCGTAACATTGCGGCTGACGTAATTAGGTCCTATGATAGTGTTTGCTATTTGCTGTTTATAAACAAATACAGATCTACAACACAAGACTTGTGAGGGAGGGATCAGAAAAACCTTTCTGTTTTGGTGGGACAATCCAGACACATGAATTGGTTACATAAGTTCTTAAATTTGTTTTAGATGCTTTATTGAGGGAGTGTGGGATGTAACTGTAGTCATAAATAGTCCATACTGACACAAGTTCTTTTTTAAAAAGTATATTTTTATTATTTCCCTCCTTAAACAATATTTTTGATAATACAATAACACAAAAACCTTTTGCTCTGCCGAGCACATGACGCCCCTCCTTCCCTTCAGCAGGTTTTCCACTTTCAAGTCCTGTCTCACAATTTAGTTCTTTAACTTCCATTGTCTACATTGTAGGATTTATTTCAATCCTGCTAGTGTCTTCAATTTTTTTCAATTGTTATTCAAATATACAATAAATTTACTCCAATCCCTTTGAAATTTTGGATCGTCCTGGTCTCGAATCCTGCAGGTCGGTCTGGCCAATTCTGCAAAGTCCATCATCTTCGCCTGCCACTCTGCAATCGTAGGTACCTCCTGTAACTTCCATTTTTGGGCCATTAAAATTCTCACCGCAACTGTGGCGTACACTGATGCAAGTTCTTTTGACAGACAGTGTTTGAAAAATGTGAGCGGGCGGGGGCGGAACTGAAATATGCAAAATGTGTCCATGCTATGGGAATTTTATTATTCATAATGCTTGCAGAGGGCTCCAACCCTGATGTCAACAGATGGAAGATGTGCATGATGATATCTTCCAGGAGGTACCGTAAGTACTGTACCCACTCAACTTTGATCTGCACAACTGGCTCTTTTACAATCGTTCTGCACTTGCAAGGAATTGCTTCTTCAAGGTGGAAGCACTAGCCCTTTGGAACTCCTTATTAATATTAGACAACCACCTCTATTGTGTTTGGTGCCTGCTAATTTTATTATTTTTTAAAAAACCCATAGTTTCATCTGTCATGATGAGGCCAGGGGAGTTTTACAAAGGACTGGAAATGTAAAAGATTGTGTTACAAGGCAGGGGATTAGTTGGCAATAGAAAGAAACCTCAATTTTTAAAAACCTAACTATTGGTCAACAGGTATGCACTATATTTTAATAAGATGGGCAGAGAAAATTGGACTACTGTATTCTGAACTGTTTGCAAGAAATGTGTTTGACTATATTGTCATATACATACAAACCCTGTCTCTCACACAATAAATTTATTTAAATTTGCCTGCTCTTCATAACAAAATAAAAAAATTCCTTCCAGTAGCACCTTAAAGACCAACTGAGTTAGTTCTAGAACTAACTCAGTTGGTCTTTAAGGTGCTACTGGAAGGAATTTTTTTATTTTGTTTTGACCATGGCAGACCAACACGGCTACCTATCTGTAACCTGCTCTTCATGTTTACAAGACACCACCAAGGTTACAATGTTAAAATCTAAAGCTGTATTTTAAACATTTAAACTAAGCATTATACACCCAAGCATGCATTATATTGCGTATATAATTAATACACTTTAATTAGAAGTATAACTTTTGGCATAGATTATGCCTGATGATAATAATAAAGCGTGCGTATACTGTCCGTAGTGTGTGTGTCTAACATTGTGTGTCTAAAATAATATTTTGTGTGGTTAATATATGCACACAGCACAGAGCGTGCGTGTTTGCCTGTGTCTAGGTGTCTAAAATATATGTAGGGGGTGTGTTGTGTTAGATGTGTCAGCTTATTCCGACAAGAAACCCGCCCCGCGCGGCCTGTTCCCCCCACATCCACCCACCTTTCCCTCTGTCCGTCCCCTTTCTGTATTTCCGCGCCCGCCGGTCACTGCCTGGGAGGGGAAGGCTCAGCTGGGCGGCCTGTCTCGTCCCTCCACCCCGAAGTCAGCGCCGTCCGCCTTCTCTCGCAGCCCGAAGCTGAGCGTCTCCTTCGCCCCTGGCCGGAGAGGCCTCCGCCTCCCAGTCAGTGGGCTGGATTCGCTCCGCTTGCCGCGACGGAGCGGGCGGGCTCCTGAGGGAGGCGCTCATTCGCTCGGGAAGAGGCCCCGGGGCGGCCAGCAGCGGGCGGGCGGGCGGGCGGGCGACTGCGCGGCTTTCGCTCCCGAGTTCCGTGCGTGTGGGCCGGAGTCAGCGGGAGTAGGCCTCGCCCTGCGGGCGCTAGGCCGTTGCCGGGAGACCCCGCGGACCGCGCTAGCGAGCCCGGGCTGGAGCCCGCCAGGCCTCCGCGATGCCGCTGCTCTTCTTGGAGCGCTTCCCTTGGCCCAGCTTGCGCACTTACACGGCGCTCAGCGCCCTGGCCTTGCTGGGCAGCAGCCTCAGCGCCTACCGCGCCCTCAGCCAGGCCGCCGAGCACACGGAAGAGCCCCCCGGGGTGCGGCTGCAGCAGGAGACCGGAGGAGGAGAGGGAGAGGAGGGCGACCTGTCGCCGCGGGCCGGGCCGGCCGCCCTGGACGTCGCCTATTACTTGCTCTCCGACAGCCTCTGCGTTTGGGTGAGCCGCCCGGGAAGGGAAGGGAAGGGAAGGCGAAGCGGGGCCTGAGGGGGTTCCTTGGAGGTGGGGAGGCGTGACCCCCGGGGTCAGTGGGAGATAGACGGCCTGGGGAATAGGCCCCGGGTGGGGTGTGCGAGGGGGATCACTTCGAAGAAAGGTGCGAGGAGGACGGGGCTGCTGAGGGCGAATTAGGAGACGGGGCAGGAAGGGGCGCCTGATTTGGGGGAGAAGGAGAGAAGTCATGGGGCACAAGGAGGAACACCTCTGGGCAACGTGGGGTGGGAGCCAACAACCCCACTCAGGTCGGTGGGCTGGATCCCACGAAGTTGTCCTCGGAGTAGACCCAGTGAAATTAATGGGTGCAGGGTTGTGCGACTAGGCCCACTGAAATCGCTAACACTTAAGCATGTCTGAGTCTGGATCCAGCCCCACTGGTGAGTTTGTTTGTTTTTTTACGGAAGAGAAGGTGCCTGCAGGAGAGGAGGGTATTGTGGGGAGTGATCACCTGATGTTTGGAGGGAGTAGGACAGCGGCCAGCAAACTTTTCCAGCAGGGGGCTGGTCCACTGTCCCTCAGACCTTGTGGGGGGCCGGACTATATACATATATATTTTTTTGGGGGGGGGGGAAATGAACGACTTCCTATGCCCCACAAATAACCCAGAGATGCATTTTAAATAAAAGGACACATTCTACTCATGTAAAAACACACTGATTCCCGGACCATCCATGGACTGGATTTAGAAGGTGATTGGGCCAGATCTAGCCCCCGGGCCTTAGTTTGTCTACCCATGGAGTAGGGTGTATCTCCCATCTTATTCCCCATAGATACCCTTCACAGCAGTAATTCCCTGGCCAATATGCTCCTCCCTCTCAAAGAGGGCCCAAGAAATGTGGTCCTTGTGGGGTGGGCCAGAGGGTTGGGTCTTGCAAGGTGTAGCGACATAGTGGGACACACTGGTGAAAATATTAGGAAAGAGGATATAGATTTCTCTTTCCCCCACGTTATGGGATGTGTGTGTTGTAGGGGATGTTCAAGGTAGCATCAGGGTGATGAGAGTAACTCTGCATGGCATGGTGTGGGTATAATGACAGGGAATAGGGTATGTATGCCTAAGGATCAATGCAGGGATTACATGTGCTTGTTTGGGGAAGAGGGTGCTAGTCACCCACTGCTCCCTGACATTCTGTTCCTATTTGCACATCTGAGTAGGTGGGGGGAGCATTTTTTGGCAGAGTGATAAAGCTGGCAGAAGGAGAAGGCATCTGAAAGGCAAATGTAAAGATCGTTAAGGGTCAAAAAGTGTGGGGACAGAGTAGCAGATTAGGGAGTACTAAGGGTTACTCATTGTCCCTAAGTAAATATTTAGTGGGAAAAAGTAGTTGCTGGAAGTGGTTTTGATTCTTTAAGGAGTAGCTAGGGAAGCGAGGGATGCTGGCCTAGGAGTTTTGAGGATACATGATAGACAGCACCTAGAAGAATAAGGGGGCAGTGTAGTAACTAGAACGTGATGGTGCTAATGAAGAGAGTTCATTTAGTGTTGATTCCAACATTGTCTGGTTGCCTTGTATTCTCTTTCTTGCCTTGTTCTGAAGGGGTATCCCTAATTTCAAAGCATCTTGACTCCATAGTTGTCTGGTTCAGGGGATTTGCAAGGTACTTCAGGACTTTAATTTTATTTCGGCTATTTGTGAGTTGATTTTCAGTACCAAGTCCTCACAAAATGACAGAGAGAAAGAAATACAATAGAACCTCAGGCAGAATATGAAGCATTGAGATGATGCAGACAAATAGATGTATTGGAGATACCAAAATTCTCTTAAGGAAAGGCAGTAGTAAAAATATAAGTTGATCGCTTTCCTGAATGTCAGAACTTAAGGGGCCAAAGCAAATATTAAGTCGAAGACAGTTCTCCAACTACAGAACCCTATTGAAAAGATCCTGTGTCGTGTGCTCAGCACCCTAATTGATTTCCTGCCCAGAGTGGCTGGGGCAACCTAGGGCTCAGCTAGACTGGAAAAGAAAAAGTGATTTATATGCATTGTAAAAGCAAGATGAGCGCCACAACCCCAGAGTTGGTCATGACTGGACCTAATGGTCAGGGGTCCCTTTACCTTTTACTATGTGCCATATAACGTACCACCAGATGGCAAGCTGGAGTCTCATTTTTCTCTAAGTGTTTTCCCTGTTTAAATTTACAACACTTTAAACTGAAACGCTTCTTTGATGTGTCTAGATCCAGCCCCACTCAGTTGGGCAGCTAATAATAATAATAATAATTTCACTAACACACAACAAGGAGGACCTCAGACACAGTTCTTAAATTTACTGGTAGGGTCATATGAGAGCAGGCTTCATTTTAGATGATACAGTCTTGAACCATTTAGGACTTTGCAGGTTAAACCATTTAGGAATTAATAATTTTATTATTTATACCTCGCCCATCTAGTTGGGTTTCCCCAGCCACTCTAGGTGGCTTACAGCATATCTAAAAACACAATAAAAACGTCAAGCATAAAAATTTCCTGATACAGGGTTGCTTTCAGATGTCTTCTAAAAGTTGTGTAATTCTTTATCTTCTTGACATCTGAAGGGAGGATGTTCCACAGGGAGGAATTGGGTCCAGACATTGATGATGATGATGCCATAGAATGTTAATCAGCTAGAGGCCTGGTTATAGAGAAATGTTTTTGCCTGGCTCCTAAAGATATGTAATGAAGGCATCAGGTGATTTTTGCTAGGGAGAGCATTCCACAAATGAGGAGCCACCGCAGAAAAAGCCCATTCTTGTGTTGCTACCCTCCAGACCTCTTGTGGAGGAAGCACACAAGGGCCTAAGATGATGATTGCAGGGTCCAAGTTGGTTCATATGGGGATAGATGGTTCTTGAGGTAATGTGGTCTTGAGCCATTTAAGTCTTTATAGGTCAGAAGCAGCACTTTGAATTGGGTCCGGAAACTGATTGGCAGCCAGTGCAGTCAGGCCAGGATTGGCGTTACTGTATATGCTCAAACCAACTTGCCCCAGTGAGCAACCTGGCTGCTGAATTCTGCACCAGCTGAATTTTCCTGTCTTCTGAGGCAACCTTACATATAACATGTTGCAGTAATCTAAGTTAGAGGTTAGCAGAGCATAGATACCAGACCTGAGGCTATCCCTGTTCATATAAGGATGCAGTTGGGCTCCCAGCCAAAGCTTATTGAAGACACTCTGCACTATTGAGGATACCTGACCACCAGGCTATGTACCCACTCCTTCAGAGGGATTGTAACCCCATCATGAGCATGCAACCTCCCTTCCATCCAATCTAGGGAACCACCCACTAACAGTTAGTTAGTGTTACCTGGATTGAGCTTCAGTTTGTTGGCTCTCATCCATTTCATTACTGAGACAAGGCAACAGTCCAGCACATCCATTGCCACACTTGTAAATCTAAAGGTGAAGTAATGCTGTGTCACCAGCATATTGCTGATGACATACTTCAAAACTCTGGATAACCCCATTCAGTGCTTTCATGTAGAAACCACTGAGTGGGGATTAAACAGCACAGGGGATAAAATAGAGCCCCAAATTGAATGCTTTACAGGGCCTCCCCAAGTATCACCCTCTGGAAATAATAATCCAAGTTGAACTGGAACTACTGCAAAACAGTTCCACCCAGCCTTAAATCGGAAAGCTGTTTTAGAAGACTGTCACGGTCATTGTTATCAGCCAAGAGGAGCAAGGGTCCAGAGTGCAAGTGGTTGCCCTGACCGATTCAAGCATTTTGTCCACATCCTTGAGCCTTACTAACCGAAACACATCCAACACTAGGACTAGACAGTGCTCTGGACATTCCTTGAGATTCATCTGATGTAACAGCAGAGTCAAGATCCCAGTGGATGCAAGTGATTTTATCCTCAAATGCTTTGCAAACAAGTCACAGCAAGCTACTGTCAGTTCTCCCACCTCATTTGGACCAGACTGTAAGGGGCCCCACACACCTGCAAAAGCTCTGCCAGATGGCACATTGAAGATGCAATGGAGGCAGCAAAGTCTGCTTCAGGAGGCAGCAGCAGCTGCATAAAATGACTTTGGCCCCTGAGTCATAGGTCATAGAGTTTTGTCCTACTCAGTGCTTCCTAGATCTCCCCAGCATAATCTCCCACAGCTCTTACACAAGTTCAGTGTTGGCAATTTGTGACACAGGAAATATATCTTAAGTACACCTCAGGCATGGTGTACTTATATATGAGCAGGCTAGTTCCTTGGTGTCAATGAAGTGATCTGCCTTCCAGAACATTCTCTGGCCAGTTTTAAACTTGTAGAGCAAGGTCATTGCCTTGGGGTTGTTGTTAATGCTTATGCAACCTGATCAGTGGCCTCAGTCCTATTGCTACAGGCTAAGATTATGCTTGAGCTATGTATTTCATGTTTGCCCAGAGTGTGTGGAGAAATACACAAGGGTTACTTAGATTTTGCTGTCTGCATTCTGAAGCTAACATTCAAAAGTTGTACACCTCAGTTCTCATCTGCTTTACCTGATTTTGTAAGCGAAATAAGACAGCGTACTCGATGCATTTGATAATTGCCTATAAAATCTCATGCCAAAACAGCAGGTAGAGTTCAGTTCAGTTAGAGTTCAATTCTGTACATCAGAGGTGGAGAACCTCATGCCTGGGGTCTGAATGTGGTCCTCCAGGCCACTCTGCCTGGCCCTTGGGACTTTCTCTATGCCACACACCCACCAGGTCTACTCTGCAGCATTCTCAAGTGATTTTTCCTTTCTGGAATGTGTCTTTGAACTGTGATAATGCCACTTCCTTGTCTGGATAGAGAGAGAAGTGTGTGTGTGTGTGTGTGTGTGTGTGTGTGTGTACGTGTACACACACACACACACACACACACACACACACACAATTCTAACATTTGCAGAATTCTGTCTTTAATGGCCTTGCTGTACAAAGTTAAGAGTTGCATCTATTGCTTTTGCTTAGGCTCCAGTGTCCATTTGTGGTGTCAGGGCAGGATCTGGGACCAGAAATCTAGGGCCACAATATGTAGCAAGACTGGCTGATCACATTTGAAGTAATACACGTTACCATCTAAGAGGAGGGGGCCTATGACCATTAGGTTCAGGGTCTAACCCAGGCTTCCTCAATCTCGGTCCTTCAGATGTTTTTGGCCTACAACTCCCATGATCCCTACTCCCATGATCCCTAGCTAGCAGGACCAGTGGTCCTGGAAGGTGGGAATTGCAGTCTCAAAACATCTGGAGGGCCAAGGTGGATGAATTTAACCTCATCACTGCCCCTGTCTAGTAACAAAACATTCTGACTTTGCCTTGGTTAGGACTAAAGACCCATTCACATTGTATAGCTATTTCAGTCTGATTATTTTTGTGCTGTAATGTTCACTGAATTGAAATTACACACTTGACCCAGAATATCACTTAACTGATAAAGAGATAGAGCACTTCAGTTATTTCAGTTTTTGAAAGAGAGTTTGTAAGCCTTGAATATCCTGCACTTCATAAATTTATTTATTTATAAAATATTTATATACTGCTATGTAATTAAAATAATCATAGTGGTTTACAGCAATAAAACACAAAATCATATTTTAAAAACTGTATAAGCAAGTTAAAAAGACATTAATCATTGTGGAGAGGCAAGCTTGCACATGAGTCTTTTGGGGGTATTTCAGATGCAAGATGTATTATCCCGGGGAGGTGACTTAGTCTTGTTAGTCTTCAATATTTTTCAGCAGAGTTCTATGAACACCTGAAATTCCAGGTGCATTTGGCCAGCCTTCAACAGTGGCATGTATTCTTGCACAGCAGGAGCCACGTGTGACCATTGTCTGATATTTGAACAGTGGTGATTCTGTAAACGATTGCTAATTGAAGACATTAATCACTCACCAGGATTACCCGCATCCTTACAATTGTGTCATTCAAACTCTTTCCTTTCTCACAGCCTCTGGAGAAGTCTGCAGTGTTCAGTGAGATTTTCATCACTTATTTATTTCTCATCACTTGTTTATAACTGTGAGCTGCCCCAGCATTAACAGTATCAAGAGTCTTTTAAGAAAAAGTTATAGCAAAAATGTTTTTCTTTTTCTCACCATTTACTTTCAATACTATAACTCCTAAACATTTTTCAGTGTTTATGAATAGTCATAAATATGAATTGTGACATAAATAACAATAGTAGGATAACTTTGACAAAGATATCTCAACGTCTACTATGTCTTGCAAAGGGAGTCTTGTGTTTCATCTTTGCAATAAAAATTGGTCATGGTGTAACATTATGACAAACCAGGGTTGCTGAATTTTTGTGGTTTCTTTTGCACAGGCAGAAATCTGCACACAGCCTGATTGCTCCCATTTGCTCCTCCACTGGCAAAGCCAACCAATAAGCTGTAATTGAGCTTGGCTTCCCATGAAAGTCAAACTCCCCAGGATCATGGTTTATTTCTTAAAAACAAGCCAGGACAGCAAACCATGGTTGGAGGTCAGCTAGTGACCCTGGTTTGTTAGGGAGCCACAGACCACAATCCCTAGTTAGATGTCATGGGAAGCAGAACTTAAATGCAGCTTTCTGACTTGTTTCTCCTGCTCACGCCAGAAGCAACTGGCCATTGTGCATGAGAACACATGATTAGTTGGCAACACTGGTTATAATAATGCACGAATGCAGTCAGTGAGCAAGGGTCAAACTGCAGATGGATGAGAGAGTTGGAGCCTTTCCTCTGTTTGCTGCATTACCCCATGAACCGCCCCCCCCCCCCCGAGACTGACTGAGAAAGCTGTAGGCTGTTGTAAAATCTTGTTTAATTGATGTAAAATCTTGTTTAATTCTGCTATTACGAATGAAGCAGTAAACTTAGTTATATACAAATCTTGCTGGTAAGTGTGACTGTATTTTTAAATGTAGAAATTTGGTTGCACAATTTTTAAGAAACGTAGCTCTTCGCTTTCAGAATTCGGCATTTTGGAAATGCATTGTACTATTGTTCACATTGCGCTATCTGGGTTACAAACCACAGCCTCAAGGTCTGTTCAGCTGGGAACGTTGAGCAGCATTCATTTTCATTTAAAAAGGCAAAGGCAAACTGGCTCAGCCACATTTTTATGTTGTTTGGTTCATGCTCTTATTCAACTTATTAAACAATATACAGTGGTACCTTGTGTTACGGACAGGATCCGTTCTGGAGGCCCGTCCGTAATGTGAAATGCCGGCAACTCAAAGCGCTGTGTCTATGCAGGCGCGTGGCGTGATTTGGTACTTCTGCACAGGCACAAAGTGCGATTTAGTGCTTCTGCGCGGGCACGAGCAGCAAAACCTGGGAGTAACCCGTTCTGGTACTTATGGGTTGCCGTGGGACGTAACGCGAAAAGATGCAACACGAAGCGGACGGAACAGGGTGTATGACTGTATGGAATTTTAAACTGGGGGAAGTATTGTTTTTGTTTGTTACCGTGTTATATATTTTTATATTGTAAACAACCTTGCGATTTGTTGAAATGAATTGTAGTACAGTGGTACCTCGGGTTACATATGCTTCAGGTTACATACGCTTCAGGTTACAGATTCCGCTAACCCAGAAATAGTGCTTCAGGTTAAGAACTTTGCTTCAGGATGAGAACAGAAATGGTGCTCTGGCGGCACGGCAGCAGCAGGAGGCCCCATTAGCTAAAGTGGTGCTTCAGGTTAAGAACAGTTTCAGGTTAAGTACGGACCTCCAGAACGAATTAAGTATTTAACCTGCGGTACCACTGTATACAAATATTTGTATAAACAAAACAAAATAACATAGGTTTCTGGAGGTATTTTCTTGTATCCTAGAATGGCCTCTTTTCCAGGGAACTTCCAACGTACGTAGCCTTTAATATTACCTGCTTAGGAGGGAGAGAACCTAATAACCACCATTTTACACCGCTAAACACTTGAAGGAGGCAAAGGCTAATCACAGCTGGGAGAAATATGGTTCTTGATCAGTTGGGCAAATTGGCCAGGGGGTTCCAAACCAGTGAGTTTTAATGGAAGAGAATTCATGTTGAGACTCAAGACAGGATGGGCATAACATATAAATATATTTTATTTTTTGTTCCAGGTACTGGTGAATACGGCTTGCTGTATTTTGATGCTGATTGCTAAACTAATACAGGGTGTTGTGTTTGGTCCCCTCCGTGTTAGTGAAAGACAGGTAAGAAAGGCCTGTAGGTCTTGCTGGTGGGTAGACTTAACAAAAAACTTTGTGATAGGTGGATTTGTGATTTTCATTTTTCATCTGGGAATATTTAACTTCCAGGCATATGTTCGTACGTAACCTTCATCCTTATTCACTATATATAGAAAATAAAGTCTTGCTTACAGGTATATCTTGATCTGACCATGGTATGCAGATCAATTCAGGTTATTATAGATAGTACAGAGATTCAAAACGTGGGCTGTGTTGCTTAGAGGGGTACTGGCTCAGCTCCAAAGTTGAGAGGCCTTTGATTATACTAGATTAGAGAACAGATGGGGAATCTGTGGCTCTCCAGATGTTGTGGCTCTCCAAATGTTGTTGCACTAGAGCTCTCACCATCCCTGACCACTATCCACACTGGTTGGGACTGATAGGAGTTGTAATCTAAGAACATCTGGAGGCCCACAGGCTCACCATCCTTGTATTAGGAATTGCTGCTGAGATATTTTGATGAAGGATGGTATATAAATATATATATATATTTAAAAATAATGTTAATAGAGGAAGAAGAGTTATGCTTATGTACTCTAAAATGAATTCTGGGTTTGAAAATGAAACCTAAGAGACTTTGGCCACCCTCATTAAGCCATAGACTAGATTTTTCAAGCAGCCTAACAAGCAACAACATCCTGATTACAGAGGAAAACACCCAATTTCTCAATAGTTCTTGAACTTGCAGCATGTACATGTGCAATCCGAGTAGCAATACGTACCCTTGTGGGGTTTGTGTAGACCAGGTTTTTGACTGATTTTTAAAATAATCCACCATTTTTGTAGTATCCTCCAGAATTTGTAGCTTACAACTATCATTATCTGTGACCACTGGCCAAGCTATCTGGGGTTGATGGGAGTTGTAGTCCACACAATCTGCAAGGCAATACTTTGACTAACCCTGTCTTAAGAGTATAGCCTGCACCATATTTTTCTATCTCTTACTTGCTAGTAAGGACCTCTTGCATTTTAAAGAATCAATGGCTTCGAGGGTTAGATGACAACGCTCCACATCTAAGGTAGATTCTTAGCTAAGAATGTGGGGATAACCTCTCAGCATAATAACTTTAACAGCTGTTTTCTTGTGTGTGACAGTAGCTCCATTCTTGAAGAATTCTTTTTAACTACATGTACAAATCTCTTTCAGCATCTCAAGGATAAATTTTGGAACTTCATCTTCTACAAGTTCATCTTTATTTTTGGTGTACTAAATGTTCAGACGGTGGAAGAAGTGGTCATGTGGTGCCTTTGGTTCTCCGGGCTCGTGTTTCTGCATCTTATGGTTCAGCTCTGCAAAGATAGGTTTGAATATGTAAGTTTTGGCTGGTGATTTGAAATTGAGGATGATGATTCTTTTATACTGGAGTGTATGTCTTAACCGCTGAGCCTAGGGCTTGCTGATCGGAAGGTTGGCGGTTCGAATCCCCACGATGGGGTGAGCTCCCGTTGCTCGGTCCCTGCTCCTGCCAACCTAGCAGTACGAAAGCACGTCAAAGTGCAAGTAGATAAATAGGCAGAAAGGTAAACGGCATTTCCGTGCGCTGCTCTGGTTTGCCAGAAGCGGCTTAGTCATGCTGGCCACATACCCGGAAGCTGTACGCCGGCTCCCTCGGCCAGTAAAGCGAGATGAGCGCCGCAACCCCAGAGTTGGCCACGACTGGACCTAATGGTCAGGGGTCCCTTTACCTTTATGTATTCTCTTGCCAAAGAAATCTAAAGTTGATACGTAGATTAAATGATGGAAATCAGTTTGAGTTGTTTATTTTTGCTTGAGCTTGTTGATCACCTCAGCTTGTCGATCTATGGTAAAGAACAAATAAATACTGGAAGGCTTTTCAGCATATACCTCCTGTTCAAGTTGCGCTTGAGAGTTCAGTCTATGTGCCAGTTTTCTGTGCTTTTTTTCAAGTTCTTTAAAATGCTTTGGCTCTGCAGGAATTCATTGTGCTTTGGAAGTAAATAGGCGCAACTGATGTTTTCCAATGCCTTCATTTGTATATTTCAGCTCTCCTTTTCACCCACCACACCAATGAACAGCCACATCAGAGTCCTGACCCTGCTAGTAGCTATGCTTCTTTCCTGCTGTGGATTAGCAGTTGTGTGTGGTATTATTGGCTATACCCATGGAATGCACACATTATCTTTCATGGCAGCAGAGGTGAGATTTCTTGTTAGTGTGAGATTAATGTGCTCAACTTTTTCTGGTTAGCCTTGTTTTATTTGTGCAACCTTGTTTGTGTATGCTCTAATTCTCTAGCAGAATATATCAGAATTTATTTTTGATTCATAGAGTATCCACTGAATAGGGCTTACTGCATTTTTATGCTCAAGAGTATGAATATTTTTTGCAGAAAGCAGTGTGAGCAGTTAACATTCTGTTGTCTGGGCTTAGGAAAACTCAAGCCACTATATGAAAAATTGGTAAATGTAGCCTTTTTGAAATAATTGCCATCTGTATTAAGTGCTAATACTCTTAAGGGTTCTAAAATATATTTTAATTCAGGATGATTTACAGCATTCATTCATAACTGAGTTTGTAAGCCCTTTGATCTCCAGGAGTCCCCTAAACTAAATGAGTATAAGAGAAGGAAAGGAAAGAGAAAAATCTAAATTAAATGAATAACCAGTTGTATAGAAAAGGAAATAATGGTTGCAAGAGCAATCTTCTACAAGCTAGTGCCTTCCAGGTGTTTTGGACTACAACTCCCATCAGTCTCAACCATCATAACCAATGGAATTATGCTTATTTGAACATACAGTAGCACCTGCAAATGCTCTCCTCCCATAACTTGTGAGGAGGCAAGTTGCCCAATAATGCCTGTAGTAGCAGTTTTGGTGAGCAGAGGAAGAATTACTGAAAAAAGACACCAGACAATGTTTTTAAAATAAAAATTTAATTAATTAACAACACCACCACCACCAGAGTTGGACCAAATTCAGCCATCAAGGACATCTCTTTTTATACGTGGCTTATTATTTTCTTATTTCCTTATAAAACAAGCTACTACTTGTGGCTCTGACCTTTTAAAAAATAAATGGAAATCTGAAAGAAATATAATCCTCTTATGTCTTATGACAAATGATTATATCAATTTTCACTTCCATCTCTAACCATTCTTAAGCTTGTTCCGTAGAACAATGAGAACCATTTGCAAGAAGCTCCCTTCCTGCTCTGATCAGTCTTCCAAGGGGGAGAGCTTACAGACCTTCTATTGTATGGTACCATTCTGTTCCCTTCTGAAGGAGCCTTTCTAATTCCTGGAGCTTATTCCTTCCCATTTTGGGCATATGAAGGAAGATAGCATAGACTTGTTAGCAAAAGTTTAATATTGAAATTTAAGAAGCACATTTTGTCCTGTCTGTCTGGAAAATCAGTTTTCTTGTTTTTCTAGTTCTCTGCCTCAGGTTTCTAGTTCTCTTATCAGGTTTCAAACAATTCCAGTGAATTGTTTCCTCTTTTTGTTCCCTACAGTCCCTACTTGTTACTGTGAGAACTGTGCATGTGATTTTACGGTAAGTAAGAGATTGGGGTTTAGGTAGGTAACAAAGGGCATGTGTTTGATTTCACATACAAAGCATGTTTGTTGTGAGGAGCATGCTTCAGTTGTCAAACTGTTCTTCCTTTTCTGTTTTTTATTTACCCATGCAATTATTTTCAATAAATTATTGAAGGGGATTGGGCAACCTTTGGCCCTCCAGAAGTAGCTGGACTTCAACTCCCAGCATTCCTGACCCTTGACCCTACTGACTGGGGCTGATGGGAGTTGGAGGCCAATATCTGGGTTACCTCTGAAGTGCAGGATGGTATGATTTGTTTTATGTAAAAAGTATAGAATAAAACATTAGTATATTAAAATATAATGGTGTTATTCTGAAACTTTGGGTTAAATTATAGTATTTAAAAAGGCATGCAGTAGGACTAGGATGTACAGATTGATCAACACCAAGGGCCACATCAGAATGACTATCATGAGATAGAACAGATCTGATTTTCATATTAAACTTAAAAAAAAAAAAATAGTACTCTCTTCTTCTAATGGTATAGTGAGTGCTTCAGTCTGGCTGGTGCACCTGTTCTTATATTCTTACTTATTCAGCAAATGAGTTAAATGAGTCAGTCATAAGAAGATGTCTGATTTTATCAACATTAAAGTTGAAAAATATAATGCACTTGAGTCCTTCCCCGCCTCCTTTAACATCTTAGATTGTTTGCCTCAATATTTTCTATTTTTTCTTTGTAACTTTAAGGACTTCAGACTTCTGTAGAAAAAATATGCAGTTAAATCAGAGTAGTTTATGGAATTTATATAGGTTCCTTTGATCAGATCTCTGGTGCAGTATGTGTTTTGGAGGCTAATTTTTTTCCAAATGGATATTTTTAATTTAAACGAAAGTGTTAAAGTTTAGATTCATATTTTAAAACTGTCAATAAGTGCCAGGGTTTAAAATCAAATCTGAATCAAAATGTTTAATATAAACATGTTATCTATTCACTCATAATCTCTTCCATCTTAATATGAGTTAAATATATATATATATGGAAAAGACAGTATCAGGAATGGTGGGCTGGCATTACACACATGATACAGTGGATTCATGTATATCTTCTTGTGTGATCTGTAAATATTTACTTAGATTGTTAGCCACAATTATTTTATTAAATTTGTATATTGCCCATCATCAAAGATCACAACATAAAAATACAAAATGAGAACATAGATACATAATAAAAACAAAAACAAACCAATAACCCCACTTCAACAAGCACATCTGAAAGGCCATAGATTGTTTAATCAACCAAAGGCCTAGTTATAGAGAAACGTCGTCTCCTGGTGCCTAATGATATGTATTGAAGGCACCTGGCGAGTCTCCTGGGGAGAGTATTTCACAAGTGGGGAGCCACTGCAGAAAAGGCCTGTTCTCCTGTTGCCACCTTCCAGACCAGGATTGGTGTAATATACTGCGCATTATTTTCCTCAAATAAGGACACTCAGGTCTCTGAGCTTTGACTCCACCTGCCTTTGTCATTCCTATCCTGGCCAAGTAAGGGGAGAGGGGAGAATAGAGCCCACATGATGTATAACCCTTCTTTACAGATGTGTTTTAGGTGAGTAGGTATGTACTAGTTTGTGTTAAGAATGAGTCTTTAATGTTGGTATTTCTAAAACTGGCAAAATGCTTTTCAAATAATACAGTGTTCACTCCTTCCCTCACTTAGGTATGTCATTCATCTCTGGGATCTCAACCATGAAGGTACCTGGGAAAGCAAGGGAACGTACGTTTATTACACAGACTTCATCATGGAGCTAATGCTTTTGTCCCTGGATCTAATGCATCACATTCACATGCTGGTATGCATTGTTAACTGATAAATCATGGCCTATATAGAATGGGAATAATATAGAACTGGCTTTTATAGAAGTGTTTAAAAACACCCTTATTGTTACTATTTATGGCTTGTTACGTCCTGCATCCTTAAGCCATACTAAAGAAGGGTTGTGAGCATGTGGGGAGAGAACTGGGGGAGAGAACTTCAGCTTTGATTGCTATTTTTGCTGCAGTATTTCCTGCTGTAGAAGAGAAGAGCCACTTTCTCTTCTGGACTCTCTGATTGTGGCACCTGCTGTGGTTAAAACAGCAAGCGTAGCTCTATTTATGGATAACACTGCTGCTTTTCAAAATTAAAAGTTTTCCCAAAGTGACATACAATTGATATCATAAAACATTTAGTGGCAGCCCACCTTGTTATAGCCCAGAGATGGAAATAGGGTTCAAATTTTACAATCAATAACTGGCTCAAAAATACTTTCTTTGTAAACTGCGGGGGCCTGCAGTGGCCATAATCTTTATTTGGGCCTACCTTTAAAACCAGCCTGAAACATGGGACCCATTTTTACCTTCTATCTAAATGGCCCCATGTGTCACTTTCAGCCCTACAATTCTGTGTTTCTGTGCTGTTGTCACTCTAGTTAGGTCTTTCTCCTCCTTCCTTACTATGGGCGGGGGGTGAGAAGTTTGTTGCTGTTTGGAAGCCCAAACTAAGCAACACTCTGAATGAGAACTCCACAAGCAGCTTGTTTCTAGTAAATTCAGAAAGAGTGCTGTGGCAGCTTTTAGGATGTGGCTGCATTGGGACTTCAAAGAGAGAGCCATATGCACAGCAGGCTAATTTCTGGCATTGTCTTTTTATTGCCTGGTGTGTTACCATGCCATTCATGCCATTCTCTTCTTTCTCTCCCTGTCCACCCACACCTTCACTTATGTGCTGCTGGATTACTTAATGCTCTTTTAAACATTTGTTTGGAAGCTGTTTGGCAATATCTGGTTGTCGATGGCCAGCCTGGTGATCTTTATGCAGCTGCGTTACCTGTTTCATGAGGTTCAGCGCAGACTTCGTCGCCACAAGAACTATCTCCGTGTGGTTGGAAATATGGAAGCGAGGTAAGCAAGTTCCTCTAACTGCGCAAGACTAGGAGAGACTCCGGTCTCACAGTGTTCTCTTTTAGGGTTGTACCCAGTGTTAGTCATGCTCAGAGCAAATGCATTGAAACATGACTAACTTAGGCCCATTAATTTCAGTAGGTCTGTTCCGAGTAAAACTTAGTTGGAGACAACCCTTAATTTCCTTGCCATCTGACTGTTACAAAACTGGTTTGCGAGGAGTAAACTTGCTGATCTTCACAGTTCCAGTGATGATATGGTAATTTATTACTTATACCACGCCTAACTGACTGGGTTGCCCCAGCCACTCTGGGCAGCTTCCAGCATAATAAAAGCACAGCAGAATGTCAAACATTAAAAATCTTCCCAATACAGGGCTGCCTTCAGATGTCTTCAGAAAGTTGTGTAGTTGATAACGAGGATAGGCTTATTATTATTATTTTTCCTTATCAGTGTTTCTTTCAAGGCTGTCACCTTGGATGATTAATTTCACGAGTCTTAATTGTTTTCAAATCAATTGGGTGGTGGCAGAGTGGGAGCCTGAAGCTCCTTGGGGTCTGTTGTAATGATCAGCTATGGCCTGGTGTTATTTCTGAAGAGGCCCTTGGTGAACTAGCTGAGCAGGTACCAGTATTTTAATTCTCCCAGTTCCACCATAAATAGGCACTGAAAAGGCATCCTCTTTGAGTCGCAGCTGGATATCTTTGCTCAGATGGCATTTTGGTCTAGCTAGATACCGTAAAGAGCCATATGCTGATGGTGGTGTGACCATTATTGGCTGTCTCTTCGTGCCAGACCCAGGTCATCAAACCGTCACCTGCCTTGAACCACCATTGGCAGGACTGTCAGCAGAAGCAATGTTCTATGCTTATGATAATATCTTATTCTCTTGTTAATTATGCTGTTTTAAATGCACATTTTATATTTAACTTCCTTTAGCAATTTCTACTTATGAAACATTAAAGATAATTATTTTTGTTAACTTTGCTGTGTTAAATGTGCATTTTGTAGTTGCCCTCCTTTTATTTTGAAATCTTTATGATAATACGTTAGTTTCCAGTTAATTGCATTGCTTTGAATGTATACTTTTTACAGTATTTGACTTTCTTCAGTAATGTTTTATCTGAGGTTTTAACGTCTTGTAAACCGCTGTGAGATTTTTTCTTTATAAAGTGGTTTAGAAATACTATTATTATTATTATTATTATTATCAATCATAACCATAATCTTCACTTCTCTTCTAGGTTTGCGGTGGCAACACCTGAAGAGCTGGCAACCAACAATGACGACTGTGCCATCTGCTGGGATTCCATGCAAGCTGCACGTAAACTCCCTTGTGGGCATCTTTTCCATAAGTACGCACCTGGGGAGCAAACCAGGGTAGAACAAGTAGTGTGCTCTAATTGTCTGAAGTTAATGGTTGAATCTCACTAGACACTCATTTTGTCATTTTCATCTTTTCTTTTTTTAAAGAAAACCAATTCAACACTATATATACTGGTTTTCCTTGTTAAAAGTCATGGAGGATTTGCCTGTCCTGTTCTGGCTGCACCCAGTGTAGACTGTGACATAGGAATGTAGTCTTCTAACAGAATTCGCGGGACAGAATTTTTATATACTTATCCAGGACTGCAAAAATTTGTTTAATGTACAGAAGCCAACACTGATAGTGCAATCTTCTCAGTACTTTAAAAAAATGCACATTTTCCCCCTCTACATCTTACATAGTACAAGTGGTCTCCAGTGTGGCACATCTCCAGTGCCTAAATACTTGCAGCCCAGATTTTCAACATTGTCAATAACTTCAGGTCGGAGATACAGTTTTAAAGACTCTGGAAGGTTGCGCATAGTCCATCCTACCTTGTAACCCTCACAAGGTGGTTTACAGCAGTCGACCGATGTAGCGGCTCAGCCACACTTGATAACAAAGCCAGCAAATTAATGATTAAAACCTTACCTGACCTCATATCAGATCATTCTATGTCTGCAAATAAGGAGAGAGAGCATGTTGCTTGATTTGGTATTCATGAAATATTGGGATTTCAAAAGGGCTTAACATTCTGTTGGTTATCAGACCTGTGCACCATTTCATGCAATCTATTCCCACCCATCCCCCAGTACATTTGGATGCGGGAATAACTCTATTTACCAAGGACATACACACACCCTTCTGGTTTACAGTGCAATCCTAACTTTGTCTGCTCAGGAGTAATTTCTATTGCATTAGATGGGTCTTACCTCCAGGTCAGTGTAGTTAGGACTGCAGTATTAGATTTTTAAAAACTGATTTATTAGCCACATTCATGAAGGATAGTGGTTCTTGGCCAGGTTCTGCTGAATGCCTCTTGCTGAAGTCGCAAACTTAATGGCAGGCTCTTGCCATCATACCTTGCTGGTGGGCTTTGTGGAAGCCTTTGTCTGGCCACTCTTGGAGGCAGGTTGCTGGACTGGGTAAATATTGAGTCTTATCCAACAGGACTTGTCTTATCCAATATATGAAGTATTCCTTGATAGGTGTGTCATTTGGGTTGGCATCTTTTGGCAGTTGCTTCTACTTATGTCATCAGTAACAAACTGGAGGAGAATAGAAACCAGGGACCAGTTTGTTGCCATTCATTACAAGCTGTGTCAAAGGTATTTGTCAACGTTTCAAGGAGCCTCTAATAAGATAATTAGCCACTACCAGCAGACACATCTACTCCTCTGAGAAACTTGAGCCACACCCCTTCAGAGCTGCTTTTCCACATACCTGAAATGGTAGCATTGCTTTTCTACGAAGCCAGCTTATGCTTCGAAGTATTGGGTTCTAGTATAATGAAACTAGTGATTTTGGTTGCCTTAAGTCACAATATGCCTTGAGAGTGGGCTAGCATGCTGGTTATAATATGAGAAAAATGCTAGTTAACCCTTTTCCTTATCCATGGGAGCACACACATTTTGGCCTTGGTTACTCCTATTTTGAGAGAATGTGGTAGGTAGCATATGTTGGCTACAATGCATAGTGCATAGGAGTCTAGAATAACCTATTAAACAATTATTTGCATTGTAGGTGGCAAGTCAAATTTAAGACTTATTAATGGGAAACAACTAGTGCAGCAATAAGTCTCAAAAACAACTACCCCAAAAGGTTGCACCACCTTAAGTTTGTTGGTTTTCCAGGGGTACCATAATAATTATACTTATAATTATGTTTAGCCTGGAGGAGACTGAAAGGTGATATTATGGCCACCAAATATCTAAAGGGCTGAATCATGGAAGAGGGATCAAGCTTGTTTTCTCCTGCTCCAGACGGCAGGACCTGAACCCAATGGCTTCAAGTTACAAGAAAGGAGATTCTGTTTCAACATCAGGAAGAACTTTCTGAGGGTAAAAGCCGTTCAGCAATGGAACGGACTCCCTCGGAAGGTGGTGGACCCTCCTCTCACTGGAGGTTTTTGAGCAGAGGTCAGGTGGCCATCTGTCAGGGGTGCTTTAGCTGTGATTCCTGCATTGCAGGGAGTTGGACTAGATGACCCTTGGGGTCTCTGCCAATTCTACAATTCTATGACTCTATTCTAAATTACTGCATATTCTTTTTCTTCTTCTGAGAGCTGATGAACATTCTATAACTTCTTCCCAAGAAATTTACTTAAACCTCTCATTTATTGGTAGCTCATGCCTGCGCTCCTGGCTTGAACAAGACACTTCCTGCCCTACCTGTAGAATGTCCCTCAATATCACTGACAATCACCGTGCCAGGGAAGATCACCAAAGGGAGAACCTGGATGAAAATTTGGCTCCTGTGGCAGTAGCTGAAGGCAGACCTCACCTGAACCAACACAATCACTTCTTCCACTTTGATGGTTGGTTTATTTGCCTTTTACTAGTTGACTTGGGCAGAACATCTTTGTAATTGTAGGATTCTTTTCTTTTCTTTTTTTGAGAATCCATACCTTCCCCCATGAGTAGATGAAACCTAGATGAAATAGTCCCTGTGTGCAGCGGGAACAGGCTTTTGGGTTTCTTTCAGGATAATTGTTTTCTGTTCCATGGATGGGAAGGATGGGTCACAGATGCGGGGAAGAGTTAATCCTTCCCTGTACACTGTCGCCCCTGCTGGAAATACTCTCATACTTCACCTTAAAAAAAAAAAAAAAAAGCCATAGATTGGCTCCAGTAGCAGGCTTCTTGAAATCTGCCTTACTGTGATGAGGAGGAGTAAGAGTTAGAAACTGTCTCTGTGTGAGAGAGATAGAGTGATTTAATGAACAAGTTTGAAGCACAAGCCAGCTCTGTGTGCTGGGCACCTGAAATGTTGCCAAGAACACTCACTCTATCCCTGTAGTACTTTCAAAAGTTTGATTTTTATACTATGTGCAGATTATGTTTAATCATATATAACAGTGGCTTTTCAAGAAAGGAAAATAAAGGGGAGGAGAGAATTGATAAGAGCATCTAAAATGCTTATGACATGTATTGAACCTTGTAATAATAATTCAGAACTGAGGAATCATTAAAAATATAGACAGAACCGTAGACGATTGGGGTAATTACTCAAAAGCACATTTCACACGCCTTGAATGTTGCTTTCTCTTTTCCAGGTTCTCGCATCGCTAGCTGGCTGCCCAGCTTCTCAGTGGAGGTGATGCATACCACCAGTATTCTTGGTATTGCTCAAGCAAGCAACTCTCAGCTCAATGCCATGGTAATTCCTATTACTGTTTTGCACACTGCTCTGTTTATTCATTTATATGCCACCACCAGTGTATGTGTTGCTTTAGAGAGTAAGTGCAAAAAAAAAGTTCCAGTTCCAAGGAACATAAAAACAAAACTTCAACAGTGTGGTGGTGAAGACAAGGAAAGGAAGAGAAAAAGGTAACTAGGGATGAAAATGAGCAAATGCAGTTACATGTACTTCAGACCCATTTTCATTGAGAATGGAGAACTAAGTGTTAAGTCAAAGACGTTGCGGAAGAAGTGAGTTTTGAAGAGAGATTTGAAAAAAGAAGCACACACTGTTTCAAACATACACTGTCTGTCTTAATAAACTGTGATTAGATCAGTGAACATGAATGGAATGAAACCACCATTCTGGATTCTTTTGTGCTCTAGTAGCAAAAGCCTGACCTTTTGAGATTTTAAAGGCTTTGGTTTACTTTAAAGTTTTATAAGGTATTTAGTGTGCCACAGTTGGGTCCCCAGATGGTAACAGTGGATACATTTTCCTTTTTAGGCACATCAGATTCAGGAGATGTTTCCTCAGGTTCCTTACCACCTAATTCTGCAGGATCTGCAGATGACGCGTTCTGTAGAAATAACAACGGACAACATTTTAGAGGGGCGTATTCAAGTGCCTTTCCCAACACAGGTTGGTCAAACGTTACTGAGGCAATCGGCATATTTCCAGTAGCAATCCATCAGCAGCAAACCTGCTGTGTTTATTTTGCAACATTAACAGTGTGAAATGGTTATCCTGATGTTTAAGGTTTTTTTAATGTGTGCGTTATGTTTAAGTCAATGTTACGTCAAGTAATATTGATCTATGTACTTAATGATCATGAAAATTGAAAAAATGATTTTATATAGCTTTTGCTACATTGTAAAATATGAACAAAGAGGTCTATCGTAGCCAAAAAGGCCCCCAGAAATTCTTGTGGTACTTCAAAGACTAACAAGCTTATGTCACAACTTTATAAGGTGCCACCAGAAAAGTCTTGGTTTTGTTTTTAAGTTTACTTTGTCTAGTTTTCAAATTTCTGTCAGTAACAACAAGGAATGGATAAAAAAAGCCCAATTATTCTTTTGTCTACCGTGAAATTGTTTATATGGCAGCCTCTGCATATTGGTTACATTTGGGGTTTGCATGTTGGTAATTATTTTGTCCCTGAGGATGAATGGATAAAAATGCACCTCTGTATGTTCTGTACTCGAGTTGTGATCTTTTTGTCATTTCATTAACTCATCAATCTTAAATGACCACAGCTTTTCTGTAGCACTTTTAATATGCAGAGTTCTTCTCAAACCCATATGCAAGTCAAAAGCCCTGCAAAAAGTAGCTTGCTCCCATTTCATGCATGAGATCACAGTTTTTAAGGAATCAGATATTGATGTGCTGTCAAAGATAGACAGGTGAAGCCTAGTTGCTAGATTGCTGCAGGATAGTCTGTTGAAAATAAGATGATTTTATGGATTGGTCTATTTTCGTTTTATTGATAGGATTTTAAATGAAGTGTAGTTATTACTAGTAGGCTTTTGTGTCTTTATTTTATTTTTATTATGGCATTTATTACCTGCAATTCACCATAAGGTCCCAGGGTTGGCTACAAGAACATAATCATACAATTAAAAGCAGGAAAAGCAGCTTACACAATGATAAAAATAAGTAGTTAAATTATTAATTCATTTGGTATTTGTAATTTATTTTTTAAAGTAGATAAACACAACAATACATATAGAGCATTACAGAATTCATGGACAAGACCACAAATCTTACAAATGTTGAGGTTACATTGTCCCATTAGTGTTTCATAAATGTGTGTATTAAATCATATTTATTTCACCCTATTTGAGTTTTATGCTGCATTTTTAATTTCAGCATATGGCTGAAAGAGGCTTGCACAGTAAACCCCTGTGACAGCTAGGTTTTGAACATGGGTACACCAATTTGCCCTGCAGCATAAAATCTTTAGAAAGATTGTTTGTGGGGGTTTTCTTTTCAGTTCATATCAGTTTTGTCAGTTTTATTTATGCTTACAGCGTTCAGATAGCATCAGACCTGCATTGAACAGTCCCCTGGAAAGACACAACACTGATCAGGAGGACACAGAAGAGGTTACTCAGGTAAACTTGGCAAAGGGAAAAAAAAAGGTGCATCATAAGAGGGAAATTTGATAGTTAAATTTCCCCAACCTTGGCACGAAGTCCTCACAAGAACTCCTGGTAGATATACTTCTGTAGCTTTGTCACTAGTGCATTTGGAGACTTCATTGCAAAGAACTTCTGTCTTAAAGGTGCAAGTAGGTTGCCATTTGTAAGCATAATTGTTCTGGGTCTGACTGTGGAGTCTTACTTGCATTTCTCTTGTGTTTTGATGGGGAAGGGATCTGGAGAAAAGGGAATAGTGCTTTTTGTAATTCAAAGGCCTCGAGCAGTTAAGTCAGGGTTAGGCAATGTGGTGCCTTCAGATGTAGTTGAACTGCAATTCTCCTGCTCCCCATCCAGCATGGTCAGTGCTAACGAATGATGGAAACTGTAGTCCAGCAATATCTGGAGGGCGCTGCATTGGCTATTCCTGAGTTAAGCTAATGGCTATTAAAGGGGATACATGGAGGTCTTTGTTCCTCAAGTGGTGGTCTACTGACCATAAGGAGGATTTGAGCTTCTCCAGCTTTTGTCTTTCCCTCATTTATTTTTGAAAAAAAATATTAATAATTTAGTACAAAAGTTTAAAAGGACACAGAAGGAAGTTATACCTAAGAAAGTCATGATACTTGTGCAACACCTTATGCTTGTACAGTGGGATTTACCCCTTTCCCCGGAGTGTCTTAAATAGTAAGATGTAGATTAGTTTTAACATAGGGAAGACATAAGGACAAGACTGTTTTGGAACATATTGTTCCAGTCCATTACAGATACTTGTAAGTAAATGTGTGTGTGTTTGTAGTTCAATGCAATTCCTCATAAAGTAAAATGATTTTTACCCAAGTGTTACTGGCCAGAGACCCTTAAATCCTTCTGGTTTCTCTTGCTTTTTCCCATAGGACAATATACATATGTAGTGGCCATAAGTAACTCCCGATCAATGTTAACAGTCCTTTTCAGAAAACCTTCCACATCATCATAATGTAACCATAATATCAGATGTCCTGTTATCATCTATTAGTCCAGTTGTTTCTAGAAAAAGTCTATGTGGAGGGAGAAGTGTTCTTTTTCTTCTTTAGTAGTTTATGCTTTTGTTTTCAGTGTGCATTCTTCACAGTATTATTCAAAATAACATGTGTGAAAGGATAACTGTCTCTGCCTGGCTGTCACCTGAATCTCTACCCCAAATGTGCTAAAGAATAGTGCCTTCATTTATTCCCTTCCACACATTCATAAATGGGGACAGGGAGCGCAGGACTGCACTTTTTGGCCCCATCTTGATTGCTCTCCTGGTTCTGCCACCCCAACTCAACCTCCACATATTCATCAGATATCTCCCTTCAACGCCTCCTGTCAGACATGCAACAGTCTGGATAGCAGAGCCAGCCAAGGTAGCGATGATGTGGGTAATTTGTTTACGTGTGTCTGGCCTTGGAAAACCCATGTTCCAGCACAGAAAAGAATTGGCTTTGACCTGGAGTCTTTGGTTGTGGGTGTAGGCCAGAGCTTTCTAGACTTTTCACACTGGTGACACACTTTTTAGACATGCATCATTTTGCGACACAGTAATTCAGTTTTACTAGCAAGCTGGAGGTTAAACTAACCCCTTTCTAGCCCCGGGAGGAGTGCGGGGAGTGTTTGCGCGACACACCTGCAAATGGCAGCCAGCACACTAATGTGTTGTGACACACAGTTTGGAAAGCTCTGGTGTAGGCCTTCCTGGTTTCATCTGTGTTAATGCATGCTTACCCTTCCACATGTTGTACATGATGCTTCTCTTTTTCTTGCTGCTTCTTGTGTAACAGGAGTTAGTTAATAGGAAAATATTTTGTGTGTTGCTGAAGTTAGTCTTTGGCCAACTGAATAGCTGCCTCCATTGTAGGATTGAGGGACAATGAGCCATGGGCATGAGAAGTATCCCCTTTGCCCCAGCCATCCAGTCTTGGATAACCTATCTCAGTGGTATGAAACACCAGGCCCTCCAGGCCTCTCTGGCCCTTGGGACTTCGTCTGTTCCACACCCCTTCCTAAGTCTGACACACCTGTTTCTGGCTTTCCTTTAGCACTTTTGCCTGGCTGGGATGTCTCTTTATATTGTGACTGTGGAGGAAGGAGCTGTATGTTTGACTGACTTTTTCTTGGCTGGAACATAAGCTGCTATAAAAAGAGTCACATCTATTGCCCTGTCTGCTTTTTGCCTCTGGCCTCCACTCACCACCAGCATGTGGCCCCTGAAGGTTGCCCATCATGGAAAGTGGCCCTTAGGTTGAAAAAGTTTCCTTGCCCCTGGCTACTGTGAAGACAACTTCCTCCCCCCAAAACAACAACAACAACACTGTGGCATATATTTTTGGGAGAGAGGCAGCCTTTCCATTTACTTTGGCAGTGTTTGCACAGCCTATCACCTCAATAAGATGAGCTTAGTTTGGACCTCCCCAGTTCTTCTGGTAATGTTGATTATGGAGATCTGTATTAATCTGCTTCTTCCAATTTCCTTTTGTATGAAAGACGGAGAGAGACTCACTGGAACTCAACTCATGGTTGGAAGATGTGGCAGACTTCAATGAGGCAGAAGCAGAATCCATTGAGACAGAAGACTTTGAAGTGAGAGGGAGCCGGTTTTCCAAGTCAGCTGACGAAAGACAGAGGATGTTAGTACAGCGGAAGGAAGACCTTTTGCAACAAGCTCGCAGGTGTGTATGTTTTGTGGGTTCCAGTTACAAAATGTTTAATGTGGAAAAGCCCAGGAGGAGATTTGAGGAGGTGTTTAAGGGAAAGTCATTCAGAGATCTTTTGCATAGCTAGCTGGCTACCTCTCACTGATGCAACTTCTCCTTGATTGTGATGCAGTAGCCTGTTTTGTGTTGCCCAGGGGCAGGGATGGTGAGCCTGTGACACGGACTCTCTGAAGTCCAACAGCTTCCATTAGTTCCCGCCATCTTGGCTAGTGGTCACAGGTGAGGAGAGTTACAGTCAAGCAGCATGTGGAGGGCCATGGATTCCCCCACCCTCTCTTAGTGGCTCAGAGGCAGTTTTGGAGTGGTGCAACCGGTGTGGTGGCACTGGGCGCTTTGCTGCAGGGGGCGGCACAACAATGCTGTAGAACAGAGTGTGAGAGGTGGGGGTGGTGTCAAATTTTAATGTCGGAAAGGGCGCTGCTGAAATTTGAGACCCCAAAGTCTGCCACTGAGTAGCTGAATAGTGCTGGCCATATGACTGGGAGTTGGACTGGATGGCCTTTTGAATGCTATCAGAATCCGAGTTACTAAGGCAAAAGGAGCTGGCTGGGTGGCTCTCCCAGGCATAGCAAGCAGGTGAGGCCGAAGGTGGGAACTGGACTGGGGAACAGAAGGGGATCTGAGAATAGCAACACAGATCTGTCTTTGTGTAGGAGCAGAGCATTATCTGATAGCATTCAATAATTCTGTAGGTCTCATGGTCACTATCAGCTGCTCATGTAGGGCTGTGCTTATGCCACCATGAGTGGTCTGAACATGATATTGAGCACAGGATTCATTTCTCTCAGAATATCAGCTTTCATTAACGATAAAATGTACAGAGATTTTTATGGCTGAGAAGAAACATTTTCAAATGTCTTAGCGTCACCTCCTGAAGTATTGGATGCCAGAGGTGTGGCTCAACATTTCCAGTTGTTCAGGATGAAGCTTCAGAGCTTCTGACCCTCAATCAAACTAGCAAAACCAGAATAAACTGGTCAACATAATAAGCACATATTCACAATTTGCAAAACCCACACAGGCCACAAGATCCAGCTTTTCTTGGTGCATTTTTTGAAATGTGTGTTAAGACCTGCTTGGAAAGGTTGAATGCAAACCAGGCAGCCTCTATGTTCAGAGTGAACTTTGTTACTTTCCCTTCAGCCATTTAGTTTTTCTCCTTCCAGGCGTTACCTCAACAAAACCTCTGATGATCCGAGCTCAGATGACTACTTGCAGGCCGAAGGAGCGACTTCAGACCCTATCACCCTCCGCCGGAGGATGTTGGCCGCTGCAGCAGAGCGAAGACTTCAGAAGCAGGATCCCTCTTAACACTTCCTGTCTCCTCCTGTTTTTTTCCCACACAAGCAATGTTTATGCCATCCTACACTCTCCCTGCCCACAAGGAGGGTCTCTTCAGAACTCAGCAAATGTGCCGAGGATGACTGATCTGGCTGCATCTTCACTGTATAAAGCATGTGATATCTAATAAGTGTTTGGACAGCTGACAAATTAACCTTTCTTGGGTACTTTTTTTGAGTGACATACATTTTCCTTTCCCCCACCCCCTTTGCGAACAAAAAATGCAGTCTTTAAAGCCCTGGGCATGGTGTGCTGCTTAATGTGAGTTGCAGAGGGACAGTGGCTGAGAAGCACCAGGTCCATTTGCTGCTTCTGTGCACTGAGCTTGCCGGCACGTCCCATTTAAGCTCTTTAAAGTGGAAACTGAACAAGGAATGACAAAAGCACTCTCCTAAGTAAGCAAGCATCACTGCCGAGTCATTGCATGTCTCGAGAACGACATGCTTAAAATAAAAGAAACACATTTTGGATGCTTTTGCAGAGTCTTTTGGACAAAACTGGCATTTCTAAGTGTTGGAGCATGGAAGTGGAGTGCACCAACAGGAGGAGACATCTTAAAGAGTGGAAAATGTTGAGCTAAGTTTTAGAGTGGTGGCCCCCAGACAGACAGTGTGAACATTCCTGGATTATTTTTCTACCAGGAGGCTGGCTTGGTTTTTAATCCATTTCATTGCTAGTAACAGACACGTGGCCAAGGGAGAAGCACCAGAAAAAGGGGCGTGAGCCCCCAGCTATATTTGGCATCTTGATTCATCATTTCAGTAAGCAGGCAAACTGGGATGGTCTCATAGTTTGGTCTCAGAGGCCGTCTGCAGAGAAGGCTCCATTCAGGAATGGAAGTTGGCTGCTATTTGAGAGGCAAGGGAGCGCGCAAAAGTATCTTTATTTTTGTAATCTCGCATCTGGCAATACTCCATATGCCCATTAGCTTAATCAGAATTGAGAGAATTGAGGGCTACTAGATCTTAGGCTAGGTGTGCTCAAACTTTTTTCTTTGGTATTGTAAAACTCTGGTAGGTGTATTAGAGATCTCTGGTCTTAGGTCCGTAAATGGGTTTTATGATGGCAGCCAAGTAATTTTTAAGTGTTTGGCGAGTATCGCTATCCTTCAGAAGGTGCCCAGTATTTTAAAAAATATATTGCAAATTATCTTTTTACAGCAGGTTTTTAGTAGGGCTGTGTACCAGATTTGGCCAAGGTCTGAATCCTGAGTCAAATCAAGCCTATTTGGAAGAATCCTGGCTTCACTCAAGTCAGGTTGAAATAGCACCAGATCACTACAGGTTGGGTTGAATGACCCACAGCCATCCAGGGCTGCTGGGATGGGGCATCAGGCAGGCAGGAAGGGGCAGCGCGAGTGAGAAGAAGATTGAGAAACGGCAAGCAGGAGAGGCCTGCCAGGCAGCTGCATCTTTGTGGGAGATAGTGGGGGGTCTTTCCTGCCAGGCCGTTCCTTATTCTCACCACTGCCTCTTCTCCATTTTGCCACCTGAAATACATTGTGTAGGATTGGATAATCCTGTGTAATGACTTTTAGGCAGGAGGATCCCATCTTGTGCAATGCTGCTCCTTTGTGTGTGGCTCCCATTTGATGCAGGGAAGCTGCTTTTGAAGGAGCAGCACCATGCAGGATCAAATTCTCCTTAACAGCTCAACAGATGTTAAGATCCTGCCACCACCTGTTCTCGACTGTTTTTTAAAAATAAGGTTTAAAAAACCCTTAGCCCCCCCTCCCATTACTTTGGGGACAGATCCAGCGTGGAGTGGGCAGTACAGATGAATTGGCTCAATCTGGGAGCTATAGGGCAGATGGAGGGCAGTCCGTGCACAGCCCGTTTTTAGAATATTTGAAGGTGACTGTAAGAAAACTGAATTGTGTAAGTGTTAAGTGAAGATAACTTATTTCAGTAACCCCCTTTGGGAAGCCTTACCTTGCAATGCTGTTAGTAAACTATGGAAGAAGAAAGAAAAGATTCTTGTGATTCAGTTTTGCTTAGAGCGCAGCTCTTTGTTTTTATTGTTTTTAAAAAAGGAAATAAAATTCTTGATCAGTGTTGGAAATATTTAACAAACTTCTTTTTTGAACACTTTGCACATCTTTTCTCCCCACCACTCTCAAGTATCAGTGAATCCATACAGATAGTTTGTCAAACTATGAACTCTCTTACCCTGGAGGAGGGTCTGTATCATCCTACCAGAAGTAATGTTATTTATTACACAACAGTTGCCGATGTGTGGTAGATCACCCATGGGTTCACTATTTGGACACTTGATCTGAAAGCTCTTCCTCAAATTGCTTTGAAAGCGAAGTGCATTTTCTGGATATATTTGAAGACATCAAAGTAGAAAAGCCGTTCTCTGCTTACTCCCTTCCATCAACGCCACCTCAGTTACCCACATGGTGGCAGTCTTTATATTTGGATTCTCCATCTGACTGACCCACTTCAGTTATCAGAAGGGTGAAAATGAGAGTGAAACATAAAGGGACTGGGAATTTTACTCAACTTTAGATCAATTCTTTTGGATGAAGCAAAGTGAGGCTTTTGTATTGTGCTCTTTTGCTTCATAATATTTTTTACTTTCTGGCTGCATTTTCAGGAGCGACATGGGTGTGCTCATTCTGTCATTTATGCCCCAGTGTATGCTGGAAGCTCAAACTCAAGTCTGGTTTGTAACCTATTCACACAACCAACTTAGGTGTAAGCTGTTCGGTTTCTGTCACCAGCTGTGAGGTGGTTACACGGGGATATCCTGGAAGAAGACCTTTTCTAGGACTAGATCTGCATTTCTGGCTTAAATTATTGAAACGAGTGTGGGAAGTTGTGTGTGGATTCTGAAATGAGAAGGGGAGTGGGGAAAAACAAAGCATAAGTCTTGTGTTGCACTCAGTGCAACTGCCTTATTCCTTCTCTGCTCCCTGAAAAACAAGGCCTAGCCATAAAGAGAGAGTAGCCAAGCAATGCTGAGGATTCCCCTGAGAGCTGGAAGGCGATTCTACTGCTTGCCTGTTGCAGCTGTCATCCAACGAGCCTCCCATAAAAAATCTGGTTCATGAGCTGCTGTGAAAACCAACACTTAAAAAACTCTGAATTCAGTGATACTTAGTAATAATCCTTCTGTTTTTATGTAGATTTATATCTAGATATCTAGATTTATAGTTACTTATTTCTTTGATAGTGTTTATATGGTTTTGTCGTGGCCTTTGGCTAGTACAATGAAGCTTATCTACATCTAGTAATAATCCAAAGGCTCAAGCAGCAACACACAAAACCAGCTAGGGCCTATGGACACTTCGCTCTTTTCAAAGACACAGTAAACTGTTTCACGAGTCAGAGGAAGTGAATCATCCCAGGGACAAGGGTGAATGTTCACAGAGTCTTAGGGTTCTATATGGTTAGATTTGAGAGTAAGAGCAAAAGTTCTTACTGCGTTTCTGTTAGGGAACAGAAATGCCTGCACCTGCCATTTTGAGAGGACTGAACGGTTCCATTGTCACCCACCTGAATCACACTTGAAAGCTGCAGCAGCAAGAGAAGACTTCCAAGTCTGAGTAAGACGGTAACTAATTAATTCCCAAAAGAGAGTTTTCATACCACCTCAAAGACTTTTCAAAGTGGCCCCTACGTTCGGCTGCTATACAAGTGAAGATGAATCAAGGAATGCAGATGCATGTGTAAATACATCTGCACACATCTTCAGCCTTTTTCGGCCCAGGACTCGCTTTTTTACTGTATCCTGTGACACTGTCAATCTTTGGCCCCATATGTATGCATCTTCAAAAATGCTTCATTAGCTGTAAAGGAGAAAGAATTCTTGCAGAAGAGGGAAGGAGGTGCGGCATCTGCAACTATTGGTATTAAAGGTTAAATAGTTTTGCCTTCCTTTGCATTTGGTCTCTCCAAGTCTTTCTGTTTTCCCTTTTCCTCTCCACTTAAATCCAAAAGGGTGCTGAGGTCACTGCTGTGAGACCCAGCAGCTGAAGCCCATTGCCTTTTAAAGTCTTATCACCCTTGGGGGATTCCTGTTCCTTTGCCAAAGGAGAGTGAGCACCTCTGTCCTGGAGAAATGTCCCAGTCCCCACTCTTGCCAGGAAGGTATGCACAGACCTTCACAATGCATTGCATATCTTAGATCAGGGTTGTGGAACCTCAGGGCTGAGGGCCAAATACCCCTCTCCAGGTCAAACCCTTCACTAACTCCACTCCTGGCTGGAGTAGGTATTGTGTCCATTTCACAGACAAATAAGTCTGGGACCTAGGGTATTTTCTGGGTAAAGCCTCCTGCAGCTGCTGTTAGCTTCTATGAGCCACACTTCCCAAAATAGGACTTGAAAGCACTCTTCAAATAAAGGCTGGGCTGGGCTGGGGGGGGGGGACTGGCACCAGAACTCTTCAAATGATGGACGCACAAAGAACAGCTTGCTAGATCAGAACAGTGGCCCGTCAAGTGCACCATCCCATTATCACAATGCCCAATGGGAAGTCCACAAGGACTGTGTAACAGCCCTCCCCCATCCTCCAGCTTCCCGACAGTGGAGGAAGGTCGCCTTATCCTCCACAAATTTATCTAATCCTCTTTGAATACCACTTGAAGGGCTGGAGAGAAGGCAGAACTTGGCAAAGCCAGGAGAGAAAGCTGCTTTTTGCTGCTTTAAAAGGATACCTTTGGCCCAGCATAAGGGGCACTATAAAGGGACACACCCACCTACAATGGCCTAATGCAGAGTAAAATCACTGTTCTTGGGACTGCCAGGAGCATGGGATGGAATGATACCTAAGCTGCAGTCTTATGCACACACACTTGGGAGGCAAATCCCATGAAATTTAGCATGGTTACTGCTGAGTATGCACAGGATCCAACTGCACAATTACACTTCCTTAGCACACTAAGAAATCCAATTTTCAAGATCCTTGTCAGGTTGCAAGGCGGGGAGGGAGGATGGCGGCATTTTCTGTTTTGCCTCAGGCGGCAAAACCTCTTGGGCCGGTCCTGGGTTAGATGCCTACATTATAGTTGAAATCCACTGTAGAGTCAGGCATATTGAGGCCCATTGAAATCAACAGATTTACATATATTATTCGTGTGTCAGTTTAAGCCTCAACAAGTGAGACCTTGACCTGCACCTTTTCAGAGCGTCAGCCGGCCATGCCTTATTCCTAGGTAGCCCATTCCGTTTCACCTCCTTTTCTGTTTTCTCTCTGCTCAACAGACACCGGAAAAGTGCACTGGGACAACGTACACACCATACATTTAAAGCACACCCCCCCAAAAAAAGAATCCTAGGAACCATAGTTCCTGTTCAGCCCTGTTCTTCATGTGAAGTCACAGTACTACCTTGCAGGGTGAAGTCCACAAGGAAAGGAGACTCCCCACTTCAGAAATCACCCACCAACTTGTGGGGGGAGGAGATAGCAACAGGGGGGAGAGTTATTGCACTTGTCCCTGCTGCCACCCTCACCCCCTTGGGTGCTTGAAGAGGGCAATTGGTACTTACTAAAAGTGGCTGACCACCCTAGGTATCCTCAGGGGCCCCAGTTTGAGGGGGGTTTGTTTGAGGACTCTGTAAAAGATCCCAGGATATGTCTATCATACACATATATACTTGCTCAAAAGGAAAAGCAGTGAGGGAACATAATATATATATTTACAATAAAACGACTGTAGAATCAGAAGGTGAAAGAGCCTCAGTGGTACAGACAAACATTCTCTTTATTAAGCTACACATGAATTTTTTTTCCATTAGTCAGAGAAAGAAATTGGCAGTGTCTAATAAGATCACAGAAACCTCACCGATTGGTAATAGAAAGGCTTAGAAAGACCTGGCGCTTTTAGAATGAATATATATATATATATATATATATATATATATATATATATGCTTGTGTGTGTGTGTGCATGTGTGTGATATATATATATATATATATATATATATATATATATATATATATATATGAATTTCTCTTTATTTTATTCTGTTTTTTAGACAGGTGCAGTTGGCTTTTTCCAGCAAAGGTACCTCTTAAAAGTGAAACCGTGAAGACATCTGATTGCTAACCAAAAAGTAGATATGACAAAGGGTCATGAAAATGGTGGCTTTTTAAATAATGTAAACACTACATTCGATTTTTGTTTTTGTTTTACTTTTTTTGGTGGTTTTTTCTGGTGTATTTTTTATTTTTTTTAAGAGATTATTTTATTTTTTTTCTTTGTTTTTTGTATTTTTTCCCCTTTTGTTTTTGCAGCACAAACACCCCCACATGAGAGAAAGAGAGAGAAAACACCATTCACTAAAAGGAAGGATTGTAAGGGCAAGGGTGCGAGGGAGGAAGAGGAAGCAGCATGAAAAAAAGTATTCACAGGGAAGCATGGTGGGGGATTAAAAATGAGAATGGAACAACAAAAATAATGCCCTCCCAATTTAAACTAACCCACTTTAAAAAAAAATTAAACAGAAAAAGGAAAGGACATTGGTAATGCATAACACAGTGTCATTCAGAAGGGAAATAAAGTCAAAGACAAGAGCATTTAGGGAGGCCAAAGACAGCTGTGCTTATTATTATTATTTTTAAAAATACAAATCCAGAGAGTGAACGAGACAATTCAGAACAGTGAATCATTATTAAACGAGAAAGTTAAAGAGACATCCCTCTCTGCTTGCCTGGCCCACTCTGAAGGCAGGTGTGTCGGATCATCGTGTAGACAAGAGGCTTTTGGGGAGAGAACGCTTTCCTGGAGCGGGCAACAATTAGTACAGCAACGATTAAAATACAAAGAGCCACTAACAATTCCCACTGGGATTCTGTTGCTGACAATCTTTTTGCACCTAAATGTTACCACCTACAAGGTCATGGCTAAGGTGAGTGAGATGCAAGGGCAAAGGAAGGGACTTGCCTCCATTATCCCATCCCCCCTGAGCAAAAAGCAGCACCTGTAATAGTAGAACGGGAGAGGGAAACTGGGAGGCCCATAATTCCTCCGTTTTATTTTATTTTTTATTTTGCTGCATTTCCCACGGATGTAGGGTGCCTTGTTGGCTGGGCAAGCCGTTCCTGAACTTTCTTGCTGATCCCCAATAGCTGGCAACCCTCTATATGAAAGGTTGTCGGGATCTGCTTCTTAATGGCCATTAGAATCTGCCAAGATTTAAGATGGCGGTTTGTATGGGTCAGACTTCTGCTTGCTCAAAGGTTTCACCCTACCAGTGCCAACAAGCAACCGGAACCAAGTCCAATAGAAAATGTCTCTCTTAGAATGGGTTCACAATGCCATTGTGTGTGTGTGTGTGTGTGTGTGTGTGTGTGTGTATTTATAGATCTCTGTGTTTTGTGTGTGTGTTTTAAATAAAGCAAGAGGGGAATCGGGGGTGGGGAGAGACCTTTCTGTTCTTTTCTTTCTTAACAAAATCCGTAAGGAAGTCAAATCTTTAATTTCTCTTCTTTACCCTTTCATCATCATCATTAAAAAATTCTCTTTTTGTTTGTCTTAGGTTCTAAATGTAAAGACTAGTCTAAAACCAGGTTTTACACAGCAAACCTACAGAAGTGCACAGCCACCATTCCAAAAATTCAGGACATCAGACACCGAGGCGATATGGAAGGCTGCGTGTCTTTATACAAAGGCTCAAAGTTCATGCTACTAGTGAAGAGGATCCGCGCTGGAGAGTCAGAAATGGAGAGTTGGGGGAGGGGGGCCCACAGGAGGCCTGGTCTGAACATAAATATTGGGTGGGTGGGAGCACGGAGACCCAGAATCAAATATATAAGAAATGGAGTAATTCTTCCAAACGAGAGCAAAAATAAAAGCTGTACTTAAATTGCGATAAAGGGTGGGGGATGTTCTACCCACCATCTCTCCTTCATAAAGAGCTTGAGCAGGGACTGTTTGTGAGAGAGGGGGAATTCTTCCACCTGACCTGTGGGGCGTGGGAAGGATGCTATCTCAGGTACAACTTTCAAATTGCTGATAGAAATTCCCTTTGCCAGTCTCCCATGCTAGTTTACAGAAGCAGAGACAGAAGCAGGCCCCTTTCTTTATACTCCTGAAGGATTATATATATAAACATGGTAAACGAAGAGTGCTGGCCTGTCACCTCTATTTTAACCCTATTCTGTTTCTTTCTCCCCGCAAGCTCCCCCTCAGTTTCCTCCCTTTTAATAGGTTTTAACTACTCCATAGCTGAACGGAACTGAGGATCCCTGAAAGCTCAGCGCCCCTGTGGCAAGTGATGCAGTGCAGCAGCAACTTAGATGGTGGTACATCTTTTTTAAAAATCCACAGGAACTGGGCAGGGGAAGCCATCCTTCCCCGCTCATAGCCTAAAGCACCCTATGCACAAAGGAGTCTTAAAAAAATAATATTACCACTTTTTTCTTTTCTTTTTTTAAGAAAGTTGATTCCTTTTAAAACTCACGTAGCATCTTATGCTATGTGGACAGCGAGTTTAGAAAAAATTCAGAGTATGGTCTTTTTTCTTTCTTGTTGTTTTCCAAAAGCATCTTTTACAATGAATTACCTGCCATGACTAGTGCAATCCGATGCATGTCTACTCAGAGGTAAGTCCTGCTGCTTTCAATGGGGGCTTACTCCCAAGTCAACAGGTATAGGCTTGCAGGCAACGTTACTTTAGCAGAAAGGAAGGATTTTAAGGTGATGTCAGGGGCATCAGTGCTACCCAGTACTCTTTTGAGGCAAACTAAAATAAATAAATAAAAGGAAAAGGAAAAATGTTTTTATATAAAAATTTTCATTATGCCTTTTTATTTACCAACTTGCATGATTCATCATCATTATTAATATTAATATTATTATTGTGTTTGTGTTTGCATGTGTGTGTGTGAGAGAGACTCATATTTTGTTTTGCCTTTTTTTTCAAATATTTTATTTTATTTTCCTCTCGCTGTGATTGTTTCCAAATAAGTTGCTTGCTATACAGGATGGGATGGAGAAAAGGGAGAGGGGTCAGTATAAGCCGCAGCCTCGGAGGTTGTTGGCAATGATGATGTCGGTGACGGCATCGAATACCACCTGGATGTTACCCGTGTCTGTCGCACATGTCATGTGACAGTAAATCTCCTTGTTGGGCGAGCGGTTTTTGCTTTCAAATTGTGCTTGGATATAGGCTGCAGCATCTTCGTATGTGTTGGGACCTGCATAGAGAGGGAGGGAGGGAAGGAGGGGCAGGAGACATTTAAAAAAATAAAAAACAACATAAAAATAAAAATACAAAACTCAGCACAAATTTAGATAGTAGCTATAAAATAAGAACAGAAGAAGAGCCTCACTACTCAATCAGGTCAAATGCTTATCAAGTCCAGCATCCTGTTCTCACAGTGGCCAACCAGATGGGAAGACTGCAAGCAGGACTTCACAATGGACTGCAAGCAAAATTTATTCACGGGAATAATGACTAATACCAACCAAACATACTCCTCTGTGCATACGGATCTTAGAACTTCGGAAACGGCCTCAAAAAGGTCAGATCTTCCTGTTCTCATAGTGGTCGACCGGATGCCTAAGGGAACTCGTGAGTAAGCCCTCTCCTCACTGGTATTCTAGAAGTAGGATTCGTAAGGGTGTGGGGAATAAAGTTATTGGAAATGTGATCTGATGCTAATCTGGGAATTGGGCTCTGACTATAATGAGCTATTTTCCTGAAGGCAGCTTCGTTTGCCAAATCCACTTCCAGATCAACCTGAGGTGAGTCCACTAAATTAGGTGGATCTGAACCATTTCTCCCTAATCTGAATGCATATTTGGAAACCCACCCCCCCCCAGTATGTGTTAAGGCTCAATGATCACTCATTTTCTTGACATGCTAGTTTTAAAAAATATATATTAATAATACTGGGAGTGTTTTCATGTTGGGGAGGGGGGCTTTCAAACATGCAGCCCCCCCACTTGCCCTGTGAAATGGCACAGCCCGGCAGAAGCTGCCTTGTGTGATTAGTCTGATGCTTTTTTCTGCTCATAGACGGACACTTCCTTCCCACTGATGAGAATCTGCCAACTCTCTGTGACATCATGGTAGCTCAGCTGATGCCTCGGGCAGAAAACAGGAAGGCAATCAGCCAGAGTATGTAGTCTGTTTTCTAGGGGAGTTATCTCTCAAGCAGGACTGGAGCAAATATCTCCTGGTTTACACTTGGGGTTCCAGCAGACTCTGCTACATGGGTCAGTCTGTTGTTTTTTGTTTGCTCCACAACTGGGATCTTGAGCACCTCAGGCGCTGCCATTACATACCTGTATATTCAGGGAAGCAGATGGTCAGAGGTGATTTCTTGATCTTCTCACCAAACAGGTCTTTCTTGTTGAGGAAGAGAATGATGGAGGTGTCAATGAAGAATTTGTTGTTACAGATGGAATCGAAGAGCATTAGAGACTCATGCATGCGGTTCTATGGCAAGGCACATATAGGAAGAAAAGAAAAGAAAGACAAAGAACGAGAGAGAGAGAGAAACAGAGAGAAAGAAACAGAAAGTTAGGATTAGAGAAAGAGAATAGTTACCAAACCAGCAACTGAGAAATGGTCAAAGATCCACGTGTACCGAAAACCCAAAGAGTTACATATCATGAAGAAGTGAAGTCAAGAAAATGGGTGGTGTTATGATGTCTTCAGCATCTATTCTCCACCTAGCTTTTCTGTGTCATTTGGACAAAGCTCTCTTGGAAAGATATGCCCATGAGAATTACAGAGAAACAACAGTTGCCATATCTGTCAATTAGGATCAGCTTAAAAAAAAAAAAGCCTTTCCTGACCTGCTGCCCTCCAGATGCTTTGGGCTACAATAGCCATCAGCCCCAGCCAAGATGGCTGCATGATGTTCGGGCTGATAGGAATTTTGTAGTCCAAAACACCAGACCCTCCAAGTGTCCCTGTTGTCCAGGGACATTACCGGATTTACAGAAGCCATCCCACTTTTTCTTAGGACATCCCTATTTTCATCGGAGAAATGTTGGAGGGTATGACACACCTGTAGGGCAAGTAGGCCGGCCAGAGAAGGCTGAGCGAAAACATCTCAGAGCAATGAGCTCTTAGAACCCTTCATGATGGTTGGTTGTTAAAGACACAAACAAAAAGGGCTGAGCCTTAGGTGGAGAGGACAGAGAAAAGATATTGCTGGGGTACATGGGAAAATGTCCCGTTTCATTCTGATTTGTTTACAAAGAGATTAGATGATGTTGGCTATTTAATGAGCATTCAGTCTGATTTGTTTTCAGGGAGGTTAGATGGGATTGTGTCAAAGGAAGGGCTATCAGTACACTTTTCAAGGCACTTCACCATCATTTTCCTTATTGCAAAAACCCACTCTTTGGGGGAAGCAGGTTTGTTGTGCAAAACAACCCAATCAGCTATAAAGAAAGGAAACTGAATTTGCCAGTGTGTGATTGGATCCCACCTGAAAGCAGGGACAATTTGGAAGCATCAGACTGGCTCAACATGGCGTGCAGGAGGTGTTGCACAGAAATCATTAAAACTTAGGCTAGGACAGTTTTCAGGTTGCTCTAAGAGCTCTTGGTCCAAAGAAATACAAAAGTCAGCCATTATCTGGATCTATGTCTAGCGCTAATCATTCTATAAACAAATGCAGCCCCAAACAGGCCTCATTTATTCTGCCTTTCAAGAAAGCTATTTCCAATCAGTATCTTCTCTAACAATTTGACTCTTCTTACTCCCAAACCTTGGTTCCCAAGGGCTTGCCTCCCCAGGTTTAAAACTATATGTATATATATAAAGACTCTTATGAGACATATACCTTTATTTAGAATATTTCTAGGCTTTCTTTTTAGGATATAATCCTCACAAGCCAGTTTATAATCAGAATCTAAAATACCTTAAAGCATAAAAGTATTTTATAACTTTTTATACATTTTTTATACTTTATAATAGTATAAAAGTATTGTCAGGGGCTCAGGAGCCGAGACACAGGGGAGAGAGGAAACGGAGAGCGAAGGGGAAGAATCTGAGGGCAGCGTAGGGGAGTATGACAGTGGCCCGAGAGATTCCATGAGCTTCTCCAGTGATTCAGAAGATTCCCAAAGGGGGGCGCCGATGGCCAGGGCAAGGGGGGTCCCAGGGGGGACACACCAGAAGCAAGGGGCCAGCGGGGATTCCCAAAGCAGCAGCGGGAGATCAGGACCAGTTCCCCCACCAGAGTGGAGTGGGGGGGAAGAGTCCCATGTGTCAGGGCCAGCATCTCCTCCGGTAGGGAGAGAAGATGAGTCAGGGCTGGCCACGCCTCTGTCGCAGAGTGAGGGAACGGAGGGGAAGTCAGGTCCAGCTAGCCCTCCCGAAGGGGGAAGCAGTGACAGGAGCAGTGTAACGGTCAGGAGGAAGGTTGCCGGCTGGGCGCGGGCGCCAAGTTCGAATGTACAGGCGCGCGGGACAGCAGAAAACCCGGATTGGGAACCAGGTCCTAAAGCCCGCCGGAGGCAGGGGGAAGAATCAGGGGACTCAGCGTCAGAAGAGTCCAGAAAGGGGAAGACCCCAGCGGACAGGCGGACCCAGAGGAGGAAAGAGCAGAGGAAGAGGTGGAGCAAGGCCAGAGTCTTGAACTGGTGTCTGGGGGGAGGAGATTCAGACGGAGCTTCAGCGGTCTAGAGTCCAAGACGTAGGGCTGCGCGCCGCGGCTTTGAAATGGAAACTGAACTTCAATAAAGACTTTTGTATATAACAAGAACTGGCGTTGGTCCTTTGTGAGCTGGGACCTCGGGCAGCCCTGACAAGTATAAAAATGTATAAAAAGTTATAAAATAGCATCTTAGAAAGAGCCTAAAACATTTAAAAAATAATCCATAGCTTTCAGGAATTTCACACGCAAAAATTAACCACTGAAATCTTCCTCAATCCGGTGCCCTTCCTAGGTTTTGGACTACCATGTCCACCAACCAAAGTCAGCTGATGGAGTTGTAGTTCAAAACATACAGAGGGCACCAGATTAGGAAATGCTGCTCTTTGAAATACATGAGCTTTTAAAAGCCTTCTGAAGATCTTTATAGCGAGGATCAAAAGTGCATTTTGCTGGAGGCCCAGTTATGAAGCTCCCTTCAAGTTCCAGTACATAACACTGAAGCTGATCAGTATTGACATCCCCAAAAACCACAGCAGCACAGTCACCACCTGACTTTCCCCCATCCAAGCCTTAGTGTCATCACTTGCATATCTCCCAAAAAGATGGTGCAGATTGGCATAAAACATGCATGTCCAAAGCGAGAGAAATGTTCTTATATGGTCACAGACCCAGCACAAATAAATTAATACACCAAAATAATACAATTTCCAACACACACTGAGTTAAGAAATATGATACTTATAAGGACAGAACCAAACAAAGACAAAATTAAATCAACAAAACCCCTTTATGGTCTTTGCAGCAGAAAGTAGAAACCCATCAACTGTTTCCATTATTATCTTGTTCATGTCAGTTAATAAGTAAGTTAAATACCATCCAAAATCCTTCTTGAGTTTCCCATTTTTTTGTATTCTTTTTCAGGGCACTTGAGAGAGTCTTTAGACTTTCTTTATTGTTTGGGTGAATGAAGGGTTGAACTTAATTTATTGTTACAAGATGGCCATGGGTGCTGTTTGTCCCCCTTCCCACCATTTCCACAAAACATTTCCTTAGTGCTTCACAGCTTTCCTGGCTGCCTGCACTTCCTGATTTAGAAAAGCTCTGGGGGAAAAGCTCTGGGGAGAAAGTTGATGGATGGCCATCCTGACTCGGCCCCAGACACACTGACCAGATGTCTGGAAGCTGTGGCTGGATGGTTACGTGGGAGCCGGTTGAAGTTAAATCCTTCGAAGACAGAGGTCCTCTGGCTGGGACGGGGCGATATGGGATTGAGGGGGCAACTCCCATCTCTTGCGGGGGTGCAATTAGTGCCAGCACCGTCCGTTAAGAGTTTGGGTGTAATCTTCGATACCTCCCTCTCTATGGAGGCGCAGATTACAGCTATAACAAAGGCAGCATTTTTTCATCTCCGCCAAGCTAAGCAGTTGGCTCCTTATCTCTCTCGCCCTGACCTAGCCACTGTGATCCACGCGACGGTCACCTCCAGACTGGATTATTGTAACTCGCTCTACGTGGGGCTACCCTTGAGACTGACCCAGAAACTCCACCGGGTGCAGAATGCCGCGGCGAGACTCTTTATGGGGTCTTCGCTGCGAGATCACATTCATCCGGTACTATACCAGCTGCACTGGCTCCTGGTGGAGTACAGGATCAGGTTTAAGGTGCTGGTTTTAACCTTTAAAGCCCTATACGGCCTAGGACCCTCGTACCTACGGGACCGCCTCTCCTGGTATATCCCACAGAGGAACTTACGGTCTGCAAATAAAAACATCTTGAAGATCCCGGCCACAGAGAGGTTAGGCTGGCCTCAACTAGAGCCAGGGCCTTTTCGGCCGTGGCTCCAATCTGGTGGAACGCTCTGTCACAAGAGACCAGGGCCCTGCGGGACTTGACATCTTTCCGCAGGGCCTGCAAAACAGAGCTGTTCCACCAGGCCTTTGGTCAGGGTGCAGCCTGACCCCCCTCCTCTGGCAATCTGCACAGAATTTTGCTTATTGGTTGCCATAAATTTGATTTTAATTAATTTTTATAATGAAATGTTTTTAGAATCGTTGGATTATTTTGATTGTTGTTAGCCGCCCTGAGCCCAGCTTCGGCTGGGGAGGGCGGGATATAAATAAAATTTATTATTATTATTATTATTATTATTATTATTATTATTATTATTATTATTCTATCTCCCCGGAGCTTTAACTGAAACATTTGATGACAGGAAGGATGGCTAACAAGCAGAAATAGGGAAGAAATTTGATTAACTTCACATTTAGAGGTGAACCTACTTAATTCACACTTTCTGAAATAACACACAAACCAAAATAGAGCCAACCTTCAAAATGAACACTTCTCTGAATTCTACAATGCAGTTCTCCAGCCAAGTAAGGACACTTCCCAAAATCAACATACCCTGCTATCAGTGCTGGGGAAGGAGAGGGCATATACTAAGCCAGAGGAGAAGTGGTCACATACTGCTGGAGAGAGAGTCCTTTATAGCATGGAACTGTGCTGTTCTTGGGTGGGTGATGGAGAGTGAATACTTGTTCCAGGTGAGAACTGAGGATGGGTTAAGCCTGATCTTGTACAGCAGGTATCTCCCAGTTTGATGTTTCTTGGCAGTGACTGATAGAAAACCTGTTGGTTTTGAATAGCTGGCTGTGTGAGAGTGTACTTGTCTCTGGTATGCATCTGGGAAATGGGGTGGGTAGGAATGGGGTGCCTATTTCTAACCCAGTGATCATGGGGAACAAGGCGGCAGGATTCTATCATAAGACACAGGATATTTTTTGGCACAGTCCTAACATACTAATCTACTGCACCTGTGTCTTTCAAGCAGCTTCAGGTGCAGAAGTCAACAGGTGAAGCTGTTCAGTGTTCTCCCGGATCATGTGTGCACACTGTGTGCTGCTGTTGAAGGAACAGCTACGGGGGCCGACTAAGAAAGCTGGCAACCCTGACCCAAAGGTTCCTGTCTCCTTGAAGTCACAAGATACCTGACTTGGCTTCTTTGGCTCCTAGCTTCCCCTCTGCCTGCCACCTCTTGTGGGGTGGACCTCGGCTTTAAGCCCTGTAGCCATAGGAGAAGCCTTGTCGAATCAGTTGAAAGGGATATTGTTCTTGGAATTTCAGAACATAAGAAGAGCCAAAGGCATATCGAATCAAGCTATCTGTTCTCACGGTGGCCAAGCAGATGCCTCTGGGAAGCCTGCAAGCAGGACAGGAGTGCAGCAGCACTCTTCTTCACTTGTAATTCCTGGCAACTGGTTTTCAGAGCCACTGATAACCTTATCCATCATGAATTTGTCTAATCCCCTTTTAAAGCCAAGCAAGTTAGTAGCCATCACTATCTCTTGTAGGAGCAAATTCCATAGTTTAGCGACGGAGAATACTTCCTTTTGTCTGTCCTGAATCTTCCAATATTCAGCTTCATTGGATGACGGCCCTGAGTTAAAGTATTATGAGGGATGGAGCAAAACTTCTCCTTATCCTTTCTGCAACTCTACCATGCAGAATCCTATCTGCCTTCTATCACATGTTCCCAAAGAGAGGGGACAGACTTTCACCATTTTCCTAAACTAAGCTGGCACCAACACCTTCTAGTGCACGGCAGATTGAAAAAGAAGTCTGCAAATCACATGGCTACCCTAAAGTTAGTCTTTGCTGGCTCTCAAAGAGGCATTGCCCTCAAGGGAAGCATGTCTGTGTCAGGGCTGAGCCCAAGAGAGAGTTTTAAAAGGGCCTCTTTGACCTCCTGTTCCTTTGAACAGCTGGGCCATTTGGCTTCCCTACTGCATCGCAATTAAACATCCCTGCATTAATTGGAAGAAGAGTACATTGCAACAGTTCTGGCTATTAAAACCTGCCGAAAGTCAAACACAAACCACCTCATAAAACAATTTGCCGTCAGAACCAGGAAATGGGATTCAGATAGTGTACTGGGAATTGACTGTCCAGAAACCCCATAAATAACACTTGTTACACAGAGAATTTCCTGCTTTCCTGCTTTGTTTTGAGTGCCACCATGTATTAATGGCTAGGGATCTTATGTAGGAAAAGAGCTTGTTACAGAAGCAGGTTGGCCGACTGGTGAATGCATCTTGTGTAAGATAATGACTTTCAGGCACAAAGCAATCTCCCCTTTGAAAGAATGGTTTGCGATGGTGCGATGAGGAGAATATGGCAGGAAAGGGGGAAGTCTTGCAGGCATTTACATGAGCAGGATTTAGGAATGTAGAGCTTGTCTACAGAAGTCTCTTCAACATGCGGCCCTCTAGATATTTTGGGGTACAATTCCCATTAGCCCCAGTCAGTGTTGCTCATCAGCCACCATCCAGTAATTAATCTAATCCAGGGATAACCAACATGGAGCTGCCCAAACGTTGCTGGACCATCCCTGACCATTGGCCATGCTGGTTGGGGCTGATGGGAGTTGGTATCCCATCTAGAGGGCATCATGTTGGTTGTTGCTGATCTAACCCTTTCAAAAAGACACACGCAGCACAGCCCTCTCAACTCCAATGTTAGTTCCACTGTGGTCAACAGAGTCCCAAGTAAGCGTACTTAGGGTTGCAGCTTTACTCCATCATTTTGCAACTGTGCAGAGAGTGTCTACGCACACACAATATGTACATCCATTGGCTTTGTTCAGAACTTTAGCTGAAAGTGTAGTCATTGGGAGTCACCAACTCAGTTCAGCAGTCACCAACCCAGTTCATTACTCCATGCATCCACTTAATGTGCAAAAAGGATGAAACATTCAACTTACCATGGAGGAATCCTCACTGGGCAGAAATTTCCTTATGAAGAAACATGTATTATGCCACTCACAAACATATTTACAGCCCTGTTGAATCAGGCCAAAGGCCCATCTAGTCCTACATGTTGTTCTCATAGCAGTCAATGAGATGCCTATGGGAAGCCCATAAGTAGGAGGACCTGAGTGCAACAGTGCTCTCTCCACTTCTGATTCTTAGCATAATGCCCTTGGCAGTGAAGGCAGATCAACATCACTAGTAGCCATTGATAGCCTTATCTGTCACAAATTTGTCTAATCCTCTTTTAAAACCATCCATGTGGGTGGCCATCACTACAACTTGGTTATGGGTGTTCTCTAGTTTTACCTATGCACCATGTGAAACAGGACCTCTTTTCACCCATAACAGACAAAACTGTTAATCATTCTGTGATTTCCTTGAGGCTTTCTCAGAAGAGAAAAACCCAATAAAATATCTCAAACGCTAGAAAAGAGCTGGCATTTTATTAACATTTGGTAACTAATAAATACATTACTGACAGCCAATAAATTATTACAATAAGAATCAAAAGACCTATTAAATCAACAGACAGTCATTCGCACTCCATACAAAATGACAGTTAATAATGGTTCAGAACAATCAAATGTGCAAAAAAATTAAAAACAAGATTCAGCAACTAACCAGCAAAGAAAAAGTAGGATTTAGCAAGCATCAAGGGCCCTTCAAAATTTTTGTATTTATTTATTTAAAGCATTTCCCTAAAAAAAAAAAATCTACTGTGGGGGAAAAGGGGTGGGAGGCCAATGACGACCAAGTGTAAAGATGGTTGGAATGCAAGTTTAAAGAATGTAGCTGAATTGTTACATTAGGACAAGGGCAAAATGGTTTTTGCCAATCTAGTGATGCACGCAGACAAGAAGCAGGCTTTTTAAAGTGTATAGCTAGCCTAGCCTTCCCCAACCTTTGGATTTTGTGGACTACAACTCCCATCAGCCCTAGCATCATATAGCAGTGCTGGATGGAGACAATGGGAGTTGTAGTCCAAAGCATCTGGAGTGGACCAGGTTGGTGGATGTTGTCCTAACTGGATGATGAACTGTGTCTGCAAACTTTGCATGTGGGTCATCCCCCAATACTGTTGCCAGGGGTGCATGTGTGCAACCAGGGTCAAAAATTGGGCAATCCACCAGTTTAGGCCCTCCCCCCACATCAAACAACTGATAGGTGCCATGGCTAATTTTCTGACAGGGAATGCATCTGCAGATAGTGGGACTGAAGTCTTGGCTTGAAAACCTGCTTCAAGGTGCAACCCAGAGTGCACCCTGAAGGGTTTATATCAGGGATGGGGAACCTTAGGCCTCTCCATCCAGCACTCAATACTCTCTCCAGGCCACACCCACTTCTACTCAGGAAACACCCGTCACTGGCCCTGCTACACACTCTCTTTGAATGCTTTTGATCGGCTGGAGAGTGACTTAATATAATGTCTCTAGCTTGGCAGGATGAAGGACTGAAATTGTGTGTGTGTGAGAGTGGAAATCTCTGGCATGTGTGGCTTGAATAGGCTGAAAGGTAAGACTCATACCTGTTAGTCTGGCTACTTTGGCCTCTGGCCACACCTTTGGCACATGACCCCTCAGACAGGAATGTGTCCCTCAAGCTAAGAAAGCTTCCTTACCCTACCCTTGGTTCCCTCTTTGGAGGAGTCTATAGTGAAATAAATGAGTGAGGACTGAATGAATGAGTATCAAGAATCTCTCCAAGCCACAAAGGAAAATCTAAGAGAAGAACAATGTACAGTCATACATTGGTTTTCGAACAGCTTAGTTCTCGAACGTTTTGGCTCCCGAACACTGCAAACCCAGAAGTGACTGTTCTGGAGCTTCCTGTAGCCAATCAGAAGCCGCACTTTTGGTTTCTGAATGTTTTGGAAGTTGAACAGACTTCCGGAACAGATTCTGTTTGACTTCCAAGGTACAACTGTAGTGTGAAAAACACGCACGTCTACTTTATTACCCCGGCTGTCATCTTGCAAACGATGGGTTGTAAAACGGAACCAAATCTACAGAGAAGAAAATAGTTGTAAGAAGGAAATCCTCTGTATTGGGTGGCGGGTGGCGGGGAGAGACTTTCAAAATAAACTAATTAAGACTAAGATGCAGAACCATAAACCCATGGTAGGGGCACTGCAAAACATACAGATTCTCAGAAGAGTGGGAGGGACGGGGTTGGGTGGGGGGGCTGCCCCAAGTTCTTCAGCAGTTGCAGCAGTCTTATTTATGTGCTGCACATAAAACCTAGGGTTCACAGCCAACCCCCCCCCCCTTATGCATCAAGGCAGATGTGTATATGTAGAAACAGGCTTCCACGTGCACAAATGGCATGGTGCACATTTGGTACACATCAAAATGGTTGGGCACATCTTCTGTTGCCAAAGGGAAAGTGCTGCTCTGCCCCAGAGACTCTAGCTCAGCAGTCAGGCACCTGCTCTGCATGCCAAAGATCCCAAGTTCCTGGCATTTCACCTGCTTCTCATGAAGCAGATGGAATAAGCATTCTCTCTGAAAAGGACCCTGGAGAGCCACGAGCAGCCAGAGGAGCAACTAGAGGTGGAGGAGGAATTCAATTTTGCTTGCATTTTAATGAGAAACTATTTAATTCACACTTTCTGAAACAATATGCGTTTGGAAACATGGATATTCTTAGAGATTGGCGTGTCTCCAAATTTTGTGATTCAGTTCTCCAACCAAAAAATATTTTAAAAATGCAGTTTCAGGGAAAACATGCATAAAAATGCATCTATTGGTGAAAATAACACGAAAAACCAGTTATATTAGGGGAATCATTTGCAAAAGTGTGTGTGTGTATTAGTCAAAACTGCACACAAAAATATACATATTGGGAGAAATTTGTACTGTGCTGACGAATTTTCATTAGGATTTGTTTTTTTAAATCTCAAATTGCTGCAGAAATGTGGAGAACTGAATTTGAGATGGGGAAAAAATGAAAACCGTAAGAGAACGGAAATGGACAGATTCATCCATCCCTAACTGGTGATGGAGCAGTTTCTTCCACCACACTTTGAAAGCAGCTTAGGGAACACAGGGCATGCTTCATGACACAGAGCTCTGTCCTTCAGTACCTCATGGCTGTCCCTGTGGCAGATGCCACACCCTGTTTAGTGGTAGGGTTAACCCTGGCCCTAGTCTATTTCACTTATATAGCACCCTGCTTCCCTGGAACACAAGGGAAGTTACATTGGAGATCTTGCATCTAGGCACTAACCACAACTAGGCTTGCTTAGCTTCAACAAGGTTGCTGCATCAGGCTCCTCCAAGTCATAATCAAAACTGCAGGTTGCTGAGTTGGCTCACTAAAAAAGAAAGATAAAAAGAAATCCAAAAGCTGCAGCTTGGCGATCCCTTTGGTTACGATAACTGAAGAAAGGTCACAAAGGAATGAGTGAGCTTTTGACTTCAGAAAGGCTCTTTGGCCCCCATCCTAGACACACTTAAACCCAATGCAGCTTATTTCTGCATAGACCCATAAAGGATTTGTTTTGTTTTGATTTGCTTCACCTCCCGACTGATTAAGAATTGCTGGGGACACATGAGGCCACCACCTTGCTGAAGCTAAGCAGTGCTTGGGGGTGACTGCATGTATCCCACCTGGGGCTCCAGGACTGAAGAAAGGTGAGTTAAGAGCAAATTCAGAAGATTGCGCACTGCTCTGCACAGTTGTCCTTTGTGACCATTCACTGGGTTTCAATAAAGGGATTACCTTGCTATTACTACTGATGTGGTGCTATCTCAATTTCACACATTAAGGTGAACGTAACTGAGCAGACCAGGCGTCAGCAGACAGCTTTGTCAGGCAGCTGCCAATGGCAAAACGATGCCTCCAAGGCCCTGACGTAGCATTGGTCTGGAGTTGGATACAACCTTAAGTCTTTAGACAATTCATACAACTCCTGTTTTCCAGTTTTGCCTTAGATTTTTTTTTTTTTACTGCACTTCTTATGGTTTATCATACTAATCCTATGTTTTAGCAATGTTATTATAATTGGATGATTGATTTTAACACTGGGAACTCTCTGCTCCAATCTAACCTAAGAAGAAGGTGTTTATAAGGCTGCAGAGATTCTACAATTATTCTCAACAGCCTTCCCCCTAAAGAAGACTTAATAGTGTTTTTGTTTTTTTTTAAAAAAACCACAGCTTGGAAATTGCTGGTCACTGCCATGCTAAGGCCTTGAATACTGCCAAAACTTTCTTTTCTGCAATCAGCTGGAAACAGAATTAAAACAGTGGTTGAAGACGGCAATGAAAATATTTTTTTATCCTTCCAGTACCAAACACAGGTGGTATGTGCCAACAGGACAGTAGTTAAATGAGGCTGCTGAGAAACAAGAGGGGTGTAAGTGTGTCAGCACGCTTGGAGGAATCCCAAGGTTTGCAGAAGTGCCCTGTATAATAATAATAATAATAATAATAATAATAATAATAATAATACAAACTAAGGTGGCAACTCTCCAACAGAAAGCAGCTCAATGAAGAATGATTGTGAGCACTAAGCATGGGTGATCACGGGGTGCTCTGTTTCGCCAGAATGGCTGGTTGGGGCCCTAAAATTTTCTTTTAGGAGGAAGGATACAATGCAACATTTCATACAGGCCCCACTCGTTTTTATCCAGTAGTACCACCCCATGATTAAGATCTTTCTTTAATGTTTATCCACCCACCCCATCCCCATTTTTCTAAATAAAAAAGCCACACAGGTCATAGCCTTTCCTAGGAAAGGTGCTTCAGTGCATCGGCCGTAAATAGGGCAGACCCGGCCAGGATTCCCCTGTTCTCGCGGGGCCTGAAACCAGCCCCCGCTCACGTGGGGGTGGGCGTGAAGCCCGCAACCCCACCTCCTGGGCAGGCCGGAAGTGGCTTTCCTAGGAAAGGTGCTTCAGTCCTCTGGTAAGTGGCTAACTCATAAGGCAGCAATGGGGAACCTTAGGCCTGAGGGGTGTGTGTCAAAAGCATACCACCTTTTTTCCAGGCCACACCCCTCCTCAGCTTCACCCTGCACCTTCTTACCTGGCTGGAATGTGTCCCTGAACTCCCATAAGGCCTCTTGCTTATCTGGACAGAGGATAATTATTGGGACATCAGTATCACAGGAGGAATTCACAGTCAGATTTGCACAACAACGGCTGTGCAATTGCTATCCATGAATATAAGGTAGATACATACATTCTGCTAACTTCTTACCAATCTCTACATTCAAACAAACAAACAAACAAACAAACAAACAAACAAACAAACAAACCACTAAGTTTCTAGTTCTTATGGCTGTGACAATATGCTTGAATCTGAACATGCGTGGGTGATGACTTTAAAGGCTTTAATGTCTTTGCCCCTTCCTTGTTGTTAAAAAGACGACTCCAAGAGGCATTATGCAAAACAATAGAATAAACTATGCACATATGCTAAATTTATATAATTCATACAGATTGTGGTATCCAGTTTAACTTGGAACAGAAATTGGATTTATTGGATGCAGAATTTCAACTACTTTAAAACACAGACTATGTGTACACCCATAATCTGAGCATCACAGGCACATTAATGTTGGAAAAGGCATAAACACTAAATAAACAAGCTGGGGTTTTTTTCTGAGTGGCCCCACAAAAGGATTTACTTTGGTACTGAATGTTATGTTATTGCCATTTCAAGAACCACAGCACTCTATTCTGCCAATGGAAAAGAGGAAAGGAAGAGCAGAGTGGAATGAATATGATTGCTGTGGTTACCCGAGGTGGTTGGTGCCTACTGAGATGGTAGGGAGCAAAGCAGAGAGGTCAACAGTAGGTGGCACCAGAGGCAATGACAGGTGGGGTCAACTATAGTTTTATCTCCATTCTCCTCCACCCGGCTGAATTCTACAAGGGCAACACTGAGGCTAAGGAGGAGAAAGCTGACAGGCAGTTCCAATGGTCGCAAATGGAAAGGCAGGCAGCTTGGCTGAGGGCAGACAGAGGTTGTGGGGGCACTGCCTTGTTCACCCTCGTTCATAGATCAGCCTCCACTGGTGGTTAACAGTCCTTGCAGAGGGCTATTGTAACATGAGGAATTTGGGTTGAAAATTTGGCACTATATTAATCACACGGACACACATCTGGTTTTAGTAGTGGCACAGCTTTACAAGGGCAACTAGTATATTGCTTCTTGAAAGAGAGAGAGAGAGATCAAAGTCCTGTTCAACTGCCATGAGATTAAGGCAACAGCAGATTAAAGAAGAGGTTTCAGGACATTTACTTTACTAACAATTACCGCCTGATTTTGTGCTCTTAAAAATGAGCACAACTAGGATTCCCCATAAGTTTGCTTTGAAAATGTGGGATGAGGAATTCACTCATCAGAGTAAACATCTCATCTATTTCAAAATTTCACATTCATATATCAGGCATGCACATTTCAGTCCAAATTAGCTTCAGCTCAACTTTGTGAAGCCACTTCCACCTTAGGAGGAGGTGGAGTTGCGGGCACTCACAACCCCTTCACGTGCGCAGGGGTGTGGTCAGCCCTGGGCGATTGGGGGGGGGGGATTCCCAGCTGCATCACTACCCAGGCAACCAAGCCGATTGCTCTGGGGGTGTGGCCTGCTTGATTTAAGCAGGACGCAGCAGGAATCTCACCCCTTTTTGCATTTCCAGCTGCTCCCGTTTTCCCACCCTCCCACCCTTTAGGTTTTTTCATCTCTTGACTTTGCTATGGACTTCAGTTGGTCGTCGTTGAGGGCCTGGTAGGACTTTTTCCACTTGGCAAATTGACACTGGCCAATTTTTCGCCTACCTCATAGCAAATCGTCACAGCTTTGTAAGGTTTGGCATTGGAATATTGCTGGAGAAGAGAGGAGGGGAAGTAGCACCATCACCTCCCCCACACATTGAAGGGTATTCCGTTAAAGGATTCTGGGGGCGTGGCCCTGTCCGAAGCCTGGGGAGTCCAGGGCCTAAAGCAAGACCCCTATCGGTGGCCCTGGGGGAGCTCCTAGTTGATGTGCATCAGCAGGACTCCCTCTACTGGTGGTTAACCCTTCCCGGACTACGCGCAGACGGGCTGGAGTCAGATATAGTTGGTTAGGTCCAATGCCTAAGCCAATACCGCTCACAATCTGTAACCGTTAAAGTTGTGGCCTTTTTTAGCCCATTAACCTAAAACACTGTTGTCAAGCGTCTTATTCAATCTTGAGGGGGGGGGGGTCGGGACCTTGCCACGCACCTATTGTTGCTGTGACCCAATGTCCTTTACCCATCTATTTGAGTCTGAGGTCTTTTCCTATTTCTTGCCTTCTCTCTTTCTGTCACCTTCACCTACCCACACATCATTCTGAAACTGCATCCGGCTTGCTGACACTCCAGAGGAAACCCAAACTGAAAAGTCCACATGGGCATTGGTATAAACACTACAAGAACAATTTGTGGATGACTCATTGGAGTGTGTGTATGAAAACTTCATCTAATGAAAAACTAATCCCAACGTATTAGGATTTCGCCAAAATCAACAGACAAATCACTGAAGGTGCCCCTTGCTCTATTGACATATTGACTTTATACCACTTTAACGGCCACAACTTCGCTCAACCTCAAGGAATCTTGGGAACTGAAGTTTGGTGAGGCTGCTGAGAATTCTTCATCAGAGATCCCTAGCGATGATGGCTCAAGACATCTTGGTGCATGAAGGAAAGTACCAAATCCTTATGTGGAGGTCAACCCTTTCGAAAGTTTCACTCCCTGCCTTCATCTACCTCCTTGTTTCACTCTGCTGCACCACCTTGCTAAGGAGGAGGGTCAGCCTTGATCCCAGGACAATTTGCTGACTACAGCCCCAGGATTTCTGAAGACCACATGCGGCCCTCAGAATAATTTTCAGCCCTCTGCAAGCAATCAGTTCAGAAATAGAATCTGTCCCGCCTCCTGGCAGCCTGCTGTGCTAGGAGAACGAGAGAGATCAAGGGAGGGAATAGAGAAGAGGGGAAAGGGAAAGGGAAAGAGATGGGGGGAAGGATGGAGCAAAGCTCCATTGGCTCTGGCTCCACCTACCACTGCCTACTGAAGAGGGATAAATAGGAACCTAGAGAGCTCCTTACACCAAGTCGGACCACTGCCCTATCTAGCATATTAGGGTCTGCACTGCCTGGCAGTGGCTCTCCAGCCTTGCTGGGAGACGCGGGGGATTGAACCTGGGTCTTCCAGCATGCAAAGCAGGTGCTCCACCTCTAAGCTACTGCCATTCTATCTACAGTACAGTTACTGCCTTCAGGCTTTAGCATGTGTTCTTTTTTCATTTGGGGAGCACACATCTGCTTTAATGAAACCTACCCCCTTCCCCAACAACCAGGTACTGTGTACTTTGTTGAGAATGCCAGGGCTAACTTTGGTGAAGGCTTCACGAAAGGCTGAGGGAAGCCTTAACGAGAAGACACTTGGAAGCATGCCAGAGTGGTTTCTGCAAAGCTAAGCGCAACTCCTGGGATGAGGCGGAGCTGAAAGAGCCACAGCTCAGTGGCAGAGCATCTCCTTTTCAAGCCAAAGGTTCCAAGTTTAATCCCTGGCATCTCCAGGTAGCGCTGAGAATTTCCTCTGCTTGAAACCCTGGAGAATTGATGCCAGTCTCTGCAACCCTGTCCGTCCCAAACAGGGAGGACTAACTCGTGTATTGAGTGTGCCTTATGCTACCTCCTGCAACTTCCAAACCCACCAGCCTGTCCTTGGACCTCTTCCTCTCCTTGCCCAGCCCTTCCTACAAGACCTTCCTTGAGTTCTTGACCCTTCCTTCTTCCTTCCAATCTTGCTTCTCTGCCTACCTGTCTCTTGCCCACCTGCTCCACCAAGTCTTGCACCTGACCCCTCTCTGCTCTGGATCAAATCCTACGCTGTCTTCACTGGACCTGATTCCATCCTTGGACTGCTTATTTCATCATTTTAAGCCTGCCCATGCACTAAGCTCACTGCCCCCACTTCCCAGTAAGCTGCCAAGAAATGGTATTGTCAGAAGTGTGTGTCACACCACAATGTTCCTTGTGTAATTTGCCATGCTTACGGCCCTCTTGAAGCAAAAGTGCAACCCCTCTAAGCAGGGCTGGTTCTGGGCATTCACCCTTGCCCACAATGCACCAGGGCAATGAAGCGTCCCCCTGGGACATTCAAGGCAATTGCAATCGTGGTTGCCTGGCACTGGAAAAGGGGCTTGAGGATAGCAGCAACTACCTGAAGACACAGGATCTGCCCCGCCCCTCCTTGAAAATGTGTGTGTGTGTGTGTGTGTGTAGGCCTCAACCCCTCGCCTCTGCATGATAGCCTGACACAGTGCCTGCATTCAAATGGCGGTTTATTCTGTTTCACAATTTCCCCCTAACTATTAATTTACACATTATATTTGAGCTTTGACATGTCATAAAAGCCACTCCCAGAACTATAGTAGAATATATTGCAAGCCTAGTGCTAATTTCTGTGTCATCTGCTTCCAGAAAAAATCAATTCACAAATAATATGGAAATGAGTGCACTGTTCTATGACGGGGGGCAGGGGGGTGGCGGTGGTGGTTATAATACGATAGATCAACACAGCTGCCTGAATTTTTGGACACATCAGAATTTAGCAGTAACACCGCTGTCACTGGGCCTCTATACTGGGTCAAGCACACAATGTGTGAATCTGTCTCTTGCAAACATGCATGCACCCATACCCACACAACCCACGCCTCCTATAAATCTGATGAGTAAACACACATAACTGAAACCACACAATTCCTACAAGGTGGTTCACAAGCACTTTTACCAATTAATAGTTGAGGACTGTCTAAGAAACAATAATTTATCAGCCAGCTGCCCCACAACACTGTGGAAAGGGTTATAAATAGAAACAAAGCAAAGCAAATCTACCACAAAGACAGATTTGAAACGACGATGAACACTTTCAAAAGACTGAGGTAAAAACTGTCATTAGCAATGTAGATGCATTTGGTTCTGGGTTTTTCTAACTTTCTACCTTCAGGCAAACTGCTGCAGAGGAACCTCTGATCCCTGGAGGGAACTCTGCAGCATCTCCCAGGGCTGATTTATGTGGGGTTTCTTATCATCTGAGTGGGGGACATTAAGAACGGGGAAGTTCAGGCCCACTTAGAATATAATCTTGAACTTTGGCAATGCTTCTTGAATGCCTAGATGGAGGATAGAGAAGGGTGGGTGAATTTTCAGAAACTTTGCCTATTGCACAAAGGTCAAATTAACAAGTGTTGCTTCTCCCATTTTTGCTTTTGTCTCTGCCCCCACCAGTGGCATGTGCCCCACCCCAGGCTGCCCAGAAGGAAATGTGGAGAAGGATCCCTACCATTGGAATCCACACTAGAACACAGCCCACGCTGGGAGTTTCTAGGCAAGGGTGAAATTTGCAAGCAGGTTATTGAAATATCACAGACGGGTTATTTGCAACAGGTTTTGTGTTTTAGTTTATCAGATTCTAAGCAGAAATGGCAATTGCAGGTTAAATGGAGGGTGGGGAGATTGCATTCTGATGCAAAAACAAAGCAAAAAAAAAAGTGCATTTCTGAGGGACACTGATCCCATAATAAGCAACTGTCATTTGCCTGTCTTCCTTGTGGTTGTGCTTGCAAAAAAAAAAAAGGTGGTGACGGCAGTGGGGTGGGGCAAAAAAATCTCAGAGAAATGTGTTTGCCATTATTGTCTTTTCTCACCAAAGGACCCTGATAATCAAATGACCTTACGTTATTCCACAATTACCAACTATATTCCACTATACACTTATATTTGGACCTGTTCTATTAAGAGGCACTTCAGTATGACTTCTTCAGGCATTCCATTTTTAATTTTGGAAGCAACTAACTTGCCCCCCCCAACCCTCAGACCTCAATCTAAGCCATACAATCCTGTCCATCTGATTTTGAAATAGAAACTTGAGTTTCAGTGTATCTCCAGATTATTTGACCTTCTTAAGGAACTAGGAAAAAGGAGATGGAAACTGGGGAGGTCCCTATTGGCTTGCTTTGGAGAATCAACATTTCATGATGCTCCAATACGTATTTTGGGCAAAACCAAATGTGATACCGGGAGATCTGCAAATAAGGTGTGTGTATACCTCTGTGTTTATGTGGCCGAGAAGCCTTTTCAATGAGCATTCATCAAGGTTCAGGCAGTTATACATGAACTTGCTTTCAACATAACTTGTTTCTGCTAAAGTTCAGGGGTGGACATATTGCTTTGTCTGCAGTGGGTGCCATGCTTCCTCACTTCCTGCTAAAACCCTGTAAGTTTTCATACCATGAATGCTCCTAGTTCCCCCGCCCCTTCCCACACTTTTTTTTTTTTTGGCACTACAGTACAAGAATGGCTTGCTGGGTGACAATAATGGGTTGGTAACACTCACAAAGCATTGCAGAGCAACTAATAAAGCAGAATGATGTGCAGACTGTCCACTATAAATCTTCCACTAATGCACTATTCAAGTGTCCATGACATCGTGCAGAAGACACTGGCAAAAACAAAAAACCACAGCTCTGAAGGGGTGCTCAATCTGAGCCATTTCACCAAAAAATTGCTATTTATTCCGTGGAGCAAAACATATAGATATCTGATACCAGTATGCTTTACCTCACAGATCAAACGTCAGCTTTAGTGTTTTTTCTTTTTTTGGGGTGGGGTGGGGTGGGGTTTAACTGAAAAATTGAAACACAAGAACAAAAAGAACTAGGCTTCAGTCCTCTTGGTCCCATCCCAAATCAGCCCCTCCATCTTCGGAAGTCGCCAATAACACTTTTTTAAAGAAACCCACTGGAGATCTTATCCGCACATCTGCCACAGTACATTGAAGTTTGTCCCTTCAATGTCAAACACTTAAGGCTTTGGATTGCCTTCTTAAGAAATAATGATAGCAACTTGGCTCTTGAAACACATATACTGAGGGCCTTAGTGAAGCCTCCTTTACATGAGTTTCAATATTGGCTCCTGTTGCATGACGAGAAAGGCAGAGAATGCCATCAAAGCATTTTCAAAAGCAGGGGAAAGGGAAAGGGGAATGAGTGCTGGATTTTCTTCTGTTTGGAGAGTCAGGAAAGAGGGTCATTTTGCTTTCTCTTCCTCTTCATTTCAGAAGGGGCAACAGGCTACCTCCCCACTCCCCCTGCCCCCCAATGTGTGCATGATAAAACCGTCCTGTGAATGCAAAGCTTTACAGTGACAGTGTTACTTTCACAACATCTTTTTTTCCGCCGCATGAATACTGAAGTAGGTACTGGACTCTCCCATCTCAAAAACAGTTGTAGGCTTAACATTTGAGAGGGGGGAATGGAGAACAAACCGGTTGTTCTGACCACAAGATTGCTTCCCCAATGGGTGAACAGGAAGGAAGAGAAGAAAGGGAAAAGAAGAAAGGAAAGAAGAGGGCTTTAATACAGTCCGCAGCCACGCAAATTGTTGGCAATGATGACATCAGTTACAGCATCAAAGACAAACTGGATGTTGTTGGTATCGGTGGCACAAGTGATGTGTGAATAGATCTCTTTGCTGGACGACTTATTCTTGCTCTCGTATTGGGACTGGATGTAAGTCACGGCTTCGGTGAAAGAGCTGGGCCCTGCAACAGAGAGAGAGAGACGAAAGCCAGGAGCAAGGTTGTCCTGAAACGCAACACAAAGCCCACCCAACTCAAGTTGACTCCACTTGGAGGTGGACCCAGCTCATGTGGGAATGGGAATAGAAGTTGTGCAGAACCAGAGTTTGGGTCTTTGCAACACTCGCAGCAAACTTCTTTACACACACACACACACACACACACACACACACAGAACACACACACCCTGTGCAAATTGTGCTTTATAGTCCTCAGTTCAGTTAGTAATACTGATGAGCTCTGGATGATGCAATTTATGGTCACCCTTAGCATCTATACAGTGTTCAAAACACTTCACATATGTTATCTGGAAGCCAAACAACATGTTATCTTAATTGTGTGAATGCAATGAACATGCTTCATTTTTCCAAGTTTAAATTGCAGTTACTGAAATGCCTAGTTAGGACTGGGTTTGCAGTTTTGTGGGGTGAAGATAGATTTGACCTCACTAAAATCCCCACTCCTTGCAGTTAATGCCAGTGTAAGTTTCCATCCCAGAGATAGCAGTAGGCCTGTGTGGGGGTGTGAGGGTCCGGGGGTGGGGAGAGAAGGGATTTTTCACAGGGGTTAGGGAAGCTTCCCCTACACCCCATCCTCCTAATCCTAATCACCCATACTTCATCCCACAACTGCAATTTAAAATTTATAAAACCCAAAGCACCTTGACTGCAGGCACACAAATAATGTAATGTGTAGCTTGCCTGCCGGTAATTCTCATGAAAAAGCTGTAACGGAGGCCCATATTACAGATGGGGATAGTGGCTCACTTAGAGCTGCTGAGCAAATTCAGAGACGATGTGAGATTTGAACATGGAGCCTTGAGGCTGGTTTTCAGCAGAGTTCCCCTACACTCACTCTCAGCATTTGAATCGATTTATGAGAAGAAGCATGCTACATTATTGAACATCCTGCCTTCCTACATGTCCTGTCTTGCTCATCTTTTTACAGAGCAACCACTAATAAGCCTCCAGGAAGCCCAGAGTTTACTGGAACACACTCTGAAAATCACTGTAATTTCACTGAGGGCAGGGATTTCCCTTTTTGCCACATAACCAGTCATGTAAGCTGATGGGATGTCATCACCACCATCATTGCTAATGTATTCATATTAATAATAACATTAGCATTGTGGCACTATCACCATTGTCATCAATACAATGTAATACATTGTCATAACTGAGATCAAGAAGCATTATGGTGCTGACACCACATTTCTGCACATCCATCCTTAAAACAGGGGTGTGGATCCTGCACCCTGGGGGCCAATCTTGGCCCACCAGGAGGTTCAATTTGCCTCTAACCCTAACTCACATGTGGCCCTCAGGAGGCTACTTAGAAGAGAAGGTGGCCATCAGGCAGAAAAAGTTCCCCCCATGCAACAGGGAGAAGCAAGTTAGGAGTGCTTGGACGACATGCATCAGTCTGCAGCTCTCATGTGGGGTGATTTCTTAAGCCAAGCTTCTTGGCTCACCATTTGTGCAAATGCAGCCTGTTTCCTTATTTCCAACCCCTCCTCACGCAAACATGGAGCTAACTCAGCTCATGTTGGTGACATGAATTTTGCAGCAGCAAAGCAACCTTGCTGTGAAAGCTTTTGTGTCTGATTACCATGAGCCACTCCCTCTTTGGTCTTCCTCATCTTCCCCACAGTGCTGTGAGCATACAACGCCTAAGAAAGCTGCCCTTCCTAATCAGAGCAGGAGCCGTTTAGTCCAGCAACAGCCAGCCAAATACTTTTGGGGATAAAAAACCCCCAACGGCCTTTCATTACTGCTTGTTACTAGAATAGTGGAACCTCGGTGTTAGAACGTAATCAGTTCCAGAAGACCGTTCGACTTCTGAAACATTTGAAAACCGAGGAGCAATGGGCAGTCGGCAAAATTCATTGAGAAAAAAGAAAAACACGCAGCGGAAGTCGTTTGACTTCCGAGGTGCGTTCAAAAACGGAAGCAATTACTTTTGGGTTTTCGGCTTCCAGCTTCTGAAACGTTCAGCTTCTGAGTCACTCAAAAACCAAGGTTCCACTGTATCTGGAATTCAGAGATATACTCCTTTGAATGTGTAGATTCCATGGAGCCACCATGAGGAACACCCATGGCTCAACTCAGTTCTTTTTTCTGGGGGGACACTGGGGTACGAATACCCCTAAACATTTTGTGAATCTGAGTTTGGCCTCATTGAGGGGCAGCATTTCAATATGAGTAGGAAAATGAGAGTACTCCTTTTTTAAGAAAAAAAGCACTGGCTCAACTGATCCTCCACAAATTGGTCAAATATTTTTGAGGCTAGCTAAGCTACTGCCCAAATTCCCATAAGAACCTATGGGTGTTTGGAGCACAGAGCTAACACAAGGGTGGGTACCCTGTGACCTTCCAGATGTTGATGGACTACTGCTTCCATCAATCTCCAGCCAACATGGTCAATGGTCAGGGATGATGGGAGCTGTGCTCCAGAAACATCTGAAGGACCACAGTCTCCTCATCTCACTGCTGAACTAAGGAGAGCAATGCTTTTCTTTTAACAGCCAAAATACAGGTATCAATTACAGGGTAAGGGTTTCTGAATCACAAAGCACTCTTCCTGCATTATATTTTATTAATATATATTTTTTTATATATTGAAGGTTTTTCTCACCTGTATAATCTGGAAAGCAGATAGTCAATGCAGATTTCTTAATCTTCTCTTCAAAGATGTCCTTCTTGTTGAGGAAAAGAATGATGGAGGTATCTGTGAACCACTTGTTGTTACAGATGCTATCGAAGAGCTTCAGTGACTCATGCATGCGGTTCTGCAACACAAAGGAGATGGCAAGTCAGGCAAGAGCTTTACTACCACCTTCAATGTATAGGGAAGCATTTAAATTTAATAATAAAGGGGGGGGGGTAAAAACACAAAAGGAAGCAGACAACAGTGGATGTAATAAATCAATGTATACATACTGGGAAATGTGTATACATACATAAAGAGATGCAATCCCTATAGATCTGAAGTACAGTTAGTAGCACTGTAGCAGTTTTTACTTTTACAGAGCTGCCGATTTTGCATAGCACATCTTTTTTCTTTTTTTTACAAGATTCCAGCTCAGCTAAATTTCATCATGCACCATGCATGTATGGCAAGTGGCGGCGGTGTAAATAACTCCTGCCCTTAAAAGGTCAGAGATCGAAACCGAAGTGTGGGTCATGCAGATTTTCTAGAACATTCTTTGTTAAAATGCTGATCATTTCATTGGGGTGTGTGTATGGGACACGTATTTGGTCAATACATTAACCAAGGACTGGTAAGATCCTTGAATTAATTGAGAGTTGAAAGCAGACCATAAGGCGACATCTTTTTGGCAGTGACCTTGCCGTGAGCTTTGGTCTTAGTAGCTTGTTATTTCGTTTAGTACTGACATTCTCCAGTTGATGCTTTTTAGTGCGAGTCTTTATTTGTTTAATTTTTTGGAAGATGGTTTGATCGAAAGCAGATCACAATAAAATGAAAATAAATGAAACTGAACTGAAGGAGAAAAAGAGAGCGGTGAAGGAAGAAAGGCAGAAGATAGAATACTTAAGAACAACCAAAACACTGATCAGCAGAGAACCTTGCTGATGTTAAATCATGCCTTTAAGAAAAAAAGATTAGATTTGGGTTTTGGGAAGGGTCTTTTTTTTTTTTTTTTTGGCAAGGCCACAACAACAAATGCACAAATAAAAGGAAGGCAGCTTTTTAGTTGGAATTCATGCAACGAATAATAATTATAATGAAGTGAAACAAAAGATGTAAAATAAAAATTGCCGCATTGGTTAAGAAGCTGCAGGGTTCGGTGTATACTGAAAGAGCTCACAGCAAAGTCAGCCTGGTAGCGTCCCGTTCCTCCAGCTGCTTTCAACTCTTTATTTTTTCTCGGTTCAAGAGAAGCTTCATACCTGCCAAATTTGGAGGGTCTCTCAATATCTCAATATTTTGGCCTTTGTTTGGTTAGAAAAGATCAGACGGCCGAGGAAAAGTGGTGATGGCGTAGAGGCCTGCTGGAGTTTGGTGCGAGAGCTGTGCCGCCTCTCCCGGCCGGAAACGGAATAGCAGAGAGAAGCAGCCGCGACGGAGGTCGAAGCCAACCCAAAGAGCCAAGGGGTTATCAAAAGGCAAAGCAGGTTACAGAACAGAGAGCTTTCCTGTTTGACATCGGCAGCAGCTCCTCAAAGTGTGGCAGTTCCCCGCCGCAAACGACTGGTACAAATTATAACCGACAAAAGAAAGAGGATAGACATAAATGTGTTCCGGATAGCTAATGGAAGTGCCTTTGGAATAGCAGGAATGTAACTGACTCCCCACCCAACCTGAAAAGATTGCATAGTATCACTTGACTGGCTGTCCCCATTTTGTTTTCCTTCAGACCTGCCGGCTGGAGCTGACAAAAGTCCAAATGGTGGTGATGGCTGGGGTGGGGTGGGGGAGAGATGCTGTCCAAAATGGCTGTGCTGCCTGAGATGGATGGAAGTTATTGTTTGAAATGTGCAGAGAGTACCAGGTTGGGCAACGCTGGGCTAGACTGTGGTTTCTTAGTTGCAGTCACCAAGGCATTGGTTTCCAAACTGTGCTCCAGGGAGCAGAGTTCCTTGGAAGCTTTCCAGGGGTTCCTGAATGAGAAGATGGTCAGCAATGCGGAACAAAATTCCCTGACAGACATCTTGCTTACCCATCCAATGGATAGCTTTGTGGGAATACAGGTTAGGATGGACTGATCAGCTGACTGTCACATGTGTCCATTCTGTCACAAGTCCATTCTGTCCTGTTTTCCCAGCAATCTGCAAAATAGTATTTTTAAAAAAATAAAAAATCCATACAGAAGCTCATATTTAGAAAGACATTTTAATATGAATTTCTGTATGTTTTTTTTAAAAAAGGTATTCTAAAATATGTATTTTGAAAAGCATTTTTGGTATTATTTTAAGCAGAGAACTATTATCATAAAATTCAAAGAGCTGCAAAATCCTAAGGATAATGACATTCAGATCTGTGTACTAGTCCAGGAAGATTAGGAAAGTTCACTTTGCAAGGCTGACCAAAGGAAATTCTTCTCCAGCCCTAGTCCTGGGTGCATTCTAAGGTTTACTCTCTGTTCAAGAAGAGCAATGGTGAGGTTCAGGAGGCTTAGCCAGTGCCCCATGTGAACTGTTTGTGCTACAACATACCCCAGAAATCCACTCCAACATAATCTCTGACATGTTTCAATGTGGAATGTGGGTTCTCTGAAGTTGCTACACAGGCAAGTCATTAATTTGCTCCTCTCAGGTTCTCATTTCCACAGTCTCCAGTTCTCCACAATTCCACACCAGTTTGAGATTTTTTTTTTTAAGTCTTCATGAAAATTAATTACTATTTTAGTGCGAATTTCCTACTGATTTACACATTTTTGTAAAAAATGTTACTTAATATGCTCATTTTTGCAAAGCAGTTTTCTTGAATATAATGCATTTTTGTGTGTTATTTTCACTAGTATATATATATGGCACACTTTGTTTATAGTGTATGCATTTTGTACGCATTACTTGGTTGAAGAGCTGCAGTGCAATATTCAGAGGAGTGAGAATTTCAAGGAATGCCTGTGTTTTGGTTCACATATTGTTTCGCAATATGTGAATTCTGTAGGCCCGCCTTTAAATGAGAAATGAATCAAATTTCTCCCCCATCGCTCATTATCGGGTGAGACTGCCTTGTTGCCACATCTATGGCTACCAGCCATGCCCTACGCCCACATCTATCTGCAGCCACAGCCAAGGATCAGTTTGAGATCCCTGAAATATACATCAGGGTCCAATTTGCTAGGCTTGCTTCCTGCTGCTATGACTCCCTGGGTCATTGCAACTACTGGTGCAAAGGGCCCAGGTGTCATCATTACACACCGATTACTAGTACCCACTTCCAATACCCCCAGCCTTGCTTTAACAGATACAAAACATTTTCTTGAGATTAAAGAATGATTCTTGTGAATCATGTGAGATGTGCTAGGTCCCCTTTGTCATTTAGGAAGACAGACAGACCAGGACGAACATTAATGCTGGCAGAGTGTTTTCAGTGCTGTCACAAATATGACTTCTAAGTATGTGGCTTTGTGACTGTGCTCTTATATATGTGCATGGCATCTGTTTATGTGCATATGGATGTATTGCTGCTTGCATTCTTAATTTTTGTACTTGCATAATAACAATAATAGGAATAATGTAAAGCTAAAACTCAGCAGCGAGACTGGATCATTGTATCTGCATGAAAACAGAAGAACCAAATGCTCAAGAAAATATTTCAACATCTTGCCTGCAGGGAAGGAAAGAGCAAGGACAACACCCATTGAAACATACTACAGGTGAAATTCTGGGTTGTACAGCAGATGCAGCACTACAAAGGATGCCTCTTAATAGTGCTCAATTTAGTGCATAACTAGAAACTTGAGAGAATTGTGTCTTTTCCAGGGAGAAGAAAAGATGAGGAGATGTCTGATCTCTCACACCAACATTGCATCTTCCCATGTGCGGGTTGCAGCACCAATATGTGGTCATTGTTTCTGGCATCTACCCTGAGGATAGGTAGTGGGTGGCATTAGCCTGTTTTCAGACACTTATACTTCTAGGTCTTGGGTGAGCTGAGTAAGTCCAGGATATTCCCCACTCCCATCTTTATGTGAAAGTATGCTATGTGCAGTCTTGTGCAGCGCCCCCCCTTTAAACTAGTGTGAAATCTCAGTTGTTGAATTTAGGCAAATCCAGTGGGAATCTAGTTTGCCTAAATTTTATCTGCAGTAAAATCCACCTCCACCATAGTTTCCAAGAGCAAGATTTCTTGGGTTTTCTTTAGTCTTTCCCAAAGAGTGATGTGGTTGCTTAGTCCAAGGAAATTGCCTGTCTAATAAATTTTGCTGTCTGAGGTAGAGCACAAATTATTTCCCATACCCATTCCATGAGACCAACCAGACTTGCATTTAAATATTCCTTTAGCACGGGTCCACCACACCTAAGGGGAGCAGAGCCTGCTGTTCTGTTCTCCAACAACCCACCCCTACTGCCAGCCTCACAGAATCTGCCACCTGAGGTGCCTCCCTCAGTCTGCCTGATGGTAGGGTTGTTCCTTCCACAAAATGTTGAGCTCAGTGCTATCCCAGTGGATTCCCATCCCTTAGTGACCACAAACATCTTTGGGGATATATATATATAGAGAGAGAGAGTGAGAGAGTGAGAGTGTTGCCTGAACACTCCATAATCTGATTTTAGACCCCACACCTGCAAGACAGCCATTACATTTACCTGGCCCAGTCCATAAGATACCCCCTACTATATTATCCAGCAGCTCTATTCCAGGCTGTTCTGGACCAAGTTGCCCAATGGACCACATCTAAAAGCTGGAACAAGTACTAAAGGCAACAGCTAATACAAACAGGGGTCTGAAATCCTTTCATGGTAGAATTACCCCAATGTTGTTTTGTTTGACAGGGATGGGAAAATCCACTGTTTTCTTAACTGGATGAATCCCAAGTTTATTGGTTTTCCTGTAAGCTGTACCAAGAATGTATATTCTACATAAGCAAAAATACAAGCAAGTCTCATTACAAATGTATTAGAGATGTTGACGCCCTTTGCCAGGTTTCAAAACAAGTATTGGGGGAAAAAACACCTTAAAATGGTTATTTCAACTGATCCTGTTAAATGGAGGAAAGAAGAGAGTTGAAGATGGTAAAGCACAATATACTTATAATATGTTGGAATTGCCACCCCTCAGAGAAGAAATATTTGTGTTGTGTTCATGATGGTATCTTTAGTGTGGACCAAATGCAGGCATCTTTAAGGTAGAGTTCATAAGTCACTGCTTGGGTCCATGCTCCTTGTTCCCCACCATTCGGCAAAGTCATGAATGTCAAGTCTACAATGACATTAGAAGCACCTTCATTTTTGTTCCAGTTGGAAACCATAACATTCCTGTAACGGTAACAATACTTACTGTTGTTTTAGTTTTGCTGCCATATTAGAATTAGAAAAAGAATCAGAAGAGGTTAAAACAGAGGTGTGAGTACAGATTATTAAATATAAGCAACTTGTACTGCAATCACACTGCCTGCATATGACGGGTAGGGGCTGAGAGAGCTCCCCCACTCTTTCAAACATGCCATTCAACAAGATTGATTATAGAGTGCGCCACCCAAGTGCCCACATCCTGTTTTGATACCGTTTGAGACACCTATTTCTTTCATAAGAACATCCCTTATAGCTAAGGAAGGCCGCAAAGACACCAGCTGACAGGTAAAGAAAGAACAACGCCATGGTCCCCCATGCAGCTTAGTTACTCGAATGCAGACTGGACAAAAGACAAGCACGCACAGAAACCGCTACCGGGGAAATCATTCACAGGCCCTTGCAATGGTACAAATCCTGCTTGCAGTGAAAGTGCATGATGCAGTTCAGAGATGAAGATAAGAGGATTCTCAGAACAGATTGTTGTAAGCAGTGGAGACTGGGCCATGAGAGTGAATGGGGCATGGCCCCACCACCATCATTCTGCCCTCAGCCAGCCTTCCTATTTGCAACCAATGGAACTGCCTGTCAACATCCTCCTCCTCCTCCTCCTCCTTAATCTTGGGGTTGCCCTGGTAGAACATAGCAGGGAGGAGGAGAGGGGCACAATTAGAATTCATTGGCTCTGCCTGTCATTGGTTCTGGATCCACCTAGTGCTGCCTTCCCTGCCTACTGCCATACCAATGGGCACTAGTAATGCTCAATATGTCTTGAACATGGAAACTGAGCAGAGGGACCCAGGCTAATTACCCTCTGTGTTAACGTGGTGGTAGCTTGATCTCTGCTCCTCTTTAGCACTGAAGATGGCCAGAAGGGAACATTGCAGGTAGCAGCGTTCCATCTGGACCTGTAAATCCCTTTAAAAGCAGAGGAGGAATAAGAGTGGGGGCAGCATTGGAGGACACATCCTACAGCGGTAAGGAGGGTGGGCCGTGAGTCTGATTTGCTCCAAGCCCTGCACTTCCCTAGAGGTGGCCCTGCCACAGTGCCTGGGACGGTTTATGTGGAATATACTTCCAATCAGAAGCACAGTTCTATCCCTTCTCCTGCAGTTGTGTGTGTCTGCAAGCATAAGAACATCAGAGGATCCCTGGATCTTGACCAAATCAGCATCCTGTTCTGGCAGCGGCCAACCGGCTATCTTCACTGGAAGCCCACAAGAAAAACAAGAGGGTAACAGCACTCTCCCACCTGCGATTCCATATGTCTATTTTCACTTTCTGTATTCCATACTTATTTATAGTTCGAGTGAGCTGTAGTTCAAAGGGGATAAAAAATGCAAGGCGAATGTTGGAACAATGCCTCTTCTAAAATGCTTATGAATGTAGCAGCAACCGTGAAGTAGTGTGGAGGAAGAGCTGAATCACAGAAGGACTCCTTGCTATCTTTGCCAGCTGAGCACATGATGAGCTAACCTTTGCTGCAAGCATCACTAGGCAATTCATTCCCTCCTCTTTTTCATGATGTATTCATTTTGAATGGCTTCAAACCATTAAACACCCCCCCCCAGATTACTTTTAAGAGAATAAAACCTCTGCCCTCTGATCTTCCCCAGATTCTAAAGAGGTGGCAGAACCTTGATTCCAATTCTGCTAGAAGCTGGGGTTGAAGTCAACTTGTACAAAAGCAGCACTGGTCACTTGTTTTTAAATCTCCCACGGTCCTTTTCAGGCATTTGCGGTGAATGCACAAAGAGGACTGTGGGCTAAACGCTCAAGCCCCACACCCCCGTTCCCACAGGAGACTTCCCCCAATTCAGCAAGAAGGTGTGAAGGAGGGCCAAAGCTCAGTGGCAAAAGCTATTCCCCCATGTAGAATGCATTTCTGCATGTTATGCCCACTACTATATGATTATATATGCAGTTTATCCTAACATATACAGTTGTACCTTGGTTCTCAAACAGAATGTGTTTCGGGAGTCCGTTCGACTCCCGGAACCGTTCAAAAACCAAGGTGTGGCTTCCAGTTGGCTGCAGTAGCGTCCTGCAGCCAATCGGAAGCTGTGGAAGATGCACTGGACGTTCGGCTTCTGAAAACTGTTCAAAAACCAGAACACTCACTTCTGGGTTTTGATTGTTCAGGAGGTGATTTGTTCGGGAGCCAAAGCGCTTGAGTTCCAAGGTATGCCTGTACATTTATGGATGAAGAACCATATTGCAAAATTTGGAATACTGCAAATTTTGAAGGACAGCTTTGTTTTGGTTTGCATATTGTTTCAGAAAGTGTGCATTTGGTACGTTTGCTTTTAAATGTGAACTGAATCAAAATTCTCCCCTATCCTTAGTTCAGACATAACACTCAAACATGGCAAGTAATATACATTTAAGGTCAAGACTACAAAGCTGCAATCACATTACATATATTTTTGATACATTCTTTGCTTAGTGTCTTCTCATGGGAGCTAAACCTCAGATAGGGCTGCTCCTCTACCCCATGCTCTCCATTTACAGTATAGTTTTCCTCTTTTAAGCATTTTGAAACACTGCTGTAAAATTCTTGCAACCATCAGACAAAATAAGAGTTTTCACTGCTTCAGAGATAAGCTTTCTCTCTACCTTTTATTTTCTATTTCCTGATTTGGCACCAAAAAGACCCAAGAAAACATCTCTTGTGCACGGGACACAATTCCAGACATAGACAAAAGCTTGTTCCTCATGAGGAATCATGAAATATGATCTCTTGCCAAATGCATAGCAAACCAACAAATGAACAACTTCTCAGCCTCCTCTTCAATCTACTGGGAACACCCCGTTTGCTCATGTGCACCTAGCCCCAGCCCTGCCTTGACATTTGTTTTTAAAGTGGAAAAGTGATTGCATGAATCCACACAATAACCAAAGAACAGGCATCATCAAAACTTCTGGGTAAAAATGTCACTTGCTCACATTCAGGCTCCATTTCCTAGGCTGGTCCTTTTCTAACTCTCTTCTGGTTTGTTGTCATGCTATAAGCACTCTGGGTCAGGAACCCATATCCACCCCCTCTTCTGTTTCGCAAGTTCTCTGTGGGCAGAACAGTAATCAAGAATAACCACTCTTTAGGGTTCCTGAAGAGCTTTTGTTTCAAAGGGAGACCCTTCTGCACCAGGGGCACTTGGCTTGGGGTAGCCAAAGAGAAAGGGGAACAGATTTTGTGGTCAAATTCTGGACCAAGTGAAAGCGTGCAAGTTACCTGTGCTAACGCCATCCTGCGGAATGGAAGACTTAAATCCAGCTGTTGGTGGTAGAATGGGGTCTCCATAGCATTTAAGAGTCAAAGGAAGACATGTGAGTAATAAAATATATCTGTTAGATCCTTTTGGTCTCAGAACTGAGGACGGTTTGTGAGATGACCTTGGAACAAATGCAGTAAGTAGAAAAGCAAGGCTATCTCAGGGAACTCTTCCGCCCAGAGAATACTCACCGTAGTTTCATCTTCATGGAGCACTTGGTCATACCCACTCAGCGCGACACAGAAAATGATTGCTGTGACATCCTCAAAACAGTGGATCCATTTCTTACGTTCTGACCTCTGACCTCCAACATCAAACAGCCTGAGGAAGAAACACAACACTTCATTATTCCCAGGATCCAAAGAATTGCATGGCTAGTCCCACAAGACCAAGCATCATTCTCTGCTGCGCCGGAGCACAGGACTAGAATTGATGGTGGAAATTACAGGGGAGTTGTTGGTTTTTTTTATAGATCAACCTAAGGAAATGGGTGTGGCCTCCAGAGAGTTCTAAGGGACAGGTAGAGAGGCTTGGAGGCTGCATTCAGCTCCTGGGCCTCAAGCTCCTCAGTCATTGCCAGCTAGTGGTCATTCCACACACATCAGTGCCATTTCCCATCACATTTTCTTTTAAGATTTCTTAGCAGTTAGAAAAGTGACAGGAGAATGATACTAGAAAGTGCACGCTAACAACCAACTTTTGTGTCAATAAACACCCCACCTGGACTTGCCCTTAGTCATTTTGATTTTGGAACTTTTTGTGTGTGAAGGTTAGTGCTGCTGTTTAATCTCATTTGCTGTTTAAAGCTTGATGGTTTCAGAGTTCTTTGATGCAATTGCTTGGCATGTTTCTACCTCATGTTCCATTGTCCATTCCTTTTCAATGTCTTTAGACAGGAAGCTACAAAGAATGTGTATGTAAAGTTTCATGACGCTGTCATATGACATATTTATAGATTGAGCCCGCATTTGTTAATTCAGGTTGGAATTTTCTTTGTCACTTTCTGCTCTGTGCTATGTTGCACGATTATGAAATGCGAGGGTTGTTGTCTGGCTTGAGCAGAAAGATTGTAATCCCACACAGCGGAAAGTTGCATAGTCATGATAATCTGTTTGCATTTTCACATCACACTAACCGGAAGTGGAGGTTTTTGAACGTGAAATGGGTTTCTACAATGCCAGTTGTTTTGACCCTGGTTCGAAGGATGTCTTGCTCTGTAGGCTGGTAGTCAGCACCTCCGATTCGATCTAAGCTGTCTAGGTAGCTGTAAAGTGGAAAACATTAAGGAAAAGCATAAGGATATATGAGGTATAAGGATAAAATACGTTGTAATGTTTTTCTTTGATGCTTAAGGAGGGAAAATTCTCTTTGGGAAAACATACTTCTAAATGTCAGAAGTTATTTAAACAACAAAGAACAGAATTAAACCACATATAAATATACTGTGTGGGAGAGGGGGGTGTTATTGTTTTTGTTTGTTACTATATTACATCCTTTTTTGGTTTTATATTGTAAATTGTCCAGTGATCCTCGGATAAAGTGTGGTATAGAAAATGAATGAATGAATGAAATAAGCAGTGCTATTTTTCTAGAAAGAGAGATGCCAGAACTCATTCTCTTAGAATGCAATGGCACTCGCCTGAGAAGTGCCAGAACTGAGTTTCCATGAGTTCCAGCTGAAAAAAGCCCTGCATGTTATACATTACTTATGCAGTTGTTCAGAGAGATCCAACGGACATGTAGGTGTATGCCATTTTTCCTCCACTACCACCGCTTCCTCTATTCAAGTCAACAGAGATCTCTTGCTTCCAGGGGAAAGTGGATGTATCCCCTCCCAAGTCTATGATGGAGGTTTGAAGTCCGCCCTCCAACATTTCCCCATTCCAGTCTTTCCTGGGATATATGTTCCCTTCTCTACCTTGCTCCTATGATTCCTATGGTGCCAATCCCCAAGTGGTAAAGTATGGAAGGAAAACCTTTTTCAGTTCAAGGGCCACATTCCTTTCTGAGGGCCACATGCCAGTGGTGGGTCACATGCTCATATATCCCCCATATTTTGTCCAGACAAGTAAGAGGCATTATCAGAATTGAAGGATGCATTGCAGCCAGGCAAGAACTCTTCGGACATGAAGCAGTGCCAATGGAGGGTTTGGTCTGGAAAGAGCTTCAAGGGTCAGAGAGGAAGGCCTGGAGGGCCACATTCCTGTGGTAGTCTGGAGAACAGCTGCAGCTATAATTCTGAAATTTTGCAGGCTTTGTGCCCTCAGAGAGGAAAGGGTGATCATACCTGTAAATTGCATCAAAGTCTGTCAGAAAATAAAATAGATTTCCTTTCTTTTCCGTTTTAAAAAATCAAACTTTAAAGCTGCCCTGCACAAAACCCCTGATTATATCTGCCTACAGATTGTACAGCTTAATCCACTGGAGGGCTATTATGCCTGCAAATTTGATCCACTTCTGTGAGAAAGGGAAAAAAGAGCTTTGTTTTTAACAGATCTAATTTGGTCCTGAATAATAAGCTGAACTGGAAATACAGAGTGACTCTGAAACCAGTCGAGGATGCTTCTGATACAAGTCCTCAACCCATATGCACATCCTGAATGTATTGATCTTATCTTCTTAAATGTTTTATATTGCAACAGAGTACCATTTTATGAGTCAGTCATTAGCGTGGTGAGCAAGCGGAAAGCTCTATTGCAGTTTGCTGCTGAAGGCAAAATTACATCTCTTGGGGCACAGTAGGAAAGTGAGTGGCTGAGCTATAGGAAGAAAAGCAGGAAACCATATCAGGAAATGCCCTTCTGGACATCTTCACATGTTAGCATTCAGCCTAGCAGAAAGATTTTCCCCTTTCCATTTTTTTAGGCTGCACAGAGACATTATTTAAGTGAGTTGAAAGTGGTGTGGTAGAGGCACCACGGATAAATGAATACATGCATTTCTTCTCACCAACGTCATCTCTGGCCAACAAGAGTTTCTGAAGCACTTTGCCAGCTTGTGATAGCCTGGTACCCTCCAGATGTCTTGGACTACTTCCAGCTCTAGCCAGCAAAGCCGGTGTGGCAAAGGACATAGTAGACTAACCAGCTAACACCTATTTTCCAGAGATGACTGTGGCTTGAGGGTACATGGCTGGGGCAACAAGGATTCTCATAGAATTTCATATATCATCAGCAGGGAAGAGTCATAACCACTGGCATTATCATATGCCTCCTTATTATTTGCATGTGACCTCAGGTAGACTGCATTGCATGTAATTACTTTTTTTTAATTACAGAATGGCTTTTGAACATATTAGCCCTGCTGAAGATGACAGTTCTGTTAAGTAGCTGTTGGCATCTGGCTCATTTGACTGTCACATTGGAGCAGTTGTTGAGGCCCTGAGCCATCAAGAAGGCAGAATATTCATCCAAACCACCCCTCTCTCCAAAAGGTATAGGCTAGTTTGGGACAGAAGAGTTCCTGCAACTGTATTACATTTTGGCTGTGAGCCCTGGAAGACCTGTTCCCTGCCTTTCAGGCTTTTTCCAGCCAGCCTGGGAGGGCAGGGCCCTGACTGCAGGGTCTACAATGACTGTTAGCAGCTCCCCAGGGTTTCATGTTTGAAGCCACACAGAGTGGCTGGGGCAACCCAGTCAGATAGGTGGAATACAAACAATAAAATTATTGTTGTCATTATTCATACAGAACCCAGAACCTTCTGTGTACAAAGCAGTACAGCTCATCCCTACTGCTCTCCCAAACCGATTGAGGAAATGCCCAGATAAAAAAAAAGGACAGTAAAGAGATTACCGTATTTTTTGCTCTATAAGATTCACTTTTTCCCTCCTAAAAAGTAAGGGGAAATGTGTGTGCGTCTTATGGAGCGAATGCAGGCTGCTAAGCTATCCCAGAAGCCAGAACAGCAAGAGGGATTGCTGCGCAGTGAAAGCAGAGACCCCTCTTGCTGTTCTGGCTTCTGAGATTCAGAATATTTTTTTTCTTGTTTTCCTCCTCCAAAAACTAGGTGCGTCTTGTGGTCAGGTGCGTCTTATAGAGTGAAAAGTACGGTATGTTCTCACATTACAGAATCTTGTCCTTTATCCAATTGAGGTGACATTGTGACAGCCATTCTTCGCTCCCTAGCTAATCCTCAAGGCGGAGGCTGGTCCTTGGGCAACACTGATATATGGGCCATACCAATGAAATATATTAGAACCGTACTGAGCTGCTTGCAACTTGAGAATATGTAAGCTTTTGAAAGTGATGAACCAAATGCATGTTGTACGAGACAACTGGGAGGATTTTATCCTAATGAGCATCTCAGCGGCTGCCTCAGATGAAAATTGAAGTTGATACAGTCGAATGATGCAGACCTGCTATTACCACAGGGGAACATCTGCAGTGTGGGCTCATAAGAGTTCAGTCTGCCAACCGTGCACTTAGGAAGAGCCCTGCTTCTGGTTCAGACCAAAACCCCATCTAGTCCAGCCTTCTGCTCTCACAGTGATTGCCCACGTATGTGCACAGAAAAAAGTAACTCTAGCTGAAAGACAACATATGGAGATCTGCATTGATCATTGCAATACATCCTAGATGACCCATAGGGTCCCTTCCAACTCTACAATACTATGATTCCTAAACACTTTTATTGTATAAAATTATTGTACAATCTTAGAAGGGACCTTGACTATGACTATCATGAATTTACACATCTGAATTTGCCACTATACTACTATATTTAACCATCTTTCTCAGCTTCTGAGCTTCTCCAGGGGTATCTGACTGGCTGTAGTCAAGAGAGGCAGCATGCTAAGCTAAAAGCATTGCTCTGACTCAGCATCCCTTCACAAAACTGAAAGGCAAAATGTACTCAACTCTAAAAGGACAATGAAAGCTCCGCTCCCAAGAAATCCAAATTGTGGGCCAGGAAAAGCTGAATTCTCTGAGCTGTGAAACCATTGTGGAAATTGATCTGATGTGCATAATTTTGCTTCCTTTGCATCATTTATTTTGGTTTTTGTTAGCCATGGAGAGGAATGAGTATCATGAAGCGGAAGAGGCTGTGGGTTTTGAGGAGCCTGAATAGGCATTTACTTACAACAACTCAGGGAGGAGTTGCTGTGCCGCTCAAGTCCTGCTTGTGAGCTTCCCATTAGTGGTACCTTGGGTTACATACGCTTCAGGTTACAGACTCCGCAAACCCAGAAATAGTACCTCAGGTTAAGAACTTTGCTTTAGGATGAGAACAGAAATCATGCTCCGGCAGCGCGGCAGCAGCAGGAGGCCCCATTAGCTAAAGTGGTGCTTCAGGTTAAGAACAGTTTCAGGTTAAGAACAGACCTCCAGAACGAATTAAGTACTTAACCCGAGGTACCACTGTACCTGGGTAGCCATTGTGAAAAAAAGTCACAGGACCAGATGGTCTTTGACCTGATCTGGCAGGGCTCTTCTGATGATCTTAAAGTAGACCAGTACTACACACCCCAGTCCAAGAGTACGTTAGGCTGTGACTGAGATGAGCTTTAAACTGGGGCCTTCTAGCTTTGCTGCTCACACTATTGTCATTCCCCCCTCCCCCCTCATCCTCACCTTCACAACAACCTGTGACAGGTGGATTAGGCTAGGCGCTTGCAGGAGCTTTGTGGCCTAGTTGAGATTCACGAGAGCTTGCCTTCCCCCAGACTGAGTGCAACACTCCAGCTCCTAGATTACACTGCCATCTTTTTAAGCTTAAGAACTTTGGCCAACCTTGCAATATCTCAACCTCCATACATCCCTCCGGGTCACCCAGCCAGCTGGAGAGGCCCACTGTCAACGATTCTCTCTTTCTCAGCTACTGTTTTATCCTGGTTCACTGGAAAGGTTAAGCATACAAGATCTCACTGGGGTACGGTCTGGTGTATGCCACCAGCCAGCTCTGGGCGGGCCTGACTTTGTGCCAGGATAGGATGACTTCTTGCAAGCTAGTGGCCTGCATGAATTAATTCCTGGCCTCAGTCCAGTTCAAAGCTGAAGGCTGTCTGTGCAGTAATTTATATGCAAACATATAGCGCTCACCATCAGAACTGTAGCTTGTCTCTCTGTTGACAGACAAGCAGGGGCAGGGTGGCCAGAAATGTGACCTTGTACCCCTCCGCCATTTTCTTATTTCCGTTGCGTATCTGACAGGCACTGTCTTTACCAACTTTTTGGCACCTACTAAAGACCTATACTTCTACTGGACCCGAAACTATTCTCATAAATGAAAATTGTTTTAACTGGGTTTATATATGAAACTGTTTTACTGATGCTGGAACTCCGTGGACAGAGAAACATAACATTTATTTATTTAAGGATATTAATAGGTTGCTTTTCAGACAGAACTCTGAAAGTGGTTTATATGAAAGCAAAGACAATTTGATTGCTTTTGAAGAAGCTGTGAATAACTGGAGAGCTGGAGAGGACAAAGGGTGCAGAAAGTGCGGTGAATAGAGGGAACCTTCCTCACCCTTTGGACCCCATGGGAAAGTTCTTTTTTCTTTTTCTTTTTCTTTTTAAACCATGTATAGTGATAATGCCATAAACACTAAGAGTGCTACAGAAATAAGTAACTAAAAGTGTAATCCTCACCATTTCTACTCAGTAAGTCCAACTGAATTCAATGGGGCTTACTCCCAGGAAAGTGGGGTTGAACAGCAGCCCAACTAACTAAAGTAAGGACAAAAAGTGCGTCATTGTACAATCCTAACCATGTCTACTCATAAGTAAGTTCTACTGAATTCAATGGGGCTTACACCCTAGTAAATGGGGTTAGAATTGAAGTTTTACACATCTTTCGCAAGTCTAACAAGATACATCATTTTTCCTCTTTTAAAAAATGAGATAATAACAGTGTGCTCTGATCTGAACCCAGAGTCAAGCCTTCCAGGAACCACTCAGAAAAATGGCGTCCGGGTGGATTTTTGCTGAATCGGCAAAATGTCTGGGAAAATCTGGACGTATGGCAAGTTAGGCTAAGAAAAGCCCCCCAAATGAATGTGTGTGGGGTTTTTTGGAGGGAGATGTCCCCCCCCAAAAAAGTCTCAAACAAACAACTTTTGGGAATATGGCAACCCTAGTCAAGCGTCCATGTTCTCAGTGAAGCCATGGTGTTGTTCCATGTCAAGCCTCTAGGGGGCTCTCTGTGTATGGGATGAACAGACCAGCCTATTCCTAGCCCACTTCAGTTTTGCATAAGTTCATTCAAAAGATGCTCTGTTCTGTTTCCATGCCAGGTTTTTTTTTAACTGCACAAAAATTTGCATTATATTCACATGCTTGTATGCATTTTACCCTGAATGCACATTTTTGTACACATTCTGAAATACACATTTTTAGATGCAGGCAGGCCTTTTTGTGACTCAAGAACAGTACTGTAAAATTAGGAGGAGTAACAGTGGGCAACAGTGTTCGAATCTGTTGTCTGGGAAGTACAAATTTGCTTAGTTCACTTAAAAACACAGGCTGAAAACACTCCTTAAGCATCCACACTGTGTATATGCAGAAACAAAGCAAGCAAGCAGACCAGGAAAAAAAGACCCTGTTGAAGAAGGAAGTCACTATGACAGGGTGCGACCAGCAGTTATTAATGGGACATACAGATAAAATAAATGCTCATGTCTCCATACCTGTCTAATCCTCTCCTCCTCAGTATATGTTTCCCTCTGTTTCTTAATTTTAGTTCCCCACATTTCCATAACAGTTTGTGATTTTAATTTTTTTTAAAAGCAAAATCCTCCTCTACATTTCAGTGTGAAATTCTCCTCATATACACACATTTTTGTGTTACAAACTTGCCTAACACGCACACTTCTGCAAGCAATTCCCCCTCACAGAATCTATTTTTGTATGCTATTTTCCCGAATATATGTATTTTAAGCACGCTTTAGTATACACATTTTTGTACACGTAACTTGGCTGCAGAAGTGCACTGCAAAACTCAGGAGTGCAAATTTAATTTCAGTTCACATATTCTTTCCGAATGTGCAAATTATGTAGGTTTGCCTTTATATGAAAAATGAATCGAATTCCCCCCCATCCCTAATTATTGGATAAGACTGCCTTGTAGCCATATTGACAGCCACCAGCCCTGTTCTGTGCCCACATCTGCATCTGAAGATTAGCTTGAGAACCCCTGAACCAGATCATTTGCATATATATCCTTCTATAGCGCCAATGTGGCTTAGTGATTAGTGTTGGACTAGGACCTGGAAGACCAGGGCTCCAATCCCCACTTGGCCATGTAGCTCACTGAGTGGCCTCTGGGTCAGCCACTGCCTCTCAGTCCAGCCTACCTCACAGGGGTGTTGTGGGGATTACACGAGGAGGATGGGGGAAACTGTGTGCGCCACCTTGAGCTCCCTGAGGGAAAAGGTGGGATTGAAATGCAGTAAATAAATGATTATGTATTTCACAATATTCAATTTGAAAGTTGGGGAAAACTGTGGAAAATTGATATAAAATTCACAGATTGCATACTATTAAGAGAGAATTTCATGAAAATGGTATATAGATGGTATATCACACCAGTGAAAAAGATGTTTAGGAAAGAAAATAGCAGATGTTGGAGATGTAAGGAAAAGGAAGGAACATTTTCTCATATGTGGTGGGAATGCAAATGCATTAAAAATATTGGGAAATGTATAAAATGAATTGAAAAAAATGTTTAAAATGAATTTTGTTAAACATCCTGAATCCTTTTTGTTAGGTATCTCAAATCAAGAGCTACCAAAAGAAAAATGGACATTATTTATGTATGCTACAACAGCAGCAAGAATCTTGATTGCACAATACTGGAAGATGGAAGAAATACCATCAAAGGAACAATGGAAGAAAAACTGATGAACTATGCAGAATTGGCTAAGCTAACAGACAAACTATGAGAGAAGGACAAATATATACTGTGCATATATATATATATATATATATATATATATATATGCAGTAAATAAAATATGCCATTTTGTACATGTGACTTGGCTGGAAAACTGCATTTCAACATTTAGAGAAGTGTGAATTTGAATGGATGGCTGCATTTTGGTTTGCATATGTTTCGGAAAGCACAAATTTGGTAGATTCGCCTTTAAATGCACACTGAACTGAATTTATCCCAGCTCCACTCCTTATCTAGCCTTCCCTGTGCTTTTGCTCTCCACTTTAGTTCACTTTTCCCCATTTTTATTTTTTACAGTTCCCATCTTCCTTTGCCTAGCAGGAACAAACTCCCCTAGCAACCAACTATCTGAAAATGGCATTTGTTTCCTTTATGGCAGACTTGCGCTTGTTAGCTGGTCTCTGCTGAATAAAATGCTTTAATGGGCCTCTGTGAATGAGAGCCAGAGAGAGGGAAGGAGCAAAGAGGGGCAAGGACAACAGCCTCATTGGGCATTCCCAGGTTGTAAAGGGAAAAAGAGAATAGGCTTGTCCAGCAGGCCTGGCACAGCCAACGCTTCTGTAAATGCCGCTTTGGAGCGCTGAGGACTGCATACAAATGATGGAGTCTCAGAGGCTTGAGGATGGCAGGATCAGGGATGATATGTCTGCAGGAGTGGAGGAAGGGAGGTCAGAATGCCAGGCTCATCTGCAAGTGTGGAATTGCGAGCAAGGAGGGCCCTACGGCATCGCTCTGTATGTAGGGTTGCCGTACTTCAAAAAGCAAAATTCCTGACACCTGCAAAGTTGTTGAGCTTTATTTAGGAAGCTCCCAAAATTGTTGAGCTTTTTAAAGGAAACCACCAAAGTTGTTGAGCTTCCGGCTGCTTGTTCCATCACATTGTCATATATCCAGGTTTCCCCTGACATTTTGCCACTTTGGCAAAATTTGCCGCTTTGGCAAAATTCAACCCTGGCGCCATTTTTACACTTGAAAACAAGGACATGTCAGGAATTTTCCTGATGTATGGCAAGACTCTGTATGTAGTTCAACAACATCTGGACGGCCACAGGCTTCCTACTTGGGCAGATTTCTGCCTGTCTCAATAACTTCCAAAACAGGAACAGGGACCCCTTTTCAGCCATACTTGGCAACTTTCTGAGGGACACGGGCCAGAGATGGGTTGGCCAGGGGCAAAAGAATGGAAAACCAAGAATGTGAACTGTACCTTTGTGCTATATGTTAGTTTCTAGACACACTCGTCCATCTCTCGCTATCCACCATCCATGATCCAAGCATGATCAGAGTTCAAAATCACATTAAGACAGGGCAAAAAAAATTCCCCTCAAAGAAGGGTGTAATGCAACACTGCTTGTGAGGGGGAAAGCGGCCTGGAGGTTTGCATTTGGGCCTTGTGTTCCCCATGCTTCTCCCAAAATTGGCAGCCCCAAATCCTCCCCAAAGAGAACAGAGAATAGTTTGAAAAGGAAGGGCTGGTAGCCATGTTCACTGCAGAGCTTACGTGAGTGCAGATGGAGACAACTTTAACAAATAAGGTAGGCTTTATGTGTATTGATTATCCATTCAGTCTCTGGCACAGGAAGGTGCATGTGCTCTTATGGGGAGTGTCTGTGGCCAGTGATGATAAAGAGAGATGGCTGTCCATGAATGCATCTTCTTCCAGATGCTGCCAATGCACAAAAACATATGTGTATGTTCTCTCACTATCTATAGCATCTCTGATCTAAGTAGGAGGAAGGCAGTGAAAGGACTTACCCATCCTACCGATCTTAAATGGACTCACTCATTCTGACTTCCCCCTGCCAAAGACCCTTGAAGTTGGAAGTCACTGTCTTGATATACCTCAGAGAGGCGGCCTTCAAGCTATCTGGACCACACACCTGGCTGGACTTTGAGATCACCAGGAGATATGTCCCTTCTCACAGCACCCCAGATCTCTGAGATGTGGCATGTGGTGCATACCTACATTCAGTGAAGGGTCAGAATTGGAGCAAAATCATCAATTCATGAATTTGGCAAGGGCTAGAAATAACAAGAAGTAGCTTCCTCGTGAGGTCAGCCTGGCGATGGCTCACTGTGGGGTGGGCCAGAAATTCCCTACCGTTGGTGAAAGGAACTGCATTCCTTTTTAAATTAAGCTTTTTCTAAATTGCCATCTATGCATACAAATTTGCGTATGCAAAAGTTGTGCAAATCTGTGTCTGCTTTTTGTTGATTCCCTCCCCCCCCCTTTTTGGTGATGTGTACAAGGGGCAACCTACCTTTGGCAGCCTTCCCTTCCATGGATTATTGCAGCCCCTTTTAAAGGTCACTGAATATTTACTTATTTAATTTCTATGCTGCCCTTCATCCGAGGATCACAGGACGGTTTACAAAATAAAATCACAAAAATACACACCATAGTAACAAAGACACCCCCCCCCCAGTTTAAATGGTTCAAAATATTGTTTAGTTTGCCCAAAACTTAGGAGAAGAGAAATGTTTTTGCCAGTCACCTAAAAATATGTAACGAAGGTGCCAGGTGAGCCTCCCTGCATAAGCGGGGAATAAGTCTGTGCTGAGCCTTCCTGCAGGATTTCAAAAAGGGGTCCAATGCAGAGAGGTAAGGGATTGAACCTGGGACTTTCTGCATGCAAAATACTTGCTCTGCCTCTGAGCTGCATTCCCTTCTCTTAACAAATCCAATCATTTGTTGTTGTGCTGCCGCCACCATTTCCTGTGGGTGACGTATCGTATCACTGGCCAAACTCCTGAATCTTTCCTCCCCTGTGCCAAATTATGATTACTGATACCTAAATGCACAGGATCCTACACTTTACTCTGTGGCAGTTTCACAAAAGTTACATCTGATGGAGTTGCAGTCGGCAGCAAAAGCGCAGGCCAGCTCTGCTCAGCAAAATATTGGATAAAATTAATTTTTTAGACACCACGCTGGTTGCTACTTCCAGTGTGCAAAAGCATCTTTGCCAAGTGAGAGCTTGAAGTTTGAAATGAGTTCCAATCTTGTATGCCACGAGGCATCGTATTCTTCCCAGCAGGGCCAGCCTAGGGCGTTTTGCAGCTGGAGGCAGAACAGAAACTGCCACCCTCCCACCTCCTCCTCCTCCTTTTCCCGAGGCAACTGGAGCACCCTGGAGAAGCCCTGGCATGCTAGAGCAGTGGGGTAGAAAAAGGGAGTCTGGAGAGGAGCAAGGAACAGTGATGGGGGTCCGGAAAAGAACAAAAGGCAGCGAGTGGGGTGCTCCTGCACTCCCTGGGTCTGCTGCCCCACCCAGCTGTTCCCAGGCTGCCACCTGAAACAACTGCCTCACTAAGTCTCCTGGCAGTGTTTATATTTTTTAGAAAAAAAGATGTCGGTACTCATCATGAAGTTGTTACACTAATTGCCACACTTTGGGGGGGGGGAGGTGCCAGTACTGTGTACTCTTGAGTACCTCTAGAAAAAAAACACTGCCTCCTGGGCAGGTAGCCTTGCCTCCCAGCCACTTATGGGTATCATGATAAGGGACATCACTGGTCCATCTAGACAGGTATGGTCCACACAGGCCAGCTGAGATTCTTGGGCAGAAGTTACCAGCAATGGCTCATTAGTTGGGGTGGTGATGGTGTGGCAGTCCTGTGCTCACCAAGATGGGGATGGGACAAGGCAGTGGCCAAGTCAGAGGAACTCCGGGTTGGCCAACTCACCACGGCCAACTCAGAGCTCTCCTGACCTCACCACAGGCATGGGCCTGCAGAGCCACCACTAACCCGGAGCTCTCCTGAACTTATCATCCCATCCTATTGCTGCCCCAGTGAACGGCAGCACTTTTGCCACTGGGGAGGCACTGCTGCTGCTCTGCCCCCTTCATGGGCCACTGCTGGAAGTTGCTGCTTCCAACAGTCCTGCTGTTTTGAACTCTTTAAATGAAGACCATAAAATGGGTGCAATGGGTGCAAAGCTTGTGGAAAGCTATAGCCTCTCCTTGAGACCTATGGGACCTATGGGATACTCACTACTGAGCAGAGTCGTTGAGCTGATATTCTCGGGACCGGTTGAAGCATTCTTGGAGGCCAGAGTCTGCCCAAAGTCTCATCATTGCTGAAAGGAGTTCTGGAGAGAAGGGCTCTGTGTCCTCCATCCGACTGACAACGTCACAAACCATCTTTGCATCAGCCTGGAGAGAAAGAGAGAAGAAGCCTGACATGTCATATTTGCACAGTGTTGAAGAATCCACCGGAAGGAAGCATGCAAAAAGCAGGAAAACATTCAATTTCTTAAACCATTCATTTCCCCCACAAAACTCATTTGTTTTAGTTTCCTGTAGTTGGAAAGGCACTCATTATCTGAAGAATTACCACCAGTTTTTGTCACTCCCGCTCATTTCCCACTGATACTCATGTGAGTCTCTGGTGACCCACCAATTGTGAATTTGGAAGCAAGTACAGAATTTCACACCTGTTGTTTTGCATTAGAAATTAAGTTTCTAGTCCTTAAGGATATAAAAATAGGCACAGAAGGGTGTGTGAGCAATGCCTTGTGAAATTTTAAAATGGCCTGGGGAGTCTAGAGAGAACTTCTGAGGTTTCAGGGTAGCATCAGTGCCCTGCATAACTCTGTGCCCTTCTACCCAAGCCCAACAGATGTGGGATACATTGGACCAAGTATGGAAATACATGCAAATTTGCTGACGTTTCACAATTGATGATGATGATGATGATGGTGGTGTCAACTGCAGCCCAAATAAGGTTGTTCCCTTAATGTGGACAGCATTATTGATGAGCATATGTTGCTTCACCTCTGCCAGGAGAACAAAGGAGGAATTGATAGTGCCTGTTGTATGCATACTTAAGCTCTGGAATATTAATACTATAACAACCAATCACCCATTTACTGAGCACTCATCCTGATTTGCTTGCAAAAAGTTTGCAGGGAGATTAGACAATGTAGCAAGCATTATTCCCCACTCCCCACTGTGTTTCCCCACCACTTTCCTTATTGCAAGAAGTCTGATTTTGCAGGGCAAGCAGGTTTGCAGTGCAAGAGCTCCAATCAACTATAATGGTGCAAACTAAATTTGCATGTATGCAATTGAATCTTACCCCCAAATAGCAACAATCTACATGAACGTTTCTTATCCATCAGATATCTGGTTGCTAATATACATAATCAGAATATTCATTCTCTCTCTCTCTCTCCTCCCCCCATCTTCCTTCTTCTGTTTTCTACCTTTGAAGCATGACTGCAGCTTTTCCTTTTCTGGCAAGACCTTCACACGGTGCTGTAGCTCTGCTGATGAAGCTGTTTGCTAGAAAGCATCAATTTGTTTTCTTCAGACTGCAGAAACACACTGTTGCAAGGGGCAGGTGCTTGTTCGCCAGCAATGGGTTGGGTGCACATGCCTCTCAAGCCAAGCAGTGACACGGTGTAATTTATTGTGGCACTACTATAATTTGGGGGAACTGTATGCCAAGGAAAATACGATGGCAATTGATGACAACGATCCTGTGGTCAGGAGTTGGCAATGTAAGGCCCCACAGCCTGTGTCTTGCTTGCCAAAGCTTTCCCCATACAATGACTTAAAAGGAGGATGAGCCATTGCAGAGCAGCAATGCAGGTCTGGGGAGAGCCTGGTTGAGCCAGACAGGCTGCCTACCTATACTCTAGTTCGGTGATTCCCAAACTCTCCCTGCCCCAGATCACTTGCTGAGGGTTGAGGAGGTCTGCTTAATGATTTTTCTGTTTGTTGTAACAATTGTAATGAGCTGCGCTAGATGCTGTATAGCTTTTCAAAACGACGTCATTTTTAAAATAGAATTTTAACTTGTAAGCAAAAGAGATATACACAATAAATTAATTTCTTCTTCTTATTATTATTTAAAAAAGAGAGCCTTACAAAACAACTTTGCAGCCAGGAAGAGAACTGTATGGCTTTTAACTAGATGAAGATTCAACTCATGGGTAGGCAAACTAAGGCCCAGGGGCCGGATCCAGCCCAATCGCCTTCTCAATCCAGCCTGTGGACGGTCCGGGAATCAGCGTGTTTTTACATGAGTAGAATGTGTCTTTTTATTTAAAATGCACCTCTGGGTTATTTGTGGGGCCTGCCTGGTGTTTTTTACATGAGTAGAATGTGTGCTTTTATTTAAAATGCATATCTGGGTTATTTGTGGGGCATAGGAATTCGTTCATTCCCCCCCCCCAAATATATATATATAGACTGGCCCATGTGACAATCCTTTAGATATTTGAAGATGGCTATCATATCACCTCTCAGTCTCTCTTTCTTCAGTCTAAACATACCCAACTTCCTCAGCTGTTCCTCATAAGGTTTGGTTTCCAGACCCTCTGTCATCTTAGTTGTCCTTTAAGCATGTTGCAGCTTGTCAATATCCTTAAATTGTGGTGACCAGAATTGGACACAGTATTCTAGGTGGGGTCTGACCAATGCAGAATAGAGCAGTACTGCAGGCAGTGACAATTTTGTGATGCACAAGCCCACCCTGCCCCCGTTCCACCCTTGTTCTGCCCTTTTCCAGGTCCAAAAGGACCCACACGCCGGCGGTTGTGCATCCATTGGACATGTGAAAAATGGTCCACAGCTATATTACTTCCCTTGATCTGGGCACTAAACTTCTGTTGATGCAGCCTAGAATAGAATTAGCTTTTTGTGGCTGCATCATGTTGTTGACTCATGTTAGCAATGCTGTCTGCAGCCTTGGTGTACCTCAAGGATTCCTTCACTTGTAATAGCCTGCCACACATGTTTATGCTGGCCCCATGTAGGCAGTCTGGGGCATCAGTCAGCAGGTTGTAGGCTGTTCTTTCTACAGTTGCTAAAAGTTCTGGGCTTCAGACTGAAGTGTTCAAGGAAGATGGTTGGGAAGAGTGAGAGGAGAAGACATCTCACAGCCGGCAAAAATGTGCGATGAGTTGCTTTGGGAGGGGCTGATATGCAAGCTTGTGGTCCTGGAGGCAATCTGGCTGTCAGGATATCAGTTCTTTAAGAACCAACATGTCCTTAAGGACTTGTCCTTAGGCAGATGAAGGTGATGGACTATATGGAACTGGCGGAAATGACAGGCAGAATCCGAGACCAGGGAGAAGAGTCGGTGGAGGAAGATTGGAGGAAATTTAAAGACTATTTACAGAAACACTGTAAAATTAATATCTGTTAGAAGGATGTTGGAACAATATTTTATGATTTTAGCAGGAAGGATATAAAGGATTTGGGAATAACTGACTGTTAATTGGTTAAAGGAGGAAAAGTAAAGCTACATTATATTAAGACAATTTACAGGACAAAAATTTTAAAAGAGGGAAAGGATTTGCTGAAATAGATAATAGACCTAGAATACAAAAAAGGGAGGTGTGAGGAGGTCAAGGAAATAAGCTAATGAAAGAATGGTAATGAGGAGATCTGATGCATTTTCTTTTTTGCATTTTTGTTTTTGTTTAACGGGTTTTATTTTTCTGGTTTTTTTCTCCTCTTTTTTATATTGTGCTGTGTTGTTTTGTTTTTGTTTAATGTGGTATGTTTATTTTTTCTTTCTGTAATTGTTGAAACTTTAATAAATATTTTTTTTTTAAAAAAAAGGACTTGTCCTTAATCCTTCAACTTGCACACGTGCTTAAACAAGTGCTGTGCCAGAATCCATCCTCCTGTTTCTCAAACTTTTCCTCCCCTTGCATTTTTCTACCTCGTTCTCATAATGTCTGTGAGGTTTCAAGCTTATCTTAGCGATGTGAGGTAGCCAAGACTGATGCACATTTTCTTTCTTTCCAGCAAAAAATGACTCCAGGCCTTTGCAGCCTGCCCACCCACGCTTCCTGATCTGAAAAAAGTCCCAGGAGAGGACTTACCCCATGCTGCCTTCTCCTGGGCTTTGACTGAAGTACAGATAGCCAGGAGGAAGCAATGTAATGTGGAAAGCTGGTGAGACGGTTGTGCAAAGGAAAGGAAAGACACTCACCAGCCCCCTTGGCCACCTTGACATTCAAGCAAATGCAGCAGAAACCCCCAACTCTGTTCCAAAGAATGTCACTGTTTTTTTCTTTGATAATTTTCAAGTGTGATTTCTTTTTGGAATTAATTGATGAAGAGTGGGTTAAAAAAAATAAATTGGGAAATTTCCCTCTGGTGCAGCACTCACTTTGACGACATTGGACTAAATGACTAAATGCATGTCTATATCAATTTGCATTAAAAAAATACTTTCTCTAAATAGCTCCAGTGAGGTACACGAATACTTCACAGTTGTGTGCGTGATATTCTGCCTTCAAATAATGCATTTTACAACCTCTGAATGTTAATTCCTTCTTTCTCTTGCCATCATTGTTTCTGTGTTAGTCTTGTTGCAGTTAAGGATGGCTGTCAAACATCACATCTCTCTCCCCCCCCCCCGGGAGCACCATGCTTTTTGACGCCGTCATTTCGCCTGCTCGGAAGCCAGTCACGTGTGCCTATTTTACCCATACATGTGCACCAGTGGATCTCTTGGCAGACGGGAGATGGATGTGTGACGCGGTTCTGTCGAAAAGCATGGCACTTGCAATGCTGTGAGGAGACATGAACGTTCCCTCCTGGTGGTGCTATTACCATAGTAGAGGCTCATTCATGCACGCAAGTCATTATTTGGTAATGCTGCCATCGTATGCAGAGAGGAACCTGCCCCAAGTGTATAGTAATCGGGCACAGAGAAACCAAACATTGTGCGACTTCACGAGCCCTTAGCTAAGGCCATTGGGGGCACTTTTGCTGCTTTCTAAAGCTTTCCCTCCCACAGCTATATTTTAGAATGTGCCCAGCACTTTAAAATTAGGTCAGGAATGAGAGGTTGGCTGATCCAAGTAAGTCCTTCCATGGGAGGAGGCGGTTTTTGCCGATTCCTCCTCCCTCCTTGCTCTACTGCCCACTTGGTTCTGGGCGCTCCCCCATCCCTAAAGAGCAGGTTTTTCTGGTGTGGCAAAGGGAACGAGCAGCTGAGACTTAAGGCCACTCCATTTCACTTAGGGATCTTTGGGTCCATCCCAGGCTCACAGGGAACCGGTGCACAGTTTGAGGGCACTCTCGCATCCCACATTCTCATTGGAGGCAAACGTGTTTGAAACCATTTTGTTTAAGCAAGCCTAACCAGACATGTCTTTTTAAGCCCATTGTTGATTTTAATTATCTGTTGAATACTTTTAAATACCTATCTTTAACATACTTTTATTGATAGTTTTAATACTCTATTGTTGCTGTTTTAAAGCTGTTTACATGTGCGTAGCCAGGATTTGTGGTTTTTTTGGGGGGGCAAACATTATGTTGGGGGGGGCAGAAGCGAGTTATCTGCGACACAATCGGTCAGTTAGTTATTTCTAATAGTGAGAAATTGAAGCAAGTAAGGCGCAAGAAAGAATTCAATGGCACATTCCAGTCAGGCAAAAACACATGGGGGGCAAATAGAGGGGCTGGGGGCCACATTTGGCCCCCAGGTCTGAGGCCTAGATTGTTGCTGTTTAAATCATGGTGCATTGATAAGCGTCCAAGGTGTTGCAACAGGTTTACACTTCTGTTTATGCCACGTCCTTCCTATCTTTTTCCATGAGAAATGGTATTTTCTCTCCACTTTCTGCTATGTGGACAGAGCTTGCTTATCTTAGGAAAAGGCACCTTATTCAAGGAATGCCAATTGTCACAGATCTGATTTATGATACAAGGGAAGAGGAAGGACATCAATGGACAGTGATGATATAGCAGAAACAAAATCTAAATAGGGACACAGGACAGGAACACATCTCTAGTGACGCTGAGATCCTCAGCTTGGGACAGATGCTGAGCTAATGTGTCAAGACAGAGGAGTTATTTTGGAACCCACCAGATCAGCAGAAATGGCACCTCCCATCCACTCATTTTAAAAAAATAAAAAACCCCACATGATGGTTTTCACTTTTATCTCTTTTCCAGTGGAAGTCCTTATGAAGGAACTATCAAAAGTCAATGGAAAGGAGACGGTGACATAAATGTGTCCTTGGCACATTTCCTCAGAACAGAGGTCACCAATCGCCCCAAAGTGAATTCCTAAGCTCCTGAGCTCCTTCCCCCTGTTACTGCCCCTTTGATCCCTTGAAGAGTACCTCAAACCATAGAATCACAGAATTGTAGAGTTTGCTTGGACCCCAAGGATCATGTAGTCCAACTGCCTTCTATCCAGGAATTTCAACTAGATTGCACATGACAGATGACCATCCAACCTCTGCTTAAAAACTTCCAAGGAAGCAGAGTCCACCACCTCTTGTGGAAGTCTGTTACACTGCTGAGCAGCTCTTGCTGTCAGAAAGTTCTTCCTGATGTTTAGTCAGAAACTCCTTCCTTGTAACTTGCTCCCATTGGTTCAACTTCTGCCCTCCTGAGCAGAAGAAAACAAGCTTGCTCCACCCTCCATGTTACAGCCCTTTAGATATTTGAAGATGGCTATCATTATCTCCTCTCATCTCCTCTTTACCAAGCTAAACATACCCAATTCTATCAAGCGTTCCTCATAAGGCTGGGTTTCCAGGCCTTCTATCATCTTGCTCACCCTCCTCTGCACACAGTCCAGCTTGTCAATATCCTTCTTATATTGTGGTGCTTAGAACTGGATACAGCACTCCAGGTGTGGTCTGACCAAGGCAGGGACTGTTACTTTCCTTGACTGGGACACCAGACTTCTGTTGACTCATGCTGAGCTTGTAGTCTACCAAGACCCCTAGCTCCTTTTCACATGTCCTACAGACACGCCAGGTGTCTCTCATCTTATATTTGTGCAGCTTCCAGCTTAAGTGCAGAACCTTGTGCTTGTCCCTATTGAAATTCATTTTGTAAGATTTGGCCAAATGTTCTGATCTGTTATTGTCATCTTGAATCCTGATTCTGTCTTCTGCGGCATTGGCTACCCCTTCAGGTTTAGTGTCATCTGCAAATTTAATGAGCAGTCCCTCAATATCTTCATCCAAGGCGTTTATAAAGATGGTGAACAAGAACAGGCTCAGGACAGAACCCTGCGGCATCCCACTTGTCACTTTTTCCCAGGTCGATGAGGAACCATTAGTAAGCACTTTTGGGGTTTGGTCAGTCTACCAGTTACAAATCCACCTAACAGTTACTTCTTGCAGTCCACATTTTACCAGCTTCTCTGCAAGAATATCATGGGGGACTTGGTCCAAAGTCTTACTGAAACTGATACACTACATCTACGACATCCCCCTGACACACCAAGCAAGAGAGAGATTGGTCTGACATGACTTGTTTATGAGAACCCCAAGCTGGGTCTCTGTAATTATAGCATTGTTTTCTAAGTGCTCACGGACCAAAGGACCTTAGCTGAAGGAGCACATTCCATTCCATTCCTTTATTTAAATATTTCTAGAAGACACTTTTCACAAAAATACAGCAATGTACAAAATTACAGTGCCTTCGATAAAAGCTTCAATGAAAGCTGGTTGGTGGTGGAAAACATGTTTCAAAGATCTGCCTGATCTATTGGATCCAACTTTTACCCAAGACCCCTTGGAAAAGTGACATTTGCATGCACATACATTCTCTCTCTCTCTCTCTCTCTCTCTCTCTCTCTCTCTGCGGTGAGGGGAGTTAGAAAGGGGAGAGAAGTGACCAGAGGCACTCACACAAAAATCCAAATATGCCTGTGGAACTAAAAAAGGTTGCCAACTCCCACCTTAGCAGATTGGATTGAAAAAGGTGGAAGGGTTCCTCCCTTGAAAACTTGCTTCCTTTAAAACTGAACGAGTTTGAAAAGGAAAGAAAAAATAACAGCCACACACATGCACCAAAGGATCTCCACACAACACAGCCACCCACTGAAAGGGCACTGAGCCCAGGCCTCCACGATATGCATTCGTTAGCTGATTTAACAAGCAATTAACAGTCCAGGCAGAGATGATGCCCCTTCCTTTTCGAGCTCTCCAGGACATGTCTCAAACTGTGAGTGACCTTAACATCTCTCCCCCTCCCCTCTGGGCCCAGCAGGTAATATTTTGAAATGCGACCTGGCTGGGTCCCCCCCTTCTCTTTCCAGGCCAGCCTTCCACTCTCCACCTCCCTCCCTCCCCAGCCCTCCAAGGCAGTGGGATTCAAACCTCCTGCCAGGCTATGCCATCTGTACCGAAGTGCACAATTAAATAAGACAAAACAGGGAAGGGGGGAAAAAATCCACCACCCCTCTGCATCCTAGCAGTTTCCATCCCACTGGGGTTTTGTTTAATGAATACCACGGTGGTATTTCAGACAGGAGAGAGCTAAAAATATATAAGTGGGCACTCGAGGGATGGCTGGACCAGGGCGGAGGGGAGGGGGAGAGAAAAGACAGCTTGTTGAAAGGTGCCACAATTATTCCTTTTCCCACCCTGGCTGTTTTCCCATTTTCTTTCTTTTCTTTTTCTTTTTTTAAAAAAACACTCTGTTTTTCAGCTGCTACAGTCTCAGGGTTCTCTGAGGCTTATAACTACAGAGCAATGCTATTTATTTATCATGGTGAATTACTGCTGGGCAGGCATGCACTAAGCATAAGGAATGGGGGGTGGAGTCCTTGCCCCAGTTCTTGTTCCCCTGTGAGCAAGAAAAGAGAAAGAGAAGGATCGGGGCCAGTGGCACTGGTAGGCATCCAAGAGGCGGTGTGGGGCAGCGTTGAGAGTATCATACTAGGACCTGGGAGACTAGGGTTCAAACCTCTACTCAGTGATGGAGCTCATGGGGGGCCTTGGGCCAGCCACCAACTTGCACCCTAACCTACCTCACAGGGTTGTTGTATGGGTAAGATGGAGGAGTACGAGAGCCATACATACCACCTTGGGCTTCTTGGAGGAAAGATGGGCTAAAGATGCATGCATGCATAAATAAATAAATGGCTCCCAGCAATGCTAACTGTTGGTCCAGCCCTCCCTCAGTCCCTTGGCTTATCTTGCAGTGGCTGAAAGACAGTCTGCCATCTTGAATTTCCCACAATCCTCCTGGAGTGAACGCTACAGGGCAAGGAACTTGGTGGGCCTGTTGGCTATGGTTTTCTCTGTCACCTGGAGCCACGGTGTCCCCAACAGAATAATTGAAGGGGCTTGTTTTCTTTATGGTCTAGAGTGGCCAGGTGAAAAAGAAGACAGGGCTCCTGAAACTTTGTTTGGTGAGTGTGGAGAGAGTGAGAGCTTTTAAAAGTACAGGAGCCCTGCCAGTAGCTGTAGCTTGTCACAAAGCCATTAAAGGTGCAGGAGTCCTGTCTTCTTTTTCACCTGAAGCATTGCAACTATTCACATGGTCTTGATTCTGACCAGCAACTTGTGAAATGGCTAAAATGGGTGGGAATACTTTTGGTATGTGGAATAAAGGTTCTAGGACCAAAAAAAAGGCGACATTTTAAATCTGAGGAGTTTTAAAATCTGGCATCAAGGTAAGCATTGCCCTCTGAGACGTGCTGTTTAGTCTTTCTCTCACACCCAGTCAGGGTGGTCAAATGGGGAGGGCTATATCTAACCCTTTCCCTCCATGCTATTTTGCTGATCAGGTTTGACCCCTACCCTCCCTCCATAATTGCTGTGATTCTCTACAGGGGAAATCTAGGAACATAAAAGAAAACGAATCCATCTCTCAACATAGCAGTTAAATATTATATATATGTTTATATCTGGAGGGTTTTTTTTCCCAGCCAGAGCTCACCAGAGCTCAGCTCGAGCACCTCTCAGGTGGGTGCCATTGCCATTCTGAGAGAACAAGGAAATTCACGGTGAGTTCCGGCAACACTTTTTCTAGAAAAATAGCACCATATATATGCACAGTGTGTATTTATCGTGAGTTAACACAAGGTAAAGAAAGGAGGGCATGAGCATTCTGTAACGACAGGGGCTCCTTCCCATGGGCAGTCCATTGCAGCCTACAGATGATGTTCCCAGATCTCCCATGCGCTGACAATTCTGCTACATTAATTACAGCGTGAATATTTGTCCCCACCTTCCAGCGCTGAGCTCTGAACAGGCAACTAATTACTGGGTCCTTAGCACGGCGCGGCTTCCCAGCATGAAGGGAGCACCCTACAAATCATCCAACGCGAGCTGTATTTAACTACAGATGTGTGTCCGATTGTATTTTTTAAAAAAGAGTAGACCACGCCACCCATATCTTCTCTAAATTTGCATTTTCTCATCTTGCTGCTTCTGTCACACTCTATGCCCATCAGATCTGATCCCCTTTAAGCTGCTCTTTTTCAGTGGCTAAAACAATTTCTTCCTTCCTTCCTGACCATGAGTAGCAATGTCTTGCAGGTTACCAAATTTGGATGAGTGCTGCAGCCTGCTAGCCAGCTCCGTTTGCATGGCTGGTGGAACACCTGCCTTTAAAGCCAGTGCATGCAATCACCCCCCCCCCCCCGAGACAGATCACTGCCAGGTGACATTTTTCCATCATTAATTTGTGGACCATTTAACATGGGTACTATTTTGGATTTTGGTTTGAGAGTAGAGATATTCTCCACAGGGGTTAAAAGCCCATCCTTGGACATGTTCTTGATAAGATACAGTGCTCTGAGTAATTAATAATGATAACAGGACTTATTTAAAGCTTTGCAACGGTGCTCAGCCTGGCCTCCGAACCTTTGCAGTTGCCACTGTTTATAGCTGCTGCTAGAGATTAATTGGCTACATGGAAGCAATCAGGGTGAGGGTTTTTTGTTTTGTTTTTTGTTTTAAAAAACACAATTCAACTTCCTAACTCCTCTCTGCCCGGTAATTTGAGCACTGCCTTAAGTTTCCATGGTGCTTCACAGATATTGCTGCTGTGCTCCTTATAACAAGACAAGTTTGTATTATTATCCCCAGGCTGGCCCAGGACATTTTGCTGCTTGAGGCAAAACCCCTGGTGCCATGCTCCACCACTACTTCCTGTCCTCACAGCCACCAACTGCTCACCACTTGCCACTGCAAGAATCATGAGCTTTGGAAACACACTCAGAGAGAAGTGGGATGATCAGGGTTTGGCCGAACACAGGAAGGATCCCTCTGGGTCCTTCCGCTCAAGGTGGGAAGGGAAGGGCTGAGCCAAAGCATCGGGGTGTGTGTGTGTGTTAGTGTGCATGACTCTGCTCCTCCCAACATGGGTTTAGACAACACCACCTGGCTAAAACTCAAGTCTTGTTGCAGGAGAACCTTCTGCCAGTCTCAGCACAATCTCAAGGAGAGTCCAGTTTCCCCCTCCCCAAGGGTGGGGTTCTCTTTGAGCCTTTCTTTCCAGAATAATTTAAAAAATAGTGAGCCAGTGGGTGCTTTTGTGGATCCCTGGCAGCAGAACACATCAAACAGCAGGTTTGTATGCCAGTGATGTTTGCCAGTGTATATGGTTTAAGATATAACGGATCCTGTAGGCTGATGGAGTACAACTCCCAGTTTCAATCCCCAGCAGCATCACCAGGAAAGGCTGGGAATCACCAGGAAACCCTGGAGAAACATGACCAATAGGTGTGTAGACAATATTGAGTTAGCTGGACCAATGCTTCAGACATCTTGTGAAGGCTTATCTTTTGGTCCACAAGATTGGGCCCCATTTTGTGTGTTTGAGTCCCTTGATATTCTGTGTAACCTGCTTTTATACTGCTGTTCTGTTGTTGTAGGTTGAGTTTTTGCTTTGATGTTGTGATATATTGTTTGCTTGTACACAGCACACACACACACACACACACACACACACACACACACGTGTAGTTCATAATGCCCCTTCCGATCTTCAGGAGGAGGGGGGGTTGTGGAATCACGACCCCGCCCACACTTGCTCTCGCGAGGCTGGCGTCAGCCTCGCGGGAGACAGAGATTCCCCCAATTAGCATACCCTGTGGCGCCAGGCAATCGGCTGGCGGCAGGGGTGGGCCTTCGTAGGGCCACTTAAGCTCAGGGCAGCCCCTGGCTCGCCCCCTTTCTTCCCTGGAGACGACGCGGTTTCCCACCCACCCGCCCTTTAGGTTTTGCCACTGACCTTGCTATGGGCTTCGGCTGGTCACCGCAAGGGGCCTGGTAGGAGTTTTTCCATTTGGCTAATTGGCTGGTTTTGTGAGCCACTTGGTTTTTTCGCCTACCTCGTAGCAAATCGTCACAACTCCCTCGGTTTTGGCGGTAGGCATTGGCCGGGGTATTATCATGCAGATGAGGTTGGGGGGGAGGAACGCCATCACCTCCCCCAGTGCTTGAAGGGTAGTTCGTTAAAGGACTCCGAGGGGCGACGCCTCGTCCGAAACCTACGGAGGCTAGGGCCTAAAGCGCGCCCCCGAGCGGTAACCCCTCGGGGAGCGCCTAGGGATATGCATCTCGGGTGGCTCCCCCTGTTGGTGTTTAACCCTTCCCGGTCAGACCGGATAGTCGGTTAGGGCCAATGCCTAAAGCCAATACCCTTCTTTCCTGTAATCAATAAAGTTGTGGCCATTTTCGCCCATTAACCTAAAACTCTGTGTCCGTTGTCTTCATTTATTCCACCTGTGGGGGGGAGGGAATAGCCACACAAATGCTTTTGAATGAAATAAAAGGTCTGACTCAATATAAGGCAGCTTTCTATGTTCAAGGTACATAATAAGCCAAGCCAGAAAAGGTTTTTTTCTTTCTTTCTGGGGAAGGGGCAAAGCTCAGTGCTAGAATATCTGCTTTGCATGCAGAAGGTCCCAGGTTTCAATCCCTAGCTGCTGCCAGTCAGTGCGGACTCCTGTATTCCCTTGAGCTTTCCTGAACTGGACACTGCTCTTACCTTAGCTGAGCTTACACATAATCACACCCTCCCCCTGCTATCTCTCTGAGATATTATTCTTAGAAGTTGCAATTTCCTTGCAGACATTCTGCCGAGCAGTGTGCTGCAGAGGAGAAGGAAGGGAGGAAGGTGCTGGTGACGGAAGGAGTGTGGTCAGGGACGGCAGGCTCCTCCCCTCCATCTCCCTTGGTTACTGCTCCATTAGCAGCGAGCCTGATGGATCTTTGTCTGGTTAATAAAAATAACATAAAAAAGAGAAAGTACTCAGGACTGAGCGCAGTGATCCCAGAGCTTGCAACCATCTAAAGGGCTTTGTTACCAAGGCAACGCCTTGTCTCCTAGCTGCAAAAGGCCACGAGAATGAAGGCAGCCGATGGAAAATGAATAGGGTGATGGCAAGACAACAACAACATCAGAAAAGGAAAATCTGCCAAGTAGAGTGCGAGGGGGTGGGGGAAGGGAGGGGCGTTTTTTTGGGGGGGGGCATGGACAAAAATAAAACCCTGCCAAGGCTAGTTAATGAAGAGCTCAGCAAGGCCTCGGTACCAGAGCTGCTGAAAAGTGTCGATGATGAAGGAGGAAGGGAATGGAGAACAGCAAAAACCAACTCCTGGTTTGTTAAAGGGCAATACAATGGTACCTCGTGTTACAGACGCTTCGGGTTACAGACACTTCAGGTTACAGACTCCGCTAACCCAGAAATAGTACCTCAGGTTAAGAACTTTGCTTCAGGATGAGAACAGAAATCGTGCAGCGGCAGCAGGAGGCCCCATTAGCTAAAGTGGTACCTCAGGTTAAGAACAGTTTCAGGTTAAGAATGAACCTCCAGAACGAATTAAGTTTTTAACCCAAGGTACCACTGTATTCAGAAGGGCAAAGTAAAGCTCAAAGATGGATGTCGTTTCCCAATATTCTAATTGCATGGCTTTTATTGAGGTAGTTCCACCTGATCCCTCCATTCCATGAGCTGGGATTCAGAGAGGGCACCAGCAGAAACAGGAGAGGACAACACAGGGAGCCACAGCTTCACTCACAGCATTAGTTCTCACTGCACAATGGTGCAGTAGAGTGCAGGACATTTTTTAGAGTAGGAGCAATTCTGTCCTCTCCTGGAGCAGCAAGGTACTATAATTGTTCTGAACAGTGACCAAAAGGATAATGAGGCTTTCAAGTTTGTTTGTGACATTCCGGCATCGGTGAAGTCAGAGAATATGGAGAGTAACAAACAAACATTGACTGGATTCTTCTTTCCTTTCCTTTGACGAGGTTCCTCCTTCACGCTAGCAATCTAAATAGTAACACTTTTTTGCAATACAGTTTGCATTCCTAATTAAAACCCAAAGGTGGTGTTTCAGCTGACTAAAGATCTTTTGCTAAAGGTCAATACGTAAAGCTCATAAGTTAGCACTGTGGAGTTCAATAAAGCTCACGCCCAAGAAAATCCGCATAGAATTGCAGTTCTGCTGCTAAACTGTGTATTCTTGCTATGTACTATCGCTCTTTGATTCCTGGGTGTGTATCAAAACATAAACACATTAGAGCCTGTGTTTTTTAAACTCTCCCTTGGGCTTGCCTATGTGGGCTGTTATGATGAGGTCCCGCACTTCAAAATTTACCACTACACTGCTGCCAAAGAATCAAGCCACTTTTCAAACCAGATAAGAGACTTGACTCTTTGGCCATAGGAACCTGAAACAGTGTGAACTGGCCCATCAAAGACTCCATATTCCCTGTTCCTGAACCTCAAACTGTCTGCAAAGATCCTGACACAGAAATTTGGATGGAGGGTTTATTGGCCTTGCGTGGAACATTCCCTCACTCCCCGAAAGGCCAATTTAGGTGATGATGCCTTCAGCGCTCTGCCTGATGTTAAGCCCTTTCTCATTTCCCAAGTCATCTGCTGTGCAATACCCCTGTTGCACTCGATCAGATGGAGCCGACAGGGGTACTGGCTCACCTTGTGAGATGGAACACTTCCTGCCTGCTCCCTATGGGGCTGGAGACTATACACGAGAGCCAACTCGCTGGCTTCCACTGCAGATGATTTACTGAGATTACAGAGGCAATTACAGATTGGGTTTTCCACCAACACCTTCTCTATCTGCCCACAAGGGAGGGCAGGGTGGTTGACGACTCCTCTTCCCTTGCAGACAGGAGCTTAGAGTGGGGATGGTGGGAGTGCTAATCTGATGGGAGTTGCAGTCCAAATCATCCAGAGAGAGACAAGTTGGTGAAGGCTGGTTTAAAGCTTCAGTGGTGAGACCCAGCAGCCTGGAATTCTGATAGTGCCTCTTACATGCCTGGATGGAGGATGGAGAGGGGTGTGTGAGTGAGAGTTAAAACTAGCCTCCTGTATAAAGGTGAAATGGGCACCCAGTGTTCTGGCCACTTTTGCCTCTGGCCCCGCCCACCAGGGGCATGTGGCTCCTGGAAAAAAATGTGGCCCTTCAGCCAAAAAGGCCTTCCCACCTCTACTCTCCATCAGTAATCACTGCCCAGCGACTGTCTTCTTTCCCCGACAGCTCGAACCGGCTTGGAAAGCTGTGTGCCGCCCCTCCTGTTTGCTAGAAAGTCCCAGAGACCAGTAATGGGGCCATTGAGAGGGCAGAGACATGTCCCCATGTTCCCGCCAACATCACACTTGTCTCCATTCAGGGCTTCCAGATGGAAAGCTCCATCTCTGCCAAGTGGCAGCGTCTCTTGCCAGAAAGCAAAAAACACCACAGAAATAAAAGGAAACCGCGGGAGCGGAACTGTTGCCCCAAGCTGGAATTGCAGCTCCCAGGATGGAGGCAGGCTTCTCCTTGAGCCCTCGGGCAGAAAAATAGCGCAGTTCAATCTGGGACGGCCACGTTCCCCCCTTTACAGGGCTGGCTGGCCCACCTCCAGTTGAAAGAACTGGAAGAAGGGAGAACAGGAAGGGCTTTGAAGTGAAGAACATGAGACGAGCCCAGCTGCTAGATTAGGCCAAAGGCCTATCTGGTCCAGCCTCCTGTTCTCACAGTGGCCAATCAGATGCCCCAAGCAGGACTGGAGCAAAACCACACTCACCCTATTTCTGATCCACAGCAACCTCTTCACAATGGAGGCGTAACATAGCCATTGTTACAGTCATCCGTAAGAACCAACTCCTAGGGGCTGAGGTCCCTTCGCCCACCCCCCTATAAAATATTTGAGGGGGCCAGGCCCCTCCCCCAGCTTATGGACATTGCCATTCAAATGAACCACATCTTGTGATTGATTATGCGGCTTGGGGCTCACCTGCCCCCCTCATATTTTATTCAAGTTGACACCCCTGCACCCATCGATAGCCTCCTCCCCTTTGAATCTGTCTAATGCTCTTTCAGAACCACTGAAGTTGGTGGCCATCACTGTCTCTTACGGGATCAAGTAGCCATAGTTTAGCTACGGCTGTCCATGGTCACTCGCCACAATGGCTATGTTCCTCCTCCACTGGCAGAGGCAGTAATGCTTCTGAATACCACTTGCTGGGGACCTGCTGTGCTCAGGTCCTGTTGCAGGTTTCCCAGAGGCATCTAGCTGGCTGGTGAGAACGGGTTGTGAACCGTTTCTTATGTCCTTAGGGGGAAGGGTGGCTGGTGTGTGCAGTGCCACTGGATTGGCTGTGTCCACGCTGTACCAATCTCCCCTCATGGTTTGGGTTACTGGCAGCAACCTCCACGCTGGGTTGCCAGGTAAGCAACACCACACCAGCCTCCTCTGCCAGCCACTCCTGAATCCGAGGGAAGGGGCAACTTCTCCACACCCAACAGATCAGCCTTCTCCCACCTGGTGCCCTCTTGATGTTTTGGGCTACAACTCCCATCGTCCCCATACATCGCAGCCATTTTAGACAACAACTCCCATTTGCTCCAGAGAGCATGGCTAACGGGAGATGCAGAAGATGGCTGCTGTAGATATTATCTACTGAAATCCTTTGGAAAAAAGAATTGGATGGATTCATGGAGGAGTTTATCACAGGTTATTAGCCGTGATAGCTAAATGAAGCTTTCACATTCAGAGGAAAATCTGAGCACCAAACATAAAGGGAGGAACCACCTCATCTTTATGCCTGGCTTAGGTGCTTCTCATTGGGGCACCTGGGTGGCCACTGTGAGAACAGAATGCTGGAGTCAATAGGTCAACCTTAAGGTTTAGGCTACAACTCCCATCAGCCCCAGGCAGCTTTGGATTTGCAGTCCAAAAAATCTGGAGGTCACCAGTTTGGAGAGGGTTAAGACACGCCTTTGGTCTGATCCCACAGGGCTCGGACAGCTGCATATTGCAGGGGGCTGGAATAGATGATCGCCAGGCACCTCTGCAAACTCCTGCAAATGATTTCTCTTGCTGTGCTCACATGAACGGGCTATTTTTGGAGTAGTTATTTTGTAAGCAAGCCCTGAAAAGCGGCACCTGCCTCAGTTCTTAGAAATGCAAACCTTTAAGTATTGCTGAAGTCCACCTGCACTTTTAGGCCTCAAAACAGTTCTCTCTCATTCTGTCAAGTGGATGGCTTGGACCAGAAGAGCCAACGCTAGTTTACATCAGGCCTCAGAATCCAACCCTCTTTTAGAGTTGCATCCTGGTGCAATTTCTCCCCCATCTCTTACTTGATGGCAGCGGCATCAAATATTTACAGCCTAAAACAACTAATCTCTTTTTGCTGCAGCCACATTTTCAGGAGAGCTGGGAATTGCACAAGTTATTTGCCACCTACAGAATTTGGAGCTTAATGAAAATAGCTAAAGTGTTCCCATCCAACGCCCCAGCCCCCTGCCAGTTGTTTTCTTTTAAAACCAACAAACGTTGCAAGCTTAGCATGACTGGAAGGCCAATACAGAACAGGCCCAGCTGAGTTGCTGTCAGCTTTGATCACTAGGCAATACTGCCATGCATCTAGGTGAGGGCTGCCCTTTGGCCTGGTCTGGGAGCTCCAGCTGATGCAGAATGCGGCGGGAGTTACAGTGTGGTGTGCTTAATGCCAAGGTTGCAGATTCGATCCTTGTATGGGACAGCTGCATATTCCTGCATGGCAGGGGGTTGGACGTGATGATCCTGAGGGTCCCTTCCAACTCTATGATTCTATGTGGAATAAAGTGGAACTGTTACTTTGGATGACTTGGGGAACTATGGACTTAATGGGTTATTCTAATGGTGTTGTTCCTTTGTCATCCCACCTTTTCAGAAAAGAAAAGAACGGAAAAACAACACTCTGTGAGCAGCTTCATGCTATCCTGATTTTTGAATTTATTTTTAAAGAAAACTATTTCCATTACATAGGGACGCGGGTGGCGCTGTGGGTTAAACCACAGAGCCTAGGACTTGCTGATCAGAAGGTTGGCGGTTCGAATCCCCACGACGGGCTGAGCTCCCGTTGCTTGGTCCTTGCTCCTGCCAACCTAGCAGTTCGAAACCATGTCAAAGTGCAAGTAGATAAATAGGTACTGCTCTGGCGGGAAGGTAAGCGGCGTTTCCATGCACTGCTCTGGTTCGCCAGAAGCGGCTTAGCCATGCTGGCCACATGACCAGGAAGCTGTACGCCAGCTCCCTCGGCCAATAAAGCGAGATGAGCGCCGCAACCCCAGAGTCGGCCACAACTGGAACTAATGGTCAGGGGTCCCTTTACCTTTACCTTTAATTCCACTACATATTTTATTGTGAAAGAATGCATCCTGATTTTTAACGTGTGCTTTGAAAACAGATTTCCTCCCTAAGATTTGCGTTTTTCATTGACTGCATTTCCTGCCTCAAGTGCCTCATGACGATGAGGTGAATTTGTTTGTGTGCGCATGTGTGTGTGCGCGAGAGCATGAATGGGGAGGGGAGGGGAAGAGAGACAGAATTCGTAAAATATCTCTGTGGCACTAAGAAATGATGTTTCCCCCTCTGTTCACATTTTTCGCTTGTTAAGGCGATGGCTTCCATGCTGTTGTGCCATACAAATTTAATCACAACTGGATGCCTGTGTTGTACATAAATATGAATATGTTTTCATCTGAGAGAGATCCATTAGTGGAGAAGACGAGTCCTTAAATGATTTGAAGTGCTCAAAGCATCTTGGGTAATAGAGGGTTTTGGTTTTTTTTAATGGCTCAAGGAAGAGAGATACACACATAATTTGTGTCACCTTGATTATGCTGCTTAGCTAATGTCTTGAGAGTAAACGATAGACTAAACCCCAACAGGGGATGAAGACGTATCCTAGTGGGCCTCTCTCTCGCTCATGCTCTGCTACAGCCTCTGCCAACTAGGGACGGTTGAATCGGCCAGTCTTCATTTTTGTCCATTTCTCATTTTTCCAGTCTTAGGTTCAATTCTCAACATTGAAAAATCAGTTTGCATTTTTTTAAAAAGCCTCATGAAAATTCATCTGCCCTTAGGGCGATTTTTTTTTTTGCCCAAAACACAAAATTTCGCAAAGCAATTTCCTTGATACAATGCATTTTGTACATTATTTCCTCTAGCATATGCATCTCCATGCACACTTTATGCATTTTTGTACAATTACGACATTGCAAAATTCAGAGAACTATGAATTTTGAAGGATGGCAGTGTTTCCATTCACATATTGTTTCGAGAAGTGTGAATTACGTAGGTTTGCCTTTAAATGAAAACTGAACCAAATTTCTCCACCCCCCCCAATTCCATGCAAGATGGGGCTGATGGGAATTGCAGCCCAAGATATCTGGAGAGCTGTGTTTTTCAATCTTCCACAAGCCATACATTGCAAAGCTTGAAGGCTGCTCAGGGTGGGGAAACTTGCACAAAACAAGGGGGCTCTTGCCTTGGGTCCCGTGAATATCATTGGCCACCACTGGAGAGCGAATGCCATCTAATATTTCCAGGCAAGGTGTCACTGGAGACAATTTTTTTTGCGACAGTTACCACAGGAAAAGCCGTAGGATGACCCAGGACCTTCCTGAGTGAGTAGTGGAGAAGTTCGGCAGCAGGCCACAATCCAGGAAGCAGAAAGAAGCTCTGCCAAAGGGATTTGAAGGAGGTACTCAGGAAGAGTACAATCTAATCCTTACTCCCTTATCCACATATAATAAAAAATGAAGCACACCTGTCATTCTGCTTGACCACAGAGCAAGGAGAAGCTGCAGGTGAGACTTTGTAGTCCATTTGTGAAATAATTCCTGCATGGGCCTCCCAGCTTTGTATATACATGTGTGCCCCCTCCCAACATCACACCTGCACCAGGCCCTATCAACCCTCTGGGTGGCCCTGCAAAACTGACCGGGGGGGGGGGGGGAGAACAGGCACAATCCTTGCCCAGGATAGTATTTATCCCAGGGTTGGCCCTGGCTAGAGGGACCAGTGGTCTAGCTCAGCATAAGGCAGTTTCCCTGGTTGCACAAAACAATGCTTTACAAGTAAATCGTTCAGATATGTTCACAACTTATGTGCTATCATTGGCCTCTCCAGATGGAGCTGGAAGAGGTCCCTGTGTATTTTAATTTTTGTATTTATTTGTTAAATTTTTATACCGCCTTTCAGCTAAAGATCTCAGTGCAGTTCGCAGCATAAAAAATGCAAAATAAAAACACGAAGTACATAATAAAAATAAAAACAAGAACAAACCAAACCAAACCAATAACCGCCTTCCCACAGACACATTTAAAGGGACATAGAATGTTAATCAGCCAAAGGCCTGGTTGAAGAGGAATGTTTTTGCTCGGTGCCTAAAGGTGTATAAAGGCCAGCCTCCCGGGGGAGAGCATTGTACAACTCCTACCATCATGAACCATTGGTCATGCTGGCTGGTACTGATGGAAGCTGGAGTCCAACAACATGGGAACATAGGAAGCTGTCATAGACACTGTCTACACTGACGGACAGTGGTTCCCTAGGGCAAGCATCCCCAAACTCGGCCCTCCAGATGTTTTGGGACTACAATTCCCATCATCCCTGACCACTGGTCCTGTTAGCTAGGAATGATGGGAGTTGCAGTCCCAAAACATCTGGAGGGGCAGGTTTGGGGATGCCTGCCCTAGGGTTTCAAAGGAGCCTTTGGAGATACCAGGGATTGAACCTGGGACCCTCTGCATGCAAGGCAGAGGCTTTGCCACTGAGCCACAGCCCTTCCCCAACCTCTGAAAGGCTGTAGCTTCTCTATCTTGGGTCTGATTGGATCTTGGTCTGATCCAATGAGACAAGTTGTGTGTCCCAATATCCTTTAGAAATCAACTTCTCCTCCTAGCCGGATGTGCTACCCTTCCCGAAAGCCTTTGGAAATGCATTTGATTCCAGGAGACGCTGCAAAGCAGAGTGCCTTATGCAAGGGAGCAGAGATACACCAGTGGAGCTGATTTGTCTTTCATTAACCTGTGGGGGCAGCCAAGGAGGCGGGCTTGTCAGGGCTAAGTGCTAATCCATTATGCATTGAAAATCATTGTCAGGTCCAACGGAGCTGGTGGGTCAAAAGGAGGCTGCATCATCCCCCTCTCCTTTGTACACTGCACAGCAAAGCAAGGAGGAATTAGTGGAGGCTGATTGTACAGGTTCAAAATCATCTAAGCACGGTGCAACCACCCCCTGGTCACCATCTCTGCTGCCCTCAATGAAGCAGGGAGCTTCCTTTACTTTTGGGAACTTCATGAGTGATGCAGGAACCTGATTTCCCAGGAGGCTCCCTGCTTCAGACGGGGTCACCCTTCACCTTGTGTTGGGCAATGGAGAGGGCGATGGGAGGTTGAGTCAGGGCACATATCCTCACAGGCCCCTCCCATATTTGCTTATTTAACATACAATCCAAACGCCTGGTAAGAGCCTAGACAATACTTCCCACAATGCCATCCTGATTCTGCAGGCATTTCTTTGGCCCTGATTTAACTTTGGCCTCTTTACTTCGGGATTAGGAATGGGTGGTGGGAAACGGGGCTGTGTATTAGCACACTGCGTTGGGATAATTCCTAAACATTTGGAATGGTAAAAACCGGGCAAATGACCTCACTTGTCTGCACTGCATTAGTGCAAGGTCAGGTTAAAAAGCTTCCAGACACCGACGGATTCTATTTCAAGTCTGATTTTGCTTGTTTTACCATCTGTTTCACCTCTTGAAGAACCTGCTAGATAAATAACAGGAAATGGAAAATGAGAGATCTGAGAGGCTTTCCCCTTAAGGAAAAACCTGCTTTTGTTTCCAACGAAGACGGAACACTTAACACACACAAGTGGGCATCTAATTTCTAACTTGCTGTGGGCGGCATGTACCAGCACGCTGGCCAGTTGCGGAGGTCCTCAGTGGCTTGGCACTTCTGCACAAATGAGAAAAAGTTTGAAAGCATCTCTGAGGGAAGGGAAAGAAGGATGAGCAAGCCTCACGGGTGCATAATAATCTCTGCATTATGCATGATGGGATGTAGTCTTTGGTGTGGGATCAGCAAGGGCACCTCTAGGTAACAGACTGGAGCAGGAGGGAAGGAGCTGAAGCCCCCAGGCATCTCTTTCTGGCCAACGGGACCCTCCACAAGCCACACCCCTCCCTTGCCTTGCTTTGCACCCATCTTGAGTTTTTTGGGAATCTGTCCTAATTTAACTCTGATAATGCATCTTGCTTGCCTGGTTAAAGGATAGATTTACGGCTTGATTTATGTGTTATTTTGTGTGTGCACTGTATACTTTTATCATTCATATGCTTTTTTTCTAAAAAATGTTTAGAGGTACTCTCATTTTGACACAAGAAAGTGTGTGTGTGTGTGTGTGTGTGTGTATCTATCTATCTATCTATCTATCTATCTATCTATCTATCTATGAGAGAGAGAGAGAGAGAGGAGTGTCCTTGCCCTCTGATTTGCCTGGGTGGAGAATACAGTGAGGGGTATGCAAATATGTGTAGAAAGTTGCCTACTATTCAAAGGTAATATTTATATGAATTGCTCCTCCTACTTTTACCGATATGCCTCACCCAGCACTGGCATGTGACCCCCAGGGAAGCTTGCCTGGAAAGCAATGTGACTCTCAGGCTGGAAAAGGTTCCCTGCCCCTGGCTTAAGAGATTGGGCACAGCAACCCAGAAGAATGGGCAGTATGCTGGGGAAGGCTATGGCAGCACCATAGGCAACTCAGTAGTAGTAGTAGTAGTAATAGTAATAATAATAATAATAATAATAATAAAGTTGTTGTTTTGTTGTTTTGTTGTTGTTGTTGTTGTTGTTGTTGTTGTTGTTGTTATTATTATTATTATTATTATTATTATTATTATTATTATTACCCTGCCCATCCGGCTCCCAACAGAATATTAAAAACATGATAAAACATCAAACATTAAAAACTTCCCTAAACAGGGCTGCCTTCAGATGTCTTCTAAACGTCAGATAGTTGTTTATTTCCTTGATATCTGACGGGAAGGTGTTCCACAGGGCGGGCGCCACTACCAAGAAGGCTTTCTGCCTGGTTCCCTGTAACCTCACTTCTCGCAGTGAGGGAACCGCCAGAAGGCCCTCGGAGCTGGACCTCAGTGTCTGGGCAGAATGATGGATGTGGAGATCTTCCTTCAGTTTAAATGGAAGTTTAAATGCTGGCAGAAGTGGGGTCGGAGACCCCTGGGGTGCTGGAGCATAGAGGGGCCAATCCAGCAGGAGACTGGTATCAATGGCAGATCAGGGTCTGAACTGGGAAATCTAATAACCAGTGCCATTAGGGATGGGGCAAGGATTGGTTTCACCATGGAGGGAAGCAAGCAGTGGAATGAGGGTCCTTTAACACAGAGCTTTCCAAACTTTTTATGTTGACGGCACACTTTTTAGACATGCATCATTTCACGACACAGTAGTTCAGTTTTACTAGCAAACAGGTTAAACTAACTGCTTTCCAACCCTGGGAGGAGCATGGGCAGGATTTGTGTGACACACCTACACACTGCAGCCGACACACTAATGTGTCATGGCACACAATTTGGAAAGCTCTGGTTTAGCAACACAGGCTGCCTTAATTCACCTCTCCAGCCCAGTGCAGTTTGCTCAAACTGGCAATGACTTTCCAGGGTCTCAAGGCACAACATCCCATCCCTTGTTATCTGATCCTGATTCACAGAGGGGCCAATCCTGGGACCTTCAGAGTTCAAAACACTTGCTATGCTACTCGTACTATCCTTTCCTATACCTTAGGAGCTTATCTCTTTAAGGAAGCTGACCGCCTCCATAAGTCCTGGATTCCTGTCAGAACATAGGCTTCCTGACAGTCATCACTGCACCTTGTCATCTGAGATCAGCTCCTTGATCACATGCAAGTTCTACAGCTGGTTCCCCCAAGTTTCTCAGCCCAGGACAACCTGCTGTCTACCTCCAGTCGTCAACCCATGGGCTTCTTCACCAATAGCCCAGCAATGGAGACTATGCTGCTGCTTTTGGCATCATATTTTGAAATTTCAAAATTATGAAAAACAAGTGTCTGACCAGCACAAAACTTTCTACAGGGAGTGCCTACTTACGAAAGAGAAGAATATCACCTGCTAGATAACATTCTCTGTAATATTTTGCATTTATTTGAATGGTCACGAATGTTCATTTCATAAAGGGGATAATGCTGGGAAATACTTCCTTGGAACAAATCCAGCACAGGACTCTAGGTCAGAAGAGTGAAATATTTGAGCGTTTTAAAGCCATTTCTTTTGCTCTTTCTCTGCTGGAATTGGGACATCTGAAGTGTCTTCAGTTTACCGTCATTGCTGTACAATGTGGCTAGGCTAGAGTGAAATCCTGACTGAGATCTTATGCTTATTAGAATAGAATTTCTTACTTTGTTGTTGTTATGTGTCATGTTTTATACACTGCAATATGAGGGGGGAAACTGGTTATATTTTAAAGTTTATCTTGTATTCTTATTTTGCACAAATGGGTTCAGGCGTTTATAATTTTTAGCAAGTATAATCAGGTAGCCACCTAGAACTGGAGGTTGAAGCGTTACTTTTATTTTTAAATTTCTGTTTCCCCCCTCCTAGGGTTTTTAAAATTTATGGAACAACCCCCACCCTCACCCCGCTTTTTGTTTCTTTTTCTTTTTACAGCCTATCAAATTCCATCAGTGTCTACAAAATATTGGCCTTACTTGTTCATTCAGCATGGATTTTTGTTATGGATGTTTACATTATAAAGATAAAGCAGTTTTCAGCAAAGCAATACAGAGGCTGGGGAATTGTCCTTGTGGTGCAACCACTTTATGATTCATATGGATTGCTACTGGATGATGATGATGATAATATTAATAATAATTTATTACTTATACCCCACCCATCTGGCCAGGCCTCCCCAGCCACTCTGGGTGGCTCCCAACAGAATATTAAAAACACAATAAAACATCAAACATTAAAAACTTCCCTAAACAGGGACAGGGGATATGCTCCGGTTTTTGGAGATTTTATGAGTGTTGCAGTGATGGACAGTCACAATTATTTCATGTACACAGGTGGCAGTAATATCCTAGGTACATCAGTGTATTTAGAATGGCTTCAGATGTTCTTATAGAAACTGTTAAGGGCTGAGGTTCCTCTAATGAAAGACAAGAGATGTTTTCTGAATGAAAAAAGCCCTCAAAGGGAATGTGGTGTTATTGTTCTGGTGGAAGATAAAGAGAGACTTTATGAAGACTAGGTGGGAAAAGTATATGCTAATGTGTATTCTAATAATTCCAAGGGTGTGGCTATTCTTATACACTGTTTTTATAGATGGTGTTGCAGCGTTACAAACAGTAGTTGATCCAGCTGGGGGAATATTTTAATTTGATGGAGAAGACCTCAAACATGATACAGTGGTACCTCGGGTTAAGTACTTAATTTGTTCCAGAGGTTCGTTCTTAACCTGAAGCACCACTTTAGCTAATGGGGCCTCCTGCTGCCGCCATTGCACAATTTCTGTTCTCATCCTGAAGCAAAGTTCTTAACCTGAAGCACTATTTCTGAGTATGTAACCCAAGGTACCACTGTAATTACTGTAGTGAACATTTATGGACCAAATTTTGATTCTCCTACAACATTTCATGTGTTTTTGAGCTATTAGACTGATATGACTTATGATCAGGTGGTAAAGAGGATAGATTTTTATGATATTCTAGAACCAATTTTAGATAGGAATACTCCCCGCCCCCTGCAAAATCCAATCTTCAGCAAGTCCAATGCTTAAAGTATACCTGTCTGAATTTGAATTGATGGATGTTTGGTGCCTACAGCACCCTACATCCACATGATTACAGTTTTTTCATCAGTACACTAAAATTGTATCTAGTTAGATTACTTTTTGATTTCTTCTCCCCTGCTTCAATATGTAACAGCATGCCATCTAGATACAAGTGCTATTTCAGATTATGCTCCAATGTCTCTTACCATGCAGTCATTCAATATGGTTAAAACCTCTGGCTCCTGGTGCTCACATATTGCACTTTTGAATGATGGAAATGTTAAAACACAGAAGGGGGCTGAACCTCTGGAATATTTTGAAAGTAATGAGCGTACAACTTCTTCATGAGCTGTTTAATAGGAAGCATGTAAAGCCTATATTCGAGGCTGGATTGTATAATATGCTTCCCATAAGAAAGGAGTTAGAGTTTAGAAAGAAGAAAACTTAGAGAAACCAGTGAAGTCTCATTTGAGTCAAATTGCAGCAACCCCTTCCCCAGAACATTTTTCTCTTGCCAAATTTGGCTATTATTGGAATTTATTAGTTTTCCAACATTATTCCAATAATAGCCAATTAATTAAACCAATTAAATAACCAATTCATACCCAATTAATACAGTTATTCCCCTTCCCCAGATCTTTGTCAAAGCTTGCAACTTGCTAAGTATGAGTTGAATAATTTCTGGTGAAGCTGGATTTGCATTTATGGGTGTGTGTGTGTGTGTGTGAGAGAGAGAGAGAGAGAGAGAGGTACTGAGAAAAAGATGAGAGGCCAGGGAAGATTTGGTGGTTTTTTTCGTTTAAAACAAAAACAAAGTAAGAATTATATTCCACTGATTACAAGAGAACACAATACAGTATACACAACACCAAAAGAAATAAATTCAGAATTTCAGAAGTATGGTTCTAAATTATACAGGAAAAATAATGATCCTTTTGGGCTATGCTTTTTAATCCTTTTTCTCACAGTTGGTTCTCCCACAGCTCAACATGAAGCAGAAGGAAGTTCTTTGAAAACCATTACAGATGGAAGAGATTCAGAACGATATTCACAAATGAAGACCAGGAAAGTGCCAGGGCCAGACAATTCTTCTGCAGAATGGTACAAGACATATTTAAGAATTTTGGCTCCTAAACTTGTGTGCTTATCAAAAGGCCTTTGAATTAGGTACCCTGTCAACTTCAATATGTTTCTAATTCACCTAGGTCTACCAAAAATCATCCTAACTGTGCAGATTATAACTCAATCGCTAGCTAATGTAGATGTTAAAATAATAACAGTGAGTTTGGCTGCTGGAGCTCAGGCAGGAGTATCAATAATAGTGCATTTGGAGCAAGAGGATTTCACTCAACATTGGAAAGAGCTCATCACCTAAGATTGGTAACCAAGAGGAAGGCCTTAAATGGTTATATAATGGCATTTGACAAAGCATATTGGCAGTTTATGTTTGGTAATTTGGAAAAAACTGGAATTTCATCAAGAATGGGTGGCGCTGTGGGTTAAACCACAGAGCCTAGGACTTGCTGATCAGAAGGTTGGCGGTTCAAATCCCCATGATGGGGTGAGCTCCCATTGCTCGGTCCCTGCTCCTGCCAACCTAGCAGTTCGAAAGCACGTCAAAGTGCAAGTAGATAAATAGGTACTGCTCCGGTGGGAAGGTAAACGGCGTTTCCGTGCGCTGCTCTGGTTTGGCTGAAGCGGCTTAGTCATGCTGGCCACATGACCCGGAAACTGTACGCCGGCTCCCTCGGCCAATAAAGCGAGATGAGCATCGCAACCCCAGAGTCAGCTAATGGTCAGGGGGCCCTTTACCTTTTTAAATCACAGGTAAGAGCAAACGGAATTCTTTTGACAGTTACAGATAGGTAGCCGTGTTGGTCTGCCATAGTCAAAACAAAAAAATTCCTTCCAGTAGCACCTTAAAGACCAACTAAGTCAGTTCTTGGTATGAGCTTTCGTGTGCATGCACACTTCTTCAGATACACAGTGTATCTGAAGAAGTGTGCATGCACACGAAAGCTCATACCAAGAACTGACTTAGTTGGTCTTTAAGGTGCTACTGGAAGGAATTCTTTTGAATAGCTTTGGTTTGGAGAGAAGTACAAGACAGGGGTGCCCTCTGTCTCTGTAGATATTTATGTTTGGGACCATTGACATGTACTCTTGATGAATGCAGAGCCTGGCCCCACATAGCTGTAAGGTGCCATCAGGACTTTGGAGCAGACACTCTAGATGAAGCAGGAGGTCTCCCCGATGCAGAAGGGCTGCCTTATTACCGGGGTCACCACGTGTCAAAGGTTGATCAAGTCCAGCATCCTGTTCTCACAGTGGCCAACTTGATGTCTCAGTGGGAAGCCCACATCTGAGTGCAACAATGCTTTCTGCAACTGCAATTTACAGCAGCTGGTATTCAGCAGCTGCCTCCAACAGTGCATGTAGAACACAGTCACACTGGCGAGTAGCCACTGAGAGCCTTTACAGGGAACAGTCCTCTATTTGCAGGACCTTAAGGGGACATTTCTGTATTTAAAGGGGTTCCCTACTTGAAGGGCTGTCCAGTCTGTACCCACTTTTGTCCTCTCTTTTTTTGGTGACACGTAGCCACCTTACTTAAAATATTTAGAAGTACATAGAGTGATGCATATTACCATACAAAGAGGGGTCTCCCTGTAAGATGATTGAGTCTAGAGTCTAAAATTACCCAACTGCATTGCTGATGTACGGACACTCCCCACAGAGACAAGATAAAGGAGTCTGGCAGGGATCTGTGGTCCTATTCTATGGTGTGCTGAGCCCAATCAGAAACCCAGCCTTGTCTCTGCAGACCTGCACTTTAGGAAACCTGAACACCAAGCACCTTGGATGACTATTTGCTTTTTTCAAATTGGATAGGATCTAAGATGTAACACATGATCCATGGCAGGCTCATGGTGATATTCAGTCATTTATTTAGGATGTGCGTTGTCCTTTGTAGGAAGGCACTTTGTCAAGTCAATTTGCTAGTCCAAAAAGCTCTGCTTGTTTCCAGTGCCTGGCTGCCTTATCCTGAGATGAGGCCCTGCTGAAGTTGCCCTGGAAATCCTGCCACTCGGCCCGTCTCCTGCCAACTCCCCAAGAGATAATTTCTGAAAATGGCTGCCATGTGACTGGAAGCTTGCAGAGAAATTCCTTCCTTTCTCCTCTTAATCTGAGACCTTCCAGTCCCCGAGAGAGGCTGATTTCAAACGGTCAGGCCTGCATTGGGAATGAGCCAGCATGGCTTTGTTAGGGCCACTCTGTTCCCATTCACAGAAGGCATTCAGTGCTACTCAAAGCATTTCCTAATATTGGTAGCAAGGAAAGAGAGAGTTGGGGTGTTGCTGTGATTATAACATTCCTTGGCAGGGAAAGGGGATCATATGGATTTGTTTATCTGATATCTGGAGGGTAACCTCTGCTCAAGTTGTTGCCGGTCACTTGTTTTCATACCACAGGCTCCAGGAAGAAGCAAAGCATCATTGCCAACACATTTTATTAATTAAAACAATATTTTGGGGTTGTTGTTTTTTTGGAACACAACCTTTGGAATGGGTATTTATTCAAGGCAGCAGGGGGATTCTGATAGCAACTCTATATCTGTGCTGCAGAGACCCCCCCCAATAACCCACACACTTGAGTTGCAGAAAGATAACCGAACATACACGCACACCCCTCCTGTCATTCTCTCTCAAAAAACATGCCACTTTCCCTGTTGCATGTGATGGACAAAGAACAAAGTTTATAAGATATTAATACACTGAAGACATCAACAGAATTTTCCACTGAAACTTTCCCTCTATACACTACGTATCTAGTACATCAATTTCACACAAAAGGTTATACTTGAAGGCAAGATATCAAGTGCCAAAGGTGTTTTTTTTGTGTGTCCACTTCAGTCTGGAGCAAAAGGCTTCACACTTCAATGTTTCCTCAGCACAAAGAATAGTAAGCACACCAGGGAGAAGTCATGGTGTGTATAGCACAACCCTACTTATGTCTACTTGGAAGTTTAGAAACACAGAGAGTTGCAAAGGGCTTTGTAGGTCATCTACTTCAGTGCTCAGTAGTAAGTGGATTTAGCAATACAGCTTGAATCCTCCCCCTTGCCTCCCATTTTTCTCTGTATAGGGTATTATTATTATTATTTACACAATCTCCCGAAATCCACAGCCAGAAGTGACAGAATGCAAGAAAAGATATATATTTTTTCTGTTTGTGCCAATGCAAATAAAACCCATCACTATTACACCCATGTTATGGGGGGCAGGACAGGGCTGAACCATTCCTGGGGGAACTACTGTGAGAACCGGGCATTGGCTAGATGGGCTACCGGCCTGATCCAACAGGGCCCTTCTAATTGAGAAGTGAGGTAACTTCATGAATTGTTTGTAGAAGTTAACAAGCTCTCTGCAGTAGGCGAGCTGGTGCCAACCACAGTTGACAACGTGGGGCTAGTAGATATGAAGCCATTAGTATGGCTTCCTTAACATGGGGGCAGTCCTTTCCTAGAGAGGGTGGTGCGACTTGCCAGGGCAGCAGCAGCAAGCCATAACAGTTCTCACCCACCAGGGGTCACTGTGGCACTTGCAAGTTTCTGACAGCAAGGAGAATTTGGGACCCAATGCCCGCACATACAGGTGGGTTGCTTCCATATCCCACGGCCTGAGATCTGCCCGGTTACAGGCTACCTGCTTTTCAAGCAGCCACCTCTGGCAATAACATGCTTTTGATAGAGCGATGCTCCCTCTCCCTCTCTCTCTCTTTCCCTCTCAGCAGTGTCCTTGGCTCCAGCTAGCTCTGGTGGAAGGTATATCACTTAGGAAGAATAAGGCCTCTTTCTCTCTCTGCACAGAATGAACTTTCAGGGAACGGCATGTATGATGATGATGTCCTCTTTAGTGCCTCTGTGTCAAAAGCTGTGGAGACACTTCATCTGAAACACATTCAAGGTCCTTAATGGGACTGAGGCGGTCCTTGTTGAGATCATTTTTCTTAAGTGAGGAAAAGGGCCTCTCAGGGCTTTTATCAGGGTTCACTATTCTCCCGACGGTTCTCTAAAGAGACATAGCCACACTAAAGGGGGGGGCACGAGTCAGGTTCCTTTGGGGATATGTCAAGGCATCCTTTGAATTCAGGACAGAGAAAGGAAGCATTTCTTCCCACATCATGTAGTGAAACTATGGAATCCCCTCCCGAAAGATGTAGTGATGGCTAGCAACTTGGGTGGGTTTAAAAAACGGTAAGACAAATTCATGGAGGATAAGGCGATGAATACAGGCCATGTTCCATATCTATCATCAGAGGCAATATGCCTCTGAATACTAAGTGCTGGAAATCACAGGTGGGGAGAGGACGGTTGGGCTCAATTTCTGCTTGTGGGCCTCCAACAGGCATCTTATTAGTCACTGTGTGAACAGGACACTGGACTGGATGAGCTTTTGCCTGCTCCAGCAGAACTCTTACGTCCTTCTGAATGTTCGGCCTCCATTGGAAGGGAGGGGAGGGGGGAGAGAGAAATCAAGGTATGCCATATATCCCCCAAGCAGGACATAGGAGCAGCAGGCTCCCCTGTGGTTATTCCCAAGTGCTTGGCATTCAAAGGTACAGTTGTACCTCGGAAGTCGAATGCTTTGCAACTCGAATGTTTTGGCTTCCAAAAGCAACAAACCCGGAAGTGAATGTTCTGGTTTGCAAATGTTCTTTGGAACCTGAATGTCCTTCGTGGGTTCCATAGGTTCTGATTGGCTGCAGGAGCTTCCTGCAGCCAATCAGAAGCAGTGCCTTGGTTTCTGAACATTTTAGAAGTCGAATGGACTTCGGGAACAGATTCCGTTCGACTTCCGAGGTACAACTTTAGTATACAGGGGAGATAATACGCAGTCATCATGGCTAGTAGTCACTGATACCTTGGTCTGTCATACTGCCTAACCCCCTTTTAAAGCTGCCTAAGTTGGTAGCAACTCTGCACCTTGTGGCAGCAAATCCCACAGCTCAACGGTGTGAAGAAACACTTCCTTTTTGCCCTCCCTGAATTTCGCAACATTCAGCTTCATTGGCTAACCCCAAGTTCTGGAGTATTGCAGAGCCTCCTGGTTCTTGTTATTCCCCTGTTGAGTTCTATCTACATCTCTTTTGAAGAAATGTTGCAGTTGATGAATTGTCCAAAAATCTAACCAGAATTAAACTGGAGCCAGAGCCAACAGGATGTCAGGATCCCTGTCAATAACCAAGTGATTTTGTTTCGCTTAGTTTTGCCCCAATAGGATACCTGCGTGGGACACCGTGTACAGCATCTGGGGTTTGATTGTGGAAGAAAAGCAGGATGCAACCAAGCCCAATGACAAAAATGCTGATGGGTAGTTGAGGAATGAAGTAGAAGGAAGCCCTGGGCAGGAGAGGGAGAATGGAATAACATGGAGTGGTTGGCATCTTCTCATGCAACCTTTCGTTGGGGGCCTCCCCAGCTCAACATTCGGGCTGAAGAGCCACTCCTTGGAATGTAGCTTCCACAATGGATGTGGAATTTATTTTTGTTTTCTTGTCTTTGGAAGGAGATGGAGCCAACTATTGCTGCTACTGCAGCAGCAGCAGCAATTAAGCCGAACTTGCAAGATGCAACACCACCAGAGGCCCAGAGGAATTAAGACGGCTGCAGAAAAAGCACAATGATTTGAGGGTTTAACCCCTTGAGAAATAGATGAGATCAGCTTCAGGTTTTCGTTTTTTCAAGTGCCGCATTGCCCACAGTGGTTGCGTGCAGTGGCTGCTGAAGTTGCAAGAACTATGGGATGCAAGGAAGATCCTCCATAGAGCCCTTAAGGGGATGCCTATCAAAGGAAGTGATGTGGCCCCGTTGACAGGTTGAGTCAACTCCACAGGATATTTTGTCAGTTTGGTTTCTTAGCCACCAGGTTAAACGTCACCACACTGCAAACGATTCCCTTTTAGAAAACAGCCTGGGCTCTTCCCCTCACCCCTCATTGGTATAGAGAGGGAATGGGGGGAGAAGTCATACCAGATGGGTGGGATATAAATAAATAAATAACTATAAATAAATAAATAAATAACTATTACTATTACTATTACTATTACTATTACTATTACTATTACAGTGGTGCCCCGCAAGACGAATGCCTCGCAAGATGAAAAACTCGCTAGACGAAAGGGTTTTCCGTTTTTCGAGGTGCTTCGCAAGACGAATTTCCCTATGGGCTTGCTTCGCAAGACGAAACCGCTAATAGCCGCTAAGCCGCTAAGCCGCTAATAGCCGTGCTTCGCAAGACGAAAAAGCCGCAAGACGAAGCAACTCGCGGAATGAATTAATTTCGTCTTGCGAGGCACCACTGTACAATTATACCATGCATCCTTCACAGATTATGGGCTTTGCCCAAAGATTCCTGGGATCTGTAGTTTTTGATGAATCCGGCAGAGATGGTAACTCTGGCCAGCCAGGGAAATAAGTAACAATATTGATAAGCGATGCCACATTTTGTACTGGACCCTATCTAAGATCCAACAGGATGAGGGCCAATAGGATGTGGCGGGGGCGCTACTGCAAACAGATATGTCATGACAACACCCCAAAAGAATGACTACAATGAGCCATTGTCCCACAAGATGTGGCCCATTGAGGGGAAACATACTCATGTCCAAGTTTACACCATTCCCAGACCTATTGTAAAACTTTTTCCTCCTATTAACTTCAATGAACGGACAAAGCAATACAAATAAAATAGCTGCCTCTGCATCAGCAAGTATCTCACCCACATCATGATGACAGAGTATAGGAGGAAACAGCTTACCCCAGGTCTACATGTGGTCCTCAAGCCCTCTCTATCTGGCCCAGGGCCAGTCAGTGAAGGCAATGCCAAGCCAATGTGGTGCAGCGGTTAGAGTGTCAGGCTAGGACCTGGGAGACCAGGGTTCAAATCCCCCACTTGGCCATGACGCTCACTGGGTGTGTCTGGGCCAGTCGCTGCCCCTCAGCCTAATCTACCTCACAGGGTTAGTGTGGGGACTAAATGAGGCAGGAGAGAACCACGTGTGTCACCTATAACACCCTGGAGCAAAACGTGGGATGAAATACATATATATATAAATGAACCAACAGTCTGATTTGGTGGAAGGTGTCTCCCTATTTTCTTCTGTGCCTGTCTAACAGACGGGAGTCCACTCCCTTCTCCAGAATGCTAAAACAGCCAGCAGGATTCAGATGCATCTGTTCCCTTATTAGGAGGCTAACCTGCACAGCAGACAAATCGACAAACACACTGATGAGTCACAGGAGGAGCATGAAAGTGAACCATCACATTTCCAGGGGGCAGAAAAGTGCATGCTAAAATTATCATCTCCATATCTCGCCGGCTTTATTCGAGAGTTAAATAAATGAAAACCCCCGAGTCAAAGCCCCACCACCCGAAAAGCATGACATAGAAAGGGCATTCTTAGATCCATGTGGAAGTCCCAGCGATTTACTTAAAAGTCAGGGGTTGCAGAGGCGAAGGGTGGAAACTTGCACCAAAGTCCCCTTCAGTAGCACAGAAGACATTTTGAAACGGCAAGCATGTCCAGAAATTTGGATGACTCAGCAGGATGACTCAGCAACTATTTTAAAATGTTTGTCCACGCAGGGGGAAATGACAGCTCTTCCTACATGAAATGTCTTTCGATGCAAATGGCTGGGCAGCCTGCGATTATCTGGAAGCAGAATGAGACTAACTGGCTCACCATGGGGTCCCTGGGGATCAATTCAAAATTGTTATGAGCAGAGAGGCAAAGATGGGTGCTATAGGGCAAGAGCTCTCTGCTTCTCCAGGCAGCGGCAACTGTCACTCAACTGCCGGAACTGGGATGGGGCGGGGAGGCAAGGAGGGTGGGGCAGCACATGTCATGTGCATGCACAGATGTTCCTGTTGCCACCAACCCAGCACTGTGCTACGCTCCCTGCCCTAGCGAGTAGCCCTCAACCTTGCTGGCTGCGACTGCCACCATTTCCAGATTCGTACTGCAGCAGCTGTTCCCTTTCTCTTCCACCAATACAAATAGGTGCGACACAAATACTGGTGGACTCCAAACAGCCATCAGTCAACTGAGATTTTTTAAGCAATTACATTATTTACTGACAGAACTATGCAAAAGGTTGCCTGAAACAGTAAAAGAACAAACAGCACTTTTTGAAATAACAAAGTGCTTAGCATAATGTTTTGGCCCCTGGCTACCAAGATGACCAGCTTACAGGAACTCTCTTCTCCAAGTAAGGCCATATCCAAATGAGTTACGATCAATACAATTACGAGCTGGGCTTGGCAAAGCAAGGTATTGCACAAACATAAACTGAAAATACAATGGTTGATTTGGAGCCAAATTCAGGGTTTGTTCAACTTGTAGTTCAGTCATCAGGAGTCTAATGGGGCCTACACCCCTCACCTGAATTTTGCTGCACACTCAGAAGGCCCCAAACCTCTTTCCTTGGCTGCTGCTGCAGCAGTGAAATTGTCTATTGCTATGGCTGCGTTGGCAGTGATGGCCACGGGTAGGGAAGGGTGTGGAGAGAGAGCCCTTAAAATGCAGCTTTAACAGCATTTTTAACGTTAGGGACTGTGGGAAGTATAATTTTCCTATGGCAACTGATAGAGCTCAGGTGCCCCGGAAAGCTATTCCCTAGCGTTCTCCATGGCTCCATGGATATTGCTGCAGCAGTGTGCAGTTTGGGGAGTAAGAGAGATCTCCCCCCCCCCTTGCCATCACTAGGGATAGGTGAACGAATCAATTTTGGTTCCTCACAGTTTCTCATTTTTCCAATCTTAGGTTCAGTTCTCTACAATTCCACACCAGTTCACTATTTTAAAAAATCATCAGTAACTTAGTGCAAAAATTCTCCTAATATGCATGTTGGCATGCAATTTTGCCTCATACACATATTTTTACAAAGCAACGTTCCCTAATACAAGGCATTTCAATATTATTCTCACAAATTCATGCATTTTTATGCACATACTACCTGCAATATGCATTCCTTCCCCATAGCATTAACTGCATTACAACATTCAGAGAACTGGTTGCATATCAGTTCGCATACTGTGAATTCGGCAGGTTCAGCCTTAAATGCCAAGTCAATCTCTTCCCCATCCCTGTGTGGCTCCCACAGTTGCTGGTCTTCAGAGGGCAAGTGAGAAAAGAGTTGTGCAGGTTACAACTTGAGTTGAAGAAGAAAATGGCCTGGTTCTGAATGCCAATACACTTGCTAAATATGAATTCTAAATTCATATTCCAAACCGGAAAATTATTTAGTTCATTGACATCACTTCCTCTAGATGCTGCAATGGAAGGTAGGGTTCCCCAACCCATCCCAATAATTTAGTTGGCTTAGAACCAGCTTATTTGGCCCCTTCATCTTTTTTCCAGCTTTCTGCTGCACCTTCTCACGTGGCTGATGCTTTATGTCCCTTGGCCTTTATTCTCTCCTGGGTGCATCAGAAGCTGCTGCTATCTTTGAAGGAGCAAACAGTGAACACTACAGTCCCCTCATCATTAATCCTGTGTTAGTGTCACAAGCTTCTCAATATCCCTTCTAGGTCTCTTTTGTTCTGCCTCACAATCTCCCTGTGGCAGCGGCTGTATTTTAATATAGGAAGCACACTCAGAAAAGCCGCCAGCGTTTATGCAAGTGGAAATAGCTGAGAACTTAAAACCAAGAAGCAAAGCATATTCTCCTAGGAATCCTTGCGAATCCATTTTCCTTCAAGCCCCGCACCCCTTCTCTTTCTCCTGCTGTTGCAAACCCCTCACTTGCCAAGTGGAAGAGGAGGCAATGACTGGGTAAGATCAGCCTTCCCCAACCAGGTGTATTCCACAAGTGTGGAGACTGTGGTGTTTGGGGCTGATGGGAGTTGTAGTCCAAAGAAGCTGGTGGGCATCAGGCTGCCCAAGATGGAAATCTCAGACCAAAGGTAGCCGCTAACATTGACAAAGACTGCTATGTTGTTCTTTTTAAATTATTATTATTTATTTAAATTATTATTATTATTAATATTGGCAATGCACCAGTGGCCACCCTCCAGATTTGCCTCAGAGCAAGGCCTCAGCAAAGCTCCAAGGCCACACTAAGCCATGCCTTCCTTCTCCCCAAAAAGTCTGACACGTTGTTGATCTCATCACTACCCTGGTGGAGCAGAGGCCTACAGGTATGGCAAGTGAGTGCCCAGGGGCAGCTGCAGCTCTTATTATTTTTATTTATTAAATTTGTACACTGCCCCTCATCTGACAATCGCAGGGCAGTTCACAACATAAAAATGCAAAATGGGAACACAAAATACATAATGTCTCCACCCCCATAATTCAGCACGGAGGGCCTTCTGGTGGTTCCCTCCCTGCGAGAAGTGAAGTTACAGGGAATCAGGCAGAGGGCCTTCTTGGTGGTGGCGCCTGCCCTGTGGAACGCCCTCCCATCAGATGTGAAAGAAATAAACAACTATCTGACTTTTAGAAGACATTGAAGGCAACCCTGTTTAGGGGAGTTTTTAATGTTTGATGTTTTACTGTGTTTTTAATATTCTGTTGGGAGCCGCCCAATTTTTATTATTATTATTATTATTATTATTATTATTATTATTATTGCTGTTGTTGTTGTTGTTAAAACAAACGAATAATCCCTCACTCCTACAAACATATTTAAAAGACCATAGAGTGCTTAAATAGCCAAAGGCCTGGGAAAAGGGGAATGCTTTCACCTAACACCTAAAGATATGTAGCAAAGGTGCCAGACAAGCTCTTCTGGGGAGAGCACCCCACAAGCAGGGAGCCACCACAGAAAAGGCCTGTTCTCATGCTACTGCCCTCTGGACCTCTTGTGGAGGAGGCAAATAAAGAACGGCCTCAGATGATGATCGCAAGGTCTGGGTCAGCTAGCATCTCTGTTGGGATGAACTTATTTCAAACTTGATGATGATAGTGCTGCATTCAAACCCACTTTGAGCACAGTAATCACAAATAAAAGGTATATCAGGAGTGGAAAACCTTTTTCAACCCAAGGACAGCCACATTCTGTTCAGGGGGTCACATGCCAGTGGTGGGAGGAGCCAGAGGAAAAATGGGCAGAGAAACAAAGGTAAATGTTACCTTTATACAGTAGGCTAGTTTCCACACACAATCACACACCCATGTGTATCCTCCACCCAGAGAAGCAAGAGGTGTTATCAGGCTTCAAGACACATTCCAGTCAGGCAAAAGAACTCAGGGAGCAAAGAAGGGTCAAGTGAGGAGTGTTGTTTGGGGACCATTCCAAGGAGCAGACAGAAAGGCTAGGAGGGCCACTCTTGGCCCTTGCGTCTGAGGTTCCCCACTCCTGGGGTATCTAAATAAACCTGACTTGACATGAACTGGGTATGGAATACCCTCTTCACATCTGTGTGGTTGTGCTCCCACACCGCTTCCCAAGTGGAATGCTGCACCAGGTGCTGTATGAACTGGGGGATCAGCAAAGGGGATTCAGGGCAGAGCTATGATCATGATGGGAAGTTAGTCATTTACAGACGGAACATGGCCTGAGCCAAGGAGGGGGGTCACCAGAAGCAAAGGAAATGCCAATCCATTAGCTAGGAGATGCCCCTGAAGAAACCTCACCATTTCTCCCATCTAGGTGGGTGGTTGAGAGCAAGGCTTTCTTATTTCTGGAACTGGTGGAGATGCACAATTCATGATGATCAAAGAACATCAAACAGGTGCTAGGCACATCCCTGTCCCCCCCGAATATCGAGTCTGTCACTCTGCATGTGCTGATGGACACATGACCACTTTCCCATTAGTAATCCCTCAAAACATCCCCCTTCCTGGTAAATTAAAATTAAAACAATAATTTCAAATGGAACCATCTGGACTGTTTGTCCACCAGTTATGCAGATGTGCTGGGCTAAGCCCACCACAGATTCAGAAGGGGAGGGAGTTAGCAGTCTCCTCACTGACATCTGAGCACATGCACGACCAATCTCTCTTGGTTTGAACATCAGGCAGGAGATGGCACCCAGCACCCAGAAGACAGACGTTCCTGCCATTGCTTCTGCCTTGACTGTTAAGAAAGGAGACACATCTGAGAAAGCAGGTTTGGGTCCATGAAAGCTTTCACAACAATAAATGAGTTGGTCCTTAAGGTGCAGCGAGATTCTTTTAATTGTTTTTTTGCCACAAGAGACTGACACGGCTACCTCTCTGGACATTTTTATAAAATACAATAGTAAACATCTAGGGTGCATTCAAATGTGGGAATTCTTGTGCAAGTTCTCTTGGTTAAAATGTCCCTGTTTCCTTTTTTCTGTTGCATTTTGAATTGATACACCACCATGTGGCGCTAAGTATCATGTACATCAGTGGGCGCAGTGTGACACTTATGTATGCCACCAGATTTGCTGCGACATGCGCTTCTATTCCCCCACAGCAAGAAAGAACTGTATGTCAGAAGATCACCCCCAAATTCACCCCACAATTGTTTGGGTTAATGGGGTTGCAAATGCATAGCAATTAATGCACGAATGAGCACAAGAGTTCACGAGATTCTGTTGGGAAAACAGAACAACGTGCTGTATGAATGCAGCCCTAGAAAGAAGTTTCAAGTGTTTACAGCACTCCACATATATCATTTCAGAAATCTGTACAACAACCCTGCAGGATAGGGTCAGGATCCCAGGTGCTGAGGCTGAGAGAAACTGGTTCCTGACTAAGGCTACTGAAGGCTACTACTTTAGTCCATGCTAAAGGCAAGGTTAATCAAATTCATAGCTCCAGCACAAATTTAGGTGCATTTAAGCACACTGATTTCAATGTGCCTAACCTGGCCATATCATCACTAGACACTTTTTGTATTGCCAGAGACTAGAGCGGCTTATTCCTCAGGTGCGTGAGGCGGTGGTGGAGATGATTCTACTCTTGCCCAGGGAAGAAATGAACAAGAGTTGCTAGGCAACAGCAATGTGCTTGCTGCCTCCTGCAGACCTGATTGGCTCTGAATTTGGTGGCATGTTCCGGCTGTGCACATGGGGAAGTGCGCTCTCTGGAATCCCAGCAGTCTCCCTCCTAACTCAACAGGCAGCAAAGCCTTCCTATGTCTCTGTTGCCTAAAGGTTAGCAGCATAGGAAGCTATTTTTTCCAGAGTGAGGCCACTGGTCTATTTAGTTCAGTGTTGTCAAGCATTGACTGGCAGCAGACATTCCCAGCCCTACCCGAAAGATGCTGGAGATTGAAGCTGTGACCTACTGCATGCAAATCAGGAGTTCTGCCACTGAGCTATGGCTCCTCCCCAAAGGCTGGAGCAGCCTGGAACAGTCCACCCAACTCCCAGAAAGAGGAAAGCACCCTCAGGGAACCAAAAGAAGTGAGAAGATTCACTTTGGTAAGGAACGGCAGGAATGGACTGGGCTGGAGCAGTTGATGCTGCTGCTTAGGTGAAGTAAGGTCACAATCATGCAGGAAACATAGGTATGGATCCTAGGAAGGCTGATGGGAGTGTGGAGCAGACCAGGTAGAGGATGAAAATAAGGAGTGGAGGACCTCAAGCTTGGGGGCCAAATGCAGTCCTCAAGGTCTCTCAAACTCAGCTCTGCATCCTCCTGGTGTGATTTTGCCTGGCAGGAACATGCACATGAGCTGCAGTCATGCCTCCCGCTTGCCTGGATGGAGAGGTGGGTGCAGTTGTGCAGAGACCTCCGGCTCTTGCAGGACTGGAAAGTGGCCTACTACACAATGATTGAAGTCCCATCTGTTGCTCTGCCCACTTTTGTTTCAGACTACACTTAGTTTTGCTTCTGGCCATGCCCACCATTGAATGTGGCCCCTTGGGTTGTGAAAGGCTTCCCTCTCCATGGAAGAACTGGTGTGCTTACTGGTCTGCACTTACATGAAATAGATTTTTTTAAATGCGGCAGCACCTACACTTCGGAACTCCCTGCCTGTTGACATCTGGCAGGAGTCTCCAGGGAACCTTTTTCAGCTTCTGCTTAAAACATTTTTTTTCTTTAGGCAAACATGTAGATGAATCTTTGTTAATTTTGATTTTCCTTCAAATGTTTTAAGTGCTTGGTTTTAAACTCTTTTCACAGATAATTTTAATACTTCTTGTAAACCATCTATGACACCTTGTGTTTCACAGTGGGAACAAAAGTGGGCTAGAAATGGAAGGGAACTAAACACAAAATAATATGGAAGGCTTTGCTTGGGAAGGAGAATTGTTTGACAAAGAACTTTTTCCCCTTTGCAGTTTAATTAGCGGGCCTCCACCCCTCGATGTCTCAATGTTGCCACACTCAAAGGTGGCTAGAGAGAGAAGGTCGGCCGTATCCTGGCCCAGTCCAGCTTCATATTTTATGCTGCTGATAGCTCCTTTCTTTCTTCTCACCCTGATAAATGCAGCTCCAGGTTCAAAGAGAATCAAGGAAGCAGGCTTAAATGATTACTTCTAAGTGAGGATTAGAGATGCTGCCATGACGACAGAAGCTACATTACCAGGATGTAGAGCAGACTTCAAAAACACCACACTGGTCGGCACTCCGGTTACATTTTCAGGAGAGCCACACAGACAAGTACAGACACATGGCTGCATGTCCCTCTGCCTCCACCAGGCCTTCCCAAACAGGGGTGGCGGCAGAGTGGGAAGCCCCAAGGGTTCACAGGCCGACTGCTCTCGAGACCACCTGGACCACTTTGTGGAATTCAGGCAAGAAGCTGGACTCTGCTGTAGAATCCTCAAAGCTACAGAGGGCAGATCTACAGAGAACCATAGAATTGTAGAGTTGGAAGGAACCTCAAGGGTCTTCTATTCCAATGCCTCTACAATGCAGGCATCTCTACTAGATCATCCATGACAGGTGGCCATCCAACCTCTGCTTAAAAACCTGCAAGGAAGGCGAGTCCACTATTTCCCGAGGGAGTCCGTTCCACTGTCGAACAGCTCTTACTGTCAGAAAGTTCTTCCTGATGTTTAGCTGGAATCTTCTTTCTTGTCATTTGAAGCCATTGGTTTGCATCCTACCCTTCGGAGCAGCAGAAAACAAGCTTGCTGTCATATCTCATCTCAGTCTCTCCCCCCCACCCCCAGGCTAAACATATGCAGCTCCCTCAAGCGTTCCTCATAAGATATATTTACATAACAATTTCTCCCAGTGTAATTCTTGTTTTAGGGTTATGTTCACTAACTTATCCAATTTTCACGCACACGTTACTTATACTTATACGCCTGCGAACCGCTATGGAAAATTTGGATAAATGCGAATTTCAAGGGATGGCTGTGTTACTGCTGGCTTACTGTATCAGGGAGTGAAGATTAGTCAGGTTCACCTTTACTTGAAAGCTGATTCAAAATTCTCCCCTGTGCCTAAATATGCCTTTGTGGCAGCAACTCTCCAGGTGTCAGGCAGGTGTATTCCCACCACTTGCCACTTGGATATGCTAGAAATGAGACAGTCTTTAAACCTCTTTTGTTGACCACCAGCATTACGCTTTCCATTTTTAAGTTCAGAATAGAGTAGTTGCTTTGGAAGAAGATCATCAGGCATCCGCATAACATGACAAGTCCAACAAAGTTGATGTTGAAGAATTATTGCTTCAACACTGGTGATCTTTGCTTCTTCCAGTACACTGATATTAGTTCACCTATCTTCCCAAGTGATGTGCAAAATTTTTTTGGAGACACCGTTGATGGAATCTTTCAAGGAGTTGGAGATGGCGTTTATAAGTGGTCCATGTTTCACAAGCATATAGTAAGGTTGGTAGTACAATAGCTTTGTAAACAAGCTTTTTGGTTTCCCTGTGAATGTCCCAGTCTTCAAACACTCTGCACTTCAATCGGGAGAACTCAGGCAATGCTGGATTTCGGCATCAATGTTTACCCTTGTGGGAAGATAACTGCCTAGGTAGGAGAAGTGATCAACATTTTCCAACGTTACACCATTGAGTTGGATTCGTGGCGCTGCAGAGGGGTTATTTTGTACTTGCTGGTGCAAGTTTTTTGGGATGTTGAGCGATAGGCCAAGCTTTTTGTAAGCTTCTGCGAAGATATTTAGGATGGTTTGGAGGTCATCCTCTGAGCGTGCGCACACTAGGGAACTAATGTGTGGGAACTAGGCCACATTCACACCGTACATTGAAAATGCTATGATACCACTTTAAACAGTCATGCCTCCCCTCAAGGAATTATGGGAGCTGTAGTTTGTTAAAGGTGCTAGGAGACCCCTATTCCCCTCACAGAACTACAATTTCCAGAGTTTCCTGGGAAGAGGGGTTGACTGTTAAGCCACTCCAGGTCTCTCAACAACTCAGAATCCTTAAAAAACTATAACTCTCTCAGAATTCTCTGGGGGAAGCCAGGACTGTTTAAAGTGGTGTGATACTGATTTAAATGTACAGTGTGAATGTGCCCCACATTCTATGCAACAAATGTTAACTATTCACAGGAACATAAATAGCTATGTTTCTGGGGGTGGTAGCAGATTCAAACAAGAAGGGAGATTCCAAATAAACATTAGGAAGAACTTTCTGACAGTAAAAGCTGCTTGATGAAGGAATGGACTACCTCAGAAGGTGGCAGACTCTCCACTGGAGGTTTTTAAGCAGAGGTTGGATGGCCATCTGTCACGGATGCTTTAGTTGAGATTCCTGCATTGCAGGGGGTTGGACTAGATGACCCATGGGGTCCCTTTATATTTCTATAATTCCATGATTCTATGAAAACCTGCCCCAGGAAAAGCTGCAACTATTACAAAATGTACCAAGTTGGCAGATTTACATAATATATCTTGCATGATTTCTCTCTCTCTCTCTCTCAATGTATTTTCTTTTTTATAACTTTTCCTATTTCCTATTTTATTTCAAGAGCGGCAAGGAACTCCAGGTTCTGAAAGATTTGTTCAGTGTGCTCTCATGCTTCAGGCATTTGAGCTGGCATTGCCCAGGAACTTTCAAGAAGAACTTTACCACCATAAGGTCTAGAAACTTGCTTTTTTAAAAAGAAAAAAGAAAATCATAAGAAAATTCGTAAGAAAAATAACATTCAAGGACACATTCAGTGCTTCTTCCATGAAATTCATCCTAACAACCCCAGCTACTAATTTGAGCCACACTACTGCCTCCAAATAGCTTAACAGAATCTGGCAAAGCTACCATTTGAATGTCTACTCTGGAAGATTTCTCTCTCCCATCAATTAATATCAAAGCCCTATTTGGCTGTTTACATAATCCAGTGTGCATTAAACATGATTGATTCCGGTATTATTGTGTACCAGCTAGCTGATGCAACAGCTGGACTGCATTCATTTTGACCCTAATGTCCTCCCATTTTAGAACATTTGCCATCCAAAGGTTATGAGGTGCACTCCCTGAGCAGCAACAAAATCAGGTTGCATCTCCCGTATGGCCCAACTAATGTCTCATGAGCAGGAGATGTGGCCCGTGTCACCACTCTATCAACTCTTCAGTAACTCTTCCAAATTTTAATCGAAGTGGGGCTGTCAGGGTGGGGCTTTGGGGTAGAAGTCCATCCAATTCCCAGAGAATGATGATGAAGGACCTCAAACACAGCAGAGTGGGCTTGTCACATTGTGAAGCAAATGAAGTAAGCCACATTGCCACCTACAGAGCCACCCCAGTAACACCATTAGCCCAGAGTCTTACCTAACTTACATGAAGGGACTATGTTCTCACATGGGGCTTGGGGCTGAGGGGGTTGCTTGCTACTCAGCGTGACTGCAGCTGGTCCTGGGGGGCTTTCATCATCCTGTGCGGCTGGGAGAGGGGGTGGGCACTTGGTGCCACCCACCTTTTGCTGTGCCAGACGCTCCATTTTGGGCAGGCCTCACCTACAGAGCCAATTGGGACAGAGGAATGGGGGACGGTTTCCTCTGCATCAAGGGAAGATTCATTTGCTTCTGAACTCTTGGGAACGTAGACAAGAGAGGAGAATGAGGGCCATGCCACTTGGCGAAACCCCCATCACAGCCAGCTAATGGATGGCAAGAAAAGGAATTGCGCAACCAATCATGAGCAGTCGAGGCAGCAATAAACAAAGAGGATGGCAGAGCACAGAACGGACAGCTGGCCATGGGGCAAATGGTGAAATGCCCCTTAGAAAAAGCCTCCCGAATAACGAACAAAGCGGAAGAGATCATGATGGGCACAGCAACGTCCCTCAGGCTAGAAAATAAAGCTGCATTATGCTTAGTAAATTATTTGTTTCATTTGAGAACTGACATACTTGGAGAGCCATAATGAACATGAAGGCAGTCCAAAGGCATTGCCCAGCATTCTTCACTCCCATTTGGAAATAGCTTGAAAATCAATTTCCAATTTCTACAAGTCCTCAGACCTAAAGTGCTGCTCATTCATTCCCCCCCCTTTCTCTTTGTCTTTCTCTCTCTCTTTTATTTAGGTGGCTGGCCTTAGAACTCAGGTTTCGCTAAAGAATGACAATAATCCACTTGATTATGACATGGAACGCCAGAGGAATTTTCCCTTGACCCATTTGCATTTTACAGGGCTGCATGAACGTCTCCTTTTATGCTACATAATGTGTATTGAACTTCATTTCATGCCGGATAATCTTCCTTGAACAGTAAAAGTAATACACGAAAAGTACAGCTCCTGCCCGATGGTGCTTTCCTCCCCTGATCATCCCTAGCTTGCCATAGGAAAATGAGTGGGAGCTGAGCGGATGCACCTAAGAACCTATCAAGAGCCTGGCCATGGGATCAGACCAAAGACCCATCTAGTCCACTATCCTATTTAAACACAGGCCAACCAGAGGCATCTGGAAGGCCTGCCAGCAGGACCTGAGCGCAAGAGCCACTCTCCCCATCTGCAGTTCCCAGTCCAAATGCGAGCATCTGGAACTGGGCCTGGAAAGGAGCAGCAACCATGAGCTGCGAGATATGGGAGCAGGCAGGATAGAAGTTCAAAAAGCAACATGAGCACAACTCTTCCTCCCTCCCTCTCCCCTTCTGCATTGTGCACCCTTTCTATCCTCCACTGGTGAAGTTCCCATATCTACTACATGCAATTTCCACAACAAAGAAAGGAGCTGTGAGGAGGGGGGTATATCTGAGGTGTTGGCAGCTTCTTCACTGAAGTCTTCACCACCAGCAGAGTATTAAGAGACCCATCTTTCCTTCTGACACCCCCACATAACCATTGGGAGGCCAATTCACAGGCCTCCACGTTCAGCACTTGATAACGGTCCCATTAAGTGCAGGCCTGCATATGCCAGGAATAAGCCAAGGCAGATCTAATGCCACAGTTCATCATAACTTCTCATGTCAACTCCAGCCTCCAAAGCTCTTGCATCAGTTCACACATTCAGCTGTGAGTCATTCCCACTGAGCTACTGATCTGTGAAAAATCAAGTGATTGATGTGCATGTGCATAGCTCAAAATCCCACAACAGAGTGCAGGGAATTGGTTTTGCAACACAACCCTGCACTGCAGCAGAATGATATGGAAAGAGCTGACCAGGAGATAGAAAACTGCTGGTGTTTCCAGGAACAAACTCTCAACTAAATAAGCTCCAGTAATGAAGGGATGCAGCCGAGTTGTTTGACATGGGAAATCACCATGCAGCTCAGCTAGACACTCAGAAATGAAGTCTATGAGAGCAAAACTAAGAGTCACATGGGCTGGATCAAGACACATCAAAGAAGTGTTTCAGCTTAAAGTGTTGTAAATTTAAACAGGGAAAACAGGTAGAGAAAAGCGGGACTCCATGTTGCCATCTGGTGGCACAATGTTATATCACACACACAACGCATATAAATCAGTTTTTCTTTACCAGTCTAGCTGAGTCCATGGACTATTCAGAAAAAGTTAGCTACCCTAACTAAGGCACCTCAATGCCACAGTTAAAAGACGGTCCTTATGCTTCAGGTGATTATCATTCCCTACAGCAGGCATGGGAAGACACCTGGTTTGTGGGCTCTACCTTGTTTTTTAAATAAAGACCCCGAGGTCCAGCAACTGGAACCAGGTGCACAATGGCAGCTTGGGTGGTTACCTAACTGTGTTCTAAAAACTCTATGCTGGGATGATCTGCCTAAGACAACTTCAAATCTACATCCTGAGTTATTGCAGGTCAGGATTCTAATTTAGGGTCAAAGGGCTTGGTTGTTATGGGGACTGCATTTTTATTTTTAAAATTTATTTTGGGAAACGGTGTAGGCACTTTACGTGTTTGGGAGGGGTTGTGAGCCTCACTAGTTTTTCTTCTATGAATAGGTTATTTCCGTGGTGTCCATGACTGTTTTTTAGACATCCAAATATGCACCTGCACTCAGAGCAGACTGCTAACCTCTGATGCAAAAGAAACAATGTGCTTAAAGTTAGCAAGAGTTGCTTTGTTTTCTATGGGAAAAAGCGTGGCTTTGTAAGAACACCAAAAACAAGGAGTTTCACACTCACAGGACTGTGAAAGTGGTACCTTGGTCAGCAGCCAGACATGCCAGAGGGCCACTGTGGGAAGAGTGCCAGGAGATGCCACATCCTACCCCAAATTGGCATGATCACCAGTGTTGCTTCTCTGCATCCTTCTTTCACATCCGGTGTTGGCTATTGGAGACATGAGATGGCCAGGGACCACTGCAATGGCATCATCAGGGATGCCAGAAGGATTTCCTGGGCCTTCTACATTGCATTCAGATTGCAACCCTTGCATTAACACTCACCCAACCCCAAAACTATATTGACAAAAGCTGTTGCCTACACACATGTATTAACTTAGCCTAGCCCACCTCACAGGGCTGTTGTAAAGGGTGGGGAATACACAGCCTTTTGCTCCTGGGTGGAAAATCAACGTACAAACATATAATGCCGCTGACATATCATATAAACAAACCAGAAAAAGGAGCCTCCTTGCTTTAACCACAATGGTTACATAGTCCTGATATTTGCAGCAAAACACTGAAACAAACAGGTTTGCCAACCCTAATAAATAACAACAAGGGAAAAAAAGTTGTGCAGTTTCGCAATTTTGGCATCTGGATGGCCAAGTCTCAGTCTAACCTTCCTCACTTCAGATGTTCCACTACCAACCCACTGAGGACAGTGGGGCTGAGTGAGGATGGGATGGGGTAGGGCGCTAGCAAATGCTGCCTTGCTCTTGTGCAACTGTAACAGCATGAGGGCAGGTGCTTGAATAAGATTCATGTGCAGAGAGTTTTCTTGCAAAATGGAGAGTCCTTTGACTGTGCACCCCGAATGATATCTTCCAGGAAGAAAAACAGCAACCCTGATCGTTTGCTACCTGCCACTCATTTGTTTATGCCATTAATAGTCAGCCTTATTGTGCAGCAGTCTCCAACCTGGTGCCCCCGCCCACTTGCCTTGGTCCAAAACAGGTGAGGAATACCAGTTTGAAAAACGGTATTATTGCAGAATGAGCTTATCCTTCAAAAATCAGTTAGCGTTCCATGACACATTCTACCCAGGCAGCAAGACTTTTCATACTGCAATAGCACCCGAAATAATAGTTTCTAATTCAGCAGTTGTATACCTGCTGGTGGAGAGACAATGAGCATGGTTGTGCAAAATGTGAAAATTAGTTCCAGAATCAGCTTGCATGTGCAACTGGAACATTGCAGTTTACATCCTATAGGCTTATGAGATATTAATTACTTAAATTTATATCCTGCCTTTCCTCCCAAAGGAGCCCAGGCCAGCAAACAACAAGTGATAAACAATTAAAAACATATTAAAAATGTATGTGTACAAGTTGGTGGTTTTTTTTCATGTTCCTGTCATTGCTGATAATCTATTTATTGTTGCAACTTATAAACTGGGACCAGCTTACTTATGAGATTGTCTTACCCCACATATATGCCTGCTTGACCACTTCAGTCTGTGGATATGTCACTTTTACAGGTGCCACATAAAAAATGTTCTGCATTTGTAAGATATCAGTCTTTTAGTGTGGCAGCCCCTACACTATGGAACTCCCTGCCTATTGACACCAAGCAGGTGCCTTCACTGTGTTCTTTTCAGCACCTGCTAAAATCATTTTTGTTTGAGCAAGTCTAACCAGATGTGTAGAATGTGGATGCATGTTTTAATCTGTTTTCAGTTTTGCTGATTTTGTGTTTTGAATGATTTGTAGAGTTGTTTTGTGGCTTTTTTTGCTGATGTTACTGTTTTATTCTCTTTTTAAACCACTTTGAGGGTTTTTTGACAACCAAGCCGTGCATAAATTCTATAAAACAAACCAACGAACAAACCAGCCCACTGCAAATCACTTGTTCCTGGGTTCTCACTTACCCTTCTCTCCTTGTCTCCATATTCCACGCCCAAAGTGTCCATTGCACGGACAATGGCTGCCAGTGACTGGATAGTGTTGCTATAGACCACAGGCTTGTACTGCTTCACATCTTCACCAGAGAAGCCATCTTCGTGGATGATCCTTTGGGAGAGGGGAAGGAAACAAATGAGCTTGTAAAAGTCTGAAATAGTGCTTCATTTACAATGAAGTTATTCCCAAACCAATCCCCAAGGTTTTGCATAGTGTTAAGAGCCAGGCAATGGACATTGCTTACATTGTGTGAAAACTGGCTCCATATAAGCCTGGCTCTGGCTACTGAAAATTCTGAAGCATTCATGGAAGAGAAGGCCGTTGATGGCTATTAGCCACAATGGCTATCTTCTGCTTCCAAGGCTTCAGAATAGCAGTTGCTGGAAACGAAAGGAGTGGAAAGAGCTCCTGTGCTCCAATCCTGCTTGCCAGTGTCCCACAGGCGTCTGGTTGGCTACTTTGAGACCAGGGTGCTGGATTAGATGGGCCTCTGGTCTGATCCAGTAGACTCTCCTTGGGTTCTGACCCCTGGAGGTGGTCATGGAAAGCTGGTGGGGATGTCAGAGCTGCTGGCCACATTCTTCCTTCTGTTGTTTATCAATGCTCATCTGATCTCTCTGTAGCTGCTAATTGTCCCTGCTCCCCCCTCCCAACCCTTAGGGGAAATTAGCAGTTAAAGGAGAGAGATAATGAGCACAGATAAACAATCAGCGGCTCTGTGGTCCCCTCCAGCGTCCTCTGCTCATCTCTGAGGGATTCTTCTGAATTCACAACACTCAAAGCCTGGTTTATATGTGGCTTCGTTTCATGTGTCAAGAAGGGGTGAAGAACATGTGCCCCCTCCAATGATACTCAACTACAATGCCCAGTATCCTGATCATTGGCCATGCTTGCTGAGGATGATGGGAATTGGAGTTCAGCAATATCTGGAGGGTGACAAGCTCCCCACCCCTTCGCATAAAGTGTAGCCAGACTCTCAGAGCATGAACTGTGAGAGGTCCTTACTTCTGCCATGAAGTCACTATGTTACTACAAAAGGAAAGTCCTGCTGGAGTAGGCCGAAGGCCCATATGCTCCTCCATCCTGGTCTTACAGTGACCAGCCAGATCCGATGGGAAACCTATAAGCAGGATGTTAGCACAACAGCACTTTCCCACCTGAGTGTTACTGCCTCCAACATACAAAGAGGCATACAAATAAAATGAATGAATTAATGAATGAAAAGTGAAGGCAGAATATGAATGCAACCAGTGGTAACTGAGGCAAACTTGTTGCCCTCCTTTGCAGCTTGTGGTCATGGCAGCAACATTAGGGGGCATTTTCAGCCCTGTAGGCGGAATGCAATGACAATACGCCAATGTCTCAGTATCTCCCCCTCTGCCCTTTCAAAATAAACCAGCCAGTCTTGCTCAGGTGAAGCTCAGCCTGGCTACTGGGAATAGGCATGCCACAAAATAACAAGAGGACAAGAACCTGCACCACGACAACTCATCAGCAATTTTCATTTATGGGAATAAGCAAACACACTGCAGATGGCAATCACATGTTGGCACAAACAGCAGGTGGTGCCTGGGCCTGCAGAAACTCTGGAGGGAATTAAGCAAAACAAATAAAACTGTGTACAAGATGGGTTTTGGTTTTTTTAAAAGGGGAGGATCAGAGACCGTGAACACTGCAACAGCTCAAGAATGCACAAAGCAGGAGGACAAGGTGTGTTGCTTAGGATGAGCCCCAAGGGTCAGACAGAGGGACTGGAAGGCTGTATTTGGGCCCAGAGCTTAAAGTTCCCCACTCCTAGCATATGCACTAAAAGGGTGGGATAGAAATGTCTATATGCCTAGATAAAATAAAATACACATCTATTAACATAGCTAGAAAGCAGAGTTCTGCTAACTATATTCAGAACACCATGGCATCTTGGATAGCTGTTCCTTCTTCCCAATAACAAATCAAACAAATGAATCTTGGATGCCTTCAAAAGACAAATTCAGGGAGGTAAAGGCTATCAATGGCTACTGTTCTACCTCCACCATCAGAGGCAATGCACCTTCAAATGCTAGTTTTGGGGAACTGCAGGTGGGGAGTGGCACTCAAGTCCTGTTTGCGGGCTTTGCATAGGGGCATCTAGTGGGGAACTGTGAGAACAGGACGCTGGTCTAGATGGGCCTTTGGCCTGATTGAGGAGAGCTCTTGTTTTCTTTTGTTGTAAAGTTAAGTGGAGTCTTTTTTAAAAAAATAAAAATAAAAATACAGTTGTTGTTTTTTAAAAAAACATATTTGGTCAAAATGGCCACTTTCTTGCATAAGGAAGTATACCACAGAATCTGTAGAACTGCAAATTTTGTCTGGGTTTGGGATCATGCATTGTTGTTGGCAATGCAAATTCAGCAGGTTTGCATCAAAATGTGAACTGAATTAACACTGTCTCCTATTTCTAACGGTGCACACGGAAAACTGTAAGAACGTGTGTGTGTGTGTGTGTGTGTGTGTGTAGGTGTGTGAAATAGCTAGAGCTAGAGAGATACTGGCAGTATAACATAATTCCTCCTGCTGATTTGTGGATGCAATTGCACAGTTCAGCGTTCAGCTGCCGTTCACTGTGCCCACAAAATTACACCCACAATTGATTGTGAGTGCAAAAAATTGAGGCTGTTTAAGTAATAAATGATTCCTGGTATTCCCTCGTCAGACAGCTGCCTTTGTTTTGAGTCACTCCTCAGAACTCCCTGTTCTAATACATCAAGGGCTTCTCTATACTGGTTTGTGGGGAACCTTTGGCCCTCCAGATGTTGCTGAATTGCAACTCCCGTCATCACTGGCCATTGGTCATGCTTGCTGGGGCTGATGGGAGCTGTAGTTCAGCAGCATCTGGAGGACCAAAGGTGTGTGGGAGAGAGAGTGTGCGTACAGGTATAGATAGGGATGTAGGTCAAAGGGACCTTGTCTGCAGTACACATCATGCCAGGACACATTCTACTACCACAGGTAGGAGAGAACACTGTGAAAATTCATTCCCAGAAAACAACAAATTCATGGAGTATAGCGCTGCCAATGGCTACTAGTCATGACGGCTATGTTTTATCTCCATTGTCAGGGGTAATACGTAACTGAATACCAGCTGCTGAGAATCTCAAGTGTGGGGCGTGCTGTTGTGCTCTGGCCCTGCCTGCAAGCTTCCCACAGGGATCTGTTTGGTCACTGCGAGGACACGATGCTGGACTAGATGGGTCTGTGGCCTGATCCAGCAGGCTCTCCTTATATGCAGGGTTTGGTGGTTTCAATTCCCTGGTGGCAAAGTTGACTCAGATTGTAGCCTGTTTACTCTGTTCCATAGAACAGTATGTCAGCATACTGCTGTCTTACGTCCCTCTGTTATGATGCAAGAGCTGCATTTGCCAGCCTGGCACCTTCCAGATGTTTTGGACTACATGCTAGCTGTGGCTGGTGGGAGTTGAAGCCCAAAGCCTCTGGAGGGTTGGTGGAAGTTTTGTTAAAGTTTGACTGAACCCTGAGACAATACAAGGTATGGTGATGTTGATTCTTTTGCTTTCCAAATTTTTGCATGTTATATTAAATGGTTTCTCTCTTTAAACTTAGGGATCTCCACCTCCCATTTCCATGAGAGCATGGTCTAATTGCAACATACTGTACTGCAGCATCAATGGAAATGGGGCATGTGTACTAGGATTAAAGTGGTGGTGTAGGGGGAGTGGAACTCATGTAGCTGCAAGCAAAACATTTAATGTAACATGTAGCTAGGCCCTGTGATATGCAATGTGCAAGTCTTGCTCAACCTGGCAAAAAGCTCTACCCTCCCACATCCCAAGCTCAGCTCTTACAAAGCTTACCCTAGCTTTATTGCTGATAACAATGGCTGCAGCATATCTTGGCTGAGATATTTTGGGCAGGGAAAGTTACAAATAAAATGATAAAAAAGCCACATGGTTGGCAGTATCGACTATAAAACTATCACTTGTCGTATCAGTAAGCTCCATCCTTTCCATGAGCTTCAGCTTCTGTGATACCACAGAATGTCCACAAATATCCCACCTGCTCAAAGGGAAGTCTCAGCCAGATAAAGCTGACATAGGAGCTGTGTTCAGACGGCTACCTAAACACGGGGATGGGGGCCATGGCACACTTCCCCTTGTTAGCCCTGGTCATACAGTGTTGAGTTGGGAATGCCCGCAATGCATCAATGATCATCTGCAGGGTTCTACTTGTGTTTGAGTAAGAACCCTTCATAGATCTTCCTCATGAAACATGGGAATATCAGGGTCTGAGTGAGCAAGGCCAACCCAAATAGCGGTGGTTGTGTATGTGCCCTCCACTTTTAAATATCAAATGTTGTGTTCGTGGAAGCAGAGAATCAGTAGGGCTTGGCAAAGGGAAACCTCACACATGGCCTATAAGGCAGGGCTAGCCAGCATGTTGCCCTCCAGATGTTGATGAACTGCAACTCCCATCATCCCTGCCTGTCAGCCATGCTGGTTAAAGCTAATGAGTGGTGGGTTCTGATAACATCTGGAGGGCATCCCCTTGGCTACACCATGCCTTAAGGGTAAGGAGAGATTGTGTGCTGCTGGAGAATCCAAAGAGGCATTGGAAGGCTGCATTCCTTAGTCTAATTCAAAATAACCAGTTCTGTGGAAGGGTTGGCTACAGGTTTCAAGAAATGCAAACATTAAAATTTATCCAGCTGTCAAATGCATACTTAGCAAGGTTTAAAAGAGTGCATTTCACAATCGCAATCTGCCTACAGACAGCCTCATCTGCATTCCCTCGGTGTGCACATCAAGTGCTACCAGCAGTAGCGTCCCAATCCTTGCTTATTATTACATTGGCTCATGGTGCAGAATACTTGTAGCCAGGGCTGGGTGGGTGGTGGGAAGGCTCAGCTGTATCCCATTGTCTCTTAATGGGCACTCTTTCAAGCAGCCCGTGATCAGCTGCTCTGTTCTGACCACAGAGCCTTTGTTAATGCCCATGATACAAATGGCCAAAGGGCCCAGCTGTCTTTTTCAGAGCCCAGAGGATGGACCCTTAGAAACATAATCTTGGGTTTTGTAAAGCATTCAAATCTGAAGCTGATTCACAAACCCCAGAAATCAGAATATATAAGATGCTGCTGAGAAAGAACCAGAAATCTGCTCAGCAGTGGACTGAGGCCAGTGGCCCATCTAGGCCAGCATCCTGTTCTCACAGTGGCCAGCTGGATGCCTGTGGGAATCCTGCAAGCAAGGCTTGAGTGCAACAGCATTCTGCCCTCCTATGACTCCTAGCAGCTGATGTTCAGAGGCATGATGCCTCCAAGAGTGGAGGCACCAGAAAGGCTGCAATAAAACATTTCAAACAGTTCAGATACATCCTGAAATGGAAGGGAAACAACCACCACCACTTATCCTTAAAAACAACCCATAATGGCCCAAGAAGGCACCACATGGGTTCCACATGGTCACAGTAATACTCCTATATGTAACAATCTCCATGTCATAACAGTTTTCATCTCATCAAGATCCCAGAGAGAAATCCAGACATGTATGAATTGCCAGCTTTGCACTTCCCCTAGGAAAGCATATTGAAAAGGAAAGCATATTGAAAAGGAAAGCATATTGATCAGCTCAGGATTTTTTTAGGGATGTGTGCAGGGCTTGACAAGTCATAAAAGGATGCCTATCTTAGACCAGCAACCATTGAGACCCCAACTCCCCCTCCCCTAAAGACCTGGCACTCAAGTACAGCCTGAACTGCCCAGAGAACTTTTCATTATGGGATGGTCTACATACAATATCAATCCACATATTGATGTACGTACATATTGATCTGAGCAACCCTAATCTCTGAGTGGCAAGAGACTTCAGGGATACTTGCCTTTTCTCAGGGTTTGGTTTCCTTGAAAGGAAGGTCCATGGAGGCTGTGGGATCTTTATTTACACATATATACAACCCGAGTGTAGGTTGGAGGGGCTCAGAGCATGAAAATCTTGCTTCCCTATTAGGTTTCCAGGGAAGCTCCAAGTCACAGCTTTGGGTCTGGCACAGAGCAAGGCAGGCCTCTGCTTCCCCAGATTCCAGCATCAGCCAAAACCTCTACTTCTCCCTCTCCCTCTCTCTCCCACACAGACCACCTTGGCTTATTGTTTTCCACCCTTGTATGATGTGGCATCTAGTCAGGTGAGGTGCAGATTTTATGCAAACCTATCCTCTTATTTGGTGATGTGTATAGAATTCATGCATTTCTTCATAACAAGTATACCACTAAGGGCCTTGAACTTAGTTCTACATTGAATTCCTTCCACAATCTCTGTAGCTTTTAATATTTCTTACAAGCCCCACATCAACACCTGATTCAGCAGTTGCCATTAAGTTTCCTAACAGTGTCCCTGAACAGCATTACACCAGAGGCACTTTCAATTGACTGCATGCTGGATACTTTATGGAGGGCTCCGTCAAACCTGGATCTGGCCCCGATTTGTGAAAGTGCTTTATTATTTAACCTGTGACTCTCATGGCCCTAGACCAGCTTTCCCCAGTTGCCTGCCCTCGGGATGTTTTGAGCTACAATTCCCATCATCCTTGATTATTAAAATCATGTACCCATTGGTGGGCACCAGGCTGGGGAAAGCTGGTTTAGAACCATCAAATAGGAAGACAGGATTGGTGCAAGGCATTTAAAAGTTTAATTGCACTGGCCACCACTCGCTTCATGTTACATCAGACTTCTGATGCAATGTTAACAATCAAAACCTGTTTTGAACAGCTAGAAAGTTTTTAGCAGGGATAAAACGCCTCCAGTCACAGAAGCCTCACCTGCTCCTATTTTAAAAATCAACCTCAGATTTAGGCCAAACAAAGTTGATTGGAATCTTCAGCACACAAATGGCTGGCACAATACTCTCCAGCAACAGGGATTTCAAAGTTAGCAAAAGGTGGAAGGTTGCACATCCAAAATTCTGCCTCTGTGTGCACAGAGATAATTATATTGTATCAACCTTTACCAAACGGGTGCCCTCCAGCTGTTATAGACAACAGCTCTCATCAGCCCCAACTCAGGTTGGGTTGGAGAAAGCGGAGTCACACCATCTGCTCTGCATTCACGATCCAGATTGCAAGAAATGCATAGTTAGGGGTGCCGCTTTGCCAGGAGGTTGAAGGAAGGGCCAGAAGACAGGGAAAGGAGGAGAGCTGGCCAGAGGGCTAGAACGTGGATTAGAAAAACAGAGCAGGACTGGATTGTTACGCGGGAGGGTATAATGCAGTGCTGTTTTGGGAGGCAGAAAAGAGAAGAGGCCTGGCAGGAAGGGCACCCCCTTCTCCCACAAAAATGCCTGGAAGGTCTTTCATTTTCATGGTATCTTAGCTTTCTTCTCCATCACGCCTGCCTTTCCTTCCTGCCTGATGCCACGCCCTGACAGCCCTGGTGGCTCTGGGTTACTCATCCCAACTTGTAGTGATCAGGGGCTGTCTCACCCTGATTCCAATAAAATGTATACCCGCCCCCCTAGGTCCAATTTGGCTCAGGATTTGGACCTTGGATGAATCTGGTCTACAGCTCTAGATTTCAGTAAGTTTTACCCCATGTAGCTGAGCTGAATCTGCTCTGCCTGGTGGAAAATTTTATCATAATGAAAATTATATTACTGTAGCTCAGACATTGCTAGCTGCTGTCCTCTTGCTGTTTTGAACTAGAAATCTTATCAGCCCCACCAAATCTGGCTATGCAGGAAGGAACCACGTTAGGGATGGCTGTGGTAGTTAGGTAAAGGTAAAGGGACCCCTGACAATTAAGCCCAGTCATGAACGACTCTGGGGTTGTGGCACTCATCTTGCTTTACTGGCCAAAGGAGCCGACATTTGTCCACAGACAGTTTTTCCGGGTCATGTGGCCAGCATGACTAAGCCGCTTCTGGCGAACCAGAGCAGCGCACGGAAAGGCCGTTTACCTTCCCGCTGGAGCGGTACCTATTTATCTACTTGCACTGTGTGCTTTCGAACTGCTAGGTTGGCAGGAGCAGGAACCGAACAATGGGAGCTCACCCCACTGCAGGGTTTCGAACCGCCAATGTTTCGATCAGAAAGCCCAAGTGGCACAGTGGTTTAACCCACAGCGCCACCCGTGTCCCTTGCTGCAGTAGTTACTTGCTCATTTACCTGCAGCTCAGAATCCAGAGTCCTGAACATGTAAAGATGTTTTGCTGTTGGGATGCAAAAGTCAGGAATCACCTCTTGACAGTAGCTTTGTCCTCTGGGAAGGTGAGCACCCAAATATAATTTAGCAATGTCACATATTTTGAGAAGGTGCCTACCTAAGCATAAATTCGTCAAAGGGTGTGCCCTTGGAAGGACAACACCTTCGGTGTCAATCAAAGAGAAGACACTTTAGTAGTTTTGTATCAGAAAAGCAACTGCTCTTCCAAAATAGGGAAATGATACCTTCTCTTTGGTAAAGGCACCAAGTGTCTTATCAGGAGAGCAATTCCTGGAATTCTACAGATTAGAGATTTACAAAAATTTCCTCTCTGAAAGCAATATACTAAGATATACTAATGTTCTTATCACTGTGCCAGTATGAATCCTTCTACCATGGAGACCTCTGACTACTACTACTAGTACTATTATTTAAATTTCTATTCCACCCTTCCTCCTAAAGGAGCCTAGGGCAGCAAATATCAAAATGTTAAAAAGATACATTTTTAAGAAAATGGAGTTAAATCATTAAAAAAAAAACCTATTAGAAAGCATCTAGAAACAGTTAAAAATAAAACCTCTACAAACAATTGCAAAACAAATGCACATTATAGCCCATATTATAACTATAGCCCAACCTCAAACAGCACAGAGGGAAGCAGATATTCCTGTTTGCAGCAAATGGATCTGTGTCTTGGCATGTGCAATTACACTAGTACCTTGGTACTTGAACAGCTTGGCTCCCGAACAAATCGGCTCCCGAATGCCGCAAACCCGGAAGCAAGTGTTCCGGTTTGCAAACGTTTTTTGGAAGCCGAACGTCCGACACAGCTTCCATTTGCATGCAGGAAGCTCCTGCAGCCAATCGGAAGCCACGCCTTGGTTTTCAAATGGTTTCGGGAGTCGAACGGACTCCCGGAATGGATTAAGTTTGACATCCAAGGTACCACTGTAGTACATGCAAGCATTTAAAAGCAGTGCTTCCCCCCCCCAAGGGGATACTCAAGAGTACGCAGTACCGGCACCCCCCCCCCTTGGTTAAAAAGTGTGGCACTTACTGTAATAATTTCATGGTGAGTACCTGCACCTATTTTTCTAGGAAAAAAAGCACTGTTTAAAAGTTAACAACAGGTACAGTCAAGAAAGCCCAAAGTATTTCCCACCTTGACTCCTGCCCTTCTTGTCCATTTTAATCAGAATGTGTTATGGTTATTTTTAAAAAGTAGGACTACCACTGAACTATGGCTAGCCCTTACTCTCTAAAACAGCATCACAAATCCTTTTAAGGCCAACAGGATCACACCCAACCAAACAGGTTCACTGAGAAACAAGAGTGAAGTATCGGCCTAACGATGGCTGAGCATGCTCAGTGGCCAGAGACAGCAGAGTATCTGCACTAGCATTAGGCGACTGGGAAATTGGAGGGGGAGGGGAGGTAGCTAGAGGAACAGAAGTGGAGGAAGGCAAGTCTGGCTGGCTGGCACACACAACAGGAACATGCCACACTGCAACTTTGTTGTTGCAGTTTCCCACTTGAACAGGATTCAAGTGGTTAAAATATAGAAGTCGAGGCAAGGAGATATTCAAATTCCACAAGGGCTATGGGCAAGAGTCCAGATTCTGAACAATCGCTGGAGGTAAGTTCACAGTATTTCAAAACAGGACCTACTAAACACAGCAACCTGCCCCAGCCTGGTGCCCTCGAGATGTTTGGGGCTGATGGTGATTGTGTTCTGAAACATCTGGAGGTAACCAGGTTAGGGAGACTGAATATAGGGTCTATCAGGGTCACTAAGCAATTTCAGAAACTGGTGCATTTATTTACTTATATTTATTTATGGGGATATTTATAAACCACCAACTCGTAAGAAAAAATATCACAGCAGTGAACACCGGAAACACAATCCAAACTGTTAAAACATCACGGAATCATAAAATTCAGGGTCAAATGGCCAACAGTTAATTGAGTCTCTAAAAAGGCTTGACAAAACAGAAGCCTTTTCATAATGAGTCAATTTCCTTGCAATGTTCCAGCGGTCCACACTGCATGCCTCACAGGGCAGATATATCCTTCAGCAAGTAAAACAGAAGTCCTGTTAACTTCCCTAGAGCACTTTGAAGTCCATAAAGCCCACTTAGTGGTTAAAAGGTCTTTAATTCCATGAGCCATGATGCAAAGGTCCTGAATGGTGAACTCCTTCCAAAGTCACCTATATCAATTCCAGAGGTTGAATTTTTTTTGCAGAGTCTGAGACAGCTGCAGATTTTACCAGCTGCCTGCCAGACTTCAGGCTCTGCATATCCTGGGCTACTCAAGGAGCCTTTACCCTCTTTGCTTATTTAATGCAACAGATCACATAGGCTGATGCCAAAATTGGCCAATCCATCTCCAAAATGTCGTTGCATCTCCCCATTCCCAATTTTTGTGTCCCGCTCAAGTTGATAAAATATCCTTCTCATTCTCCCACAGAGAATGCAAATCCCACGGGTGGGGGAGGGAGGATGGTCTCTGCGAGGTAAACATTGGGCTAATACAAATCTTAGCAAAACTGTACTTAATCAGATAAGCCTTTTTGGATTATCTACCACTATCACCTCTTCCTAGACAGCCATTAATCACCAGCTGATGCCTGGCACCCTTAACTTCCATCCTTTATATATAAACTTGACCAATTGAATCAGCACATATTTGGATCAAGGACAGAAACAAAGGAACGGAACCCTGTTGGGCTGGTTTCCTTTGACTGGCAGAGCAATTAAGATCAACTGCATGTCAATCAAGAATTCCAAAATGCATATTAGGAGGAGAGTACCTTTAGATAGGGTCAATCAAAAATGTTACAAAATAGGGTGCACATTTTTGCATTCTCCATAACTCTTCATCCAAGGCTCCAACATTAACCAATGCTGCCCTCCCTCAGGCTCTGTTGATAAGTGTTCCAGAGAAATCAAAAGACTACATATGATTCCATGAGATTTTGGCTGTCCTAATACATTTTGTTGGCCATAATTACAAAAATAAAATAAAATAAATAATCCACCTGGACTTTGGCTTTCAATTATTCAGCCTCCTTGAGTGCATGAGATGTTTTTATCCTGCTTCTTTAAAGGATAGAATGGTCTTTTAGATTTTAATGTAGTGGTTTTGTTTTGTTATGTTTATTGTAAGTTGCTTTGAGTTACATCTGTAACTCAACTAATAAGTTAATTAATAATAATAATGATGTGGATTTTGATTTTTTTCTCAGTCAAACTTGTGTGACATGGAATATTTTAACCCAGGTATTTCAGTCAACAATTTCATTTTTCCAGTTCCAGAAGAGCAGTCCTATTAGTTTGGTTGCTATACACAAAAAAAGAAAGAAAAATTAAAATAAAAAAGTGCCTAAAGACTAACATAATTGCTATGGCAAAAGACTCATTCATGTTTTTAATAGTCAATGGCAGTAATTTTCGAAAGCAACAGGAACCAATGGGGCCCCCAACTTTGTAGAGTTCTCTTTCCAATATTAAGAAAAGACATGGAATATTTAGGAACAACACAGGAAGATAGGAGTCAGAGCAGTGGCCCATTTAGCTTAGGTTGCCCATAACCACCTGGCAATGGTTCTTCAGGGCTACCGGTAGGTTCACATTTTAATATAAGACAAACTGAATTTATTCCTCACTCCTACGGACAGCACAGTGTAGACTTTGCTATCTGTGCAAATCTAAAGAACACACCTGAACACAGATTCATAGAGGAAGCTGCTTTTTGCAGAGGCAAACCATTGGGTCCCTCTAACTCAGTACTGGCTCATTACCTTTGCCCCACGCTTTCTAGGCATGAGTCTGCACTTTGAAGCTGACCTTTAAAGCCACACTCTGAAGTCAGAGCATTTGTTTGTTTTTGCACCGTCTCTTTCCCTGCCTGCATGAACCCCCTTTTAATGGCTGAATCGGAGCAAATGGCAATCCAGGGAAAACCCGAATTGCTGTTGGTTTCAATTCAGCGTGAAAGAGTGGATCTTCCTAGGGAAAGCAGTGGGACAAAAAGAAAGAAAGAAAAAGAAGCGTTAGGACACGGACCAAGAAAGCACAGACTTGTGCCTAGAAAGTGTGGGGCAAATGATAAGTCAGTGTGGACAGTACTGAATTAGATAGCAGAGGTTCTCCGGGGTTTCAGAAAGGGATCTGTCCCAGCCCCATCTGGAGATGCCCAGGGTTGAACCTGCGACCTTCTGCATGCAAAGTAGGTGCTCTAGCACTGCACTACGGTCCTTCTCCCCATTTTCTGATGCTATGCCTTTTGTTGCAGTTGTAGAAAGGCAACTCTTGCAAGCCATCCATCTTGGCTCAGCTCTTGTGAAATGCATTGATTTCGTCAGCATAGACCAAGGCAGCCACTGAATGGTGGATGGGTGATTACTTTTGCTCTGTATTTTGTGTGTGTGTGTTTCAATTCAGCCACTCAGCTGGCGTCTTCCAGTGCCAGCCTGGCATCAATGCGAGAAAAAAGCACAGATTGCATGTGGGAGACCTAGCCTCAGTACTAAATCAGAATTGCTGGAAGTCCTTGTCTGAAATGCAGGCCACCCATTGCAGGGAATACCAGGACAGGTGTCACATGCAGAATTCCAGGTGTCAAGACCCCATCCTCAACACAAAAAAGCAGGAACCTAGGAAGCTGCCTTAAACTGTGTTAAGATGCTTGCTCCATCTAGCTTGCTCTTGACCACACTGACTGGCAGCTGATCACAGGTTATCAAGCAGGTCCTTTCTCCAGCCCTATCTGGACAAAGGATTGAACCTGGTAGATGTTCTACCATTTAGTCTCCATGCTGAGTGTCTCCTGATTTTATCACAGAGGGATCCCTGAAAGTATCAAAATGAATTCTACAGTAAGACTCAAAATGGCGGGCCGGTGGGAAGGGGACCAGGAGAGAAGAAAGAAGCAGGCTATATAATTTGCCTGACTTTACCTGTTCCAACATGTAATGGCTACGTTCATGTTTTCATTGCTTTTCTTTTTTTCCAAAACAGGCCCTGCCTTTTTGGTCCTTCCGAGACGGTTCCAAACTACCTCTTCTCAGAGCTGCATTGTGATCTTTACGGTCAGCCCAGAGTGGCCCGCGTGGCATCCTGCATGTGCCAAGGCTTTCCGATGAGGGCAGGCAGGCAAGCATTCCAGGGGGCTGTGTCATGCTGACAGCACATCAAGGAGATAAAGTGCAGGCAACCAGGATGGAAGAGGCGAGGCTTCCGAGAGGCATTGTGCACACACCCCTCAGCCTAGATTGGAAGGGAAATGGGGAGAGAAGAGGGAGATGCATTTCCAGGGCTTCAGCCCCTCCAGCCCAGAAGCTCAATTCCGGAGTCAAAAAGGGCACAACATCTCCCATCCTTCATCTCCACTTCCCCGTATCTCTGGTTCCCCTTCGCTCGCTCTCCACGCAGCATTGACACAAAAGTCTGCTTTTTTCATCTGGTCTGTTTCGCAGGAGAAGAGGTCAGTAAATAACATCTCAAGGCTCTCTGGAACAAGCAAAAAAGCCTGCAGAAACCAGAGAAGATGTTTTGAAAAACTATCGCTCCTTTTTGCCTCCCTTCTCTGTTCATGTTCAGTCGTGGCCTCCCAGGGCATCGAAAAACATTGGTTCAAAAACCTAATCCCTTTCCCCTGTACATTAAAACAGAAAGTAATACTATACACACCCTGGGTGTACTTGCAGGGGTGACTTTGTTCTCTCCTTTCTGATGCCATCCCATTCTCGTTCTGCTTCCTTATTGTTTGTTAGACACTCAAGATCAGCCTTTGACAACATGGTGCCCTCCAGATGTTTCCCACCAGCCCCAGGCCACATGGCCAGTGGTCAGGGGTGCAGCATCCTTAGGAGAGCGCCTGTTTAGGGATGGTTGACTAAAGTTGTTAAGCTGGATAACAGCAGTGGAAACTGGCACCCTCTGTAGCCACCTAATTATCCAGAGTAAATGCCACCGGCACATCTTGCGGAAGTGACTACTCTAAATGGATTATATAGCCTGGAAGGGGGTACTTTCTATTGCCTCTCCTGACAAACAATTTCATTGAATGATCCTGAGCCCCAGTATTCTCTATCCCCTTTCTTCTTACAATTTTACAATTTGATATATTAAATATTTTATAATTCCATATGTTACAAATCTCCATGGTTCAGAGGTCTATCATTTCATGAACTACCACGGAAATCAAAAACTCTATGCTCAGAATGAAGCACTGTACATTCAGCATGACCACAGATTAAGGGCATTTGTGTCATGGATGTCAATAAGAGAGTTAAGCATCTTCCTGTCAGTGGGACTTCAATATGTTTATCTTTGGCTGGAGAGCGTCCATTGTGTTGATTTAACTGCATTTGCCTCTACCATTTATACTAATTTGGTAGATTTCCCATTTTATTATGGGCTTCCTCTTTGACATATATTGCCATTTTCTCTCTGTAGGAATCCTGTATTTTTTATTGGGTAATAATTCAATGAAGGTACAGTCCATTCAAAAAAGGTAACAGTCCAGAAACGGTTCCAATGTGTGATGAACAGCTATTCTCATGAGCCTCAGATAAGGAGAGGAGAATTTAAATAGGAAAAAAAGAGAAAAAGTTATGTTCCCTCCCTTTAATATCTGGCACTTTCCAAGACAGTCTTGTGATCTGGGGCAAGGAAAGTGCCGCTAGGAAAGCAAAGCATGGCAATTCGCCGTGGGAAAGAGGTGGGGGGAAAGGTATAAGATGTTGCAACTTTGTAGTGCAGGGGTGGGGAACCTCAGGTGCTCAGCCCCCCCCCCCGGCCCTCAGCACTCTCTTCAGGCATACCGCCATCCCTTAGACCACACCCCTCCCTGCTTCTCCCCCTGAGTGCTTTTGCCTGGCTGGGATGCTTCCTTGAACTCTGAACATGGCCCTTGTTCGTCTGGATGGAATAAAGAGAGGTGCATAGGTGAGTGTCTGTGGAGACCTGCCTACTGTACAACAGTGAAATTTATATTTGTTGCTCTGCCCCCATTTGTTTCTGGCCCCACTGACCACTCGCATGTGCCCCTCCCACTGAAGGTCACCCAGAAGAGCACTTGGCCCTTGGCCTGAAAAATCATCCCATCCTCTGATGTAGAGCCAGAAAGGAAAATGGGAAAAAAGAGTCAGAGAGACTCTAAGACACCATGGAACGGGTACTAAGCACAAAAGCTGCAGACACCCCTGCTTAACATTCATTGTCAGCTGTGTGCTAAGCTCTGAAGAGAATACAGACAGTGTCCTTCCTCACTCCATTCCCCCACACCAAATCTACAATCTGATGGTCAAACGGCACATGACGGCAACAGGCCCATTCATTTCCATTCAGAGCCTGCCCTGATCAGTGGGTGGCAGTGAGGGAGAAATTTGACGCACTTCACATTTAAAGGTGAACTTACTTAACTGTCCACTTTATGAAACAATACGCAAACACAGCTTTCCTCTTAAATTCACACTTCTCCGAATTTTGCTGTGCAGATCTCCAGTCAAGTAATGCTTACAATTCAAGGCACTGGTTTTGTACTATAAAGCCTGAGGACCGCAATATCTCAAGGACCACCTCTCCCCACATCAGTTGACCAGGGTGTTGTTTACAAAGATTCACATGTATTAGGAGAAAGCATGGATATGGGGGCAGACCTTCTTCCTCCCCCAAATCAACAGATTGATGTGGAAATGGGTTGAACGCCACTTAAGGTTGGAAAAATGAGAAACAAACAGATTTGTGCTTCCATGGATAGATAGCCCCAGAATTCCCTGCTCCACGAGAATTGATATACCCAATTTTGTCTGCAGTATAGCTAGATCCTTAGAGAGATGTAAAAGTCATTCAGATTTGTCATGGACATATTCCCTTAGATGCTTAGCCCAGTAGACTGACCTGGTGGTCCCCGAGATAGGGCTGGCTTTGGGTTGAACAGAAGCCAAACCTGTCCTTTTGACAGGGAGAGGGCAAAGAGAGAGAGAGAGAGAGAGAGAGAGAGAGAGAGGTGCATAGGTCCTATCACAGTGTCACCCACCGTGCAAGAGCTCCTAAAAAACTCAGAATGTCTGAGGAGAAGCCTGACTGTGGCTATCCCGATCTCTGCACAAAATGAAGAGTTCTCGTTATTTCTCGGGTAATGTTACATAATTGCATTCTGATGAATTACTCGTTCCACTAATCCTCTTAGAGGTTTCTCATAGATGGGCGGGGGTGGGGTGGGGTGGGGTGGGGGCTGAGGGGCTTGTGGATGATCCCTGCTCTTCCAATTCAGCTTCCTCACCTTGTCTCCAGCGCTCAAATGGAGGCTGGTGCTTTAAAGCTTCTCTCTCTGCAAATCAGCCTTTAAACTGGACAGAAATAAAAGCAGCTTTGTAATGCCCCCCCTCCCGCTCCTCTTTCAACAATTCCGCCTCCTTATGTAAACCCCTAAGCTGTCATCAGCCACCATAAAAGCCCAGAACGCAAGACAAATTGGATCAAATGTCCATTTTGCTGCTACAGCCCATTGATAACATACCCATTCTTTTTATTCCTATCAAGCCTGAATTGACAGCGGATGAAAACGGATAAGGTGGCATTGGCTCCCCTCCCTGCAAAGACTGGGGTTTAACTACTTTGCCTCCAAGAGTGTGCTGTGTGCCTTATACAATACTGATGTACTCAATATATGTTTGAAGGTGGTTGTGCAGGAGTAACCTCCAGTAACTTGTATATAGTGGAAGGCAAGGTGGGGAGGCTAATCACATTAGGTTATGGAGAAGGAGCATTCAGATTCTTGTCTCCCTACATCAAAAGAGCTGTCAAGAGAGGGAATGACTTCATGGACCATTACTATTCAAGCCAGAACAGGTGACTTCAATCTGAACACAACTCATCACTCCAGAGCAAACTCTATACACATGTAGCCAGCATGGTGCCCTCCAGATGTGTTGGACTACAACTTCCATCATCTCTGACTATTGTTCATTGTCCTGCCTCTCCCTATCAGACTCAGAGCTCAAACTATCACCTTGATTTGAAGATTTAAAGGTCTTATTCAATAAGTCAGTACAGTCTCCCAACATCGTCTACAACCACGTAAGGTCGGGGGGGGGGGGGGAGGTAGACCCATTGTACAACCATAAATCTTTGGGCCGGCGGGGTGTGTTACTCAACACCACAGTGGTACCTCTGGCTACGAACTTAATTTGTTCTGGAGGTCCATTCTTAACCTGAAACCATTCTTAACTTGAGGTACCATTTTAGCTAATGGGGCCTGCTGCCGGCACGCAATTTCTGTTCTCATCCTGAGGTAAAGTTCTTAACCCTGGGTTAGCGGAGTCTGTAACCCAAAGTGTTTGTAACCTGAGGTGTTTGTTACCTGAGGTACCACTGTACTTTGGATGCAATTCTTGAAAGGGATCACAATCCTCTGACATTTACACACACACACACACACACACACACACACACACACACACACAGGATTGGAAAATCCCAGATCTTCTTCAGAGGACCTTATCCAGGTGTCATGTTTTTTGGAGCTTGTGGAGGGTGGGGTGGAGCTGTGTGTGAAGTATAGCACCCTCCTCCATATAGCAGCAGGATAGTACCTATTTTAATGGGGAATGAAATGGTTTACAGGCTTGGTAAAATACAAAAGAGGGGTTGCATGGAGTCAGAAAGACATCAGATAGGCAAAACATTTCATAGCAGGGAAGCCACCACTGAGAAGGCCCTCCAGAACATAAGAATACCTGGGTAGGTGTAGGTGTCACAAAGCTATATAGCCTTAGGCAATCTCTTTAAGATTCTCTGTATAGCGTTACTAATATAGGCCTACTTTAAGCGCCAAGTGGATGCCTCCAATATCCATTCATTTCCCATGTTGTCAGAAGTAAAGACTGAAACCCACAGATTCTTAAAACAAGGAACATGGTATCATTCTCTTCACCTGAAGCCTTCAGATTTTATAAACCTGCCGCAGGGCCTGAATGGAAAGAAAGCTTTGCTTGGGTTTTGTCTCCTGGACACAAAGCTCAACAAAGAGGAAGGAACAGTGCAAGTCAGTTCACTCCTTAATGTGATGGAGAAAGAAACCAGCAATGTCTATAAATCCTCTACCTTTGCCCTAAACACAACTATGGGACTGTTCTAGCAAAGACTGATGCCCAGCATCATCCCCAAGATGAATGAGCTTGATGAAGGAACTGCTTCTGTCAAAAAGCGCAGGAGGCCTTTGGAGAAACTGTTGAGTCGTTTGTCAGCATATATGAATATGATGAGCATTGTGTAACATTTTAGAGAGAGAGATTGTTGCTTGGAGTTCTCGACAAAGGGCTTTCTGAAAGGAAAAAGTGGCGCCTGCAACAAAATGTTGCAGCATGCAGTACTGCTTTTCAGGTTTCCAGTCATTCAGTTTCATCTCCCCCTGTTATTTAGGTTTTTTCCTCCTCCTCCTCCTCCATCAGTCAGAAATCCAAGCCTACTAAGCATGTTCAGTTATCGTTGAGCTGATTCTCTGCCATGTTTTCCCCTCTATTTTTCTGTGTGGGGTGGGGAGCTCATGCTGACCTTTCCTCTCATGGGAGCCCAGGGCTCACAAAACTACAATATATACAATTAAAAAGCCCTTTAAAATACTACCATAAAAATAAAACCAGCAGCTGAGGTGGCAATAAACATTTACGTCTCAAAGGCTGAAATTACAAATACATCTTTCAACTGTCTAAATGCCAACAATGTGGGGGACACAGCATCACCCCAAGAAGGGAGCTTCACAAATGGGGCATCCCCACTAAGAATACCTTGCCCTGAATCGCCACTCCATAGGCCTTTCTCATGGACAGCAGTACTAACAGCAGATCTCAAAGCAAGGGCTGGCAGCTGCAAGGAGGCGGCGATTCTGTAAGTAATTGGTTTCTCAGTTAAGTCATCCATCAACATACGATTCAGTTAATAGAGGACTTTAACTTGGATGCCCTTACCGTGTTTGTGAAGAATTAAGTCCTGTGTTAATTGCATCGTTTTGTTGGCACACGTCTGTCTCGGGGAGACAATGGAAGAGTACACCTTTAGGGGTAAAATCAAACTGCTGGGAGAGTTAAGAATGTCTGCTGTGGCTGTAGAGGGGTTGAGTGGGGGTTGGGACCCTGGTCTCCCATGTCTTAGTCCACTAGACAACACTAGCTTTGGGGACAACTGCTTTGTTCAAAACCTATTCAGGATCCTGGAATGCATTCCCCAAGAAAGCTCATATCTTTAGGTGCCAGGCAAAACCAGAATGGCTGGAGCAACCCATTCAGATGGGTGGGGTATAAATAATAAAAAATATTTTAAAAATTCTTCTTCTTCTTCTACCAGGCGTTTGGTTAATTAAACAACCTATGAGCTTTTAAACTAGGGGTTATTGTTTTTGTGGGTTACTGTGTAATGTATTTTTGTGTTTTTTAATATTGTAAACCACACTGTGATACGCCTTATACCGGGGGGGGGGGAGAACATCCACCCCAAAAACCAAATTAGGCCCACTGGTCCTTCCTATCTGGCCAGTGAGGTGAGGGGCAGGTAAAGGCACAGCTGGGTCAAAGGCTGTGTACAGCATCATTTGCAAGCCCCAACAACCAGCTGATCGCCTGCATGGCAAAAAGAAAAAGTTGGAAAATGATGTCATTTGGAAATGCAAAACCAAAGAGGGTAACTTCCACCATATGTGGTGGACTTGTGAAGAAGTTAAAAGGTTTTGGGGAATTATTTATGATGAATTAAAAAAAATATTGGGAATGGTCCTGGGAATGGTCGGAGAGGAGATCAAGAAGGAAGACCAAACAATGTTCCAATACGCAACGGTAGCTGCCAGGATATTGCTAGCGCAAAATTGGAAAACACCTAATATCCCAACTGTTAGAGAATGGCAAATTAAATTATGCGAGTATATAGAATTAGCCAAGTTGACACAAAAAATCAGGCATCAAAAAAGTGTAAAGTTTATTAACGATTGGAACAAATTCATAACATACATAGAAGCAAATTTAGGAAATATTAAAATCACAGTAGGTCTAACTTAAAGCCTGTGATGTGTTGATGTTGTAAAATTACACTGCAGAAAGATATTGTGGTTATATAGCCCAAAACCGAGATGGAGGAAAGTCAATCATTGTTATGTCATGAATTAATGTTGGTTTGTTTTGCGTTTGTCTTTTCTTGCTGTATGTGCTGTTTTGTATTTTTTTCTCTCCCCCCCCCCCCGTTTTTTCTTTTAGACCGTTTGTATGTTTTTGGTTTATTTACTTTTTATGGTTTTGTTTTAAAAAGAACTCAATAAAAAGATTTTTTTTTTAAAAAAGGAAAATGATGTCATTTTGATGCCAACCCCACCCACTGTCATATCTGGCTTCCAGCAGGTGAGGAAATTAAGGATCTGGCCCACCAGCTGACTCCAGTTCTCCACCTCTGTCTTACCCTGCCTTGGATGCTCAGACACACTCACAAGTAGCAAAGAGAAAAAGTTTGTGTCCACTGGATCTTCTCCTCAGTGCCAGGATGGGACTAATGAAAACACCAGGAGGGCTGTAAGTGCATGGAGACACCTGATCTACTACTCAAAGGAGAACCTGTGGACATTGTTTTCATAGGTAAAGGTAAAGGTACCCCTGCCCATACGGGCCAGTCGTGTCCGACTCTAGGGTTGTGCGCCCATCTCACTTAAGAGGCCGGGGGCCAGCGCTGTCCGCAGACACTTCCGGGTAACGTGGCCAGCGTGACGAAGCTGCTCTGGCGAGCCAGCACCAGCGCAGCACACGGAAACGCTGTTTACCTTCCCGCTGGTGAGCGGTCCCTATTTATCTACTTGCACTTAGGGGTGCTTTCGAACTGCTAGGTGGGCAGGAGCTGGGACCGAAAGACGGGAGCTCACCCCGCCGCGGGGATTCGAACCGCCGACCATGCGATCGGCAAGCCCTAGGCACTGAGGTTTTACCCACAGCGCCACCCGCGCCCCATTGTTTTCATACCTGAAGCCAAACCATGCAGAATCTATACCCTCTTACAAGGCAAGTTTGAAATGGAAAGATTGAGGGAACGCTTCTTAGAGATTATACAGAACATAAGCAGTATATAAATGCTTGAAAAAAAAAAAGCTAAATATCTAAATACCGTATTTTTCCATGTATAACATGCCCCTGTGTATAAGACAGTTTTGGGGACTCCAAATTAAGAAAATCCCCCTATGCACTATCCGTGTATAAGATGAGCCCCAAATTTAACACAAAAGCCTAGCCTTACATACGGAAAAGTACGGTAACTAACTAACTGAGCATGGCAGAATTGTGTGTCAGTATAACTGCAATCATCAAGAAAATAAAAATTGGTTTTATGGAATCCATCCGTGTAAGTTTAGTGAGAATATGATGTACTTTGCCCACAAGAGAGCCTTTTCCTGAAAGTGATAGATTTCCCCCCAATTGGATGCCTGGAATGGGTCACAGGGCATATTGATGCTTAAGGCTTAAGCCCATGCACCGCCCATTTCTCTGCCTGCTTCTGAAAACAGGCTTCATCACATCCAAATGACTACCCATGAGCCACCACTTCAAGAAACCTTGTGAAAAAACAGATTAGGGTGGCTCTTTGCAGTGCTTCAGAGATGGCCAGGAAGCATTTTGCTGACCACGGACAAGAGCATTTTGCTGACCACGGACAACAGATAACCAAGCAACTAGGAAGCCCTAATAACAAAATGACCCTGGATTGTTGTGAGGAAAGAAATCCTATGCCTTCCCCACCAGGAACGCAGAGACATCTTGTGTGACTGACAGCAATGTTACTCCTCAGATTGTCACTTCATCCAGCTCAGTTGTTTGTAAGCCTTTAAGATTTAGAGGAATGGGAGATTATCTCAACTATTAGATGTTTCAAAGGCAATGTTTTACTGATTTTTTAAAAAGAAAGAGAGAGAGAGAAAGTCATGGGATACTGCCATTTTGCTCTTGCTTAAGAGAGACAATAAAGTTCTTCCTGACTGGTGCACTTACTAAACCTTCCTTGCCATGCTGCTTTTAATTTTTCCATGTTGTACTATTGAACTAAATTTGTAATGAGTAGTTTTGTTGCATTCTAGTAAATTTTTTGCATGGTTGTCAAGCCTCTGCTTAAAGACCTCCAAAGAAGGAGACTCCACCACACTCCTTGGCAGCATGATGGTTTGCCATTATGAGAACAGGACACTGGACTAGAGATGTGTGTTCAGTACAATTCTGAGAGAGAAGGGTATAAAAACGACAGCCGTGACACTGGCTCTATAAACAAAAGCACTGGGTACCCTGCAGCATCCAATACTTTTTAAAAAATGGCTTTACATTTTGAGAGTTTGTTTTCCCCTAAGTTTCTAGCCCTCATGGTTAGCTTTTAAAAGCTCGGAGCACTAGCAACAGGCTGACATGCTGAGGTGTAGCACGCCAGAGCCCTCGGCACCTTGCAGGTACAAACTCCACTGGCAGAGTCTGAGAACGTGTGCAATATGACAGCACCAAGCTGCTAAAAAAACCCTGGCTCTCATTGTAACAATGGCAAGCGGATGTTCCTTTGTCACCAGCCCTCTGGCTGCCAAAGAACTAAAGCAGATGCTTGTAGCGAATGCACGAACTGCCAAAAGGCTATAAATAATTGCTTCCACCAGATGTGAGTGGCTGTCATAACCGGATTCCTGAGCGCAGCCATCGCACAAAGGAATCGAGACCGGCCGCTTGTTCACCGGAGGTGCATGCACCGCTCCTCATTTGGAAGGCAATTAATCAGGACTTTTGCCTTTCAAAATTCATAACAGCAAAAGAATGGCCTCTCCCTCCTCCACTTCAAACCACCTCCCTTTTCCTGGCTGGACGTACAACAAAGCACAGCTAGAGCTTTTCAAAGGATAATAATAAACAAGATTGTTTTGCTCCTTGCACAGTCTCTAGCCTGATAACTAAGAGCTGGCCAATGGGCATGCATTGCAAAAGGAGCACTTAAATGATGGGGGGAGGGGGCAGAGTAATTTTCAAACTCCTCCAAGGCTCTGGGAACTACGTAGATTTCCTACAGTCACAACTGCATCACAATGTACATTCAAATGTTGGCATTTGGTACAGAATTCAGTCCCTGGCTCACTTGGGTAGAAGGTCCTTCTGAATTACATTTCAACTGGAGCTTTTCCTACAACTCTCTCAGTTTGAGGAGGACCCTTTTCTTCTTAGCTCCCTAGGCAATGCCTGAATAATACGCAACCATCTGTATTTGTATGAAAAGATCACTAAGACTCGGGATCGTTCAACAAAACTGTTTGGCAGAAGAGTTAGAAAGACCATAGGAAGCACTTCTTCACACAATGTATAATTTATTTAGAGAATTCACCACCGCAAAGTGTGTTGAGGAAGGAGAATTATGGAGAAAGCTCCATCATTGGGGGGGGGCAGTATATATTTAAATGCCAGAGAGAACTGCAAGGGAGGGCTACCCTTGCTCTTGTGGGTTTCCTGGAAGCATCTGATTGGTGAGTGTGGGAACATTGGTCTTCTGATGCTCTTATGTTGTGGAATTTACGCTAAGTGCATTGGGAGCGAGGACTGCACCGGAGACAAGGTGCTCTTACCAATATTACATGTTCCAAGAAAGCCAGAATCAGTGAGTAAGCGCTGCACATAAAAGGCATCCCCCGAAACAAATGTACTTGAAAAATTCCCTAAGGAGGAAGAGGGCAGGGAGAAGGTCCCAAGCCCTGTGCCCACCTCTATTATACAGAGAAACTACATTATGCATTAGAGATAGTTCTCTGCACCTCTGCTAGTCTAGACTTGATGTTGTGGACAGAGGAAGGAACAGCCTCTGGGTATGGTAAGTCTCTCAGCTAAGAGCTTGGCTTATCTCCACTGCTGCACTTAAAATAATCTCACTGAATCCATATTACACTAATGGCAGTAATAGAAGTTCTGGTCTACCAAGAAATAACCCCAAAGTTAGGAAAAGAAAATCCATGGAGAAAAAGTTTCCCCTTTGCTTTCTTTAAAGATAGTTCCCCCCTCCCCAAATGTATACTCATTTTATTGAGTAACATTAAAAGCTGTGCTAACAGCCTTCTTCCCCCACTCCACTCAAATATTTTTAATGTTTTTTTAATTAGTGTGTGACATCTGCTAAGCCACTACCTGTCATTGCCCCACCGTCTCCTTGGTTTTGCTGTTCCTCAGCTTCTTGGACCTCTTCTTGATTACACAGCTGGCTGGAGTGGATGAGAGTAGTAGTCTAAAACATCTGGAGGGCACCAGGTTGGGGAAAGCTGTTCTATTCTTTTCAGCACTTGCTAAAAACATTTTTGCTCAGACAAGCCTGGCCAGATATTTAAAATATTGATGTGTTTTTAAATCTGTTTTTAGTTTATTGTCAGCTTTAATTTTTTGAATGTTCTATCGCTGTTAATTCTTTTCATTGATAATTTTATTGTTTTGTCTTTGCAAAGTACTACAAGGTGGGTGTGGGTGTGGTTTTTTTTGTTTTTTTTTTTACCAGCAAGCAGTGGATAAATTATAATGTTATGCTCAGCTGTGGGTACAGCTGAATCAGAATGAGAACTGAAAGGGCTGAGAGTGTTCTCAACTGCGGCAGTTGTGAGGTTAATACCCATCGGTACAATTTCTGTGATAAGAATGAGAAAGTCTGGGGTGGGAGTGGATCTCACATGTCAGCAGAACTCCTAAGCATCAGTCAGAAGTTCTGCTTGTCTGCCCTCTTAAATTCCTGGGCACCCTTTTAATGTCACACACTCAGTCTCTCGCCCTTGCCCTCATCAGCTTCCATGGCTCTTTATGGTGGCCAGCAGAAGAGAAACTGCTCATCACTGACAAATTTCTTTTGAAAGATGGATGTCAGCCATATCTGTCCAAACACTTTGAGGTCAGCCGGGAGTAGCTATGATGTTAGCTAAGGCAAGTCAAACGGCGCCAGTTGAGGGAACAGCCACTTTTCCTACAAGCCTTCTAAAATCTTTTAGCAGAGTTGGTATCTGTCTTGGATTTGAAATGGATTTGTGTGTGTATGGTTGTTGTTTTAAACTGTGTTTTACATTTATAATCTTTTTTAAAAAAACATGCTTTCCTGCATGCAATTGTTTTAACTATTATTATTATATATGTAACTGCTTAAATAGGTTATTATATTGTAAATCACTTGGGGGTGTCTCATAGTGTTTCCTAAATTAAAATGGCAATTCCACTGTCAGATAGGAATTTGGAAGCATGCAAATGCCTTGGTGAGTTGAGGCCACTTTATTAATTAATTGGTTAATGCTGCGAGTCAGATTGTTGGTACCCATGAGAAGCTTGGAACCCAGGCAAATGAAGCATCTTTCCCATTACTAACCAGCTTGGAGGTCAAGATCTCTTGGGACATCAGTTCCGGTGGCCCCTTCCTTGTGGATGATCTGGAAGGCTGCCACAAACAGCAAAGCCTTCTTGGTGGCAGCCCCCAGTTTCTGGAAGTCCCACTACAGGGCTATTATGCATAATGTAGGAACTAGGCTTTCAATGTGATGCCACCTCCCCTTGGGAATTCCCTCCCAATACACATCATAGAAGTGGCGTCATTTCTCTTTGTAGAAGACCTTCATTTCCCAACAAGCCTTCTAAGCAGATTTTTTCTATCCCTGTCTGCATCTGTATTGAACATGAAATTGTTTTAGATGTGTTTTTGTTGTGGTTGTTTTTATTGCTAAACTGCTTCTGGGTGTCTCTTTCTTTCTTTCTTTCTTTCTTTCTTTCTTTCTTTCTTTCTTTCTTTCTTTCTTTCTTTAAACCTGTTTCACCCCATTATGAAGCACTTCCTATAAAACATCTCAAAGCAATGTAACAATAAAAACATCAATGATAAAAACATATATTAAAACAATTTCATAGAGATATTTTCATATAAATACATAAATATTTAGATTGATGGTAAAGGTAAAGGGACCCCTGATCATTAGGTCCAGTCGTGACCGACTCTGGGGTTGTGGCGCTCATCTCGCTTTATTGGCCGAGGGAACCGGCGTACAGCTTCCGGGTCATGTGGCCAGCATGACTAAGCCACTTCTGGCGAACCAGAGCAGCACACAGAAACGCCGTTTACCTTCCCACCAGAGCAGTACCTATTTATCTACTTGCACTTTTGACGTGCTTTCGAACTGCTAGATTGGCAGGAGCAGGGACCGAGCAACGGGAACTCACCCTGTCGCGGGGATTTGAACCGCCAACCTTCTGATCGGCAAGTCCTAGGCTCTGTGGTTTAACCCACAGTGCCACCCACGTCCCTTAGATTGATGGGGAAGTGATCAATTAAACAAACAATAATATCCCCCTTCCTTGGGGTATCCTTGGGAGAGATCGGCTAAGGATCTTCGTCAACCTTGTTCACATCCTTGTTAATCCCACCATGATGTACAATATGTCAGCCCCCTTGTTAACTGAGCGTGACATCTCCCTTACTTGAGGAAAAGCGATCCTATACTCACTTACCCGGGAGCAGGGATTTCACAGAATTCCAACAGAAAAGGAAGCTGGAGTGGAAAATGATTGTCTGCTTACCCATCCATGTCCTTAAGAGAAATCAATCAGGCAAATACAATTGGTATTTGCTGCTGTTATTGTTTTCAGTCTGCAAATGATACGTAGCACTATGTAACTGATGGTGTCCCCCCACCCCCCACAATTTGCACTGTGTTTCCTTTGCATTGCAATGAATGGCGTGGAAGAATGTAATGATAACTGATTATGTAACATTTCCCCACAGTGGGTGGCAAGGCAAATAATGTCATTTTTGTCAGAAGCTGAACTGCAGTGGAACAGAAACAATGTTGCTTGTGACAAATATGGGGTGGGGTGGTAATCAAAGCCTTTGCACACCCCTAGGTAAGGTAAAGGTAAAGGTAAAGGTAAAGGTAAAGGTAAAGGTAAAGGTAAAGGGACCCCTGACCATTAAGTCCAGTCACAAACGACTCTGGGGTTGTGGCGCTCATCTTGCTTTATTGGCCGAGGGAGCCGGCATACAGCTTCCAGGTCATGTGGCTAGCATGACTAAGCTGCTTCTGGAAAACCAGTGCAGTGCATGGAAACGCCGTTTATCTTCCCGCCGGAGCGGTACCTATTTATCTACTTGCACTTTGACGTGCTTTCGAATAGGATCCCCAAGCTCTGGCATTCACCTGTTGCCAGGGTGAGGAGAGTAAGGTGGGGAACAAACAAACTCACAGCCCATGTGAACCATCTCACTAGTTGCACAGGTTTGTCTTTTGGATGCAAGCAGTAACAGCCCCCCCCCCCAATGCCCCTACCAAGCTGCAAATTACACAGTCATTGATAGATAGAATGGTTTGTTCTCTCTCTCTCTCTCTCTCTCTCTCTCTCTCTCTCACACACACACACCTTAACCACAATAAAGGCAATGACAGCAAGGTTAGATGGCAACTTAAAATGGAAAATGAGCTTCTTTAAGGTTTACGCATACCAAATCCAAGTCTATCTTACTCAACGCCTTATATCAGTGGTTTTCAACCTTTCTGAGTCCACGGCTCCCTTGACCAACCACATTCTTTCTGCGGCCCCCTCCAGTAGGGAACATTCCGATTACACAAGAGTCAGAGGTATCTGCAACTCCACCCCCACCCAAGCAAGGGGCATTATAGTAGTTCAAGGACAAATTCTGGGCAGGCAAAAACACTTGTGGAGGGTGTGCAGCAAGGCTGATGAAGGCTGTGGAGGCAGGGCCTGAGGGGAGACCTGACACCTAGCTGAAGAGGCCTGGAGAGTTGCAATGAGTCTCTGGACCCATGGTTTGTTCCCCCGCCCATGTTCTGAATACCCCTCCCACTGCGATCTGTCAAGCTTCCCCTCTAAACTCTTTTCAACAGAAATCGAGACTGTATCTGTTTTATCAGGCATTGCTTGGATGCTGCTGCAGATCTGCTTTTTTTAATTGGTGCTCTTGGCTCCGAATGGCATGGGTTTTAATTAGATTTCTTTGGTATTGTACTTGATGCACTTCAGATGGAAGCTGTTGTGAATACCATTGTAGAAGAATATAAATAAATTCTTGCCTACTTACTAGGCTCGCTGCGTCCTCAACCCTCTGCCCAGATTCCAGAACCTTCTATTTTAGGAGCTGGCAACCCCAGCTTGGGTGGCAAATTGCATCCCATAATAATGTCCCTAATCAGTGCCCCCCATTTAACTGTGAAGGTTTGATGCTGAAGCACAACCACCACCAAGGTTTCAAATCAGCACAAAGAACTCAACCCAAGGCATGTTTACCGGGACTTACTTCCAGGAAAAGTGAACATGGGTTTGCGGCCTGTGTGTGTGTGTCTTTGTGTGTGGAAATGTCTTATATTTGGGAAGAGGAAAAGCTCAGATCAGAGTCCTATTAGAAACAGCAGTGAATCCAGCCTGGGAAATAATCAGAGGAATGTTTGAGTTTTGTAACTCAACTGAATCCTACTTCTCAAGGCATTCTGCTGAAAATTGACTAAGTCCGGAATGGGAACAGGAGAAGGATGGCTTCCAAACACAACAATTCATCCCTGAGGGATGTTATTAAAATGTCCCAGGGCATTTTGGCAGTTTCACAGTACAAGCATTCCCTTAAAAACAAAAAAATAAAATAAAAATGAAACAGAAAAGTTAAAAACATGGGAGGGGTGAGGGGTGAAAATCCTTTTGCAGTCAAAGTATGCAGCCTTTTACAACTCCTCTGTAAAAGCTAAGGCCACATTCACAAAATTTAAATTTAAAGCATTATGATACCAGTTTAAACAATCAAGGCTTCCCCAAAAGAATTCTGAGAGTTGTAGTTGAAGAATGCTGAAAGTTTTGAAGAGGCCCCTATTTCCCTCACAATGCTTCAGTCCCCATAGTGATTTAACCATCAATCACTCTTCCCAGGGGACTCTGGGAATTGCAGCTCTGTGAGGGGAATTGGGGTCTCCAAACAACTCTCAGAATCCCTAACAAACTAGAGCTCCCAGAATTCTTTGGGGGGCATCCATGACTGTTCAAAGTGATATTGTATGGTGTGGATGTGGCCTATGATAAAAAAAATAAGAGGTGGCTCAATGAATCCTCTTGCTGAGTTGTAGAGCCCATTCAGGAAAGGTAGAGTTGCAGGTTCAGCATGGACACATTGGAGACACCTGGCTCTTTGTTTGGGTTAAAGGTCTTTATCCAGGGCCAACATGATCCTGGATAGCTCAGTTGGTTAGACCATGGTGCTGATAACGCCAAGGTTGCAGGTTCAATCCCTGTATGGACAAGCTGCATATTCCTGCATTGCAGGGGGTTGGACTAGATGATCCTCAGGGTCCCTTCCAACTCTACAGTTCTATGATTCTATGACCACCTGGCCCTTATTAAGCCAGCCAGGCTCCAGCTATTTGCCTTCCAGGCCACCTTGAGCAAACTTCACCCGCCTTTCCTGTTCCTGAATTCCTTGGAGGAAAACTGGGATATAAATGTAAAAATAAATGAATGCATGACATGGAAAGCTCCAAGCTGAAGCCAAAATGAAGAAGAGTCGGCAGAACACTCTTAAGTGTGCTCCAAATTCTCCCTTTGAATCAAAGAGTTGGTGCATTTTTCTGCTGTAGTTGCTCGTTTGCATATGTTGATTAATTTCCAATGGCAAATTTCCAATTTCTCACCACCTAATGTCAGTAAGAGCCCTCACTGGGCATAAGCAGCAGATCTTCCACAGATGTAAAAACATGTAATAGCAGCTGAGGGGAGGGGGGAGGGGTTCGTATTAGAACAATGATGCTGAGGGAAAGTGGTTTCAATCCTCTCTCCATGCATTTTCCCAATTAAAATATCCTCTCCCCTAGAACTGCTCTCTGCCCGTGACAGAAAGTAGCACAAGGAGGTCTCAGCTGTTACTTAGAATGAAGCAGAAGAGTTCGGAGCCAGTGCTGTACTGGACTGGGAGACAAGGGTGGGGCCAAGCCCTTCCGAAGAGCCAAGCCCTTTGGATTACTTGTGGCTAGGATGGCCAACATTACGTTCTTCAGATGTTCTTGAGTTACATGTTGTTGAGCTACATCCCAGCAGCAGCCAATGGTTAGAGATGATGGAAGCTGTAGTCCAACCATGTCTGGAGGACATCGTTTTTGCTACACTTCAGCCAGAGACAATAAACAGCATGCAGCCGGACTCATTTCATGCAAGCATCTTGCAACATTTGCTGGTTTTGGAGGGTGTGTGTGTGCTATTTATAGAGAACCTGATACAGTTTGATACATTTTAAAAAAAAACATTTGCAAAAGTATTTATATACATAAAACACCATAAAAACAGCACAAAGGGATTAAAAGGACTGGCTAATCAATTAATTGCATACGACTGTCTTCCGAAAAAGTATTCAAGAGATGCAGGAAAACCAAAAGTGAAGGTGGCCGCTGAACCTCTACTGGAAGACTGTTCCACAGCATGGGGCCACCAACACTAAATGCCCAATTTGTAGTTGAGGCCAGTTGGGTCTCTGTAACATGGGCAATGCCTATGAGCACTCCTCCAGATTATCCCACTCATCAAGACAGTACGTAAAGGCTCAAGCGGTCCTTAAAGTATCCTAGGCCCAAGTTGTTCAGGGCTTTGTGGATTAATTCAAGAACCCTAAACCTGACCTGGTAGATACATGGGCCTCTCCAGCACCTGACTCTTTACTTGTTTGTGACCAAAGACATACGGCTGTCAGTCAAGCACTTCCCACCCATCCACGTCACAGGGAAATCCCAAGCAAGTTCTTTTTTTAATCCTGCTTGTGGCCGGCAGTGGATTCCACTCCTGCCACTCAAATCAAGCTTAGCAAACCAAAGACCGTTTGGAGATCATGCCTTAATCTGGCTTGCCCTAAAACCAATGCAAGAGGAGATAGAGAAGGTCACCAGAATACAGCTCGAGTGCTGCCAAGCTGTAAATGTCCTCGTTTAACTGAGTTAAGCCGTTCTCAAATGTTAACCCCTTCCTTGCCTACGGATGTAATCAAGCCCATCCCTCTGATGGATTACAATGCATCAGGGCGAGTGAGGCCCCAGACATTTCTGAAGCTTGGTTTGGTCCAAGGAGCTTTATATATATCCCCCAATCTCTATTTAGATTGTTCTTAATGGCCTGGCAGTGTATTGCTGGGTTATTTCAATCCCACCCAATGTTGACAGCTTGAAGAGGATCAGAAAACAGTCTGAGGGCACCTATTTACACCCATCTCTAACAGAGATGCACCATCACGGCCAAACTTCAGTTACCAGGAGTCTTTGAGGAAAATCAAAACAAAGGCTATATAGGTCTAGTGTAAGAGATATCACACCAATTAAAATGTAAAGGAATGTATGCTCAGATGAGTTGGAATTAATCAGCATCAAACCTCAAGAAGGAAGTGTTGTAGCATTAGAAGATGTTCAGGGTCTGATGCATGTTGGTAGAAGGGCCCAGACTCAACCCAGGGCGTCTCCAGGTAGGGCTGGGAGAGACCTCAGTCTGCAACCCTGGAGAGCTGCTGCCAGTCAGTGTAATACCAAGCTAGATGGACCAACACTCTGATTCTATATAAGGCAGCTTCCTGTATTTTCCTATGATGAATCTCAGTGGGTAAGTGCAGCCACAGGGAATGTATCAGTGCACATTCTTTATATCTGTTGATAGCAAAGTCTAGGTTGGACTCTCGGAAGGGAGATTTGCTTTGGTTTACACTGCCTAATCCACATTTCCTGAAGCAATACACAAACTGAAATGTGGCTATCCTTTGAAATTCGCACATCTCTGAATGTTGCGATGCAATCCTTGAACCAAAATATGTGTACAAAAATGGGGGGGGAGTGTACATTAAAACACACACACGTATAACAACAACATATAAAAACGCATTACACTGATTATGTTCCTATGTCTGTGTGGAAATGCTTCCTGCACACAGAAAAGTAGCATTCTGTAAAAATGGCAAGGCTGAACTCTTTTCTGTAGCATACCAACTCTCTCTATGCAGGATGTTTTTGTTCACAGGATTGCCCCATTCAGCCTGAAATAGCACAATCCAGGAGAAAGCTTCACCACTTGATTTGGCTGAATGTATTAACCTGGGCCTCACTGTTTTCCGACAAGTGTAGAGGCAGTGATCAGAGTGTTGATAACAGCCAGCCTCTAGCTTACACATTCCTTACTCCTCTTATGCTCTGGCATAACTGCAAGAAGATCTGGAAGTTTCTGTTTCCATTTTAGACAAGCCACAGTTTAGTGTTACATCCAAATATTAAACTGCTTTTGTCGAAGCAAGGCAGTTTCTTAAACTGTGTTGTGAAGTTGTCTTGTTTCAATAAACCATAGTTAAGATTAATCACAGTTTACTGGGTCTGGATGGGACGGTAAATTAGGTTTATTCCGAAACATAAGCCAAAGTTCCTGAATTCTTTGCTGCCATGTTGGAGGAGGGGGGCATGTGAGACAGAGGGTTAACTAGGCTCACTCTCAAAATGCTCAACTATGGATAGCACTGTGTCCAAACAGTCCACATGAAATGGGCCAACACAGTTGCATCCTGGAGCTAAAATTCTTTCTTGTTCAACTGTTGCCAGATCAAACATTTGAATGCTCTTTTGGGGTGTGTCGAGGATTTTTTTTTGGAGGAAAGCACACTCCCACAGTCAATATGACATCTGCAGTGGGAAATGGCACAGCCCAGCAATGGATGAGCCACACAGATTTTTTGCTTGTCTCCTTTTCCTCTTAAATCCTGTACCAAATCTGGACTTGTACACTCAAGAAGTTGCTATGGGGGGGGGGGAGTGAGAGAAAGCCAAACCTGAAAATGAAGCAAGATTTCAGTGTAAACTGTTAATGCTTCCACATCCAGTAAACGCTTTAGGTGTTATTTACTCCCTGTCCAGACTCTCACCACCTATGAGTGGAAGTGATGAAAAGCAGAAAATGTGCCAGCCTCCATTGTGAAAGGCTGGGATGAGGGAAAGGCTGCTTTGTGGGAAGGAATGAGTATTCTGCTATAGAGGGCGACAATGTTGAAGAAATATGTGTAAAATAATCCATTAAAGGACTAAAAGAAGCTGTAAAAAGGAATCGTAAGAAAAAGTTCATAAAGTGCCCTGCTGGCTGGGGGTGATAGGAATTTTAGTCCAAAACACCTGGGGGGCACCTAGCTGGGGAAGAAAGCTTTAGGTCTGCTGCAATCTCCACTTTGACCACATGAACACAGTTGATTAATCCTAAACTGAAGTGAGCCAAGGAGGGAAGGAACTCCTGGGTTGTTGGTACCGGTTTGTCTCAAGAGACAATGAAGTGCGCCTCTGGGGGTGAAGTCAAACCACTGTTAGCAGCACCAAAGTGACCTCCCCAGAACGCAAGCCTGGTCAGTGTGTATGGAGATCCTGGGCTGCTCAGGTGACAAGACACACACACTTCTGGCCTCAGTAGTCCAAAAGAAAACAGAGCTATATGTTTGGCACCAGCTTGGCTGCAGGAGTTGCCAGAAGGAGGAGTACGAGATGCCATCCAACTATCTTAGGGACTCCACTCTGGATTGTGTAGGGTTTAGTCCATAGCCTTTGCTTCTCCTGAAGATATAACGCAAAACAGGAAAGGTTTAGGATCAGAATTTTCCTTCTCCTAGATGGGCTACTTTCCCAGGATGACAAGCCCCAATACTTCCCTCTATAGCACATGCAGAAACCGCCTTCTTGACCGTTGGACCCACAATTGGTCTCATCTACTCAATCTGCCAAAGTCTGTCCTGGATGATATTTCCCAAATCCCCACGATGCTCCTCAAATGTTCACTTGCTATGTATTACTATGTCATGTGCTCCAGGAGTCTCTATTTACTAAGCATCACCCCAGTTTTCTGGTACCTGTCCCCAGTAAATCACTGTCTCAGCCTTAGAGCAATTATTAGTACGCATTCTTCCCAGTATTTTAGGCTTCAGCAACCTTTTCAGGGGTACATTCCAGTAGAAGGCGGTACAACAGATAAGATTCTTATGTTTGTGCAGTCATATATTCTATGCACATTCCCAAACACACATCTCTCCACTCAAGCAAGCAAGAAGCTTTATCACAGATCAAGAAGATGCAAACATACTTGAGGAAGGGGTGGGGCACGGTCAGCAAGAGGTGTGGCCTAGGGAGGGTGTGTGGGCTGTGCAGAGTCCCAGGGGCCAGTTACAGAGTCCTAGAAAGCCGCATTTGGATCCTGAGGTTCCCCATCACTGAGTAGGTCATGATTGGAAAATGTGATGCTAGACCAATCACCAACATTTAACTTACTAAAGCAGGGGACAAATAAGCTGCTCTCCTGGGGTGAGGAGCCATTATCACTGGGCGAGTAAATCAGGGATGCTTCTCTACAGCTGAGCAAGAAAAATACTGTGTGGGGGGAAAATAGAAGGGGAGACAAAAAGCTGTGACTGAGAGAATGAGACTGCCACTCAATCTGCGTCAACCAGCGAAGTGTTGGAGGATTTGGCTTGCGGTTCGCATTGCTGTCAAAAGGGAGATGAGTGTGGAGAAAGGCAGCTGCCATGATGCTGGCAGCCTCCCCAACAAAACAGAAACACAAAACTACTCAAAACTCTCCATTGTTTATTCAGGCTGAATCCCCACCCCCCCACCCCAGAGAAGGAAATGGCAAGTGACCCAAGCAGAGGATCTTGAAATCCCTTGGAAAAACACAGAGCAGCCTTTGAGGTTATTCCAGGGGAAATGCAATCAGCAAAGCCAAGTAAATTGACGGAAGATTCCCAATGCATTTCAGGACACAACATTGCATTGCCTTCCAAATAGCTATCGTAAGAGTAACAGAGATATCAAAATGCATTGGTAGTTACTAGGGATGGGGAAGCAATTCATTTGGGTTCTGACTTTAACTCACACCTAATCATACAAGCTGAAACAATATACAAACCAAAGCACGGCTGCCCTTTGAAATTTGCACTTGGAATTTTGTGATGCAGTCTATCCAACAAAAGTGTGTACAGAAATGTGTTCAGTAGTGGACACTGCACAGAAAATGCATCGTATCATGATAAATGGCTTGCAAAAAAGAGTATATCAGACAAAGTTGCATGCCAAAATATGTATATTAGGAGAAATTTGCACTAAAATGTTGGCAAATTAATCACAGGTTAAGTAAGGTAAGGGGGGGGGTGTTTGTTTGTTTGTGTGTGTGTGTGGAGGAAAGGTCAATATGTCATCTTTATTTGCTTCAGATTCCAACTTAAATTCACTTAGGTGACAAAAATGTCAGGCAAATTCTCACCAGCTGACTTTACTTCTGCATATTTATGAAGTTTCACAGTGTACTTCTATAAGTGTCTACTCAGAAGCAAGCCCCATTGAATTCCCATATTTTAGCCCTGGTATGCAACCCTGTGGAAGGTAGGGGTGGGCTTGGGGCTTGTCCTGCCATATTCCTGCCAGCTGGGGGGCAGGTGGGCTGGGGAAGCAGTCTTGCCTTCCTTTCCTGTCCTTTTTTGGTTTTGTTTTTTAAAACTTATTTCCCTACAACTGAGAACAATGGTATTTATTTTATTTTTTTTTAAAAAAGCTGTCATGGTAGATTTTTTTTTTAAAAGCTGCTAAGCTGGCATGGCTGATTTGTGTATGTCCTGGGGGATTGTGAAATCACTGGTACGTTTGGATCCATGTCTTCCCCAGGCCCATTCCCAGCATACCCCCCAGATTACCTCCTGGCACACCCCTTATTTACCCCGACAAACTGGAACAACTATCTCACACCATTTGCTATGTCTATATTTATTTGAGAGACTTGCCCCAGAAAGAGATTGACCAACCACCTTCAAGCGATAGGCAATGGCTCTAGTTGTATGGGAGTCAAGTCAGCCTTGCACAGCAGGCTGGGCAAAGACAAACCAATGTCTTGAATTTGTTTTTGCAATGTCAGTCGTTAAGAAAGTACAGGCCTCAGGACCCCTGAGAAGCCGGTCGGTGTTGTGAAAGGGAGCTGCTCTCCCCGCAAGCCCAGGGCCCCTAAAGGAGGCAAGTCTCTTTTGGACAAGAAGTTTACAATGCCTTATAAATAGTTCAGCACAGGGGAGGGCTGTGTAAACTAGCTGTGGAGAATCTAAATATTTAAAGCGTTAAATAAATGACGCTCTAACACATTTTCGAAATCCATTATGCATCAAACACTGTGGCCTGTGTCAGCTTGCGTAAATACTGCAAGGAAGAAGAAAAGGTTTTTGGGGTTTTTTTGCGGGGTGGGGTGGGGACTCAGCAGCTCCAGAAGACACAAGGCAATGCTGATCTGCCTGCTTGTCCAATCATATCAAGCCTGGCCCGTCAGATTACTGTGGATGATCACTCACCATTTCTGCTCTGCATACTCCACATTAAAAGGAAGTTCCATATTCAGTCAAAATTCTGTGTAAAATTATGCAATGAGCAACACTGAATTCTGAGACCTGAATAAATTAACAACACGGGCACAACGTCTCTTATTTTTAATAATGCAGCCTGCTTATTCACGGAGCAGAGCAATGAGCGATGCCAAAGACTGAGGCCTGCCCTTCTGATCACTAGAAATTTTGTTCAACAACGCCTCAGGCTTCATTTGTGTCCTACTTTACAGAGGATAGTCCTCTATTTGAAGGGCTCTCTGGTCTCCACATCCAGTTTAAAGGTATTAGTAGCATTTATTTATTTGACTTAGTAGTTGCTTAAAACAGCAAAAAGTCTCCAAGCGACTTACACAAAACTAAGAGCCAAATGCATTGCATAAAATAATAAAATAAAATAAAACACCTCTCTGGAGGGAGCAAGAGGGAAGCCACAACTGAAAAGGCCCTCTTCTTAAAGAATTATCACAAGGGAAAACTCCTAGAGCACATTTAATGTTGCCAAACAACAGTTAGAGCCTGGAGAGCAGATGGAGCGGAGTCACCTGTCACCTGGTCACAACCTTCTCCACTATGGAGTACACACACCTATGTTTCTATCTAAATTATAGTGATTATTCCTAAATTTGCACCTATATGAATAAATTGGCATCTATAATTTTTATGCAGATATGCACCTCTGTCCTCTTTTTTATGATGTTTTAATGACCTCTCCTCCACACACACACACTTCTGGTGTCACACCAGATATACCCTATCCTACACAACCTGATGGGTTGAAATTATAATAAATATTTAATAAAATAAAAGCAAATAGTTGCATCCAATGTTAGCCTTACTCAGAGGAGGTGTGCTGGTATTTATGGGCAGGATGAACTTAGGTACATTGATTTTAATGGGTCTACTCTGAGTAGAACTTTTAGCAGGATACAACCTAAAAATTCTGTAGTACAAAAACGATGTTGGTAGCAAGACTGAAGGTCTTGGATTATGATATTTGCTTGTCTTTTATTTATTTATTTCAGTCATATACCACTTTATATGATTTTCATTAGCATAAGGCAGGTACCAACACTGGGGGGTTATTGGGTTGTTGTTTTTATTTTGATTATATATATTATGGTTTTATATTTTGATTTTGTTCTGTGAACCACCTGAGACCTTTGAGTATAGGGCTGTATATAAATTCAATGAGTAAGTAAGTAAGTAAGTAATTAAGTAAATAAATAAATAATACTGTATAGACACCTGCTGAAAACATTTGTTTTGGTGGGTCTATCCAGACACATGATTTGGTTACATCTTTCTTAAATTTATTGTTTTTATAATTTTTTTAAGGTTTTAAAATATTTTAAATATGCCTTTATTTTGATTTTAATTGTACTTTTGTTTTAATCACAGAAGCGTTTGCCTCCTTTGGTGGCATATAAATAAAACAAAATTAATTATTTCAACAGAAATCTCTAAGGGGTATTTAAATCTCGTTGAGTTGCAGGCAGATCTGTGTCAGGATACGCATGGCCATTTAGGAAATCTACAAAAGAGCAAGCAAGGAACTTGGTTCAAAATAGTGATTTAGATAAACCAATCTGTATTTGCTGGACTAAAAAAGAATGACCAAGAATGCGTAAAAAGCTGGATCGTGTGACCAACACCATGTTCCACGGCTTTTATGAACTTCTGTTGAACTTGGCATATACCGTACACGGCTGATGTGCTCATTTCATACAGTGAAAGTAGCAAATCTCAGAGACATTTCTTGAGTTGTTTGGTGCTGTGCTATGGCTGCCAAGATCTTGCCTGTACTGCTAGGATTACTTTGGTCTCTCTCATCAAATGCCCAAGTTTCTGTCAACAGAGATGAGTTGGCTTGCCCTTAAGAGGAACCCAGAACATTTGGCAAATGTGTCTATGTTCCAAGAAACTGGCAGCCATTGAAGGATCGAAGAAGAAGAAGAAGAAGAAGAAGAAGAAGAAGAGGAAGAAGAATTCTGCACTGTAGCTAATAACCACTGTCAGGACTTCCACAGAACTGGCTTCAGAATTAGTACAGTGTGGCCAAGTGATACAGGAGCTTGTGACGGTTAGAGCTACAAAGTGTTCAACTTAAATCAATGAAAATCAGATTCTCGAATCCCTGCTCAGCTACACTGGGCAACCGTGGGCCTAGTCAATATTTCTTAGCCTACCTCACAAGGTGTTCTAGCACCCATCTCCCAAAGAAACAAGGCTAGAATAAGGAATGCTTTCCAAAGGTTTTGATTTTTAGGATACTGTGGTACATAAACAGCCTAAGGCAATTCAGCTAATACACATTGCTAATCCCATGCAGTGCTACACAAAAGCGCCCTAACTAGCTCAAAGCCCTAGAAGGTGATCTGATGCTAGCAACCTCCCCTCATCTTTGGTTAATAAGAGGAGAGGTTGGCTTTCACTAAGGCTAAAGCGCTGTCTGTAGCCACTCATATTCCTGACTCTGATCCTGACTTGGCCAGCCCAAGGTTGCTGTGGGGATAAAATGAGTGTTAACTGCATGAATGCAACTGAAGGTGAAATTGGGGAGGCTGTTTTACCAAATATTCTCCAGGGAAGGATGGAAATTCTCCAACCGTTCTGAAGAAGCTGTAAAGGGAAAACTTCTAGAAATTTCACCCTGGCCTTAGTTGCCACCCAGAAACTAGTATTGCCTGGCACTGGAGGGGAACATTTCACTGAGCTATCAACAAGGATGGTTAGAGTTATCAACTGCAGTTTCTATCATTTCCTCATTTTTCTAACTTTACATTCATCCAATTTCTGCATCAGCTGGTGGATTTTTAAAAGTCATCTTATTTGTATGCATTTTTGTTTGCATGTCTCCTCAAATATATATATATATATGACTCAGTTTTACCTAATAGATGCATTTTTGAAAGCAAGTTTCCCTAATGTAGCACATTTTTGTACATTTTCATCAATATATACAGTTTTGTACATGCTTTACCCTAATAGAACAAGATTTTATTTATGTTACTTTGTGACTTATTTACTTATTATTTAAAGTGATTAACCGATATAATAATAAAAAACAAATATAGTAATATAACCATTTTGGACACATTTTTCTTTTCTGTTGGGATTACTGCTTCACAAAATTATCCTCCCTATTTTTGTCTAATACCCCTTTAAAGCCATCTAAGCAAGTGGCCACTAGTTCTTTTGTCAACTAGCTCCATAGGTTCATTATACATCACATGCAGGTCCCACTGTAAGGACCTCATCCACTCTTGAAATATAGTTCACAAGCTGAGCATTCGTACATCAATCCGAACATCTCCAGTATTTCTTTTGTGAAAAATCTTCTTTTTCTTCAAAGTTCTTTCCCCCTTTATCTCCTTTTTGTCCAGTAATTAATTTTGCAGTTATGCCTGGCGTAACTGACACTTGATCAAGAACCTTTCCCAGAACAGGTTCACCTCAAAATGATTTTTTAAAAACCAAACCCCTGAACTAACTTCTCCCCCTTCTCCCCCTCTTGCTCCCTCCTATCTTTGGACATAGGCTTCTTCAAGTTCTTTCCATCACTTTCTGTTGTTTGCTTTTTGTATCCACATAAGCCCTGCTGTTTGCCTATCCATCGAATAGCTGGTCATCGCCTGGGTCTTTAAAAACTGTAGTGACTCCATATCAACATGCTTTATTCAAACAGCCTGAACCTCCTCTTGCCACATGGCCTGAATATGTCCATCTTAACATCGCAGTCTATTCCACTACACCCATGACTTTCAATCTGTGTTGTATCCAGTTATTAGTTTTGTTATCTTTTAATGATATTCCTGGCACTGTGCATTCCATGGCATGTTGTGTTATCCTTAAGCTGCTCATGTTTCTTTGTGTCATAGTCCAGCTCTCTGCCCCATAACACATCACAAGTAATATGCACATACTGCATGAACACGTTAGCTTTCAAATCTAGGGAAATGTTTTTATTTTTCATTATAAAGCTGACTTTTCCAAAGGCTGCCTACGATTGTTTTAATCGCCTCTTTATTTCCACTGTTTAATTTTCCCTTCCCAGCATGATTTTTGTGTGTGCCCTAAATAGTCATTCAATTTGCTCTGCTTCTTTATTTTCTAATTCTTTAAATATCACTTTAGTCTTGGCTGGAGTCATCTTCATCCCACTTTTTCCATTCTTTGTTTAGTTCTTCCGGAATTTCTGGTTATTCTTGTCAATCTTTGGTTATTATGACTATATCTTCTGAATATCATAGATTACTTAGATATATTCTATTGATGTTGAATCCTTTTTTAAAACCATTCCAGCATTTTTAACACATCTTCCAAGGCGGGAGTAAATAGCTTAGGTGATGAGCTATCTCCTTGTATTATGACTCTTTTCAAGGGTATTGGACTGGTCTTTATATGAAGATGATATGTTGCTATTGTCTTGCCTGCAGTCTCTTGCAGTAGTTGGTTATATCTCCTGTCAATCCTGGGCCAGGTTCTCCAATCTGGTAAGGTCATATTGAATCCTGATTCTGTCTTCTGCGGCATTCGCTACATCTCCCAGTTTGGTGTCATCTGCAAATTTGACGAGTGTCCCTTCCAGTGGCGTAGCATGGGTTGTCAGCACCCGGGGCAAGGCAAGTAATTTGCGCCCCCTAACCCGTGGATTTGCGCCCCCTAACCCTAACCCCCAGATGTTGCGCCCGCTCGCCACGTTTCTGGCGCGGCCAAAGAGTAGACGGCAACCCACCTGTCTGCCTCTCGCCGCCTACCACTTCAGGAGGGCGTCAGGATGCGAAGCCATCGGAGGCGCCTCTGGTCACTCCCCCTGCAGGGAGAGTCAAGCAGGACCCCGCGCACCCCACCCCCTAAAGCCTTTCCACGCTCGGTAAGGTTGGCCAGAGCAGCGCCCCCGCTCCACCCCCCCTCCCCAACGCCGGACACGTTTCCCTTCTCCAAAGAGGCAGCTCCCTGCCACCTTCTTGGCCAGATCTTCGCCCGCCTCCAACATCTGGCATAGCCATGACTCTCTGATTGCACGTCTCTCCACCCCCGCCGCAGGCACGCAGAGTGCGCCGCCCCTGATCCCCAATTTTGGCCTAAGCTGAAAAGGGCACATTGGATCACCCCTCGTGCTGGGGCCCAGCTGAGCCCCTGGGTGCCCCCACTGCCGTCGGCGGGATGAAGCCTTTGGAGAAATTTCTGAAGAAGCAGGGGTCTCACTTGGCTGCCCGGGCTGGCCCCGGGAGTTGTGGGCAGCTGCCTCGCAGGCAAAGCGTCTCCAAGATCCTGCTGCCCGGATTCCTCAAGGAGCCCCCCGAGGAGCCCCCCGAAGGAGGCACGGACACTGCTGGCGATGGGCGATGGCTGGAGCTGCGGCCCCCCGATTCCTCTCTGCGCTCCCCAACGTCCTTCTCCTCCGAGGAGCTGTCCCCAGGCGGTGGCGGAGGAGGCGAAACCCAGCTCAGCCGGCGTAAATCCCCTTTGGAGAGAGAGAGGGGTGGAGATTCTTCCCTCCCCACCTCTGCGCCCAGCAAAGCAAGGCGCGTGCCCTTGGCCCCCGCAGGGCTTTCCCCAAGCTGACGAAGCGTCCCGGCTTGCTTGCAATCTGAATCTCTCCTGTTTCCTCCGCCAGCCCGCAGCCTCTGCCTCGTCTCCTTCGTCTTTGCCACTCCGTGCGCCCTGAGCGCGCGCGCCCTATTCGCCAGGCTGCTGCTGCTGCTGCCACTGCAAGCGGGAGTGAGCCAGGTAGGGGCAGAGAGCTGCGAGTGCGCCCCCCAAAATGTTGCGCCCGGTGCGGCTGGCACCCCCTGCACCCCCCACGCTACGCCACTGGTCCCTTCAATACCTTCTTCCAAGTCATTATAGTTAATTTATTACAGTGGGAGACCAGCTTATAAAACACACTTGGGGGTACAATCCCAGAAAGAAAACAAACAGTTAAAACAATGTACAACAATAAATTTAAATTCCAAGTCATTTATAAAGATGTTGAACAACAACGGACCAGGACAGAACCCTGTGGCACCCCACTTGACACTTTTTTCCATGATGACGAGGAACCGTTAGGAAGCGTGCTTTGGGTTTGGTCAGTCAACCAGCTACAAACCCACCACATAGTTCCCTTGTCCAGTCCACATTTTACCAGCTTCTCCACAATAGTATCATGGGGGACTTTGTAGAAAGCTTTGCTGAAATCAAGATACACTACTTCTGAAGAATCACGGATAAAAAGCTATAGAAGCAACAGAAAGGGGGGGGGGGAATTACGGATAAAATATAACAAATTAAAAGGAATAAGCAATGGTGTTAAAACAACCATAGAATGGAAATTGGAAGTACTACAAATTTATGAAACCACTTTCTATAGAGCAAATTAATGAAGAAGATTATTATAATGAACAAAATCACAAACATCATCGCCCTTACACTATGTACCTATATTTATTTTGCAGGTGTTGCTCTGTGGAATTTATTGCAAGGTTGACATCTTGAATAATTTGACACTGCTGGTTATTATGTGCCATTGTGTATTGTTATGTAATGCTCATTAGAATGAATTATATAAGAGTTTTAATTTTTTTGTAATTTAGGGATATTACGTTACATATTACATTCCATTGTTTATTATGTTACTATGCTGTAAACCCCCTGTCACCTTTTGACTAAGGGCAGTAGATACATTTCTTAAATAAATAATATAATAATGTGTGAATAAGGCGTGTGCATGACACAATGCCACAGAAACATAAATAGAGAGGGAGGGGAGGGAGAGCCAGTGCGTTTTTATGAAGTTTTTAGCATTTCAATACTTAGAAGAGATTCAGGCTTTGGATATTTTGTGTTCTGACTTTTTGGATAGAGGGTATTTACAACTTTGGGAGGTGGGGGATGTAAAACTAGATTTGCTCCAGCATAGCAAATGGTATAGCTTACAAGATGGTACATATTCAAATGGAAGGTCCACTATATAAAACTGGTGGTAAATTGGATCCAGGCTCATGCTTAATGTAGCCCAGTCATGAAATCAATAAGTGGTCAAGACTCAGTCAAGTCCCACTGACATCAGTAGGTCTCCTCTGAGCATTAGTTACTCAAAAGCAAGTCCTATTGAATTCAATGCAGCTTACTCTCAGGTAAATGAGGTTTGGATTACACTTTCAATCTGACCCGAGTCAGAAAGCAACAAGGCACACTCCGACGGCATTATGGGATTAGAGGTCTCTGAGGTGCCCAGGGGGCTGGATCCTTTCTAATGCACCTGTTTGACCTGTCACAAATAAAAACAGCTCTGGCTGATTCAAAACAAGAGAAATTGACTCCCCCTCCTCCAGGCAATTAAAACATCCGCTTCATGCCATGGCCAGGCATGTTTTCATCCGCTTCATGCCATGGCCAGGCTCTTGGGAATGTGATCATTCACATCGATTGAAAGAAGGGGACATATCTCCTCTCTAATCCTACCAAAACGGGGATGCTCAACAGGCTGGCCATACGTCCCTTGCCAGTGAATCAAGAGAGTGAATTAATGAGAACCCCACTGCCTAATGACTCACTTTCTCCACCATTAATCCACTGGAAAATAACATTGTCGAAGCATAAACATCTCTCTGATCATCGCAACTAGTAGCCCAGCTGCACATTGGCTTTTTATTTTCAATCTATCGGCAGGGGACCGCGGTCCTGCCACTTCAAGTCATCCTGCCCATTAACATTACCTCTTAATTACATGACATGCTTAATGCTTGGCGTCAAATGGGCTGTTAACCCTTACCTGGATTAACGGCACAGCAGCCCAATGTGTATGTTGCAAGGGAACTAAACACGTTACCATTTTTGAAACCCAGAGGCTGCTGGAAATTGAAAAGAATGTAAAGGACATCAGAAGCACCTGCTGGATCAGGCCAATATCCCATCTAGTCCAGCAGCCTGTTCTCACAGTGGTCCATCAAATGGCCAACTTGTTCTCATTCTGATCTCTGCTAATTCAAACAGATTAGCAAGATCAGGATAGGTGGGGTGGTAGAACCAGTCAACTACTACACTGCCAAAACTCTGTGCCAAGAAGCATTTTCACTCCAAGGTACTCCTTGTGCTTGCCATCATGGGGTGACCACTGTTTAGCAAGCTATAGCTATTTCTAGTAAATGTTGTAAAAGGTAAAGGGACCCCTGACCGTTTGGTCCAGTCGCAGATGACTCTGGGGTTGCGCGCTCATCTCGCTCTATAGGCCGAGGGAGCTGGCGTTTGTCCACAGACAGCTTCCAGGTCATGTGGCCAGCATGACTAAGCCGCTTCTGGCGAAAGCAGAGCAGCGCATGGAAACGCCGTTTACCTTCCCGCCGGAGCGGTATCTATTTATCTACTTGACGTGCTTTTGAACTGCTAGGTGGGCAGGAGCTAGGACTGAACAACGGGAGCTCACCCCATTGCGGGGATCCGAACTGCTGACCTTCCGATCGGCAAGCCCTAGGCTCTGTGGTTTAGACCATAGCACCACCCATGTCCCTAGTAAATGTTGTACTCCATCCTAGAATGCCTCTTTTTCTTCTCTTGTGTTTAGATCCACTTGCAGCTATTTCTGGACCAATTTACTCCTGACATGGAATTCTTTCCATCACCATTTCACCATCTAAACTCAATGGAGGTCACTGGGGTGGGGGTGGGGATTACGATGTAGCTCATATCAGCTCTTGAGCCAAAGTGGGCTCTTGTGACTTTTAATGGTACTGATGTCACAATTTTACAGGTATCGACAGAAGCATACCTTCCGCCACATGCATTTTAGCATCACAGAGCTAGGCTCCCGACAGTGCAGGCCTCTAACTTAACCCGTTTCAGTCCAGTTCAAGGATGGAAACCAGAACATCAATCAGGCTACCCCAAAGTAATTGTAGGACTGTGTCATGTCGTATCAGATGAGCTCCAATTCATGAGAAGGCAAACAAAACTTAGAGCTGCTGATCAACGTTTAGCTAGAAATGCAGCCCCCTCAGTGGGTTTAAAAGATAATGTACATGAGGCAGCCCAAGACCACTGCTAATCCACCCCAGCCTCAAAGTCTGGAGTCATTTTCTGATGGGGGAACAAAGGTCAGTCATGGAAAGAAACCACTCCATGTTTCATTTAGCATAGCCCTGCTGAAGGAACCTTGAGTGGTATCATTCTGCTGCAGGAGGCAGCAAGGCTTTTCCTTTGCATCTCCCTGCCTCACCACAACTAGGGCCACAAATTATCTGCATGTGGTAGCTCTGCAGCTTGACAGAACATCAGTCTGCTGACTGTAAATGCTTGTGGCAGAGCTTTGAACATGCTGACTTGAGAATATTCCTGAAGTAATTTATCCATTCTCCCCTCTTGTAATATTTATCATCTCCAGCCACCATTTGACCATCTAATTTATAAGCCATTACCTGAAAGGAAAAGCAGCTGTAAGGTAACGATGTGCATTTATCATCTCTCTGGTGCAGTCCACTCTTTTATGCAGAGTATTCTCCAGTGACACCCACCCCCATTGCCCCTTGTTTAGCTTGCATCACAGAATCCTTAAGAGCTCTCCCTGGGATTTCAATACCTATGAGCTCATGGTGAAGGGCTGCAGCTCCCTGGCAGGGGGTATCCTTTGAGTGCACAAGGCTCCATGTTCAGTACTCAGACTCACTATTTACTCTTCCCGAGACCCTGAAGAGCAACTTGTGAGTTAGACAGTCTGACTCAGTAGATGGCAGCTTCATACAAGTGTGAGAAGGGATAACTCCTTTGTCAACTTGGAACTGCCAACCAGAATATTTGTAGTCCACCTTCTGGAGGGAAGGGAAAGTTGTTGGTTTGGGTGGGGTAAATTACTATTCCATAGTTATTGTTGTTAGGCTCCCCCACCACTAGAGATATGACAGGCAGGTGCCCAAGGCAGAGTGATTTCATTTCCTGTACCCAAGATTAAAGGTAGGCTCTGAATGGGGGAGCCCTTGGACTCACTCCTTGCTTTTGAATGGGAAGTGGAGACAGTCTGATCTCCGCTTTTACGGGGTTTTATTCTTAGTTTTTAGACTGCTTTAATTGATGTTATTTGATAGAATCTTTCCTGTTTCATTATAGCCTGCGTACTTTCAATCCATCTGAAAGCTTTTGGATATTTTCTAGACAGCCAGGATGCAAATCTTTATAAAATGTAACAAAATAAAAAAGAGACTACAACACTTAGAACACACATAGCTCTTTTGAATGTTCAGGGCACTTGGCAAGCATGGCCTTGTTGCAACCATGCCAGGTAGGTTAGCATGAAATTGCTGGAAGAAGGCAGAAAGGCCACATGGCCACCCAGTGTGTTCATGGCAGAAGTGAGATTCAAAGCAGGGAAGTCTCAATTCATTGCTCAGTTTCTTGGCAACTTCAGTACACTAGCTGAATAGCATGAAGCTTATCAGATCAAATTTTAAATGCTCAGATTCCATACCAGATACAGAGAACTCCAATGATATAGAACATGCATCAAAGCATCCTATACTCCTTGATACTGTCTTGGTAATCTTTGATAAGCCACAAGCTTCACTTCAGAAAACATCCTATACCTTTCTAAGCCATTTGTTATTAATAATAACAACACAACAACAACAAAAATAATTTATTTCTATTTCTATTTCTATTATTTCCAAAAAATGATATGTATAAATTGCAAAAAGATCTGATAGGATAGTCCAAAAGAGATAACTATTTAGACCTGGTGTGAGGAACATTTGGCTCTCCAGATGCTGCATAAATAAATTCCCATCAGCCCCCAGCAAGCATGATCAATGGTCAGAGGTGATGGGAATTATAGTTCAGCAACTTCTGAAGGGCCAAAGGTTCCCCACAGCTGATTTGCCTCCTCCCCAAATGGCAAGGTGGTGTTTTTATTTATTGATACTTTTGTGCATCACACCCTTCTTCCAATGAGATAAGGACAGCATGTATGGGACATGTACCACCAATTCCATTCTATCCCAATACTAACCCTGTGAAACAGGGGACACCGAGAGGTAGTGACTAATCCAAGGTCAATCACAGATGAGTTTGATGGTAAGTCCCTACTGTTCTATTTCTACCTCTATTTGTGAATTTTTTAAACTGCAAGAACATCTAATACATTTTGCCCTAAAATACATTTTATTAAAATGAATTTTACCCTAAAATAGACATTTCATACTCATTTTACCCTATAATACACATTTGGTACACTTGTAACTTAAAATGAACCAGTTTTAAACCTTTTGGCACTTTTTAAAACTCAGAACTTTATTACAACATTCAGAAAAATATGAAAAGCAACAAATACAATTACTAGGGGTACGCACAGACCAGATGTGGTTCAAACTCCAATTTGGTGCTTTGGGAAGCAGCTCATCTCAGTTCAGAGCACTTTGGAGGCTGTCTAATACAGCCTGGAGTCTAAGGTAGAGTCTGCTTCAGAAAAAAGCAAAGATCTCTCCTTGTCCCCTACATTTACTATTGAGAAATCAAAGAACACATGTATCTCCTTTCTTTTGACAGAAGTGGGTGAAATTTGCAGGCATAATAGTCCCTCCAGAGTTGATGAAGTCTACTAATTTACAGGCAAAGAGGTCCTCGGCTTTTTGTGCTGGGCACCTTTAACACTTGGTTTTTAAAAACAGGGTGAATGGCACATATCCCCGACTAGGATCCTGATGTTGACCCCCACCCACCTCCCACTTCCTGCTATTTACTTAGAAAAACCATTCACACAGTTACTGACTGTGAGCACAACATCACTCTAGTTTGGCTCTGAGGCAGCAGATAGCACACAGCCTGCCATTTCGTACGCACTGCAGCTGCTGAGATAAATTTTGCAGAATAATAGATTGCAGGACAATTGTGTTTGTCCTAGTATATCTTTCATCCAAAGAACAAGCCCTCTGCTTTCAAATCAAGGGAAGGCAGCCAGTTGTAAAGTAAATGAATACAGCAGATGGAAGGGAATCGGCAGCAAAGTATAATGGTGATGGGCCAGAGGTCCAGAGCCATGCAATCCTTGCTAGGAGGAAAAACAGGGTGTTAAAAGTGTGTATCTTGGCTAAAGTAGACCAGATGTTTGTCATGTAACAGCCTTGTGTGGCTGATTCCTTTTTAAAACAAACACCCAGTACAGAATTGGGTGTGGGCCTCGAGTTGGATCAAGACTGTGGTTGGGGAAAGGAGATATTAATCCCTTAACCATGCATGCTACAGTCCCAGTTGGGATCTTGTCCTTGCCTGCTATTCACAATGGGAGGAAAGTTCTCAGTGGTGCCCACTGACTAGAAGATCCAGACTTGCGGGAAGCTCCCTGTCCACTAAAGCCCTCGTCATCATTGCTTCATCATGTGCTTTAGTGGGTTTACACAATCTGTCCTTGTGGCAAGCCTGCCTTTTTTTGGCTATGAAATTTATATTGTTCCATAGTGTGTGGTGGGGGCGGGGGCGGGGACAGCAAGCGGAAAACTCAAGGGTTTCAATGTGATCTCAGTACATGCCACAGGCTCACAAACCAGAAGACAACATTAAAATAACTTCAAAGAGATTGCTGCATTTACATCTTATGATTTCTCTGGCACTGCAGGGCTTGGATGAGCCACTCTGCAAAAGAAAGGACCTCCTAGGACTACAGATCAAAGAGAACAGTTTACTGTTTCCCCAGGGGCACTTTCAAAACAAGTCAGGATCTCCCAGGCCCAGAGAGTCCGCTGACCTTGTAGGGCAGGGCTTTGTCAACCTAGTGTTCTTCATGTGTCTTGGACTACAGTACAAGTCTCATCGGCCACAGTCCTGCACTGACTCCACCAACCAGAGCCAGTTGCAAAAGACACACAGTAACAATTAAAGAGCAGGATGTCTCTGAGTATCTGAGCTCATGGACCTTTCACACAAACACCTACTCCTCCCTTGCAGCAGCTTAATTTGGGTGAAAAGTCATTTTGCTGTGACTGGTGCTGAAACAATTGACACCCGGAAACCCTTGATTACTTACTGCAAATCAGCAAAAGATCTGCAGTAGATTCTGATCTATTTTCTACCCACACTGTAGAGCATCACAATGCAATGTCTGCATTGTGCAGTGTTTATTTATTTATTTATTGAATTTATATACTGCCCTATACCCGCAGGTCTCAGGGCGGTTCACAGAATAAAATCAAAATATAAAACCACAAAACACATAATCAAAATAAAAACAACCACCACCCAATAACACCCCCCCCCAAACCCCACATTTTAAAAGGGCATAGGATGTCAATAAAATCAACCAAAGGCCTGGTTAAAAGGAATGTTTTTGCTTGGCGCCTAAAGGTGTACAGTGGTACCTCGGGTTAAGAACTTAATTCGTTCCAGAGGTCCATTCTTAACCTGAAACTGTTCTTAACCTAAGGTACCACTTTAGCTAACGGGGCCTCCCGCTGCCACCGTGCTGCTGCCACACAATATCTGTTCTCATCCTGAAGCAAAGTTCTTAACCCGAGGTACTATTTCTGGGTTAGTGGAGTCTGTAACCTGAAGCATCTCTAACCCAAGGTACCACTGTATAATGAAGGTGCCAGGAGAACTTCTCTGGAGAGAGCATTTCACAGACAGGGAGTCACTGCAGAGAAGGCCCGTTCTCATGTTGCCACCCTCTGGACCTCTCGAGGAGTATCTTCTGCTTTCCCAAATGCACCCATGTCCAGTGATGTAAAATCAGTGAATTACCTTGAAATAGATTTTATTTGTTTATTTATACCCCACTTTTTTGCCTGACAGGACTCAAGGCGACTTACAGATTTAAATACAACTGATGGTGTGGAGAAAGTGGATGGGGAGCTTTTGCCCCTCTGCCATAATACTAGATTGCAGGAGGACCATCCACTGAAGCTGAAGCTGAAGCTGGAAACAATTCAGGACAGACAATAGTTAACACAGCACATGGTTGTGATGGCCAACAACTTGGGATGTCTTTAGAAAAGGATTAGATGAATTCATGGAGGATGAATGGCTATTCGGCAGGATGACCCTCCAGGGTCAGAGGCAGGGGGCCTCTCCATGCCAATAGCTGTAAATCACGGTTGGGAAGAGTGCTGTTGTACTCTGGTCTTGCTTGTGAGCTTTCCATGGGCATCTGGTTGGCCACTGTGAGAACAGGGTGCTGGACTAGGCGAGCCACTGGCCTGATCCAGCAGGACTCTCGTTATGTTCGTACGCTGCTGAAGAATGGGGTCTGAAAACTAGGTAAATACGCTCCTCCTAAATTACACTCTCTCTTGTCCTCAAATTTAGACAGAGGAGTGGGAAAGGGAGTAATGGTCACCCTTTGACTCTCCTAGTTTTAAAAGTAAAACAGCAAAATGTTAAAGAGCTCATCAGACTTATTGGACTCAGAAGAGGCAACAAGGCAAACAAAACATTCTTTATGAGGAGATCAACACAGAAACGCATCCTTCATTTATCTACCAACACTGAAGGAGTTGATTCTTCTCCATCTGAACAACAAACCGGGCACCACCCAAAAAAATAAAAATAAAACAAGAGTGTGATCTTCCTTTTCTGCTGAGAGGCAGCACATGTCACAACGTCCTATCACATAGAGAAGCTCTGTGCCAGCCACAGTTGGGTACCAAGTCTGCTTCAGCACACAAAGGAGTCACTTGCTCATAGCTATCTTATGGAACTGCAAAGTGGCATGGGTAATTTAAAGCAAAATTAAATGAACCAGTGCTTTATTATCTAACTGAGATATATATCAATAACTGTCCTGCTTTGTCGCTTTTTATCTATCAGCATCACTCCTCACTATCTTGCTTGAGTTGCCATCATCCCTGAGCTAGAGGTGAACTATATAGGATGGCTCTCCCCCAAATCCAGTGAGGACTGAGCAGACACAGTTGCCATGGGATGTTAGGTGTCAGCTGAAAAAGAAATATAGAAGGGGGGGAGGCAAATCTGTCTATTTCAGTTTCCCCTCAGCCTTAAGTTCAGTTTCCCACATTTGCATATAAGTCTGCAGATTTTCTTCTAACAAGTCCTTATGAAAATTCATTTGGTATTGATGCAAATTTCTCCTAATATATGCATTTTTGTGTGCAATTTTGCCTAATCTGCCACATTTTTTGCAAAGCAATTTCCTGTAATATAATGCATTTTGTATGTGTGGTTTGGTGTTTTTATTTAAAAAAATGAATATATGCATTTTTGTAAAGGTTACACAGCACCACAAATTTCAGAGGAATGTGAATGTCAAAGGATGGCTGTTTCAGTTTGAGTATTTTCCTCCTCTTGAATGTCCAAATTAGGTAGGTTCACTTTTAAATGAGAACTAAATTGAATTTCTCCTCTATCCCTAGTATGTGTTTGTAAAGTCCTGCTTCAGTTCCCTGCAGTTTATGGTATCATGGAGGAAGGCATGGCTGACTGGCTGAAAACCTGAAAAGGAGCACTCCTGTTTGGGATTGTGGTGATGGAACATTTTATTGCATGCCTCAGTGGTTAGTCCCACCATCATTTGGGTGCATTGAATTCCACTGCCTTTCTTGTTCCAGAAACAACATCTTTCTTTCCTTCCTTTCTTCCCTTGTTGTTTCCTCACTAGACTTGTGGCTGCTCTCCGTTCTTTCCATAGTCTCTGGTAGCCTTGGGCAGGGAGTCATTGCTGCCTTGGATTTTTCTGCGCCTTCTGTTTAATTGAATTTTCTTCAATATCTCCATAAGTGATTTTCCTCCCAGGCCTTTCCCTTCCTTCCTTCTCCGTTCATCCATGCATCATTCAGATGTTTCTAGCGAGCACCAGCTGCAGACATTAAGATTTCTTGAGCATCTTCTACATTTAGAAAACCACCAAGCAACTCAACCACACCAGCGATTGCTCCATGAGGCTTGAAGACTGATGCTTGGGAAGGTTTTTTCCTCCCTTTGTAACAAAAACCTCCCTTGCAACAAAATGTGGAGGACTAGTTACCTTCTACAGAAAAATGTGACTCTACTACAGACTAAGGATAGAGAAATTCAATTTGGTTCACATTTCAAGGCAAATCTATCACACTTTCCAAAACTGTGTAAAAACAGAAACACAGCCATGCTTTAAAATTTGCACTTACCTGAAATTTGCTACACAGTTTTCCAACCAAAGAATGTTTGCATAAATGCATATATTAGGGGAACGTCTGCATAAAAATGACTATTTTAGCGAAAGTATACAGAAATCCATTATATCAGGAAAAAATGCTTGCACATTACATTATTCAAAACCGCACACTAAAATCTGTTTATTGAGAAAGGAGTACTAAAATGCTGAAGAATTGCAAAATACACAAAATCAAAACTCAGAAGGAAATAATTAACATTGAACAAAATTTTGCTTGAGAGAACAGTTTTGAATTACTTATGGTCCAGGTGAGATGTCAATTTGAGATCTCACTCATCAGATCTTCAGAGATCCCACTACCAACCTTAATAAGGACAATCATTTCAAGTTCCTGGGCCCACAGTGGACTTATCCAGCTTAGCCATACTCAAGAGTAGACCTACTGAACTCAATGGTGTTAAGTTATTCAATGGCTGCTTTGAGTATGACTTAGCCAAATGCAACCCACAGTTGTTTTCAGGGCGAACGTTTAAGAATTCACCTTTCCTATCTTGACTCTGTTACAATGTTCCTGATCCATTTCAGACAAGTCATCATAATAAAGAATGCTGTCAGCTCCTGCATCTGATAAAACCCAAGAGGCTGAGGAGGAGGGTATTTTTGTACTTGAATGAAAGACAGCCATGGTACCAGGCATTAATTATTCAGTGGGTCTTTCCTATCAGATTAATATCTTTTCCTTCCTGTCTTCTGAAACTGTGATAGTAACTCCTGGGGCCAGATTCACACATGCAAGCCATCGGCTTTATCCTATCTGATTGCTACTGATTACAGGTAAGGGATCAAGATTTTTTTAAAAATGTAGTATGTGAACATGTTGCTGTGATTTCCACAATCATGGCAACACCATTTTGGAACAGCTGCAGACCACAGAAGATACTCATGTGGCGGAGGATTCTGTGGAATTCCCTCTTGGCTGAGACAGGGTTTTATCAAGCACCTGTAGTTCAACAGGGAGGGAGTCTATTTATTCCAGAAGGCATTTTAAGGATGTTTGCCATTTTTGCCATTTATTTTATCCACCATATGCCTTTTGCAATTTTTATAAACACCATTTGGAAACTTTTGGTGATTACGCCATATATAAATATAAACAGCTGAAATAAAATAACTAATGAATACAGTGGTACCTTGGTTCTCCAACACCTTGGTACTCAAACATCTTGGTTCTCAAACGCCAAAAACCTGGAAGTAAGTGTTCCGGTTTTCGAACGTTTTTCAGAAGCCGAATGTCCGATGCGGTTGCTGGCTATTGTTTCCAGGGCACCTGCACCAATCAGAAGCTGCGCCTTGGTTTTTGAGCATTTCAGAAGTCAAACAGACTTCCAGAATAGATTAGGTTTGGTGCTTTTGGTTTTGCTATTTATTTTGCGTTTTTGTTTTCGAGGCTTTTTCGGTTAATTTGTTTTTGTGACTGTGTGGAACCTAGTTCAGCTACTGATTGATTGATTGATTGTGTGACTGTGGAAATGGATAAAAGCCCCCCACCCAAACAATGACTTTCATCAGTGCAGGTAAGAAAAAAAAATTAATTTTAATTTTTATCATCCACAATGCTGACTTATTTATTTTATAGTACTGTACATTGATTATTGCTTTCATTTTATGGATCAATGGTCTCGTTAGATAGTAAAATTCATTGCTGTTTTAGGGGTTGTATTTAAAAGTCTGGAAGGGATTAATCCATTTTGCATTACTTTCTATGGGAAAGTGCACCTTGGTTTTGGAACGCTTTGGTTTTGGAACTGACTTCCGGAACGGATGAACCAAGGTACCACTGGAATCATGAAAATAAATTTCTGAGATTTATAAAATCACAAACGGTATAAAGAAAACATACAATGGCAGGGGATACCCACTATTTCAAAGCACAAACATTGGGTATCCTCCCCAGAAATGGATGCACAGTCAATTTAATATAAACAGAGGGGGGAATTACACAGGTGCAGAGAGAGCTGCATACAGAAAAAGACCCCACTGGTCCATGTATTGTCTTTACATTGACTGACAGCTGCTCTCTGGGACTTCTGGCAGGGTTCTCTCCCAGGCCTACCTGGGGATGCTTGGGGTTGAATTTGGGACCTTCTGTTCACAAACTGGATGCCCTGCCACTGAGCTGCAGGTAGAGCTCTTGCAACTGCTTGTGATGATGCGCTAATGGCGACCCTTCTGGGAGACTGAATTCCTTTCTTCACTAGAAATGAGGTGGTGCAGAAGAGGGCATTCTACAACCATCGCACCCCGCTTGCAAATTTCCTGAAAGCTTCTGGTTCCCAGCTGCAGAGGAACTGGGTGCCATGCCAGATGGACCGATTCAGCACGCCAACTCTCCTATCCTTCGTGAAAACCGGGCCAATCGCCTCCCTTTTTATTGGATCAAAACCCACTCCTGCCCCCTAAACAATAAACAATATGTCCATGGCTGCTTGGGTAAGGAATAAATGGATGTCTGGATCTTCCAGCTAATCCCTGTACAACAAGCCATTTGTTCTTGCATCTAATAAACTCTATCTGATAAATATCAATGAGCGGCTGACGTGCCTCCGGGGTAACTAAGGAAACGTTTTGTGCTGTTCTCTTTCTCTCGCCTGCAAGGTAACCAAGCACACACACGAGTAACTCTGCTGTCCTCACCTACAGAGGAAGTGAAGGAAGGTGTGGGTTTCCCCTTATCGCTCTTCACATCCAGGCAAATGTCCCCCCTTGGCCTCTCCTTAGCCTCATTAAATGCTCCGTAATTCTGATTAGCTGCCTCTTCAACACTTGCTGTTCACAACTCTCAACAGCAAGGTTTTCACTATGCCATGCATTCAGACCTGGGAAATACTGTGTTCATTTTCCTGATTATAAGGCTAGTGTTTGTGTCCCACTTTCTAATGTTCCTTTCACACTGCAGTACAGTGGTACCTCAGGTTACATACACTTCAGGTTACATACACTTCAGGTTACAGACTCCGTCAACCCAGAAATAGTGCTTCAGCTTAAGAACTTTGCTTCAGGATGAGAACAGAAATTGTGCTCCGGCAGCGCAGCAGCAGCAGCAGCAGCAGGAGGAGGAGGCCCCATTAGCTAAAGTGGTGCTTCAGGTTAAGAACAGTTTCAGGTTAAGAACAGACCTCTGGAACGAATTAAGTACTTAACCTGAGGTACCACTGTACCTGTTTTGGTATGGAACTGTGGCTGTTTAAATACTATACCAACATGTTATGCTGAATTTCATTCACACAGGCCTGTGGCATGATATGAGCACCACTGGACAACATCGCTCCTGCGTCACCTTATCCACACATGTGTGCTTTGGTTTCCCCATGATTTCCCCATGAAAACAGCAGGAAAGAACCATATGCCAGTATACTGCCCCAAATTCTGTCACTTGACTCCTGTGACTTTCCAGACCGCACATATGCTATATTCTGCTAAATTTCCAGAAGCGGATGTTACATTGTGTAAAAGCTCAGATATCATTATTTAAAATTAGCAGCCAAGGGAATTGTGGCTAAATGAAAAAAACTGCTTTGTGAATTCAGCCAAAGAGTTTCCCCCACAGCAAGTGAACTACAGTGGAAATGGTACCCCAAGGCAGAAAGTCCACCGCCCTCTGGTTTAAAATGAAGGCAACGGGTGACACGCCCTCCTTTCTGAAACGTGCATTCCCCAGGCAGAAGACATTTTCAAGGATCATCAACTTGACTTCCCATTTCAATCCAAATACATTATAAATGCAGACACTTAGCAGAATCAGGATTCCCATTTAAAAACTGGCCATGCAGCAACCACCTTGAAAATCACCAAGTTGATACAGCACTTTGGGTTTTTCTGCTGAGCTGTAAAACAGGAGGCTATAAATTCACCCCCTAGCTAAATTACGGAGAAACAAGGATATGCACCCAGAAGACTTCTGCTTTGTTAAGTCAAAAGATTCTCATTAGAGAAGAAGGATTTCTCAAGTCAGGTCCAGTAATCAATCAGAACACGGCAGCAATAAAATGCAATATGACTTTTCGGAACGATCACCTTCCACTGCTGTAGCTTCCTCTGCCCAGAAGTTTTGCACAGATCCTGACGCACAAACATTGCTCAACATATTTATCAGCGTGGATTCATATATCTTAACAGAGGGGTAAGCATTGTAACCTGTCCTCTGCCAATTACATGGGATCATAGGAAGCTGTATTACACCGAGTATGACCATTGATCTACCTAGCTCAAGGTGGCGCTGTGGTCTAAAACACTGAGCCTAGGGCTTGCCGATCAGAAGGTCGGTGGTTCGAATCCCTGCGACGGGGTGAGTTCCTGTTGCTCAGTCCCAGCTCCTGCCAACCCAGCAGTTCGAAAGCACGTCAAAGTGCAAGCAGATAAATAGGTACCACTCCGGCGGGAAGGTAAACGGTGTTTCCATGTGCTGCTCTGGTTTCGCCAGAAGCGGCTTAGTCATGCTGGCCACATGACCTGGAAAAACTGTCTGTGGACAAACATCAGCTCCCTCGGCCAGTAAAGCGAGATGAGTGCCGCAACCCCAGAGTCATTCGCGACTGGACTTAACTGTCAGGGGTCCTTTACCTTTTTTTACTTATCAAACAAATTTATAGGCCTCTTCATGGGGTGTACATCAAAATGGTGTGCAGGGTATTATCTATAAGAGAAGGAGCCTGTCTGGACCACAGGCCATTTCAGCCACACCATAACCACTTGCCCCACACCTGGTGTCATATTGGGCATCAGTTGTGGGGCAGATAAGGATGTAGCTGACCCAAAATAGGGTTTTTGGGACCTGTGGATCAGCTAATCCCATGTACCAGGCATTGCAAACCCCACCAATCAGCCGATTTGCACACTAAGTCAGTTGCACTAAGCTTCAGAAGACCCAGAATTCTGTGTGGTGGCAACTGGAACCTGTTAGGGCTGCCATTTTTAACTTTGTTGTTATCATTACAAAAAGACTTATATAGCATATATTGAGGAAAGTGTCCGATTACAAATGTACAGAGTGCCATTGGCTTATCAGTAAAACAACAAAAGCAACATTCATTATTCTTTCCACTTCTATAGACAGGGAAAGCGCTTCCATGTAAGAGTGCCCAATAATGATTTTCAGACAAGATTGAGCCCAAGCCTTTTGTGCAGAAATTCAGCCATACATCATCACCTCAGTTTTTGGATTTATGTGTTGTTTATACTTGCACATGTTTCCCACAAACTAAAAACACAAAAAAACTTCCAAAACGTGAGGAAAACTTGCTTCCGAGTGCATGCAGTTCTTTCCTGCAACCCAAATTTCTTAAAACAGTTTCAAACAGTTCTAAGGAATATATTATATATTTAACAGTATACGCTGCCTTTCACTTAAAGAAGCCTCAGCACTGCTAACAAATATATTTTATTATGCAATAAAATACATAATCAAATACCTCCATTAAAAACTACAAAAAGAGAAGCAGCAGATTAATAGCGAAGCTGAAAGCAACTTGTTAAAAGAAAACACACTGACTTAAGATATCATTAAAGGAATGAGAGGACAGGGCAGTCTTTGCCTAGCACCTAACTGGTATCAACAGTGCACCAGCCAAATATGTCTAGGAGGAGCATTTGGTGGTTTCAGCACAACTGCAGAAGAACATGCAGCTTTATGACTGCATAATAGTTTGCCAACTATTAATGTCTATTCAGAAGCAGCCCCAACTGAACATAAAGAGACTTAACCTCAGGGACATGTGTATAGGACTGCAGCATTCAGAGGAAAATGCTGTAAAGCTGGCTAGCCACGGTGTATGAAGTTGCAAGTGTGGCAAGCAAAAAATAAACACAATTGCACTCCAAGTCTTCCTAAGGCACACAAGACCTCCCCAAGCCGTGAATACATATTTAGAAAGAACTCGTATCTCAGATAAGTTTGCCTACAGTTGCAAACTGAATTAAAATTCTCCTCCATTTCTAGTTGCATCTCATGCTGGGTTGCAGCATCAGGATGATGACCTTGGATGGAGAGTGGGGTCCTTGCCGCAAACTCAAGATATACCTGGACCATTAAAATTCCCATTTTCCAGCATATTAACTCCCCTATTTATCCCCCCTTTATTTGAGTTGTTGCCTTTCAAAACAAAATCTTCCAAGGACTGCTTACATTTCAAATCAATTAAAATTAATTAATCAATCTACAATACAATATATCCTTCCAATAGCAATGGTAAAAAGCATTACAAATCCTTCCACACTATGAAGCTGGACATTCCAATATGAGATTTAAGAACAGAGGTAACTACCCATCAACTCCCCCTTGCTACTTTTAAAAAGAAACATTTTAGAGTCCCTTCTGCCATGTTTTCGGGTAATGCCAGTGCTTTTTTTCTGGGGCTACACAGGGGTACGCATACCCCTAAACATTTTGTGAACCTTTGTACTTTTCTCCATTTACTGTATTTATTTTCCCCAATTTGAACTATAAAATGGTGATTTTCTTGAGTCAAAAGGAGAGTACCCCAAACATTTTTTTAGAAAAAAAAGCACTGAATAATGCAATTCCTCTGTTTTGGAGAGGTATGGGTCTGTAGCATAGTATTCCTAAACAGTCAGTGATTCCATGGTATAGTATTCTTGCAGCCTCTGCTGTCCACATATTGAGAAGAGCTACAGTTCCTTGCATCCCCCTCCCAAGACACATAGGCCACTTTCACACTATACATTAAAGAACATTTTAAACCAGGGTTTCCCAAACTTGGGTTTCCAGCTGTTTTGGACTACAACTCCCATCATCCCTAGCTAGTAGGAGCAGAGGTCAGGGATGATGGGAAGAGTAGTCCAAAAACAGCTGGGAACCCAAGTTTGGGAAACCCCATTTTAAACAGTTGTGGCTTCCCCCAAAGAATTCTGGGAATCGTACAGTGGTGCCCCGCAAGACGAATGCCTCGCAAGACGAAAAACCTGCTAGACGAAAGGGTTTTCCGTTTTTCGAGGTGCTTCGCAAGACGAATTTCTCTATGGGCTTGCTTCACAAGACGAAAACGTCTTGCGAGTCTTGCGATTTTTTTCGCTCCCCCTTTTTCTAAGCCGCTAAGCCGCTAATAGCCGCTTTGCCGCTTTGCCGCTAAGCCACTAATAGCCGCTAAGCCACTAATAGCACTAATCCGCTAAGCCGCTAATAGGGTTGCTTCGCAAGACGAAAAAACCGCAAGACGAAGAGACTCGCAGAATGGATTCTTTTCATCTTGCGAGGCACCACTGTAGTTTGTTAAAGGTGCAGGCTCTTGACCAGAGACCCCTATTTCTCTCACAGAGCTACAAATCCCAAAGTTCCCCAAGAAGAGGGGTTGATTCTGAAACTATTGTAGCTATGGAAGGGGACTAGAAGCCCTGACTGTTTAAAGCAGTATGATGTATGGCGTGAACGAGGGCCTAGAAACAAGTTCCTTCTTCAGATGGCCTTAGACAGCATATTCAACAGAAACAGTTCTTTTCCTTCCACCAGATTATTTATCATCATCATCAACAACAACTCCCAGCTTTTCTCCCTCACATACACTCTTCCCGTTCCAACAGCCCAATTCGCAATATCAAGACACTTCCTTTAGGAACAGCTTTCCAGCACAGTGGAAGAATGCACTTTGCACTGTCAGTGTCCATTGGAGGCAATTGATCAATACATTGAAGGAGATGAGAAAAGTCTTATGCTTGCCCTTTATTTGTGCAAACCCCTGCTCTATTCCACTCCCGCAACACCACCTCATTTCCCCTCAATCACACTGGGCTGGGAGCAGCAGTTGACACTTGTCAAGGCTTTGAAAAGCAATGTTCAAGTAGGGGGGGGGGTTGCTAGAGCATTAGAGAAAGGCTTTCCTATGTTAAATTTGTTTCAATTTGTTTTAATTAGTGACCAATTTGTAAAAAATTGAAAATCTTTTTTTAAAAATTGGCAAGAGAGACAGACAGAGAGAGAGAGAGAGAGAGAGAGAGAGAGAGAGGGGCCTTTCTTTGCATTGACCCTTTGTCTCTGGAATGCCTTATCATCCCGGGTCTAGCATGCCCTGGCGTTACCAGTCTTTTGAAAGGCTCTGAAGTCTCGTCTATTTTCCTCTTGAGGTGTGCTTATTGGACTGATGGAATTAATGTTGTCTCTTACTATTGCATAAGAGCAGCCCTGCTGAACCAGGCCAAAGGTCTGCCTTGTCCACCGTCCTGTTCTCAAAGTTCTCACTCATGGTCCCCAGAAACCTGCATTCCTGTGCATATTGTCCCTGACCATTTAGCCACTGTGACTGAACTCTTTTTTAAAAAAGTGGCTGTTGTTTTAATGGTTATTACTGGTTTTATCCAGCTGCCTTGAGAGGGGTTTTGGCCCCCAAAGCATGTAAATATATATGTATATTTACATCAGTTTATTTGCTCACCTCAGTGTGAATGTAGAGCTATGTGATCCACAATTCATTTTCAGCAGCATCATAAAGTAAAGGGCATTAAAGATTAAGTGGCTTATATAAGGTTTTAGTAGACAATCCCCTGGCTCTGCCTTCTCCTGAGGTCAATTTTCATTATCAATCAATCAATCAATCAATCAATTGCCATCCAGACATGTCTCAAGGGGGCATGTGTGGGCCCCCTTGGGAAGTGGGGTGGGATATAAATTAAATGCATATATAAATGTACAAAATGCAGCAGAACAGCTAAACCAGCAGTTTAGCTGCCATGTATGGCAAAATAAATGAATAAATGAGTCCCTTCTTTAAAAGTGATAGAGAATGGAAAAAAGAAAGGTGCCTTATATCCCAAATTAGTTCATTAGTCTGTCTAACCTTTAACCAATCTGATACCCTCCATATGTTTTGGACTATAATTCCCATCATCCCTGCCCAATGACTGTTCAAGCAAGGATTAATGGGAGTTGTAGTCCCTAATAACATGATGGAACAGACAGCTCACCTTGGTTAGAGGTCTCTCAGCAGCTGCTACATGGACACCTAACAGCGACACTGCGGTACTGAGTTCCCTGCATGAACAAGGAGTTTGACTAGATGAGCTTACAGGTCCCTTCCAACTCTATGGTCCCATCTGCCCTATATCTCTAAAGCAAAGTCACACCATTTAAAACAACCATAAAGGTAAAGGTAAAGGGACCCCTGACCATTAGGTCCAGTCGGGAACAACTCTGGGGTTGCAGCGCTCATCTTGCTTTATTGGCTGAGGGAGCCAGCGAACCAGAGCAGCGCATGGAAACACCATTTACCTTTCCGCTGGAGTGGTACCTATTTATCTACTTTCGAACTGCTAGGTTGGCAGGAGCAGGGACCGAGCAATGGGAGCTCACCCCGTCACAGGGATTTGAACCACCGACCTTCTGATTGGCAAGCCCTAGGCTCTGTGGTTTAACCTACAGCGCCACCCATAACTTTCTGCAAAGAACCATGGGGACTGCAGTCTGTTAAGGGTACTGAGTGTTTATAGGAGACCATAGGAGCCAACTCCTAGGGGCCAAGGGGGCTTTGCCCCCACATAAAACATTTGAGGGGGCCAGCCCTGTCCCCAGTTGATGGGCACGTTGTGTGTGCAACGTGTCATATTATCAACTATGCAGGGTGTGGCTTACCTGGGGCCCCACATCATTTTATCCAAGTTGGCACTCTGGTAGGAGACCCCTATTTCCCTCACGGTGCTACATTTCCCAGAGTTCCCTGAGAAGAGGAATTGACTGCTACACCACTCTGAGGCTTGTAGCTCTGTGAGGGGAATAGGGGTCTCCTACGTGCGCTGCTCTGGTTCGCCAGAAGTGGCTTAGTCACGCTGGCCACATGACCCGGAAGCTGTACGCCGGCTCCCTTGGCCAATAAAGCGAGATGAGCGCCGCAACCCCAGAGTCAGTCATGACTGCACCTAATGGTCAGGGGTCCCTTTACCTTTTAACAACTCTCAGCACCCTAGACATATTAAACTTCCCAGGATTATTTTGAGAGGGGCAGTAAACCATGACTGTTTAAAGTGGTATGATACTGCTTTAAATATACAGTGCAGATAGGGCCTATCATTCTATGTTCCCTCCTGCTCTGATTTTAGCAGTATTCTGCTCTTGTAGTGCTCTCTTAGAGATCTACAGCCTCTCCTAGCAATGCCACAAACAAATCCTGATGGTGGAAACATGCATGCAGAATACCAGTAACTTTACATGCCTTTGTAATCTTGCAGATAACACCCAAGACCTATTTTCAGCTTCTGCGAATGGCCTGTGAGGAATGCACTTTCTGATGCAAACACAGCACAGACTAATGAGGAGACTAGCTGTATTATTTGTAGCAGTGCTACACCACCTCAGAGCCTCAGCTGCCGCTGCTATTGCTTGCAGCAGTCTGTTTGACTGGATATATGAAATCCATTGAGAAAATATAAGGGAGCGTGCAAGCGTACAGAGAAATCCCAACTGTGTGCTACTGAGAAAGGCAGATGCCAAAACGAGTCACTAAAGACTGCGAAACATATTTGACCATCCACTTATTTGTTTGACCATCCACTTATTTAAGAGTTGGTGTGGTGGACTGGTTAGAGGAGTGACCAACTCTCAATGGCCAACTGGGAGGATGAAATGGGGGTGGTAAGAGACACATAGACCAGAGTGAGCTAATGTCTGTCCTTCAAGATGTTGCTGGGCTGCAACCCCCATCATCCCTGACCCTGCTGGCTGGGACTGAGTTGGAGTCCCTCAACATCTGGAGGGGCTTGGATGAAAGGTGAGATATAAATGTATATGGTCAGGAGCTGCAGAATTTATCTAGACCAGGGTTTCCCAAACTTGGGTCTCCAGATGTTTTTGGACTACAATACCCATCATCCCTGACCACTGCTCCTGCTAGCTAGGGATGATGGGAGTTGTAGTCCAAAAACAGCTAGAGACCCGAGTTTGGGAAACCCTGGTCTTGATGAACCTTCCCTAACCAGGAAGGCGATCTAGACTACAGCACCCATCATCCTTAAACTGGCTGTCTGGAACTACTAAGAGTTGGAGTTCAAAACATATTGAGGGCACCAGGTTAGGGAAGGCTGATCTAGATCTAGATACACACATATTGAGGTATACTGAAAAGAAACAAAGATCCAAAAATTAATGGACTGGTTAGCCATGTTTCTTAAATTCTGTGGTTCTATCAAAGTCAAACTTAGTTGGCTACAACCTCACAAGGTGTGAACTAGGCCACACAACAGATGATGTTGCCAGTTTGTGGCCAGTACCACTTTAGCTAGCAGGTGGGGCTTATGTAATTGAACACTCCTCCATTTAAAAACAAAACAAAACCAGCAACCCGTGTCAGGGAGAAAATGAAGTTAGAAGTTAGTTTCTAACATAGAGGCAATGAATGTGGCATGGAGGGGCAACGTGAACCCCCTCTTCCAAACTTGCACAGTGAAGTGATACAGGTTAACTGCTTTGTCTACTTTTTGCAGAAAGTAGGTATCACAGACAAAATTCTAGAACGAGAACTTCCAACTATCTATTCCCCATCTTGGCAGCAAGAATCCTACAGAAAGATACCTAACCACATGGAAGGTGACACTGTCAAATTGGTTAATCCATTCTTGTTCTGCAACCAATTCCTTTTAAGCTGATCTTGCCTTATATAACAAATTATGTCTATTAGATGCAATCTGTGCATTTCTACCAGCAATATATGTGTGTGTTTGAGTTTGAGTGTGTGTGCGAGAGATAAACCATCTCCCTGGAATTCAGCTGAAATGTTTCCTATCCCCTCCACTCCTACTGTTTGAATTAAGTGATAGGCCATTCCATATATTAAGGCACATTTAAAGAATGCTGGTTCTCTAGAATTCCTGAAAGGATAATAAGTGCAAATGCCTTCCCTTCCTCTAAGACATCAACTCCAAATAATCAACAGATCCATGGGACCAGGTGGGGGCTCAAAATAACAATTGACAAAAACAAGCAAGACTCCAAATCTTCCAGCAGGAATAAATTTAGGAAGCTGCCTTGTACAGCTCAGGACATGGTCTTGGTTCCTGCAGTATTTTACCAATTATCCATTTGTAGTGCATTCTGTTGTGCTTTATTATGGTGTGAACTCTTCCATAAATGAAAAGCAATATAAAGATCTTAATAATAATAAAAGTTGCTTTTTTATACCTCATAATAACAATGGCAATGACATACAGACTATGCAGTGCCTCCTCCTTCTTTTTGTTTTAAAGAAAGTGGGTGTATAGAAATAAAAAAAGGAAGGTCTGTAGCTCAGTAGCAGACCGCACACTTGGCAGGCGGGCTAAATTAGTTCCACTGAAATCAGTGGAAGAAGTTCCTTAATGATTAAAATAAGCCATCCCCAAAGTTGTGCCTGCCAGATGTTTGGACTAATCAGATGTCAAAGAGATAAACAACTACCTGACATTTAGAAGACATCTGAAGGAAGTTTTTAATGTGTGACATTTAATGTATTTTTGATCTTTGTTGGAAGCCACCTAGAGTGGCTGGGGAGGTCCAGCCAGATGGGCGGGGTACAAATAATAAATTATTATTATTATTATTATTATTATTATTATTATTAGACTGCAATTATTATCCGACCCAGCCAGCAGGGCTGCTGAGAGCTGCATCTGGAGGGCACCCGGTTTTTGAAGGCTGGGGTGGAATGTGAGAAGATCAAACACCAATAAATAAATGCATGATAATCCCAGATTTCTTCCTTTTCTTTTTTTAGAACATAAAAGCCTGGTGGATCAGGCAAAAGGCCCATCTAGTCCAGCACTCCGTTCTCGAAGTGGCCAGAAGCAGTGATTCCCAGCATCTGGTATTCAGAAGTATACCACCTCCAACAGTGGAGGAAGAACACAACCTTTGTGTGTTCTGCCTCCACCTTCTCCTCCATGAATTTGTCTAATCCTCCTTTAAAGTCACCCATGTCGGAAAAAGAAAATTGTGTGGTTTTGGCAGAAATGATATAAAGGATTAAGTAAAAATGAATTGATGAAAGAGAGAACGTAAAATTACAGTATATTAAAACAAATTATTAAGATAAAAATAAGGTTGGAAGGATTTGCTGAAATAATAACTTGAACTAGAATACAAAAATGGGAGGTGTGAGGAGGTCAAGGAAATAAGTAAAGGAAGAAAGCTATGTAAAGGTTTAATTTGTTCTTTTTCTTTTTTAAATGATTGTATTTTTTTCTGTCTTTCTTTTATTCTTCTTTTTTCTTTTTTTCTTTTTGTAACTTTCAAAATTTTGAATAATTATCTAAAAAAAAATAAAAAAAAATAAAGTCACCCATGTCGGTGGCCATCACTACAACTACGCAAAGTTCCAACTTTTACTTTAAATTTTATTTTAGTACAACCCACAAAGTCCCCAAACTAGGATAGCTCAGAGCATGAGACTCTTAATCTCAGGGTTGTGGGTTTGAGCCCAATGTTGGGCGAAGGATTCCTGCATTGCAGGGAGGTGGGGTGGGGGACTAGAGGACCCTCGTGGTCTCTTCCAAACCCTACGATTCTATGATTCAAACCGTCTGGAGAGCTCAAGCATCTGGGAGGCTGGCTTAAGTCGTGAATAATTTGTCCCATTGATTCCACAGTTCAGCTGCCTTTGACTGCTGCATCCAACTCACCTGTTTCCCACCACACAAACCTTACAATGCATGTGGCTCTCCATGTATTGCTGGACTGCAACTCCCATAATCCCAGACCATTGGCCATGATGGCTGGAGCTGATGGCCTCCGCCCATGCTTAGCAATTCCTTATTCGCACAGCCACTGCTGATGTCTGGCTGTTTACCTAAAACACTGGAAGTTCAAAGACATCTACCCACCCTCATTAATCCCATGAGAAGGTTGGGTTCTGATTTGGATTCTACCACAGACACAAAAGTCCCTGACCAGACATGAGCTCACCCACTAGGCATCTCTCAGACCTCTGTCTGCAAAATGAAGATAAAAGTGATCCACCTCACAGGGATGTTGGGAGGATAAACGGATATAAAATAATGTATGTGAAGTATGACTTATTTGTGTTGTGGAGCACAATCCATTGCACAGATGTAAGATGCCTTTAATTCAACAGGGCTTCCTGCCAGCTGCATGCATAAGGAAGGAAAGGCATTTGTAAAAACTGTTCATAATGGCAACGTTCAAATTGTCAGGGTTTTAAATTCCTTCCCCAGCACTAAGGGCAGCTCAGAATATATACTGTTAGAAGCAGCTTTATCCTCTAGTCTAGGCCAGGATCTTTCAGAGCAAAGATTTCTAGTCAGGAGGAGGACCGGACTGCAATTCCAGTCAGAAGAATCACAGTTAAATGCAAATTATACATGTGTTCAAATCATGGTAATCCAGTATCCGAACTGGGCCGAACCTTGCCGACGCATTTTTTTTTTCAACCGAACGCTTCCGAAGACAAGACAAGCGCTGCGCCCGACAATAGCCGAGACAAGCCGAGTCTTGCCGATCTCCCAAGAGCCTATTCGAGTCTCTTCTGGGCGCTGTCCACCACTTGCACAGCCTGAAACCTTTACCTGCCACCTCGGGCACAAGCGAAGAGATAATAGAGCCAAGGGGTGGGGGAACACACAGTGGTCGCTGTAGGGGTGCGTATGTATGGAAGAGAGAAAGAGAGAGAGAGAGGAAGCGCGCAGCTTTGCAAACGAGTGTGCATTTCTCCCTCTCTCTCGCTTAGCAACACGCAAGCCGCCTAAAGGGCGGGGAAGGCTCTTGCAGTCAGCAACAGCAAACCTCGCTCTCCTTTTCTTGCAAGGCAAACGCCTTGCAAACGGCAACTGGGAACCCAAAGCATTGCATTGCATTGCAATGCTGGGATTCCTTCCCCACGACCACCTTTTGGCTTCTTTTCGTTCTCTAAAATGGGAACACTCTATCCCATCGTCCATACTCCCCACTCCCCAACCGATGTCCTCCTTCCCAAAGGAACACCATTCGTCCACCTCCCGAAGCAAGATGCAACTAGATGCAGCGACTTGTTCGTTGCACGGGCACCCTCACTCGCTGGCCTGGGGGCGCGATGGGGCCACAGAACACCTGTGCCCAGCCAGCTGCCCAAACACAGCCTTTCTTCCTGGCGCGCGCGCGCACACACACACACACACACACCTCATGCGATTTTCAAATCAATATCATAGATCGCTAAGCAGAATCGGCCGCTGCGGAGCAGAGAAGGAAGTTGACCGGAATAGCTCCTATGGCGCCCCGTTAAGGTGTTGGGGACGAAATTAAGCAGGGTTTGGGTGTCGTGCGTAAAACGAGAGAGGACGGAGCTGCATCCTTCGTTAGCTGGCTGCTGATTTATTCCCTCCCATATCCCAGCTTAATTTGCAGTTGCAAGCCAAATTCTGCCATAATTAATTAAATGGTGGGGTGGGTGTTTTAGAGGCTCAAATCTAGAAAGGAGAAGAAGGGAGGGGGGAAGAGGATGATAAGCGTCAGCGAGGCTTGCTTTAAATCTGCCTAATGAGCAGATTTCCACCACCCGATAGAAAGAGAGAAATGAAGCAGAGATAGGCGATCCTGCCTAAGCAGCCCATGTCCGGAGATCAAATGAGGGAGGAGATCAGGAGGGAGCTCAGGGAAGGAGATAAGATCCCGACATTAAGCTTCATTGACAGTGTGATGTTTAATGGCTGCGCCTGGTTGGACGATCTCGGCCATGCACATCCTTCCCAGGACCCTGCCGGCCCCTCCCTGCTCCCTCCTCCTTTCTTTGGGGTGGCGAAGGAGGGAGAGCAGCAGAGCAACCACACTTCAGCACCAAAGCTATAGAACAGCGGACACCTGGAGCTTCTCTGCTTAGCATAAAAAGGAGAGAGGGTGGGGCGGGGTGGGGCTGGATGCCCACCCCCCCTCTTGCCCATCCGCCTTCCCAGCCTTCTCAATCCCTGCTCCAGATGTTGGCCTCCCCGCAAGAGGGCCCCTCCAAGGCAGCCAGCAAGAAGCAATCCCCAAGCAGAGCTTCCCACTTCAAACATGGCGGACGGCCATTCATACAACCAAAAAGACCTGTTCGCCTTTTCCCTCCCCGTTAGTCTCTCTCTTCCCCCACCCAAGCCCACCCCGCCTTGCCAATTCCCACAACAAGAAATCGGGGGTGGTGCCTGGGTTTCTCTCCCCCCTCCCTTTTGAATGGGAACATGCACAACACACACACACGCTAAATAAGACTGCTGTGATGATGTAAAATCCTCAAAGGGGGACTTACTTCATCTGCTTCACGATGGTGCTTTTCCCGGATTCCCCAGCCCCTGTTAGGACAAAAAGCCAAAAATAAAACCCCGATAAAGGCAAGATCTGGCGAGGGTGATAATATAAGGAGATCAAGGAGATTACATAGGAAGGAGCAGCTGCACTAATGGTTGCCACGGCCGGGGCGGGGGGGGCGAAGAGGAGAGATCATGTTTGTGCAATTGAGGTTTCCGTGCAAAAGGGATGATGGTAGGGTAGTTTTCAATGTAGAAGAATGGGGAGGTGGCACAGAATCATACCTGTTGGGTGGGCTATCGAAGGTTTCCATTTGGGCAATACAATGGATTTTTTATTTTACTTTTTTTTGCACATGATGCAATGAGGCTCAGCAAAATCATGCCTAAAAGGAAAGGGCCTGCCAGTGTACGTGTGTGTGTGTAAGAGATGGGGGGAGGGAGGGAGATAGCGGAGGGGAGAGATGGAGCATAGTTGTACAATAGGTGGGGCAGAAGATGGAGGATGGAAAATAAATCACACCTAGTTGGTGGAAGGGAATGGGTGTCCGACCCCCCCCCCCCGCGCCGCCCTTTTAACTGGAAGCGGCAGGAGGGAGAAGATCGTATTTGTGCTCTAGAGTTGACAAGGCAGGCAGGTGGGGCGAGAATGGCAAATAAGTGTGTGTGTGTGTGTTTGTTTGTTTCGAGGGAGGGGGGAAAGCGATGGCTCTGCCCAACAAATGTGGCAAGAAGAGCTGAAATGCCAGTCTAAATAGGAAGGTGGCCGGCACAGGGGCTGACACACGGGAGTGGTGGACCTGGGGGTGGGGTGGGGGGTCTGGCAGTGTCAGAATCCTACCTGGGTGTGGAGAGAGGGAGGGAGGGAGGGGGCGCAGCTGGGCTCGAGCCCGCTTACCTAGCAAGAGCAGCTTCACATCTTTGGCCGCGCTGATGCCGTCCTCCTTGAGGTTCTTCTCGATCGCCTTGCTCCTCTCCAAGGCGGCTCTTTCTTCGGCGCTCAGTGTACATCCCATGGTGGCCGGGAAATGTGTTCTCCCGGGCTGGCGGACACTTCTCTCGGTCCCCCCAACCCCCCTTTTTATCAGACACTCCAAGGAGGAAAAATGGGAGGGGAAACAAAAATTAAAACACAACCACCAACGCAGCAGAAAAGCAAGATAGGAAGAAGAGGGGTGGGGATGTAGATCTTTGCTTAGATGTCAAAAATAAATTAAAATGAAGCACCAGGGGGAATATAATACAGATTCCCTCTCTCTCTCTTTCTGGCTGGCTGCCCCCTCGCTCTTCTCCTTCTTCCTTCCCGGCTCTGCGTCTCCGTAGCCCCAGCAAATCAATGCATCCAAATGAGAGCCGAGCCTTCCGGGGGCTGGCAGGCGCTGCTGGGGGGGGGGGTGCGCTGGAAGGAGACGAGGGAGATCTCTTGCGATGGGAGAAGGAGCAGGGCGCGATGGGCTCTGGGCGCCCCTTGCCTGGTCTGGAGCTGGGCGGCCTCTTGGGGGACGCGGCAGCGGGCGGGCGGGCGGGCGGGTGGCAAGCGCGCTGGGGCTGCTGCTGTTGCTGGCGTCGGAGCGAGAGCCGAGCCCTTTCCCCTCTGGGCGGCTGTGTCGCCGGCGGGATGCCTGCCTTCGTCGCTGGGCTGCTGCCTGGACGGCTCTCGGGGCGAGGCGCTTCCTTCCTCCTGGCGAGTCTTCCTCTCCTCCCTCCCCCGAACCTGGGGGTCTCTAATGGGCGGCGGCGGCGATGGCTGCGAGCGATCGCATCGCTCAGCCGATCCTAATGGCAAGAAATGCAGAAAGGGGCGACGCGAGCTCGCGGCAGCAGCAGCAGCCAGGCGAGGAGGAGGGAGGGAGCGGGGAGGGCGGGCGAGTGCGCCAGGGCTGAGCCGCGCCGAGGCTGCCTTCCCTTGCACAGGCGAGGCTGGGCTGGCTGACGTCGGCCGCGCAGCCCGCGCATGCGCCCACCCGGCCGAGAGGAAGCTCGGTGAGGAGGAGGAGAGCGGGCCGAGCGAGCGAGAGAACGGGCCGAGGAGCCGCTTCGAGATGCGGCTGCTGCTGCCGCCGCCGCCAAAGAGCCTCTCTCCCTCCCCTCCCTCCCAGTTCACGGCGCTGCAGTTGTGCAGCCGAGGTGGGGAGGGCTGTGCGGAGCTTAGAGATCAGGGATGGGGAGGCTTGTTGAGTCGGAGGGCCACATTCCCTCCTGGGAAACCATTTGGGGGCCACTTGCCGGGTGTGGGCGGGGCAAGAGGCCGAAGTGGGCGGAGCAATGGGGGCACGCCTTATCTTTGTGTAGGATGCTAGTTCACACCCACACAGGGGTGCCAACTTGAATAAAATGATCACATGATGTGGTGCATCCACACTTTTTGAATGGCAATGCCCATCAACTTGGGGGAGGGAGCCTCCTCAAATATTTTATTGGGGGAGGGCAAAGGGACACACACACACACACACAGGGGAACCAAAGGCATAAGAACATTAGACAATCCTGCTGCCTGGGTAGCTCAGTCGGTTTGAACATGGTGCTGGTAACACCAAGGTTGCAGGTTTGATCCCCATATGGGACAGCTGCATATTCCTGCGTAGCAGGGGGTTGGACAAGGTGATCCTCAGGGTCCCTTCCAACTTTACAGTTCTATGATTCTATAGCAATCGGTCCAATGGCCCATCTAGTCCAGCATCCTATTGTCGCAGTGGCCGACTAGACACTCCAGCAGCTGTTATCCAGAAGGATATTGCTTCCAACCAACCATGGAATATCCTTTCTCATAATTTGAATCCATTGATTTGGGCTCTACCCTCTGGAGCAGCAGAAAACAAGCTTTCTCCATATTTCACGTGGCAGCCCTTCAGATATTTGAAGATGTCTATCACATCACCTCCCAATCTTCTCCTGGCTGAACACCCCAACTTCCTCAACCATTCATCATGAGGCTTGAACTTCTTGCATCCCTCCTCAGATTTATAAATAATAAGTCTTTCACCTAACCTACCTCATAGGGTTTTTGTGAGGATACAATGGGGGTGGGAACAGACTCCGACCAGAAGTGGTGGGCTCTCCTTCCTTGGAGGTTTCTAAGCAGAAGTTGGATGGTCATCTGTCATATATGATCTAGTTGAGATTTCTGCATTGCAGGGGGTTGGACTAGACGACTCTAGGTAGGTGGCCTTTTTGACAGCCTTTTTCTCCCCTACAAATCCAAATACTGACATGTCTGAGGCATTAGAAAAACAACATTTGTTTGTTTATTTTCAAATGCAGTACAGAAAAGAGAAGGAATAATACCAGCTGATATTAGCCATAAAAAGATTTCATTTATCTTGAGTTTGGTCACATTCACTGCATGCATTTAAAGCACTATGATACCACTTTAAACAGTCATGGCCTCCCCCAAGGAATTCTGGGAACTGTAATTTGTTAAACGTGCTGGGAGTTGTTAGAAGACCTCGATTCTACTCCTAGAATTACAGTTTCGGGTTGCCAAGGCCAAGAGAGTTGGTGCTGAACCCACATCTTCAACCCTATATAGGGTTGCTACTTATGCTTCACCCCCAAAAGGATCAGAGCAGAACACAAATTTTCATAAAATTTGCATGTGCTAATGTATATGCATATGAATACAAATTTAGAAATAATTACTATAATTTAAATAGAAATTCATCTCACTATGAAACCAGAGACCAGGTGACAGGTAGCCCTGCTCAGTTTGCAGCCCATTGTTGATGGGCAACTTCAAGATCTCCCCCCAACCCTCCCTTTCTATGGCCTTAAACCAGACTTGGACAATACAGACCATTAAGCCAGCATTTTCTAGGTATGGGTCTGAGCAGTTTTCCCCTTGCTCCCATGGAAAATTTGCTCTTTAGTGCTAAATCAGAGCAAACGTCAATCTGGAGAAAACCGGAATTGCCATTTGCTCCACTTGAGCACTAAAGAGCAGTTTCTTCTGGGGCAAAGCAGCAGGACAACAGGAAGTATGGATGAGCCTCCAAAGAGAATTAGACAAATGCATGGAGAATAAGGCTACTATTGTAGCACCCTGCTTGTGGTTAACGCTTAGCTGGAATGAAATATTCAACGCAGCAATAGAGAAATTAAAATAGTAATTTATTTGTCAGACAAATAAATAAGAGGCTCAGTGGTACGTGGTTACCAAGCTCTGGCCTGGCCTCCTGCCATTCTGGCCAGCACTTATATTCCCTTAATCCAGCCCCCTTTGCTCCTCCTGTGGCTGCCTCTGTCCAATCAGCCTGGTTGAAATTCCTATTGGCTGTTTGCTAGAACCAATCACAAAAGATACACCCACAAAAGATACACCCATTTCCTTGCCCTTATAAGGGAGACAAAGAGCTATATATATGACATATAAGTAATAATATATCTTACATGGAATCTTAATTACCAGCTCACCTCTTGCCCTCCTTGCCCTATTGCCTTCTAAAACAAATGTTTAATCTTACATTTTTATGTTCAACAGATGTCAAGGATCTTGAGTTTCACATCAACATTGAAAGATTTCCTTCATTTAAGGTTTCTAAACAAATGCCTGACAACTATATATCAAGACTGCTTGGATGGCGTCTTCTGTCTGGCAGGGGGGGGCTAGGCTGGTGGCTGACTTAATTTCAGGATAAATACAACTCTTACAACCATATGAAATAAGAATCTAGCATTCCTTAAATCCTTTGCATAATTACATTTAAGCCAATATATTTAAGCTAATATATTTCATACATTTATCATAGGTAGCCTCTTAAAAGAATAAAGCTTTTCAAAGTAAAAAGGAAGAAACTCAGTAAAACACAGCTTTTAAACAGAAACCTCTTCAGTGTACACCTCCCCCTTTCACCCCCCTTTCCAGCCTCAAAATAAAATAGGAAGAAGCTTCTTCTTCTGCCAAGCCAGTTGCCTTTCCAACATTTAACACATTTTAACCTTTTTAACTCTCTCAGTTTAAGAAACAGCTTTAGAAGAGACTTTTCAAAAATGTTCTCTTTTCTTCTAGCTAAATGTTTTTCCCCATTTGCTCCTGGCCTTTGAAAATACAACTCAAGGTTTAAGAGAGGCCCCATGGTATCATGTTACTATTTGCCCATTCCTAATTGTGTTTTCTCAGCCTGCAAGGGCAGTGTATGTAATTTCCCCTTTTTATGACTTTGAGAATTGTTTTTCTACTATAAATCAATGGGGCCCTCTTGTCTTAGGAGAATGGCCAAGGTTTTCTCTGCCTGGCATGAAACATTTGAAAATCCTTTTTAAGCTCATTTTTAAATATAAGCCTTGATTGAAATATATAGAAGCTTTGATAAAAATGCAGGCTTATGGTTAGGTGCCTCACTATGATGTCTATGTTGCCCCTTCACTGTTGGGGGCAGTATGCCTCTGAATACCTGGTGCTCTGGTGCTCAGATCCTGCTTGCAGGTTTCCCATTAGGGCATCTGGTTGGCCACTGTGAGAACAGGATGCTGGATCAGATGGACTTGGACTGATCCAACAAAGCTCTTCTTATGCACTTACATTACGTCCTTGTGCTGGTCGACCTTTGACTTTGGAAAAAAACATTTTTCCTTCCACAACCCTTTCACCAGAGGAATTTCTTTTCAGGTTCATGGCTGCCTAGGCTCCCAAACAGTGTACCCCCCCCCTTCACCTAGATCCTTTCTGACTGTGTTGTCTTGGCAAGCTAGCCAGCCATGACTGACCCCAAATTCTTACCACTTGAGAGTGGATTGCATTAGGCTTTGGAAATGCAGTATAAGCCAACACTCCTAGTGTGTGTGTGTGTGTGTGTCTTTGAATATCAAGGCTGTGCTAAAGTGGAAATGAATAGAAATCACGCTTGGCCTTGGGAGGGGAGGGAAATAAACCAGCAAAAACAGTTTTCAAAAAAGAAAGGGTCTCCTGCAGTGCTAACCACCATATTCTTGCAGCATTTTTTTAATGTGGTGTGATGGAGATAAAAAGTAGGAAGTCTAAGTTGTGCAGGGAGTAATTGAGCAGCTTATTTTCATAAGCCAGGGTGTGGAAATGGAACAAAGAGCTCAGGTGGCGAAAAGCGTGCTACCCATTTAAACAATTAACTATGCAACAGACAATGAGGAATATTATTCAAGAGAAATATTTAGCTTGGCAGCCATTAATATTTCCATAGTGCTTAGTTCCTCAGCACACTTATGGCATAGTTATGCTGCTGACTTTTACACACACACACACACACACACACACACACACACACACACCAGTTAGCTGCCATGGCTTCTCCAAAAGATCACGCAAAGAGTATTTTGGTGAGGGAGACTGAGAATGTTATTAAGAGATCTTTAGGACTCTCCCAATACAGTTTAAATGATTGTTAAACCTCTTGAAGTCTGTAATGTTGCAGTTCAGCTTTCCCACCAAAATATGTATATAATAGGAGAAAGTACAGAAAAAAATATTTTCATTGGGGGGGAATTGTGTATATCTCACATTCAAAAATGTGTATATGAGAAGAAATGGGGGGGGGGGAATGCAGAGAAAATGAAATTTATAGATTCATCTATCCTAATGAGGACCAGGGACAACCCATCCTTTTTGGCTTTGCAGGAATTGTACTTTCCTAGGAACTATAGGGAGTGGTCCTGGACTCTCCCCAGTTGTTGCAACTATTAACTTTGGATCTACTTCCAATCTTTTTAAAATTAAACTGGTTGTTTTTTGCTTTGAATCACTGAGCAAATAGAGGTAGTGGTACTTAATTCCTCTAGCTGGGGTAAGCTTTTGTAATACCTTTCATTTTCTGTTCAGGTTACTAGCTGCTAAGTGTGTGGGATACAGTATTGATGACAGAACTTTTTCATCTTTTAGCTTGGGAAAACTTTCTTTTATTCTTGTCCTGTTATGTTGTGATTTCACTCCATCATTTTGATTGATGATTTACTGCATTGCATCTATTGTTGCATTAATATGCCATTCCCTGGTCTGAGGACCTTTAAGCCCCAAAGCAGTATAGAAACAAACTCTACTACAAACTATAATATGGATATGCTTGGCCTGGTTCTGCCCCCTCCCCCCTCACCACAGAAAACACTTCTGTGGTTTCTGAAACTGCTTCAAAGGCATCTCAGTTTGCCCGCAAATTGCCCCAGTTTGTTCTTCCACACACAGCATAAGGAAGAATCAAATGGAGAAATGTTGATGGAGAAAACTGGTCAAATTCTAGGCAAGCGTCAAAAGTCAGGGTCAAGAAGTCCAATCTCTGTAGCCACTGCTAAGTGCCCTGTGTTCAGGGTGGTTGTAGAGATTGAGAGCCAGCCTGCCATTGTGCTCTCCTAGCAGCTCACCTAGAAGTGGAATCAGGTAGACTAGAAGGAGAACGTAGGGCCAGTGACCTTTCGAAGGGGATTTTCTGTGCTACGTTGCCCCAGCTTGAAGCAGGAGATGCGAGCATCACAGAGCTGTGAGTCAGCTTCAAGCACTACTGGAGCTGGACAGAAGGCAGAGGCAGCAACACAGAGCAAGTAACTGGAAGAGTGACTGAGTGAGAGACAGATCAACAGAGAGAGAGGTGGAGATGCACTGGCTTGGGGCAAAGGTGCAGGAAGAAGGGCATTGGGGCTGGCAAGGAGCTTTGGTGCAAGAGAGCTGGAAGAATTTAGCTAGTTGAGAGTGGAGGAAAGAAAGGAGAGGATGGAAGGTGAACTAGGAAGGCAGGAATCTGAGCAGGAAGCTCAGTGGTGAGCCAGTAAATTGTTCCTTCTATCCACCTGCTGATGAGCTAGGACTGGAGCTCCCTTGGCAGCTTGGGGTCACCCTGTCAAACCTTGCAGAATAGGAACAGTTTGCAGTTCTGGGGGCCTCTTTTATGGAGCGTATAATAAGCCCCCTAACTCATCTACCACTAGTCCCGCTTTGAACGCTTGCTCCTGTGGATTTTTCTTCTGCTGCATCTAGGAATGACAAATCCATCAGTTTCAGTCTCTCTCTCTTCCTCACATTTCTGCATCAGTTTGCATGGGGTGGTGGTGGTGGTGGTGGTGGAAAAAGCCCCCCAACAATTCACCCCCATTTAAATGCACATTTCTCTGAATTTTCGTTAGCAGTTTTCCCTTATGCATTTTTCTGCATTGTTTTCCACTAATAAATGCATCTCTGTGCCTACAGTCCCATAATAAACACATTTTGGTACATATTTTGTACATCCCTTTTGTAACTTCATTGTACACCAATTAGAGAATAGAATGTTAATGTTATGTACATAAATTGTTGGAGTAAATAATAATTTTGGCTGGGAATTTTTTGCAAAATTGAGAGAACTGCAGATTTCCAAAGAACGCTGCATTTGGCTGCGTACTATTATGGGAAGTGTGAATTAGTCATTTCACCCTCATTCCTAGGCATATCCTTAGTGTGAGAGAGTCAGGCTTATGTGGGGGGGGGGGCAGAGCTGTACTGACCATTCCTTTCCTGGCCCATCAAATTTGACAGGCGTTTCACTACTGAAAGATAATCCGCCTGCAAATTTAACAGCAACAGCTGTGCAAGCTGCAGCTGGAACAAATGGGGTGTCAGAAACATAGATTAGGCATTAGGTTTCCTCATACGACTGCAGCAATTACAACCCCATAGCATTGATATATATCATGATAACAGAGTGTTATATATGGATTTTCAGTGTTTTGACTAGAGATTAATGGGTTACTTTGAATGGATTAATGGAAGAATGGTTGTAACAGTACACACACGGCTTTCTTTGATTTGTCGCTTTGATTAACAATGTAATAGTAATAAGAATAATACTTTTGCAGAAAGCAGGGTGACAGTGTGGAAACTGATCAATCATGTCACATGGTCTTGGAAATCAGTTCGGTAGCCCCCTACCTCTTGCCAAAGAAGAGGAAATGCATCAGTCTCCCCTTCCCCCCTGCCAAAAAGAGGACAAAAGAATATGCAGATTTGCATAAAATTTGCAGATACTAATTTATATGCAGAGATGCAAATTTAGAAATAATTACTGTAATTCAAATAGAAACACAATGCATCTCAACCCAGTGGGGGAGGCTGTGACCAGGAGTCTTCAGTGCCTGCTCTGTTTGCTACCCGGGTGCTTTTTTATTATAAGAATCATAGTATTGGAAGGGACCCTGAGGATCATCTAGATCAGCCCGCTGCAGTACAGGAATATGCAGCTGTCCCATACAAGGATCGAACCTGCAACACTGGCATTATCAGCACCATGCTCCAACCAACTGAGCTATCCAAGTTGACTGTTAATTGGCATCTTCAAGGGCCCCCCAACACAGCTCTCTCTTATTCAGATTTTTATCTTCACACCAGACTTGGACCAGACAGCCCTTCCATCAGAGCAGGGGTCACCATTTGGGGGTCCTGTGGGCACATACGCATGGCGCATGCACCACACACACCACACAACCAAGCACACCCTGCAACCTACTCTATTGACTACAAGAGAATGCTTCTTTTGAGCCTCACGTCAGTACAATGGGGAAGCGCCAGGGGAAGCACAATAGAGGACTTGTCCTCTGAACAGAGGCCTTGCCCCAGACCCCTCAGCTCCATTGGGATCTGCCATGGTTTGGTAGCAGAAGAAAATCAGGGAGAAGGAGAAGGAGAAGGAGGAGATGTGTGGCTGGAACCCAGGGATAGAGGAGGTCTAGGTGCCAAGCAGACCCATCAGCAATCTCTCCATCGTTCCTCCTGCAGAAAGCAGAGCCTCCTCAGGGAGAGGGGGGACTTCACCTAGTAAGAGGGAGGGTCTGAGCAGGAGGACATGGCAGCTGAGTTGGAGGCCAAGAAGCAGGACACAGTCTTCTTGCTGAGAACCAGGTCTGCCTTCCTTGATGGGATTAGGCACTTCTGCTCAAATGGAATGACGCATGCATAGGGCAAGAGTCCACCTCATCTTTAAAAGGGGTGTGTCAGTTGTCAGTACTGTACATCTTGGTAGCTGCCGTTCAGGTATGAACCTTTGGCCTCTTCATGGGCCTTGAAACCTTGACCTTTTGGATGTTGCACTTGCTGCAGAGCCTGCATTGATGATGATGATGATATATTTATAACCCCACCCATCTGGTTGGGTTTCCCCAGCCACTCTGGGCAGTTCCAGCCACCCTGAATTAAGACATTCTTCCTTAACCCGAAGTAAGAGCCACTCTCATGTTTTGAGACCAAGGTTTTGGATGAGCTTTCTCTATTAGAAGTACAGTGGTACCTTGGTAGTCGAAGCTCCTGCAGCCAATTGGGAGCTGCGCCTTGGTTTTCAAACAGTTTCGGGAGGCGAACAGACTCCTAGAACAGATTAAGTTCAAAAACCAAGGTACCACTGTATCTGATTGGACTGCCCTGGGCAAAGTAGGGCACATGGTCACCCTCGAGCCCAGGGACTGAATGTGAGATAGGCCCAGCATCCTGTTCTCACAGTGGCCCACCAGGTACCTCTGGGAAGTCCACAAGACTGAATCTCCTGGCCATCTACATTCCCCCCTCTACAGGAAAAGAAGTGTGTAGCACTGTAGATTTGTTATGAGCAGAGGGGTGGAGTGGGAGTTTAACCTTTTCCCCATGCTGTTTTTCCAGTGTAACTCATAAGGCCAGAAAGCAGCCGTTGGCCTCACACTAGAAAAATTCATCACATTTTGCTTTATCAGTCATGTATTGTTAAGTGGTTGTCCTCAAACGAACCACACAAATAAAAAAAAGGCAGCTAAACTGCACAGAGAAGGACATTAAATATTAGGGAGGAAACTCCTATGTGAGGGTACAGTATTAGGGATCAATTTTGCAATAGATGCCTTTGTGTGCATGAATAAAACAACTTCCATTAACGGAGACTGTCAAGTTACTACCAAGAGAGCTTATGGAATCCATAAAGTGTGGTTTAATGAGTGGAGGGAGAGAAATTGCATCCTGGTTTTATGTGCAGGAAGTGGGTCAGGTGAATCTAATCACTCCATCCTCACGGCAAGAATAGTGGAATGCCTCCTAAAAGGCATTTTCTGAACCCCAATGAGATGGCACTTGAGTGGTTAGAGTCAATAGCTACGGGATTGTAATGAGGTGTTGCTCATTTCCCCCTTAGCGAGGGTATGTGTGAGTGTGCAGCTTCCGTAAAATATCTTCATAATATTTCACCAGTATGAAAGCTTACATATTAAAGGATTTTGCAGTCACTTAAACAACAACAACAAACAAAACAACAACAGCCTAGTGCCAGTCTAAAGCACAAGGAGGGGGCAATAATTATGTTTGGCTGCATACACATGGCAGTTTATTCCATTTTCACAATGCTTCCTTAACTGTTAATTTCCAAATTATATTTGAGCTTTCGCATGATGTTAAAGCCATGTCTGGAATTCTAGTGGAATATAGTGCAAGTTTAGTGATCATTTCTGTGTCATTTGCTTCCGGGAAAAAATCAGTTTGCAAACAGGGAAATGAGTGCTAAACCTGCACTATATTCTGCTGTAGTTCCACTATATTCCACTGAGGTGACAGCCTCACCCTACCTAATGGTTGGGCCAGAGCTGACTAATAGATAAGCATTTCCAAAAATAATAATTTGGGGGGGGTATTGTTATTCCAACAGCCTCTATTCATCATAAAAGAGAAATATAAATTTCCCACTTTGATACAAGCAAGTAGCAGTTTTTAAATAAAAGTTCATAGTTGTTCTTATATAATAATCTTATCCCCAAATAGCAAACAAATTTCTTTCTCCAATTATATTGAAATTTCTCTTTTATCTACTGTCCCAATTCTGCTGGTATGTTTATTTCTATAACTCTGTTTTCCCTTTAGTCTGCTTTAGGGCTGCCATACATCTAGGTTTTCCTGGACACATCTGGGAATCGGAATGTCAAAATGGTGTCTGGGCAGATTTTTGCCAAATTGTCCAAATGTCCAGGAAAACCCAGACGTATGGCAACTAGGGTGATTTTTTAAAAAGAAAAATGCTGTAAAAATCCAAATAAAGCCCAAAGAGTTTTTTTTTTTTTGGGGGGGAGATGTTTCCTAAAAAAGCTGAACAACTTCACCTCCCCCCCAAAAAAGCTCAAAAATCCCCCCCCCCCCAAAAAAGGACCAGAAACTTTGTCCGGATTTTCACTTCGGGAAATATAGCAACCCTATTGTATCTTGCTAACTCCCCATGATTTAAAATATTTTCTTCCAATTTAAATATTGAGAGAGGCTTTATTAAGGCAACATCATTTGTGTATGATTTGATTTTTAAACTGCTTTATTACCAATGCAAAAAGAAGAGGTGACAATTTTGTAACCAGGTCTAAATGTGGGAACATTCCCAGAGGTGTTGCAGTCCCAGAGTCTCAGACTCTTCAAAACTCAGTACAGCTCTCTTTCTTCCTTCAGGAGTAAGTTGCAGGTCAAAGATGCTATTGTCAAGAAATCAAGAGCAGGAAAAAGCATTTAAACTATAGGAATATGACATGGAAGTTTTAGAAAACAGGGGAAAAAGATGAGACCTGAGATTTGTCAGTGTAAGCAAGTAACATTCAGTGAAGATGGGGAAACCCATTTTCTTTAAATTCCCAGGTGGAAAAGGAGTGGGTGGTAGTGTGAAGTGTTGAAGAAGGCACACAGTTCTTAGAAATTATATAAGAAATAAACCACAAGGGGAGATGGACTTGGACACACACACACGAGCAAATCAAGTGAATTGGATTTTATTTTTATGGTTTTATGACTAAAATAAATACAAATGTACACAGGAGTGATAATTTCATTAATTTTTTTTCTAAAGTTAAAAAGTAAAAAGAAATAGCATTGTGTCTGCTTACATGAAATAACTATGAAAAGGTGTATTTTGTGTGTGTGTGTGTGGCACAGAATATGGAGAATACAATGAGGGGAGCAGTAACAGTAGGAATGCATGTACAAAAAGCCCCGATGAGTGGCAAATACAATAGGAGAAATTTGCACTAAAATGCTAATGAATTTTCACGAGCAGTTTCATGAGTGGAAATATGTAAAAGTGAACGGAGGACTGGGGAAATGGGAAACTAAAATTGAGATTCTTCCATCTCTACCTGTATCCCTCTAGGTGCTGCTAAACTGCAATTCCCATCAGTCCCAGCCAGCATGGCCAATGGGCAGGGATGGCGGGAGTTGTTCTCCACATTTTCTTCCACCTGTTCCTTTTCTTTGTATGCCACTTTTCCACACATGCAAAAATGCTCAAAGCGACTTACAACCAAGAAAACACATTTCATAGCCAAAAGGAGCAAAAGGGATTTCCGAACAATGTAGCGAAACACATTAACAAATATATATAACATTTCAGAACTACAAATATAGCAAGATTATATAAATGACATGCAGTATTTAATAACAAAAATAGTAAGGGAGCTCTACAGTTTCACCTTGGTACTAGAAGCACTGCCACCTCCCCATGATGTGGTGTAGTGGTTAAGAGTGGTAGACTCGTAATCTGGGGAACCGGGTTCGCTTCCCTGCTCCTCCACATGCAGCTGCTGGGTGACCTTGGGCCAGTCACACTTCTCTGAAGTCTCTCAGCCCCACTCACCTCACAGAGTGTTTGTTGTGGGGGAGGAAGGGAAAGGAGAATGTTAGCCGCTTTGAGACTCCTTCGGGTAGTGAAATGCAAACTCCTCCTCCTCTTCTTCTTCTTCTTCTTCTTCTTCTTCTTCTTCTTCTTCTTCTTCTTCTTCTTCCTCCTCCTCCTCCTCCTCCTCCTCCTCCTCCTCCTCTTCTTCTTCTTCTTCTTCATCCTTCTCCTGCAGCCACTTGCAAGGCTTTCAAAGACAAGGGGTTGGGGCAGCTATAAACCCCCCTCCCAGGTTGTTTTCACTCGCGGAAGTCTTCATTAAAATTCATTAGCATTTTAGTACACATTTCTCCTAGCATACACCTCTGTATTCAATTTTGTGTAATATATGTAGTTTTGCAAAGCAATTTCCCCTAATATGCACATATACAGTATGTGCATTTTACTTTCACTAGTATATGCATTTTTATGTGCATTTCCCTCTGGTATATGCATTTCTGTACTCATTATGTAGGAAGAGACCTACATTTCAAAAAATTGGAGAAGTATGAATTTCAAAGGATGAAGGTGTTTTGGTTTGTGTATTGTTTTGAGAAGCGTGAATTTGGCAGGCTTGCCTTTAGAATACAAGTGAAAACAAATTTCTCCCCTGGTCAGTTTTACACTTAGAAACCATCTTGAGTGTTAAGCGGTATATAAATTAATAAAATGGTAATCATAATAATGAGATTCATAGGAAAAAGGTTTGCCAGTCCTCGGAGTTTAGAAAACATGGAGGTCTGTTGCAGCTGACACATGCAGTTGCCCAGGGGGTAGTGGCCCCCTCGCAAGAAAGAAACTGCAGACTTCAATTCTGTTTCCAGAATCGCAGAAGAGCTCGTGGGTGAAGCTTCTTGCAGGATGCCCAATTATGTTCTCCAGTTGCTGGGTGGTTCTTAATTATTTCATTAGCCATGCAAATTCAGTCTGAGAATTTTTGCATGTTGAAATCATTATGCCAACAATTAGAAGGCAGCGCTGATTAGCTCTTTTCACGCGGCATCGAGCACAGAGGGCTCTTATCTGCCCTCTTCCAAGGAGGCAACTGGTTGGCCTGTGGTGTTGTAGACAATGCTTGAAATACTTGCTAAATTATGCTGCTTAAATCCCATTGACTTCTATTATTAGCAAAGTGAAGTTAAGGAGGAGGGAGAGGTATACAGCAAGGTTCAGAGGCCTTCACTTGAATATACCCAAGATTAAATGGAGAGAGGGAAAAGCCAGGGTATTTAAGAACTTTATTTTGATTTCTCTTCGTTTGATTTTTTAAAAATATCTCATCATAAGTTGTAACACTGTTCTTGACATGAGGTCAGTGACATTCACCTGCCTCTTTCAAGCTAAGGGATTTGTGTACTCCATATATATCCATTGGATTCAGTTATGTTTTACTCAAAGTAGATGTGTTGAAATTAAAGAACATGAGTAAGTTCAGTCCATTCATTTCATTGAATTAGCTCTGAAGAAAAACCTGAATACCACCATGCCTGAAAGGGGATCCAGACTCTCAGCTTTCCTTAAAAAAAAAAAAAAAAAAAAAAGTGTATCAATTGGCCTTTTAGGAAAAAAGTTAGGAAACAAAACATGCAGCCAGATGAGCCAGCTTGGCTGCTGTCCCATTTTGGCATTTTTTTCATCAACAAGTGAAGTCAGAGTTGTGATTGGCAAGTGATTTGTTTGAACACTAGGGGTAAAAAACAAACCTAAAGAGCTGAAAATTTCCCTTTCCCTTTAGGACACTTTATTTTATCTCATTTCCTGGTCAGTTAGTTAAGAAAATGATATGTGTAATTAATGTAGTAAAGGTAAAGGGACCCCTGACCATTAGGTCCAGTCATGGCCGACTCTGGGGTTGCGGCGCTCATCTCGCTTTATTGGCCGAGGGAGCCGGCATACAGCTTCTGGGTCATTGGCCAGCATGACTAAGCCGCTTCTGGCGAACCAGAGCAGTGCACGGAAACAACATTTGCCTTCCCGCCAGAGCGATACCTATTTATCTACTTCCACTTTGACGTGCTTTTGAACTGCTAGGTTGGCAGGAGCAGGGACTGAGCAACGGGAGCTCACCCCGTTGTGGGGATTCGAACCGCCGACCTTATGATCGGCAAGTCCTAGGCTCTGTGGTTTAACCCACAGCACCACCCGTGTCTCCTAAATTAATGTAGTACAACCTCATATACCCTAGGTGTTTGGGGTATGTCCACCCCACACTGCAGCACACACAAAACAATCTACTAGATGAGAAAGTTTGGAGGTTTGGGAATAGGAAGTGTCTTATCATGCTCTGTGGAAGCAGAGTTAGGTCTTTGGCTAAGTATAATCTTAAGAGGGCATGTTAAGGTTTGTGTTTGGTTCTTGTGCAAAGTGCTAGTGGTGCAAAGTGTGTGTGGAGAAAGTGGCTGATTTGGAAACATACATTTTTTATCATGATGATTTTCTTATTGCTGATAATTATAAGCAGCTTTGGGCTGGCGGCAGATAAAAATACCTTAACTCCCCTCCCCATTGTATAGTATACAAACCTTTGTATGTTTGCTCAGAATTAAGTCCCCCAGGACATCCTACAAAACAAGCTACAAATTCAGAGAACACACTATAAAAACGGACCGTTGTGTCCCATTAATTTCTATTCAATTAGTCATGTCTATTAATTTCAATGGGCTTACTCTGAGAAGAACTAACATTGGCTGCAACTGAGAATAAGTGGAGAGGCTCCACCAGGGGTTAGTATTGCTGGTCATATGGCAAGGCCTCCACTCCAGCAGAGGTCCTACTAGGATGTCTCTGCCAGAGCATATAAAGAGTGAAAAGAGCAATGGGAAGGAGCATTAGATTCCACATATCTTGGCCTGCCCCCTTTGCATAGTGGCATGGATTGGGCCCAGACTACAGGGCAAATGAAGGGCAGTGGCAAGGAGGAGGAATCCACCCAGGAAAGGGATCCACTGGGGCATCTTAGCCAAGGACTCCACAAAACCCACAGCTGGTTGTGATGCCCCCCCCCATCTAAAGATCACGGCCTTGAAGCGTAAGTGGCAGGCAATGAGCATGCCCAACGATGATGCCACAGCACAGTGGTCATGACAACAATCCCCTGGTGTAGGAAGTCAATGAAATGAGCAGAAAATTCTGCTGGGGTAACCATGGGATTTTTGAGCTGAGAAATTTCACCTCCTTCCTGGGTAAGGGAGGACACCTGCCTTGTCTGACCGAAGGCCAGCAGAACTCCATTGCCCCAGTCACGTTGGACATGTGTCCTGCAGAGGGTGCAGGGATAGATGTGGAATCCTTCTCTAACAGGGCAATGAGATAACAAGAAGAGGGATGCCAAGCTTTGATTTCCACATGCAGGACTAATCTCCTAAAACCTGTGTGTGTGTATGTGTGTGTGTGTGTGACATTATCAGGAAGCAGGTGGGGATTGTAGGGGGAAAGGGAGGGGATGAGAGAATTGACCATGTTGTTACCATTAATATAGTAAATAGCTTTGGTAAGCTGACTTTGGCAGTGGAACAAACCAAGGTCTTCTCTGCAATTCCCCCCCCCCCCCGTCACCGCCTCCCCACAATCTGTCCAAGGATGTGTGTGCTCGAGTGTCGCATGAGTAACATGCACTGGAAGCAGCCAGCTGAGGCAGGGACAGCATCTTGTTTGGTTTAGCCACCAATATTAACAGATACCCTCCCCTTCAATGAATAAACCCCCAGGTTTCCTCCCAGCAAGAAAGGCTGCCTGTGTACTTAATCTTCCCATTCACAGGCCTCTGTATACAAACACCATTCAGAAATCAGAGCAGCTCTGTCTCACTGAGGGAAAGGATCTTCAGCTACTGGGGCTCCAGGGAGGGGGAAGAAATTCACTTTTCTCCCAAAGCAATACATGAACTGAGATGCAATTCTCCATATTTTGTTTTTTTAAAAAATAATATTTATTAGCATTTTAAAGACTGCAAAAGAAAGACAAAGAATTAAACAAAACAAAACAATACAATACAAAAACAAAAACACCACACAACACCAACCCCCAAACAGTAAATTAACAAAACCAAACAAACACAATTTAAAACACATCTAATAAGTTCAGTATCTTAACTTTCATTTACTTGTTTCAATGACCTCCTCACACCTCCCTTTTTGTCTTCCACTTTAATTAACTGTTTCAGCAATTCCTTTCCATCTTCCTCTGTTTTCTGTCCTGTAATTTATCTTAACATATTCTAACCTTATTTTTCCCTTTAATATATAATTGTCTTAACATATTTTAACTTTATTTTCCCTTTAATACTCTAATAATCTATTTGTACTTAATTCCTTGTAACATTTCTACTAAAGCCATATAGCTCCTTTCCAACATTTTTCTAACACTCATTAATTTTACAATATTTTTATAAATAGTCTTTAAACTTTTTCCAATCTTCTTCCACCGACTCTTCTCCCTGGTCTCGGATTCTGCCAGTCATATCCGCCAATTCCCTATAGTCCATCAACCTGGTGATCTTCTGTCTGATGCTCTTAACTCTTTTCCAAGTCCCTTCTGCGAGTCTTCTTCATATTTATACATGAACTTTACTTTGTCTTCCACTGATCTTATTTTCATTTTCCTTCCTTTGAGACTAAAGAGTAGATCTTGGGGAAACTCCCACCTAAAGATGATTTAATTCCTTCTCGGCAGGGCAACCAAATCTCCGTAGTTAAATCTAAGATCCGAAAGGTATTTCAGGACGTCTTTCAAAATTTCCACTCTTGACTATTGTTCTTCTAAGTTCCTCTGGTAGTTCCAACAGTCTCTTATTTTGTTCTTCTCTTTTTTTCCCTCCTCTTCCAAGTCTGAGAGCCCTCACAGTTTTAATCTCTTCTTGGCCCAAGTCCCGGTCCCAAAAGTCATCAAATTCCTGTGTAAGGAAATCTATCAAACTTTCCTTCTCCAGTTCAGGTAGGGCTCTGATCCTCGAAATCTGATTTTCTTTAAATTCAATCATAGCAGGCATCAACTTATGGTCATCAAATTGCATCTGTAAGGCTGGGACTCACTCTCTCCCCAATTGTGTTACTTTAGGTTCAACAGCAATAACTTTCTCCCTAGCCTTCTCTGCAGTTTGCCATGTCAAAGTAGATTCCTGTGTCAGTTTCTGAATAGTTTCTATATTGGTGTTCACTTTTTGTCCCAAATTGTCAATTTTGGTAGTTACCACATTCCAGTGAGTCACTAATCTTACATAATACAACCACTAAGGCCTCTTCTGTCAACATTCTTAACCGATTCAAGGTCCCCAGAATCTCACAGGTTTTTATCTTGCAGCTGGAAATTCCCCCAGCTCAACTCCTGTGACAGTTTCAAAAGCTTCCTCTAGAGGGAAACAGTTCCTCTAGAGGGAAACAGTTTCTATTTGTATTAGTCCTTTTAAGCTCAATTCAAACAATAAAATTAGTTTCAATTTTCTGTTACTTTTACTCCTTTTTAAACGCAGACGGAGACCATGGAAACAATGTATTCCTCTTATTCAACTAACTGTCAGTGAATGTTCTAATCACGGTCGGTCCTATTGGCAGCCCGTTTCCAGGATCGGAGCGGTGGTATATTAACTCTGTTCGCTCTCTCCTGCAGGTATACTCAGTCCAAGACTTTCCCCCCTCTTCTCCTGCCACCAAGGGGGGTTTAGTATTTTTTACTGATGGAAATTTAGTCCTTTACAATAGGCTTTCCGAGACTTCAGCTTGCATCCTCATTGCTTCAATCTATTTACAAAAGCGGAAGGTGGACTTCCTGTTTTAGACCTCCCCGTTTGGCACCAAATTTGGTGCCCCGTTCGGCACCAAATTAAGACATTTAAAAATCCAATTCTCCGCTCTACTCATGGGTAGTTGCTTTAAGATCAAATTGTCCACAGGAAAAAGTCAGCGCTCTCCGGCAACAGCTATGCGGCTTCGCTCCGTGGAAGAAGCAGTCAATTCGAAGCACCGTGCCGCTCACCCCACATCGCTCTGGATCCCCGAAACCGGGTTTCCCCGCGAGTAGGGGAGGCGCAAAAGGTGCCAGCCGAATCCCACGTTCACAGGCTTCACCCACCTGTGATTTCTAGTGGGTCTCCGCCTTCGCCGTGGTGGCCAGACCCAAATTCCCACGGGGCAAATTCCTCCCGATCAGAGGAATTCCGCCATTACCGGAGGCGCTAACCCGGAAGTCCGCAATTCTCCATATTTTGAAGTGCAGTTCTCCAGCTAAACAATGCATACAAAATGCATATATTAGAGGAAAGTACGCACAAAAATACATATATCTGTGAAAATAATATGCAAAAGCTAGTTTATATTAGGGAAAATTGTTTGCAGAATTGTGTGTACAGTGGTACCTTGGGTTACAGATGCTTCAGGTTACAGACTCTTCTAACCCAGAAATAGTACCTTGGGTTAAGAACTTTGCTTCAGGATGAGAACAGAAATTGTGCTCTGGCGGCACGGCAGCAGTGGGAGGCCCCATTAGCTAAAGTGGTCCTTCAGGTTAAGAACAGTTTCAGGTTAAGAACTGACCTCCAGAACAAATTAAGTTCTTAACCCGAGGTACCACTGTATTAGTCAAAACTGCATTAAATCAGAACCGTGGCTATGGGGGGGGGGGGCTAGCCAGGTTTTTTGTCCTGGGTGAAACCTCCAGAGGCACGCCATTGAGGGTCCCAGCCTGTGTGTATATGTACACAAATGTGCATGAGGGGGGTGCCAAACTGGGTCTGTAACCTGGTTTAAAAAAGCTTAGTTTCACTGCTGATTAAATCTGTGTTTCTGAGGAGAAATTCATGCTAAAATGTTGGTGAATTTTCAGGAGGATTTCCCCCCCCCCCCTTAAAAAATTGCAGTTTAAGCTGAAATGTGGAGAACTCAATTTAGGACTGGAAAAATGAGAAACTGGGGGAGAATGACATTGAGAGATTTGTCTCTAGTAGAATGACAATGCTTTCCAACAGCCGATGGAAATTATAATAACCGTCCCTTTGCTTCTTGTAGGCTAAGATGTTTATGCAACCAAAGGCTCTGCGAATTGCTTAATAATCTGGTTCAGAAAGATACATTTTGAACATGAGAGTAAAGAGAGCAAGCGATCGCCAGTCCTTCTCATTAAGGCGCTCTTCCTCTCCAAATGCAGACTGCTTTGCCTTTGTAAGAGAGAAGGAAACACACCCTGCTCTTGAGCATCAAGCCAGCGACAGCGAAGGATTGAAGCTGGAATATATCAGTGTGATGAGAGGTTGGCATTTCTCAACTGCTTGCCCATGACAGCCACTTGCAGGGAAAGACCCCACAAAAAAAGCTTGCTTCATGTTCTCGTTTGTGCCTCTTAGGACATCTCCTAATGACGTTTTTCAGCATAATGATTGCAGAAGTGTGATTCTAAATTATCCACACACCAAAGACCTGTTCATGCATGTGAAGTGTATAGGATCAGAACTCCCCCTCCCAACAGACACTGTCATTTCTCTTAAGTGGAAAAACCATAATGTGAACTGGGCCATGAACAAAGACAACCCATGGCCGTTGCTGCGTTTGCAAAAAGTCTCCTGTCCCAATCAGGAAGTTCCTCCTTAATGTCTCTCTCCCTGTTACTCCCTGGTGCTCTCTGGGAACCACGAAGCATGCAAACTCTGATCATCCCACATAGAAGAGCAGCAAGCAGCAGAACTTGACAGCCTCCAGATGTTTTGGACTACAATTCCCATCAGGGTTGCCCACTCCGTTTTGCCACCTGAGGCAAAACAGAATGGTGTTGTCCTACATGCATGCCACCTACCTTGCTGTCCCCACTGCTACCTCACTTACCGGGGTTAAATGGCTACGGTGGCTTCCAGGTTCCAGTGAGATCTTGCAGGGCCACCACAGGAAGCCACCACAGTCACTTCTCTGGCATATTTTCCCCTTACCCTCATATTCAGCTGAGGACCCTCTCGAAAGTAGCTGCCTGCTCCATTTGCTGGCAGGCAGCAAAGCAAACACAGCAGCAAATAGACAATTCCCACCATTTCCCCCCCAACCTCCATCTTTTCAAAACATCCCTCAATAAGTCCTTTCCTGGGCAGCAAAGCAAAGAGAAGCCAAATGGGCACCACTCTCCACTTTTCAAATTAACAAGGTTAATCAACACACACACATTTTCTAAGAAACCAGGTTGGTTGTTTATTGGTTCACTTTGTGTTTAAAAGAGGATGTGCAAATGCAAATTTTGCTGCAGTTTTTAAAATAAAAAAGTAGCTTTCCAGGCTTCTCTATCCAGAGTGCTCCATTTATTGCCTCTGCTCTGTGGCCTCATTGAATGCCTTTGCCTGAATAGAGCGTATCCTTAAAGTTTGATAAGACCTCCTGCTTGCATTGTTGGAACCTCTTCCTATTGCACATGTGAATTGTCGCCTGCTTTACAAAACTAAAGGGTCATATCCATTGCTCCACCCACCTTTGCTTCTACCCTGCCCACCACTAGGATGCAGCGCCTGGTTGCCAAAGAAGGAATGTGGCTCTCTGGCCAAAAGGTTTTCCCACCTCTGCCCTAAGGGGTTATTTATCACACAGATCTACGCTGTCAATATTATGGTGGCAAAGCACACAGTTAAAAATTGGGGGGTTATCCTCTGGCTAAACTGAATGATGCTGCCGCTCCCATCAAACTGCAGCAGATGTATCACAAATTACTTCTTTTCTGTCTCCAGCTGCCTGCTTCAGAGGTTATTAATAGCTGTTTAACCTTGGGCATGGGGCCACAGACAATTAATTAAACTTTGTTAAACCAACAAACAAAAAGGTTCAAAGAATGGAAAGCCTTTCTAGAAAACAAACTGAAAACTTCATTAGGATTCAGTTGTGACTCTGGTGCAGAACTGTCATTTAATAAATGAAGGTCCAGAGAATGGTGTATGGCAGGCATAGCCAAAATGATGCCCAGATGTTGCTGTGCTACAGCTTTTGCCACCCCTGACCATGTTGTCTGGGGCTGATGGGAGTTGCAGTCCAACAACATCTGGGTGGCACCAAGTTGGCAACCCAGGATTATGGGATGTTTGGGACTCAGGCAGTATAATGTAATGGTTATAACCATGGCAGTGGAATTTGGAAGAGCGAGAGGAGCCAGTCAGGCAACCCTTTTTGCTAAGAAGTGGGCAATGGAGATACCAGTGCATTTTTGCTAGATAGTGCTTCCATTGCTGGGAAATGGCGTGTGTCCAAGAATGATCTGGTAGATTTTGTCCCTGGGGAAAGCTTGCTGATCTATTACCATGCAGAATGTGGTGTGCATGGTAGCATCATAAGACCTGTGGGTGCCTAGTTCTCAGGGCTCTGCATGTCAGTGTGTGGAGAAAGTTTCCTGAATGTGCTCTTCAGTGCTGGCTAAAGACCACACCCCATGCTGTAGCAGCCAAGCTATAGCAACAGCAGCAGCGTACGATGGTATCAGGTCCAAGGCAATTTCCAAACTTTTGAGGCCATTTGAGAGGAATCTGTTGGCTTCGGTGTTTTTTTAACCTGAATCTGAATCAAAATCTGCCTGTACCTAAGTAATACATTCTAGCAATAACCAAAGGTGGCAACTTGCACCCCTTGCAATATGCTGTTATAATAATAATAATAATAATAATTTATTATTTATACCCCGCCCATCTGGCTGAGTTTCCCCAGCCACTCTGGGCGGCTCCCAATCAGTATTAAAAACAATACAGCATTACATATTAAAAACATCCCTGAACAGGGCTGCCTTAAGATGTCTTCTGAACGTCAGGTAATTCTTTATCTCTTTGACATCTGATGGGAGGGCGTTCCACAGGGCGGGCGCCACTACCGAGAAGGCCCTCTGTCTGGTTCCCTGTAGCCTCACTTCTCGCAATGAGGGAACCACCAGAAGGCCCTCGGCGCTGGATCTCAGTGTCCGGGCTGAACGATGGGGGTGGAGACGCTCCTTCAGGTATACAGGACCGAGGCCGTTTAGGGCTTTAAAGGTCAGCACCAACACTTTGAATCGTGCTCGGAAACGTACTGGGAGCCAATGCAGATCTCTCAGAACCGGTGTTATGTGGTCCCGGCGGCCACTCCCAGTCACCAGTCTAGCTGCCGCATTCTGGATTAATTGCAGTTTCCGGGTCACCTTCAAAGGTAGCCCCACATAGAGCGCATTGCAGTAGTCCAAGCTATGAATTAAAAGCATCTTCCACCTCTTCTGCTTCCACCTGATGACATCAAGTATCTCATGAAGAGAAAGCAGCTTATCAGACGCATAATGTGCACGGACTTTTCATTTTCAATTTTCAAGGTCCCAGTCCTTCAGATCTAGTCTGTGGAGTTCTTGAGTCTGCTATAACACTTCCTGGAAAGGTAAAAAATACATTGATTTCCCTTGTGGTATTTGCAGCCTGATTCAACATGTTTACTCAGAAGTAACACCCGATTTTAGTGAGGTTTTGCTCCCAGTAAAGACGCTTAGCATTGGTAATATTATGCAACCTGCTCAGGGAGGCTGTTGAATGTCTCACATCGACCAAATGTGACAATTTGGGGGAGAGACGATGCCTGACTGCAATCTACTCTGGGAACAGTTGGGCCGGGATTATGCTCATTCTCTTGACCTCATCACTATAATAAAAAGCAGTTATGTTTATCAACTCATCATCAGCCATGCCCATTTAGAAGATTACCATATTTCCAATCTCATTTCTAGTAAAAGAGGATTGCTGTCCACTTTTGAAGCAGGGGTGGGGGTGGGGTTGTTTATCTGCTCCTGGTGTTTATGAAGAGAGAGGCTGTGCATTTATTCTCCCTATCATCAAACCCAGCTGGGATAATTATTCCCCCAGAGAGCATGAACAGAGTTTAGTGGCCCAGGGCTTTTTGCAAGAATCAATAATATTTGTGCACCTTATGAGTTCAAGGCTGGGAGGCAGACTTTTGAGAGACATTTCTCCAAATAAAGGTATTTAGGACCAAGGTGCTAAAAGAAAAAAGTCATCAGCAAAGAAGCCAAGTCTTTCACACACTCAATATGTAATTTTCTTTACTCAGACGAAAGGATTTCTTACAGACTGGGCTGCACCCAGGCAACTCTGTAAACCATGTGCAGTATTTTATTTATTTAAATTCATTGTGAGGCCATTCCTTCCACTACTCAGGGTGCCACAAACTAACAGTACAATTGTGAGTGACTGGTGGTGGCTTGAGCTGGCCTGCACACTTCATCAGGTCTGGCCTGACTTGGATGCAAATATGAGCGGAGCCAAAAACAGCTTTGCACAGTGAAAACCAGTTGCTGGGAACACCTTTGCCTTCCTTGACACCATGTAAAGGGGGAACACAGCTCACAGCTGGGAGAGACAGAGGCCGCATTCAGACTATATGTTTAAAGCATTGTGATACTGCTTTAAACAGTCATGGCTAGGGTTGCTGGCCCCGTTAGCATCCCAAACCCTGAGATATCATGGGGTGCGGGCTGCGGGCAGAGGTTAATTGGAAGTGGAGGTGGGCAGAACCCACCCCCACCCTCAGAGTGCCTATGCTATAATTTGCAGCTGTCTAAAGCTTGCAAATAGCATGCACAGTCTTCTTCTTCTATATTGTTGTTACAGGGCACCCCAATCTCTGCCGAGAGATGCACAGCAATCCAAGGGTCTTGGCTTCTGGCTATGCCCATGAGTCAATGGTGGATGTTCTTCGCAGCCCTCCAGGAGAGCCTCTGCCAGACAGTGCAGATCATACTGAGCTAGATGGACCAATGGTGTGACTCCATATAAGGCAGCTTCCTAGGTTCCATTTTTAAGATGCCAGGGAGTCAGGACATTTTCCCACTCTCTGCAAGTCACCAGGGAATGTGGCTCGGCTGGCCTCCTTGCGGAGCTCACTGGCTAGCAAGAGCTTGTTGGCTAAATGGAGAACTAAATCTGGCTCTCTTATACTCAGAGGACTGCGAAGTGGCTAAAGGGAAACCAATCTTTAAAATGGAAATCACAGAGTGATGGGGTCCAGGAAATCACAGGCTGGTTAGCTTAACATCTGTTCCAGGAAAATTGCCAAGCATATAGAAGAACAAGACTTCCCGAAATAAACATGGTAAGTCCTGCGTAACAAACCTTTTGAAGTTCTCCGAGAGTGTCAGTAAGCATGGGGTACATAAGGCAAGCCTGCTGGGTCAAGACAATGGCCCAACCACTCCAGAGTCCCATCAGAGACCAACCAGATGCCCCAATGGTAAACCTTTTGAGCACCAGAGCCCTCTCCCTTCCTGTGGTTCCCAGCAGCTTGTATTCTGAAGCATACTGCCTACAACCATGGGTTTAGTAATTTAGTAAGCACTGTATTCTTGTATTTCCAGAAATCTGAGCTAGATGGACCAATACACTCTGACTCACTATAAGGCAGCTTCTTATGATGTGAGCAGGTTTGCTGGTGACAGCAAGCTCTACAGGATGGTAAGAACAAGCACCCGACATATGAGATTTAAAGGGCAGGAGGGCATAGCTTGGCTGATATGGCCCAAATGGGGAGGCTGGACAGGCCTGATTATGCCCATTGGCCAGAATTTCCTCACTCCTGGTGCACTGAATATGGAGATATGGCCATTAGCTACTATGGCTATGGCATTTATTTAGGGTTACCATTTTTCAAAAAGTAAAAACCAGAACACCCTGAGGAATTTTCCCGGGATAGATAAAAAGTCCAGCATTAATGCAGAAAGAAAAGGTGATGGAAGCTTGAGTGGCAGAATATGGCAGTAATGGATTTCCTGCAAAGGAACAACCATGTCCTTTTTATCAGAATCCAGGGCTAGTTCAAACATTACATCTTTCTGCTAACCTTGCTGGCTAAAATTGTGCTAAATTGGGAAGGCTTGACTAGAAACCAAGTCAAGAGATTTAAATGAAAGGAACATTAGCATGGAGGCTGGCTGCTTTTTCAAACACTATTAATGGTACCCCAAAGGGAATCAAAGAAGGCCATACCTCGGAATCTAGGTGCACAGCTGACAGTTTATGTCCTGGAGTTGAGTCTACAATGGAGGGGTGTTCTCACAATCTAGGGCTTTTCAGGCTGCCTGACTCAAGATCTTTCATTATTGAGTTACTACATTTCTTTCTTGCCTTTTCTGCAAGTAGCTCAAGGGGGTACATGTGGTTCTCCCCCTCCCCATTCCACCCCCACAACAACCCTGGAAGATAGGTTTGGCTAAGAGACAGCAATTGGCCCAAGGTCACAGAGCAGGCTTCATGGCTGACTGAGGATCTGAACCCAGGTTTCCTCCAGGCCCTTGTCCACTATAACACACTGAAGAGAAAGACAATGCCCAGTTCCCCGTGTTTCTGGAGCAAGCGCCCTGGTTACCTATTAAAATGGCACTTGTGAGCTTGATAAGTCATCTCAGAGAACAGTGATTAGCAGATGTTCTTGCTTAGCATGCTCTTGGGCAAGAAATGTACACACAGACCATCTTTACATTAAACCACCTTTCAAAAGAAGCAAAGCATCCTTTCCCAACCATTCCAATTAATGCTATCAGTGGCAATTTCTTAGCTAAGTGGTTTCCCAGGAAATGTCAGTTTCTCAACCAGTCATTCTACCACTGCCAGATAGGATAGTCACTTTTGCAAGAACACCTAGATTAACAGCTTTCTAGCAAACAGTATCCCCAGCTAAAGTAAACTTTGATTACATAGACGAGTGTGTCTGGTTCGGCCCAGCTTCTGCAGGTTGCAAACTAGGGGGCCAAGGGAACCTTTCTCAGCCTGAGGGCCAAATTCCCTTGCAAACTAATATTTGGAGGGGTCACATGCCAGTGGTGGGGCATGGCCAGAGGCAAAATGGGGGGAACAGCAGTCGTGACATTGGCCTTGGCACTGCAATCATCAGTGGGCGCACAATGAGTGATGGATTAGGACCTGGGAGACCAGATTTCAGGTGCCCACTCAGTTATGAAGCTCTGTCTCAGCCTAACCTTCTTGCTATCAGAATTCCTAATGGGTGAGGGAAAGAATGTAACTATCGGGTGAACAGCCTACATCTGCTCCATGGATAAAAGCTGAAGGATGACTGAATAATGTTTGAGAAAACTAGTTCATATTCCCCCAGTGGCGTAGCGTGGGTTGTCAGCACCCGGGGCAAGGCAAGTAATTTGCGCCCCCTAACCCGTGGATTTGCGCCCCCTAACCCTAACCCCCAGATGTTGCGCCCACTCGCCACGTTTCTGGCGCGGCCAAAGAGTAGACGGCAGTCCACCTGTCTGCCTCTCGCCACCTACCACTTCAGGAGGGCGTCAGGATGCGAAGCCATCGGAGGCGCCTCTGGTCACTCCCCCTGCAGGGAGAGTCAAGCAGGACCCCGCGCCCCCCGCCCCCTAAAGCCTTTCCACGCTCGGTAAGGTTGGCCAGAGCAGCGCCCCCGCTCCACCCCCCCTCCCCAACGCCGGACACGTTTCCCTTCTCCAAAGAGGCGGCTCCCTGCCACCTTCTTGGCCAGATCTTCGCCCGCCTCCAACATCTGGCATAGCCATGACTCTCTGATTGCACGTCTCTCCACCCCCGCCGCAGGCACGCAGAGTGCGCCGCCCCTGATCCCCAATTTTGGCCTAAGCTGCAAAGGGCACATTGGATCACCCCTCGTCCTGGGGCCCAGCTGAGCCCCTGGGTGCCCCCACTGCCGTCGGCGGGATGAAGCCTTTGGAGAAATTTCTGAAGAAGCGGGGGTCTCACTTGGCTGCCCGGGCTGGCCCCGGGAGTTGTGGGCAGCTGCCTCGCAGGCAAAGCGTCTCCAAGATCCTGCTGCCCGGATTCCTCAAGGAGCCCCCCGAGGAGCCTCCCGAAGGAGGCATGGACACTGCTGGCGATGGGCGATGGCTGGAGCTGCGGCCCCCCGATTCCTCTCTGCGCTCCCCAACGTCCTTCTCCTCCGAGGAGCTGTCCCCAGGCGGTGGCGGAGGAGGCGAAACCCAGCTCAGCCGGCGTAAATCCCCTTTGGAGAGAGAGAGGGGTGGAGATTCTTCCCTCCCCACCTCTGCGCCCAGCAAAGCGAGGCGCGTGCCCTTGGCCCCCGCAGGGCTTTCCCCAAGCCGACGAAGCGTCCCGGCTTGCTTGCAATCTGAATCTCTCCTGTTTCCTCCGCCAGCCCGCAGCCTCTGCCTCGTCTCCTTCGTCTTTGCCACTCCGTGCGCCCTGAGCGCGCGCGCCCTATTCGCCAGGCTGCTGCTGCTGCTGCCGCTGCAAGCGGGAGTGAGCCAGGTAGGGGCAGAGAGCTGCGAGTGCGCCCCCCCAAAATGTTGCGCCCGGTGCGGCTGGCACCCCCTGCACCCCCCACGCTATGCCACTGTATTCCCCAGAGATGAGCATTTAAGCGCCTAGCTTCAGAGTAGCTCTCACCCTTCATTTTACCCTGTAGTTCTTCAGAAACCGCATATGAATACAGGCGACATGCCCAGCAAAATCAGTGATGCCTGCATACAATTTCTTCCTCTGACAAACACAGGTGTATGTAGTTTAATTACTGACCATGTGGATTTACTGCACTAGCCATACATTTCAAAGATCCGTGCTACTCAGAGTGTAAATAAGTCCTACCCAGCTTTGCAGCTTAAGTGTTCCTCCAGTCCATTCTGCAATAGGCAGTGTGCATGTCCCATCACTAGGTGGCTGCACACGTTGAGGCTTCCTGTTTCTAAGCAATTCTGTCTGCCACTGTGCACGACAGAAGGCTGTGGATGGTGATGATGTCACAGCATCCAGTCGTGGGCAGTTGCAAACGCAAACACCACGGATCAAATATTTGCAAGCAGGGTTGGTATGAACTCAGTCCTGCTTGTAAGGTCATGCTCACCCTGATCTGACAGGCTGCCTCCACCAACCCTTCCTTCCCTAGAACAAGCCCAAAACACCCCACCCCAAAAAACCTATCTGAGCAGGGGAAAGAAAGAGGTGGGCTATGATTTCTGCTGGGGTGTCCTGCTTTTTCCTGAGGAGCCGCATTTAGCTGTTGGTTCTGAGGGGCCCCAGACTGAGGCCAGATCTGAAGCACTGTGGAGGGTGCAAAATGATGGCCAGGCTGCTGAAACATGAATTGCTGCTGTCATTTGCAGCAACAAAACAAATGCAATATTTGAGCAGGGCCCCAGAAGATGTCTTGTCGCTGCTGCTAATGGTAAGTCCCAGCCTGAAAATGAAATTTGTCCTCTGGGGAATTTGTTACATGTGCCCCTGTAACCCACCCACCCTCCACATCTGCTCAAATGTTGGGTAAATCATTTGGAATGGCCAATTGCACACAACTGTACAATAAACCCCAAAGGAAGTTTGTTACGGTACTGGAATGTTTTGCCCTTGCCCCAGACTTGGGAATGGTTTCTCGTGTTATTTTATTTTGCCATCTGATGATGATGTTCACTTTGTACTGAACGAGTCAATGATTTCCAGGTCTCTGGCAGATTCCTAATTTGCTTGGCATGCCTAGCTTAGGAGGCTTACAGCTGATAAAAATCTTTCTTTTGGGTTTACTTAGAGAGAGAAAACCCTGAGATTTGGGCTTTATCCATGAGTTCAAAATAGGATGCGTTGAAGTGAAATGAACAAATAAAAAACCCAACCACCTCAGAACTGCAACAAATGGCAAAAATCTGCAGCCACGTGAATTCTTAGCTCCTCTCTTATGAAACAGTGGATATAAAAATATTAAAACAAAAAAGGCCCCTTGGTTTTGGCTACATCCTGCCAAAGTATTAGCGAGATAACCTTTTGTGCTTGATGAGGGATTGCAGAGGGTGCCCTTCTTCCCCGAGGAATGACGGTGCAAAAAGCATCTGATTCCAAGGCTCAGTTATCATGCAGCTACATCGGGATATGGATCTACGATAGGGTTTAGAGTTATTATTATTATTTTATATTTATTTATACCCCACCATTTTCCCTGACAGAACTTAAGGTGGCTTACAGATAAAAACAAGAACTGCTAAAAGCGTAGAAATCCCAGTCATTAAAACACCATTTAACAATGATAGAATTAAAACCATAAACATCATACCCTTTAAGTGTCCCAATTTCCCTGGGACATTCCCAGAATTTCAGAAGTCATTCCGGCTTCTGATTTGATCCCTGAATGTCCTGTTTCCCCCCTCCAGAGTCACTGCCAAGCTCAGGAAGAAAGATGAGCCTTAGCAAGACTTCCTTGACAGTATTGGTCAATGATACTCCTTGACTCCAACAGAAGCTTCTAGGTGGTGTGTTCTTGCAGCAACCTTGGAAGAAAGGAGGCCTGAACCTCCCAAAGGGCAGAGTGGTGGTAGGCAGGGAACCCTCTTTGCAGTGATAACCTGGCCAAAACCCCCCAAAGCTGCTGCTGTAGTCAAAGCTAATTGATAAAGAGGAAGGAGAAGTGCAGCCCAATTTCAAGGACCTGACATTCAGCATGGTTTTGACTGCCAACCTTCTGGAGCACAGCTTTGCTGCAGAAGGAGGATCTGAGCTGAGCCCAATGTGTGGATCCAGAGAGAGGAAGATAGTTGATGCCATGGACTGGCTAGATGCAGAAGAATGGTGGGAGGTACCAGCTGGGGACCCCTGAGGGGAAGAAGGCTCAGAACCAAGGGGCTGGTGGTGAGATGATGGTGATGATGATGATGATGAGTGGTCAAAGGGAGAAGAGGGAGCAGACTGGGAGGAGGAGGTGTCAGAAGCTGAAGAGGCAACAGGGTTTAGTGAGCAGGAAGAGGTTGGGACAGAGAGCAGTCCTGATGCATAGGCTGGAGAGGAGGCTGATTGCTGAAGAGTCCAGAGGGTCTCCCTCCCCTGCTGTGGCAAGCTCCCCTCCTTCCTGGTCTCCCAGAACACAAGGAGAGATGAAGAGGGTAGAGGAGAGATTGGTTGCAGATGCAGTCTCTGATTGCTTGGAAAAAACCCTGGAGAGGAGGTGACTTTGGCAGCTGTGGGGAGGTGGGAATCTTCAGTCCTCCCAATTGCCTCATTGGGGAAGTCCTACTGGGATCGCTAGGCCTGTGCCATTTTGGTTTCTTTGAATAAAGAGTTAACTTTACTGACACCAGTGTTTTTTTATTGCTGACCTTCAGCTGACTCTAGTACCTGACAATTGAGGATGAGAGCGATGAGGTTGAGCCCTGGAGGGTTTGAGAGCCGAGTTCTCAGGAATATACAGAGAAACAATATATGATCACTGAGTGGATAAAGATGAACAGATGTGTGGTGGAAGAGATGAATTAGCTTACCTAAATGCTTTTAAAGAAAAGCAATAGTAAGAAGGAGAGAGAGAGAGAGAGAGAGAGAGAGAGAGAGAGAGAGAATATTTAAGGCTTGTTTGAATCTCAGAACTGAAGTGAATTTTAACTAGACAAGTGTTCCACAACTGCAGAAATGGTACTGAAAAGAACCCATCTTATGCTCATCAAACTAACCAATTTCACTAGGGGGCACACAAGCAAGACTTCAGGCACAGTTCTTAGTTGGTCTGTTAAGTAACCAAACCATTTAGGGCCTCGAGGTTAACATCAGCATTTTGAAGAGAGACCAGAAATGCAATTGGTCAAGAAATGATATTACATTCTTAGCCCTCCTGGTCCCCATTATGGAATCACAACAACTGTGTTTTGCACCAACTTGATGGTTCAGAGAGGTCTTCAGAGGCAGCCCCATGTAAGTGCATTGCAGTAACTCAGTATGGAGAAAACTAGGACATGAGTGATGGTGCTCCCGACAGGGTTGAAGCTGGTGTTTAAGCCTGAGTCAGTAGAATTCACTCCTGGCCACTACCAGGGCATGGGGAACCAGGGTTCAAATCCCCACTGGGCCATGAAGCTCACTGGGTGACTATGGGTCAGTCACTGTCTCTCAGCCTAACCTATTCCTCACAGGGTTGTTGTGTGGATTAAATGAGAAGGGGAACCGTGTATGCCACCTTGAGCTCCCTGGAGGAAAGGTGAGGGATATAAATGTAATAAACAAAATAAAACAAGACATAAATTAATAATAAAGATAAAGTTGGGTGAAGTTTCCATACATGGAAGGAATTGTACAAGATAGAAGTTGGCAATAAAGGGTTAGTTTAAATCAAGTGGCTCTTGCGAAATGCAGCTTCAAAGTCCTGCCTGGTTATAATTGGTGAAATGTTTGCATGGGCAGTGCTTTTAATACAGGGAGGCCAAGGTCAGATCAACACTCCAGCTGGAGATGGCAGTTCAGGGCCAGTAATCACATTAGCAAATATTCAGTGGAAGCCCTTAGACCCACCCCCACCCCCCAAATAACACTGTGGGTCAAAACTCATTTAACAGATATTCACAGATCAAAAATATTTGCCTTGTAAATTCTCTGAAATAATAGCAGCAAACAGAGCCTTGCATTTCTGAACAATTAGGTTTCAAATCCTCCATTTATCCAGGGAGCATTTATTCTAGTACCACTCCACTACATTTTTGTCCCATTAGCCTGACTTACCTCACCAGGTTACTAAGAGAAAATGATCCGCCACAGGTTGCCCACAAAGTTTTACTATTACATCCCCCCCTTGAATTGTGGGATAACCTGCTTCATATAACCAGCATGCTAAAGTTTAATTAACGCATGAAGAGGTTAAGACCATAGAGTAGGCCAGAGGTTTTCAACTTTTTTGAGTCCACGGCTCCCTTGACCAACTACATTCTTTCTGTGTCACCCCTTGCTTGCAGGGCTGGCAGCCTCTCACCCTTTTCTGAACACCCTCTCTTATGGAGTGTTCCCTCAGCCTCCTCTCTTCTCCCCTCTCTCTGGGAGTCCTCTGGGCAGCTGCTGCTGCCCCTGTTCTCTGAGCTGATCCCCTGCCCCAAAGAGAGGTGCCTCCTCACACTGCCCCACAGGGCCCTAGGAAGGACCCCCTGGCCAGCCCTAGAGGCACCATTTGCCTGGGGAGCTTGTAGCCAGGGCTGCTGCAACAAACAGCTGTGCAAGTCTTGGGGAGGCAGAGATGCAAGAGGGAATCAGAGGAGGGAGGGAAGGAAAGAGGGATAGATGCCAGTGTTGCCTGCAGCACCCCAACCATCATTCAAGGCACCCCGGGGTGCCACAGCACACTGGTTGAAAACCACCACACTAAGCTGTCCTGACCGGCTGAGTGCACCTTGGGAAGGACTAGGTAATCAAGCCTTTGTTCTCCCCCCAGTCTACCTGAGAAGCTCAGCGACTGAAGAGGCTAATCTGGTTGTTCCAGGTTAGCCACATGCCTCTCACAGTCCACTCTTGAGTTCCTATACCAATAACTCAGGAACTGTCACCACGGTAACTAAGCCAAGCCATTTTCTGCCTATGCGATTTTCTGAAGCATATGAATCTGACCTTTGAAGAGTTTGTAAGTAAACCATTTTTAACTTACCAAATGTATAGTCTTTTTCTATGCTGGGAGAAGAGAGAAACTTTTAAAGAAAAATTTGGAACTCATTTGAAAGGGGGCATATCTTAAATGTCTAACAGACTATATTTTCATGATTTACTCTGCTGCATGTTTTGTGACTTTATATCTCTTTTGGGGTTCTCTCACCAAAGAGAACTTGCACCATATCTGCATCTTAGCGTTGCAGGAGTCTTCTTTTTATATCTCCCCCCCCCCCCCGAACCAACACAAACCCCATCATGGAAGAAACGCAAATAAACAACAAAATAAATAACTGGTTGCTTGAAGAACTGAAACATCAGGGTTCTTTTAGAACTGGGTGCTTTAGGAGACGGTTGCTGCTGTTATGTATTTTTGATTTATTTGTATTGCACATTTATTAAAGAAAAACATCAAACAGAAAAGAATGGGGGGAGGAACAACCCACCACAAAACAGTTAACTCACATTTCACATACAATAATCATCAATACAGCTGTCTTAGTTTATGGATTGATATATGGTACCCAAATGTATGAATAAATACCTGAACAATGTTGGTGTAAACAGAAAGTGCAATGAAATATACTTATGAGGAAGGAATGGCATTCAACATGTTGGCTCTCTGATGCTTTATGTAGCGTCTCCATGCAAGTCTGAACCTGTTTAGTCCTGGGCAGCATCCTTTCAAGAGTGAATTTGTTTTGTCATGCAGCGGTGGCAGGGGGGCGCTGTGATCTTCTGGCAAGATCACAGCCTGAGAAAGCAGAGTGATAAGGGAAGTGGGTTTCCCTTATAGGCCATCAAGATAAGGCACTGGACAGCTGCCAAACACCTCTGTTGTATGAAGTAGAAGGGGAAAGGTGAGCCGTCTCCCTTGGCCACTGGCCAACCCTTTGTAGTCACACATTGGCTGTGCAGTAAGTAGCCAGGAGGGTGGGAAAGTTTGGGTGATATCATTGCTGATAGATTTACATATGTTTCTGGATGGAAATTCAGATCTTAATCATAATGAGCTCAGTCATTTACTCTTAGCTGCACAATCAGTTGTGGCTCGGAATTAGAAGATGCTTCAGAACATAAATAACAACCAGTGTTATCAAAATATTTAGCAATGTGCTGTTTTAGAGAAATTAGCACAAAAACTAAGGGTAACCAGGGGACCAAAAATAAAGAATTCATTTGAAAAAAAGTATGGAACATGTTTGTTGATTATACCATTGTAAAATAATAACGCCTGCCACCCCCCTCTTTATATACTCTAGACCAGGGTTTCTCTAATGTGGGTTCCAGCTGTTTTTGCAGTACAATTCCAATCATCTCTGACCACTGGTCCTGCTAGCTAGGGATGATAGGAGTTGTAGTCCAACAACAGCTGGAAGCCCAAGTCCAGTAGTGTCCCTGCTTAAAGTGAGCCATAGGCTGAAGGAGTGAGGGGATGAGCTGCTTCTCTGAATTAGCTTTCCCAGTAACTCAAAGGGTTGCGAGATCTCTGATTTTTTGTGTATGCTTACCTAGCAAATAAACATGGTTAATCAACTTGGTGTTTCCTTTGTTGTCTACTTGAATCCAAAAGAGCCCCCTGGCAAGGCAGAAAGTACATTCAAATGCAGCACGGGCATTAAGGTCTCCAGGCTATTGGATAATAGATGGTGAGCATTTATCCTTCCAGGCTCAAAGTATAAGTCTCTTAGTGACCATAAGAGCATCACATGCCTCAGTGAGGCACTTCCAGCATCGCACTGCCAGCATCTATCTGCGTTAGACGTTGTGGAGCCCAGTATACGCAAAACATCAATTTTTGCTGAATCAGTCTCGATTTTAAATCTAATTTTGTTGCAAAGTATTTTATGTTTTGTTGCGTCATTTTGCCGCAAGTCAGTTTGGGTGATTTGCAAAGAGATACATTTTATACACATGGTCCTGCAGCAAAACATTGCAGTGTGGAAAGTGCTGACCACTCCATTCCTCCTCCCCCCCACCCCATTTTCACCAACAGTCAGTCAGCATTCTATGACCAATGAGCATGCTGCTCAGTCCTCATTCCTCCCACCCCTGGAAGAGGGACTGAATGTTAAACCACTCCAAGAACTGTATTTCTGTGAGGGGAATAGTGGTCTCCTCAGAACTCTCAGCACTCTCAACAAACTACATTTCCCAGGATTCTTTGGGGGAAGCTATTGCTGCATAAAGTGATATGATGCTCTTTTAAATGTATAGCACAAGAGGGGTGCCTTAATGTGAACTTGTTTAATTTACATTTCCCAAAACAATATTTGAATGCAAAACACAGCTATCTTTCAAAATCTGCACTTCTTGAAACATTGTGTCGCAGTTCAACATCCACTCAAGTGTTTTTCAAAAAGTGTACATTAAAATCATTTGGCTTTGAAAATAACATAAAAAACACATCCCATTAAAGAAAACTTTCAAAAAATACTTATTTGTCAACATTATTATTCACTTCTGTAAGTTGCTTTATACCTTTTAAATTGCAGAAACTTAACAAGATAAAACACAAACTGAGAAAGGTCAGAAAATTTTAAAACAATACAGAATACAAAATTCCCAAAAAACTTCTCCAAAACCACAAAGACAAATCTTGTGCCCTGCCCAAGAAGAGCACCACAAAAGACAGTAGCTAAAATTCCAAAGGCCTAGCTAAAGAGACAATGCCTTAGCCTAGTGCCAATAAAATGGGCAATGATGACACAAGGCACATTTCCCCAGGGAGAACATTCAACATGTTAGAGGTAGCATACCCCACAAGAAAAAGAAGAAGAGTTTGGATTTGATATCCCACTTTATCACTACCCGAAGGAGTCTCAAAGCGGCTAACATTCTCCTTTCCCTCCCTCCCCCACAACAAACACTCTGTGAGGTGAGTGAGGCTGAGAGACTTCAGAGAAGTGTGACTAGCCCAAGGTCACCCAGCAGATGAATGTGGAGGAGCGGAGACGCGAACCCGGTTCCCCAGATAACGAGACTACCGCTCTTAACCACTACACCACACTACACCATACTGGCTCTCACACTGAGTGATCATCAGAGAAGAAGAAGACCCCGCAACCATCCAGATCTCCATGGAACAGCCCAGAATTACAGAAACCATCCCAGTTTCTTATTAGATGCTGGGATGTCCTGTTATGCCCCTCAAGTTCCACTGACACTGAGCTCAGGGAAGAGGGTGAGCCTGCAGCTGTCTCATGCACAGCACTGAAAGACGCGCATCCCGATTTTCTTCAGCAGAATGTTGGAGGTATGGGGTAGGTTAGGCCAGTGTAATGCTTTTTAATAGAGACAATGCCCAGATTTTGCTACCAGTCCTCAAGTGATGCACAATCAAGTCAGGTGAGAACTAGCCCATAGACCCATCAAAGGCAAATAGCTGTGCATCGATAGAAGAGGACTTTGAGTAAGTTGCACTGTAGCAGTTGCAAACTGTCTAGCTGTTAATGGTAAAAATCAATCTGAAAACTAAGCAGGCACACACACGTTTGCACACGTAGACCCAAATAGTAGATGCACAGCTTCTCTTGCCTGGTAAGTAGTCCAGAGTTTAGTCAACAGGTGTGAACTCCTCAGTTGCTATGGAAACCAAGTGGTGGGAATTCTTTAGGAAGATAGAGCAAGCTTGGACCTTTTCATTTAAATAATAATAATGGCAGGGGGAGGGGGGAATCACAATTTAATTATGGTAAAGGCTTGCGGTTGGAAGCCCCGTCCAAATGCAATTAAGGTGCAGCTGCACAAATTATATTAAAGGAAAGCCACTAATGTATTTGGCTATATAACAATTTCCGCCTTTCTTATGATGGCTTTCTGTCTTCATTGTTGCTTTCCATATAAAACAATGCATTTCCTTGCAAACCGCACTTGTGTCTTATTGGCATAATTCGGTTTGCCCAATTTCTGCATAAATCTGTACACCTCCCCTAAAATATGCATTTTGTGCACAATTTTGCCTAGTATATGCATTTTTCCAAACAATTCCCCCCTACTGGAGTACATTTTTGTATGCTACTTTCAATTATGTATGCATTTTTTCCTGTGCACTTTTCAGTAATGTACACATTTTTGTACCCTTTGATTTGTTTGAGAACAGCATTGCAAAAAGCGGAGAGGTGTGAATTTTGAACCACAACTATGCTTCAGTTTGCATACAAGTTTGGGAAGTTTCCCTAAAAATGTGGACTGAACAAATTACTCCCTCAACCCTTGTAGTGCTCTAGATTCTAAAGACTAGTCCCTCTCTATGCCCGGTGGGGTGGACAAACAAACTGGATAACTCTCTTTGCCCCACTTGCTGGGAAAAGTTGGGATCAAGTAGAGTTATTGCACACCCTGGAACAAAAATATCTGATGCTACCTAGCTGTGCTTTATCATATCCTTCAAGTGTCCTGATTTTCTGGGACATCCTGGAATTACAGAAGCCATCCTGACTTCTGATTTGAATGTCCTGTTTTCCCCCTCCAGCGCTGTTGCTGCTGTGCTCAGGGAGGAGGATGAGTTGGTGCTGGCGCTGGCGCTTAGAGTGGTGCCATGTCGTCATGCGAATCAGCTGCCTCCCACAAGAGCACAGCACTGAAAGACACGTGTCCAAATTTTATAAAAGGTATGTTGGAGGGTAGGCTTTACAGTTGTACCTTGGATCCCGAACACACTGGAACTCGGACGTTTTGGCTCCTGAACGGCACAAACCCGGAAGTGATTGTTTGCGAACCCTAATGTCCGGCGGGGGTTCCTTGGCTTCTGATTGGCCGTAGGAGCTTCCTGCAGCCACTCGGAAGCCATGATTTGGTTTTCGAATGTTTTGGAAGTCGAACGGACTTCCGGAACGGATTCTGTTCAATTTCCAAGGTACGACTGTATTGGTAACTCATTACCAATATGTTTCCAAGGAGTTATTTTGTGTCCATGGAAAAAACTTAACAGATAAGCACAGGGCCGGATTTAGGTTTGATGAGGCCCTAAGCTACTGAAGGTAATGGGGCCCTTTAGATGTCCAGCCGTCCTTTGTCAACAACAAATTGTCGCTGTTTTTTGTGTTGAATATATGCTGTATGGTAATTTATGGACCTAATAGGTATCTAAAGCCATTTGCACATAACAAATAGGAGCCTACACAACGGAAAACACTGTTGCTGTATGTAGGTTTTATTTTATTTGTTTTTTATCTTATATTTTGGAAATGTACATCCAGGTTTTTTCCTTTAATTTTTTGGGGGGCCCCCAAGAGAGTGGGGCCCTAAGCTATAGCTTGTTTAGCTTATACGTAAAACCGGCACTGGATAAGCAGATGGAGGAACTACAGCAACCTCTACAGCGAGGGTGGGGAACCTCAGTTCCAGGAGCCCAGTGTGGTCTTCCAGGGCACTGGGACTCTGCCTGGCCACACCCGTTCTCAGTCACACGCCTCACAGACATTTACTGACACCTGTCTTGAATGCTTCTGCTTTGCTAGCTGGTGAGCAGCACAATCTTCAGGTGCTCCCGGCTGTCCCCTCCTGGCTGTCCCCAGCCTGCCACCTGAGGTGACAGCCTCACCAAACCTCATGGGAGGACCTGCCCTGTGGATGAGGAAACCCCTTTCAAGAATCCACCCAGCCTTGGAGCTTACTAGTATCTGTATCTATCAGAGTAACCTAGTATCAGTATCCGTCAGACTAACCTACCTCCCAGGGGTTGTTGGGATATTAAAGGGGAGAACTGTGCATGATGCCTTTTACTCCATTGGCAGAAAGGTGGGGCACAAATATAACAAATAAATAGGCTTCGAAGCCTGTTTGGCCATTCAGCATCTGAGTGGCTCACCCCAAAGCCCAGACCACTCTGAGTCTGATCATTCATTTGTCTTATGGACTCTGGTTTTAATGAATGGGGAAGGGACCAATGTGCTTCCTTATCTGTTTTTGCAGCTCAAAAGCAAATGCACATGATATGGCCTGCGTACTTCAAGGAAAGCTCCCCCCCCCATGCATTGCAAATTACAAATCTGCTCGGCTGTGTGCGTACATGCGCTTGCCTAGTTGCCTGGCGTCTCCTCCTGTCACCGCCGCTGCAATGTACAGTCTGCTTAGAGCCAAAAGCATGAGAGCAAACAAGGAGCTGGGAGTGCAATGAGGCAGACTGATAGTGCAGTTTGCAGAGCTGGTGATGGGAGCTCAGTGTGAAAACGGGAGCCCTGAACTGCCTCTATCCAAGCTTGTGCTGCCTTGGAAGCAATTCCTCCCTGTATCTGCCTGCTCATGTCTTGTGAAACATCCCCCTCCCTCCCTCTATTTTTAGCTTCTCGTAGAGGAATGGCAAAGGCAGCCACACATAAGGGCTAGCATAGTGGAAATGCCAGCAAGTATTTGAATCAAAAGCAGGCTGCCTGCAAATCCGTGAGTCTGTGGGTCTGTCTCTGTGTGTATAGTAAGATCACAGAAGGCAAGGGAGAGGAAGCGATGGCTTCTATCATTCATTTCTCACATGGAATCCAGGGCAGACAGCTCTGGGGTTGCCACACAGAAATGGCTCTGCTAGGGTGGTTGCTGGCAGCTGTGCAGTGGTGGAAAGGGAGGTGAGATGAAGAGGAGGACAAGGAACCTTCTGGTGTGGATCATAGGAGGCATCTGGGGACATCAGATGTTCACCACAATACAACCCTAACCCAGACTGCCCTGTGCCTTGCCAGGGTTAACACGCCTTTTGCCACTGCCAACAAGACTGATGTTCACCTTTCTAGGGAAAGAGGGAGGGAGAAAAAATGGATGAAGAAAAGCGCGCGCATGCACACACACACACACACACACACACACACACACACACACACAGTTGCTAGGCAACCACAACATGTTCGTTCTCTTTCCCACCCCAAAATAGATCCCAGTCAGACCCAAGACATGCAGATTTATGGAGGAGAAAGCAAATTTCTCGTGGTGGCTGCTGAAGCCAGGACCCCTGAGAGACCAAGTGGTGCACTGGGAACCATCTGAGCCTCTTTCTCCCCTGACCTTTCAGCCTGTGTTGCTTGGTGCTTCCCTTCTCTCTTTCTAGAATCATAGGAATAGCCTGCTGGATCAGGCCATCTAGTGCAGCATCCTGTTCTCACAGTGGCCAACCAGATGCCTATGGGAAGCCCACAAGCAGGACCCAAGCACAAGAGCCCTCTCCCCTCCCGTAGTTTCTGGCCACTGCCTCTGACTGTGGATGCAGCAATGACTGATTGTTATCTTGAAGGAAAAGCCTCGCCTTTTTTAGCAGACGGCCGGCAGAGAGGAGGTTCCTGGCAGGAAACTTGGTGTGATGGTCCAAATCAGTTTGGGGGCATGTTCTAGATCAGCGGTTCCTGGTTGCTTTTCCTTTAAAATAACAGCGACTAGTTTAAGCATGCTTTTAAAAAAAATTAAAAAAAATTAAATTAAAAGACCTGAATAACAAAATGGGTAGTCAGGCCTTTATAGGCCTTAATGGGAAGTTAACTGAGCCATCTAGGCTCCATTCCACATCTGGCTTTTCTGGTTTTCCATGTAGCAGGGAGCTGGTTGGCTGGCTTTGCTGAATGAAATATTTAAAATCTAGGCAGCACTAAGCAGAGCAGTGGGGAGGGCTCAAGCAGTGCAGGATGTTAGAAGAGGAAAACTCATCTGGGCCTCATTGCCTGGGTGCTGCTACTACTTCTTCTTCTTAAATTATTATTATTATTATTATTATTATTATTATTATTATTATTATTAAATGGCTAAGCTTGGCAATATCATTTATTTTTAAAAAAATTATCCTGGGGGGATTCTGAAAAGAAACCCCCACTGTACCCAACTACAGAGTTCATGCTGATCTTCCTCAGCTGGCAAATCCAGCTGTTTTTCAGCTAGGGATGGTGATGTGGAGGGGGAGGAGAGAAATTTGGTTCACTTCGTATTGTAATGGAAATTTGCTCTCCCTGGAATTATATGGAAACTGAAGCGCAGCTATTCTGAGACATTTGGACTTTTCCAAATTTTGTGATTCTCCAACCCCCCCAAATGCATACATTTTAGGAGAAAGCTGTGCACATGAATGCATACATTGGTGAAAATAATGTGCAAGGAATCAAGAGTGGATTTTGTTAAGGGAAATTGCTTGCCAAAAATATGCGTATTGGGCAAAATTGCATACTAATGTGTATTAAAAGAAATGCACACTAAAATGCTGATGGTTAAGAAGTTAAGATTTGAAAAATGAACAACTGGGAGGAGCCAAATTTGACAGTCCTGTGTCCCTACTCCCAATTATCCAATTCCATGAGTGTTTCTGGAAGGGGTTGGGGTTGATGGGAGTTGCCATCCAAACATTTGGCAAAGACTGCAGGAAATAGGTTAGACATACTTTAAAAAAAAAAAAAAAGAAGTGTGCAGAATGTAGCATGTAGTGTGCCCTTCTTGTTCTTCTGACCTTAGCTAGATGTGATCATGGCAACCAGCCCAACTGATGCAAACTAGTGGGGTTGGGGTGGGAGATTCACACATAGAAGGGAGCAGGAGGAGGGACATGCTGAACTCAGCTGTTCCACCTATGCTTCCTCCTGCCCTAGTCTGACACTTTAACCACTGCACCACACTGAGGCCTATGCACATATTGCTTGCCCAAGTACAGACTGGGGCAGAGTAGCCACTTTATACCCACTCCTAGCTATCATCTTCCTTTAGCAATGCAGACACCTACACACAATATTATTATAGTGTTATTAAGGAAGACATAATGGTGAGACGTGGGGCTAAACGTGTGGCCCTGTTCGCATCTCCACTCAGGTACGTCCTACATGTGAGTAACACAGGCATAGGGTAAGTCCCTCATTGTACTTTGCAAAGTTTTGCAAACTGTGGCTTCCTTTTTTGCAGGGAGTTGATTCTTGATCTGCAGCAAACCACTGGTGGAGGAAGAGGCAGTGGCGTAGCGTGGGGGGTGCAGGGGGGGCTGGCCGCACTGGGCGCAACATCTGGGGGTTAGGGTTAGGGGGCGCAAATCCACGGGTTAGGGGGTGCAAATTACTTGCCTTGCCCCGGGTGCTGACAACCCACGCTACGCCACTGGGAAGAGGAGTGCAGGGGGAGCACACTGCCCCTGGCAGTGCGATCCCCAGGGTGCCATCACAATTGCCCTCCCCCGCGCTGGGTTTCCCACCCCCCAGGAGCTCTGCCACTGCAGCAAATGTCTCCTGCAGTCAGCAGCAGAATTCTTAGGCTCAGAATTTTATCTCCCTGCAGAATATGCTAAAAAAAGGGAAGGTCTTTTGAAGCACTGATACACTGAAATGGTGTGTGTGTGTGTGTGTGTGTGTGTGTGTGTGTGTGTGTGTGTGTTGGGTAGGAAAACAGTGACAACTGCAATGATGGAGAGCCACTGTTGTTTAAGTTGACAGCATATATATGATCATGAAAGCTGGTGTGGGAAAATCAGGAAATCAGCAGAGAGCTATAAATTTGCCTGTCCTCATAACATAGAGTTTGGGAGGCACTGAATGACATGAATAATCCATGAATTTTAGTCTGGAAAAAAGGACACTATATGCCCCCCCCCGTATAAATTTAGAGAGGTTGTGTTTTCTACTGTACATTTCTCTTTCTTCTAAATCACCCTGACACTGCTCTCCTGATCACAAAGCACTAAAGTGTGATGAGCTGTAGTTCTGTGTTTAAATTATAGCGATTATTTCTAAGTTTACCTCTGTTTGTGCGTTTTATGCAAAATTCTGCCCTCTGTTTTTGGAGACAGAATTTATCTGTTGTGGGAAAGGACTGTAGTTCAGTGATAGTCCTATGCACTATCACTGGCATCTCCAGGTAGGGACTGGAAATGTCTCCAGTCTGAAACCCTGGAAAACAACTGACCATCAATATTGTTATGTACTGAAGTTCTCACCCTGGGCCAGCAGGGGGATACTGTAGATAGTTTTCACTCAGGTCCACATATGCAAATAAGGGATTGAAAGTGACGTTCAGTGATTGGATAGTTACAGAAATTTGTTACAGTTACGTTGTAGTGGAGCTCTATATAAGCAGGTTGGCTGAACCCTTCAGTTCAGTTCTGTTCTGGCCCGTGAATAAACAAGAGCTGTTTGAAGAATCGCTGTGTTGTCTGATATAATTCACCCACAACTTAACAATAAACAATGAATCTGATTTGGCAGAATGCATCTATCTATCTTCCTCTCTGTTTATGCAGGCAGGGGTCCTGGAGATCACTGGCACGATGAAGACAAAGGAATTAAAAGTTGAAGGCTTTGGTACGGGTTATGTCACTCCTGCTGGCCTCTTTAGTATTGTTTACAGTGCGGTGCTATCAAGGCACCTTCTCCTCCCAATTAAGAGTGAGCAGAAGTGGCTGTGGGGTCGTGCGGCAGGTGCATCAACCCTGATGGGTTCCCCTGCCGTCTCCCATGAATTTGCTGCATTTGTCCCTGTAGTCCATGCAGCTTCAATGCCAGCCTGTGCCCACAGCCATTACTTTCCCTTCTCATTCCTTCATCGCAGTTACAAGCCTGCGGTTGCTCTTTCACCCTACTAGGTTGCAGAGGCTAACCTCAGACCACATCTTCTACACACACCCTTCCCTCCTCAATTCATTGGTGGAGCTGGGCTTCAGTCTGTTCCTTCCCTGGCAAATGTATAAGAAGTACGTCCCCTCAGCAACAAATTGTTGTGAAGATATGGTGAATGGAAGCTAAGATTGATGGGGGGGACAGGACCTAAATTGACAGATTCATTCATCCTCCACCTTCCACATACTTCCCCTTGTCTTTTAGGCTCAAGTCCAGATGGGGAAAATAGGAATCTGCAAGGGTTCCCAATGTTGTCCCAGTGCTGTATTGTCTTACAAAGCACCTGCACCTAATGGTCTTGCTAGAGGAATCTTCCTTTGAGTTGACCTGCACCTCTTTGGAGCATCATGAGCAGGCCTATAAAGGGAGAGAGGAAAGTAGCAGCGGGCTTAGAAGCCGATGCAAAAACAGGCTGTGTTCATCTTCTCTCTCACAATCCGATTAGGTGGTAAGAGGGCTGATACTGAGAAGGCAGCAAAGCATCTTTTCCCGTTTTCTCTCCCCTCCCCACCCTCACAATCCACCCCGATGCAAGAATTGATCTATTGATTTACGAAATGCGCTATTGGCGTGCGCATGACAAAGCAGGAGAAGGGAGGGAGGGGAAATGGATCGGATTGTTCTGCCACTCCTTCCGTCTCAGCAAAACCCGGGCACCCAGTATTAATTGAAAGCCAAATCAGATGCCTTGCCGTGCCTTTAAAATAAATAAATAAATCCAGAGTCCATTTGCTAAATGCCTTGAACATCTGGAGCACACAGCCATTCCAAAAGGCATTACTGCAGCTGAGCGGCGAAAGGAGAGTTTGCACATGTAACTAGCTTAAAGGGATAAAGAGACCCAAATGTTTAAAAGGCTGATGAAAGCATTTTGCAGATGACTGGTGGTGGGAGGGGAACCGTTTCGGAGTTTTTCCCCTTTTCCTTTTTTGAACAGATGATGGCGCAGTGCTCCTCTCAAGTGCAAGAGGGTCGCCTGTCACAGCTGAGTCCCATTGCCCCCATGCTGAGTTGGACTACAGTTCTCACCTGTGCTGGCTGGGGCTGATGGGAGTTGTAGTCCCAAACTGCCGGAAGGCATGAAGCTCGAGGAAAGCTTTCTGGCTTAGGGCCATGAATCCCAGACACCATCCGGCATTGTTAGAGGGTAAGGCACATTCATTGGATGGAGCTCCCTAGTGGCGTGTGGCAAGCTTCCTCAGATATTTGGCTCAGTGACTGTCATGAGATATTGGGAAGATGAAGTAAGGTCATGTCCTGTCACATGAATCAGCTGATGCACTGGCAACAACACAACAAAAGAAAACAGCAGAATGTTGCAGGCCCTGCCAAGTCCTCTTAGGCCGCCTTCCCAGATCACTTTAATGTAAGAGATCAGATATGCTCTTCAGAATCTGGACATAAGCCCCTGCTGAGCATGGATTGGACAGGAGCCAGCACAAATGTATGGGTGTAAGGTAGAACTGATGCAAGAGGTTGGGCAAGGAAGGCTGTATTGAACACTTGGCCGCATCTACTGTTTATCCAGAACTGCAAAGATGAAGGGAGATACAGTCAGGGGTCTCCCATAGGTAGGAAAGCATTGGGACCCTGGAAGAGTACCCACCCCCCCTCCAGTCACCAAAGTATTTCAAACAAAGAGAAAGTGACAGATAATCAGAATTAGCTTCTTCATGCAGCACAAAGTATGGAACTTGCTTCCACAGGAAGCAGTGATGGCTCCAAACCTGGATGGCTTTTAAAAAGTATCCAATGGATTCATGGAGATGGCTTTCAATGACTACTAGCCATGACAGCTGTGCTCTGCCTACACAGTCAAGAGGCAGTAGTGCTTCACAATGCCAGTTGCTGGAAACCACAGGAGGGGAAAGTGTCCTTGTGCTTGAATCCCGCTTGCGGGTTTGCCGCAGGCACCTCTGCTTGGCCACTGGAGAACAGGATGCTGGACAACATGGGCCAATGGCCTGATCCAGCTGAGCTTTTCTTTTGTGTTTACACTGGGCTCTGGCCCTAGACTCACCCGAACCTGCTCAACACACTTCCATAGCTCCATCCTGCCACTCAGGGCTCCAGCCCTTGACCCACAGAGCTCTGCCTCCTGGTCCTACCCAGGCACCTAAATGTTTGATTTGAGAACATGAGAAACTCCAACAGCCCCACAGTCAGGGCTTTACACAGTGACCTTAAGTGGGAAATGTAGGAACTCCAGTCCAACACTGTCCTGTCAAACACAGGAAGTCAGACCTCTAGCTCCCTACTGTCAATGTTGACCAGCAGTGGCTCTCCAGGGTTTCAGGAAGGAATATTTTTTTATCCTCCCTGTAGATGTTCAGGGTGGAACCTGAGAACTTCTGTATGCAGAGCATGTGCAGCATCACTGACAGAGATGGGTCCCAGCCTATCTTCTAGGTACATAGAAAACTACCATGGGTCCAACTATATCAGTATTGCCCACACTGACTGGCAATTGCTCTCCAAGGCTTCCTAGCTCCATCTGGATTGCTAGTGGTCAAACTTGGGGCCTTTTGGATGCAGAGCAAGTACTCTATCACTGAGCTATGGCAATGTTGCCTGACCCACTCACTGTCTGGAGGATAGAATGGCTCCCAATAATACAATGCATGGCCACATTCTAACATACAGTACTGTTTAGCCACAAGGAAGACATTTGACCAAACTGCGGGAAGCAGTGGAAGACAGGAGTGCCTGGCATGCTCTGGTCCATGGGGTCACAAAGAGTCGGGCACAACTAAACAACAACAACAACAACATGACATTTCCAGCTTGCCAAAATCACTGACTGGCAATGGCTCCTCTGGGGTTTCAGGCAAGAGACACAGGGGATGGATCCTGGGAACTTTTGCATCCAAGCCATGCACTATACTACTGAGTTATAGCTTTTCTCCAAGGGTGTTCTTTTTAAGAAAGCTTTTAGAAGGGTTACTGAGAGTGGGAGTGATGTGGGACACGTGGGAATGGCGAGTTGTCAAGCTTTGAATCATAGAATCATAGAGTTGGAAGAGACCACAAGGGCCATCGAGTCCAACCCCCTGCCAAGCAGGAAACACCATCAGAGCACTCCTGACATATGGTTGTCAAGCCTCTGCTTAAAGACCTCCAAAGAAGGAGACTCCACCACACTCCTTGGCAGCAAATTCCACTGTCGAACAGCTCTTGCTTTCACATGGATCTCCAGGGTATTCCCTGCCCCCGTCTTCCTGGCCTGTTTTGTCCCATTGTCTTCCACTGCAGGCAGTAATATTCCAAGACTGACCCTGATGGGTATTGATAGAAGTCATTGTTCATTCTCCCTTGGTTCCTCTCCAAAGTGCTTATTGTGAATCCTCTTGGGGAGCTGCCTGCTGTCTTCCAAGCAAAATGGAATGTGTGGCATGACTGCTTTGGGAGCCACCATCTGCACTTAGAAGTCTCTTTTGCCTGGTCCCCACCCCCACCCACTACAGATATTTACAGTCATACCTCATGTTACGTTTGCTTCAGGTTGAGCGTTTTCAGGTTGCGTCCCACGGTGACCCGGAAGTACCAGAAAGGGTTACTTTCAGGTTTCACCGCTTGTCACCACTCGCGTATGTGCAGATGTGCAAAAATGATATTACATGCATGCGCAAAAGTGGCGAATCGTGACCCGCGCACGCACAAACGCGCAGTCACAGGTTGCATTCTGCTCATGTTGTGAACGGGCCTCCGGAATGGATCCCGTTCGCAACCAGAGGTACCACTGTACAAACAACTCACATGGGTGTTGTGGGGACTGAAACAAAAGATCTCTGGCATCAAAATATGGTGGAACATCAGGTGTATGTGATACTGAGATTCCACAAGACAGGAGCAACTTAGTTAGTTCAGAGATGCTGCCCTTCAGGTGGTGCCCTTCAGGTGGTGCCAGCCAGCGTGGTCCATGCTCAGAGGTGATGGGAATTGTCGTCTAGCAACATCTGGATGGTGCCATGTTGGCTATCCCTCAGAAAGCCTTCTCCAACCTGGTGCCCTCTAGATATTCCAGACTACAAAGCATGGTCAATGCTTGGGGATGATGAGATTTGTAGTCTAGCAACTGTTGTAAGGTACCACATTGGCTATCCCTGAGTTTGTGGATTGCTTCCTCCCCCCCCCCTCTTTGCTACACTTTCTGAAGATATTCCCAGCTCAGCTGCTAGCTTCAGTGGTTACAGCTCAGGAAAGAGGCCAGAATCCCAAAACACTGAGGGGAATTGCAGTTGGAAATGGTAGTAGTTATCAGCATGACTTGCAATGGGACAGCATACTGCCCCTTGCTTGTCTGGAGGGAGAATAGAGAGGAATGTTTGCATGGGTGTAGAATCTAGCATTTTGTACAAAGATAACATTTGCATTTGTTGCTCTGCCTACCTTGGCATGTGGCCTCTGGATCATTGCCAGGAATATGGGACTTTAGTGATGCCAAAGGGGACCTCAGCAAACACCTGCACTTGAGCCTGCACTGGGACTGAGCACACCATGCCCTTGTATGGAGAACTGAGGCTGGGATGCCTCAGGATTCCCAGAAAGTGCTGCACCTCCTTTGCACTGATGAAGAGGTTTATTAGAGTCTGCTGAAATGAGTCTCTGGAAGTAGCAGCATTTGAAATTGTACAAAAAGAGTGGGATGGGTGGAATAGCAGCAGCAGCAACAACAGAGTAGCAGCAACAATATGCAATTCTTGAATGTGACAGGTTACCTGAGGGCACTGTGCTGAAGTAATTCCTTGGCTTGCCTTCTTAGTTTAGGTCTTCAACGAAATTGCTCATTTTATGTGTGCACAAGAAAAATCGGATGCTGCTTTCAAAATGTTGACGCCCCTAATCTGCCCATATAGTTCACCCATGGCAGATAATTGCCATATTTCTGGCTTCAGCTTATTGAGATGAGCAGGGTTCGCATGAGAGAAAGATGAGAAAGTCATTTCAGTTCACATTTTAATGAGAAACTACCTAATTCACACTTTACAAAACAATAACAAACTGAAACTCAGCTAGCTCCTGAAAGTCACATATGACTGAATTTTTGCAAAGCAGCCTGTACAAAAATGTGTATATTGGGGAAATGTGTGCATAACATTGCACACACCAGCAAAAATAATATACAAACAAGCATTGTGAAGGGCAATTTTTCGAATTGCTTGGAAAAATGTGTTTATTAGGTAAAATTGTACACTAAAATGCTGATGAATATTTTGTTAAACATTCACAAAACGATGCAGTAATGTGAAGAACGGAAGACAAGAAACTGAAATTGACAGATTGGCTGGCATAAGGGCTGGGAAAAACATTAAAAAGTCACTGTCCCTCACTGTAGGCAAAACTGAGCTAGAGAATCCATTGGTCTGACTCAGGCCTCATCCAGACTTCGTTTTGTGCTGTGTTTCTAGGCACAGGTCCGTGCTCTAAAGTGCTGTGTACGACACACACCCCACCCTTTTTGCCATGGCGCATTCCCTGTGAAAACTTGCTCCTTACGATTGAATCAGAGCAAACAGCAATTGCAGGAAAACCCAAATTGCCATTTCTTTCAATTCAGCATTAAAGAGTGGGTTTTCATGGGGAAAGGGCCAGGGCAAAATAAAAATAAAAATGCTCGGACATAGCACTTTAAAACATGGACCTAGAAAGAATGGGGCAAAATATAAGTATGGATGAGCCCCCAGTATAAGTCAGTTTCCTATATTCCACTTGTGGAACATTCATTCATTTTCATTGGGCTGATAGTTCCCTGGGGATGGCATGGCACCCTTGATATTTACGTGTCAAGAAGAATACTCCTTATTCAAAAAGGATCCATGAACACATCCCTTAAATAACATTTTTAATGTATGCCTGGCCTCGCAGTGCTATAAGATCAGTCGCCTTTATTTCCATTTGATAGATATGGGAACTGACCCTGAAGTAAAAGGCTTTGCCACTCAAACAGACTGATGCACATCACAGTGGCTGTGGCAACCCAGTCAGATGCGTGGGGTGCAAATATTATTATTATAATTCACACCTGTGTTCAGCAGAGTCCAGCCACAACTGCAGCTCCAGCTTGTGGCTTGTGGAAATGGTGTCACTGGCCAGCGCTGTCTGGAATGGGCCATGGATGCAGCTCTCCAAGGCTCTATACCAGGCCCTCAGAACTCTCACCAGCCCAGCCCCTGCAGCCGCTGCCACCCCCTCGTCCCAGGCCCTGCCCCTGGCTGACCCTGATTCAAGGACATATTCTAGCCAGGCAGAAACACCCATGGAGGGTGTGAAGCAAGGCCGGTGGCTGTGGGGAAGATGAGGCGTGACAAGAGTCCCAAGGGCCAGGCAGCGAGGCTTGGAGGGCCACATCCGTTCTCCAGGCCTGAGCTAACCAACCCCTCCTCTAACACTGTTTGTTGGGGACTCAGGGAACAACAGCAGGAGATAAAGGTATTGCTTCTATTTTGCTTTGGGACTTTCCATTGGGGCATCTGGCTGTCTGCTGTGGGGAAATGGGACGCCAGTCCACTAAGGGCTGTTATTATCAGTTCAGCCTGTTAACCTGCATAAAGGGTTGCTGTTCATAACTCAGATGTTCCAAGCAAGGGAACATTCAGCCTTATCTGGTTAAAGGGATAGATCACATCAAATGGCTGTCTGGTATGTTTACAGCCTCTTCTAAAGTAATGGGAACCCAAGCAGTATGGTGGAAGCATGTGTGTGGAGTGGAGGCTTTTTGCAATCAGAGGAACAGATTAGCTGATTTGTAGGATCCTCCTCCTCTAGCTCCAGACCACACCCCAAATCTGCCACAGTAAGCTCTTCATGATAAGGTATCACAGATATATTAAGTTGCTGCAATTCACTGTGGAACAGAAATAGGTCAAAATCAAACAAGACTCTCAAACAGCAATGAGTCATCTAACTTCAATGGAATATTTATGACAACTTCAATCCTTCTCTCATATATATATTTATAAAAGGACTCAGAGCTCCATTGCAGAAAATAACACGTTGCTCAATAAGTTAGCTTTCTTCAACCTAGGACCCTCCAGATGTTTTGAACTACAACTCGCATCAGACCCAGGAATGTTGTGTGAATGCAGCCCGAGGAGAAAGCTGACAGGCAGTCAGCTTGGACCAGCTGTAAGAAGACAGGGTGGGGGTTGAGGGTGAGAGCAGGCTGAGGGCAGATTGAGGTTGGTAAGGCAATGCTCCATTTGTCCTTCACTGCCCTACTCTCAGGCTTACAGTCTGAAAGGTTGGTTTGGCTGGGACTGATCTGGTGGTTTCCCCATTTCAGGGTGCGTTTGGCAGGCAAGGAAGGGCTGTGCCCAGTTTCTCCTTCTTCTTTACTCATTAAGCAAACTAGGTCACTTATCACACCACAGTTACAAGTTGTGATCGGATAGGTGAAGACTAAAGCTGCTGAGCTGACTCAAATTATTTAGGATAGTAGGAGAGAGACAATCATGAATAACAGAACTGAGGGATGGGGGGGGGACCAATGTAAGCCAGAGTGTCAAGTTAAAATTCAAATTTTATGGCAGGGAGTTCTATTAGAGGATCCTCAAGGGGAGTGGATGATCTTGATGCTCTTTCACTCAAGAGGCTTAAAACTCACTTGACAGAGAGCCAATGGTTGTACAATAGGGATTTTGCAGATACTGGCAGATATAAGATTAACAGGCCCTTTTAGCCTAGTAGGTTGATCCTTCCCCTATGCAGGTTCTTCTAGATTGTGATCCTAAGCACATAGCATCATCCAAAGCATATTTACGCCACTGCTTTCAGTTGGATCACTCCGTCTATAGGCAGAGCTCAGGCTTTTTAGTGCCATTGTTTATGCAGCCAAAAGGGCACAAAAACCTGTACAGTATTGACTTCAGAGGTTGCTTCCAGCATCAAGAAATGGTAACGTGCACGATGGTTCCTAACATCAAGGATCAGGTTTGAGTCTCTGTTTGGATACAGTTAGACACCATTTTGCATGCACTGATTTTAACCTCTGATTTTTGGTTTCTTGCTATTCCCAAACAGGCTGGGTATGAGAATTCTAGTAATTTATAAAATACAACAACATTTTATTGCTGTTTGGGGGACAAAGCTCCAACTAGAAAACAAGCCAGTCCTTGCAACAAAATTGCTTTTTAAAAAAAATAATATTTATTACCTTTTCAAACAAATTAAACACTACAAAAAATAAAAACCATGCAATACAATACAATACAAAAAAGAAAAAGAAAAAGAAAAAAACTATACATTACACTAACAAAACACTAACACTAAACTAACAAAACAAAACAAACACAATTTGAAACACACAAATAATTTCAATATCTTATCTTTCATTCCCTTATTTCCGCGACCTCCTCACACCTCCCTTTTTGTATTCCACTTCTATTAATTTTTTCAGCAATTCCTTTCCATCTTCCTCTATTTTTAATTCTATAATTATCTTAACACATTCTAACCTTATTTTCCCTTTAATACTCTATTAATCTATTTATCCTTAATTCCTTATAACATTTCTACTAAAGCCATATAACTTCATTCCAACATTTTTCTAACATTCATTAATTTTACAGTATTTCCGTAAATAGTCTTTAAACTTGTTCCAGTCTTCTTCCACCGACTCTTCTCCCTGGTCTCAGATTCTGCCAGTCATTTCCGCCAGTTCCATGTAGTCCATCAACTTCATCTGCCATTCTTCCTGGGTGGGTAGATCTTGAGTCTTCCAATATTTTGTGATGAGTATTCTTGCTGCTGTTGTTGCATACATAAAAAATGTTCTATCCTTCTTTGGCACCAGTTGGCCGACCATGCCCAGGAGAAAGGCCTCTGGTTTCTTCAGGAAGGTATATTTAAATACCTTTTTCATTTCATTATAAATAATCTCCCAGAATGTCTTAATCCTTGGGCATGTCCACCAAAGGTGAAAGAATGTACCTTCAATCTCATTACATTTCCAACATTTATTATCGGGCAAATGGTAAATTTTTGCAAGCTTGACTGGTGTCATGTACCACCTGTAAATCATTTTCATTAAGTTTTCTCTTAGGGCATTACATGCTGTAAATTTCATACCTGTGGTCCATAACTGTTCCCAGTCAGCCATCATTATGTTATGTCCAACATCTTGTGCCCATTTAATCATAACTGATTTCACCATTTCATCCTGAGTGTTCCATCTCAGCAACAAGTTATACATTCTTGACAAATGCTTAATTTTTGGATCAAACAATTCTGTTTCCAATTTTGATTTTTCCACCTGGAAGCCAACTTTTTTGTCCGAATTATATGCCTCCATTATTTGGTAATAATGCAGCCAATCTCGCACTTTATTTTTCAATTTTTCAAAGCTCTGCAATTTTATTCTGTCTCCATCTTGTTCCAAAATTTCCCAATATTTCGGCCATTTGGCCTCCATATTGAGTTTTTTCTGTGCCTTCGCTTCCATTGGTGACAACCATCTTGGGGTTTTCTTTTCTAACAAATCCTTATATCTTATCCAAACATTAAACAATGCTTTTCTAACAATGTGATTTTTAAACGCTTTATGTGCTTTTACCTTATCATACCACAAATATGCATGCCAGCCAAATACATTATTAAAACCTTCTAAATCCAACACGTCAGTGTTTTCAAGAAGCAGCCATTCTCTCAGCCAGCAAAAAGCAGCTGATTCATAATATAGTTTAAGGTCTGGCAGGGCAAATCCACCTCTTTCTTTAGCATCAGTTAATATCTTAAATTTTATTCGAGGCTTCTTGCCCTGCCAGACAAATCTAGAAATATATTTCTACCACTTCTTGAAACAATCCATCTTATCCAAAATTTGCAATGTTTGAAACAAAAACAACACCCTTGGCAGCACATTCATTTTTATCACAGCAATTCGGCCTAACAATGATAACTTCAAATTTGTCCATATTTCTAAATCCTTTTTCACTTCAGTCCAACATTTTTCATAATTATCTTTAAATAAATTCACATTTTTGGCTGTCATATTAACCCCCAAATATTTCACTTTCTTAACCAATGTTAATCCTGTCTCCTCCTGAAACTTTTCTCTCTCATTCACAGTTAAATTTTTCTCTAAAACCTTAGTTTTCATCTTGTTCGACTTAAAGCCTTCTACCTGTCCAAATTCTTGAATCAGTTCCAATACCCTTTTAGTACTAGATTCTGGCTCCTGTAAAGTCAACACTAAGTCATCAGCAAATACTTTCAGTTTGTACTGTTTAACTCCCACTTGTATACCTTTAACCTCTTGGTCCTTTCTAATCATATTTAACAAAACCTCAAGGACCGATATAAAGAGCAACGGAGAGATTGGGCAACCTTGTCGTGTCCCTTTCTCAATCTTGAATTCTTCTGTCACCACATTGTTCACAATTAGTTTTGCCTTTTGTTCTGAGTAAATTGCACCTATACCAATTTCAAAACCTTGGCGTACCCCCATCCCCTGTAGATTCTTCTTCATAAAACTCCATGAGATGTTGTCAAAGGCTTTCTCTGCATCCACAAATATCAAAACTGCCATGGTATTGATATTCACTTGTAATTTTTCTAGAATATTAATTATATTCCTCGTGTTGTCAGACAAGTGTCTGCCCGGGAGAAAGCCCGCTTGGTCTTTATGGATTTCTTCTACTAGAACCTTTTTTAGTCTTTTAGCCAAGATGTCTGCAAAAATTTTGTAATCCACATTGAGCAGCGATATGGGGCGGTAGTTCTTAAGCTGTGTCTTTTCAGTCTCTGTTTTTGGTATAAGTGTAATATAAGCTTCCTTCTACGACTCTGGTGCCTTTCTCCCTTCCAAAATTTCATTACAGACTTCCTTCAATGGTTGTATTAGCCATTCTTTCAAAGATCTGTAATATCTTGAAGTCAAACCATCTGGTTCTGGAGATTTACCTAATTGCATATTCTGGATGGCCCCTTCCACCTCCTGATCCGTTATTTTATAATTCAACATTAGCTGTTTTTCCTGAGAAATTTTGTGTAGTCCGTTTATTTTCAAAAATTGATCAATGTCTATTTCTTTCTGCTTCTCCTGTGTATAGAGTTGTTTGAAATATCTCTGAAAACACTTCCTGATCTCCACTGGGTTATGTATATTCTTTCCTTCCACATCCAAATTTGTAATAGTATTTAGTTTTTGTCTTTTTTTTATTTGCCAGGCCAATAATTTTCCACACTTATTTGCCGATTCAAATGTCTTTTGCCTCATCTGTTTGATCTTCCATTCTATTTCCTGATTCATCAGCTTTGTATATTGTACTTGGTATAACTTTATCTCTTTCAGAATCTCCTGTGACTTTGGTTTTGCTCTCAGTTTCTTCTCTCCTTCCTTTATTTTCCCCAGAATTTTATCCTTCTTTTCATTCTGAGTTCTCTTCTTAATTGCATTCTGTTGTATTAGGAATCCCCTCATAACCGCTTTGCTTGCGTCCCAAATTACTCTTTTTTCCACTGTAGTATTCATATTTATTTCAAAATAGTCTCTTAGAGTTTTTTGGGCCTTCTTGGTCACCTCTTCATTCCTAAACAAGGTATCATTCATCCTCCATCTAAAAGAACCAGTTGGCATCAATTTCATTTCCATCTTCACAGCATTATGGTCAGAACAGGTTTTGGGGCAGATCTCCACTTTACTGATCTTCGGAACCAATCCCCTAGTTACCCAAATCAATTCTTGTCCATGTCATTTTAGCCTCGGAGAAGAAAGTTCCCTCTCTTCCCATTGGGTTCTTCACTCTCCAGATGTCAACTAAATCCATATTATCAGTCATGTCAAAGAAAGTTTTAGGTAGTCTGCCATCTTTGTTGACTACCTGTCTCTGTGCCTTGTCCATATTTGTAGACACCACTCCATTCATATCTCCCATCAAGATCATGTTGTAGTCCATATAATCCATCAAAGACTCATGTAGCTTCTTAAAGAACTCCGATTTGCCTTCATTTGGCGCATAAATACCTACAATTAGGAATTTCTCTCCTTGTGATTGAATTTCAATTGTAATAAATCTTCCTTGGTCATCTTTAAATATGAATTTCGGTGATAGGCTCTCCTTTGCATAAAGGACCACTCCTCTTTTTTAAACTTTATCTGATGAAATAAATTCTTGACCCAATCTTTTATTACTCAATATCTTCCTATGTAGCCTTATCACATGTGTTTCTTGTAAACAAATCAAGTCCAAATGTTCTTTTTTCAATAAATGAAAGACTCTCTGCTTTTTTTCCGGGGAATTCAGTCCATTCACATTCCAGCTCAAAATCTGCAACGCCATCATGTATTTACGCTACAGATAGGTAGCCGTGTTGGTCTGCCATAGTCAAAACAAAACAAATTCCTTCCAGTAGCACCTTAAAGACCAACTAAGTCAGTTCTTGGTATGAGCTTTTGTGTGCATGCACACTTCTTCAGATACTGAAGAAGTGTGCATGCACACGAAAGCTCATACCAAGAACTGACTTAGTTGGTCTTTAAGGTGCTACTGGAAGGAATTTGTTATGTATTTACGCTGATATTCCTCCAACTGCACCCAATGCTTGCTCTTCTTCTGTTGGTGGTGGTGGTGGCATTATCCAAAGGATAATGTTGATATATCCAATATTCCCCTATTTGGTGATCCTCTATCCAATGCTCTTTGCTCTGATCCTCTATCTGGTGATCTTCTATCCGTTGCTCTTGACTCTTTTCCAAGTCCTTTCTGCAGATCTCCTTCGTATTTATCCAAAAACTTTACTTTATCTTCTACTGATCTAATTTTTATTTTCCTTCCTTTGAAGCTGAAAGATAGACCTTGGGGGAACTCCCACCTAAAGATAATTTTGTTCCTTCTCAGCAGGGCAACCAGATCTCTGTAGTTAGACCTTAGATCCAGAAGATATTTCGGGACGTCTTTAAAAATTTCCACTCTTGACCGTTGTACTTCTAGGTTCTTCTGATAATGCCAGCCCAAAATTCTCTCTCTCTCTTCTTTCGTTCGAAGGGTAATCAAGCAATCTCTTATTCTGTTCTTCTCCCCCCCCCTCCTTTTCCAAGTCTAAAGGCCCTCACAATTCTAAACTCTTCTTGGCCCAAGTCCAAGTCCCAGAAGTCAGCAAATTCCTGTGTGAGAAAATCTGTCAAACTTTCCTTCTCAAATTCAGGTAGGGCTCTGATCCTCAGATTCGTCTGTTTTTCTTTAAGTTCAATCATAGCAAGCGTCAGCTTATGTTCCTCAAGTTGCCTCTGTAGGGCTGGGACTCTCTCTGCCTCAAGTTCTGTTACTTTACATTCAGCAGCAACAGCTTTCTCCTTGGCTTCTTCCACAGTCTGCCGTATCAAAATAGATTCCTGTATCAATTTCTGGATAGCTTCTGTGTTGATATTCACCTTTGTCCCAGATTATTTATACTTTCTGTATTTAAATCAATTTTAGTAGTTGCAGCATCCACTTTCACATTTATCGCATCTGTTTTCTTGTTAAGCTGTTCCAATGAATCATTTATCTTACTTAATGCAATCGCCAAGGCTTCTTCTGTCGACATTCCTTTTGATTTTGAGTGAACTGATATGGAAGCAGCCGCAGAAGGAGCAGGGAGACCTGGTGCTGAGCCTCTCCTGGGTTGCTGCAAAGTCCTCCCAGACCTTAATGTTTTTTCTGCGGTTTGCTGGTCTGTTTTTTCCTTTCCATTTGCCATAACACTTAAAAATTCAAGGTCAGTCCCAGAGTCTCACAATTTTTTATCTTGCAGCTGGAAATTCCCCTAGCCCAGCTCAAAAAACAACCAATTTCAAAAGCTTCCACTAGGGGGAAACAGTTTCTATTTATATTAGTCAATATATCAGTCAATAGTGTCCTCTTTTAAGCACAGTTCAATAAATCCAAAGTTAGTATCAATTTTCAGTTACTTTTTTTCAGTCCTTTTTAAAAAACAACTGGAGACAGTAGAAACAATGTATTTCACTTGTAGCTAACTGTCAAAAAACATTCTAAGTGCTGTCAGTGTATATTCCAAAAGACGTCAGTCCTGCTAGCAGCCCGTTTCCAGGGTCTGAGCGGCGGTATTTTAACACTCTTCACTCTCTCCTGCAGGCGTATTTAGTCCTCAACTTCCCCCCCCTCTTCCTGCCTCCAAGGGGGGGGGGGATTTAATGTTCTTTACAGATGGACATTCAGTCTTTTACAATAGGCTTTCCAAGACTTCAGCTTGCAGCCTCATTGCTTCAGTCTATTTACAAAAGGGGAAGGTGGACTTCCTGTATTAAACCTCCCCGTTACGATATCAAATTAAACTTTTAAAAATCCAGTTCTCCCGCCTCAGCTCTACTCACAGGTAGTTACTTTAAAACCAAATTGTCCACAGAAAGAAGTCAGCGCTCTCTGGCAGCAGCTATGCGGCTTCGCTCCGTGGAAGAAGCAGTCGATTCGAAGCACCGGGCCACTCACCTCACGTCACTCCGGACCCCCGAAACCGGGTTTCCCCGCGAGTAAGGGAGGCGCAAAAGGTGCCCGCCGAATCCCACGTTCACAGGCTTCTCCCGCCTGTGATTTTTTGCGGGTCTCCGCCTTCGCCGTGGCGGCCAGACCCAATTCCCACGGGGCAAATTCCTCCCGATCAGAGGAATTCCGCCATTTACTGGAGGCACCAACCCGGAAGTCACAACAAAATTGCTTTTGGAAGAGAAGAGAAGAGAAGAGAAGAGAAGAGAAGAGAAGAGAAGAATGTACTTCTCTCCCTTTCCCAAGGGGCAAAGGAGTAATTGATCTATCAATTGAATCCAGATTACCTACTTCAAATTAGGAGCAACCACATTGAAGGAGGCAGTCCTCAGCACATTCAATGTCTGATCTCATCTCTTGCAAAGTGTTTCTTGCCTTAGCAGTAGTCAGTGGGGATGTTGTCGGTGGTGGGGTGGCGGCATGCTGCAGGGGGTGATGCCCCGGATTTGGGTGAGAAAATGTTGGAGGATGTGATATATGTTACATATGGTGGTGGGAGTGGGTAGTAAAAAACAAAATAAGGTGTTGATATTCACACGTTGATAAAAGTGCCAGGGGTCCATAGTATCAGTGTGTGTGTATTTGGTGAGCCTAATTTAAGAACATAATAAAATGCTCATATATATGCTATTGGTAAGCAACTTAGGATGCTTTTACTCTGCTTTTGGTGTTGCTTTGAGTTCCTTTCTGAAAAGAAAGTGACATGATAATGAAGATGATGATGAAGAAATAAGTCACAACCTCCTTTCAAAAATTTTGTTCGTTTTCCCTCCTCTCCTCCCCCAAATGATGTTTTAGAAAGGTTTTGCTTTGCTCTCATGAGCCCAACAAATGGTAGAAAAAGATATTTTTGATATCTAACAATAAGCAAGAACTTGTATCTTTAAAGGGGAAAAAATTGTATATTCTATTTACTGGGACGGAATAGTTGGTTCATAGAAACACCTGTGTCACAGGAGATCGCAGACTCTGGATTTCTTTAAATGGCTTCAGAGCACACAGAATGCGAGTGAGAGCTGATTTTGTTGCCTATCAAAGGAAGCCACCCCAAAGCTGCACAGCTTGTTGAATAATTCAGTGCCCTAAAAATACTGCTGCCTGCCCGTTTGGCTCGGGGTTAGCAGCACAGAGATTTCACATCAGTCACCATAAAAATGGGCCCCGCACGTCCAGTAACATGGGAATCAAAGGTGCAAATAATAAAGAGAAACACAGCACCATATGAATCCCAAGTACAGAGATTATTTATTTATTTGGATGCCATACCATGTGGAGATTTGCAGCAAAGTCAAATAAGAGAAAAAGAAAACAAAAAAATCCACAAACCCTGATAGTCCTTAAAAATCCAGAACTCAACCATTCAAAATGATTCAGTAAATAGTAATTTACTAATCCTTTTTAGTTGAGCATGTCTCTCCTCCAAATACCAATGGGAAAAAAGGGTCTCTTAACCAGCTGCCTATAAAGAGATGGAACCAGACAGACCTCAGTAGGGAAGGAGTTCCAGATGTGATGAGCTACCACTAAGGTGAGGATGTGGCTCCAAAACTGGGATTGTAAACTGAGTTTCCAATTGTTGCTTTGCAAGCAGGGTTTCTGGTTGCAGTGATCAGCAGTCACAGCAAGTCCTGCTGCGATCTCTGACCACGCACCTCCCAAAGGGCTCATTATAACTACAAATCTAAAATGATAAATACCATCTATGGAGGATGCCTGTTGCTTCCTTGGGTGGATGATAGAGATGGGTGTATGGAAACTAGCCTAGTGTACAAAGATAACATTGTCATTTGTTGTTCTGCCCTCTTTGACCTTTGGCCTTGCCCACCACCTGTGTGTGGCCCTGAGAAGATTTCCCAGAAGGCCCTTGGTCTGGATTAAGTTTTCCAGCACTGCCCTAGCATGAGGTCTTGCCTGTTTAGCAGCATTTTCCTTCTCAACACTCCTCCCTTCTCTCCCCTCCCCTTACTGTACAGTATGCACTGGGTCTATCCCCTTCCAGATCACTCAGTTTTTAAGCCTTTCTTGTCTTCTTCAATACCCTGTGTCAGTGTCCGTGACAGACCCCTCCCCTCTGCTGTGGGCATTCTTTCCAGAGCTGGCTCTCCGAGCCCATGGCTCACAGGGAGATAGCCAAGCTAATCTTCTCCATGCTATCCCAATTTTAGTATATGTGCCAACAAACTGAGTGTTCACATGGGCTCATCTGCTGCGTGTGAATGTAAACTGAGCAAGTACTGGAACCTGAGGAGGAGACTCTGGTTGCAGGGCCCAAGATGTGCAGAGCTTCGCATATGAAAAGACACTTTTAACGCTATACATTGGCATACGCCATTAGGATCACTCATAGAGCTAAGCAGGCTTTTTGCTTTGGGAGCTAATGTGAGCAGGCTGAAAGCAAAGAGTAAGGTTGCCGTAACTTCCGTCATAGAGCTTCAGTATGCTGATGAGAACGTAGTGTGTGCACGCTCAGAGGATGACCTCCAAACCATCCTAAATATTTTTGCAGAAGCTTACGAAATGCTTGGCCTATCACTCAACATCCAAAAACAAAGTGCTGCACCAAGAAGTACAAAATAACTCCTCTGCAGCGCCACAAATCCAACTCAATGGTGTAACGTTGGAAAACGTCAATCACTTCCTCCTCCCTAGGCAATTTTCTTTCCACAAGGGCCAACATTGATGCCGTCCAGCATCGCCTGAGCTCTGCGAGTGCAGCTTTCTCCTGATTGAAGTGCAGAGTGTTTGAGGACCGGGACATTTGCAGGGAAACCAAATGCTTGTTTACAAAGATATTGAACTACCAACCGTACTACATATGCTTGTGAAACATGGACCACTTATAAATGCCATCTCCAACTCCTCAAAAGATTTCATCAACGGTGTCTCCGGAAATTTTTACACAACACTTGGGAAGACAGCGAACTAATTTCAGTGTACTAGAAGAAGCAAAGATCACCAGTGTTGAAGCAATGATTCTTCAACATCAACTTCGTTGGACTGGTCATGTTGTGCGGATGCCTGATTATCATCTTCCAAAGCAACTACTCTATTCTGAACTTAAAAATGGAAAGCGTAATGCTGGTGGTCAACAAAAGAGGTTTAAAGACTGTCTCAAGGCAAATCTAAAAAAATGTAGTATAAACAATGACAGCTGGGAAACACTGGTCTGCGAGCGCTCTAGTTGGAGAACAGCCTTTACCAAAGGTGTTGTGGGCTTTGAAGACATTCAAACTCAGGATGCAAGGGAGAAATGTGCTAAGAGGAAGGCACACTTGGCAAATCCACACCGTGGTCAACTCCCACCCAGAAACCAGTGTCCCCACTGTGGAAGGACGTGTGGATCCAGAATTGGCCTCCACTGTCACTTACAGACTCATTGTTAAAACCGTGTTTATGGAAGACAATCTTACTTGGCTACAAGTGATTGCCAAAGAGAAGAGAAAGTATTCATTCATATTTTATTAAAATGTCTAATGATAAAGCAACATGGCAGGCTTATAAATAATGGCAATTCGTGCACTCATGCATTAATGCTTAATGAACCTGCTTGCATGGCATTGGTAAAAAGAAAATGTCTACATCCTACAACTGCTGACATTTCCAAACTGCCCCCCCCCGGGTCCTAAAAAGCCCGCAGACGCAGCTTAACAGCTGTTGCACGCAACCATCATGGGGGGGGGGACTTTGGCCTCTGTTTCTGCAAGGTGAAAGGCCTCGTAAAATTGTCTCTCTCTCACACACACACCCCAGCCAATTTGGAAAGAATCCACATGCTTTCAAGAAAGCAAGGCTCAGAATGTGGCAACCTATAATCTTGCCACATGGAATCCAAATTCTGTTGGTTGTCAATAAACAGCTAGAAACCTACTTCCCAATGCAAAGCATGGCTGCAAGCAATTTTCCAGGGTGCTTACTAGGATTTTAAAAAAGAGATGAGTGAGGTTACAAATTAAAGTACAGAATGTGTAAGTTTGTGGCAAAACAGTATTTATGTCAATTTATTAGTTTATTAGCTTTTCCTTGCATCTCTCTTTGAGTAAACTTGACAAAAGAAAACCTAACATAAACACAGAGTGCAGCTTTTGACGTCTCTGCAGCTAATAGCTGAGGGAGCACAAGTATATGCATTTTTGTACACATTACTTGGCTGGAGAACAGCATTGCAAAATTCAGTAACGTGCAAATTTCATAGAATTTCTGTGTTCGAGTTCACATATTGATTCAGAAAGTGCAAATTTGGCAAGTTTGCCTTTAAATATTAACAGAATGGATTTTCTCCCCCCCCCCCACATCCCTAGAACTGGCCTGATTTGTACCTCCTGAATTAATTACCTGGTTGGAAATCCATTGGCTTTTGTGCTTTCTGAATATTCCAACATAATTTGACAGCTCAAAAAAAAGTGTCAAAATATTTCTAAATATATATTTTGAGGCATAATAGGCTTAGAAAAACACATTTTGAGAAAAATACCCTTAATAGATGTCATTACATGTGAATTTCATGAGGATGTTTTTTAAAGTAAAAGATATAATTTGCAGATTGATGAAAAAATGAAACAAAATGGATGCTGAAATGAACACATGCATATAGTGACTTGGCCATCTGTCATTATGTTCCACCTCCACTGTTATGCCTCTGGATACCAGAGGCTGGGAATCGCAGGTGGGTAGAGTCCTGTTGCGCTCGTCTCCAGTTCTTGGGGTTTCCACAGGCATTTGGTTGGCCACTGTGAGAACAGGATGCTGGACTAGATGGGCCATTGTCCAGATCCATCAGGCTCTTTTAGGTTTTTATTTATGTGTGTGGCACTGTTTGTGCCAGCCTTGCCTGCATGTTCAGCATCCCTGCCAGTCCCACCCTGCCCCCTCCTCTGCTAACTTTTTGTGCACAGCATGAAGAATATGAAGGTCCGCAGGGAGACTTCCAGGTGAACATGGTTAGAATCTGCCTTTCAATCAGGAATCAGCTGGACCAGCACACACCACCACACCTTGAGCCTAAACACCAGGGGAAGTGGTACCCTACTGATTTTGGACTCTACCTCTCATCAGCCCAGGCCAGCATGTCCAACAGTGAGGAATGATGGGAATTGCAGCTGAGTAACACCTGGAGAACACCACACAGTGCTACCCATGCTTTGAACGCTTGAAGAGGGCTAGCAACTTGGCAGATTCCTCATTTTTTCAAAAATACAAGGAAACAGTACTGGACTACACAGAAATGGCAAAGCTGACAGCGAAATTAAGAGATCAAAATGATGAACTTTTCATAGAGGAATGGAGGTCTTTCATGGACTATTTAAAAAACCACGATAGTCAAATGAAATTGCGGGCAGGATTCAAGATAAAAGCAGCAGAAGAAAAATGATGAAATAATTGTCGTAGAGAAACGTCTTGCAACAGATAAAGATATAATGCAGTAGAAAATGTCTGAGTAAAAACGCTTTGGAAACAGGGGTGGAAAGTCAATTTATGAATGAATGTAAATATTTGATATGAAGATTATTGTGAAAATGTTTGAAAATTTAATTTTAAAAAATATACTACAAAAGAAAATTACAACGAAACAGCAAGAAGTCAGAGTACAGATCGAGTATAAAAAAATCCCACAGAGGATTCTGAAAGTTTGGGGCTGGGTGCCTCTGAGGTGAGAGACAAGCAAGCGACAGTGTGTGAAGTGTTTCTGAGAAATCCCAGCCTTCACCACCAACACATTTCACTACATGCAAATCAAACGCTTTGCCTTCTTTGCTGCTTCTACAGGAGAGAGACGACAGAATTAGAACATTGGGGAGGTCTGATCAGCACTGCAAAGGGAAATATTGGCATAATTAGGAAACTTACTGACTGTCATGGCTTCAGTTGGAGACCCAGAAGATGACTACCTGAAGAAGGGCGTGGTCTTACATGAGCATAGTGGACACAGGTGGCTCTGCTGGGTCGGATGTAGTCCAAAAACAGCTGGAGGGCACCGGGGAGGGGGAAGGCTGTTTTCATGTGTCATTCTGCCCTCCTTTTTAACAGTTCTCATCTGGCAGCCTCCCAGTTTCCCCACAGATAAGGCTGTGGTCACAAATTGCTTTGTGAGTGGCTAATGTTATCTCCTGGTTCTATCTGGTGAGGGGAGAGGAAGTCAAAGTATTCTGTTCAAAAATCGTATTAGGCCAATATTTCTGAAGAAGAAATGTGCTGGGTGTGTGTGTGTGTGTGTGTGTGTGTGTGTGTGTGTCCCTTCACTTGAAAACGTGCCTTAATCTCAGAGCGGAATCAGCTTTTAGGCCTTCATTCTTGGTTACCTAGCAACCCTGTTTGCTTCTTGTTTATGGACGGCATTCTTCTGTTCTCTCGGCCACAGTGATGCATTGTCATTTAAAAATTTTTTATATATCAGCAAAAGCCCAGACCTTTGAACTTTGCCAGAACATACAAATGGCACCAAATTGCCACTCATCAGCAGCGATCCCTTTTAAGCCTGCTCTATTTATTTTTTAAGGGATCAAAGTGCCCCTTCTGGAGTCATATAAATCAAGGGCTCTTGAACACTGATCAGTGAGACTCACCAAGTCAATCTGAGTCCTTCAAAGGGTAAAGGTAATGTTTCTCTCTTGTGCAGCAGCAACAGATTGACTTTGTTTTTACTGCTAGAGCAGGGGTAGTCAACCGAGTGCCCTTCAGGTGGTGTTGGACTCCAACTCCCATCAGCCCCAGCCAAGATGGCCAGTGGCCAAGGACAATGGGAGCTGGACAACAATGTCTTGCGAGGGACCCCTGTTGGTGAATCCTGTCCTAGAAGAAGGATAGGCCAAGAGATAGCCCCACTTTTTAATCTATTTTATTTTGGCTTTATTCCATTTATTTATTTCATTCAATGCAATTTCACATATAAAAACAATTTCAAATTTAATTCAGTTACGGTCTGGGATAAGAACACCTTCCCCGCCCCGTGTGTGTGTGTGTGTGTGTGTTATAGGCTAGTCTAAGCTGAGTGGTTAATGTGCCTTTAGAACATTGGTGAGGAAGCCACCCTCCCTGATCACTTATTGTGCTTGCTAAGGCTGATGGGAGTTGTAGTCCAAAATTAACTGGAGGGCATGAGGTTGGCAAAGGCTGGTTTTATTATTGTTCTTTTAGTCACATTGCATTGCCACCTCTTTACATCAACTGCTTGAATGGGTGTTCTTGTCTAGCCAACTTGTTAATTAATGTTGATTCCTGTTCAGATCACAGAATACCAATAAACCTTTCAATTAATTTCACTCAGAATCTTAAATCTGAGGTTCTTGTTCATGGTTCAGTTTTACCCACTGAGATGCAAAGTCAAACCCGGATTAATGAATGATTCCTGGCTGTAGCAAACAAGTAATGAAGTAAGGCTAGAAGATGGCCGGATCCTACAAATGGCAGGGTGTTCAACCTGCATTTTGCCCTCCCCAACAACCCAGGCATCTGGACCATGGGTGTGTACACAAACAAACATGAACTGTATTTTGTGCATAAACAGTTTTTAATCAGTGTACACACATTGTCATCCTTGTCGTACATAGTGTTGGTGCATTTTGGTGTTTTGAAAGTGCCTTTTGGTAGATGATTGTAAGTCATCTTACACCTTACAACCCGTTCTGAGGTGCCCTTTGCCTTGTGGGGACAATACTGAGTGCCTTCTCACTGGGAACTTCCTACTGGGGAGGGTCTTATGACATTGTCTGGCTGTATTTGGTTAGCCACTCCCCCACCCTTCCATGGAGATTCACCTGAGCCATCTGGTACTCTGGACCTTGAAGATAATCAAACTGTTTTTTTAATTAAAAAATCCCCCCATGTATTGTTGTTGTTTAGTCATTCAGTCGTGTCTGACTCTTTGTGACCCCATGGACTAGAGCACGCCAGGCACGCCTGTCTTCCACTGCCTCCCACAGTTTGGTCAGACTCATGTTGGTAGCTTTGAGAACACTGTCCAACTGTGCCCTCCATCTTTCCCAACATCAGGGTCTTTTCCAGGGAGTCTTCTTCTCTTCTCATGAGGGGGCCAAAGTATTAGAGCCTCAGCTTCAGGATCTGTCCTTCCAGTGAGCACTCAGGGCTGATTTCCTTAAGAATGAATAGGTTTGATCTTCTTGCAGTCCATGGGACTCTCAAGAGTCTCCTCTAGCACCATATATTTCAGTCTTTGGAGAATTGCTTAAGTTTCACTAATGCTCTTTAAAAGGAGGGTATTCCATTAAGAGTTTGTATTCTGTAAGAGGAGAGGCAGAAACAACCAGAAGTAACTCTTCCTCGTTTGTATTTGAACACAACTGGAAAGGGTAGGCTTCTACCATTAAGTATTTAATATTTCTTAAGTAAGCTCTCCAGCTTATCAAAATCCCAAAGCTTTGATCAACATTTTGATATGTAATAAAAAATTCCTTCCAGTAGCACCTTAGAGACCAACTAAGTTTGTTATTGGTATGAACTTTCGTGTGCATGCACACTTCTTCAGATACACTAAAACAGAAGTCACCAGACCCTTATATATAATGAGAGGTGGGGAGGGCTATTACTCAGAAGGGTGGTGGGAATGGCAGGCACACAAAAGTTCATACCAATAACAAACTTAGTTGGTCTCTGCTACTGGAAGGAATTCTTTTATTTTGTTTAGACTACGGCAGACCAACATGGTTACCTACCTGTATTTTGATATGTAGTCATGAAGTTGCCTGTGTGGTACAAGCAGAGCCGGCCTACCCATGAGGTGGGATGAATCAGCTGCTTCAGGCAGGGAAAGCACAAGAGGTGACTTTCCTCCTGCCCCACCATTTCTGCCATTGGTGGATGCCCCTCTTGATGGGGGTGTTCTGGTGTGCCACTTTGTCGCTCATTTTCTTTGCCCCGGGGTGGAGAAGACAAGTGCCAGGGCCTTGTGGAATGCTCCCCCTCCTGCTGACTTTGGCAAGAGGGGGGCATTCTGGTGCACAATGGAAGTGGGGCATGCTGCAGTGGTGGGGGGCAGGGAGTGGCACATTCCTATTTTGCCTCAGGGAGCAAAATGGGAAAAGCCACTCCTGGGAACAAGGGAAGGAAACTTCTGGCTCAGAAATAAGCAGGGCCATTTCCCAATTTTTTGAGGGGTTGGAGGTAGTATTTTAACCTCCCCAGCTAATCCAACATGAACCAGTGAGAAGCATAGCTGTCAACTTTTCCCTTTTCTTGTGAGGAATCCTATTTGGAATAAGGGAATTTCCCTTAAAAAAGGGAAAACGTTGACAGCTATACAGTCATACCTTGGGATAAATACGCTTCAGGTTGAGTGCTTTTGGGTTGCGTTCCGCGGCGACCCAGAAGTAACGGAGTGCATTACTTCCGGGTTTGCCACTTGTGCATGCGCAGATGGTCCAAATGACATCACGTGCATGCGCAGAAGCGGCGAAACGCAACCCGCGCATGCGCAGACGCGCTGTCGCATCTTACATTCTGTTTGGGTTGTGAACGGGGCTCTGGAATGGATTCCGTTTGCATCCCGAGGTACCACTGTAGTGAGAAGTTACTCCTCGCTAAAGGAAACTGAAAGAAATTAGTGTGGACCAATGGATTTAAGGAATTATTTCCATTTGCATTTCTTAATGGTAGCACTTAATGCTTGCACGCCACCCTCTTTGTACACGGTTGGCCAAAAGTGGTCACTATATTGGAGATTACTTTTGCTATGCTCTAAGTCAATTTCAGATCAGCAGTGCCAAACAAAATGAGAAAAAGACTGGCCTCCTTCAAGTACTTGCTGACAGGAGAAGACAAGGCTATGGGTCCATCCTATAATGACATTTGTCCGCAGAAGCACTCCTGTGAAAAACAAGGCTATGGACACATGCTCCTGTTTGTAGCACAAATAAGTGGCCTTCGCTCAATACAGAATTGTGCATGACTGTCCTCAGCATGCTGCTTTCAGTCAAGATTGATTCTAATCCTGCAGTCCACAAGTGGGTGTGTGGTTACTTGTTATGCATTTGAAAATCTTCCCCTTTATTAGGTTATCCAGGCATTTTCCTCCCTACACATGGTGAATGAAGAAGGAAATGGTAATCTTGGTATACACCCATCCACAACATCATTGTGCAGGTCTGGTAGACACCCCCTCTGCCACACTGCTGGGTCTGCATCCATTTTCAAATGGACACACTGGGCGGCGGGGGGGGGGGGGCTGTAACGCAGAATCGTTCTGCATGGAACTTTTACTTTTGAAATGAACCTTGTTTGGGTAAGCGCATATTTCATGGATATTAAATATGCAATAGGTCCAGATTGTGTGCAGACTATGTGGGATGTGTGTGTGTGCGTTCAGTGTAGGATATAATGTTGTGTGTACACAACCCAAGATCAGGTAGGTTCCTAGAGAGAACACCAGAATATATTTTCAAAAGGTAGTCTTCAGCTAAGAAGGAAGCATTCCAGGAGGTTAGATATATTTTTACAAAATCTTTGAAATCTGTGTGTTGATTGATAACATATATAAATGTGCCCCCGTGTGGTGAAAGGAAGCCATAGCCATAGCCTTTTTATCCCCGATTTTCAGCAGCCAAAACCACCACAGCGGCAGCATTGTTGGTTAGATTGTATTATTATTTCCAAATCATATAGTGCTTTGATGAAAGTAAAAATGTTGCCAGCTCAGGCACCCCTTATGGCAGCCTGCCCTCCAGATGCTTTGGACAACAACTCCAATCATTCTCAGCCAGCGTGTGGAGCTGGGGTTGATGCGAATTGTAGTCCAAAACATCTGGAGGACACCAGATGTCATGAGTCCCATAGAGACATCTTAGAGGGAGTGACTGCATGCTAAGGAGGAATGGGGGGAGATCGGGGAGCCGGAGATGAGGGACCTGGATCCTGGAGAGGGACCTGGTGGGTTGTTGGGTCCCATGACATTAGACACCCCAAGACAGACATCACCCTTTGATGCCTTACCCTGGAAGCAAAGATCTCATCTCTTGTGGAGGCATCTGGGCCAAAGTCAGATGTCAAGTCAGCACTGACTCTGCCCTCATCTCCATGGATGTGTCAGTGCCAGTGGAAGGAAATTTCATGGAGTCAGCTTCTGTGGAGGAATAGTTGCTCTGAGGCTCAGAGCATAAACAGTACAAACAGAGTTGTCTGCCCTGCTCTTTAAAAGGAGATTGGGTGTGAATCAAGGGTTGGAACATTGCCGTAGCTATATCCAGCTATGTTTGCCATGCTTCACTTGTTTATAACCTGTAGACCCATGCTCGGCTGCTGTAGTGATTTGCTCAATAAAGCTCTCCAAACTTGCAGATGTGGCGACAACTCCAGTTCCAAGACTGAAGAGGAGAACCAAGTTGGTGACCCTTATAGGACATGGCTTATGGACCAAGCCTGTTTGTAACGTTGGCAAATGGTGTGGGAGTAGAGGTATCTAGTGCCCTGCATAGCGATATGCCAACCCCACAGCAGCCCTTGGAAAATGGCTAGCTTTTCCAAGGACTACCAATGTTACATTAGGCCTTGAGGAAAGTACATCTCCCAGAGGCTCCTGGAACCCTGGCATGGCACCCAAATTCCCCACCCCACCTAATGATTTCATAGCTGTGGTGAGATCTGAGTGGGGACTCCTTGCTTCCAGGGCTCTCTTTTAGGCACCGCACCCAGTCAGGTCTGCAGTCTTTAGCTGCATGAGCCACAGAAGGACTGCAGAAGATTGTTACATCTGTGGCTAGAATTCTGTAAAGTCTGATTTACGATGGCATCATCAGTCGTAAAGGTAAAGGTACCCCTGACCGTTAGGTCCAGTTGCGGACAACTCTGGGGTTGCTGCGCTCATCTCGCTCTATAGGCCGAGGGAGCCAGCGTTTGTCCGGAGACAGCTTCTGGGTCATGTGGCCAGCATGACTAAGCCGCTTCTGGCAAACCAGAGCAGCACACGGAAATGCCGTTTACCTTCCCGCCAGAGTGGTACCTATTTATCTACTTGCACTTGATGTGCTTTTGAACTGCTAGGTGGGCAGGAGCTGGGACCCAACAATGGGAGCTCACCCCGTCACGGGGATTCAAACCACTGACCTTCCAATCGGCAAGCCCTAGGCTGTGTGGTTTAGATCACAGCACCACCCAAGTCATATGTTGGCCTAATATGACAGGCAGAGGCAACTCCGGTTTTGCCCCACCTTTCTCTCTAGTGAGTTCTATAAGGAGGACACAGAAACTAAGGAGGAGGAGGAGGAGGAGGAGGAGGAGGAGGAGGAGGAGGAGGAGGAGGAGGAAACTGACAGGCAGGGCTATCTCCTGCATCATTTGCAAGAAGACAGGGCTGAGAGCAGACTGTGGTTGGTGTGACTGTGCCCCATTGGCCCTAATGGAACAGCCTCCACAAAATGTCAGAGTGGTTGCTTAGAAGATTTTGCTGGTGTAGCACCTCGTTCTTTCACAACCTCCATTTCTAGCACATTCCCTGAGTTGCTTCTGTGCCATTTGGGTCTTCCTTGTTGAAAACACGACAGCGTTTATTGTGGGTAATGGAGCACTGCACTTTTTTAATGGTAGTGGATGGCTTTAAATGCATAGAAAGATTTATGAAATTAGTCGGGCATGAATGTCTAAGAGAAGATTAAAGGTAAAGGTAAAGGTACCCCTGCCCGTACGGGCCAGTCTTGACAGACTCTGGGGTTGGTGCGCCCATCTCACTCAAGAGGCCGGGGGCCAGCGCTGTCTGGAGACACTTCCGGGTCACGTGGCCAGCATGACAAAGCTGCATCTGGCGAGCCAGCGCAGCACACGGAAACGCCGTTTACCTTCCCGCCAATAAGCGGTCCCTATTTATCTACTTGCACCCGGAGGTGCTTTCGAACTGCTAGGTTGGCAGGCACTGGGACTGAGCAGCGGGAGCGCACCCCGCCGCGGGGATTTGAACCGCCGACCTTTCGATCGGCAAGCCCTAGGCGCTGAGGCTTTTACCCACAGCGCCACCCGCGTCCCTAAGAGAAGATTACTGTGAGTAAAAACAATTATATACTTAAACAAAGGCAGGGAAGGGTTTTAACGGCATCTTAAAAGTTATTTAAATCTGGTTAAATGTGTGTGCGGGTTTTTTTAAAGGAAAGATTAGTTTCAGCAAATTACTCAACAAGTTTTTTAAAATAGGAAAATTGCTGACCAAGACATTTCTGGGTGGATAATTGTGCTGCATAATTAGAAGCATTTTTGAGGATCAACAAAACCCCTTATATTTAAGATGGACAGCTTTGGAGTTAAAAAAATATGAGCCCTTCTGGAAGGTGGAGCCAGGATAAGCCATGGTGGAGCCAAATCAGAACTTGGTGGATCTTGGAAAGGAGGCTTGTAGATCATTTACCTGGGTAGATCCTGGGTAATGGAACAGAGCCTGGTGGATCATAGAAAGATCCCTGATGTTTTTAACATGGGAGGGCATCCCCCAAATATTGGTGGGCTCCAAAGGGTCGGGAAACCAGGAGTTGGTGCCCCTGGTAGCTGTTCTGGCTTTGCTTTGTAGAATGACAGTGGTGTTATTGCAAAGGAACAGAGGGAGGAACATTGGTTTGAGTTATATGATCTCAAATAGTGACAGCAATAACATTCTGGGCAGGCAGGTGCTTAATCAGTCTCCGGAACCTTTGCCATATCTAATGCAAGCACACGCCCTGATTCAGCCATTAATTTTCCCTGAATGGTTTCCTCCAGCAAGCCTCTTCCACTAGTAATTAGACTGAATCTCAATTTGCATTTCCTGGAAAAGTGCCACTGCCTCCTCCAGGACTCTTATTCACCTAGCTGTGAGTTCTGTTTAGCCACAAACCCTTCAGGACCACACTGCAGTAGTGAACTTGCACTGATATGCCTGGGAATGATTCAGACTTCTTCAGTTATTGATCGATTGATCAGTTGTGTTTATAGATTGGGGTTCTGCCAAGGCACCCAATGTGGTTTACATTTTTAAAATCCTAAGACAAATTAATGATATAAAATCTAAAATTGGTTGGAGAAGAGGACAAGAAGACAGTATGACTGGAGCAGGCTCTGATGTTGTCTTGGCTTCCCTCCTCCACCTTGCTTCCCCCCCCCCCCGGGCAGATGTATAATAATAATAATAATAATAATAATAATAATAATAAAAAAGTTGATAGCTCAGTACTTGAGTCTATTAGCATTTAGTGACACTTCCATCCAGCCCTTTCCTTAAGGGAATCACAGTTCGATTTAAGCATACTGCCCATTAGGAAGTCCCCAACCAGATGGGCAGGGTATAAACAATAAATTGTTGTTGTTGTTGTTATTGTTATTAACCACCCAGCAGGTCTGCTTCAAAAAATGGGCTAAACAAATACCTCCTTCATCCCTAATTATATTATATTATACTCAATATAAAACGCATTGGGGGGGCAAAAATGAATAAATAAAAGAAAGTAAAAATCCCAACTTCACATATGCCTGGATGGGAACTCAGCCAGGGCCTTTTCTGCAAAAGCACCTGAAATTTGGAACTCCCTCCCATATCATGCCCACCAGGCACCTTCATTATTACCTTTTAGGCAACTTGCAAAGTCCTTCCTGTCTCTTCTTAATGGTATTTATTGGTTCTATGTGTAACATGAGCAGGAACTAAAGTGGTTTAGAAATGGTTGCATGGGGGGGGGGAATCAGTTCTGAGTGAGACTAGTCAGGAGCAGAAGCTCATATCCTGCACATGTCCCAGAAAAACTGGGAAATCCTGTTTGTATTGTGAGAGCACAGTGGCCATTTTGATTGCCATGATCTTGCACAATTTTGCAACACAATTCCTCCCCCAAAAAGTGCTTTAGGGGGGCTGTGATCTCGTGTAGCCATACCCAGAAAAGCTTTGGAGGGGGTGACCGCAGCATGAAATTGTGCGAGATCATGGCAACCAAAATGGCTGCTGTGCTCTGGCAATAAAAATGGGAGGATGGTGTCTGAGAAAATGGTGTCCTAGATTTTGGCTTCAAGGTGTTGGAGGGTGTTAAGTTGTGGGCGAACATAGTAGACGACACAGCGATTTCTCCAGAGCAGCTCTTTATTTGTAAGCTGGACAGAACTGAACAGCAAACAGCTCAGCCGGCCTGCTTTTATAGGCAGCCGGCTGTCAACATTGTAGCAACAACAACCCAGGGTTTCCCGCCTAAAATAACTGACGTGGACCTGAGTGAAAACTATCTACAGTATCCCCCTGCTGGCCCAGGGTGAGAACTTCAGTACATAACAGAGGGTATGGATGCTATGAAGGCATGACCAATTTCAGTTTTGTATATGGTTTGGTAGTAGCACGGTTGCTCTGAACCTGATTGTGGATCCTTTGTAATCTTGTAAATACTGCACTATGTCTCTCTCTTCCTTCCCTCCCTCATTGGATTATTGTTTCTTGACTGCTCTAGCTTTGTGTTTTATATATTATCTTTTGTTATCATCCCCCACACTTCCACATTTTTATATTTATTGTTGATAGTGGCCATGAGGCTTCAACAAGGCAGGATCTACATTTCCACACAAATAAAATGAAACAGAGAGATTCGCAAAGATGCTCCTGCATTCCTGTATCAATAGCAACAGGAGGATTCCCAGTCTATGCGGGAAAATACACCTCATGCCCTGGCCGAGCTGATGATAATGGTCACCATTCAAAGGACATGCCTGCGTTCTCCCTAAGCAGATTCCGGCCAGGCAATGTCACTCAGGAGGACAACACAAGAATCAACATATTGAAGAGGCCTTTAAATTGCATGGTTGAAAAGCACCAGCCCCCCCCCCAATTTCTCCTTTAGAAGAGCAATTTTATTTCTGTAATCAGTCCTTTGTGCAAATGTTAGAGAGTTAAGAAGAAGTGCAAACAAATGCTTATTTCCAACGGGGCCTTTGACATTGGCAAGTGACACATTGGATGTCTAAAGCTGCTAAAACGTTGAGGCGCACACCCAGAAAGCCATATGCCCAAAGTTCATTCCCAAGGCTGGTTCCATTTAAGGACTTGTGAATACTAGGCGGGTTGGGGGCATCAGACGTTGCCTGAGAGTTGGTTGGTGTGAGAGCATTTCTGGAACCAGAGGGACCAAGAAGGCTTCCTTAGATGTGCCTGACATTTAAGCTGGCACACCAAAGTTATTGGTTGTTGTTTTTTTAAATACTCTCAGTCAATCTGAGATCTCATGTTGAGGCCTAACAAAGACATATGTTGAGCTTAAGCTGTTAATTTCTTTATAAAGCAAAACCAGGACTTATGGGGATGAAACAACTTACTTTTTATAAAGCCAAGAGTTAGCATTCAGTCAACTATGCATTGTATATATAATCATGGCTTCAGTACATCAATACTATACTGCCAGTGTCCCAGAAAAACTGGGACATCCTGTTTTGTTTTTTGTTTTACTGTGAAAGCACATTAAAAATGCACTGCGAGATTGTGTGAGATCACGGCAACCAAAATGGCCTCCATGCTCTCATGATTAAAAAAATGGGAAGATGGCGTCCAGGAAGACGGCATTCATTATTTTGGCTTCAAAGTGTTGGAGGGTATGCTGTACCATGCGCTAATCTGCTGCCACAGATTACACACAGTCCTTGTTTACACTTTGCCAACAAAAGAAATAGGATTGACGAAGTGTTGTTGTTGATTACATTTGTATCTCACCTTTCCTCAAAGGAGCTCAAGGTGGCTTACATAGTTTTGATCCCCACTTTATCCTCACAGCAACCCTGTGAGGTAGGTTAGGCTCAGAGTAAGTGACTGCCCCAAGGTCACCCAGTGAGCTGCATGGCTGAGTGAGGATTTGAACCCTGGTCTCCCAGGTTGTAGTCTGACATGCTAACTGTTATGTACTGAAGTTCTCACCCTCGGCCAGTAGGGGGATATAAACTGTTGCGTTCTAGTGGAGCTCTATATAAGCAGGCTGGCTGAACCCTTCAGTTCAGTTCTGTTCTGGCCTGCGAATAAACAAGACCTGTTTGAAGAATCGCTGTGACGTCTGATATGTTCACCCACAACTTAACACTAACCACTATGCAATGCTGACTGGCTCCAGTGCTGAGACCTCATACACGGCTTCAGTGCTCCTGCTTCAGACCTCATACACTTCCCCTCCCTTTCTTTCTCAGGACTAGGTCACTTTCTTCCCGTTCCTTTCACAGCACAGCACGGCCGCCCACTAATGTCTGTTAAAACCAAGCTGCTTGTTAAAACCCCATCAGCCCTCTGATTCAAAAACTGACAAGCTTGATAGCTCAGTGATGGCACACAAGCAAGTGATGAGTCAGGCTTTGGCTTTACTTATCTGTCCAACAGGAAGGCCTACAAGCCCAGCAGCAGCTTCCCTTCTGACTGCTTGAGAATGGCTATGGGGAAGGATGCAGCTCAGTGGCAGAGCCAACGGTCCCCAGGTTCAGTTCCCAATGGCAACACCAGGCAGGAGAGCCACTGCCAATCAGTGTAGAGGATACTGAGCTAGATGGACCAATGGTCTGTTTGATGTGAAGTTAAGGTAGCTTCCTGTGCTTCTGTCCTAGAGCCAACCCCATGTTTGCGGGGCTTTTGGCAAAGTGGCCTTCTGCTGGGTCCTCTCCTCTGTCAATGGGCCCTGGAGTCCCATCCAGCTGCAATGGCCGAAGTAATGGGCAGTTGTGACCAGCCACCTTTCCCCCCAATGCTCTGAGAGATGCTAGGTTTGGCTGGGGAATCATTGTTTGAAACTAAAATGATGGCTACAGCCAGTTGCCCGGTGCTGCTTAGAACACCAGGCCAGGAAAATATATGAAGAAGGGGAGCAGGGCAAGTTTCAGCAGGGTTGGTTGCCAGGTGCCCAGAAATGTCATGTGCTGCTTGCATCCACCCTGGCTGTCCCTTCCATAACTTCCACTGAAACAGGTTGCACTCACGGCGCCGCAGAATACAGACACTAAGCTCCTGTGTTCTCTTTCTCCCTCAATAGATATATGGGAAAGGGCTGGAGCTCAGTGGCAAAGCATCTGCTTTACATGCAGAAGGTCTTGTGTTCAATCCTTGGCAAGTAGGACTAGGAGAGAACCCGTTCAGAAATGCTGGAAAGCGGAGTGTAGACAATGGTGGAACAATGGTCTGTCTCAGGGAAAGGCCACGTCCTGAGTCCATTACATTGCCGTAAGTATCTTTTGGTAAAAGCCACAGCTTAGTGGTAGAACATCCAGGTTCAATCCCTAGTATCTCCGGGTAAGGCTGGGAATGTCTCTCACCCCAAACCCCAGGGAGTTGCTGCCAGTCAGTGTAGATAATGCTGAGCTAGATCACAGAATCATAGAGTTGGAAGGGACCTCGAGGGTCACCTAGTCCAACCCCCTTGCAATGCAGGAATGGACCAGTGGTTTGACTCAGTAGAAAGCAGTTTCCTATGTTAACTCCCATTAATACTATCCTTGAGAAATGTTCACTTGCATTTTATTTTGGGCACATCTGCATTGTAGTTTGCAAAGCATCTAAAGGACACCCAAAATCAATGTTTTATCATATAATTCAGGCAATAACAGCCCATGGATTGTAGGTGAGGAGACCACCATGCCAGAAGCCGAATCACAAAGTCGGCCACCTCCGCTGGCTGTCAAGAGCATTGATGGTGAGGGCTCGGTTGCTTATTCCTCCCCACCACCAGCAAAAAATCCCATTGGGCATCCAACATCTGCTGCCATCCTGCTATAAACAGCAGGGGAAATTTGGAGAGCTGTCACATGGCTGCAATTATCACAGCTGCCATGTTTTACTCAGTGGCATCACATCTGTCTTGCTTTGCATCAAGCCTGCCAGGAAGATTGAACTGGAGACAGGGGATCTCCATCAGCATGAAGAAGGAGGCCAAATTTAAAACACGACTAATTTCAATTGTCCTCTAGAGATGGGCAAATTTGTCAATTTTGGTTTCTCTCATTTTCCCAATCTTAAATTCAATTCCAAAGCAATTTGAGAACTTTTTTTTTTAATCCTCATGAAAATATGTCAGAATTTCAGTGTGAATTTCTGCTACTAAACACCGCAAGTAGCTTTGATTAACACACACCCTTTTGCAAGCATATTATTTTAACTAATATAAGCATTTGTGACTACACAGTTTGGTTGGAGAAATGCAACACAAAATTCAAAGAAGTGCAGATTTAGGAGGATAGCTGCCTTTCTGTTTCTGTATTGGTTCAAGAAGTGCAAATCAGGTAGTTCCTCCTTAATTAATTAATTAATTAATAATAATCCATCTCATCCATATTGATCTTAAAGCAATTTTGTTTGTTTTAGGAGTTCTCAAGTGTTATTCATTGCATTTGCTTTTTGGTATTCTGGGTTTGATCCAATAATTGAGTCACAGTCAGACTAGACCCATTGAAATTAATGGACTTAAGTTAGCTAAGTCTATTCATTCTAATGGGTCTGCTCTCTGTAATTTCTGCACATCATCTTTTTCTCTCTCTATAAGTGCAAAATTTCCCCCAAAATGTGGTTTCTAAGCTATTTTTTTGAGGAAATTCACCCCAAAATCACACTTCTGATATGGGTTGTCATATGCCTCAGTTTCCCCAGATATTTTAACCATTTTCCAAAAGTTCCGCCTGGATGCCATTTTGGACAGACATATGGCTGCCCTATTTATTGCTATTTTATTGCTTTGTTGGGGTTAGGGGTAGGGGTACTTATATGCTAACCAAAACACAGACATCCCGTGAAATTCACATTTCTCTGAATTTTGCACTTCAGCTCTCTGCCTAAGTAGTGCAAAAATTTAATGCAAAAATGCATTAAACAAGGGCAAATGGCTTGGAAAAATGATGTGCATTAAGTAACCTTACATACAAATATGTGTATATTAGGAGAAATTCACACGAAAATGCTGGTGAATTTTCTTGAGGACCTCGATCTAAAAATGGCAAACTGATCTGTAATTCTGGAGAGCTGAACTGAAGACTGGGAAAATGAGAAATTGAGAGAAACCGAACATGACAGTTACACGCACACTTTGTTGTAAACAGAAAATAGTCATGGTCTGTTCCCACTGTGTCTCATTTTTTATTACAATGGACTCTCAAAAGATATTTTCATTTGGGCTTTTCCCATAGTGCTTGCATTATTACAACACACACACACATACACACATCACTGCTTGGTGTTCTGCCTCCTTAAAAAAGGTCTATAAGATGCCATCTGGAGAAGACCGCAGGTTTGCTGCGGATGGAAAGTGCTGCATGAAACACACCTGGGCCTTGTGGGCCTAATTCAATTTTGTAATGACAAGGGAGTACAGTCAGCCTGGTAAAAACCAAGGATTAATCAGGCCAGGGGAGGATGAAGGAAGCAGAATTTAGAAAAAGGCTCCCCATCCCTCTGTATGATGCAGAGCCCAACAAGCCTGATTATTCAGCTCAAGAGAAATGGTCACTGGGTTCTGGAGTGTTGCTGAGTAAAGAAACTGGCACAGAAAAAAATTCTGGGGGAAAGAAAAAAACTGGCACAGGGGAAAAAACTGGGGGGAGGGAATCTAGCCCTCTATCACCATTATATCCCAATCTTCAATTCACATACAGAGAAGTGTTGTCAAAATGCGACAAGCAAATCCTACCCACTGACCCAGACATTTGGTTGTTTTCCTCTTTTCAGTTTGTGACATGGCTGCAACTTTTAAAATGTTTATGTCTTTTTTTATCTCACTCTATGTTACTTTGATTTAGTTCAAGTTATTCTTTTATTACCCTATTATACACATCAGGATAATGTGTTCTGAGTGTTTCCTACTTGGTTTCCTTAATGCTGGCCATTGACCATAACAATAAAGATTTGATTTGATTTGAGGAGTCCAAATGTGATCGCATACTGATATCAAGGTTTCTTTTCATGCTGGTAGCCTATAACACAGAAGGGGCAGGGCACGAGGAGGCGGGGGGGGGGGAGGCAGAAACTGAAAACAGCAATACTGTACACAGTACACCTACTAATTCAGAAATTTATCTGAGGTATTTTCCAAGTTAAACCAGAAAGCAGAATGGAACTGCAGCAGAACAGAAGAGAGGAAATCCTCTTGACCTTGAGATCCTGACATCCAGTCCCGTTCAGCTAACGTGACACAGCCCCGCACATCCTCTAGTCTGGTCACTGCCACAAAAGTGATTTCAGCAGGAAATCCGCCACCTCACACCGAGTCCCCTGCCTCCAGAGTTGCTTCCGGTGCCAGTAAGTAAGGACAAGGCTGCTGCAACATGATTCAGAGTCTCCCCCGCCGTTAAGCGGTAAGTAATTAGTATGGCAGAATTTGCAGCCCAACTGGGCTCTGCTAAGCTTTTATGAATTAAACCACAAATCCAGGCTTTGTTAGCTACAGTGATTAGTTAAATACTTGGAACTGATTTTCAATGATCCCGAAATGACCCCACCCCCCACAACATCTCCACTCCAAGCAAGGCCCTGAAAGGGCTGAGCTGGAGTTCTGGGAAGGAGCGTTGATCAGACAACGAGGCCTGCAAAAGCTATGGCAGCACAGCTTCACTTCATTTCCCCCAATGTTCACGTAAAAAAATATAGGCAATGTGAAGAAATGTTGTGTGTGAATGGTTCATGAGACACATTGCCCCCTGCAGAAAACTGTTCCCTCCCCAACTCACTGCTTTCCAAATAGGAACTGCTTACCAAATTGCAGAAAAAAATCACATTGTCTGTTTATCATGGGGGAAATAACTTTCATGGAGGGTAAGGCTATCAGTGGCGAGTGGAGGGAAGCCTGTGCTTTACTTCCCTGCCTGTAACACAGTAGCAGTATGTGTAGGGTAAGCAGCCTCATGTAACTCACACAGATGGTGGCAGTGTCCCAGAGAATCACAATTTTGCTTTTCTGCCACTTCCAGGGGCTGTTTTGGCTTTCTTTTTAAGGGCTAAAAATTGAGAAGGGAGGGGGAGAAAAACCCATGCTTCTATCTGCTTGCATGCAGAAGGCCCTGCATTGTATCTTTGGCATCCCCAGAGAGGGCTGCGGGAAACCTCTGAAAGAGTCATTGCCAGTCAGTGGACAATACTGAGCTAAATGGACCAAAGAGCTGACTCAATAGACAAGATAGTGAGCAAGATCAAACAGTGAATCAGGACTGTAAGCCGACCAAAGGGAACAATGCCCAGGAAGATTAGACCATGCTCAATTGAACAATGCTCAGTTGGTTAGACCATGGTGCTGATAACGCCAAGGTTGCAGGTTCGATCCCTGTATGGACCAGCTGCATATTCCTGCATTGCAGTGGGTTGGACTAGATGATCCTCAGGGTCCCTTCCAACTCTACAGTGCTATGATTCTGCTATGCTATGCTATGATTCTGCTAAGATCTTCAAGCAATGTGGAAGAGAAAGCCCTTTATATTCCTTCCTGCACAACAGCCAGCCTGCGTGGGTGGGTGGGAGCAGCTCCTGGGCCTGGGGATACTGAGCTGCCTTGGCAGGTGCTGCAACATGCTGTCTGATGGTTCTGCACATGTGGGTTTGCTGAAGGCTCCCACTCTGAGCCCCAGCAGCTCCTGACATTCACATCCTCTAGACGTTTGCTGCCAATGCATATTTAATAACTAATAATAGGATTTCTCTGTTGATATACTCCTTGCAGTTTCCCTTCCACCTTGATAGGCTTTCAGGTTAAGTGTATGTGCTTCACTGGGTTCATTTCAGCTACACGGGAAGAAAAGACTCATTCCTTCGGAAAAGAGAAAGGCAGAAAGGATTAGCTTTAGAACATTTCTGACTGCTTCCTTCCTGCTAGTGCTGGCATGCACTGGAGAGTTTGCTGAGTGTTTGCAGAAGAAGCTGTGGTACGGTGGGTCTTCCGATCTGGCTCCATTCCTTATACATTGGAATAGTGCAATGAAATGGCAACAGGAAATGCTGTAGCAGCAGGCAGCTATTGCAACTCAGGCAGAGAAAATGGGCCTGGCACTCCCTGCTCTAAGATCCATTTGGCAGCTTATATAGCCAGCTGACCAATGCAAGCCTTCAGGGAATCTTTTTGGTGTTAATAGCTTCTGCTAGGACCTGACCCACTAGGTCTTGCTTGGCAGCCAGGTTTAACAGGGACCTCTGAACTGACTGGGATGATATCTTAGAAGAGGCTTCCGCAGCCTTGGCCCTCCAGATGTTTTTGGCCTACAACTCCCATGATCCCTAGCTAGCAGGACCAGAGGTCAGGGATGATGGGAACTGTAGTCTCAAAACATCTGGAGGGCTGAGGTTGATGAAGCCTGTCTTAGAACAAGCTCCTTTTCTCACTTGGGCTTCCTCACACACTCAGATCAACACTGAAGGCCCTTCTGTTTTCCACCAATGTCCGAGGTATGACAGGTGGACATCCTGCATAGAACCATATCAGTTGTTGCACTCCACTTATGGGATTCCTGGTTGTGGAATGCCCTCTTGAGGGAAGCCAGCCTGGCCCAATGGCCAGGATTTCATAGCAGCATGCATTGCAAATATATGACACTCTTGAACAGCTTTGGGGATAGCGTTTCCCCAATGGCATCTATAGGAAGGGCTGGGATAGTAACAATAATAATAATAATTTATTATTTCTACCCCGCCCATCTGGCTGGGTTCCCCAGCCACTCTGGCAGCTTTCAACGGAACACTAAAAACAGAATAAAACTTCAAACATTAAAAACTTCCCTAAACAGGGCTGCCTTCAGATGTCTTCTAAAAGTTGGATAGTTGTTTATTTCCTTGACATCTGATGGGCGGGCACCACCACTGAGAAGGCCCTCTGCCTGGTTCCTGTAACCCTTGTCTGAAATCCTGCAGAGTTGCTGCCAATCCGTGCAGACATTGCTGAGCTAAATGGACCACAGGTCTGACTCAGTAGAAGGCAGCTTCCTGTTTCCTGCCCCTCCAGCTGCCCACTCTGTTATGCTCCCTCATTAGAACATTTTTGGCTACTGGCCGGCAAAGAGTGGAAGCTAAAAGCCTAGCAAGTCTGATTTCTGTCTGAATGGTGGCCCAGAAGCATTAACATGTGCTTCTTTTCCGCCCAAATCCAAGGTCACAGATCATTGCTGGTCACTTTTAAAAGGACAGGACAGGGAATTGCTCCAAATGCCATTTCCAGGGTCCCAATCCACTAATAGCAGAATAATCCTCTTACAAGGGCCAGATAAGGGCACTGACAGGAATTCATACATATTTGCACATTGGCAGAAATTACAGCCACACTCCCCCCCCCCCCACTCAACACACACCCGGCTACTGCATTAGTGAGATGTTCTAATATAGCACACAGGTTCATGCTGTCCACTTATATAACTTAATTTGAGCCTGGGCTGATTTTTAGACATCAAAAATCTTGATGCAAGAAGGATTAACGACTGCAGTGGTCATTTTCGTGCCTTTCGTTTGGCCATTCTCCCCCACTCCACCAAGCAGTTCCCCAATGGGGTAGTTTTGTCAGGATTCAAGTCCATCATCATGCAAAAGCAGCTCACTGCCCAGTGCGACAGAGCCGCAACACCAGCTTCCTGGCAGCGGTGTTGCTGCTGATTACTATTCTGAGCCCCATGGAGACACCATGAGAGGGTGGTCTGAAGACGAGGAGGAGTGGGAGGAGGTTGGGGTATTAGTGGAGTCCAATGCGGAAAGTTCTAGCATGGGGATCAGAAACCCTGAAAGGAGTCTGACCCTGGGGAGAGCCCCAGCAGCTTGTGAGGTAGAGTCTTAGATCCAGGGGAGGGAATGAGAGCGTTGTCGGTCTCAGTGCCCAACCACAATGTCACCACCAGCTGAGGTTGCCCAGGCACCTCCTTCTGTCAATGAGGAAGGAAGCACCTAGGTATGACTCTGGCAGCAAGGAAGCCCCATGCCAGCGAACACTGCCGGTGTAAACAGACAGCACACTCAGCCTTCATGGAGGAGTGCCTGCTTGCTTGCCCAGTCCCAAGGTTCAGGACATCAACTGTGGAAATAGCTGTGCCCACTCCATTCTTCAAAAGGACATCATGCAGAATGGACCTCCAGATGAAACAACTTCTGCCCTCATTGGTCCCTGATGTTCTGCCCAACCAATTTTGCTGCTGCTGATTTTTCCACCACTGATATTGCTGCCACCCCCAACTGCTCGCCTTCCATGCTGTCTCTGAGCCAGCCATTTCCTACTTCCCTTGGCAGTTGCTCTGCTTTGGCAGCTGCTCTCCAAGGGCAGGTCACAGACAGTGCCAAAGAGAGCATCTACTCTATGGTCTATAGTCTATATGGTAGAATCTAGAGTCAGGCATTGGAACAGCAGCCAGACAAACAGAGACAGAGCAGGAGGAGGGAGCATTTTTGCACTGGGAACCAGTCATTAAAGTTCCTAGGAGTTGGATTCAGGAGTTGTCCCCAAATTGGGACGCAGCTGAGAGAATTAAGAAGGGGTGGTTCACCCTCTTGCTAGAAAATCTTGCAGTCTCTGCCTACTGTTGCAATATTTCATTTAGGATTTTCTTTAGGGTGTACTTTGCTGATTTAAGCTCAGTCCCTAACCTTGAATTTCAACTAGGGGTAAGAGATATTGACACATGCAGTACTTTTTAGTGGAGCTGATTCATACATACAGCTGCCAATCATCTAATGCAGAAAATAATCACGGGGAGAGAAAACAAGCCATCTACACATGTGTGAAACAACAACTCACCATCATCACCTTAAGGTATATTTGCTACATTTAAACACTCTCCCCCACCCAATTTCCCCCTCCTCACAATTTTTCAGAAAGTAACAGTTTTGCTCACTGGCCAGTGGCGTAGCGTGGGGGGTGCAGGGGGTGCCAGCCGCACCAGGCGCAACATTTTGGGGGGCGCACTCGCAGCTCTCTGCCCCTACCTGGCTCACTCCCGCTTGCAGTGGCAGCAGCAGCAGCAGCCTGGCGAATAGGGAGCGCGCGCTCAGGGCGCACGGAGTGGCAAAGACGAAGGAGACGAGGCAGAGGCTGCGGGCTGGCGGAGGAAACAGGAGAGATTCAGATTGCAAACAAGCCGGGACGCTTCGTCGGCTTGGGGAAAGCCCTGCGGGGGCCAAGGGCACGCGCCTCACTTTGCTGGGCGCAGAGGTGGGGAGGGAAGAATCTCCACCCCTCTCTCTCTCCAAAGGGGATTTACGCCGGCTGAGCTGGGTTTCGCCTCCTCCGCCACCGCCTGGGGACAGCTCCTCGGAGGAGAAGGACGTTGGGGAGCGCAGAGAGGAATCGGGGGGCCGCAGCTCCAGCCATCGCCCATCGCCAGCAGTGTCCGTGCCTCCTTCGGGGGGCTCCTTGGGGGGCTCCTTGAGGAATCCGGGCAGCAGGATCTTGGAGACGCTTTGCCTGCGAGGCAGCTGCCCACAACTCCCGGGGCCAGCCCGGGCAGCCAAGTGAGACCCCTGCTTCTTCAGAAATTTCTCCAAAGGCTTCATCCCGCCGACGGCAGTGGGGGCACCCAGGGGCTCAGCTGGGCCCCAGGACGAGGGGTGATCCAATGTGCCCTTTTCAGCTTAGGCCAAAATTGGGGATCAGGGGCGGCGCACTCTGCGTGCCTGCGGCGGGGGTGGAGAGACGTGCAATCAGAGAGTCATGGCTATGCCAGATGTTGGAGGCGGGCGAAGATCTGGCCAAGAAGGTGGCAGGGAGCCGCCTCTTTGGAGAAGGGAAACGTGTCCGGCGTTGGGGAGGGGGGGTGGAGCGGGGGCGCTGCTCTGGCCAACCTTACCGAGCGTGGAAAGGCTTTAGGGGGCGGGGGGCGCGGGGTCCTGCTTGACTCTCCCTGCAGGGGGAGTGACCAGAGGCGCCTCCGATGGCTTCGCATCCTGACGCCCTCCTGAAGTGGTAGGCGGCGAGAGGCAGACAGGTGGACTGCCGTCTACTCTTTGGCCGCGCCAGAAACGGGGCAAGCGGGCGCAGCATCTGGGGGTTAGGGTTAGGGGGCGCAAATCCACGGGTTAGGGGGCGCAAATTACTTGCCTTGCCCCGGGTGCTGACAACCCACGCTACGCCACTGTCACTGGCAGAATGAAAGGATGGCCATCTGATTATTAAAAATAAAAACTGGCATCCAGCCTGCAACCTACTTACACATTAATCTTTTCTGACAGATGCTGACTAGCAAACACACTTTCAGCTCCCAACAGGAGAGCTGGTCCTCTTTCTGTGTTTTATTATCCTTTAAAAGCTATCGTCTTAGTCTAATTATGAACTCCAAGCTTTGAAGGCCTTGGTGCCAAGGATCAGGCCTCTGTGAACATACCAGGTCTTTTTGAACCAAGAAGAGGGGCAAATGAATGCAGGATGAAGCATGCTTCATATTCTCTGCAAGGAGGGGCGAAATTGTCAGTGACAAATCAACCTTAACACTGTAAATATAAAGGAAATGGGAAGCATTTGATTGGCTGACTTTGCATGATTTTGGTTGCATTATCGTGTTATGGATTGGGGGATTTCTTTTTAGCTTTAGAGGACTGGTGTTGCAAGCTGAGCTGATGCCTCTACTTAATGGCAGGGATCAAGTTCAGGCCCGATTGGGGACTCCTATTTGGTTAGTTTGCATTTTAAAGAGGACCTACCTAATTCACACTTCAAGAACCAAAGTGCAGCTCTCCCTTGAAATTGACACTTCTCTGGATTTTGTGGTGCAGTTCTCCAATCAAAATGATCTATACAAAAATGAATATATTTAGGGAAAGTGTACGCAAAGATATGAAAATAACATACAAAAATGCATTGCATCAGGGGAAATGGCTTGCAAAAGTATATTAGGCAAATTTGTGAACAACAGTGCATATATTAGTAGGAAGCAGATGAAAATGTGTAGGTAGAATTGGGGAACTGAACTGACGAATGGAAAAATGAAGGACTGAGATATATCCAAGTTCACATATTCACCCATTCCTGCATCAGAAGTACAGTGGTACCTCTGATTATGTACTTAATTCATTCCGGAGGTCCATTCTTAACCTGAAACTGTTCTTAACCTGAAACACCACTTTAGCTAATGGGGCCTCCCGCTGCTGCTGCGCTGCTGCTGCACGATTTCTGTTCTCATCCTGAAGCAAAGTTCTTAACCCGAGGTAATATTTCTGGGTTAGTGGAGTCTGTAACTTGAAGCGTATGTAACCTGAAGCATATGTAACCTGAGGTACCACTGTACCAGACTAAGCCATCTTAGTTTCGAGACGTAACAGAACAGGAGTCCCTAACAGAGTCCTTCCATCACAATCTGGTACTCCCTTTATCAGAAGCAACCAAATGTCCCAAATTAGTGATCAAACTTCTGTGATCTCCAGGAGTCTTCTTCAGGCTGTAAGCAGGATAAACAAAAATAAAAAGTATAGGAAGAATGAAAAAGAGATTATAAAAAATCTATTATGTCAAACAAGACATGTATCATATGCCAATCATTCAACAACTGCAACCAAACCTTTCAAGGGACTTGTATGTTCCAATTAATGAGTATGATTATTTACTTTCTCACTTTTACTTTCCACTTTTCTTCCATCATGATATCCGTGGCCCCGACAGACCCTTCAGTTCCTTAGTGGAGCATTGTATTCTAGGTGACAAAAAATAAAATTTGGCAACCCTGTCCACTGTCCTTAGCTTCATTTGAGAAAAAGCTGTGGTTACCACAGAACAGATCTCTGTTTGGACGCAGTGCATGTCTGATGGCCAAAATCAATAAGAAATGTCACCCAGATCTAACTCTTGCCCAAAGCCACAGAAGTCCCAGATAACTGATTCCTTTGGGGATTTGACTGCCTATAGGCAAAACATTTTGAATTTCAGGTTTGTGTATATCAGTGTTTGCTTTGACAATAGGAGAACTTTTGTTAGCAATATCAATCGACATGGCAGCCTCTTACCCAGTGTTCGTCAGGAATATGACCCAATTTTAGACAGGAAAATCCAGTCTTCAGCAAGGCTGATGCTTAATGCATATACATCTGAATGTGCAGTGACTGATTTTGCTATATACTGCACCCTACAGAATGCAATTACACTTTTTAAAACCAGTACACCAAAATTGTTTCCAGTAAGATTATTTTATAGTTTATTCTCCAGTATGGAGCAGTATGTCATTTAGACATTCCTGTTTCTGTGAGACATTCCTCCAGATACAGGTTTGAATTTCCCCATGGCCCTCACCACCACTGCTTAATGAGCATCACACACAAAAGGGAGGGAGGAGAGCCTACACAACACAGCACCAACATAGCTGCATTCTGGATTGTGGGAGAGATTTGGTTCAGTGTGCATTTTAATGCAAGCCTACCTAACGTAGCACTTGCTGAAATAATACACAGTCTGAAATGCAACTGTCCTTCAAAATGCACACTGCTGTCATGCAATTCTCCAACTAAAAGATGTGTGTATTGAGGAAGATAACTTGCAAAAATATGCATATTCTGCAAAAAATGCATATATTGGGAGAAATGTGATCTAAAATGCTGATAGTTTTTGTGACGACTTAAAAATAATCATCACAAACTAATGCAGAAATATTGTGACTTTAGAGTGGGAAAATGAAGAAATTGTTCATCCCTAACCTCCATTAGGGGATGCTAGTGGCGCTGTGGTCTAAACCACAGAGCCTAGGGCTTGCCGATCAGAAGTCGGTGGTTTGAATCCCCGCAATGGGGTGAGCTCCCGTTGTTCGGTCCCACCTCCTGTCCACCTAGCAGTTCAAAAGCACATCAAAGTGCAAGTAGATAAATAGGTACTGCTCCGGCAGGAAGGTAAATGGTATTTCTGTGCGCTGCTCTGGTTTGCCAGAAGCGGCTTTGTCATGCTGGACACATGACCTGGAATTTGTCTGTGGACAAACGCCGGCTCCCTCAGCCTATAGAGCGAGATGAGCGCGCAACCCCAGATCCGTCCACGACTTGACCTAACGGTCAGGGTTACCTTTACCTTTACCTTTAACCTCCATTAAGACCAGTGCTTTTTTCTGGAGGGGATGCAGGGGTAAGCATACCTACCCCTAAACATTTTGTGAATCTTTGTACTTTTGTCCATTTACTGTATTTATTTCCCCCCGATTTGAACTATAAAATGGTGAGTACCCCTAAACATTTTTAAAGAAAAAAAAGCACTGATTAAGACTAATGGCTTTGCAAGTTGTGTGGCTTCCCAAAATGGAGTCTGATACTTTTGAAATGGAAGCAACTCAGATTCATACCTGCCAAAATTTAGGAATCATGGGCAATATATGCCCAGGCCTTCTCAGGTGGTCCATTGAGATGTCAGGATCTGTCAGATTCTTTTCTTACTTATCAGGCACTAGGTGGAGACAGTACTTGTGTTAAATATTTAAGAAGCACGCAATGCTACATTGCAATTTGCTCCTGCAGCACAGGCTTGGAAGCCATGATGGAAAACTGCAGGCCTCATTGCCTAGCCTGGCAGGATGTCAGAAAAACACCTGCAAGAGCTGCATCGATGATAGCAGCCTAAAAAGATAAGGTAGAAATGATTCAGAGTGTAGGCTTCATTACTGGGATGCATGCAGGACATGTGTGGAAAGAATCCATTTCTTGCCAGTGCTGTATTCTGAGCTGCTAAGATTTGACACATCTGTGGAGAACGGTGGCCCGTGAGGAGTTGGGAGTAGGCGGGTGTGAGAAAATGAGCCCAGATTGCCAGTAAATGGACGATAGGTGGCAATTCCAAAAAATCACTGCTTGGGTTTTCGGTAAAGCTTTTCAAAACCTCTTACTCAAAAGCACTGCACTGGGTCTCCCTCCCCCTTTAGCAATCTGTGCATAGGAGGCAAAATGACAGCTTCCCATATGGCTTGTGAATTGTCTCCCTCTCCCTCTCCCTCTCCCTTTGACCTTGAGTGCAGGAAGGCTGTATAGATCAACATTTCCCAAACTTTTTTTCTGAAAAGAAAAGAAAAAACAAAGTTAGGTATGCACGTTGCTCCTATACTCAATAACTTTTAGAGCATATAAAAGGACTGCTGCTCTTGTTGGGTGTAGGTCTGCTTCACACATTTTAGTAACAACAACAACAACAACAACAACAATGTGCTGGTTCTCATATATTGATAACTTAGGACTGCTGTACCTACTTGCTCCACCCATCAGCCAGTGGCAGAGGAAGCCGCTCGGGTGCCTGGGATGGCGCACCCAGGGTTGGGGTGCACTGCAGGGCCTCTGGTGTCTGCCTGCCTCCTCCCCCTCAGTCACCCTACAGCTGGGGGGGAGGCAGTGGGCGGATCATTTGGGCAGCGTGGAGCCTGCGCACGCCCAAGCCACTGCGTCTCTCCTAGCAGAGACGTGTGGCTCAGGCGCACTGCAGGCCCAGCATTTTGTCACCCCCCTCAGTGGTGACCCACCACACTCCCTTCTTCCGCCCCGGCCATCACCCCTCCCAACCTTACTGAGAAAACCACTTCTGACTCTGCTTGTTAGTTAGCTTTGTTCAGCCTCAGTGACACAATCTAATTGGCTATGTAGCCATGTGACATCATCTCATTCACCTGATTGGTGGGGAGTGCCATGTCTCTGAGCAGAAAGAAAGAAAGAAAGAAAGAAAGAAAGAAAGAAAGCTGCAATTGCCAAGTATGTGACAGTGTGAGAGAGCGTAATGGGGGCAGGATAGTGCCAAAATGTCAGCCGATCAGGAGAACAACTGTACCAAAGCGCATAAGGAAATAATTAAAAAAAGAAGTGGTATACAGCTACGTTCTACTCAGAGTAGACACATTGAAATGAATGGACATTGTGTCATGTGCCATTACACCCAACTGGAAGTTGGAAAGACTACTGGAAAATGATCTTTGAGTGGAAAGCAAGAACAGGAGAGGAGATGGGAGCAGACTGCCCACAAATGCAGCTCCAAGAAAAGTATAAGGAACCCTGTTCAGGAACTATTTTAGGAGCAGTTTAGGCAGTAGGCAAAATCTCTCTTTGGGTTTTCTGAAAGATCCAATTCCATGGTCCTTAGGATATATGGTTTATTTACACATATACACCACCTGGGCCTACTATGGAGGAGCATCACATCCCAAGCAGCACCACCTTCTTCCAAAATTAGCAGCATCCCTGCCCTGCAGTTTGCCTTTCCCAGAGAATAGTAACATCCCACCTGTTCTAACCTTGCTACCCTAAGCCCTGGTCTTTTGTAACACAGAGAGAAGCTATCACTACAAAGGAAATTAGGTTGACTCCATTACCTTTGAACTCATGTTGATTCCACAGGATTAAGGACATCTGGCACATGTCCAGCACACAGGGTCTGACTTAATTAGCCTTCACACATGCTAATTAAAGGATTAACAGGGACTATCACGCAGCTTGAATACACGTCTGGATCTATATTAAACACACATGAGTCTAGCTATCACCTCCCATCAAAGCACTAACCTTCCAAATCACTATTTTCAACCTAAAAATCAAAACGGGGAAATTCACAACACAGTAAGTACATAAATAAAAATTTCCCTGTTCTGTCAAGCAACAGAGGAAACACAGTTCCATCAGGATCCAGAAGTCACCATCACTTATAAGCATCTTGCTAGTAACAAAAGGTTATCTTCAGTGTTACAGATAGCCAGATATTTCTAGGGACGGGGCATAGTAATTTCTCAATAGCAATAGCGCAACATCACATAGCAGCATTTTAGTAGGAAAACAGATGGGGCAAAATTATATTATCTGTCTTCCAAACATACACAGGCACACACATTCCACATTTGTGAGTAAAAAGCAGCTCTGTGCAAAATTCCTTTATTGGCTATTATTACTGTAAGATGCTACGCTATTGTGGTCCCAGGAGTGTTCCTTCCGAGAGGATCTAATCCAGGTTCTCTCTTCCCTTAATTACTTCTGGTAAGGGCAAACTGTAAATGTCTAAAGAGCTTGAGAACTCTGGCTACAGCACCTCATTAGTGCTGTGATTAAAGCACTGAGAGAGTCTTTTATGAGACCTGCATGGTGAGAGTAACACACACACACACACACACACACACACACACACACACACACACACACACAGTAATCACATGAATCCAGCATCTTGGATACAGTGCTCAAGCCAGCAGCCTCTCAGTTTGTACCATTTCAACTACGTGATGAGCAAGTTAAACTCTACCTTTAAAGAGAAAGTAAGTTGTAGGTCCCAAGAGTGTGATCCATCTGGAGTTAAATCACTTTTAAGAATGTAAGAAGAGCGTGGCTGGGCCAGGCCAATGACCCATCTAATCCAGCATGTTCTTCACACAGTGGCCAACTAGATGCTTATGGGAAGCCCAAAAAGAGGACCTGAGGGCAATAGCCCTCTCCTCACTTGTGATTCCCAGCACTTGGCATTCAGAGCAGTATGTCTGGTTGTTTAACTCTGCTCCGGAAATTATTGCTGACATAAATATATATATCCATTGGTCAAGAACCAGGCAATGCCATTTATTAATAATGCTTATACCTTGCTGTTCCTCAGAGGTGGCCTTTCGGGCAGATGTGGAGAAGCCTTTCACCTCCAGATGTTGTTGGACTGTAACTCCCACAACCCCTGCTCCTTGGCCATGCTGGCTGGGGCTGATGGGAACTGGGAGACCAATAATAGATGGCTCTCAAATCCAAAATGGCACCCTTGGAGTACTCCCCTCCTCCGTTTTCTGATTCATCAATAATGGTTGCTTCTATTTCATTTCAAAACTCATTTATCTCTTAACTACCGGCCATCCACAGCCTTGCTTTTGATAGCTTGTGACAGCCAGGATTTTCTGACACATGATGATGCAGGTTCAGTCATTAACTGTGTTAACAGCACATTTTGGATGCCAAAGGCTGAAAGATGCACTACTAAGGCCAGCTGCTTTGCTAAGATGACACAAGCAAGTGCCTGTCGATGAAAATGTGAAATCCCTCCTCTGTAAAACACAGGCCATAACTTATAATTAGAGACTGACAACAAACAGTGGACCACAGTACATCCCTCACAAGTGAATCATCCCTCCAGAAATAAATGCGGGGCTGCCTGAACCCTATAATGAGTGCTGAAAGGTTCAATTAAAGAGGGACAGACCTCCAAGATATGCTATGCTGGCAAAGTACAATATCTTTCTTTCCCCTCAACAACAGCAAGGGGCAATTATGGCTGGCCCTCTCCGAGGGCTTCATTTAATAGTCCTACCTGCCGAGCTGCCTGAGTGCACCTGGGATAGTTGCAGGCCAGCCAAGTCAACCAACACACACACACACACACACACACACACACACACACACAAACACACACACACAGCTCCTTAGACTGCAATAAAGCCTGAGCCATTTCTCGAAAGTCTCTGAATGGTATCTGAAGAAGTGTGCATGCACATGAAACCTTATACCAAGAGCAAACTTAGTTGGTCTCTAAGGTGCTACTGGACATTTTTTTAATTTTTTAATTTATTTTGGTTTTTTAAAAAAATAATTTTTATTCAATTTTTTCCAATATAAAATTTATACAGTTCATACATCTTTTTTATATCCATTCTCTTTTTTGACTTTCCCCCCCTCAACTTGACTGATACTCCTTCCCTTCTTGATTTCTTACACATTTCTAAAACCTTACTTCTATTATTTTTATAAATTAAATCTTATTTTACTCATATTCTAACATTTCTTTTTACAGAGGTTCATTAAAGCTTACAAGCGTTATTTGATTATCACTTAATTTGTGCATATACTCTGTAAACTTTTCCCAGTCTTCTATAAATCTCTGATCTCGTCGGTTTCGGATCCTTCCCGTCGTTCTATCAAGTTCTGCAAAGTCCGTCATCTCCAATCTCCATTCTTCTAATGTAGGTAGCTCCTCTTGCTTCCATTTCTGAGCCATCAGTATTCTTGCTGCAGTCACTGCATATAAAAATAGCTTCCTTTCTTTCTTATTTATCTCATTCCCTGTAATACCAAGTAAAAACGCTTCTGGTTTCTTAACAAAAGTGTACTTAAACATTTTCTTCAATTCGTTATATATCATTTCCCAAAAGCTTTTTACTTTCTTACACTCCCACCACATATGATAGAATGTACCCTCTTTTTCTTTACATTTCCAACATTTGTTACATCCTTTATACATGCTTGCTAACTTCACTGGTGTTACATACCATCGATACATCATTTTCATCACATTTTCTTTTATTGTTGTACATGCAGTGAATCTTAAACCTTCTTTCCATAATTTCTCCCAATCCTCCATTTGTATATTATATCCAAAATCTTTGGCCCAGTCAATCATAACCGATTTTACCTCTTCATCCTTTGTATACCATTCTAATAATATCTTATACATTTTAGCCAAAACTTTAAAATCACTGTTTACTATTTCTTTCTGAAATTTCGACTCTTTATGCTCAAAACCTCTTAGTTTTAGATCTTTTTTAAACATTTCATTGATTTGAAAATAGTGCAGCCAATCATTAACATGTTCCTTAACTACTTCAAATGACTTCAACCTCCATTTACCTTCTGTTTTTATTATTAAATTCTGGTATGTTGCCCACCCCCCTTTCATATTGATTTTTTTCACACTCAGTGCCTCTAGTGGTGACAACCAATACGGAGTTTTTACTTCCAACAAGTTTTTATACTTTTCCCAAACCTCTATCAAAGACCTTCTTATGGTATGGTTTTCGAAACCTTTATGTACTCGCTTTTTGTCATACCATAAATAAGCATGCCACCCAAATCTATTATCAAAACCTTCTAAATCTAGCAAATCAGTGTTTTCTAATTTCATCCATTCCTTCAACCAGCATAGGCAAGATGCTTCATAATATAATTTCAGGTCTATTTTTTTGTTTTAATTTATTTTGACTGTGTCAGACCAACACGGCTACCTACCTGAATCAAAAGTCTCTGTTGAATTCAAACTGGAAAAGTGTGTGTGTGTGCTACTGGTTCAAAACTTTCTAAAGTTTGGTCTGATATGCATACTAAAAGGTTGTGGGACTTATCAACAGCTCTACAATTAACAAGTGTCTAAATTTGAGGCCTCCATTGCACTTGAGACTCTAGGGAAAATCCCCCTCTCTGATGAGCCCAGCAGTGCTTTGGAGTGACTAGCAGAGTTTCATAGTTTGGGCTCCATGGTCAAGATGGAAGCCCCACCCCGTGAAAGCTGCATCTGACCAGTTTAAGGGCCAGTGCAATTTTTCTGCAACTGTTGGCTTCTTCTAAGCAACAGGGTTTCAAAATGTAATGACATTTTGGGGAAATGTTTCTGTTCCTCTGAGGACTCTGGCCAAGAGTAGCCCAGTGGCCAAGGTTTCTCCTCAGGGTTCAGGGAATGTGGTACAATTTGTGATTCACCTCAGGTGCCAAAATATCTTTGGCCATCCCAAGATATTTATTGTCGTAGGAAGACTTTGCACCTGAGGATTCCTGGTCTAGGAGCATAGCACACCTGCTGGAAATAACCAGTGACAGTCAGACACATATTGTTCCTGTCAACTCAGTCTTAGTATATTTATTTCTACTGCAGAAAAAGAAAGATCTTTGTGCATATTCAACTGGTCCCAAATGTCTAGAAAAGAGAGCAGTTTTGCTGCAGTAGAGACGCACAGGTTTTGCTCTGGGTGGACAGCTCACCCAGGCCCATCTTTTATGCTGGATGCTCTCATCTTCCATTCCATTTGGCAGGAGAACTGAGAAAATGTACTGCGTTCCAAGTGCTTTGTTTGGGAATAATTACCATTAATTAGTTACAGAGCAATGCTTATTCCTCTGTTACTCGGAGCGTGTTAGGGAAATTAGCTGCTGCATTTCATTTTCTCTTTTAAGTTTGCAGTGGTTCCCATTTGCTTTCACATCATCTCATATGGAGAATGTGCCCTGGCTAATTTTAGCTGATTTGAGTGTTGCTACACTATGATTGCAGGCAAGCAGTTTTGCTGTGCTCCCCGCACCACTCCCCTAGGGTTAATTTTTGTGGGGGGGGGGGTTAGAAATATTTATACTTATACTAATGAGGTGTTATTTAAATGGCATGAAACAGGAATAGTGGAACTTCTAAGCCTGGGGGCCACTTTCTTTGAGGACCACATGCCAGTGGAGGGGGTGGCTGTAGATATAACTGGGTGGAGCAAATTATGTAACTCTTGCATTGTATAGAAGGCTACCTTCCAGCCTGACCCCACCTCCCCACCCTCAGTTTTAAATTCTGGCATTAACCTTTGAGGCCCTAGCAGTCTGGGCCCAGGTGCACCCTTCAGGATGAGCTTGCCCAGCTATTCCATCCAGCAACTGGGGCTCTTGTCACTTTCCCTCCATTTCCTGGGTCAGGTTGCAAGGCAGAGTCTTTTCAACTGCAGTTCATCAAGTAGCTTTGGGCAACCTGGTGCTCTCCAGCTATTTCAGATATGACTCCAAACAGCCCCAGCCCCTATAGCCTCCCAATGGGGCTGTGAAACAGAAAGGGCGATGCCACTATGACATTAATGTAGATGAAATAATGACTAGGTTCATACCTTCCAACGTTCCTCAGATGAAAATAGGGATCTTTCTCACTCCCCACCCTCCCTTCCACTCTATCCCCCGGATCTACAGAGGTGGCGAACTAATGTCAGTGTACTGGATGTAACAAAGACCACCAGTGTTGAAGCACTGATTCTTCAGCATCAGCTTCATTGGACTGGCCAACTTGTTTGTTTGGATGCCCGATTATTGTCTTCCAAAGCAACTACTTTATTCCCAATTTAAGAATGGAAAGCGAAATACCAGTGGACAACAAAAGAGGTTCAAAGACACTCTCAAGGCAAATATTTAAAAATGCAGTATAAGCATGAATAATTGGGAAACACTGGTCTGTGAGCGCTCCAGTTAGAGAATAGTCTCTACCAAAGCCATCATGGACTTTGAAGAAGCACAAACTCAGGTCGAAAGGGAGAAGTGGAAGGCATGTTAAGCAAATCCTCACCAGATCAACTCTTGCGTGGAAACCCATGTTCCTACTGTGGAAGGACGTGTGGATCCAGAATTGGCCTCCACAGTCACTTACGGACTCACTGTTAAGACCGTGTTCATGGAAGACAATCTTACTCATCTATGAAGAAGAGAGACATTATACACTTCCACTCTTGCTAAGTTGGTGGGTCTCTTTGTCTTCCTTCACCTCTCCTCTCATTATCCTGACAAGGGGAGACCCAGGCTATTCATCAATATTGCACACAGCTCCAGGTGTGCTCACATACCTGTTTGCAGACAATTGCCCTGGTGGCTTGATTGCACAAGGGGATTAAAAAGTTACTCATTTGGATTGACCTTTAAACAGCTGGTGAAGAGCCTGGAAAAACAGCACTTCTAGTCAGCGACAAGGTGCTGAGGATGCCTTGTCTCCAGTGTATGGGCAGAAAGATAATGGGAACCAGAGCACTCTCAAAGGAATGTCTTTGGCTGCATTCACATGGCAGTTTATTCCATTTCTCTGATGTTTCCCTTAACAGTTGGATTCCACATTAAATCTTAGGTTTCACATGACATAAAATCCACTTCTGGAAAATGAACAGTGCATGCTTATCACTCATATTCATGTTATTTGATTCCAGAAAAAAAATCCATTTGCAGCCCCCTTAACTTAGAAAATTGTCGGAGTTAAGTGATAAAATTTGGGGTGGTCTCCCAGCATATAGTTCATTCCTGCTGTTTTTACGGGCGGATCTTGGGGCACAGAAGCACACATGTATTGAAAGGGTTGGGGAATAGCAACATTGTCCAATGAAATTCATTGTTGTGTCACAACATACCCTACGGTGTGCATGAAATTTAGTGCAACATGCCGGTATATCGGTAAAACTATTGCACAGTTCTGTAATGCAACAGGTGCTTCAGTGTGAAAGGAACATTAGAAAACAAGACAGAAGTGATGGTATTATAACTATATCTGAATACACCCTTGATCAAAACTGCTGATTGTTATTTTATTTTTGTGTTGCACATTGTTGGTGTTTTCTGCCACTGATGGGCTCCCATCTTTGGTTACAAACTAAGGTTGAGATCCTATGTATAGATGGGAACTAAGACCACAGGAAGTGAGTTTGGCAAGCTGAAAATGCCAAACTTGTGGCTGGACAATACTATACATTAGGAGGTAGCCAGGTTTAGTATTTGAGGGGGCCATTCTGTCCTCTGAACAGCGGGTAGATCAGGAATGATAACCTTCAGTTCTGTCCCAGGTTCAGTCGCTGCCATCATCAGGTGTCAGGCTGCCAGAAAAGCCTGACTTGAAGGCAAAGAACTTTATTGCTTCACAACCAGAGAAACCCAACACCGACGCTCTCAGGGTATGAAAGTTGCAGAAGCTGGAAACCCCTCCCCTCCTTCCCTTATTTGAGTGTTTCTGTCTGTACATTCCTCTGGCAAGATCCAGCTTTTCTTATCTGCTCTTTCTGTTTTTCAGCTCTCCTTTCTTGCGCTGAGAAAAGCGGGGGGGGGGGGGCAAGAAGGGGCCGGAAGAGGACTGTCCCCTTTGCCCCCACTCTCTGGCTCCAAGACGTTCCTGATAGTTCCCTCTGTTGAATGCTCCCACCAGTCTGAGTTAGACTCAAAATCTCCCTCCTCCTCAGTGTCACTCCCTGGTGCTTCCTGGGCAACTTGTAGCCCCCGCTTCTCTTTGTCTAGCCAGTCCCTGACATCAGGCAGAGCTGGAAAAGACTATCCGCCAAACCCCAAAGAGCTGTTGGCAGTCAGCATTAACAATACTGAGCTAGATGGTTAATCTTTCAAAGTTCTCCTTGAAAATCCTGCAGGGTAAGATGTGTTAGCATGTCAGACCCTCGGGTATGTGCTCTAGTGAGTCTAAGGTAGTTGTTTTAAATACATTTCTTAAAAAACAAAACAAAACATGCATTGATGCATTAACCCAGTCTTAGCCAACCAAGTGCCCTCCAGCTCTGCATTTAAATGATGCTACATCCATAATGTCTCTACATGTTTGGCAAAAGATTCCTGTATTGCAAAGGGTTGGACTAGATAAGCCTCATGGTCCCTTTCAATTCAACAATTCTATGATTCTACGTTTTGGTTGGCTCCCAGTGCAGGTTAAAGCCTCTCCCTTGATCCTGCCTATAGGTCGTGCGAGATTCAAAATCAGGGCTTTTATAGCACAGCTCAAACTCTTCGCCACAAATGTGGAGTTAATTCCCTACTGTTAACTGTGATTTCCTATATTGTCCATGCTGATACTAATACACCTGTTTTTGAATGGAAGTGATGAGGTCATCACTGGGACTGTACTCAAGTTAAAGAGAAAGATATGCTGCTGGTGACCACATCAACTCAAATAACAGCAGTCCACCTTGTTTCTTGCAAAGACTCTGCTTGGCCAGGGCTATTTTGGGAGGGTACCAGGAGGATTTCAGATTTCATTTTTTGCATGACTACACATACTGAGACAGAAGTACAAATGAAAATCAATCAGCATTCATATTTAATTGCCCTTTTTCTTTCCAGTGCTTCCCTCTCCTGCCCATGGCCAGGAAGTCTGGATGGGAAGACACTCCTAAACTTTTGAACTAACACACCATTCATATTGGAAATGTTGAAAAGCCATGGTGGACCTCTCCTTCCTCTGGACAAAGTATAAAATAATAAAATTATTTTGGAAATGGGGGCTCTGGAAAACAGTCAGTCTGCAGTAGGGGCAGCAAAAGGTACTGTTTGGAGATAGGACCAGGTAGAACCAGGTTTTGATTAGCGATTGGCTTGTAAATCTGATCAGTGTTCTTGGTTGTACAAGAACAAAACCAATGGAGGTAAGGAGAAAGTGAGGAAGCAGGGTTCAGGGTGAAGGACCCTGAAATCTGTGTGCCACGGTCCCCGTATGCCACAGAATTGCAAATTGGAGCAGCTGCCTGAGCAGTTTAGGACCTCTAGGTTCATCATCATCCTAATTTATTACGGTCAGAGACCAGGTGAAAAAGCACAACTGGGACAACTTTCACAAGAAAAAAATATACATTTATAACATTGTCCTCTAGGTTAGGATTGGGCAAATCTGTCTGTTTTATTGGTCTGTTTCTTGTTTTACAACTGTTAATGTTCAGTTTGTTTCCACATCAATTTGCATTTTAAAAAACAAACTAGTCCTCATGAAAATTCATCAGCATTTTAGTGCAAAATTATCCTAATATACAACTTTTTTTGCAAAGCAATTTCCCAACTATACTGCATCTTTATGCATGTTGCTTCCTAGTATATGTATTTTTATATACATTACTTGACTGGAGAATTGCATTGCAAAATTCAGAGAAGTGCAAATTTCAAAGGATGGCTGGGTTTTGTGTATTGTTTTAGAAACTTCAAGGTTCACCTTTAAATGCAATTGAATTTCCCCTACCATCCTTGCCTGAGGCCCAGAACTAGTCTGCCAGTGAAAGCTGACAAGGTAAAGAACAGACAGGACCTTGGACAGCTCCAAAGAGTCCAGCAAAGGTAGCTTCAGGGGACAGTGTCTCTGCAAGGAGTTAGAACCAGCTGAAGCTTTATGCAGGTTGACCACACCTGGTGCATGGTTACATGTGTGGTATAGTGGTTAGAGTGTTGGACGAGGGCCTGGGAGACCAGGGTTCAAATCCCCACTCCCTCTCAGCCTAATCTAACCCACCTCATAGCATTGTTGTAAAGATAAAATTGAAGTGGGGACTATGCACATCACCTTGAGCTCCTTGGAGGAAAGATGTGATATAAATGCAACAAATAAGCGAACATATAACTTATTGTGTAGGCGTGCCTGAACAAAAAATAGGTTGAGGTTAGCAGACAGTACAACGAAGGTGCCTGCCTAAATAATATTGCAGTGCCCTGACTGGCAAAATGGAAGTGAGCACCTTTAAGGACTGTAGAAGAGGAAAATATAAATCAGTATTCCTGAATTAAAGTGATGGTTAAACCAATCACTCCATCTTACACACCTGGCATGTCTGTACACTGAGGCAACAGCAACGTTATGAAACCAGGTACATATTCATGCCCATTCCTTCCTTGATTTCTCTACATTTGTTTACAGTCTGCGCACTTGAGAGCTGGCAGCATAGCATGGGAAGCAACTCTGTGTGAAAGTGAGGTGTCTCAGGGGGCCCCTCTTTCATACAGCTCTCCAGTCCATGTCCTGTTTAAAGATAAACAACCATAAAAAGGAGGTTGCAGGGGGGAGAGGTCTTGAAGTTACCCATCAAAAGTGAAAACAAAATAAAAAAATTCCTTCCAGTAGCACCTTAAAGACCAACTGAGTTAGTTCTAGGTATGAGCTTTCGTGTGCATGCACACTTCTTCAGATACACTGAAACAGAAGTCACCGGACCTTTCTATATAGTGAGAAGGTGGGGAGGGGTATTACTCAGAAGGGTGGTGGGAATGGGTGATTGGCAGATAGCTGCGATGAGCCTGTTGACGACTCTTAACGACTGCAAAAAGTGAAAAAGTGAGCAGTCCCTGGACAGCAGAGCGGCAGGTACGCAGGTCACCTGGCCACTGCCTTCCCCACTACAGTGAGAGGTATTGTATCTCCATGTAAATTATAATAATAATTTCTCACACTGCATCTACTGTATATAATATTGTCCTCAAGTTGCCTAGTTAGCCTTTGAAGGTTCTGATGCCCCATTGACTGGGGCAGGAAGTACCCCCCCACACACACACACTTCTCGAAAGAGCTGTTTAACGTTCATCCTTCTCCCCTCCACAACCACCAAAAAGCGAATGAAAGGAAACTTTTAAAAGATCAGTGGCTGGGAAGAGGTGGTTTATTGAGTTTCCCCTGAGGGGAGGCACCTGCAGTACATTGCAATCACTTCCATCAGTGCAGCAAGGAGCCGGTAACAGATGCTACTTGTCGTGAGTATGGATCTAGCTGAAAAGTATCACTCAGGCAAATGGGGAAACCTCAAGTCTTCATTCAGGTAAGTTGTCCCTTGAGATGGAGCCTGTCAGAAGACCAAAAGCAAAGAACCGTGGGTTCTATTTCCCCATATATTTTTAATAAAGATTTGGACTGTATATCAGGGAATGAAGTCCTTAGGGTATTCATAGCTCACTGATGAGCAGTGCTTTTTTTTAATAGATGTTACTGTCAAATATGAAGTACCATCACCCCTCCTCTTTTTCCTGCCATCCATGGCAGCCATTTTGTGCTGGCACAGACAACATTTTTTAATCAATATGAGAACTGCTGTTCTGTAACATCTGGTTCTCTTGTCCTCTTCCTCCTCCTCCCTCCCACCGTCTTACACCAGCTCTGGCATTACAAGGCTGCCAAAGCACACTGAGGACTCAAGTGATGTGTTTACGTTTCTGGTTTCATGTTGCAGCTACAGCTGCTGCCTTTTTAAAAAGCCAATAGATCAAACTAGCTTCAACCCATGAATCAGTTAACCAATCGATCGGATCTACACAGCATTACATATGGCAAAGACAACAACTGTGAAGAAAAAAAAGCTTTCTCTGTTTTTAGATGTGCCCTCCTGTGTGAAGGTGGGATGCCTCTCCTAAGGTATTTTTGCAAGAAAATATAAATGGCTTGCCGCTCAACCACCAACTGCCCTCACCAACCCACCCCCCTTGCCAAACTCACTCGCTTTACACTTTGCTAACCCCCCATCCCTTTATAGATCTCTTTAACCCCCACCCCCATACCTCTTCAACCCCCATCCCATCACAGCTCCTTCAACTCCCCCATCCTGAACTACTTACTAAATCCCCACCCTATTGCCAGCCCCCCCCTCATGGTTTGCCCCAAACCTAAGATCCCCATGTCACTGCTGCCACTGGCAAAGGGGGGAGGAATGAAGAGAAGACATCTTTTCTCTCTTTTTGCCCCCCTTTTATGCCACCAACAGAGAGAAGAGTGCATTTTAAAATGACGGGAGGTGAATGGGAAGAAGAAGAGGAGTTTGGATTTGATACCCTGCTTTATCACTACCCTAAGTAGTCTCAAAGCAGCTAAAAATCTCCTTTCCCTTCCTCCCCCACAACAAATACTCTGTGAGGTGAGTGAGGCTGGGAGACTTCAGAGAAGTGTGACTAGGCCAAGGTCACCCAGCAGCACTGGTGGGGGAAGAGGAGTGTGGGGGGAGCGCACCGCCCCGGCAGTGCGATCCCAGTAGGGTGCCATCACAGCTGCACCCCGCCTGTGCTGGGCACCCCGCCCCCGCAGGTGGCATGCCACACCCCCCAGGATGAGCGCCACGCCCCTGCGGGCAGCACACCCTGCCCCAGGACGCGCGCTAGCCCCGCCCCTGCATGCTCTCCACTCCCGGTTCCGGAGCATGAAGCTCCGCCACTTCCCAGCAGCTGCATGTGGAAGAGAGGGGACGCGAACCCGGTTCACCAGATTACGAGTCCACTGCCCCTAACCACTACACCACACTGGCCACCCCACACTGAATCACCCACCTGCCTCTGGTTACCTCCTCTTTGCCCCTGCTAGCTATCCCCTGCTGGGGCAGCTCCCCATCACCTGCTCTGGTTTGTTGCTGTTTTCCTCGCCCTTGGCCTCCAATGCTGATGAGGCTAAAATGGCAGTGCTGGCAACAGTTGTGCAGCAACAGCAGCAGCAGCAGCAGAGCCGTATGGTTGCTGGGGAGCTACCCTGGCCCATCCTGGCTCATGTGGGCCCCCCACCCAACACCATTTGCTTGCTCACTTGCTCACCTGCACCCATCAGCTTGCTGATCTGACTTCATGCTACAGTTGGCATGGCCACCCTTCAGTGACCATAGAGGTGTTGCAGCAGGACAACATCTCCCCTCACCCCCCCAAAAAAATAGTATAGAGCGGGCTAGGAATACTGTTTGGACTGCTTGACTGTGGGTGCTTTTTGTGTTGATCACCGTATTTCTTTGGTTGGAAGGAGCTCTGGGATATATGAGAACAGATTAAATGAGAAGAGGGGTGGGGTTGTGTGTGGTCTATCTCAGGAACAGCCTTGCCTGTCACCTTCTTCCTCCTAAGTCTGTGTTGCCCTTGCAGAACTCAGCACAAGGAAAGATGGGGACGGAACTGGCATGTGGCCCCAGGAAGGCTGGGAAAATGCTGCTCTGGGCCATTGCCTTGGCATTGGGGGAGGCGAATATTAACTCTTGAAATAGAAGCTCATGATGTCTTTGCTAATTTTTGAATCAGCACATTTGTAGAGTGGGGTGGGGGAATGGTTCAACATGACTGTTCACTCTGGGAACTCTGCCAAAACATACAACAACAAAGGCCCTTGATTTGAAACCATCAAATCAATATAGCATTTTCATACATGGTTGCTTTATGTTAGAAGAGAGACTAGAGAAGGATCAGGGTCCTGATTTAAGGCAGAATGGAAGCATTTATCTTCTCTGCCGTAAATTCCAAAGATGCTGGTTAATACATCAGCAGACTCAGTGCTGGGGAATTTGCAGGCAAGAGCTTGGAGATGAAACACAATTTTTATCAATCAGTTGTATAAAACTTCCATGTATCCCCATTTAGAAGACAGGGTACCATTCTATTCTCCATTTAATACAATTGTTTTTTAAAAAACTGATGAAACTGCAAAAGTTTAAGAAAAGGGCAACTCAAAAGATCAAAAGAAGGGACCATCTTCTCAAAGAGAAAAGACTGAAGAGTTTGGGCCTTAACAGCATAAGAACACAGTAAGAGCCTGCTGGATCAGGCCTATGGCCCACCTAATCCAGCATTCTGTTCTCACAGTGGCCAACCAGATGCCAGTAGGAAACCTAGAAGCAAGACCCAAGCACAAGAGCGCTTGCCTCTCCTGTGGCTCCCAGCAACTGGTATGCAGAGCGTAGCCATCATGGCTAGTAGCCACTGGAAGCCATCCAGGTGGGTAGCCTCCTGTGGGAGACTGAATGAATGAATGGAAGAATGAATGAATGAATACGTTCTTAGGGAATAAGCACCATTAGAAACAGTGGGTCCTCCTTCTAAGGAAACACATCTTGGGTTGTGCTGTAAATGACTGACCAGCTAGCACAAATGTGCTAGGTAGAGATGGGGGTGAAATTTGATTTAGTTCACATTTAAGGACAAACCTACCTAGTTTGCACTTTCCAAAACAATATGCCCACCTGTCAATCACCTGGCATCACAAGGGGTGGCCCATTTCTGCATTGCACTGTGCAGGCAGCTCAGATGATTAGCGGTGCATGCAAATCCCTTTCCGCCCAGACATATCTTTGCCTGCCCCCTAAGGAGGGAGGAGAAAGATAATTCACTTCACATTTAAAGGTAAAGTTACTTAATTTGCATGGTCTGAAACAAGATGTGAACTCAAATATAGCCATCCTTCAAAATTCAGATGCCTCTGAATTTTGCAATGCAGTTCTCCAACTAAGTAAGGTGTACAAAAATGTATATAGTGGTACCTTGGGTTAAGAACTTAATTCATTCTGGAGGTCCGTTCTTAAGCTGAAACTGTTCTTAACCTGAGGTACCACTTTAGCTAATGGAGCCTCCTGCTGCCGCCACGCCGCCAGCACGCAATTTCTGTTCTCAGCCTGAGGTAAAGTTATTAACCCGAGGTACCACTTCCGGGTTAGTGGAGTTTGTAACCCGAAGTGTTTGTATCCTGAAGCATCTGTAACCTGAGGTACCACTGTATATTAGCCAAAAGGATATTTAAAATGCATTATATCAGGCAAAATTGCATAGATTGTGTATTACAAGAAATGTAAACTCAAATGCTGATGAGTTGACATGAGGACTTAAAAACAAACAACAACATACAAACTGAATTGGAAACATGGAAAATGGAAACATGAAAAAGTGAGAGAAACCCAGAATGGCAGATCCATCCATTTTCAGTGCTTGGTGGTGATGGTTGGTTAGTGAAGGACCCTGTGTGAGAGTCAGGGAAGGGAACATCTCCCAGGGTGAGAGACTAGGAGAAGAAAGAAAAGCTTCCTGGTGGGAGCTGGGAGATTCCATCTCTTTCTGTAGAGACATGAGTTAAGATCTACCTTTGAGCGAAGACTCTGCACTTTCTTTTCTCTTTCTCTTGTTGTTTTTATTTAGGTTAGTTATTCTTTGTTGTATTGTAATATTAAAAAGCCATAATAAAATCTTATGGGGGGAGAGACATTTGCACCCTGACTTTTGGTCTATAAAATAAAATAAAAACCCACAAGCAGGCTAGCAAAATGTAAAATCCACAACCCAAGATTCAGTAACGTTTGAAACCAGAATTAAAAAGCAGAAGCGACAGGACAGCAGTGGATGAATAATTGATTTAGCGGGAGGGGTGAGAGGCCCGATGGGAAGAGCAGACCAAGGAAATGTCAAACTGAAAAGGTCCCAAAGGCCGAGAGAGAGAGAAAGAGAGGGAGGGAGGGAGGGAGGGAGGGAGGGAAGCTCCGCCTATCTTGTCCTGGCATCTCAAGTTCAATAGAGAGCACACAAGCAACCAGTTTGGTGCCGAGAAAAGCCCCATCTTGGTCAATCCACCACTGTGAATCCTGACTATTTCTGCAGGCACCAAACCAGTCCATGCCAAATCACTTCCCACTTTTCCTGTAGACTGGCCTGGGGCAGCGGCTGGCAGAGCAGATAATCTAGCAATCCATTCAGTGCCCCTGCTAGCAAGTATTTCATTTTCATTTTTGTTTAGTTAGAGCATTCAGCTAAAGAGGCTCCTGGAGTGGCTTACATATAATCCATTAACACAAGTCAGTTCCTGTCTGCAGACTTGCAATCTAACAAACCCCCCACAACCACGACACACAAGGAAATAGGTACAGGGAAGGAAGAGGAAGTAAGCAAACCCAATTTGCAGTGTTCACTGGGAAGAGGGATTGATTGTTAAATCAGTCTGAGATCTGTGGTTCTATGAGTGGAATAGGGGTCTCCTAACAACTCTCAGCACCCTTAACAAACTACATTTTCACCACCAAGACCCTAGAAATTTATGAGTGCCACTTAAGTGTTTTTCTGTGAAGGATCTTCACTCTTCTAAAATGTGTTTGTTTGTTTTTTAAGTGTGAAAATGTAGAGGCAGGGGAATATTTATTTGCTAGATCCTTTCCTTCCTGCAAGAAGCTCAGAACAGCCTTGTTAGTGAAGCGTTTAGCTCTATTCTGCATCACCCTCAAATTTCAACATACCTAAAACAAAAAGTGAAAACTATAGTGCTGTGTACTTGGAATACATCCTAATAATGGCTGTACAGATTTTTCTTCCAATGCTCAGCTTACAAAAGTATTTTGTGGAACACAGCACCACCCCCTGTTCAAAATAATTATTTGGCATTTGTTTAAATGGATTTGACTAACATTTGAGATATGGCAGATGGGTTAGCTATCATTTATGCTGCTTTAATTATTGTAAATGCACTTTCGACTCCAGAAATTCTGACTCCTGCACAAGCAACAGAGTGTTCAAAAGCTTATTGTTTGAGGCTGGTCACTGATGAACTTGAGAGTTCATTGTTAAGTGCTCCCAACTTTGCTGGGTTGTGACAACTTTTTTGGGGTGGACACTATAGGGTTTGTGTCAGTTTGCATGAGAGAGTGCCCAAGTGCATATTTGCAAGCTTGCAGGCAGGGCCTTTGGGGGCAACAGATCTACAAAGAGCAACTAAAAATGTAAGTGCATAAAAAGAAGTTCATCTGCATCTGGCCAAAGGCCCATCAAGTCCAACTTCTTATGGTGGCCAACCAAATGCCTCCATGGGAACTTTGAAAGCAGGACCTGGAGAACAACAACACTCTCCTCTCCTGCAGTTTCCAGCAGCTGGTATTCAGGAGCATAATAACCCCTCTGACACTGGATATAGAACATAGACGTCATAGCTGGTAGTTACTGATAGCCTTTCCTTCCATGAATTTGTCTGTTTCAGTAGCCCATGCAAGTCTATATCCCAGCTTGCAAATATCTCTAGAGAGAGCAGGCCTGCTTGTGTTCTACATAAAAAACTGCTAAACTGCTGACCGTTTCTTTCTGTTGTTCCTTTAGGCACAGAGTCCGTCATCTCAGACTCCACCCTGACAGGTAGCCATCCACATGAGACATCCTTTTGGCCACTTCTGGCCACTCCGTTGCACTCAGCAAAGCCAGTCAGAATTGTCACTCCAGTAGGATAGAGGTTCTTTCATCTTTGACTTGGATTGTGATAGTTGTTTTCTATCCCACTGCAGGCACTGATTAACTTGGCGATGCTAGGATCCTTGCATGATCATCCATTACTGCAGCTGTGAATGGTCACTTTGCTTAGTTTGTCTACGCTTAAGCTTGAATGTGGTTGTCACAAACAGCATTTTTTACACTGCATTTCCCTCTGACTGCTCCACTTACTTTGCCCCGCTTTACACCCATGTGTTTATATATGGGCTTACTGGAGAATGCCTTTTATGCATCTGATGAAGTGCTTGCTACTTAAAGATAAAAGCTTATCCCATAATAAATCAGTCAGTCTTTCAGGTGCCACAAGACTACTTGTGGCTGTTGTGGTTGTTGTTCTGCTACAACATGTGCATGGCTTCTCTCTGGGTTGTGTTCCTGGCTTCCTTGCTGCCCTGGTAGAGAGTGGGGGGAAGCCAGAGCTGTTAATAGAGCAGATATTCTGGCCTAAGCACATCCAAGTAGTGCAGGGTTGGGAAACATCTGTGTGCCTCTCCAGATGTTGCTGGATCCCCATCTTCCATCAGTACCAGCCAGCATGGCCAATGGTCAGGGATGGTGGGAGTTATTCATGTGGTAGGAATGCAGTTTCTCATTGTTGTTTTTTAATTTTAAATTCAGCTTGCCCCATTTCTGCATACATTTGTGATATTTTAGAATGAAGTCTACATGAAATTTTTGTGCATTTTCATGAGCATTGATCCTATGTGTATTTGCCTCATATGTGTATTTTTGCAAGCAATCTCCCCCTCCCAGGGATTACATTTTGTAGGCTATTTTCACTAATCACTAATTCTTTGGCTGAAGAACTACACAGCAAAAATCAGAGGTGTGGATTTTGAAAGAGAGATGTGTTTTGGTTCACCATTTGGTTCAGGAAGTGCAAATTTGGAAGGTTCACATTTTTTAAAAAATGGGGACCAAACAGTTTTCTTCCTCATACCTAGCCCACAGAGGTCAAAGAAGGTTTTGAATCTTCTAGAAAAGGCTTTTGCCAGAGCTCATGGCTTGTGTTGGAAGAGAACGAAAGAAAGAAAAATGGATGAGCCAGGAAATACAAATATTTTTTTTCCATAAATTGATTTTTCAGCAGAATTGGCTGTAAACAACCCCACACCACATCATGACTTTCTGGCCCCTACTGTGCAATAATCACAGGCCAACCAGTATCTCCCTGACACATTCCGCTTGTCAGGTGGTTAAAAGCAACGGGGGGGGGGAGCACTCTGTCAAGCGCGCCTGCAACCCAACAGAGTGTTCTTGTCTAAGTGAGATGTTTATAGTTGCTCCAGGAAAAATGTGTCTGGTTGACGCCAAAGTAATAGCTGGGAATAAAGCTGTCCTTGGGCTGGCGAGCATTAATATGAACTTACATAACATGCTTAATGCAGGGGAAACAGCTAATCCCACACCATGAGATTCACAAGCTGGGGGTGAGAAACTGTTTCATGCATCAGGGCAGGTTTTTTTGTTTTGTTTTGTTTTGCTTTTTTTGCACAGCTCTGTGTCTACTGCCATTTTTTAGCAATGCAAAGAAACCCCCTCCTCCCGTCTTCTTGGGTGTGTGATTTGAATTCCTGAGACTCTCAGGCCCAGATGATACAGGTTGGTTTGCCAGAGGGACAGCCCGTGGGTTGTCCCCCCCCCTATTTATCCAGCCCATAGCTCGCAAAAAGGGGGGCATTTTGATGGTTTTCAGCAGGGCAAATTGGTGTGGGTGGCTTTGGAGGTGTTATGTACTAAGCTTGGATCCTAGAACAATAGGCAAGTAGGATCCTAGAATGCAACAACTGATTGGCCTGCAGGAAAAGACCAATCAGGCTCCAGGAGGGAAGCAGAATCAGATGGGACTCATTGTGTAAATAATGTATATAAAAGCCTGAGGTATGGGGGGCAATTCAATCACTGTTTTACAAGCTGCAGTAAAGAGCATGAAATCACTACAGGACTCCGAGTATATTTCATGTGGGGAGAGGGCATTTGTAGTAGGAGCTAGCAGCTTCCTTTCTCTTTTCTACACACTGTTTTAAAATGCTTCCTGTCACTTTCTTCTACTTTTAGCAACTGTTGCATGCACACACGCACTACTGCTGGACAAAGGAGAACTCTCCCTACTGCTAAGTAGCCACTCCAATACCAATGGAATGATCCAAGCCTTGTGGCATTGGTGCAATTCTGTGGGCATTTGAAGTGAAGAAGCATGACAGCAGCTGGTGAAGGCTGTGGGGGAAGAGGATGGGTGTGTGTGGTGAGCTGGGTGGGGGACGGGCGAGCCATGGAGGAGAGGTGGGGGTTTGGTCAGGTTTAAAGACAGGGAAGACGGGGGGGGGGGGCAAGTGGGGAAGTGTGGTTGGCCAGGTTGGCAGGAGCAGGGGCAGCAACCCCTAGTTAATAAAATACTTTTTTGTTTCTAATTTGTTGAGTATTTTTCCTTTTTTTTAGCCTAACATCTGAACACACCTCATTGCTTGAAGAACCAAGTAGCCTCCACTGCCCTGAGCATCATTGCTGTTATTTTGCAAACTATACAACTGAGAAGAGAAAATTGAGGCATTTTTACCTCTGCAGCCAAAAGAGGCTGTGAAGTTTTGGAGAGTCTTCGTGTCTGTGAGACGAACTGTTCACAGTGTTGGCAAAGTTGACATATAAATTACGTGAGAAGGACAACAGTGACTTCAAGGAAGAATGGGAACTTTTTACAAACTATTTAAAAAGACAACAAAATGATTTGGACTCCTTGGCAGGTTTTGAATAAACACCCACAAATTTATTAGTAGAACATAAGATGGATAACGATATGTGCAATTTTATAATATGCAGAGAACAATATGTATACAGTGGTACCTCAGGTTAAGTACTTAATTCATTCCGGAGGTCCGTTCTTAACCTGAAACTGTTCTTAACCTGAAGCACCACTTTAGCTAATGGGGCCTCCCGCTGCTGCCACACCGCCGGAGCACGATTTCTGTTCTCATCCTGAAGCAAAGCTATTAACCCGAGGTAATATTTATGGGTTAGCGGACTCTGTAACCTGAAGCATCTGTAACCTGAAGCGTCTGTAACCCGAGGTACCACTGTAAACAAATCAGAGAGGGGAGCTGAGGGAAGTCTCTGGAGGGTGGGAGAGGGAGGGAGGGGAGGGAATAAAAGGGGGGAAATGTAATTGGTTATATTGATTGATAATTTGTTGGTTACATTTTTTAAAATAAAAATATATTTTTAAAAAAGAAAAACTGTTCACAGCTCGAATTTCCTGTTCACCCAAGCAAATGTGTGCAGTATTACTACAAACATGGTTGTGGAGACAATTTTTCCACTGGAGGGCAGCATTCACCAGGAAGTCCCCACTGGAATGCCGCATACTTGTGCGCTTTTTAATTGTTGTTTTAATTTTTATTTAAAGCATTTTTACTCCACCTTTTAGCCACAAAGACTCCAAGAGTAGCATGCAGAAACCAGTAGTAAGACAGTCCCTGCCCTGAGGCTTACAACATGATGTGAACAAGATTTCATCTTCAATATTAGGTGTCACAGATCACATTCTGAAATGCCAACCTTGGGTATCAGATAAGAGTAACTGTAAACGCTGTCATATGAAAATATATCAAGGCAAAAAAAGTGGGGGGAAACCAACTAAAAAATCTGACTTTGAAGTGCTGATGACTTTAGAAAGTGCAAAGGGCTTAATTAAAGAAAATCTGTTGTCTACTTTTGGATCGAGATGATAATATTCACCACAATTATGTTTAAAGTGGGAAAAGAGATCAAGGAAGCAGGATTCCTAAGAATGAGCGGAGGTGGATCTGGGGAAAATGTGAGGTTGGATACCAGTGGCTAAAATTTTAAAGAAAACTTCCTAAACTTGCCATCCTGGTGTCATTTGATACCTTGTAGAACCTTCAGAAACCCCATTCAAAGTGTTGCACAAAACAGCACTTTATAGGGAGCTTCTGAAGACCTCCGTGGGCATTTCTTTTCGTTAAAAAAATAATCACCTGGCATCATTGTGAATCTCCCCATCTTTAGCTTAATTCACCTTCTTTCCGTATATGCTAGTGTGGTTTTTTTTTTTTTTTAAGTAAATCATGCACACTTGTATGCATTTTCATGCACATTTCTCCAGCTAGACACATTTTGCCTAGTATATGCCTTCTGCTGAGCAGTTTTGCATTTTTGTACATTATTTTCACCAATGGACACATCTTGATCTGCATTTTTTCCTACTGTGCATTTTTTTTGCACGCTTCTTTGGTTTGATGGACTGCATTGAAAAATTCAGAGAAGTGAAAATTTCAAAGGCAAGCTGTGTTTTGTTTGGCATATACTCTGATTTCTCTTCAGATCGTATAATCTTTGGCATATTAGTTTGCAGAGGGCAAATGTGGTAGGTTGTGATTGAAACAACTTTCTTCCCCATTGCTAGCCCCCCCCCTTCCTTGCCACACATTGGCTTGCCAGGTGAGGGACAGATCCCTAGTACCAGTGGGCTGGACTGATCACTTCCAGAGGCCCTTTGAAATGAATTGGAGGGCCACAGGCTCCCCACCCTGCCCCACAGAACTGGCAGCAGCAGAGAACCATCATGAACATCTGAGCAACTGCAGCTGCCTAAATATCACACTGGTGCCTTGAATCCATTGTGCCATGTGATGGTGAAAGTTGCATGATTTCCTTGTGGTGTTAAGATTTCTTTCTGCCTGCTTGTTTCTTTGGATTCACAGGAAGGATCCCTCCCCCTCTTGCATCATTTATATTAAAGTCTCCAAATTAAAAATAATTATTAAAGGCACTCATTTACTCATAATGATTCTCCAGTGATTAACTATTTTGCTGAAAGCATCTTAGCTGCCTTTGAATGAGGATGCTTCCCAGGCTTTTCCACCCATGACACTTTCATTTAATTGCAATAATTAAAAAGCCTTTTCTTCCCAGTTCTTAATGAACTGGGTTTCTTTCATAGGAAAATATTCCTACCCAGATCTGAAAGATAAGGTGGTGTGTGTGTGTGTTGCCTGGTGTTTAAAAAATAGAACTGCTTTGAGGATGAAAAATAAGGTTCACATTGAAGAATCCCTTGGTATTTCAACGTAATAGGTGTGATGGGAGTTGCAACTGTCAATTGGAAGAGTTTTGTCATTAAAAACAGGCAAATTGTTTTCTTGCAGCAGTGAAATGGTTTGCTTTTTTTTCCCCGTCTTGCAAAATCATTCTAACCAAAAAAGCAAAGAGGCCTCTCTCTCTCTCTCTATGGGCTAAACTGGGATCAGTGCTACCACAGCATGCAGAGTGATGCAGGAAACTGATTTTGGTGACAGAAACCAAACAGTAATTATCTAATGTGTTGTTGTTGTTGTTGTTTTGTTTCCTGTAACTGACAGGGAAGAGGAACACTGTCTGGCCCATAAACAAAACTACCTGTGACACTGAAGTCCTAGGTAGATTTCCTCCAATATTTGTTCTCTCTTAAAAATCGTATCTTCATGGAGTTGAAGGTTCCTCAAAGGTCATCTAGCCACCCAGTGCCAATTCAAGAGTTTCACTACTATTGCATTCCAGAAAGTGAAACTTCAATGGAAAATAAGTGTGTGTTGCAGGGTGAGGGGAGCTTTTTAACTATTACCCCTAGGCAGGGCTGGTTCCAAGTCTGAGAAGGCCCTCAGTAAAATGCTCTTCTTCCCTTGATGGTCCTTTCCTTGCTTTCCTGACAGTGTCACCTGCTTCACTCAGCCCCAGGCAGGAGTTCTTATTGTGTTCTGCAGCCTGTAAGTTTGTGTTTCAGAAGTTTAGCCTGAGCAGGAGCCAGGAGGAGAGAGAAGCAGCAGAGCAAAACAAGCAGAAATCACTTAGGCTAAGGATGTGATAAGATGCAATTAATAACGATCTCCTTAAGAATCACTGAAATCTATTTCTCATGGATAAGGGGGTAGATACCAACCCCCCATTTCCTTTCCCCACAGTGACCCTGAGCAATGTTATATTGTTAAGTGCTGGCTTTGAGACACAGCTGCTTCAAGACTCAGTGCAAGTGGGGCATCCAGGACCAGTACCAGTGAGCCACACCAGGGATGTTGGGTGCTGATGCAGGACATGCCCCTTCCCCAAGATGCTTCTTCCCATCCCATGAGGGGGCATGGAACCTTCCTCCTTGCACAAGTCCCATTACAGACTGGGGCTTCCGTGAGCTCCGTTCAAGACACTGGTACCAGTGTATCAAGTCCTATACAGATTGGGATCAGGCTACTTAAACTATTGTTTCACTGCCTTCCAGGCACAACCAATCCATTACAGCACTCTGAAGGCAAGGACCTTCTGCAGATCCCATCTTACCAGAAGGTCCATTCTGTGTGATGCCAGAATTTCACAGGGGCTCTGCTCTGCTCTGCATCTACAGTCAGTGGCAGCAATGCTGCTGAATATCAGTTGCTGGAAATTGCAGTAGAGGATATGCTGTGGTGCTCAAATCCTGCTTGCAGGTTTCCAACAGGCATCTGGACTAGATGGGGCATTGGCCTGATCCAGCAGGCTCTTTCTGTGTTCTTCAGTCTCTTAGCATTTACACATTGGAACTTCCTCCCATGACATATCAGGCAGACGTTATCTTAATTATCCTTCTGGCATCTATAAAATACTTTCTTCTTTCAACAAGTCCTTTAAGTGTAGATCTCCTTTCTGTATTTGTATTGGAGTTCAAGTTGGTTTTATGTGTGAATGTGTTTTTAATTGTTTTTTTAATTGTTTTTATTGCTGATGTTTTTATTGTGAAATCACTTTGAGGTATTTTATGAGAAGTGACTCATAAATGGAATTGAATAAAGAAGAAAATAAAGAAGAAAATTTATAACAGAAGAACCTACGACTTGGCACATAGAAAGAGACTTTTTCACTGCATGGGTTTTTTAGAGATGGGGAGCGGGCGTTCAGACATTGAGAATATGACTTTCCAGTTTTCATTTTCTCTATTTGGAAAGGGGGGGGGACTACACACAACTTAATGTTGTGTGTCATTCAGCCTTTAGCTGCTCCAGTGGGCAATGACCCCCCCCACTCACTTCAGTCCTCCTGATGTCTTGACTCATTTACCCTTCTGTAAGTGCTCCCTAAAGAAGAAAATAAAGGCATCATGGGAAATGACGAGCTTGACTCAGTTTAAGACGCATGTGAAGAAGCTGGCAGAAACATATTAACAACCTTCCTTTTCAAAGTTATTCAGACTGTCTTCAGCACACATTCAAAATATCCATCTCTGCTACGCATCTCAGCTTCTGGCACAAGGTTTCCCAGGCTGCAGCTCAGTGGAAGAGCATCTCCTTGGCATGCAAAAGGTCCCAGTTTTGGTCCCAGTCATCTCTATGGAGTGCTGGGAGAGACCCTTCTGTGAAATCCTGGAAAGCCACTGCCAGTCAGTGTATATACCACTAAGCTCAATGGACCAAGGGTCTGACTCCGTATAAGGCAGCTTCATGTGTTGCTATGGCAACAACAATGACCAGAAAGAATGCTCTGCTGTGATAAATAGAAGCATCTCTTCATAATTGTAGTAAATGGTTGTTGTTGGCATCCATTTGTCTCAAGAGACATTGCAGTGCACCTCTGAGGGTGGAGTCAAACGTCTGCATTAGCAGCAATGAAGTGACCTCCCTGGGGCACAAGCTTGGATAGTGTTTATGGAGGTCCTGGGCTGCCCAGACAACAAGACCCCCCCCTCTCGGCCTCACTTTCCTTTGGTATGATCCAAAGGAAAGCAGAGCAGTATGTTTGGCACCAGCTTGGCTGCAGGAGTTGCAGGAAGGAGGTGTATAAGGCACCATCCGACTGTCTTAGGGACTCCACTACAGATCTGTGTAGGGTTTATTCCTTAGCCTTCTCTTCTCCTAATGATATCCCACAAGGCAGCCCAGATTTAGGATTAGAGTTTTCCTTCTCCTAGATGGGCTACATTCCCAGGTGGATGAGCCCCATCTGCTCCTCATTTCCCTCTACAGCACATGCAGAAACCTCTTTTTTGACCATTGGACCCACTATTTGTCTCACCACTTCAATCCGCCGGAACCTGTTTTTGCACGCAGCAGAAGTCTGCAATTCACCAAGGGTTTCAGACCCAACATCTACCTGGTTTAGGCGAGCGGTTTAGCAGAGTCAAATACAGTGGTACCTCTACTTACGTTCACCTCCGGTTACATATCCTTCGGGATACGTATGCTGCAAACCTGGAAGTCCCCCCCCCCAGGTTTTGCTGCGCACACATGCACAGAAACGCTCTATGTGTCATGCGCATAAGGCAGAAGCACTAAACCGCACCATGCACATGCGCAGAAGCGGCACCTCCAGATACGCACATCTCAGGATCCGACCGGAGCTCCAGAACAGATCTTGTGCACAGCTGGAGGTACCACTGTACTGTCTCCATTTATTATGCATAAGAGCTAAGACTCCATCCTTTAGCGTGTTTATGTAGTTACTTTCATTTTCCAGTGTAGTTGTGTATTAGTCTGTTGTTCATCAATAAACAGACTCTTGTTCTGTGCCTACAAAGTGGGTAATCAGGCCCAGATTCAATCCCCAGCATCTCTGGGTACTTCAGGGAATGTTCCCTGTCTGAAACCCTGGACAGCCACTGCTAGTGCAGACAATAATGAGCTGGATGGTCCAATAGTCTCTTGCTATAAGGCAGCTTCACATGGAGTCCTGTGTTCGTTTGTACACAGAATTTTAAAGATGCATCTGGAGATAATGAAGGAGATATAAGTGTCATGGCTACATATGATTCTGGGAGAATTCTGAATAGTTTAACAAGGCAGATCAAGCTAGAACTTGATGGAAGCCCATCTTAATGAAATGTTGCAGAATCTGGCTCTATCACCTTTACATCTTCTCCACCTCATGGGAAATCTCATAGGAGCAATTAAGCCTCTAGCTTCTTTTTGTGCTGCCAAAAAGCACAAAACCTCACCTAACTAACGCAAGCAATAAATTGTCCTCGGATAGTGTAGAAACAGAGTTACTCTTAGAAGAAGAATCCACATTTCCCCCCTTCTGGAAAAGTCTTTTTCTAAGAATAACTTCTAAAATCTTTCAGGCTTTCAAAAAATCTGTTTCTAAGTTATTCTTACGTGAAGCAGAATGATTTAATATTAACCATTTTTTCTATTTCCAGTGCTTTAGCTGTGAGTGCCATTAACTTATATAGCTAAAATAGCATGTCCGTATATAAGAGGGCATATCAGTTGAGGAAACACAGAGATTTGCAGAAGTGTAATAATAATAATAATAATAGTAATAATAATAATAATAATAATAATGGGAAACCCCTAAGGGAGTGGGGCACAAACAGCCCTTTGCTTAGAGGCCACAGAATGAGGAGGGTGAAGAGAATGAGGTGAAGTAGAACCAGGGCTTTTTTTCAGTTGGAACTCTCCAAAACTCAGTTCCGACACCTCTCAGGTAAGCACCATAATCATTCTGGGAGGTGTTCGTGGTGAGTTCTGGCACCTCTTTTTCTAGAAAAATAGCACAGGGTATAATGGAATTATATGCCTGGGATCTTAAACAGGGACATTGGTGGTGGGGAATGGCATTTGCCAAGAGGATCCACAGGTATTGGCAACAATTATTATTTATTTATTTTTAAAAGGAGAAACTGCTATCCCTGGTGACCCCTGAAACATTTCAAAATAATATGCACCCCCTGAAAAATCATTTTGATGCTGGCCATTTTCACCACCTGCAAATTGAGGTGGTGATTTGATGGGGGGAGCATTTCAGAATTGCAAAATGTAAATGTTATTCCAGCATGTTTCAAGTGTGTCTACTGTACCTATATTAAACACTTAGATTTGTGGTACTGAAGCTAAAGCACCTTTTTTTTTTTTGTCTTGGAGAAGCAGATCACGGCCATGCTGCCACACCCTACTTTTTTTAAAAAGGAAAAATTGAAACAGGTTACTGGTCAGTTTTGCTGGTCGAATCTTGCATCAACTGTCATAAGGAAGGGCTAATGTGATTGCTCTTATTGTGCCTGGCAGGAGTGCCAGACCATGAGCATTGAGCAATTGCTGTGGCGCCCTCTGAGGTAAGGGAAGACAGAACTACTCTTCTGCAGTTAAAAAACGCTAAAGTTGATCCGTCAGTCCCCACTAGGTGTCCTCTTCCCACCAAATAAAAGTTTCTCGCAATTGTATACAGTACTTGAAAAACCCACTTCTATGCGTATTTGCAAACAGAGCCCTGTGGAGACATCAGCTAAATCTATGCATGCAGAGAAGGTCTGGTCAAGAACTCAAACAGGGGCCTGTTTGCATATACTTTAATACACATAGGCTCTCTGCGTGTTAAAAGGGATGGGTAAATCTGCCAATTTTGATTTCCCTCTGTTTCTCATTTTTCCAGTCTTAAGCTCAGTTCTCCATATTTCCACATTAGTTTGTAGAGTTCTTTTTTCTTTCTTTTTTTAGGTCCTTGTGAAAATTCATCACCATTCTAGTGCAAATGTCTCCTTAATGTACATATTTTTGTATGCAGTTCTACCTACTATACACATTTCTGCAATGCAGTTTTCCCTGACATAGTGCATTTTGCATGTTATTTTCATTTTTATGTTTACCCCAGGATATGCATTTTTATGCACACCACTTGACTGGAGAGCTGTAATACAAAATTCAGAGAAGATTGAATGTCGAAGCATAGCTGTGTTTGGGCTTGTTTCCCCCACCCCCCACCCCCCAAAAGTGCCTGTTAGGTATGTTTCTTTTTAAATGTAAACTGAATAAAATTTCTCCTCCATCCCTGGTTTTGTGCCCCATGCCTCTATATGCTCCTGTGCAAGCAAGACATGGAACACATGGAAGATAGAAGCAGAGCCAGTCCAAATCTCTGGTCCATGAGAGGATTGGGCAAATTTTCCTCTTTCCAAGTTGTGTCACCATTGCATGCTTTCACCCATAATGCCGTTCCATTCCCTTTCTGCATTAACATGCACTTTAAGAAAAAATCCCCTTATAATAGCATTTTAATAAATATTCCAAACTGTACTTTATCTCAAAATGCATATTAGGCAGTACAATCCTTTACATTACTTGGAACAGAAGTAAGCCCCACTGAATTCAACATGACCTATTTCCAGCAAAGTATGCGCAGAGAAACAGGAAGTGGGAGTTACATGCTTCCTGTGCCATCCTCTTATTGTCACATCTAAAGTGGGTCAAAGAAAACACTAGGCCTAGAACTAGATCCCAGCTGTGATAAATAGAATTGAATCTTAGGCTCCCATTTCAGGGGTGGGGAGACATCCAGAGCCTGATTTAGGTGAGGTAATGTTCTCCTGTCTGTAAATAGATTGTTGTTCCTGAGGTATGCAGGCTACTTCAAATGCCAAAATAGCATCAATTCTGCCATCCACAGGAGAGGCTCGTGACCTTGCCTGCCGCTTGTCAATTTAAATTCTGCCATCTGTGTATTGACTTCTTCTTTGGCCTTCTTAATGCTCAGGACCTTTCAAAGACTAACCACAGCTTTTGAAGAGAAATGGATTTTATGTGATAGCCTGACAGAGCAATCCTATACTTAGGTTATTTCGGGGCTTGTGCAGATGGGAAAGAGATGTTGCTACTCTGCTGCGGAACAGCCGCAAAATACGAGGTGTGCTCAACCTGGAAGGAGAGAGGGAAAACACTGCAGGCAAAAATACAAAAACAAAACAAGAACACTGGCCCCAGCATCCCTGAGGTGCCTTATTTAGGAATGTGAAAAGCTGCCTTCTACCAAAGTCAGGCCACCGGTCCATCCAGCAGAGGACTTTCTGCCCTGGCTGGCAGTGGCTCTCCAAGTTTTCAGACAGGGAGTCTCTCCAGCCATACTTGGAGATGTTGGGGGTTGAAGCTGGGACCTTCTGCAAGCCAAGCATGTGCTCTACCACTGAACAATTGGTCCTTCCCCCAAAACAGCTCTTTCAATTGGCTACCTAAATACAGGAAAGCAAACCAGTGCCTGATGCTCAGAACTTTTTAGGGGGTTGATATGACAAAGTTCCTGCAGAGAACAGATACTGTCCTTGTAGCAATGAAGCAGTAGAGTCGGTTTTGCACATTTTCTCCAAACACAGTTTTTACCGGGAGGAGAGACACAATGATACACTCTTTTTACACAGACGCCCACTGGTTGAGCTTCACAGTCTCTGTTCATATTTTATTGGAAGTTTCTACTTTTTTAAATCAAAGAGCAAGTTGCACAATGTCTAAAATAAATAAATAGCCACTTCATTTAGACAATCTAAAATTGCTTTCAATTTTTTTTAAAAAAACAACAACACAAACAAACCCACTGCCTTTTAATGGACTTTTATTACTCTGTTTTACTTGTGGTCAGCTGGACTGTAAATAAAATCTGTTTAGCACACATACACAGTACCCAAGATGACACCACAGGGGCCCAACTCCATCAGCCCTTGTGGGACAGAGAGCAACACTGCTGCTCTTGGCAGGGAAGGGTCCCTGTGTGGGCCTGCCAACAGCATGGTTTCCTGGAGCCCCCCAGATGCAGCCTCCCTCATGGGACCACCTCCATGTTAGCAAGACCTCCACCTCTGTTGAAGAATATCAATCATGGAATCTGCAAGCGTAGAGGAGGATGCCTGGATCAAGAGGAACAGCCTGGTGAGTGCTGCTGGTCATGGGATGACCTCTCCCTGGCCTGCATGTGATGGATCCTGTACCTTTGGGAGAGCTATCTGTGGAGCACAAGGAGAAACAGGTAGAGAGCAAAGAGCAAAAGGCAGGAACAGTTAGAGGGTGTGATCTTTGGCCCAGCATGCACAGGAGGTAATTGTGAGTCTTTGGGGAGTGAAGAAGGAGTGGTGGCACCTGAGTCGTGCTATGTGGTACGGGCATAGCTGTCGATTTTGGTTTCTCTCAGTGTCTCATTTTCCCATCTTAAATTTAGTTCTCCACAAATCTACATCGTTTCCTGCCCCCCCCCCATTTCTTAAAAAGCCTTTGCCCTAACAGATGGCAGAATTTATACACGGTGCAAAAAAGGAATCCGATGCAACAATTGCACTAGCAAAAGCTTGTTGCACAACAGCTGGTTGTTCTGAAACAGCTGCTTCTGGTTGTGCAATTCATTGCTCAAAAATCTTTAGTATTGTGGTTTCAAGAAATATTGGCTATGGTGTAAGTGTGCCCCCGTGCCCCATCCATCTATCTGCCACATTTCAGCCACTCTAGGGGTATGTCTGCCAGCAAAATGGCTCTGTTGGTGGACTGTTCCATCAATGCACTGGGAGATTTTCATCAGGCTCTCTGTCATGCTGATGGTGCATATGACTTCCACAAAACCCAAAAATCCTTCAAAAGTGTAATTCCAGCATAGGATGCTACCTCTAACAAATGACTTTTTTTGTTTTCCATCAACTCCTCTTCTCCACTCCCCTGCCAGCAACCTTGAATATTTTCCCATGAAAATATGCCTGGCATTAAGGGAATATGTATACATGAAATAAAATCACTCCATCATGCAGCACTTTCCCTGGGTAATGCAATCCAGCCCACTGAGGTGCATTGTTCTTAAAATAGTCAAAGAGTCTGCCATAGGAACATAAGCTGGGGGTTGATCGTTGCACAATTTCCTCTCCTGAGTTGGAAAAAGGAAAAATCTATCATAAACACCTGGCTGAGATTCTTGTGAATTTAGCTGTGTATATACCCTTTGCCAAAGACGAAAATCCAGATTTCTGTGCTCAAAATGATTTGTGCAGATCTGTAATCACCATTCCAACTGTTTTCAGTTCGTGTGCTTTACTATGAACCCTGATACTTGGGTTCTGCACCCTTTGGAATACCAGATGGCAGAGGGGGGCAGAGATGCCTCTCCTTCTTGCAGATGAGATGCTGCTGCTTATTGGGAGGGGGTAGCAAGCCAAAGGGAAGGGCAGCATGATGCAAACCCACCCAGAAGAGGAAATCAAATGGAATCTAGTGAGAAGTTTAGCACTCATTTCCCCGTTAAGTGTTCCCAGGGGAAAAAAAACATTGTTTGCAAACCCATTAGCTCAGAAAATAATGGGAGCTTGACGCTGTAATTTCACATGACAAAATTTGGAGTGAGATCCCAGCATACAGTTCTTTCCTGCCATTTAAATTTAGCACACCGTGCTGGTGTATCTATCAAAAAGCCACACTTCCACAATACAACAGGTTCTGCAATGCAAAAGGGGCATTAGAAATCAGGTCAGAAACATTAGTATTATTACCAGTTAAACTAATGCAATTAACTCCATGTCTGAATGTAGCCAATTTAACTTCATGTACATCACAGGACTATTAAGCTTCCAGTTGATTCCAATCCAGACCCCCTGCCCCAAGGAATCTTCTTTTTGCCAACCAGCTGTGACCCATTATGTTACACCAATCTACCAAATTTCTACCCTGCCCTTAGGCCTTCCCCAACTTGGTTTGCCTCCCCGCTTGGATAGCCCAATACTGAGGATAGAAATTGTAGCTCAAAACATCTGGAGGGCACCAGGCTGGGAAAGAGGGTCCTGATCTTTTCAGGTAATGATTCTGATCTTCTCCCAACTAGATGAAAATTAGTTTCTGCCCTCCATAAAGTTTCCCAGTTTAATGCTGGTTTGAGATTGAAATTTACGTGCTAAAGAGCTGATTTGCCACCACTGCTGCCAAATCAGAATGTCAGTGGTTTTCTGTTTAATGAAAGATAAATAAAAAAGGTAAAAAAGATATGTTCATATCTATACACAGGCAAAAAAGAAAGAAGAGGAAGCGAGTTGCTGTGCAAATGAGCCATCTTTTCTGGCTTTTTCTATGTTTCCTCATAAACATGTCTTGTTGCTCTTCAGTTCTCTTAGTATAAAGCGTCTCACCTCTGCCCTTATAACTTGGATGTGTGCATAATTGGGAGAACTTCTGCAAGGCCGGGCCTCTTGGGGTGAGGGCAGATAACCACCAGAGACAAGGTGAAGAATAACTCTTCCAGCTTAATTGGATTTTCCCAGAAGCCAACCACAGATATCTCATTATCTCAGCCAGACTCTTCCTTCTGCGCAGAGCATCCTCCTCCCACTGCCCCACCTGCATCCTGCTCCCAGCAGCCCTCCCTTCTCCTGTGTCTTATCATTACAGCTTAGAGATGAGCCCAACATCCTGCCCTTACATTCCAGCACAGCATCTCTCCGTCACAGATGTTCTGCTCTTAGATGTCATTGTTCTTCCTCCACCAAGGCCATAGCTCTTCCTTCGGCCTACAAGTCATAAAACTGAGTTTTTTCAAGGCTGCCAGAAAATGTCAAACAAGAAGAAGAGGCATCCAATGAAGGGCTAAGTGAAAGTGGCTTGGTGGTATACTTGTTCCACGGGCAAGGTGCTGCTGTGCAAGAGATTGCAGAAGCATCGAATTCCTCTGTCGCACAGCATTAAAACTCACACATCTGCTAGCAACGGGAGCCCTGTGTACACCAGAGTCCTGCTGAACCCAGCAGTGTTGGGAGCTCTTGCAAGTAAGGTGTGAACAAGGTAAAGTTTGCACTGGGCACAGGATGGCATGGCGGCTTTCAGTGCACCAGGGGGCCCAACTCTGGTCTGCCTTCTCCATCTGAACTTGAGTGGAAACCAAGAGGAGGACCTCAGACTAGCCAGACCTGCCTATCACTTTGTCTGCCAATCTGGCATCATGCCTGGTGATGCAACACCCAGAAGCATAGCTGTGTTAGCCTGTTGCAGTAAAAACAGCAAACCAGTCTTGTGGCACCTTAAACACTAACAGAGGGGCTAGTGGCCTGAGGGTTTTTTCTGGCCCTCTACAAATCTTAATCAACATAGCAAAACCCTGCCCTAATATATGCATTTTTGTAAATATTTTTTGCTGGAGAACTGCACCAGAAAATAACAAAAACAAATCTACTACTACTACTACTACTATATGGTTTGAAGGAGCATGGTTTGAAGGATAGTTGTGTTTTTGGATCACAGATTGTTTTGGGAAATGCAAGTTAGGTGCAGTAAAGCAAAGTCAACTGAATTCACACACACACACACCCCCACACACACACTACTGCTGCTGCTGCTGCTAGGAGTGGTCACTTTGCTTTTTGTAAGCTTTACACAGAACTGTCACATACTTTTATTTTTATTTTTTGCATTTTGCATTTTGCTGCCATTCAGATGATTCCCTTCCCTGCTTCTCATTTGTGACCATATATATAGTATCCCTCTTCACGCACATCAGTTACTGTGTGCTAACTCAAAGCAGACAGACCAGAAAAAAGAACGGCTTGTCCTCCCTTGATTCTGTACATACAAAGGGAGCTTTCTCTGGCAAAGAAACCGAGGAACAAGTCTCAAGCACAATAAATACCGGCAATGTGCAACTCTAATTGACGTTCAGGAATTTGCATGCAAAGATTGTAAAGCTGGCAGTGCCAAGTTTTGTTTTGTTTCTCATTACTTAACTGCTTCTGAAATCCCTGCACTAGGGCTGCTGTTCTCTGACACCTAAGCCACAGACAGCTTGCCAAGTCCCGGAAAAAGGGGCTGCGCTCAGGCCCCAAGCGTGGACTGTTTCAGACAGCTCTGTGGCTTTTCCGTTCTAAGCCTGGGTGGAGACCAACCAGACTTATCAGTCGGTAGTAATCTATACCTTGCTGGCCTCTTTCCCCCTACAAATACAAAACAGGCAGCGGCAGCCCCTTTGCCTGCACCACAAATGAATCTGTGAGTTATTTGCTTTCTGGGCATCCCTTAGACTGGCCAGGGCATTGTGCACTTTGCAGAAGTGGCTGTTGTTTTGACTGATTAAGGTATCTGGAGCCAGGGTGGAAATTCTCCCCAGCTAAGAATAGGGATGGGGGAGAAAATCAATGCATTTTGCATTTAAAGGAGAACCTGCCTAATTTGCACTTTGCAAAACAATACACAAACCAAAACACAGTCAACCATCAAGATTCACACATCTCTAAATTTTGCAGTGCAGCTTTCCAAACAAATAATGTCTACAGAAATGCATAAAATGTGCATTAAAATACAAGTATAAATGAAATGGCATTATATTAGGGAAAATAGACTAGCATGTGGTAGAGTTCCCTCATTGCGAGAAGCAAAGCTACAGGGAACCAAGCAGAGGGCCTTCTCGGTAGTGGCGCCCGCCCTGTGGAATGCCCTTCCAGCAGATGTCAAAGCGATAAACAACTACCTGACATTTAGAAGACATCTTAAGGCAGCCCTGTTTAGGGAAGTTTTTAACGTGTGATATTTTACTGTATTTTTTGTTTTTATGGAAGCCGCCCAGAGTGGCTGGGGAGGTCCAGCCAGATGGGCGGGGTATAAATAATAAATTATTATTATTATTATTATTATTATTATTATTATTATTATTATTATTAAGGTGTGCTACAAAAGGAATCCAATACAGCAGCTTGTTGCACAACAGCTGATTCTTGGTGCACAATTATCTTTGATAAAGTATCTGTGTCTTCTCTCGAGGAACAGCTGACTCTTGCTGTGCAATCCATTACACAACAATGTTTGGTAATGTGCTTGTGTTTTCTTTTAAGCAACAACATTGGATACAACCCAGAATATCCCAATGGGGGGGGGGAGGTCATTTGGCCAGCATCTAAAGGCCATCAGGGTCAGGACGGGTAACTGGCAGCGCTTGCTGTCCCTTCCCTTTGGCTTGATGCTTCACTGTATCTCCTGGTTCCTGAACTCTCAGCATTTACTAGAACTTCCTACCAAGCTACTCTTTGCTTGATTGACTAATAACATTAGTACTCGCCTCATTCCAGCCCATTGAGTTCAGCCCTGTCCAGGATGTTAGACAGGGATTTTGTGTGCCATAGGAGCCAACTCCTAGGGGCCGTGGGGGCTTTGGCCCCCACAATAAAATATTTGAGGGGGCTGGGCCCCCACAAAGTTGATGGGCATTCCCATTCAAATGGTGTGTGTACACTTCGTCATGTGATTGATTATGTGGGGTGGGGCTTACCTGGGCCCCCACAATATTTTATTCAAGTTGGCACCCCTGTTGTGTGCTCTACCACTGGGTTACAGCCTAATTCTCCTAATCATCACAGCTGGCCCCCAGATCCCAGAAAAGTGATTGACACAGCAATGTTTGTATTCTCTTAATATTTAGAAGTACAAATGATAAACCCCAGGTTGGCAAATCATTCACTGCAAAACCACGAGTTATGAATTATTGCTAATTAGAAACTCAACAAATTAATCAAAGTCAGCCAGAGTTCATGATGGCTTTCCAAAAAGTACAAAAGCAAATTCCAGGAACCATATATATGATTCACAAATTTGGCAAGCACAGATTTTAAACCATTTTCTTTTCATTTTAACAAAAGGTAGAAGAATTCAATTACAGCCAGGATACAATTAATTAAAATGCAATCAATGCAAAATGAAAACATGACATGTTATCAGTGCCAAGATTTATTTATTTTTATCAGCTTCAAAATCTAAAAGGATTTGTTCCACAAACAAGTTAAGTCACCCCCACTTATCAACTTTAAGATGGTGTCTTTACATCCCTGTCTCATTTTAAAATCCTGTGGTTTTATTTTCATTTTAACACGAATGCTGTCTGTTACCTACCTTGACTTTCATTCAGTTCATTGAGGGTAGCAAACCAATCTTTTGCAATACCGTTAAATTATTTTCCCAGCTTTTATTTCTCAACTTTACTGGTTGTTCGGGCACTATTTATTGCAGCTATGCAATCTTCGATCTTTCTGTCGGCTAGCCTATTAGTGCTGGGAACATCCATTTAAAGTTAAGGGCTATCATCTGGCCTCAGCTGGCAATGCTCTAGTGACCTCACACTTGGACTACTGTAGTGCGCTCTATGTAAGGCTGCCCTGGAAGACTGGGGACTGCAGCTAGTGCAGAATGCATCTGCTAGGTTGAGCAGCCCAATGGGCCCATGTGGCACCAATCCTGAAACCTACACTGGTTGCCAGTGAGCTACTGGGCCAAATTCAAAGTGTTCATATTAATAATAATAATAATAATAATAATAATAATAATAATAATAATTTTTATTTATATCCCGCCCTCCCCAGCCGAAGCCAGGCTCAGGGCGGCTAACAACAATCAAACTATCAAACTATCAGATATTCACACATTCTAAAAATATTTCATTATAAAAATCAATTAAAATCGAATTAATGGCAACTAATTAAGCAAGATTCTGTGCAGGTTGCCAGAGGAGGGAGTCAGGCTGCGCCCTGACCAAAGGCCTGGTGGAACAACTCTGTCTTGCAGGCCCTGCAGAAGGATGTCAGGTCCCGCAGGGCCCTAGTCTCTTGTGACAGAGCGTTCCACCAGATTGGAGCCGCAGCCGAGAAGGCCCTGGCTCTAGTTGAGGCCAGCCTAACCTCTCTGAGGCCTGGGACCTTGAGGATATTATTATTTGCAGACCGTAGGCTTCTCTGTGGGGCATACCAGGAGAGGCGGTCCCGTAGGTACGAGGGTCCTAGGCCGTATAGGGCTTTAAAGGTTAAAACCAGCACCTTAAACCTGATCCTGTACTCCACCGGGAGCCAGTGCAGCTGGTATAGTACCGGATGAATGTGATCTCGCAGCGAAGACCCCATAAGGAGTCTCGCCGCGGCATTCTGCACCCGCTGGAGTTTCTGGGTAAGTCTCAAGGGCAGCCCCACGTAGAGCGAGTTACAATAATCTAGTCTGGAGGTGACCGTCGCATGGATCACAGTGGCTAGGTCAGGGCGAGAGAGATAAGCGGCCAACTGCTTAGCTTGGCGGAGATGAAAAAATGCCGCCTTTGTTATAGCTGTAATCTGCGCCTCCATAGAGAGGGAGGTATCGAAGATTACACCCAAACTCTTAACGGACGGTGCTGGCACTAATTGCACCCCTGCAAGAGATGGGAGTTGCCCCCTCAATCCCATATCGTCCCGCCCCAGCCAGAGGACCTTTGTCTTCGAAGGATTTAACTTCAACCGGCTCCCACGTAACCATCCAGCCACAGCTTCCAGACATCTCGCCAGTGTGTCTGGGGCCGAGTCAGGATGGCCATCCATCAACAGATAGAGTTGGGTGTCATCAGCATACTGATGGCAACCCAGTCCAAAACTCCGGACAAGCTGGGCGAGGGGGCGCATAAAGATGTTAAAAAGCATCGGGGAGAGAATCGCACCCTGAGGCACTCCACACACCAAGGAGTGGCGCGATGACAATTCCCCCCCCCCGAGCGCCACCCTCTGTCCCCGACCAGAGAGAAACGAGCTCAGCCATTGAAGGACTGTGCCCTGGATCCCCACGTCGGCAAGGCGGTGGTCCAGGAGTTCGTGATCGACCATGTCGAAGGCTGCTGACAGATCTAGAAGAATCAGCAGCCCCGACCCGCCTCAATCCAGCTGCCTGCGGAGATCATCTGTTAGGGCGACCAGAGCCGTCTCGGTCCCATGACCAGCGCGGAAGCCGGACTGGAATGGATCCAGAGCAGATGTTTCATCCAGAAACCTACCAAGCTGTTCAGCAACCACTCTCTCAATCACCTTACCCAGGAATGGAAGATTCGAGACCGGGCGGTAATTGGATAGATCTAAGGGATCTAATGATGTTTTCTTTAAGAGCGGACGCACCACTGCCTCCTTCAATTCCCCTGGGAATATCCCGGTGCCAAGGGACAAATTGATGATATCCCCCAGGGGGGCCCACACCTCGTCTGGACACGCTCTAATCAGCCATGACGGGCACGGGTCAAGAGGACAGGTGGTGGGCTTTCCAGCTCGGAGGAGTCTGTCCACATCGGCTGGAGATATCCGGTCAAAATGGTCCAATACTGGACCCGAGGACAGTCGAGGGGCCTCCAGTTCCTTTATTGTATCCAAATTGGCAGGGAGGTCATGGCGGAGCAACAGGACCTTCTCCGCAAAAAAGCTCGCAAATGCCTCACAGCTGTGTGTCAGATTGTTATTTAAATTTGGCTGTCCTTCAAGGGACGTTAAAGACCGAATTATACTAAATAATTGCGCCGGGCGAGAGCTAGCGGATGCAATGGAGGCCGAGAAGTAAGACTTCTTAGCGGCCTTCACAGCCATCTCATAGGTTTTCATAAAAACCCTATAAGATGTTCTTGAGGCTCCGTCACGGGCACCCCGCCATACTCGCTCTAGCCGTCTGAGGTCCCGCTTCATTTTCCGAAGCTCCTCGGTAAACCAGGGAGCCCGGTTTCTGCGGGGTCGCAGAGGGCGCTTAGGTGCGATCTCATCGATGGCTGCCAGGAGCTGGGTATTCCAGCCCTCAACAAGCTCAGTCAATGAGTCGCCAGGGGGAGCAAGGTCCCGCAAGGCTTGACGGAATCTATCAGGGTCCATCAGCCTCTGCGGGCGAGCCCAAATCGGCTCGCCACCTAAGCAGGGTGGGGGTGGAAAGTCAATCCTGGCTTTCAGAGCGTAGTGATCAGACCATGGCACCTTCATCGAAGGAGACATGATCACATCTATACCGGCACCAAAGATCAAATCCAGCGTGTGGCCTGCTTGATGTGTGGGGCCCGAAACAAACTGGGAGAGCCCTAGTGTCGCCATGGAAGACACCAGGTCCAGAGCCTGTGAGAAGGGAGCGGCATCAGCATGGAAGTTGAAGTCTCCCAATACCAATAGGTTAGGGAACTACAAGGCCCAGCCGGCCACCGCCTCCAGCAGGCCTGACAGGGTGGCTGCTGGTGCGCTAGGTGGCCGGTACACCAGCCAGACAGCCAAGCTCTCCTCGGAGCCCCACACTAGGCCAACACATTCAATGCCGGGGATCGATGGCGATGGTAGAGCTCTGAAAGAACAATCTTCCCGGATTAATAATGCCACCCCTCCCCCCGGCCCACAGTCCGTGACTGGTGGAGGACGGAGAAACCCGGGGGCGCCATCTCTCGTAAGGTAACAGTTACCCCTTCGCGCACCCAGGTCTCTGTCACACAAGCCAGGTCGACCCCCTGCGAGGTAAAGAAATCTCGCAGGGTGGCGGTTTTGTTGCCTATAGACCTGGCATTGCACAACACCAGTGAAGGAGGTGAGTAATCCTTGCTCACCCTACCCTCGTCTCTCGGGATGGGGCGCAGATTGGAAGGGGTACGAGCATATCCGTATCTCGATCCCCTTCGCCTATAACATCTGCCCCCACCGCCATACCTCCCTCGCCCCTCCACGGTAGCAATCCTAAGCCTCATAATAACCTCCATTTACAAAATAGAAAAACAAAACAACCAAAAAACAATTATGCCCAAACAAAAACCAATCCCCACTCTATTCAATATCCCACCCCAAAACAAAACAAGATGAAACAAAACAAAAATACATAGATAAAAACCACCATTCACGGTGGTACAACAAAATAAGCAATAAAAACACGTTTAAAACACCTTAAAATATATAAAATATATATTAGCATACAAAGCCCTAAATAGCTTGGGACCCTGGAAGGCTAAGGAGCACCTTCCCCATCTTGGACCCTATGATATGATTGGCAGGACAGTGGGGGTGCCTACTTGGTGCTGACCCATAACAGGGCCTTTTTGGTGGACTATTCCCAGAACTTCAGGACTAATTCAGATGAGCAGAGAAACACGGGGGGGGGGGGAATAACCTCCTCCCCCAGCTCTACATTCAAAGAAAACACTGGGGGGGGGGAGGGGTTGTCATTTGTAACTGATGGCTCTAGCTTCACATCACAGGAAATTTTACCAAAACTATTCAGTCACAGTGCTTTATGGAGGGATATTGGTGTAATATATCAGAACTAAGCAACCTCTAAGATGTATTTATATTTCTATACATGTTGCTCACAAGACCTGGGGAGGGGGAACAAATCTTTTCCCCAATTCAACTTTATTTTTTTAAAAAAATAATATTTATTGGTTTTTAACAGAAAAAAGAGTTACAAATCAATACACAATAAAAACACGAAAAACAAAATACAAAAACCAAAGTTTAACATAAAAAGAAAAAAAAGAAAAAAAAGAAAAACAAAAATCCCTCTTTCTGATATCTTAACTCTCGTCGACTTATTTTCATGACTTCCTCACACCTTCCGTTTCTGTATTTCATTTAAAAATTTGTTCAGCAAATTCATACTCTCTTAATTTACCCTTAATTATTTATCATCACATATTATATTTTGCAAATTTTCGCCTATTATCAATCCTTTCTTAGATATTCTTATTTTACCAAACCTTTCTGCTAAAGCCAATTAATTCCTTTCCAGCACATTCTTATATTTCATTAGTGTTACACTAATTCCAAAAATAAAAAATATATAAAAGAAAATTCTCATTCTAGTTTTATCCAACATTCTTTCTTCCTGGTTACGGGTTATGTCAGTCCTTTCTCGCCATTATATCCTGTCCATCAATCTGGTGTTCTAATGTCTGAGGCTCTCAGATCCCTTCTATGCCCCCTCTGCAGATTTTCTTGTTCCTGTTTATACTTGCACACTTCCTTGTTCCTTGTTGGGTTCTTTTGTGATTTCTTCCCTTTCTCCTTGGGAATTCCGTACAGTAATAATCTCCATTTTCTTTCCTCATAATGTCCCATTCCCCACTGACCCACTCCCCTGTGTTGGTTTTGTAATCCAAAAAGTAGTTGTTCCAAAAATAGTTATCAACTTGTTTCACAGTCCCACCAGAGCTAAGAACTTCCTTAACTCCAAAAGCTTGCAGACACTCTCCAAGTTCAATCATCCAGTATTGCAACTTTTGGTCCTGCAGGACTTTGAGTCTCTGAAACTTTTGAGGTGCAATCCCCACCTCTTCCATCTTCATCTGCTCTTGGACTTGCTTTATTGAACCGATTCCCTGGATTGACTGTTGTAAAGTTTCTTTGTCTTCATTTCGTATTAGTTCGTGTTTACTAGCTGCAGTAGATATAGAATCCAACTTTTCATTCATCAAAGACACTTTCTCATCCAGCTGCTGCAGCTTAGCATGTATTTTGCCAAGGGCAGAGAGTAAAACTTCCTCCCTAATCATTTCTGTTCAAGGTCAAGTAGCTGGTCCCACGGTCTGATATTCACAGCTGTTATATCTTCTCTGTAGGTTGCAGCAAACAAGCTGACAAACTCCCTCTAGAGGACACAGTTTCTATTTAACGTCCATCTTTAAAATGTATCCAACAAAGGAAAACATTCACTTTCAATTTTCAAATACTTTGTTTCCTTACCATACAATGTAAAAAAGCAGAAAGCAGCATTGAAGTTACTTTGTTTCTCTTCTGTTTCTATTTGTCAAAAATATTCCGTTTTCAATTAATGGACATCTCCAACAATTTCTGTCTGACGTCCCGTCCCCAAGTTAGGGAGCTTATATTCCTTTACTCTCTCTGCAGGATTAAAAAGTCAAAACTTCTTCCCCCCTTTTCCCCTGCCGTCAAGGGGATTTTGATGGTTATAAATGCAGGGAATTTCAATCTTAGAATCAGATTTCCAGGTTAAAGCATACAGAGTCTTTTGCTTCAGTCTGTTTACAAAAAGCGGAAGGCGGACTTCCTGTTTAGACCTTCCCGCTTCGTTGCCTAATTCTTAAATTTTCTTAGCCAAATCTTCCGTTTTTACTCACGGGTGCTTGTTTAAAGTCGAATTGTCACAGGAAAGAGGACAGCGCTCTCCGGCATCGGCTATGCAGCTTCACTCCGCAGAAGTTTTCTGCGGTTTTCGGAAGGGTCCCCGCTTCGCTGTAGCGGCAGGACCCGATTTCTGCGGAGCATCTCCCTCTAAGTTAGAGGGAATCCGCCATTGCTGGCGCCGCTGCCTCCGGAAGTCTCCCCAATTCAACTTTAAAGGCACTTACCATAAACGCACAACATCTGTGCCTATATTTCTGAAATCTGGCAGGACTCATACCCTCAAAAGGGCCTGCTATGCCTTAAAGGCTATGTCCATTTGTTGGTTTTTTTCCATTATGTCAATGGAAAGACGTGAAGCTTCCAAAACAAGGATCTGGTTCAGACCTGATGTGAATTGGGTACCCTCTGAAGTCCAAACTGAATCTTATTTTATTGCACATCCATAGTGTAAAGAGTCTTTTTTTCTTGGGCATTTCCCACTGTGGGAAATGGCCAACGGCATTTTCAGTGCTGAAGTGAAAGCCACCCAAATCGTAATGGATTCAGCTCATTCATATGACACGCATATGTCTCTCAAAGACATTCAGGATCTGAATCAAATACAAAGAATGTATTGCTGCAGGGCGGCCATTACATTTTGTGATGGCAGGGGTTGTTGTTTTTATATATATATAAAAGTTTTTATACAAAACTTTCAAAGCTTCTAAAAAGTAAGACAACTTCACAATAATCCCATTATGGAAAAGGAACTGGAAAAGAGAAGCCTGGAGCTCAAGAATGTGAATGGCAAAATTGTCCTAGTTTTAAAAGAAGAGTGTAAGTCTTAAATATATCTGTGCAAAAATATTTTTGTATTAAAAAGGAGTTTCTCAGAGGAAAGGGTGCTAGATGGGTGCAGGTCACTCTTAATAGAAGCACAGTGATGGCTGGTGCCCATGAGGACTAGTAAGGTGGCCAACAGTAACTCAAGCCAATGGGTGTATTCAGATGGGTGGAATATTGTTTTAGTTTTCCTTATTATAATGTTAGGACTTCTGCCCCAGTTTCTAATGTTCCTTGTGACAATGCAATACCTGTTGTGCTATGGAACTGTGGCTTTTTGGCCAATATTCTGTCATGTCCCACCAGTGGGCATGTTGTGACACAACAACAAACATCATTGGACAATGTCACTGCCTTCTCTGCACATGTGGGCTTCTGTTCCCCCAAGAGAACAGCAGGAAAGAACTGTATGCTGGCATAACGCCTCAAATGTCACTTTTCTCCCAAGATTGCCCTGGTAAAGGGATTTTGAACCTGTCCTGTCCCAACCATCAATCAAGTAGAATGGAAATAAGCACTAAATCGTTAGTTTTTCAGAACTGACTTTTATATTGTGCAAACGCCCAGATATAATGCAGGAATCAACCGTTAGGGAAATATTCACTGGGGATCTTTTAAAAAGAGGTTGGATGGGCATCTGCCAGGGCTTCCTCAGCTGTGGTTCCTGTATTGCAGGGGGACAGACAAGAAGACCCTCGAGATTCCTTCCAACTCTGCAGTTCTATGATGTTAGGCAGTGGCCCATTTGGCATAACAAACCAGCCTCTGTTGGAGGAGAAGCAGCTTTACTTCAAGGTCCTCATTAAATTCAAAGCAGTTTGCAGGGCATCAAAGCTTCCCCCTCCCTCCAAAGCCTGACATCACTGCAGGAGTACCAGCATCATCCAGCCCTGGCATTTGCTAACATTAGCAAGTTGCAGAAGAGCCTCAGGGGTGGTCAGACCACACCAAAAAGGAAGAAGAAGAAGAAGAAGAAGAAGAAGAAGAAGAAGAAGAAGAAGAAGAAGAAGAGGAAGAAGAAGAGGAAGCAGCAGCAGCAGCAGCAGCAGCAGCAGCAGCTTGAACGGCTTGCTCAGACAACCCCTCATTTGGAAACAGCAATGAATGTGGGGTTGGGGGAGGAAAGAGTGCTAAGTCTTCTCCTCAAACTCAAGCGAAGATTGTGTGCTGCAAATTATAGGGAGGGGGATTTTTTAAGGGATCTGTAACCAGAAAGTAGCTATTGCATTTTTGATGTTTAAATATTTGGAGTGGCGATCTTCAGAATACTTTGTAGCTGACGCCCACATGGAGAAATACTTTCTTTGGCACCCAGCTGCCGCCCCAGCGATGCATGTCTGGAAAGGACTGGAGGAAATAATTACCACAATAAACAGCTAATTAGAGGGCCCAAACCCCTACTCTGAACACATTTTTATGTATTCATATCAAAGGCTAAAGCATGAAAGCAGGCATGGCTGTATTTAGTTCCACTCTTCACTACTGTAATTAAGATTTTATGTTTACCGCTGCCACCCCTCCCTTCATTCTCTAAAGTTTGGGAGCCAGACGAGAGCTGGGGATTTTGGACAAAGCTTGCCAAATGCATGTGTTTCTGGTAGACTGAAATGCCACCAAAGCTCAAGTGTCAGGCCCCACAAAGGCTTGCAGACTGAAGAACACAGTGGAGGCTGATCCATTGGGGCAAATAGGGCACAGCCCAAGCAACCTCGGTCTTGATTCTTCCAACATTGCCTGCCATCTTACTTGCATCCAGTCTAGGGGGTGGCCCTGGTTGTCAGCTTCCTCCTTCTCAGCCTCAGTGTTGCCCTTGTAGCACTCAGCAGGGACGAAGATGGGGACATAGCTAGAAGAAGAAGAAGCCTTTGGATTTGATATCCCGCTTTATCACTACCTGAAGGAGTCTCAAAGCGGCTAACATTCTCCTTTCCCTTCCTCCCCCACAACAAACACTCTGTGAGGTGAGTGAGGCTGAGAGACTTCAGAGAAGTGTGACTGGCCCAAGGTCACCCAGCAGCTGTATGTGGAGGAGCGGAGACGAGAACCTGGTTCCCCAGATTGCAAGTCTATTGCTCTTAACCACTACACCACACTGGCAACTAGAATTAGTTGTCTCTGCTTGTCATTGACTGTTGGATGCCCTACCAGTCTTAATGGGCACCAGCCATCATGGATAGCCACCTAGGAATAGGACAGAATCTCTAAGAAGAAAAGGAGGGTGGACATTCGATTTCTGCTCCCTCATCTCCCTTTTATATACCTTTCAAATGGCCAGACCAACTCCAAATGGATCGGTTTCAGTTTGTAGAAGTGGCCCAGTGCTTTCTTGGCTGCTACCCCCATCCTGCAAATTAAGGTGGGAAGTGGCCATGGAGAGGATATGTGGAAATCACTGCAGCAGTTTTCAAATGCCAGGTCCTGGATACTGTCGTGAGCATGCACAGCAGCATTGAAAGATTCCAGGAACCACGGTACCCATCACCTGAAAAAAGGAATCAAAAGCCTGGCTCTGGACTGACCTGCAAGAGAAACATCCACTGACCCCAGAGACAGAGCTCAGCAGGATGGCATGGGAAGGAGATTCATGGGGTTCAGTGATACTTTTATTTGGGCAAATGTTTGCAAAAAAAGGGTGGTTGATGGGTCAGAGCTGCATGGGACCTCATAGTAGTTTAGCACAGTCCCCCTTTTTCAGTACAGTGGTACCTTGGGTTACAGACGCTTCAGGTTATAGACTCCGCTAACCCAGACATATTACCTCGGGTTAAGAACTTTGCTTCAGGATGAGAACAGAAATCTTGCGGCAGCAGCGCAGCGGCAGCGGGAGGTCCCATTAGCTAAAGTAGTACCTCAAGTTAAGAACAGTTTCAGGTTAAGAACAGACCTCTGGAACTAATTAAGTTCTTAAACCGAGGTACCACTGTATATTTATTATTTGTTTCATAAAATCTATATACCACTTGATTGTTAAAACAACAGCAACCCCTCAAAGCAGTTTTCAGGCTCTGATCCTTCCAGCATCTCAAATTGTCAATGAGACCGTGATGAGGATCAGCAAAAATAAATACTGTAAAAAAGACATATCAATTGGAAACATTCTTAAGAATGAATGCATTGATTTGTTAGGCCTGTTTGCTCTCTTTCTCACACGCTCTCACTCTCCGATATGTTCTGATATGCCAGGGTTTGTTTGACATCTGTTCCAGAAATGTCTGTTGACAGGATAGTGATTGCAGTGGTAAGTCAACATTTCCTGCCTTTGGTGACAGACACAGCCGGGGTGGGGGTGGGGGGTGGGATGCCAAGCCATTTTCTTTGAAATGCAGGGAGAGAAAGATCACCATACCCGAGGGTATAAAATTTCAGTATGCTTCAAAGACATTCAGCCCTGGCGTCATGGGAACATTGGTGGAGGCTGGTTGCCGAACCCACCACAGCCAAGCTCCAAAGTGGTTTAATGTACATTTTTTAAAAAGGAAGTGGGTGGCACCCAAACAACCCTGGGTCTTTGCCAACCACTGGTGAATCCTGAGTTGATGGTACAAGCCAAATCTGAGGACTATCACAACTGGGCATTTGCTGCTGCAGGAGGAAAGGGCTTCTGGGGATCTGTCTGTACAAGCTTCCAGAAACATGCAAAAACCAGGCATGATGGTCTCTTATTTGTTCACGGCATCTGGTGCCCTCTGCCCATCCTGGCTGGGGAAAAACCATGGAGTTCACGCTTGCCTGCTGTGCGGTAAAAAGGACCCCATTACAATTGGTTGTTGTCAGTGCAGAGTTCTCTGGTGCTGAAGCATCATCCATCCATTCATTCAAAGCTCTCAAAATAATGTAATTGATTGGGCATCTGCAACATGTCATCGAGTAAGCCAGATTTTGAGCTGTATTGACTTTGTCTCTGTGATTGGATCCTAGTTATGAAAAGCCATTACACTTCTGAGCTTCAACATCTTTTGTAAGATGTTTATGTTCAAAATGGCATCCCTATATCATTTTTTTCTAAATTTGCATCTATAAATATAAATCAACATATTCAAATGTAATGCAAATAAACATCCTTTCTTTTTATTTTGTTGGCACATTTCCTCTTCTGTGGCAATGCGTAAGTAGCCACCCTAGTTATATTTCAGATGCCCTTCAGTCTCTGTGGGAGCAGGAACAGTGCAGTCCTATGCACATCTATTCAAAAAAGGTCCCATTGAGCCCGATTGGGCTTCTGGGTAAGTAGTTATAGCACTGCAGGCTAAGAACAAGACAACTGCTTCACAGACAACTCTGCATAAGGCTTGAGAATCCAGTATAGATCGGGGTGACCCTATACTTTAGCCAGCTCCAAGGGGAGGTGTTCACTGTCATGTCTAAGGGTTCCTTGCCAGCAGAAGAAATGTAAGAATAAAACAGTCTGGGAAGGGTTTTATTATAATAGTGCATAAATGCTTAGTGGTTTGCCTTTAAACTTTGTGCAGGCTACATATGTGTTTTCATGTCTGATGCTTGTTGTATAATCACAACCAGTGCTTTTTTCTAAAAAAAAATGTTTAGGGGTACTCTCATTTTCCTACTCATATTGAAATACTGCCCCTCAATGAGGCCAAACTTAGATTCACAAAATGTTTAGAAGTATGCATACCCCCACATACCCTCAGGGAAAAAAGCATTGATCACAACACCCAAAAGCATGTTTATTGTCTACAAATCCAAAAGAAAAGCTGCCCTCCACGGAGCAGTGGCCTACTGCATAAAGGTAAGAGTCACATCCTTGGATCCACTCACTTTGAACTCTCCCCTGCCCATGTTTGCATCTGGCCCTCCTCAGCCCTGGCATGTGGCCCTTGGAAAGATGCCTGGAAGTGACTGCAGCCTTCAGAGTGAAATAGGTTCCCTACTCCATCCTAGATCTCTCTTTGGCTTGGGGTGTGTGTGCATTTTGTTCTGGCTTTGCTCCCTAGGCCCACAGAGGAAGCCATCAATAATGTCATAGATGAAGAGTTTGAAACTATCAAAATGGAAAGACCTTGAGCTGGATTTTGTTACTTTAATAACAAGGAAATAACTTCAGCCCCGCGCCTGCCTTTCAGATTTAAGATCTATTTTTACAAAGTCATTGGAAAGCGCAGGCCTCACTCTCATATAGTTTACCCAAAGAAAATCAACCCAGCTGCAAATAGCGAAGCAGGCAAAACGTGAACAGTAGAGTCTTGTCATGGGCAAAATACCGGTAGCAGGTTGGGTGAGAAGAGAAAATATCAACCAAGAATCCAAAGTGAAAAAGGTTTCCCTAAGGTCAGAGATGCTTGAGCGGTTGCCAAGTGGTTTGGCATCCCCTGTAATGAGATACAATCCAAAAATATTATTCAACCACACACATGAAACTCTCGCCTTCAAGGAACGTTAAGAAACTTCCTTGGTTTTCCAGCGCAAGATGTTCCATGCTTTCGTGTGTGCTGACAACTTCCCGTGCCCATTGCCTTGGTAGTTGGGCATGCACACAAAATGAATCAGTCTAGCTGTGACAGCTGAAAACATTTAAAAACCAAAAGAACCATTAGCAGGGTTGTCTGGGCTTGTGGTTGCCATGGGGACAGGCTAGGTGTGGAGGCCACAAGACTCGTGGCAAACCATACCAGTGGTACACCTGCCACCACAAGCCTGGGATTTGGCCCTCAGCAGACATGAGCAGGCAACTGAATGAATACGGCTGATGGTCCTCAAAGCATAGAAGGGCTGAGAAAGCTTGTCTGTTTCATTCCCCCAGCCCACAAAGCTGTTCTGGCAAGTCCGCTCTTCGCGGTCAGTTTTTAGCAAACTTTGCTTACCAGGATCATCACACGGCCAAAAGTATATTGATTTATATTCATCTTGAGTTTCACTCCCACTCTTCAAAGTGTCACGATCATTTTGTGATTTCCATACTTAAGGAATTCCATAGTTAATTAGCTGCACAATTAATTACAGTGGTACCTCTGGTTATGAACTTAATTCGTTCCAGAGGTCCGTTCTTAACCTGAAACCTTTCTTAACTTGAGGTACCACTTTAGTTAATGGGGCCTCCTACTGCTGCCGTGCCATCGGCAAAGGATTTCTGTTCTCATCCTGAGGTAAAGTTCTTAACCCGAGGTACTACTTCTGGGTTAGCGGAGTCTGTGACCGGAGGGTTTGTAACCCGAGGTGTTTGTAACCTGAGGTACCACTGTAATTGATAAATTAAACTTCAGTTCATCTAGGACAGGGGTGGGAAAATGCGTCCAACCAACAAGACAGATCCTTATCTTCCCCACCTCTCACAGGCCAGGTCTGACAGGTGTGCTGGGCCACCCAGCTGTCAATTACCTGATCTCACGATGACATCAGGCGACCCAGTTTTGCCCTTGCCAATGATCAGGTGATCTTTGGGGCTTGCAAAGCCCCAGGCACAGAGTTACGGGAGCCTCTATGATCAGCTAATTGTCAGGGCTCGAGTGCTTTGCACGTTTTGCTATGCAAACTCTGAGGACCAGCTGATCAGTGGAGCTTGCATAGCACCACACACGGAGCTGTGCAAGTATCAAAGATCAGCTATATTATAGGAGGGTGTCCAATTAAAAACAGAAGCTCAGTCTATGCGTGAAGCAAAATGAGGCACAGAATGAGGTGGGAACAATCCAATCAACCTGATGTAGTGGAAAGCAGTGCACCCCTTCAGAACTGTATATGTTGGGGGTGTGGTGTGGCATTTTTAACTAGGAGATTTCTAAAGCAGTCTTCCCCAACCTGGTTTGGACTACAACTCCTATCAGCTTCAATCCAAAACATCCAAAGGGCACCAGGTTGCGGAAGGTTCTTTTAGGGTTCATCCTAGAACTAGTGCCTGCACAATTTGCCAAATTTCAGTTCCTTCAGTTCATTAGTATCTCCTCCCTGTGCCTTTGTTCAAGATGAGCAGGCTCTGTAATGGTGTTTTGTTTTGTTTTAAGAACTGCAACAGCAGCAACAACAACAAAAATGTTGCATCTTTGTACCTGATGTTTTATTGATGTACACACATCTGCTCCTAAGCCCTGGTAAAATGCCATCATGGTGTATTTCTGCATACAAACGAATTGTGATGCAAGCATATGTACAATCAGATCACATTTTCTTTCTTTTTTAAAGCAGCGTCTTATTGATGCCAGCATGCTCATTAGTAAAATTGAGGAAGAAAAAATACACCCAAGAACTGGAAACCTGAAAACTGTGGCAAATCATTACATGCACAGAGCTCTAAACAAAATTCAGGGATGGGGGGAGAACACAACAGTGGTGGAGAATTCCTGATGTGTTGATTCTGTTTTGTGGATGAGATCACGTGATTTGTTGTTGTTTAGTTGTTTAGTTGTATCTGACTCTTCATGACCCCATGGACCAGAGCACGCCAGGCCCGTGATTAGGAATTCCAAAATCCCAGGAGAAATTTAGTTGATAACTTCATCTACAGCCCAGGTGACCTTAATGCCTAGGAGTACCGTTTGGTAGAAGAGAAACACCAGACATTGATTTATCACTTGTTGCTTGTGCCCTGGGTGCTTTTGGGAGGAAGGGTGAGCTATAAATTTAACAAACAACAAGGGAATCCAAGCAATCTCTACTTGAGAATATTTCTAGGCTGATTCCTTGACGTATCTCACTCTGGAAAAGAAGGCATTGGTTATTCCATAGATTACATGGTAGCTCCAGAACCCAGCTAATCAAGCAACAGCTGTGATTTCTCTAGATTGACTGTTCTTCATGGCCAAAAGCTGTAACACCTTCTACTTGATTTACTGATGGATGGATAAGAGGTTTTGTATGGCTTGGCATACAAAGTGACAATATAGACCAAGACCAGCTTGTGGGGAAAGGGGGAGGTGGGTGTCTTTTGCAGCCAATTGCAACATGTGAATCCCCCGTGATTATTTTAACTAGAATACAAGTGAGCATTTGGCACGTTTACTGGCTACCCAAAGGAACCTCAAAGGCATCCCTTCCTTAAAAGGCCCACTGCTTTATAATCTTTTCTCCCTACACAAGGAAGAGCCAACAAAATTATCCTCAAGGCACTGTCTACACAGTGTTCAATCTCTAGTATCTCCAGACATTTCCACTGAGACTGGCTCCACACGAGTTTCGTGTCTAAACTGGCCTGCGTTCCCCAGGTGCCCAGAGATTGCGTAAGGTCTTCCCCCTACTGGGGAGACTGTCTGCCTTCTGGAACTCACCCTTCATTGGCATCATATCCACACATCAGCACACGAGAACATGGGCCATCTGTTATGAACGTTGTGATTTTGCAACATTGTGATGTTTCCATGATTTTGTTCTACTTTCGTTTCACATTCCCAACATGTTCGCACTTCTGTCTTAGCAACGTCTAGGCTGGTTTGGTTATGTCCACAGAATGGAAGATGGCAGGATCACCTGTGCTCCACAGGGAGCTGGCTTTGGGTACCAGGCCCTTTGGAAGACCAACTCTGTGTTACAAAGATGTCTGCAAACATGACATGAAGGCTGGGAACATTAACCCTGCTGTATGGGAATCCCTTGCTGATCATCACAGTGCCTGCAGACAGACAGTAAGGTCATGTATCCACAGCAGTAACCAGATGAGGAATGATCTCTGGGAGGAGCGCAGAGAGAAGATGCGGTGCACTTGCAACAGCAAAACTGGATCGCTTTATCTGCCCCACCTGCAACAGAACATGTCTCTCCTGTGTTGGCCTCTACAGCCACAGCAGGGGCTGTAACTCTCCAGTGGTTTTACTTTGCCCCCAAAGGCACACTCTTCCATTCTCTCCTGAGTCAAGTGGATGCCAACAATAATGTTCTGCTCTGCCATTTTTTGTTATGAGTTGGTAGTTTATATGGCTGGGGTAACCCAGTCAGATGGGCAACATAGAAACAATAAACAAATAGGAATAGGAATAGGAATAAGAATACAAACAAACAAGACCAATGAATTTAAAAAAAATTCAGTGACTTCCTTTGATCCTGAACACGTTAGGAAAATACTCTCAAGACAGTATTGTACTTCTTGGGTTTTAACAGTATAAAGCACCTGGCCTGGACATGACTGTGGTCTGAGACATTTTGCTGCCTTAGGTGAAAATATCCCCCATGTATATGCACAGAAGCAACGGTACAGCTGGCCCTGTTAGAGCTGCAACATGGGCACCTGTGATAATCCGAAATTACATTGCAGAGAAGGCACTGAAATTATGCCACAGACAACCCTTGCATTGGGCAGGACAGAGGAAGGTGAGGAGGTTTGGGACTGGGCATAAGGGATGGATCAGGGAGAGTCAGTTGCAAATCAGTGCCTGATTCAAGAAATCCATCTGCAGGGAAGCTGGAATATCAGGCGGCAAGAAGGCAGCTGGCAAGTGAGAGGTGGGAGCCAAATAGACAGATACTTGGGGGATCTCATGCACAGAAGTAACTCCCACCAAATTCAGTGATTCCCATGTGACTGTGCAACTTTGCAAGTTGGATCTTTGCCTAGTTTGCACATACTTCAGAAGGGAAAATCATAATACCCTAAGAAGAGCCCGGCTGGATGAAGTCAAAGGCACATATTTCCCAGCATCCTGTTCTCATAGTGGCCAACCAAATGCCTGTGGGAAACCCACAGAGAGGACCCAAGGGCAAGAGCGCTCTTCCCCTCCCATGGTTTCGAACAACTGGTATTCAGTGGCATACTGTCGCCACTGCACACTCCACGTCATTCCATATTTATTATTTTAGAATAATAGCCCTCGTTTCTTTCCAAATGTAAAGCAGGTACAGTGGTACCTCGGGTTACATACGCTTCAGGTTACAGACTCCACTAACCCAGAAATAGTGCTTCAGGTTAAGAACTTTGCTTCAGGATGAGAACAGAAATCGTGCTTCAGCGGCGCAGCAGCAGGAGGAGGCCCCATTAGGTAAAGTGGTGCTTCAGGTTAAGAACAGTTTCAGGTTAAGTACGGACCTCCGGAACGAATTAAGTACTTAACCTGAGGTACCACTGTATTTTTAACAGGGGCAGCAGCAATGATATCCAACCCAAAAACTAACAGCACCAACACAAAGCAGCAGATGGAATACAGTTTAACCAGCCTCTGTCAAAAGATATTTAAAGAAGAAGTTCTTAGGCTGCAATTCTTTACCACCCCAGAGTGGGGAACCTTCCTCAGTCCAAGGGCATTGTGGGCGGAGCCAGAAGCAATCAGTCGGTGGAGCAACGTAGATAACTCTCACTTTTCTACAATCAACTACATTCCAGCCATTCTACACCCCCACATGCAGGCACATCTACACCCATCTCCCCGCCCTCCATCCAGGCAGGCAAGAGGTGTTATCATGGTTCAAGGACACATTCAATGGCAGCAAAGGCACTTGGGAAGGGTGCAGAGTGGGGCTGGTCAGCTGTGTGGCCTGGGGTGAATCACAAGGGCCAGATAAAAATGCTTTTCTTCAGCCCAGCTTTGGGGGCTTTCAATTTCTTTTTCTCATTTTACTCCACCTTTTCAGCCTCAAATCTTTTCACCTGACAAGGAAACCTCTCCTTGGCAAAGCCCCCCTTTGACATTCCCATTTCCACCTTCCTTTGGTGCTATGCTTTTTTTTGGTGTGCGACAGTGAAAAATGGCCTTGGATTCTTCCCAAATCTCTCACCTTTTCCATGCTTTGCAGGCGCTTTTCGCGGCACGTCTGTCAAGTGGTGTGTTATTGCAAGATGGTTGAGATTAGAGGGTGACCGAAAGGGTACAAAATGAATCGACTGTCTTAGTCGAATTTTGTTAGAGGGAGGGGGAAGCAGAAAGATTTTGCCCCCCCTCTACACACACACACATACTGACTTGAAAGAATACAGTTTATTCTTCCGTACTTTTAGCTGCCAGCCAAATGGCCCATTCGGCCTCTTCATATTTCTTACACCTCCATTATCGGTACCCAAATCAATCGGAGCTTGATGGCTGGGCTGTTTCAGGCCCCAAGTCATATCATTGCATGTGTTGTGTGGAAAGCATGAATAGCCTCCTTGTTGGAGTTGTGCTCTGTTCCCCTTCACTGTCAGAAAGCCCAGGTTTTGATTCCACCCCCTTATTTTCATTATGAAAAGCTATTGCACAGCAAAAGGAGAGAGGGGTGTGTGAAAATAGCCCCTTGGAAGAAATTAAATGAATCCCTTATCAACTTGGTTAACTAGATGTTGCACTATATGGCAGAAAAATAAATTGTAACAAGGCACGTAGATGGCCTGCATAAAGCATATTAAAGCATAAACAGCACAATAAGCTTATACAAAGCTGAGAAAATCTAAATAAGGCATAAGACTGCAGTCTCTATTGCTGAATAAAGAGTTAAACAGAATAAAGCAGAAGGCAAGATCCTACTGCTCACATAGTTGTTAAGACTCTGGGACAGCAATGGCAAGATTAGGTTTTGTTAGGTTTCTTTTCAACCTAACATTTATAATTGTTTGCAGGGAAGGCAAATGCCAAGGAAGTCTCTGTTCTTTAAGCATTGGATGTCATATTTATGGATGCCTTATTGCCATCACCTGGCCAACAAATTTTCTTTTCAATTTCTCTGCCTCTGTTGCAAACAGATTTCTTTTCTGGAAGCAAATAATGCAGAAGTGGACATTCAGCTTGTGGTGTATTCTGCTGCATTTCTGGAAAGCTCAAATATCATGCGGAAATTAACAGTTAGAGAAACATCAGGAAAACAGAATAAACTGGTGTGTGAATGTAGCTCAAATTTCCCCAATAACATGAAACTTGAAAACATCAGTAATAAGCCTTTGGGGCCCATTTGCCTTCCCATCGTTCCAGCACTTTAGTCCTATGATGGTTGGTCCAACACTTTAAAACCATTAAATGTTGCAAATCCCAAACAAACTTCTTACTGACAGCAAATATTACAAATGCGCTTCTCCGCCTTCTGAGTTCGAGGGTCGTGCCTCTTGTAAGCCTTCTTTGGCATCTGATTTCTCCCATTCTAAGCTCCTCTAAAACTACCCCAGATCTGTTTACACCTCCCTCTTGAGAAGCCAGGCTTTCTGCTGAGGTTTCTGCAGGCAGGGACAGGAGCCAAAGGCATCAAACAGAATGTTTTCTGTATAAATATATACGTTGGAGACTATTACTTGCTTCTGAAGCAGGCCAAAGAAAGACCTACATGCACTATACAATCGTGCATAAGAACTGTGGCAGAAGGTGCAGGGCTTTTTAAAAGACTGGGGCAATGCATGTGCATCTTTGGTAGCAATGTGCCTAAATGGATAGTATTCCTTCTTTGTTTTAAGTACTTGATTTTCTACTGCAGAATAGCAAAAACATGGAAATGATTCTCACATGCATGGCCATCACCTGATAACTGTAGCAGCAACAGAAAATGAGAAGCTGCCTTATTCTGAGTCAGCCCGTTAGTCCATCTAGAGTAGCATTGTCTACACTGACTGGCAGCAGCTCTCCATTCCCTGCCCTAGCTGGAGATGCTGGGTGGAGACTAAACCTGGGACCGTCTGCATGCAGTGTAAAGACTCGTGCCAATTAGATGCATCAAGGGATGACAGCATCCTATGCACTTGCAACAGGGCCTGCAGAGGAGAATTTTCTGGTGTTTTGTCCCCTGCTGGGCATACAGAGAGAGTGCTGCAGATTTCCAGCTTGAGACCACAACGTGAAGCTAGTATTTGTCAGATGTTGAAAGGTAAGCATGTCCCCGCACACAGGTGACCAGATGTTAGCTTGGATTGGAAAAGAGGCTCTACCGCTGGGGAGGAAAGATGTGAAAGCAAATAAATGTGCCTCTGATTGAAAGGAGTCAGAATAAGAACTAGTTAAGAACATAAGAAGAGTCCTGCAGGATCAGGTGAAAAGCGCATTTAGTCCAGAAAAATGGCAAATGAAACACCTATGCGAAGTCCACAAGCAGGACTTAGGTCAGCAGCACTCTCGTTTCTTGTGATTCCCAGTGACTGGGACTCAGAGGAGTTCTGCTGGACAGCTCAGTCGGTTAGAGCATGCTGCCGATAACATCAAGGTCACAGGTTTGATCCGTGTAAGGCAGTGGTTTTCAACCAGTGTGCCATGGCACCCTGGGACGCCTTAAATGATGGTCAGGGGTGCCACGGGCAACACTAGTCTCTCTCCTTCTTTCCTTCCCTCCCTCTTCCTCTGATGCCCTTTTGCTTCTCTGCCTCCCAAAAGCTTGCATGGCTGTTTGTTGCAGCAGCTCTGGCTACAAGCTCTCCAGGCAAATGGTACCTCTGGGGCTGCCCAGGGGGTGCTTCCCAGGCCCCTGTGGGGCAGTGTGAGGAGGCATCTCTTTTGGGGGCAGTGCGATGGCAGCTCAGAGGCCAGGGGCAGCAGCTGCAGCTCCCAGAGGACTCCCAAGGAGAGGGGAGAAGAGAGGAGGCTGAGGGAACACTCCACAAGGGAGGGTGTTCAAAAAGGGGTGATGGGCTGCTAGCTCTGCAGGCAAGGGGTGACATAACTGGGCTCCTGAGCCCCACAAGGGTGCAGCAGAAAGAAAGTAGTTAGTCAAGGGAGCCATGGACACAAAAAGATTGAGCACCTCAGCTGTAAGGGACAGTTGCATATTCCTGCATTACAGGGGGTAGGACTAGATGATCCTCAGGGTCCCTTCCAACTATGATTCTATTATTCCAGCATGATATGGGACTCAATTCAGCACTCCAGAATGTCCCTAGTCTGACTGACCCAGGATAATTTGGGCTAACCTGACTTGGGTCCAGTCCCTGAACTAAATTAGGGGCCTTGCAGATTGTTTGATGAAATTTATAAACCTTAATTAAACATGGAGTCTTCTTTGTGCCCCCCCCCCATGTTTAATCATGGATTAAAACTCTAATTAAACATATGGGTGGGAATGAAGGGGGAAGGAGCTGCAGGTTGGCTCACTGCATGTTTTAACTTGTTCATTCAGGGCCGTAAACAAGAATTGTGGGGTGGGGGGAGACGCAGGCAGGCTGCCTCCCCCCCTCCCAATCCATTTTGTTTAGTTAGTGTTCAAATCCCTGATTCAGCACGTGCTTGGGAGTGGGGAAGGAGAAGATTCAGGCTGCTGTGTCTCCTTTGCTCTCAGCCCCACTCCCACTGCCTGACTGCAGCCTCACCAACTCTTGAATGACCATCAGCACTCCTGCAGATGATCTGAGTGATCGAGTTGGGATATTAAGGTTCAGGTGATCCTTGAGGTACCCTGGCCTTTAGTTGTTCAGGGCTTTGCAAATTAATACAACAACCTGGAGCCTGGCAGCCCTTGCAGCTGTTTTAACAACGGTGTTGCATCTTCTCGACCAGAAGCTCCCATCAGCCGCATTCTACACCCGCTGGAGTTTCCAAACCAGACCCAAGGGCAGTCCCGCATATGGTACAATACTGTAATTTAGTCTCAAGACTGGATTATTTTACCATAGTGGGGAAGACTGTGACCAGGTGACCTGAGTGTAGAGATGAGTGAACCTGTCAGCTTCAGTTTCTCTCACACACTTTTCCAGTTGTAAGCTCGGTTTTCCACATTTCCACATTTTGACCTTCTTTTAAAATCCCTCTAGAAACTTCGCCGGCATTCTAGTGTGAATATTGCCTCACACACATATTTTTGCAAGGCATACATTCCCTCATATAATGCATTCCCCTGTGTTATTTCCACTAATATGTAAAATGTTATGTGCACTTTAGTCTAAAACAAACCCTGGACTTGTGGGAATGTTCTGGGGTGCAGGAGAGGATATATTGACTAATTATATCCTTATCCAACTTGTGCTAACAAGTTCCCAAAATATCAGCAGAGTTTATAGACATTCCCCTTTAAGTTCGCAACGGTAACGCTTGCACAGGTTCGCTAGAACCTCTATAATAATTACTCTGGTAATTTCCCCTTTGTTCCCTCTTAAAATACAAGACACGACACAGTCTTTATAAAAGTATAAAAGAGTTTACTCACGTTCTGTTCACAATATGATCCCAGAAGGTAGGCAGGCTTAAAAAGGTTACATGCAGTTAGAATCTATCTTGTAGCGAGATAGTACTGTCCTCTCTTGGCTGGGAGCCAAGAGGGCATGTTGCTCCTTCAGAAGATGAAGATGGCAAGAGGCAAGAGGCAAGAGAGAAGAGTGGCTGCCTGCCCTGTGCTTTTATCATTACCTGCACAGGTGAGGCCACACCCACCTCTGGTCACATGCGGAGGAAGTCCGTCCCCAGGAAGTTTACCTGCTTGCTGGACAGACATCCCTCCCCATGTTCTAACATGTACACTCTAGGAATGTTGTCATTGACTGCTCCTGTGTTTACATCCCACATACCCCTTCTCAGGCAATACAACATACACAAAACATAAACAACTTTATTCAACCACCCAGAGTCCCAGCTTGACACGTAGATTCTGGAAACTCTCTCTTGGTAGGGGTTTCGTCAGGATGTCAGCAGTCATCTCTTGGGTGCTGCAGTAGGATAGTTCCACAAGTCCATCCTGGATCATCTGGCGTATGTAGTGGTATTTAACCCCAATGTGTTTTGTTCTGGCCAGGAACTTCTCACTCTGCGTCAGCTTCAGGCAACTTTGATTGTCCTCTAGCAAGCTGACAGGCCCTTTTCTCACCAACCCAAAGTCCTTTATGAGTTGATCAAGCCAGGCGATCTCTCTGCAGGCTTCTGTTGCTGCAACGTATTCTGATTCTGTGGAAGATAATGCTACACAGCTCTGTTTATAACTGCCCCATGAAACAGGTCCATCACCAAACATGAAAACATGACCACTTGTTGATTTATAATCAGCATTATCCCCAGCCCAATCCGCATCAGTATACCCAACCAACTTAGGGTCTCTGACGGCTGGTAACCTTAATTTACAATTCATGGTACCCTTCAAATATCGCACCACCCTCTTTACACCTGCCCAATCATGCTCAGTGGGAGAATTCACTTTTCTGCTAAGAATCCCCACAGCATTAGCTAAGTCAGGTCTACATGTGGTAACTAAATACAAAAGTTTACCAATCGCCGACCTGTAGTCATTGTTGTCTGGCAACTGCTTCGAATCCTCCTGATTCTTCAGGAAGTCAGTAGCCATCGGTGTAGCAACTGGATGTGCGTCTTGCATCTGCATGTGCTCAATCAGCTCGTGGATCTTCTGTCTTTGGCTGAGAAGAAATGAGCCGTCCTCTTCTCTTTCCACCTGGATCCCGAGGTAGTACTGGACATCTCCTAGCTCCTTGACCTCCACCTCTTTGCTAAGGTGTTTTACTATCTGTGTATAGTCTTTCTCACTTGCTGTGGCAATAATCAGGTCATCAACAAATGCTAAGATATATGAGAATTGTCCATTATTTGACTTACTGTACAAGCACTTGTCAGCGTCGCCTTGCTTGTACCCAAGTTGCGTCAGCATTTTATGCAACTTCTGGTTCCAGGCTCTAGCAGCCTGTTTAAGTCCATAAAGTCCTTTCTGCAGTTTGCACACTAAATGTGCCTCATGTGGTTTCACAAAACCTTTGGGCTGTTTCATATAGATTTCTTCAGAAATCTGCCCGTGTAGAAAAGCGGTAGCAATGTCTATGTGTTTCACTCTCATTTTCTTGGAGGCTGCAATGCTTAAAAGCATTCTTACGCTGCTGTACCTCACGGTTGGTGCAAAAACTTCATCATAGTCTTCACCAAAACGCTGTGAAAATCCCTGTGCTACAAGTCTAGCTTTGTAGCGCTGCACTTCTCCTTCTGACCCCTTCTTAACCTTGAAAACCCATTTACTGCCAATGACCTTCTTACCGGGAGGCAGCTCAGTGAGTGTCCAGGTCTTGTTCTGATGCAGTGCATCCATCTCCTCCTGCACGGCCTTCCTCCAGAGACTGGCTTCTGCAGCTGGCATCTCCTGTATCTCTTCCCAAGTGGAAGGTTCCTGTGGAAACGCCGACCCTGCAAAGTAGGACAACCGTAATGGTGGGACACCTTTGTTGGTTCTGGACGAGCGTCTGACCTCTGGTTCTGGGACCGCATCAGCTTCCTCATCCTCCTCCAACGCAGGCATGTCCCCATCTGAGTCCTCATCTTCGTCTCTGGCGCCGCCAGGGTTCTGGTCCTCTGTGTCGCCTGTAGGGGGTGCTGTAACACTCGAAGGCAGATTAGTACTTTGTGGGGTCTCAAAAGGGAAATATACAAATTCTTGAGTCCTTTCTGACTCATCGGAAGAATCCACAACAGTGTTCTTAGTGTCTACTTTTCCATATTCATCAAAATAAACCGCATGGTATGCATTTGTCTTACCAGTTTGTAAGTCCATAATTCTGTATCCTTTGCCTCCAGAGGTGTATCCCACAAGGATACCTGCTTTTGCCCTGGAGTCAAGCTTGTGTCTGTGTTCCTTGGGCACATGGAAGTAACATGGACTTCCAAACACACGTATGTGCGACAGATTGGGAGCTTTCCCATGCCAAAGTTCAAATGGTGTGCGCTCTGCACCTTTAGTTGGCAGTCTATTCTGCAAATAGACCGACGTGTACACTCCTTCGGCCCACAGCTTCTGTGGCAAACATGCATCCTTTAGCATGCACCTTGTCATGTCCATAATGGACCTAAACTTTCTCTCAGCTATGGCATTCTGCTGTGGTGTGTAAGGAATTGTGGTTACATGTGCAATTCCTTCCTTGGCCAGGAGAGCCTGCATTTCATTTGAGCAGTACTCACCTCCATTGTCGCTCATTAGCACAGCTGGAGCTCTTTGGAATTTATTCTTGACCATGGCAATGTATTCCTGGAGCTTGTCCACTGTCTCACTCTTCTCTTTGAGGAAATACACAACACAAAATCTTGAAAAGTCATCCAGAAATATTAAAATATATCTATTCTTTCCCAGTGAGGGAACATTCATGGGTCCACATATGTCAGTGTGCACTATGTCAAGCACTTTGTTGCTTCTTTGTTCTGCACAACGTGGAAATGAAGGTTTTACAGCCTTCTCAGTAATACAGCTTATGCACTTTGCTGGAGCTTTGTTGCTCTGCTTTACCTGCAAACCTCTTACAAGATCTCTTTTCTGTAGATCCAGAATGACGTTGGTGTCTCTATGTCCAAGCCTTCTGTGCCACAGGTCCAGATCTGCTTCATCCTTCTGGCTGGAATGTGCCACTTTTGCAGACTGATTCTCTGAAAGATCAAGCTCATATACACCATTGATTAGCTCTGCTTGAGCAAACACTTTGCCATTTCTAGTCACCTTGCATACTCCATTTCCAAATGTGATCTGGAAACCTTTCTTGTCCAGTGTGGACACGCTGATTAAATTGCAGCTCAGCTCTGGTACATACAAAACTCTAGAGATTGTGTTCTCAATGCATTCATTGTTTATATTGCATTTCAGACTCATGGAACCTGCACCTTTTGCTTTAACAATGTTCCCATCTGCAATTTCAATTTCAGATCCTTCTTCATCATTTATCTCATTAAAATAGTCCTTTTTATATGAAAAATGCGAGCTGGCACCAGAATCAATTATCCATTTATTACGTCTATTTTCACGATTCTGGACAGTTAAATTCCTTTCTTGCAGTAGCCATGTGCATTCACATTTCCCCTTCTTTTCTCCTTTTGGCTGAAAGGGGTGGGGTTTCTTGGCTTTAGGAGCCCTGCAATTCTTTGCAATGTGTCCTTCTTTGTTACAATTGAAACAAATCACTTTCTTAGGCATCTCTTTGGACTTTGTACATTGCCTAGATGCATAACTGCTGTCCTTGCTTCTAGCATTTCTCACTGGAGATTCAGCTCTATCTCTGCATTCTTCTTTTAAATAACCAATCAAGTCTTTAAAAGTCAGACCTTGTCTATGATCCATCAAACTTACAAATGCGCTAAAGCGTGGTCCAAGTGATGATAACAAAAATGCTATCTTTGTATCTTCATCAAAAGCTTTGGGAGTCAAATCAATTCTTTGAATAATCTCAGTAAACTTGTTGATGTGCTCTGTGAATTCCTGTTTTGAATTCATCCTCACTCTGGTTAATTTACACACCAAGTTTCTGAAGCAGTTTATGCTAGATTCTCCATACACGCGCTCAATATCTCTTAAGATTTGAGATGCATCATCTGTACTATTTATTAATGATAGCTGCTCATCACGAAGTCCACTCAAAATTATGTGTCTAGCTTCGCTGTTCATGCGTTTCCAAGCACTTATCTTGGCTAAAGCTTCCTCAGACGATCCCGTAGGTTGAGGGTTTAAAGCTTCCAAAATGTGCTTATAATCTAAACATGCTATCAAGCGCTGCTTCCAGTGCATGAAATTGTGTTCATTCAGCACAGGCATTCCTAGCTTTGCATCACTATCAAAAGCTGCTCTAGCCATCTTAAAATCCAAAAATTTGAAAATTCTTCAAAATTTCAAAATTTCTCAAAATTTTAAAATCAAAATCTCAAAAATCTCAAAATTCAAAACAAATCTTCACTGCCTTGGGTCACTGTGAACTCTGAGGGAAGGGGGGGGGTTGCTTAATCCCCACTGCACAATGGAACAAAGGACCATGTGCTTACCAGGAAGTTAACTCAGAAAAATACTACTCAACTCAAAATCACAATCCAATGCAATCCTTCAAAAATACGCAGAAATATGCAATACTGGGCCCATAACCCTTTGTGGGAATGTTCTGGGGTGCAGGAGAGGATATATTGACTAATTATATCCTTATCCAACTTGTGCTAACAAGTTCCCAAAATATCAGCAGAGTTTATAGACATTCCCCTTTAAGTTCGCAACGGTAACGCTTGCACAGGTTCGCTAGAACCTCTATAATAATTACTCTGGTAATTTCCCCTTTGTTCCCTCTTAAAATACAAGACACGACACAGTCTTTATAAAAGTATAAAAGAGTTTACTCACGTTCTGTTCACAATATGATCCCAGAAGGTAGGCAGGCTTAAAAAGGTTACATGCAGTTAGAATCTATCTTGTAGCGAGATAGTACTGTCCTCTCTTGGCTGGGAGCCAAGAGGGCATGTTGCTCCTTCAGAAGATGAAGATGGCAAGAGGCAAGAGGCAAGAGAGAAGAGTGGCTGCCTGCCCTGTGCTTTTATCATTACCTGCACAGGTGAGGCCACACCCACCTCTGGTCACATGCGGAGGAAGTCCGTCCCCAGGAAGTTTACCTGCTTGCTGGACAGACATCCCTCCCCATGTTCTAACATGTACACTCTAGGAATGTTGTCATTGACTGCTCCTGTGTTTACATCCCACAGGACTCAGCTGCATGCCTCTCCTCAAAGCTCAAGGCGAGGAATGTGAGAAAGGCTGGTGGGAAGGCTGAGGAACAAAACTTACCTAGAACAAAATATTTCACCCACACCTCCACTGGGTAACTGTTCGTTGTTTTGAACCACAACCCAGCCATTATGGTCAATGGCTGGGGATGGTGTACTGTAACGTCTAGAGGATGCCATGTTGGGAAACACGGAAGTAATTTTAGGTTGTTGTTTTTATTAATCAATTAATTGCCTGCCCTTCACTGTAAGGTCTCAGGCTGAGTTATAGTGTTGTTGTTGCTGCTGCTGTTGTTGTTAGAAGGGGGTTCATCCCCTTCTCACTGAATCCCTACAACAACCCTGTGAGGTATGTTAGTCTAAGAGGGAGTGACAAGGCCAAGTTCACTAGAGAGTATCGTGGTTCAGTCCCGCCCCCCCCCCTTGCTACAGTAAGCTGTTGACTCTACCTCTCAATAATTTTACATGGGCAACAGTTATACATGCAAACATACATACATACGAAGCAATTGTCTGCTTCTTTTGAGTGTCATACGTAGGATCAGAAAGCAATCTCCGTCTATATTTTTCTCATAAAAAAAGAAAAACATGAAACACTTTGAATTTAATTTTGGAGATATTTGGGAGGGAAATTACAGCAATATTTGATGGCAAGAATAAAAGGAAAAGAAGTGAAACAGAATAAAAGTATAACACTTCTAGAATTTTGGGGAATTGCCATCTTCTGGATAAAAGTGTTTGATCCCAGTCCTGTGTACATTTATGAGTTGTATCTGAGAACGAAATAAACAAGAGGGTTTATGAGGATACCTTAAACATCTCAGAGGAATGGCATTTCGTAATCCTCTAAGAAAAGCAGCTGTTTAAATCCAGGCTTGCTTTTCATCTGGCATGGCTGTAGTCCCTCTCAGCTAAGTTTGGTCCAAACTTGGGCATTTTTGACAAACAAATTGGATCCTAGAATACTGACAAAGTCAAAACTCCAAAGCTAGGGTTTTTAGCAAAGCAGTATGGCATGCCATAAATCAAAGAAGGCAATAAAGGTTTTTTTAAAACACAGTTCATTTGAAGACATCTACATAATTCCCCCACCCTAACTAATCAAAACATAGTTGTGTATAATGCCTACTCTCAACTTTCAGTGCAAACCCAACTGAAAATGACCGAGGTCCAAGCTACACGTGGTGCTGATCATGCCTTTGAAAAAGCAGGCTGAAGCTGGCCATTTAAAACAGCCTTGGGACATGCTCCCAATCCAGATCAGGAAACTGCATCAGCTTCCTACCAAAAGCCACAAACACACACACATACACTGCAATTTGCTGTTTACTGGAAATGGCACTGGGGGCAGGGGCAACTAACAGCCAGGGAGTTTCATTTGAGACCAAATGAAAAGTGGGATCTTTAAAAATAAAAATAAATAAAGATAGATCAGGGAAATTAACATACAAAAATGCCTAATACTGTACTAGGTGGAATTGCTTACAAAAATGTGTATATTAGGATAAATTAACCCTAAATGATGATGAATTTTCACGAGGGCTATTTAAAATTTAAAAAAATAATAATAATCACAAACTATTGTGGCAATTTGGAGAACTGAACAGGGGACTGGCAAAATGAGAAGCTAAGATGAGCCAAAACTGACATCTTCAGTCTGCTGCCCAAGTCCTAACTGCTGATGAGCAACTTCACAGTCTCCCCACTCTCTCAGGTGATGCAAGTTAAGGAACCTTAGTCTTCATGAGAGAGAAGGGCTTTTAAGAAAGATGATGTGTTGTATGGGGAGAATGAACATTTGGGTGTGCTTGGAAGGGGATGGTGACTGAGATAAAACTGCGCTTGGTTTGGCCCACACTAACATCCCTGACACTGGTTTTGAGTCCGAACAAACAATCATTTCCCATTCCTCAATGCTTTTCCCAAACAATGGGTTCTTTGAATTTATTCAGGCATTATTTTTTGAAGAACTAAAAGCTGCTTTCACCTCTCCCTGTGTCAAGATTAAAGACTTCACCTCTTTGTGCTGGGAAAAGATGGTGTATTTCGGAAAGTCGTTCCAGTATTTAGACATGTCCAGTTTTCCTTGAACACGGTTGCAAATTATGCACACTTTTTGCTGCTAATGACTACAATTTAATGCTGAGATTACATCCCCCACCCCACCGCCTTTCTTAATTACAGGACATTTCAATATTATTTTAAAACAATGGCATTGTGAAAAGGCAGCTACTGTTTCTCATTACACGGCCTCTTTGAGACAACAAAAATGGTCTCAGAAAATCCCTCACGTACTTTAACACGGGCGGTAATGGCTGTTACCGCAAGCACTCTAAGAAAGTGCCTTCCCGTCACTTCAGATAATAAGCTTGTTTGCTTCTACCTCTCCCAGCACACACATACCTCCCCCCCATCTTTTAAGAAATACTTTTCACACACAGCTTCCAAGCCAACCACAAGATTATGGCATCTAACGGATGTAATAATTAGAATGGGCTACAAGCTTGTGCTTCTCCTATAAAAGAAGTTTCTTCCGATGCGTCAGATTTAAAAACAATTGCAAATATTGCAACAGACTTGGTGAGTTTGCATGGCCACTCATGCAGAGGGTAACTTGAATTGATGCTCACGTCTCACTCCTCTTCCACCCAGGTTGCCTCATGGGATGCTGCCATATTGAATCAGCAGTTTGAAGCTTCTAACATGGGTGCAGTTCAGGGTGGATTATGTCCTGAGGAGCAGTAAAGTGCTTAAAGTATGCCATTGCTGCATGTCTTTAGGCAGCAGAGAAAAACATTCCTCTTCACCCAGGCCTATGGCTATTAAATGATGGCCTGTGAAAGTGAGGGGGAAAGGACTGTTATTATGATGAATATTTTATTATTAGAATGTATGGTTTTATCATTGATGTTCTGTAATGTGTTTTTACTGTTGTACACCGCCCTGGGATCTTCTGATAAAGGGTGGTATATCAATTGAACTACTACTACTACTACTACTAATAATAATAATAATAATAATATAATTTAAACATACTTCAGGTAGATGGTAGAGCCAAATAGCACCATTGGTCTCTCAGCAAGGCAGAGGAAGTCAGTCTCACTCTCACTGTCCCATATTCCCCCTCTGGCAGCCAGGTAGCAAGGCTGCTGTTGGTGGAAATGTTTATACCTCCCTCTCCAGGTAAAAGGTAAAAAGGTAAAGGACCCCTGGACAGTTAAGTCCAGTCAAAGGTGACTGTGGGGTGTGGCGCTCATCTCGCTTCAGGCCGAGGGAGCCGGCATTTGACTACAGACAGCTTGCCGGGTCATGTGGCCAGCATGACTAAACCGCTTCTGGCGCAATGGAACACCGTGACGGAAGCCAGAGCACATGGAAACGCTGTTTACCTTCCCACTGCAGAGGTACCTGTTTGTCTACTTGCACTTGTCTACTTGCACAACCTACCTGCTAGGTTGGCAGGAGCTGGGACAGAGCAACGGGAGCTTACCCCATCGCACAGATTCAAACTGCCGGCCTTCTGATTGGCAAGCCCAAGAGGCTCAGTGGTTTAGACCACAGTGCCACCCGTGTCCCTATATCCTCTCCAGGTAGACATGAAGGGGACCTGCTGTCTGAAGGCAGTTTTAGACCATGGCATGGGGTGAGAAGGCAAAAGACTTCAGCACATAGATGAAGTGGAATTTGCTGCTGCAGGATGTAGCGATGACCAGCAATTTAAAAGGAGATCAAAGAACTTCATGGTGGGCAAGGCTAGCTATGTTCTGTCTCCACTGTCAGAGGCATCACAAATGGGAAACTGCTGTTCTGCTTAGGTCTTGCTTGTGGGCTTCCAACAGGCACCTGGTTGGCTCCTGTGAGACCAGGATGCTGGACTAGCTGGGCTTCTGGTCTAATCCAGCTGCCAGGCTGTTCTTCTGTTCTTATACAAAGAGCTCCTCCAGATGACCAGTTTATTAAGCATTCATCCAGATTTGCATGCACAAAGCTTATGTGGAGATTAGACTGTGTCCGGTTATTTCCAGAGCATTCCTTCTGATTTGTTTGCAGGAAAGTTATATACGACGACGAATATTCGTCCTGTATTCATCCCAATCACTTTCTTATTTTTCTTAGCCTATAAACTCTGACAATTTTTTTTAAAAAGGCTCTTCTTCAGCTAGGCAGCCTGAATGTCACACACACTGACTGGAGCACAGAAAAGTGCACTGCAACCCTCTTGACTCCAGTCAGAGCATGGGTGTGGCGTTGGCACACTGAGGAGCCAGCAAGGCCGGTGCCAGCAACTGCCACATTCTTCCCCTTTCAATGGGAACCATTTGTTTAGCTACCCATTTCTCCAGTTTCAGCCAGAGTGCAGGCAGGACAAGCCCTGCAATCAGATATAGAACTGGCTTGAAAACTGTTTACCTCTTTTCATGCTCATTTTCGCAAAGTGTTGAAAAGTGCTTCACATTTAGGGGCATTGTGGGCACTTATTGCAAACATATGCACATTGCTTTGGTTGCTGGTCTTTGGGATACTGTTTTCTTTTGCTGTAGGAACACAAAAGCTGAATCAGACCCAATGCCCATCTGGTCAAGCACCCTGTTCTCACACCGGCCAACCAGATGCCTGCAGGAAGCAGGACCTGGGTGCAACAACACGCTCCCCACCTGTGATTCCTGGCAACCAGTATTCATAGAATCATAGAATCATAGAGTTGGAAGAGACCACAAGGGCCATCAAGTCCAACCCCCTGCCAAGCAGGAAACACCATCAGAGCACTCCTGACATATGGTTGTCAAGCCTCTGCTTAAAGACCTCCAAAGAAGGAGACTCCACCACGCTCCTTGGCAGCAAATTCCACTGTCAAACAGCTCTTACTGTCAGGAAGTTCTTCCTAATGTTTAGGTGGAATCTTCTTTCTTGTAGTTTGGAACCATTGCTCCGTGTCCGCTTCTCTGGAGCAGCAGAAAACAACCTTTCTCCCTCCTCTATGTGACATCCTTTTATATATTTGAACATGGCTATCATATCACCCCTTAACCTCCTCTTCTCCAGGCTAAACATGCCCAGCTCCCTTAGCCGTTCCTCATAAGGCATCGTTTCCAGGCCTTTGACCATTTTGGTTGCCCTCCTCTGGACACGTTCCAGTTTGTCAGTGTCCTTCTTGAACTGTGGTGCCCAGAACTGGACACAGTACTCCAGGTGAGGTCTGACCAGAGCAGAATACAGTGGCACTATTACTTCCCTTGATCTAGATGCTATACTCCTATTGATGCAGCCCAGAATTGCATTGGCTCTTTTAGCTGCCGCGTCACACTGTTGGCTCATGTCAAGTTTGTGGTCAACCAAGACTCCTAGATCCTTTTCACATGTACTGCTCTCAAGCCAGGTGTCCCCCATCTTGTATTTGTGCCTCTCATTTTTTTGCCCAAGTGCAATACTTTACATTTCTCCCTGTTAAAATTCATCTTGTTTGTTTTGGCCCAGTTCTCTAATCTGTCAAGGTCGTTTTGAAGTGTGATCCTGTCCTCTGGGGTGTTAGCCACCCCTCCCAGTTTGGTGTCATCAGAGGCGTACTCACAAAAGAGGAGGGAGAATGTAGTCATCATGGCTAGTAGCTATGTAGAGTAGCCTGCCATTGACAAGGCTGCCCAGCAATTGGGCAGATATATATGTTGTATAAGTTAAGAACAGATTAAAAATTCATACAATAAAGCAAAGAAGGGGCATAAAAACTTATCACAGAGATCAAAATAAAACATGGGTTCGCTATCAAATTCTGATAATCACATCTGTCAACATCCCGTTTTTTCTCACAAGTGGCTTCTTGCAATTTTGTGCTGCACTGTCATCCTGAAAAACACTTTTGGGGGGAGTTGGAATCTTATGCAATCACATAACCTGCTTGGAAGTTTAGCCCCCGAAGATGGCATCCCAGTCTGGGGCTGCTTTGTATTGGAGTGTATGTAATCTATCCTGGGACGCGGGTGGCACTGTGGGTTGAACCACAGAGCCTAGGACTTGCCGATCAGAAGGTCGGCGGTTCGAATCCCCGCGCCGGCATGAGCTCCCGTTGCTCGGTCCCTGCTCCTGCCAACCTAGCAGTTCGAAAGCACATCAAAGTGCAAGTAGATAAATAGGTACAGCTCCGGCGGAAAGGTAAACGGCGTTTCCGTGAGCTGCTCTGGTTCGCCAGAAGCGGCTTAGTCATGCTGGCCACATGACCCGGAAGCTGTACACCGGCTCCCTCGGCCAGTAAAGCGAGATGAGCGCCGCAACCCCAGAGTCAGCCACAACTGGACCTAATGGTCAGGGGTCCCTTTACCTTTAATCTATCCTGGAGATTGTACAGTCATCCTGACTACTAATACTTATAGCTTTATTCTCCATGAATTTGCCTAATGCCCCTTTTAAAACTATCCAAGTTGGCCATCATCACCACCTCTTTGCCTTCACTGCCCTCAGCCCTATATGCACACACTGCCATTGAATCCAGCTGCCTCTGGTGGCCTGTGTGGTTTTATCTGAGACAGCATGCCACTGGCTCTGCTACAATGATGTCACAGCTGCTCATAGATAACACATGGGTCATCCCCTGCCAATCAGATCAAACAGCAAAAAGTGGGCAAATGTGGCTGAGGGCAGTGAGGGCAAAGAAAGACCCTGAGAAGCAACAAGGGAGATGAAAGGGAGTTTTGTGACATAAAAGAATGGAATTTCTTGTCAAAAAGCAGTTCCTTTGGGGGAGGGCTAAGTAATTTGTTCAGCTGTATGCTACTCCCAAAGTGACTATTGAAATCAGAGACTATGCCGCACATCCCTAATCTGATGCAGCTAGTTAAGCCGCCTCAGTGACGTGTTCCTGTCGCTGCTGCTGCTGTTTTTGTTACATCAGCCAACAGACAGCAACTTCTCATGAATCAAAGACACCTTCCCACAGAACTCAAGGATCTTCCTGCATTCCAGGCCCTTGGTATTCACTCCCCACCTTGATCTTCCATTTGTTTCAGCTGCTGCAGCCGCTTGTCTGCCTTGCGGTTCTCAATCAAAGGCTTCTCTGCAATCCCAATAAACTGTAGCATATGCTGACCCCGGCATGTAACAGCTCAGGCATGCTGTGCAATGAGATTGTCCCGGGAGCTTCCCTGGGAAGTGGCAGAGTTTGCCTATTTGCCGCCTCTTTCCATATGCTCCCCACAGGCAGCAGCATCCCATGCTCCATTTTTCCATGGACTGAAGCCCCAGGATGAAGAGACCGTGTGTCGCCAATATGGAAATGCCCGTTTCCTTTACTTTAAGGAGCTCAAGGTGGCATACATAGTTCTGGTCCTCCTCATTTTATCCTCACAACAACCCTGTGAGGTAGGTTAGGCTGAGAAGCAGTGAATTTCATGGCAGAGTGGGGATTTGAACCCTGGTCTCCCAGTTGTAGGGCTTCCACTCCTGGCCCACTGTTTGCCTGTTACTGGGCATTCAGAAGCTGTATGGCTCTGAATACCCGTTGCTGAAGTGCACAAGTGGTGAGAGTGTTGTTTCTGCGCGCAGGTCCCGCTTGCAAGTTTCCCATCAGGGCATCTGGTTGGCCACTGTGAGAAGAGGGTGCTGGAATGGATGAGCCCAGCTGATGAGAGGTGCCTGGGGTTCAACATCAAGTTCCCCTACAGTATAAAGGTGGCCTATAAATAAATATGCCAACACAGCTGAGGCAATCATTTGTCAGAGGCACAATGGGAAAGTTTAATAACCATCTCAAAACCCAGCTGGATTGATGAATGATTGTGAGAGAGTACATTTAACTGATATTCATCAAATCCCTTTTCTAATTTTTCGGGAAAATGCCTTTGATTAGCTTTACTGAAGTTTAAAGGGCTGCTGTTTTAGATTTTCACTTTTAATGCTGCTCGCAGTGAATACAATTTCATAAGGTTTTTGAGAGCACATTAATGGTGCAAACTGGGTTTTCTCACTAAAGTTAATTGTGCAGAATATTGATGAGCACCTAGAGGTTATAGAAACCTTGAGTTAGAGGAATCCACTCCGGAGACTTGCCTTAAAACCAATGAAGAACAACAATAAAAACCTAAAAGAACAGCTATACGAAGGGAGAACAGCAGGCCCTACAATAAGCCACAATGCTACCCTTCCAGTTAAGGGCTGAAAGACTGGGGAGCATGAGAAGGCCTTTGCCTGGTGCCTAAGGAAAGCTCTTGCACAACAAACCTGCTTCCCCAAAAGAGCAGACATTTTGCAATAAGGAAAGTGATGGGAGAACCCTGCAAAGTGTGGGAGAACCCTGGCTGGGACACAATGTCAGCTGACCTTCCCTGCAAACCAATCAGAATGAACGCTCAGGAAAACCAGTGTTGCCATTTCTCCCTGGAAACAAATCAGAGTGAGTGCTCACTGGCCAGGTTGTCTGGAAGACACCCACTGAATAAACTTGGGTAGGTCAACAAGGCAAAGTCTGTAGGCAAATAAGTCCCAGACAAAAGGAAATCTGGGGAAAGAGTCTGGAGACACAGCCTTTGCGAAAGTGGAACAAACAAAGAGATATTGTGTGGAATATGAGCACCTTTCAAGGCACAGCAACGCATAACAGGTAGGACAGCCTGCATCCACCAGCGTAAAGAAGTGTGAGGAGAGAGGAAGGGAAATACTTTAAGGCCTGGGGTCATATGCCACTAAATCCTATCCCAAGTAGGCCCATTGAAATGAATGAACCTAAGACAGTCATGTCTATTATCTTCTGAGTAGCACTAGCTTTGAACACCATGCCTTGGCTATTTTACATGCATCAGTTTTCTGTTAAAGGGAGGCACTGCCCCTCTGCTCTTTCCATTACGGTGCCCTCCTCCATAATTCTGGCTATTCAAAAGCAGCTAGAACAGGGATAGGGAATCTGTGGCGCTTCAGATCTTGTTGGACTATGAAATATACTCGGAGTCAAGTGTGGATTTCACGCTCTTTATTCAGCTCAGAGTAGTGAGGAATGGAAGTTCCCCCGAAATGTCTGCTTTATATACATTATTTACACAATGGGCCCCACGTAATTGGCTAATTCTGGGATTCTCCTGTAGGCCAATCAGTTTGCAGATTCACTTCCACCCGGAGTTGGATTGGGTGGCTCCTGTGGACCAATCAGACTGCTGCATTCTGAATTCCATTGTTCTAGGACCAATCAGTCTGCTGCATTCTGAATCCTATTGTTCTAGGACCAATCCTATTCAACTCAGTACATAACAGACTAGATCTCCCATCAGCCCCAGCCAGCACAGCCAATGGTCAGGGGGTGATGGTAACTGCAGACCAGCAACAACGTGAGGGCTGTGGGTTCATTGCCTCTGAGCTTAAGCAAGAACGAAATCATACAAAAATGTGCTTGAGCTTGCTTTTCCCTCCACCCTCCTGTGCCTTTTTCCTTGTGTGCCATGTCTTGTTGGAATGTGGTCCTGAGGGTAAGGACTGGCTTAGTCTTAGTACTCAATTCTGAAAGCCACTCTGGCAACCTCTTTTTTGTGGGGCAAGCGGGGATGGGGGGGGGATAAATGTCACAGATCAACAATAAATAAATAATGCTTCTGGAAAATACTCAGGCCTCATTGTGGCATTAGAACACAATGGGGCAATTGCCCCTGAAAAGAGTTCCCACATGTTGGGGTTCCATGTGCTTGTCCTAATTTGGGGCATCCTGAGAGTTTGGCCTCAGGAATTGGGCTTGAGGACTAGAATGAGCCTTCTGCAATATTGTTACACACTCCCTGCCCCCTATTTTCCACATATAATTAACACAATCTATTTCTCCTCCCCTCTACCCAGCACATTTCATTTTCTGCCCTGTATATGAGAGATGCAGCCAAATGATGAGATAACAGTGTTGTTGGTTTTTGTTGCCCAGACATCACCAGTTAAACTAAGCTTCTCCCTTGAAGCTCAAAGATCAGCAGGAAAATATTTACAGGAAAATTCCTCCCAGGACCTTGAAAGATTGAGTCATGACATCCCTCAAAGCACTGTCTGCAGCAACACCACAGCAGCACCCTTGCCTGGATGGTTTATAGCTGATGAGGGGGTTTCTTTTAAAGCTGGTTGCACCAACTTGGTGCCCTCCAGTTGTTTTAGACTATAACTCCCATCAGCCCCAGGATGAGAGTTGTAGTCCAAACCATCTGGAGGGCACCAGGTCAGTAGAGGCTGTTTTAAAGTGCCAACAGGCCACTGAACTTGCACTTAAGAAAGGAGATTCTGGCCAAACATTAGGAAGAACTTCCTGGCAGTGAGAGCTACTTGATAAAGGAATGGACGACCTCAGAAGGTGGTGGACTCTTTGAAGGTTGGAGGGTCATCTGCCAGGGATTCTTAGGCTGTGATTCCTGCCTTGCAGGGGTGTAGGCAGGATGATCCTTGGGGTCCCTTCCAACTCTACAATTCTAGCATTCAAGGATTCAAAGATAAGCTTTCACAGCATTTATCCTAGGTACACGGGTGGCGATGTGGGTTAAACCACAGAGCCTAGCTCTTGCCGATCAGAAGGTCGGCAGTTCAAATCCCCGCAATGCGATGAGCTCCCGTTGCTCGGTCCCTGCTCCTGCCAACCTAGCAGTTCGAAAGCACATCAAAGTGCAGTAGATAAATAGGTACCACTCTGGTGGGAAGGTAAACGGTGTTTCCGTGCACTTCTCTGGTTCGCCAGAAGCGGGATAGTCATGCTGGCCACATGACCTGGAAGCTGTACGCTGGCTCCCTCGGACAATAAAGCGAGATGAGCGCCGCAACCCCAGAGTCGGCCACGACTGGACCTAATGGTCAGGGGTCCCTTTACCGTTACCATTAAGCATCCACAGCCCAGATGCTCACAGCGAATGCATAGGAAGGTGGTGGCAGGGGGCAGGATGATCAGGCCCAATCCCTTCACCAGTTCCATGCCGATACAGCAATCAGGGCCCTGTGCTGTCACATGGTGGCAGGAAGGCCAGCTGAGGATCCAGGATTTTTTCGGCTGGCATAGCCCTGCCACCTTCCCATCCTCAAAGCACCTTGTCTCACAGCGTTTTGCTAGCCCTTGCCAAGCTGCTCTTTCCCTCCACATTTGGCAGGTAGAAAGGGAAAATGAGTTGCATGGCCCTGTCGGAGTGTTATTTAGACTAGAATGAAGTATAGAACCTGACGAAACAGGTGTGCTTGACCCTGGTCATGTATTTTTACAGCGATCTGCTGTGTCGTTCTGAATGAGTTTCTCCTCTGTATCTTTGGCTGAACGTCTCCCTGCTGTGTACAAGGCCTGACCTAAGGAAACCAAAAGCCCTCTGTTTATTTCTCCTCAAATTATACACTGTTTTGGCTCAGGTTCCTTCAGTAAAGTGTTATCAGCATTTCCGTTCTCACTGTACTCTGTCATAGTTAGTTAACAGACTGCCAACAATCATCATGACTGCTGAACATTCATCACCTGCCTACAATGTAGCTGGACAGCAGCAGTTAAGTGTCATCAACTTTGCATTTCTTTCATATAGATAGAGATTTCTGCCCCACCACCTTGCAATGCTAGATTCCCTTCCTGACTCCAGAAATGGCTTACCCTGGGTTGTCAGTGAGAAATTGTGTGCACCAGCTCAGTGAAGTGTGAAGCCATCGTTTGTGCTTTGTTTAATAACTGGGAGTGGGGAGAGATTCTGCAGAAGATAACAATGGGGTGGATTCGACTATAACAGGGGTCTGCAACCCGCGGCTCCAGAGCCGCATGTGGCTCTTTTATACCTTTGCTGCGGCTCCGGGGCGGATACTAGCGAGGGGAGTAGGCGCATTGTGCGCCCCGACACTCCCCACTGTGGAGGGCGCTGTACTGGCTGTGACGTCGCATGGTGGCGGTGCGTGCGTTAGTCACGTACCATCCCGACGTCACCTTCCCGCCCGCTGTCAGATCGGAGGGCAGCGGTGCGCATGTTTGTGGCTCCCAGTTGTTTTTTCTTCGGAAACGGGTCCAAGTGGCTCTTTTTGTCTTAAAGGTTGCAGACCCCTGGACTATAACATCTGAAACAGAAAAGAGAGGCAGTCCTAAGGGGGGGGGGATGATGATCACTCCCCCAATGCAAGCCCCCACCCCCACCCCACCTCTGTCACCATGCAATGCTCAGAAGTTCAACACCCCAGTCTGCAGATGCCAGGAAGTGGAGTCTCAGTTCCTGCATCTACTTAATAATTTATCTCCCATTGCCAACAGCGCAGCCTGTATAGCTCTATTATGGTTTTCCCCTCATCTTTGTTATGCATAAGTCAAATCACAGACAAAGAGGCACCATGTGTATGAAGACTTGTTGCATCTTGCCCAAAGGCACTTTTAAAAGGAGAAGTTACAGAACTTGCCGGGGGGGGGGGCTGTTTGCCCTAATGCTCACATGAACTGCTGTACAAAGTAGCAGCATTTGGGTGCATTCAGATGCTGGGGGGTGGGGCACGGAATCTAGCCTTTTGGGGGGTGAAAAGTGATGGGCTGTGAAGGCTGGTGCATGGGAATGCAATGAAAAAGCCAGTCAGGTGCAATGGAAGAGTGTGAGATTGGATCAGGAAGACTTCTAGGACCAGGCTGCAGGGAAGAGAGAGGATGCAAGGACACTCTTGGCACAGCGGAGGGACCAGCAATGTTTAGTGCCTCCTAGCGATGGGTGAATCTGACACACTCAGTTTCTCATTTTTCCAGTCTTCAGTTCTCCACATTTCCACATCTGTTTAAATCTGTGGTTTTTTTTTTAAAAAAAAATCCTCATGAAAATTAAAGAACTCATGAAAACTCATCAGTGTTTTAGTGCAAATTTCTCCTAATACACACCTCCTTGCATGCAATTTTTCCTAATTGCTTTTTGCAAACTATTTCTTCTAATATAACAGATTTTCATATGTATTTTTCACCAATATATGCATTTTTTTTGGTATAATACTACACTTTATCCCAAGGTGGAGAACTGCATCACACAATTTGGAGAAGTGTGGGTTTTGAAGGATAGCTGTGTTTCTGTCCTCGGATAGTTTCAGAAAACACGTCTAAGTTTGCATTAAAATGCAAATTCAGCTGAATCTCTCCCCCATTGCTCCCACTGCAAACTTAGATAGGGAGGGGACCTGGGTTCAAATTACCTCCCAGCTGTGGGTCACTGTGGACTAAGGATGTTGGAGAATTCTGACCAAAATGGAAATGGGAATGGATATTGCTGGTGTTCACTTATTAATCCCATGTTCAATAAATATGTTGCTTTCACTCCACAACCAATACATGATTAATTATGCCCCCCCCAACCTGCATTGTGTTTCCTTTGCATTGAACTCAATGGGGTAGAATAGTCTTAATGTCAATGTAATGTATGTAACTTATATAATTAGTTACATAAGTTGTACAATTTTGCCACAGTGGACAGCAAGTCAAATAACATCATTTTTTTCCTGATATAGGGGAGATGAACTGCAGCAGAATGGAAATAGTGCTGCATGCAACAAATAGATGGAGAAACAGAAAACAAGACCTTATTTCACCCCTCTTGCGGACCAGTTGTCCTCTCTCAGCCTCACCTAGTCAAAGAGTAGTTTGTTGGGAGGGGAAATAGGAAAACTCAGCATAGGCTACCCCGAGGAATGGTGGGATATAGATATTAAGCCCATTACAACTCTTGAAGAAACACTTCAGAAATGATTTGTCAGATTTCCCAGTGGACTTAATTGTGTTATAGGTTTCAAGGAGGAAATTGGCACTCCTTTCGGAAAGTCCAATTTTTGACACGGCGATGCACGCTGTGCCTCACAGAACCCCAGATGTTTCCAATGCAGAACAAACGCTTGCTCTGCATCCCTGAAATCAGCACTGACACACACTCCTCCATTCCAGGAAAAGCTTATAGACATTTCAATCATTGTTTTCTTTATGGCCAAACACTGTTTATGGAACGCCAGGCAGCGAGCCAAGACCCCGAGCCACGCTCAGGTTTTATGGAGCAACACAGCATAGGCCGACCACATTGCGTGCACTTTGGGAGAAAGCTAAGGCGGGCCGGGCTCTTCAAGTGTCTTTCCTGCAGCTACTGGACATATGGCAGCAGCCATGCAAATTGGCCAGCTCACACATACAGGTACATTGCTTTATTTCTCATCGCTTTCATTACTTGCGGCTCTGCATATAAAACTAGGCCAGGCATAGGCAAACTCCGGCCCTCCAGATGTTTGGGACTACAATTCCCAACATCCCTGACTACTGGTCCTGTTAGCTAGGGATGATGGGAATTGTAGTCCCAAACTTCTGGAGGGTCGGAGTTTGCCTATGCCTGAACTAGGCAGCTGCTTTATATCCAGTGGCAGCAGGTGCCTATGAGGACTGATGGGGTAGGAGGCAAGGAGCCCAACGGCTGGTGGTGCCAGAACCAGCTGATTCTAGTTTTGTATCATCCCTGTTCAGTTCTACATGAGGCAACACTGTATTGGTGGTAAGGAGGAATGGAGACAGGCAGAGGCTGGCTAAGCCAGACTGAGGTTGGCGGGTCTGTATCCCGTTTGCCCAAATGAACCAGCCTCCATGCCTTAGTTTAGGTTGGACGTTCAATTCATCCAGCCCAGAAAGACAATGGGGGAAAACTAACACCATTACGTCCTGCATACCCAGAGGCATCTTGATGGCCCTTACTGGAAGTGGAATGCTGGATTTGATGGGTCGTGGTCTCATGGTGATGATCAGCTGCCTTTCAGATCATCTGCTTCCAGAGCAACTTTCAACAATTTGACAATCACAGGATCCAGCAAAACAAGTGTCACAACAGGGGTTGGGGACCCCCCATCAGCATGGCCATTGGTCAGGGACGCTGGGAGTTGTGGTTCCACATTCTTGACACTGGGTGAGGCAGCGATACAAGCTTTTCGCCACTGTTGCATCACTTTTTTCCCCATTTTCCTTATGGAATATTCAGGCTCTTCTTTCTTACATTTGTTGTAGCAAACCTGCACTGTAGACTATTCAGCTCGTGAAAAAGGCCGGAGTGTTTTATTTTTAGTCTGTTGCCAAGTCAAAATTTCAGAAATGAGGCTCCCTGTGGACTTCTGGTGCTGGAATAGGAATAGAGAGATGCTCACAGAAAAGGCAGCAGCCCCATTCTTCTGAAGCAAATAGCTGCAGTTGCATTCAGCGTATTTGGAGACGTTCTGAGCTAGCCTCCAAATAGACTCAAACTAGAAAACTGCTCTGAAAAAAAGGTATTTCCCACACCACTTATTTCACTTTGTTCCTAGATGAATTTGATACATTTTTCCAAGAGGCAAGGAAGGTCTTCCTCGTTAGCTTGATACATTTGATGAACTGGCTAGCAGTATGTTTTTTCCTCTGCTCCTGTCAAGTTTGTATCAACAAGGGATTTATACTCTCCTCTTTCTGTCTTTTGTTTGGGGGGGAGGTGCTCTTTATAGAAAAGCTGGAAACCCCCATGATAAATTGTGTCCTGGCTCTTGCTGGACTAAGAATGCAAACTTGGATGGTAGTTTTTGCCAAAACCTTTACTGCTCAGATCAGTACAGTAAGGCAAGGCAAGGCAAGGGTTAAAAGGCACCACAGATGAAATGCATGGCTACCAAGCTAAGAGTTGATTCAGTGAGTGACACACCCCTGGCTCTTTGCTCTTAAAGAGTGGGGTCGGCACAGCTTTAGCACAGTGAGTGAAATGTGTCTTTAGACCAGGTGAGCAAATGGGCCCTCCTTCAAATGGGTCTGAGTGGTCTGTTCACACTTGTGTCCTAGGAGATGGGAGAGGAGAGATGCTTCCTTAGCATCTTGCTCAAACTCACATGTTCTCCAAGCAGGGAAGGCTGGAGGGCTTGGGAAGCCGCAGAAACACGGGAGGAATCTCACACAAGGTGTGTTCACTCCAACAAGAAGCCAACAGCACCAAACCACTTACAGTGGTACCTCAGGTTAAGTACTTAATTCGTTCCGGAGGTCCGTACTTAACCTGAAACTGTCCTTAACCTGAAGCACCACTTTAGCTAATGGGGCCTCTTGCTGCTGCCGCGCCACCGGAGCACGATTTCTGTTCTCATCCTGAAGCAAAGTTCTTAACCCGAGGTACTATTTCTGGGTTAGCGGAATCTGTAACCTGAAGCGTATGTAACCTGAAGAGTATGTAACCCGAGGTACCACTGTATTATCGGTTTTGAAAGGAACCATTTTTCACAACAATCCCTACATCAGCTACACTAAGCGGACTGAGGACAGTAGTGTTCGTTGATATTTTTCCCTGCCAGATTTAACTCATATAGCAGAATGCAACAAAGGCGAGGCATGGTCTACATGCAAGCTAGTCTACATAATTTTCTGTTCATTTACCATCAAGGCCTGTCCAAAAGCCCTCTGGATGCTTTGGAAAATGGTTGGATTGGCATCAGGGGCTTTTTCTCCTTTAAAATTACCTCTCTCATGGGACATTTTGAAAGGCTCCGCAGGCAAGTGTTGTGGCCCAGCCCTTTCCACAAATAAATCCCTCCAGAGAGAGAGACAGGCTGGGAAAGCCAGCTCTTTTCATGGTGTCTGATGAAAATTATAGCAGTTACATTATTATATTCGCCTGCTTAGGCAAAGCATCAGATTCAGATAGCCTACTGGGGGAAAAGATTCAAAAGTGGAGCTCTCGGGATCTCTGCAGACTATTATTAAGATTATTATACATGTTCACTCATGCAATCAACCAAAGGCAACTCTTGAGAACACCCCGGTCTAGCCCAATTCTCTCCTTAGCAGAAATCCAGATAAAAATCCACACCTATCCACCCCTCCTTTAAGCTCAGAAAGAGATAGGGCAGACTTAGTTTGGATGAAGCAAACAGCAGCCGCAGTTGCACGCCTTGATGATGAAGCTGGCATGCAGCCAGTCAGATTAACATCATCCAATTTACGTTGAGCCTTCAAAATTACAGACAACCTTTTCAACCACTAAGAATGCGGCATGTTCATGAATAATGACAGCAGCAATGCTTCCATTGACTTGCACAGGACAGGAGCCAAACCTCCATTTGATTCTTGATTTATTTGTTTGTTTTAATTAAAGACCAGCTTTTTCTTTCAGTGTTTTCATCTGGGTTGCTGTTTTGGTAGGAGGATCCCAGAAACATCTTCTGCTTCTTTCCAGTTAGTAGAACAGCTCTCTGTTTATCGTGATAATTCGTCAAGATGCAACTCAATACGACCCACTGGGTCCAGCAGCTTTCAGCAACCTGGCCCCATTGCAGAGGGTCTGGGCTCCAACCCTAACCCCAATCCACCCTAAGGTGAAGAATTCCCAGGTTTGCAAAGACCATGTACCACGGAGACATTTATCAGAAAACAATCAGATGGATGTCATTTTAATCTAGCACTCAACAGTATTTACAGCAGGAAAGCTTTTCAACATGCTCTCTGGGGTTTTTTTGCTGTGGTTTTGGGGGCCACCAATGGTCCACAGATCAAAACATTGGAATTGCTGTTGCAGGATCATTGTGGTACCAGTACCATATTTGAACTGAAATTAATTCCCACACCCAGACAGAGAAATTGTCTTGGAATTACCCTCTGTGGATTTTTTATAGCGAATATTCTCTGGGTTTTAAAAACTGACCCAGAGTCCTGCCCTCCCTCTTCTGTGGCCTAAGTTGCAGCTGCCCTGTGACACTGATGCTCAGCATTCCGGATATTTTTCAGGGCTCAAATTTAGCCCTGGACACAATAAGCTCATTGAAGATGCTGAGCATCCCAGTGTGGTTTTCATTCCTCTCCTACCACCACCACCGCCCCTCGTCGCTTGCGGTTCTCTGCATACAGGAAGGCTGTGTGCTGAGTGTTCTGAAGTCTCATCTTGTTCCATCTCTGATGGAGGTTGACCATCATCCCTGCAGAATAAGACCACCGATTTCAAGGGGTGGGTAGAGAAGGGTCCAATAGTGTGCTGGATGTCTTCAAGAGAGTCAGTGGGCTGCAGGCATTAGTATGTTAGGCTGTAGTGACCCAGGTTTGAATCTTCACTCAGCTGTGATGCTGGAGTGCCCTTGGGTCAGTCACTGTCTCTCAACTAAGGATGTTGATGAATACCAACAAGTTCGTACACACATCTGTGGTCAGGAACAGAAATCAGCTGAGAAAATACAATCAATATTTGCTCATATCATTGTTGCTCTTGCTTTTAAAAATCTGTAAACAATACACAATCACAGGTAGTTGATTTTTTGCTTACATTAAATAACGGACGGTGAGATCCACGATGTAGTACTTGGCAAAAAAAAAACAACAACGGTGAAAAACAGCACTGAATACTGAACAGAACAGAATTTGTTGCCTCCTTGCATCTATGCTCTCTGATGATATCACTAAATTGTTGTGAAATGGGCAGATGGGAGAATCATGTTTGCGCTCCAAGGTCTTTGCAAGAAAGGCAGGGTAAAAAAAAATGTAATAAAGTGATGGGATTGATGGTAGCCAGCCAAAAACCTTATTGGAAAACAATGAATAAAAAAAATGAAAATTCATTTCCTGAAACTAGAGATCATAATTACTGGGAGGTGAGTGTAGTCTGCTCATTCCTTTCGTCCTACGCTTGTTTCTGGCTAGGCGGATTCAGATAAGTACCTCAAAAGTTATTTAATCAATCTGTGAAGGGCTTGATGTATAAGGACCTGATTATTTCTCTCTTAGCTGCAGCTAGAATGGAAATGACCCTTCACTGGAAACATCCAACACACTTTGCTATTCAGGGATGGTGGGCCAAGGTCTATTGCTCTTGCAAAAAACAAAACAAAAAAACCACCTAACCCAAAACAACAGGGATGAAAGTTAATGTGTTAAATTTGCAGGCACTTAGGATTCCTTTTGTATTATATAGCTGGGCAGGGAGGCATTATAACATCCTCAAGTGTTTAAAAAGCAACAACCCATTGTGACTGGACCTATTAGCTGAACACCTTCCTGATTAAATTGTTCCTACAGATTCTCAAACTTTTATCCAGATGTGACCTTCTGGGTGTGGCTCCTTATGCTTCTTTGAGCAATTGATGTGCACTGTTATGTTATGATTATGTTGCATTTGTTGTGGAGCCCTCTGTTATGTGCCATGCAATTTAGTTTTAATGAGCATTTTTTAAAAAGTTATTTAACCAGAGATGATATTGAGCAACAGAAACAAGTATGTACAACCAAGGACAAATGACAATGGGAGCTAGAAACATCTGGAGGCCCACGTTGTGTGTCCCTCACCTGCTTTAGATGGTTTTGATCTATTAATGTATGGGGGGAAACCCCAAAACACTTGGGAATCATGTTGGGCTCCCATGGGGAGTGAGCTGAAGCATCCACAGCCCGCTTTTAAGAGGTTGGATCAGGGATAGCCACCCTCCAGATGTTTGTGACAGCATCTCCCATCATCCTTGTTTGTTGGCCATGCCGGCCGAGGTAGAGAGCACCCTGATGGAATATTCCTGAATTGGAGGAAAGTTTGCTCAGATATGCTCCAGATGCACAGCTCAGCCATGCCCTTTCCTTCTCTGTGGTCAGGCAGGGCAGCCAGGGTGCAGCTCAGCTGGGCCTGTTTGTGACAGCCTGCCATAGCTTACAGCGAGTTCCTTCATTTAAGGTCTGGCCATTTCAGATCACAGTGGGAAAGCCATACAGCCAAAGTCTCCTAACCGCCACCGCTTTCTCGCAGACATGTAACAACGTAAACAAAAATGTGCTCCAAAAGAAAACCTCAGAAAGCTGATGTCAAGTATGCATTTTTTTATTATTTATGTATCTCCAACTCCTGGTTTTCAGATACCAGAAATTGAAACTCCTTTGAGAGTCACTGTATAATGTGCTGTCAAATAAATAGATTGCAAACAGAGACCGTGGCAGAGGAGCCAAGAGAAGCCCACATCAGGGCTTCTCCCCATGGGCTCTTTCTCTGGGATTTAGGAGGGGCTTAAACCACCCCGTCCAAACTCAGGGATCAGAAGCATGTTTGCATCAGAACCTTGGAAAGACGTGTTCTGGGAAATCTTGTCAGTTACAGATGTGTGGGAAGGCTGCTTGGACTTCAACGGAGGAGCCTCGAAATTGGACAGCGCCTGCTGGAATCCAGCAGCGTACTTCTGAAGGTCATTGCTGAGCCAGTTCACCACATTGGCTTCGTCAGAGGAGCCTTGCTTGAAAAGGCAAACGGTGTTGATGGCATTGTTCCGCTCATTGTCCTTGATCACAATGACGTCTTTCTCTTCCAGATTCTCCAAGGCCAGGTCAAAGTCATTGGAAGAGACAGACACAATGCTGGATTGGCTGGTGGTCTTCTTGGCTTTGTTGGGATCTTTCTCCTTCAAGTTCAGGCTGGAGACGTCGATGAAGCAAACCACTTCGCAGTTCTTGTCTTTGGGGACATCATGCTTGTACAAGTCGACTCGGCACAGGCCCGCCTGGCTGTTTAACCAATCAATTTCCTGAGCCATCTCTGTGACTTCAAAATAGAACAATAGCTTGCTCCCGGAGGGTTCGGGGGGTTTTCTGTCAGTTGACGGGCCTGGGTGACTCTGCCAGACATGAGGTGCTGCCTACAGTCTCTGCTTTCTGGTCTCCTTTGGGCAGAAAGCAGCTGCTTCCTTGTGAGGGCACCTGGTTTCTATAACAGCAATGACGTCACAAACCACCTGTGTCCTCCATCAGCCCATGATGCATTGGCAAGAGGTTGCTGTGCAACCTTCTTCTAGGGAAAGGGTGGGGAAATTTTTCCAGCTCAAGGGCCAAGTTCCCACACGGACAATCTTTTGGGGGCCACATGGCAACATTGAGTGTGGCCACATACACACATCATTCTTCACCCTCTACCTAGGCTAGCCAGAGGCATGATCACAGCTTGAGGGTACATTACAGCCTAGTAAAATCACTCATGGAGGATGAAGAGCAGGGCCAGTGAAGTGGGCAGCCTGAAGAGGGAGTCCCAAGCCTGGAAAGAGAAAGCTGGAGGGCCACTTTTGCTCCCAGGTTCCTTACTGCTGTTCTGGAACACAAGGCCAGGAAGCAAACCACATCCCAGTGACAAAATCCTAGAAATGAATAGCAGACTCATTCTCTGAGAAGGGACCCTTATAAAGCAGGAGTTTGTTGACTTTTTAAACGATCAAGTGATATATACATTTTACAATATTAAATAAACAGTCAAATAGCATATATTAATATCACGGTTTCCATTTGTTTGTCACACAGTAGAAGGAAGAATACAGGAGAGACAGAGACCTTTACAAGTCAAACCTATCCACCCTGGGTGATGATGCATAAAGCAAAAACAGCTTGCATTAGTCTGAATGTTTACAGTGTGGATCTTACTAAAATAAGTATTGTTAATGTTACTTATTTACATTATTGAATCAGTTAAAACTGAATACATTTTTTAAAGAAATTTTTTAAAGAAAATTATATTTCCAATAAAATGATTTTTGCAAACAAGTGGTGTTTTATTTGAAAAAGCTGAATGTAACATTTTTGTTATTTAAATGCTTACGTGAAATAAGTGATGTATTGATTTCCCTGTTTCCTGTTTCCCTGAGAGCCAGTGTGGTGTAGTGGTTAAGAGCGGTAGATTCGTAATCTGGTGAACCGGGTTCGCGTCTCCGCTCCTCCACCTGCAGCTGCTGGGTGACCTGGGGCTAGTTACACTTCTTTGAAGTCTCTCAGCCCCACTCACCTCACAGAGTGTTTGTTGTGGGGGAGGAAGGGAAAGGAGAATGTTAGCCGCTTTGAGACTCCTTAAAGGGAGTGAAAGGCAGGATATCAAATCCAAACTCTTCTTTTTCTTCTGTTGTTATATGTTTTCAATAATCTTTCTGGTGGCTCCTACTATAGCATTAATCCATGCAGCAATGGCCAAAGCAATTGCCAAAGTTAATTATGTTTTTCCAAGAAAAAGTAAAGATCATCCATTATATAATAGGTGATTATGCCACCACCAGGGGAATTAAACAATAACATTATTTCTGCAGATCCCCATACCGTGTGGAAATCATACAAATTTACAACATGCAAACTACTATGGACCAAGTATGAGTAGTGATAACATGGTGTATAAAAAAACAAGCAGCCGCAGAACAGCAAACTCCATCCCTGGTTGCAGATGCCATTTGCATGAATTAAACAGAGCAATTCTGTGGTTCAGCTGTGCCAGCAGTTGTTAATGTTGGCACAATGTAATCAGAATCCTAGCAGCAAAGTGAGCAGTAAAATGATATCACTTCAAATTAGTGACAACAAAAGCAACGGGGGCACTCAGGCAGCCTCTGTGGCAATGCCGCCAGTAACCGCTAATTGCCACATGGCACAATTCAGTGGAGCTCAAGCTGGCATATATGGGTCTCTCCCTCCTCATTTAATCCCCACAACAACCCTGTGAGGTAGGTTAGGCTGAGAGGCAATGACTGGCCCAAGGTCACCTAGTGAGCTTCATGGCTTGAGTGACAATTTGAACCTTGTCCTAGTCCCACACTCTAACCACTGTGGGATCCAAGCTCTCTGTAGTACTGCCCTTAGAGGTGCCTGAGTATCTTTGCCAGAAATAGGCTTAATAAGGACATTTAAAATTGAAGAGATGACGATGAAAGTTAAGATATTTGGGAGTTCATTGGGCCATGTACTTAGTTGCTGAATAGCAATACAGTAAAATGCAGGAATGTTTAATTTCCCCGTGATGTCCTGTTTATCATGAGCTGGCGGAGAGTGTAACTGTATTTTGTAATGCCGTTCTTGGATCAAAAATCATGACAAAATGGATATTAAAATGCATATTTTAGGTTAAATTGTGGGTGGGAATGTGTATTTGGGGATTTAAAAAGCTTACAAAAATTCCTGTTCTGTGAAAAATATGGTACACATAATGCAAATTTCACAGTGTTGTTTCTTTTAATTGCAGTGATGTGGAAATGGGAGTAAACAGATGTATGAATGAACATGGAAGCTTACATGGACCCGAAATACACTGATCTAGCACAGCCCTCCATCATGACAACGCAACCTTCCTACTCCAGAGAGCAGCTCTCTAATGTTACAGCTATCCAAGAGAAAGACACGGGATGAGGCCTTTGTAATCTTCATAGGTTTGCCCAAAATGCTCCAAGAGACAGAGGGTGTCTCTGTAAGATGGCAGCAATCCATGGGTGGTAGTGATCTAGTGCTGAAGAAGGGGAGACATCATCTTGTTGCTGTTCCAGTTCCCATTCCAAGCCTGGAAAAATCAGCCAGTTTCCGGCCAGTTTTCCATTTGTCCAACCTTAAATTTGTTTTGCACCTGTTTAAAAAGAGTCCTCAGAAAAATATGCCAGCATCTTAGTGCACATTTTCTCCTCATAATGGACTGTAACCGATGTCACTTCTACACACCGTAGACCCATTTAAATTAATGGACAAGACTAAACCCTTCACTTTGTTAACCCTTATGTGTTGCAAATCCTCTGCCTATTAGACCTGCCTTACCTCATTAAAACAACAGCAACGCTGTATTTGCATATTGAGTTTTTAATATAATCCATCCACAGCTCTTTGAGAACTAAAATAAAACGAGAGATTTTTCAACTCATTTGCTGCTAGAACTACAAAGGGGCTTTTGTCCTCCTTCATTCTCCTTTTGTCTTTGTTTCAGTGGAAATGCATTTAATTACAACCAGTGGGCAAAAGATGTCTCAGGAATACTCCTCCCTGGAGAGTCATTTATCTGAGGCAGGAATGCTATAACTGCATATCTTTTTGTCCTGGCGCTAGCTTTCAAAAGGTTTTCCAGATTTGCCCTAGCTCTCTTGACGCACATACACCCCACCCTGGCCTTGTCTGGGCTTTATGTTTTGGGACTGTTCTTTCTAACTCATGCACTGCAGATCATAGCAGCATAAGACTGATCTCTCTGGATGGTGTGCTAAAGGAGTAATCCTGGCAGAAGGCCAGCTGCATACAAGAATTACCCCTGCAGCTCCTGGGCTGGAAACATTTTGGAGAAAGTTGACAAAGTGGTTTGTGAAAGCCTCTCTCTTTCCCATGGTGTACATATGATTAGTAGCTATTGTTGTGGTATCTGGTTGACCACTGTGAGAACAGGATGCTGGCCTAGATGGGCCATTGCCTTCGTTCAGCAGAGCTCTTCTGAATGCTTTACAAAACTCTTTTTTAAAAACGGAGCACCAAAAGGAGAGCAAAAGCATATTGGCTTTTCTGTGCCATGAAAGGTTCGCCAGCCAAATCTCTTGTACCTCTGAAGGGTGTGGGCGGCTTCCTGGAGAAAGGAAGGTGTCCATGTAAAACGTTACATAACTCTCGAGGCCCAAGTGACAGAGGGGAAAGTTAGGTAAGTGACGTCCCACATAACAAGGGTGCCGGTGCGAGGGAGTCAGTGTGTGAGAGAGCAATTAAAGTTCCCTCAGATGAATACCAGATGAATATTGGCAATCAGGTGGAAACAAATGGGAGATGGGCTGAAGGCCAACACCTCTAGGAAACAACACGTCTTATAAAGTACAAAGCTTCGCTCACGGCAGAATGGGGGAAAATTGGAGACAGAGCATCAAATTAATTGCACTACAAGAGACGACGTGGTTCTGAGCCACATCTAAACATAAACTACCTGAATATGGAGCCCATTAAGACGAGAGAACGGCTTCACATATTAAAAAGGCTTTTTTGGGGGGGAGTTGTTGAAAGAGCTCTGGTGGGGGGCTGTTTTTTTGTTTGTTTTTTAAATGTCCATTCCATGTTAGAAAATACTGGATTTGATTATGAAAGCAACAGTAGCATAATAATGGCTGTTTGGGGATAGGCATGGGAGCAATGGCAAGTGAAAATTTGCTGATACCTAGTGATGTATCTAAGTTAAGTTTCATTTGGGTCCTAATGCGAAAGTTAATTACGGTAAGTCCCAATAACCTCAGTAGAAACTAAGTGCATTTTACTTAGGATCCAGCTTTTAGTTTTAGTCTAAAGGCTGGAGAAGGGAGTGGAGGCAACAAATCTAAGATCTAAGCTTCCATTTGAAGAGTCTGCATTGCTACTTAAATGATGGTGGCTGTGATGACTAAATGTTTATACCGTCCTTCCAGATAACTTTCATAACAGATTTTTGATTTAACAACAACAATAACAACAACAATTTTATTATTTGTACCCCACTCATCTGAATGGGTTGCCCCAGCCACTCTAGGTGGCTTCCAACAAATATACAGTGGTGCCTCGCAAGACGAAATTAATTCGTTCCGCGAGTCTCTTCGTCTTGTGGTTTTTTCGTCTTGCGAAGCACGGCTATTAGCGGCTTAGCGGCTTAGAAAAAGGGGGGAAAGGAAAAAAACTCGCAAGAACTCGCAAGACGTTTCATCTTGCGAAGCAAGCCCCTAAGAAATTCGTCTTGCAAAGCACCTCAAAAGACGGAAAACTCTTTTGTCTAGCGAGTTTTTCGTCTTGTGAGGCATTCGTCTTGCGGGGCACCACTGTAAAAGCATAATAAAACATCAAACACTAAAAAATTGCCTATACAGGGTTGCCTTCAGATGTCTTCTAAAAGTCGTGTAGTTATTTATCTCCTTGACATCTGATGGGCGGGCATTCCACAGGGCGGATGCCACAAGGAGTAGCCCCTTTACTTGGATCCCTGTAAACAGAACAAGTGAAGGACGACTACATCCTTATTAGGAATATAGGGATGAATCTGTCAGTTTAGATTTTGCTCAGTTTTTTTCAGTCTTATTCAGTTCACCATATTTCTGCAGCAATTGGCAATTTAAAAAATCCTCATGAAAATTCACCAGTGTTCGGGTGCAAATTTCTCCTAATATACACATATTGTAAATTAATTTCTGGGCACCTGTAATTAACATCCTTTTTGCAGCCCCACATCCTGGATATTTTATGTAAGCTTCCTGTAAACTGACAAACTCTACCTTCTGGTAAAAAAAGGAAGAGAAAAGGAAAGTTAGAAGAACCCAATACCTGTGAATTTCTGACACACACAAACGCTTTCTCTCACCTTCTCTCAGATATTAACCACAAGTTTAGTTTGGAACAACGTCCACAAAGCAGAGAATATTTTTAGCTATTAATGATCTGCAGATATTTGCAAATGGCGCAAAAGGGAGAGACGCAGAACAGGACACAAATATAAAACAGCCAAACAACTCTTGCTTTGAGCTCCGTTAGGCAAACAAACATATTTTAAAAGGGCACAAATTATATTCCACTATATTTGGAGAAAGCAGACACGTTGTCCGCCATGAGCCCTATCAAGCTGGCAGGCTCCCCACCCTGATGAAATGTAGACCTCCCGCCTTCGCTGGAAGCTGTCCAGCCAGCAGGATTTATGGCCGACCACTGACCACCTCTTTCCTGGCAATACGGGGAGGGGAAAACTATGGTTTCTTTTGCTTGTGGCATTTGAAATACCTCCAAAGTACTAATTCAAGACGGGTTAGGAAAGGCATGGGTGAGGGGAGTGTCTGCAAAGACAGATTTATTTACTCTCTCTCTTTCTTGTAACACTCAAACCCAATTAAATAGATTAGCAGCAAGTTTGGTAGAAAGATAAACCCAAGCACATCTTTGAATAGCACGCAAGGCTTGTCTACGTGTTTCACTGAGCAGATGTGTAAAGATACAGAAAACCTCAGAGAGGTACAGAGTCATTTTTCTGTGTGGTAAGACAGTGGAGGCAGTTCTGACACTCAACACAAACTCCAGGGCTCCAAATCCTCTCATTTGAACCACTTGTGTCTTGCACCTGGGTCTCAGGTTGATTCTATAGCTAAAGAATGAAGTGGATCTCCCAAGTCTGAAGTCTGCCCATCCCTGCCCTAGTCTATATGCTGCTTTGATTAATTTGGCACCCACCCACTTCCTTGTTTCCAGCAATAACGTCAGCATTAATGTGATAAATAACACACCTTTCTCCTGATAGTGTTAATGTGTCCCCCCACCCCATTAACACTGTGTGCTAATACCACTGCTTGAGGCATCACTTACCATCAGAACAGCTAAAAAGCACAATAACTTGTATTAATAAATGAAAATCCCACACTCACACTGTGCTTCTAAAATATGAGCACCGTGATTTTTTCCAGTCAAAGTCGTCTGGCATTCCCCTTAGTAAATCCAGAGTTGCTCCCTGGCTTAATAATACTCTAATGGCCAACCGTTCCTTGCAATACCCTTCTTTTGTCAGAGTGATTGGCAGAACAGGTTGGGTAGTGGCGTTTTCTCAAGGAGAGAAATTATGGGAAGAGGCACATTTCGCCACCCCATCTAAGGGGGTGCAGACTGATTTAAAGACTGTGTATGTAGGAAGAGACTGCAGTTGAGAGGGGGAGAGAATCATAGCTGTCAACTTTTCCCTTTTTTAAAGGGAAATTCCCTTATTCCGAATAGGATTCCTCACAAGAAAAGGGAAAAGTTGACAGCTATGGAGAGAATGTGTGGTATGAACACGCTGTGAGCTCTGAAGGGACCCCCTTTGTGTTCGGATAACTGAAATTTCGGATAATGAGCATTCTGATAGCAGGACCTTTGTGTAGTCATGAACGCACTTGAGAAATTAGGTCTGGAGGGGACCCAGTCCTACAACATGCCCCCAAAGAGGGCTTTTTAAAAACCCAACATATTTCTGAGTGTTTCCACGGGGAAGAGAAGCAAGCAATCTATTTTAACTGGGAAATGGACAGAGAAGTCCAAGTTCCTCCACATTCACCTCCACCCTGCATTGCAGCCTAACTGATCAAGTGTTGTCGACCAAGACACTGTTTCAGTGTTTTCGTTTGTAATGCCTGCTGCACCTTGACTTCCCTCACTTTACATCAGCGCCTGTATCCTGGGCAGCTGATGGAGACCAGAAGGCGCTCCATCATGTCCTCTGGACCGCAAAGCCTATCCATTAGATGCCAAGCAGCTAAGCTGACTTTGCCTACCTCATCCACAGTGCAGTCAGTGTCTCTTCTTCCAAGACATTTACATACCCGAGGCAACAAGCACCCCTGGAATCCCAGAGCCCCAAGGTGGTTGTCTCATTTGCCTCTATGACTGGGCTGGTCCTGTGCAAATTATATGTATCTGCACATGCCAAACACTCGCTTTAAAGTTCCTGCAATTTTGGAAGCCCTCCAGCCTTTGGGGCGTTTACAAAAAATATGCCTAATATCATGAATAGCATGTAGCCGAAACAATTTTGCATTTTTCTGGTGTGTGTGTGTGTGTTTAAGTTGTGTTTTATTTCTAATGTCAGTGCTGGAAACAGAGAAAATAGTTGCGCTTCCTTTGCCAACATCCACATAGGTAGCATTGAATCATGCAGATGGATTCCTATTTACCTTTTTGCTATTTCTAAGAGTGAATAACAGGCAGAGTCGGGCAGCTTGTTTGGAACATCTGTTAACATAAGGTAGCATACATGCCATGTTACATCATCAGGTCTGAATAGCCAGCTCTGGCATTCTCTGGGCGCCATTCCATCATGGTTACTGGCAGGGCTAGCAAGCTTTAAGCAATGAATGGATGTGATTAATTGAGACCACCTTTAAATGCAGATTTCTTCTGAAAAACAAACAAACCGCAGCAGTTAATTCACTCTCCTCCTGGACAGACTCGATGTGTGCTCCAAAAAGTACCCACCCAACCCAAGTCTCTGACAGTGAGTAAGATATGGAGAGGAGCTGTGCTGATGACGGCAGAAGCAGGCTGTCCTGGGTTTAGTGGAGGCTGGTCCATTACGGCAAATGAGGAACTGCCCCACCAACCTCAGTCTGCCCTCAGCCAGCCACCACTGGCTGGATCTTGCAACTTCTACAAGTGTAGCTGCAATGAGCTCTGAAAGGGAACAACCCCAAGTTTCCCTTTCTATTTTCTGGTGATGACACCAACACAACAGGAAAAGCCATATCCAGCCTCCGTTTCTCATTATATCATGGTTGTTCTGCACTTTCCAGGAACCAATCCTTTTGTGTGGCAGGACTTACACTTAAACTGGAAGTCCCTGCAATTTTATTAGACAGGCACCTTCCCTGTCCTATACCGGTTTTTGCACCTGATAAAAACATATTTGGCTACCCAATTATGTAAGTTCAGCATGTATTATTTTATAACGTATGTTTTGTAAACTGCTGGTTTTTATTTTGCAGTGGGATTTTTTAATAACTTTTACATCTGATTTTATCAGTATTTTTAATGTATATTTTATGGAAACAACTTAGAGGTTTTTATGATTAAGTAGTATATGAATCCTGGCAACTTTCCAGTCCTCAGGTATGGAGTTTCATCTGAGGAACAAGTTGCATATTTTTGTTAGAAGGTCAACAAATTCTGGTGGATGCCATCTGGACCTGGTGGTTTGTTAGTTTTTATTTTGTCAGCCGGTAGAGCATGAGACTGTTAATCTCAGGGTTGCAGGTTTGAGCCCCACATTGCAGGAGGTTGCACTGGATGTCCCTCGTGGTCCCTTCAAATGATAGTTCTATGATGCTATGATTCTGCTAGGCCTAGAACATGGGTAGGCAAACTAAGGCCTGGGGGCTGGATCTGGCCCAACCACCTTCTAAATCTGGCCTGCAGATAGTCTGGGAATCAGCATGTTTTTACATGAGTAGAATGTGTCCTTTTATTTCAAATGCATCTCTGGGTTATTTGTGGGGCATAGGAATTCGTTCATTCCCCCCCCCAAAAAAATACAGTGGTACCTCGGATTACATACGCTTCAGGTTACATACGCTTCAGGTTACAGACTCTGTTAACCCAGAAATAGTGCTTCAGGTTAAGAACAGAAATTGTGCTCCGGCGGCGCGGCAGCAGCAGGAGGCCATTAGCTAAAGTGGTGCTTCAGTTTAAGAACAGTTTCAGGTTAAGAACGGACCTCCAGAACGAATTAAGTACTTAACCCAAGGTACCACTGTATAGTCCAGCCCCCCACAAGGTCTGAGGGACAGTGGACCAGCCCCCTGCTGAAAAAGTTTGCTGACCCCTGGCCTAGAACTTCATCTCTCATCACCATGGTCTGTCTCATTTCCTCAGCTGAGTGGAGCCAGTCTACAGCCTGGAGGCTGAGAGGCTGCAGTTATATGCTTCACCGCATGGGGCAGTGATTAGTGTTAAGAGTTGTTCCATGGAATCCCTGATCTGAATCTTGTGTAGAAATATGTGAGCTTTCCATCCCAAGAAAGAGTTTCAAAGCTTTACTGCAGAACAGTCTTAAATACTAGTTATATATAAACATCACATGAACAAAACAAAGTAACATATTGCACTCAAGTAGCAAGCAATGTGGTTCAGTCCTTTATTCAGTTCAGTAAACTTCCTTCTCTCTGGTCCCAGAGAGAGAGGTCCTAAGCTCATTCATTACTGCAGAGCTTATCTGCAATTGTTGCTACTGGCCATGTCTGACTTTTCAAGTTTCCTCTGCTACTATGAGACTTGCAGCTTAGATTTCTAGGTGATGAGAGTTGTAGTTCAGCAACATCTGGCTCCCTATCTCTGCCTTAGAAGGATAAAGCAAAGCCGGCCATTTGAAAAGATTCCACCGCTATCCCTGCGCACCGAGTTGCTCCATGTCTGCAGGACTGAGATGAAAGTTAAACGGGTGTCCCTAAGAGTGATATTGCTGGAAAATGACCTGAGCCAAACCACTACACGACATTGCAGCAACCTGCAGTGGAAGGCTGGCAGGATGACAACTAGGTGAGAAAATTGGCAGGGAAAATGAGGAGATTCAACCCGTTGTCACATTCAGGGCTCGGGTGTGGTGATTTTTAGCCATTCATCTTTCCTTTGTGCAATCCAGTGACTGAACCCAAATGCACAGGCTTTAGGTGGGTGGGATGAATTTCACGCTAGCTGCACATAATTGCACTTTGCAAATAGCCTATTGTCTTCAACTGGATCTGTGTATTGCGTGTGTGTACATGCCACCGGGATCAGTCTCCCGCTTCAAGTGTCACACGTCAGTGGCTTAAGAGTACAGAGAGACACCTTGTTGGTTTTTCTTTCTTCTTGTTAATATATGTAATCCTAAGTCTGTAAATAAGACAAGACTATACCCGTACCAGGTAGTTCAAAGAAAGCCGTCAAAAATAACTACTAGGAAGATTGGCTGTTATACACAAACAACCACATACACACTTTGTGGAAATGAATTTAGTAAAGGCAAAAATTACAAAAGCCATAAGTTGTGTTTTTTTGGCCAGATCAATCGTCCATTAGGTGTTGTAAAAGCACCAGGTGTCAAATGCAAGGCAAGTTCATTGGGAGAGCACCTGCTTTTCTTGCAGAAGGCGCCACATTTAATTTCCAGCATCTCCTGGATAACACCTGTCAGTGTGGACAGTACATAGTACATAGTTAAATGGACCAGGGATTTGACTTGATAAAAGGGAACTTCCTTTCCCCTTTTATGCTGGCAGTGAATCTGCCTCACCTGTGAATTAGTCTAGGTGGATTCCTCAAGACTAACCAGCATGAAATCAACATCTTCCTTGGGATCAGTTTGTCTGAAATAAATAAATAAATAAATAAGCAAGCAAGCAAGCAAGCCTTTTGCACTGAACCAAGGTGCTGGTGTCTGCCTGTCTATACAGCTTCTCTGATGAAGGCCTGATCTCAGTTTCCCCCCAGGCTTCAGTGAATGCTGCTGAACTTTCAGAGTGGGGAGCTGGAATCGGTGATCAGAAAGCAGAAGGTTTTTCAGAATAAATAAACAAACAAATAAAAATCCCACCCCACCTCTCAAGCTGGTTTCTTAGGCTTTCTCCTTGGATCGCTACATGAACAAGGACTTGTTCAGATATTCAGATAGTGAACATATTACACACAGCTCCACCTAGTGGCACTTGCCACAAGATAATCCAAGCATCTGGACATCACCCACATTATAAGCTCTTTAGGTACTGTACAAAAATGTATACATCTTTACTCATCATTAAAGCATGTACTCACAGTTACTTTGATAAAATCAGTTCAAAATTTAAGACAGGGTGTTAAAACAGCTTTTTTAAAAAGGGTATTTAAAGGGTAATTATGTTGTTACATTTTTAAAAGTTCCTATTCTCTTTCTTAGAAGCAAGAACTACATAAAACTGACATGTGTTTTTAATGCTGCTCTTCCTTACAGTGAGCATCCCAATCTATTGATCTGGTTTACTTAAACAGAATGGCACAATGCTGGAAAACATTTGGATGTCAGGTCCCTAGCCCTGAACATCCTGGTGGAACTTGCTATAGTACTGCTCCCATATTTGCTTTTTGTTCTGCTGGGCTCAGATTCCCTTTCTGCGGAGTGGAGAAGAAAAACTGAAAAGAATGTGCATACAAGAGGAGTTGTATTGACCCTCAAACAAAATGCTGCCTGTGTTTTATAAACAGAGAACAACACATACCACAAGGAAGCTTTTGCTGGCAATGGCATGGACATGAGCTTAATTTGCCACATACATATACAGTGGTACCTCGGTTTACGAACTTCATCCGTTCCGGAAGTCCGTTCTTAAACCAAAACCATTCTTAAACTGAAGCATGCTTTCCCTAATGAGGCCTCCAGCCGGCAATGCCCTTCCACCATTCTGGGCTGGGCTCGGGATCATGTCCATTGTCCCTGGGTTAAATGTGGAAAGTGCCAAATCAACCAGTGGCAAATTACTAGGCAAATGGAAAATCCTGTTTTTGTCAATGGCACAAGTGTTTGCTACTATTATGCAGGGACAATCTTAAATGTAGCAAACGATGTAAATTGGAGGGGATCATGTCCATTGTCCCTGGGTTAAATGTGGAAAGTGCCAAATCAACCAGTGGCAAATTACTAGGCAAATGGAAAATCCTGTTTTTGCCCTTTTCCCAGAACCTGGACTCAAGGTGGCTCACAAAAATGGAAACAGATACAAATAAAACACACATAGCTAAAAACATATAAAAAGTTATGGCTAAAAAGGAATTTGTTGTTTAGTTGTTTAGTCGTATCTGACTCTTCGTGACCCCATGGACCAGAGCACGCCAGGCACTCCTGTCTTCCACTGCCTCCCGCAGTTTGGTCAATCTCATGTTTGTAGCTTCGAGAACAGTGTCCAGCCATCTCGTCCTCTGTCGTCCCCTTCTCCTTGTGCCCTCCATCTTTCCCAACATCAGGGTCTTTTCCAGGGAGTCTTCTCTTCTCATGAGGTGGCCAAAGTATTGGAGCCTCAGCTTCACGATCTGTCCTTCCAGTGAGCACTCAGGGCTGATTTCTTTAAGAATGGATACGTTTGATCTTCTTGCAGTCCATGGGACTCTCAAGAGTCTCCTCCAGCACCATAATTCAAAAGCATCAATTCTTCGGCGATCAGCCTTCTTTATGGTCCAGCTCTCACTTCCATACATCACTACTGGGAAAACCATGGCTTTTACTATACGGACCTTTGGTGGCAAGGTGATGTCTCTGCTTTTTAAGATGTTGTCTAGGTTTGCCATCGCCTTTCTCCCAAGGAGCAGGTGTCTTTTAATTTCGTGACTGCTGTCACCATCTGCAGTGATCATGGAGCCCAAGAAAGTAAAATCTCTCACTGCCTCCATTTCTTCCCCTTCTATTTGCCAGGAGGTGATGGACCCAGTGGCCATGATCTTCGTTTTTTTGATGTTGAGCTTCAGACCATATTTTGCGCTCTCCTCTTTCATCCTCATTAAAAGGTTCTTTAATTCCTCCTCACTTTCTGCCATCAAGGTTGTGTCATCTGCATATCTGAGGTTGTTGATATTTCTTCCGGCGATCTTAATTCCGGCCTGGGATTCATCCAGCCCAGCCTTTCGCATGATAAATTCTGCATATAAGTTAAATAAGCAGGGAGACAATATACAGCCTTGCCGTACTCCTTTCCCAATTTTGAACCAATCAGTTGTTCCATATCCAGTTCTAACTGTAGCTTCTTGTCCCACATAGAGATTTCTCAGGAGACAGATGAGGTGATCAGGCACTCCCATTTCTTTAAGAACTTGCCATAGTTTGCTGGTGGATCACGTTTGGTCAAAACTCTCCACTATGACCTGTCCATCTTGGGTGGCCCTGCACGGCATAGCTCATAGCTTCTCTGAGTTATTCAAGCCCCTTCACCATGGCAAGGCAGTGATCCATGAAGGGGAAAAAGGAATTAAACGATGTAAAAAGAACATATCTATTAAAATGCAGTATTAAAAAACAGTACAGGACAACATAAAGAGCCCTTTCCTTAAAGGCAGTCAATTCTCAGCAGCCTGCTGGAATAAAATAGGCTTTACCTGCCGGTGGAAAGACAAAGAGGGAGCCCATCTGGGAGCCCGTCTAGCCTCTCTCGGAAGGGAGTTCCAAAGCCTGGGAGCAGCCACTGAAATTTGATTTGTTGTTCTTGTGTGACAAATCTGCTCCCCCGACACATCCAATTTTTTTCCTATAAGCAAAGTCATAGGCAGCACAGTTATACTATGGAACTCCTTCCCATAAGAGGTTGTGGTGGCCACCAACTTAGATGGCTTTAATAGAGGATTCAACAAATTCATGGAGGACAAGGCTCTCAATTGCTACTAGCCATGATGGCAATGTTCCTCCATCACTGTCAGAGGTGTTATTCCTCCGAATACCAGTCACTGGAAATCACAGGAGGGCAGAGTGCTCTTGTGCTTGGGTCCTACTTCCTGGTTCCCCTTAGGCATCTAGTTGGCCACTGTGAGAACAGGATGAGCCATTGGCCTGGTCAAGCAGGCTCTTCTTATATTCTTATGCATCAGAAATGTGGGATAACAATTGCTTGCTGCAACCTCATATAATGTCCCTGGTGGCAAATCAGAATGCTCCCACCACTTCCTAGGGAGAACATCATGACAAGGGGAAGAGCAGGCTGGCTCCATCCATCAACCAGAAGAGAGGCAGCTGCAGGGAGTTCCCTGCCACACTCTGCTCCAGCTGCCAGTTGCCCTGGAGAGAGAGGAAACACATCATGACCCCTGTCATCAGTCAGAGGAAGAAGGCCTGCTGAGTCAGATGCAAGCAGCAACTCTGCCCAAGGAAGATCACTGTCAGAGAAATTCCCTGGGGCCGACTCACCATTAGAGATGGGCAGATCTGCCAGGTTTAGTTTCTCTCAGATTCTAATTTTTCCCATCTTAAGTTCAGTTCCCCACATTTTCACTTCAGTTTGCAGGGTTGTTGTTTTTTAAGCCCTCATGAAAATTTGTCACCATTTTAGTGCAAATTTATCCTGACACACACCTATTTTTATGCAGTTGCCAGTATACTTTTTCAGAAGTCATTTTCCTGCATATAATGCATTTTTGTATGTCATTTTCTCTAATACATGCATGCTTATGCACACTTTACCTTAGTATACACTTTTTTTATTACTTGGCTTGAGAACTGCATTGCATAATACACATTTCCATGTAAAGTCTGCAAATTTTTAAAAAGCAAGTTCTCATGAAAACTCAGCATTTTAGGCTTAATTTCTCCAAATATAACACATAATTTGATTTCTTTAGTAAAATGTATATACTGCTTGATTGTAACAAAACCTATAAGCAATTTACAAAAAGTATTAAAATTATCAATACAAACAGTTAAAACAAGGATTAAAAGCATTTAAAAACAATTAAAATCAACAGTTAAAAAAAAGAGATTAAAACATCTCTGATGTTAGAGAGGGACATTTCTTCAGCACTTGATAACGTTATGCTGCAGGGGAAACACAATTCCTTCTCAGGGTGAGTATACCCATTCGCCAACCTTGATAAAAGAATAGAGCTTCCTTATTCAGAAGCTCTATGGGCCAAAGACAGGATGACTTTTCTACACCTTTGTCTTGCTCATGCAAGTTTCCAGGAGGCCCTTGGCTGGTTGGTTAGAATGATGTGTTGAGTTTGACAGCTGCACTCCTGACTTGGGGGACTTGATCTGTACTACTGAAGAAATTACTGTACTGCGATTTTGTGACTTTATTTTTCCTCCACTGCATACAATGTTTTGCTTTCCTGCTGCCCTCCGGGTAACAAGGGCAGGTAGCATTATCATGGATGCAGGCAAGGCGTTTCGGCTGAGCCGTCTGGACCTCTGCCTAACAGCAGCTCCCAGGACTCAAAGCTGCTGCTTTGCTACTGCCTTCTGCCCGTTGCAGGCAGGAAGCCGGAAACCAGCGAGACAAGGCGACTGTGTGTGAGAGCTTTATGTGTGAGTTTGTGCGGCGGCGAGTGGGGGGGGGGCTGAAATGACTCAACTCAACCCTCTTCCTTTTCTCCTTTATCTGCAACCAGCAACAACTTAAGAGTCTCTTCCCCGGTCAACACACACCTTCTAGTCCGACCTCATGCATGTTTACTCAGAAGTAAAACCCAGTGATTTCGATGTAGCTTCTTTCTTCGCAGCTGATGCGCGCTGGAACTGCAATCGGGCAACCTGATCCTACGTTTACTACGAAATCAGCCCGTCCTTATTAGTTACTTCTTTATCGCCTTCTGTATTTATATATCGCTTATAACTCCCAAACGGCTGATTTCTGGTCTAACGCAGCTTAGAAGGCGTTTGTGCAGTACAACTTCCCAATGCGATGTGTGGAACACACTCCCTAAAGTATGCAGACTTAGGTCGTGTCTAACCCCATGGGCTTAGCCAGGGATGTGTGTGCAGGGGACGGAAGCTGCCACCCATCAAGTAAATAAATAAAAATACTTAACTAAGTGACCAACCGCGTAGCAGATAGCTCGGTTCCGCCCCCTAACATAAATCCTGGCTACACCCACGTCTAAACTTATTGATCTCAACGGGGTTTTTTCCCCGTCTTGCATATTCGAAGATCACGCTCCAGTGTGGCTTGCATAGCATTAGCCTTGCGACGGATGCAGATGCTTCTGGCTGCAAATGTCAGGCGAAGAAAAAGCTCCACTGAAATCAGCGGGACTGACTTCTGACCAAATACTAATCGGATCGGGCCGAGGGCGCGCGCAACTTATTTGCGTGTGTTGAAGCTGCTGAGGAATTAGCGGGGCTGTTAGGGCTGCAGAAGACCCATCCCAAACTTGCTTCCTAAGAAGTAAAAGGCATCCGTCTCAGAGAAGGACGGCACACAGTGGCGCAACTTGGTAATTTGGGGTGGTGGTCTACATCTCGTTTCACCATCTCATGGGGCTTGCTCCCAGTTAAGTGGAATTAGGATTGCAGCCTCGGATGCCAAATATACCTCACCTACATCGGCATGGGGTTCGACTAGATGACCTTTGGAGTATCTTCCATGATTTCTACTTAGAAATATATTAACAATAATAATACTAGTCGCGATAGTAGTATAAGCGGGGTATAAGAAACAAAGTATTAACATAGAATCATGTCATTGTAGGTTTGGTAGGGCACCCCAGGGGTCATCCAGTCCAACCCCCTGCCATGCCGCAATCACAGCTCAACAAGAACCCTTGGCCGATGGCCATTCAACCTCTGCTTAAAAACCTCCCAGCGAAGGAGCATGAACGCCAATAATCTCACAATATAACAGCAACAAATTGTAACAACGGCGCGATGTAGCGCGCCAGCTCCACGATGCATTTAGGGCAGGAAGCCCTCCTCCTCCCCTCTCTCCTGAATGAGTGAGGAGGGGGCGCTGGACTTTTGTCCCCCCCCCCCAGCCCTACTTTCTCCGACACGAGCACCAGTACGCGCGTGTACTAGTGATGGGACCCTCGCGCCCTCGTCTAAACCCCAGGAAGAGGAGGCGCATGCGCGCTCGGCCAGCCCCGTCTGGAAGAGGGGAGGGGAAAAAATCCCACGCCGCGCGCTCCTTCGCCTTAGGAGCAGTTAGTTGTGAATGGTTGAGGGTGTTTGGCCGGAGTACTCCGGGAGGGGAGGGGCGAGAGGGAAGTTGCTCGCGCTCTCTGACTCGCGCGCGCGCTGCGAGGAGAAACCGGGAGGAGGGAGGGAGGGAAAGAGACGCCGCTCCTTCTCCCTCAGTGGCTCCAGAGACGCCTCAGCGGGGCGAGACGCGACCGTTTGCCGCCCGCCCGCCCGCCCGCGTCGAGTGTCTCTTCTCTCTCTCACCCACCACCCACCCCTTTCTGGGTTGTGTGAGGGAGGGAAATAAAGACGGAAGCGGCGGCTTGAGGAGGGGAAAGAGAGAGGAGGGGAGGGGGGAAACCCTCACAAGATATATATGTATATATACAAAAGCAGTTGGGCTTCGTTGAAGCGCCGCCGCCGCCGCGCCCTCCTCCTCCCCTCAGCGACGGCGACAAAAGCCGGCTTCGCCTGAGGTGAACGAAGAAAGGCGGAGGTGGGGCTCGAGCGCCGCTGAGGGAAAAAGCGGACGGTTTCAGCTCAGTCAGTCGCGGCGGCGGCTCTCGCTGCTACTGCCGCCGCCGCCGCCGAGCTCGCTCCTGCCCAAGACCGCTCGCTCGCTCGCCGCCTCAGCCGCCGCTTCCTGCTCGGCCACACGATGCCGCGGGTCGTCCCGGACCAGCGCAGCAAGTTCGAGAACGAGGAGTTCTTCAGGAAGCTGAGCCGAGAGTGCGAGGTGAGGGAAGGAGGGAGGGAGGGAGAGAGCGCGGGGCGGAAGTGGAGAGAGAGAGAGAGAGAGAGACGGAGGGCGACTCCGTGCCCAGCGGGCGGCCGGCCTCTGGCGGAGTCCGCCGGCAGAGGAGAGAGCAGGGAGCGGGAGGAAGGAGACGGGCAGGCGCCGCTGCTTCTCCGCCGGAGAGGGAGGGGGGAGGGAAGGCGGCGGCGGAGAGGAAGGAGGAAACTTCGCGCCGGCGATGGCAGCGCTCTGCTGTCCTGCTGTGGAGTTGCTCTCAGAGAGGGGCGCGGGGTGGGTCGGTGGGTGGAAGTTTAATATCGCAGGCAGGATTGAAAAAAAAAAAAAAACACCCCAAACTTGGTGTTAGTAATGAGATGATGGGGGCTCCTCGTGGCTTGCACACGTTGGTGCCTACTTAATCCAGATTTATCCTTCAAAGGAGTGGGATCTGATAAATCGAAGAAGAAAACTTGTTGCCCAGGTCCCCTCTTTGATAACAGAGTGACCCGTTTTGCAATGGTTACCCCTCTCTAGAAGCACCCACCCACCCACCCACTCCTTTTTTAAAGAGAAGTTACAGCCCGGTGAAAGAGGAGAGAGGTGACATTTTGATGCCAACGGCGTCGTGTGGATGCTGTGAAAAACCTGCGTGCGTGAGCGTTGTTCTCACAATAAGCACCCGTTTGGAAGCACCCTTGGGGAGAGAAGCCACTCCCCAGGCAGCCCAACGCATTATTATTGTGTCGTTTAAAATGTTTTTCTTTTTTCTTTTTTAAAAGCCCAGTTTTCAGGATACGCTGCCATCACAAGGTGATTTACAAGACTTAATACACACGTTAATTACACTTAGTTAATTCAGTTTTTTAAGTAAATAATAAACCTCACTTTTCAATGGCAGGAGATACTGTACTCCCAGAGCAGTTTACAAATGTCAGTGATAGAACAGTCGCTGCCCTCAGGCTTATAATCTAAAAGAAGCAATCCAAAAGGAAAAGGAATTGAAAGGGAGGAGGAGGGGGGGAAAGAAGAAAATACATGAAAGCAACTTTACTTTGGTAAAGAAGCAACATCAGCCTCCCACCCCCAAGTAACAGTACTATTGAACCAAACACAGACTTGACTGAAAGTGCCTTCAGATTATTATTGGATTTTTTTTTATAGTAGTAGCAATACCTTTTCAGTATTGCCTTTTGGAGGCAGTTCCAAAGATAGAGCCAACACTGAGAAAAACCTATCTATCCCTGGTACTTTGGAGCAACCGACAACAGCAACTAGGGTTTTCCAATGAGTATGTAGCAGGAATGCTGCCCCAACCCTAGAAAGGTCTAGGATCACATGCTTCAGGGTGGTGTGTGGTTATTGAACCCTGTTCAGGTTGCATGGGAAAGGGAGCGCTTACTTTCAAGTAAGCAGAAGGCAGGGAAATGCAGTCCTATATCTGTTAAGGCAGAGACCTCCTATACAGCCAATACATCAGAATGGGGATTACTACCAAATAAAGATACTAAAAGTCCTTATTGGGGGTTATTGTGTCTGTGTGCTCTCCCTAACATCACTGGGGCACCCAGACTGGCCCTTCTTATCCTCTGCTCCACACCAAAAGGAAAAAGTGACCTCTATTCTCCTGCCACCCGCTTAACAACATGTAGTGTACCCTGCTTGTTCTTCGTAATTGATTAGGTGATAATAATGACTTGAATTCTGTTGCTAATATGGGTTACTAGCCACACATAAGTATGTGCTGAAAAAGAATGGGAAGTTGTTCTTTGGACAGACTGGTGTGTATTATCAGATAGTGACAATGTAGTTACAACTTATTTCACATAAGCGATGTTGAACATTTGTTGTCCAAAGCATGTAGTGAAAGAAGAAAAGGAAATCCACTGCTGTTAAGTTGCCCTGGTTTTGAGTGCAGGGGCCCTGGCGTGTGGGTATCGGCATGGAGGAGTTTAACAATTCATATGATTGTGCAGCTGCCATAGGATGCTATCTCTTTTGTACTCTTTTGTCCAAGGAAAATATTTTTTTTGGGGGGGGGGTCCTGGATCACATGCATTTTTATGTCCCTAATCACCTTTTCACACAAATATGTGGTTAAATAGTACTTTTATGCCCCTTACAATGTATGCTTATGTTAGGTAAAATATGAAATTATAATCCTTGTGTTGATGGGTGTGGGTACATGCATGTAGAACATGGCAAAACAGTAGTTATTCCACACTGATTAATTTTGGCTAAAGATTAATAACCTTGCATAGGATGGTTGCAGTGGACATTGAGTAGCTCAAATATTTCAGACTTTTTGTTTCCCTATAGCAAATGTGCTCAGTGCTAATTAGTTGGGGATACTGACTTTTTTCATTTGAGAGGGGTATTGTTTTTAACATTTTAAAGGAGAAAACTGGAGCGAACTCCTGTGTTGACTTATACAATACTCATTAGCATGGGATCTTGTGAACATGTTCCATATTCAGCGGTGGAGGGACTTCCTGAATTTGGAGCACATGTGGCAGCTCTTTATTTCCCCTTTCTCATTATGTGCTCATAGTGTCCGTATCTGGCATTTATTACATCAGATGCTACTAATGCCATTAAAACTAGAAGTTCAGCTTCCAATTTCTAGGCTGGAGTAGTTCACACATACAAACCCTTTAATTTCAGCTGCTGTATTTTCTCTTTTCCTTCCTTCTGCCCCAAAACTGAATGGTAAATTCTGTGCTGGATTGTGCATTCTCTTTTGTCTTGCTTTCCATTTGCTGCTGCATCTATGCATCATGATAATTCTTTATACATAAGTTCTTAACCCGAGGTACCACTGTATACATCCACATTTGCATTGTTTTCTTATATATAATATGCAGTTCACACAGAAGTTGCAGGATCTGAGTGCAGCTCTACTAATTATTGTAATCTTGTTAAAGTGCTTGGAAGTGCACACTGCAGTTTTGCTTTTCTTTCCTTTTTAGATGCAAACTAATTGTGAAATATTTAGTGCCTCTCCACCATGGGCATTCTTTACACACATGTTCATGGTGTTGTCGAGTCAGCTGTCCTCTTTGTGCCTTCTGTCCTTTCTGTGGAGATGTTGAACTTACATGTTTAATGGTCATTACATCCTATCCCAAGTACTGAATTTTTAGAAGAGACTTTGTTTCATTCTTTGCCTGCTGCATGAACAATGTTGACATCTCTCTCCCCAATAACATTTCCTTGCTTGTCCTTTTCCATTTCATTGTCTATGAATATTTTGCTCTTAGCACTTTTATTCAAAGGTGGGCAAATACAAAGCTGGGGATCATAGTGTGACTTTTAAAATAATGTCTGAAGATGAATTGTGTACAGAAGTATTTCTTGTGGAGGAGAGCACCCTCTTCTCAGCCTCTCTGGAAGTAGAATATTGTATTCAATTTGTATCTGTGTAGGCTTGCCCTTATCTCTTTCCTGGTATTGTAGAGAAGGCAGGATTCAGGTTTTGATTTGGCTTGTGCTTATTGCAGATTAAATACACTGGCTTCAGGGACAGACCACATGAAGAAAGACAGGCCAGGTTTCAGAATGCGTGCCGAGATGGACGGTCTGAGATAGTAAGTATATATGCATGGATCCTATACATTAGTGAAGTTTACTTATGTATCTTCCACTCCTCTGCTCTGGTCATCTTGGAGTCACAGCTAGTCTCACCTTAAAAAAACATAAACTGTTTAGATTCAATTTTCTTATGCTAGCAAGCCAGAATGAAATAAGTGGTCTGAGCTGCTAGGACTTACAGAAGGGGAAAACCCCTATTTTCTGCTGTCTTCAAAAATGTATGGGAATTTGGGAAGTACAGACTAGATGGCTAAAGCCTAGATCTAGACTGTAAAATGTTATTTGTTCACATATGGTCATTGTCCATGGCACTTTCAAGACCATTGGTCATTCCATTTTAGAAAGGCTTTCATCCTGGCTGTTTGAGAGTGAAAATAAAATTGACTAGACTTCCTTATTTCTTTAAATTGCAGGTTTATCGATTGTTTTTAGATATAAAATGCCTCAAATTACTTGGTGCTGTACAATAAATTTTGAAAAAGAGAATTCTGTACCTGCAGACTTACAATCTAATTTTAATAAAGTAGGAATTAGTGTAAAAAGTACATAGAAATAGAATATTCTGTGTGCTTAAAGGTTTCATACTCTACAGTTATATACACTCACTAATGGCTATCTCAGCAGGAACATTTAAGTACTGCTGTGCATGAATACTAAGAGCTGTTAAGAGAGAAACTCTTGTCTATCAGTATTTAGCATGCAGCTAAATACAAAAAGCTTTTTGGTGGTGGAAAACAGCAACAATCATATTTACCAATTTAGTTGTATTTTGTATTAGGTTTTACACCAAAAAATATTCCTTTTGTGAGCTTGGTTGTATTAAAAGCTAATTCTTCATGTTTTAAAACTGTGTTATACAAGGGAGTAGGTCTTGCTTATATCATTGCACTGTGGAATTTTGATTTATTAAAACTGCCTAGAACTTAGTTTTACTTTTTACTACTTTCTTTTTTCTATCCCCCTTCCCCCCCTTTTTAGTTTCTACTTATTTCTTCAATGAGACCTGTGTGCTCACTACCCACTACTGGCTGATTTTGTGCAATGTTCATTTTCTTGAATTATGACACTTAAAATATGACATTTTTGTATCCACCATTGTCTTCAAGTGCATTGTTTTTATGTGTAATGAAATTGGTAGAGAAAGTTCCATATTTGAAGGCTGGGGTATGATAGGCAATAAGCACATGTGTTGTACTTGTTCTTCATAATAAGACAGCATACCCTTTAGGAGTTGTGGCTGCTGGGTCTGCTGCTGTGGACCTATGATTTTAAGTTCATAAATGGTCACAATTATTCTAGCTTGTGCAGTGCTACTGTTCAAACAGCAGTATGATTTTTCTTTTCAGTTTGACAGAAACATTCCCATTGCAGCTGGTTCTTATGAACCCCATCTGTTGTAACAAAAAAAGTAGATAGTTGCCTTATAGAGAAATTGCATTGATCTGAATCCTCTGATTTTTGTCCTGAACATGTTGCCTGTCTTTTTAGATCTCACATTGGATGTGTTTGGATGTTGCAATAAACCATTGCTTATTGTGATGGGGATGAGCCTAGGAAAGATCATGCACTTCCCCTCCTCTTAGTGCCTCTGGTGTAGTTGCAAGGAGGAAGCTTTCGTTTCCATTTTGATTAACTGCAAGTCACCATTTTGTCAACACTCAACAAACTGTGGTTAGTCTTAACTATAGTTTGTTAGAACCAAACCAACTTCATACCAAATCTTAGTTTAGGGTTTTGGATGAGATGATAAACTGTGTTTAACCAAAAAATGAAAGTAAAAGCTGATCTCCTTGTGACTGCAAACCAGAGGCTTATGTACACATGTTCCTGTCACAATAAACCATTGTTATAGTAACATCTGCTTTATTGTGATGCCAAATATAGCCGTTATATTATTTTAATGGTGAAAACTAACAAGTAGAAAATGTTTGACACTCATTCAGACTTAACAATTAATTAATTAAATTTCTAAATCACCTTTCATCCAAGAACCACAGGGTGGATTACAATATAAAAACACAAAAAATAGATAACATAATAACAAGCAAAAAACAAACATATTTTGCTCTTGAATACTACATTGTTGGTCAAGCATTTTAAATTTTGCATAGAGTTCCTTTGAAAAAATATATATATCAGACTCTGCAAAAGCAAATAGTTAACATTCCTAGGTTTGCTGTACATTAAAATTACCTCTCACCATAAGCAGGAAGCTTTATATTTTATGATATCCTTAAAGTTCATGTGAAGCAGCCTTCTGTAACCTGGTACCCTCCAAATATTTTGAACTACAACTCAAGTCAACCCCAGTCATTATCGGCTGTAGTCGGGGTGAAGGCTGATGTAGTTGAAAAAATCTGGAGGGTACCAGGTTGCAGAAGGCTGCATTACATCAAAATGAAACTCACTTATTTTTATAACATATCCCCAATCCACATAAAATTCTTCATGTGATAGCTAATGTAAAATTATACAGTAGATTAGTTTTATAATCTGCTCTAACAATATTCATAATACCTAGTAACAATGTACAATTGCTCATTGGTTATCATGATAGTCATATTTATTTAAAAGTGTATTCATATACCGTATTTAATCCAAAGGTCTCAGAGTGGGCAACATAAATTAAATGTGAGTATAATAATCTCAGTAAAAACACAGTGTATCAAACAATATTCAGTTCAATGACCTCCAAATGATTGCATAAAAAGCTGTGATTAGGCCCTGAGCGTTATTTCGTGGAAGTACTAAAGATGATAGCTGATGGACCAAAGAGTGTTGCATTAATTAGGAGTGGTCACCATCACTATTATATAATAACAACTGTGACCTACTCTTGAGCAAATTCTGCCATTGCCATCAGTCAAGCTTATGCATGATACGTCTATTTGAAGCTTCCACAGAAACCTAAGGCAGCAACTAGTTTTTTAATAAGATTGTATGGGTAGATGCTCCTGCCAACCTAGCAGTTCGAAAGCACATCAAAGTGCAAGTAGATAAATAGGTACAGCTCCAGCGGGAAGGTAAATGGCGTTTCCGTGCGCTGCTCTGGTTCACCAGAAGCGGCTTAGTCATGCTGGCCACATGATCCAGAAGCTGTATGCCAGCTCCCTCGGCTAATAAAGCGAGATGAGTGCCGCAACCCCAGAGTCAGTCATTACTGGACCTAATGGTCAGGGGTCCCTTTACCTTTATGGGTAGATGCTATTTGACTAACAGTCTTAGGCTAATATTTTAATTACAATTTTGTTGTTTTAGGAATAAACATCCAGACAATATTTGGCAAAATGTTACTTATTAGCAATTTATTCAATATCTCATTCATAGTGATTCTAATGTGACATTCTTGGCATTCAAAATACCAATATATTTACAATACAGCTCATTTGTATATGTAAGATAATTGTATCAAAGAGTATATACACTATTAAATACTTTCATGCCACGTTTGTCCATGTCTCAAGAACCTTGAGAATCCTTGCAGGCTCCAAGCTTGTAACACATGTGCCTCATTTGGCAATCTATGTAGATTCTTGGGTGTGTTCCGATTCTGAGGCATGGCTCAATATTTAATCTAAATAATAAATAGCTTATGAACCTGATTGAAGTTACAGTAAGTGTGTCATTTTCTGTACTTGAATGAAATGATACTACATATCCTTGTGTTGAAACACTAAATTCAAATATTTAATCTTACAAGTGCGGACCTGCATCAAAATGTTGCAGTATATCCTCAGTCCTAAACAAGTATGCTTCGGTTCAAGGCTCCAGCAAAGAGGAGCCATGTGATGTTAAGAGTTTGCAGAGCCCCTCCTTTTTTTCTTACCTTCTTGAAACTTTCCTCCACAGTACTATAAGTAATAAGGCATTCAGAGCTTATTGCCAGCCCAGAGCCCAAGTGCTTTATTGGCATAGGTTTGGGGGTGAATATTATGCATGGAGACGGATGCTTTTTAAAACAACATGGCATGCATTTCCCCCAACTCTAATGATCACCTTTAGGATACAAGGGCTCGAATAGGCCAGAGCTCCTTCTATTTCTCTCTCACACACTCCTTAAATACTGCATGGCTCAGTCACCCTCAGTCATTGAATTAACTGATAGATTCACACAGACTACCTAGCACACCCACCTCAGCATCTTTTATGTCCCCTGGTGCAGAGATTCAATTATTTGAATTTGCTATTAGAGGGGTTATGTTTAACAAACTGGAGATCAGGAGTGTGACCTTTTAGCATTGAAATCTGTGCCCACCTATCCTGGCAGAGATTTTAGTGTATATTAGAATGCTTCTAAAGAGTTCTGCTCTGTTCTCTTAATGAGCTTCCTAAAAAGGATTTTGAAACTTTTTTGAAATTAGATGCCTGATATGTAGGTCTTGATTTGATGGTATAGTAGCTATTTCACCTATTCCCTCTTTGTTGTGACCATTAGGAAAGTAGATGATGATGGAACAAAATATTAATCTCCTTTAAAAACCAAAATAGTGAATGTGTATTTTTTTAAGAATCAGTGAGAAGTACACTCAAAATCAGGAACTGATTTAGTTGTGTTATTCAAAACAGTCGGGTTTTTAGTTTAAAAAAAGACAGCAGCTGCCTATAAAGACTGGTTTCTAACAAAACTTTAAGAAATGCTCTTGGCTGCTTATCTGCAGCTGCAACGTTTGAATCAAAATGTTACTTTCAATATCTACGTTCATTTCGCATCCTCCTGCTGTACTTCCTCTAGTGAGTTTGTATAGTGTACATTAATCTTGTGTGTGTTCATTTGTTGCTGGTGATGGAGACAGCTTGAGATACATTTTCTTTTCAAATGAGAATTCACAAACCTTTGCTTCACATTGTGTTTTCCCCATTATACAACTGTTCAGAGTTAAGGCTTTTTACTTATAAGTTGCACTTAAAATATAAGCACCCCTTAAAACATTCAAACCACTTAGTCAAACTTGCACTGCAAACCAGTACAGAATTTTCAGAAAGTAAAGTATTGATTATGTGTTGTATCTTATATCTGAGATAGCCAATGGCAAATGTTGTCAAAATGAAATCAGATGTTTGTAACTTAATATTTAAGAAAAATGATGAGTGCATGTTTTTTACTTTGAGCATTCTTAGTGCTGCTCAGCTTTAAAGACATAAACTGATGTAAAAATAAATTTCTGCCTGCATAATTTATGTAATGTCTTGCTCCCTGATCCTGTTTGTATTGATTTTTCTAAAAGGCTTTTGTGGCCACAGGAACCAATCTGTCTCTCCAGTTTTTTCCGGCCAGCTGGCAAGGGGAGCAACGGCAGACACCAACCCGAGAGTACGTTGACTTTGAAAGAGAGGGAGGCAAGGTAAGGACAAAAAGTATAGATTGTGGTTATACAGGTATATATCACAGTGGCTTTAAAATGTGAGCTAGAGGTTTATGATATAAAATGAACTTGTAATAATACACATTGATATTTCTTTATTTTTATGGTGGCCAGTTGCCTATTGCTTCTTTAAAACCATGCAAAAAGTATATGATACTATTACCATACATGCTGTGTAAATGTGGCAGCAGCTTAGTGGCTCCTAAATGGATTTTGCAGTATGCCCAGGATCTCAGGAAGGGGAGAACATTTAGCACAAAGAATAGAATAAAATATTGCTACTGCTTTCTAATACAGTGGTACCTCAGGTTAAGTACTTAATTCGTTCCGGAGGTCCATTCTTAACCTGAAACTGTTCTTAACCTGACGCACCACTTTAGCTAATGGGGCCTCCCGCTGCTGCCGCGCCACTGGAGCACGATTTCTGTTCTCATCCTGAAGCAAAGTTCTTAACCCGAGGTAATATTTCTGGGTTAGTGGAGTCTGTAACCTGAAGTGTATGTAACCCGAGGTACCACTGTAGTTTTCATGCTTTATAATAGTATTCAAATGTGTTTCACATTTTTTAATTGATACTCTAAGGCCACCTAACATATGGCATCTTCCTAACACAAATGTAGGAAGGTCTGTGTACAGAAAACCACACCATCATGTGTAAGACATTTTTGGAATATGTTAGCATTCAAAAATAAATTAATTAAGGTATTCTTGTTCTATACCCTTTTTCCTAGAGATGTAAAAGTCCAGAAAGAAACTGGATTATTTTTTTCCTGCGGGGTTTCCCAGGCCTTCACATCTTTAGTTTTTTCTACACCTGTATGTGAAGAAAAATGTATGAATCAGCCCTTCAAAGAGCACAGTAAAACTTATGCATCTCAGACAGATAAGCAGACAATGGAAAGTTGAAGTTTTGTGTGCATTTTTATAACTCTAAACATAGATATTGAATTGTGTGTTCGGTTTTGACTCCAATGGTGACATGCTGGCATATTGAAGAGTTTGGTATGGTCACATTATTCTAGATAAAATCTACACAACATGGAGTTGTTTAGATATCCTTGGGCAAGTTCTTCTCATCCTAGTCTACCTCACAAGGAAAAACAACAACATTGTACCATGCATTTTAGTATTTTGGGGTAGGAAAACTAAATTTAAAAGGTAGATGTGTTTGAATATATTTTCCATTAGTTACTGTACAACAGTGGTTGCCAACCTTTTTGGGTCTGGGACACATTTGGAATTTTGAGGAAGTGCCAAGGACACTAGTCACAAAATGATTGCCAACAGGGGTGTGGCTTAATGCACAATGGCTGCTGCCTTCAGAAGAACAGGAAAAGAACAGAGATGGGAACATAAAATGGTTCAAATATGAAGAAAACTATTCAGCTTTTTTTTGTTAAAATCTTTGAAAAACTTCCTTCTTTTCCAGGCTTTGTTAAGTCTTTGTTATGCTGTCTGTTGCTGGTGTGCTGCTGTAGATTAGAGATAGCAAATAAAAGATAACTGAATCCAGGAATCATTTTGAATTACTAAAGCCAGCCATGAACAGGCATGGCCACAAAGAAAAAGATATACTTAATGCTGGATGGCATTAAGTAATTTTTTACTATCTTTTTTGAAAGAAAATTTTAGAAATGCAAGGAATGCACAGAAAATACACTCTACAAACATGAATCGCCCTTGTACTTGAATGCCGTTGTACATCTATTTTATTCATTCTTCCTATGTCAAGAGGCAATACAAGTTCTATATCGATAGCTGAGTAGATTTACAACACGTGGTTTTTTTTCTATTCCTGGTTCGAACTTTTTTTGTGCTGAACTTTACTATTCTGTTTTGTTTCTGCTTTGTCTTAATGATGATATATATTTTAATTCTGTGCATTGCCCTGATCATGTTTATAAAGGGCAGCCTAAAAATCTTTGAAATAAGATAATTGAGTTTCCTTCAAGTTTTGCCTAAAATGAAGTTTAAATAGTGAATATAGGGCTTTCCACATCAGAGGAATTTTGAGGGGCAGCAAAGCATTTAAATAATAGCAAAATATATTGGGGAGGAAGTCCTGCACATTTCATCACTAAGGATTAAAAGAATGCTTGCTTTCTGTTGCAAACTGGCAAATTTCAACTTCAAGTACAGAAAAATATATATATTGACTTGAATATTATTTAATATGTAGTTATTGTCTGAGTATATAGTTGGATAAATAAAAGTACTGAAGCAACATAAGCTTATTGTTGGAGGCTGAACTGGATGGAGCAGTCTTCTGATCTAGTATGTCTTCTCTTTCATACATCCTTGTCTCTATATGAATATATGAATATTTATGGCTCCTGGCTCTCTACATGGCTGTTGGACTGGTACAGGTTATGCATCTTGTACAGCAGGCTTCCCCAAAATGAGCACACAGCAGTCCTGGAAGCAAAGGTACCTGTATTTTCTGTGACACACCCATATTACTGGTTGTGCAAGTAATGTGAAAATACAGTTTTGGTATGAAGAGGTATTTTGGTTTGTATCCTGAAAACTAAAACTGATAGATCTGGCTAGATGTACTGGCAGTTATGTGAGGATATAAGTGATAAGTCCTTGAGAAAGGAAGTGAGAGATTACCACTTTCTTGAAGTTTAACTCCTACTTCATTTCACTCATGGTGGTAAGGCAGTTCAATTCAGTTTTGTTCCTAGTAGTACTCTCTTGTTTGTATGTGTTATTCGTCATCATCCCCAACCCACAATTGAATGCATATAGTGTAAAAGACAGACAGGCAGCTGAGCTTGTGGAATAACCAATAACACAATGGCCAGTACAGTCATACCTTGGATCTCAAACGCCTTGGCTCCCAAACAAATCAGCTCCTGTTTTTATGGTTTTCAAATGGTTTCGGGAGTCGAACGGACTCCTGGAACTTATTCTGTTCAAGAACCAAGGTTCCACTGTACAAGCAAACTTTGGCATAAGGAGGACATGAATATTTCTAGAGAATGCATTTTATTGCTTCTGGCCTCCTTTCCTAAAACTTGTATTTTTTGTGATTCTCGAAGCACTGCTTTCAGACTCATCTTTCAGGTTTTTGCCTTAGGTTTTAATACAAACTTATTGTAAAAGCCTACAAGTAAATGCAATTTTAGTAGATAAAAATATTCTGCTATCCAATTTTCTGGATGCATATCATTACTTCAGAGTGCCTGTGTTTAATGTATCCTTCAACATTGGGAAATGGCATTAGGGCAGCTTCGAAGAACATTCAACAAAGCAGGGGCAAGGAATGTGGGAAATGAGGCAAAGAAGGGATCTAGCTAAGGTTAAGAAGAAAGAGAATGCATAGCCACTTGCATTTTCCTTCCAGAAAAGCAAGAGGCATTATCACAGTTCAGTAACACATTCAAGCCATACAAAAGCAGTCAAGGGGAGTGTGGCCTTTGGGAGGCAAGTGTATCCTGTGGAGTCTCCCAATGGCCAAATAGAGAATCCTGGAGGGCCACATTTGGCTCCAGGGCCTAAGTTATAGCATGTCTGAAAAAGAGTGGCATTGAGCAGCCTCTAGGACTGATTCCAAAGAGCTGAATATGCAGGGGGGTTCCATGCCCACCCAGTTACAAGAAAAATGTATCATATAACTTTCCCCCTGAATATGAAAAAGCTTTTTGCAAAGCTTATGGGTCATTCTGAGTCATGTCCATTAAGTGTTATGATACAGGGCTAAAGCCAAGTCACAGGTACATTTCACCCTCAAAATTAATTCCCGTAAGGTGATCTTGCTCTTGCTACAAGAGGGACAAACTTGTACTTTTCAGGAAATGCAAAAACATAGTAGTTGGATTTAATTAAGCCAAGATATGCTTGCCAGCTGGCTCTAGTCATTCACTGGAGATGATTTGATTAATGGCTGAATTATAGGTGTTGCGTGCATTAGATATGGCACTAGATTCCGGAATTAATTAGGGCAATTGCAGTCTCCTCCTTGTGGCAGGCATGTCCTTAAACCAGCACTAACTTACACAATAAGAACTTTCCCTGATTTACCACAATGACACACTCAGAGCAAAGCCAGTTCTCTCACACAGTTTCAGGACATGCGCAGAGTTCCAGCTGTTCCAACCTACTTGTCAATACAATTCAGACTCTTAACTCTTTGGCTGCCCAAGTTAATAGTTGATGTATTTGTACAAGAAGATGCAGGCATGCTGCCTTGGAAGGGTAAAGTTGTGTGTTATATAATTACGCTATTCCTTTTCTCTCTCTGTAGCCTTACACTTTATAACCATTATGATCAGGTTCTGGAAACTTTTAGCTATGGCTTCATTAAATGTGCAGGTACCAAAACATGAATAAGGCAAGAAAACATCCTCCTATCTTCTCACTCAGTCCTTCAGTTATCCTCTACCCCACTAGTTCTATTGCTTTAAAAATGTTGCCATGGTTTGCTATTGGGTGGGGGATACTTTCAACACCTCATTCAGTATTTCAAAGGTCCTGTGTTTTCCCTAGCTTCCCCTCCGTTTCCCCCTATGTAGAATGAATATTAACTCTTTGGGAACAGGAGATAGCCTATCTGCTCATGATTGCTGTTATTCGGCATGAGAGAAAATCTATAAATCCAAATAGATATGTGGCAACAGTCTTTGGAAAGCTGAACTGTGGAAAATCCAGGAAAGGAAATGGAGTTTGATGTTACTCTTGGCAATTTCACTTTACATATGTGCCCTAAATCCATTTTTTTCTTGATAAGCTGGCAAGTAGGTGCTTACTGGGAGACTGCTGTGTGCTTGGTGGTAAAATGATTTCTGCTTGAAGGAACACGATGTTCTGAAACTGTTTATCTTTCCTTTTTAAGACAAGATGCTGTAACAATAGTGTTTTCCTTCGAGGAATCCCTTTGCTGTCTTTTCACTAAAGAAAATCTACTTAATCTTCCATTCTTAGTAGTCAAAATGTCTCCTCTTGAGTGACATTATTCCAGAGCTGTGTAGAACATTGGCTATTCCTGCGTGGTTTGTTGTCCAGATGTATGGCAGAATGCCAGCTGGCAATCATGGTGGTCTTGCCATGAATAAGTGCTTCAGGGAAAACATTGCAATTCATCTGCAGACTTCTATTCATTCATTCTTCCTACCAACCTCACTGAGTTACGCTACTTCATTTATTTATGGATTAGAAAAAGCAATTTTAATAGGTTTTAATTACAATTCTATGTTACACCACTTTTACAGACTGAAAGAGCAAATGCATTTCCGTGCTAGTTTCTATATTGAAAGCATTTGTTGTAGTGGTCAACACAACATTACAATTCCCTTCAATCCCTTCTGGCTGTCTCTGTCAGTGTTATACATACAGCCGGGTGTATTTCTTATAGTTTTAAATCATGATGTTGGAGACTTTTGAGTTCCTTTTGTATAGCTGGTGAAAAAAACAAGATATACACCCAACACTTCTTTTTTAAAAAATGTTTAGGGGTACTCTCATTTTCCTACTCATATTGAAATACTGCCCATCAATGAGGCCAAATTTAGATTCACAAAATGTTTTCCAGTAATGATACTTCATTGTAATGTATCTCAACCTAAAACAATTATAATTATTCCAAGATGCTTCAGCTCTGTCAAAGCTACCAACTCCAGCTTATTAAATAATAAAATTCATCATTTTGAAAGACAGTATTAACAATACATTTTCTCTTGCTTAAAATCAGCCACCAACTGACCATCTAGTAATCAACATGTCTGATCATATAGTTACGCTTTGGAAGTATTTTTCCTGTTAATTTAATATTTCATTTTAAAAAATTCAAACAAAATAAAGGAATGCTTTTCTCTATTGTACAAATGTCATCAGTATTTAATACATACAAACTTCCTTATTTGTGAAGAATTAAAAACACCACCCAGGCTATTAAGCACTAGAACAGAGAGGTGGAATAAATAGACAATTCCCCCAACAGAGGGACAAAGAAAGTAGTGTCCCTCAAGGATCAGTATTGGAAGCTCCGCTTTTTAACTTGTTTGGTAAATGATCTACAATTAGGGGTAAGCAGGAAGCTGGCAACATTTGTTGATGGTACAGTGGTACCTCAGGTTACATATGCTTCAGGTTACATATGCTTCAGGTTACAGACTCCGCTAACCCAGAAATAGTACCTCGGGTTAAGAACTTTGCTTCAGGATGAGAACAGAAATTGTGCTCCAGTGGCGTGGCAGCAGCGGGAAGCCCCATTAGCTAAAGTGGTGCTTCAGGTTAAGAACAGTTTAAGGTTAAGAACGGACCTCCGGAACGAATTAAGTACTTAACCCGAGGTACCACTGTACTGAATTGTTTAGCGGCTGGGTGAGGACTGCAGGGCCTGCTCCCTTCCAGGGCCTTTTCCAACTGGCCCAGGGGGCGTGGCCCAGGCCCTTATTTGGAACAAACTTTTGGGGAAGTGTTCTGCCATTGCTTCCCTGTTCCAGGTGGTTAATGTGCTTTAAAATGTCCTCAAGCAGTTGGTGGCAATTTAAATTTTTATTTCTTTTATTTCTTTTTTCCTTTGTTGGGGGTGGGTGGGTGGGATGGATATTTGGTTGGGGATTAATTTTAGTATAATTGTTCTGTTCCTTTTGTTGTTGTTGTTGTTTTGGTTCTTTATAGTTTGTGTTTTGTTTTTAAGGGGCGGGATCAGGGCTGCCTGGGAGTGGGGCCCCAGCCAACACGATGGCTGGGACAAGTTCCACAGGGGGGGAAGCACTGGGACATCCGATCTCGGTGATCATGGGCAGGAGGTGGAGTTACGCTAAGACCAGACCATGTCATTACCGAGGAGGCAGGTTTAGTCATTGTTTGAAGACTATCCCTGCCTCCGGGTCTGGCCTTGACCGGATGGATACTGGAATCAACAGGGGAAACCCACATGACCTGAAGGTGTTGTTGTGTAATGCCAGGTCGATGATGAATAAAACCACTGCCATCCACGACCTGATTGTGGATGGAGGATTTGACCTGGCATGTGTGACAGAGACCTGGTTGGAGGAAGCAGATGGGCCTGTCCTTGCCGCTGCTTGCCCACCAGGTTTCTCTTACGCACAGCAACCCAGGTCATGTGGGCGGGGAGGGGGGGTCGCAGTGACTTTTAGGAAGTCACTAGCTTGCACCAGGCGTCCTACTGGGAAGATACAGTTTTCTGAGTGCATGTTCTGGAAGTTGGGCAATAGGGGCAGTACAGGATTCCTTTTGGTGTACCGACCTCCCCGCTGCACCAAGGATTCCCTGTCCGAGCTGCTTCAGGTCGTGGTGGATTTTCTCCTGGAGAAACCTAGTTTGGTTGTCCTAGGGGATTTTAACATCCATGCCGACACGACCTTACAAGGGGCTGCTTGGGACTTCGTGGAAAGCATGGCCTCCATGGGGCTGTCCCTGAATAAGTTTGGCCCAACTCATAGTCATGGACATGCCTTAGACCTGGTGTTCACCTCTAGTGATGTGGGTGATCTGACACTAAGTAAAAGTGAAACAAAAGAAGTGCCATGGTCACATCACTTCCTGGTGCAACTGGACTTCTCTGCGACCCTTCCCCTCTGCAGGGAGGTGGGACCAATTCGGATGGTCCGCCCCCGCCACTTAATGGATCCAAATGGTTTCCAGAGAGTGGTAGGGGATGCTTTATCCCATGTTGATGGCCTTTCAGCTGATTCCCTGGTGGCCCGCTGGAATGTGGAGTTAACCAGGGCTATCGACTGTCTGGCTCCGAAGCGCCCTCTCCGATTGCATGGAGCCCGGACAGCTCTGTGGTTTTCTTCGGAGCTGAGGGCGATGAAACAATCGCTGAGACGGCTAGAGCGTTGGTGGCAAAAAACTCACTCCGAAGCTGACCGGACACAGGTTAGAGCTCAACGTCAAGCCTACCAAGTGGCGACAGCGATGACGAAGAAGACTTTCTTCACCGCCTCTATTGCATCTGCAGAAAATAGGAGCAGGAAACTCTTTCAGGTGGTTCGCAATTTAACGGAACCACCTTTACCACCGGTGCCTTGACCCCAAGATCTCCTGCAACGATTTTGCAAAGTTTTTTCAGATAAAATCACTCATATTCGGAAGGAGCTAGATACCACCGTGGGAGCAGGGCTGGGGCGGGAGAGTGCTAGAGCTCTGTCTGGTCAGGTTGCATGGAATCAATTTCAATCCGTTACCCCCGAGGATGTGGACAGGCTGCTTGGACACGTGAAACCAACTACCTGTCTCCTTGATCCTTGCCCATCCTGGCTAATAAATGCAAGCCGGGAAGGGCTGGGCGATGGGCTCTGCGGGGTGGTGAATGCTTCCCTCTGTGAGGGAACATTCCCAGATCCGCTGAAAGAGGGGGTCATTAAATCGCTTCTTAAAAAACCATCTTTAGACCCGGCCAGTATGGCCAACTATCGCCCAGTCTCAAATCTTCCATTCTTGGGCAAGGTGATTGAGCGTGTGGTTGCTGAACAACTCCAGGCATGCCTGGAGGATGCGGACCATTTGGATCCCTTCCAATCAGGATTCAGGCCTCATCATGGGACTGAAACTGCCTTGGTCGTGCTGGTTGATGATCTCCGGCGAGCTAGGGACAAAGGTGAGAATTGTTTCCTAGTTCTGCTGGATCTCTCAGCGGCCTTTGATACACTCGAACATAACATCCTTCTGGACCGTCTAGAGGGGCTGGGAGCTGGGGGCACTGTTATACAGTGGTTTCGCTCCTTCCTCCTGGGCCGTGTTCAGAAAGTGGGGGGGGATGAGTGTTCAGACCCCTGGGCCCTCACTTGTGGGGTGCCTCAGGGTTCCGTCCTCTCCCCCATGCTTTTTAATATCTATATGAAGCCGCTGGGAGAGATCATCAGGGGGTTTGGACTGGGTGTCCATCAATATGCAGATGATACCCAGCTCTACCTCTCTTTCAAATCAGAACCAGTGAAGGCGGTGAAGGTCCTGTGTGAGTGCCTGGAGGATGGATGGCGGCTAATGGATTGAAGTTGAATCCTGACAAGACAGAAGTACTGTTTTGGGGGGACAGGGGGCGGGCTGGTGTGGAGAACTCCCTGGTCCTGAATAGGGTAACTGTGCCCCTGAAGGACCAGGTGCGCAACCTGGGAGTCATTTTGGACTCACAGCTGTCCATGGAGGCGCAGGTCAATTCTGTATCCAGGGCAGCTGTCTACCAACTCCACCTGGTACGCAGGCTGAGACCCTACCTGCCCGTGGACTGTCTCGCCAGAGTGGTGCATGCTCTAGTTATCTCCTGCTTAGACTACTGCAATGCGCTCTACGTGGGACTACCTTTGAAGGTGACTCGGAAACTACAACTAATCCAGAATGCGGCAGCTAGACTGGTGACTGGGGGCGGCCACCGAGACCACATAACACCAGTCTTGGCTCGCAGTACATTTCCGAGCACAATTCAAAGTGCTGGTGTTGACCTTTAAAGCCCTAAACGGCCTCGGCTCAGTATACCTGAAGGAGTGTCTCCACCCCCATCGTTCTGCCCGGACGCTGAGGTCCAGCGCCGAGGGCCTTCTGGCGGTTCCCTCATTGCGAGAAGCAAAGCTACAGGGAACCAGGCAGATGGCCTTCTCGGTAGTGGCGCCTGCCCTGTGGAACACCCTCCCATCAGATGTCAAAGTGATAAATAACTACCTGACATTCAGAAGACATCTTAAGGCAGCCCTGTTCAGGGAAGTTTTTAATGTGTGATATTTTAGTGTATTTTTGGTTTCTATGGAAGCTGCCCAGAGTGGCTGGGAAAACCCAGCCAGATGGGCGGGGTACAAATAATAATAATAATAATAATAATAATAATAATAGTAATAGTAATTAAAAGGATCTGTAAAAAAAAGCTCCAAAAGACTTCTCCAAACTGAGTGAATAGACTGTAAAATGGCAAATGCAGTTTAATGTAAACAAGTGTAAATAGTGCATGTAGGCAAAAAAAATCTTAATTTGACATAAGCATTCATGGGGTCTGACCAGGAATTAGACCTTGAAGTTGTAATACTGTAGATGCTTCAGTGAGCATGTTGACCCAGCATGAAGCAGCTGTGAACAAGGAAAATTCCATGCAAGGGATCATTAGGAACTGAATGGGGGGTGGCTGCCATTATACAGTGGTACCTCTGGTTAAGAACTTAATTCGTTCCAGAGGTCCATTCTTAACCTGAAACTGTTCTTAACCTGAGGTACCACTTTAGCTAATGGGGCCTCCTGCTGCTGCCGTGCCACCGGAGCACGATTTCTGTTCTTATCCTGAAACAAAGTTCTTAACCTGGAGCACTATTTCTGGGTTAGCGGAGTCTGTAACCTAAAGCGTATGTAACCTGAAGCGTTTGTAACCCGAGGTACCACTGTACAAATGTATGGTGTGACTGGATTTGGAATACTGTGTACAGTTTTGGTCAGCACACCTCAAAAAGGATATTGTAGAATTGTTAAGTGTTCCAAAAAGGGCAATAAAAATTATCAAGAGAACAGAGGGACTCATTTGTGAGGAAAGGTTACAGAATAGGGGGCTTTTTAAGTTAGAGAAAAAGTGAGTAAGCAGTAATGGTATAGAAGTGTACAGTACAATCATTTCTTGCATGTAGGTAATATTCCAGGGACGGCGTGTATATGCAAAAATGTTTATACCTGAACAATCCCTTGGAACTTTCCCCACGTAATAATCTTTGCCTTCCAAGCCTTATTTACTGAGCTCTGGGATGTTTTGTTCCCGCGAGAGCAGCCCAGAGCCCACTTGAGAATATCCCAGACTCCCAGAGCCCAGTAAGCAAGTCTGAGAGTTTAAAAGCTTTTTCCATGTTGGGAAAACCTGACACAAAATGAGCTTTTAAGCTCTCCAGTTTGCGTGCAGTTTGTGGGATTTCAACTATGCAAGGTTGAAAATTGTGGAAGCAAATTGCGCACAAGATGTGATTGTACTGTATACATTTACTCGTATGGAGAAAGTGGATAAAGAAAAGTTTTTCTCTCTCTGCACTAAAATTCATGGACATCCAATGAAGCTGAAGATTCAGGACACACAAAAGAAAGTACTGTTTAATGCAGTGAAGGAGGCAGTTTTGGCAACTAAACTGGATGGCTTTAAAAGAAGATATTTGATGGAGGATCAGGCTATCAGTGGCTAGTAGCCATAACATAAAGCCTATGTTCTTGCTTCTGAATAACAGTTGCTGAAAACCACAGGAGGGGGAGAGTTCTCTTGTGCTCATGTCATGCTTGCTGGCTTCCTATAGGCATATGGTTGACCACTGTGAGAAAAGGAAGCTGGACTGGATGGATCATTAGCTTGATCCAGTAGGCTGTTCTTAGATTCTTAAATACCATCTCCCAAGGACTTAGGGTGGTATCAATGGGATTGTTTATTTTTCAACAAACATGTGAGTTTAGGAGGATTATGACTTGCCCAAGGTCCTGGCACTAGAAAATGTTCCTAGTATTTGAATTAAGGGGTGAGTGTCTCCTTGTGTCTGTGCTGATATTATAGGAAATGATCTTATGTTCTGCTATTGTGAAGCCAAGTAGAGAACTGGGCTTATAATTAGAAAGGATTTGTTGTAATCTTCTGATAATCCTTTAAAAGGGAATCATGATTTAGTGGCCTCTGGCAAGAAAATTCAGAGTGGAAATTACTTTTGAAATCAGGGTGTTAACTTCATTTCCTTACCTAGCCCCTAATTAGATTCTTATACAGTACAACTCTCCTTGAAATAAATGCCAGTTCCTTACATGCTACTATGTTCAGATTCATTGTTTGCTTGCTTCCTGAGAAAGTGGTCTGTTGCCCCCAAAGGCTAATGTCTCAAACTCATCAGTATGTTAAAACCATGAAATTCATTTATACTAAATGCTCTTATTTTAGCTGAGATTACCCACCCCCCATGGCTGCAAAGTGGAGTTACTCTATAAACTAAAGCTACCCTTTCAATCTAATAGTTGGGTCACTATTGATAAATTAAGCTAGGTAATGAATTTTTCTTCTCTACTGTGGATAAAATATACCCTAGTCCTTCCAAAGTGTAATATGCTTGGGGGACCTTGGGGGATATCCAGTATTACTCATGCTTTAGAGTAGACATATTAATATCAGTGGACTTAAGTAAATTACATTCATTGATTTCAGTCGATCTGCTGAGTAGGACTTAGTTGTATATCACTTCTTATATTCTATAAAGTATTATGAAGTATATTATTATATTGTAAACTTGTTGACAGATATATTTCCCAGTCTGTTTCTGTATTGGAGCTGTTGTTAATATGTTTTAATTGTTTTATTGCTTGTGTGTTTGGTGTCTAGGAAACTTTGGGGTGATGGGCAGGATAGAAATTCAATAAATAATCACTCGTTGGTTCACTTGACATGTTTATAAATTATTTATGCATAAATTTACTATGAAGTGTCTAAAATGGTTATGTGATGAATAAGGGAGTATTAAAAACTCTACTTAAAAGGCTTGTTGAAAGAGGTAGGTCTTCAGTAGGCTCCAAAAAACAACAGAGATTAAGCCTGTCCAATATTTAATGGGAAGGGTTTCCAGTTCTTATATCATGCAGAATGGTCCTCCTGATAATATGATTGATACCTTCAGGATGTCCTTTCTTGCAGAGCATAGTGATTGATTGAGTATATCAATATGAGACTAAATTTTATGTATTCTGATCTCAAACCATATAGGGCTTTATACATCAGAATTGATACCTTGAACTTAACCTGGCAGCTAACTGGCAGCCAGTTTAATACTTTTCAACAGCAGCATAAGATGGCGATAGCCAGCCCCAGTGACTGCAACTGGTGTGGGTCCAGTTGCGACCATGTGGAGATCTCTGGATGCCAGGTTGGCAACTCACATCTCCAGGTTTCTTAAGCAGGTAGGCAGAATAGCTTATTTGTTGCATTTTTATCTCACCTTTTTCTCAAAGGAATACATGGTTCACCCCCCTCCTCAGTTAATGCCTACAACAACCCTGTGAGGTAGGTTCAGATGCTGTGACTGGCCCAAGGTGAGCTTCATGACTGAGTGGGGATTTGAACCCTGATCTCCCAAGTTCTAGTCCATCACACTAACCACTACACCACACTGGCTTCCTATAATACTACTGGTATGGGTGACGTTTAGTAAAACTACATCATTTGAGTATTTGGTTACTGGTATTCGGTTACTGGTATGATTCAGGGGCAGGTGGGATCAACACTGAAACTTAATTACTGCTTTACAAGCAGACAGGCAGTTTACTATGTGCTTATGAATAGGGAAAGTTGCATGTGATGAGAATTGGGCAGTGACTCACATGTGAGTGCCTTCTACAAGAATGCATGATGGGCATGTTTGCTGGGAATATGATTGAAAACAAATTTCAGTGCAGTGGTATGTTCTTGGCTTTCTGTTTCTGTGTGGTGACTGTTAGTATGCTGACTCACTAACTGATGGGTGGTAACTGGTGAACTACATACAATCTGACTTAGAAATGATTCAGTTCTCTTCCTGAAAACACTTCTGTGGTAACACTGCTATCTTGTGCCAGTGTTTTCATGTACACATATGCTTGTTCCTTCCCACATTGATATTTTCAGTTGTAACTTATATATCCTTGATGAGATAAGGTGTTCATCATTCTTTTAAGGATTTCCTCAAATTCTTCCTAAATTGACTAGCTAAATTATTGGGGAGGTGGGGAGTCTGATTTGAAAAAATTCTAATCAAGGCTTCTTTGTAATTTAGATCTGTTTATGATCATAATCATGAGTAAATACTGTTGCCAATGCCATTAATTAAATCTCATCATCATTAAGTACCATTTATTTTCCTTCTTTTGTATTTTGTAATCACTCTTTTTATTGTGGATTATTTGCAATCCCTGAATGGGAGATTTGGGTGGATTTAACCTAGAGTTAAGGTCATCTCAATTCTTTAGGAAGTTAGATATTAAGGTGTCTTCATTGATTAACAGAATTAAGCACCTACCAGCATATTTGCAAGAGTGTCCTCAGATGTAGCCGATGAAGAATGAATTGTTAAAACAACTTTGTACAAAGTTATTTTTACCCTGAAAAAAACACATTTTCATTGGCTAATTATTTTTGAGACATACCAAAACTACTCCCTCATTTTGGCAGCAACTGTTGGGCAATGGCTTATAGTGATTTGGATGTGTGTTCAGGTAACTTTATTTGATAGCTAGTTTATTTTCAAAGATTAAATTGGCATGGTGCGTGATATGACAGCTGCAAACCAAAAATAGTCTTAGAAATGGAGAGGAAACAGTTTTTATCTTAAAAAAGGAAATGTGGTCAAACGGCTTCAGCAATAACAGCAGACAGTTTTGCTTCTTACAAAATGTGCCCCTACTTTCCCTGACAGAGGAAATTACAATAACATGATTTAAAGGGAAGTTTGGAGGAAGAAAAAGTCAGAGCAAGGGTTCACTAGAGGTGGTTTATGCACTTGCTACAACTGATGAGAAAGTTACAGGAATTTCAAGTTGAGGAGGGATCACTGTAGGGATGGGTAAAATATTATTCTACAAGTTTAAGAGACACACATTTCAATATATTCTAGTTTGTAGCAATATTATCAGGCTAAAACAATCAGAAAATATGTGTCCTTCAGACAGAAAAATGCAATGGAGTGTGTATAAGAGCATCAAATAAAATAAAACAGGAGCATGGAAAATCATGGAATTTAAAAGAAACCAAGACACCTACAGTTCTCAAATATCTGCAGCCAGATGAATTTCTGATATTTGGCTGCTGAAAATGCAAACTCAGCCATGGACTTTATGATACGGACTCTAATTGCAATTTTTAGGGCTTGCCTTGCCTCTGTTGTTGTTATTACTGTTATTACTATTACTCTGTTGTTGTTATATCATGGCGCACACTTTTTTTTATCTGAAACCTGTTAATCTCTCTCTTTTGCATGTGTTTCTCTTTTCACCATAGTCAGTACAGTGGACACTCAGGTTGCGAACATGATCCGTGCAGGAAGCACGTTCGCAACCTGCAGTGCCGCATCTGCACACTCGCGGGTCGCGATTCAATGTTTCTGTGCATGCGCAAAGCGTGATTTAGCGCTTATGCACAAGTGCCAAAACCCAGAAATAACCCTTTCCGGTACTTCCGGTTCAGCACGGTGCGCAACCCAAAGCATCTGTTACCCGAGGTATGACTGTAGCTCTGTCTGTTACTTCGCTCCTTTATTTCTTGTGTCAAATGTATTTAATTTCCCCTCCTCTTGTTCTTCAGGCTCTCTGTTCTGTCTTCCCATTTGTTCTTCTTTTTCATCATTGAGTTCAGCAGACACCACACACACAAAGCAATTTATCTGCTTTATAGAAATACCACCTTTTCTCCAAGGAGTTCAAGGTGTCATACATGGTTCTCCCCATTCAGTCTTCACAGGAACCATGTGAGCGTAGGTTAGACCGATAGATAGTGGCTGGCCCACGGTTCCCTGTGATTTTCATTACCCAGTGGGGATTTGAACCCAGGGCCTAATCCAACACACTAACCACTGCATAACTAGTGGCTTACTGATGTTGTTGCTGTTTGCAGCATGGACAGTTGACTGAAATAGTTTAGAACTGATAGCAACTCCACCACTTGTCTCTGGATCCACAGAGGGGGATAATTTGTACACCATTTAACAAATGAATTGTCCCATTTTCCTCCCTTCCCTATAGCTGTTGATCCCATGTATGCTGCAGGTGTTTTCATGTAGAGGTGGGGAAGGAGTGCAGGTATGGTTATTCAGAAGTATTAGTAGCATAATAATCTGATAATAACATGATTATCAGCATCCTTCACTGTTAGGCTCCCTCCCCCTTTCCAGTCTTGGTTGTTTGCATCAGTAAAAAAGTTCCCTTAATAACTTTCCTGTTGAGAGAGGCACAGTTAGAAATTGAACTCAACTGATCTTGGCAGACATTTAATGCTCCTACTGGCAGGATCAGTTTCAAAAACAATCACAACTCATTTTTCATGCTGTCTTCACAACTGTTGGCAATGCAAACAGGGATTTAACTCCCACTCAAAATATAAACGCTGTAATCTGTATTACATACTACAGATCTCATTTCAACCTCCTTAGTGACAAGTTAAAGGAAAGCCTCCGAAAATGCATTTTACCATATATATTTCCACTTAATTGTTAGGCCCTGTTAATGTCACTTAATGCCTTCTGCAGGTGTGTCTCTAACTATGGAGATCAGGTTCATGCCACCTGCCATGTAAGAAGACTGATGGATCAGGCCAAAGTCCTGTCTAATTCAGCATTCTTTTCCCACAGTAGCCAACCAGGTGCCTATGGGAAGCCCAAAAGCAGCAACTGGTATTCAGAGATATGCTGCCTCTGATACTGCAGATAATATATAGCAATGACTAATAGCAATTGATAGCCCATTCTTCTATACAATTTCTCATCATGTTGTAAAGCTGCCCAAGCTGACAGCCAGCTTGGCATATAGAGTAGCCTGATTGCTGTCTCTTGATTTTGATAGGCAACAGTTGTACAGATTAGGCCTATGTGTTTTGGGCTACATATGTATAAACTTCTACAGTCATACCTTGGGTTACAGCCGCTTTAGGTTGCATTTTTTTGAGTTACGGACCACCGAAACCCGGAAGTACCGGAACGAGTTATTTCTGGGTTTTGGTGGTCATGCATGCGCAGAAGTGCTAAATCGCGCTTTGCGCATGAGCACCAAATTACAACCCACGCGTGCGCAGACGCGGGTTGCGAACGCTGTGGGTTGCGAACATGCATCCCATACGTTTAAGCCTGGGGCAACTTAGCTGTGTCACCTTGACTGTTTTGCAACTATTTGGAGGCAAGCGTTTTTACTTACAAGCAGTTTCTGGGAACATCATTTATTGTGCCAAACCTCATTGCAAGGATAAGCTCTTTCAGTAAAGCATTCAAGATTTGAGCAGTTTGGGGAAATGTCCAAATGTCCAAATGTTAGAAGTATACTCTCCTTACAAACTTGTTTATTTTATGATTCTTGATTACTACTAAAAATTCCTTTACTTTAAATCTAATTGGCAAAATGATGTGGCCACTTGTATGTGCATGGTATATTTGCATAGTTGTATGATATTTGCAAGAAGAAAAAAACTGTATAAATTCAAAATCTAAGTTCACTTCTTTCAGTGACCGTTTTTAGTGCTACCAGGTGTCACATATTTGAAGCTGATAAAAGTTGCAGTGTTCATGATGGTAGTTCTACATCTAGAATAGCGTTATGGAAAGCAGATGAAAAAAAATAGGTAGCTCCATGAGTAATTACGTAAGAGAGCTTGTTTTGGTCACTTTCTTGCTGGCAGGTTAAAACAATATTTGGATACAGTGAAAATGGAGAATACCCTTTCAAGGCTCATCAAAGTACATAACCATTGCTGAATGTAACAGGGATTTTCTCTATTCCTCTTCCCTTCTCCACAGCTGTTCCCTCTCTAGCATGCAAATTACCCCCTGCTACCCTTAACTGTGATTCATTGTTATGTCTACACAGATTTTAACCGTGGTTAACATTAACCGTTGTGTGATTATGGTGTAGGATTTGAAGCTAACTTCATTGTTGGCAGTTAATTATGCTCAAAATAATTTGGCACATGTGACTCATGACTTAAATAAATCTCTACGTATGCTGGGTTGAAAAGACTTCATTACAATGGTTGGAGCAAGTTGGTTGAAAAAAAACTTTTCCTCCACCATTGGTTCCCTTCTTTTCAGTCACACTCCTTTTTCTTTGATGCTTCTCTCCCCCACTCCATACGGTGCTCATTTTATTTTCCTTATTTGCCAATTTCCTCTCATGCCTCTTTTGCTGCCACCACTACATATCTGGTAGCTGAGCTGAAAAAAACTCATGATAAGGTCTAACCATTTGCTGCTTTAAGTTGGCACCATCTTTTCCAGGTAGACCCTGCTATATTAACCCTACCATGGTCATATTGATTGGGCTTTTCACCTGCCACTAGAGGTGATGACAGTACCTCTGCTGGTGCAGAAGTAAGGGGAGGACAGGTAGGCAGACAGCAAGGAAGGGGGAGGGAGCTTAGAATCTGGTGACCAAGTCAAGGCACAGACATACTACTTTCAGTGACTGGGTCAACCCTGATTGAAGCTACCATGGGTATGAGGTTTGTTTTGGCTTTCAATGTGACAAATAAATACAATGTTGAAAACTCTGTGTTTTTATTCATTTGTTTTTATGTTACATTTTCCACTGGTATTCTCAAAATGGCTAACAAAATTACAATTGAATATACACAATGTGTTTGCATGTCTTGGTAAGCCACGAACACACAGATCATCCCCACTTCACTCCTCCTCACTACTGAGCAAGAGCAAGAAATTATGATCTTTGGCTTAGCAGAGCATATGAAGGCTTATTCTTAGCTTACTAGTTATAGTCTGTTTGAACGAAGCAAACTATGATCCTCATTTCACAAGGAATACTAAGTTAAGAGTTGTAGTTTATTGCTCTTCATACTAACAGGGAAGAGTGAAATGGGAGTGAACTTTGCATTCACAGTAAATTATCAGCCATGACTTACCTGTAATGACCATGAGTGTTGATTCATGCCTGTGCAAACAGTCTGCATTATCAGTATATGTCTTCTTATATTTCAGGTCTACCTAAAAGCGCCTATGATTCTTAATGGTGTTTGTGTTATTTGGAAAGGCTGGATAGATCTCCAAAGACTGGATGGCATGGGCTGCTTAGAATTTGATGAAGAACGGGCACAGGTAAAGTAGGGAGCTTCAAACTTCTCAAATCTCAGTTATATTGTGAAGGAAAATTTGTAATTTTGGTATGCAATACTTTATAACTTTGGACGGGGAAATTGTATAATGAGAAATTGAAAGCATAAGCAGGATCACTGTTTGGATTTAGTTGTTGCATCTTCAATCACATATGATCAGCATATTTCAGTCTGCCTTTTGGTCCAAGGAAGAAGTCTCCCCACTCTCCACTGTTTTCCTTCAAAGAAAAGAAGATAGTAGAGAGTAGAAAAACTTCTGTCATGTTCTTTCAGTTTCCCTTGTTCTTTCTAGGAGGTCTGCCTTTGGTCTTAATTTCTTTATCTTTTCCCCTTTGTGCTTCTGAACTTCCTTGTCCATAATTTAAAATGCATGCAAACCCTGTGCTTTCTAGTTCCATAGCCATCCTGCTTATTCTGTAGTTAAATGGAAGGAAAACTGAAGCTTGCTTATACCTACTTGGGTAGCAGTAGGTTCACTTGCACCTGGGGCACTGAATAGTCATGGTGTACTTTAGTGGTTATTAAACTAATCATGCATTTGTCTGTGATAACTGATAATTCTTCATTAAGAAACCCTGAAAATTCGGCAACATAAAGCCTCTTATTGACCTAGACCTTGTATTAGGCTTTTCTTTGATGCTTCCATCTCATTCTCTTTTCTCAACTTTGGCCCTCCACCACCTCTTCTTCCTATAGTTCTGTACCTAATCCATGCATATTTTATCCAGGCCACTCCTTCTTTTGTCTATGACCTAGCTTTCATAACTAACCTACGCCTGATTCCTCACCTCCTCTGTCATTTCATCCCATGAAATGCTAGAAACTGAAACAGTGGCAGATGCAAGGCTCACAGGTGACAATAAGTAGTTTTCTTAATAGAAAAATAATTGTCTTTGAATATAATTACATGGGAAGAGCCTGCTGGCCCATGTAGTTTGGCATCCTGATGCCCATGGGAAACCCACAAGGCAGATTTGAGCACAGGACACTGTGGTTTCCAGCAGGGGATTTTTAGAAGCATTGCTACCTCCAACTGCAGAATCAGAGCATACCCATCATGGCTAGTAGCAGTCAGTAGCCCTCTCCTCCATAAATTTGTCCAATCCTCTTTTGAAGCCATCTAAGTTGTTCGCCATAGTTGAACAATGCATGGTATGAAGTAGCACTTCCTTTTTTCTGTCAACCAGCTTCATGGGATTTTCCAGCAACCAGCTTCATGGGATGTCCATGAACTCATGGACAGTGATATAAGAGAGGGAGAATTTTTTTTCTGTAACCACTTTCTCCATACTCACCCTATTTTATATCATCTTGCCTCTTCTCAACAAAATGAACTGAAATTAAAAAGTCCCAAACGCTGCAACCTTTCCTCACATGGGAGTCACTTCATCCCCTTGATTGTTTTGGGTACCCTTTTCTGAACCTTTTCCAACACTACAATATCTTTTTTCAAGTAAAGTGATCAGAACTATACCCCAGTATTCCAAATCTGTTCACACCCTAGATTTACATAATGGCATTATGATGTCCTCAGTTTGGATTTAATTACTAATTAACATATTTGTGCAGTTCACATCTATTTCACATAAAAGTTGTAAAACAGCTTCTACCTGTGAAATTAATTCTTCTCTTAGAAAAAGAGGGCTTTTATTTAATTATGGCCTTTTATTGAACATCCTGCTTTCAGCTGTTTGGGTCTTGCTTCTCTGTTAAAAGATATTGATTTATTTTTTTTAAATCAGATCCCTGAAAGACCTTGTATTATGCTGTTCCAACATAAAAAATTGCCAAGGAGAGATGGAGCTGCTACTTAAAAATAGACCTTAATGAAAAATTTGCACATTGCCCTTTAGTGCATGCTGCTTGAGCCTAAGCTGATGTTTATTGATTGACAGATGTTTGTATTAAAACTAAGCAAGGCCACAGGGGGAACTCTTCCACATCATTTCACAAAATAGCTTTAGGGTGCAGGAAGTGCCCTAGGCAAAAAAGGCAATTTGACATTCTCTCACTACAGACATTTTATTTTAAAATTTAATGTACTTAGTCCCTTGGTATATTAAAATGTAGCTGGATTCTCTGGAGCAGGACTTATTTAACCTGCACATTTTTGCAAAGCTACACTATTAAAGGAAAATCATCATGCTGAATGTAGCATGCTGTACTTTGACAAACGTAGCTTAAAAGTTTTGATTATTAAAAAAGACAAGATGAAGAAGAAAGAGTGTAATTCTGCTTGGAAAAATTGCAAGAGAATTTCACTTTATTGCATATTGTTAAAAAAGTAGTTCTTTAATATAGGTCAATTAGTTTGTGGGGAGGACTACAAAAAGAAACTTGAACAACCTCGCTGCAACTATTAGAAATAAATGTTCTGAAGAAGATTTAGAAATGTCTTTAAATTTTAAAACTTGGTGGAAAATAGCTCAGCATTTTTTAAAATATGACATTGCTATATTAGCATTTTATCAATGGGATTATGAGGAATTTTACTCTTAATTTAGACAATATTTTTTTCTGGCAAAATAGCCTTATCAAAGAACTCAACTATTGAGTTCTGCTTGCCTAATATAAATGTAGGAGAGCAGTTTTGCAGAGTTTTATTTGTAAACTAAATTTCTTCTCAAAAGAGTTTATGGTGGTAAGATTATGCTTTCTTTAGAAAGTTTACAATTTATGTATTTGAAAATATTATGTAACTTTGGTGTATGGTATTTCTAGACTTACTCTTTTTGTATTCTGATTTGCGTATTATATTGCAATTCATATTTAAGTACATCATGCTAACATGTTTTCAGAGTCCAATATTTTCTAGTGGGTCTTAGTTATCACCTTTTGTCATATTACATCATTTACCTAACATAGCTATATCCATCTATCATCTATCTATCATCTATCTACTATCATCTATCTATCATCTATCTATCAAAGGTGCTATCCTCTGCTCACATGCAGAAGATTCACATAGAGCTTCTTGGTTGCCTCTCTTAATGCTGCTTTGGTGGCATAGGCCCTTGCTAGCACCCGCTCCCACTTTAAGGCACAGGCTTTTTCCTCAGCTGGCATATTTCCAGTGCAGGCACTGTCTTGTCCTGTTTCCTGTTTTCAGGATGAGCAGGACAACATGTCCTCTTCTTCCTTCCCTCTCTAATGATATGGTATGGGTGCTCTGAGAAAAAGCATCTAAACAGGAAGTCTCTATGGTTTTGAGTCACTGTGATGAGAGGAGAAACGCTAGGACTATCCAGCAGGCCCTTCCTGTGCCATTTCAGCTAATTTTGAAGTATTGGCAAATGCCTGCTCCTGCTGGCCAGCAGCAACACCAGCAGACTTTTCCAGCAGCAGAGCCATTGCTTCCAACTGGTCTGAGGAAGGGTGGTTTTCCCTTTGTCCTCAGATAGGGAGAAGGGGGAGCTGTTGACCGATGATGATGTAACAGCACCTGCTGCTGCTCCTTGCCCGTTTTCTGCTGAGGCTTTCAGTACTCTCTGTAATGCCCATAAAACTTTGAAGATTTCTCTACCCAAGCATTTGGGGGGGGGGGGGAGGCTGAGGAGGAGGAAGTATTTGAAGTGAGGGCTACCCCTGATGTCTAGCCAAATGTCCTTTTTCCTTCCAGTTTTAAGAAGACCATTTCTACAGGAGTGGGCCAAACCTAATGGGGTGCACTATTTGGGCTTAGCTTCTAAGAGGCTTTGCTCCTTGACCAGATATAGCATGGCAAAGCTCAAGGTTTCTTTGGTAGATGCCCCATTTCCCCTATTACTTCTGGCCTGATGGCTGCCAGAGACATAGGTATGATTTCCCAAGAATGTAGTGGATAGGTGTCCTGAAGTCTTTTGCCATAGGGCACATGAGGTCATGCCTCTGGTAGTGAGGGTCATTGCCGCTTCTTCTGTGGTGTCATTGTGGGCTTCCTTTTCACTGGCCCTCCTCAAGGGGAGGTACCCTGTGGCTGCCATAATCTCTGCCAGGGTCTTCATAAACCAAAGAAAGATTCTGCCTTTATGATGGATGTGGGGCTGGATGCCATGCAGTTTGCCACCAGGGCTATGGCTACTGATGTGGCCATTGGGAGTCACCTGTGGCTCAAGACCTGGAATGTTGATGCAAAATCCAAAACTAATCTGGCAACTGGGCATTTCTTGTGGGAGGGAATATGTGGGGATCCTCTGGAGGAATATCTGATGGAGACCAAGAACAAGACAACACTATCTTCAGGGTCTAAGAAGGAGGAGGAGGAGAGATGTCATTTAGAGTAAATCTTTTTGCCCCTTTTGGGTGCTTATGGTCCCCAAAAAATAGCAGGAGCCAGTGGTACCAGTGCAGGAAGCAGGGAGAGGCAGAGATTTTCCTCTTCATGATTCTGCATGATTAGTAGCTCATCTCTTTAGGTGGTCTTGTTGCTCTATTTCTTTAAGTCACCTAAATCCAATGGTTGCCCATATGGTGGGGCAAAGCTGCTCTCCCAATACTAGCATTAATAGGATAGGACTGCACAGGTACACCAACAGAGCAACTGTAGTGCTCATGCTGGTGTGCTCATGCAGTCTTAATCTCACCACAGTCCTGCCCCATACAGGTAAGCTATGTCAGTGTTGGGAGGACCACGCCACAGCCCACTACTGCCTAAATGATGTCTAGAGGTGAGCAATTGGAGAGGTTCCCCCCCCCCAAATCAGTGTAAAGGTGCTTCTTGTGTGACCCTGTACTTTTGGTTGGTAGCAGGAAGATGCATTGGCACAGCAGGCTTTTGAAGAAGCTCGGAGAAGAACTCGTGAATTCGAGGACAGAGACAGGTCTCATCGGGAAGAAATGGAGGTGAGAGTTTCACAGCTGCTGTCAGTTACTGGTTAGTACTCTACCAAAAATCTAGATTTTTTTTCTCAATAAACTACTGCCTGGAGCATGTTGCTAAAATCTTATGTTTTATTTTGATGTTGTCATTTTAATGAATCCTGTTTGGGTTAAAAGCATTATATTAGTACATTAAGGGTACAAATTCTTCAGTCAGTGCAATTTTGCCACTTGAAAGTACATAGCTGCTGATCTTAGAATCCCTAAAGCTAAAACATATTTTAATTTAAAATTATCTAATCCAGCATTGTTAACTTTCACCTCTTGGACAAAGTAATTCAGACTATGTGCCCTATTTCTGCATGTGCCACAGTAGTTACTGCATATGATAGAATTTTGCATTGAATTATGTATGCACATTGATAAATAAAGAACCAAAGTTTGTCCTATCAATGGTATAGTAGACTGGCATTTATTATTTTTTTATAGAGCAATGGGGATAAAGAGGCAAATGTGGTACATATCTGTTGAAATATGCATAACATATTATAAAGCTTATTATTCTACATGCAGAATTGATAAAGTTGATTTGATATACTGTACTCAGATTATATATGTGTTGTGTTGGTGTTAATATTGTGGATACAAATGGCAGAAACATTTCTTGCTCTGACAAGAGTGAGAGAAACAAACTTTACATGATTACCACATATGGCTCAGGGTTCCCTCCACCTCATGGCACTTCCAGCATAAATTAGACCCTGTTTAATACATTTTCACTAATTTGCTGAGTGTCAAGTACCACCGGTACATAATCTTTTGTAGGTTTTCTTTAACAAGATAGCAGGCAGAGAAATTCATGGTTTCCCCCCATAATTTTTCCCATGCAGACAATTCTCTGTTTTAACCAATATTTTTGGCCCATTTTGTCATTGTCACCTTTACCATATCATCTTTGATCTCCTACTCCAGTAGCAGTTTATACATTTTCTAGATTAGTATATCATCCTTTCCTATTACAATTTTTCCGAATTCTGAACTCATTTCCACAAATCCCTTTTCCTTATTGTCTCTTTTAAATATCTTGTTCACCTCAAAGTACAGTGGTGCCTCGCAAGACGAAAAGAATCCGTTCCACGATTCTCTTCGTCTAGCGGTTTTTTTCGTCTTGCGAAGCAAGCCCATTGACGGCTTAGCGGATTAGCGCTATTAGTGGCTTAGCGGCTCACCTGATAAGCGGCTTAGCGGCTTAGAAAAGGGGGGGGGAGGAAAAAAACCCCGCAGGAACTCACAAGACATTTTCGTCTTGCGAAGCAAGCCCATAGGGAAATTCGTTTTGCGAAGTGCCTCCAAAACGGAAAACCCTTTCGTCTAGCGGGTTTTCCGTCTTGCGAGGTGTTCATCTTGCGGGGCACCACTGTACTGAAACCAATCTATAATGTGATCCAAAATCTCTTCTCTTTTTTCGGGTGAACTCCTCCTTCTCTAAACTCTATGAGTTCTTTATAAGTGGCCCACTTCTTGTCCATGTTCAAACTTATCGCTGAGACCGCCTCAGTTGGTGATACCCATCTTGGGGTTTTTTTCTCTAAAAGATCTTTGTGTCTCTGCCAAACCGTGTATATACTTCTTCTTATGACATGGTCTTCTTATGACATGGACACCTTTGTGCACCCTTGATTTTCATAATGCAGATATACATGTCATCCAAAACACAGATCAAAACCTTCCAAGCCTAAAATGTTGGTATCTCTTAGCTCCATCCATTTCTTCATCCAGCAGAGGTATGCTGCCTCATAATAAAGTTTGACGTTTGGAAGGGCAAAAACCCCTCTTTCTCTTATGTCTGTCAGATTTTTATAATTAATTTGGGGGGTTTTCCTTGCCAGATAAAGTTTGTCACATCTCCCTTTCAGTGTTTGAAACATTTTGGGCTAACAATCTATGGCCTTTTAAATGTGTTTTGGGGAGAGGGGTTATTTTTGCTTTTGTTGGGTGGGCAGTATACACATATACGGGACATGGGTGGCGCTGTGGGTTAAACCACAGAGCCTAGGACTTGCCGATCAGAAGGTCGGCGGTTCAAATCCCTGCAGCGGGGTGAGCTCCCATTGCTCGGTCCCGGCTCCTGCCAACTTAGCAGTTCGAAAGCACGTCAAAGTGCAAGTAGATAAATAGGTACCACTCCGGCGGGAAGGTAAACGGCGTTTCCGTGCGCTTCTCTGGTTTGCCAGAAGCGGGTTAGTCATGCTGGCCACATGACCCAGAAGCTGTATGCTGGCTCCCTCGGCCAATAAAGCGAGATGAGCGCCGCAGCCCCAAAGTCGGCCACAACTGGACCTAATGGTCAGGGGTCCCTTTACCTTTACCTTTACCTTTATACACATATACATACATACATACATACTTGGGAAGTAATACTTGTTTAAAAATACTTCAAAACCAAATTAAATATTTTTCCCCTTGTTCATTTCCCCGCAACTTTAATACATTTTAAAAAGTAGTCTTGATCATGGAGTAAATGAAAAGGTTCTATTTTCATAGAGGGAAGATATAGAAAAGTTTCTTTTAAAAAATAAAACCATGAAACACTGCTTTTTTCACATACATATACAAAGTAGACCACTTAAAGTCTGGAACGATGAAGATTGAAAGTTTCATTGTTATAAATCATACCTTGAGCTGCTGCAAAGTCTGCGCGCGCGCACACACACACACACACACACACATATATATATATTTAAATCATGCATCGTTTGAATGGCTTTAATAGATACCACATTTGAGTTCAGTGAAGACAGAGAAACCCTTGCAATACTTTGTCTGCCCCTACCAAAAGAGAGGCGCCAGCCCTTGGGAAGCATTCAGCCAAACCTTAGCAGCATATGAAAATGATCAGAATTTATTCTTTATTTATACAGCTTTCTTTACTAGAAAAGATGTTCCTTTATTTTATAACATGCTGTGCAACATTTTTTTAACTATTAAGAACCCAGTAGATTATTACATCTGCAAAGAAATCCGACAAAAAATTCTTACTGAATCTTTCAAACATAATCAGTCACATTTTGAATTTTATTTTATCTATTTTAAAGGATAAATCAGCTTAACTGTTCTGGATTTATTAGAGCTACTATTGTTGATTACCACTTCAAGAAACTGCAAAAACATTTTTTTATAATCTTGCATAAGTGAAAGATTTCACAAATAAAATTATAAGAGCATGTTCAAATAACATTTGTATAAAATAGCAAGTCTCTTTTTAAAAAATACAAGACTGACATGTGCTTACTTGAAAGGAGAAACTAGATGTACAACACAAATAATATGGAAACAAGTTATGGCACATGGCTTGAAACAGTATTTGAAAAATGTTTTCTAATTACAGCAGCCAATTAAAGTTTTTTTCTGAGCAAATAAGTTATATTAGTTATTGATTAAGTTTACACATCTGTGTTAAATGAAGCTGAGATTTTTTTCAACCGCTGAATTCTGCTGCTGGTACCTATTCTGCTGCTTTTCTGCCCTTTCAAAGAATTGCATAATACGCCAACCTAAACAAAGTCCAACATTTCTGGAACTGCAGGGCAAACTAGAATTTTATGCTAAACACCTCATCCAGCATCCTTCAATCTCTGTAGCAGGGATTGAGAGTTGAACTAAAAGTACTTTGCATATCTCTCTGTCTCTGCTTATGGACAAGTCTGCACAAAATAAGCATATTTGCATACATTTGCTTAATATGCAAATTTTTTACAAGCCATTGAAATGAGTTTTTCATGGTACAGAATGAAGAATATTAGGCCCTTATGCTATTTGATAGCTGTTCTTTATGACAGAAGGTTGACAGTTTGAGAGCAGGAAGGATGATAAAAATAAATGACAAAATCATTTTCAGCAAAGCATCTTTGATTCTTTGCTGGTCATGCTTCAATAAGCATAATATGGCAAAATGTCCAAATCAGTTCAGACAAGAACATTACAAATGCTCTGTTTACTGTATATACTTTTGGCTGATGTCATGGACAGGCAATTTCCCAGTGTATTTGTTAATATTGTGGTAGCACTCGCCTACCCCAACATAAAGGGAATTTGACAAAAAGTTATTTTCTGTTGTTGGAAGACAGTAAATGTGCTAAAGTTTCCAAACTCTCTTCCTATCCTAATGTTTTGTATAATTTTAGTAAAAACAACCAAAATAACAGTCAAAGCTTTAAAGGTGTGCCTATTTAACAAATGTATGTTAAGCTAAATGTTCTAATTATCACTAGCTGCAATTTATTTTGCATATAACTGCCAACTAAGATTTCACTTCATGCATCTGATGAAGCAGAACTGTCTTCAAGATGTCACAAGAATCCTAGAAACAAACCCCTCTGAATTATTTTTTTAAAAAAAGAGTTTTGCAAATAAAAGTAGCTGTAGAAATAGAATTCAAAATGGCTCAGATGATGCTTTTCATTGGACCAGTTGTGTCTAGGGGAGGAGGAAAGCAAGCTTTCAACATGCAGCCTGGAGGCATCAGAAAGAAGAACGCAATCCAGAGTATGAATATAAGAAATAAATATGTCTTACCCCTTGATGGATTTTTGTGTGTAGAGACTGAGAAGCTGGCATCTAACATCAGAATATATGGTGATGGAAACATTACTTTGCATGCCTTAAAATACTGAAATTACCAGTTGGCCATTTCCTTTAATAAGGAAACTTTATCACAGCATGAAATTGTAGCTGAAAATTGAATCCTAGCCACCTAATACTTTTTCCAGTTTCACTAGTATCATATCTTTATGTCTATGAAAGGCAGCTAAATATCCTACCTTTCTTATGGGTTTTCCCCACTAGGATAAAATGTACTTTCAGTAGAGAAAGTATTGTTTCATGTCTGGTGGAGATGCTATAAATATATAATTACTATTGATCACTGTCAGTCACTGTCTCGCTGATGCTCAGCCTCTTTCTAACCTGCATTGACTGGAAGAAGTTGCTTATATTACAGTATTGCTTGACTTGCAAAATTGATCTGCATGATACCACACTCAGCATTGATTTTGGACAAAATGTAAAAGGGTTTCTTAGTATGGCATTCAGTTGCACTTTTTATGTATACCATTTGCTGCTAGATAACATCTTTACAGTGCAAGTCTGTGTGTGCTTACTCAGAAGTAAGTTCCAATATGTTCAGTGGGGCTTACTCCTAGGAAAGTTGGATTGCAGCCGTAAACAAATAAGCCTGTGCTATTCTGTTGCCATGATGTATGAGAGAAAGTGAACCTTGATTCTGCTTAAGTAACACAGAAGTTTATTTCCCCCCAAAGCATTTCGGTAACAAAACAAAAATGCTTTTGTTTTGAAATGCTAATACATGAGACTTAATACTGTATATCTGTAATTATTTTATTTTGCATTTTTAAAGAAATGTAAAATTGAAATTTACTGTGATACAATTCAAGTTATTTGACATTGCAGTATGTATCTGGCATCACCATCACATTCCAGTGGTTGAATACCCTTAGCAAAATGGTTGTAGCCTCTGTCTATTCTCTTTTTCACTGCATTTTGAAAAAAGTTTCCTTATATGAACTACCTTTTCATTCAGTTTTTCTTCGCCATTTGCGAAACAGCATGAAAAACCTGCTTCTTACACAAAAAGCTGTGTTTGGTGTCAATTGAAAATGAATGACCCTTACAATGAAAGTCACTATTTTTTCCTTTTAAGTAGTGATTTATATCCAGGGTACACTCTTCATATCTCTCGTGGATAGCAAAACGTCATATAAAAAGCAGCTCTTAGCCCACATCATCTACTTCTAGTACAGATTTGGGCATTTCCCCATATCAGGTGGGGCAATGACATTAATAATAATAATAATAATAATAATAATAATAATAATAATAATAATTAATTTATTTATATCCCGTCCTCCCCAGCCGAAGCCAGGCTCAGAGCGGCTAACATCAAATGTATAACACATTAACATAAAATCAGACAATCAATTAAAATACATCCTCAAATCAGATCAGGATCAGAATAAAATCCAATCAGATGGCAACCCGCAGATTAGGGTAGGGGACCTTAAATGCTCACCAGGCCCAACTGTTTGTGCTGAACTTATATGGGCCTGTGAGAAAAATTGGGAGGCCACTTTCATGCAAGTTCTTATGAAAGGGGAGAGGAAGTCAGACTGAACCCCAACCAAAGGCCTGGCAGAACAGCTCCGTCTTGCAGGCCCTGCAGAAAGATGTCAAGTCCCGCAGGGCCCTAGTCTCTTGTGACAGAGCGTTCCACCAGATTGGAGCCACAGCCGAAAAAGCCCTGGCTCTAATTGAGGCCAGCCTAACCTCTCTGTGGCCTGGGACCTTCAGGATGTTTTTATTTGAAGACCGTAAGTTCCTCTGTAGGACATACCAGGAGAGGCAGTCCCGTAGGTATGAGGGTCCTAGGCCGTATAGGGCTTTAAAGGTTATGTACAAATTGAGAGAACAGATTTGAATTTTCTGTGGTTTTGCAGAGAATTCTGGGTTATACTTGGTTTGTAAAGCCACACACGTTAAAAGAAGCACAAGAAGCTAAGGAACTCCAGTAAGAGCACCTTAAATTGTGTCTCTCTGGTAGCTGCCTGCCTAAGCTGCCTGTATGACACAGCCAGCACCATCTGCAGGAGTTGCCATGAACTGGGTCATGGGGACTTCTTTGTTCATACTGAAAATTGATTAACAGTACAAACTAAGTGCAGTTGCTGAGGTTGAATTTCATACACTCAGACCATGAAACAAAGAACTGTCTGTAAAACACTGTTTATTTAGCTTAACAGAACTAAAGCTTAATTTATATGTATGGAATCTTGCCTTATTTATTTGCTTTGCTAACTTGAATTGCTTAAACAGTTAATTCGTAATTTTTCATTTTGAGGTAGCCAAGACAATAATATGCAGGTTGAGAGTTAATTTAACTAAAAATCATTTTACAATTTCTGACACATTCAGGACAAGACAGCTCCCCTGGTGCCGGCCAATGTTGAATCATAACTAGATGCCTATGATGTTCTTTGTGCTTTTACTAATGTACATTTTGGAGTTTGGCTAACAGGCATGATCTAGCAAGAGTAGAACCCTTTTTTAGTTCAACTTACGTTACAGTGATGTGTTTTAACTGCCTCTCTCTTCCCTACTTCCTCCTCCCCCCCCTTTTTTTTTTTTTGCTAAATACTGAGGACCAATTGGTATATAATAATTACCAAGGCCTGTCCCAAGGTATTTTTTCCCTTAGGAAACTGCCAGTAAAACTTGGTTCCATGGTATGATGCATTCCACCAGATCAGGGTGCTCAGCTTCTTAAATACTTAAAAACCAAATATTCCAATGAAGTAATAGGTTACAAGAAAAATATATGTGCCTATATCAATCTGAAGTTCTGCCCAGTAGTACTAATATAGAGGTGTTTGCTTTTTTGAAGAAAAAAGCATTAATATGATACACAAACATGTTATCTTGGTTTTCAGCACAGGCTTGGGCTACAGAAAAGATGTGGGGTGAGATTTCCTAAGGGAAGGGTACTTTGGGATTCAGATGGGCAATGAAGACCATCAAAGTTGCTCCTTAACAGGTTTTTCATTAACAGGATGAGGAAAATAAAGAACAAAGCATGAGGAAACAGACAAAATCTTATGGTCCCTTCTATTGCCAGAGAATCCTTTCCCTTCTTCTGCTGGCAACTGGTCAAACTCCTTACAGGCGATTTGTGCAGCATCAGTGTTGACAACTGTCTTCACTGAGATTTCCACTGGCCCTTGGTGGGCTTGGGCCTGATATAAAGACTTGAGCACTTGTTCTTGGGGTCAGCTTCCCAAGACCTTGTCTATGATTATCTGGCAAGGCCAGAGGAATAGTCATAACAAACAGCAGACTCGACTTCTCTTTACCAACAAAGAGTGCAACTGTTAGGAGGAGAGATTTGCAGCTCCTTGTAGCATACAGGGAAAAAATGCTGCGACTGATTTTATTTTGAGGCTCTTTCGTAGTCTCTTGGGTATAAAAAGGAATAAAAATATAAGAATGATATCCAACTGTGGCATCCCACCTGCACAGCAGACTTCTGCTTTTGCAAAAGGCGCTTGCTTTTTCTCTTCTCCCTCCTTCAGCTTCCAGTCTCCCTCTAAAATCTATTCCAGCAGGTTGGGGAATCCTCCAGAGCAGATGTGGGGTGGGGAAAGGAGTTGCACCTGGTATCATCATTGCATATCTTTAGGCGCCAGGCAAAAGCAGTCCTCCCAGGCCTTTGGCTAACTGGGGGAGTATTGTTTTTATTTGTTACTATGTTATTTTTTTTTGTTTTTATATTGTAAACTGCTCTGTGATTCTCAAATGAAGAGTGGTAGAGAAATATTATTATTTCTAGTTTTGCTTAATGATGTTTGCTTAACTTTTTTAACGGAATTCATTTTTCAATGAAAGCAGGTTGTCAAAAATGTCACTTGCCATTTAATAAATGCATCCTTAGTGCTGTTTTTAAGTTTTTGTCAATTTCCTCTTTTTGTCTTTCTGAATAGAATCAATACTAGCCCAGGTCAGACATAAGGGGAACCACTGGTTTCCCCTCTATGACTGAACTGGGCCACTGTTTCCTTCATGATTTATAAATTCCTGTCTCAGCAAAGCCAAAAAATGACTTCTACAGGTTTTCATAAGGTCTGGTTTTTATATTAGAATATTTGGATGAAGGTGAGTACATGGAAATGGTCTTTATGCCCCCACTAAAAAGAAAAGTACAATTTCAATTCCTGTGGCGTATGTAGAAACTGCTTACAAATGAGTGACAGCAGTGGCAGAGATACTTGGTTTTCCCTTTCCCAGGGTTAAGACTGCCACCTCATATTCTAACCCTTTTAACAGCTGGGAGAGCCAGCCCTGCTAGCTCTATGGGGCCTTTTTTGATTTGAGGAAAAGTGTGCCATGGCCATTCTGGGGAAGAGCATGGGGATAGAGAGGACCATTTTTGTCAAGTATTCTTAATGTTGGTTTAGAATGAATATTGATATATACCATTTGAATCCATATTTTGCTTTAAAATATTCAATACATTTTAACTCTCTTCCTCCTTTCTCCACCTTTCCATGTTAATTCAGGCAAGAAGACAACAAGACCCTAGTCCTGGCTCAACCCTGGGAGGTGGTGATGATCTCAAACTGCGTTAAGTGAACAACGGCTGTGCCATTAGTGTGACGCTTAAACTTGGCAAATGATGGAATTAAAAGACCAGAAACTGTGATAACTGGGTATATACTATAGTCTATTCCCTGACCTGCGGCAACCAAACTATCATGTCCCGCCATGGTTTGCACTATGTTTGTGTTGTATTATCTGCATTTCTTTTCTTTAAGCATGTTGCCAATGGGGATTTGAAATTCTTGTTTCTCTATGCAAGCTTATAATTTTGTTGGCACTATTTTAGTGACGAGAACAATTAATGCAGCTATAAAACAATTCCTCAACTGTAATATTCATTCATTTCAGAATAGGTCAAACGTTGCAGAATAAAGTTTTTTGTGACTTTTTTAAAAAACAAAAACTTTCAAAATAATTTTTATATGGGCTTTTGGAAGTTTGTTTGTCATAGTGTTCTTGCTTGTACACATGCATTCTTTGTGGTATTGTCTTTTTATGCACTTTCTCTTTCTTCTTTCAGCACATTTTATCCTTTTTACATTATGCAACCTAGACCAAGTAACAGTGTTGTCAATTAATTTACTGAATTACATGTTTATAAACTTTTAAAAAAACCACACTCCAATATACCATGAAATATTGTTAACTTAAAGTTAATGTTTTAGATGGCAAAATGTCTAAATGAGATTTTAATCTGTCCGTACGTTCTGTTGTAGATTCTGTTCTGCAGTTACTAGTTGTAGTTAATGTAGTTCAGATAACCTGCTGAAACTGATTGGAACTCATTGCAGTACGGCTCTTCAGGGACTCTGTAAAAATCTGAAATGGGATACTCCATCTTTCTGATTGCATTTGACATTAGTCTATGATGGCTGAGGGTGAAGCTGATATCTTGAATACAATCATGTTGAAAGTAGCTGCTTAACTCTTTTTGTATCCTATTCTTTAGCTTAGATTAAAATACGAATTGAGACATTTGAATTGTATGCAAAACAGTCTCATATTGGCCCAAAGTTGCCTTTGGTGTGTTTTTTTGTTACTTAACAATTTTGTTATGATACTTTCCAGTAGCGTAAGATTTGGAGAAAATAATTATTAAGGATTGTTCACTTTTGCACTTCAGTCCCTGCTTTCTTCTATTATTACACAAGAGTACTGTTTACCAAATCTTGTGTCAAACCAGTTTTGTTTCTCCATTTGTTATGTGGCGTGAACATCAATCTAATCTAAATTATCATTTTAGGCTTTAAACCACAACATTCATTTTCTGTGTTAATATGAGTAGAATGCAACATTCCTTGTCAATGCTGATAGCTGAACTTATAACAATTACAAATATCTGAACAACTTTCCTGGATATGACAACTCTGAATCTTTTTTTAATACTCTTAACAGTCATCCATAGGTACTGTCCCAAACAGATCCATTAAATAGAAATATGTTGCTCATTTTAAAAAATTTTCCATGCACATTTTCCTCATCCAGTGAAGAAAGAATGGTCCAAAAAGTAGTTTTCTGTTGCTGTTCCATTTTTGTCAGTGATGTTCCTTTCCTTTGTATTTCAAATAGTATGGTGTTTCCTGATTACTTCTGATAGTAGTTTCAATAATGAGTACACAAATTATACTATTTCATATAAACCTTTGCTGTCTGTGTGTAAATAAACTTTCCCCCCCTATTATCTAGAATTTGGCTACTTAATGGTCATGTTCGAATGATCATATCTCAGCTTAATAGCCCAATATAAAAATAGATGTTTTGCTCATGCACACAGCCCCTTTGCTACTCTAACTAATGATAGTTACAGGTTTCCTGGTTTTATTACCTGCATCATCAAGGGAGGAACAAAGGTGCTGTGTGCCCAGGCAATAGACTTATTCACATATTGGCTTGTTGAGCCAAGATACAGTTGTCCAAACTGGGCCACCATGTCTTAATGCTGGCATTAAGATCACAAGCCCTCTCCCTGTGCTAGCTAGTGCAGACCTGCTAAACTTAAAAACTTTAAGTTATTGATGCAATTTGATATTTTTTTCATAATTTCTATTTAAACAAGAGTTGCATCATCTTCAAACTCATCTCTTTAAGAGTTGCCTTAAGCTTCAAGATTGCTTTTGCTATCTTTTTGTGCTATGTTAACCTTACGTTTATAATAAACTTATGTGAGTGAAACAAAGTGGTTGTAAATTACTTTGCAACATTGATACGTGCCATTGTATGCTTAGAGATAAAGGACAGTTTGGCAAATATTCCAAAGTACTATCATTGTGGGTTGCTTATTGTGGCATCTCAGGGCTTTTTTAATCCTTTTATTTCCCTTTTAAGAATTTTGCTAATACAAGTTGAGAATAAAGAAGTTTAGTCAAGAGTTAAATCATACAATTAATAGATATTTAAAAGTTACATTTTGTATCTTTTGATTAGGTTCTGAAACATCCAGAAACCAGTTTTGAAATCTACTTCTGACAACTTCCCTCCCTCCCTCCATTGCATTGATAGGTAGGGGTTGCTCATCATCACCAGAGAGCAAGAATGTTCTTCCTCTGAGATCATTTAGCTTGCCCTAAAGATCCAATTTAAGAACAAGCAGTCTTTGAGTTCATGGGGCTGTAAGAAGAACCCTAGACCTCCCCTCCATCCATTACAGTTGCAGAATGCCTATTTTGATTTGTGATTATTTAATTTATATACTGCTTAATATATTAAAAATATAAGCCGTGTACAAAAATCTAAAGCAGCAACAGACAACTTAAACAAAATATTACAAATACATTTTACACACACACACACACACACACACACACACAGTAGAACCTTGGTTCTCGAACTGCTCCGTTCCTGAATGTTTTAGCTCCTGAACGTCGAAAACCCGGAAGTAGGTGCCAATCAGAAGCCACAGCTCAGAATGCAAATGTTTCAGAAGTCGAACATCCTTCCGAAACGGATTACTTTCTCTCACTCCACACTTGCTTTTTATGGGCAGACCCAAGGTGCATGGTACTTCCTCAGGCTGCCCACAGCTGTGTCCCATTCAACTGCACACTCTCCACACCCAGCTCCAGGTACAGCAGATTTGTTGAGTTCCCCAGAGAGTCCAGAGGATGCGGAAAGGGCTCCTCTCCACCCACAGATCTTTCTTTATGCACTGTCCTCTCCTCCTCCTCCAGCTGCTTTACTATCCCATGTCAGGGCATGCTTTTATTTTGCATTTGTTTTGACTGAGGTGCTCAGTGTCACTTTTATACTGCATCTTGCTTTTCAATACACTATATAAGGGCTTGGGATGACACTTCATTAAGAATTTAATGGCAGAATTGATCCGATTCTCACTGAACAGTCGGCAAATCTGCTTTTCAAATTCAAACTCTAGCCTTTTTACTGCGGTGGAGAAAATACATTCAATATAAAGACTTTGGATAGGTGGATGCATAAGGTATTGAGTTAGAACAATACCTTTAGCACAACTTAAAGGTGAAAATATATTTCAAGGAAGACCCTGGTGCAAGTGTTTTTTAACCTGTTTCCACAAATGCTTATTGAAAATGCTCACTGTCTCAGAGAGATTTGAACACTGCTGCCTTTCTTTTCTTTTTCTCGTAATATAATATAGCCCTGCTGTTCAAAAAGCTGGGGGGGGGGCTGTTTTTATGTTTAGAGTCAATGAAGCCACATGCCAATGAGTTTATCTGCTGTTCTATTAGTACAGATAATATAGCTGTATACATAGCTTTATTGGATAGCAGGTGTCAAAAATAGCCAGAGGACACACAGGTGCATACTGAAAAGAACATTTAGCAGCTTCTAAGCACTACACATTTCTTTAACTTTACATATTACAGGGAAATAGCTGCCATGAAGACTGTAGCAGGAAATTCATGGAAGCAGAGAGGATTTTTTTGTTGATGAGAGCTTTTTTAAAGTCTTTATGTGGGAGAGGTGCCAAAGGCGGTGCTTGTACACACTGCCCTTGGGTCTTCAAATGTCAACAGAAAACAGTACAGGGGTACCTCGGGTTAAGTACTTAATTCGTTCCGGAGGTCCATTCTTAACCTGAAACTGTTCTTAACCTGAAGCACCACTATAGCTAAAGGGGCCTCCTGCTGCTGCCGCGCCGCTGGAGCACGATTTATTTTCTCATCCTGAAGCAAAGTTCTTAATCCGAGGTACTGTTTCTGGGTTAGCAGAGTCTGTAACATGAAGCGTATGTAACCCGATGTACCATTGTACATACAATTGTAAGCAAGGAGGAGGAGGCAGTCTGAAACTCTGGAGAGACACTGTCAGTCAGTGTAAACCAGGCGTCGGCAAGGTTTACCCTGCCTGGGCTGGTTCACTCCAGCGGAGATCGCTCCATGGGCTGGATTGTGTGCGTGTGTGAGTACACACGCCCATGTTTTCCGGCAGCTGTGATTTCCAGTGCCGCGGAAGTGAGTCCCCACGCCACGCCGGCTTAGCGCAGCACACGGGGACTCGCCGAGCAGGCGGCTTGGTTCGTGGGCCAGTTAAATGACCCCTGTGAGCCGCTTGTGGCCCATGCACCTTGGGTTGCCAACCCCTGGTGTAAACCAAATTGAGCTAGATGGACCAATGGTCTGGCTCAGTAAAAGGCATCTTCCATATTTTTACATTTTCAGCGGGGTGTATATTTGAATACATTCCCACCGGTTTGAGCATACTGTAGAACAAAAGTCAGTTAGCATCTGCACTTGAATACACATTTTGACAGTGCAATCTACTTAGTCTGTTCTTTCTTTCATGTGCCACTGCTTCACTGAATGGTGATAAAATGGAAGAGGAGAGTAAAATGTTTCTTTTCGTGTTAAATATTAACATCAAATTTGTATTTGATTTGTAATGTTTAAAAGTGCAGTGTAACCAAAATGCAAAAGATAGGAAGAGAATGCACCAGCTGCTTATTTATAACACACACACACACACACACACACACACACACACACACACACTGTTCTATATTTGTCATTTCATTTTCGTAAAAAGCACTTTCTTATGTTTCTTCCTGGCCAGTCTCAGGACATTTTTCTCTTAAAATTCCAAATTCACCTTTCTCTTTCTCCACAGTGAATCTATTATTGTGGAATTTAAGATTCTTAAATGTATTCAGCCACATTAGAAATGTGACTGTGCAGATTACAAGCTTGCTTTTTTCTACGTAAAAACCCTAGTCCCAGTTCTCCTTATATTAACCACAGAAAACTATTTTTGTGACCAAAGCCCACATGCTAAATAAGATCAAAACTTAGAGCAGTTCTCTTAAACGGTGGCTGCCTGTCGGGGGGGGGGGGTCCACACAACAGCTTTAGGAAGTGAGTCATGTGCTTTCCAAACCAAGGGATGCTACAATACTGTGCCATTCTCCCACCCCACTCCTGTACACTATAAGCTGAAAGAATCGAGCGTGGGAAAAGTCTTGTAAAATAGTTTCCACGCAGGAGGAGGGTCATGATTTAATAATGCTGATAGTGTATATGAGCTCTATTCAACAAATTCAGGGTTTTTTTTACCAAAGCAACTAGTTCCAAGCACTGAATGGTTACTGTAAAACAACGTGCAAACAGGGAATATGTAGACCTGATTCTTCCTCAGCTCTGCCTTTGTATTATAACACCCCTGTATCCCTTCCTTGAAGGAGCTCAGAGTCTGTGTATGGCCACAGGTCAACAGTGTAGGTGACAGAAATAGTGGCTGCACCAAGGGAACGCAGCAAGCTTCACAGCTGAATTGGGGATTTGAACACAGGCCACTCTGGTCCAACACTCACTGCTTTATTGTGCTGGATATCCACTTGTAAAAAGCACCGTAAGCTCCATGGCTGTTGTTCATGCATGACCAAGGCAGATCAATTGCCATGTTGTTGTTTAGTCTGTCTGACTCTTCGTGACCCCATGGACCAGAGCACACCATGCACTCCTGTCTTCCACTGCCTCCCGCACTTTGGTCAAACTCATGCTGGTAGCTTCAAAAACACTGTCCAACCACCATCAATTGCCATAGAACACAATATTACATATGTTAACCCTGCACAATAGTCCAGTTACAATCCCCTTGCAGATACAGTGGTACCTCAGGTTACATACGCTTCAGGTTACAGACTCCGCTAACCCAGAAATAGTGCTTCAGGTTAAGAACTTTGCTTCAGGATGAGAACAGAAATCGTGCTCCGGCGGCACGACAGCAGCAGGAGGCCCCATTAGTTAAAGTGGTGCTTCAGGTTAAGAACTGTTTCAGGTTAAGTACAGACCTCTGGAATGAATTAAGTACTTAACCTGAGGTACCACTGTAATTAAAATATTATAAAATTACAAGATCATAAACATGCACCAATAAGAAGAGCCTGCTGAAACAAGCCAATGGTCCATCTAACCTAGCTTTTTGTTCTTAAAGTGGCCAACCCGATGCCTGGAAGCTCACATGCAGGACTTAAGCGCAAAGCACTCTTCACTTCTGCTGTTTCCAGAAACTGGTATTTTCAGAAGCATATTGCTTCCAACATTCAGCTTCATTAGATGTGCCCAAATTCTAGTGTCAGAAGTAGCTCTGTAGTTCTGTCCTACCACACTGACTGCTACTGGTGGGCTTTCTCCCTCATGGGAGATCTTCAAGCAGAAGCTGTGCAGCCGTTTGTTGGCATTCTAGCTCTGGGTTTCCAGCATCAGGTTGGACTAGACAGCCCACAATGTCCCTTCCCAATCCTTTAATCCAAGACAACTATAGCAAACACGTTTGGGAACACAGGTTTGTCGAGGTTGTATGTAGATCCCCCTGGGTTTGTAAGTTGCTCCACCTTAAACGGGCCGCAAGTCACAGGATCTGCTTGCAAGCCTCATAAAATGCCCTTCTCGGGTGTCTTGACAATGTTTAATTTCTCAACTGTACCTGTCCAAGTGAGCAAACAAAGGAAGAAAGAGAAAAGGGATTCCTGATTTGCAACTTCCTGCTTTGCATATCAGACAAAAGTTGCTTTTGAGAGAGAATTTGTTTTTCTTCCTGCTCAGATGGGCTGGGCATAGTATGCCTTTGTCACCCTATCCTTTGTCTCTCTCAGCCAGGGATGCCCCAGAATATATTTAAAATAGGACAGGGGGCTCATGGTTTTTAATTCTTTTGCTTTTAACCTGTTTTTATTTATGCTATTGTAAACTGCTGTGATATATTTGGATAATACAGCACTATATACTTATTTTTTATAAATAAATAAAAATGGTGGCCGAAAATCAAATTGAAATTTAATATCAGCACCAGTCACTGGAAAGTACCTTCTCTGAACAGAAGGCATTTCCTTGGGCTTGGCAATGATGTTGCACACTGCCCAAAATAAAAGCAGAAATTCTAAAAATCTTCTGTCTTCCTAAATGGTCGTTGGCATTTGCCTGCAGCTATGCCTGGATAAGGACAGTAACGCTGAACTTCCTGGCACAGGAAAGAGGATTTGAGTTCCCATCATCCCTGACCATTGGTCATGCTGACTGGGGCTTGATTGAAGCAGGGGTCTAGCCACATCTGAAGGACCACAGGTTCCCTGTTCCTGTCCTAGGAAACAACCAGGTTATCAGAAGCTGGAAATGAATTAAAGGGAATGGGGCACAACATATTTTTTGCCTGCCACATGCCCTCTTGAGCCATCCACAGTTGGAAGCAGGATACTGGGTTCCTATTACGTATCGGCCTTTAACCTAGTTAACCCAGAGCTAGCCATCGAGGAGAGGATTTCCTTTCCTCCAAGTGGCCAAAAGTATAAGCGGTGCTAGCAGAGAAACATGTCGGCAGCTACTGTATGGAGTAAATGCCTTATTAATTTAGTAGGGGGGGGAAATACATCCTATCAGCTGCAGATCTCCCAGTGGGTGTTCGCAGAGTAATGCAGCAACACCCGGTCTATTTTCACAATGTGCCACATCTGATATCTGTGTGTGTCTTACCCAAGCCCCGTCCTCTCCGCTCTTGCATAGAAACTCGAGCCTCTGTGTTCCTTTACGAGACTTAAAATTGAAGATGAAATGTGGCCAGCCAAATTTTCCCTTTAATGTACGGCACAGCGAGCATCGTCTCCGACGCAACATGCAGTATATATTATCTGTAAAGTAAACCCCCTTTGAAAAATCAGGAGAAACCCGGGCATCTGTTTCTAATGAAGGGTACAAATTTAGATCTAACTCTGCATGAATCACAGCTTTAAATATATCTGCCGAGGCCAACTTTTTGCTACATTCATGCTGTTGTAATGAGCATGAATGGGGAAGCGCTGCGGAAGAAACGGGGAGTTTCTGGATCGCGGCTTTAAATAAGAAACGGGGTGTGCCAGGGAGCAGTTTGCAGGAGCCGCTGCGGTTGACAGCCCTGCCCAGAGCTATTTGATGACCTCACGATCCTTCCACTGACAGAAGCAGGCCGCCCCCCTCCTCTCCCTCCCTCCCTTCCAGGCCCACAGCTGGTCCAGAGCCTTGAAGGCTAACCTTGTCCCTGGGTGGGGGATGATGGATCAGCAAAGTTCCACCAGCATCATGTCAAAGCTACCGATCATCAGCACAGCACAGCAGCAGGAGGCGTCTCGCTCTTCCTACCACTTAATGGGTGGGATGAATTCTGCAGAAATCAAAACCAGATTGCCAGGGGTGTGGCGTGGAGAAGCTGCTGCTCTTCCCGTCAGTTTCCCTCCCAGGGCTTTCTTCTCCTCCGGCCTCCCCCCAACCTCACTGCCCGCATTCCGCCCCACTGGGATCTTCATCAAAAGATAATCTAATAAAAGCAGATTTTAGTATTATTTTTTATTCTTTCTTCATTCAAAAGGCATGAAAGAGGACCTGAAAGCTTTTGGCTTGCTCTTGATAACTTTTGAAGTAGAGAATTTTGTAGAGGCATTTGGCGGGGGTGGGGGTGGGGGTGGGGAGAGCAGATTTTGAGGCTTCCTTGACAAGATAATCCTCGCTTTGGAGAAACTTAAGGGACGTCCTTTTCATGCTGCCGTTTTAGATGCCATAGCCTCAAAAAGGATACTGTAGAGTTGGGGAAAGTTCAGTGAAAGGGCAAAGTAAAATGAGCAACTTCCCTATGAGGAAAGATGACAAAATGTAGGGCTTTTTAGTTTAGAGAAAAGGTAAGAAAGAAAAGGCAGGACAGACATATGTGAAATTTAGCAAGGCATGGAGAAAGTGGATAGAGAAAAGTGTTTTTCTCCCTCGCCCATTGCACTAAAACTTCTGGACACGCAATGAAGCTGAATGTTGGAATATCCAGGACAGATAAAAGAGAGTCCTCCTTCATGCAGCCCATGGTTTAACTATGGAACTCACTCCCACAGGAGGCAAGGACGGCCACCAACTTGGATGGCTTTAAAAGAGGGTTCAACAAGTTCATGGAGGAGAAGGCTATCAATGGCTACTAGCCACAATGGCTAGGCTCTGCCTCCACCATGGGAGGCCACAATGCTTCTGAATACCAGTTGCTGGGAACTGCAGGGTGGCTTTGTACCCGGGTCCTGCTTTTGGGCTTCACACAGGCATGTGAATACAATAAGAATACTACTCCCCCCTCCAACACCCAAAGTGTTGCTCTGGGGTAGCATATCCTTCCCCTGCTCCCCCCCCCCACCTAGTTCCCATCATCATCTTTCCACCCATCTCACTCTCCTGAATTCTGTAAATTCAAGGGTCTCCCCATTGCCTGGCATCTTTCTTCACACTGCAACATTTAGTTGCACTTCCCACTTGGTTAAACAAATTCCAGGGTGGTGGTTGTTGTTTGTGGCTTTTCTTACAAAAGTAACTGAAAGCGACCTACATTAAAAACCAATGTAAAACATCAATAGAAACAAAAAAGGCAACAATAATAAGAATAAACCCTACAGTTTTTAAAAAAACAAAAACAGGTTGCCCAAAAGTGAATGTAGCCTTTGGGCTACAAAAATGGCTTCTCACCTCTGGCTTGGAACAGGCACAGGAAACACAGAGCTGGTGAGGTGACAGGAGAGTCAGGCAGGCCTGATAAAATGACCCAGCAGACAGGCTGGGAAAGGACTTTGGGGAGAGATTATAGATCAGTGGTGAAGCAATGGTTCGCACACCAATGATCTGAGGATTGATCCCTGTCGGAACAGATCCCCGGGGGAAACCTCTGCCTGAGACCCCAGAGCAAAGATGGGGTAGGTGGTGGACAAATGTCTAGGGTTGAAAGGCATCCATTTGCTGCCCCCCCTTGCCCTCCCTGGAGTCACTTGCATGTGTGTTTGCTGAGAGCTGCCCTTTCTCCTTCTCCCCTTTCCCCCTTCTTGCCCCTTATCAGAGCTCTGTAGGAAGCCAGGAGTGAGAGCTCCCCCACTCGCTTTGGCTCAGCCCGGCTCCTGTACTTTTCATCACCTTTCTTGCAAACACAGAGGGAAGGGGGAGCGCCCAGCTGATGTGGAAATTCACGATTCGAAGCAGATGTGCTCCACACGAGGCCCCAGAGCCTCTGAAAATGCAGCCCACCGCACTCCGCATGTTCACCCAGAAGCATGTGCCTTTGAAATCCAGGGCCCGCGCACAAGAGCACTCTCCCTTCCTGTGGTTTCCTGCAACTGGTATTCATAAGCCCGACTGCCGCCCAGGCAGAGCCTAGTCTTCATGGCTAGTAGCCACTGACAGCCCCCTCCTCCATGAGTTTGTCTAATCCTCTTTTCAAGCCATCCATGTTGGTGGCCATCACTGCCTCCAGTGGGAGGGAGTTCCATAGGTTAACTATGCGCTGTGTGAAGGACTTTCCTTCTTTCCTTTGTCTGTCTTGCACCTTCCAACATTCAGCTTCATTCAGCTAGATATCATGAGCACAAATCATGGTGAATGCTCAGTGAGAAAGATGTCTGGAGGAGTCTTCTCTTCTCTGGTAAGTGCATTCAGAAATGGAGCCTTAGTGAAGAAATATCTGAGAATTTCAGATTCCTAAATTGGTGTGATCCATACTGGGCCCCTGGCAGGTGGGTAGGGGAACTTTAAGCCTTTGCCCCCAGCTTTGGTCCTGATCTGGACTGGGGGCATCTTGACTGCAATTTGCATAAGGGGGAGAAAGGTCTCATTGCAACAGAGAAACTTACCCCCAGAATGATTTATGCTCCTAGAGCAAGACTCACCAGCCTTTTCAGACCTGGGACCCACCAATACCCCAATGTGCACTTAGAATCAGAGAATGGTAGAGTTGGAAGGGACCCCTAGGGTCATCTAGTCCACCCCACATAATCCACTTGAAGATCTGCATACTTTTTATAGTGGTTACTGTTGCTGTTATGACCGACTTGAAGTGGGTGGCCACTCACACATTACTAAAATAAAGAAAATGCACCAGCAAGTTTTGTTCTTTTTTTTTTTTTAAAGAACAAAATAGGGCACCAATTTGCATAAAATGTGCCTGTGCTAATTTATACATGTAGCTGCAAATTTAGAAATAATTACTGTAATTCAAATAGAAATATACAATATATTCCATCTGGTAGAGAAAACTGATTAGGTGACCAGGTTGCCTGCTCAGCCTGCGGTCTGGGCGTTAACTGTGAATAGGTGACACTAAGGTCCCTCCTGCTCTTTCTTCTGTTGGCTCTTGGTAATTAAACTGGATTTGATCCAGAAAACTCTTCAAATGGAATCCACCCTATGACCAGCTAGTTGAAGACCAACAGTATAGTACTGTATACAGTACAGTGGTACCTCGGGTTAAGAACTTAATTCGTTCTGGAGGTCTGTTCTTAACCTGAAACTGTACTTAACCTGAAGCACCACTTTAGCTAATGGGGCCACCGCATGATTTCTGTTCTCATCCTGAAGCAAAGTTCTTAACCCGAAGTACTATTTCTGGGTTAGCAGAGTCTGTAACCTGAAGCGTCTGTAACCCAAGGTACCACTGTACAGTATGTGAAAATTTGTTTGCTAAGTAAATGGCTGGCCTTGTCCACAAGGTGGCTCTCTAAACCAATTGCAATATCTCTTCCCTTGCCGTGGAAGCAGGAAAAAAGGAGGCGTCTCTCCCTGCAACAGTATATATTGTATTTCCCCTACACTTAAGACGTTAAAGCTGTGCTCTCAGCCACCCAGAGAAGAAGCAGGCAAGGGCAATGCATGACGCCCACCAAACACTTCAACAGTCGACTCATGTGACAATTCAGTTCTAATATTGTGGATAACCAAAGACAAATGGCTCCAGTCGCCTCTGCAACCTACGTCTGCCTTGCCAGGAGGCTGATCATATAGGATGGATGGAGGCCACCTCCCTATTCAAACACCCGCCAGCATTTGACTGATGGTGAGTGGGAGGAAGAAGGAAAGGGACACATGTTATGTTGAAACATCCTTTGTCTCACAGCAAGGCTCACTGTCACCCATTGCTTCTAGCCTCTACAAAATGTACAATATGCATTTCATTGCATTGCATTGCATTGATTTTTAAGGTTTCAATTGGCCTGTCTTTAAAGGTTTGGAAACTACAGCTGGTGCAAAATGCAGTGGCCAGAGTATTGACCAGCCCTAGCCAGTCAGGACATACAACTCCAGTTTTGGCCAACCTGTGCTGGCTGCAAAAGCTCACCTCGTGGGGCAGAGCTGCTACGCTCACTTCCTGGCAGGTAGGTCACTGCTGCTTACCAATAGGCAGAGGAGAGAGGCAGTGGGGAGGTTGGTATGGTGCAAGAACCACAGCAGGAAGGGCTCCGCCAGTGTGTTTGCACCATGTTGACCTCCCCACCACCGCATCCCTGCTAGAACCAGTGAGCAATAATTCAAATTCACACAAAGGTGCTGTTACTCCCCATGGCCCCATGGCCCCATGGCCAGCCTTCTTCTACTTTTCAGATCCATGTTTATGGAAGACAATCTCACCTGGCTACGGGTGATCACCGAAGAAGAAGAAGAAGAAGAAGAAGAAGAAGAAGAAGAAGAAGAAGAAGACTTTTCAGATATTTGCAGCGCTAGAAAGGAAAAGGGCAGATTAGTTTCACAAAACTTGTGGGCAACTCTATTCATCCTGATGGCCTTTCCCAAACATTCTTACTGGACGTAAACTCTCCTTACCTTCAAAGCCTCCCCTGTTTGATTGCATCAATCTGGGGAACCCACACCATCTGTTCTGCCATTGCAATGGGTGATTTAGGGTGGGAGGACGGATGCTGTGGAACTCCCTGCCTCTTGACATTAGGCAAGCGCCTCCACAATACTGTTTTAGATGCTGCTGGAAGCATTTCTCCTTCAGCAAAGCCTATCTAGACACTTGATTTAGTTGCATTTGTTTTAAATGTTTTATTAATTTTTATCTTTTGTTTTAAATTATGGGGTTCTGTATCTTTCCTTTTTAAATGGCTTGCATGTTCCAGCCCAACCACTGAGATCCTCTGGTGGAGCGCTGATGGGTATCCTCTGTGTTACAGAGGCGCTACTGGTTTTAACTGGAGGCGTGGGGTGGATATTGGAGGCACTGTACTATACTGGTTCCATTCCTCCTTTCTTACATGGCTGTCTCCAAAGATCAGCATTGAAGGAGTGTTCTTTGACTCTCTGGCCGCTGTGCCATAGGGTTCCATGGGGCCCTGTTTTGTCTCCACTGCTGTTTAACATCTAAATGGAGGCACTGGAAGTAGCCATTAAAAGTTTCGGAGCATGGTATTATCAATACGCTCAGGATACACAAATCTTCTCCATATCTTCTGAATCAGGAGAAGCTGTGCAAGCTCTAGGCCAAAGTCTTAATGCAAATGTGATAATTTATATGTTTAGATGAAGATGGAGAAATACGGTACTTGCTTTCATTTAAGCAGGCACACAGGACACCTTGCCCTAGAGAGGAAGACTCTGACCTGTTCAGTCTGACACCCGATGTTCACTGTTGCTGGGCAACCACTTCAAAAAAAAGAAACTTGTACTGCTCTCCCTTATCAGGGCTCTTTATTTTTAAACTAGACTTGGACAAAAGAGCCCTTCCAATGGAAAATTTGCATTGCAAAATTTGGAGAAGTATGTATTGGTTTGTGGATTGTTTCAGAGAAGTGTAAATTGGGTAGTTTTGCCTTTAAACATGAAAGGAATCAAATTCCTCCCGCCATGCCTAAAACCAAACATATACAGTGGTACCTCGGGTTACATACGCTTTAGGTTACATACACTTCAGGTTACAGACTCCGCTAACCCAGAAATAGTGCTTCAGGTTAAGAACAGTTTCAGGTTAAGAACGGACCTCCAGAACAAATTAAGTACTTAACCTGAGGTACCACTGTACACACAATTAATCAACAAAAATATAATCCCTCTATATAATTTAATTTGGAACCAATGAAAGTCTCAAACAGATGTCAGTCAGGCCTGGCAGCATGGTGAGGTCAATAGCTTTTCACCTCTGTCTGGGTGAAAGATTTATCTTTCGCTCAAAGGGAGGGCATAGTACTAGCCCCAGCTGCTTCAGAGGGCTAAGTCCCAACCCAAGGTCTTACTTAGTCTAATGCAAAATGCTGTGGGCAGTGACCTGGGCTAAACAGTCCATTCAAAAACAGAGTCCTACTCAAGACTGAGCAGAAGATGTGTCAGCTCACACCAGAGATGCTTAGATCACCAAAGGGAGGAGGACAAACCTGCCACGACAGTGATTTACTGCTATTCGTGCTCAATCCAGAAACAGGTAAATACCTAGAATGCTGCTAAGTCAGTCCCCTCTCAATCCAGCACAGTTTATTTGATTGTGTTAAGAATTGCAGTGCTCAGGTGCCGCAGTTAAGGCTAACTTCACCTCATATGTGGGGGAACCTACAGATCTGATGCAAAGGCGCCCATGTGGCAGAACCACCAAATAAAAAATCTACAGTCATTTGGCTGTGCATGTGTGTTTTAATGGGTCTATGTGGAATTGAAGTTCCAGAAGCCGGTTTACATTGCAGCAGCAAAAAGATAAAAGTGCCAAAGCTCCACCGAGACTAATTCATGGCAGGCATAAGCAGCTGAAGACAGCTGCCTACTCTTCTTCAAACACACAAAAAGGCACCAGTTAGATTAGGGAGCAGCAACTAGCAGCCCTGGGGCCAAATCTGCTCCCCTAAGGCTTCCAAACTGGCCTCCAGCACAGCCTTTGATCCTCCAGCATAGCCCTTGCCTCTCACCCTGCAGGCAGAGCATAACTATTGTCACTAACAGTCACTTCTGTGAATTTGTCAATTTGTCCAATCCTCTTTTAAAGCCATGCAAGTTGACTGCCATCACTATCCAGCACAACTGCAAGGTCTTGTTTTGGGTCAGCCACTGCTAGATCAGACCCCATGATCATATTATTATTATTATCATCATCATCACCATCATCACCATCATCCAGAGTGGAGTCATTAAGACAGTTGGATGACACTTTGTATGCCTTCTTCTAGCAACTCCTGCAGCCAAGCTGGTGCCAAACATATTGCTCTTTTTGGGGGGGACCACATCAGCAAGGTCAATAGGGAGGTCTTGTTGTCTGGGCAGATACACTGGCTAGGCTAGGCTAGGGCCTTGAGGTCACTTTGTTGAGGGGTGGGTGTGGGGAAAGGCCCAACCATCGGCACAGAGTAATCCTTTGGGCATGCCTTACATGTCATGATTTTGGGGGGTAAAAATGGGGCGATTTTTGTTGAACTGGCAAAATGCCATGGAAAACCCAGATGGATGGCAACACGGTAAAAAAGCAGTGAAAACAGCTCAAAAAGCAAAAGCCAAAAAAAAAAAAAAAAAGCTCAACAACTTGGATTTGTTCGCTGCACAAAAAAGACAAACAATTTTACTTTTAGAAATATGGCAACCCTAATCATGCACTTAACCAGCCAGCTCCTTGGCAAAGCTTTGGCGAACTTCCTCGCACATATCCTACCCTCAGGCGCAGGATCGTAACTGGGAAGGGGGCCTAGCAGGGTTTCCATCACACTGACACCGCCCCCCCGCCCCCCCAATATTATAACAAGGACAATGCAGGAGGTTTCCTTTGAGCGCATGCAGAGCGCTCTCCCCTTTGATACTTGGAGGGGCACAGGAGGCCAGGGAGCAAGAAAGGAGCGGCGCTGTGTCCGAAATTCAAAGAAGCAAGGGGGATGCGGAGATGCCTCTGGGCGCGTGCAGAGTTCCTGCCTGCGCCCCTGGATAGAAGCGGGGAGGAGAAGGGGCGAGAGCAGCGAGCAGCCGGCAATCCCAGCACCTTCCCCGACCCGCGGGGCGAAGGGGCGGGCGCTGCGCGGCTCCTCCTCCTCCTCCTCCTCTTCTCCCGGGCCTTCCCTCCGCCAGCGCCGGCCTCCTCCTCCTCCTCCCTCTCGCCTGACGGCCGCGGCGGCTGCAAAAGGCATTTCCCTTTTTTATTTTTTCAGCAGCCGCAAGTGAGGTGAGTCGCAGCCCCTCCAGCCCGCTCCCCCCGCGGGCCCCTCCGGCGCCCCCCTCCCGCCTCCCCGGGGGAGACCAGCCGGCCCCCTCGGCCGCCTCTCCCCCCAGGGGGTGTCGGTGGGGCGCTGGCACGAGGGGGCGCGAGGAGAGCGGCGGGGGGAGGCTGCCTTCAGTCTGGGGCAGGGAGGGGGCGCCTCCTTTGTGAGCCACCCTTTCCCCCCCCCACCGCAGAGTGGGGTGGGGGTTGCAAAGAGAAAAGGGGGTTGCTTCACACACCCCCATTTATCAACAGCCTCCTTTTTATTCCTGGGCTTGATTATGAAGGGAAGGGGCATGTAGAGGAATCGAAAGAGACCCTCCCGCCCCACAGCCGCCCCAAATAACGCTGTTTCTTAAAGGGGGGAGAGAGAAGATGGTCAACCCTCTGGCCCTCCCCACGGAGTGGGGGGAAATAGGTTTGAGAGTCTCTCCACCAACAAACACTATGGGAAAAAACCCCATAGTAGCTGGGGTTGAGTGAGGATTTTTTTGTTTTGTTTTAAGGAATTGGGGGGGGGGGTTTCTTAAGAAATTCTGTTGCTGAAGAGGGGTTGGGTGCCCCCCTCTCTCCAAGCTCTGAATCTGGGGGCCATAGGGTCAAGGATTTTGCTTTCCCCACAGCATGTAGGGAGGTATACAAATTAATAGATGATAATGATAACAACAACAACAACAACAAGTTGGGGTTTTTTTCTGGACGGGGTGGGGGTGGGTGACAGGAGTTCAGCCCCAAGGGCAGGTAGTTGGTTTCATAATTGGGAGAGCTTTAATAGTGCCTAAGGGTAGTGAGCTATAATATGCATTCATAGGATGCTGAGCCCTATGGAGTATTATTTGGTAGGGTGGGAGAGTTTGTTTATTTTGTATAGAGGGGGAATGGGTGGGCTCTGAGGGTGTGTGTCTGGAGTGAGTTGGGGGACATTTTGGGGTGTCTTTCTTGTATCTCATGGGCAGGCAGGTTATTTACCTGTGTGTATGTATGCTTGGCTGTGGCTGTTTTGAGGAAGGTAACAGCCCACAGTGGCTGAGTTCTCTATTTGGTGGGGTCTTCCTGGCTTGTCTGTGCGTATGTACATTTTTTGTTGCAGAGTTTGTATTGCCAGGTTGACATTCTTACATGGGCTGGTAGGGAGGGGGATTTTTTGGACCCTCTGATCACGCCTCCCCTCTGCTAGGTAAATAGTTTTTGCTGAGAAAGAGGAGACCTGATGCCTATGAAAATTTGTGAGGAGTGGACCAGAGCCAGGTGTCCTCAGGCCTTTGGGAGAGCACATTTGCTTTCTGGTTCTGCTTGCTAGCTTCCCATTAGTTCATATGGTTGGCAGCTGCAAGAACAGGATGCTGGAGTATGATGGGCTTTTGGCTTGAACCAGTATTTCATGGAGGGGTAATTGTCTCCCACATTGCCTACTCTGGATAACTCCCTCTCTGTGTGTGTGTGCTGAAGGGGGGGGGGGAGGGAGTCCTCATTACTGAGTCCTCTTGGCTGTTGACCCTACTATGAGGATTCTTTGGCTGGGAGAGGTGGATGGTTGTCCCAGGGTTTCCTGCTATAAGGGAAAGAGCCTAAAGCCTCTTAAGTTAGCTTTTGCCACCCCAGTGCCCTCGAGATGTTTTAGACCAGGCATAGGCAAACTCCGGCCCTCCAGATGTTTGGGACTACAATTCCCAGTTCATCCCTAGCTAACAGGACCAGTGGTCAGAGATGATGGGAGTTGTAGTCCCAAACATCTGGAGGGCCAGAGTTTGCCTATGCCTGTTTTAGACCACAACTCCAATCAGTTGGCCTCAAGCATGAGAAGGGAGATTGACCTTAAGGAGAGTGGCAAGGCCCTTAAGGAGAGTGGCAAGGCCTCTTCCATTTCCACCTGCATAAGGCACTCACTGTGGGGTTGGGGAGAGTCAGGAGGGTTATCCTAAGAATTGGTTGTGAGGAAATCATTATAGCTCACTTGTTCCTGGCAGAAGGACAAGTGGAGGTAAAAACAGGCCAGATTGCAAGCCTTTCAGTTCTCAAAGCACTTATCCTGTATATATCTGTTGTTGAATATGGATGTAGCCTGAAAGTGAGCAAGTTCAGAGGGAGAGATACACAGTCTGTGATGGGGCCAAAGTAGCCTGATCAATCAATGTTGGAGTAATATAATTAGTGTGTGTTCTTAAAGCTTTGGATGTTTACGGGAGTGGGAAATCCTTCAAAACCTCTTGCACAGCATAGGCAGAAGGGAGATTAGATTGTGTATTGCTACTAATTAATAATAACATTATTTAACAATAACAAAAGGCCAGCCTTGAGGATCAGCGGTTTCCTCATCAAGAGTTTGAGCAACAAGGAGTGTTTACATGTTGCTTTGGGTTATGACCTTAGATTAGAAGGATGACACATAAGCCTGGGTGTGTGTTCTCTCTCCCTGTTCAGGTCAAACTGCAGTAACGTTGTGACTCTGCTGTGTGATTACTGGGCCGTTCCTCTGCCTGGGCCAATGCTAGATCTGGAAGTGGTTCCCGAGCGATCTCTTGGGAATGAACAATGGGAATTCACCTTGGGTAAGTAACTTTGTTGCCTTTGTCAGCATCTTGTTTATAATGAGAAGTGATGGGTATATTGGGACAAAGGGACATTCCCTCCAGTGTTGTTCTGAGAGTTAAATTTAGGCAAGTATAAACCTCTAACATGTTGGAAGCATATGATGTTAATTTCAAGGAAGGAATTATTTTGAGAGACATTCTGGACATTACACTGAATGTGGTAGACTGAGAGGGTAATACTCTGGGCTGTGCAGCTTCTTCCTCATATAGAAAGCTCTGAATGTGGTAAGTTAGCACCCCAAGAGAGAACACTATGCTAAATTTTTCTTCACTGAGGTGCTAATGCCACTTACTACATACTAGCTTAATACATGTAAGGATTTTTACTGTATTATGAGTATTAAAAATAGGGCTTCACACCTGAACTTTTCGAAAGAGATTGTGTCCAGAATTACCTTCCACATTGTTTGTCAAATGAGTTTACCCACAGATGCTTCTGTGGCTGCCCTTAAACGGGTTCATGTTTTGTTTATGCTTTGCTTTGGCACTTCCTCCTCAAGTAATTCTAGCATGTTTAGCAACAGCCATCAGGAGTCACATGGTTATTGCTCAGAACAGCATTTAGCCTTGCTGGAAGCTGGGTGCGTGAAAGGTGCAGAGTATTTTTCCAGACAAAGATTTTTGCCCACAATAGTAATTTGAATGATGGTTTTAAATGCTGTGATGCTATTTAGAAGAATAATTTAAACAAGTTTTTAAAGTGATTTGAGAGCAGGTAGTTGAATCTGGAGTTGCCTCCAGTGAGAGAGAGGACTAATTGATGTGATTTTTTAATTATTTGTTGTGACCTGCCTTAGAAACCTGTATGGAAAGCAATAATCAAATGTTTTAAATTGATTTATTTTCTCGGATCACTTACTCTGCATCAGTCTATGCTGCATAGTGGACAGAGTGTTGGATTTGGGTGCAGGAGAAATGAGTTCAAATTTCCCCATGTCCTGGGTGATCTTAGGTTGGAAAATAATGACTGGTGCATCTAGCCTTACAGGATGGCTGTTTTCAGTGCTTTTTTTTTCTTAAAAAAATGTTTAGGGGCACTCTCATTTTGACTCAAGAAAATCACCATTTTATAGTTCAGTCAGGGAAAATAAATACAGTAAATGGACAAAAGTACAAAGATTCACAAAATGTTTAGGGGTATGTGTACCCCTGCATCCCCTAGAAAAGAAACACTGGCTGTTTTAAGGATAACATGGAATAATCCTGTGTACACCACCCTAAGCTATTTGGAGGAAAGGCAGAAGCAAATATAATCAATAGAACAATCTATAGCTAACTGAAGAATCCTTGATACTATTGTCTTGGTTTCTGTAGTAGATTTGCATTACCAGACTTTCATATTATACAGGATGTTTTCCAACAGTGTACTGCGTCCAACATCTGGTGATAGTGGTAATGAAAGCCTTAAATGAAGGCATGGTGTTGTTTTACTGAGCTCTGTAAAAATTTGTTTCAGAACTAATATGAAATGCCAATAACCCTTTGTGTGTTTTTAGCTCCTTGTGTTGTTTCAGATTAATAGGGTTTTACTAGGAATTTAGAACTTTGAGCAAACAAAGTTGATATGCTGAAGGATAGCTGTATGTTGTTGGGCCCACAGATAAGTGTATAAATGTAAGCTGCCGTATAGATTATGCATATGTGAGGCAGTTTACTGTGTATAGTTTCTTCTCCAGACAGCAGACTTTTACACACACTCACCCACTGTCACACACTCACTCACACCCAACCCAGTTGTACTACATGGGGAAACCAGTCTCTGCATGTTACTTGTGCTTAGTTATCGTTTATACACAATTTTAAGACTGGGTGGGGGCCAAATTACACCTCAGTACTAGGGCTTCCCGATTGGAAGGTCAGTGGTTCGAATCCCCGCAATGGGGTGAGCTCCCATTGCTCGGTCCCAGCTCCTGTCAACTTAACAGTTCGAAAGCACGTCAAAAGTGCAAGTAGATAAATAGGTATCTCTCCAGCGGGAAGGTAAATGGTGTTTCCATGAGCTGCTCTGGTTTCTCCAGAAGCAGCCTGGTCATGCTAGCCACATGACCTGGAAAAACTGTCTGCGGACAAACTCAGCCAGAGTCGTTCGCGACTGGACTTAACTGTCAGGGGTCCTTTACCTTTTTACCTTTTGCATACTTCACAGAGTAATACCAGGGTCTGATTCCCAAATATTCCAGGCATCCTGTGGTGATGGGATATCAGGAGCTGAGATCTCTGCAGTTTTTGGCCCAGATCAGGAATAATGGTATTGGTCCAATAAACCATGGTTTATAGACTAAGAACGAGTAGGGTGCCCACATTCTCCTCTTTTTTCTGATGCAGTGTAATGGAAAACTTCCAAGGTTTCTTAAGCCACAGTTGCCTATTACATCTGGACAGAGAAAGTGTGGTTTAATCTCCAGCAGGAAACTGTGTTTTAATAAAAGTAAGGAAATTTTCCATTACAGTGTGCAGTACAAGGGAGGGAGGAGAGTAGACAACATGTAGGAACTACGTTTATTCTTGGTCCACTGAACTATGATTTATTGGACAAAGCCTTTGTGTTTCAAAGCCAGTGCATTGTTTGCTCCACATCCTAATGCTTAGAGGGATTTTGGAGAGATAGCAGCAAATGGTTCGGGTAAGAAGAGGAGGATTTGTATACCAGCAGTACCATCAGAGAAAAAAGGCTCCATATCTTCACATTGTCCCTGTTCAGACTAGACCACAGCTTAAAGCATGGCATGAATGAGCTTGGGTGAGCCTTGGGCTCACAGGCTCCCACCCCACTTTTCTACCTCCTAGAGCAGCTGTGAGTAGTTGGGAAGTTCTTGCTTCCATTTTTGCTTACCTACACCTTGCTCTTTCATTCAAATAATCAAACTGTAGATAATGTTAACAATAGTTTGTTTGAAACAAGTTATCTTGAAACTTTTGTTTCATAGTGAAGATTATGTGGAATTGGCCTATTTGAACAGGAATAGTGTATCCAGAGTTGAGTAGATGGGTGGGTGGGGGAGTGTTTTTAAGATCTATAGGGTTGTAGCAAATGTTAGTTCCACTCAGAGTACTCCCGTTAAAATTACGGGACCTAAGTTAATCATGCCCATTAATTTCAGTTGGTCTATTCGTAGTAGAACTAATATTGGCTATAACCCATTATCTAGATTCTTATTCTAGTTACAAAACATTCTTGGACTAAGGCTGCTCTGGGTGTTCAGAGATGCATGTTGTCAAACATACCCCATATGCAGAGGTTATGCATTTGTGCTTAGATCTTAATGTGAAATGGTGGTTCTGGACCAGCTTTACTTGCTCGACAACTTTTTTTTAGTGGCATCCATTATGTTGTTGAAGTGTGTATTTGGTACAGCTCGTTCCTTTCTACTTCAACTCTTTATGACCTTTGCAGGTCATCACGTAGTTTTGTTATTTGAAGTGAATAATTATTTATATGTATGTAAGATATATCTAATTCTGTATGTACATAGCTACCAGTCCCAGCTTGTTTATCTTTGTTTGCTTTTCCTAAAAGCAAATAAATAAATGAAAGATGATTGGCACTTGTCTGTTATTGGGGCGCATCATTCTCTTAGTTGTCATTATCCTTTTAGATAATGTTCCAAAATCCACATTAGGGCAATACAGTCATACCTCGGGTTGAAGTAGCCTTGGGATAAGTATTTTCGGGTTGCACACTGCAGCGACCTGGAAATAACAGAGCATGTTACTTTCTGGTTTCGCTGCTCACGCATGCGCAGACGGTCAAAAATGACATCACGCGCATGGGCAGAAGTGGCGAATCGCGACCCACGGATGTGGGTTGCGTTCGCTTCTGGATGCGAATGGGGCTCTGGAACGGATCCCGCTCGCATCCAGAGGTACCACTCTACTAAAATATCACATAATAGTAGTGTGCAAGCTTTGCATGCCATAATTAAGTATTGCCCTAGAGTGGATTTTGGATTATTGTCTTATGAGCCAATATGACTGCCTTTGCTCTTTAGGTAATGTTGGCTGAAAGAATATGAATTCTTCATCCTTTCATCTCATTACTTAGTATGTTTGCCCACAAGCGGTTTTAGTGTATCAACCTGTTTTTGGTTTTTGTTTCATATAATTATTGTCATTGTTGATGGATCACTTTAGTTCTAAACCAGATGCAGCCACATGTGAAATCTTTCTGTTGTTGCAGCATCTGCAGTGGACTATTTTATCATGTTGCTACCTTGGCAGACAACTGCAAATACATTGCTGTCCATCTCAAACATTTTAGTAATGTGGTGATGATGATAAATCCTTTCCGTGCAGCGATGTTGTTCTGTGGCATTCTAAATGCTGGCAATGAATCTCCTCTGGGATTCCCCAAGTAGCTAGTGGGACTGATCCATTAGTAATTCTTCCTGAATTCCTCTGGAGTAGCTGATACTCCACTGGTTTTGATCTCTGGCTTGTTGTGTAACCAAGATGTAGCTAGATCTGTGCCTGAACATTCATCTTAGGGTTAAATATGCCAGTGTTGCAGTTTCTGTAAGATCAAACTTTCCTAAAACTATGCCTCCTGCAAATAGGGAATTATAGTTGCTTTTTCTTTTGGAGAGTCCATGGTGCTCTAAATTTCCAATAAGCTTTCCATTTGTAACTCTTGAATTAATTTCCATCACTTGTGCCTTGTTATGCAGCACTCCTTCTCACTTTATTTATGTTCCTACTCCCTCACTGTCCTTTACAAAACTGTAGAATGAATGCTAAATAATAAGAGGACTCAAATTTAGACCAATTGGTGGCCTAGAAGACACCTACCATTCTTTTTCTGAAGCTAAGGGTGTTTGACTCTGGACAGTGAATGAATGGCAGTCTGCTTAAGAACCCCATTCCAGCTACTAAAGGCTCCTAGATAGAAGAGCATAAATAACGCAGGAGAAAATTTAAACCCAGAGCCTGGGGAGAGCTATTGAAAGGATAGGATACTGGCCTATTAGTTGCACATGCCAATTTTATATGATTACAAATAAAGAAGCATTTAACAACTTTTCTTTATATTCTGCATATAAAAATTATACAGTTATACATGCTTTTCAAATATAAATATTTTTTTTGAAGAATCCACTGTAGTCTGCCAAAAATTAATGAAGGTCTCCCAATCCATCTTTTTGAATGATTTGTTTAAAAAGCCAGTGTTGGGTGATAATCCCACACACATCTGTAGCACGGGAGGAATGGAATTCTCAACAGCCAGTTCCCAGCAGTGTTACCTTTGGTCTGACTAGGAATCTGAACCCAGGATAGAGTAATGTAGAAAGGTCTTGGTTCTTGGGGGTAGGGTGACTGGGGTCCCCCCCCCCCCGCAAACACACTCAGATGGTGCCTGAGCACATTGCTTTAGTTTCTCCTGCATAAATGAATGGCCATTCCTTACTATGAGGAAAGGACTCATCACTGCACTTAGGAGGAGTGATGTGAAGGCAAAACCTCACCTTCCACCTTTGGCCCTCAGGGATGGAAATCCCAACCACGCACACTTCACTTGGCTCTCAGTCTAAGCATCTTTGTTCCTCTTTTCATATTATGGGTTTGAAAAAATGATTCCATTCCCTGGATTATTACACAGTCACTTGATAAGCAAGAGATATTGAGCTGAATGTGGATAGGTTACCTAGCACTGTTAGAATTCTGTTGCTAGATCAGCTGGCATGAGCTTATTGACAATTCGCACACAGCTGAAAAAGAAGAAAAACATGCACAAGTTTGGGTTTCATGGAGTCCCGAATTTATCAAGATATTTATTTGCCCGCCAAGAAGTAATTGAAGGATCAATGTTGCATCAAATATTTCTGTTTTTTATATTATGTTTTTTACCTCATAGATCAGCCCTCTCCAACCAGGTTCTCTCTGGATATAATCCCTGACCATTGACCATGGTGGTTGGAGCCGATTGGAAACATAGTCCAAAATATCTAGAGGGCCCCGGGTTAGAGTAGACTGCCATAGACTTTTAAGCAATTCAGCTCCAGAGATGTTTGAACGTTAAGAAGAGGATTTATTTTCAGATTCACAGCATACCTTATCCAAATAACTCAGAGCAGATAAATACAATTGTACATTGGTCACATAATAATAACTCTAGAAATTCTTCCTTTTCCTTACTGCCCTCTTTTCAACAAACTCGTTATAAGCACTGAAGATCTGGGATGACTCTGCTGCCAATATAGTAGCATCATAGTAGCTTCTGTGCATGTTATGGGTGATATCCAACATGAGTCATACTGAAGAATAAATCCACTAAAATCAGTGGCCTTAAGAAACTCAAGTCTGTTTATTTCATTGGTTCTGTGTGAGTACGAATTAGTTGGATAGCACCCTGCATTTAAGTATATGTGTTTTGGCTTAAGTGTATACCTAAAATTGCAAAGTATGAATGCTTTAAGCAAATGTTTGAAAACTCATGTACCAGTACAACTTTCAGAGAACTGGTGAGGGTATACTTGCTAGTAAGGTATGAAATGGTCCCAGTGAACTTTTTGTTAGAGGAAGAAGAAAGCTGTGAATGTGTAGTTCAGACATGCTTATAAGTTTAAGAAATGAGGGATTAGAGTTAGCAAGTAAGGATTCTGGGCAAAACGAAACAGAATAAATGTATGGATATAAACAGGATTACCATCCTTACATGTACTGAATACAGTGAAGGGATGTAAAACTGTATTTGATTTAATGTGCGATTTCATGCTCCTGTGTTAGCAATGCTGTCTCATGTCTAGCTTCTTAGAAAACAGTCTGGCATAGTGGCTTAACATGGCTGTTTCTGTTCTGGAAACACAGGTTTCTTCTAATTTGACAAGAGACTAAGTTTAGTCACTGGCTGGAAATGCTTGTGGTGTTCAACTTGTTGTTCTTGGCCACTGAGCCAGTACTGCCACAAGTTGACCCTGTTGAGCAAACACATTTTTGCCAACATGGCTAAGTGGGAGCAACGTCTCTAACACTTGTTGTTTTTCTCCTTGCAGGAATGCCATTGGCTCAGGCTGTAGCAATTCTTCAGAAACACTGTCGCATCATAAAAAATGTCCAGGTTCTCTACAGTGAACAGGTAAGTTGTGACCTAGCGTGCTTGCTTCAAAGTATTCTGTATGTTTAATTGCACAGAAAGGATGGGGAGATATGTAAATATTGTGTAATGTCATTGTGTTTGTTGCCTAGCCACATGCCATCCAGTCATCCTTTACGGTTGCCACATCCTGGAGGACATGGCTTTCCAAAAATAGCATGCTTTTTCAGACACACACACACACACACACACACGTATGCATTTAAAAAATAATTGACAGTATTTGTTTCTTGTCTAGACATTTTCTTTTGTGACTTGATGTTATTGCCGCTTGCGGTTTTAAGTGACCGATCAAAATACAGCTTTTCACAAAAGCTGTATTCTGTAAGAGAGGGAGTTTACAAAATTGATGTGTTGGGAAAGAAAGGTTGCAAAGTCTCCCTCTTAATCAGAAAGAGATGGGAAAAGATTAAAGATACTCATGCTGTTCTAGAAATTGAACTGTTGAAAGCACCATGAGTGGTTGTTGTGATTGTTTTGGTTGCTGGTTTCTGTCCTTGTATCTGACTGGACAGCCAACAGTATTTGAAACTAGTCAAAAGCAAGTTTAGTCCTAATGTTGAAATAGGTAAGTGAAGTCTTGCTATAATAAGGAGGAGTGCATCTGAAATGCTACCCCTTCTCTCCAGTGTGCTCTAGAAAATTCAGGCTATTATTATAGTATCACTGTTGCTATTGAAATCAGACAGGCACCTGCAATTGTGATATTTTGTCACCTGCTGAAAACTTCTGTTTAGCCAGCAGCATCAAAAAATTAATATGATTTGATGTTGGTCATGTGTTCTGTATTTTATGATCTAATAATTTTATGATGTTTTAATGCTTTTGTTGTACACTGCCATATTTTTAATGAAAGATTCTAAGTAATAACTCAAAATAAAAGCAGGTGCTGTAATTTAAAGTTTATAGATATTTTAATTGTGCTGCTGTTGCATGATTTAAAGTTCAGTTAGTGTTACAGTAATCTGCTCTGTTAATTCCTCCTATTTTACTGGTCTGCAGCAAAAAATCAGAACAGTATAGTTCATGAGCATATAAACGTTGCACTTTTGCATCTCAGTAATTTTGTCTGGAGGGGAAATGGCGAGAATTATGTGTGTACACACACACACACATGCACACCGACACATCAACTGCTCATTGCTATGTCTTGCTACATGTACTGTACTTTCTATGAAGAAGCAGATGAAAATAGTTTATATTATTATAGCCTCAGCCTTCAATTTGTATTAAAATCCTCAATATCTGAGTGATTTGTCTGGCCAGTGTGTAACAATTACTAGCATAATTGTCAGTAAATCCTGACCTTTTGGCTCTCTGCCATGTACATACTCTCTTAATTAAATGTGTCTGTTCTCTTTTACTCCAGGTTACATGGATTTATGGCTTCCATAATGACTTTATTTATTTTGCAAATGAGAAAAGCACCCTGTTGACAATTATTCATGTGATCATATTTATTTATTTATTTTGTTTCATTTATTGTTTGTACTTACACACCCCACCCTTCACCAAATGGTCTCAAGGCAGGTTACAAAAATATCACAATTATAATAAGTGCAATGTACACTTAAAATCATTAAAACCACAAAAACAACCAATATCAAAATAATAAAGCACAGAACAGTGCATAACAATGCAGGAGGAGGAACGAAAGCCAATCCAGTCTTGGGTAAAGAGGCTGTTTGAATTGTAGAAGTAATTTGAATGTCTCAAATTTTAACATATTTTTGGGTATCTGTTTGGTTCACCAGAGTTTTATTGCACTATAGTTCTATGAAGTAGTTTTGAGTTTTAAAATGATAACTTTTGATCTTTGTGTAGTGATCATTCATGTTATGCAGCCTTCCCCGACTTCAGGCGCTCCAATTGTGCTGCCTGGGGCTAATGGGAGTAGTCAAAAACAGTTGGAGGGCACCAGGTTGGGGAAGGCTGATGTAATGTGTCTTTAAATTGCAGCTTCTTGCTCTGGCTTATATTGCATCTCAAAGGAATTCGGTTCACTATGACATCCCCACTTTTCTGCCTGATGCCATATGAGAATGGGTTGGTTTAAATCAGCAAGGGGGGAGGGGGAAGGCTCGTTTAAATCAAGTTTCCCATTGATACCACTTCATATACTTCCCAATAGTGGTGGAGATCCAAAATCTGCAAGTCTGCAAATCTATAAATATTCATATCTGAGAAAGATCAAATCTGGTTGACCACTTTGAGAATAAGACACTGAATTTGATGGGCCATTGGCCTGATCCAGCAGGCTTTTCTTATGTTCTTATCAGATTGGTCCTTCACTTACATATAAGTGACTCCTTTAACCCACTGCTTTAAGAGAGCAGTCCTATAGCAAGATCTGCCAGGGTGACTGGGACAAGGATCAAGTGGATCTCTGGCTCTGCTGGGAGGTTCCTGGTGCAGCCAAGCTATGTTGGCATGATTTCCCATCCGTGGCTCAGCTGGAAATTGTTGTTGTTGTTTAGTCGTTTAGTCGTGTCCACCTCTTCGTGACCCCATGGACCAGAGCATGCCAGGCACTCCTGTCTTCTACTGCCTCCCGCAGTTTGGTCAAACTCAAACTCAAACTCAATACACCATTGCATTTCCCCCACCCCGGTTGGCTGAGCCAAGCCTGGCGAATCGTCAGCCATGAAAAGGAGGCATTGCAGGTGTGTGGTGGGGGCGGGACCAGAGAAATCGAAATATAGAAATATTTCATCATATTACTACCCCCCCCCCCGTATTGTTACTCATACCCAACGTGGTGGAAATTCCAGACCTTCAAGAATAAGAGTGTTAGTACCAAGGATATAACATCATTTGGAGCTTGTTGATACAGTCAAAGCTTGAGAGTGGTTCTGATGGTATTTTTCCCCTCAAGAAGAGATCGGAAGCAGGTGTCCCATTGTGAGGACAAGCAAAATAGCCGAGCAGGGTGATCCCATGTCACTGCTGGTTTTAAATAAGGTGCCTTTCATTTACTTTTCTGTAAGAGAAGGGGAACTGATGGGGAGCAAACATCTCAAGTCTTTAAATGGAAACCAGGACTCTCAAGGTTTTCCGGTCCTGCTTTTTTGCTGACTGTTTAGAGACCACTCGGCACTTTCGAGAGAACTTGGCACTTTCAGCAAACTGAGATGACAGCCCTGTGATTGTTTACATGATCTCTTAACTAGGGATAAAACAGGTGAAAGAGAAGAGTGTCAAACTCTTGACTTTGCAAGGGCTGCTGAGTCAATCAGCCCTTTTCAGTCCATGAGTTTCTCTTCACTTTTTCCCCCCAAGTGGAGGTTCAAGTGGTTGTTTATCCTACACTGTGCTCACTGAAGTTAAGGTAACCTTAGTAATCTGATCTTGTAGCAGTTTGTAAGAAACTTTACTGTTTTGGAGGAGGAGGAAGTAGACTGTGAGTGTTGCTTAAACCTCACTATTGCTATGTGTATAACCCTTCCTGGCCATTTTAACTCTAGGAGGTTTTGCAACTTCCTGCTTTTTTCACCATATGCAGACTATTGCTGGGAGTCCCACCTGCACTGCCATGACAGTGACTCTCCAGACTGCTGGCTGTGTTGATTGCATCATTTTGGCCATGCAGTTGTTGAGACAACTGCACTTGTGGTGGTAGCTACAGCAGTGGCTCAGCTTCCTGTCTCTGGAGTCCTGTTGGCCTCTAATAATATTTGGACCTGGCACCTTGACTTGCCTCTGGCTAGTAAGAATTACCTCTGGTAAGCACACAGGGAAGGCTGTATCTGTTTTTCCTGAGAACTAGGAATATCTTTCTTAGAAATGCACTGTCTGGTTTCATTTTTAATACCATGAGGAATTCGATATCTAACTCCCATTCATTCCTTTGGAATATTCCCCCATTTTCATTGACACACTTGAAGTTCTGTTTATGCTTCAGAAGATATACTTGTTTCTTTCCGGAATCAGTTTTTGCCAGACTGCGATATTTGCTGAAGGAGGAAAATAAGCTTTAGGCAAAACTTTAGATCAAACAATCCTTCAGATCTCTTCTGCTATCCTTGAGGAGATTTTCAGACCTGGCATAAATTCATAAACATTCTGTACAGGAGCCTTCTAACAAGGCTTGCGTCATCAGTACTTAGCCCTGTTGCCTGCTAATATTTTTCCTGCATCTAGTCTAGCGCTGTTGAGATGCTTGTTGACAGTTCTCATCGCTTGGAGATAATTGCTTCTGTTTCTTCATAAACTTAACATGCAAAGCAAGAATGCCTGAAAATGGCATTCTCTTGGTATTCACAAGAACTCCCATAGGGAAAAAAATACATATTTGTTTTTAGTTTCATTTTACAATCTAAAATGTATCCATAATATTATTCTTTATTTCAACAGATACAGTAATTATAACATCAAATGGTAGTATATGTTTTCTTGCTTTTAGGAGAGAGAAAAAGCAGGGGACTGCTTTTAGGGCTGGCCTGAAAGCTGCAGCTAGTATAGCATGCAGTGACTTGGCTATTCACTGAAGTAGCTTATCGCATGTAGATCATACCACTTCCAAAGGAGCTACATTGGCTCCCAGTTAGCTACGAGGCCAGCTTTTAATATTTCAGTTTTGGCCTATAAAGCCCTTAACAGCTTTGCTAACGGTATACAACAATAGGATGGATGTTTTATGCTTGAGCTTTGTTCATTTGATAATTGGCACCTGCATGCATGAAATTATTCTTTTGAAACACATTGTGGTTTGATGTGATGTGACATTTCTGTTGGTGGTGGCAGAACTGTGATGGCTCATCCCAGGGTCATTCCCCATTTGGCCATGAAGCTAACTGGGTGACCTTGGGGAAATTTCTTTCTCTCAGCCTATCCTGCCTCACAAGGTCCATTCAAATCTAAGAAGTGTATGATGCCTTTGGTACCTTTATTAGCTAGAATATGTTGGTGGTGCAGACCAGGGGTGCTCTGCCTTTCTTTTTCCTCACAGCACTAATTTTCATTTGTGCTAAGACTGTGGCAAACGCTCTTTCCTCTTTGCTATTCAGGCTGAGCCACAAATGCCATATTTTGATTCCTTCCTTCCATGAAAGCACTGGGCTTCTAATTCAAGTGGCATGTGAATCTTGAGCCCCTTAGTTTCATTTCAGTGGGCAAATGGGAGGGGATTTGGCAGCAGCAGCTTTTATTCCAGCCATGTTCATGGAACAATGAACTGTTCCTTCTGCCAGCTGGGAGAAACCAGTGTCAAGGTTCTTTTTCCTTGGCTTTCCGTCGTAGGAGAGCGTAACTTCACAAATAACCCAGCTGTCACCAACTAATTTCTCTTTTTTGTTTTCTAGTCTCCTCTTAGCCATGACCTCATCCTTAACCTGACTCAGGACGGAATCAAACTGCTGTTTGATGCTTTCAATCAAAGACTCAAGGTAAAAATATGATTTGAGAAATGCAACTCTGCTTCTGCTTCCCCCACCTGAGGCTCAAATGTGCATGCATGCACTCCCAAAATGATACCAACAATGTTCTGACTAACAACTGTGGGACTGTATCCCCATGGCAACTGCTTATGTCATTTATTTAGATCTTGTGTGTGATTGTCTGAATATAGTGAACTGATTTTTTGTTGAGGTGTGATGATGCCATTATAAACTTACATTATTATTATTGTTTTATCTATTTATCTTACCCTGAATAATGTAATTGTATTTAGGTAATGTGCCAGTGGAAAGGCGATCATAGCTCAGGGAACAGAACACTAGTTTTGAATATATGAGATGTCAGATACAATGCCTGGCATCCTTCACGTCCTGGATAGCATTATCGCTTTGTTAGGAAGAGGCGTACCAAATATTAGGTAAAGGTAAAGGGACCCCTGACCATTAGGTCAAGTCGCGGACGACTGTGGGGTTGCGGTGCTCATCTCGCTTTACTGACCGAGGTAGTCTGCGTACAGCTTCCGGGTCATGTGGCCAGCATGACTAAGCCACTTCTGGTGAACCAGAGCAGCACACGGAAATGCTGTTTACCTTCCCGCTGGAGCGGTACCTATTTATCTACATGCAGTTTGACATGCTTTTGAACCGCTAGGTTGGCAGGAGCAGGGACCAAGCAACGGGAGCTCACACCATCGCAGGGATTCAAACCGCCAACCTTCTGATCGGCAAGCCCTAGGCTCTGTGGTTTAACCCACAGCGCCACCCGCGTCCCTACCAAATATTAAAATGTGTATAAATGGGCTGTGTGCCAGCTCTGACTTTCCTTTGCAGCCTCCTCTACCTATCCTTTATTTCCTCTCTCTCTCTGCTCTCTCTTTCCCGAACTGCCTGTCCATGTTCACTGCCCCATTTGCACAACACCTTGGACATTTTTCTCCTCCCTACCCCTAGTCCTGTTCATCTTTAGTCTGCTTTGGTCGGACTCCACCTGAGATTTTTAAACAGAGGTTGGATGACCATCTTGTCAGGGATCCTTTAGCTGTGTTTCCTGCAGGGGGTTGGACTAGATGACCCTTGGGGTCTCTTCCAATACTACTGTTTGATGTTTCTATTATTCCTATGTCTCTGTTTTATTTATTTAAATATTTATGTACCACTGTTTTATAAATACATCATCATCATTATTAAAATTTGTGTACCACCCTATACCTGCAGGTCTCAGGGTGGTTCACAAGACAAAATCACAATATAAAAACTCAAAATACATAGCTTTAGGGATGTTAAGTGACTAGTGGCCTAAACACAGCTCAAGAACGTGCTCAGGAAAAAGCAGTTTTAGAGAGCACACAGTGGAATAGAGTGTTTGTATGAGCTAAGTGATCACCATACCAGTCCCTTTCTCTCATTATTCTAGCCCTTATCTTGGAGCTCTTTGTTCTTTTCCTTATGTCATATTGAATCATCAGCTTATGAAGAAATGTTAGCTGAAAGTTGTAGATGACTGTAATTCTTGTTGAAAGGGAAAAAAGGCATACCCCCCAAAAAAGCTGGAGAACCAGTCCTATTTTCCATCTACAAGTTCTGTTTCCCTCTCTCTCTCTCTCTCTCTCTCTCTCTCTCTCACACACACACACACAGAGAGAGAGAGAGAGAGAGATCAACCTAACACACATCTGTCCATCTCTCTACCTAAGTGCATCTCTCTGAATCACATACAACGTTTTCATAGGAAATGCTCACTACCAGCTTCATGTAGCCAGCAAACCGGACCAGCTGCTCAGCAGGGAAGCCATCCATGCCACTTCCTTTCGAAGCAACCAGAATGCAAAGGGATGGACCCTTGGCAACTGCTCTGCACTGTTCTACCATTCCACCTGTCTGCCCCCACCCCCCCCCACACCATGGGTTGTCAACCCAACACCCATGGGCGCCAGGAAAGGCCATTGTGGGTGCCGCAGGCACTGGGGTGGCAATGCCCACACTACATGCTTGCTTTTTCTTGCACAAATGAAATATTAATATGATTAGCATACTTGTTATTCTTCCCCTAAACCAAATTCTAGCCACAGAAATTACATGGTGCTACCCTCTGTTTCATTTCTTTTCCTTTTCCTTTTTTTTTTAAAGAGCAACATTAAATCACTGAGTGTTCTTTCATTGAAACTGTCAAGAAATGCTTTTCATTGACAGTGGTTTCCCCCCACTCCCTGGTTTTGCCCGCACATTAATTTGCTTAGTTCCCCTCTCTTTTTAATGAGAGGCTTTTCTTTCTATTGCTCATAATGCTTTTTCACTGCTTACTTGGTAGAACATAAAGTGCTTTGGTAAACATTCACTTGTACATGAATCAATACCATGCTGTTAAACATTCACAATTGATTTCTTATGCCACTCCATTGTGTATAACACCCTTTCCCAACCTGGCACCCTCCAGAAGTCCAAACTACAAGTCCTGTCAATCAGATTTGCTAGGCATTGGGGTAGGGCTTTAGTGAACTGAAATATACTGGTTTGGTAGGTGTTCCCTCTGCTTAACCCAGGAGAGGGAAAAATTTTCTGTGCTGGACTGATGACTGCAAACCTCAGGTGATCTTGGTCCTAGGACTGACCAACATTTGCATTTCCAAGAGCTGAAACAAGTAATATGTGAGCTATCCAGTGGCTAACCGCTTCAAGTGAAATGTCTTGCAATAAAGAGGTTCATTTCTACGTATAAAAGCAATCCTGCTCAATTACTGCAGGCCAGTTCCTTGAAAAGGGACTCTAGGGTAATATGTTGCTTGTGGAAGGAACATTGTTCAGTTTCAGAACTCTTAAATGCAGAAACCCTATTTTGGATGGAGTAGCTACCTAGTGGCATTCTTTATAGATAATTAACCCTTGCTGCAACACTCCGTGGTACATAATGTTACGTCCATTTTGCCAACCTTAGAAATCACAGTGGGGCATGTGAAGGGAGCTGTTGTTTAGGTGGGTGGGATCTTGGCCATTTAGCACCTTATAAGTCAGAAACAAAGGATGCAGGTGGCGCTGTAGTGTAAACCACTGAGCCTTGGGATTGCCAATTGGAAGGTCGGCAGTTCGAACCCTCGCAACCGGGTGAGCTCCTGTTGTTCGGTCCCAGCTCCTGCCAACCTAGCAGTTCAAAAGCACACCCAAAAGTGCAAGTAGATAAATAGGTACCACTCCGGTGGGAAGGTAAATGGCGTTTCTGTGCACTGCTCTGGTTTCACCAGAAGCAGTTTAGTCATGCTGGCCACATGACCCGGAAAAACTGTCTGTGGACAAACATCGGCTCCCTCGGCCCGTAAAGCGACATGTGCACCGCAACCCCAGAGTTATTCGCGACTGGACTTTACTGTCAGGGGTCCTTTACCTTTACCTTTTAAGTCCAAAATAACAGAAAGAGATGCCCCAAAAAGCTATTCCGACTTATTGTAGACTTGTACAGCATCACCTAAAGTACTGTACATGGGTCTACATCAGCCACAACAGTCTGTACTAGCAACAGCTTCAGAACAGTCAGATATGACCATGCAGTGTCTGTTACAGTTGCCCAGTCTAATGGTTATGAAGGCATGGAAGTGGTTGCAGTTCAGACTGCAAAGGAAATTGTCACAGCCAACTGCTCACCAGATGAAATCTACATTTCAGCATTTTCTTCAACCTCTGGGTGAAGTCATCTGGAAATGCTTATGATACTTAGGACTATTCTCAGTTTCATGAGATCCCAGAGAGGTGGTGGAAACTGTTAGCTGGTTTTAACTGGCAATGAGGACTTGAAAGTTGGAAGGGCAAACTTAAACTTAAGCCAAGCAACCAAGCAAATTGTTCAATACGAGACTGTTGTATTATGTCTTGATTTGTTTGTACTTATGATTACTTTATTGTGAAATGGAATGGAGATTCTTAAATATGCTAAAAGCAGTCCCGGATACTACTTCATCTTAATAGTAGATTATCTGTTCTCCCACCCAGTTCTTCCTCATGAAACCTGTTGACTTTTACAGGCACCAGTGGGAGCATTTCTCCCAGTGCTAATAGCAGCTTTTAAGTAATGGGTTTTTGTTTTGCAAATATGGTAGGGAAGATGAGTTAAATTCCCCCTCCCATAGCAAAGATAAAAATAAATATATGTGCCTAGTGTAACATCTTGTTAACTAGCAATATGTGAACCCACTTTCACTAAAATCATGTTTGAGCCCCTGACCACAAGCTTCTTCTAACAATGATGGGGGGGGGGAATCACTTTTTAAATATAAAACTCAGTTTTCAAATGTTTTAGCACATGCTCACAGTGCCACTTGGGAATTGTGGAGCTGAGAAAGACATGCAGCAGTGAGCCGTGCTCCTGTTAACTGTGGGACATTAGCTCAGCAACTCCAGACGGCTGCAGTCTTGCCAACCAAGTGTAAGAGTGTAAGACAGCTGCCACTCTAGATCAAGTACCTGTTCCAGTGGCATCTCTCTTCCCCTCCCCTCCACAACCTATATACCCACACCGTGGCTGATCTTTTGATCAGTGGTACCAAAGGCAGGCCTTATAAGCTGCAGTTTCTTCCCACGGTTCCCTACTATAGAGCATGTTTGGCGGAACCTCAGGATTTGTAAAAACACAAAGCATCCATATAGAAAGAAAAAATGGGGGAGCCCAAGGTCCTATCTGCACTTGGTTGATTGTGGCAAACCTTTTTTATTCAGATAGAAAGCAAACATATAGATTTACAATCAGATTGTTACCAAAACTGTTTCCTAGAAGGAAGATGTTAGAGATGAAAGCATTACTGCAAACAGATCTGTTCATCTTGAACTAAGATTTTATGCCAAAGAATTTCCCCCCTATATTTTTTTGTGCCCTCAGAAAACTGTTTCCTTCATTAAATCCTATTAAAATGTGTGTGTTTTTTCTTTAGATGCTATTATGGACATTTTAATGAGTTAATTAAATTAATATGCTCAATAAATGTCTGATGCCCTTAGTGGGATAGATAATCAGCATGATTTGCTTATGCCCCATATTTTGGTCCTTATTTCACCTTTCTTTTCTCTCTCTCTTTTTTTTAAATGATATTTATTGAAGTTTCAAATAATACAAAAAAGAAAAAAGAAAACAAAAAGAAAAGAAAAACAGTCAACCTTAACAATCCTTTTTTTTCAATAACTTCTTTTCTGCGACTTCCCCTCACCTCCCCTTCTTGTATTCCTTATCCAGATATTTATTCAACAAGTTCTTGTTCTTAAATTTTTAACCCTAATTTGTTATTATGTCTAGTTCAATTTATATATCAAATTTTAACTTTAACATTAATCATTATTCATTAACATTAATCATTAATCATTATGCTTAAAGACTTTTTCTAAGGTCGACCCTGTTTCCCTTGCACAAATTCCCCGTTTTTACACTAATAGCAATACAAAAAAAAAGAAAGAAACAATAGAAAGAATCAAAAACATACTTGTGCACCCTTCGGATTTCCAGATTCCACCCTCCCCTTCCCAGTTTCAATCCCCAAACCATTGTCCATTTATCCTTATGCTGTCAGCCTGGATTCCTCACATCAAAACCCCTTAAATCTCTCTCAGTTCCTTTCTGCTGGTTTTTTTGAAAGTCCTCTGTAATAACCACCGAGTCTCGGAAGGGCTCTATCCCAAAAATGTCCATGTTCCATCTGGCCGGGCCTCCAGATTTAAAGGTGGAGCTCAAAACTTGTTTCTTAAACTTTATAGGTCCAAATGTCCCAAATTCTTCAGCTCTCCACAAAGGGAGAACTTTCCATTCTTCCTTCTTCAGTTCAAACCAAATTTTCATCATCCAGTCCTCTTTTTCTTTTATAACCTTCTTGACAGGCCTCCGGTTCCCTTTTGCCTTCTGCAACATGTCAGCCCCTCCTTCCTGATGCTCCTGTTCAGCAAATATCTCTTTCTGCACTTTTTCTTGTTCAGCTGCCTGGGCTGTAGACAAAACATGGCTCTGCTGTACCAATTTTCTCATGAGAAAAGCAACCTCTTCCAGATCAGCTAGTATTTTTCGACCTATTTCCATTCTTGTAGTGTCCCTGAATCCCCTCTAGAGGGATTCTGGTTATTATGTATTCCTTACACTTCCAGCCCAAAAGTCCAGTTAGCTTGTTTCAATTCTTCTTTATTTTCAACAATTTCTCACTATATTGTAACAAATATAGCCAGCAAAGGCATCAGAAACAAAGTTCTCTACTTTTCCCCACTTTGACAGCTAATTTGACAGCTGTCAAAGTCTTCTATGTCTCCTCAGCAGGCTCCTCTCACGGATCGCTCCCGGGTCTCGGGGGGGCACTTTAGCTCTCAAAGTTAGCTCTTATCCTCCAGCACAGTTACTTATACTGTCAATTCGTGCAATTAATAGTTTAATCCATTTAAAAAGGAGATATTCTCTCGACCTTAAATATATAGTCCTTGCTTCAGATTGTTTACAAGACTGGGGAGACGGACTTCCTCTTTGGTCTTCCCCGGTCGTGCCAAATTCAAGAATTTTTTTTCTTTTATAAGTCCAATTTCCGTATTACTCACGGGTTGTTGCTTTTAGTCCAAATGTTCATAGGAAAAAGTCAGCGCTCTCGGTCGAACGGCATGCGGCTTCGCTCGTCAGGGGAAGCAGAGGACTCACAGTACCACGCCGCTCCCGTCCCCCGCTCCGCAGCCTTTAAAAAGGCTCCGCCGCGGGTCGGGGGGGCAAAAAACGGTGCCCGCCGAGTCACCAGGTCCACGGGCTTCCGCGCCCATGGTTTTTGAGGGTCCCCGCGTCGCCGGCGCGGCAGGACCCGACCCCTGTCAAGCAGATTCCCTCCGGAGCTCGGAGGGAATCCGCCATTCGGCTGTGGCGCCAACCCGGAAGTCCCCTCACCTTTCTTTTCTCTCACTCACTCCCATGCATTCATTTCCCCCCTCCTCTTCCTATTTCCCCCGCTGCAGCCTCACTCTGGTACTTACACTCACATTCTTTCCTATTTTCTAAGACTTTGGCCTGGTTTGCAGATAATGCTAAAGGATGGTGGTTACTACATTCATGAACTTTTAGACTCACATGCCATTTCTCTACTTCCTCTAGCTGTGAAGAGGATATTGGAGGCTTTTAACAGTTACTTGCTATGTCTAAACCTGCTATGTCCAAACTCTATTGCTTAAGCAAACAAACGGACTTCAAACTGTGGTTAATTAGCCGGACTTATTTCCTCAAACTGAAGTTCTTGGTTTGGACAAAACCAGAGCTTGCTGAAAATGGAAGCAGAAGCTTCTGGTCTTCTATCTGTGGCTACAGCAAAGAAGAAGAGCCCATAAGTCTGAGTTTGCCAGAGTTCATACCTGCAGTACTAAACCATCACATACTTGTTTATTTAGAAAACTTACATCTGCCCTTCCAACACATTTGCCTTGCTCAGGGAAGCTTACAGCAATATTTTAAAAACCTGCCCCATAAAATCATAAAGCAACATCATTCAAAACAGAAAGAGACATAGTGGACAGACCCTTATTTTAGGATGTTTTTATTATATAACCATCATCTGCATGGCAAGGGTTGGGCAATATCTTGGTTTTCAACATTGTGATATATCAGCAGCTAAATACCATGATATGTTGATATACCACAGTGTCTTCAATATATCTTGGCTTCTTCTTCCTCCCCACCTTCCTCCCACCACCCAGCCCTACCAAGCCCCAATACTGCTATGGCTCACATGAGCTGGAGGGGCATCAGGAGCTGGAGAGGTTTTACTGAACTGCTCAGTGGGGTGCGGGAAAGGTTTTTCAATACTTCTCAACAGTCCTGCTGTTCGTGTGTGTCCATGTTTGTGTGTCCATGCATGCATGCATCTCTCTCTCTCTCTCTCTCTCTCTCTCTCTCAACACCAGTCTTTTACTTTTGTAATAATGGTATTTTTTCCGTTTTTTTAGGTGATTGAAGTTTATGACTTGACTAAAGTGAAGTTAAAATATTGGTAAGTGGTCAGTCAAATAAATGTAGCCACTTGTTCCTTTCCCCCCTCTTAGGGTTGGGAGGACGTCTGCCATTGAGAGAGAACAGCTGAAAAGTCACTGAGCTAAAAGATACCCTGTTCAGCCTTATCCCATCTTGGCTTAAGAAATTGAGACGAGATCACTCATCTCATCTTCACAGCTGACATAAGACATATGCTACAGTCCTCAAAACTATGGTTTACCTGAAAGAATCCTGGAAGGGTTTGGTGAGGGTGCTGAGATTTCTCTTTTGGAGATCTCCAGCCACCTTTACAGTTTCTTAGGGAAAGGGAATGGTCTTTAATAAGGATCTGTCCTCAGCTGATCTTAAGGCGTAAGCTGTGCTCTTCTACAAATTGTCCCTCAGCTAATTTTTGTGTGCTCTTGTGTGACAATGCAGATATAACTGCTGAAAACAAGGAGCGGGGAGAGAAACTGGCTTTCAAAGTGGCTTCATTTCAGGCCCTCAGAATATCTTACTCTGCTCAGTGAAGCACATAATTGAAACAAAAGCCTCTCTTTTCCTGTGTTTAAAAATGTATTGAGTATATTTCTACTGTGTTTTTCTGGGTGACTTTCCAAAATATCTTCATTCATAAAATTCACAAAAGGCTTCATGGAAACCTCACTGAAGCAGGGTTGCGCAGAGCATCCGTATAGGTACTATTTCATTCTGTAGAAGGGGAATAGTGACCTGCTTCTCTGAGTGACTGTAAAAATAGTTAAGTTCGGAATGAATTGTGAAGATGAAAGACTCATGAAGCTGTTTTATAAGTGACTTTGAATACAACAAATATTTGATCCAATGCTGATTCAGAGACTTACGCCTGACAAAGCCCCAGAGAGGGACATGTTAATTTTTTTTTCATATCAACTCAGTTCAAGGGGCTTCAATTTTGGCCACTTTGTTTCTGATTATTCAACTGGAGTATTGCCAACTGTCTGGATATCTAATATTTTGGTTTCAAACTTTAAGAAGTGTGATCATGATGACTTTCAAAATATCACTAAATAAGGCTTCTTGATATTCATGCATAAAATATGCACACTTCTTTCAGATAAGTTAAAACAATGAGTCAAAGAGAGTCAGGTTATGTCCCCAATGCACGTAGAGGCTTTCACAAGAGACCTTGCACATTGTTCACTGATTTGTTTTGAATTATCTTATTCAAAAGTACATTAGCTGTCGACCAACAAAAGCTGTGTGTTGTGTTTGTTGATCTCTCATCTGCCTTTGACTCCATTGACTGAAAGCATCCATGGTAATATTGATTTTTCCTTCCTTCCAGTGGTGTCCATTTTAACTCTCAGGCTATTGCTCCAACCATAGAACAAATTGATCAGTCTTTTGGAGCAACACATCCAGGAGGTGAGTTGGCAATTCTTGGCACTGTTCACATGTGGATGCTTGGTTGGTTGTACCTGTGGCTGTTCCCTATGGTTCACTGGAATTGAAAGTCAGGTAAACCAAAGGGTCTCATTTATAAGGGTTCCAGTTACAGATAGGTAGCCATGTTGGTCTGCCATAGTCAAAACAAAATATGGTCTGCCATAGTCAAAACAAAATAAAAAAATTCCTTCCAGTAGCACCTTAAAGACCAACTAAGTTAGTTCTTGGTATGAGCTTTCATGTGCATGCACACTTCTTCAGATACGACAACTTCGGTATCTGAAGAAGTGTGCATGCACACGAAAGCTCATACCAAGAACTAACTTAGTTGGTCTTTAAGGTGCTACTGGAAGGAATTTTTTTATTTTGTTTTCATTTATAAGGGATTATTTGTTTATGAAGGAGGCTTAAACTTGGTTTAGCTTTGTATGTGCTTCATGATCTATCTTGCCAAGCGTTATAAAAAAGCTTCTAATGAGTTAGTAGAGGCATGAGATTGACAATGTATATATTTTCAGATAACTGAAAATTGTATGATAGAACCATTTGTGCTTATGGTGGATTTGCTTATGTTGCCAGAGGTTCCTGGAAGGCAGTCGTCGGTCTGGGATGGCTCTCCCCACTGGCTGGACAGGCAGGCTCCCAAACTATGATTCTGCCCAAGGGAGAGGTCATCCTACTCTTATGAGACAAGGTGGTACTTCAGCCTGATATGACCTTTGTCCTAAAGCAGGGGTGTCCAAACTTTTTTCAAAGAGGGCCAGATTTGATTAAGTGAACATGCATGAGGGCTGACCAAAGTTATTGACCTTTTTTTTTTGGATTCAAGTTGTTGACCTTTTTTTAGAACCACAGGAGGAACAACTGCCTGTGGGTGGGGGCCAGATTAAACCGACTGGCGGGCCAGATTAGGCCCCCCAAACAGACTTCGGACACGCCGGTCCTAAAGGTTAAGACTATCTTTCACAGAGCTCACAAGGTGGTTCTTCCTTAATTTTGTCCTACTCCATTGTCAACCAAGGAATGGTCCTGGCATTCTGGATGTTTCTGCTTGGGTAGGACTTTGCCCTTCCCGAAGTCTGAGGCCATATTTGTTTCCTTCAATGGGTAAGGGCTAGGCAGAAGGTTTCTTCCTTATCCTTAACCATCTCTAGGAGGCTCAGGGAGGCAATAGGGCTCTTGAAAAGGTTCCCTGTTTGCCCCTTGGCCTGTTTTTTCCTGTGTTAGTCTTCTGGATCTGGACCTGTTGCAACTGGTGTCCTCCTATGTGGGTGGAGTCCATGTGGTTTGATGGGTCATTCTTTCTGTGCTGGCTGGTCTGGTGTGAGTGGGATGGACCCTCCTCTGGGTAGGATCATCATTTTGGGACCCTGCCTGTCCAGTCAGTGGGAAGAGCCATCCCAGACTTTTGGCTGCCCTCCAATAACCCCTGCCAGTAGAAATTCATGGTAAGAATTTTGACTTTGTCTCCTGTGGCATTTATGCTTTATGTTTCATTAATTTTTTTCTCTGGCTCTGTTATATTCTCTAGTCAAGCAGGTTTTTCAGGTAGCTGTAGTGGGGACCCTCAGGCCCAGGAACCAAATGCAACTCCAACTCCCCAGCCTCTCTATCTGCCTCTCTATACTCCCTCTTTTCCTAGGCTACGCCAGTCAGTGGCCTTGCTGTACATCCTCCTTGGGTGGTTTTGCTTGGCTGTAATGTGTCCTTGAACTCTGAAAATGTTTCCTGCTTGCCTGGCTGGATGATAGAGAGGGGTGCAATAGTGTGTGTAGACACAAGCCTACTGTCCAAAGGTTCAGTCATTGCTTGGCCTTCTTTTGCCTGTGGCCCCATCCACCACTGGCATGTGACTCTTATAAGGTTGCCTAGAAGGCAGTGAGGTTCTTGGGCTGAAAAAGGTTCCCTATACTTGCAATAGTGCTTTAGAAACTTGAAAATCCTGTTTGACTAAAGCTGTGAGTACACCAAAGGAAACAATGCCTATTTCAAAACTCCTTCAAGTCATCAAGTATTATCTGTCTGCAATCAGTGTCATATGAATATGTTCGGGATGAGACGAAAAAGCTGATCTGTGCTAACAGAATTATAAAACCATCAGATTAGAATGATATTGCTTCAGACCACATGCAGAGGCAACAGTCCTCATTACAATTGCTGGTTATATCAGGCGTGTGCCCTCCTTCCTCTCATAGTAGCAATGAATTGTATCCACTGTTAGTTCTACTCAGAGTAGACTTGACCTGATTAATGGATTTACTCTGAGTTAGTTGACTACAACCCAGTATTTTTCCATGGAGGTTTACACTAACTAAGTTTAGCCTTCTAACCAGGGTTTGTTAAACAACAACAAACCCTGGTTAAGAACAACCCATGGTTAGCATTGTCCTTCATATACACATAATGCTGCACTACAATTTCACCAAGCCATGTGAGGAAAGTGGGAGAAACAAGAAGGATGGAGCCTGTGCCTGATGGGTTTGCTATGTTTTTTTCAATCCTACAAATTCCATAGCGATAATGAGAATAGAAAAATCTTGTGCTGTTAAAGAAACAAAAAGTTAGTTCATATATCTGGCACTTGAGCATTTGAAAACCTCCTATCTGGCTTCATTAATTATCCCTGTTGTTCCCCCCATGAGTTTTTGCCTTTAGACAGGTTGAAGCCCCAACTGCTGCTAGATGTTTCATAAGCAAATAGTTTAGTGAAGAGCTAAACTGCTTGACAGTACTGTCAGATTGGAACGGGATAAATTGCTGTTCTTATATGCATGTGTGTGTGTGTGTTTCCAGTGTACAACTCTGCTGAACAACTTTTCCACCTCAACTTCAGAGGACTGTCTTTTTCCTTTCAATTGGACTCATGGACTGAAACTCCAAAGTATGAGGTCTGAAATCTTCTTTGTTAATAAATACATTGTTAAACAAAGCAGTCACTGTGTTTTGAAAGACTTGTAACTGACTTTGTGCCTTAATTTATTGATTTTTGAGATATGTTACTTCCCCTGGTTCAGCTGTCATTGGAACTGATTTCCAAACTATAGAAGTATCCTGCAGGCTGACACACACTCCCTCTCTCCATCCCACTTGTTCCCCCCTCTGCCTTTTCCTGGTTAGTGATAACTATAGGTTTACTGTGATGTCTGAACTGGTATTATCATAGTTAACCACTAACCATAGTTTAATTTCAAATCAGAGTTGTTTCAAACTGTTGGCGGTGTTAACAAAAGCAGCAAAAAAAAAAAAAGCGTGAATGCTTTTTCTAGGCTGCATCAACAGAAGTATAGTGTCCTGGTCAAGGGAAGTAATAGTCCCTCTCTTTCTGCCAACCTAGCAGTTTGAAAGCACCCAGTACAAGTAGGTAAGTAGGTACCGCTCTGACGGGAAGGTAAACGGTGTTTCCGTGCACTGCTCTGGTTCACCAGAAGCAGCTTAGTCATCCTGGTCACATGACCCAGAAGCTGTACGCCAGCTCCCTCGGCCTGTAAAGCGAGATGAGCGCCGCAACCCCAGAGTCGTCCACGACTGGACCTAATGGTCAGGCGTCCCTTTACCTTTATTCCGCCATGGTCAGACCACACTTGGAGTCCTGTGTCCAGCTCAGCGATTGCCGGCGAGGGAACAGCTGATAGGCAGCCTGTTAGACACGCGGGGCTGTTAGCCTCTGGGCAATCCTCCCCCCCCCCCAATTTCAACAAGTCAGGGCAATTTCCCCCCATTTTCTTAATTTGGAGTCCCCAAAAATAGGGGGCGTCCTATACATGGGGACGTCCAATACACAGAAAAATACAGTAATTGAACAAAGTACATGTGGATTTACAATAGGCTCCCTAAATCTTCAAATCAAGACTCGCAAATAATTTTTATGAAAATTACCGTTTTACAATAACTACACTGCAGTGTCTGACACCTCTGAAATTAGGGACCCTGCAATTTGCTAACATTCTGGGACCACTGCAATATAGATTGGCGTCCATCCTTTACCATGGATTGTTTCTTTTAAAATTCAAACTGCACTGTAAGACAAGAAAACAACAGTAATATTCCTAGTTGGAAGAAGTTTAATGAACTACTAGCCTCCTAGCAGGAGGTGCTGAAATTAATCTCCCATCCAAAATAGGAGGGGGAAGAAAGAGTGGTGAGTGGGGGGGGGGAGGGTCCTGCTGTCTGTGTCTGTTAATCAGCTACATTCATAGACTACTGAGAAGAAATGGTTTGTGGGGTATGCGTGCCATGGGATCCACTTTGTGTGTGTATACATGTACATGCAAGTGACTTCTGCAAGTTCTTTCATGGGGGTTTTAACTGCTGCAGGACACGTCATGGGGGTTTTAATCTTAGTTTTGCTATGTAGAGAGATAAAGTTTTGCTGGTTTTTGAAGATCATTTTGACTCACTTGGTTGTATGTGGTACAAGATTTAGTATTATTGGACTTAAAACTATGTGTTGTGCAATCAAATACAATTTTAATTTAACCTTTCCAGCCAAACTTTGCCCATGGCCTAGCTTCCCTGCAAATTCCCCATGGCGCAACTGTGAAACGTATGTACATCTATAGTGGAAACAGTCTTCAAGATACCAAGTAAGTAGCTCTTATATTTTGGGAAATATCTCCAAATAGATAAATAGTGAAAGTCAAATCTCATGTTATTTTATGTGCATATAATTATGTGTGCTGGCTATATTTAGCTTTATTACAGTATTCAAGTTTACGTGGCTATTTACATAGTCTATCATTTTGTGTTTAAGCTTTTTCAGGCAAGTCCATTTCCAGATTAAAAGTACAGAGCCACTTCACACAATAACTTACCGGTACCCTGGTATTTAACCAACCAACCCTGCTGGTTAACATGTTCAAGAGTTAATTGAGCCAAGCTTAATTTAAGCATCTTATCAAACCATGAGGATCTGTAAAGATAATTTTTGAACCCAAACTATAGTTTTATCTTCAAAATGTGCAGGCGAAAGCCATGGTTTATAGCTGCTTATTTGCTTCCATTTGGTCAGTGCTCTATTCTGAAGATGCAATAGCCTCTGAAGGCAGAATGATGTTAATAACCACAGTTTATCAATTCAGACATCTCATCAAAGCATTGTTTGCAAACCTATTGCAAACTATGGTTTCTAATTCTTGTTTGCTGGCCAATTGCAACCTATGCAGTTTATCAATTTAACCATAGTTAATCTTTCTCAACCATGCTTTAGCATTCAAATTCAGCCATAACAAGCTCCCTAGAGTTACTTCCAGTTAGAAATCCAGTTATTTAAATGTTTATAGTGTGGACTTTGTTGTGTGGTAGTTTAATTTAAAATTCAACATGGGCATTCTGTTGTGTTGCTGGCTGTTTAGCATAAATTTAGTAAATGGTAAGGTTCCTTTAAAGAATGCAGTTCTTCTCTTTTTGCTTCTTCATCTGTAAGTTGTGTTTGCGACACCACTATTGAGTTAGGGCTGTTTAGTCAGAGAGCACTCGCTATTGGTATAGAAAAGTGAACCGGAAACAATGTGTTGCTTAGCACTAATCTGCATATTGTTTAATTGTACATGATCTTGCTGTTTCAGGGCTCCTATGATGCCCCTCAGCTGTTTCCTTGGAAATGTGTATGCAGAGAATGTTGATGTTCTGAGAGATGGAGCTGGGCCCTCAGGTTTACGGCTTCGCTTACTCACTGCAGGTATTAGTGAGCAGAGGTTTCCTTTCAAAGGCACAAATGTGAATATGGGCAACCTATACATCTCAGAATCTCTCAAGTACTTACTTCTGATTACTCTGTCACCTCCTCTGTTGGAGATGACTCGTACATTCCAGGAAATATTGCTTCAGTTGATTCCAAGTTAACTGCAACACCATTCTTGGTATAATGAAACTTTGTCTTACGTGTAGGGTTGTGGGTTCTCCTTGAGCAATAAGTAAGTCTGTCTGTCAAGCAAGAATTCCTGCAAAACTATATATGAACCAGATTCACAATCAGAACCTTTGGGAGATGTGGAAAGATTCCCAGGGATTTAGCACGGTTGCAAAGGGAACTAGGAGGTGCTCTTTACCACCATAGAGACATAGAAGCCTAAAACTGGATCAAGAGTCAGTCAGCCAGTAGTCAGATGTGTATTAGAATTCAGATGTGACCCCCAAACCATGGTTTATGAAGTCATGTTGTAGCCACACCAACACCATATATCTGACCATCATTTGCAAGAGTCCACCAAACCAGGATATGAAACCATATTTTGAAGCTGATTTGGGATGTTGCTCCACCCTTGAAGGATTCTGTTTTGGGAAGACATCTGGGGTTTCTAGGGGAGGAGGCTAACCATACAAGTTTGCTCATAAGTCTCATATGAACACAAAAGCCTGAGTGGAGTTATCCAGAGTTTTGGAATACGTTGTCAGCAATATGCTGATGACACACAACTCTACTTCCCCTTTACAACTGCAGGCATAGCAGTGGAAGTGCTGGACCAGTCCAGTGTCTTGCCTTGGTAATGGACTAGATGAGAGCCAACAAACTGAAGCTCCATCCAGATAAGACTGAGGCACTACTAGTGGATGGTTCCCTAGACCGTATGGATGGGAAGTTCCTTGCTCTTGATAGATTACACTCCCTCTGAAGGAGCGGATATGCAGCATGGGGGTATTCCTGGATCCTTTGCTGTTGCTTGAGGCTCAGGTGGCCTAGTGGCGTGGAGTGCCTTCCATCAGTTTGGGTTGGTGGCCCAGCTGTGCCCCTACCTGAGCAGGGATAGCCTCACTTTTATGCTATGGTAACTTTTAAGTTAGATCACTGCAATGCACTATACATGGGGTGGTCTCTGAAGGTGGTTTGGAAACTTTGGCTGGTGCAGAATTTAGCAGCTAGGCTGCTCACCAGGGCAAGACTGAGCATATAACACCAATCCTGGCCCAACTGCACTGGCTGCCATGAGCTTCTTGGAGGAATAGCAGAATCACCTATGAAATAGGTAAAATGAGTGCAGTTTCAGTCCAGACTTTGGTTGAAGGTTTGGTGTTAGTTTATTTGTGGATACTGTAATGAATGAAAAGTTCATCAAGTCTTGCTTCTGTTCACTTGAAGATTAGCATTGCGAAATGAAGGATTTTTGGTTGTCTTGATTACAAGGTGAATAAAACTGTAGCCAATTTTAAGTGGAATTTGCTTCTATTTTTACAGAGGAGGCGAAAGGAGAGCTGCCTAGGACAGGGATCATATATCCTGGTAATAGTAGGAAGGAGTTAGCTATTATCCAGAAACTGTAAATGGTTTTTCAAGGTAGAGTGTGAACTCCAGATAACATATATACATGCCTGAAATTTAAAGAAAAAGATGTTGGGTGTATTAGCTACTCATTATTAGCATAATGCACTGAAGGGTTAACTCATGCATATCAAAACTCAGTTTTAAAGTGAATGTACTTCATTTGGATGCCAGCGTATCTAAAGAACTCCCAGTCTGAGAGCAGGACAATGGAAAGGGGATTCATAATTAACAAAAATGTTGGTCCATGTTAAATTTATGTAAGATGTATACTATCATTTAAAATACTTTCACCTATGGCTTGAAAAGAGATTGTGGATTTTTATTACACTTTGTGTGGTAATAAGCTTACTGAAGCCCGGATGCTGGTGTTATCAGCAGTGTGGCCTTATTAAGTGTCACCGTGTTGATTTTAGCAAATTTTCACAGTGTGTCCTTCTTTCATTTTGTTTCCCTCGGACCTAATTTATCCGTTCCACACAGTCCTGTGTGCCAATTTAGGATTACATTTAATGCATCTGTTGAAGTGGACTCTGGCTCATGAAAGTGTATGACAGGGGTGGGCAGTCTCTGGCCCTCCAGCTGCTGTTGGGCTCCGAACTTGTATCATCTCCAGCCAGGCATGGTGAGAGTTAATAGTCCCGAAGCATCTGGAGTGTCACACGGTTACCCACACCTGCTGTGATGGCTGGGGTATTGGACTAGGACCAGGAAACTCAAACCCACAAAGTTCACTGAGTGATCTTGAGACGGCCACACGCACTCTCAATCTAACTTGCCCTCTAGTATAGTTTCATTGTGAGGTTAAACGGGAAAGGATGTGTGTGTTGCCTGTAGCCCCTTGGATCAAGGGTGGGATAAAAATGTAACAATCATTCCTGATAAAATATGGATTAATCTAGAGTATCTTTTATAGAAGGGTGCTTGTGCATAACTTTGGTTGCAAATTATTTAAAATTTTAACCCACACTTCATGCAATGAATAGTATTGTACTTCACTGGGCCATTTCTAAAGAAGAAAGAGCACAACCCCAGACCCACAGAAAGAGCACTTCTGCTCTTGTGCAAGTCCTCTTCATTTCAGTAGGACTCGAACAGAACGGGTGAAAATGGCACCAGCCTTCCCCAGTGTGGTGCTCTCAGAATTTGTAGTCCAAGACATCTGGAAACCACCAGATTGAGGAGGACTAGTGTGCATGAATTTGAATAATCTGTCTTCCACAGGTTATTTCTGAGAGTTGCTCCAATGTGGCAAGTGTGTTTTGTACATTTCTATTTAGTGTTTTAATTTTTTCTAATTGGATTCTGCTAATGTCACTTGCATCCTGAGTTACACCTCTCTGAAGTTGCTCATTTTTATTTTTATTTGTTGAGAGACTTCTAAAATCTGCCACAGTGCAATTTCTGTTCTCGTTTCACCCTTTTGGTTAGCTGGATGAGAGCTGAATGAAGGCTTCCAGCCATAGCAACATTTTGGAAATGTGGTATCCCATCTATTAACACTTTCCCTTGTTTTTCAGGTTGCGGCCCTGGTGTATTAGCTGATGCCAAGATGCGGGTATTTGAGCGCTGTGTTTATTTTGGTGATTCGTGCCAAGATGTTCTGAGCACTTTGGGGTCTCCTCACAAAGTTTTCTACAAGTCAGAAGATAAGGTTGGACTACAATAACAAGTTAACACAGATTATCTCTGTGTTAGGCTACTAAAATTAACTGTTCACACTTTTCAATATCCCTACAGGCTTGGAAGTTCTTTAATAAATGTTAACTGGCTTCAGTTTTAGGACAGAGTCTTGTCTTCTCATCCTGCCTCACCCCAGTTTTTACTAACAGTATTTTATTTATTTATTTAGTAGATTAGATGGTAAACTGATGTCTGGACTGCACTGTTCAGATTATGCAGGCTGATGGAAGGTTCCATCATAACAGATTCCCACCTACAGAAAACTAGTATGTCAGGAAAAGGCTAGAGTAGAAGCAGTTTCCCTGACAATCTACTTTTTTGTGCAGGGATTCCCCCCTCCCAAATGTTCTGGTATGCAGGAGCCATGTTGAGGCCCCATCCAGTTTCCCCAAGGTACCAATGTGCAGGAAAAATAAGAAGGGAGGGAAAGAATACAGGGATCACCACAAATGCACTCAGGTGATGCAAGTTAGTGTTCACTGAATGTGCCCAAAATGCCCAGTAATCAAGTGGCAACAATGGTTGTTGGACCAGAACAAATTTCTCATTTCTGCCATAGAGGTAACATAGTCCATTCAAACCATAGGAGCATATTGATGAAACTAGACTATCTGCTTGTCTCCTTATTTCCAAAAGCTGAAGTGTAGATTTGTTTTGTTTGTTTTTTAAAGATGAAAATTCATTCACCTTCGCCTCACAAGCAGGTTCCTTCAAAGTGCAATGACTACTTCTTCAACTACTTCACACTTGGAGTGGTAAGTTGCAAACACTGAAAACAAGGGATCTCTTTTTTCTTTTTCTTTTTTTGATGAAAGTGCACAACTTTCATCAGTTAATGCAGGAATCAATGTTGTCCAAATCCTTCAGAGCTCCTTTGCTGAGAAATTTGAAAATTATCTTCTTATCTTTGTCAGTTTGATTAGTGACACATTAACACAATTAGTATCTCATGGGGCCCATTCTGTGTATTTGATATTCAGCATTTTCAAAATGAAAACATAATCCTTCAGACTCAAAAAATGTTCTGGAGAAAGGGCAGTGCCACTGCCTGTCATCTTAAACACAAATGGGAGAAGGCAGAGAAAATTTTCCCCAATTAGTAAGGGCAGGTCCCAGGAACTTGAAAGTTTTAGCTTTCACAGTGATTTTTGCATAATATTATAGCCTCTTGCTACCAAATAAGAAAACATCTTGAAATCATTGCTCTCTGAGCCCATCTGCATACATTTCAAAAAGTCCTGTCCAGGACTTTATGTTCATTTATGGGAAGCTGTTTAATCATTTCAACTTTGTGTGGCTCATTGTTTTCCCTTTCTCAATTTCACCCACAGGATATCCTTTTTGATGCAAATACTCACAAAGTGAAGAAATTTGTTCTACATACTAACTACCCTGGTCATTACAACTTCAATATGTGAGTAGAAAGAGCTGTATTGCCCAAACCTCTGTTGTAATTTGGAAAGCAAAGGGAGGGGAGCATCAAGGAGAAGGCAAAGAAAACGGTACCATGCTGAATTCCCACCAGCAGTGCCTAAGCTCTTTCTGGTTTCTAAGCCTTCATCAGATGTTACTCACATTTCCACAACCTTTTCTGGTTAGAATCTTCTTTAAAACAAACATGAATTCTCTGTATTTTAATTTCCCTGCAATATACTGGATTCTTCTCTTTGGTTTCTGTGTTGTCATTTCTTGACTATAGTAGTTGACTGTTCCAGAGCCTGGAACTAATGGGTATCAAGAACCTCTTTTCCCTGTGCAAGATGTGTTGCTGTAATTTGTCAAAACCCAGTTTTTTAGGAGATCAGTGAAGGTAGTGTGTGGAAGTAACACTCTGCTCATTCATAAGACTAGATTTCCCATCTTATGCCCTGCAAAGAGGAAACTTAACTCATCCCCCCCAAAAAAAACCCCACCCATAATTCATGCCTGATTTTTAAGATTTCTGTGTGGGAATCTGTGAAAACCTAATTAACAATTATATTATTGTATTTATTTATTTAATTATTTATTCAAATTATATGCCACTTAACACTGTATTTTCTAAGCATACATTGGGGTTACAAAAGAGGTACAAATGATAAAAGTCAATTAAACTTAACCATAGCATCAGAAAAGCTTACTTAAAATGTCTCCTGAAATCAAAAGTCTTCACCAAACACCTGAAGTTCCACAGAGAGGGGACCTGTTTGATCTGACCTGCGAGGGAGTCTTGCAGAAGTAGTTTCCGGCGAGGAGTGGGTGTACCTATGGGAGGTCCTGATAGTTTCCGGCGAGGAGTGGGTGTACCTATGGGAGGTCCTGAGACTTCTCCGCTGTTATCGCTAGAAGACTCCCTGAGCCATTCCTTCGCCTCCCTCTCTCTCTGATCTCCCATTCTCCCCCTGCTGGTGCCTTCCTCCGCTGCTGACTCTCTCCTGACTTCTGAGAGCCCCTCCACCTCCTGTCTTTCCGATGGCGGTTCCCTGACACGTACATGCTTTGAATGCAGGTCATCATGATTCCAGTCCCCGGTGCCTCCAGTTTTTTTAAAAAATCACATAGCAACAAGTTATATGGAAGACTCACTGCCTAAGATCCTGAAAAGCTGCTGCCAGAGTAAACAATACTAGAATAGATTAAAAAATAGTTAAGACCTGGTGTCAGGAAGCTTTCAGTGTTCTGCATATTTGCTGTGGAATCTGGCAGCACTCTGGTTGCCGCCAATTAGGCAGCATAATTTCATGCCAAACTGGTATGGCTGGCAGAAAGCTATGGTAAACATTCAAGCAAGTACTAGACTGTACAAGAGTGGAGAATATATCTGTGACCAGGTCAGGTTACCAACTTCTATTATATGCAATTATATTGTGCTTCATTTAGAATCGGCTACTTTTGAAATAGTAAACCTCATTTACGCTTGTCCTTTCTCACAATAACTCTGCAATTTAAATATTTCAGTTACCATCGTTGTGAATTCAAGATTCCACTAGCCATTAAACGAGGTAAGAAAGAGGTGCCTGAAGTAAGCTGAAAGTTAAAAGACTTAATAGGAGTGGCTGAAGGTGTTAAACACACGCTAGTGGTAAAAATTAATATGCTAAGCAGTCGCAGTGAGAACAGGACCAAAGTTGCACAATGTCAGATAATTAGGAGGGCAGATTCAGGTTCTCCCACACTGTGGGTGTGTTAACAAAGAAACAATTTAGGGAGAGGAAAACTGAGCAGCAGCACTTCCGAGAGATGTCAGCACTGCCCAGCGTTCACACCCCAAAGTGTTATTGTAATACAAGAGAAAATATTTATCTGTTCTTAATGTGACATACATACAGGATGCCAGTGCAACTCAGTGGACAAGAATACTAGGTCTTGGTTGAAGTCCTGACTGAGCTTTGGACACATCACAGTTTTTTGCAAGAGTTTGTGATAACCTACCTTGACAGGTTGTTGGGAGTATGAACAGGAAGGAAACCTCATTCATGTAGGGGTGGTTAGAACAGGACGTAATTGAGATTTGTATTGTAGGTGAAATAAATCTCAGTTCAAACTCTGGAAACATTCAAAGGACTTGGAACCAGAATGATGTAAGGGTGATTCAGGAAGCTCTTTTTGTACAGATGTTATATTATTTATTTTCATGGGGGCAATCAGTGGCACAAACCAGCAAATGCAAGGCTTTTTTCCAAGAATAATGATTATTATATAATAATAAAATATAAATAAAAATTATAATACTATAATTTCACTCTTGGCTCCTAACTTAAAGAAATGAACCTGTTGTCAAAACATTTCCCAGGCAACCTTAGTTAGCACTAGGAAGGAGAGACAGTTAGCTGATCTCATGCCTGATAACTTTCCTTTCCTAAAATTCTCAAAGGCTATTTCAAACAATCTCATCGTGGATATATTTATTAATTAGCTTCTTATTTCAAAGGAGTTTTCATGGAAATTATTAAATATATCATGATCATGAGGGCAGAATAGCTCTAATTGCCTCCAGGTTTTGATGTGGAGTCCTCCTTGGAGATATGCAAAGGAGCCTTGTCATTGCTTTCCAAGAGAACAAATCTCAGTCAGTTTTTCTGTACTTGCTGCTTGTCATGATTTGTGTATATGTGTTACCCGTAGTTTCTGGGGAAACAAGGGCAGGGAGAGTTTTGCCTATGGCTGGCAACATTTTGATCTCCTCACTCAAGTTCAGAATCAGGCTGGCATGTTAGACACGCTTAGATGAGTTGCTTGTCCCAGTTTGCCTTGGCTTTCATTGGCTTTTATTTTGGAGCACTGGGGTCAGCCCCCAATTACTTTCCTTAAACAAAGGAAATAAAGACATAAAGCAAACTAACAGCACCTGTTAAAAGAAGTAGAAGCAAATGTCAGGTTTTGGAGGCAACTTGACTGTGTAGCACAAGGCAAGTTCTTCAAAGGCCATGTCTTTGGGGGACTTTTGACAATATCTGACTGTGGACAAAGATTAAGATGTCAGAAGACACTGACTTGGCAGGTGGCCAGCATGCCAACCTTAGCCTGTTTTGGTACCAAGCAAAAACCTGAACATTTATCTCAGGAGTGATGCAATAACATGGAGTTGACACCTTTTAAGTGTAGCATTTGGTCTGTTTACACTGTGGATGTGTTCATATGGATAATACGAAACTGGTGATCACAGATACAGTTGGCACTGCAAGGAAAGGAGCCTCTGACAGCTGTACTCTTAGTCACCTGTTAACATCTGTGAGCACACACCCAAGGTTGATGGGAAATCTAAGTGTATGAACAGCCAGTTGCAACACAGATCTTGATATTCTTGTCTATATAAAAATGTAACATCTCCAGCATCAGGTCTTAAAACTGAAGGGCCTTAAGAGGGCCACACTTGCCCACTTCAACTTTTCCTTTCCTGGGGTGATTAATTCTGCCCTGTTGGGTGTGCTTGAATTCTCCAGTATTTCTTTCATGCAAGCAGTCAGAAGTTTGAGCTGTCCTCAGAGTAGGTTGTTGGTTGAGTCACTGTCTGAGCAACAACTGATGGCATGGCTCCTTTCCAATGAGGAGGCATGCCCAGAACAGCAGTTCACAAAGAAACAAAGGAAGGGGGCTCAGCTGAGGATGTGTAATTCTTACTCTTAGAAACCCTAAAAGTAAATAGTGTTGCGGGGGGCGGGGGCAGTAGAAGAGTGAAACATGTGTCTTGTTGAAATAGAAGTTTAGAAAATACTAATATGCCAAGACTCTTGGAATTAGCTTTCAGTGTCACATCCATGTTGCTTCCATGTACTGAATAGTACCTAACATGCTGTTGGTGCAGAAGGGCATTAGGAAGAAGAGGAGTGGGATCTTCTGCTGAAATGTAACCTTAAGTTCATTTTCTCTGTTCTTTCTCCAAACAGATAGCACCGATTCACAGACAGAAACCTGCACAACCTATAGCAAGGTAAATCGAACCCCTGGTCATGCTTGCTAGATCAGCCCTTTAACTTCAGCCGTGGCACCTTATTTGCACAGGGCTAAGAAAGGGTATGCTGGAGCACTGTGCTAATGTGGCCTCTTTCAGGAGGTGATTGGGGTCAGTGGCTGGGAGTCATCCCAGAAATGGACCCACTCCAGGCATTTGCAGATTTAATCTTCCAGCTAGGTGGAATGGAGCTCATAGCAGGATGCTGGAGATAAAATTGGGCAAGCAGGATGATATGAGAAAAGGCAATGCTTGAAATACCATGGTTCCAAATCCAAATTTACTGTTGTAGCAAACCACAAGTTAGCACCTGAATTCTAGAGGTAAAATACACACAGCCAACCTTTGCTACATTAATTTTTTTTTATTGCATTTTATTATAAGTACAGAAACATACAACATTAAACCAAAATGAGAGAAACCCCCCCCCCAAAAAAAACCCTCATGGTGTCCCTGGGCTTGGTATATGCTGTATAACAAAGCAACATTCCTGCTAAAGTCCAATATATCAGGCTGTCTATATATCTGCAACAGCTGCTGACAATTGAGCCTTTAAGTTTTTACAAAAAAAAATTGTTTGAAAGTTTGCAAATAAAGTCATATGTATTAGTCCCATCCATCTGTGAGTGGATTTTAGCTGATGTATGCTTTTTCTGAAGTGCACGTGTCAAAAACATAGATATACATGACATGCTTCATTCTACCACTAGGATCCATGCTTCATTCTCTAAGTAATTTTCATATGCTTACAGTGGGACAATATTCAGGACCTTCTTGGACATCCTGTAGAGAAGCCAGTGGTACTTCACAGGTAAATATTTTATTTTATTCTGTTACTTGGATAGGAATCGATTGGATTTCAAGTGACTACGAGAAAGAGAGATCTAATAATACTCAACAGCTTCATTGAATTAAATGTGCCATGATTATAGAATCATAAAACTAGAAACTCTTGTTTGCTTGAAGAGCTGAGTGCTGTCCCTAGAAGATTCATTTGTCACCTTGCAAGTTGAGAGGCTGGAAGAGCAAAGAATCTGCTTTCGTGTGTACAGTGGTGCCTCGCAAGACGAAATTAATTCGTTCCGCAAGTTTTTTCTTCTTGCGAGTTTTTCGTCTTGCGAAGCACGGTTTCCCATAGGAATGCATTGAAAATCAATTAATGCGTTCCTGTGGAGACCGCTTGCCAGGCTGGCGGTGCGGAGAAGGGCTTTTCTCCCCACTGCAAGCCTTCAGGACAGGTACAGGAACAGAGGGGAAGGCGCACAGCGCTTCTCCTCTGTTCCTGGGGCTTGCGGTGGGAGGAGGGTTTTTCCTCCCCACGCCAACATTCAGAACAGCATTCTGAAAGTTGGCGGTGGGAAGGAAAACCCTCCTCCCACCGCAGGTCTTCAGGACAGCCATCCAAAGGCTGGCGCGGGGAGAAGGTCTCTCCGCCCCACCGCCAGCCTTCGGAACAGCCATCCCAAGGCTGGCGACCGGAGCAGGTCTCTCCGCCCCACCGCCAGCCTTCGGAGGAGGTCCGAGGACAGTGGGGAAGACGCGCTGCGCTTCCCCGCTGTCCCGGAGATTTCCCTATGGGCTTTCGTCTTGCGAAGGAAGCCCATAGGGAAATTCGTTTTGCAAAGCGCCTCCAAAACGGAAAACCCTTTCGTCTAGCGGGTTTTCCGTCCTGCGAGGCGTTCGTCTTCCGGGGTACCACTGTAGTTACCTTGCTGAATGTGTAATCTTTCACAATAGTTCCACATTCTACTTTGCTACAAACTTGCAATGCTTACTAGCGGTGGAGGAAAGTAAAACATGGTTGAGCATTATACCTTTGTAAGGAAAAATTCCGTTTGATTCCCTAAAAAGATAGATTTTGTTGTTTATGCTGATATTGGGTGTTACAAAAATATTGAATATAAATCTTACTGGTATTATTTGGTTACCTTAGCCTGATTTTCTTTTCTTTAGATCATCCTCTCCAAACAACACAAATCCATTTGGGTCAACGTTTTGCTTTGGACTGCAGCGAATGATCTTTGAGGTTAGGAAAGCTTACTTAGCTAAAAGACGTGATGGAGCACTGGATTTAGTTGGTTTGAAAAAGTGGCTAGTTCTGCAAGTCTGTGGACATTTCTCCCATGTTGTACTGTTAAAGCACTCTGCATTCTTGGCTGATGTAGTGTGGGATACACTTAAGTCCATTGTGTGGGGGACCAGTTCAGCAGACAAATTTGAAGTGAATCGCACAGTGCACATCATTATCAAGTCTAGCTCTGTAGTAGGATAAAAAGAACTTGGATGCAATGATAAAAGCTTATTTTCCACACTGGGATTAGAAACGTGATTGAGGGCCTCATTCACTTGTGGTTATTCTGTGGGGGTGGAACATAATGGGTGGAGCCAGAGAAAAAAGTGAAAAAATACATCCTTTTTCACCATGGCTTTCTCAGATTAGAATTTCCAATCCTGTGCAGGTTTTTTCAGAAGTAAGTCCTACTGGGTTTGATGGCGTTACTCTCAAATTGGCATACCAATGATTTGTTTATCTAGTAAATTCAACAGATGAATACAGTTGCTGTTTTGGAAAACAAGTTTTTCTTCTTCTTTAGTGTGTGCTATGCACAGAAGGGAAATTTCCTTACCTTGAGCCATAGAAGCGGGGGGCGGGGAATGTGAATCAATTTATTTTTATTCAATAAAATAGTGCCTCTTCCAGTTCTTAAATTATATAGGAAGGGCAATTTGGGGGGACTTTTAAAAGCCAAGAGAAAAGAAGAAACAAAAAGGAAGGAGCTCTGATGAAGTGGAAGGATGGGGCTGCTTCAGGAGATGGCAAGGGCTGCATAACGTAAGGTTAGGAGCCACATGCAGGCCCCGCTGTCTAAATGAGCCAGTGGAAAAAAGACTAAAAGGGGGTTCATGTTTAAAACCAGTTTCGAAGAGACTTTTATTTTGAAGCCACCAAAGGAATCCATGGCTAGTCTGAGGTTTGAGTCCAGGTTACGCAGATCAAGTCTCTAGTCCACTGGGCGGTGTTAGTTCCCCATATTACTGCTAACCTGTTTGGGGTTCTTTTTGGATTTTTAAAAATCATTTTTATTGATTTTCCAATAAAAACAGCTATTTGGGCTTCTTTTTGGAGGAATTTGAATTCTGTAGTCCTTCTGATGGTAAGGGCTGTCTGACAGTATTCCTTTTTGTTTCTTTGTACAGGTGATGCAGAATAATCACATAGCTTCTGTTACTCTCTATGGCCCAGCAAGACCCAGCAGCCAGTTGAAAATGTCAGATCTTCCCCAGTGAGCGATATCAGCTAATCAAAATGCTACAAAATTAGTACAGCGTGCCTTGATTTGCTGCCACTTATAATATGGAAAAGCACGGTATGATGGACGTGTGTGTGTGTTGTGTGTGTGTGTGTTCAAAAACTGTCTTTTGCCACCTGTGCATGGAGCAGGATGGGAAATCCTCTTGACTGTTCATCACAGGGCATGGAAATGAGCAATTAGGTGCCTGTCGCCGTTGATTTTTCTCCTCTCGGTTGCCCTCATCCTTTACCGTGTGGATGTAAACAGACTGGTCTTTCTTTCCTGAGCTGGAAAAAGGATGAGCTTTAAACGAGAGGGCACACAAATGACTGCACGACTTAGAAGCACAAACTTTCTGAGCCTTGGAGCATCTGGAAGCAAGTATTGGATATATATTTTTTCCGGTCTGTGTTTGTGTTAACTGTAATGGTAGTCATGTTTTTTAAAGGACAAAAATGTATGTGTGGGTGTGTATACACACACATAGACACACCCCTTATATATAGGTGTATATATAAAATAAAGTACATGGGTATTTCTGTGGCTAAGACATCGTACCAAATGTGACAAGTATGTATATACGTGTCCATGATTTCAGGCATCACATGTTTGTCTGATGTTGAAACAAGTGCAAAGCAGCATGTGCATAAGACTTGGTTGTAACATTTTTGCACTACATACACTTTAATTACTTGATAATACATTTTAATATTCACTGAGGAGCATCTGTGTACTGGGTGTGAGTGGGGGTACGATGGTTTATTTAATTGTTTGCCACGCATAAAGCTTATTTATACAGTGGGGAAGAATCCCACCCTTTCTGCACTAATATTTACTTGACATGCTGAAGCGACTTATTTTCTGCCATGCCTGGTTAACTAATGTGTTTTTTATATATACCGTGTCCAGAAGGAGGGGGGGGGGAGTCGAGTAGATTATTCCTCTGAATTATGTCTGTCTTAAGGGTTTTGATACCATTTTTGCTTGTGTATAAAACAGGAGGGAAGGTATTTGGTCCTGTAAGAGTAAACACAGTTGTCTCGTCTTGCAATTGTGTGACAAGCATCAATTTAGGATTTCTTACTTCCTCTTCCTTGTCCTGTAGAGTAGGGATAGGAGAAGAACTGGGGTGCAGCACTGAGAACTGCTCCCACCCAAGTCTCATAAAAATGAAATTAAAGTTGTGCAGCCTTAATGCAAGAGAAGTTCCCCAAGAGGCTTCCATGGGACACGATCCTGGCAGATTGCGCTCTGCGTGATTACGTACATAGCACATTGGAGAGGGGAGGAATTGCCTCTCTTTCCACCCCTCCCATCTCTCTCTCATCTTCTTTTTAAATTTAATGCCAAAATGTTAGCCAAAGAGATCCTTAATCTTGATTCAGCATTTCTGTACATACATAGTTCTGCACACTCTGCCCCTCCACCCCCAGCAGACAGGATATCAGCGGCTTCCAGTTAGAGACTCTGCAGTCATTATCTCAAGTGGATCTGGGGTTTGCAGCTCTCTTACCAGTCTTATTGTGGGGAAAGTAGATAGAGTCTGTCTGTCTCGGTCATCTTTGAAATATTGACCCTTTTTAAAATGAGAGAGAAAGAGAGAGAAAAGAGAAATGTATAATTTTATCCCATTTTTAATATTTTGGTGTAGCAACTTGTGATATATAGACGATTTTTTGTGGGTTTTGCAAATGCGTGTACAGATTTTGTAAATACAAAACCTTTTGTAATTTTAACGCTATGTACAGTGTAATCCTGTATAGTTTACCAACGAATGGGAAATAGGGAATTTTAGGATGTTTAACTAAACGTTTTGGATCCTGGACCAGTAGCAGGGATAAGTGTGTGTGTGTGCGTGTTGCGTATATTTGTGGGTATGGGTGATCTCCTTTTCGCCATTTAGTCTTCCTGTATACTGTGACATTCTATACTGTTTTACTTAAAAAGAAATAAAGGAAGCCCCACTGAGAATTTAATGGATAACAGGAAAACAGATTTTTGTTTTACCTTTATTTCTAGATGTTGCTCTTCTTCATAATGTACTGTTTCCCCCACCCATGATCATTGCTTGCTGAGAAAATCCCCCAATTCTTTCCTTTCTAACATGAATTCTGTTTTTCATAAGCCTCTTGTAAATTATATGAAATGAATAACTAGCATGTACATTGAAAGGACAAATAAAATGAGTCTCAGTTACTGTGTTGTTTAAATACAGTTGCTGAGTGTCTGTATTTTGCAATGATGAGTCTTTGATTTGTTTCCCACCATTGATCTTATGTTTATTATTTTAATTTTGTGTCCTCATCCAAGAAACTCATGATTCCTTCCTTTTACTATATCCTTGGAATAGCCTGCTGAAAGATAATGATAGGCCCAAGGTCACCCTGCAAGCCCTTTGTGGATAAGTGGAATGTTTGAATTTGAGTTTCTCCAGTTGTAAAATAACACTGCAACCACCACACCCCACTAAACAGCATCCAGGAGGCAGGGCACAGCAATGGACCTGGCAGTATTGCAGAGTGGCATCTACCTTAATATTTGTAGGGCATGTTGAAGGAAGGAGAAAGTATAAAAGGTCTGCTGAATGGAGCCTACCAGCGGCTCAATGAACCACCAGTGTTCGCTGGAAAATTTTATCTGTGGCTGTGTTCATTTTGGTGAGCCCCATCTTCCCCTGAATCAGTTTTATTGGAACATTTCTTACCCCAGCACATTACATTTGCTGAGGTTAAAAAGATAAATACACCAAATACAGGGCTTTGGCTGGAATTTGGGGGTCTTCTGTCCAAAAAATTTCTAAAATGTGAATTGGGGTGGTATTACTGCACTGAAAGGCTGAAAGATACAGTATTATCTGACTGAAAGATGAGACATGGCTTTCTACCGTGCAGGATGAGAGGTTATAGGTCAACTTCTGTGTAATTTCTACAGTGACAAGTGCTCCTGGTGTAGATACTAACCCCATTTTTTGATTAAAGGTTAAAGTGTAATGCTGTATATATGAAAGGTATATAGCAATCCATAAATGTAAACGACAGAAATCAGCCTTATACAGAGTCAGACCATTGGACCATCTAGCTCAGTACTGTTTACACTGGCTGGCAGTGGCTCTCTAGGGTTTTGGACAGAGGTCTCCCCCAGCTTTACCTAGATATTCTGGGGACTGAACCTAGGACCTTCTGCATGCAAAGCAGATGCTCTCCCACTCACCTGTGACTTTCCCCCTAACTAATCTGAGTTCCCTAATCAGTCAGTATTGTCCCTTAAGTATTTCCACAGCATCTTACTTAGAGACAAAGCTAACCTCTTCAAGAAATCTAATATCATAATCTTTTAATTCCTACGAATTGCTTGGCAGGCTCTTCATGTGTACCACTTCAGTAGGAGTGAAAGATAAATATTTGGATGGAGAACATGCAAGATTCTCAGGGAAAGGGTATAAGTCTGCTCGTGGACATAGTCAAGAATGAAAATGCAAAACAAACCCCAGCCTGATTCAGAGCACTTGTCAGTCCCTTTCTCATACTTCAGAATAGTGTTTTAATAACATAGGAACAATGTGAAAATATGCCATATACTAATTCAGGCCATCTGTCCACCTGGATCAGTATAGTCTACAAAGACTGGCAGTAACTCTCCAGGGTTTCAGGCAGGGGAGATTCCCAACCCTACCTGGAGATGCTCAGGATTGAATGGCGCTTTCTGCATGCAAAGCAGATGTTCTAGGATGGAGTCTTCCACAATTCAAGCAGTCATCTTTCAAAGTAAAGGGAGCTATGTCTTTGACATGCATACACAACAGTGCAATGGCGTACAGCAACAGCAACTTACTTGCTTTCACCACAGTCACTCAATGTGTTAGCAAGTTGGATGGGATCACAGAGGCTCATGAACAAAAACTGCATGTGGCGTGAATTGCAGAGAGGAGCGATGCCCCTACAGATCCTATTTACTTCCTCATGCAGGCCATTTCCTTCCCCCCTTCAGCTGGTCTGGTCCTGTGGGGTAGTATGGTAAGCTGTTCCAGTTCCCTTGGTGTTGTTCTCTTTCCCTCCCTGCTGCCCTGCTCTTGCTATCAGCCTAGCTCAGTATCGCTTCTTCCAGGAACAATTTCCCCCCTAATTTGAAACAGATTTTTGTCTGCAGTGAAATAATCAAGCTGTGATCAGATTTTCAATTGCTGGTGCTAGCCTGTCTTTCTGAATAAAACCTTTGTTCTATATTCAGTATTGATAGGGTCACGGTGGGGATTTATCACTTTCAAACAATGATTTGAAAGATGGTTGCAGGTTTTTTCTTTCGCTAAGTGCTTACGGCAATGAATATATTAGGATTCCTTACTGAGTTCAAATAGAAACCAGAGAGACATCAAATGGGTCTGCAGCAAAATGCTGCAGTGAGGTTTTGTGTGTGTGTGTGTGAATGTGCCAACCAACCAGCCACACCCTCTTTGAAGATACTCTATTCTGTTCCCACTCTCCCCTGAACTACTGCATTGGTGCCAGATCTGACAAAGAAAATGCCTTCTGCTGTTTCGAATGAGATTTGTGTTTCTAGAGTCCAGTACACTTCTCAGTTTGTGCCTTAGCCCTGAGTGACTTTTTAAGACCAGAAAGGGATCCGACTAATTGTACAATCCAAGGGATCTGTCTTCATTTTGCCCCATATCTATATACAGGTAAGTAAAGTAGTGACTTCACTTACAAATCACAATAAACCATAAATCATAGCTTTTAAAAAGCTGTAGTTTAGAGGCTGGGCATCTGCTTTGCATGCAGAAGGTCGCGAGTTGAATCCCCAGCATATCCAAAGAAGGCTGGCGAACACTCAGTGTTTGAAACCCTGGAGAGCCACTGCCAGTCAGTGTCGGGAATACTGAGCTGGACCAATAGGCAGCTTCCTGTGTCGGGGTGTTTCCCAGTGTCGGGGAAGGACCAGAGATTGGTGGTAGAGAACTTTCTTTTCATGCAGGTTCATCTCCAGTTAGGACTGGGAATTGTCTCCTGCCTGAAACCCTGGAAAGCCGCTGAGCCAAATAGGGCTGGGAAAGATTCTTGCCCCAAACCCTGAGAAAGTGCAACTGTGAAATGCATATGCTGAACCTGGCCAAGATCGGTTTTTAGAACATGTGTGATGTGCAGGATCCAGGATCTAATACACCATTATCTTTTAACACCCGCTGCAAGCTGAGGCTCCCATCTGATGTTTCATCTGAGGGAAGCCGCATTCGTTGTGGATTATATTGTCCTGTGTTGGTTGTGTCTGCTTTTAAATGGTAAACACTGTGAAGGGAACACATACATTTGAAAGTCCAATAAATTAAGCAACAGACAGTTTTGGAACGGGGTTGGATCCACCTTGATTACACCAAAAAGTCTACGCACACTGTCTTTTATCCCCTGCCAGATCCCAAACTGCTATTTTAAATTTGGCACTTTTAAAGATTATCCTTCTGTGTTTTGCTTTGAGAATGAACATAATTTATGGAGGTTTTGATGAGCTAGGAGGTGAAATGATTTTTGTTTCCTTTTTTTTTTTTGCAAACAACAGAGTACACAAATGAAGACAGAGTCAGAGTAATTTGATTTGCGCGTTGTAGTGAAACCACAACATAGGACATTCAAATGCAGTGTTTTAGATTGTCCTTCTAATAGCTTTAGGTATATGTGAACAAAGTTGAGTGGGTATCTGTATAAACAAGCTCTTTCTATAGGCATTTACATCAGAATGGCCCTGCAACAGTGGACCTTCCTCTCAATGCTCTATTATTCCTAACAAATAAATCTGGCAGCATGAGCAGGCATCATTCAGAGTCAAAGCACTGCTCCATCTCACTCAGTATTGTCTATACCGACTGGCAGCAACTCACAAGGGGTTCAGACAGGTCTTTCCCAGACCTTTTTGAGGTTCTTGAGGGATCAAATCTGGGACTTCATGTATAGCAAAGTCTGTACTCTTTACAACCTTTGCAGACCTCTCTAAACATACGTATTCACATGGGTGAATTTTGCAGGCTTTCTTTGAGCATATTCTGAGAATACATATTTCGTATGTTTGGACCTCTGGGAGTTATGCTTGTTAAGTGCAGACAATACTGAACTAGAGGAACCACTGGTCGGACTTCGTAGAAGACAGCTTGCTTCGCCCCTATGTTCCTAAGGGCTGCTTCTGTGATTGCAAACTCGTTGTGAGCAAACAAAGGGAACTACACTGGATTCCACTCCATATACTTTCCCCACTAACACAACTGTAGAAATTAGGGTTGGCTTAAACAAGTATTTCCATCACTTGATATCTCCGCCTAAAACACTGTAGGTTTCAAGCAATGTCGGATAATGTGCAAGTCGCATCAGCAGTGCTAGGCCTGTGTGATGTTCATTCACTCATGCAATCAATCCTTAGGTCGCATAATCTTTGGTAGGCGCTTTAGTTTTGATTCTCCACCGGAAAGCCTTCTTTACATGCTTCTTTTGGGTGCAAGAGAGCCGTGGGTTGTGCAGCAGGTTCCACATTAGCCAGATTTCAGCTCCCTTCAGGCTGTGGACTACCATGAGATCTTTGTAAAAACAAGGGTCAAAGGTCTGCAAGTTTGGAGCAGCAGAGGGCTTGGTTATTCCAAAGGTTTTGAACCCTTCGTGCAAGGTGGGCTTCAGGTTGATTCTTTGTAAGCACATGCCTAGGAAGACATCATCAATAGGAAAGAGTTCTACCTCCCCACAAGCCTGAGAGAGTTTCTTCATGGTGCTGCTGGAAAGTAAGAACCCGCCACCCCCAGCATAGGCTGGATACATGCTGAGCCCATACATTGTCTCCGGAATGTAGTATTTGCTCTTGCGGGTTCGGATTGGGTGCGCATTATAGATGATGTCCCCAACAAATAGGTCATCGGATGGATCACGCCTCTCCAGGAAGTTGACAATGTTTTCCACGTTGACAAAGACATCGGCATCGCCTTTGAATATGAACTTAGCACTGAAACAAAACTCACGAGCCCAGCTTAGGAAATGTATCTCCTTCAAGGTCAAATTGAAGAAAGTGTCAAGGAAGTCCCACAACAAGATGTCTCGATACATCTGGCTCTCCTGATGAACAAGACTCTCCCATGCTGGCAGCGCTGTTTTGTTCTTTGGGACCCCCAGGAGGAAAACCCTTTGCACCTGCACCCCATTGACTGGCCCTTCTCTTCCCCAAGTTTTCCGTACAATCTCCCGGCGGTCAAAGTCCTCTACCAGTGACTTTATGGCGATGAGCAAGAAGGGGCCCCCTGGGTTCCTCTTGCATTTCTTTGGCTGGTTAATGAGAAGGTCAAACTTCCGGTTGTCTTTGTTCCTCAGGTAATGCTTAAAATCAAAAGCAGGCTGCGTCAAGGGGGGCAGAGTAGTGACCATGGCATCTTGGCTTCCGCCCTCGCCAGGTTTCATTGAAGAAATCATTTTAGCCTTCTCCACTGCAGTCTCTTTCTGGAGGGCGATGGGAACGTGGAAGACCCTACGTGTCGCCATTAATGGTGGCTTCTGACCTTTCACCTTTTCTTCTCTAAGGGAAGTGTGGCCCAGTTGAGAATAGAGCATGGTGAAAAGGACGACCACGAGGACGAGTGTGCAAATGGCATCAGCCTTGAATTGAACTCTCATTGTTCCCAGAAATCTCCACTAAGAAACTTATGCAGTATTGTGTTAGGGGAATTGTCTATAGACTACATCCATCTGCAGAGAAAAGAAACGGGAGGTCAGGGTAGAGTCTGTAGCACATTTAGTTAGTTAAATTTCTCTTCTACATTTTGTTGCAAAGGAGTCCAGGATGCTAAACCACAAAATATCAAAACACTGATTTTTGTTGTTGTTTAAGACCATTTAATACATTTTAAAACTTCTGGAAACATTCAAAAAGGCACAGTGAATAATTTCAAGGTTGTTGAGAATATTTGAATCATCAAATACCCAGTTGTTAATAATGAGGGAAACACATGCACCTCGGGAAGAAGGGCACCCATAAATTGGAACCCTCTACCACAAAGATCCTCTTTTACAAGTTCACTGAGGAGGGAAAGCCAAAGTAAGTGCCACTGTCTGCCCTGGTATAAAAGGACTCAGTCAGGCCCAAACCATTGCTGGTGTGCAGTTTTACTAGCTCCAGCTATTGGTGGTCTCAACCAGAGTTGGCATGAGGGGTCTGGACTGGGGGCTCCTACTTTAAGTTTCCTCACAATTTCATACATACATTTTAGTAAAGCTTCAAACTTGTTCTCAAGTTTTCTTTATTTCCTCCTTCCTAGAAATCCATTTTCCTTTTGTTTGGTGTCTTTTTTATTGTCTTTTCTTTTTTTTAAGTGACCAGTAAGCTGCTATGGTAGCCTCTTTTTTTAGCTGGAGAGTGGAATACAAATTCTTTAAATAATAAATAAAACAGTATGTCAAGAAATCAGGTTTTTCCTGTTTAGACCTTGTCCCAAAAGATGTAGCAGTACAAAATCTCTTAATAGGTTGTGTCAGTACAGGGACAGGAGATTGGGTGTGGGGTTGACACTATATCATGGCGAACGGTAAGAACTCAGTATATGCTCAAAAAGATCTTTCCTGCCCGAGATATTACATCCAAACATTTTCTGGAACATGATGCAACTTTGTGACCCTGATTCCAGAACCCAGCAATGTTGATTCCTGTCTCCAATTAAGTTCTGACTTGTTTTCATGCAAATTTGGCCCAGTATTATTTCAGATCTGACATGCTAATGGCAACCTTAGAGAGAATTTCTGGCTGCTTTTCTCTGTTTAGTTTCATGGGCTCAGGCCTTGGAATAAGCTTGGTCCAAGATGGAAATCTGCTGTTTCCATGACTTACAGATACAAGCCTGCCAATATTTAGACCAGCCATCAGCTTAATTTGCAAAAGTCAATAAAATCTGGTTGGTTCAGAGCCCGTAACTTCTTTTACTTATGGGACAGGAGAGCCATGAAGCATCATTCAAAAGACAAAACATCTGTTTAACAGCAGCAAAATGACCTCTCCCCCCCCCCCCACTTGCATGATAAATTCTACTGCTGAAATTTAAAAAGTTGGGGTAACCCAGAGTCGATTTCTGGGTGGATGGACTACAAACTTAATGCAATCCTGATACTCAAAAACAAACTGCTAAGCTCAGAATTCTTTTCTTCTAAGTGCATGCCTTTTGCACCAACCCCCACATAGTGGATTTCAGGGAACTAGTAAAAAAGAGAGATAACATCTCACAAGCCTGAAGCCTGCCCACTCTGAAACATAGGGCTCTCCTCTATTAAGTAAGACACATGGTCACCCCAGCCAGGTTATACCATTCCCCCATGGTGGGGGACGCCATTCACCGTGCAAAGATAAAAATGTAAGGCAGCCACTTTGGTTCTCCTGTGTGCAACAGGAAATCCCAGAAGGAAGAGAATGATGGAATGAAGCAGATCCAGATGTTTTGCTCTGCCATGACTCTGCATATCTGGCTCATAGCAGGAGGGGCATTTGGGGGCCTTCCGAGATTTGGAGGGGAAGGGAAGGGAGCTCGGGAAATGGAAACAAATATGTTATCTACAGAATAAATTATATTCTGACATTAACTCCCCCAGTGACTCTGCTGTGCTCACTACAAACCTGTTCTCTGACTGGCCCTTTTGCCTTCCGTCAACATCAAGATCTCCTTCATGACTAAACAACAACAACATCAAGATTCCCTTCCTAAGCTCCAGGTGATAACCCTAAAGCCCATTTTCCTCCTGGTTTAGCCAGACTCCTTCCAACGTGTCTTTTGGGTGGATGCCAGGTTCCGTGAAAAATGCAGGCTCTGGATAGACTGCCCTGAGAGCTGTCTTGATGGGAAGGCTGCCACAGAAAACCATCGTGGTAATGCAAAAACAAACTCATAAAACAAAAAATGCCCACTCTACTAGTAAAGGCTTTCTATGTATTCTTCCCCAACTGCCAGAAATCAAAAAGTAAACTCTTTAACTGACAGCATCTGAATGCCAGGCAGAATGCCAGCATCCCCATATCATCACTGCCCCCAGCAGGGGGAAGAATTCTGTATTGCAACAGCCCTTCCATTAAAAAGCAAGATATGCTGTGCCTACCACCCAAATTCCTCTACAGGCACTTTTATAGTGCCTCCGCTTCTGGGAGCAAAAATTGCAAGGTTAGTGCTCTGGCTTATTTAGAAAGGGCTCTGCACATGCCCAGAGGCCTGCCCTTACTGATAAGTGAACATGTTTCTAGAGCATGAGAAGGGAAGCCTGAAGTCTGCTCACCCTGGAAGAGAAGCAGGTGGCCCTCCAGATGCTATTGAACATCTGGATAAGGCTAACAATGACTGCTAGTTAGGATGTCTGCACTGTATACTGTCTGCAGGATCAAGAGTGACATGCCTCTGAATACGGTTCCTGAAGCACCACAGCAGGGCAGAGTGCTGCCATGCTCAGGTTGTTCAGCATGGATGGAGGGATGTGTGTGGATTAATTGCATAGGACCCAGCAATGGGGAAACATTTTCAACCCACGGGCCACATACCTTCATGGAAAACCACCCTGGGGCTGCTTGCCATTGGAGGACAGGGTCAAAGGCAACAATGGACCAAGCAATGCACATAGCATAAGCTCTATTTAAGCCACACACCCCTCTCCATCCATCCTTCCAGGCAAGCAAGACACATGGTCACAATTCAAGGCTGTGTTCCAGTCAGCAAAGCACTCAAGGAGGGGGCAAACAAGGCCTTTGTCTCAGGGATGAATGTCCCAAGGACCAGATGGAGAGGTCCAAAGTGCTGCATCCTGGCCCTGAGGTTGCTCGCTGGTTCCGTAGCATGTACAGTGGTACCTCAGGTTAAGTACTTAATTTGTTCTGGAGGTCCATTCTTAACCTGAAACTGTTCTTAACCTGAAGCACCACTTTCGCTAATGAGGCCTCCTGCTGCCACCATGCCGCCGAAGCACGTTTTCTGTTCTTATCCTGAAGCAAAGTTCTTAACCTGAAGCACTATTTCTGGGTTAGCAGAGTTCGTAACCTGAAGCGTATGTAACCCAAGGTACCACTGTATATAGTAGGAGGAAGCTGGCCCATGCAGCTCAATAATATATTGACTGCCAGTGGCTCTCCAGAATCTCAGAAAGGGGGTCTTTTCCCAGAGATTGACTCTGGAATCTTGCCACGCAGACAGAGCATGTGCTTTGCCACCAACCTTGGCTCTTCTTCACCCCCCCCCCCATGGAAAATGTGTGCGGGAGGATCTCAACAAAAGCCGCATGCACAAACTTTCTCCCCTCCCTATATATTAACTGCAGCATTTGCACAGTCTCCCCGTCTAGCCGACACAGGTAAGGTATGCCTCTTGCAGTGAGCGAGCCAGATGTGCAGACTGGGGAGGAGGAGGAGAGCTCATTTGCTGCTTGTGACTGGCAATGAGAAATCTAACGCAGGCGCAGGGAGGGTGGGGAGAGGTTTAGGTTAAAGCTGGAGGGCAGGCCAGCTCCTGTTTGCAAATGGGTCCGTACAGAACGCTCCCTGAACAAACCGAAAGGCTTGGTACTTACATCCAGTGCACTCTTGTCAGTAGCATTGCATCTCCCTTCGGTAACGTTTGGATAAAAGGTTGCCAAGTAGGCACATCTGGATCCGATTAGCTCTGGCATTCCTCAGCCTCTGATCATATAGCCCAGGAAATCCTAGCAGAGTTAAGCAATCCTAGCTCTCTTGCCTTTCCATGCATTTTCAGGAGAAGCACCCGGATTGTGTGCAAACATGGCTGGGTCCTCCTCCTCTCCCCATGTCTTCTCTCCAAACCCTGTCTCTCTCTGTGTGTCTGTGCTGGCAAGAAGGCCCCCTCAGTGGTGTGCTGAGAAATGGAGCTCAGCTGGCCTCCAAGTGCTGGTCACATGACCTGAGCAGATGTTTCTGTCCAAAAAGAGTCAGGAGAGCTCTGGAGTACTTCTGCCTCAGATGCATGCCAACAGCAGGGAGGGGGCGGGAGGCGGAGAAGAGTTGGCTGCACATGTGAAGGGTCCATGTCTGTGTGTGTTCACGCAATGACAGATTGCCTCATGAAATCTGGTCAGACTGAGCGCCATCATGCTACACCCCAATAAAGTTAGCTCCTTGTAAAAGAGGAAATTACTAGCGTTGCAAAGTGTCGTTCCAACAAGTTCATTCTTGTATAGCCATTGGGATTTGGGGGACATTGGTTAGTCTACTGACCCCACACTGAGGACAAAATGTGATGTAGCTTGCATTTAAAGGTGGACTTACCTAATTTCCACCTTCCAAAATTATACATGAACTGGATTTTGAATCCTTCAAAATTCACATTTCTCAGAGCTTGGCAATGCACTTTTCCAGCCAAGTAATGCATCCAAAAAATGGATATGCAAGGGTGAAGTGTGCCTAGATTGGTGGAAATAACATACAAAGATGCATTATATTAAGCAAAATTGCATACCGAAATCAGTATACAGTGGTACCTCGGGTTACATATGCTTCAGGTTACATACGCTTCAGGTTACAGACTCTGCTAACCCAGAAATAGTACCTCGGGTTAAGAACTTTGCTTCAGGATGAGAACAGAAATCGTGCTCCAGCGGTGCGGCAGCAGCAGGAGGCTCCATTAGCTAAAGTGGTGCTTCAGGTTAAGAACAGTTTCAGGTTCAGAACAGACCTCTGGAACGAATTAAGTACTTAACCCAAGGTACCACTGTATTAGGAGAAATTTTCATGAGGACTTAAAATAAATCACAAACCAATATAGAAATGTGGGGAGCAGGTCTGAAAAACAAGAAACTGAAATAGAAAAGATTTTCCCGTCCTTATCCCAGAGTCTGCTTTTTCCTCCTCCTTTTTTTCAGTGGTCTGTAGTTCATCACAGCAGGCAAACTCACAGGCTGCTTCCAGCCCATGTAATTGCTTAAGGTACCTCGCCAGCCCACCAAAATCTGGGCATGTCATCCTTGACTCACCTTGCAAAGGAGCATCTTCTCGCTCTGGCATGCTGCTGTTTCGAGGAAGTCTTAGCACTCAGGAAACGGGAAGAACTGCTTAAAGTGTCTGTTCCACCAACCATTTTATGTTGAAACTAGGTAGCAAGAAAGTGAAGGAAACTGAAATGGACAGATTGGCCCTTCCTAGTACTAGGGCAGATCAAAGCACGTAGTCTTATGGACGACTAGGGTGGGTACCAAATAATGGTGTATTTCCACCATCTACGAAAAACTTACCTTTTTGCCCAGGCGTTCTCTGACCATCAGTGCCAGTTTTAAACTGCCTTCTGTACCGCCTTATATTTTGCTACAATTGTCTTAATCTAGATGAGGTTGGCAAGCAATGTGAGCAAGGCCAGCAGTCCCTAGGGGTCTCTCTCTCTCTCTCTCTCTCTCTCTCTCTCTCTCTCCACACACACACAAAACCCATGTCACTAAATCCTTTCGCTCATCTTGGACCAAAGTCATCTTCCCACGGACAGCTTGTGACCGCTCCAAACTTTCAAGCGCTGCTAAAACTATTTAAAAACATGAAACTCTTTTTTGGATTCCAACAAATTCCCGAGAGGTATCTCCACGGGTGCATTCCCTTTTAAACATTGAGCAGCGTGTTCATTTGATTGTTGCCTGATCTTGCATGTGTTTAAAAATGAAAGCCACAAGGTGGGGAGAGACACAATTTGAAGATTGTCAAGACACACATTGAGGAAAGTGCTGCGATATAAAAGCAGGATTCTCAAAAGATACAAATCATGGCATTAAAAATCAGTGTCTATCAGAAGAGAGTATTGTGTAGAAAACCTACAGTGCAGAAAACAAGGCAATACAAAAGTGGTAAAAATACACTTTGCAAAAATATCAGCCTGTACCAATTGTGTTTTAATTTATCAATATTTTCCCCGGAGTTAGGGTTGCTCTTCCACATGGTGAAGCAATTTTGCTGAAGCTAAAAATCATTGGCTGGATGAGGGAGATGCATACACTGGGGGAAATCCCATGTAGGTTGCCTTGCAAACTTCCATCATGGAAAAGCTCTCATGCTGCTCCCATTGTTTGGAGGAAATCACTTTTCGTTGGGCAATTTTATTGGTTTTTTAATTGTACCATTTCCCATCATGCACTAGATTTTCGGTTCTACCCAAAGTGCAGACTATCTTCCAGAGAAATTAATGCAGCAGAATTGAGTGGTTCAGGACACAGTCAGTGAATACTTTCGTAAACACCTATGTTCCCTTTATAACATTTGTACCTGGGCAAGGCAGGAGGGACCCTTGTACTGCCAGGCAGGAGGGACCCTTGTACCCTCAGACAGTTTTGGAAACACATTACCACAATACCTATGGTCTAGAGCAGCCTTTCTCAACCTGTGGGTCCCCAGATGTTGAACGAAAACTTCCATCACCCCTAGCTAGCAAGAAGAACTGCTGGTCTAGAGGCATTGTGTCCTTAATGAAGCCAAGCTGACTCTACAAAATGATGTTCTTCTTTTAGTCAATTGCCTTTACGCCCAAATGATACGCACCACTTGTCTTTGTTGAGTTTATGTTTTGCGTATGTATTTGTAAAAAACTGAAGACGCCAGTAAATAATGATAAAGGTGATAGGTTTTTAAAATGATGTTTATACCCGTAGAGAAGGGCCAGTAGCAGGGGGAAAGGTCTCTGGCATTGCCAGGGATGGCTGAGAAAGGCTTCTGTCTGAAACTCTGGAGAACTTCTGCCAACTGATGGAGACAATCCTGAACTAAATGGACCAAGGTTCTGACTCAGTACAAGACATCTTCCCGTGTTCTGATTCACAGATTCAGGGCACTAACCATTCCTTCATTTGTATGCTATACCAGATTGTGCCGAAAGCAGAATGGAATGTCAAATGACCAGACCCAGACATTCTTAGCACTAGCAAGGTTGCTTTGTGCATCCTCTGATATCAAGCCCTCATATCTGCTTCTGGAACAGCTCCCTTTGTGTAGCTACAGGTATTCGTGAATCTCATACATTGTCCATCTTTTGACAATGATACCCACACAAACAATGACACTTTTACCTGTGCCAGTAAGATAGTACATGAAAAGTGGGCTGCCAGATCTAAGGTTCCCTTCCCTTGCTCTAAGCAATTATTGGACTGGTTTGCACATAATGCTTTGTTTAAACCATGCTTTCTTTAACAAACCAAGAGTTAACCACAAGTTATCCCACAGACAGTCACCATGGCTTGTTTTTCAAAAGCTTGGTTTGTTTTCCAGCTGCTCTTGCCTTGTGCATTTGTAGCTTACTAAATTTCTGTGATGGGGTGCTCAAACATACCATAGTTAAGGGTGCTAGGTTCACACATAACACTAAGCCATAGTTAAAACAAACCAAGGTTCATAAGCCAACAATAAACCATGGCTTCAGACTGTGGTTTGTTGGCAGTGAACAAACCATAGTTAAGCTGGAAGGCAGGATTTATACATAATGCTACGCCATGATTGAATACACTATTGGTTGATAAACAGTGGTTTAACATTATGTGTGAAACAGGTATTTATAAATGTGCAGAGGATCCAAGGGAGACAGCTGTCATCATGAACCATGGACAGCTACCAACCCAGCCATGCCTCATTTTCTGGGGGAAATGGTGCTAAAGCAGACACAGCCATAAGACTGAAAGCAAACAATGAGACAAGAGAGAGCCTACTGTTCCTTCCTGGAAGAGAATCTGGGATACAGTAATGTCACTGAGGTGGATCCTCTGTGCAAGGAAATGCAGACAACATGCTCCTGTAAGTAAGCATCACAGCAGCACAGTTACTATGACACTCAAGAATAACTCCATAAAAGGTGTAAAATGCTGGTGCAGTCTGTTCATGGAAATGCCACCTAGCGCTGGTTCACACATGCAGTTTCAACTCTGCTGACTGCAGCATCAAGTGGGGCTTGTAGGAATGAATAGGTCATTGCAGATCTAATACCCCCTGCCACCCAAAAAAACCCCTTTCCTAGCCCCTATTTCCAATAAGAGTCAGTTCACACATTCAACTGCATGCTAGATTAAGTTATGCCAATGATTTGCAACCCATTGTGTGAACTGGCTGCATTGGAAAGTACCACTTTTTAAAGTTGACTTTGGACAATATGACTGTCCTAGCCAGATCATTAATCTGAGGATAGCTCGCTTTTGTATGCACATTTCCATATAACGTCATTATTTGATGCTACAGTCAGTAAGTGCTGAGAACTACCTTTACTCAGGCACAGCCTAGCCAGTTATTTAGACCGTTCCTGAAAGTCACACATCTTTTCCTTTTCCTGCTATTACATTGCTGAGAAATTCTGAAACCGCCAAGGCCTTTGTCCAGATGCTACTGTAAGATGAAAGATGTTTCCCAAGACCATCCATATTTCAGCACTGAAGTAGCACACTGACTTTCAGCCTCAGTCCTGTGCTGGTTTTTCTCGGGGCAGGTTCTGCCAGTGGCAAGGGCCACAGCTGGTCTAGCATCAAATGGCTACAGAGCGGTCAAGAGGTGTAGAAAGGCACCTGAGTGTGCAGCGTCACTGGCCCTGCAGCTTGTAGTCTCAAGTGAGGACTGCCCCCCCCCATGTCCTCTTACAATGTTTTGTCATTCTGGTGGACACTCAGAAGCTCCTCAGCCAAGCTGATGAGGCCATTCTCCTCCAGGGCAGCGACCAGTCTTTCTATGGTGGCTCTCTTGCCTTCTGAGTCAATGAACCTGCGGAGAAGCTGGTACGCTTGCTCATAGAGGCCCTCCCGGTCGTACTCTATGGCCAAGTTGTCGATGACAGGATCCCGAAGGGCCCGGCAGTTGACCTGCAGAGACCGGCCCACCTGCTTCCACTTCTTGGACACGAGTTTGGCAAATGTCTGGTGGTCGTCTGGAGAGATTTTTCTGTTGGCTTGGGAAGGGAACAACAAAAAACAAATCTTAACTCATCAGGGACATGTTGTTCCGTACAAAACAAAAAATTAGGGATGAATCCAAATGAATGGATTGATGTTAGTCAATGGGTTCATTACTTTTAATGGGACTGCTCTAAATATGGAGAGCTCTGGATCCAACCCTCCCAATATGTGGAAACAGGGGACACACCTCACTACCTGCTTGCCAGGACCAGCCCTGGACTGCATGAGACTTCTGAGGTAGAGGATGCTGCTGCTGTTGACCCTACTACTGACCAATAAACCTCCCAAGACCACTGCCTGGGAGAATATCCCACTCAGAGAGACTGAAAGCTTGGAGGAACACAATATGCCCTGACTGGTTTCCAATGGTGGCTGATACTCATTGGGACTGTTGGGACAGAAAGCAGGGATGTCAATAGTAGGCAGGGCCAGAGCCAATGGCAGGCAGAGCCAACTAATCTGAGCTTTGTCTCAATCCTTCCACCTGCGGTGTTTACCAAGGGCAAAACTGAGACTCAGGAAGTCAAAGCTGGCAACTGAGGTCACTCTCTAATACTGGTTGTAAGTCTGAGGGCAGGCAGGCAGGTGGAGGCTGGCTGAGAGCAGGCTGAGGTTGGTTGGGAAGTGTCCCGTTTGCCTTAACAGAGCAGCCTCAACTGCTGGCCACATCCCCTCATTCCTGAGCCACCAAAATCACCACCAAGGGCAAGGCTGAACGGAAGCGATAGCTGGGTGTGGTGTCCATCCAGCAGCAGAACTCTCCTTAAGCCCTATCCATGAGGAGGACACCTGACTCAGCTGCTGTTCCAGAACAGGACCCCAATGAAAGCTCAGGGAAGGGTGAGGCAGCAACACCAACTCTTGAAGCTTCTCAGATGAAACCTAACAGGTGCTCAAACAACATCTAACCTTGCAAGTGCTCCTTGTGTGATTTCTGGCTGGACAACTCTCCTACTATCTGATCTTTTTCTTCCCCTTCAGAAACTTTACAATACGAAACTATAAACAGTAAACAGTCCTGCTGCAAAATAACACCATGTTTTCAGAGTTTTCCTTGAGATGACATAGACAAATTTGTCCAGCTCTCTCCTTTCAGTGCACACCTGTTTAATTTTTTTTGTCTTGTAACCAGTTCTTATTCAAAGTGATCAAGTTCTCCCAATTTCCTCTTGGAAACACTTACCGAACTGCTGGCCCTGGAAAGTGAAGGTGTCTCCCTTTGGCAGAGACCCTGGGATCTCCACAGAACTGTAAGATGGAGGCAGAGAATTCAAAGATGGAGGCGGAGAATTCAAAGATGGAGGTGAAGAATTCAAAGATGCAGGTGAAGAATTCAAAGATGCAGGTGAAGAATTCAAAGAAGGACCCGTGTTGTCAATCTTGCCCAGAAAGGAACAGTTCCTGAGAGATTCCTCCAGCTCCGTGATCTCTTCATCCCTGAGACGGTTAGGCTGAAATGGAGAACCAATGTAGTATAGTGGTTAAAAAATGCTGGGCTAGAACCTGGGAGACCAGGCCTCAAATCCCCACTTGGTGAGGAAGCTCACTGAGTGACCCTGGGCCAGTCACTGCCTCCCAACCTAGTCTACCTCATAGGGTTGTTGTGAGGATAAAATGGGGAGGGAGAGAGAACCATATACACTGACTTGAGCTCCATGGGGGAAGGCAAGATATAAACATAGTAAATACAATAAGTAACATACCAAAAAAACCACAAATCATCTGCCCCGTTAATTTTACCTGCAAACTAGCTGGTTCAGTAATAAGCCCTATTAAAAAATCAGCATCCATGATGTCTACTGTGTTAGATCCTACATTCAGGTGTGCTGCCAAATATATATATTTGGGCTGCTTACTGGGCTCTGGGTAGGTTGCGGGAGGGCCCTGGGGTGCTCTCAGCACCAGCCTGTAACCTCCCCAAAGATTAGTAAGCAAGGAAAACCCACTGAGTGTGTGGGCAGAAAAAAGCAAATAAATGGAGAGCAGGAAACAGCAGGTTTTCCGCACTCTTCATTTATTTATTTCACCCCACCACCTGCATAAGCTTTCACTCGCGTATGTAAAGTGAGTGTGAGTTGTGGGCCAACTCAGTTCCCTGAGAAGGTAAGCTGTCACTTAAATAATAATAATAATTCTAGTCCTATTTGTTAAAGAACAGAGTTCAAAGTGGATGAGCAATGCCTGTTGAGATCTGTGAAGAATTGCAGGGCTTGTGGGTGGGAAAAGATGGTGCTTCAATGCCCCACATTGTTCCTTGCCTTTTCCCAGAAAGAACCATAAAGACGTATTATGCCAAAGAAAAGTGGGCACATTTGCCCAAGCTGCAGAATCCAGCTTTCCTTGACGCAAAAATCGGACGGTTCGCATGCTGAATTTCCCTCTTAATTCTCTAACTTGGATGCTAAATAGCAGGAGTTGGGAAGCTCTGGCTGGCTGGGTGCAGCACAAGTCCCAATTGGGTCCACAAGACTGCTTCTCCCAAACTATTCCTGCCCATCCCACACAGGACATCATTTGTGATGCCCTGTGTTCAGCCTTTTGATGAGCACAGGCCTGGCCACGCCCCATGCCCCGAGGTTCCCAAGTACCCAGCTGGCTCTCCGGTTCTTGGGAAAGCTCTGGACAAGAGACTTTGTTCAGTGGGTAAGTCAATGCACCTGTCATGTATTGGACATCAAAACAATGTCAGGTGATTGGTAGTGGGCTGTCCCGCACACCTGTCAAAGTTGGCCCACAGGGACAAGTAACAATCCTGCTCACCCAAAGGTTCCAGGCTCCTGCCATATAGCCACCCACGCAGCCCAGCATTTCTCTCGCTCGCACCTTTTCATGGTAGATGCACTCAAGGCACCGCTCCTCCTCCCGGATCATGGCGTCCAGCTTCTCGGCGCCAGTTTTCAGCTCCATCTGGACAGGGACTAAGGTGGACATGGACAAGGAAAGTTTGAGGTGATTCTGGAGGGAGTCTTGGAGGTGTCCCTCGCGATAGCTTTGCAGGAATCTCCGGCAGTTCTCTTCCTTGCAGAACTTGAGCTGGATTATCAGGTGAGGGTCGCTGCAATGGACCTTCAGCACGTCTACCCCGTTGAGGCTACCCGTTGAATCTGGGGAAGAGAGCGGGGAGGAAAGTTAGCAGTGGCTGTCAGGTTTTCCACTTACCAAACACAAGAAGCCACTTTGTGCTGTCAGACCATTGGGTTATCAAGCTCTGTACCTTATACACTGAATGACAGCAGCTCTGCAGATATGTATTTTTCAGTTGTGTTTTATGCTGTTGAGTCATCTTGGGCTCCCTTTCGGGAGGAAGAGCAGCAGATGTCAAGGCAATAAGCAACTATTTTACTTTTAAAAGACAACTGTTTAGGTAAGTTTTCAATGTTTGAGGCTGTATTTTTTTTAATATTCGGTTGGAAGCCGCCCAGAGTGGCTGGGGAAACCCAGCCGGATGGGCAGGGTATAAATAATAAATTATTATTATTATTTATTTTTATATTAATTAAATAAATTTTGTATAATCTTCCAGAAAACAAGCAAACAAACACACACAGAGAGAAATAGCACATTTACAAGAAGACCTAAAGTGATGCTGCAAGATACAGTGCAGACAGAACCCTCTCTATGTTCCACTTATTATTATCTTTATGACTAAAGTAAAGGAGACCTTCTAGGCCTGTGAATTCTACAGGCTGGGAAAGAGACTTCCCTGGAGAGTTCCGATGAGTGGAAGTCTCTTAGCAAACAGCGTGGAAGACAAATTGCTGTGCTGTGTTCTAGAACTGCAGGGTAGTATGCAATGTTTGGGGAAGGACTCAAGCATTTCGGCGGAGCATCTGCTTTGAATGCAGAAGGCCCCAGGAAGGGCTAGAGAAGACCTGCGCCTGAAGCCCCAGAGAACTGCTGCCTGTCTGTGCAGACAATGCTAAGCTAGGTGGTTCAATAGTCTTACTCAGTTTAAGATGGTTTCCTAGATGGTTTAAACCAGGACTGGAATCTCCCTTTATCTTTAGGGCCAACGTTGTAGCTCAGAAGCAGAGCACCTGCTTGGCATGCAGAACGTCCCGAGTTCCATCTCTGGCATCTCCAGGTCTGGGACCCTGGAGAGCTGTTGCCAGTCAGAGTAGTCAGTACTGAGCCCAATGGTCTGACTCACCAGCTTGCAAAGATGTGGACTTAAGAGAAGCTTAAGTTCCAAGAGCAGCTCAGATGTAAGGATGCTGAGTGACAACAGGCAAATGATGCCATCCTCAGTGAGTTGCTGTCTTGGGGCACTAATGGCTACACAGAATACATACCCGCTAGTGCCAACTTGAGTGCTTTGAACACGCAGGGCTTCTGCTTTGGGTCTCCATACATCACAGGAAGAAGGACGTTTTCCGATGTTGACTGCACAAACAGGTAGGCACTTCCCACCCAAACATCAGAGACGTCTCCCATCTTTCTGTCTTCAAAATGAAACGAAAGAATTCGTTGACTTTTTTTTATTTAACAAGATTTATATAGCACTCAATCCAAAGATCGTTACATACAATAATATAAACTATTCATATAAAAATCAAACTTTCAAAACAAATGGATGTGAGATTCATACTAGGGGTCCAATCCCCACTCAGTCATAAAGCTCAGTGGGTGACCTAGGGCCAGTTATCATCTATAGTATTAGCCGAACCTACCTCACAGGGTTGTTGTAATCAATCAATCAATCAATCAATCAAATAAATAATACGGGAAAACCTTTGGGGAGTCCAGTGCTATCACACAATTATTTTAAGGGTGGCTTCCTGGACTTGCACCAAAACAGACTCCATAGGGGGCTTAACCCATAATTGATCCCATTGTGCTTCTTCGATGCTTCTCTTAAGGTCGTTTCCCCAGGCTCATGTATATATTGTGTATCCCCCATAACCAAGTCTAATAATGGCTTATATTAAGCAGAAGGCAGCACATATTTGGGGACCTATAACAAAAGGATCCAACTGCTGCCAGAGTCCCAATGCCTTCTCCTTTGTGTTCTACCTGCAATCAGATCTGCATTATTTGAAACCAGCCTGCCTGATTGGTATTAGCTTCCCCCAGTATCTTTTTTTCTGATATTGCACTGCCACCTGGAAGAATGCTTCATATGCAGCCCATTACCCTCCCATTCATGGAACAGGATATACCGTACTTGTCAGGATGTCTAAATTCTGGGTGATCAAGGAATGGGAGAAGAGAGGAATCACTTGGGGCAAGTCTATCACACCGTTCTCTCCATACCTCTCTATATACCTGCTAAATAATACTTCGAAGTAGTGGCATTGATTTTTATTGCCAAAGCAAAACGAACACTTCTCCGTTTCTCTTTTCCAGGTTTTTACCGATCAGGACAAACCTGACCTGCTTTGATGAGTGCATTTATTCCGGATTAAGTAATCCAAAACAGACACACATCCGCCCCCAGTTTCGTAAACCGAAGTTTCTAAAACGGGTAGGTTCCTCGCGGGTCCCTAGAAGTACGGGAATATCCCGCTTTTTCCTCTCTTGAACCCTCTCAAAATCCTTTTGTTACAAAAGCGAGATCCCCATCTGCACAAGGTACGTAGGAATGTCAGGTCCGATCCGTCCCTCGGGCCGCGCAAGAGAACAAAACATGCCCGAGCCCAGTTCCTGGAACCAAGCCGCTTCCCGGAACGCAAGGAACCGAAACTGGCCTCTTGGGCCTTGGCAAATGAAAACGGATGAATCGCGCATCGTCGCTCCACTCCCCACCCGCACCTTTCTGAACTTGGAGGGAGAGCCTCGCCTCGCCTCCCCACTTTTTAAAACTGGCCACTTTAAACTTGGAGAAAACTCCTTGCCACCCACTTTCTCCGTAGCGAAATCTCCGCGCTAGGCAGCGGGAGGCACGGAACGATTTGGGCCAACGGGGAGGGGGGGGGGGGCTCCCGATCGCTACCTCGGATCGAGTTGTCAGCAGCCGGAGCCTGCGCTAGCGCCCACCCGCTTCCCAAGGCGGAGAGCGACCATTACCTCTTCCCTTTGCCCGATCCTGGCCGGTCCTCCTCCTCCTCCTCCCCGCGCGCAAACAGAGTGAGCTACAGCGCGCGTCTTCCGCCTTTGCGCATTAGCCGCTCGGAAAGAGCAAAAAGGCACTTTGCACTTTCCTGATCATGTGGCTATTAAAGGAAGATGACCCGATCCCTGAGCAATGACCGCCCCCCATATGCCAGTCACTCCCCCCACCCCCATATGCTCTCTCACCCACAAGACCACCCACCCTCCGGACTTTCAAGCTTGCAAAGAATTCACAGGATTGCTTTTGCAGTTCGGGGATCTGGGGAAAGCCTAATTCCAACCTGGTGGAGTTTTTGCTTTTTCCTTTTTGGCAGTTTTCTCCCCGGAGAAGAATGAACCACAGTCTCTCCCCCTCCAAACGTGGTTTGCGAGAGGCAACGGTGACCGGCTGGCGGACCTGCCAGTCCAAATCGAGCACCGCTTCCCATTGGGCTGCTTGTTTGGAAGGTACCGAAGGATCCGCCCCGTTTTTATGCACCAGGAAGTTCAGGCTGCCAATCAGTGGGCGCCCCGAACCGTGGCCTTGACAGGAGAGGCCGCCTGGGGGCTGGGGTCGTCTGAACTCAGGTAAGGAACGGGGTGGGAATTCAGTTCGTCCTTGGCTTCAGCTCACAGTACTGACCAAGGTGCTGTTTGATCGCCTTGTTTTTAGAAAGCAAAAGCGCCGTGTCCCAGAGCATCAGCAGAGTGCATATTCTCGCATAGATTAATTCCACTCCTGCTAGGAGGAGGAGAGGAGATCTCTCAGCGCTCTTGGGAAGATCTGCTAGCGGAAAGCTGCTCCAAGGCAGAGGGAAAAGGAGCCTGCCCTGCTGCGCTCTCGCGGGCAGGTTGGAACTTGCTGGCAGGCTGTGATGACTAATGATCATCAGGAGCTCGTTTTGAGGAGCGCTGTTAGGTATCCCCTGTGCTGTGGAGGCTGTTGCCGGTTCCATGCTTTGGAACATTATTTTAGCAGAGATTCAACAGGCCACCTGGCTTCTGACTTTCAGGAGTCTCTTTGAAGACCTTTTTTTTTTTTTTGGCCAGCAGTCCTATGCGGAGTTGTTTTTAAAAATTCTTGAGGAAGGCAGTCATATTAATGATTTTTCGTGGGAGGGGGGGGGATATGTTGCTGTCCATTGCCCTGATATTTTATGAAAGATGTATAAATCAGCCCACTATTGTGAAATAATCTGCCAATAGAGATTCAGCAGGTGCCTTCTGGTTTAGCTTCTAAGTGCCTCCTGAACATTTTTCTTTTCCATTAGGCAATTAAGATCACATATTTCCATAGCTGTTGGCTGATTTCGACATTTTTGTATGTCTTTCTTACTGTATTTTATGGGTGTGTTTTTTAAAAAAAATGAATAGAAGTATATAAATATTTTAATAAAGAGCAGTCAATCACAGCAAAACAAACAAACAAAACAAACAAACAACCCTCTACCTTGTTTGAGAGGCCAGCTGCTTAGTATACAGTACTTTTGGAATGAGATTTTGGCGTTTTCCTGGAAAAAAACAACCACCTGCTGTCTCCAATAAGGGGAGGTCTGCCTTGTAAATGATGTTAACATGTGGTTTTCATAAGTCTTTCAGGCCATCTGTCATTCTGTGGACAGCCTTGGGCAGCAAGTGTCTCAGGAATCGCGCTGCCAGTGCATCAGAGGTCAAGGATAGCTCTCACAGCCTCGGTTTAAAGCATTACTGGCAGGGCTGTAATGACTGCACTCCTAAGAAAAAGTCTGCCCTGCAGAAAAGTTTAAGAGAGAGGGAGGGTTGGATTTTTTTATTTCTTAATGCTGGGTGGGTTGCCCTTACAAGTGATGTTCCTTTAGGAGCTGCACTGCCTCTCTGCATCCTTGCTTCTGCAACTCCATGATACCAATTGAACCTCTATTTTTATCCAACAGGATATTAAAAATACAAGAAAACATAGAACATTAAACATTTCCCTAAACAAGGCTGCCTTCAGATGTCTTCTAAAAGTCAGGTGGTTGTTTATTTCCTTGACATCTGATGGGAGAGCATTCCACAGGATGGGCGCCACCACCGAGAAGGCCCTCTGCCTGGTTCCCTCGCAGTGAGGGAACCGCCAGAAGACCCTCGGAGCTGGACCTCAGTGTCTGGGCTGAACGATGGGGGTGGAGGTGCTCCTTCAGGTATACTGGGCCGAGGCCATTTAGGGCTTTAAAGGTCAGCACATTTAAAACAGCACAATTAACAGGATAGTAAAACATTCTCATATCCCCGTATTGGGAAGGTTAAGGAGTATTGGTTAGGGCAGGGTTGGGGAACCTCCCATCTGCAGGTAAAATTTGGTCTGCCAAGCCTCCCCGTTTGGCCTATGAGGCCATTTGAGGTAAGCCATGCCCACTTGCCTACTCCTGTTGTCGTATATGTCAGGTGTGGGCCAGCTAAGGCAGGGCTTGGCCCAAAGGGACTTTCCAGGCACCGCCTACTGTAAGTGCCATCAAAACCTCCTGCACAACACTTCCCAAGAGCACCTGGCAACCAGTGGGTTGTCAGGTGCTTGGAAAGCGCTGCGCAAAGTGCCCTGCAAGCTCTGTTTGTGGCACCTGGGAAGCACTGAGCACATCAAATCCCTGCTCAGCCATGACGCTCATTGGGTGCCCTTGGGCGCCAGTCACTGCCTCCCAGCCTAACCTACTTCACAGGGTTGTTAGGATAAAACGGAGATAGGGGAGACCTATGTGCACCGCCTGGAGCTCTGCGGAGAAAAGGTGGCATTTAAATGCAATAAGTAAATAAATAACAATGATTGAACAGAAAGGCAGCAATGCTCTTTCTTTTAAAGAAAGAATTCCCCTTCAAGAGCCACTGGGAACTTCCAGCTTCTCATGGAAAGAGCAACATATAAACTGTTTATTCTCCCCTCCCCACCCTGGGGTTTGCTTTTATGTTATTTTATTTCAGAATTCTGCCTCTCCCTTGCTGAGTCACTGACAAGGAATTCTTGGGCAGAGGCAGCAGAAATCGCTAACGGTTACCTTGACTCATCATGAACTTTACCTTGGGGTGGGAGAAAGCCACTCCTTTCTCAACAGTGCAGTAGTAAAATTAACTATCTGGGGCAGGGGGGCGGGTGTTGGGGGAGGGATGCAAGTGTAAATGTGCAGTGGGAAATTTAGATTTCTCCATGTTTGTTTTGGACACGTTTTGTTGTGCCATATGCTGATCTTTTCATATGCAAAGTCATCTTGTCTTTTTAATCAGTGAGCAAAAGGATGCTACGATTACTAAGAGCTAGCATGGGTTTCTCAAAAACAAGCCATGCTAGATGAATCACATTTCTTTTTTTGATAAGAGTTACAAGCTGGGTGGATCAGGGGAATGTGGTGGGCATGGCATATCTTGATTTCAGTAAGGCCTTACACAAAGTCCCTCATGATGTTCTTGCAGAGAAGCTGGTAAATTGTGGCCTAGAGGATGCTACTATTAGCTGGATTTGGAGCCAGTTGACTTACTGAACCTAACAAGGGGTCGCTAATAGTTCCTGTCTTCTGAGGGGTTCAACCTGTTGTAAACAAAAATTGCCCTTTTTCCTTATGGGGTATCCAAGAGCTCATATAGAGTCCTTACATAGGTTCCCTATTGGTAGGAAAGAATAACAGAGGCCAACCAGAGAATATCAAGAAGCAAAGCAGCTAGTAAGCTTGATCTTTATTGATCTGTTGCAACAGGGTGCTCCCCTCACCCACAGGAGAGGAGGAGGAACCCAGAAAAATGGTGTGCAAAGCCTTATAAAGACTTTTGAAATTGCCACCCTGTGGATCAAGACCACCCCCAGAAACATCATACCTACATCACAGAAAAGGCAGTTTAAACAGAAATGTGAATGTTGTTTATCTCCTGTCTAGCAGGTTACTTGATTGGATTGCCTTGGGAGCCTGGCCAATCTTTTGTAATGATAAATACTTAGTTCCTGGGCCAAGTCACAGGCTCACACCCTATTCAAACACAGACATACCCTTAAGATAGGATTTGTGAAGGAAAAGACAATGGGGAGGCTTTTCCATTTTCCTTTGACCTTGCAGAGAAAACATTTGGTCAGTTTGGGACAGTTCGATTCGAGAAAACATTTGGACAGTTTGGGAATCAAAATGGTTCCAGGTCGGTCTTCCTGTGCTGATCTATGTATGTGCGGTTATGAACATTACCATATATCTAAGACCTCAAAATTCCTATCATAGACCTATCTCTCCCAGCTTTGTGTTGTCTGTAAAGGTGATCAAGATTCACCCCAACCCTTTATAGAAGTCAGGGAAGAGAACCTTTTTCAGCTGAGAACCTCAGACATGGATTTTTAAAATGGTGAGAAGTACCAGGGCAAGGCAGTACCCTGCGATGACCCACTCAAAACCTTCCTTCAATGCCCTGGTTTATGGAGTTTCCTTACAGCTCAATAGGGCCATCTGATTCTGATGCTACTTCACTGGTGTTTGTAAAAAAAAAAAGGAAAAAGAGTGCCCCCTCCCCTCCCCTGCGCACATTGACTTGCTAGATCCTTCCCCCCTTCCAACTTTTGACACAGCACATGAATGAGGCCTCCTTTTTATATGAGGAGTGGCAAAAAACGGTGGGGCAAGGAGTGTTTAAAATCAGGCACAACTTCCTTTTGCATAAGCCTCCCCCCCTTGCTTTAAAAAACAACAACCTTGTACTGAATACAAGGAAGTGACTTCATGGTTTCAGAAAGCAAACAGAGTTTATGGGGACTTCCTGTTGCAGACGCCTTCATTGTGACCTTTGAGAGTGTGACTGATCTCTTTGTGCCTGGGAGGAAAGGAGAGAGCACATGGTGGCTTGAGCAGGCAGAAGAGGAAAGCACATCCAGGGGCTCCTGGTACGTATGATGCAAAATACTCTTTCCTGGGTATACAACTGCTTAGCAGAGGAATGGTGCTTCCCTCTCCATCCTTGAGGTGCCTAAAAATAACGTGAGCATTTCTACTCAGTCTTACTTTTTCAAGAGCCGTAGTTCTGCATGAGAGCCAGTGTGGTGTAGTGGTTAAGAGCGATAGACTCGTAATCTGGGGAACCGGGTTCCCGTCTCCGCTCCTCCACATGCAGCTGCTGGGTGACCTTGGGCCAGTCACACTTCTCTGAAGTCTCTCAGCCCCACTCACCTCACAGAGTGTTTATTGTGGGGGAGGAAGGGAAAGGAGAATGTTAGTCGTTTTGAGACTCCTTCAGGTAGTGATAAAGCGGGATATCAAATCCAAACTCTTTTCCATTCTGCCAAATGCAGCCACCGAGTGCCAGGAACAGAGGAACTTATTTTGCATGCAAGAACTCCTAGATATCATCTCCAGGTATGGCTTGGAGATAGGCAGCCTGAGACTCAAGGCAGACAATACTGAGATGGATGGACCAAAGGTCTGACTCAGTATAAGGCAACTTCATCCGAGCCTCTGTCAGAGGGGACACCTAGAAAAGGGCTTCAGGTGAAGGTTGAAGGGTCCTGGGAGGTTCATACTGAGAGATTTAGGCCAAAATATATTTGGGTCCTGAGCTAAAAGATCATTTCACCTCCTTCAATCACTGCACTCTGCAAATAAGGGCTTCCTGAAGATACCATCTTATCAGGAGATCTGTTCCACACCGTACTATGTAGGAAGTGAGCCTTTAGTGTTGTAGCACCTGCCCTTGGAATGCCATCCCATTAAATATTAGGCGACATCTTTGCTGTCTTTTCAGCAGCTACTGAAGACCAGCTTCTTTCAATGAGCCTTTTAAAGCAGGGCTATTTCCCAGTCTGTGTCTGTCCTGGAGTTGTACTTGCTGCCCTGGGTCCCTTTGGGAGGAAGGGCCAGATATAAATTTAGTAAATAAATAAGTAAAAAAAAACAAAACAAGGTAATTTGCAACAGTATCATTCCAAATGAGATCAGGTTCTAGTCCTAATGTGACTACTTAACTCATTGGCATTTATTTCTGCATTCAAAGCATCTGCCCTCCCACTGAGCTAGGGAGCAGGCCACCCAGTGTTGAACATTCATGTTTTGAATTTGGATGGGTTCAGCTTTCCTTCTGAATTTAATTTCTTTTTTAAAAAAATATAATCTTTATTAACAGGCCAATCAAATCACATTATTTCCAAATCACATTAGTTCCAAATTATACAGCCAAATTTTAAAATTTTTGTTGGGGGTACCCATACTTCAAGCTCCGAAAAGGTGTCCAAACATCACTTATATTGCTGCTTTAATTAGACAATTCTATCCAGTTCTGTCCAGATAGTCTCTTTGTTACTTTCCTCATCTTCTTGTTGTTATCATATATTCCTTTCTTTGCGATCTCTGATAATCTTCACAAGCGGGTTGAAAGCAAACATCCTCTGTGTGGGTTTTACACTCTCCAAAAATCATATCACATAAGGACAGCTGCCATTTCCACACCTCCGTAAAGAGACTTTCTCTCGGTCTGTCCATTGATTTTCCCAGGCTTGCCAGACATATCTCAGAGGGCTCTGCCAAGGTCTAGATCACATTCCTATAAGCATTCACATTCCAATGACACTGGTCCTCCTCCCCCATCTTTCTTAGGCAAGCCTGTCTCGGCGAGACGCCATTTGAAACTGCGTCATAAAACTTTCCTCCGTTCTCCGATGTTTACCAATCCTCTCTTTGATTGATAATTCACTCCACACAGTTCTTGAATTCCTGCTTGTGATTAATAAACGATTCTTCTTTCTGGGGTGGAGGGTTATTAATACTCACATAAGGCAAAGAAAGGGAAAAGCTTTTTCCTCCACCCTCCTTTCCGTTTCGCACCAAACATACCAGTCTTTTCATGGTGATTCATCACTTGATTTATTTGTCCCACCCGTCGCTCCGCTCCCAGAGATCCATTAATCAGCAGTCTTAACTCCCAATCTTCGCTTGATGTATGTGCTTTAGCTTCTTTCCAATTATATATTTCCAATTATATGTTTCGAGCTAAAGCAACCAGTGCGCTGATTGGAGACAGCGTCCGGGAAGAGCTGACTTCACACAAGGGCTTGTGCCAAGTGTCCGCACCCTCTTATTTCGAATCCGGGGGTGAATTATGGACACCGCTGGCAAGGCAGTCCCCCCCATCCCCTTGGGGGGCCAGGAAGACTGCATACTTCCCATAGCAGCCTCTTAATTACCTCGTGTGGGTCGGAGAGATGTTATTGTCGGTCATCTTCCAATGCGCCCCCTGGTGGCCCCCTCCTTCTGAATTTAATTTCACCTCCATCTAGGATAGCTGCAGATGGAACCTGCAGCAAAAGCAACAAGCAGTTGATAAGGGAGGTTGCTTCCTTTAGGATTTGACAACAAACACTGAATAGGGAACTCTTGTGGATATTCGTATGATTCCTCCTGCCTGACTTTTTACTGAATGATGTCACTGATTCTCTATCTGCCTCCAAGGCTTAGTGCACACAACCAGGTTGCCGACTGTCGGAGTAACTTTGCCCTCTTGATATTCGTACAATGACATGTTCTTGTGAAGGGTGTCCACGTGATAAGTTCATAAGTTATTGCATGAAATGTTTTACCTGATGACCTAACTATGTGTAGCCCCTTTTCACAATACTAATTTGCCTGCTCAGAGTTATGTCCATTAACTTCAGTGGGTCTGAGCAGGACTAGCATTGGGTACCACCCTTTGGCATTTTTCACCTCGGGAATAATGCATCATTTATTGTGGTGTTTTCCTGGACTCCTTCACGTGATTTCTGCTTATTTCATAGACTGATGTTTGTTCATCTTGCGTGCGTTTGTTTTCCAGCAAAGAAAGCTACATTCCCAAATTTGCAACCAGCTGCCCTAGGAGAATGCCGGTGTTGGCCCCCGACGCTTGGAGCTACATCCCTGAAGAAATCCTGGCCAATATATTTTACTACTTGCCTCTTAAAGATCGGCACACAGTATTCCATGTGTGCCGGCCCTGGGCTGCGGCAGTTTCTACCAGCTCCGTCTGGAGTTTTACAGAGGTCAGGTAAGAAGGGAGAGCTTAAAGTGCAGCCTCTGTTTGAAGGTCTCCTGTGAAGGAGAGGCCACCACCTCCTGAGGAAGCCTATCAAGTGCCTCTTCCCATTTGGAAGCTTATCCTGTTGTGCTGCAATTGGTTCTAGTGGAGCAGAAGTTGTCTACAGTGTCAGATCTTTATCACCTCACCCCAAGAGGCCAGTTTTCAAGTGAGGGGTGTGGAGAACAACCCACTTGTCCATGTTTGATGGTATCTTGACATCAAATGATTGGCAGGTGGGTTGTCCTACCCGTATGCAGACATTGGAGCTGGGGCCACCTGAGGCTTTCTGTAGGCTGACTAGGCTTCTACTGCAGCCACCCCTTGCCCTCCTTGAGGAGCTGGTTGTGCTGGCTTAAAGGTTCCTTGGCCAATTTCATAGCTGCTGACTTCTACAATGTGGAAAGGATGGGGGCCTTGTCCATGAGGAAGTTGGGACAGCTACAGCCTCAGGTTTGGAGGGCCTAGGGGGGAGTCCTGAGGTTCTTCCACCCCACCGACTGGAGATTTCCTTCTCATCTGTATCTTCCTCAGGGAAGTTTGAGGAATCTGAAAACCCATATCAGAGAGCCTATATCAATGAGCGCATTCCTGATACTTTGGATCACTATGAGTTTCTATTGAATTGTATTAATGCTGTGATGAATTTGGGATTTTTTAAATTTTTGCTTTATATGCTACTGTGCTTTTGATATTACTCTAGTGATTGTCATGTTTGTTAGTTTTTAAAGCGATTGTTTTTCTTGTGAGCTGCTTTGAGCTCAACATTTGTTGTTGGAAAAGCAGGATGCAAATATTAAACGGAATTTTTTAAAAAAAATCCCCCATCATTTTTTGTCCAGTTGCAGCACAGAGGATGAAGATGGCGAAGGCACTTTGCAGAGCTTGCACCAGTTTCTGAGCCACATCAAACACCTGAAGATAGCCTTTGATCAGTCTCAGGAGAAAACCCAGAGGAATGTCACTCAGATTTTGGACATGCTGGCCAAGCAGAACCACAAGTTGCAGGCTCTGTGCCTTGTGTGCAAAGGAGAAAACCCCCTTTTCTATTCCGGCCAAGACATCATTCAGAGCATCCGGAGAATCTGCCAGAGCCAGAATAAGACCAACCTTCAGCTTATCGATTTCCGGCAAATGCCTTTCACTCTGGACGACGGGCTCATTCAGCTGATTGCATCCAGCAGTCCAAATCTGCATACCCTGTTCATCAACAACCGCACCCTGGTTTGCAACGTCAAGCCAGAGACGATCTGTGAGGTTCTGAGGGTTTGTCCTAAATTATCTACCCTGGGGGTCTACTATGCCAGCCTGTCTGAGGATGTTTTCCAGGAACTGGTAAAGTCAAATCGAGGGCCCTTCAAGTGCCTGGATATTTTCTGCGAGCGCCTCGACAAGTACATCCCCGTCATCCCAGAAGAGCTTTGGGCTATGGTTCGTGAGAGATATCCACAGCTGCAGGTGGAGATGGAGTTCGACCACACAGTCCCTGCGTGGAAGATCCCTCGGATTCTAAAGCCCAATATTCCCGTAACCAGTTTGCAGCTTAACACTTACACGTACATGGTGAACCAGATTCGGTTTGCCACCAGCAACTACAGCAAGACTCTGGAAAGGCTGGTCATCCGCACTACGCCATCTGATGACCTCAACTCCTCGCTAACAGATCTAGCCAAAAAGTGTGTGCATCTGAAAGAGGTCCACTGTTACTGTGTGGTTAGCCCAGCCGTGGTACAGGCCTTTCTTTTACACTGCAAGGGTTTGAGAAGGTACACTCTAAAGGTCACCACGGGACGCAGCACTTGGAAACCAACAATAATCCAGTGATTTTCCATCTGCAGTAAAGGCACATTCACACCTATCCTCTCGGACAGTAGCAGTTTAGGCCTTTGGTAGTGTCCGGGGTGTACATTTCAGTACTGTCTGCACCACTGAGGCTGCAATCCTAGCTCTGCTAACCTCTGAGTAAACCCCACTTACTTACTCCAGAGTTGGCATGGTTAGGATTCTGGTGCAATTCCATTTCCTCTCACTTTGTTGCTAAATTTACTGCTGGAGTAGGCAACTGCTCAGGAGTAAGGTGGGTAAACACAGAATCCAAATAGAATTACACACTTACTTCTCAGCTGATATGGCTAAGATTGTGCTGCAAGTGCTACTGTATTCAGTGGGGCTTACTCCCAGGTAAGTACGGTTAGGACTACATCCTAAGTCCCATTACCTATTAGTGTGAACAAATCACAGTCTTTGCCCTAGAAACAGGTGAACAATGTTTACAGAGTGGCATATATTTTTCAGATTCTTGCAAAATCATAGCACTTTAAATCTGTGATATGATCATAATTCACAATAAATATTTGTATACGAAATACAGTGTTTTTATAGTTCTGCTTAATAATATTCATATGGAGATTTTTTTGTCAGAAACATGACTATCGTGCAGCTTGGGCCCCCTCTCTCAAGTTCAAATCCTCTTCATCGGGGTGGTGTCAGGGAAGATCAGAAATTATTATTTTTATTCAATTTACCGGTATATACTGTCCTTTATCAAAAGATCCCTGGGCAGTGTACAACATTAAGAACACATTTTATGGACCATCATCATAAAAACACAATCATAGCTGTCAACTGTCCCTTATTTGGCGGGAAAGTCCCTTATCCCAGCGCCGTGTCCTGCTGTTGTCCCTTATTGATGATGTTCCTTAAATTTCCCGGGTTTCAAAGGAAGCAGCTCCTCTCCCTCCCTCCCTCCCTCCCTGCCAGCCAGGGAGGAGGGAGGCTCCAACTGTATTGCTTGGCTGTGTTGCTCACCCAATAAGGAGTCTAAGAACGACTGGGGGGTGGAGCTTGCATGCCTTGTGCCGATCAAATCGGCCGCGTTGCATGGGGACTCGCCTTTGCTCAGCGCTTCCCAGCAGAGAGGTGATGGTGGTTTCCCTTGCTGCATCCCCTTTGCCAGGTTGCTGTACTGTGGGAACCACCGCTTGAGGCTTCTTTTGGCTGCTGGCTGGGCTTTCTGCCTTTGGCTCGGAGGGACTCAGAAGTTGAACATACCTGTGCTTGGAAAATCCCTTATTTTGGCTGCTGATCCCTTATTTTCGAGGCTGCTGGTCAGTTATTTTCAAATCTGTAACTTGACAGCTATGAACACAATACAAAACACAATGATAGGCAGCATAATGATAAAACAATCGTGACAACAGCCCCATCCCTTTAACAGGCCATAGATTATTTAATGCCCAGATGCCTGGATAAAGAGGAATGTTATTGCCTGGTGCCTAAAGACATGTAATAATGGTGAAAGAGGAGCTTTTTCTTGGTTTGTAAGCTGGACTCAGTTCCCATTAGCCTTTGTAAGCATGACTCATGGCCGGGGATGATGGGCGTTGGAGTGGAGTCTAGCATCCTGGGGGGGGAGGGGCACAAGTGCCCAAGTGGTCTAAACTAAACTAAAAAGCTTCTAAATTAAAATGAAAAGGGGGGGGGACACATTGGAGGCATACAAGAATGGTGTAAAGGCACAAGGGGGCGCTGCAGCCTAACAAACAAGGATTAAGGAATCCTTCAAAGCCAAGCTCACATTCTCCTGTTGCCCCCATGATGTGTAAGGCTTCCTTCCCCCTAACTGAGGCAAGAAGTCTCGGGAACATCACCCCCACCTGATGCAAGCAGGGAGCTGGGCTTGTGCTCAATATAATTAATCATCACATATGCGAGGTGCCATCAGTCCTTTGAATAAAACAGCAAATATTATCATGACGAGCTACTTCTATGTAAGCCACACATGGCTTATTTATTCCCCTGGTAGGCAGAGATAGAACTGCCCTGGCCAGGAGCAATGTATTTAAACTATCATAGATAATATCCATTATCCAAACACCCAGAGTTTTCTTTAAATACAAAATAAGAACTCCTGCAAAGTGCAAGCTCCTGTTGTACAGAGAAAAAGACGTGGGGGTTGGGGAAGAAAACAACAGGACTTGTTTCCGAGAAGAGACAGAGCGGATCGTTGCAATGTGCTCTGCACATGGCTGCCCTTGGAGACAACTCAAAATGGCCCAAAATGCAGCGGCCAGATTATTGGCTGGGTTTGTCTTGGGACGTGTATAATCCCTTGCTCCAAAACAGCTGCACTGGCTGTCAATTTGTTTCTACGCAGAAGTAAGCTCCACTGAGTTCCATGGGGTTTACTCTCAAGTAAGTATCTACAGGACTAATAAAAATTGGCTCTGCATCTATTTTCTTCTGAATGCTAAAAATGTGTTTCACTTTTGTGGTTGCACCCCTAAATGTCCCACCCCTCAACAATGATTGCGAAGCCTCAAAGCAGTGCGAGATTTATGTACGGTTGTATCTCAGGTTAAGAACTTAATTCGTTCTGGAGGTCTGTTTTTAATCTGAAACTGTTCTTAACCTGAAGCACCACTTTAGCTAATGGGGCCTCCTGCTGCTGCCGTGCCGCTGGAGCACAATTTCTGTTTTCATCCTGAAGCAAAATTCTTAACCCGAGGTAATATTTCTGGGTTAGCGGAGTCTGTAACATGAAGCGTATGTAACCTGAAGTGTATGTAACCCGAGGTACCACTGTATAAGCTAAACAAGTTATAGCCAAGGGCCCCACTCTCTTGGGGGCTGCAAAAAAATTTAAAGAAAAAAACACCTGGGTGTACATTTCCAAAATATAAGGTGAAAAACAAAATAAAACCTACAAACAGCAACAGTGTTTTGTGTTGTGTAGGCTCCTATGATGTAAGGAATTGTATTTCAGTATCAGTTCAACAATTGCTTTGATAAAATACATATTTTGTTATGTGCAAATGACTTTAGATATCTATTAGGTCCACAAATTACCATATAGCATATATTCAATACAAAAAAACAGTGACAATTTGTTGTTGGGAAAGGACAGCTGGACATATAAAGGGCCCCATTACCTTCAGTAGTTTAGGGCTTCATCAAACCTAAATCCGGCCCTGCCTTCAAGTACAGCCGGAGCCGCCCTCACCACCCTTTTCTGAGGTGGGCACAGAACAAATTACAGCATCTGACCAAATACAGATAGGTAGCCGTGTTGGTCTGCCATAGTCAAAACAAAACAAATTCCTTCCAGTAGCACCTTAAAGACCAACTAAGTCAGTTCTTGGTATGAGCTTTCGTGTGTGTATCTGAAGAAGTGTGCATGCACACGAAAGCTCATACCAAGAACTGACTTAGTTGGTCTTTAAGGTGCTACTGGAAGGAATTTGTTTTGTTTTGACATCTGACCAAAGTTTGCTTTGTTTCTTTTCTACCGTCCTCTCGGCGTAGCGACCCCTCGTGGTCAATTCCTGTTGCCCGGAAGCGACATAGTTAACTCTTCAGGTGAGGCGCTTCTTTCACCCTCCATCCCGCCCCCCCCCGCCCCGCGCACGCGTACTTCAGGCTGCCGCCTCGCGGTCAGGTGTTAATTGCGCGCAGGTGTGGCGGGAGAGGCACGCGGAGCTCCGGCTGAAAAAGAGCGCGCGCGGCGCGCCGTGCTCACTGCGTTCTGGGCTGCTGCTGGGCGCGGGGTGGGCGTCGTTGCAGTCGCTGGCTCTTCAGGTTGCTGCAAGCGACGCTGTTGGCCGGGCTTCCCTGCTGCTTCCGAGATTAAGGTGAAGGGTTTTTTCAGGGAAAGTGTGCGGTTTGTTTTCTGGGCGTTTCCGACTCGCTTCTGTCTAAGACGGATTCAGTGCTTGCTCCTGTCAGGTTTCCCTAACACGCTGAGTGGCATGAAATGGGCAGCCCTGCAGAATTAGAAATCAAACGATAATTTCATATTGTGTAATTTCTGTGAACCTGGACGGAAGGAAACTCGGAAGCTCCTTTAGTGTGCATTGGAGTCTAAGGGCTGAGGTACTTTGGGCTCTCCCCCGAAAATATTTGAGGGGGCTGCCCCCCCCCAAAAAAGTTGGTGGGTGTTGCCATTCAAATAGTGCATGTGTGCCATATCATGTGATCCATTTTTGTGGGGTGGGACTTACCTGGCTCTCCATCCCCACCCCCCAATATTTTATTCAAGTTGGCACCCCTGGGTGTGTGTGTGTGTGACATCGCTTCAGCAATTATTCCCTTTATTGCTAATTATTTAATGGGCAAGCTCTCTCAAGTGGTTTACATAAAACATAAGTATGCAATTGAAGTTTCTCTGTGTGGTTGGAGTCACTGGACTGCTTCTCTGGAGTTTCAAGTCATTCTGCTTCAGCCTTGGGTGACCTTGGCTTAGTCACTGGCTTTCAGCCCAGCCTACCTCATAGAGCTGTAGATCAGGGGTCAGCAAACTTTTTCAGCAGGGGGCCGGTCCACTGTCCCTCAGACCTTGTGGGGGGCTGGACTATATTTTGGAAAAAAAAATGAACAAATTCCTATGCCCCACAAATAACCCAGAGGTGCATTTTAAATACAGTGGTACCTCTGGTTACAGACGCTTAAGGTTACAGACTCCGCTAACCCAGAAACAGTACCTCGGGTTAAGAACTTTGCTTCAGGATGAGAACAGAAATTGCATGCTGCTGGCACGGCGGCAGTGGGAGGCCCCATTAGCTAAAGTGGTACCTCAGGTTAAGAACAGACCTCCAGAATGAATTAAGTTCTTAACCCGAGGTACCACTGTAAAGGCACACATTCTACTCATGTAAAAACACCAGGCAGGCCCCACAAATAACCCAAAGATGCATTTTAAATAAAAGGACACATTCTACTCATGTAAAAACACGCTGATTCCCAGACTGTCCGTGGGCCGGATTTAGAAGGTGATTGGGCCGGATCTGGCCCCCGGGCCTTAGTTTGCCTACCCATGCTGTAGATGAAGATGGAGAGGACTAGAACCTTTTGTGCCACCTTGAATTCCTTGGGGGTAAAGTTGGACTATAGATGTAATAATTCCTTCCTCTCCCATCTGTTCCATGCTTTACAACTTGTCATTTTAGTTTCACCCCACCGCTTCAGAAAGCGTGCATGCAATCTGACTTAGAAATACAATGCCTCAGGTTTTAAATTTGGAAGATGTATTCGGACGAATTTTGACACTGTTCCATCCCTGACCTTTTCAGGTAGGGCTTGTAGTGTGGAGCTGCTGCCAGTCAGTGTTGACACTACTGAACTGATGCCCTTCATCTTTGGGAAATTGTCTTTCAGTGAGGAAGGCGGCACTCTAGAGTCTTCAGTCAGCTGTTCGAGGATGCCTAAGCTGGCGAAAGTCCTTTGGAACTGTATCCCAGGGGAAATTCTGGCCCACATATTTTCCTTCTTGCCTGCCAGAGACAGATACAACGTTGTGCATGTGTGTGAGCGCTGGGCCGCAGAAGTGCATTCCAGTTCTGTTTGGGATTTTACAGAAATTGGGTAAGAGGCAGCATTTGCAGCTGGTTGCTTGTAGAGTCAAAAAGGAACATGTACGTTGTTGACCTTTCCTGCTAACAACCGTGTGTGTGTGTGTGTGTGTTACTGTTGATGATGATGTAGTTTTCATCAGGCACCAGTTAGCATGGTAAGCCATTAAGGATGCTGAGAGTTGTAGCCAGACAACATCTGGAACGCCACAGGTTCCCTGGCTCAAAGCCGCCTTCTCATTCTCTGCTGGAAGGCACATGCTTGTTCTCTCCTCCACAAGTTCGGTCAGTATGGACTTAAAGGTGAATGAGACTCTCATACGCACGCAAACCCCGCCCCCAATCTCCCCTTCTTGCTGTCAAGGGCAGTTCCCAGCCAAGGAATGCACACATCAGATACTGTAGTTAAGTACTGTCAAAAATAATACAGGCACTTCTACAGCTCTGGATATCTACGCACTCCAGTTTAGCACCTAGGCAACTTAGTGCTCTGTGGAGCACTTGCAGCAACTGGGGAGGGGGCACTCCCCCTCTACCAGTTTATGTGCCTTCCTCTGACAGGCTGCATGTATGGAGACTGCACCTGTGTGGAAACTTCCTCTGCTCATCGCTTTTCAATTCCCTCCTAGTTCTGGGGTACAGTGGTGCACGAGAGAGCGGGAAGCACCTGGCCCTTGCATTTGCCTGACCTGCCTCTTCCCCCCTCTACTTCTGACCCATCCTGTGCTCCACCCTCCAGCTTCTAAGCTTCCCCTGCCTCTGATTCTTGCCTCCTGGCTGATGCATGTTCCCATATACCAGTGGCCCCCTCTCCTGTGCCAGACTCCAGCCTACCTGCTCCCAGGGAGCACTCGGCAGTGGCCTGCCAGTCCCTGACACTTGCTATAGGTGTAATGAAAGACATTGGGACACCTTCACAGGTGTATTGAAATGGTGAGAGTACTTCCTGGAAAGCCAGATCCTAGGAATTTGGCAAAGGTTCCCAATTAACTGAAAAGTACAAAAATTGTTTATGAATGTTTTTTTGCACCTTGCAGTAAAAACACGGTGTGTGTCATAATAGAGGACAGTGTTCTAGTGCAGGATTAAATCAAGCTGCACATAGAGCATGTTGTAACTGGTGGGTTCCATTTCTTGCATGGTTTTGAGTGCGCATTTGCAGTAGTGTCCACAAACAAGCATTTATTTTGCTCACAGAATGTACAAACTCCTCCTGGCTGATGCATGTACCCACATACCAGTAACATTTGCTAGAGTTGTCTGATTAGAATACAAGGATAGTCGGTCCTCCCTGACTCATTCTAACCTGGAAAGCTGAAACATGTTCCAAGCCACACTGTTTATACCTAGAAAAATCCAAATTAGCGTTAAGTGTACATTTCTCCCTCTAAAATGGGGGGGGGGGGCACAAAGTATACCTGAAAATGGTTAAAGCTCAGACTTAATAGTTGGTCAAACTATTATGCTTACAGGCTGACCTTGGGACAGTCACAATATCTCTCAGCCGAACCCACCTCAGGGTTGTTCTGAGGGTAAAATGAAGGGGGCGGGGAAGAAACAACATGGATATTGCCTCAAGCTCCTTGGAAGAAAGGCTATTAAACATAGTTAAATAAAAGGTTGCCGGGGGGGGGGGGGTGATGCTACAGCTGTAGAGTTGTCTAACTTGCTCCTAGATCTAGAAGAAATGCAAATTAGTCAGTTTTCCAGAGAGGAATATTAGAAGTGTTCATCTGCTGCAACTCAAATTCAGCACTGCAGGAGTTCATGGTTTTCCCCCAACCTCTTATTTCAGTTTTGACACAGAGGATGAGGACGACGAGTGCCTGTTGCAGTGGCTACAGCCGTTCCTAGGCCTCATCAGACACCTGCAGTTGGTGGTTGAGCAGTCCCTGGACTTGAACCGGAGACAAGCCACAGGCATCTTGGACATGTTGGCTTGTCGGAGCTGCAGGTTGCAGGGGCTCTGTATTGTATGCCTGGGAATAAGCCCCTATTTCTATTCCGGCCAAGATGTCCTGCATAGCATCCGGAGTATCTGCCAGAGCAGGAATGGGATTGATCTCCAGTATATTGACTTCCGGCAAATGCCTTTCACTCTGGACAATGGGACTGTTCAGATGATTGCATCCAGCAGCCCAAACCTGCACACCTTGTTCATCAACAACCAAGCACCTGGTCCAATGATTCTCAAGCCAGACACCATCTCTGATGTTCTGAGGACCTGCCCTAAGTTATCTGCCTTGGGGGTCTGCTATGCCAGCTTATCTGAGAAGATGTTTTGGGAACTGCTGAAACCGAACAGAGAGCCGTTCCGGTTTCTGGACCTTTTCTATGAAGGCCTGGACGTCAACATTCCCAAAGAGCTTTGGGCTATGGTGAGTGAGAAGCACCCACAGTTCCGCGTGAGGCTGGAGTTTGCTCCAACAGTCCCTATAAGGAAGATGCTTGTGGTTCTGAAGCCAACCATCCCTGTGGCCGCTTTGCATTTTGACACACCTCTGCACATGGCCGATCAGGTTAAGTTCATTGCCAGCACCTACAGCAGGACTTTGGAGAGGCTGGTCCTTTACAACGCCCCCTCTGCTGACCTCAACGCTTCACTAATAGAACTGGCAGGAAAGTGTGTGCATCTGAAAGAGGTTCACTGTTACTCTGCGGTTAGCGAAGCAGTGGTAGAAGCTTTTATTTTACACTGCCCAGGTTTGAAAAAATACACCCTGTCAGCACAGAAGTTCTCTTTTGATATTCCACCAGCAGTCGTTACGTGATTTGACCAAAATGAGAGTTCATGTACACTTGTGCCCTGAAAGAGGAGCAACATTATTTGATATAAACAGCATAAAAGTACTCTGTTGCTGTTTCCACTGAGTCTCCTGTTCCAGAGCCACAATATGGACACAGATTAAAAACAGTTGAAGATAAAAGCATACTACTTGAAATCAGTGCGAATAACACTGAAGTCTCTCTTAGTCTCCTGGATACGGGATATTTTAAATTTTATACAACTGCAGATTTTAGTATCCCCCCTGCAACTCAGACATCACAGATAGCATTTATCACAGTTCACCAAGATCTGCACATAAAACAATTTTAAACACTTTACTTGATATTCTATTTTGGTAAGAACCTAACTTTATTTTGCAGTGTATATTCTCAACCATAGTAAGTCCAAGGTGGTGTGATGGTTCAAGGGGCAGAAATGAGCAGGAGCTCTCTTGTCCTACAGTTGACTGACAGAGGTTTGTAAAAGGTCTGTTTGTGTTAGTTACTTTTAAGCTTTGTTGCTTAAACAAAGCCTTGTTTTTTAAAGCCTTGCCAAGAAGGAAACATGTTCTTCATTCACTGTATGTCAGTCACTTTCTGGACTCTGGTGGCAATACCATTCCAAACTCCCCTACCATAGGGTTTTAGCAGAACTCATTTTGTATGCAGCAAAGTTCTATTCCAGAGTAGACACATCAAAATTAATGGATGTGACTAAATGGTGTCCTGTAATTTAATGGGTCTACTTTGAGGTAGAACTGAGCTACATGCAACCCAGGGTTTAGAAGTATGCTAGCCAAAGACTGCAGCTCTGATCTGGAGATCTGACTTATCTTCAGGAGTGTCTCTGATCCAGGATAGTCAAAGTGTCAGCTCACTATTTCAGTTTCTGAGAATTTTGAGGCCTACCTGGTTAGGGTGCCGATTATCATCCTTGTCAAGAGGATGGCTGCCTGAAAGGGCAGCACCACAGGCTGAAATCCTATAGATGCAGCTCTCCCATAAAGATGGGGGTATGGGCAAATGGCACTTTTTGAATTTCTGCTGTGGCAGCAGACGTGGGTGCACATTACTTTCTAGTGGGAACTGATGCACGTATCTCCATCCAGAAATGGTGTCCAGACACCCAAGCTTTGGACATCATTTCTGGATGGGATTACATGCATCAGTTCCCACTATGGAAGATAGGTGGGGATAACACAGACATTGAGTTCTTCCCATCTCTCTGCCTTCCGTATGTAACTGGGAGTTTGGAACATCTGCTTAGGGCTCTTGCATTTGCAGATCATGGCTCTGAAACCAGCTGAGTCCAAGGTTCCTGCAGTCAATTAGGGCTTATCCACACTTACCTTTTGCCCTGAGCTTTCCCCGCGAAAACCCACTCTTTAGAGCTGAATCGGAGTAAACTTTAATTCGGGTTTTACACAGATTGATGTTTACTCTGAGCGTTAAAGAGCGTGTTTTTGCAAGGAGAGCTCTGGAGCAACAAAGGGGGGGGGCGCTCAGACATGGAGCTTTAAATCACATAATGTGCCTGGAAAGAGCAGAGGAACGGTAAGTGTGGATAAGCCCTTACCTGATGGCTGGATGGAGGAAGAGCTGCTTGTGAGCAGGGGCATCAGATGCAGAGGGTAGGCTCTGAGGCACATATAGGGATGATGTTCACCGCCTCAACTGTCAGTCACTCTGCCTAGTGACACTAGTCTCCAGGTGCTACACCTTCAATTCTGCTACTGTGAATTGTCTCTATTGTAATAAATACTTTGAAACATTTTCCTTACTGTTGGAATTCTCCTTGCTGTGTTTGTCCTCTTGGAAACTACAAGAAAAGCAGCCTAGAAGCTGAAAGAACAAATGAAATAAAACTTAAGGTGGTCTTCAGGTAGGTCTGCTTCCACTATCGCTTCCTCCAAGTTGCGCCATGGGGAAGGCGAAAGAGCTGCCCTTGGCCCTTTCCAGGGCTTTTGCTGACCTCCTGGCCTACTGTGTTTGTGCAAGCAAGTGTATTCTCTTTCCATGATGCTGCATCTTTATTCACGGCATTGTGCAATGCAAATAGCGGTGCGTTTTCATTCTGTGCATTGTTCAACCCTTCCCATTGTGCTGGGCTTGGGAGAGAGCCAGCAGCATTGCTGATGTGAGCCAGCAGCATTGCTGATGTGATTTTTGTGGGAGGAGGATGTTTTCTCGGCTCTGCCTGGATCGCTAAATGGTTTTGTTTCTCCCTCTGACACACGCACAGAAAGGAAAGGGAGCTTTGCTGTGGGGGAAGAGATCATGGCACTAGTGTAGTCAGAGCATCACAAAAAACTATGCAGGACTCATCCACTTCCTTGGCTATGGATGGCTACCCCAGCAACGTACCAGCGTTCCTCACCAAGCTGTGGACATTGGTAGAAGATCCTGAGACCAACCATCTCATCTGTTGGAGTATTGTAAGTACAACTAATGTTGGGAGCTGCTAGTTTGGTGTTTGACAAGCCCTTGCAGGACACTGTGTGTCATGTGCAACTTACAGGGGCTTCGTTAGCCAGAAACCACGCAGTGGTCTCTGAGAGTGATGTGTACAACTGGTATTTTTCGGGTACCTAACCTAACCAGTCTTATGCATGTTTACTTCTATGCCGTGTTGAGTTCATTGGGGAGTTACTCAAATGTAAGGTCTAGTTTGTGCATCAGACAGACTTGAGATGATGGAATTCTGGGCTACAGTGCTTCAGACTGTAGGTGGGCTGGAGTGTCAAGTTGGTTTGTTGTATGTTCCCAGCATAAGTTTCCTGAATGTAATAAGCTTAGTATATTGGGGAGAAAACTCTACCTCTGAGGGAGGTAGGCTGTGTGCTAAGCTCATTTGCTGGGGAGCACTTGGAAATGCAATTCCCCACCTACAATCTGTGGGCCAGAACCCCAGCACTTCATTCTGCATGAAGTTGCATCAGTTGGTTCTCTACTGGTGAGGGGGGAGAAATTCAATTTGGTTCACATTTAAAGGTGAGCTTAAACTAATTTGCAATTTCTTAAACAATATGTGAACCAAGACATGGCCATCTTTCAAATTCATAATTCTCCAAATTTTGCAATGAAATTCTCCAGGCAAGCAATGTTTGCAAAAACATGGGTAAAGTGCACATAAAAATGTATATATTAGTTAAAATAATTACACAAATAATAATATACAAATATTAAGGAACATTGTTTTGCAAAAATGTGCATACTGGGAGAAACTTGCACTGAAATGCCAGTGAATTGCAAACTGATGCGAAAAACTAAATGAGAAATTGAAATTTGTCAGATTTGCCCATCCCTTCTGTTTGCATGAAATTGTAGCTGCCTTCCCCTATCAAGTTGTTCCTGGTGCTCTTTTGATCACCTGTTTGTTTATTTCACAACTGTTTGTTCATAGCTGTCATCTTGCATAGGAAGGCAATGGGCCTTCCTGCCTTTCTCAACCTGGTGCCTTCCAAATACCTTCTTTGGCTGCCTGATAATCTGTGACCATTGGTCATACTGCCAAGGAGCTCAGTGTGACATACACTGTTCTCTCCCTCCTCATCTAACCCCACAACAACTGTGTGAGGTAGGCTAGACTGAGTGGCAGTGACTGGCCCAAAGTCACCCAGTGAGCTTTGTGGGAGATTTAAACCTTGGTCTCCCAGGTCCTAGTCTGAGACTTTAACTAAACCACTAAACCACCCTGGCTCACTGGAAGCTGGGGCCCAGCAATATCAGGAGGACACCATGTTGGGCAAGGCTAAGCTGTGAGGATCAGTGCAGCACACAGACAGACCCCCCAAGTGTCCCTATTTTCCAGGGACATCCCAGCTTTAGAGAAGCTGCCCTGGTTTCTGATTTGATCCTGGAATGTCCCACTTTTCCTTAGGAGGTCCCTATTTTCACTGGAGAAATGTTGGAGGGTATGCACAAAGGTTATTTTTCCATGGTGATTATAATTTCCAATCAGTTATACTTTCACTTGCTACATTTTAATAGCTTGTGAAGAGTTTCTTGATGGCTGTAAAAATTAGTTTTTGCACGTTACTGGCCGCTGTTTCATTTATCTTATAACCTAAAAGTGCTGCTAGTTTATTCTGATTACAGATAATGAAGTGTAATTGGCTGATATGGAGAAAATATAATGTTTGCTGGAGGGGGGGTTGTTTTTGTTTTTGTTGGAAGCAGAAATTAGTAGGATTTAAGTAGTTTCACCTGACCTCTGAACATGGGATATACGTCTTGAATTCCTCTAAGTGTGGCGGTGCTCAAATCTGCAGGACTTTTCTATAAAAATACCCACTAAATGTCTCAACCCAGACTTTAGAATCAGTAGTTAAATTTGTGGGTGAGAATTTTTAAATCATATTTTCAGGGTGGATGTTTTAACTCTGTGTTTGGAGTAATGATGGAAAGAAAGAAAGTGAACCGGGGTACTTTCCTTGGTTCATTCTCTTCCCTCCTTTCAGACCACTCTTGTTTGTGAATTTAAAAGAGAAAAAATCCTGCCTGCATCTTGAGCAAATTCTAACTGAGAACTGGTTCATGGTCTGGTTTTATCATTCTCAATATGGATAACTGTATTCCATAAAAGTAAAAAATACATTAAATGTAAATTCTGAAACATTGGGTGGTGCTCAGCTAAGTCATACTTAGACCCATTGAAACCAACAGACTTTACTTATGTAAACACAATGATTTATGTCGGTCTGCTCCATGACTAACATAGAATGCTGCCCTTTTGCAAAACCGTTTTAACGGTACTTTTTTAAAAAAAGTTTAAAATGCACTGTTTTGCTCTAGATACATATATGTGCACAAGCACACAAATATGTGTTGACAAATGTTTAATCCTACTTGGGACTGAGTTGATCTCCCTCATACTGCACTTGGACATCCCAGTAAACTGTGGGTGTTTAAGAGGATCCGGCCAGCAGACTGGATGTTGTGCTCTTGCACTCGCCAGTAACCTGATGTCACCACAACACTAGGTGACTCGACTTTAAAGAAAAGAATTAGGAGTACACTTGATGTGCATTCCCAGTTCTTCTTTTTAGCCATGGCTTGAACTTTTCCATACTTGATGTCATACATGATGATAGGCCTTGAAAAGTTGGGTGGGATTTGCCCAGTGCGCCCTGATGATGTGGGTCTAATTAGGCTGAACATGCTGGAGGTTTCCCACTGCCTCACTAAACTATGGATTGGTAAGATGTAAATGAACCTATCATCCTCTCCAGCCTCTTCCATGATCGCAGGAGGACTTAAAAGCATTTGCTTCTAGTCAACTGCAGTGTGTTTTGTCTGAACCAATAAACTGTGGTTAACATTAAGTAGTCCTAATTTCAAACAAGCCACCTCTAAAACTGTGGTTTCTGAAACTTGCTTGTTAGCCCCAGTTTTGAATCTGTACGGCATGGCAAGCCATGGTCAAAAGTTTCCCAAGTTCTCTACCTGCTTAAGGAGGAAGAGCAGGGAAGCATGTTAATCTAGGACAGTGACATGGGGTTTAAAAGCTCTTCCTGTGCCTAGAAGACCCTTTACAGCCTTCACCCCAAACTTCTCCATTTTGGAGAAGCTATGTCAAACTGGCCCCTGCCACACACATCTGTTGTCTTACATAACATGAGATGTTAGGCAAGTATGAATTGGGAGTTAAATCACACACATAAACATATATGCTATGTAAGTTGCACATTATGGAGTAATGTTGATCACAAGAACTTTGCATGTAAAACACATTTCAGGGAGCATCACATCTTGATGCTAATGAAATCAAAGAAGAGAATAAAGTTAAACCAGAACATCACTTTTATTTTCATTTGGTGGTGTGTGGGGGGGGGGGGAGCATGTGTTTTTCTGACCAACGTAAGCCACTCAACCAACTAGGTTTTATTGTCCTAAACTCATCTGACTGTGTTCCTAACACAAATTTTCTTCTCAGTTTACCAAATGGGAAAGCAAAACTGTCAATACAATAAAGGATTATGAGCCTATTGTCTATTTACTTGGAGAGGTCTTTAACTGAATATTAGATGGGGAAATAGAGACATTCTGGGTCACCTTGTGTCCCATGCAGCTGGATGCTACTTGGAAAAACTGTTTTCAGATAATGAAACTGGGAAATTATTTTTACAGGTATACAGAACACATAACTATATATAGAAATGAAAAATGGTTCTGTAAGTTGACTTTTTCATGGAATTGCCCAGTTCCACCCTTACCTGATGAGTCCCTCTGGGGTCAGTTCAGTCTCTTGCCGTCCACTAAAATACGGTAGACCTCATTTTATTAAAGTTTGTTTAATGGACCATTTGATAAAATAGTGGAGGTGCATATTTCACAGAAGCTTGTGGGCTACTTGCTTTCCTTTAGCACTATAGAATTACACTTGACTGCGGCAGCCAGTAAAACCAGTTCTTTTTTTCTGGGGGTATGTAGGGGTACGCAAACCCCTAAACATTTTGTGAATCTAAGTTTGGTCTCATTGAGGGGGCAGTGTTTCATTATGAGTAGGAAAATGAGAGTACCAATAAACATTTTTTAAAGAAAAAAAAACCTGAGTAAAACTGTTATTTTTTCAGTACTGAGGTTACTGGGGTCTGAACAGCAGCAGTTCACTGGAGGACTGCTAACTTTCACTGCTGACTAAGGAGGTCAGAAACATTAGGAAGACACTTATTTAACAAAGTAATAATAGTAAATAAAAATAAAATAAAAATGTGACCTCACCCCCAAGACCATTCCATTGTTAAGTATCCACCCTCCCAAAAATTCAACCTCTCTTGCGGTGGTTTGACCCATTTCCGTTTTAACACTACAGATTCTACAAATACCTTCCATATCTCCTCAGAATAATTTCTCCTGCATATTTTCTGTTTTACCTTAATAGCACATGTTAATTTATCATTAATAGCTTATATCCCACACCTCTATACACCATTCTTCCATTTTATATTCACTTTGCTACTTCCACTTCCTAGCTATAACAACTCTTGCAGCCATCAGTAAAGGAAGAGCTTTTTAATGGTAAGAGCTGCTCAACAGTGGAGCGGACTCCCTCAGATTGTGGTGGACACAATTACTGCTGAATGGGTATGGGGGGGGCTTGTTCTACCACCACCTTCTAGCAAGGAAGCTTGATCCCTATTTAAAACTGGAAACTAGTAGTGTGTAATGTGCTGAGATCTATAATTGGGAAGAGGAGCTATATTGATATCCACACACTGGGCCTGTTCATGCTTCCATTTGCCCAGGCACATTCCCCAGAGAAAACCCACGGTTTAGTACCGAGTCGGCCCAAATGGCAATCAGGTTTTCTGCGGATTGCTGTTTGTTCTGATTTAGCAGTAAATAGCATGTTTTCCCAGGGAAACCTGTGAGGCAAACAAAAAACCACTCAGATCTGTGCCTAGGAAGCACAGCACAAGTGAAAAACCTCTTGGACTCACGCTTTCTAGGTGCAGGATGAGCAAAGTGTGAACGAGCCCACAGTTAAGAGTATGTGTTATATCTACATACATATATGCAGAGTATCTGTGTGTACACATTTTGGGATTTTAAATAAATAACACACTTCACTAAGAAACAGACATAAAGATAAAGGGGCCCCTGACCATTAGGTCCAGTCGTGGCCGACTCTGGGGTTGTGGTGCTCATCTCGCTTTATTGGCCGAGGGAGCCGGCGTACAGCTTCCAGGTCATGTGGCCAGCATGACTAAGCCTCTTCTGGCGAACCAGAGCAGCGCACGGAAACACTGTTTACCTTCCTGCCAGAGCGGTACCTATTTATATACTTGCACTTTGACGTGCTTTCAAACTGCTAGGTTGGCAGGAGCAGGGACCGAGCAACGGGAGTTCACCCCGTCATGGGGATTCGAACCGCCGACACTGAACCACAGTTAATTACATGCTACAGTGTTTGTATTGTTGGCAGATCATAATAAAAAAAATCCAAGGGAAGCCTTGTGGTCCATAAAAAAAAAGTTCCAAAGATAAGGGATACTGTAATTTTATTAGGACAAACCAAGAAGTCACAAAAATGTGGTAACCTTTCCAGTTCTTCAAAACTTCCATCAGGCAAAATGATACACAAAGTGGGAAGGACGGGGGTTGGATGGAGATTTTATTATTATTTTGGTAGAAAAATCAGGTAGGATGTTGCAACAATGAGGTCTGCTTATGGGTTGGTGTTTCACGATGAAGACAGCAGACTTAAGTGCCTGTCTGGTGCTGAGGTACCAAATTGCACACCTGAGAAAATGAAACCTGGCTTACAAGATGGTTCGTTCAGTGTGCCCGGCTGGGCTGGGCGCAATGGGTTTCCTGGGGGGAGGGGGGAGCTAGGCATGCTGACATCAGGTGCACCCACACCTGCACCCATGACGTGCATGGTCCTGCACAAAAAATTGTGGGTGCCCTGCCTCTTCATGGGGAACATTGTGGGGGCTGGAGCACCCACAGCCCCACACATTCGTCGCCTGTGGTTCTCTGCCAAGAGGCATTGTTTGTTAGTGACTGCGATTTTTGCATTGCATTGTCATTCAACATACAGTTTTCTCCTTTCTATACTTGCCCACTAAGATATTGCTTAATGCATCTGACAAAGTGAGCTTGACTCCCTGAAATGTCATGATAAAATATTGTTACATCTCTAAGGCACCACAAGCCTCACTCTTAGATTTTCAAGTATTTAAATGTGAATTAAAGCGCCAACAAACACACCTCAGAAATGGCAGCCAGAATGCAAATTTCAGCCTGTCCTTTGTTTGAAAATGGTGGTTTGTTATTAATCTGGTTTCACATATTTGTAGAATCTGTTTAGCATTAGAGCTTTACAGTAATGAGCAGGTAGCTAACATTGTTTAACTCTTTTTTTTTCCTTTAAAGAATGGTTCCAGCTTCCATGTTTTTGATCAGAGTCGGTTTGCCAAGGAGGTGCTGCCTAAGTATTTCAAACACAACAACATGGCCAGCTTTGTGCGACAACTGAACATGTGTAAGTAACATTCCCAAGATTTAGAAAGTACAGTCTTGCTTGTATGATGGAGGAAATGTCATGATTAAAATGAATTTTGTACTTTTAAAATGTGGTTTTAGTACGTTGCCAGACCTAAAAAGCAGAAGCACTAGAGCTGACTTATGTATTTGGCAACCTAGTAAGTTAATGTTTGTTAGAGGCATTTAAGTTTATGATATATTCACATACAATGGCTGCGAAGAGCAGCAAAAGAAGAAAAAAAAAGGTGCCAGGTACTCTGTACTGGTGAGCAGCACCACAAAGAGGCACAGTTTAAAGGTGAAATAAACGGGATACCAGTTTTTAAATCTCACTTCTCTTCAAAGAATTGAGATAAAAATAATAGTGACATAAATAAAAAGTTATATATCAGCAGCTAGCAATAGTTCAACATGAAGGAAGCAAGAGACAGGGGGCGGGGCGGGGAGAGAGACCACTGGTCTCTCGCTTTTCTGGGTCCGCAGCCAGGGACTCCTTTAATCTGGAGGAGGCAGGGTAGGCACACTGAGAATTCTCCACTGCCTCCCACCTTCTTGGGGGCTCCACACAAAGTGGGAATAGTGGAAATATTGAAGATGTAGACTTATTGCTGATCTGGGATTTTGACAGATGCTTCCCCCCCCCCCCGTCCTCTAGAAATGGCACACTGATTCGCAAGCACATGTTTGCCACATCCACACTTTTGTGCAGTCATAGATGTATACCTAATTTGTAAATCAGCACCCCACCCCACCCATCCTCCTGCTTCTCACCAGGCTTCTGTTTGTCCATTTAGATGGCTTTAGGAAAGTGGTGAACATTGAACAAGGTGGCCTTGTCAAGCCTGAACGTGATGACACTGAGTTCCAGCACCTTTATTTCCTACAAGGCCATGAACACCTCCTTGAGCACATCAAAAGGAAGGTAGGAAATGCAAGTAACTATTAGGCTGTTCTGATCATGTGCTACGTACGGCCTGCTTGGGAGAGGATAGGAATTACCTCTTACCATGCAGGTGGCATATACATAACATAAGAGTAAATGTAAAGGGACCGCTGACCATTAGGTCCAGTCGTGGCCGACTCTGGGGTTGCGGCGCTCATCTCGCTTTATTGGCCGAGGGAGCCGGCTTACAGCTTCCGGGTCATGTGGCCAGCATGACTAAGCCACTTCTGGCAAACTAAAGCAGCGCACGGAAATGCCATTTACCTTCCCGCCAGAGCAGTACCTATTTATCTACTTACACTTTGATGTGCTTTCCAACTCCTAGGTTGGCAGGAGCAGGGACCAAGCAACGGGAGCTCAAACCGTCAACATTCCAGTTGACAAGTCCTAGGCTCTGTGGTTTAACCCACAGCGCCACCCACGTCCCCCAACGTAAGCGTAGCCCAATACAAAAAAAAGAAAACATTCATCCCCATCAAGTCCTAGTGAAAGCAGCATTGAGTCCAATGGGACTTAGGGCAACTGCATGCACTACATGGTATTATCTTTATTATATTTAATTTAGATACCAGTTAATTGCCAAAACAGCTTCTAAGCGATTTACAAGTATAAAACCAATTACCAAAATATAGTTACACATCATTAAAATATGCAATAAATAATTGCATCAAAACATTAAAATCAATATCCACAATTAAAATATTCAGTGAACAAACCCATTAAAACAGCAAGCCTTATATTGTTGTTGTTGTTGTTGTTGTTGTTGTTGTTGTTATTTTATTTTCCACCCTCCTTCCCAGCTTGAGCTCTGTAGGATTATCTAAACCTGGGAGAGATCATGTGACATCAGGGATTGCCCCTGCCATAGTCCAGGCTCTGGACAAGGGAAGGTGTCCTCACCAGATAAAAATAACACTTGCCAGCAAATGTATTTATGTTTCCCTGACATTCACCCACTGCATTTTTAGGAGTATGCTTGCAAAAGCTCAGGAATGCACTGGGTGAAGAGGGCCTTAGTTGCATTTAGCATTCCCTGGATTGTGTTTCCTACCTCACACATTTGCACAATGTATCCTTCTATTTCTGCTTCTTTCTTTGGTTGTTTCTTCAGGTATCCATTGTGAAAAGTGAAGAAACCAAGATGCGCCAAGAAGACCTTAGCAGATTACTGTACGAGATCCAGATCCTCCGGGGTCAGCAAGAGACAATGGAGTGTCAGGTGCAGGACATGAAGCAGTAAGTGAATGCTGCCAGAAGCATCCTGGCATTGCAGGGGGTAGAACTAGATGACCCTCGGGGGTCCCTTCCAGCTCCACAGTGCTATGATTCTATGGCAGTTACCTGAATATGGGCCCATCTTTACTCCAGATGTCAGACCTACGATTTCTATGTCAAAGATTAAGGCCTGACATTCAAATAACTGTAGACTCTCTCCAGTTTGGGTGAGCGCAAGGGCCCAAGGCCTGTGCCCAATCTCGGCAGGAGTTGTGGCAGGGGTCCGAATGGACCCAAAGAGAGAAGACAACAAAAATTGATGCAGCCTCATAGTTAGATATCTATATATAAAACTCTAAAGGTGCTCTAAGGACAACCTTCCCCTCCCTTTAGTAAGGGAAACAAAAGTTACTGGCACTTATGATTTCCAGATTGTCAGTGCAATCCTATAAATGTTATCTGAGAAATAAGTCCCGGTGAGGTCAGTCGTGCTTATTCTGTCGTAGGTTTGTTTAAGATTGCTGCCAGAATCACGAAGGCCTACAAGTACGCATTCACTGTTGATTCATTCAGAGACTCAGCCTGCGGTTCTCTCTTCCTTTCAGGCAGAATGAAGTTTTGTGGAGGGAAGTTGTGTGTCTCAGGCAGAATCATTCACAGCATGAGAAAGTGATCAACAAGGTAACATTTCTGTTGATGCCAATAATGTGGTGGGGAGTATTTGCTACTTGCAGATTGGGGGGTGGTTGGCTTCATTGGAATTGGCACATGGTCAATGGTCAGGGCTTTCTCAAGGAACTCAGGGGAATGTGGTTCTGTGTGACAGATGGGCTCATCTGATACAGGAGTGGGGAACATTTTCAACCCAAAGGGCATATTTCCTCATGAGCGGCATTCCCACATGGGCAACCTCTTAGGTGCCACATGCCAATGCTGGGCAGGGTTAGAGGCAAAAGTGGGTGGAGCAATAGAATGGACTCTTGCCTCTGTACAATAGGCTACATTCCAGCCATGCAAAGCCTCATGTTTATACACACATGCACACACACTCTTCCATCTGTCCTTGCCCTCACAGCCTGAAGAAGACAAGCTTTCCTAATTTGTGCAGATGCTTCAGGACTAGGATAGCTACATTTCATCTCAGGAATCACCCAGGTTTCTGAGCCAATGTGGCACAAAGTTGGGGTGCCTTCTGTTGCCCCTGGGCAGGGTAGCATCTATCAATATGACCACCCTCCCCAAGAGTCCCTTCCTATTCCAAGTGTTGCATGTTCACTGCATTCATTGAAGAGTGCACACTTTTGATGTATGCTTACATTCATGTTGAGGAAGATGGCCATGTCTGTCTCATCTTGCCTGCCCCTGTCCTTCATTTTTGGAAACGTGAAAGTTGCCTTATATAAGAAGTTGCCTTACATCAAGTCAGATCATTGCTCCATCTAGATCTGTCCTGTCTACACAAACTGGATGTGACTCTCCAGGACTGCAGGTTAGGGAGCTTCTCAAAGCACTACCTACAGATGTTGGGGGTTGAAAGCATGTATCTTCTCCATGCAAAGCAGATGCTTGCAGCCCTCCTTCCCCCGGAAGGGAGCTCCTCCTTGTGTGAGCAGAGAGGTGGACGGTGGAGTGCTGAATCACTGTGCTGACTGACAAACACCTGACCTTGGTTTCCCCTGACAGCTGATTCAGTTTCTCTTCGGCCAGCTCCAATCCAGCCCCAGCAATGCTGGAATAAAGAGAAAGCTGTAAGTACCCTCATGTGACTGCATGGACATGCACGGGCAAGAAACTAGTTGGGGGCTCACCCTTCATTTTAACCCCCCCTCCCAGCTCAGCTCCAAGTGGCGTGGTAGGTCACCAGACCTGGGCACCATGGTGACAGAAAAATGAATGGGGCTGGGAACTGATGAGTCAGAGCTGCTGACAGGTCTCATTCAGTGCCCTTGGAGAACCACCCTGTCAGCTTGCTGTGACCTTTGTTTTAGTGGTATACAGGGGATTGAAAGAAGAAACTTTGAAGAGAAAGGGGAGTGGAAGCAAGGTCCCCTGTGGAAACCACAGAGAGGTTTTCCAGTAATATCATTACAGGGGGTGGGTGGGGGGGAGGTGCACCTATGGGACTGCCAAGCCTATTAGGTGAGCTTATTAGGTAGCTGTAAACAGATGCAAAGTCTAGGGAAGGCCCGTGATGGTTTGCCATATGGACAGCCTAGGAACATTGGAGCTGCCTTGCTGGAGTAGACCAAGGGGAGGTCTAATTTAGGACTCTAGTTACAGGAGTAGCAACCCCACAGCTCTGGGCTCAGAGGACAAGCTGCTGTATTTGTGAGCGAGGGGTGGTGTGACTAGTGTTGGCAGGGGCTGATGGGAGTTGTAGTCCAAAACATCTGGAGGGCACCAGGTTGAAGAAGGCTGGTGTTGTGGAAATTGCTTTGAATGAGTGGGGAGCCTGGACTTCATGGAGCAGTTTCCGTGTGTTTGTGTTTCCAAGTGCCACCTGATCAGCTGAGAAGCCTCCTAAAGCCCCAAAGAAGCGCCAGCTGTTCTTTCCTTTAGCTGCCCCCGGAAAGATTCAACACTCACCCCCAGAACCAATGAGCTTTTGATAGTGTTCAGAGTGACTGAGATTAAGGATTTGGGCTTCCTTCTCTCAACAGACCTCTTATGCTGGATGATGGCAACTCTGCTCCACAAATTACAAAGTTCAGGAAGCATTTGTCTTTGGAACCCATTCATGACTCCTATTTCATCCAGTCGGTGAGTTTGGGATGACATCCATCTAATTTAGTCTTCTTGCCTGCTCTTATTTATTTGCAAGGTGCTAGCGATTAATCAAACATTTTTTAAAAAATTTTAAATTATTTTTAAACATACACCTGAAGCTGTCTTTTCCCTGAGTCAGATCACTGATCTATCTTGCTCAGTATTTGTTGTGTACAGCACTGAGTGGCAGTAGCTCTCTGGGATTTCAGATGGTAGACTTCTCCAGCCCTTACTAGAGATGCCAGGGAGTGAAACTGGGACTTACTGCATGCAAAACACATGCTTTGCCACACTAGGTTACCCTTTCAGTACAGATACTTGCAAACACTGTGAGTGACAGCAGGTGCTATCTAAGAAGAAGCAGACATTCTTTCACATATAGGAAACATTTCCTCTTTTTAAATGGTCCCTGCTGAAACAAGGGACTGTGTGCTTCATCTCAAAGCAAAGAAGTCATGCTTCTGCCCCGCCCACCCCCACCCCCACCCCCGCATCAAGATACAGTAGTTGCTTTATTCATGTTCGCATCTATGCAAATTTAATCAATTATTCAGTTAAATTTAAATTCTAATTCATTTAAATCAGATTGTTCCACTCAAGAATGCCTCCATGTTTTGCAAAAGCAACTTGTAGACAGCACATTTCTGTTTCACCAGGCCCTTTGGCTTTTAATCATCTGTGGCCTCAGAGGGGGGCGTGTTTTAATCCAGTTTCTAAAAAATAGAATTGCCTTTTAGATTTTTCTTTGTTTTCTATTATCCCAGTTTCAATGTATTTATCTGTTTGGTTCTTTTGTATTGTAAGTCACTTGGAGTTACTTTGTTTAAAAAAGTGAGCAATAAAGTTCACAAAATAAACTTGACTGGAAAAAACACTTGCGTGGCAAGTTCCCGCCCCCCCCCCCAAAGGAAATAAAGACACAAGACACAAGAGTTTAAGCTTAATGGGTCAAATTAGGCCACAACTTTATTGATTACAGGAATTGAGGGGTATTCACCACAGTTTAAGAAGGATATTGACAAGCTTGAACATGTGCAGAGGCGTGAGACCCAGGTGATAAAGGGTCTGGAAACCAAGCCTTATGAGGAACAGGAGTTAGCTATGTTTAACATGGAGAAATGTAGACCGAGAGGTGATATGATCTCCATCTACAGTTATCTAAAGGACTGGCCAATGGAGGATGGAGCAAGTTTGTTTTCTGCTGCTCCAGAGGGTAGGACCCAAAGCAAAGGATTCAAATTACAAGAAAGGAGATTCTAACTCAAGATTAGGAAGAACTTTCTGATGGTGATGTTAAGAGCTGTTCAATACCTTGTAAGGTAGTGAATGGACTCTCCTCCATTGGAGATATTTAAACAGAGGTTGGTTGGCCACCTCTCAGGGATTATTTAGCTATGATTTCTGCATTGCAAGGCTAGCTGACCCTTGGCTTCCCTTCCAACTTTACTGTTCTGTCATTCTATGACTTGAAGTGGTCTCAAATTTAATATTGTCCAATTGGTGCAGGTAAGGTAAAGGTAAAGGGACCCCTGACCATTAGGTCCAGTCATGACCGACTCTGGGGTTGTGGTGCTCATCTCGCTTTATTGGCTGAGGGAGCCGGCGTACATCTTCCAGGTCATGTGGCCAGCATGACTAAGCCTCTTCTGGTGAACCAGAGCAGTGAACGGAAACACCGTATACCTTCCCGCCAGAGCGGTACCTATTTATCTACTTGCGCTTTGATGTGCTTTCAAACTGCTAGGTTGGCAGGAGCAGGGACTGAGCAACGGGAGCTCACCCCATCGCGGGGATTCGAACCGCTGACCTTCTGATCGGCAAGTCCTAGGCTCTGTGGTTTAACCCACAGCGTCACCGGTGTCCCCATTGGTGCAGGTACTACCGGTATATAGAGCAGCTCCCCACGCATGACTTAAGTCTATAGGCTAACATTACCCAACTGCACCGCTGACTGTTACAATGGCGCTTTACTGTTACATTGTTCAAAAATATGTCTTTCCCCCCATCCTTGCCTGCAGCCATCTGCAGAACCTGCTTCATGCTTAAACAGCCCTGCTGTCCCCGGAGGGCCAATAATATCAGATGTTACTGAAGTGTCACCATCTAATGCTGTGGTCATGCAGCCTTCTTCCAACAGGGAGAGGTAAGAAAAATCAAGTGTTTTAGTGAGCAACATGGATGGATGTAGGAGACAGAAATAAATAAATGCCACAGAAGACTGAATAGGCCAAGGCCAGCTTTGCCATTAGGGGCTCCTCCAGACGGGTGGTTTTTGTCTCCCCCCCCCCCACACTCCTGTGTGTGTTCTGCAACATGTGGGATACAGTGGTACCTCGGGTTAAGTACTTAATTCATTCCAGAGGTCCGTTCTTAACCTGAAACTGTTCTTAACCTGAAGCACCACTTTAGCTAATGGGGCCTCCTGCTGCTGCTGCTGCGCCGCCGGAGCACGATTTCTGTTCTCATGCTGAAGCAAAGTTCTTAACCTGAAGCACTATTTCTGGGTTAGCGGAGTCTGTAACCTGAAACGTATGTAACCTGAAGCGTATGTAACCCGAGGTACCACTGTACTTTAGTTGAGATTGCTGCATAGCAGGGGGTTGGACTAGATGACCCTTGGGATCCCTTCCATCTCTGCAATTCAATGATTCTATAATTCTACGTCACTGGTGCAATAATAATGCATTAGTGGTGGATTTATACTCAGTCGTCTGCTTATAATGCTGCTTTTGCAGGATGGACTCTGCCTATAGTGAGAATATAAAAAAAGGTTCCCCCTGCCACTTCTGCCTTTCAGTCCCCCCTCCCCCATTGTCCCAATTAGCATTTCCAATATTTATTTATTTTATTGCATTTATTTCCCACTTTTTTCCAACCAGCTCAGGGCAGTGTACATGGTTCTTGTCTTCCCCATGTTATCCTCACAACAGCCCTGTGAGGTAGGCTTAGTTGAGAGACAGTGCTTGGTCACCCAGTGAGTTTCCTGGCTGCTTGGAGATTTAAACCCTGGCCCCACAGGCTTAGTCCAACACCCTAACCATGATACCACGCTGTATTCATGCCCACTGCTTCTCTCCATTTTGCACCCTCCTCTTGATATGGGGGAGGAACTGACTTTCATGCACGTTGGTTTCTGCTGTGTTCGTAGTTTGGCCCTGGAGTGAGTTGAAAGGAAAAAAGCATCAGGGTGGCGCTGAAACTTGTCTTTGGTTCAGGGAAACCTGCCTCCTGCTGGTCAAGGAAGAACCCATTAGCCCTGAGCAGAAAGCCGCATCCACAGATCCTGCTGTCCCCTTGAGTGGCTGTAATGTCTGCTCAGACCCTCCTGTGTTGCCTGTTGCCATGGTTCAGTCTGTGTTAGACGGCAGAGGGAGCTGCGATGTGCCACAGCCAGCAAGTTTGCAGACACTTGACAGAAGAGGCAGAAGGGCACCTCTAGACAGGTGAGGGGAGGAGCGCCACTATGTGCTCTAGCACCACACTGTTTCATTGCTTGTGGGTGGAGAGTATTGCATGAAGGCTTTAGTCGTTGCAGCTATGCAGACATTTGCTTGTGCTTTAGGGGATCCTGAGGATTCAACTAGCAAAACACTTATTCTTTAGGTGCTCATCACAGCAAAAAGAACTATGGCAGAGATGGGGAGTGTGTGGTCCTCTGTATGATCTGGACTACAATTCCCATCATCCTTGAGCATTGGCTATTCCAGTTGGGGCTGATGGGAGCTTGAGTCCAACAACATCTGGAGGGCCACAGGCTCCCCATTCTTAGTCTATAGCTTAACCTAACTCCAGGTTAAGCTACGAAGTGGATCCTGGCATGAGACTCATAGGAGAATCCTATAACTTTCTTCAGAAACTTGTTATGAAGATAAAATGGGGGAAGACAAAACACCATGCCCTTGCCTTTTGTTCCTTGGACAACAGATGGGGGGAAAGAGTGTTGATCCACCTGTTATACAAATGCTTAACCTGAATCCCAGTGGGCAACTCTTCCTCTTGTGTTTTCACAGAGCAGAAATCTCTGATCCTTTAGATGGTGCTGATTTGAATCTGGAAGGCCTTCAGATCCTACTGAGAAACCAGCAGTATAATCTTGAAGCTGCCAATCCTTTGGATGTAAGTTTTTGTCTAACCATGATAAGAGTTTTATAGTTCCATCATTCTTGTTTTTCAAAGTTGTAGAAGCCACCCTTAGAGCAGATACAAGTCTTCAAATCCATAAACTCCTCACACACATTGAACCTAACTGGTTTCTGAATGGTAAATGGTAAAAGATATGCTTTGAGATTATCGGGTTTTGCTGGAAAATTTTGAGACTTGGCTGACTCAGTTAAGCTCACTAGCTGGCAGAGATTTGTGGAATTAAAATGAATGCAAAATGCACCCTCCAGCAGCAGCATTTTATTATTTTTAACCTAGAAATTTGGCTAATGAAATCTGAGTAAGCAAAATTTGGGCATTTCCTTTCCTTTTAGAAAATTTCAGGCAAAAGAAAGAAATGTACACAATACACGATTATTAACTTATGGAACTCCCTGCCACAAGATGTTCCCATCACAATCACACAATCTTCCTAGCCTGCCCCCCTCTGGTGCACAGAGTTTGGGTGAGTCAACAAAATTCAGCCACTGGTGGAATTTGGTTGCTCAGTCACCCACACAGGCTGTTTTGAAAGGCCTCCAGGGGCTGCAGAATATCTACATTTATTTTATAGCTTTCTTTGCCGCCTTCTTCTTCTTCTTCTTCTTCTTCTTCTTCTTCTTCTTCTTCTTCTTCTTCGTAACTAGAAATTTTTCAAAGAATTGGCAAAAACTGTTTCCTACAATCTGAATAACAGAAATCACCATGACTGAGATCCTACCTGTAGAATTAATTATACAGTTTGACGCCACCCTGATATCTGAGTGAGATTCCAGGGGGTCCAGGCACTTACGCAGGGTTCATGGTTCCTTGAGAATGAGGCACAGTGGAGACTGTGATGTATTTAGGATATATGGTTTATTTATACATATATACAACCGGAGCCTACAGTGGTGGGGGGGGGCGGCTCACAGCATTAACACCCCAATAGTGCCTTGCTTCCCCCATAGCCATAGTCTTGGATTTGAGCAGAAATCAAACATGGTTCTCTGTCTCTGTGACTTCCAAGTGTGCTGCTTTTCTGGCTTCCAGCTCTTAGCTTAAATCACTGCACTCTCCACTCTGGCCTTTGTTTTTCTAACTACTAGCCAGTTGAGGAAGGGAAGCACACCCATTTTGTTTCTGGCACAGATCCACTTCCTTTGTTCCCTTAATGGCCCATTACCTAGGCTATCACCTAGGGTAATAAGGGTCTTGACATACCCCCCACCCCAATGTGGGCAGAGCAGGAATCAAATGAAGCAAAAACCTTATATCCTCCTGATGTTTTTTAGCTGTGGTTCATCTTACGCCTTGTTTGTTTTAGGTTTTCAACCCCACTATATCTGCAAGTGAATGGAATTTGAATGACGTGGAGGCCAATTTGTCCTCGGTAAGACATGCATGTGTAGGATGGGAGAGGGGTGGGGTAGCATCTGAACACCACCAAACACCTGTGGCATTGAACTGGGAGGAACTTGCAGGAGACTCTGAGATAGGGCTGGACAAAGTCCTTCCACACAATACAAACAGAACCACACAGACGTTCGCCTGGCCTTCATTCCCATGAAAAGTGGGGAGGGGAAAATTTCTAGGGCCTGGTCATAGCCAAGGGAGGGTGTGGGGAAGGGCAGTCACCCCCCATCAAGTTAATCAGTACAAAATACTTAGCTGAGGTTCTGCCCCCCCAACATAAACCTGCCCCCCAATATAAATCCTGGCTATGCCCATGGATTAGTGTGAATCTCTAAATACTTTCGGGTGTGGGATATGTTTACTAGAAGGCTGGGTTGGCTTTTGCCTAGGAGCCCAAAATTTGCCTAAGGATGATGGAGAAATTTGATTTAGTTTGCATTTAAAGTTGAATCCACCAAACTTGCACAAGACTGAACAATATGCAAACCAAAACACGGTCATCCTTCCATTAATGCACTTCTCTGAATTTTGCAATGCCATTCACCAGCCAAGTAATATGTGCAAAATATATTAGTGAAAATAGCATGAACATAGTAGCCACGTGCCCAGACACAGCTGCTTTGGGCCTTAGACAGCCTTTCTCTGCATTTAGTGATGATAGTTGCCTACCTAGCACAGCTATTTCCAGGACAGCAGATGTAATGTTACTGCTTGATTGGTTTCTCTGTCACAACCCCCCTTTCTTCCTGCCTTTGTATAATTGTGCATTGTTGTAGTTTGTGTTTTTGCATCAGGACACAGATGCCAACTGTGGATCTGGAGAAGAATGCAAATAAAAGGTCCTCCCGAGTGTTAAATCCCCAAATTAATGCCTCTTGCTCAGGTACTGCTCATAGCTAACCTTCCACACAGATAAGTGACAGTCTACCATGCAGAGGCTGATTTTGCTGGCAGAAGCATCCCTAATTAGGAGCTCTTTGCAAGCAATTCAGCAAGTTGTGACATTTCAGAGAGAATGAACATTTTGCTTTTTCATTTGGCCTCCTGTGCTACCTTCTACCTCCTGTGCAATTTTCAGCAATGCAAGCCCCATCTCAATAACTCTGTTTGCACATAACACTTGCATGGCCAGGACTCCAGAAGCATTTAATCTTAGGGTGTGTTCACATTGCTGCCTTAGAACTCAGTGTTGTTTTTGGGTGCATTTTACAGCATTTTGCCCTTAGCAGTTCACATCAACCTGCCTTAGTGTCAGATTTGTTTCTGCTTGTGTGTGCACCTTGGACCCTTGACAGGTCAGGCTTCACCCCTGCAAAAGTGTTCACCCCTTGACTGGAGTTGCATTAGAAATGGTTTGCGGAACAATACATCCAACAGTAGTCCTTTATAACAAAGTACAGGATAAATGTGCATTTCGGATAATGTTTTGTGAACATGGATTCAAAGCTCAGCACTGGGAATGCTGGGAATGGTAACTGGGAATGTGAAACGAGCCCTTAATTTCCACTAATCTTGGCTTGATGTCGTATGGGAAGCAAAGATGCTGTTATAAATTCTAGTCAGTTGCAAACAAGTATTCAAGGTCACTGGGGAGTTAAGAAATCAAGAATATTCATAAATGTATATTGTTCCTTTAAAAAAATCAGAATGAACCTTTCCATCTGAGACTTGGTGAGTTAGGTGTCTTTCCATGATTCATGGTCATGGGTGGTGTGTGTTTGTGACTGGCAGAAGAGGGGAACGTATAGTGCCTGAGGTAGGGCATTGTAAAATTTTGCAGAGCTTCTAGAGGATTGTGAAACCCAGAGGTTCCACAGAAACAGGTTTGAAAAACACTGTGTTAGAGTGAGTTGCTGTATGTTGTTACAGTCTAACCTGCCTTCTAAAATTCGAAGATTTAGCAATCCAATAACCTAAATAAAACATTGGCTAGGTTGCTTGGTATCAGACACCTATCACATGGACCATTGTCTTATTCATTGTTCATCCTCTCCTCTGAGAGAGTAGATGTTATGTCACATTTTGTTTAGATCTCTGCCAATTCATGTTAACTAATACACTGGTAGAAATATTCTCTATTTTCTATTTGTGTTCTTAGGGAGAGACGTCATTCTGGAAAGCATCTGTCTGCACTTTTGGAGGAGCAACACTATGAATGTACCAAACAGTTTATCTTTTTACACTGGGTCTAGAACAGCACCTTCCTTCTTTCCTGTTGTGGACTTTAAAATCCCAATCTCAGTTACATCCCATCGAACCTGATCTCCCCGAATGAGAATGATGAGTGATCTTTTGCTTAGCTTAAACTATTTATGCCTTCCCTCCCCCCCCCGGGGGGGGGGGACATCTAACAGCCTGAATGTAAAGAAGTGGAAGTCAGTCACTCATAACAGATACACAAATGTGATGCAGTCATTTTTGTTTCTCTGTCAAAGGTTGTGACAGTTAGCTGTCAAAGGGATTATCTGTCTGTTTTTGAAGCTCCCATCATGCTACAAATGAAGCTTTTATTTCTGAACTGCTACTGACAGTGAGTGAGGAAGTGATCCCTACACACCGCTTTGGTCTTGTCCAATGCTCTGTGTCCAGTTTTTTCTCATGAGATATCTTAGACCTCAATAAAAAGGTACGTATCTTCCCATGTTCAGTCTGGGTCCCATGATCTCACAGGGACCATCCTGGTCATTGTCTCATCTCTCCTGTTTTACTATTGGAGCCTGAAAGGTCGTCTCTAATTTGTGCCTAATTCCCCATTCTGGTTACATCAGCACATAGTGCTATATTGACTGTTGTGCCAAACCTTGACATTATCAGGACCAGCTTGACAAATGCCAAATCTAGCTTGGAGCCAGCTGCATGTCTTACGCGTTCACACAAAAGGACTGTGCTAAAATTAAAATTATTTGGGGAGGGTTGAATGAAAAATTGGATGTGCTGCTGAGAATTCTAATATATATTCTTCTAGCTTGACTTTTTTTGCAGCATTCCCAACTATGGGCATTGTTAAATTTGGGATTGGTTTTTTTTTTTGAACATGTGAAAAAATGTTACGACTTCACAGATAATTGTTGTAGCTTTATATTTATTTATTTTAAATCCTGCAAAGTTCAATTTCTAAAAGCAAACTTTGAAAATTTGTTAGTTTTTGGATGTACAGTACGTGATTTGTTTCTTTCAATTTGCACCTGTCTTTGCAATCCTGGGTGATCCTTGGAGAGTCATTGCATGTCTTAAAATTGCAAGTGTGAGTGCAGTTTGCAGAAATCTATAGGGCCTGTGGCTACAAATGCGGCCCTGATTTCCTGCTGTTCAAAATACATTTGTGAGATCCAGCCTTGAGAACACATGGAACTTCTCCTCTCTTGAAATAACCCTTCCTTGTCATCTTACCCTGAACTTATTAACCCAAGATATCGGGGTCATTCTTGGGAATATGAACTCTTCTTACTCTCTCCTTTACCACTTGCTTGCTTGCTTTGAAACCATGATTAATGCTAACATAGATTTCTCTCTTAATTAATGTTTGAAACCTTGGTTTGATGTTAGTGTGTAACATCTGATTAAAAGGGAACAGGGTTAATCTAAACTATAGTTAGTTTTGATACAAATGTAATGTGTTGAATTATGGTTAAGGCTAATAAGGAAAAAGTGGAGGGATTTTGCATCAGAGAGGTGAGCTAAAAAGTGACCATTTCTTTCCAGGGCTTACTCCTGATTTACAGGTTGTGCTTTGCTGGAAATCTGATTTATAAACCATGGTTTGCTGGACTTGACTGTTATTTTTAGTCACCTAATTGTGCTACATGGTGTTCCAAAATGTATCTGTTTAGGGATATTTACATAAATCATTACCTAAGGATTATCTTGCATAACATTATGGTTTATTGAGCTGGAGTAAAGTGATAATGATAGATTCTTTGGGAGATGTTGCATCCAGATAGTAATAGGGTTGCATGATTTAGCATTGAAAGAAAAGCACAAGCAGCGGCACTCATTAAAATGTTTGTGTATATTTCTTGCCAAGCCTTGCTTTGGACTGTCATCTGCCCTCATCTTCTTGATTCCTTTGCCTGCCATGTGGTCCAGCAAGGATGAACATGGCATTCAACCCAGTTCCTGGTCGGCTTACAGGAATTTGGTACATTGGATCAGCATTCCTAACACCTGGAAAATCATTTGTCTCAGAAGTACCCACTGACAGGATTATCTCTTAGAAAGCTTGTTCCCATAAAATGCCCCTGTGGAGGCAGCTGTGGGGCTGAAGTCACTCCAGAATTCCTCTATTTAGCTGTAGATTTGTGCATGCTCCATGTCTACACAAACTCCCTCCAGGATACTTTAAACTGTGTGTGATGAAAATAAAGGGAAAGTGAGACATATATTGATGAGTGAGAATGCATCAGTTGGCTTCCTTGGCTTTTACAAAACTTTGAGAGCAGCAAAGCCTTATTTTTACTTACTAATACACTGTAATGCTTCTATACTGAAACTTTATCAGGTTTATTGCCAATTTAATGGCTATGGTTTCCCTAGATTCCTGGCACATGTAGCTTGGTGAGGATACTGAGATTTCTCTTATGCTACCCTCTCAGAATGAGATTTTGCATGGTTAATTTGTGGGGAGAGAATGACTATTAAGCCAGTTCCGGTCAGTAGTTAGGCCTTTTAGAACAGAGAAAGAATGTGTTTAGGTCAGAATTAATTTTAGACAAGAGCTAAGTCTTGATAAACTATTTGTTAGAAGAACCTAGACCTAGAACATGGTACCTCATATCATAACAGAGTACCTCTCAGCATGTGCAACATGCCTTCCTCATTCCTCAATAAGCACACCATCCCACACATACCTGTACTAGAGAGGCATTGACTTTTACCCTAGCCCCTCCTAAGTTTAGAAATTAAGCATAGCCTCAGTGGTAGTGATGATATGTAAAGGGGCAGGTAGAAGGAATGCTTTAGCACCAGCGTGTGTGCCTGCTAACCATTTCTGTGCCAAAAGCTTCCTTACTCCATTGCAACCCCTCTGGGATCTGAATGCTAGCAGCTGACATGGACACACACACAGAGTATATGAATGCACATACCACAGTGCACACACACCACACATTGTCTATAAACCAAAGTGTAGACACATTACAGATTGGAACACACAGCAGCACATGTGTACATGCAAACACATGTACCCTCGCTTCTCAGCTGATTTTCCACATCGTAACTTTGCTGGGCAGAATTATTTCTGAAGAGTAGACAAGATGATTTTCTTCCCTTTGCAGCTTTAGCACAATCTGTTTAGTAGCAATCTGTAATTTTTGTAGAATCTAGTGTTTTATATATTCTTGTAGCTCTCTTAAGACAACACTTGCAATGATACAGGTGCAACATTTTAAAAAATGATATTGACTGAGAAACAAATTAGCTCCCAACCCTTTTCTGATTATAAAATGATTCACTAGAGTGCATACCCCTCTTATCTAGTTTTCTTCAGAAAGTGAAAATCAAGGGGAATAGAATTATCTCTACTTCAATGACTTTTTCTTGAAAGGTAGTGTGTGTGATTGGTTTTCTTGGCTATTTTATGCTTATTTTATTTTATGCTTATTTTATTTTATACTTGAAGTTGATGTGCTGAACCTGCAATTTTGCACTATGCTGTACATTTGTAAAGTTTTACAAGGTATGCTAATTAAAGAGGTTTTCTTTTGTCCTCATAAAGTTCTGCTTTCACAGCCTTTTATTTTCCTTGGATTCATTTCTCTGTGTATTAATATCAATAGCATCCTATATTAGATAAACAGACTTGCCTCCCTATTTTCCCATACTGTAATCTTGCCTTTCCTCCAGGGAACTTGGAGGTATCTATGGGATTACTCTGTTTTATTTACCCCTGTGAGGTAGTTTAGGCCCACTCAGTGTTGGGGGCAGTGGGTTGTTTTTGTGTTGCTTCACCTTAACATTGTCACCATGGGTTAAATTATAAAAATATTTATAGCAGTTAACGCATTTGTATAGGGGGAGGGATTGCATGTCTCACTTGCATTCTGTTAGAAGCCATCAACCATCCAGTCTCAACTCTGTGTGCTTTTATAATTATATGTACATAGGAGATCAGGGTGGTGATACTTATACTTTTACACATGCTACTAGCATTTGTTTTGATTTGCAAAGATGCATATAAGCAGAAACAATTGTAAAGTATTCCAATCATTAAGCATCTGTCAAATTATAATTTACAAGCAATGTTCAACCAGATAGTCCTTCAGCCTGTGACCACAGCAGCTATAGGGCCTAAAAAGACCTTGCAACACTACCTGTCTGCAAGGTGATTGTACTTTGGGAATGGCCGCCTTGTATACCACAAATAATATTTGTAGCCGTATCAGGATCATGAGCCCCCAAATTAAGATGGTGACCTGGCCAGGAGGAAATGTTACTCTCCTAATGAACAAAAGAAGCTGTGATGCTTTGTGGGGGTGGGACTAGGGCACTAAATGTGGAAGGTGGACTCTAGCCAAAAGTTCTGGATGGAGATTGGGAGTGGATGCTTTTAAGAGGTTTGAGGTGCCTTTCTGTGAAGGCTAGCTTGTTGGGTTTCTCTGTCTATGCTGATGTCATGGGTGTTCAATATACCCCACCACAAGTCGGATAACAAATGATGCAAGAAGCTGAGAATAAAATCATTTACTCAGACTGAATTACAAATAAAAGTAAACATGTAACCAAAATAACAAAACAATGGCGATGACTTTCTACAAACCTAGAGCAGAATCCAATAAAAGTGAAGTATGTGTGATTTCAGGGGGAGAAAGTTAAGCATGTGCTCAACTCTCACCAAAATAAATGAGACTTAAATGATCTTCATTTTTGCTGGATGCTACTGATAAAACAACCTTTTCTCAACAGATGAAAGAAAATAGACTGAAAACTGAATTCATACTTTAAATGTTGGTTACCTGACTTGGTGGCATTGAACTTTCACAGATGCATACTGTGGGTGAGCTCGTGTTGCTTAGCACCTGGAAAGACCAATGCATAAGGCCCCCATCTGCACCATGGCACTGCCTGCTCTGCCATTGATCACAGTGTGGTAAAAGTAAGGCACAACTATTGAAGAGAGACTGGACTTTTGCTTGCCAGGATTGCTTGCCTGCAAGTAGTGTCACAGAAAGCATTTGTGACTAATGTTAGGGTTACAGCACTCGCTGTGATGCAGTAATGCTAATGAGCAATGGGAAATATCTTGGCTTCTATTTTATAAATTCATACAACACGTCTTCATTTATTTTCAGGAGTATGCTGCTCTGTATCTTCTTCAGAGATATTCCCTGTTAAGAGGTGAAATTTCAGTTAGTTTCTGGACATAGGAGCTATACACTCCCCAAATACCTTCCTGAAGAGAAGGACCAGTTATTAGGCCAGTCCAAAGACAGGAATGACAGCTAAGATTCGGTCTAAACTGGACCGCTCAGTAGTCACTGCAGTTCATTCCTGCAGTGTAAGCTATAAGCCAGGAAGGCCCCAGGTCAAATCTCTCTTCAACCACAGACCCACAATATGGCTTTAAGCCAATCACTATTTCTTATCAACAGCCCCTTTCCTCAAAGCTCTTAACTATTAGTGTTAGTGTCTGTGAACCTCATTTCTTAAAAAATGAGCGAGGACTTCATATTACAAGCAGCAAAAAAAACAATCAATCGCTGGATGTTTACATTTGAGAAGCTAAAGCACATGGGGAAATGCTCAATTACCTTGTGCAGAAACATTGTTTAAAACACCCTTCCAGATGCAGGACTTTGCAAGTGTCAGGCAAGCCCAAATGATCCAATGGGGTCAGTCCAGCTAGGACAGCAAAGGTGGGGTCTCACCAGTTACCCGTGTGTGAATTCTATGCTCTAGGAAGCACCTCTTTGCAATACCTACCAGTGATAGGAGGATTTTTGCTGTATCAAGACTTCCATAGGCTCAGATTCTAGGTTCAGTTTAAACTAACTTCTATATGTGGAATTATGTCCCTCATTTACCCACTGCGCATGTCCATCCCCTGTCCAGATTTGCTAATGGCAACCAATTGGCCATAATATTTATTTACTTAAGGCATCTATACACTGCTTAACAATTAGAATTTCTAAGTGGTGAACATAAAAATGAACCATACCAAAAATAAAACAATAACAATTCATGAAACCAAGCAAACCCAAACAAAAATCCATGTTTGCATGAAGCCTACACTCATAAAGTTCATGCTTGCACAGGGCCTGCAGAATCCATAACTGTGGTAGTCATTATGTGGAGAAGCTTTATGTGTATCAGATTGAGACATATTCAGCTCTTCTATGCACAGCCCCTATGTAAATGTGATGTCCATATATGGACATCTCTTAAGGGAAAGATACACACCTCTACATCCATAGAAGCTCATTGAAATTAGGCCCCAAGTATCACTTCAAGTATAGCACCACTGAAATAAATGAGTTACTTTAAAAATAAATAAATAAAGTTAGGCTTTAGGTGTAAGCATTTAGCTGTAATTATAAGCCAGCCACATTAACTATGTGTGGACCTGGAAAGAGATGAAGCTACCATTAACTGTTTTCTTTAATAGCACATAGTTGGACTGGAGCCTAGTTGTGAAGCTATAGGGCACATATACTGATGGTGCTTTGTCCCGTTATTAAAAAAATGAACAGGTGGCTTAAAAAAACCCAAGCAGGTGGACCCAACATCATGTCTATGTGAATTTACCTGTGCAAGAGGATACAATGTGGCTCTCTCCGTTTTCCACAATGTCTGGAATTAATTCATCTGCTTCATCATCTGTTAATGGTTTCAAAGGCCCTGGAATCTCTTCGATCAAGGGTTTTGCTGGTTGTATTTTGGCTTCCAATACTTCCTCTTGTTGTGTTAGAAGGTCTGTTACAATGGGTTCTATGGCTTCCTTTGGACAGACTTCGGGTATCTTACATGTGTTTGAAAAGATAGAGATTGGGATCTCTTCTGTCTCTATATTCCTAGAAGTGTCTGTATTTCTTTCAACTATGAAGTCTCTGTCATCACTTGCTTCAGAAATCACTTCAATCTTTGGAGAACTTGGCTATAAAGGTAAAAAAAAACAACCAGCTTGAAAATGTCTGTATTGGCATAGATGATAGATAATTTATTATGGTCAAAGACCAGCTCATGTAACATAACACAATAAAAACAGCGTTCATAAGGATAAAATATACAACCGGAGCGGATTGCAGCAATAGCTCATGAGTTAAAATTGAGATATATACATACCGTACACCCGTACAACTGAGATTTGGGCTACCATAAAAAAATTGAACGTGAGGCACCCCATACATTTCCCCCAGTCTAGTCTTGATACTCTCTACCCTCACACTATTCTAAGGGATGTTGCTTTTCAAAGCACACTGAGAGTTTAACTCCTCAACAGTGGACCAAATTAGTCTGCCAGTGGTTCTAATTTGGCCCATGAGGAAGTTTTTCCAGTGATGCCTAGCTCTCTCACATCTGATGTCAGTAAAGTCATGGCTACAAAGCAACATGTGAGAACCTTAAGCTGTGCTGCTGATGCTTCCTCAGCAGTGGAGCTTGCATTCAGTGCATTTTGCATTGGTCACCAAATATAAACCTGGTTCCACTCAGGAGCTCCTGGGTGGAGCTCATCTCTGCAGAAAGTGGGGCTTGCAATGGAGCACCTAGTGTAAGTGTGGTGAACCTTTGGCCCTCCAGATGCTGCTAAAGTATAACTCCCATCATCCATGCCCATTGGGCCATGATTGATTGCTACACCTCCTACATAGATTTTGAAGTAGTACAACCATGTATTTTATCTGCACACTTCAACTTGTTCCAAACATACAAGCCTGTGCATATGTGCTTGAGGTACTCTGTGGCATCAGCTAAAGAATTTTAGAGTGACACATTGGCTGATATTAAAATATCTCTAGAGTCTCCTGATCTTCAAAAAAGACTGTAGCTCTGTTAAGAATTTACCTAAATTAACTGTAAAAACACAGGATTAAGAAAGCACTGTGCTATTAGAATAACTCACCTTTCTAGTGAAGATCTCTCCTGGTGAGACTTCCAAATCTACATCTTCCAAATCAGGTAGCTCCTAAAAATTAAAGATATTCTGGAGTTTACTGAAGGAAGTAATTTTTAAAATACAAAATTTAGGAGTTTGTGGAAATACAAAACCCATTTCTGAGATGTTTCATCTTGGCCATAACCCACCCTTTCTTCCCTCAGTTAATACATACATCAAGAAAAAGTTTCTCTGGTACATCCAACTTAATTTCTTCTATCTCTGCAGGGTCAGCAAGTTCAGTGAGCAAAAGTCCAGGTGTAGCCATCATATCTACTGGCATCTCTAAAAAAAACGAAAGACACAAAACGCTTAACAGATCTAGGTATAAAAGTATAGAAATGGGAAGGTTATACTGGGCTCTCTCTCTTTTGTATTATGCTCTGTCCCTAGTAAAAGGCTGTCCAAAAATTGTTCTGTCACTGAATAATAATAATAATAATAATAATAATAATAATAATAATAATAATAAAAATTTATTTATACCCCGCCCTCCCTGGCCAGGGCCGGGCTCAGGGTGACTAACACCAAATATAAATTACAATAAAACGTAATAGAAAAAAAAGAAAAAAACAGTTAATTAAAATACAGCTTAAAATGCAGCCACATTCTAGTAGTAGCCCATAAATCAAGACTATAAAGGGAGGAAACATCAGATATTCACCCGAGCCAACTATCCATGCTAGTCCTACATGAGGCAGGGGAAAAAAAAAACAGGGAAAATTTAGATACCAAATCTCATATAAGGGGTCAGACTGAGTCCAAGCCAAAGGCCAGGCGGAACAGCTCTGTCTTGCAGACCCTGCAGAAAGATGTCAAATCTCGTGGGGCCCTGGTGCCCCACTGCAACCTATATGACTGACTTTGCACAAAATCTTAATTGCAGAGACATTTTCTACATGAGTGCTGCACATTCCTGGGACTCTTCAGAATTGACGTGAAGATCTGCTAGTCAAGTTACTCACAAAATATTGTCCCTCTTGTGGAATGCTGCAATATGCAAGCATTTTTGCAGCCTCCCTATAGAATGTTACCTATATATGTGGATAAACTTTCCTAACTAAACAAACCCCACCTTCAGAGCCCTGGTGAAATGAAATGGATGAACCTTTTCCCCAGCCAACTCTACAACCAAAATATGGATGGTGTTTCAACTAGTATTGCTAGTGCATGGTCTGAGGACACATGATGCAGCCACCTTGCTGAAGCTAAGCGGGTTTGTGGTTGGTCAGTATCTGGATGGGAGAGTGTCTGGGAGTCCCCATGAGGACCACCTTGATTTCCAGGATAAAAGATGCACTAACAACTAAATAGATGCATACATACATACCTTCTGCAGTGCATGTAAAATCTGAATGCATGTCAAAGCTCGATTCTTGTACTTCCTGTTCATGATGACCTCTATGACCACTCTCTGGTCTCCCCGACTGATCTCCTATAATTGCTCCTTCAGCCACAGCCTCCTTGTGGGCATCCATACTATCCTTCACAAATTTATCAATCTTCTCCTTTGTTTCCAACACTTCCAAAGTACACGAGTCCTTTCCTGTTGTGTCTGTCTCAGTGCTGCTGCTTGAAGATGGGTTTTCCTCTAGAACAGCCCCAAAACAAAAAGAGAATAAGTGTGCATGCAACTAATCCTAATCCTTGGGTTTTTGTTGAGCAATGTCACTTCAGTCCATTTATTGGTTTTCTTCCAAAAGGATATGAAGGTTTTCCTCTTCTGGGAAGTTCATCCTTGACTGCATGGAAGGTAGTAAGTAACTGGGGCATAAAGAGGGGACAAGTTCAGCAAGTGTGCTTCTGCCCCTAACCCTAACCCTACTCCCACCGGATGCTCAAAAGAGCTATGGTGGCACAGTAGTTCTGCTCAAAAGTTTAAACACAAACCTTCTTCACTGTCAGCTGATGTTCCATCTCTTTCTTCTATTTCCCACTGCCTTTTCCTCTCTTCAGCTTTTTGCCGGATTGCGGCAAGAGCATCAATACTGTCTTGGATCTTCTTCCTTTCTTTCGTGTCCCATGTTTCTCTTTCACTTTGTTCAGCTTCACGGCCACCCTTAGCCCAGGCTTCTGCACAGGCTCTGGAAAGAATAAAGATGACTACCATCAGACACATGGAATGATGTTGCATTAATTTCCGTGGAACTTATGTCTACATAATGAACAGACTCATATGTCTGGCAGTTTCCACAGCCTGAAAGTGTGCAGTGCTGCTGTTGGGCCTATCATCCAGCTGCACTTGCAGGAAAGGGCAATTTACTCTCCCTGGTTTGTGCTTAATTAATTGTCATTGTTATGTTTGATGGCATTATATGGATTTTAGATAACTTTGGTTGTGGGGTGGCTAACTAAAATGGTAATAAAAAATGTGTGAACAGTACTGCTATGTGGGAGTGTAAAATTATTATTATTTATTGGATTTCTATTCCACCCTTCCTCTGGAGGGAGCCTGGGACAGTTATACAACATCATAAATATAATGTTTATATAATATAATTACCAAAATTATATTTCAAACCATGCAAAACATAGCAACTACCTGCCTCCTGACATCCATCTTCCATTCATGTACAGTGACCAAAAATGGTCCTCAGTTTCAGTCTAAATAACAACACACTCTTCATCAGGGAGGGTGTTCTATAATCAGGGTGTCACAACAGAGAAAGCCTGGTCCTGGGTCACTGTCACCACCACTCTGGATCATACCCATTGGCAGTACCACCAGCAGGACCTCCTCCATACATTTTACAATTTGGATTGGTCAGTATTGGGGGAGTAACATCAGAGAAGGGTGTTTCTAGGACTAAGATGAAACTGTGAAGTTCCCTTGCTATTTTTGCTATTGGATGCTGCAAGTTGTTTAAGTAATCTTGTTATATTTGTGTATTGAAATGTGGTTTTCTCTGTGTTCTTATATTTCTGTTTTGCTAGGTTATTAAGAAATTGTTTTTGTAGTGTTTGTTTAACATGCATCCGTTTCTTTGTTGTAAGCCACTTTGAGCATGACTCTTGGGTGAAAAAGTGGCATACAAACAAAGTGAATCAATGAATAAGACTGTCTTTAAATTGTGCTACCTCTGTTGCCCCAGTCACAAGCTTGCTCTCCTGAAGTGATTGCTTTGGGGGTTGTCACATTAGTGAACTGAAGCAATTTGTTTAGGATCAGAATCTTACAGGCCATTCTGTTGTGGTTTTGTGTGTGTGTGTGTGTGTGTGTGTATTATAACAGCCCCATGAAGTTAGTTGTTAATATACCCATTTTTCAGACAACATAGTCAGAATTGATTAGGCTACTAATAATATTTTGGACTGGTCATCTCTTCACTCTCTCCTTTCCCACTTTACCTGTCCTTTGGAAACACTGGCCTGTCATCCAAATATGTCAGATGTTTCAATCTGATGGTAAGTGTCCTCCTGTAATAAGGAATTTTCTTTATTACCTCATTTCCCATTAAGTTCAATACACGCTGCAAGGGAAAAAAAGCAAAACAGCTTCAATTTAAAATACAACAGTAGAAATTATTTTTGTACAATATGTGAAGCCATCCTGGAACTAAAAATAGTTGAATATGTATCTATTTAAATCATTTTCATAGGATCAGGTCTGAGTAAACTTTTGTTCACTTAACCCCCATAGCAACACTGTAAGCATAACTGAAGTAACTGCACCTTCTTCTCATTCACTCCTGCAGAAGAAAGGAAAAATGTGCACTCAGAGACATTACTGGGGTGGGAGCTAAACCTCCTACCTGTTCTTTGTGGCCCCTGTTCTTCTTGCATAAGGCAGGTCTGAATCAAGCATACTCATATTGACATAACCAATCATGGATTTTGTTTCCTGATTATGCAAATTTATTACAGTATTTCCTCTCCTACCACCGGACTCTAAATTTTATTAAGGCATGTTAATGTCCCTGAAAGCACTGGATACAGCATATATCCTTCCACAGCGCAGTAAGATTAGTGGAACAGAATCATTTTGTGCCTGAGAAATGGTGATCAGATAAAGCAATCTTAGAGTTATTCTTTGCTTACCAAATCAGGCATGGTCTCCAGGACATTTAAAATGTTTGGATCATCTAGTCTATTGTAAGAGAGGTCAAGGACACTGATACTTGGGCATTGCTGTAAGTGTTGTATGTCTTCAACTGTTTGCAGCTGATTGTGAGCAATCTGTAGAGTGTGCAGAACTTTCAAACAAGCTGTTGAAAAGTAAGGATACCATTAGAATAAGTAAAATGAATGGGACCGCCAAATAAATTAAGAAATCGTAACAAAGGCAACAAGATTATGCTACCAGAGCCAATTACAGCCCAACCAAGGTTGCCATTTTAGGCATAGGGGCAAGATTCTCAGAAAGTTCTGCTTGTGGGTATACTGTACAAGATTAAAATGCACACACCCACATATTGTCCTCTGAAACACTGGAAAGTCCTCAGTCATACCAAACTGGAACCGCAAAGCCCAGTTCAGTCCCAGAGTATAGGGGTCCAGGTTAACTGGCCACAGAATTGTAATTAGGAATGCTTGTTAGTTAAATGTAAGTATAGAGGTACCGGTACATCTGATGACAACAGTTTAAGGGGCAAGGGGCCTATTTCAAGAAGGGGAATTTAGATTAGATGTAGGGGGAAGTAATCTTACTCTGCAGTTGATCAATAAAACACACTTCATGATGAGGCTGCAGCATTGCTTCTCTTGGACATATGACTATAGACGTTAGTTCATTTTCAGGCCCAAAGTATGTGCTAGTTTTATTTTGTGTCCTTGTGTTACTATCCTTGTGTCATTCCCTTCACAAATTACAGGCACAGGGGCTCATTTTGAGATTAGGACCCTGTGTGGAGCTAAGGGTTAAAATGCTTCAACACTCACCATCACGCCCCACCCCCAACTGGTTCCCAATATGGCTCACTCCACTGTTAGGAATTTAAAGAAAAAGTTTGCACTGAAGACTTTCAGTGCTGAAAATGTTCCTCCTTCCTCCTTTTGACTCAGTGCATATTGCTCTGCTTTCCTTTGAAGCACATCAGTGAGGCTGAAGAGCGTGGGGAGGCGGGGGGGAGAGTTTTGTTGTCTGGGTAGCCCTGGACCTCCATAGACACCATCCAGGCTTACATCCCAGGGAGGTCACTTCAGTGCTGCTAACACAGTGATTTGACTTCACCCCCAGAGGCGCACACCATTGTCTCTCAAGACAGACAGATGCCAACAACAAAATTTGCCTCCACAGAAGCCACCAGAAATTGCTGTGGAAATGTTTTGCACTGAGTTTTAACACATTGGTGCCCCTACATGTATGACCGCAACACCACTAAATAACACTGTGTTCAGGTTATGGATCTTATTTCAGTGAAGTTAGCATTCTTACAGAGGTTTTCAATTGTCTTGACATAATTGTTGCTGAGGTTGAGAGAATCCAGCTTTTCCAAGGGTTCAAGATTCTCAATTTTATTTATTAAATTCAGCTGCAGATAAAGGCAACGCAAATCTGTCTGTGCATCCAGGTTCTCGATCTTAGTCAAGCCATTGCATTCCAACCATAAGCACTTCAATCCTGTATATTCTTCCAGGTTCTCCAGACGATCAAATCCTGCAGGAAGAAAAATGCAGTAAACACAATGGCAACATGGACCATATTTCAGAATGAAGTTGTTATAATAAAAGGAGTGGGGATATGGTCTTAAAGTGGGGACCCATGGACAAGAAAATACTGTTGAATGCTTTCCTTTGCCTGCCCTCCACAAACCTCTATCTCCATTCATGTTTTTCTTGGCTTTCTCCAAGGCTTGAGTATTGTCAAGTTCTGGGCACCACAATGTAATAATGATACCAACAAACTGGAACATGCATGAACAAATAAGTACCTCTATCGGGTGATATCTACATTTCACACATAAAATTACTTAAACATAGGTACACAAATACTGGCTTAACCAACTAGCCAACTGTTATTTGAAGAAGATCTTAAAAAAGAAGCAGAGCCTGTTTTCATTTTTGCTGCAGGTAAGGAGATCCAGGGGCCCAATCGAGCTAATATACTCCACTGAAAGTTAGTTACATTGAAAGCAACACTGAACCAGTATCCCCCCACACCCTGCCCCTGCAGGGTTAACAGCTGTGGGAGAGGAGGAGCAATTCAGATTGGGAAAACCATGAGTTAAACACCCCTTTCCCCACTGCCACTGCTCCTATCAAAATCTGAGCCTCTCACTGCTGATTTTAAAAATTAAATATATTGTCAAAGATCCATTTACAGATGCTATAAATCCTTACTTATGATGAACTAAATCTCATTGAACTGAGAGGGGCTCATATAAAGAAAGAAATAAGCCCCTCGGTTCAGTGAGATTTGCTCCATAAAGATGCATAGGACCTGGGCTTACTAACTTTAGCTTGAGTCTTGATCTTCACTTACAGAATTACCACAAAAATCACAGAAGTATCCTCCCTGTTAAGACTGTGGACATCAATACCAGATACTGGTATATGCTGGAGACAGGAGAAGACTATCCCCATCATGTTCTACTGGTTTGCTTCCAGTGGCATCTGCTGGCTGTTGTTGAACAAAGAATGCCAGAACAGATGGGAGTTGAAACGTGCACTTCTGAAACATTTAATAAAATATTTGTATACATTGACCTAGATTTAGATTCTACAATATTTCAACAAATTATATTTCTATGTTCTCAGGTGTTCATGTTCAGTTCTTTTGCTACAATATAGCTAGCAGATTGGCCCTTACCTTTGTAATGGAGATAGAGGGTGTCATTCAAGGATGGGGTCACATACAATTTATGCTGTTTGCAGAGGTCCCTCAGTATCTTTTTGGTCATTCTAAAACATTAAGGAGTAGTGTGAGTAGAGTACATACTCTAGAAGCTCCACCTGCTTATTTAGAAGGTAGATGTGCTGCTTAATATTGATATTTTCACTAACTTCCTCCCCAAGGTTCAGAAAGTTTCCCAATCCTTGGATCACACTTTCAGAGGGGAAGCAGAGGCACTGCATACAGAACACTGAATCCAGCCAGAATAGCAGCTAAAGAATGTTGTTTTAATTTCATTGTTTTTAAGTTTGCTGAGGGGTGAGATTTAACAATAAAGAGGGTATTATTTTTGGTCAGCTGTTGCATATCTGAAATCTGTGACATTTTATGCTGGCTGCATAAAATGCATGCTCTCTTGAGAGAATTTTCACACAAAGGCTCAGTGCAAAACCAACAAGTAGTCTGGATTTTATAATTATGTTATCAAGTTCATTACTGACACTGATCCAGCTTCAAAACCCTAGTTTTCAAACTTCAATTAAAAGCTAACTTTGGTTAACCATAGCACCACTGTAGACATAGCATGACGCTAAAGTTAAGGGAAGTGACTGGGGAATTCATGTCGGGGAGGGTAACCTGTGAGCCTACTCATAATACCTTGACATGGTTAAGAGACTGGCAGCACTATAAAAAAAATTCCCTGATTTGTTAAGGTAAGACCACGAATAAAAACTAAATTACCTCAAACCACCTTGTTTGTTTGATTGTTCACAGGATGAGCCAGCCGCCGGCTCTTGGTCACCATTTCTATTTTCCTCATTCTGTTGATGTATATTGGTCACAGAGCTGTCTCTCTTCTGTGGTGCTTGGAGATTATATGTGAAAATACAGTATATTGCAGAATGTATTTTAAATGTATAGATCCAGGAAATTCACCTTAAAGGCAGAAACTAAAGTTTCTTCAATGAGCTAATTGTTACATACAGTAATACCTACTGATAGCTGCAGTATAACCAATATGCCATACTGAGCTCTTTGGAAGAAAAGGGAGATAAAAATGTAATCAAGAAATAAACAAGATACATTGCTGCAGGCTCTCTCTGGCCTCCTCCCACCTTTGCTATGTGAAATGAATGGTCTGACTGGCCTTACTCCTTTGCCTGAAATTGAACATAAAAAAGAATTAAATTCCAAGAAAACTGAAGCCTCCCAATGATCACAGTCTTGAAATCAATCTTTTTGGTCTGACCCAGCAAAGCAGTTCTTATGCTCTTAAAAGCACCAAGACAGTTGATAAAGACACAGGAGTAAGTCTCTCCCCCAGCCCGCCCCCCGCAAAGGGTGGCTGCAGTATGCAACTGTGGAGTAGAATAACCCACCTAGAAAATACTTGAGAATAAAAGTTACATGGTCCCATCATTCACCCAGTCCATCACACCATATACCAGCCACTTAATCTAGCTTTCGAGCATGAGGGCAAGCAATGCACCAGTGTTTTCCTGCTGACTAAGGATCAGAGAAATCCCCCATAGTAACACCCAGGAGGAGTATGTGATCCTGACGGGAAATTTAATGTGGCAATATCTTTCATAGGTCTGTAACTTATAGTACTGATATTTTCCATGTAATTTACCTGGTTCTCCATTACCACAGTCATTCCTAATAATTTCCGACTTCAGTTGCTCATTGGCAGGATCTTTTTCTGTTCCTTGTTCTCCTTCTGGGAGTTGAGGCTGTAGTTCTAAAATTCAGACAGATGGAAACAGGCTCAGTGGATGTTTAAATCTGCTAACTCAAACAAAGAGATGGGCACTCCAGAGGGAGGCCTCTCATTTCATTTTGTTGCATGCATGTAATATTCCAGAATATACACATCTGTTCACAACAGAGGAATCTGTATCTGTAGGGACTGTATTTGCACTGCAGTGTATGTCTGCATTAATTTAGTTTTATATGTGGCTCTCTCTCTCTCTCTCTTGCTGGAGCTTTTACAAGTGCAAGAAAAGAAAAGGTCAGGAAAATGACATGGCATCATTGCGATAAGAATGGTGAACATTCCCAAAGTTGGCCACATTTTGTTCAGTTCTATACAAAAACTCCTATGCTTGTGTAGTAAAGCAGGGAAGTACTCAGTCCCCTTACTATTCTTAATTAAAAATAATAAATAATAGATTAATTTAAACCTTAACATTGGTATTTAATATTATTGTATGCAAACCAGTTCAAGTTTTTTTAAGCGTTATATAAATCTTGCCAAATTAAAAAATATATTATCAAAATGGCAGAAAGTTGTGCCTTGTCATTCATTTTAGCCCAAGGTGTTGTCAAAATTACTTCATGTTCAAAAGTTACACACACACAGCCTCCAATAGCAAGAACTACCTGATTTTGTTAAGTTGTCCTCATTGTTGGAACAGGTGTCCACCTGCCTGCAGTCTTTCATGCCTTGACCATTCTCTTCCCCTGCAACAGCCTCTCCTGACCCAGGTTCTTCACTGAGTGGATGCATTTTGAAGCGTTCCTACTGAGAGACAACAGGAAAGTTACAGCATGCCCCACAATTATCTACGTTGTATTTATTCAGATCATTCAAGCATAACTGTATGTGCAAATCATAGTTTTAAATTAAATGTTTTTTTTTATTTTGTATGATGACCATGAACCCCTTTGAGAAACATTGTGTGAGAAAAGCCGTATACAAATCTTGTAAATGAATAAATGTCCCTGCATTTGGCAAAGGAAAAATAGCACAGCAGACCAAATTAGAACCCCAGCTGGGTATAATAGGCCCACGGGCCAGAAGCCCTTCATACCTGAAATAGACAGGTGGCAAGATGCTGGTCCATGAACTCTTCTGCCCCACTAATAGTACATTGGTTTAATAAGAAATTACAGTCCACTATTTTATTATTTACAGCATTTTTATCCGGCTTTTCTGCCAAAGAGCGGCTCCCAGGACAGCATACAAATATTGATGGCAAGTACTTGGGCTCATAATTTGACAGGTGACAAAAATGGGAAAAGGACTAGGAGGATGTAGGAAGAAATACAGGTAAAACCTAAGCCCCATTTCTCAGTTACATAATTCTTGTAGTGGCCAGCTGGAAGGAGGAGCCAAATGTTGCTGGTCTTCCAGCAGAGCTGTGGTCCCATCTCTCCCCTCTCTTGTAGCCTACTGTAGAAATACATTACAGTGCAGCATCATATGGTAGATGGCATCACATTCAATGCGGCTTACTCCTAGGTATGTGTCTTCCCCTTATGCCGCAGTCCCACACTCACTTATATGCCCGACTTCTGATATGTAGTGTTGTTTGTTGCTTTTCAAGGTGCCCACAACACTGTTGGTTATTCTACTTGCTGTTGAATTTTTCACCTTTCAAATTCCAAAATGAGGGGTGCTAAAAAGTTGCAACATGACTTGGGAATTTAAAAGATATTTTGGTTAAATTAATATAATTAATATAATTTAGTTTTGTTGGGGTAAGTAAAAGAGTAAAATTGCATAAAGGTAAAGATAAAGGGACCCCTGACAATTAAGTCCAGTCGCGGATCACTCTGGGGTTGCAGCGCTCATCTTGCTTTATTGGCCGAGGGAGCCGGCGTTTGTCCGCAAACAGCTTTCCGGGTCATGTGGCCAGCATGACTAAGCCGCTTCTGGCAAACCAGTGCAGAGCACGGAAACGCCATTTACCTTCCCGCTGGAGCGGTACCTATTTACCTACTTGCACTTTGACGTGCTTTTGAACTGCTAGGTTGGCAGGAGCAGGGACCAAGCAACGGGAGCTCACCCTGTCGTGGGGATCGGCAAGCCCTAGGCTCTGTGGTTTAGACCACAGCTTCACCTAAAAATGATTGCCAAGAACTTGCAGCTATATTATTTGTTGTTATTATTTTAAGTATTAGCCGATACTTTCAGAAGGCAAAATTAAAATTCTTTGGTTTTCCGGAAGCAGTTTACATGCTTCCTTATCAAATGTGAACTTACCAAGTTGTCCAATAACAAAAACAATAGCAGAATTGAATTCCTTGCACCCAAAACCACTCATTGAATAAATCTGCAAAAATTAAATTTCACCCCCAGCAGCCTTTCTCAACCTGTGGGTCCCCAGATGTTGTTGAACTACAACTCCCATCACCCCTAGCTAGCAAGGCCAGAGCTCAGGGATGATGGGAGTTGTAGTCCAACAAACATCTGGGGACCCACAGGTTGAGAACCACTGCGTGATTTGCGCTATGCAGCAGCCCACTTAAAGTAACCCAGAATACTTCTCTGGGCATAAGCAGAGCACAATCCCTGCTCGGGAGCAATAGCTGCAGCCGGACGCCACGTAACTGAGCAGGGGCTCCCAGACAGGTCTGCTTAGCCCCAGCACCTCTTTGTTTGAAACACACGCCCCCCCCCCCCCCAGCTTGCTGTCCCCATTTAATACCCTCCTCTCTTTCTCTTCTTCGCTGCCCACTCAAGGTGTCTTCGCCATCCTTCCTCTCACTAAGGTGATGCTACCGGGGGAAGCCTGGCTGCCCGAGCCCCTTCTTCACCCAACCACACCAGCTTCTTCCTTCAACGGCTACTTTCCAACAGCTTCCCCCCGTTGCCATGGCGACGCGCCGACCAAGGCACGACTCTGCGCACGCGCGAGAGAAGAGTTGGGTGACGCACTTGGGCCTCGCTTCCAGCCCCGCCCCGCCCCGCCCCTCCTCCCACCGAATGGTCCTTTAGAGATTAAAAAAAAAGATCAGAGCAGCATCCCGTTTTCTCTATAGTGAAGCTTTCCGAGTTCAGTTCACGGAAAAAGGCCCCTATACTCACGAAGGAAGAAGCAGACATTAATATAGGCAAGGGGTTAGATCAGATGACCTCCTTCAGATTTTTTAATGATTCTTTTTACCAGAGATTTGGGGTTTAAGAAAGACCACAAGCTTCTAGACCCCCCAAATCCAAAGTCACTGCTAGAAGGAATCATAAAAGTTGGAGGGGGTCACAGAAGCCATCGAATCCAACCTCTGACGCTTTTAGGCTAAGGTTTTAATACTATACAAATTAATTTGAATGTAGCCCGTCGCTTACAACTTTAAAAGGGAGATTTAAATTGCGTGTGCTGTGAGGGAGCGGGCGGGCGGAAGAACACGGCCCCCTCTTTTTAGCATTTCGACTGGCTTTGTTTGCAGTTTTAGCTCCTGGAGGAAGCATATTGTCACGCAAATGGAAGCCGCTCAGCCATTCGCCTGGAACCCAGAAGTGTAGTTATGATGCTAAACTTTAACTTTCTGTGGTCTTTTCGTGATGCCTCTGAGTCCTTTAAGGGGATTTATGTTGACATTAATATAATAAACTTAGATTCATCTGGACAAAATTTGCTTTAGGACAGATAATGGCTTTTACTAAGTTTATGTACAAGCGAGGTATCCATGCAAGGAACAGAAGTAACACAGCATTTTCTGCGCTGCTCGTTTTTACCGCGCGTTCAGGACCCTTCCCTTGTGCGGGCGGACGAAGGGCTTTTGATCTTCTAAAGCTGGCAATACAAAAACGTGGAAACTGGATCGCGACTTGACAGGTCTGTGAACAGCCTACTTGCCAAGCGATTTTGAAAATCCGCTCCCCAGATTTTCCTCATAGCCGCAGGGTCGGGTGGAACTGAGAACGGGAAGGTTTCCTTCCAACTGAACTAAAGTCAGGTCATTAAGCAAGACAGCAGCGCAGAAACATCGCAGGTTGCATAAACGAACAGGTAAATGAAATATGGCAAAACGGGTTTGGCGCCATGGATTTGATTTACTTGCTTTTTAAAGACAATGGTTGGGTTTTTTTTGTAAAACATTTATAGTATTACTCAGAAGCGAAAGCTCAAAGGTCAGAAGGGGTTGGAGGGTTGGGAATCAACAATATCATACTTTAATAATGTTATTTTGTTCTCTGCTCTAAAGAGCAGAACTGATATTTGGAATTATTAGGAATTTAAAGTTGACAGATCATTTCTGGAACAGCAGAGACCTCTCTCTTTATTGTTTCATCCAAGGGTGCAAATTGTACTCTCAGTTACATGGAAGCAAAACTCCGTTAGTGTGGCTTACTTCTGAGTAAATATGCATCCAGTCATGATGCAAGTCCACATACACGAAAATTGTCTGGCATTTCAAGTTCTATGAAAAATGAGTTAAGCTTAGGCTTAATCTGCTTAATTCTGTCTGCTCAGAATTAAGTAAAAGTGAAGTCAGTGGTGATTACTCCTAAGTAGGTTAGGTTATGATTTTGGCTGCAGAAAAATGGAAGAAGGGTGCAGAAGGGTCAGGGACAAATGCATAGAGGATAGACTGAAATGGCTTTACAACATTTGTTAACCTGGTACCCTCCAGATGCTTTGAACTACAACTTCCTTCATACTGGCTGGGGCTGATGTGGTAGTCCAAAACATCTGGGGGGGCCCCACCAGATTGTTGGTGGTGGTGTTAATAAAAATGATAATATCTGTCAGTGTTTGTAAAAAACAAAGGTTCTGACCTCCTTTTTACTCCTTTGTCTAGTCCTCAGACCTTAGTTGGCACAAGAGTCTTTGAGAAAGAGTATTCTTGTAGAGTATTGCTGCTTTTATTCTTAAAAAGTCTTCTTCTCCAACCACGACCGACAGCTTTTTACACACACCAAACACAACCATCTTTCTACCATCCAACCAACCCACACCCGACACTAACATTGACCACTCTATATACAATGGTACCTCTGGTTGCGAATGGGATCTGTTCCGGAGGCCCGTTCACAACATGAGCAGAATGCAACCTGCATGTGCGCGGGTCGTGATTCGCCGCTTCTGTGCATGCGCGTGACGTCATTTTGTGCGTCTGCGCATGCGCGAGCGGCGAAACTCGGAAGTAACCCTTTCCGGTACTTCCGGGTCGCCCTGGGATGCAACCTGAAAATGCTTAACCTGAAGCAAATGTAACATGAGGTATGACTGTAAAAAGGAAAAGGGACCCCTGACCATTAGGTCCAGTCGTGACCGATTCTGGGGTTGTGGCGCTCATCTCGCTTTATTGCCCAAGGGAGCTGGCATACAGCTTCCAGGTCATGTGGCCAGCATGACCAAGCCGCTTCTGGCAAATCAGAGCAGCGCACGGAAATGCCGTTTACCTTCCCGCTGGAGCGATACCTATTTACCTACTTGCACTTTGACGTACTTTCAAACTGCTAGGTTGGCAGGAGCAGGGACCAAGCAACGGGAGCTCACCCTGTCACTTGGGATTCGAACCTCAGACCTTCTGATCGGCAAGCCCTAGGCTCTGTGGTTTAACCCACAGTGCCACAAATACAATTTGGTGAAAGATTGCATTGTAGGCCGCTGACTCATGCTGACTTAGTTATTTTAGCATTAAAGAAACAGCAGCCAATTTTTAGCTGTGACAATATCCAACCTTACTAATTCATTATTCTTGTTATTCATTGGTTCTTGACTTTATTATTTGCATGTTGTCAGGTGATTGGTAGGTGGGGCCCCATTAACCTTTTAAAATGGCCTGCAGGGGTTACAAGGAAACATAGGAAACTGCCTTACACTGAGTCAGACTGTTGGTCCATCTAGCTCATTATTGTCTACCCTGACTGGCAGCATCACTATTGGTATTGGCTGTGTTTGCCGAATTTGCTGTTGCCAGATTGTCTGAGACTGTAAGGAGGAAGGCTGCATAAAATTTGGCCTAATAAAAATCAGTGAGATGATAATGGCAATGGAGTAATAAGCTCTTTGTGGAAGTCTCACTGAAAAGAGTAAAATAGCAACACATGAGCCAGAGTCTCCATACTTGATTTTGGAACGGCATTTTCTGAAAGCAAAGCTTTGTAAAGCCATCCCATTCTGCAGTGCTGCAAGACAGATGAAGGCAGTTTTGTTCAGGACGGTTGACTGTGTGAGTTTGGTGGGGTTTCCCTGGTATTTTAAGCTGACTTGGTTGTTGTTGTTTTTTTCCAGACAAACAAACAGTATTTATTCACACTGACAAAAAAATACATATAATATCCCAAAAAATAAAAACAGTACAAAAAAAGAAAAGAAAGAGAAGCAAAGAATAAGAATTGTAAATAATACAACCATGTGACTTTCCTCCGCCAATACTCATCCTCCTTTAAACTTTAGATTTATATTTGCATTGCATCTTGACTTGGTTGTTTTAATTATTTACCATGCTGCTGTTTTTTGAGAGGTTTATCATTATTGTTGTTGTTTATTATTGTTTCATTGTGCTTTGAATGTTATCAACCACTTTGACTTCTACTGGGATATGTTATGTTAATCGAAGAATAATAGATATATGTGGCAGATGCTCTTGGGTTTTCCTGAAACAAAATGAAATGGTCATTTTTATTTTTAGCATCTTATGACCTATTGGAATATGAAGTCAATGATTTTGCTAAATGAAGCAATGGAAAAAATACATACTTCCTTCCTTACAAACATCTTTTGCTTCTTCCCTTCTAGACATCTGTTTTACCATGGCTGCTGTGGACAGCTTTTCCTTCTTGCTCAGAGAGATTGGGCAGGCCTGCAGCTGTGTCATAGAGACACTGGCTTTCATTGGAGCCTTCTACATAATGAAGACATCCCTCACTGTTGCAGGCAACACGTACAGCCTGATCAGGTTGTATTTCATTCCTCGGCTGGTCAGCAGGCCTGATTTAGTCAAACTGTATGGAAGCTGGGCTGCTGTAACAGGTAAGAGACAGTTGGAGCACACAGATTCTCTAGGGTTGCCATATTTCAAAAATTAAAATTCCTGACACCTGCAAAGTTGTTGAGATTTTTTTTAGGAAGACCCCATACTGACATAAAAATGCATAAGCCCTTTGTAAACGCTCTACAACTATCGGTTGACTAAGTGAATGCATTTAGTCTCAGAGTCTAAAAATGATCTTTGTTGCTCTCTCGATCTGCTCCAGGTTGTACCTCAGGCATCGGGAAGTCCTATGCTAAAGAGTTGGCATGCCACGGGGTGAATGTTGTCTTAATTAGCCAGAACAAGGAGACGTTGGAAGCTCTTGCCAAAGATATTGAGGATTCCTACAAGGTCGAAACGGAAGTAGTTGTGGCAGATTTCAGCAGGGGCCGCCAGGTGTACCCTGCCATCAAGAAGGCCCTGCTAGGCAAAGAGACTGGCATTTTGGTGAATAACGTTGGAGTGTTCTATGATCACCCGGATTATTTTGCCAATTTGACAGAGGATAAAATTTGGGATCTCATCAACATCAATATTGGAGCAGCTAATATGATGGTGCACATGGTGTTGCCAGGAATGGTTCAGAGAAAGAAAGGCGCTATCGTGAACGTTTCTTCTATGTCCTCTTACCACCCCTCCCCACGAATGACGGCATATTCAGCCTCCAAGGTGAGTTTCAAAATATAAAAATATATGTGTTCTCTTATGTCAGGTGGGGAACCTCCAGCCCTGCAGCCCTGATCAAGCCCACAAGGTCTCCTTGTTTGGCCTATGAGGCCATTTCAGCCAAGCCATAGCCACCTGCCCTTTACCATGGTGCCTGCAAAGTCCCTTTCAAAGCTCTGTTTTGCCCTGTGCAGTGAACGGGGCTTCTGAAGATCCAGCAACTGGCTGATCACTGCATGTTCAAAGTGCAGGGCACTTGAAGACCCATGCAGGCAATATGCTGCTTTGGCATCTGCCCACCTGTCAAACATGGCCTGCAAAGGGGGAGGGAGATAACAATCTGGCTTGCCAGGCTAGAAAGGCTTCTTACCCCCTATCTTATCAGAATCATTATTTCTAAGAGATAGGTATGCATCCTTTCTCCATGGAAATGTTTTCTTTTCTGTTTCTGTGGATAAGGATTTTGAGAACTAGAAGTTTTTGAAGGTGGAGTGGGAAACCTCAGGTCCCAGGATAAGTATGCAGCTCTCTGGCCCTCAAACCTCTTCTCAGACCATCGCGCAGTAGCCCTGCTTTGCACACCCTTCAAGTGTTTTAAAACAGCTGGAACATGTCCTTGAAGTCTGATAATGCCTCTTGCGTGCCTGGATGGAGGATATAGTATCCTTGGCCTGGAAAGGATTCCTCATCCTTGCTGCAAAGGCTCTGGCAGGGTTGAATTAGATGCCTACAACTCCGGCTCAGAGATGTACAGGAATGGAAGGGAGGATAAAATTTAAAGGGTTCAGGAGCAGCCAGGGCGGCTTTTCTGCTTCAGGAATGTATTGGCTTAAGCGTTCTACCTTGCTCCAGTGAAAGCAGCTTTATAAATTGAGGCTGCAACCCTATACACACTTACATGGGAATTTAAGGGAACTTATTAAAGAGGAACTATGTACAGGATTGCTCTGTTAGGTGAATGGTAAAGCGCTGGTGTGCGTTTCGTAAAGGAACCAACAGAGCAATTCTGTACATGTCTACTTAATGGTAAGCCCTGCTTGAGTTCAATGGGACTGACTCCCAAGATAACTGTAGCCTAAATGTGCAGTAGAAGTGTTCCCCAATCTGGTGTCTTTCAGATGTTTCTGCTGGAGCTGATGGGAATTGAAGTCCAAATCATCTGGAGGGTACTTGGTTGTGCAAAGCTATGCCAAAGCAGTTATTATTAAGTTGCAATTGGCCAGTCAGCAAGACATACAGAGCTGGGGATGGGTGCTGATTTGGTAAGGCTTTGTTCCATAGACATCTATGTTGCGCCTTGCATGCGTCGGTCAAGAGAGGTTGTCTAAGCTGCCAATGTCTGTTCTCCACACCTTTTCCCCATGTTAAATCCAGAGAATCTTAATTGTCTGCTCTTAACCTTGACAGGCTTACCTGGACCATTTCAGCCGATCGCTTTATTATGAATATGCTCCCCAAGGCATTTTTGTTCAGTGCTTATGTCCAGCTTTCGTCTGCACCAACATGTCAAAATACAGCCCCACATTATCCAAAAAGAGCTTGTTTGTGCCTTCTGCAGATGAATACGCGCACCAGGCTATTGCCACCCTTGGACTATCCAGAAGGACTCCAGGATACTCCCTCCATTCAATCCAGGTAATATCATTAATTCAGCTGCTTCTGTGTTACATTTTCTCTTAACTTTTCTTAACTTGGTGGCTGAACCATGCAGCCTGGATTGGTTTTAATGAGCCTTTTGAAGCAAATGTTCACCTATGATCTTGGGGAACGTGATCTTGGAGAAGGGATGTAGCTCAGTAGTAGAACATCTGCCTTGCCTTCACAAGGTCCCTAAATTTAATCCCCAGCCTCTCCACATAAAGCTGGGAGAGACTGTCTGCTTCTGAAACTTCCAGTCAGTGCAGACAATACTGAGCTAGCTTCAGTATAAGGCAGCTTCCTGTGTGTGTTGACTGTCAACTAATGCTCTTGAAACCTAATTGTTTAATTTTATTGCTGTGTTCTGTTCTGTTTTGTTTATTTTATTATAGAGTTTTATTTGTTTAATTCTCATTTTCTTAACAAAAGAAATAAAAGAAGCACAGAAAGCAAAGTGCTGTTCTTACATTGCAACCTGTGTATGATTCTCTGTGTTGCAGGCCAACATATTTTTCTTTCATGCAGCTGTCTTGACTCTGAACCCAGAGACTGTGGTACTTTGTGTAGTATCTTGTGGGTGGGAAAATGCATCTCTTCCCTTAGTGCAGGGGTGGAGAACCTTTGACCTTCCTGATATTGCTGAGCTGCAACTCCCATCATCCCCAGCAAACATGGCCAGTAGTCTGGAATGATGAGAACCGTAGTTCAGAAACACCTGGAGGGCTAAAGGTTCCCTACACCTGCCTTAGTGCATCAGTTACTGCTCTTAGTACTGCACTGCATACATTTTTATTTCTTCGGAACCATTTACACCCTACTTTTCCGCCTCCTTAAAGGAAGTTGCTCAAAAGAGTTTGCAAATCTAAAAGCAAGCATACAAACAACACATGCCCCACCATTAAAACACAAATCATCAAGCTAGGAGCAGCAGCAAATGAAGAAAAACACAAAGGGCAGTACTCAATATGTTAACCAGTAATGGGCGCTTGAAAGTTTTCAGTTTGCAATGCAAATGAAGAGGAAGATAGCTGAACATCTTAGGGCAATGAGTTCCACCTATGGGGTGCCACCACATATAGAAGACCCTCGCATGCTCAGCCACAGAAGGTACTGGCAAATGCAAGGATGGCGCAACAGGGTGGGGAGATTCACAGAACACGTGACAGTGCTTCAGAGTCCAAAGCTTTACGGGAGAGGTGAGGAACCTCTGGCTCATAGGCTTACTTAGGTCACCCAGCCCACATTTGATGTCCTATATAACATCAGGTACAGGGTAAGTAGAACATAGCTGGACCAAAGGGGCTTACGTGGTGCTAATCACCAGATTGTTGGTGCAGGCAAAAAGGGTCACTTGTCATCATTGTAATGCCAGGTGCTTGACCAGGGGTGTGTGCACCACCCGATACTTATGGTAGCTTACAGGAGGTGGGACAGACAAGGACGCCAGGTTAGCTGCAATAACCCATGCAAAATGTTGGCTTTATTAAGTTTTAACATTTTTTATAGCTGAAGTGCTCAAGCAGTAAACTTCCCCAAAGTTCTTTTTAAAGAAAGTATAAAACCAGCATATTTGTGTCTTCTGCTGCACTTCCATCCCTTAATTTTTTTTTTAAAGAGAATTAATAGTTGGAGGGGGGAAGAGTCATAGCTCAGTGGCAGAGCATGTGATTTCCATGCAGAAGGTCTCAGGTTCAATCTCCAGGCAAGGCTGGGAATGTCCCTTGCCAGAGATCCTAGAGAGTCACTGCCAGCCAGTGTTGACAGTATTAAGCTAGATGGATCAATGGTCTGGCTCTATAGAAGGCAGCTTCCTATATTATGAACTGAAAGGAAGGAATGGGAGATGTGGATGATTCACTGTCTTAAGGAGACTCTTCATGTTAGATCTTCTTGGTTTTATTTCATGCTGATATTTTAATCTTGTTATTGCTTGTTGCCAAAGGAATACGTTTATGTGCTAATTCTAACCTGTTTCCTCTCTTGTCTTCCAGGGTTTTTTTGCACAGATCATTCCAGAATGGCTCTGGGTTAGGGGAGTGAGCCGATTGGGCACATTTTGAAAAAATGGAATTTTGGGAGGAAAAAACTACATTAAAAATATCAGCTGGAGAACAGATAACATCTAGCAGCCTAGTTGGACAGTTACCACAAAACCCCATTCTCATTGGATGGATTTTCTTCAGTGATGATGATGATGATGATAATATGTACCTTTTAAAAGAGACTTCATCTTGCTTCTATCTCATTGCAGGGCCCATCAAGAATGTTACGCAGGCAGTAAAAAAGAACCCTGTTGTTAGGAAGCTGATATTCTTTTGTATGATGTCTGTGGGGTCCTGATTTTTACATAGTACTGAGTGATTCTTTCTGATTTGGACATGAGTGGGCAATCCTGGGGTCCCCTGAATGCTAAAGAAGTTGAATAGGATGCATGGGGATTGAACCCCCATTAAGAGCTGGCAGCAGAGAGAGGTCATGTGGTGCATAGCTTGGTGCCCTCCAAGTGGTTTGGACTGCAATAGCTCTGCTGACTAGGACTGATGGGAGCTGTAGTCCAAAGCATCTGGAGGGCACCAGGCAGACAAAGGCTTTTTCTACACTGAAACTGGGTACTGCTCTTCACGTGGAGTATTCTTGACTTCTTCCCTGGAAGCTTTGTCGGGAACACCTGAAGGTATTTTCTGAGTTGGAAACAAATGCTACTTTAGTGACTTCCTTCTATCTGTGTGGTCTCCTGTCAGTGTGCTTTGTAGTGCTCTGAGTTTGGAGCTGTGAGCACTGATGAAGACACCTGCTTTTTTGTATCCAGAGAAGACTGGTCTTCCCAGCTAGAAATAATAGTACAATATATTGTTTGTCCATGAAATGATGCTCTATAAACTCAAATATTGAATTATACTATGTTTCAATTATATTGAATTCCGCAAATATATTTAGGTGCCTCTCTTCATTCAGTGTGTGGGAAAATGTGTTTGTGACATTTAAAAGATGGATACATAGATAGGTAAAACCTGTATTCAGAATAAACAAAATGTCATAAAAACATGACAAGCTTTCAGGTTCTCCTCATCAGGCAAGATGTTACATGAAGCAGCTTGGGCAGCAGAGGGAAAACAAGGAATTGGAAAGTTAAACTGATGCTGTAGCCATGAGATCAGGTTATAGACTACCGGTAAATTCTAAGATGGAGATTGCTGGCTGAATAGACCCTTCCCAAGTTCTGCAGATACTGGCTTACATAGGATTCTAGGATGAAGAAGCAAGTGCTGAGTTATTTAAGCAAATCTTTAATTGATGAGGGCCATAGCTTAGTGGTAGAACAACTGCTTTTCATGCAGAAGGTCTGAGTATCAATCCCTGTCACTTCCAGGCAGGGTGGGAGAGAACCGTGCCTGAAATCCTGGAGAGAGGCTGTTTGTCAATGTCACAATTCTGAGCTAGGTGGACCAATGATCTGATTCAGTGCAGTTCCTATGTCTTCAGCTCCCCAACTACAGTACGTGGGCCCAGGATTACACCGCACGTGCCCTTAGCTTTACGGAACTTCCAAATAATGCCTAGACACTTGCGCATTTAAAAGTGCAAGGGCTCCGCGTGTCTCCCTGTAAGGCTCCCTATCCCACCATGCACTTAAGGCGCAGATTTCTTGTGGCGCCGTCAGACCAAAGGACTTCTGTTTACGTCTTCCGAGAGGGCAGTTTCGATTTCTTTGACGGGACCAACGAGGCCTCCGTCCGTTGGACCCGCAAACGAGCCCGCTAGAGCCCCAGAGGCTCCTGGGAAATGTAGTCCATCGCGCCCGCCCGCCCTCCGAAGCGAGGGCCAGCGGAGACTACAAGTCCCAGCGTGCGCCAGGCTCGCGTTCATGGACGGCGGCTTCTCCTCCGCAGCCCAGGCCAGCTGCTTGGTGTGGGGTTAGCGGGGGGCTGCGGGACGGGAGCCGTACTCGCCTCGCCCGGAGCTCCGGACCCGGCTGCCAGGGGAGGCCGCTACGCCCCGGGGGCGCCCTGCGGAAGCTTCGGTGGCCGGTGGGTCGAAGCGGGCGAGGGAGCTGCTGGAGGGGGGCTTCGGGCCCGCAGGGACGGGGAGGAAGGGGGAGCAGCCGCGGCGTCTCCGTTCTGTGGCCGCCTCCCGGGCCTCCCTCTCACGGAGCAGGGGGAAGGAAGCAGCCGGAGCCCGGACCGCCGCTGGTTTCAGGGGGGTGGATTTGGGGGGCAGCCCCGGGAGCAGTTCCTTAGCGGGTCCCGCTCCCTTCTCCTCATTGACTTCCTAGCGCTGAGCGGCCTGGAATTCGCAGAAGCCGAAAAGTATTATTATTATTATGGTGGTGGTGGTGTTGTTTAAAAGAGCCTTCGGACCTGTCACACCCCAAATCGGGTGAAGGCACGTTTCGGTCCGACGACTTGATTCGCAAAGGTCTGGGGCACCCCAGCATCGCGAGAGGCGCCCACCTCGGGGGCTCTCGTGTGGGGTTTGGCCTTGACGTCTCGAGGGGTGTCTGAGCCCGCAGAAACCAGACAGAGCAGACAGTAGAGGATTACGTATATTCACATCCCACCTTTCCTCCAAGGTGGCGTACATGGTGTCCCCCCCCCCCCGCTTCCCCCTCACAGCCACCTTGTGAGGTAGGTGAGGCTGAGAGAAAGTGAGCGAGTGGGCCGAGGTGACCCGGTGGGGACCTGTCCTCGCTGCGCAATCGGCCCAAGGGCCCAAAGCCAGAGTCCAAGGCAGGTGGAGGCTGTTGCTGTCCTTTCCCTTTCCTCTGCCCGGTGATAACTGCAGAGGCCTGGGTGAGTCAGTTGCCCTGCCTCCTCAGCCTGGACATTGTCACCGCCTCTGCTCCTGGATCTGTAATGGTGGTGGGAGAGCCTGTGCATCTGGGGAAAGAAAGAGAGCGCTTTATCAAGGGCAAGATGGATGGAGCTACCACTTTCCTCCGTGGGGAGTTGCTTCTCACCTAGACAGCCAGAATTTGCATGCACAGAGCTATAGATCTCTAATCAGAACTCCCTCCTGTTCCTTTTTCCTTGTGTGTCATGCCTTTTTGAGATTATGAGCCTGAGTGCAGGGTCTGTTTTAGCATCGATTTGTGTAAGCTACTCCTAAGAGCCTTTTTGGCCAAAGGCTGGGGTATAAATGCTTTAAGTAAATAATAAATAACACTAATGTCTGCTCTGGGCTGTACTGCACAAGGGTGGGGGAGGGGGTAACCAGGTGGAACACTTTCCCCTATTTATAGCTTACATGTTTTAAAGCTTTTTTTGTAGCCTACTCTTGTCAGTAAAGGCTTCCAAAGCAGCATGCAGAAATAGATATTAAGATAGTTTCTGCCCCCAGGCATGCAATTTAAAAGGGACACAGTGCACAAGTGAAAAGGGATAGGGAGGAAGAAAGAAATAAGCATGATCAGACTTTTTTTTTTTTTTACAGTTCTTGTAACTCTGAGCTAGAATGAAAATATTTTATATAGTCTACTCTAGTGGAATGGCTGCTGCAAAGTGACAGTTTGGAAGGCAGCTAGCCTCTCAGCAGAGATCATGGAAGAGCCCTGTTTCTCTTCTCTCCCTCTCCCCCACACAGAGAAAGCTAGCATATCAAGGAAAAGTACCTTAAGGCAGTGTCTCCCCTGACATGGCAGCTTTTGGTAGATGGGGAATATGAAAGCATATTCAGTAAATAAACAAACACAGAAAACTAGTTTGTCAGCTAGTGCGGTTTAATGGTTGAAGTGTCAGACCAGGAATGGAGAGACCTGGGTTCAGTCCCTCACTTAGCCACGGAACTCACTTGGTAGTGTTGAGCCTGTTGCCATCACTTATCCCTGATGTCTGTTGCCCAGGCATTATGAGGATAAAATGGTGATGGTGGGGAGCCATGTGTTTGTTCCACCTCCTTTTGGGGAAATATGGCATATAAATGTAATAAATTGTGTTCTTAGTGGGGTCTTCACTTTGACCTAATTTTCAGTGTGTAGATTGTTTTTTATTTTTTGCATAGCAGAGGGTTCAATGATACTAGGTATCCTCTCACTCACATTTCTGAAGTAGTGCAGTCCAGCACAGGTTTACCACAGCAGCAAGAAGTGGAATTCTATCAATCAGCATTTACTTGTTTTCTTTGATCAAATTTCCCTTTTGTGGGATGTAGGAGGGCTAAGGTTATGTTCTAAAATGCTAAATCACCCCCCTACAAAAAATAACCTGTGTAAATGTCCTATGCTGGTAAGCAGCTAAGCACACCTACGCAGCCTTCTTCAAGGGCATGAGGCAGAAAGCAGTGGATGTTCCTCAGAGATAAACATCATGCAGGCATGGTGCTTTTGTGTGTGTGTTTGTGACTATGACAGTGTACGAGTGAGAAAGAAGGGAAGCAGAAATTCAGTGTGGTTGGAAAACATGCTGGGGTCTTAGGATAACTTGCAGATATACTCAAAAACATTATGCATTTAGCAGCCCTTAAGAGAAGATGAGACAAGGAAATGAAAGGAAAACACACAATATATCTCTCCCCGCCCCCCACCTTCTGCTTCTTAATTGCCAGATCTCCCTGCTCTCCCTGTGGTCTTGTTCTCACTAAAGTTGTAAACCCTTTCAGATTGCAGTGGGAAGCTCACTTGACAAAATGGTTCTCTGCACAAACACCTTGCCTGCATGTAATTTGTGTGCAAGGAGAACCATTTTGTCATGTGAGCCCCTACCTGAGAAATATTTTGTCTGGTTTAACAACCTGCTCTGATCAAGAGATTATCTGTTTTCTCCTAGAAGATGTTTACCCATATGTAGTCTGTATATAGAACAGTTCTGTATGTTTTGGCTGCAAGAGAACTCCAAACAGAAAGAACCAGTGTAGGTTCTGAGAGGTTTAAAAGTGTGCTCAGTTCAGTTTTAGTTTAAATGAGGTTTTATTCTGTTGTCTCAAAAAAATTATATATTGTATTACTTACTGTTCATATACTGGAAAATTTTGGTGTGCATTTTAAATAGCTACTACAATAAATTTACTGCTGCTGATGTGCAGATTAATGGATATAGAAAACTAGCCTGGCATGGAGAGGGTTAGGCTAGGATCCTTCCCTCTGATACTTATTTTTCTGTATTGGATTTTTATTTTATTTTTTTGTATAGAGGAACATAAAGTTAGCTGCCACCTGATGTAAAATCCAGGCATATGTTTTTCACTTTAGTGTGAAATTGCAGCGTATATTATTACCACCTTGTGGTTTGTCAAAATATTAAATTAGAAAATATTTCATTTATGTAATTGGATGTTTATTTTTGCAGGGTGTATTGCTAAAAACACCACCCCAACCCAGCAACGAAACAGATCTTGGCAATTCTGCTTTGGCCTTACATCACCTATCCAAAATGGAGTACAGGACTCAGCTGTTGAATCCTGAGTGACAGGATCCTTTAATCAAAGATGGAGAAAAAACGCAGAAAGAAATGAGCCTGTTTACTGGGCTTCACTGGTAAAGACCATGAAGGCAAGACTTCTGCTTCTCTTGGACAAAACCTTAAGACTATCTACTTAAAAAGCACTTAAAAAGGCACCGTTTTCTGAAACCAAAAAGAAAAGAGGGAACTGATTCATGGAAAAACAACATGTAACTTGATGCATGGAATTTTGGGGATGAAACCATATTCTTTTATGACCATGAGGTTTACACACACCTGGTTGTTCCTGACTGCGATCTTTCTCTGCGGCAAACAACATCTGGGGACCAGACTAGGGAATTCTTCTCATGAGAGCCACCTGTGTTCCGAATGCTCCCGTCTTACACTGAAAGTGGAATTCTCTTCGACGGTAGTGGAACATGGTAATGAGACTTAACATTTATGCCAGTTTTAATTGTAGTCCCTGGGAAATGCCAAAAGTATTTTTCTTCATTTTTTTAATAAAAACAATAGTTCAGGGGAAGGATGGCTGTCTGGACAGGCCCTCCTATCTTCTGTTAATTTACCCAACCGCAATCCCTCTGCTCAAATTCTGTGTTATGTGCCATGATCTGTGCTACGTCACCACAGGCTAAATTGAAACCAGGGGTCTTCCTTTTGAGAACCTCATTACTAAATCCTTGGTATTGTGCTTGGTTATGCGAGCTGGGATATTATAGTTTGTTTTTTGTAAAGTGGGACAAAGGGTTATAACGCAGCTTTCTCTGCAAATGTCATGCTTGCAACTTCTGATTCAGATGTCTTTTCTAATGTGTGGTGGTCTCTTTGCAGAGTATATTGTGGCTTTCAATGGTTACTTCTCAGCCCAAGCAAGAAGCAAATTTATTTCAAGAGCTCTGAAAAGCAGTGACATAGAGAACTGGAGGATTGTACCCCGTAACAACCCAGCCAGTGACTACCCCAGTGATTTTGAGGTGATCCAAATCAACGAGAAACAGAGAGATGGAGTGCAGACACTTGAAGACCATCCCAATATCAAACGAGTTACCCCCCAAAGAAAAGTATTTCGCTCGCTCAAGTACACTGAAAGTAAGTAGGCTCAGTCATTCTTCCAGTGAAGTAGCAGGAGATCATTGTATTAACTTAAATCTCCTTATTATTCTGCTGCTTGGACAATGTGATTAGTTTTTAAAACATTTCAATTCTCCAATATCTAGCTGATCCAGCATTTCCCTGCAATGAAACCAGATGGACACAGAAATGGCAGTCGTCTCGTCCTCTGAGAAGGGCAAGTTTGTCGTTGGGTTCTGGATTTTGGCATGCAACTGGCAGGCACTCAAGTAGGCGTTTGCTGAGAGCCATACCCCGGCAAGTCGCTCAAACGCTTCAGGCGGACGTTCTCTGGCAAATGGGTTTTACAGGTATTCTTAGATTCGTGGAAATTTGTACCCTTGATCACAGAAAGAATAAGGCTGCTCACTTGAGTACATCAGTGTGCAGCTCATTTTTCTGACATGGTGCTTTTGTTGTGGGAATGACTAGCAAGTACATTCCTATGAGCAGAAAATATACCCTTGCAAGTAGTCTTCCGGAGGATCTGTATCCCTTAATAAGGTAGCACATTCATACCACTGACTTGAACTGGTCCAGTAGTCATTACCTCTTTCCAGGGAGCCCTAGGAACTGCAGCTCTCAGAAGGCCAAGGTTAGGGGTTTGAAGCATCCTCCCCAAATTGCAGTTGTGAAATAATATCTTTTGTGTTATTTCTCATTAGCCAACTTGAATTCCTTGGAAAGCAGATGATATGGAAGTTTTAAAAATAATAAATACATTCTTTGTGGAAACCATGATAATATAAAATGGATATAAGTTTTTTAATGTATCTCTAGATCCCTATAGGCTAGTTCTTGTGACCTTTCCTTTGGGAATATTTTTATCTTTGACAAAGCTAAAACAAAATAAAAAAATTCCTTCCAGTAGCACCTTAAAGACCAACTGAGTTAGTTCTAGGTATGAGCTTTCGTGTGCATGCACACTTCTTCAGATACACACTGTGTATCTGAAGAAGTGTGCATGCACACGAAAGCTCATACCTAGAACTAACTCAGTTGGTCTTTAAGGTGCTACTGGAAGGAATTTTTTTATTTTGTTTTGACCATGGCAGACCAACACGGCTACCTATCTGTAACTTTGACAAAGCTAATTATTCAAGCTGTAATACATACCTCAGAAAGCAAAGTCAAAATAGTGCATAAGATCGTATTTTCCATTGCATCACATTTTAGTGGCTTCTCTGCATAAATATTGATAATCTTTTCCAGAATGCTAATACTCAAGTGGGTGGGGGAAAGGATATTTTTTATTTTTACAATGTAAAGCAATAAAAACCCTTTAAATTTGACTCTGCTGAAATGTTCTTAGTACATTATTTAGGCTCAATGAAAATATGTAGCAAGCTTTGTATGACTTGCTAGCTGTTAGGAAGAGAAAACATTTTACTAAGCATTGGATAAGATTTATGCACCTCTTAGTATCCATTTGCATTCAGGAATATGTTCTTTAGACTACAAAAGAAACGTCTCTTGCTCATCTGTAATTTTATAAATCTTTATAAATTTTATAAATCTGCTTCTGTGTAAATAGGTGCTGGTGTAAAAGTGGCTGTCTTTGACACTGGACTTAGTGAGAAGCATCCTCACTTCAAAAATGTAAAAGAGAGAACAAACTGGACTAATGAGAGAACCTTGGATGATGGTAATTTCATTATTTCATTACTATGGTTTGTTTCACACAAAATGAATTGTCAGTTGTGTGCTACAGTCCTATATAGGTAAGGCTAGAATGCACTGTCTGTTCCTTAAGGTCAGGGAGGGAGAACCTCCAGATGTTGTTGGACTACAATTCCCTAGAGCGCAACCCTGTGCTCCAACAAACATGGGGGACTGCATGTTTCTCACTCCTACTTTTAGGGTTCTCAGGGTTCCTTCAGTGCAGCTTGTGGTTAGTACTGGTGTTTTTAATTCGATTCTGCATTGTTACTTTTATTTTGCTATACAAGTGGTTTCTGAAGATAGGTCTGTGTGTCTGTACATTTATTAAACATTTATTTGTAAAAGCCTAAGTCATTTTCCAGCCGTCAAAGCGGGCCTTGGAGGCATGTGATCTAGTACATTATTATAATTCAAGAAACATTTAAACCTGACCATTACAAATGCAGCACATGGTAAAAATTGTGAATTTACTCCAGCTCAACATCACTTCATGTGGCACGTGCACCTCTGTCCTCTGCCAGTACTTCTGCAACTTTCCCTTAATGTCGGTTGAATTAAGTCCCAAGTGCATCTAGGAGCGTGATATAAATCCTTACTTGGAGGTGCCATTTAAACATGCCACTTCTAAATCAGCAACCCTGATCTAGAGGCTGTTTTGTACATGTGGGTGCATGTACATATCGTTCCTGTGCATAAAATGGCTCACAGCCATATTGGGGAGTGTTCTGCAAACTCATCCCCATTACAGGAATTCGAGTGCTTATGAAACCGTGGATTGGGATCACAATATTCTAGGCGGGTTAATCTTATTGTATACAGAAAGGGTTTCCTTGTCACATTTAAAATTGTACAGCTGGTCATTGCTGGTCTATTATTCATTGTGGCATCCGTGTATGAAGTGCTTTACAGGGCAACATGAGAAGCATCCCTTCTTCTCTGAGGAACTTTATAATCTAATTATAAGGGAGGAGAGACTATAAAAGCACATAAGAAGAAGCCTGCTGGATCAGGTCAAAACCCCATCTAATCCAACATCCTATTCTCCCAAAGGCCAACTGCTAATAGGACCTGAGTGCAACAGCACTCACTTGTGATTCTCAGCAGCGTCTTCAGGGGCATACTGTCTCCTGACAGCAAGGTAGAACATACCCATCCTGTCTAGTAACCACTGAATTTGTGGTTTTCCTCCCTGAATTTCCTCCATGAATTTGTCCAGTCTTTTAAAGAAGGAGAGGCTGTGTTAAAAAGGAATCGCTGAGGAAATGCAGCTGAAATATCTTTAAAAGCCATGTAGCGTTTTGAGCTTTATTTTAAAGCATTGTTTATGTTCAACAGGTCTGGGTCATGGGACTTTTGTAGCGGGTGTGATTGCTAGCATGAGAGAATGCCAGGGATTTGCTCCGGACTCAGAACTGCACATATTTAGAGTCTTCACTAACAACCAGGTATGCTGCCTCAGATAACATCAATGCAAGTTTTGTAAGATAAGATGCTACATTATGCATGCTGTTCAGTTTGGTAACTACTGAAGACTTTCAGTCTAGAACATTCAGATTAACATATTTTGAAATCACCTACAGCAATTCTCAAAGAAGGTTTTGTTTTTATTATGCAATTAACTCGAGTTGTGTTTTAAAAGCAAAATTGTGGCTTTATAAAGTAATAATTGAGAATGCTAAGAGATATGTGAGATTTTTTGGGTTGTGAAGTGGTTTTTGGGGGGGGGCGAAACTCTGTTGTTAAAAATGTTTTCGTTTCTTACAGTGCTTAGTGTTCTAAATGAGTTTCCCTCCTAAATAGGTCTCGTACACATCTTGGTTTCTGGATGCCTTTAACTATGCGATCTTGAAGAAGATAGATGTATTAAACCTTAGCATTGGAGGTCCCGACTTCATGGATCATCCCTTTGTCGACAAGGTACGTGTGAAGTGGACGAAAGGCCTGGGTAGCATCCAATTGTGGCTTTTGTAAATTTATCCTGCACCTTTGAAGCATTCGGGTTAATTTTGTAGTGCCTTTACAAGTATTACTGTACAGTAATACCTCTGCGAATGTCCGCCTCGTCTAGCGTCCATTCTGGTGAACATCCGTGGCAAACCCAGAAGTGCTGGAACGGGTTACTTCTGGGTTTGCAGCTCGCTCATGTGCAGAAACGCAAACCGCTCCGTGCGCAGACATGGCACTTTGCCCTGCATCCTTTTTGGCTAGCGGCCGGGGCTCCGGAGCGGATCCCAGACACTAAACAAGGTACGACTGTATAAGCATTGCAGAATAATCCCGAGTAGCCCTTCTGCAAATGGAATGGCTCCTACTATTCACATAAAAAAGACTCCTCCCTCCTTTGCTGTCCTAGAGGTTTACCCTAGCCCCTGAAACAGATTTTGTAGGTAGGTTCAGGAGGCTGCTCAGAAAAGAAAAGAAATGGCAGGAGCATCCCATGGGGTCTTAGGATGTACACTATTATCTTTGCAGCCATGCTTTCTCTAAGGAATATTCAAAATAGGTCGGTGTTCACATGGTCAAATGCTCCTCCTCCAACCAACAGATCTTTCTGCAGTGGAAACTGTCATGTCACAGAGAAGTTTCTCCCATCCATTTTTCTGTGTGGAAATACTAGGTTTTTTTGGAAGAGAGTTACCCACCTTCAGTGGTGCCGCCTAAGCAGAAGTTGATTATGTCAGTGAGAACTGTGGCTTAAAAGCTGCTTGAGTTAGCACTAATAAATTTATATGTGGGCCTCAATGTGGAATTGGAACAGCAGGAATTTATTTCACATTTCCTCCAGGCAGCTTGTGTTACAATAGTGAGATTTTGGAAAGATTTAAATTTAAGGATGTGGTTATTGACAATACTCCTTTACAGCAATCTGGTATCCATTTGTTGAGTTCATTAATTCCAACTCAGTATTGATTTGTGTAGTAACTTTGAATTTTAGGTCACAAAATGGGTCTCTCCCTCTCTCCCCCCCCCCCCAATAGGGCATCTAACCAGGTTTTGCTTTGTTTTCATTGTTAGCATCTTCTGAGAGATGCAAGCAGGTACCACCTAGAGTAGTATGTTACTGTTTGGTTTCTGAGACTCTTAGGGAGGGGGTTATCCATTTGTAATTCTGGGTTGTAATGATTAGGATATCATCATCATCATCACTTGTTAGTATGTTTCAGCAGTCTGAGTTTCTTAATTTTCCAGGTATGGGAGCTGACAGCCAACAATGTGATCATGGTCTCTGCTATTGGAAATGATGGCCCTTTATATGGGTAAGTGCCAATGATGTGTTCTTTGAAAGTAACACCCACAGATTAAAAAACATCTTTTCCCTTCAGAAAAAAATGTAAAAAGATGGTTTTGTTTCTATGGCAGTAGAGCTCATTCTGATGACAGGTACTTAGCAAGGCAGGTAAGGTTTAACAAAGTGGCTTAAGAAACATTTTATGATTGTATATTTTATTGTTGTAACCGAACCTAGGACCTTTAAGGAACAGGTAGGTAAGAAATCTAATAAAATAAATAATATATGTTTTATAAGGCCTTGTCTGACTCCTTGATTCTAAATCTTGGTTGAAATTGCTGCTCAGCTGTGAAGCTCACCAGGTGATCAAGGCCTGTTCTCTTATGTCTCTCTCTCATAAAATACCTGGGAGGATTAAGTAAAAGGGTGGGGAACAGAACTATGTAGATTTGCCCTCATCTTCTTGTACAAAGCTGAGATAGGGCTGTGATAAATAACAATTCAATACTAATTTCAGCACACTCAACAATCCTGCTGACCAGATGGATGTGATTGGAGTAGGCGGCATTGACTTTGAAGATAACATTGCTCGGTTCTCATCAAGGGGAATGACCACTTGGGTAAGCATCTTCAAGCATGAGCAGCTCTTGGAAGCATGCAAGACCTACCTGTTTGGTGCAGGGTTAAGACACGAAAGGCTGTGGGAACTTATTCAATCTCGACTGGCTTTTACTTAGCTTTCCTAATTTTCCAGCCCTGCCTCTTCTTATTCCTTGACTTGCGTCTTTGGGATTGCCTATAAATTTAAATAAGGAAATTCGCATAAAAAACAAAAAATCAGTATAATCAGAAAAATCAGAATAATGGTTAGGGCCAATTATTTGTAAGTAGGAAATTGTTCATCTTTATTATGGGAAAGTTTTATATTGCAAAGATGCTGGGAGACACAGTGCATTGTGACTGAATAAATTTACTCATGATGATGTTGCACAAGCAGTAATGAATTGTGTGCATTTATAGTAATTTCAGTCCTCTAGTGCCAGAAAAATTAGAAACCCACTGTTTTTGCATCTTCATGCTTTAATTCAAAAATATAAAGTTGTTTATAAAAATGTTTGTATACATAGACAACGTTGAACATAAAAATAAATTCAACATGCAGAATCTTTCTCTGTTAAGTTTTAAAATCATCTTGTTGATGATGCATACAACACATTAATACTACAGTAACATCTCAAAGCACCCCAAAGTTACCTTTTGATTCAGGAAGTAGACAGTTTCCCCTGCAATATTCAAACAATAGTTTTCAAATTAGTAAAAAATCTTGCTGTTGTCCTTTCTTTTCTGTTTTTTGATAGCAGCAGCAGTGAGTGTGTGTGGTGGGCGTATAGTAACATTCAACAAGAAGCATTGGCAATCATCTCAGAATCTGAAAAATTGTGGCCAATGCTGAGTTTATAAAAGAACAGCAATATATTTGCCTATTGTGTTGGAGCAAGCTTTGCCAACCTGATGACCTCCAGATGTTTTTAACTGCAGCTGTGCTAGCTGAGGGTTGCTGTGCAAAACATCTGGAGGATACCAAGTTGGCAAAAGCTGTATAAGTAACAGAAATTCTTTTGTTTTCCTCCCAAGGAACTGCCTGGAGGTTATGGCAGAGTCAAGCCCGACATCGTTACTTACGGCTCTGGAGTAAGAGGTTCTGGCATGAAGGGTGGATGCCGCTCTCTCTCTGGGACCAGTGTGGCCTCACCTGTGGTGGCAGGTGCTGTCACCCTGCTAGTAAGGTAAGTGCTCAGTGAGAATGCAAGCACCACAAAGGTTTACTTAGATAAAGATGAATTGGCTTAGCACAGGGATCAGCAGCTTTTGGGGGCCTATGAATACATATGCAAACTGAAGAAACTGCTGTGGGCAGTACATGGAAGCATACCACAACTTTTTCTGCTGGCTACCATAGGATGCTATTTCCACATACAATTTCAGCGGGGGGAGTGGGAACCCTGTGGGGACCAGGGAAGGCCTCTGTGGGCACATGTGTGCCTGTGGGTACCATGTTGGCTAGTCCCGATTTAGGATCAGTAAGCCTCAATTAGCCATGAAAAGCACCCCCCCCCCCGAAGCTGTTCTGGAAACACAGCACGGTCCGGGATTTCAGAGTAAGGGGAGCTTGCAAGCAAAGTGACTTGCTTGATGTTGCTGCAAGTTAGTGGCTGAAAGGAGATTTAAACTGAGGATATTCTGGCTCCACAGGTTTCATGTTCAAAGGATACCTGTAGCTTTATCATTTTTAAGGAATTGTTACAAATCAATATAAAAGCGCTTCATTAGACTAATAGTTGTTTAATCAGTGTCCAAGCAAGCTTATTGCATGAATTGATCACCCATTTCCTGCGTTGTCCTATGAATTTGGAATTGTTTTGTTAAAAAATTAACAGGCTTGGTTGTTGCATCTATCGTTCCTACCATCTTATATTCTTTCATAACAACATTTTAAAATTTGAAGTAGCTAAAAAAATCTGCTCTTTCTGTGACCTTCATTTTACTGAGAGAAGCTTTGATGCTTTAGGGGCAGTATTTCTTAGCCCTATGAGTCAAGACCACAGACCACAAATAATTATCGCTGTTAATCCTTAACTGGTATAATGATACCTTTCCCAACTTTTTGTTTCATTGCTATATTAAAATGCTGTGTTTGTCACTTGTAACCAAGCATCTGAAAAGACTCAAGAACTGTTCTGTGGTGGCTGGCAGCAGATCCGGTGACAGTTTGCCACAAGGTGCTCATGCAGGGAGTTGTTTTCAGCAACTGTTAACTGCTTGCCTCTGACACACAGGCACCTGCACAACAGAGGCGAGCAGTAATAGTCACTCAAAACAATTCCCTGTATGAGCATCTTGTGGCAAACCATCACCGGACCTGCCACCAGGGCTAGTTAATAGTTAAGTCAAAGGTGATTTGGCATTTGCTTTGTCAAAATTTGTCAACTGCTTTTCTGCTGAAGAAAAGTTAGAATGCATTCGAAAACCATGTGCAATGATGCCGTGAAGTTGTCCTTGAACTTATTAAACTGTCATGTTATTGGGAACTCAAAAATAATATGTTGGAAGGTTTTCTGAATGTTGGCTTCATGCTACCAAAATTACTCCATTATTACTGAGTATCCTGAACTTGATAATGAAGCAATGCCTGTGCTGCTGATGTTTGGTGGTACATATGTTTGTGAGATAGACTTTTCAGCTGTGACTGCTATGATGGCAAAATACAGAAGCAGGCTGCATCATTAATAATTATCTGAGACTATGTCTTACTATCATCAAACACCACTTGTGGGTTGCCATACCAAAAGGTTGGGAACCATTGCTGTAGGGAACAAGATATCCAAATCTGGGTTTAAAAATTCTACATTTGTATTCAGTTGGATTTACTTCTGAGTAATGTGCATAGGATTGGACTGTAGAACAAAATTGTCTGAACCCTGGTAGAAGCTATATTATGTATTTATATTTCTTCTAAAATTTGTATTTCAATTTTCTGTGCCAATGTGCAGTCCAATTCAATTGGTATTCTGTTAAAGGTAAAGGTAAAGGGTCCAGTTGTGGCCGACTCTGGGGTTGCAGTGCTCATCTCGCTTTATTGGCCGAGGGAGCCAGCGTACAGCTTCCGGGTCATGTGGCCAGCATGACTAAGCCGCTTCTGGTGAACCAGAGCAGCACACGGAAACGCTGTTTACCTTCCCGTCGGAGCGGTACCTATTTATCTACTTGCACTTTGACGTGCTTTCGAACTGCTAGGTTGGCAGGAGCAGGGACCGAGCAACGGGAGCTCACCCCATCACGGGGATTCAAACCGCTGACCTTCTGATCAGCAAGTCCTAGGCTCTGTGGTTTAACCCACAGCGCCACCCGCATTCCATATTGTGTTAGCATTGGTGAATTATTCCTGGGGTAGTAAAGAAGACAGCAAAATTTTAAGTACTTCTTTTTGTGTGTGTGTTTAGAAGAACGTACTATTTATACCAATTTCTCCAGTGTTTACTTCAGTAAAATATACTAGAAAAGGTTACAGTAATAAAATAAATTATTACAACAAGGCTGTGATTCATTTTTAACTTCAGCTTGGCTTGATTGATGCCAGGACAATAGTATAACATTACAACTATCTCTCATTTTTAGCACAGTCCAGAAGCGTGAAATGGTGAATCCAGCTAGTATGAAACAGGCCCTTATTGCATCCGCACGACGACTTCCTGGGGTCAACATGTTTGAGCAAGGGCATGGCAAACTTGATCTTCTCAGAGCCTACCAGATTCTCAATAGTTATAAACCACAGGCCAGGTAAGACTGTATGCATGGTTTAATAACTCAAAGTAAACTTTTTTTCTTGTTATGCTATGAAATATATATTGATCCAAAAATGCATTGGCACAGCCAAGATAACTTAAACTGACTTCAGCTTTTTTCCATCTCTGAACTTCTTTTGTGATTAAGCGAAGGTTTTGCTATTTTATTTGTTTGTGAGCACTTTTAACCCACATCTCACTGAAAAGGCTTATCCAGGGGTTTTGGGTTTTTATTTTTTAAAAAACGTAGAGACAATTAAAACAGTTCCTGCCCTCAGACTTACAATCAAAAACTCGCAACACAAAAAAGAAAAAAAAGTAATGGGGATGGATGGGTTGTGGTGGTGGTAAATAATCACAGGCACCAATTCTTAAATAGTTCTTATAATGACCAGTTATTATGAAAGCAGTTTAGGGACGGGAGGAGCTTGATAGAGCTGGTCTTGCAGGAGAGCTGATGCGATGGCCCTGCTTCTCATCTCTTCACAGCTGCAACCTGCTGTATTAGCTGCTACCAAAAGCCTGATGGAGCTGGTTTCAGTAGTTTACACTTGCCTAATTAGGTTTGCTTAAGGCAAACCTTAGAGATAAATAAAAATGCAAATTATTTATCTGTTTAACAAAATATATGTCCTGCTTGATTGTAAGAAAATCTCCAAGCAGTTTACAAAAAATATTTATTATCAAGTTTGTAAGACTGCAGGCAAGGCCTGTGATTTTTAACTGTTATACAGTGCTTAGTACCTTTGGCACTTTAAATACAAAACAGCAAAAGAATGAGCTAAGCTCATGTATGGTTGAGGCTACCATATTCTCAACTGTGGTCAAGAGCTGGAGGTACATTTTGCTGTGCAAATTGACACCCTGGCAAGTGGTCCAGCATCATGATACAGTAACTTTGGGCTGAGGACCATTGCTGATGAGGATGCCTGCTAGGTCTCACCACTGATAGTGACACATGTTGAGGTCTCTGCCTTCAGGATTCCAGAGGCCAACATTGTAGCCACCATCTTAGTTTTCCCAAAATGAATGCCCTGGAAGTCCCTTCATTCTGTATCATTGATAGACAAACATTGTATCAAACAGTAGTATTTGATAAGAGCAGGAAAAGGATGCATATGTGTTTTGGATAACACACGATCGAGTACTGGAAACACAGTTGAGTGTACAGTAAATGGGAGTGTGAGCATGGTCTATGCCTTTTGCACCTAGTTCTGGCAAGTAGATCTTGGGGTTCTAGTAAAAAACAAAGTAGTTTCAAGAAGCCAGAGGTCTGTCCACCCCTGTACTAAGCAGTCTTCTCTATTTATTTATGCTTAAAAAATGTGTATTGCTATTGTTTCCATGGCTGTATTGATTCAAAATAATACGAGCATCTTTGACTCTGATTCAAAATAATATGAGCATCTTTGACTCTGCCTGGTGTATTTACAATTTCAATTTTAGTTTTTAAAGCCTAGGATTTAATGGAGAATATTAAAACACTGGTCTTTTAGGCTCACGGCGTGTTTATTTATTGACTGTATTTATGCATGTATTCATTTTTTCCTGACTGTTTAGTTTGAGTCCAAGCTACATCGACTTGACGGAATGCCCTTACATGTGGCCGTACTGCTCCCAACCTATCTACTATGGAGGCATGCCAACAATTGTGAACGTTACTATCCTTAATGGAATGGGAGTCACTGGAAGAATCGTAGACAAGGTAGACTTTGAAAGAGTTGAATCTTATTCTACAGAATGCTAGCTTCTCTTTCCTCCTGTAGATGAGATGTTTTGAGAAGACCTGATCCTAAATATGCATCCCATTGAAACTTAAAGTCCATTCACCCTCATTCAATTTTATACAAGAAATTTAAAAATCTGCTGTTAGGATAACATGACAATTAATTTTTGAGAACAATTAAGTGGTTTGATGAATGCAGCAACATGGGGCTGTATCCAGCATTCTGTCTGCTGGCATAAAGCCTCTTGAGCTAGAAGACAGTTGAGTTTTTGTATTGCACAAGAGAGGAATCAGTTATGCTGTTGCGCAACAGATTCAGCAATATATTGCACAACAAAGTTACGAGCAACCTGCTTGTGCATTCTTTAGCATAACAGTGTTCTAGCGCAGAACATTTTGCTATCATATATCCCTAAATGGCTTTAACTTTGTGCTAATTGGGTACATGATTCCATGTTTTTATATTGTAAGCCTTCATCATAAGCATTTTAAGGTTGTAGGGGACAGGAAGAACAGCAGTCTGCCTGACTGTTGCATCCAGTTCTGATGGAGTGCTTCCACTACACTCTGGAAAGTGGCAAAGTATATCAAAATACTGTGTGTAGTTCCTGATCGTCATGTTGCTCTCCCTCATGCCTGTGCCTCCAGGATACCATAAAACGGCTCTCCAGTCCACCTTTGTTAACCTGCAGGTCAAAGGTGATGTCATTCCTATTTAGTAAGGAAGAGCAGATCCAGAAAATGCATTGCTGAGTTTTCTTGAGTCCTGCCCATGAAGTGGCGATTTATTCATCAAGTGTTCTAATGAACAAAATGCATTACACAGCCATCAATAGGGATCATGTTAATTCAGAGTCATATATATATATATATTTATATCCATCAGTGTTTTAACCAAGCCACGTTTTGTTTTGTGTTATCTAGCCCGACTGGCAGCCCTATTTACCACAGAATGGAGATTACATTGAGGTGGCTTTCTCCTATTCCCCCGTTTTATGGCCTTGGTCAGGGTACCTAGCAATTTCTATTTCTGTCGCAAAGAAAGCAGCCTCATGGGAAGGCATTGCACAAGGACATGTCATGATCACTGTTTCCTCTCCGGCCGAAAATGAGGTATTTCTTACTCTGTTGTTTATTAAGCCATAATCTGCTGCTGTTTACCCTAGCACAGTATGGCACATGACTGAGAAAAATAAATAAATAAATAAATAAATGCTACTAGGAGAGAAACACATGCCAGTAATATAACTTTAGCATCCCTTATTGATACAGCAGCATGAAATGTAGCTAGATGATTGAATTAGTATGCTTAAAGATCAAGCAAAAGGCAAGTGTGTTCTCTTTCCATGTCTGAAAACTGACATAGAATTCTGAAGGTTGTGGCTCTGCCAGACCATGTGCTTTTCTTAGACCAGCAGCAGGAAACACATAGTCCAGGTGCCAGTTGCAGCCCTCCCAGCCTGTCTGTCACTCAGGACTCTCTTTGGCCCATACTCTGTTTCTCAGCCACACCCACTCACCCCAGACCACACCTCTCACCTGCTTCACTTGCATGTTTTTGCTTGGCTGGATAAAGGATGGAGGATAGAGAGGGGTGAGTGTGTGTACACAAACTAGTCTGCTGCACAAAGGTAAAATGGACCTTCATTGCTCTGCCTAGTTTTGTGTCTAGCTCTGCCCACCACTGACATGCCCTCCTGGAAGGTTGATCAAAAAAGGTTCCTCACCCACTCTGTGGTTGCTTTCATAAATGCTTTTGTTAATTCATACTAAGTGGGGCTGGCCTTGAGATCTAAACCTACTGGGCATATTGATGTATGTTAGGGGTGTGGACACCAACAACAAAGGAACGAAACAGCATCATCTAGCTTTAAAGTCCATGGGACCCAAAGGAGTGCTTTAGGCTTGCCCAGGTACTTGGACACACTTTGTGTGACTCTTGAAGATTTCTTCTCTGGACAGCTGATGATCTCTTCTTACAAGCTGATTTTGAACACAAAATCCATCCTTTCAGTACATGGCATAAATACTGTTTGGAAAATAGAAGCACAAAATCTGAAATACTTCAGCATCTGTATCTGGTCTTTTGTCCAAGGAGGTTAGAGTGGTGCTGTAGTCTTGGAGCAACCTTGCAAAATAGGGAAGGTTGAGAGAGTGACCTGACTAGTGTCACCTGGTGAGCTTTGTGGCTTACTGGGGTTTTTAAGCTGTATTTTCCGTATTTAAGCCACTACACCACAGTATTATACTGTGAGATTGTGAGGGTGGGGTAAGGGGTGGGATGGAATGTATTTGAATGACAGCTTTAAAAAATATTTATCAGTTGAATGTTCTGTAGTTTGGATTTTGTTTGGGGGAGCATTCTGTGGTACAACAGGCTCCTTTTTGTTTCTACTTCTTTCAGTCAAAAGCTGGCACTGAACAGACTTCAACCGTGAAACTCCCAATAAAAGTGAAAGTTATCCCGACTCCCCCACGTAGTAAGCGTGTCCTCTGGGATCAATATCACAATCTCCGCTATCCACCAGGATATTTCCCAAGGGATAATTTGAGGATGAAGAATGATCCCTTAGACTGGTGTGTGTGTGTTTTGTGCATTACTGACCATTACTACTGTTTGAAATTGTTTTTAATACTGTTTTGAATGCTGTAACCCACTCTGGGACCTTAGGGTAAAGGGTGGATAATTGGTGGTGATGATGATGATACTGGCATGTAATAACATTGACAAAATAGGAAATACAATTCTGTTCTCAAGATAACATGGAGATTTGCCTAATCTTCTGTAGTTCTAGGGGAAATTATAAACTCAGGTCCGACATTCCATGAAAATCTGGTTCATTTACAAATTACAGTATTTCATCCTAGCTTAGAAAGAAAATAGGTCTTTGTCATTGTGACAGTAATAGAGGTAAACTACATCCTCAAATTAATGACTTGTGTAATTTGCATTTTCCTTTTTTGTCCTCCCCAAAATATATCCTAAAAATAAATCCCTATTGGGATTTGTTCTGCTTTAAGCAAGATATAAAGTCATTGAACATGGCAGTGGTCTGGTTCACACATGACGCTAAGCCATGACACTAAGCTGTTGCACAACCCCCCAAGCCATATATCTCGCTGACTTGGCTTTGCAACCCAAATGTTTTTGCCTGCTGAATGTTTCCTTAAACTCTGGTAAATGCCTCTTGTTTTTATGATGAAGAATACAGAGGGTTATGTATGGAAACCAGCCTACTGTACAAATGTAGTTTTTTCTTTGGCCCTGTCCACTGCAGGCACTTGGAAGGAAATGTGGCTTTCAGGGTAAAACAGCCCCCCTCTTCTTCATACCTTGTGAAATATTTTTTTTTTTAGTTTATTATATGCACACAGTATTTCAAATTATATTCCTTCTTATCTGCCATTGGTCCTGAACCACAAGTGATAGGCTTTGTCCATAAACTGTGCACATATATTGTTCTAAGATACCAAAACCTTAGAAAGTAATATGACAAGAAAATCAGGTTACATACTTCACTTGGTTTATTTAGGAACGGTGACCACATCCACACAAACTTCAGGGATATGTACCAACATCTGAGAAGTATGGGGTATTTCGTTGAAGTTCTCGGTTCACCTTTCACTTGTTTCGATGCCAGTCAGTATGGTAAGTAATTGTGAGGTTGCTGTTTATATATCAAAGCAGTTTTGGGGAGGAGAGCTTGCCCAAGCTCTCAAATTGAGGATGGGATGGCCAAAGAAAGATGTAAGGCCAAAACAGGAGAGGAGCCAAATGGAGGTTGCTGGTTTCCTTAAGCCAGAGGAAAATCACCATATGAGACTTGGGAGTGAGAGGAGAGGAGGGAGGCCTGGCCAAAGCTGCTTGAAAAGGGGCACAGAAGCCAAGAAAGGAGGATAAATGTGACTGTCTTTAGTCAAAGGGAGAACCCGATATTACAACAGGATGTGAATCACTGGATATCTGCTCTCTGAGGCAAAAAGTTGGGCCATGCATTGCTCTATCTCCCTTCATAAAAAGGTCTGGGAGCAAGCAAGGGGTAAAGTGATGTTGGGCAGGTTTTTGTCATTCTGAATTGTTGTTCCCCTTTTCCTGCAGGGACCTTATTGATGGTGGACAGTGAGGAAGAGTATTTTCCAGAAGAAATCACTAAGCTGAGGAGGGATGTTGACAATGGACTGTCACTCATAATATTCAGTGACTGGTACAACACCTCAGTGATGAGGAAAGTCAAGTTTTACGATGAAAACACAAGGTATGGATATTCAGGAACTGGCCAGATTGAAGCCATTGCCTGCTGTATCCTATATTGTCCTTTATACAGCTCACCTAGTGGTAGATTTTTTATTTACTGTATTTTTCGCTCTATAAGACGCACCAGACCACAAGACGCACCTAGTTTTTGGAGGAGGAAAACAAGAAAAAAAATATTCTGAATCTCAGAAGCCAGAACAGCAAGAGGGATTGCTGCGCAGTGAAAGCAGCAATCCCTCTTGCTGTTCTGGCTTCTGTGATAGCTGCACAGCCTGCATTCGCTCCATAAGACGCACACACATCTCCCCTTACTTTTTAGGAGGGAAAAAGTGAGTCTTATAGAGCAAAAAATACGGTATTTCAGAATTTTCTAGATGGTCAGTCAGAGGATTTCAAAATCAAGTGGTTCAAAATCAACCACTTGATGTAGTTTGTTACTTGTAGGGAAGCTTTAAAATGTTAGTACAAAAATGAAAAACTTAAATCAATCTGAATATTTAAGTGGCTCAGGACCGCAATACCTCAAGGACTGCCTCCATCCATATGAAGCAACCTGGACCCTGTAATCATCATTTAAGGCCCTTCTTTGTGTCCCTTCTTTGCGATAGGTCTGGAGGGTGGCAACACAAGAATGGGCTTTTTCTGTGATGGCTCCCTGTTTGTGGAATGCTCTCCCAGGGGAGACTCGCCTGGTGCCTTAGTTACATGTCTTTAGGTGCCAGGCAAAAACATTCCTGTTTTCCCAGGCCTTTGGCTAATTAAACGAATTTATGAAACATTGTTTTGTTCATAAACTGGTGGAGGACTTACTTTTGTTTTGTTATTATGGTATGTATTTTTGTGTTTTTATATTGCAAACCACCCTGTGTTCTTTGGATGAAGGGCAGTACAGTGGTACCTCTTGATACAAATGGGATCTGTTCCGGAGCCCCGTTTGCGAATGCAACCCGCGTCTGCGCGTGCGCAGGTTGCAATTCGCTGCTTCTGTGTATGTGTGTGACGTCATTTTGACCGTCTGCGCATGTGCGAGTGGCAAAACCTGGAAGTAACACGTTCCGTTACTTCCGGGTCGCCGCGGAGTGCAACCCGAAAGCGCTCAACCTGAAACAACTTCAACCTGAGGTATGACTGTATAGAAGTTTAATCAATAATAATAATAAACTTCAGCTCTTTTTCTTTTTTTTAAAAGAGGCCTAGGCAAACTTATTCAGTCATTGGCAGATGCACATGGAATATTGTAAAGCCTCTGCATATCTGAGGCTTCTCCAAATATGAATCCTGTTGTCTTTGGTGATTACTGTGTCAGCATGGACATTAGGTGTGGGTCGTGGCAGTTCAAATTTACCCACCAAAGAAATGACAGTGTTTTCTGGGTTGTGATAACTTGCCTTGTGGTGATGCATTTGTAGGCAATGGTGGATGCCTGATACTGGGGGAGCTAATATTCCAGCTCTGAATGATCTTCTCTCGGTGTGGGGCATGGCCTTTAGTGACGGGCTGTATGAAGGGGATTTTACCATGGCAAGTCATGAAAGTAAGTCAACTGGGTGTCTTATTTATTTATTGCATTTATATGCCACCAGTCCACCAAGACACAATTTTAAAATACTAAAATAAATCATACAGAAAGTAAGGTTCACACACGGGCGGCAGGGTGGGTAGGGTAGAGTAGGTAGAGGGCAGTGTAACTGGGACAGGCCCTGATATCTCTGCTTGCTTGCCTCACGCTCCTCCTCACAGGGTTGATGGTGTCCATTGGCCCTGTGTAGTTTGACCCAAGCAGGCTCTCTTTTCCCTTACCACAGGACTGATGGACAGGATGTTTGCAGAGGGGGCCACCTTGATAGCTCCACCACTCTCAGAAGCTATTGTGGGTGGAGGCCTGGGACAGTTTGTTTTTGTTTTTGCCAGCCCTTGCCAGCCCTTAAGTTGTGGGATTCCATTCCCACAGAGGTGCATTTGGCACCTTAATTGTACAGTATTCAGTGTATGGATCTCTTTACCCTGGCCTTCAACACTGGAGATATCTATATCCACAGAAAGAGAGAGAGAGACTCATTTATATGAATGACCCACCCTAGTTGTGATTGTAATTTGTTTTAAGCTATTTTAATGCACTATTTTTATTTCTGTAACCCACCCTGGGACCTTCTTGTGAAGAGTGGGTAATATATATATAATAACAAGAACAAGAGCAATAACTAATAATAGCAGTGGGAATAGTGAGGCAGACAAGGGAGTTGGAGTCTGTGGGACGTTTTGCCAGATCGGGATCTTAAAAGGATACCTGTGTCTTTTAAGATATATATTGAAGGGAGAATTGCACCTGGTTCAAAGTCTGTCGTTACTGCAGTGGGAAAAGTTGTGGGAAAAGTTGTGGCTAGTAACAGATCTTCTTTTGCACCTTTTAGGCTTCAATCCTATATGCACGTGTACAAGGAAGGCACAAGAGCTTTCTCAGCATAGGCCCAAAAGCTATTAAAAGGGTAGTGTGGCTGGGTTGGGGTGGCTGATTTGAATCCACCAGTCAAGTTATGACTGCAAGATTCTAGTTATAAGCTAGACTTGGTGAATTGCTCCCTTTTTATTATTTGCAGTGAACTACGCCTCTGGATGTAGTATTGCAAAGTTTCCAGAAGATGGCATTGTGATTGCACAGACCTTTAAGGATCAAGGTACAGAGCTGCATTTCATTTCATATTCCTCCTAGGTAGGCACGGAATTATGGTTCGTTGTATAATTTAACTTCCAGCAGCTCTTTTGGGCATGACAGGGGTTAACTTTTCGCTTAGTTTTTCAAGTAAAATAAAAGCAAAGAGGCACCTTCCATGCTGATCTTTGTTCATCCAAAGTGTCCAAAAGTGTCCAAAACTGTTGCACTGGAAAGGCTTACGGCCAGATCCTGACTCACCGCTTTGAAGGTCTAAGTGGCTTCCAAATAACTTTGGGTAAAGTTGTTTGCAAACGTGAATCAGGTGGGTTTCCAGATGTGGATCTCCTGCCCTAAAGAACCACCCCATCCCAGGAACACTCCCCCGCCCAAAGAGCTCCAAAATCTGAGAGCAGAGCTGGTGGGTATGGGTTTACTCATGGACAGTAAAGCATGAGAGGCTAGCGTGTGGCTCTTCAGATGCTGTTGGACTACAGCTTCCATCATCCTTGGCTGTTGGCTATTCTGGCCAGGGCTGATTAGAGTTGGGGTCTGGCAACATCTAGAGGGCCACAGCACTTAGCCTTTGGGCATTATAGGCTTTTTCCTGCCTCCAGCCCTGCATCAGGAGCGCTGCTTTGTAAAATCACTGGAGTTTAAAAAGCAACTTGCAGTTCCTCATGAGCAAGAAAAAGAGCTGCTCTTTATTCCGTTAATCACTTTTGACCTCTGCTCCCAACACACACGTGTGGCTCTCTTCACGTGCAGCTTTGATACAAGGACTCTGCTACAATTCTTTTGATAACAGAGAAAGGACAATGGAAGTCGCTTTTTGGTTTTTTAAAAATGGTTTCCCCAAATTAGTCTCCTAATCTTCTTTCCTTTTATGCTGAACCATTAACTATGACTGTTGATAAACCAGAAAGTTCCAATTATAATGAAAAGTACATTTGCCTTCTTGTATAGCCATTGCTTGCTGCTCATTATTTGCCCTTATCTTTCATGGAAGCAAAATAAAGAATGATGGCAATTTGGTGGTATTGTGTTTGGCTTTTCAGTCCTGTTTCAACCTGTTTAGATCATGTTTAACCATTTTACAAAGCTCTTGAGAGTTTCAGGCAGGGAGTCTTTCCTTAGCCTATCGGGAGGTGCCTGTGAGGATTAAACATGGGACCTTCTGCATTCAAAGCAGATGCTCTACCACTGAGCATTGGGCATTTCCCAACACTCCACATTTCCACTGTAAATCCATTTAAATAAATGTGCGTGAGAATTACAACTCTTCTGTCCTTTGGAAGCCATAGGAAATCATTTAAAGTGGAGAGGTGCAGCATTATATAGATGAATAGGATTAAGGCGATGGGAGGGTTTTTCCATTTTGTTCTTACACACGGACACACACGGACACACCCATCCTGTAGAAGTGTAATGCGTCTTAAATCTTTTGTTTGAGAGCCAGTGCTTTTTGACTACCCAAGTTATGCAAGATCATTGGGATGTTGCCATTTGACAATTTTCCTTTCCACCCTTTCCTCTAGGTCTTGAAGTTTTAAAGCAGGAAACTGCAATAATAGAAAACGTCCCCATTTTGGGCCTTTTCCAAGTTCCTTCAGAAGGTGGAGGCAGAATCGTTTTGTACGGTGATTCAAATTGCTTGGATGATAGCCACAGGCAGAAAGGTGTGTTACGTTTGCTAAGAAAGCATCCCATTACTCGTGTAAGTTAAAGTCTGTTGTCACAATGCCAATGCACAGCGGACAGCCACCCTACCATATGGTAAAATGACTTCATATCTGCAGTAGAACAAGTTGAAATCCCACCTTCGCTAGTGGCAGGTCTCTTATTGCAAAATCCTATGTATGTCTACTCAGAAGCAAAGGGCAATTAGGTTTACTCCCAGTAATTGGGCACAGGAATGCAGCTTTAGTGGAAGAATTGTTCATGAGTGAGAGAGAGAAGGAGACAGAAAAGAATCTCAATCTTACAAGCTAGGAAAAAAGATTTACTGAGAAGAAATGATATGATTTGAGGTGATTCAGAGTTAATAATTGCAAGATTCTTTGGGATTAGTCATGGAGTGCTGTTACTTTTGCATAGCAAATTTGTATAGTAAATTTACAAGCAAATTTTTTAAGACTTAAAGAGTAAACCTTGTCTTTAGCGGTTTCCTACCACTTGCTGATTTCTTCTCCCGCTCCAGCTTCCAGACAGAATAACTTCACTCGGACTTGAAAAAGAAACTCCTTGAATGGTTCCATGCAAAGATGTGGGGGTGGGAAATTCATAGGACCAGAAGATCTAATAGAACCCTCAGAACTAATCCTTCTACTGTTTTTTCAAACGCTTTACATTTCTGGATGATATTGAAGGCTTGTCATACTCAGAGTAGACCTATTGTATCCATTGGGTCTACTCCATGTATGACTATGGTTGGAAATTATTAACTGTCCATCTTTCATTTGATGCCTTCAATTTGCAATTCCTGTGTTTTAGCTTTCATACCAAATATAGGGAATTTAGGGATTTTGATCCCTATAATTAATTGTTAGATTTCTTACTCATCCTTCATCATAAGGTCCCAAAATACACTACAGCAGCAGAAACAATGCAGTTTAAAACAAAATATCACTACAAAAAAGTAAAATAGATCAAAGGCCTGGGGAGCGCTATGTCTTTAGCATACGATGAAAGCTGAATAACGATGGCACAAGTTGCCCCTCTGTTGGGAGGGAATTCCACCACTGTGACAGAGAAAGCCCTTTCCCATGTTACCACCCCTCCAGACACTACTGATCTTAACACCTGGGAAGGTCTGTAGGGAACAGGGCAGCCTTTCGGCCATTTGGGGCCTAAGTCATGGAGGGCTTTGAACACCAGTGTGAGTGCCTTCAGTTGGGCTTGGAAACAAACACCAGGTCAGCATCCAGAGGATGCCTTTAAATTCAGCGCCGAGTTCTTTGTATCAGTCAAAGAGGATAGCTTTAAATACAGTATCAGACTGGCTTTCATGTTGCAAATTGAAAGCAGTACCTCCTGCTGTGACATCAGTGAGCTTAGCTGTGTTTAAAATTCCTCGCATATATGATTTGTAAATCCTAAAAACGTGTCTGACCTCTGTTTTTTTTAATTAAAAAAAAAATCAAAGGTGAGCATTTCAGTTACATCAGGATTATGCAGATTAACTCCCATTCCCACCAAACCGCTATCCTGGGTGGGAATTGTCAGACAGTGTTTTTTGAACTGTTCTAAAATGGTCTGTGAAGGCTAAACTAGATTTCCAAGGTCTGAAAATTTGGCGAGTTAAAATTTCCCCAGCACAGTAGTTTTTGTTCATGCCAAAAAGATATGTGCCTCAAAATAACCTATTCCCAATTTAAAGGCTGAAAACAATTATGATGCCCCTCTGGGCAGCCCTGTTCTGCTGCATTAATAAACATTGCTCTTGTAAACGAAAGCCTTCTTTCTAACAGCTTAGACTGACTTTATTGCAAGATGTCAATTCACATGAAAGAGAGCAAACATTTTAAAATTCACTGGGTAGCCATGGATAAGACTTCTCCTTTCACAGGGTTGATGTCGTGAAGGCATAGAAGGCAGGCATTGAGGCTCCATCCCAACAGCTCACTAAGCCGTCGTGATGGAAGCTTAACTTCCCTTTAGTGTCTGAACCATCACATTAAACCATTGTTTGTGATAGGCAACACCAGAATCAGAAAATAAGGTTTGAAATGCATTTGCATTTTGAACTAACAAACCATGGTGATGGCTATTCTTCCACCTCTGAAGGAGCCTGCATTATAGAAATGGGAGTGCTGAGCAGATCAGAGACATGGTTTAAAGCTGCATCATCCCTGACGGTTGGCCACGCTGCCTGGGACTGATGGGAGTTGAAACCCAGGCTCAGAGCATTCCCCATTCCATTCTTAGTCCCAGCAAAAGAATTGGGCTGAGCTTCAGGAGCATAGCACAGAAAAACAGCAGCAATGCAGTGTCAAGGGAAAACAGGTGGCAGCAGTGGATTTAAAAGCGTCAATCAGCGTAGTTAATGTGTGGAGTTGGTTTGTTTGGCTCAAAACACTCGATTTTTTATTTTTATTCTTAAATTCCAGATTGCTTTTGGCTTCTTGATTCTCTTCTTCAATACACATCTTATGGAGTTATGCCACCAAGCCTCAGCCATTCAGAAAACAGACAACGACCTCCAACAGGCATAGGCTATGCTCTTCCAGAGCGAATGGAAGGTGATTTTCATTTGATTTGTGCTGCTACAGATGAGCTGTGGTAGTATTTGGCCTGGGAGCAGGGTGGATGGTCCCATTGTTATTATTCTCAGACTTATTAGTTGCTGTTTAAAAACAAAAACAAAATGCAAATTCAAAGCGACTTGCAGTGTAATGTACAGTGGTACCTTGGGTTAAGAACTTAATTCGTTCCAGAGGTCCATTCTTAACCTGAAACTGTTCTTAACCTGAGGTACCACTTTAGCTAATGGGGCCTCCCGCTGCCACCGTTCAATTTCTCTTCTCATCCTGAAGCAAAGTTCTTAACCCGAGGTACTATTTCTGGGTTAGCGGAGTCTGTAACCTGAAGCGTCTGTAAACCGAGGTACCACTGTAATACAAAAATCAAAAGCACTATAAAGCTAAAAACACTAATATACATAGAAAGCAGTCTAGCATTCCGCACACTAAGAGGCTGTAGTGTCTAAAAATCTCTTAAGTTAAAGGCCAATAATCTGGCTGGGGGGAAAAGTTGTTGCCTGGCCTGGTGCCTAAATGTAGCCAGCAGTGGACCCAGGCAGGTCTCCCCAAGGTGACCATTCCATAAGTGGGAGATCTACCACTGAAAAGGCCCATTCTCATGTTGCCAGCTTCTGGATCTCCCTCAGAGAAGGCACACAGAGAAAGGACCTCAGATGATGAACACAAGGTCCAGGTTAGTTTACTGCTCTTACCTGCCTCAGTCTGTTTGGCAGGGTTCATAACGGGCAGGGGTCAAATGCAAATGTGGTGTGAGGAGGGGAGGGGAAATGCAGGCTCTTGGACAGTCTCCCAATATCTGGCCCCCACTTCAGGTTGACTCCTTCCATGGGAAGCATGAGGCAAATGTATCTGCCCTCCAAAGAGAATGCTTGCTCCATGCCTCCACCTACTGTAGAATTTGGGAGGGCGTGTGTACTCCAGGAATGGCAAGATGTGTTCCTCATGCTTAGAAAACAGCACGGGCAGCAGGCAGGGAAATATCTTCTGGTATAACTGTTTCGCTGTGTGATTTCAGGTAACCATCTTCATCGATATTCGAAGGTGCTCGAGGCTCACCTGCGTGACCCTAAGCCCCGCTCACTCCCAGCGTGTCCTCATTTGTCTTGGGCGAAGCCACAGCCTCTGAACGAAACGGCTCCCAGGTTGCAATTTCTGATTTTGCTAAATCCACCTTTAGTTTCCAGTTTCCAGTTTTGAATGTAATAAATATGACACTCAGTCAACACAGTATTTTGTCTGAATAACTTTCCAGGCATATGAATGGTACTGTTAAAACGGAATTAAAAACATACCAAAAAAAACCCATAGAACCAGCAGTTAGCTGAATTCACACACCAGATTCGCAAGAAACCTCCCAAAAAGTAGTTTCTAGCTCTCCTAATTGTGGAGATGAAAATGCCATCTTTAATATTTAAGGCCCACCATCTAGAAGTGAAACAACATGGAATGCCAGACCTTGCAGTTGAGACCAGGTGAAGCAAATGTGTGTACCCAGCATGCACTGACTTCCCAGTTGCTCAGACCATCAAGACATGCCAGGGGTTTTCATAAGATTTGGGGAGTATCACCTGACCCCTTCTGACCTATAGATGTAAGGAGGCTCTTCTGTCCACTGCGGCTAGTCTCTGCAGTTTCCATGTGCCACTGCCCAGCTCTGGCCAAACAAGGCTGAGTCGCTGCCTGACCTAGTTTACAATCCTAGTTGTATCCCATCTAAGATGTACATAGAGTAGACCCACTGAAATGTTCAGATATTCACAATGTTTTCTAGCAATCTTGATTGACTAGTAGCTCAGTGTACAAATAGTTCTGGATGCTTTCATTTTTTTCCAGCAACCTATGGAAACATCAGAAGTTACTGTCAATTGACCTGGACAAAGTGGCTTTACCAAGTTTCCGTCAGAACCGACCCCAAGTAAGGCCTTTGTCACCTGGAGAAAGTGGAGCCTGGGATATTCCAGGGGGTAGGTGCCAGAATGGTGGAACACCTGTTGCCCACAGTGCATCACACCACCCTAAATGAGATAGAAGCATACACACCTATGCAGAAGAAATACAGAGACATCTGGAATCATCTTGATCCAACTTTTAGTTATCAAAATTACAGCTCATTTATGCTTCTTTAGTTTGTATTTTTTTTGGCCATAATTAGTGCTAGCACACCTGCCCACAGTGTTCACAGGCATAGCTTGTGAAATTTCTGGCTTTTGATATTTTGGAAAAGTAGTTTTCATATTTCCTAGCTTTCATTGTAGCCACTTTCTATGTAGAGTAGTCTGATAAGGAGCCCCTGTATGTCTGCCATTGAAATTCCTCTTGGGGAATGCTCTATGGCACATACCCTGTTTATGCACACTGATGCCTAGCCCTGATGGGACACCCTCCCATGTGAACTCAAAGAACACCCTGGAGCAGGGGTGGGAAACCATTTTTAGCCCAAGGGGCCACATTTTCTCATGGGCAGCCTCCAAGGGGCCACATGCTAGTGGTGGGTGCGGCCAGATGCGTACCGCTCTCCATACAAGCAAGGAAGAGTTCATAGTTCTGGGATACTTTACAGCCAGGTAAAATCAATAGAGGAGAGGACATAGTAGGTTCAGTGTTTCATATTCTAACATTGGTTTTCAAACTGGTAGTCTCCCCCACAAGGGAAACTTTAGGCAGGCCTATGCTTTTGGTGATCAGCTTTAATAAAATTTCATGGAAGTGATCCCTGGTTGAAATCAGTGAGTTGTATCCAACCAAGTCCTGCTCAGACTAGACCCATTTGAAATTAATGGGCCTAAGTTGGCTGCGACTATTAATTTCAGTGGGTCTACTCTGAGTTAGACTGGCAGTTTCTACAACTCTTGTTTGCTCATGGGTTAATGCATCCTCAGCTTGCTTACATTAATCTCCTCCCTTTCCCATACAGGAATAATGCCTGGACGGTACAACCAGGATGTGGGAGGGACGATACCCGTCTTTGCATTGCTCGGTGCTATGGTGGTCCTGGCCTTCTTTGTGGTGCAGATCAAAGCTAAGAGCAGGCCAAAGAGACGGAAGCCCAGAGTCAAGCGGCCACAAATTATACAGCAGGGTCACCTACCAAAGACACCATCTGTTTGACCACAGTTGCCAAAGATTACCTTCTACTGACTGCTTCATGGAATTATGATGATCGTTACTAATGAAGATTGCTTGTGCCTGGCATTTGGTGACTGATTCAAGCAGGAACCCATGATTTCTTCGGCTACTGACAAAACAAGAACTCAGTGGATCATCACGAGATTTTTTATAAAAAACTACTATTATTTTCAGTAGCTGAATCCACCAAAGCCTTGAGCACTATTTAAAAAGAACCGATATGTTGTTCTATTTCCCAAAAAGGGAGGAAAAGAGACCTTTTTTCCTTTTCTTTTAAACTGACCAAACCTTTTCATTAGAGGCTATTTTCTATATTTATTTTAGGAAGAACTTGGGAGAAGAGCCTCTTCAAGGCTCTTGGCTATCTGATAGCAGAACCATTTTTCTGAATGGAATGCAATTTTCTAATACTATATATTACAAAGAGAAATAGAACTCGCAACATCCTGCTGTAAGGACGAAAATGCAAAACTGACAGGGAGAAGGGGACAAATCAGTGTGGCAAAATCCTTCTGTTTATTTTTATAAAGCAACTTACCATGATGTTTTGTAATTTTTTGGCATGATTTCACCATTGTTGGTGGAGAAAATTTTTCCAATAAATACGTTACCTGTATCGAAGCTGAAACAAAAATGCATAGAAGTTTTTCCTCCTTGAAAGCTTGGGTAGGAAGCAAACCTTTTCATTTGTGAACATAAGCACTTTGATTGGGTTTTGACTGCCATATAGACTCACCTGGCTTGCACACTAAGCTAAACCATGGCTTAGCATGCAAGTATGCAGACTCTGGGACAGGAAATAGTGGCTGCTTACCACCTCCACCACCCCAATATTATTCTGATGCTGTGCTGAACTTAACCCATGGCTTTCCTTAGCATGTAATCAAAAACAGACTGCAACCAAACCACAAACTGAACCAAGTTTTGCTTATGGTTTATGACATGGTTGGTTCAAGAGATCTATATCAGAGCCCGGGTTCATTTGAAACAGTGAGTCCCAGTGGTATCTTCTTTGAATGACAGCAGCTCTGGTAAGATCCCTGCACATAGTCTGGCCCTGAGGTGCAACTTATATTGCAATAAGTTTCTGTAATTTCACATGCTTTCAAATTGGGATCCAATTTGGCATGTGTAAATTCAGTTTTTTTTGTTTTGTTTTTTAAAGATATTGGAGTGGAAAGAAATTTTACCACCCATGCACCTCTTGATTATCATGCTGTGATTACTCAGTATCAAGGACTAAAGTGATGCCGTGGAAGGGTGTTGCATTTATTTATTTCCTTACTTTTATATTCTGCCAGACAGAGAGATCTGGAGGGTTGTATTTCTCAAAACCTGGATAAATGAAATGCAAATTGCAAGGCACTGAAACTGTCCCTTTAGCACGAGCTTATCAAGTTCTTTTTTCTTACATTTTGCTGTGTCTCAAAACTCAACTGTGCGGCAGGCTCAAGAACTCAGCAGCTGAAGCTATCCCATCTGCATGCTTGGAAAAGCAACCTTCTGCCAAATTTCTGCTTGTCAGGCTCTTGAAAAAAGAAAAAAAGATACAGTGGTGCCCCGCAAGACGAACGCCTCGCAAGATGGAAAACCCGCTAGACAAAAGGGTTTTCCGTTTTGGAGGCGTTTCGCAAAACGAATTTCCCTATGGGCTTGCTTCGCAAGACGAAAATGTCTTGCGAGTTCCTGCGGGGTTTTTTTCCCTTCCCCCCCTTTTTCCTAAGCCCTAAGCCGCTTATCAGCTGATCCGCTGATAAGCCGCTTATCAGCTGATCCGCTAAAAGCTGCTAAACCGCTAATAGCGCTAATCCACTAAGCTGTCAATGGGCTTGCTTTGCAAGACGAAAAAACCGCTATATGAAGAGCCTCACGGAACGGATTAATTTTGTCTTGCGAGGCACCACTGTATGAGCCCAACCAGAAATGAGGGGACTTTCAGTAAAGCTCTTCACTCTTAAAGGCACAGTTTGAGAGGCCAATTGAAGGGCCCTCAGAGCTGCAGCAGTGAGCAGGTGATAATGCTGGAAAGGTAATATCTTTAGGAAGGCCAACCAAAAAGGTCACAAAATTATGACTAGCTTCTAAATTCTTCAGAGTTCTTTGTTGAGCAAGATGTAACACAAATCAGGTGGGGTGGAGAGAAGGACAAAAATACAAAAAAAAGTGGTTGGATGTTGTAGCCGTGGGATCGATTTATGGAGATTGTGGGGCTGAGTAAGATCTTCCTGGGTGCTACAGATACTCAAGGGTTGTCGGGACAGGAGCATCCCAGACGCTGAGATTTTGGGGCCCAGATCTGAGACCTAGTGGCAACCCCTGGGGAAGTCATTAAGCACTAACCACAGTCTCTGGGAGTATGTCATTTGAAACACACACACATACAAAGTCTTAACAAATGAGCAAATATCTTACTGGTTGGAAATTAAGATAGAACATTAGCTAAAGCAGGTGTTCTTGTAAGTAAGTACTGTATGCATTTACGGTAATTTCCTCCTCCCCCACTATCTACATTTTTGTACTCCACAAAAGTAAAAACTGCAAGGATCCTCATTTCACACCAAAAACGGAGCTTTCCAAACTTCTGCTTTACACACTGTGTTTAAGATGGGGCGGGGGTGGGAGAGAAGCCAAAAATACCAATGGACTAGCAGAAGCCCCTTTTCTGAACCAATAAAGCTCTGTCTCCAATCCAGATTTTAGCTGGGAAAACTCTCTTTCTAGAGAAGGGTACTTGGTAGCTTAATTCCTTTAGACGGTCTCTTGGCTGCCCACCCAGCTTGCCTCTAAATAAAATAAACTAGCAGCTAGTCATGAATTCTCGCTTTTGCACAGCATTCTGGCAATGTAACCAGATATTTAACACACACATATACCCTGGGGCATGTTTGAAGGAGTTTTTTTTTAATGTGCAGTTGGTCACAAATGTATGGTTTGATAAATGGGGGTGGAGGGGAATTAAATGTGTTACGTGTGTGTGCTTATTAAGTACTTAAAGGCAGGCAATGTCAGGAAAAGCATATACTGTATACCAATTGCATAAGGGCAGAATGTGTTCATTTTCCATGCTTAAGACAATCTGCCCAAACCATATAAAATGCTACCTTCTTTTGGCTGGGGCTGACACCTCTTCATCTTCCTCTTCTGTCAGGTAATAAGCATTTGCATCCTTTAATGGTAAATACCTTTAAAGTACTCATTTTTAAATGTGTCTGCTGGAGTCACTGTATAGTAAATAAGAACTACTCTCTCCTGTCGAGAAACTGCCACTGATCCAGGGTAAAGGAAACAAGGAGCAAAGCACACTTCTCTTGGTTTGGCATTTTTCTTCTATTTTTAGTGTGGGGTGTGTGACTGGAAATTTGTGCAGCTGGAAAATCTGCTTTTAAAAAAACACTGGCATATTTCTGTGGGCAGCTGACAATCTTACCTGTAATGATCCAAGGAGTGGAATAATCTCTGGCCTCCATACTCCTACATGAGCTGTGGAGATGGGTTTTATTTCAGTGTGCATCTTCAGAAAAAAAAAAAAGTTTTAATTTAAAAAGAAAGATTGAATTTATACTGCTTTTGAGTTTTAGTGTGGGCTGTGATTTATTTTTGGATTATTATTTAATAATGCCTGAGGAGTTATCTTTCTTTTTTCTTTTTTCAAACAGTTTCTTGATGACTTTTTGGAAAGACAGTGGAAATTCTAGAATTAACAAACCAATTAATTATCACTGAGGCGCAAGGACACGACTTCTGCATATGTGGCATAAAAATCTTGAGGCAGGCAGAGTTTCCACTGGTGCAGCTCCCCCCCCCCCCCCATGTCATCATTCAGGGAGGAGGTGGGAAACAAATGAGCCAGCTTAATCTCCAGTGTTTGTAAAATGCTTAAAGATGTTTTCTTATTTTTTCAACAAACAGCCTGGCTGAGAAAATCAACTCTGCCTTCTTCAGTTGCCAGGTCTGCAAGGGATGGATGGAGCTAAGCTAATCAAGGATTAAGCCAGCAAGTGGATACAGCTGGAGGCTATAGGTATAGCCCACTGTCCACAAGCAGAACATGAAGGCAGGAAGAAGGGAGTGGCTATGGGGAGGGAGAGATTGTGTTTCAATCTTAGAAGGACAAACTATATCCCCCCCCCTTCCTAAAGTCAGGAGACAGGAGCAAAGATCACCCCCTCCTCTATATTGGAGTTTCCTAAGGATATCCTCCATGATGGGACTAGTCCTGGATATCTCTTCTCCTCTCTGAATGCTGCAGAAAAGGTGTTCGTGGCCAACATGGGTATAGTTGCTTGCTTCTCTCTCTTTCTCTATATATTAATGAAACTGATCAGATAACTTTGTGCTTCTCTAACTCTTGTCTTTTGCCTGCACCTTTTTTCTTTAAATATGTTTGCGGTGTTGTGGGTGTTGCCTGCTGGTTGTCTCCTGCTTGGGATGTGAGCCTAGTGCTTGGAAGAAGAGGAGGTACTGGTATTTTAACCCAGGAGGAGGAGGAGAAAACTCCGGTCGTGTTTTTGGGGGTCCATAAACAACAGGCAAAGGCTTGTAGCTGCATGTTTGAGCCTCCTCCTGGGAAATGGTGGTTTTGGGGTGGGTTTTTTTTGGGGGGGGGATGTCTGGGAATACAGGATGGTGCTGCTTGAGATGCCTGATCTGTAGCAGACCTTTTGTGTGTGCAAGTTTATCGCTTGTACAATAGGGGGAAATTTTGTTTTGTATTTACAGCGGTACTTCAGGTTAAATACTTAATTTGTTCTGGAGGTGCGTACTTAACTTGAAACTGTTCTTAACCTGAAGCACCACTTTAGCTAATGGGGCCTCCTGCTGCCGCCGCACCGCCGAAGCACAATTTCTGTTCTCATCCTGAAGCAAAGTTCTTAACCTGAAGCACTATTTCTGGGTTAGCGGAGTCTGTATCCTGAAGCGCATGTAACCCAAGGTACCACTGTATATGTGAATTTCTTTAATTCACACTGCCTTAGAGCTGAAATGCAGCTTTCCTTTGAAATTAATACCTCTGAAATTTGTGGTGTGGTTCTCCAGCACAAGTATGCGTATTTTAAAAAAGTATATGTTGTGTGAAAGTGTGCATAAACATGCATATGTTAAGATAACACTAAAATGCATTATATTGGAGTGTACATTCAGTGAAATAGCCTACAATAAGTGAATAGTGGAAGAAATGTGCATTAGGTTACGGATGAATTTTCTCAATTTTCTCCCCCCCCCCCAAAAAATATGGAAATGTGGGGAACTGAACTTGACTGGAAAAACGAGAAAGCCAAATGGAAAGATTCATCCATCCCAGTCTGCAGATACTATGTTTCAAAGCATATGTACCTCCCCAGTTTCTGTAATAGAGTACTGTATTACGAAAGTTGAGTGCCACCTCCAATCACTGCTGACTCAAGTGGGGTTCCAGGTGCTCACCCAGGGTCTTTGGAGAGATTGGGCACAATGGAGGCTAGTGTCTTAATAATATAGGGTTTATTTTACACATAAATACAACCCTTAGTCTCCAATCCTTACAGTTGCATCGCCGACATCCTTTTTTGCTCTGCCACCTGTCTTGGTCTTCTGGGCACATACAAGCGTGAATCCTTTCCTCCTTCCTGGTCCCATATTTCCTAATTCTGCTGTTCCTAAAACCTAAACCTCCTTTATTCATTTGCATTCTAATGGTTGGTTCTTTTGATGTTTTGAAGTAGTAATGGTTAATCCCCTCTGGCATCACCTAACAAAGGTCACATGACTTCATCAACGACTAGGATTAAAGACTGGTGCACACTTAGGACATTTACCTAGGTTAATTAACTCTTCACATGCTAATTGCTGATGCTCAAAAGTATCAAAATGGCTCTCGATTATATTCTGAAGGTCTGACACAGTCTTTACACATAAACACTAATTAAACACCTCAAACACCTTACATAAACCCCTTCTAATACACAATGAGACTGTCTTATAACATATCTCAGTTATAACATACAAGTTCTAATTAAATCCTAATATTTACTAAACCTAAACATTTAGCACCACAGATCTATTACAAGAGAAAGAATGAGGAAGATTGACTCTTGGGACGGGAATCCTCCTCCTTGGTGAATCCCTTTCAAAATATTTATTTTGTAATTATGTTGTAGATACCTTCTGTCTCGTAGGGATGTGGTGGAATAGGGTTGTGTTTCATACTTTCATTACAAGCTAAGCAAAATGTCCATGGTGGTTAAGGGGTGGAGAAAGGAAGGGACATGTATGCTTCAAGACCCTTGTGGGTGTGGTGTAGCTCTAGGGTAAGGGGTGCAGAAGGCATGTGACAATCTTCTCTCCCTTAGTTCCCAGGCATCTCTTTGTAGAGTAACCCTTTGAATTCCTGGAAGGATGTTGTTTTTTAGGGCAGAGTAGACAGTACGGAGTTAGATGGATCAGAGGTCTGGCTTGCATCAAGGCAGCTTCTGATTTTGTGAAGTGTGGTGTTTTGATAGACATAAATGGTAACCATTCACTTACTACGGAATAAAGTAACTCATCGTTGTGAGAGCATATTGTTATACTTTATTTTGGGGGAGGGGTGTCAGGCTGTATGGTACCTGTGGGTCCCTTCCAGGTCTGTGATTCTGTATCTATGAGGTTTGGTTCTGTAAGAGAAAACCTGCTGAACCAGTCAAGCCAGCTCCATTTTTTAAGGTAGTGGCCTTAGCTGCTCAGCTGAAAGCTCATCCACACTTCTTCTTCTCCTGACACTTTTCCCTGGGGAAAACGTCTCTCAGGCGGAGCAAACAGCAATTTGGGGCTTCTCCAGATCAACATTTGCTCTGATTTAGTGCTAAAGAGTGGGGTTTCCCTGGGAAAGGAGTGTGAGGCAAGGGGACCTGTGCCTAGAAAGCATGGGTCAAGCAAATACTGCTCAGATAGATGTTTTCTAGGCATGGGACAAGCCCTAAGAACAGTACCTCTTAGCAGCATCTTAAAGAGTGAACTCTGTTGATTCAGAAGCAAATGGGTGGGCCTTCTCTCACCTGGTTGGATGTCCCATCATTCTAGGATAGAGAAATCTCTTTCTTTCTTTCTTTCTTTCTTTCTTTCTTTCTTTCTTTCTTTCTTTCTCTCTCTCTCTCTCTCTCTCTCTCTCTCTCTCTCTCTCTCACACACACACACACACACACACACACACACACACACACACAATCTTCTTGTTGTTATATAAATTTCTGGGACCTGGAAATATTTGCTGATCTGGACTCCTTTGAGAGTAATGCTGGGATATAAATTTAATAAAACTGAAAATCACCCATATACCTACCATTAGATCTTGAGATATGACAGCTTTGAGGGTTTATTTTTTCAAAAAAATCAACTGGTATATAAATTTTAATTAATAAATAAGACAGTATCCAATCTTTCTGGAAATAGACATTTTTGTTTCCCAAGCTTTTCTAGCTTGATGAAAAGGTCTCTGGGCCTGGATGTCCACTCTGTGTTGTTTTTGAAGTTATATTCGGTTGTTCTTGTATTGTTTTTATAGCTGTTTTAACTGCTTTCAAGGATATGTCTTGTGAAGCACCCTGGGACATATGTGTGGAAGGTGGTTCACAAATAAATTAATGGAAATGATGAGGATGATTATCAGTGTGTGTCTGTCCTGTGCGGAAAGGCTCAAACTTCTTCTTTTAAAAATGAAATGAAATCCTGAAGCCATATTGCTGCCTCACTATCTTGCATAGTCAGAAGATTCGAAAATGTGATGTGTGTATCATGGTGATGATTTGTGGAGAGGGTCGTCTCCTCCCTCCTGGCCTCCCCCATTCCTTCCTGTGAAGTTGGCAGCTTAACCAATTTTCCAGCTAGGTTGACAAAGGATCGGCAAGGTCAAGGGACCTGCCAGAGGTTACCCAGCAAGTCATTGGCTCAGCCAGGATTACAGCAGAGGTTAAACAGCTTAACGAAGGCAGAAAAAAAATGATTAAATAATCTCTAATCAGGCTGACATCTTGCATACCAAACTTTTTACTTGGTGCAATTATAAATAACTAGCAGGGAAAAAAGCACTTTCTCTTAAGAGTGAAGCTGAGGAGGCTCTGTGCTGGATTCTCCAATATCATCTTCTATAGTTGAAAGATTTGCCCATAGTTGGAAATGATACTCGTGTGTGTGAGTGTGCTCTTTTTAAAATCTCTCCCACCCCCAATACTTTGTAAACATGGCTAAACTTCATCCATTCATTTGGATTGGCTCTGATAATAAGGGCAATAATGGAAGGTTTCTTGTAAGACTGCTCGCTGGTCTGATGTTAGGAAAGCTAAGGCAGTAATGCAGCTAGAGCAGTAACATCGGAACTCCTGTTGTTGGTCTATGGTTTAACATCATCCCTGATCATTGGTGAAGTTTGCTGGGGCTGATGGGAGCTTGAGCCTAACAACCCCTGGAGGGCAACATGTTCCCCATCCCCGAGGACTTGGGCTGGGGAGACCTGGATTTGAATCCCTCTGTGGACTGTGATGTTCAACCTTGGGATGGTCCATCTCTTTCTAATGCAATAAACTGGGGTCACTCAGTCTGTGTATGCCATCTTGAGCAACTTGGAGGAAGGGTGAGGCATAAAAGGATTTAAGTAGCTATGGCCATGAAGGAAGTATTGACCATGAGGAATGGCTTAATGTAGAGAAGAGCAGGTTAAGAAGGGAGGGGAGCATAAGGATGGTCTTAAGGTAATCAGTTGCTCATTGCAAAAAAATAAAGATTTGCATGAAATATGCATATATTAATCTCATGTATGTTTTTCATTTTAAATGTTAGCCATTGCTTCTAAATCCATACCTATTTTAGAAACAATGGCTACAATTTAAATTGGGGTGGGGAACACAGTTATGAAAACTATGACCACCAGGTGTCCTGTGTTCTTGCTCAGTCCCCTGTCCAGGTGCTCATTGTTTGTGGGCAATTTCAGAGTCCACCTCATCTCCCTTCTTAGGATCCTTTACCTTTAAACTGGACTTGATCTGGAAAGCCTTTCAAATAGTACAGTTAAAACTATCTGGGTCTTCGTGTTAGGGCAGGAAAGGGGAACTCTATTGGCTCTATGGACCATCTCCTGATCTGGATCTCCTTTGGGGACCATATTTGGCAGGGCGCAGAGGGTTGCAAAGAGTTAATCAAAGTGTCTGAGGCAGTGGCGTAGCGTGGAGGGTGCAGGGGGGGCCAGCCGCACCGGGCGCAACATCTGGGGGTTAGGGTTAGGGGTGCAAATCCACGGGTTAGGGGGCGCAAATCCACGGGTTAGGGGGTGCAAATTACTTGCCTTGCCCCGGGTGCTGACAACCCACGCTACGCCACTGGTCTGAGGCTTCACCCACCCATTGGCTGATGGGCTGTACAGCCAAAGCCTGTTTTCTGCAGGCATCATATGTACAAACAGGTTTCTCAGGAACCTGGGTGCAGGGCTGGATTAAGACCTCTAGAGGCCCTAAGCACTTAAAATATTTTGGTGCCCCCATATATATCTAATTCAAAATATAAACAATAATAAACCATAAAATAAAATGGTATTTTTCAAAATGAAACAAAACCTACAGTAAGACAGAAAATAATGGCTTCAAATTACAAGAAAGGAGATCCTGACTAAATATTGGAAATAATTTTCTAATGGTGGAACCTTGAAAGGTGATGGGCTCTCCTTCATTGGAGGTTTTTAAACAGAGGTTGGGTGGCCATGTGTCATGGATTTTTAGCTGTTTGCTGTTTTGCAGGAGGTTGATATTAGATGATTGTTTGGGTCCCTTCCAACTCCACAGTACTATGATTTCTCCAGTGAGCGCTACCCGTATTTTTCGCTCTATAACACGCACCCGACCATAACACGCAAGTAGTTTTTAGAGGAGGAAAATCCGTAGGCATGCCACCCGTAGGCATTCCCTCCATAACATGCACAGACATTTCCCCTTACTTTCTAGGAGGAAAAAAGTGAGTGTTATGGTTTGCTCTCCTTGTTGGGATTCTGACTACAAGGATACATTTTCATTTAGAGTGAGAATGGCAAGCCGCCCTCTTCTCTTCAAGTCTCTGCTAATTGGCAGATGGATCTTTCCACAGTGTCACTAATGAAAGATTAGAGGCTGTTCCAGAGAGCCTTTGAAAAACCAGAACAAAATTGTATCAAAGTGCGCCAGTCCGCGGTGAGACTTTCTCATTGGCTGAGTGCACCTTTTACAGCCCAATGACTAATTTCTAAATCATACAAGCCAATTATGCCCACATTCCTTTGTGGCAGCTCACAATGATGAAGGCTGCAAAGGACACTTTAAATGGCCAGGAACACCTTAGGTTGCATATATATAATTGGGATGACAGACACAATTAGCCATTAATAATTCCTTATAGCAGCTGATTAAAGTCTCTTTATCCTGCTTACCAAGATCAAAAGGTCACATGGTTGGAAAATAGGAGAATGAATTAAGATGGTTGAGCTGTTGATAAATGCTCTTCAAGAGAAGAAGCTGCTTTAGTTGTGACAAAAACATGCTTGTTTTTATTCTAGATGAAATTAATATGGAACTACTGCCAGTTCCTCCTTCGAGATATAAGCTGTTACCTTGTTTTATTATGGTATGGTTTAAACTTTTGAGTTGTGTCTGAGTAGGCCCATTGAAATGAATGGTCATGACTAACTTAGGCCCATTAATTTCTGTCATGGTCAATAATTTTAATGGGTCTACTCAGAGTAAAAGTTGGTTGAATACAGCCTTTAGTTTTTATTGTAATATAGTACACAATGGGCCCTATGCATAATTGCAAGATTCCTTTGAATGGTTGCCATGTTGTAAGTGCTTCCGTGCTTTGTGCAAAGAGTGGCAAATAAACCATCTAAATAAATGAAATAAATATTTGAGTAGGGAGGATGTGGAAATCATGGCAATATCTGCTTTACGAGGAAGCATAGAGTGGTGGAATGAAATAATCCCTTTTCATTTGTACAACAGGGACAAAGAGTTTTGGCCTAGCCATTTATCAGATCTGTTGGTTTTCTAGCTGTGTAGAATTTTATTTTTCTATGTGCCCTGTGAGCCCTCCTTCCACTTGCAGTAGCATAGCCTAAGTGATACAGCCCAGATCAGGGATGTACAAATGCACCTCAGTCACTTCCAACATTCACTTGCAGTTCCGTCTTATATTTTCCATTCTCTTGCAGTTGGTTTATTTTGCATTAAGTCTGTCTTCCAGAAAGATATGGTGGGTTATTTTTTATTATGTAAGGTAAAGGTAAAGGGACCCCTGACCATTAGGTCCAGCTGTGGCCGACTCTGGGGTTGCAGCGCTGATCTCGCTTTATTGGCCGAGGGAGCTTCCGGGTACAGCTTCCGGGTCATGTGGCCAGCATGACTAAGCCGCATCTGTCGAACCAGAGCAGCGCACGGAAACGCCGTTTACCTTCCCACTGGAGCGGTACCTATTTCTCTACTTGCACTTTGACGTGCTTTCGAACTGCTAGGTTGGCAGGAGCAGGGACCGAGCAACGGGAGCTGTATCTTAGTAAAAACACACATCTTAGCCATCAACCGAAATTTGCAAATCAGTTTCCTTCCCTCTGTGTTCCCTTCCAAAATGAATGAATGTTCTGAGGGGTTCATCCTTTGCAGCAAAGACAAGTCTTAAAGGCAAAGTTAATGAAGTGGATAATTGCCCATCACAAAACCATCTAGGGTTGCAATCTTAGCCATGTCTACTCAAAAGTAAATATCACTGAATTTAGTGGGACTTACTCCCAGGTAAGTGGGGCTAGGATGCTGTCTTGGCTTCATTTCACAGTTGAATATAAACTTGTCATCCTCTCTCATTTGGGAGCGACAGTTTAGCATTCTGTTAATAATTTGCTGGGTTATATGAATTATTCCTTCACTCAGTGGAACTTAACCACATGTAAGTCCTTTTTTAAACTGCAGCATTTTATTTCTAGAAGGTCCAGAGGGTGGCAACACAACAACTGTCCTTTTTAGTGGTGGCTCTACACTTACGGAATACCCTGGGGAGCTCGCCTGGCATCATCATTACTGCCGGGCTAAAACCTTTCTTTCTTTCTTTCTTTTTGCCAGGCCTTTAGCTCTTATAATAATAATAATAATAATAATTTATTATTTATACCCCGCCCATCTGGCTGAGTTTCCCCAGCCACCCTGGGCGGCTCCCAATCAGTATTAAAAACAATACAGCATTACATATTAAAAACATCCCTGAACAGGGCTGCCTTAAGATGTCTTCTGAACGTCAGGTAGTTGTTTATCGCTTTGACATCTGATGGGAGGGCGTTCCACAGGGCGGGCGCCACTACCGAGAAGGCCCTCTGTCTGGTTCCCTGTAACTTTACTTCTCGCAATGAGGGAACCGCCAGAAGGCCTTCGGCGCTGGATCTCAGTGTCCGGGCTGAACGATGGGGGTGGAGACGCTCCTTCAGGTATACAGGACCGAGGCCGTTTAGGGCTTTAAAGGTCAGCACCAACACTTTGAATTGTGCTTGGAAACGTACTGGGAGCCAATGCAGATCTCTCAGAACCGGTGTTATGTGGTCCCGGCGGCCACTCCCAGTCACCAGTCTAGCTGCCGCATTCTGGATTAATTGCAGTTTCCGGGTCACCTTCAAAGGTAGCCCCACGTAATTATCTTAATTATCTGTGGCCTCTTTGAGTGGGTAGGATGTTTTAATCCTGCCTTTTAAAAATAGGATTGCCTTTTAGATTTTTCTTTATTTTTCTTTTATGCCAGTTTTGATATATGCATTTGTTGGTTTATACACCCTGTCCATCCCACCACTTTTGCCAGCAGTGGAACACTCCTGTCTCACAAAGTTTTGGCGAGGGGGGGGGCATTCTAGCATGCAGCATTGCCACACTTGACCCTGGGACAGAAAGGACAAGCTCCAAGGCCTTGTGGAACACCCCCTCACAGAAACTTGGTAAAAGGAGGGGTGAGTTCCAATGGTGGCAGAAATAGTGTGGTGGCAGCAGGGGACAGAAGGTGGAAAAATATGACAGGCCGCCCCTGATTGCAAGTGGCCCACATGGACTGCTTATTGGCAGGTTAGGGAATTCTGATTATTTGGTCATCATGCTGTTTAGTGCTGTATAGTGTAAGGGACGCGGGTGGCACTGTGGTCTAAACCACTGAGCCTCTTGGGCTTGCCGATCGGAAGGCCGGCGGTTCAAATCCCTGTGACGGAGTGAGCTCCTGTTGCTCTCTCCCACCTTCTGCCAACCTAGCAGTTTGAAAGCATGCTACTGCAAGTAGATAAATGGGTACCGCTGTGGCGGGAAGGTAAATGGCGTTTCTGTGCGCTCTGGCTTCTGTCATGGTGTCCCGTTGCACCAGAAGTGGTTTAGTCATGCTGGCCACATGACCTGGAAAGCTGTCTGTGGACAAATGCCAGCTCCCTCGGCCTGAAAGCGAGTTGAGCACCACAACCCCATCATTGCCTTTGACAGGACTTAACCGTTCAGTGGTCCTTTACCTATACAGTGGTACCTTGGGTTACAGACGCTTCAGGTTACAGACGCTTCAGGTTACAGACTCCGCTAACCCAGAAATAGTACCTCGGGTTAAGAACTTTGCTTCAGGATAAGAATAGAAATCGCGCGGCGGCAGCAGGAGGCCCCATTAGCTAAAGTGGTACCTCAGGTTAAGAACAGTTTCAGGTTAAGAATGGACCTCTGGAACGAATTAAGTTCTTAACCTGAGGTACCACTGTAGTGCTACTCTGGGCATGTATATAAATAATGGACTGATGCAGCTGCCTGCATTTCTGGATTCCCCTTGAGGGTGTGGCTATTAATTGACAAAAGCCTTTTGGTTGTAAAAGGGGGGGGGAATGGAAACCTGGCTGTACCTATAACAGTTACATTGTAAACCTCATGAAAGACTAGCTACACAATTTGTTTGTAACTGGAGGTGTCCCTGAGCATTTGCGAGCTATGCTTACAATTGCACAGTGAATCAAGGGCATTGCATTCCTCTGTTGCACATGTCTGTCCCAGTCTTCCTTGCTCCTTCAACTTCTTATGTTGGACTCTGTTTGCAAAACATCTCCCTGCAGAATCTCAAGCATCGTTGCTACTTTCTTGGTGCCCTGCTAATTCCATTAAGCAGCCACTGGAAGAAAATGTAGCCCTGAGCACAGCTTGGCTCATTTTTAACATGGATATACAATGCATGCCATTCCTTCAGTCCAAGACTGGGGGGTGGGGAGGGCAAGAAACTTGCACTCTATTCCTCACTTCGTCTTAATGCTTCTGAAATTTAGTCCTTTTACAAAGCAAAAAATAAAAATAAATGGATTGATCCCACCAAAGATCGGCGGAGGAATCTGTTACCTGTTTCAAGTCAGCTTGGATTTGCCCAGCTTTAAGAGACTAACTCCACCACTCCCTGGTCCTCCTTCTCTTTCAGATATGGAGGAGTTGGCTAGAGAGAGCATCACTCTGTTAGCCAAGCCTACTCTGGAGTCAGGTAGCCCCAATCTCTCCTCCGCTGGGGCTGTCTTTATCATGCTGAAATCTGCCCTTGGAGCAGGGCTCTTGAATTTCCCCTGGGCATTCAATAAGGCTGGAGGAGTCACCCCGGCTGTCCTTGTGGAGCTGGTAAGTGCCAAAGGAAAGACATCAGATCTCTTGCAGAGTGACAGGCTGCTGGAATAGATAGGTGGGTGGAGGCTTTGAGGGTCTGGTCCTAGCCAAGTGGATTTGGAAGCAAGCCTCATTGCATTTTTAATAGTTTATTTTACTTCTAATCTACCTAGTACTGCCTTCTTTTGCTTTGCAAGGCTCCCCTCCCAGCCATGGTATGTGGATAGGGATGGGGAAATCTATTAATTTCAGTTTCTCGTTTTTCCACTCATAAGTTCAGGACACCCCATTTCTGCAGCAATTTGCACATACATTTTTTTAAAAGTCTTCGTGAAAAATTTTCAGCATATTTTTGTATGCAATTGTGCCTGATACATTTTTGCAAACAAATTTCCTAAATATTATGCATTTTTGCATGTTGTTTTCCCTAATATGTGGATTATTTTGCACGCTTCTTCCTCAAATGCACATTCCCCACCTCACTTTATTTATGGAGCACTTGCATCACAACATTCAGAGGAGCATGAATTTGGGAGCAATGCTGTGTTTTGGTTCACTTACTGTTTTTGCAAGTGGGAATCAGGTTGATTTGCACTCACACTTGAATTGAACAGGATTTCTCCCCAATTCCTGATGTGCAGATGATTCTCTAGTGGTTTCTGCAAATACACGCAGTACTCTTCTCTTTTGTGGGGGGTGGGACAAGAAAACAGTTTTGATTCCTACATTACAGAATTGAAAAAAAAAAAAAAAGGGAACTGGAGCAAGATTCTGGAAATGAACTTTATTTATTAGTTTCATTTATGTCCCACTTCCCCCCAAGGAAAACAGAGCATTGTACATGGCTCCCTGCTCTGCATTTTATCTTCACAACAACAACCCTGTGAGGGAGGTTGAGGTAAGGGAGAGAGTGACTCAGGGTTATGCAGTAACCTTCAAGGGTGAGCATGGTCTTGGAACCTGAGTTTTCCCAGTCCTAGTTCAACACTCACGGACTCTCTTTGGTGATCACTGGCAGAAAGCAAGCCCTGAATTTTCAGTATGATTTGGGGCTGCTGCAAGCCGAGTCTCGCATTGTGGTGGGGAAAGAACTATTTGGTACTTGACTCTATTTCTACAGCTTATTAAACGCAAACTTATTATAGTATCTTTACTTAAGTGCCTGGTGCAACTAATGGATTTTAACACTCCAAAATATGCTGTGACTTAGGGATGAATTATTTTGTCAATGCCAGTTCCCCTCTGTTTCTCCTTTTTCCAATCTTAAGTTCGGTTTTCTACGTTTCTGCTCAGGTTTGTGATTTCTTAACATTTTAGCACACGTTTCTCCTAATACATTCATTTTTGCAAGCAGTTCTTCCTAATACAATGCATTTTCATATGCATTGCCTTGGTTAGAGTACTGCATCACAGAATTCGGAGGAGTGCAAATTTTTGAAAGAGATCTGTTTTTCGGTTTGCGCGCTGTTTGCCTCATTTCTCCCCCATTTTAAACTTGGACTTCTGCTTTGCTGCTGGGACCAAGAGAAGACAGCTGAGTTTATGTCTGGGCTAGCATCAGTGGTCGGGTTCTCTGAGGCTCTCCCTACTTGAGATGTTGATAGCATTCACAAGCTCTTTCGTTCACTTATCACCTGTGTCTTCCATTATAGCTGCTTCTTAAGCGAGCAAAATCCTTTCTCCATGCAGTGCCTGGCTCTTGCATGTGTTTTGACAATGTCAGAAAAACCTTGCTGTGTCAGGTAAAAAATCCATCTAGTCCAGGGTTTTGTTCTGACAATCACCAAATTTCTCTGAAAAGCCAACAAGCAGGACAATGGCAATCCCACATCATTCGGAGGACTTGGGACTGCGGTCTGGATGTGCAACATTTCTGAATTAGTGTGATAGTTTCTGCTTGCCTTGCTGGTATCTAGCCTGTCTAGGGATGTGGCTTCCCATCTTCCATTGAGTGATCTACTTTTGAAACTGCTGCTTGTTTGTTTTGCTGTTAGTTTTGCATCTTACTTTGTTTTTTTTTTCAATATTAGGTTGCATTTTGTTTCATTTTCAGGTAGTACGTTGACCTTATTCTTTACTGTGTCAGTTGTGTATGTAAGATACCTTGTATATTTTTCTAGAAAGGTGGGGTATAAATTCAATAACAGTAATAATAATAGTTACAGATAGGTAGCCATGTTGGTCTGCCATGGTCAAAACAAAATAAAAAAATTCCTTCCAGTAGCACCTTAAAGACCAACTGAGTTAGTTCTAGGTATGAGCTTTCGTGTGCATGCACACTTCTTCAGATACACTGAAACAGAAGTCACCAGACCTTTCTATATAGTGAGAAGGTGGGGAGGGGTATTACTCAGAAGGGTGGTGGGAATGGGTGATTGGCAGATAGCTGCGATGAGCCTGTTGATGACTCTTAACGACTGCAATAGGTCTAACAGGAAAAAGCAAGGGGTGAGAAGGTGAAAAATGGCTTTGTCATGTATAATGAGATAAGAATCCAATGTCTTTGTTCAAACCAGGTCTCTCCATAGTTTTAAGCTTGGTGATAAGTTGCAATTCAGCAGCTTCTCTTTCCAGTCTATTTCTGAAATTCCTTTGTAATAGAACAGCTACTTTGAGATCTTGTATAGAATGTCCTGGGAGATTGAAGTGTTCTCCTACTGGTTTCTCTGTCTTGTGGTTCCTGATGTCGGATTTATGTCCGTTTATTCTTTGGCGTAAGGTTTGGCCTGTTTGTCCAATATAGAGAGCTGAAGGACACTGTTGGCATTTGATGGCATACGCAATGTTAGACGATGAGCAATTAAATAGTCCCGAGATGGTATGTGTGATGTTGTTGGGGCCAGTAATGGTGTTGTCCGGGTGTATGTGGCAGCAAAGTTGGCATCTGGGTTTATTGCAGGCTCTGGTGCCAGTGTCCGTGTTAAGTCTGGTTATAGTATTATTGTGGGTTAGGAGTTGTTTAAGATTGGGGGGCTGTCTGTAGGCAATGAAATAATAATAATAATAAAATCTAAAACAGTTGGTTGGGTTCCTGTCCTGCAAAACTACATTTCCGCTTCAAAACTTGCACATCTTTTAATTTAGCAATGAGCTTCTCCACGTGTGTGTGCATGCAGGGTGAAGGAAATGTATTATAATAATTTATAACAATTTATTATTTATACCCCACCCATCTGGCTGAGTTTCTCCAATATGCTACTGAATATAACAGACAAAAACGCTCTTTATTAGGGAATATTGCTTGCATAAATGTCTATGTTAGAAGAGATGCACACTAAAATGCTGATAATTTGTGAGTAAAAAGTAAAATGAAACAGCAAACTGATTTAGAAATCTGGCATGAGAGACTGAACTGTCCTTTCCTAACCCTCTCTGGTGTGCTTTCAGCTCCATGGATTTGAAAGGACATGTAAGTGTTTGCAGAGGCCATGAAATGATGATGTTGCTGGATCACCCTGGATCATTGCTTATCTTTCCATAAACACGAACCTCTGAGATTATCACTCCTGGCGTAATCTCTGACCTTCATGGTCCTGTTGCAAACAAACCCGTGTGAGGCATTTGCTTCGTCTTGCTATGTTAGGCCAGCCTCCCCCAGATGCATTGGACTACAACCCCTATCAGCCCCAGCCAGCATGCCCAAAATACCTGGAGGGCACCAGGTTGGTATTCTGGCAACTGGCATGCTGAGGCACAGTGCCTCCCATGCTGGAGGTTGCACAGGGGCATGGTGGCTAGTAGGCACTGGTAGCGTCTAATTCTAGGAAGGTTGCCTAATTTGCCGGCTTAGTTGAGCTCACCCTGATCATGGCTACTCCTGTTACTCCTCTATAGGCTCACGGCTCTCTCCTCTTTGTCTCTGGGTGTTTCTCCCTTTGGCAGGGTTCCTTGATATTCCTGATTAGCGGCTTGGTGATTCTGGGTTATGCTGCCTCCATCAGCACCCAGACAACGTACCAGGGTGTGGTGAGAGAGATCTGTGGGGCTGCCATTGGGAAGCTTTGCGAAGTCTGCTTCATTCTGAACCTGTTCATGATCTCGGTGGCCTTTCTTAGAGTCGTGGGAGACCAGCTAGAAAAATGTGAGTTCTTTGACCCCAGAACCCTTTCAGCATCCTCTAAAATCCCCAGCTGTTCCTCTTTTAATAATATTTTTTATGCGGCTCTTTGTGTAAATAATACCAGTGCTGGTTTTGTGCATAATTAATGACAACACGATCGGCATATTAATATATGATAAAATCACTGGAAGCCATTAATGCATCATACCAAGCCTGTGAATTAATAGACAGAAAATGTCTGAGTGAGCAGGTACCGTATTTTTCACTCTATAGGATGCACCGGACCATAGGACGCACCGGAACATAGGAGGGGGAGAACAGGAAAAAAAATTCTCCCCCTCTCTGCTCAGCACCCCTTCAGTGAAGTGGGAGGAGAAACGGAGCCCCTTCCATTTCTCCTCCCGCTTTGCTGAAGGGGTGCTGTGCAGAGAGGGAAAACTGTGCAGCGCCTCTCCAGTGAAGCGAAGCCTGGAGAGCAAGAGGGACCGGTGTGCACTGACCCCTCTCGCTCTCCGGGCTTCAGGCGGCTATCTGCAAGCCTTCAGAGTGCAGCGGGAACTCCTGCGGTGCTCCAAAGGCTTGCAGATAGCTGCCTGAAGCCCCTGGAGCGCAGCGACAGTTCCCTGCACTCCGGGGGCTTCAGTGAAAGCAACGCGAAGCCTCCGGAGCACAGGGGGAGCTCTCCCTCTGCGCTTCGGAGGCTTCGCGTTGCTATCGCTGAAGCCAAGGAGCCTGCATTTCCTCCACAGGACGCACACACATTTCCCCTTCATTTTTGGAGGGGAAACAGTGCGTCCTATAGAGAGAAAAATACAGTAAGTTTTAAGCTGGTGCTCAAAACTCATCAGAGTCAGGGGCCTGACTTACTCCAGACGGGAGGGAATTCCAATGGATTCCCATTAGGAAAAATAGGGTGCTGCCCCACCAACTTCAGCCTGCTTTCTGCAAACCCCCACCTGCCTGCTTCCTTAGGAGTCCAGGGCATGGCCCTGCCTTTCAGCTTCCTCCCCTTAGTTTCAGTGTTGCCCTTGTAGAGCTCGGCAGGAAGGTGATGGAGGCAGAACTTAAATTAGTTGGGTTTGCATGTCATTAGTTCTGGCGCCACCTACTTACTTCTGGGACTCCCTGCCTTCTGTCCCACCAGCCCTGATGGGCACAAGTCACCCCTGAGGAATTCCACAGACATGGCACCGCCATGGAGAAGTCCCCCACCCCACTGTAGGTAGCTGCATGATATGTCTCGGCTGGTAGCCGGACATTGAGAAAAGCCTCATTGCCTCCTTATGTTCCCTTTTTCCCCAGTGTGTGATTCTTTCTACCCTAATGAAACCTTGAGTGGTGGCATCTCTCGTCAGCATTGGTTCACGGACCATCGCTTCACCTTGTCTGCTTTGTGTGCCTTGGTTATCTTTCCCCTCTCAATTCCAAGGGAAATTGGATTCCAGAAATACACAAGGTAAGAGCTCTGTTGTTCTTGTTCTTGTGATCTCTGTGGTCTGGAGACTGGGCCAAATGGTGAACAAACTTGCTCCTAAGGGCTCAGCAGAGGCACCGACTTGCCCTCCCCCCCCCACATTGAGGGCACGCAGTCGTGTGACATGTCACGTGACGAATCACGTGATACCACCCAGCTGAGTGGGGATGTGAACTCTGGTCTCCCAGGTCCTGGCCCAACACTCTGACTAACTAGATACTGTATGTGAACCATCATCAATTATGTGCTTCAGATGTCTTGTAAAGACCTATCCTTTTGCACAGATAGGTACCCCGTATCACTGGATTCTTGTTCTATCTTCTTCTCTTTTTTTTGCCTTTGTGCTGATTTTCATTGTTTGTACACCACTTAGGAATTTTAAAAATATTAAGTTGTTCGGAACTCATTTTAAACAATAATTTTGTTCGACCCCTAGCAGCCTCAGCTATCATGATAGGAAAATGTAATCCAACAAGGTCTGGAGAGCCATTGGTTCCTCACCATTAGGAACATAGCAAGCTGCCTTATGCAGAGTCAGACCCTTGGTCCATATAGCTCAGCACTACCTGCAGTGACTGGTGTTGGCTCTTCAACTACCTGGAATTGCTGGGGATTGAACCTGTAACCTTCCCCACTGCAAGGCAGATGCTCTACCATTGAGCTATGGCTGCCCTTCCCTGTTTTAAGGCACGTCATGAGGTGTATCTACAGGTGTCCCCAGCATCAGAATTGAGGTGTGTGGTTACCGAGGTGAGGAACCTTTCCAGTGGTGACTCCTGTTTGTAGAATGTCCTTTCTGGGCAACGTAAGCATCTTCTAGTTCACAGGATAAAAGCTTTTCATTTGCTGGAACGTCTAATTAGAATCTCTATCCTGGATGCAGTTTTGCTGTTTTTGCTTCTATTTGCCACATCCCTACTGTAAAAGACCCTACGGTGCCCTTTTGAATGCAGGGGAGCATTGAGCTCCTTTGAGGCAAAGTCTTTTAATTTTTCCGTTTGTGTGTTCCAGCATCCTTGGTACTTTGGCAGCCTGCTACCTGATGCTTGTCATTGTAATAAAATACTACCTCAGAACCGATTACGTAGTCAAGCATGAACATCGCCGTTCCTCCGGGTAAGTGTTGGCGTGGCTGGCTGTTGGGCTGGTAGTGGAATTATCAAACATCAGTCCCATGGGCACGATTCATCCACCCCATTGGCTTGCATGGATGTGCTGCTGTGCTGCTGTCATGTTGGAACCTGCCATAATTCAGTTCATAGAATTATAGATTTGGAGGAGCCTCAAGGGCCACCCAGTTCAACCCCCGGCAATGCAGGAAGTTGTTTACCTCTTAAGAGTCTCCAGGGAGCTTGGCTGTTGATTCTCCTATGCACATGGCCCATGTCAATACAGTGGTACCTCAGGTTAAGTACTTAATTCGTTCCGGAGGTCCATTCTTAACCTGAAACCGTTCTTAACCTGAAGCACCACTTTAGCTAATGGGGCCTCCCACTGCTGCCACACAGATTTCTGTTCTCATCCTGAAGCAAAATTCTTAACCTAAGGTACTATTTATGGGTTAGCGGAGTCTGTAACCTGAAGCGTATGTAACCTGAAGCGTATGTAACCTGAGGTAGCACTGTATCCCTGAAGTGTGTAAAATAGATTGTCATCCCCCCCGCCTCTCTCTCACACACACCAGTTACCTGCAGCAGATGACATTGTTATAACTGAATCGGTACCCAAGAGTGATAGTGTTTCATTCAGTGCTGCACATGCGAAGTTCCACTTGAGCAAGGCAACTTCACCTTCCTCTTCTCTCCCTGCATGCACCCAAAATCTGCTCTGCTCTGGTCTGCAAGCTTCTGGAGCTGATTTTGAGGGTGAAGGAGCAAATGCCGAGGAGAGCAGGGTGAAGTTATGTTGTGCAAGCTGAATGGCTGTGTTGGCTACAACCCGTAGTGACATATGCTTGATGCAGAAGGGACCTGCCTTCTACTGCTTAATTATCTGCAGAGTTGGGGGTATCTGCAGACATTTTTCTCCCCGAGGCAGAGTAGCAGATGGTGCCCTGCTCCACTTGAAGTCAAGGCAAGACACATTATTTTTGCATGTGGAGCAGAGAACCCCCAACAAAGCATATCTCTGCCCCACTTCTAGGGTAATGAAAAAATCCAGCAGTAAATTTACACATTTCTGTAGGTAGTTTATGTACTTCTTCATACTGCAAATAAGTCTGTAAGTGTTTTGCTGCATTATAATAACATCACAAAAAATACCAAAAAAAATACAATGTTTACAACTAGTAAAGTGTGGCAGATGGACATTGGATCATTCCCCTGAAGACCTTGCAACCAATCAGTGCTGGGTGGAGTGTCCAGCAATCAGGGGAGAGTTGGGAGTTAAAATCTAGAAGCTGTTAGTTTAGCAGTTGGGACTTGGAAAGTGTTCAGACTGGGCTTGGATTGGACTTGGCAAGGGCTTGGCTAAGATATTAGCTGGGTGGTTAGGAGTTTGCTAGGCAGGGCAAACCAGATAGCTTCCTTCAAGGGAATGAAGAGATCCCAGAAAGAGTCTAGAAGTGCTTCACTGGATTAACAGATCTAGGAGGAATCAGTTTATTTAGAAACAGGTTTGATGTGGAAGTCTTAAATAAAGTTCCTTATTGCGTCTGTAAAAGAGATTCTTACTTTTGTGCCTGATCAGAGTAACCACTAAGCGTTAACCCTCATTGAGTGTGCATAAATAAAACTTGTTTTGTTTCCAACGTGTCTCATCCTTAATTTATTACCAGTTTAAGGAATAAGTGATCACAGTTTCCCTTTAATTGATGTTAAAGTCCTTGCTGCTGAATATTAGTAAATGCTGCCACATGCAGAGAATCTCCAACCTCCCAAGTGTTGCTGGCAGGGAGTATCTAATTTTAAACACCTAAAACCCGTCACACTGCATCTTTGTTGAGGGGGGAGTCTGTCACAGTCAGATCCACTTCAGCATCAATACAAACTTAGAGTCACCAGCAAATGGAGACTGTAATAACCGCTAGCAGAACAAAATGCAGGAATACAGCAGAGGCAACCAGTCCCACTTGCAAGAATATAAGCACCAAAAGGTGGGCAAATGTTGCACACTCCCTAGCTATGTCACAGTGCCCCTGGGACATAGGCTGGGCAAGTCCCCTGTCTGGAACTGCAGAGAGCTGCTGCCAGTCATTGGAGGCAATACTGGTCCAGATGGACAAAGGGTCTGATGTCATGGGACTACTGAGAACTGAGTAATCTTGAATAGTACAGTAAAGGGCAGATGGGGCTCATCAACCTGGGAAGGTAGCCCATCTAGGAGAAGGAAAACACTGATCTTTAACCTCTGCTGCCTTGCAGGGGGTGAAGGCTAAGGAGTAAACCCTACACAAATCCGGAGTGTAGTCCCTAAGATGGTTGGATCTTACCTTGTACAGCTCCTTTTGGCAACTTCTGCAGCCAAGCTGGTGCCAAACGTATTGCTCTGCTTTCCTTTGGTCCACATTGTGAGGCCAAGTGGGGAGTCTTGCACCATGGGGAGGTCACTTCAGTGCTGCTAATGCAGTGGTGTGACTTCACCCTCAGAGGCACACTCCATTGTCTCTTGAGACAGACGGATGCCAATTACAACAACAACAGGTGGTGTTGGAGGAGGAATTGGCAGGTAGGGGTTGTAATTTGCCCTCACTCAGTAGAAGAAGCTGCCATATATGTACTGAGTAAGGCCCTTGGTCTCTTGCTTGGTTGGCTGTTGACATCTGAGTTGGCCAGCTCTTATGCTAACACACACCCTTTATCACATTTGCAGGGTGTCTTCCTGGGCTTCAATGTTCAGCGTTATCCCAACAATCTGCTTTGGATTTCAGGTAAGAAGTTTAACCTTTTCTCCTCCTTTCTTGGTTTTCTCCCTCTCCCGTTGTTAAAATAGGCTTCCAAGTCATTTTTATTTATTTGTTTCCACTTGAAATGATGCAAGATTCTACATTCAAGTTTAACTCCTCTGATATAATAAAGAAAAGGGAGTCCTCTTTTGCTTGACTTCCTGAAACAAGTGGTGTGTAAATCACAACCAAGCACAGCACTGCTGATCAGTGGAGGAGACAATTGTGGGACATTGGCCAGAAACATCTGATAGCCGCCCCTCTCTCTTAATGCAATGGGTTCTGAGCAGGAGCAGTCTATGTGGACAATGGGAACTTCGGATTTTACCAAACAAATCCCATGAGGATGCACAGTCATTCTTAATCCACTACACCAATTATTCTAGGAAGGCCCCTAAGGTGGGAGACTGCCTCAGGTGTGGGCGAGATCAACAGTTCTGATATGGAGCAGGGGAGAAGGCAGGCAGACAGTGATAGCTTTGGGACTCCAGGAATGGAGGCAGAATGCGTACCAGCCTTTTCCAACATCAGCTCTGTGTTTCAGTGTCATGAAGCGTGCATCACCATCTACAGCAGCATGAGTAATAAGAAGCTCTCCCACTGGATTGTGGTGTCTGTCATGTCCATGCTGTTCTGTTTGCTTATATATTCTCTGACAGGTAAGCAACCTCCTTTCTACTTGCTCCATCTCTTGGTACCATTTTGTACCAAGCTCTTAATTTGTTTAGGGCCCTTAGTGGCATAGGTGAGAGGAAGTTTTTTTCCAGAGCAGGAGCAATGATGTCTGCTGGACCACCAGGCTTACAGACAGATTCTCCTGAGTCTGGCCAGTGAACAAGGTGATGATGAAGCTTTTCAAGTTTGTTTGTGACAGGTTATCATTGAAGAAGTTGGAAAATGAGGGCAATGGCCAGTTACCAGGGCTGGCTACTTTCTTTTGTCTCTGATGGGCTTCCTACTTTGTGCTAGCATTTAAAATTGTGGTAACACTTATTCATAACATTTCAGGGATTTCTAATTAAAAGCTAAAGGTTGCATTTTAGCCACCTGAAGATCTTTAGTCAAAGCTCAATGCATGGAACCTAGGCAGTCTGAAGCACCACTGAGTTCCAAGGAGCTTGCCCCCAGGAAAGTATGCATCAGGTTGCAGTGATACTGACCCTTATAAATTGAATAGTAGAATTGTAGAGTTGGAAGGGATCCTGAGGGTCATCTAGTCCAACCCCCTGCAATACAAGAATCTCAACTGATGACCGTCCAGCCTTTATTGTTGTGCTTTGTGGTGTTCCTCTTTGGTGTGTGTAATGAATCAATTCTGCTACCTGCCTGTTTTGGACTGTCCTTGCTGCTGTGACTAGGGACTTTGCTGGGGATGAAATTCTGGAGACCCTTGTGGTGAGCTAGCTTAAATTTTTTTCCATTCCGCCACTGCTTGAAGCAGTTCTATCTATCTATCTATCTATCTATCTATCTATCTATCTATCTATCTATCTATCTGCATGGTGCGATGCAGCGGTGTGGCAGGCGGTGGTGCTACGGTGCTGTGTGCGGTGGTCAGCTCAGTGGGATCCCACCTTCATCGCCAGTGAAATATACTCGGAGTCGAGTGTGAATTTCATGCTCTTTATTCAGCTCGTAGTAGCAATGAATGAAACTTTTCCCAAAACATCTAGCTATATATACATTATTTACACAATGGGCCCCGCGTGATTGGCTAATTCTGGGCTGCTCCTGCAAGCCAATCAGGTTGCTAATTCATTTCCATCTGGAGCTGGATTGGGTGGCTCCTGCGGACCAATCAGACTGCTCCATTCTGGATCCTATTGTTCTAGGATTCAGCTCAGTACATAACACTATCTATCTATCTATCTATCTATCTATCTATCTATCTATCTATCTATCTATCATCTATCTATATCTATCTATCATCTATCTCTATCATCTATCTCTATCATCTATCTCTATCTATCTATCTATCTATCTATCTATCTATCTATCTATCTCATAACTTTGTTCTCTTATTGTGTGAAGGGACTCACAGAACCTTCCAGCTACCTGCAGGCCCTTCAGCAAGCAAGGGCAACTTAATCTAGAGTTAATAATAATAATAATAATAATAATTTATTATTTGTACCCCGCCCATCTGGCTGGGTTTCCCCAGCCACTCTGGGCGGCTTCCATAAAAACCAGAAATACATTAAAATATCACAGATTAAAAACTTCCCTGAACAGGGCTGCCTTAAGATGTCTTCTGAATGTCAGGTAGTTATTTATCGCTTTGACATCTGATGGGAGGGCGTTCCACAAGGCGGGTGCCACTACCGAGAAGGCCCTCTGCCTGGTTCCCTGTAGCTTTGCTTCTCGTAATGAGGGAACCGCCAGAAGGCCCTCGGCGCTGGACCTCAGCGTCCGGGCAGAACGATGGGGGTGGAGACGCTCCTTCAGGTATACTGGGCCGAGGCCGTTTAGGGCTTTAAAGGTCAACACCAGCACTTTGAATTGTGCTCGGAAACGTACTGGGAGCCAATGTAGGTCTTTCAAGACCGGTGTTATGTGGTCTCGGCGGCTGCCCCCAGTCACCAGTCTAGCTGCCGCATTCTGGATTAGTTGTAGTTTCCGAGTCACCTTCAAAGGTAGCCCCACGTAGAGCGCATTGCAGTAGTCCAAGCGGGAGATAACTAGAGCATGCACCACTATGGCGAGACAGTCCGCGGGGAGGTAGGGTCTCAGCCTGCGTACCAGGTGGAGTTGGTAGACAGCTGCCCTGGATACAGAATTGACCTGCGCCTCCATGGACAGCTGTGAGTCCAAAATGACTCCCAGGCTGCGCACCTGGTCCTTCAGGGGCACAGTTACCTCCCCCATTCAGGACCAGGGAGTCCTCCACACCAGCCCGCCCCCTGTCCCCCAAAAACAGTACTTCTGTCTTGTCAGGATTCAACCTCAATCCATTAGCCGCCATCCATCCTCCAACCGCCTCCAGGCACTCACACAGGACCTTCACCGCCTTCACTGGTTCTGATTTGAAAGAGAGGTAGACCTGGGTATCATCTGCATATTGATGGACACCCAGTCCAAACCCCCTGATGATCTCTCCCAGCGGCTTCATATAGATGTTAAAAAGCATGGGGGAGAGGACGGAACCCTGAGGCACCCCACAAGTGAGGGCCCAGGGGTCTGAACACTCATCCCCCCCCACCACTTTCTGAACACGGCCCAGGAGGAAGGAGCGAAACCACTGTATAACAGTGCCCCCAGCTCCCAGCCCCTCTAGACGGTCCAGAAGGATGTTATGGTCGATTGTATCAATTTTAGTATATGTGCTGCCGAAGCGAGCACTATGGTCGATTGTATCAAAGGCCGCTGAGAGATCCAGCAGAACTAGGAAACAGCTCTCACCTTTGTCCCTAGCCCGCCGGAGATCATCAACCAGCGCGACCAAGGCAGTTTCAGTCCCATGATGAGGCCTGAATCCCGATTGGAAGGGATCCAAATGGTCCGCATCCTCCAGGCGTGCCTGGAGTTGTTCAGCAACCACGCGCTCAATCACCTTGCCCAAGAATGGAAGATTTGAGACTGGGCGATAGTTGGCCATACTGGCCGGGTCTAAAGATGGTTTTTTAAGAAGCGGTTTGATGACCGCCTCTTTCAGCGGATCTGGGAATGCTCCCTCACAGAGAGAAGCATTCACCACCCCGCAGAGCCCATCGCCCAGCCCTTCCCGGCTTGCTTTTATTAGCCAGGATGGGCAAGGATCCAGGAGACAGGTGGTTGGTTTCACGCGTCCAAGCAGCCTGTCCACATCCTCGGGGGTAATGGATTGAAATCGATTCCATGCAACTTGACCAGACAGAGCTCTAGCACTCTCCCGCCCCAGCCCTGCTCCCACGGTGGTGTCTAGCTCCTTCCGAATATGAGTGATTTTATCTGCAAAAAACTTTGCAAAATCGTTGCAGGAGATCTTGGGGTCTTTACAAAGCCCCGGTGGTAAAGGTGGTTCCGTTAAATTACGAACCACCTGAAAAAGTCTCCTGCTACTGTTTTCTGCAGATGCAATAGAGGCGGTGAAGAAAGTCTTCTTCGCCGTCGCTATCGCCACTTGGTAGGCTCGACGTTGAGCTCTAACCTGTGTCCGGTCAGATTCGGAGTGAGTTTTTTGCCACCGACGCTCTAGCCGTCTCAGCGATTGTTTCATCGCCCTCAGCTCCGAAGAAAACCACGGAGCTGTCCGGGCTCCATGCAATCGGAGAGGGCGCTTCGGAGCCAGACAGTCGATAGCCCTGGTTAACTCCGCATTCCAGCGGGCCACCAGGGAATCAGCTGAAAGGCCATCAACATGGGATAAGGCATCCCCTACCACTCTCTGGAAACCATTTGGATCCATTAAGTGGCGGGGGCGGACCATCCGAATTGGCCAGGATCACAGGGCTAATAGCAAACACATGATATACACAGTTGGTTGTTTTGATTGAGATCCAAGAATGACAACATCGGGGCAAGGGGAGGGCACGATTCCCCCCCCCCCCAGTGTGTTATTCTAGATAGGCTGCTTTCTTCCTGCTTCTTTCCAAATTAGTGTCCAGTAGATGACTTCCCTTCCCCTTAGGAATTTCTGGCAGGTATATGACCCTATAGATGATTTGTTCTTTATGTTTGGTTCTATGCCTGACATATTGAATTGGTTTTGCTGTATTTCCCCCTTTTGTATTAACATCACATTCTATGGGTTTGTGTGTGTGTGGGTGGGGGGGCTTTCGGGCCAAAAGCAGCATATAAATAATTTAAATAAATAATAAACAGCAGAGGTGGCCCTCCAGATGCTGTGGGGTTCCAACTCTCACCGGCCCCAATAGTCAGGGGTGGCAGGAGACATACTTGGGCAACATCTGGAGGGACCCAGGTTAGCCTACTATGAAGGCTGCTGGTTCAGTCATTTTTGAGTTGGGGAGGGGGTGTTGGTGAGAGGGTGCAGCATGGTCTGCAGTTTATTTTGCTCTCCTTACCACACCTAAAGAGCACAATGCTCTGCTCCTCTGTGTAGGGCTCTATGGCTATTTGACATTTGGTGCTGATGTTGCTGCTGACATCCTGATGTCCTACCCAGGAAATGATGTGCTGGTCATTGTAGCTCGGCTGTTGTTTGGCATCTCCATAATCACCATCTACCCCATTGTCCTCCTCTTGGGAAGGTAAGGAGCAGAAGTGTTGCTTTTCCTATGCTTTGACCCTGACGGAAATGCTGTTCTGCTTAATGAGTACTGTCCTTGTGTGTAGCTCCTCTGGTCAGAAGCATAGCCTGATTTCCTCTGGGAACAGGCTCATTTTTCTCAAGCATAACCATATTTATAATACAGCATATCTGCTTTAGAATGAAATCCAACCTGTTGCGCCAAAACCATTTATGGCTTAAATTAATGGTATTTTACTCCATTTTATATCCTTCCTTTCTTCTGAGGAGCCCAAAGTTCAGGGCTGCCTCCTTGGCCCATCCCTTTCCTCCTCAAACCACACCATTTTTCTTGCCCCCACCCATTTGAACTAAATTACATTTTGATAAATACAGTAACCCCTTATTCCCAAAGAAAAACACATATAGTAAATTACTGCACAATCCTAACCATGTCTACTCGGAAGTTATTCCTCCAGAATTTAATGGAATTTACTCCCTGGCGAATTAGTTTAGGATTGCAACTTCAGTCCTATATATCCTATATCTACTTGGCTTGGGAGTAAGTCCAACTGAACTCATTGGAACTAATTTCTGAGTAGATATATATGTAGGATTACACTGTCAGAGGTGGAACCTAAGAGATATAGAACTTTGAGGTAAACAGAAAATGCACATTTCAAAAGCAATCCACCAGAATAAATTCTATCTCCTCTTCCTGTGATTATAAATGTAGTCTTATTTTCATGTGTTACAACAAAGAAGAAAAGTTACTCATGGAACATACAATGGTACCTCGGGTTAAGAACTTAATTCGTTCTGGAGGTCCGTTCTTAACCTGAAACTGTTCTTAACCTGAGGTACCACTTTAGCTCATGGGGCCTCCCGCTACTGCTGCGTTGCTGCTGCACGATTTCTGTTCTCATCCTGAAGAAAAGTTCTTAACCCAAGGTAATATTTCTGGGTTAGCGGAGTCTGTAACCTGAAGCGTATGTAACCTGAAGCGTATGTAACCCGAGGTACCACTGTATAGATCAACATTCAACTCCCTTGCCATGTCCATTGTTCAAAATATGTATTATCCCTCTGCCACTGAACCATGGCCCTTTCCAATCTAGGGAAAGTTCCCCCTCTTCCACCAACTGAACCAGCCACTTCCGTAAAGTAGAATCCTGTTGTGTTGTTGTTGTTGTGTGTAATTCCCCATATGTCTATGCTAGGTCAGTCCTACAGGACGTCTGCCTGAGTTCCAAGCACAGCTACCTTCTGACAACTGAGCCTTACGAGAAGTGGACGCGGGTCACTCTCACTACTGCCTGGGTTGTGGTCACATTGGTCATTGCCCTCTTTGTGCCAGACATCAGTGACGTCATCAGTGTCATTGGGGGCATCAGCGCATTCTTCATCTTCATTTTTCCAGGTATGACCATGTTGTGTGCTCTCTGAGGTAAGAGAGGGTGAGGGATCTGCATAACAATGGCTGATCTTTTAGCCCCTCAAAAAGAGGCAAGCTGGATCAGACCAAAGGCCCATCATCTGGCATCCTGTTCTCACAGTGGCCAACTGAAGGTCGGTGAAAAGCTTGCAAGTAGGTCTTGAATGCAGCAGCAAACTCCCCACTTGTTCACCTGAGACTCCAAGAATTGGTGTCACCATTGCTCTTGGCCAGCTATCCTCCATTTTTCTCAGGGAAATTGATTTTTCTCCTCCCCAATCCTAATCATCTAGAAAAAGTTTTTGGGTTGATGAAAGTTTTTGCTTTTTTGCCGCCTCCTCCTTGTCCTCCTGGCAAAGTCCTCAGTAATGGATTTAATTATCAAGCAGTCTTCCTAGGAGCAAACTTCTTTTTCAAGTGAGATTTCTTTTTTGGTGCCTTGATTATCACAACGAAAGGTTTTGACCAGAGCTTTGTACTTGAGAAGGAAACTGATCAAAGTTCTGTTTCACAGCAACCCAGATTTTCTACCAGAAGAAGCTAAACTCGACTGCTTATGTAAACAGCAAGCTAAACACTGCTGCACACCAGCTTTAAAAATAATAATAATGGGAAACTGCTTCTGCTAGTCATGGGGGAAAGGTGTGGTCATGTGTGAGGTCTTGGTCACTGCAGTTCCTACTAGAGCCCTCTTCTCCCCCTGCCCCTCTTCTCTGCCTCTCAATTCTTCTGTGGCTTCATTTGGAATTGGCATTTGTAATAATTTATTGGCAGCAGTAAAGACTAGAAGTTTGGGTGCGCATGTACTTTAAAAGAAAGAGAAGATGTGAAGTTGCAAAAGTTTGTGTTTACTTGGTACTGGAATAATCATAATAATCATAATCATAATATAATTTTATTTTTTGTACCCCACTCCCATCTGACTGGGTTTCCCCAGCCACTCTGAGCTGCTTCCTACATGAAAATATAATAAAACATTAAACAACTTCCCTGTACAGGCTGCTTTCAGATGTCTCCTCAAGGTTGTACAGTTACTTATCACCTTCACATCTGATGGGAATGCAAACTTGTTCAACTTATAATACTTTCCGTTGAGTTTGCAGTGCTCCTGAAGTTCTTATCTGGCTTAGATTTGAACTCCATGTCAAGGAGCCTGGGAAATGTAGTTTGCCAGGTCTCGTGAGTCATTAGGAAAGACAAGCTGGAAACTAGATGCTTCATGACTGCTCATGTCAGTGATGCTGTGAGGGGGATCTGAATTTCTGGAATTTGACACGCCCCTGCTTTCTTTTTCTTTTTTTTGGAGGGAGAGAACTGGCTGCTGTTTTTGGAAAATAGCCCATCTTGCTGACCCATATGCTAAATCAAGCTGAGGAGCGTTTGGCAATGACTAGATGGCGTTGTTAAAGCAGTCAATGTCACATTCCGTACTTGCAACCCTGGGAACCAGACATGGTTAAGCTGCCTTAGACAGGAATATTCGGAAGATAAAGAGGATTTGATTAAATGTAAAACAAATATCCATTTTGTTTTATCTAATTTCTATTCTGCCCTTCAATGCACAGTGATCGGAGCAGTCTATAGTATTTTAGGTATTATATCCGACCTTTTCTTCCAAGGAGCTCACACAGTTCTCCCCATCCTCCTCCCACATCCTACCTGTGAGGTAGGTTATGCTCCAGGGTCAACCAGTTAGAGCTTCCAGGCTCCCTGGTCCTAGACCCACTTCACCACACTGACTCTCAATTGTTAATAATTACGATTGATTGATTGATTGATTGATTGTAATTATTATTAGTGATAACAAATGCAAAGTGATTTCTCTTGTGTTGCAGGACTGTGTTTGGTGTGTGCAGTGGAGATGGAGCCTATCAAGCCAAGGACCAAGTATGTCTGTACCTTCCCAGCCCCCTTTGCTTGCTATGATTTTATGATTCTATGAATATGAGCTGTTCGTGGCCAAGGGCAGGCATCCCCAGTCTGTACCTGGCAGAGCTTTTAGACTTTAGCTCCCATCTTTGGGGATGCTGGTTGGGGCTGATGGGAGTTGGAGAGCAAAGCTGACACACTGTGTGCCACGCGGGACTCCCTGAAATTCATAGGCCCGGCTGTGGCCTGCCCATCATAACTGGCTTTTTGCCGGCAGTTATTTCTATGACTGTGAAAAAGGTAACACAGCTTGACATTTCCCCCCCCTCCCGCCCTTTGGCAGGTCTTGCTTAATTACATGGGGAATTGTCACCGTCCTTTGTGGAGCCTTCATCTTTGGACAAAGCACGACGATCGCTCTCATGGAACTGTTATACAAAGTCTAGTCGACCGGTGGAGGCAGTTGCGATGGTAGCAGATGACAGAGACTGTCTTCATACTTGCACAGCCTGATGGGTATTTCCAAGTGATATGGGCAAGTACTATGCAGCTTTTACCAGCTGGGCATAATTTCAATAATAGCCACTTTTTCGCTATCTAATATAGGTATGTGTTGGTTGTGCTTTTCCATACATTGAATGCCCCCCCCCCCCCTGCGGACTGTTGGATAGGACCCGTTTTCTCTAGCAAATGCTCCTTGGTTGTCTGTTGTAGTGCAGATTTTCATTGATGTTTCAAACCACAGAAAGCTGTTGGATTTCTCCCAAAGCTGCTCGTCGCACAAAGTTACTTAGATGTATGCGAAGTACAGAGGACTCTTGAGAAAACATTAAGCTTTCCATAAAAGACATTCTGCCGCTTCTGCTCTCCATTTCACTCCTCCTCCTCTTAGGAATGTTCTTAAAAGGGCTTTGGATTTCTAGGGTTTTCCCCAACCCACACCCTCTAAATGAGGCTCTGGGAAAAATGAGGCTCTGGGAAAGAAATTTATCTATTAGGATAGCATCCAAAAGTTCTGTGGATGTGTGAAACAGGGATTGTTATTTGTTTATTTTTCAGTAACTGTCAGGAGCATTGTTTTCACTTAGTGTGCATGCTTAAAATATATCACCAATGTATGGGTGCTAGAGTGCCAGGTTGTTGAGCTGCACCATTTTATACACTGCTGCAAGAGACCTCAGAACGTGTTTAGGAGTCCTTTGTTGCTGAGCCAAGGAAGATGACACAGGTGGGGTCAGTGCAGTATAGTTGGCAGCTGGGGAGCTGGTTTTGTACCTGATCCTTCGAGTGGCTCCACCACCTTAGATGGTCCAGGCTTTGCCACCCTGGCCCAAACCAGGTACCAGAAGTTTTGAAATAAAAAATTGGCCTTTTTTTTTGTAAACCTGTCTAGAAGAGGCTCTCCTGCCCCTTTTAGGCTTTGGTGTCTTATCCTGCAGAAAGGAACTGCTAACTTCTTTTTTATGTTAGGGTTGTTCTTGCCAAACACTTGTCAATGAAGGCCTGAAAATGAGGATGAATCCAAAACATTGTGCCATTGGAGAAAAGGCTGGCTTTGCATCTCAAATGTGAATCTAAAAACTCACCCCCGAAGCTTGGGGCACTTAATATATTTCCCTCTCAGTATGCTACACACTTTCAGATGGGTAGAGCATTAAAAGTCACCATGGTTTCCTTCTCCATGTACGTGGCTGGGTTGCTTGGAGCAGCAGGGTTCAGGACCAGGGCCAGCCAAGGCATCTTGGAGCCCCAAAGTTGTTGTTGCTTCTGTAGTACTGACCCCATCCAACCGAGTTCCTCTCCCTTGTCGGCTCATTTGCTTTCTTCCCTGCAAACCATGGCAACTGTTGCCATGCTATATATACTTAAAAACATTAGAAGAGACTAGCTGGATGGGATAGAGGACAATCTTAGTTAGCAAACTGTTCCCACAATGGCTTACCATTGGAATCTCCTTTCTTGTAACTTGAATCCATTGTTTTGGGTCCTACCCTCTGGAACAGGAGAACAAGCTTGCTCCATCTTTCATGTGACAGCCCTTTAGATATTTGTTCCTCATAAGGAACCGTTGCCCTCCTCTTGTCAATAGCCTCCTTAGATTATGGTGCCCAGAGCTGGACACAGTATTCCAGGTGTGGTCTAGCCAAGGCAGAATAGAGTGGTACTATTACTTCCCTTGATCTGGACACTATACTTTTGTTGATGCAGCCTAGAATAGCATTAGCTTTTTTTTGCTGCTGCATCACACTGTTGACTCATGTTAAGCTTGTGGTCTACTAAGACTTCTAGATGATTTTCACACATATTGCTGGCAACTCAGCTGTTCCCATCTTATATTTGTGCAGCTGGTTCTTCCTGCCTCACCATAGTGGGGAAGACTGGTCTGCCCAGGTGTGGACTGTTGATGATGGACCTCTTTTCGATCTTAGGGTTCTTTATCTTTAAACTGGTCTTGGATCAGTTGGCCTTTCAAACAGAGGACTGCCCTCTGTTGCGTAGGATAGATGGGCTCCCCAGTCTGAAATGACGTGTGGTCTTAAGGACAGGTGAAAACAATGAGGGTTCTACGCAGAATGCAATTTTTTATCTCTTAAATTTTATTTGGTTATCTGCACTTAAGTCATATACAATAGCGCATAATAGATATGTATATAATAGTAAAATTGCTTATATGTTGGCTAATACTGACATCCTGCAGTGTGCTACACTTTAGAGCTATATAATAATCTTATTTCTAAAACGGTACATGTAAACTATCAAAGGTTATAGTCAAAAGTGAAGATAAGTAAGCTTGCTTCCTGAAGATTTTATTATTTATTTAAATTTTGCCTGCTTCAATCCTGGTTAGAAATGGTTCTTTCAAAAAAGAAAAGAAGTATGTTTAAGTTAGTGAAGTAACTCGGTGCTGCTACTTACAGCTAAAAATAAAAATAAATCTAAGTACATTGAGGCTTTTTTATTATTCATGCACTGGCATTAAAGTGAAGGCAACAGAGGGAAAACCAAAAGGATGGGGATAGGGAAAAATCTGAAATGAAAGGGAACTTTATGGGTCTTCCATACTATGTATTTCAATCATTTCCTTGCACCCTGGATATGATAACTTGTCTTGGGTGTGCTTATGCCAAGAACATCTGGCAGAAAAATCTTGGCACCACCGCCAATATGGTTCCCAAAATTCTGTGGGAAGCCATGATGGCTATTAGTGCTATAAAACAGATGCTACTTATGCTATATAGAGAGACCAGCCTTCCCTAATCTGGTACCCTCCAGGTGTTCTGAACTACAGCTCCATCCGCCCAGCTCGATCTTCTGAGAGAATGCCAGAACATTTTCCCTTTGCCATCCAGAAACCCATGCATGAAAGTGGCAGGCAGGATGCTCACCCAGGAGAAACTTTCAATTCATCAACATCCTTTAACAGCAGTTGTATACTACTGATAGCGGTACCTTGCAGACTGGTGTTGGCTGCAATAAATGGCAGAGAACTTTGAGCTCAGAAGGGGAAATGTGTGCCTGGCAGGGTCAGAAGTCAGGCTTTTGGTTTTGGCTTGTTTTGTTTTTCCTTCACTTCAGATAGCAAGCAAGTAAATAACAGTTCCAGGTAGAAATGTTTTTGGGAGGGAGCGGGGGGGGGGGGGGGAGGGGAGGGAGAAAGACAACACCTCTTAACAAAGTCGTTAGAAAAGACAGGAGTTTTGTTCTCTGCAAAACAGCGGAAACTTCCAAGAGTGCCTGGTGAAGAGGGAACAATGCCAGCCTTCCCTGATCAGTCTTGGTTGAGGGTGCACCAAGCAGCTGCAAAGGGGGGAAAAGAGGTTTTGTTTTGTTTCATCACAAATATATAAAAAAGGACCCAATCCTAAACTCTACTCGTGTTAATGGACTTTTTCTTTTATACGTCCTTCCTTATCTGACTCACAGAAGGCATACCTTTGTGTTAGTGAGTGGCAGGCCTGTGCCAAGGACCAGTATGAGGGCCACAGCATGATGGCGGCTTCACTCGGGTGAAACTGCTGCTGCTCCTATCTCTCTCTGGCCCTTGCAGAGGGAGGAACAACCTGCATTGGCAATGTGCCTAGACCAATGCAGCATGCTGCTCCTTCAGTGTGGGCAGGCTGCTTCTTTAAACTGCTCTGCTGAGGGGCATGCAGTTGCCCAAGCCTCAATGGAGCAGTTCAACGAAGCCCCCCCCTCCCAGGTGTGTGATCCGGAGGTGAGTTGGGGGCTTCATTAAACAGTTCCACCGAAGCTCGGGTAGAGAGGGAGCCCTGACAGGCTCTGTCCACAGGGCTGCCTCCGCCGCTGCCTCTTCCTCCCAGCGCCTCGCAGGGCCAACACAGATTGTTCCTCCTTTTCAACATTGCAATGTACCACCAGCCAAGCACTGCGATCTGGTGCTACACTGCAGTGTTGAAAACCTGAGCAAGTGGTTGGCTTGTAGTGGAGATTGTAGCATTTAATGCGAGGCAGAAACTCCACTCAGGGGTTCATCTGCTGTGTTATATCAGCACATGTGGCAAGCTGCTCAGTGGTAGAGCCTTTGCTTTGCATACAAAAGGTCCCAGGTTCAAAGTCAATGTAGACAATTCTGAGCTTGGGGAAACCTAAGGCCGCTTTCTAGGTTCCCTACACAAGAGGGGCAGAGGAAGACTGGAGAGAGGCTTGCCTCCCTTTTGGAGAGAAGAGACCTGGAGGTTGACTATCTGCAGTGGGCAGCTTGCTGTCCTCGTGTAGGTTCCCCATGTGATGTGCAACCCTGGGTCCCAATGTGAATAGAGCAGGCTTCCCTCTCATGGGGGAGAAGCAGAAGAAGCAGATCAAGTGTGCTCATTCCTTCTGTTCCCCTTCATATGTTGACTTAAGATGAAACCTAAGAGTAGCTGAATCAGGCTAGCATTACAGTCTGTTGGGATAAAACAGCAGGAATGGGAACACCAATACAGCTTGGTGGTGGTGTGTTTTAAAAAGTTTCATGCTACATGTTTTTAAAAGGGAAGATCCTTTTAGAAAGGTGGCTCTTCCCCCAACCCAGGAGGCGGCAGCTTAGCGCCCCCCCCCCCACAACACACTGCTCCCATCCTGAATTGGCATTCTGCTCTGAGCTGCAGACACAGAACTGCTCACCAGAGAATCTGTCTCCCAGTTCATTCTCCTCCCTCTTATATATCACATTTTGGGTCTGTACCTGGCACTGACACACTGGACACTGCTTCCGGTTGGGTGAGCGTATCCACTTTCACATGCTGGAAGCTTTTGCAAGCAGGACTCTGGAGATGCCTGCAGGAAAGGGAGAAGGTGGCCTTGTTATTTTAGAGCCAGTCTCACGTTTACCTGAGCAATGAGCTGATGAGATGAAATAAGGGCTGAGCCAGTGAAAGAGGAGCCCTACACCCCACCAACCCCCACCCCAAGTTGGATGAGGATTTGGTTTGGGCATAAATGTTTCCCCATAGAGAAGCATTTGATTTATTTAAATTTAATGTGCGTAACTTATACAAGTCACAGAACTGAGCTTCTTGGTGGAAAAAACCAGTGGCTTTAGCACAAAAAATTCCCAACCACTCAGTGGTAATTTATATCTGTCACGTTTGGCTAGCTAGAATGTGAATTTCTTTAATACTTTCGCCAAGGGAAGAACATTTATCTTTTGAAGTGCCTTGGGAGGTTTTGAAAGCGGCTTGTTAACACACTTGTTCTTGTCTCCACCTCCTTCCTATTTCGCTGTGGGGAGTGCAAGACTCTGCCCTCTGGCTGATTTTTTTTTTTTTTTGTAGTGCAACAAGAACTGTGGAAGAAAGGACTATTTGCCACTGTAGTTGATTTGTACAGTGCAGTTCATTAACCAGTGGAGGCAACTCTAGTAGGGGAAAAGGGGCATTGCCTGGCTGCTCACATACTACCAGTCTAGGGGGTGCCATTGCCCACCATTTCCACCTTCCTTTGTCTTAGTTGTAGCCCTTTCAGAAGCTGGCAGGAAAGAGGTAAAGGTAAAGGTAAAGGGAACCCCTGACCATTAGGTCCAGTCGTGGCCAACTCTGGGGTTGCGGCGCTCATCTTGCTTTATTGGCCGAGGGAGCCGGTGTACAGCTTCCGGGTCATGTGGCCAGCATGACTAAGCCGCTTCTGGCGAACCAGAGCAGCACACGGAAACACCGTTTACCTTCTCGCCCAAGCGGTACCTATTTATCTACTTGCACTGGCATGCTTTCGAACTGCTAGGTTGGCAGGAGCAGGGACCGAGCAACGGGAGTTCACCCCATTGCGGGGATTAGAACTGCCGACCTTCTGATCAGCAAGTCCTAGGCTCTGTGGTTTAACCCACAGTGCCACCCGCGTCCCTGCAGGAAAGAGGAGAATGGCATAAATAGAATTAGTTGGCTCTGCCTGTTTCTGGCTCCATCTACCTTTCGGGACTGGTAGGACACAAAGCTGGGAGCCTAATGGGCACAGCCATCACTGCCGCTACACTAACCAGCAATGATGAAATGCAAAACCCAGCATGTGGCAGCTGCGACAAAGGTGAATTACATGTTAGGAATCATTAGGAAAGGGACTGGTTTTCAAACTTGTTAATATCACCATCCCATTATCCAAATTTATGGTGTGACTGCATATGGAACACACTACAATTTTAGTTGCTCTACCACAAAAAGGATCATGTAGAGCTGGAAAAAGGGTAGAAAGGAAAAGTAACCAAAATGCTCAAGAAGCTGAAGCAACTCTTCTATGAGGAAATGTTATAACAACTGGGGGCTTTTAGTTTAGGGGAAAAAGACAAGTAATGGGGAAGGGAAGATTATGCATTGAGTGAAGTCATATGTGGAGGAGTTTTTCCCCTGTTTCCTAATATTAGATCCCAAATGGGCCATGCAGCTAAACTGAATGTTGGAAGATTCAGGATAGACACAAGGAGGACAGGGCCTGGTTAAACTATGGAAGTTGCTGCAACTAGATGTGGTTGCCACCAGTTTGTGGCTTTTTAAAAGAGGTTTAGACAAATTCATGGAGAATAAAGTTATCAATGGCTACTAGCCACAACCCAAACTTTCAGAGAATAACTGTTATGGAGAATCGCAGGTGGGAAGACTGCAGCTGTACTCCAGGTCTGCTTCCCCACAGGCATCTGGTTGGCCACTGTGAGAATAGGATGCTGGGCTGGTCCAGCAGACTCTTCTTCTGCTCTTTGCACCAAAGCTTTGACTAACAGGTTGGCAAACTAGTCCCTCATGCATGCTTCAGGAAGGCTGCTTGCTGTTGCAGAATTTTATTTTGAAAAAGTTTCATCTTTCAGAAGGTAAGTCCCACTGAGATCAAATCGAACCTACATGAGGTTAATATTACAAAAGTGCTGAGGGGATTTAGGCACCAGCCATTCAACCCATCCTTTCCAGGTGTACCATCACTGCTGCAACTTATATACTTGTAGAGCCAGTTTGTTTTTTTAAAAAAATAGGGAGTCTGCATCAGAGTTCAGAAATGCACAAGTCCACAAAGCAGTCAAAGTGCCTTTGCTACTCTCAAAATTCTGTGACTGTAGTGTGCCCCAAGAGGGGGCTCCCTTTATAGCTCTGCTCATCTCCTTCCTTCCCCTGACACACTCTCTGATCAGCTGCCTTTGGTGCCACAGAGCTTTGCTCTGCTGCTGACCAGTGATGAGCACATTCAGTGTCTTGTGCTCAGGTGGGAGGATACGATGAAGTGCAGGGCACAAGGCCAGGGGGTGAGGGGAGCAGTGGTGCCCATCCCAACAGATGGCCAAGGAGTTTCATGTTCAGAAGGCTCTGCAGGGAACTGAAGAGAGTCATCATGCAGGTGAGACTTTTGGCACAGATCTAAGGCAGATGTGTGCGTGTTTTTAAAAAGTGAAAGCCAAGAGAGCCCGCAGTGGACCCCTGCAGCTCCCCTCCTGCCTTTTGCATTTTGAATGACAGCTGTACTAGATACCAATGCACTAAGCGCTCCTTCAAGCTGTCAAGCATTGCTTCCCCCATTTTGCTGCTGTTACGCTGGCTGCCTTAAAATTAAATCATTGTACTGGTTTATGCTGTACTCTTTTTCCTCATTGATTTTTAAACACGTAGAAACAATTTATAAACTGCAAAACTTTCTCCAGGGTTTCAGGGAGAGGCCCCTTAGTGACACTGTGTTGTTTCTGGAATTCAGCCCAAAGGAACATTTCATTTAATGCAGAAAAGTTCCTTCCCAAATTGGCCCCAGCGCCTAAAAACGTTACATCCTCCTAGGATGGATACACACATGTACAAGGTTAAACTTGTGTGTGTGTGTGTGTGTGTGTATAAAATCTCCCCAATTGTGGAGGCAGAGCATAACATTTGATAGCCCTCTCCTCCATGAATTTGTCTAATTCTCTTTTTAAACCATCCAGTGGCCATGACTGAGTTTCATAGTTGAAATATGTGCAGCAAAAAAAGCAACAGCTATTGGCTGTTATATGGTGAACTGTTGCTGGTCAGTTTCCTTGTAGTTGCATTCCAAATGACTGCTAAGAGTCTACCTGATGTCTTGCCTTACCTCTTCCAGTCATCCTCTGACTCCCAGAACTCGTAGACGATGAAAGTGACCCCATCAGGAAGCCTGACTGCAGTTACACTGCAAAGAGAGAGAGAGAGAGAAATGTGGGCAGCAGTTGAAAAAACTTTGTGGTTAAGGGATACAGCGTGAATGGCTATATATTCTTTGCAACATTTTGGATGGTCCCCATAAAATTATGTCTTGGATATTGGAATTCTCCTTGCAATCATTTCCCTGCTTAGTGCTCCCACTTGTCATGAAAACAGAAACTATTCAGCAATTATCTCTGTAGTTGATGAACCACAGCAATTCTCGTGAACTGTCTACCTCTTACAAGAATGTGAAATTAAGAAAAGAATGTGACAGCCACTCTTTAATTGGGTCTATTTATAAAATTTTATGGGAGTGCATTGGCCCACGATCACAACTATCATTGGGCTCCACTCACAATCCCATCCCTGTAGGATATCTATAAGAAATGACATGGAAAAGGAGGTTGTGGGAACCGGAGTCAATCACACACACCCTTTGCCCCATCATATCCAACATTCCTGAAGGAGCACAGAAGTGGTACTTACTGAAAGCAGTCCCGTTCTCCTGCCACAGTCTTCAAGTACTGCTTAAGGGAGCCACAGAACTCTCCCAGATGCTTCTGGGAAACTGTCATCTCAGTTCGTACCAAAAGAAGATACTAGAGTGAGAGGGAGAGAAAGAAAACCAAAGTGAAGTGAATCTTCACGTAGTTGAACCTTGACTTTGACAGATATACTTTGCTTTGGAGAGCTGGTGCAGTAGTTAATAAGAGACTAACAGTGCAATCCTAGCTATGCTTACACAGGAGTAAGTCTCACTGAATTCAGTGGTGGTTTTTCCCAGGTAAGTGGGGTTAGGATTGCAGCCTTGGCCACAATTACAAATCAGGAAGACCTTGGTTCATATCTCCCCCCTTGCTCTGAGCTCACTAGAAAGTTTTAAGGAACCGGCTGTCTGTCTTGACTTATCTTTATCTAGTTGTAAGCCTTACAACAACTCTGTAATGTTTGATTGCCTGAAAGTCCTATACAAATGCTGCACACCAGCATCCACTTGGTACATAGGATTGTATTCCAAGTAGAACAGACCCATTTGAATAAATGGTTCTACATTAGTCATATCCATTCATTTCAATGGGTCTAGCTAGCAGTGGCTACAACCCACAGTGCTCACTTCCTGGTTGCTACAGGAAGTGTTCTGTCTCTGTTGCAGGTACCTCTGTCTCCACAGCCAACTAGCAAGACCCCAGGTAATAGGGTGGGGGCCCTCCTCTTCTACGCTGCATGCCTGAGACATGGAGAATAATCAAATCTGACAAACGAGTCCATCTCATGCAGCTGTGTGCAAAGTAGTGTCACTGTGACTACATCCTGCAATACAAATGAGATGTGGGCAAGGAAGTAAGAAGGCAGTGATTTCCATTCTGACCTAGATTCATCACAATTAGCAATGCTTCCATGCCACTGCAGTTCAGTTTCTGCGAAATACATCTCACTGTCTGTTATTTAACATAAGATACATAATCGTTTCCATAACCTACATTCGCTTTAATGTAAAGGGAATGTGAAAACATCATTAATTATGTGTTGTTTGCAGGCTTAAAACACAACAATGATGTAAACGAATACTGATTGTATTTGCTCAACTGATTTCTTTTCCTGAAAACAACGTGCAAACTGCAGGGATTTCTGCTTCTTTTTCTATTTTTGTTGGAATTCCTCAACATCCTTATTTGTCGGTTAACATATTTCCCATCACTCAACCCCCGAGTCCACCCTGTCACTCCTTCTGCCCCCTCCCTGTGGAAGAAATAGCCATCTACTGTCAAGACGTCTTGACATACTGGGTACCTATCTTGCAAGAAAACCAGTGACATAAATATGAAAGGAGGGAGAGAATCTACGGAGAGAGAAGATAGATACATTCTGGGTTCTCATTGTCTCATGTAATTTTATTATGCAGATTTGCTTTAAAATTGCTGACTTTATATTTTAATGCATTTTGTCACTTGTTTTTTTTATTGATATTTTATATTGTTTTATGTAAAATGCTTTTATCTTTCTTTCTCCTCAAGTTATACTCTGCTCTTGTTCAGTTTACCCAGTAAAGTATTATCACTTTCTTTAATCTCTGGACTCTATCTGTGTTACTCAAGTTAATAACAACTACCTAAGAGAGAACGACTGGTCCACGCAAGCTTCAGACCAGTGTGGGGAATTTGAACCCTGGTGGCTCAGGTAATGGTCACGAATACCATTCTAGCTCTGAAATTCCAAATGTTCAAAAACTATGCAATATAGGAAAGAGGATTCCTTCCTCCCCCATTGACAACAACTGCCTCCAAACATCAAGCAGTGATGAAGTGGAGCTAATGAGAAGTCATTCTTCAAATACCATCATCTCGTATTAGAGAGCTACACCCCACCCCCATTTGCAAGACGAAGGTAGATGGATTTTGAATCGTCCCTTACGAAGTCAAAATACACCCCCCCCCCGACCCTGCCATGAGATACCATACGAAGGCACTCTTGTCAAATGCAGGCAAGCTATTTTCAGGCCCTATTTTCATACTCGAGTTGCTTTTTTAATCACAAGTGGCTGGATTTGATTAGAAAAGCAATCGCCCCGGTTAACCTTGCTCACAGCTGGAACCAAACAGCAAAGCTTGACAATGAATGCAGCTTGAAATCACATTGCTTGTTAATATGGAGGAAATGTGGGGCCCTTGATAGGGCTCGCAGGGTGAAGGAGAGGCAAATGTGGCCCAAGACGTTTTGCTGTCTGAGGCAAAAAACAAAATGGTGCCCATTCCACATACAGAAGTGAAACAGATTGGCAGCTGACTCTTGCAATACAACACACAGATCTCACCACATGGCTCCTTGTCCACTACCTGCCGCAGGTGGCTGCCTTGCTCTACCTTATGGTGGGCCTGGGGAGATAGAAGGCAATAAAAGGAGGCCTGTTTTCTTTTTGCCCTCCCTCCTCCTTCCCCCACACTGCAAATTCCTCACCAAGGGGAGGCTTGGAACTGAGCTACATATCAGCTCAGGTTTAGAAAAGTCAAATGCCTTAATTTAGGGAAGAAAAAACAAATCCCTAAATTTCTATTACCTTTTCCCTTGTTTATTTCTTAGGATTGTTGTTACGTTAATCTTGAAAATTAATAAAAATTATAATTTATAAGTCAGACAAATTAATGGAGGGTAAGCCTATCAACAGCTCCTAGCCACAGTGGCTATGTCCCACCTCTGCAGTCAGAGGCAATATGCCTTTGAACACCAGTTGCTGGGAACTTGAAGAGTTGGAAGGGATCCCAGGGGTCATCTAGTCCAACCCCCTGCAGTGCAGGAATCCAGATGGGCAGAGTGTTGTTGTGCTCAGGTCCTGCTTGCAGGATGTCCAGGGGCACCCAGTTAGCCACTGCAAGAAGAGGATGCTGGACTACATGGGCCATTGCTGGATCCAGCAGGGCCCTTCTTACGTTCTTAGTTTGATCAAGTGCCAGAGAACTAGAGCAGAGTTAAATCTCCTGCTCAGTGATGGCTAGCATCATTATGAATCTGTTTCTAGCCCATACACATGTAGATTTTGTTCTAGAGATGTATGAGTATTAAGATGTCTGCTTGTATGCAGGTGTGATAGGTGTCCAGATTGTTTATACTTTGCGGGAGGGATTTCTGCACATACGGGAAGTTTAGGTTTGTACACGTAAAGTGGGTTAAAGGGCTCAGTTGCTCTAGTGCGCCAAATCCACTTTTGCAAGTAGCAGGCATTTTGCAATTTGGAATGTGATGGTGGAATGGATTCAAATTGTAGGATGAACAAATGGCTAATAGGCAGACATATAAACACCCTGTAAGCAAATCAGGATGAATGCCTCATGTCATGTAACTGTCCTGCAAACAGAATGAATGCTCAATGAAGACTGAATATAATCTAACCACTGCATAAGCTTTGTGCAAGCAAATCAGGATGCTTGATTAATAGATTGTCTGGAGGGAATCAGGGACAGGGACTTGCTTAAATCTTTGGCACAAGACTTTCAACGGCAGCACATTCTCCAGGCAACAGCTCAGTTCACACAACAACAAAAACAGGATCTCAGAGCTAATCTTTTCAAACACATCTGGGACCTGTCACAAGGAATCAGTGGGGAGTCCCTGGCAGGTAGAGGTTGCATTTTCAAGGCATTTTATGCATTCAGCGTGCAATCAAGGCTTAGCCAAGTGTGACAAACATGTCTCTTATTTGTACTGCTCTGCTCTGCAGAGTCAACCAGTCCTGAGCTATAAAGCATTTCCCTTCAGCAGCTTGGAGGAGAGTCAAAGAAAAACATGAATGCATCTTGTGCGCAGTCTGCAAATAAAGCAAGAATGAATCTTTTTTCTCAAGTTGAAAATCTGCCTGATTAATACCACCCATAAATAATGTGGTGGATCCACTCCTGCTAACTGCCGCCAATTAAAGATAGTGCACTCACCTCACAGTACACCAATTACACAAATTTCTACAATTTTCCACAGATTATCTAGCGGGGGACTTATGTGAGGCAAAACTTAATGTTTTAGAATCTCAGGCAGATGATTAAACAAACAAGAAAAGTTGTATTAAACGAAAAAGAAGTTTATGAAACAAAGTGGGTAAGGAAATGTGTCCTTTCAGGTAGAAGTTAACTTATTTACTTTAACTAACTATAAGATGCCTCAGGCTTAAACAAAGTATTATAGGCACAACTCTTCTTAAACTTCAGTTAGTAAAAATCTGCTGGTACACGCCAGGTAGATAAATATTCAGGTTTCCAGAATAGATGGTAAAATGCCTAACTTAGTTTCTGTCACTTAGATATTACAGTTACATACTTTCAATACCATACCTCTTCCTTCATAGCTTAATACTTTGGTTCATGAGCAAGGGGCACTTCTCCTCAGTTACTCACTCTCTTAACTATCCCACACCTGAGGTCTTCTGAATGATATAATAGACCCAGGAGATCACTGCACCCCTGGTTACTGGGTTGGGAGCCTTCAGTACCTAGAATAACTCTCCCCTCCTGGCTATACTGAGACCCAGGTAGCCTGTATCCCCACAAGATCTCTCTCTCCCGGTTCAGTCACATCCCTCCCAGAACACTCCTGTCTGTATACCGTCTCCAGACACTCAACCCGGTCTCTCTATCCAAGCTGCGAGGCCCTGTCCTCTCGCTATGGATAGTCCCCTCAGTGTGGATGTTTAACTTAACTCCGAACCAGTTCTCCCTGTCTCCCAACCTGAAACCTGTCTAACATCTCAAATCAAATCATATTCCTCTTCTCAAACCCAGCCCTATCTCTCATCTTAAATCCAGCCCTATCTAACTCTCTCCCTTCAGAAACGGCTCCTTTTATTCTTCTCCCTCCCCAAAGTGCTGTTCCTCCCCCTCTGTGGCTAGCAGACTCTATAGCAAATCAAAGAGAGGCTCCAGCACTCTGGTGAAATTTCAGGGGGACGACATCACCAGACTCTGGTCTGGCTCTGCTGTCCATCGCAGCATCTTTTTTGCTTAAGTAGAAATGATGATTCTGCAGTATTTACCATTTTATAAAATTCAGCTGGGTTTTGCTTGTAGCAGAGACCAGCTGCCAAAGCCCTAGATCTGAGCCAGCCACCTCTCTATAGTTTGTGAGGTTTCAAAAGGCATTTCCCACAGGCTTCAAAACTCATATTTGCCACTGGGCTGCAATATTTAGCTGACTCATCCATTTGGCGATTGCACCCACATATGTTTGCAGGCTGGCCACTGTCTTTAGATCAACTAATAGTGTGTTCACAATTACAATAACAGTATCATAGACTTTTAGAGCTGGCAACTGCAGAGTCAAACCAGAACACAGTATTATGAACTGGCCTTGATGTTTATTTATTTACCAGGCTACTGCTAGATGCGGAGGAGAAATGTGATTCATTTCTCATATTACAGGCAAATCTACCTCACTGGCACTTTCTGCAATAATATGTGAGCTGAGAGACAGCCACCCTGGGAAATTCACCCTCCTCTGAATTTTGCAATACAGTTCTCCAGCCAAGTAATGTGTACAAAAATGCAGGTACCAAGGTAAAGTGTGCATGGAAAAAAAATATATAGTGGTGGAAATATGCTTTGCAATAATGGGTATGTATGCTAGGGGAAATTGCACATAAAAATGTGTAGTGAGATCATATGACATCTGCACTGGCTGCCAATTTGTTAGCAGGCCATGTTAAAGGTTTTTGCTATTAGTCTATAAAGCCCTTAACAGCGTGAGACCAGTTTACTTTGAAGATCACCTTCCCCCATCTGTGTCTACTCAACTACTTTGATATGAAGAACTGTGTCACAATATTTGTCACTCAATATTTGTCACTCAATATGTGTCACTCAATATTTGTTCTGCATGGGAAAGAATCAATTTTTCAATATGGCAGCACCTATCCTGTGGAACTCCCTGTCCATTGACACTGGGCCTTCGCTGTCCTGTTTTCAGTTTTTGTTTAGAGAAGATGACATGTATTTTAACATGCAATTTTATTTTTAATGTGTGTTTTAACTGCTCATTTCATCTGTTTTTAGTTTTTTAGGTGAACTTTTTCTTTAACTATTGACTTTTATCAACAATTTTATTTATGTTAACAGCTTAGAGGTTTTTACAATTAAGTGGTATACAAATTGTGTTAAAGAAAACAAGTCTCTCCTCCAGTTTTAAGGAAGTTGGGACCTGCTTCCTTTCTTCGAGGGGTTGCAAAAACAGCGAATGGACCATATGGCTGAGATGGTGTTTCATGTTGATATAAGAGGGGACAGCATGTGTTGGACAACCTAGGATTCCACAGGAGGGGAAAGCTCATTAGGCCTTCCTCCTGGCTTGCATAAAGAAGAAATGACCTTTCGAGTCATATTTGCAGCAGATGGAGGTCTAAGATGAAGGGGTGGGGGCAAACGCCCCTCCCCATTCTGGTGATTTGCATATGTAAATGTATTTTATTTCCTGAAGAGAGACAGGAACTTTTTTGAGTACTCACTGTGCAAGCTGTGTTTTCACTGTCTGACAGTCGCTGATGCAGGTCAAACCAAAGAGTCTGTAGTGGGGGAAACAATTTTTAGAAAGGTTAGAAGCTTTAGTAGTGAAAACACCTGCCAGAAACAACAAAAATCAGCAAAAGCCCCCATTAGCAGCTGTGTGACATAGGAGTTCACATGGAACAGAGCTTATTTCATATACAAACTAGTTAACCAGAATTCACCAAAAGACATTGCAGCTCAGGATTGTTCTGTATGACACCCATTGCATGAGCCAGTGTGGTAGAGATGGGCTAATCTATCTATTTTGTTTTTCTAGGTGCCTCATCTTTTCTCTATTAGATTCAGTTCTCCACATTTCTGCAGCAATTTGATTTTAAAAAAACACAAAACAAAAATCCCTATGACAATTGGTCACGATTGTGCTAATTTTGCCTAACAGACACATTTTTTTTGTATGCAGTTTTGACTAAAATACAAACTTTCTGTATTTCTCTTATATAATGCATGTACATTATAGTTATTTTAAGCAATATATGCCTTTTCAGAATACTTCCACCCAATTATGTGCATTTTCATACACAAGGTTTGCTTGGAAAACACAAAATTCAGAGAACTGAGCTTTGAAGGATAAGTGTGTTTCAGATAACAAGTCAATTTGAAAAGTGTGAATTATGTAGTTTCTCATTAAAAGGCAAACTAAGTCAAATTTCTCCCCCAAGTCCTAGGTAGAACAGATCATATTTCATACACAAAGTATCTAATCAGAATTCACCAAGACATTGCGACTGAAGTTTATTTATTTGATACCCATTGCAGCAATCAGTGTCATCTAGGACCGAGGCTCTGTGCTTTTTCTCCATTCCCCATGCAGTCTGAAATGGCACAGACCACTCTGCCAGTGTAGGACTTTACCACTTCATTTTGCTGTATTTATGGGCTAAGCCTCAGCTGAAACGCAGAGACGGAAAGTTCTGCTTCCTCTTTAATCTGTGTGATTCACACACACATGCAAATTCCCCACTTGCTACAATTAGCGAACATTTCACTCTGATTTGATTCAATGTGTATATATCGCTTTTCCATAAACAAAGTTGAGCTCAAAGCAAGAACAAAGCATTAGAAAATAACATCTGCATCAATTAACAATATGTTCACCAAAATACACAGGAACATATCAAACAAAAATGAAACCACGCACCTGTGGCCTTCCAGAGGTTGTTTGACTCCAGTTCCCATCAGCCCCAGCCAGCATGGCCAGTGGGCAGGGGCAATGGGAGTGTAGCCTAGCAGCATCTAGAGGGTCACAGATACCCCAGTCTAGCAATAAACAGTTTCACAAGTAAAAGAATCTTAGGGCACAATTAAACTGACCAAACTTCAGAAGTTCCACCCAGTCTTTTGATGCTTCACAAGGCAAGCCTGCTGGAACAGGCCAGTGGCCCAGCCAGCCCACCATACTGCTCCAACCAGATGCTTGAGGGAAACATAACAAGCTGGAGTTGAGCTCAACAGCACTCTGCCCACCTGTGATTCCTAGCAACTGGTACTCATAGGCATAAAGCCTCTGACATTGGAGACAGAATATAGCCATTGTGGCCAGTAGCCGCTGATAGCATAATCTTCCATGAATTTGTCTAACCCTCTTTTAAAACAATCAAACTGAGGAATGAGTACCATAGTTTAAGGATGTCCATCTGGCTGGGTTTCCCCAGCCACTCTGGGCAGCTCCCAATGTAACATTAAAAATACGATAAAACATCAAACATGAAAAACTTCCCTAAACAGGGCTGCCTTCAGATGTCTTCTAAAAGTCAGATACTTGTTTATTTCCTTGACATCTGGTGGGAGGGCGTTCCACAGGGCAGGCGCCACCACCGAGAAGGCCCTCTGCCTGCTTCCTGGTAACCTCACTTCTCACAGGGAGGGAGCCACCAGAAGGCCCTCAGTGCTGGACTTCAGTGTCCAGGCAAAACGATGGGAGTGGATCCAGTGTTATGACAGAGGGAGAAAAACTTGCCTATCCATCTTCTCCAGCCTACATATAATTCTATAAACGTCTATCGTGTTGCTTCTTACTTGCCTTTTCTGTAAAGTAAAACATCCCATATACTACAACTTCTTCTCTCAGAGGAGTTGCTTCATCTCCTTGGTTGCCCTTTTCTAAACCTTTTCCAACTTTACAATATCCTTTTGGGGGCGAGGCAACCAAAACTATACCACTATGCTTAAAAAACACCACCTCATATTCCTGTTTTTGAAAAACAACAACCCAAAAATCCCTGCTTGCTCTCACACACATCGACCCCAAATGTGCCATGCTACTGCATAACCTGAGTCCACTTCTTAATTAGTGGCTCCTGTAAGGGTTCGTATTTCTCCTGTGGTGTTGAGATAGATTAAACGCCTGAGATAGATTAAACGCCTTTGCTGTGTGATGTGCATCAGAGGAAGGGAAATTCTCCCTCCTCCCCATGAATTGTTAATGTGAGAAGGAAGAAGGCTGGCATGTTTTCCGATCCAAATTCCCTAAGCTATAGGAAATGCTGCAGGAAAGGTTAGCCACGGACAGGGCCAGTCTCCCCGTGAGCAGGGAGGGTTGCGGATGAGTAGCTAGGGATTGGGATGGGGGAGCATGGAAATTCAGTTTGGTTTGGATTTTAATATGATCCATAGTTTCTGATACAATATTTCAACTGAAACGCTGTAATCCTCTGAAATTTACATTTCTCCAGATTCTGCACTGTAGCTCAGTTCTGTCTGCTCTGACGGCCAGCAGCTCTCTGGGGTTTCAGGCTGACTATTGCTATGTCTGTTGAACAATGTGAACAATTCAAGGAGATCTAAGAATATCTGTCACCAAGTATTGTCTATCTTCACTTTAGCAAGGATCATGTATGCAAAAAAAGAAAAGAAAAGGAAGCCAGGAAAGATGGAGGAGCAAATGTCAAATGTCAAATGTTAACAATTAGACTGGATAATGGGAGACAGAAGGAACTGTGACTGATTACATGTTACTGTAAAATAAGTTAAGGAAGAATTTATTTTTACTATTTTTCACTGATTTGCTCTATATGCAGCATGAAGATTTTTGTCCTTAACTCTTTCTACAATGTAGTTAGATAATTGTTTTGTATTGCTTATTAATTAAATTTATATTATTTTTTTGCATTTTTCACTAAAGTGCAGTCACAAAGAGACAAGGTTCTCCTTGCTCTGCCAAGCCCCAGGGTCCTCCGACTTCAGCCCTTAGTTGGTAACTTCTGGAGCACCTTGCAGGAGCAGAACAGTCAGCAAGTGTCTAGGGCTGAAGCACCCTTAAATCCCTTGTGTGGCTATGCTGGGGTGGCTTCCTGGATAACCAGCTAGGCCAGGGATCTCCAAACTCCACTAAGTGCAAGTATTGCCTGCTTGTTACAGAGACTCCTTTGGAAGAGTCATATACTGGAGACCTCACAGTTATTCTTTTGTGTTGTCATAACAACCCAGGGAGAGGGGCACCTCTATAAAATAATGATCATCTTGGCCACATTTTTAGAAGCTGGTTGTCAAGGTAACAGTGTGTGTGTGTGTGTGAATACCAGTCCATATTTGTGAGCTTTAGAATGTGTGTACATTTCTATGAATTATTTCTGGAACAAAATCCACGTCCTTTGCTCCTGTTGGCAGCAAGCAAATCCAGGTACCAGCGTTAGAATTCATAAGGAAAACTTAGAACAGCAGGGAAGACCTCTAGCCTGCTGCCTTCATTACACCCAAAAGGTCACACCCACCTGCCCTACACAGGATGTGATGCATGATAGCAGGGGTGCAGCAGGAGGGGATGGAGCTCAGCAGAAAAGATGCTTGCGGGCACTGCAAATCAGCTGCTCTGTGGTGTCTATAAAGCCCCTTTCAAAGTGCAGGGCAAGACAGTGCTTTGACCTGGGCTTCTGGAGACATCTTCAAAACCCCCAATTAAGAGCGCAATTTTGCACAGTGCTTTCATCCAACAACCAACTGATGGGGTAGGTGGAGATGAAACTCAGCCAAAAGTGAGCTTGCAGGCACTGCTGATCAATGGCACCTGCAAAGCACTGTTCACAAAACCCAACCATCAGCTGAACATCAGGCCTTGCAAAGCCCGTGTGCACAGTGCTTTGTTAGACCTGGCGATCCCAGCACTTTGTAGGCTATGCCTATGATTGCCTATGATTGTGACGTGGGGTGGGGTGATTGGACCTGTCAAACTTTGCCTGCGGGGGTGGGGGACATAACTAGCTGGCCCACCAGTCAGATCCAGCTGCACAGCTCTGAATTTGAAGGACTTCATAGAATCATATAATTGTAGCTTTAGAAGTGACCCTGAGGGTCATCTAGTCCAACCCTCTTCAATGCAGGAATCTTGACATGTGGTCCCCCATCCAGTTTGAAACTATACCAGACCCTGCTTAGCTTTGCAAATGTGCTAGCAGTTTTATTGCTGCACCATCCATAAAACATGGCTTCAAGACATGGCCCAAGTGAATGCATGTATTAAAATACTGAGGGCTGCAAATAATATACTATGGATTCTAAGATAAGTTATGGTGCCGTCCGAACCCCACTTACCTGAGAGTAAGCCCCACTGCATTAAATAGGATAGCAGCAGCATGCCAAGGTTCATCACTGGGCAACTCCCATGGGGGGTGGAGGTTGGGTGCTTCCAAACTCTAAGCAGAATACCATTCCACCAGGAAGGGCTGAGTGGAAGAAGAAATTGATCCTCGCTCTACTGCCATGCCAGCCCTGCTTACCTGCTGTTTAGCTAATGAAGTTGTGGCCTGATTTCACCCAACACTGCTGTCTGATTTGAGTTATTTCCACTGCACTTGTGAGCCACAAACATGCACCTGCCTAGGCAAATGTTCCTACGTCTACCTCATCATCCCTGCCTCCCTCCCCCCATCTTCACATTACAGCATGGAAGGAAGGATTTCCCCAGTTATGATCCCCAATTGCTTCTCCAGTTCACTCTGCCTAGTGTTTTACCCATCTTAAATTCTGGTTTAAGAAGTGGAACCTGCAACAAAATATTGAAGCATGGATATTCCACAATATTCCACCCCCTCCCTTCCACTCAATTTCCTATCCGTTCCCCTACTCCCCTGGAAATTTCAAAGTACACAATCACCAGGGAGAAATTTGGGAGAACTGAATTTTCGGAGCATCTCTACCTCATCATGACCATTTGCTTTTCATTCATCAAAGCTACTTAAAATTGTAAAAGCATACAGAGCACAGAATCCAGAATACAAAACGTAAAAAATAACATCAAAAAGGTGATTGACAAAAAATGCTCATTCTTGCCCCACCCCGTAAAAAGATGAAAACCATTCTCATTCTCTCTCTCTCTCTCTCTCTCTCTCTCTCTCTCTCTCTCTCATTTTCACAGCTTTTAGTCCTAGTTTGCTGTTTTGTATCACATTTGGGTCTTCCTGTTCACCTCTCACTTTAAGAATTCAAGGGTGATATGCTTCTGTTGCGTTATGCATTATTTACTCTGAGGTTTCCACTATGCTCCATTTCCATTCCATGAGTTCCTACTCAGTACTTAGCTTGTCAACAAGCAGGGCGGTCAAGTGTCCTATTTTTCAGAGATGGGTTGCTAGAGGAGCTTTCTCTTTGAAAGTCAGTCTGGCCCAAATCTGCTTTAAAGAAAAAGAACTCTAAGGAAGTGGGGGGAATACTTCAAGCTCTCCATCAACAGTTAGTCCCTGGGCAGCAGACTGAGCATGGGCAAAATTCATCCCACTATGGTGAGATAAACTGAATTTATAAATCTTACAGTGACCACTGGTACAACAGAGGTGCAGGGCAAAAAGGAAAGCCTACTCTTCATCTAGTCCATCTTCCAACCTTATTACCTGGGGACCAAACCTAAGGTCCTGTCAGATTTTTGGGTGCTATTGCTGACCTTGTTTGTGTCACTAAAACCTGGTTGGGGAAAGTAGGAGGGACATGCCTCTCCCAAATGTGTCCTCCAGGTTGTGTGGTTCAACACCAGCTGAGATTTGAGGTTAGAGAGACAGAGACTTTGATCTTTAGGGTCCAAACCTCCTCATCAGCTGTTGGTGAGTTAACATTTACCTGTACCTGGTGTTGGGAACCTGGATTCTGTTGGCGCCTCCCACTGTCTAGCAGCCATCCAGCCAGAGCTCTTGGAGATGATATCAGGTGCAGTGTTGAATCACAAGGCTGATCAGTCTGGTGTACTTTAATGTCAGAGTGGTATTGTTACGAGTGTCTAATAAAACTGATGGAACCACAATGTTGTTTTCGTCATGATGACACTGTCAAAATAGATTTTTTAAAACACAAGGTCCTCCTTACCTTGTTTTCCAGCCTCCCAATCAACTCTGCTAACCTGTTGATCTGAGCTTCCAAGCCTTCCTCCTTGGTGTCTGAAGAGGCTGCAGAAAGAAAGGTAGTTATGGGGCAAGAAAAGGACATCGGGCAAGAGATTGCAGACATTCTGGACCAGGCTGCAACAGAAAAAAGTAGCATTTGCCAGGAGGGACAACAACACAAAAAGGTTTCACAGCATTTGGCAGTCTTCCTTGGCTGAATAGCTGACCTCGTATATCTCCCTTGGCATACACAAAATTGCCTTATACCAAGGTCAGATCATTGTACCATCTAACACAGTGCTGTCTGTGCCAGGGACAGGGGCTGTGGCCTTCCAGAGTGACACCAGCTCTCATCAGTCCCACCCCACCAGCCAACATGGCCAGTGGTCAGGGATGATGGGAACTATAGCCCAATGGCTATAGGCTATAGGGACTGCAGGTTCCCCATATCAGGCCCTGCCACAGGGCTCTAGGCTCTTCTCCTAAAACAGAACTGGCCTCTGTGAGCAATGTTTGACAGGTGGGCAGGAGTGTCCAAGGAATAATCAGGAACACATTCTAGGGCCCCTCTGGAGTCTTCCTTCACAGCTTGAATTCAGATTGTGGTTGCAAAGAATACCCCTAAACATTTTTTTATAGAAAAAAAGCACTACTTAGCTCCCATTGATTAATTTTCATTGATGGTCATGCAACCCACCAACCTACTCAAGGCTGGCTTCCCAGCATCTGTAGCAACACTCACCAGTCTGGAAGCTTTTCCTGCGTTCTTTGGTTACAATTCTGTTGTTGGGAGGATAATTAGGCACAGGGTTGTCGTACCAGGTGTCCATGACACCGTGGCCAGATTTACTGTGGAACTGTCTGCAATTGGAGGAAAGAAATAGATTAACACAAAAGAACACATTTTCCCCCTTTTAGATAATAAATAGCTTTTCATGTTGTGAACCGCACTGAGATCTATGGGTATAAGGCAGTATACAAATTTTAATGGTGATGTAGTAATGAAATGCATCAGTAGCACAGCAACTGGGCCACCAATTCTTTCCATTTCTCATTTTTACCCCCATTTTAAATTGAGTTCTCCACATTTCCACATCAGTTTGCAAATTTATTTTTAAAACTCATGAAAATTCACAAACATTTGAGTGCAAGTTTCTCTTAACAGACACATTTTTGTAAACAACTTTACCTAATATATACCATTTTCACAAAGCATTTCCCATGACATAATACATACCTGTATGTTATTTCAGCCAATGCACAATACACCTTACCACTGAGAGAAGATTGCACCCCCGTCTATGGAATGCCCTCCTCTTCCAGACTTTGTTATCTTATTCCTTTATTTATTGCATCAATATACCACCTTTTCCTCCAAGGAGCTCAAAGTGGTGTATGTGTTTCACATTTTCCTCACAACAACCCTGTGAGGTGGGTTAGGCTAAGAGAAAGTGACTGGCTCAAAGTCTCCCTGTGAGCTTCACGGCTGAGTGGGGATTCAAACCCTGCTCTCCCAGGTCATAACCCAATGCTCTAACCATTATGCCACACTGGCTGTTGACTGTTTTGGGCCAGGTTAAGACTGATTTGCTCAGGCCATTTAAGTTTTGCAAGTTGATTAGTGTTTCATTTACTCTGTTATTTTTAGTTACTTTATTTATTTGATGGTTCATTTCACAGTATATGGTTAGTTTAGTTTTAGGTTTAGGTTTGGCTTTTTTTTCTTTTTTTCTTTTTGGTGCTTTATACTTTCCCATGTCATTTGTTCTGAGAGAGGATGGGTTGTAAATAGTCTGAATAAACAGCCTGCATCAAGAGGTTAGGGCCAGATGATCAAATCCCTACCTGGATAATTTAGCACAGAGTAGCCAAAATGGTGCCCTCCAACTCCCATCGACATCCACCTAGCATGCCCAATGGTCAGGGATTCAAGGTCTAACAAGATTGAGAGGGTACCACATTGGCTTCTCCTAACCAATACAGTGGTACCTCAGGTTAAGAACTTAATTCATTCTGGAGGTCTGTTCTTAACTTGAAATGGTTCTTAACCTGAGGTACCACTTAAGCTAATGGGGCCTCCCACTGCCGCTGTGCCGCTGCCGCACAATTTCTGTTCTCATCCTGAAGCAAAGTTCTTAACCCGAGGTACTATTTCTGGGTTAGCGGAGTCTGTAACCTGAAGCATCTGTAACCTGAAGCATCTGTAACCCAAGATACCACTGTATACATGAAGAACATAGGAAGAGCCCTGCTGGATTGGACTAAATTCCCATCTAATCCAGTAGCATCCTGTTCTTACATTGGTCGACTAGATTTCTGTGGGAAGCCTGCAAGCAGGACCCAAGCACAGCATCCCTCTCCACCCTTGTGACTCCTGGCAACTGATATTCAGAGGCACACTGCTCTCCACAGTGGAGACAGAACATAGCCATCATGGCTAGTTGCCATTGACAGGATTTTATCAATATGGAGGACAAGGATAAGCCTTTCTTGCTTATTCTTGTTTACTTATCATATTGATGAGAGGTGCACATCTTCACATGGGCAGGCCTCGCAGATACTGAATTATGTTTTGTTTCAAGTTTGCAGCGGCTTTGAGGCAATCTGCTAGCGGGTACATAACCTGCCGGTCGGTACTGTTAATTGCCAAGGGAACAATTTCCTGTCTACTCTCATCACCGAGATAAGTTGGTACCCTTGACAACTGTGGAAGATTGGAAAGATGTAGGAAAGGTTAAAAAAAGGTGTCTGTGGGATAAGCTAAAAAATAAGAAATGGAAGAGTGGGCGGGGGGATAGGTAAAAGGATGGTTATAATGGTACTGAGAGGATATTTCATAACAGTGCAGCCACTCACTCCAGCTGATACGCCTGATGCTCAGAAATAACAGTGCTTTATTTGGTATATAAAAGCAGCATGTTGGGGGGGGGGGATGTGGGTCTCTTGGCAGCTACCCCAGGGACTCTGCAGGAAAGCCCACTCCTCCATAAGCAATCATCTGCTTCTATCTTGTTTATTCAGAGTTTCATAGAATGCAAGTGGAAAGCAAGCAGTCATTGATTATTTCATCTGGAGGCCCATGAGCAGAGAAATAAATCTTTAGCTGCTCCATCCAAGGACTAATTGCTGCTTGATTGTTTCCTCTTCTGCTGATCTGGCACCTGCTCAGGACAACTCTGCCAATGTATTAAACATATATTTACTTTCAAACAGAAGAAAGCTTGGCATCTAAAGCCAGGCCACATCACACACACAAACACACCTTAAAAAAAAAAGTTGTCACTGCAATCATAACCCAACTTACTTGGGAGTAAGCCCGGTTGAACTGAATTCTGAGCAGAAACATGATTTATACTTTATTTATGGGTATTTCTAAACCAACAACTCATAAGAAAATATCACAGCTGTGTAGAATAAAATCATTATTACAATTGCTCTCTTAGGGCTCTTCCACACTTCCACTTGTCTCACAGCTTTCCGGGGGGGGGGGGGGGACTGGTTTTCCATGGATCAGCATTTGTTCCGATTCAGTGGCAGAGTGGGTTTTCCTAATGGAGCAAACTGAAAACTGCTCAGACTGGTGCTTTCTAGGCTTCGGACAAAGCGGAATTGTGAACAAGCCCTTTGTCTCCTAATGCAGGACAATCTCAAGCTACCTTAGAAGCAAATGTAAAAACCTGTGACATTTTAACAACCACCAGCATTTGACAAATCAATAAATAAAGCTTAAAACACCAGCTCACATTGGGGTGGGAAAAACATACCAGCAACCCAGAGCTTTCTAGTTTAATAGGTTAAAGGCAGCACCCAGGAAATGGATAGGTAGCCATGCATAGACTCATAGGTGCCACCCTTCAGAGCAGAAGAAAACAAGCTTCCACGTGACAGCTCTTCAGATATTTGAAGATGGCTATCCTATCACTTCTCACTCTTCTCCAGGCTGAACACACCCAAGTCTCTGAACCATTCCTCATAAGACTTGGTTTCCAGACCCTTTATCCATGCAGTTCTGCTGTAATATACTAACAGGAGTGGACTTCTTTTAGTCTGAGGGTCAAAATGGCTTCCACACAACCTTCGGGGGAGGGCACATCCCTGTGGAGGGCAGGACCTGAAGCAAAAGTGAGTGGTAATTTTTACTTCCTTCTATAGTAGGCATGGGATGCGGGTGGCACTGTGGTCTAAACCACAGAGCCTAGAGCTTGCCGATCGGAAGGTTGGCAGTTCGAATCCCCGCAATGGGGTGAGCTCCCGTTGTTCAGTCCCAGCTCTTGCCCACCTAACAGTTCGAAAGCAAGTCAAGTGCAAGTAGATAAATAGGTACCGCTCCAGTGGGAAGGTAAATGGCGTTTCCGTGCGCTGCTCTGGTTTGCCAGAAGCGGCTTAGTCATGCTGGCCACATGACCCGGAAGCTGTCTGCGGATGAATGCCAGCTCCCTTGGCCAATAAAGTGAGATGAGCGCCGCAACCCCAGAGTCATCTCTGACTGGACCTAACAGTCAGGGGGTACCTTTACCTTTTATAGTAGGCTTGCTTCTATACACCCCCACCCCACCCCACCCTTCTCTATCCTCCACCCAGGCAAGCAGGAAGCCTTTTCAGAGTTCCAAGGACAGATTTCAGCCTGGTCAAAAGACTCACAGGAGAGTGCAGAGCAGGCCTGGGGAGATGGGGTGTGACTGAGAGAGAGTTCTGAGAGGCTGACAGAGAGGTGTGGAGGGCTGCATTGAGGTCCTGCATTATAATAAATTAGGTCTGGGGTGGGGGGTGGGGGGTAAGGCTGCCTGAACCATAAAATAGAAGTAATTGATGTGAATTCTAAACCTCCCTTTGATCACTTAACCCGAGAGCAGCAGCTGGAGGTCAGGTGTCAATAGAATCCACCGTCCAGCCTCCATCTAGGCCATGCGCTAGAGTGAAGCAGTTTTAAGCTACTGCTCTGAATCCTTCAGCAAGGGCAATGCTATTCAGCATGAAATACAACATAGAGGCCACAAGCACAGGTGTGACTGTCTAGAAAGAATCAACACAGGTCCCAAAATGCAGCATACCAGGCTGCTTTGCATCTATATTTAGCATCAAACCCAATTCAAAATGAGCACTTACATCAGGTATAGCCAACGTGGTACCCTCCAAACTCATCCTCCTTCACCACTGTCCATGCTGGTCAGGGCTCATGGGAACTGGTTCCAACAGCACCATGTTGGTGACCTCTAACCTGAACACATATGCACAGCTCCTATTTATTCCACTGGCCTGGCAGACCAATCTGATGGGTGTAAAGGACTTTTTTCTTTAGGGAAAGGGCCACAACATTTTGGAAAAGTGGGACACCTATGCCTTGTCTGCATCGTGTAGTTTGGCTACTACATGGCTTCATCATGATCCAGCACAGCAGTCACTCAGCAGGTACCACAGGGTTGCTTTTCTTGTTACCTGACTCATTCACTCCTACATCTCCTTTAGATCACCTTTTAATTCAACATTCATCATGATTTGCTTGTACAAAAGTTATGTGAAGGTCAGACTATGCCCAGTCTTTACGGAGAAGTTGCTCTGATTAGTTTGCGGGAAAGTTGTATGTCAATCTTCCATTCATCCTGATTTACTTGAGCAGTGTTTTTATACCTCCCTATTAATCATTCATTTGTCCTATGGTTTTCAGTGCATTTACCTGTCACTTTTTTAACCACAAGTCAGTTTTTTTTTTTAAAAAATAGAAAAGCAGATTTGTTGTACCCACAGCAACAGAGCACTTTAATCCGCTTTAATTGGGCAAGCCTAAAATTTCCTTCTTGCACTTGAATCCCTCCCCCCAAATGCTGAGAGTCTGGAGGTAACTGCAGATTGTCCTCATCACCAAATTACTTGGGCAGTGCACTGCCTCTTCCTGAGGTCTGTGTGTCCCCTGTCCCCAAAACACTGCCAAATACACACAGGCAGAAAAACAGCTTGCTTGGATATTGCTTGTCCAAGCTTTGTAGGCAGACACCCTGCCCCATTTTTTTTGGGGGGGGGGGGTAGACTTGATAATAGCACACTTGCTAAAAATGAAACTGCAGCACCAAAGTGATGGCCATACTCAGAGAAAAGAGACTTGATGCATCATATCCACCTGCAATGCAGGGAGATCCATTCTGCTCTGTTAAGTAATTCTCATGAATATACATTGGCGTTGAGGCTGCTGAATATACCAGAGACTGATGCAAAATAAATCAAAAGCGGCAGAAGCAGAGTGAGAACAGAAAAGGAGGAGAAGCTCCAGAAACACTCCTGACTCCAGCATCTTGCAGAGGAAGAAGAGGAAGCAGGAAGTCAAGCTGGCGACTGAAAGACATGAACATGAGCGCGGCTTTTTACTACTCAGACTGCCTCTCTTTGCTGCATCCTCTCACATGGCACATAGAAACACAGGAAGTTGTCCTATATTGACCACTGGGTCCATGTGGCTCAGAACTGTCTACACCAGGGTTTCCCAAACTTGGGTCTTCAGCTGTTTTTGGACTACAATTCCCATAATCCCTGCTAGCTAGGGATGATGGGAGTTGTAGTCCAAAAACAGCTGGAGACCCAAGTTTGGGAAACCCTAGTCTACACTGACTGGCAGTGGCTCTCCAGGGTTTCAGGCAAGGGACATTTCCAGTCCTACCTGGAGCTGCATGGCATTGAATCTTGGGAGATTCTACATTTCAAGCAGATTTGCTGCCACTGAACTACAGCCTTTCACCCTGGAATTTGCCTTCCACAAAATGCGATGACCATGAACTTAGAAGACTTTAGAATATAATAATAATTTATTATTTATACCCCGCCCATCTGGCTGAGTTTCCCCAGCCACTCTGGGCGGCTCCCAATCAAGTGTTAAAAACAATACAGTGGTGCCCCGCAAGACGAACGCCTCGGAAGACGAAAAACTCGCTAGACGAAGGAGTTTTTTGTTTTCTTAGCCGCTTTGCAAGACACATCTCCCTATGGGCTTGCTTTGCAAAACAAAGCTTGCCCCGCAAGCTCCGGGGATCCATGGACCTCTTTTGAAGCAAGGGGCGGCGGGGAGAAGATCGCTTCTCCCCGTTGCCAGCCCCGCAATCTCCGGGGACAGAGGGGAAGGCGCGCGCCTTCCCCTCTGTCCCCGGACCTCTTTTGAACCAAGGGGTGGCAACGGGGAGAAGCGATCTTCTCCCCTCCGCCCCTTGCTTCAAAAGAGGGGACAGAGGGGAAGGTGCGCGCGCCCCTTCCCTTGCTTTAAAACAGGTCCGGGGACAGAGGGGAGATTGCGGAGATTGCAGGGCAGGCAACGGGGAGAAGCAATCTTCTCCCCGCCGCCCCTTGCTTTAAACAGGTCCGGGGACAGAGGGGAAGGCGCGCGGCGCTTCCCCTCTGTCCCCGGATGGTCTCCATAGGAACGCATTGATTGATTTTCAATGCATTCCTATGGGAAACCGTGCTTCGCAAGATGAAAAACTCGCAAGAAGAAAAAACTTGCGGAACGAATTAATTTCGTCTTGCGAGGCACCACTGTACAGCATTAAATATTAAAAAATTCCCTAAACAGGGCTGCCTTCAGATGTCTTTTAAAAAGAAGATAGCTGCTTATTTCCTTTACATCTGAAGGGAGGGTGTTCCACAGGGTGGGTGCCACTACCAAGAAGGCCCTCTGTCTCATTCCCTTTAACCTTACTTCTCGAAATGCAGGAACCACCAGAAGGCCCTTGGTGCTGGATCTCAGTGTCCGGGCTGAACAATCAGGCAAACACATGGAGGATAAGGCTATCAATAGCCAGTGGCCAGGATGGCTGTCTACTTACCTCCAGGGTCAGAGGCAGTAGGCATCTGAATACGAGTAACTGGGGAACAATGGGAGGGCAGGGGCCTTTCATTCATCACCATCTTGTAGACTTCCCAGGGGCATCTGATTGGTGATTGTGAAAAAAGGGTGCTAGACTAGATTGGCCATTGGTCTGATCCAGCAGGGTTCTTCACAGGTTCTTTCTTACACTCACATCTGTCATTTCAAAAGTTAACCTAATGGAACACCCCCCACCCATAACAGGTACTTCTCTTTAAGTTTTCTGGTTATTAAAAAAGTGGTGTCATCATAGCAGAACTTGGTGTTCCAACCCTGATGATAGCAGTGAAGCTAGAGTGGGAAAGTATTATTGTTTCCTGCAGATCCTCTCCCAATCTGATCCTCAAGGCCAAACTAGTCTAGAGTTTTGCAACTGAAATGCAACTGCTGGAGATAGTAAATTTAACCAGAGAAGCAGCAGAGGTGAGCTGGTGCTTAACCCCTTTGCCATATGCATCCCCCCCCCCCGATTAATCGTCCCCTGCTCTCAGTGTCCACAGAAATCATTTCCCCCTGTGGCTGGGAAAGGAGAGGGAAATATATTTTAATGCTGCAATCCTCTGCCCTCTAACCAGGCAGTAAACTTCACTGAACTTAATAGCGCTAAGTAGATATTTAAGGCACACCTGTAAGACGTATTTTCAGAACCAGGAAATCAGATCCACACCATGTATTCAAAGCACTCTGATACCACCTTAACAGGCATCTCTCTCTCTCCCCCCCCCCAAATTCCTGGGAACTGTAGCTCAGCACCTTAAACTACTGAGACATAAATTTTTGACTTGTGTAGGTTCCCTAGCACCCTGTGGAAGTTGACCTGATACCACATCAACCAAGTCTGTGTTGTGTTTTTGAAGGTGGTTCCTCTATGTGTCCCTGGGAATTGGTTTAGAACTTATGTAATAGTCACAAAATTTACAGTATCCATATTTTTTTCTTTTCGTTCACTCACACTTACTCTGATTTTTAAATAAAATGTAGGGTATTCGTGTATTGGAATTAACAGAGAGATGGTGAGCATTCAGGCTTGCTTTCTGCATTTCCAAATCTTCAGGATCATTTTCAATATGTTGCACTGCATCTGCAGACTTTTATTTGCTTCTTTTTCAATAAATGAAATGCAGTGTGGATTAGACTGTTGTAATTAAGAATGCTCTACTCATTTCCAGAGTTTGTCACTTGAGTCATTAATATAGGATAGTAAGTGCCTGAGCTGGTAAGCCTCATCATACAGTTTCAAAAAGGGAATACCCTATGCTCCTTCCATTGGTTTTTAAAAAATATAACTGAGAATCTTAGCGGTACATGGGCATGTTTCATTTAAAATGAAAGTTTCCATTTAAAACGTTGAATAGGAATTTCAGTGGGGAGAACAGCACAAGGTAGATGAATTTAGGTAAAACCATAATTTTTATCAAGGAGATCCTATCAAAAGAAGACAGAGTCAAGCAATTCCAGTGTGCTACACTTGTGCAAACATGGAAATAATTAGCAGTAAAAGTCTCATTTGGATGTTTTGGTGACTTGGACTCCTAAATATCTAAAGGCAAAGTGTACTAGGGAGACACCCACAGATTAGAAATTTCAGTTGTTCTTATTGGTCTGTCTTGTACCATAACCAATCAGGATTCTTTGGTGAAAGCCGCATGCTTTAAATGTATGGTGTGTATGCAACCTATGTCAATTCACATGTCAGGCTGGTTCACACAGAGCCACTAATTTGCATGTTGCAACTCATACGCATATATGCAAAAAGAACAACTAGAATTTATAGAGAAATACAATACAGGGGGAGAGTTCAATACGGGGCTGCTGTTTAGGATCTTGATGAAATCTTCTCCCACAAGGTCCCAATGAATGGAAAGATCTTCGCCGACAAGCTGCCTGCTGGAACTTTGTAGCTTTCTGTTTATTTTCTTTAATTCAGAACACCGGGTGGTGGGTGCAGAGGTCTCTTGATATGAGCTTCTGATTTCCCCCATTTCCATGGCAACCATTTTTTGGTTCTGGTCAACAAGCTCTGTAGAGCTGTGTGACATTTTAACTTCTTGTTGCTGAATCCAGGCTGTGATTCATGGTAACCCTTTTATTTTGGTGCTTTCCCTGCTGCTTCTAGCTTTTTGCAAAGACTCAAGGGGGCGGTGGGGGGGGGGGAAATAGAAGCCATGGGGTTTTCCTGTTTCTGCCCTAATCTGCAACTTCCCCCATTTTCTGAAACTTCTGTTGACAAGACAGCACAACTCTGGGAGGGAAATCCCTCCAATAGGAACAATTCCTCACAAGGAGTGGAAGAGTTAAGGCACCAGGGCTCAAAGGACCCACCAATTATGCCTGTCCCAAGGTTCCTTTCAAAATATTTCCCAGAACCAAGTGGTTGAGGATCTGAGAGCTGCCATATTAATTTCCCACAATATCCCATCAGCTCAGGGCAGTGTGGGAACTTAAAATGGCAGCCTTTGGCTGCTTAGCACTGATTAGAGTGCTACTGTCTGCTGTTGCCATTGCCACCAGGTGAACACACCACCACTCCACCCACAAAGCTGGGCCTCTCCAGATGGCCTCAGACCTGGAACTGGCCCCCGGGGGTTAAGGTATTACGTTGCTAGAGACAGCATGTAGAATGTTTGTCTTAAGAGGGCACCAAAAACAATCATCTTGTGAAGAGCACAACAGTAGACAGAACACAGTAGTCAGGCTGCTGAACAGGTTAAATTCAATATAGGACAAATGAAAAGACCTGACCTTATCTGACTGGTTTGCTCATCAATAGCATCAACGGCACTTTCCACCGAGCTGAGCAAGGACTGAATCTGATTGGCTGTCTCCTTCAGCAGGAAACGGGTCACAAACTGGTCCACATTGGTTCCTCTTTCATACACCTGGGGAGGAAAAAGAAGACTGAACTTGCTGGAAAACTCCCAAGCTGCCTGAATGAACATCACCCAAGGAACATTTCCTTCATGAACTGTTGTTTTCTTTTAAGAAAGGTAAATGTGGAAATCTGCAGCCTTAGAAGGAAAAAAAAATTAAGTATGACTCCTATCAAAGTGCAAAATAGTTCTGTCCCACATTGCTATGTGTTGCATTCTGTCCAAAGAATCATGAAGATGCACCATCTTTATGTAACTTCCTCCAGCTTTTAGGATACATGTGTGTCCATGTGGGATGCTTTTGCTGTTTATACCTCCATCATATTTAGTTCTTGCTATCAAGACGACAAAGTCACCCTGCAATGACCTTTCCCATCTGGTATATTCCAGAAGATTTGGGCTACAGCTCCCATCATCCCTGACCATTGGTAATGCTGCCTGGGGCTAATGGGAGTTGCAATCCCAAAACAGCTAGGGGGCACCAGGTTGGGGAAAGCTGCTCTAGAGATGGTAGTAGTACAAGTAAAGCAGATGAGGGAGGCCAGCAGAAACAGTGGCAGTTTGAATCCATAAGTCCCCACTGAAACAAATGGACATGCCTCCAGCTCTCCAAGACTGCATCTTGCCAGCCAGCTCCAACATTCATCTTGCTTTGCCTTCAATAATAAGTAATCTCACGCTGTAAAGCTATATGCCAGGGGCAGGGAGACCTCTGGCCCAGGGTCCAAATGCAGCCCTGCAGGTTCCTTTATCTGGTCCTGCCCAAAGCCAATCCTGCTGCTCACCCCCACAAGTGCCTTTGCCTAACTGGGATGTGTTCTTGATGCCTCTCGCTTGGAAGGAGGTGTTTGTGTCTATATACAGGTCTGATTCACGCTGCACAAAGGTAAAATTTGTTGCTCCACTCACTTCTGCCTCTGGCCCCCACCTGCTGAAGAAAGGTTCCCCCACCCCTGCTATATAGACGTGCCTAGTAGTAAGTGCTCCCGTGAACTCAATGGAACTTACTTCTGAATAGAGGGCACTCTGGAGCCTCTCTGCACCCCATGTGTTTCCCACTGCAGTGCTGTTTCTGTCCCTCCTTGGGTCAAAATCTAAAGCCACTTCAGCTCCCTCCCGGACAAGTGGCCTTAGCATTGGCCAGCACTTAGGGGCCATTAGCACACACTGGCCAAGCCCAGAGCAAAAGGAGCATTGGAATAGCAGAACAATGTGATGGGCCAGAGGAGGAGGTAGGCAGGTAATATGTCATTTTGTTTAGCTATAAGCCGCAACAAAACAAAAAAAGCAGAAAGAACGTTCAGATTTGACCCACAAATGCAGCTCTTAATTTCCTGGTTGCCAACACAAATAAAGAAAAATGCAAAGTAACACTACTGAACAGCAAGAAGCATGCAAGGTGTAGCATTCTTCTCGCAACAAAACTCAACAAATAAAGTGGACACTGAGCAACATCATGGACAATATCCTCTAAGTTTCACAAAATACACAAGGTTTCAAGGTTAATTCCTTAGAACTTGAACTTCTTACTCATCCCTGTTATATTCTGTACTTTAATTTAATCCACATTTCTTGAATCAATACACAAACTAAAAGATGGTTGTCCTTCAAAATTTGGACTCCTTCACATTTTGTAATGCCGTTCTCCAACTGAGGCATACAAGCATGCAAATGTTAAAATGTTATGGGGGCAATGTGCATAACAATGCCTTAGTTCATAAATGTAACATCCAAAAAATGCTTTGTGTCAGTTAAAATGGCTTGCAAAACTGTGTATTAGTCAAAACTGCATACAAAAATGTGTTTACTAGGAGAAATTTGCACTAAAATGCTCATGAAGCTTCATGAAAAAAAATTAAAAAGGGGGGGGGGAATCACAGATTGATTTGGAACGTGTCCAGAGGAGGGCAACCAAAATGGTCAAAGGCCTGGAAACGATGCCTTATGAGGAACGGCTAAGGGAGCTGGGCATGTTTAGCCTGGAGAAGAGGAGGTTAAGGGGTGATATGATAGCTATGTAGAGGAGGGAGAAAGGTTGTTTTCTGCTGCTCCAGAGAAGCGGACACGGAGCAATGGTTCCAAACTACAAGAAAGAAGATTCCGCCTAAACATTAGGAAGAGCTTCCTGACAGTAAGAGCTGTTCGACAGTGGAATTTGCTGCCAAGGAGTGTGGTGGAGTCTCCTTCTTTGGAGGTTTTTAAGCAGAGGCTTGACAACCATATGTCAGGAGTGCTCTGATGGTGTTTCCTGCTTGGCAGGGGGTTGGACTCGATGGCCCTTGTGGTCTCTTCCAACTCTATGATTCTATGATTCTATGATTCTATGATTTGGAAATGTGGATAACTGAATTTAAGGTTGAAAAACTGAGAAGCAGAGAAAACAAACTTGACAGACCCATCTATCCTTAATCCACTACATGGCAGTTAACTGGCCCTTTCTACAAGGCAATGCCAGATTCCAGGAGGCATCACCAGACCCCCTTGTTCTCTGGCCTCTAGGGCAGGAACCAGGTGTGCATGATCTGTGTAGCACTGAGCCTGAAATGAAAGCCCAGCTCTTCTTCTCTTCCTGCCAAGAGATCTGTCTCCTTGCTTTCCCTGAGGATCTGTCTCTCTGACGGATTTTTCCGTGTGCATGCCTGATTATATTTATATGCAGCCCATTCTGCTTGGCGAAGCCAAGATCATCAAAGGGGGAGGCTGCTGACTCTCAACAAGTTCTCAAGACTTGGCTATCTCCAGCAACATTGTTTGATCGATCAATGTTGTGTCAGGCTTCTGCTTCCCTTTGCGTTTTCACTCTCTGTCAGGAAGTCACTGTCAACCTTCCAGTTCTTTGCTTCTTTGTGGTTTGCTACTTGATGTATGTGCAGTAAGAAAAGTTTCTGCACAGGTGCAAAATACTTTCCCCCGAGATGTTATGGTCCATAGCAGAAAAGGGTAGTGTCTAAGGTTGCATAAAGTTGCAACCCTACTGAAGCTAAGCTGTTTAGGTCTGGTGAGTGTTTGACCTGGGCAAATTAAGATGATGGCCAGCCACCATGGATGGCAGCCAAGCTTGGCTACTGTTCAAAAGTGACACCGCTGCCCACTGCCCATTGCTAAAATGCCACCTGGAATGTGCCAGCTCTGATATTTTTTTAGGCAAGTTGGAATCCATTTACAGTGGTACCTCGGGTTAAGTACTTAATTCATTCCGGAGGTCTGTACTTAACCTTAAACTGTTCTTAACCTGAAGCACCACTTTAGCTAATGGGGCCTCCTGCTGCCACTGCGCCACCGGAGCAAGATTTCTGTTCTTATCCTGAAGCAAAGTTCTTAACTTGAAGCACTATTTCTGGGTTAGCGGAGTCTGTAACCTGAAGCGTATGTAACCCGAGGTACCACTGTATTGAATACTGTACTGCTGAGTGAATTTGTTACATGCCCAGAGCTGGCTTTATTTATTTAATCTTATAATGAACCACAATATTTGCATTATTATAATATCTATAGTGGCCTAGTTTGTAAAATGCCATTATTTTATCACAGGGCTATTTCCAGTGTTCATCATACTTGATTGGACCCACTGATTTCAATTAATCTCCTCTAAATAACACTGAACACTGACCATTACTCTTAATATCTGCTCACTTAGAGGCCGAGTCAAACATATAAACAGATCCACAAAGTCATATACATAAAAAAGTCAAACATCGTAGTTACCAAACTAGGGAAAGTGGAGACTAGGAAACAGGAGACAGAGATTAAGTCACTAAAATTATGCTTTATCTCTGCCAATGGAAGTATCAATTCTGGCAATTAATACTTGTCATGGATGCTTTAGTTGAGATTCCAGTCTTGCAGGGGGTTGGCCTAACTCCCTTCCAACTCTACAATTCTATGATTCTAAAATATACTATAATATGCTTTTTGCTGTATTTGATTTGTTATGTTTTTGGAATGTATCAAATAATACTGAGGAGGAATGATGATGATGATAATTCCATTTTGGGGAAATTTTGTTTTAAAATAATGTCATGCAGTGAAAAAACTTTTGAGCACATAAACATACGAGGATTGGTTTGCTTTTTTTTATGCAGCAGGTAGCTTAGTGGAACTAGAAATTGCATCTGAATCAGGAGGAGACTTGAAAGCAAGTGTGTGTGGACTGCGGTAAAGGCATTGTGATGGCCAGAGGGAGGAAGGTGGAATTTGCTTACTGTGTGGATTGCTAAGAGGCGCTATCCAACTCCTGTTTATACATATTTTTATGCGGCCTCAGTTACAGATGGGGCAGGGGAATTGGATTTTGTTTGCATTTTAATAAGCAACTACCTAATTCGTACTTATTGAATCAATCCAGGAACCAAAACATAGCTATCCTTCAAAATTCACACTCCTGCAGATTTTGTAATGCAGTTGCATGACCAAAAATATGTACAAAAATGCAGATATTTAGGAGGAAGTGTGCATTAAAATGCATACATTAAAAAAATACAAAAATGCTTTATGTTGGGGAAAATGCTTGTAAAAATATTTCTGTAGATCAAAACTGCATATAAAAAGTGTATATTGGAAGATATTTAAAAAAAACACCTCATTAATACTCAATTAAAATTGTGTTATCTGCAGAGCTCCAGGGCAAGCTGCCTGACCTGTTGCCAAGTTAACCGGAAGTCTTTTGGGAGATACTGCTTTGCACTAAAACACTGGTGAATTTTCATGATTTAGTTTATTATTATCATTTTTCAAATTGCTACAGAACTGACTTTAAGACTGAAAAATCTAGACTCCGAGGGAAACTGAAACTAACAATCTCTTTCTGCTGTCTGCCTCACATGCAAACATTTGGTCCAGCTAGTGTTACAAAATGAACAGAACATTTGCAGTGCACCTTCAGCTTTAATGCAAACAGGGAGTTTGGATGAGGTAGAGAAACTCTCTAACAGATTCACTGAGCAGGATTTTAGTCCAAATTAAATATTAACATCCTGCTCAGTGGATGGCTGGAGTGTGATATAGACACATTGTCCTCCCTGCCAGCTGCAGCAAATAGTTCATTATTAGCAGACATTTTTACAACACGCCCCCCCACCCTCCGGGCTTTTCAGCAAACTCACCATTCCAGATTTAGGACAACATATTTGATGAATCTGAGCAGTTCTTTTGAAGTGGAAAACGTAGAGACCATGTTTATTGCAAATTAGCAATGCTTTCTCCTTTGTGCATTGAGATACAGAAGCTGCCTTGCCTTCACCACAGTGGAACAAATCCCATTGAGTCACTGTGTTTCATCCACCCACGGTCGCCCAGCCTGGTGTAAATCATATTACAATATTTCACATCATTAAATGTCCACATATTTGATCAGGGCTTGGCTGGGGCTCAACCCACAGGTGACTGCAGCAAACCAATCAGAGCCGAGTGGATCAGAGCCCGGATGGGTTGGTTGGATAGCTACAGACTGACCAGGGAAACAAGACCCACCAATTGCTTTTGAAGCAAAAGCGCCATAGGAAAGAATCACCTGCCTGAACTTGCATATAAAGACCCTCTTTTAGCTCACCACAGTTCTCTAGCCTTGAAGAACTGACTCCACTGTTATGTACTGAAGTTCTCACCCTGGGCCAGCAGGGGGATACTGTAGATAGTTTTCACTCAGGTCCACATATGCAAATAAGGATTGAAAGTGAAAGAAACTATCCAGGGATCTGGATAGTTACAGAAAATGGTTACTGTTGTGTTCTTGTGGAACTCTATATAAGCAGGCTGGCTGAACCATTCAGTTCAGTTCTGTTCTGGCCTGTGAATAAACAAGAGCTATTTGAAGAATCGCTGTGTCGTCTTTTCCCTGCACACTCCTTTCCTTTGTGAGTCTTGTTGTTTTTTGTATGCCCAATGGCAGAACGCTCCGCTTCACTCATTTTTTAAAAAATATTTTTTTGATGTGAACAGCTTTGGGAAACAATGAAACACTATATAAATTTATATTATTATATTATATTATATTATATTATATTATATTATATTATATATATATATATATAAAACTAATAAACGAATGACTGAGTAAGCGAGGGAGACCTCGATTGCATTCCCTACTCAGCCATGAAAGAGATGAAGGGCCATCATTCAGTGATAGGGCACAGGCTTTGCACACAAAATATCCCAGGTTCAATCTGCAGTAAAGGCTGGGAAAGTAGCTCACCTGACATCCACTGCCAGTCAGGGCTCGCCCACACAACCATTTGCCCCGTGATTCCTAGGCACAGATTTGAGAAGTTTCTCTTTTGTCCCCCCACTTTCTCTGGGAAAACTTGCTGCTGTATCACAACAAACAGTCAAGGTTTGTTCCAATTCAGAAGTAAACTGCGGGTTTTGCCAAGGAAAGTGGTGGCACAAAACAAAAACCTATCAAATCCATGCCTAGAAATCATGGGACAAACGGAAGTGTTGATGAGACCTCAGTGTAGACAATATACTGTGACAATACTGTCTCTTCTTCTCCTTCTCCTCCTTTTTCATGCCTATTTTGTAAAAGTGTGTATATTTTCCAATACAACCTACCATAATGACCTCTCTCCTAGGGGGTAGCATAGGAGGCAACTATTTTTGTGGTGGCCACCATTTTGAATTTTCCCAGAATGTGCCTCAGACATGAGAACAGGACTTTCTGGGTACAAAATGGCTGTGATTCAACTCCCTCACACCAAAACAAACAAACAAATAATGCTGATTGCAAACTAGTCTCTGTCAGTTTGGTAGAGCCCCAGATTCTGGTTGGTTTGTCGCAACCGTTTCACCTTGATCTGTGCATGAAGACCTGTGGATGGTGCCACATGCTTTCAGTCTCCTGTCACTTCCAGAATTCTTGTCCCTTGGAAGTGAATCAACCCCACAGCATCCTACACTTTAATACAAATACAGTATCAAACCGCAAATGTGCCACTGCATAGATAATTGAATTCGCTTTTGCTGCACAAATGCAACTGGATTTTTATATATGTCATCTATGTCAGAATAAATTGAAAGGAAAAGTGTTCCTTAGAGCTCCAAGATTCACTTAGACAGGAAAGGCTTTTCTGATGTGTTCTGGATGCCTCCTTGCAGAAGACTTGCACACTCATACAAGAAAGATGAAATAAGCAAAAGAAAATGGAGGTGACTGAAGACCTACAGATTCTTCAGCAATTAAATGGAAGCTTTTTGAAGTCACACATTGTCGCTATTAATTTGATGTCCCTCTGGATCTATCTGTGCTTTTGAATTAATCCTAGCCCGTATAACTAAGCAGGTAAAAAAACCTGCCCTTCTGCTATTCTGCTACAGCAAAAGCATTTACTGTATCTATCATGTTTTATCTGTCAACTTAGTTATATAGGCTAGTATCAATTCAAAGGCACAGCAGCCCTCAGTGATCCAGAGACATCAATTCAGAGGGGCAGGTAATAAGCCACAGAGTGTGGATTAAAAAATCATTATTATTGTAATATATTTTTTTATACCCTACCTTTTTCCCTGGCAGAGACTCAAGGTGGCTTACAGATAACAATAATAACCCAATCATTAAAATACAATTAAACATCGATAGAATTAAAACTACATATAAATATAGACATAGAAATATATTAAAACCATACAAATAAGTACAATAAAAACAGCACCAGCCCTTTCATTAAAAGCATTCAATTTCCGAAAGCCTGTTGGAACAAGAAAGTCATCACCAGTCGGTGGCAGTACAACAAGGAGGGAGCCTGTCTAATTTCTCTAGGAGTTCTAAAGTCTGGGAGCAGCCATGGAAAAGACCCTCCTCCCAGTTCTCCTATAATTTTTGTTTACCTGTTTAAGAATCTGTGGGCTCACCTCCAACTGCCTTGAATTATTTCACATTTCTTATAGGAGTCTGTAGTTCTCCTGCAAGGGTACATTGCCAGCAAACCCTTAAAGAAATCTCCAGAAACCACAACTGGTAGAAAATGTTGTATTCGTTCAAATATAGCAACATATAGGATCTGAAAACAGCCAAATAAATGTAAAGTGGTACCTTGGGTTAAGTACTTAATTCGTTGCAGAGGTCCATTCTTAACCTGAAACTGTTCTTAACCTGAAGCACCACTTTAGCTAATGGGGCCTCCTGCTGCTGCCGTGCCGCCGGAGCACGATTTCTGTTCTCATCCTGAAGCAAAGTTCTTAACCCAAGGTACTATTTCTGGGTTAGCGGAATCTGTAACCTGAAGCGTATGTAACCTGAAGCATCTGTAACCCGAGGTACCACTGTATTTAGCTGAAAGGACAGGGAAGTTCCCCAAGATGGGAGGGACAGGTTCCCTCCCCACACTGGGATGGATTTCCAGGCTCCACCTGTGAGCCCACAGCAAAGAATTGGAAGACACTCTTGCTCCCTGCTATGAGAACCTTAGCTTTGTGAACCTGCTGTGGTATTGCTGGGTTGGCATTCACCCTGGTGTTCTTGCCAGGCATAAAGGGACTCAATGCCAAGGCAACATAGCAGAATGAAGAATGCTCTAAACCCAAAATTGACTCAGGTACTTACCCCACCTGATCTTAACTTGTCTTTCCTGCTGGGATTGAAAGCCAATCAAACCAATAAAAAATACCACTCCAAGAACAGGACTCCTAGAAACATGGAGTAGGCAAAATAAAGAGCTCCAAGGCCAATCAGGGACTCTCCCCAAAATTCCCACTCAGTTCCCAAACCAGCAATTAGCAATGCCCATAATGAGCAGAGAAAGCAGGAGGGCACTGCAAAGAGCAGGGAGGAGTGCTTGGGGCGGGACCAATTTACAAATCCTGGCCTTCCCCCCACCCTGATTGGCCTGTTGGCCCATCTGACCCTTCCCCAACTCCTCCCTCATTTTGAGCCACTTTCCCAGGGGAGTTGGGGTGTGGCAAATTTGCCCCCACGTGAGGGTGTGAATGGCATTGTTGTCAATTTCTTTTTGCAGAACTAGGAACAGCCTTTCTTGTCCCTGTAAATTTAGGAGATCTAAGAAGTTCCTTTCCATTTAATTTAACCAATATAGTGTGGTGCTGGGGGAGGAATCCAGTGCTAAACAGATATTTTGAACTTCATCATCCTTGACCACTGGCCACATTGGCTGGGGCTGATGGGAGTTAGAGTTCAACAAAATTTAATAATATTAAAACTACTACTAGTAGTAATAATAATAATAATCTGGAAGGCCACAAGTTCCCCACACCTGAGCTGAGCTTCTTGGAGAAAGATCAGATGTTGTGTTCTTGTTCTTGTGTTTTTTTTTAATTGCATTGATTATAATTCCTCAGCTTTCTCATGTATAGCTAATATGATTAGAGATTAACACCCTCAACCCAGCTTCCAAACTTGGGGAGGAGAGGCAATTTATTTTGACTGCAATACTGCAGGGTCCGGGGAGCTGTCAGCAGGAAAGGGCAGGGGCTTCAGACTAGTCATAGGGAACATTTATTTAAAAGTTTGACTGGGGTGGGGGGTGGGGAGCAGGGAGAAAGTGCAAAGATGGAGGCGAGACTTATGTTTTTATCCTTAGCTATTTTTAATAACTAAACTAAGAGAGATAATAACAGGACAGAGATATCACTCATTATAATTTATTTGAACACATGCACAGGCAATTTGAATAATCAAAGCTTCATACATGCAAATTGCTCTGGGTTTATGACAGAAAAGATTAACGGAGGTCTGTTGCCATGGTAACCTGTGGAGGCACACAGATCTCAGAAGAGCCAAGGCTGCACTTCCACCTTTCTATTTAAAACAAAGCCAGAGAAGAAAGGGAAGGAAAGAAAGGCAAGGAGACGACTGGAAGCTTGCTGAGGAGCACATTCCACATACAAAATAATTCAGGCAACTAATTGTACATTCTTTTATCACTTTAATATCTTGCTGCCGGGCGGGGGGAGGGGAGAACTAACCCAACTTTTTCTCTGTGGTGTTAAGTTATGTGTGGTGGCCTCTTTGGGCGGATGATGCCATTTCAGGAAATCCATTCTGTACAATGTAGGAATCAGGGCTTAAATGTGGTGGCACCACAACAGACTCATTTTTGTATGTAGTTTTTCCCAATGTACACAAACTTTGCAAGCAACCTTCCCTAATTTGATTCACTTTTGTATTTTATTTTCACCAATGTAAGCATTTATATGCACGTTCTCCTCAAATACATGTGTTTATGTACATGGGGGAAGGTAGCTGGGGAACTACTGTTGCCTCAAGTTCTTCCATGCTTCCTGCCTTTGTAACTTATAGCTTGACTTATGTTTGGTTGCCGTAGCTTGGAATAAAGTTGTTAATCCTAACCACCAAGTGAGTCCAAGTACCGAGTCTGAGATAGGGAGTCAGGACAGTACTGAGCATCTGACAACTTAGAAAATGGTTGGGGATTTTATGACCCTCCAGATGTTGCTGGATTCCAGTTCCTATCATCCCCAGCTATTGTGGGGAATGGTCATTGACTTAAGGTAAAGGTAAAGGGACCCCTGACCATTGGGTCCAGTCGTGACCGACTCTGGGGTTGCGGCGCTCATCTCATTTTATTGGCCGAGGGAGCAAGCATACAGCTTCTGGGTCATGTGGCCAGCATGACTAAGCTGCTTCTGGCGAACCAGAGCAGTGCATGGAAACGCTGTTTACCTTCCCGCTAGAGCGGTACCTATTTATCTACTTGCACTTTGACGTGCTTTTGAACTGCTTAGGTTGGCAGGAGCAGGGACCGAACAACGGGAGCTCACCCGGTCGCAGGGATTCAAACCGCCGACCTTCTGATCATTGACTTAGGACACTTCAAATGTGATGCACTGTGACAGTCAAAGCAACTGAGTCTGAAATTTTATTCCCCCCTGCTGCAGCAGCATGAAATGTAATTCTGATAGTTGCCTTTGGATACTTTTCTGAATTTCAAATATTTGCAATTAATAATAAACATAAATGATTAATATGTATGCTGGGAACTAACTTGGATATCTGCATCAAAAAGTTTTAAGCTTCTCATTGCAGTGACCAAACTTCCAACTTTCAGCTCTGCATAACAATATGCATTTCACAATCCTGATTGTATCTCTGAGCCCTGGTCTTTGTTTTGAATTATATTTACTGACTCGAGCAGGAATCTGGCAATGTTGCTAGGAGAGGAAAAACAAATAAACTCTTTCCCCTTTCTAGGAGCAAGATACAATATGCTGCTGTCAAAGGCAATGAGATGCTTTATGCAAAGAAAGATATTTGTGAGAGAATGTTGCCCTGAATGTTTTTTGAAGGAAGATAGTTTTCATACATTCAACTGAGACTAGGGATGGAGCTAGAGATAATCTTGAAGCTTAGTTTACCTACATGGTTTTTTTTTCCTAATTCCTGTTTTGCTCCTTGATCTTGACAAGAAGCAAAATTTTCCCTTGAGTTCCACTAAAAATATAAACAACTTGCACGTTAGGTAAAGGTAAAGGGACCCCTGACCATTAGGTCCAGTCATGACTGGCTCTGGGGTTGCGGTGCTCATCTTGTTTTATTGGCCAAATAAACAGCTTCCGGGTCATGTGGCCAGCATGACTAAGCTGCTTCTGGTGAACCAGAGCAGTGCACGGAAATGCCGCCGGAGTGGTACCTATTTATCTACTTGCACTCTGATGTGCTTTCGAACTGCTAGGTTGGCAGGAGCAGGGACCGAGCAACGGGAGCTCACCCTGTCGCGGGGATTCAAACTGCTGACCTTCTGATCGGCAAGCCCTAGGCTCTGTGGTTTAACCCACAGCGCCACCCGCGTCCCTAACTTGCATATTATATGCATCATTATACATATTACGATATACAAATATTCCATGCATATGCAGTCCAGGTTTCCTAAAGTAACCTTATATAAACAGATACATACAACAACACATATAACACACACACTCTCTGTCTCTCTGTATCTATATCTATATAGCTAATATTCTTTAATTTTTTTTCTGTGTGTTTATCATTATACTACAGAAATATATAACAGCATGGGATTTGAATCATAGAATTATTGAATTGTGATGTTGGAAGGGACTCAGAGAGTCATGTGGTCCAAGTGCCTGCAATTCAGGACTCTCAACTAAAGCACACATTTGTCCCTACTGAAATTTATTTTGTTAGTTTTGGCCCAGTTCTCCAATCTGTTGTCAACATGAATCCTGATTCTGTCTAATAAATAAAATATAATAATGTCAGGGGCTCAGGAGCAGAAGCACAGGAGGGGGAGGAAATGGAGAGCGAGGGGGAGGAATCCGAGGGGAGCGTAGGAGATGACAGTGGCCCGAGGGATTCCATGAGCCTCTCCAGCGAATCGGAAGATTCACAGAAGGGGGCGCCAGTGGCAAGGGGTAGGGGGTTCCCAAGGGGAACGCCCCAGGAGCAAGGGGGCAGCAGGGACTCCCAGAGCAGTAGTTGGAAATCAGGACCAGCTTCCCCACCAGAGCAGAGTGGGGGGGAAGGGTCCCAAATATCGGGGCCAGTGCATTCCCCACCAGGGAGAGAAGACGAGGCAGAGCTGACCACGCCTCCATCGGAGAGTCGGACAACGGAGGGGAGGTCAGATCCGGCCAGTATCCCGGAAGAGGGAAGCAGTGACAGAAGTAGTGTAACGGTTAGGAGAAAGGTCACTGGGTTGGCGCGAGAGGCAAGTTCAAATGTACAGGAGCGTGGGACAGCAGAGAATGAGGATTGGGAACCGGGTCCTAAAGCCCGCCGGAGGCAGGGGGAGGAGCTAAGCGACTCAGCGTCGGAAGAGTCCAGAAAGGGCAATGCCCCAGCGGGCAGGAGGACCCAGAGGAGGAGAGAGCAGCGGAAAAGGTGGAGCAGGGCTAGGATCTTAAACTGGTGTCAGAGGGGAGGAGACTCAGACGGGACTTCGCCGATCTAGGGTTTAAGACGTAGGGCTGCACGCTGCGGCTTTGAAATGGAAACTGAACTTCAATAAAGACTTTTGTACATTAAGACAGCCTAGCGTTGGTCCTCTGTGAGCTGGGACCTAGAGGCAGCTCTGACAAATAATAATAATAATAATAATAATAATAATTTTCCAACAAAAGATTAAAAATACATTAAAACATCACTCATTAAAAACTTCCCTAAACATTAGCTACCCCTTTTATATGTATTATACTTAGAATATATTGGGGTGCTTGCATATAATTTGATGGGCCTTGAAAAAACCCACAAAACTGACAATGCCAAGTGGCTCAGACAAAAGTAGACTCTTGATGCAGGGGGTGGTCTAATGTGAACAAAGAGCCACTAAAATAGCTGTATAAATCTGCTTAAAATACATTCCTCTTCCACCTCTAATTAAGCCAAGAGAAATATTTCCAAGCAAGTGAACTGGTTCCAAGCAAGTGAACTGGTGCAGTGGATAGTGAGTGGGATTTGTAATCAGAGGAACCTGCATTCAGATCTTGCTGCTGTGCAATCAAGGGCAGAGTGAGATGACAGCAGAGTGGGGCAGGGAAAGGGGGTGTCTGCAGAGAGAAAAACCAGGGTGGAGCTCAGAGTGCTCTTGAACTCCAACTCCTATCAGCCCTGGCCAATATGGCAAATGGTCTGAGATGATGAGAGCTGTAGGCCAGCAACACGGAAGGTCACAGTTTCCCTATCCTTGTAATAGAGTCACCTCCAAATGTCTAACTGTGGCATCTAAAAGAATGTAACATTGGGATGAGGCCCACTTCAGTGGGAAAGTCATTCCATGATTGTGGTGCCACCATTGAAAAAGAGATTTAAATGTCATTTCAGGGTATTCCAGGGCAACTTTGAAGATGAAAAATAAATAAATGATGAATTTTTCCCTCTGTTCCCAAGGTTTACAGTCTTGACTCAATACAAATTACCACAAAGTAGTAGATGTTAAACAGGTATTAACATACAGACAGAAGTGAACTGAAATAGTGCAAGGGAGCAAGGGAGGAATGCTGACGTTAGTCCTCAATCAAATTTCAGGCATATTTATAAATTGACAGCACATCCCCATCCCAGGAACTAATCTTCTTCATTAGAATGCACATGGTAAATGTTTGGAAACAAGGCCAATCTGCTAGGGAGGAAAAAACATTTGAATAAAATTCATGATTCTCTAAAATCATATCACTGTGGGAATGATTATCAGGTGCAACTTGAGATAATGAATCCTTTGTATGAATCAGCAAGCAAGAGAATACCAAATATTTACTGCACAGAGAGTGTGTATACACTGAAATATACTTCAAGATTCTTTTCTTCTCATAGAATGGGAATTAAAGAAAAATAATATGGATCTCCACCTGATTTTTCTGTTATATTTTTCACATTTTATTTATGGGAGCTGACCATCATGAGAAAGAATAACAAAATATTACGTTATGCACACACACATCCATACATCTATGTGGTGTGTGTGTGTGTTTTTCAGAGAGAGAGAAAACACATAAGAAGAGTCCTGCTTGATCAGACCAGTGGCCCACATAGTCCAGCATCCAGCTTTCACAGTGGCCTACCAGAGTGAAACAACACCCTTCCCACTTGTGATTTTCAGCAGCTGGCATTCAGAGGCATACTGCCCAAAGAGTTGAGGAAGAACATAGCTATTTGACCAACAGCCATTGATAGCTTTGTCCTCCACAAACATCTCTAATTCCCCTTTTAAGCTATTCAAGTTGGTGGCTTTCTCAACATCTCATGGGATCGAGTTCCACAGTGCAACTAAGCCAGGGGTCAGCAACCCTTTTCAGACATGGGCCGGTCCACCGTCCCTCAGACCATGTGGTGGGCCGGATTAATGAATTAATGAATTCCTATGCCCCACAAATAACCCAGAGATGGATTTTTAATAAAAGGACACATTCTACTCATGTAAAAACACGCTGATTCCTGGACCATCTGTCGGAGGGATTGAGAAGGCGATTGGGCTGCATCCGGCCCACGGGCCTTAGGTTCCCTATCCCTGAACTAAGCACTGTGTGAAGAAGCCCTTTTTTAGTGCTGATTTCTTGCATTTTGAGAGGAAGAAACCTCCCTGTCCACCTTTTCCACAGCACGCATCATTTTATACATGTGTATCATCCTGACTGTTTCCTGACTGGGGAATCGCCTTCCTCATTCTTGGTCTGAAGCTGCCCTCTCACAATTGTATGTTACCTGGGTTCTTTTGCATTAGCAGCACCAAGATTTAGAGCTAAATGGACACAGAGGAGGAGGAATCTGGCAGGCAATGTCACCCCTTGGTCTCGTAAGGCCGGCAGAGCTAGAGCAAGGCTGACTGGAGTGAGTAGGGTTAGAGACCCATTTACCTAAATGGACCAGCTTCTGCTGGAGGACATGACAACACTGACATCATGAGAAGATGCCATGACAAAACATCCTTCTGCAGAGTTTCCAGGTAGCGCAAGCTGATGGGGAGCTGTAGTGTACACAGAATGACTATAAACAGCAAGAACACAACACATGCACCCCTCACCCACTCCATGATGTCAGGATGAGTGCACATACCTCAAGAAATTCATCAAATTCCCCTAACCCTTCCCACAAAGTCCAGGGGAGATTTTGATTCACCCTCCTCCCCAATAAATGGTTGCAAAACCCCAAAGAGCTACTACCAATTATTGACATTGAGATAGGACTACTGGTCTGACTCTAGAGACAGATTTTTAATAACGATCTTTAAGCTTTGTTGCTGCTTTGTTGCTTCATTGTGTTTTGTATTTCTGCTAAGCAGCCTCATGTGTCCTGATGGATGGGAAGGTGAGATATAATGATTTCAAGGAGAATAAACAGTAAGTATTAAGTTTTTAAGCAGTTTCAGTTCCTGGGTCACAGAGACTACCCCTCATCTCTACAGTGTTTGAAGTGCCCTGTCCATAGTGCTGAACCTTCACTCAGTAAACAGACCTTTTAGTACAGGCATAGGCAAACTCCGGCCCTCCAGATGTTTGGGACTACAATTCACATCATCCCTGACCACTGGTCCTGTTAGCTAGGGAAGATGGGAATTGTAGTCCCAAACATCTAGAGGGGCGGAGATTTCCTATGCCTGTTTTAGTACATATACTAGACTTGCATGAAGTCCTCCAGCAAATTCAGTGTGGGTGGCAATGGGAAGGGAATGGGGGGGGGAGAGGGAGAGAGAGAGAGAGAGAGAGAAGATGCTGGAGGGGAGAGAGAGAAAGGAGTGGCAGAAATTGAGGGAGAAAGTGAAAGGGTGTAGCAGGATCAAAGAGAGAAAGGTGGCCCCATCCATTTTTGGCTCCAGCCATGTCTATCATCATCATCATCATCATCATCATCATCATCATCATATTATTATTATTATTATTATTATTATTATTATTATTTATATCACCCTATACCCACAGATCTCAGGGCAGTTCACAATTACAATATAAAAACACAAAACTAACAACAACAACCTGTAGTGGTGCCCAAACACATTGTCCCTGAGGGAAGTCTGCCCTCAGCAGAAAAGAAATTGCTCACTCCTCCCTTATATGATAACAGACTGACAAGGAAGGGAGAAGGCAGATGAATGAAAGAATTTCACAAGTTCTCATCTCTTGCCCCTTCAATTTTGTTGCCAAGGAATGTGTGTGGCGAAATTGCCAAGGGAAACATATGAGAGAATTATCATTTATCATCCTGGGAGCCTGTGACACATGAGAGAATTTACATCGTCATCAGAGCTGGAAGGAGAAAACTGGCAATCATTCTGCAGAGTAGCACCTGGGGTGTTCATGCCAGACTTAATGTATTTCAGATAATATATTTTAATAAAAAGGAACCAAGCCATTTAAAGGTCCATAACATTGGATACTTGGTTTTAAAAAAAGTTCATTTTTAAAACAAATATTGAAATGAAATATTGAAATGAAATGAGATAAAATACATTTATGAAAGTCTGGATTAAATTATGTAAAAGCTAAATGACTAAAAGCATAAAGCAGACTTAAAATTCTGAAACTTCTTGGCAGATCACAATATTCTCTCCTCAGAAGGTTTTCCCTCTCATTCACACAGAAAACATGCTGTTTTCAGAATTCTCCACTGCACCAACACTCCTCTGAACCCATGTGAAAAATATACTGGCCCAGGAGCTGATGTCATTTCTATCCCTCCCATTGGGAATAATAGTAAGGAAATGTATTTTTAAAAAAATAGAAAGTGGAAGAGGGTGGAGGACTGCAAGTTCACTTTTCTGCTTTCACTTCTGCCTTGCTGGCATAAACCTGGCATTGCACCAAAGAAGGATGTTTATCCCCCCTAGGTCTCTCGGCCTTCTGTTCCCCTGCTGAATATTGCTTCCAAAGAACAAATGTATATGAAAAGAGCCATACTTTCCATGAAATGGACACATATAAATATGCAACAGAACTAATATTATAACCATATATCATTTTTGTTACCTTCCTCAAAATATTTCATACCCACTTTCTAGAGTTAGTTTTTTCTCTGAATCTCACCGTAAGCCTATTTTCCGTCTCGTTCTGTGTTCCCAATGAATCATAAATCTTGTTTTAAAGAACTTTTTTTCCACATAAAGTTTTTTCTTCCCTGCCTGTCTTTCGTAGTTCTAGAAATATTGTTAAGTTTCCACAAAAGCACCAGACCCTCAATACCTGTTCTCTCTCAAATGTCTTTATTTGCTCCTTTATTCAAGTTTGTTATGCATTGCTTATACATTATAGATAATGTAGCACATTTCTTAGGACTGTTGGTATTTTTAAGTCTGGACTGTACAAAAAAGTATGCTCTATCTGCCATCATATATCGACATGTACAAAATTGGCCTTCTGTTCCTGGATATGTACTGTGCACTGTGCAATCCTGTGGTAAGCATCCCAACTTGTGTGTGCTGGGGAGGTGTCTTAGAAAGCATCAGATCTCTTCTTCCAGAGAGTTCTGTGATTGAATTTCTCTTCCCAACTTCCAGAGCAAATTCTACAGCTTTCGTTCTACCAATACTGGAGTTCTGACATCAGTAGAGCCAATAGGTCAGTGGGGAGGCATGAGGTCAAGGGACAGACTTCAATACAAATGATTAAATGCCTCCTCAGTTCCCATGCGTGCCTCCAAACCAGGAGTAAACTACTGGAAATACATGGTGTGGGCGAACTACCTTTGGTTTTCCATCCATCCCAGACTTTCTCAATCTTTGAGGTGTTAAATTCCATCTCTCCGTTTCTGGGTCTGCTAGTTGTATACAGTCAGCGGTGATATTAAATCTACCCTTTTAATAATGTATGTAAATAAATAAATAAATAAATAAATAAATAAATAAATAAATGTTCAAGCATTGAATGCTGTTGTACTTTGCTTTGCTTTGCAATGCTCTTTAGTCTGCATGATTGCACCCAACCCATCCTCTTTTAAAAATAATAATAATGAGAAGGCAGATACATCTTTGCAGAGCAGCAGCAAGATCAATCTCTGGCAAAAGGAAATGGGCAAATGAACAGAACATATGGTGGGGGTGGGGGGAGGAGAGATTCATTAAGAGCTCACTTCTAACAAAAAGCCAGCTTGCAGGGAAAGGCAAGCAGGGATAAATTTGAAGTTAACAAGGGTGTTCACACATTGCATACAACTACTGTAGAACTTTGGGCTAGTTGAGCTGTACACTTGTACAGCTATCCATATGTAATTTTCAATTAGTGTACAATCTGTTCAGCTTTGTGCATAGTACTTGAGCTGTGCAAATCAAGAAATCTGCACCTGTGCGTGTGTTGAAAAAGCTTCTCTCTGTTTGGGCTTGTTCAGTGTAATGTGTGAACAAGTCAAAATTGAGACCTTGGGATTCAGGATGTCTAACTTGTTCAATAAAATTAGCAGAATGGGGATAGGCAACTGCTGTGTCCAGAGCTCAATGTGCCCCCAAGGCCCCCAACATTCAAAGGATTCCAAGAAGAACCCCAACTCATGCACTTCACCCACTTTCCTCATATAATGATGTTCTCTAGCATATGCTGGAATCAACAGTCTGATTGGAGAGACCCTGGCACATAGGCATTTGAATATAGAGGTGGCTGCATTGCATCCAGACATTTTATCCCTTTTACAAGAGCGCAGGGATCGTAATGCTGATGTATTCAAGATGCAGGGAGCAGGGAGGCTCTTTAACCTAATTAGTGAGAAATAAACTCAGCTCACGTTCTGCAGGGTAGGAAGAACAAACAAAATGAAGTGTTCAGATGTTAAGGTCACACAAATTTGCCCTCTTTGCATAACACATTCTAGTGACAGGGCAGACTGCAGAAGGGTTTTTAGAAAACAAATGGTTATACAGAGCTCTGTAAGTGTGCCTGTCATATACCATATTAAGGCATGGGGGCATTTAGGACACAAGAAGAGCCCTGCTGGTTCAGACCAATGGTCATTCTATTTTTTTAAAAAAATATTTATTAAAATTTTCAGGGTTAATACATAATAACAAAAAAAGAAGAAAAAACAGGAATACAAAAATACAGAAAATTAAAAACAATTAAAAAAAAATGTATAAATTCCATTTACATATTTTCTTTTACCTTACTTTCCAGACCTCCTCATACCACCCTTTCTTATATTCCAGTTCAAAATTGTTTGTTCAGCAAGTCCTCACCATTAAATCTTTTGCTTATTTCAAATCCTTATTTTCTATCTCTTAAGCATTACAGCTGAAAACCACTTAGTTACTATCCAACATCCCTCTAGCATTCCTTAATTTTACAGTGTTTCTGCAAATAGTCTTCAAACTTCTTCCAGTCTTCTTCCACCAACTCTTTTCCCTGGTCTCGGACTCTGCCGGTCATTTCTGCCAGTCCCATGTAGTCGATCATCTTCATCTGCCATTCTTCCAGAGTGGGTAGATCTTGTGCCTTCCAATATTTTGCGATGAGTATTCTTGCTGCTGTTGTCGCATACAAAAAGAAAGTTCTGTCCTTCTTTGCACCAATTGGCCGACCATGCCCAGGAGAAACGCCTCTGGTTTCTTCAAGAAGGTATACTTAAATACCTTTTTCATTTCATTATAAATCATTTCCCAAAAAGCCTTAATCCTTGGGCCAGACCAATGGTCATTCTAATCAAGATGGCCCAAGATATTTTGGTGCCTGAGAAAAAGGACACTGATGCTTTCCTATGCTTCCATGTACAGAAGCCAACCAGGTTGGCAGCTATTGGCATCCAAAACACCTGGGCTAGTTTAGAGGATGCAAAACAAGCCATATGGCACACACAGCTTTATAATCAAACTTCTTGCTTGTGCTCCTTACCCTTCTGCATCTGCTGCCTGAGGTAGCTGCCTCACCGACAAATGGTAGAGCAGCCCTGTTGGCAACTGTCTAATAGCAGGACTGCTCCTGTCAGCAACTGCCTTCCCCATTGTGGTCTCTAAGGCCCATGAGGTCACATTCGTTGCTCAAGCTAAGCAGGTCTAGGTCAGGTCAATGCCTGGATGGATGACTGTGGTGTTTGCCTCCTAGGTGGGTCATAAGGAAAGGGTTAAAATGAGTGTGATGTGATTGGCCAGTGGAAACTGATAGGAGAAGTTAGTGTTAGAGGGGGAGTTGTGTGAGAGTCAGTTGAGAGTTGGGAGTTGGAGAAGGAAGAGGAAGGAATAGTCTGTGGGTTGGTCGAGTTGTGTTGTGAGAGAGTGAGAGGAATTGTTAGGTGGAGTCAGATAGTTAGTTGGGATAATCAGTTTGAAATTGTTGGGAATGAATAGGGCAGTTAAGGAAATAAGAATAAGAAACTGACAAGAAAAATTAACTGAAACCATAAGCTTGCTCATGCCTATAAATAAACTTGATTATTTGTTAATGTTAACAACTGACTGGACTCCGTGTGTACCCGTGAGAAACGGGTTGGTGGCAGCGAAGAAAGCAATTACAGTGGTGGCACAGGGTCAATAGACCGTCAAACGTCTGGGGACCCTGTGTGATTGCCACAATGACCACCTAGGAACCTCATGCACACCACCTGACATTCCATGGTGGAAGATGGCAGGGGATATAACTGGAATGCAATAAATAAAATAAATTCAGATGCTTCTGGCAAGCACAAGAGAAAGGCACAGATTACAGTCTTCACTTGCTGTTCTGACTTTCAGAGGCATGCTGCCATTGACAGAGCTGTTTTCTGTAGATCTACTTTCCCATTAACCCCGCTGAGCGGATTTTGGAAGTTGTAGTCCAGCAAAATCTGGGAGCTGTGAGTTCTCCAACCATGCTTTGGAAGGGTCAATGTGTTTCACATCACAAACACACATGTAAATTTGCTTGACTGAATCAGTTGTTGGCATTTATCTGTCTCGAGAAACCATGGAGTGCACCTCTGGGGGTGAAGTCAAACCTCTATGTTAGCAGCACCAAAATTACCTCCCCAGGGCGCAAGCCTGGACAGTGTGTATGGAGGTCCAAATACAAGCATATGCCAGAAGGCTGAAAGAAGGTACCTTGTCACCTTGCAAACTCATAGCTTAAGTATGGAGGACCAAGAATTTCCTGGCTCACACAGTGACTTCACTTCTTACAAGGATGAACCTTAAAAGGTGCCCTATAAAGAAATACTGTCTTAGAAAAAGAAAACGCAATTTAATTTTAAAATATATGTGTGTGCATATATGCTAGGAATAAACATGTAGCTGTCCCCTAAAGAACTCATTATGTTTAACTGCTTCCAAGAGACGTAGCCTAGAGTTACAAAATGTGCTTTCCTCCTCAGTTGGATTTGGATCATACACTTACATTTCAGCTGGGTTTGACTATAATTTCCATGCCTAATTGTGCAGATTAACAGCCCATTAATGGGGAGGGTGGTAAAAGTGTTGATCATAAAGGAAATCTATTATGTTAAGAAATCCTCCATTTTACAAATAATTATTCTATTGATTTCCTTTCTTATCTGCATTTTAGAAAGTCCACCAAAATAAAACAAAATGCCCTAATAAGGAAGGGAAATTAAATCAGATCTTGCATACAAACTCAGACTTTGTGTGCCTCTTTGTATGCATGGAGAAACAGTTCTTAAAACTGCAATTAAGATGGGTAATATGAAATTGAAATTCTTTGGCAGACTCGGCTTTTGAAAGCCACTATTGATGGAGGCACAGGAGGGAATGAAACAGAAAAGCAAGTCTCCTCCCGTGAAGGGTGGCAAAGAAAGTGTTTTCTGGCATCTTTCAAGAGAAATATCAAGCATATATTTTGTTCTAAGCTCTTTGGATGCTCTTTGGTTTTGAATTACCTGCTGTTCTTGTTTTCTAGAATGACTTCAAAATCTGCCCTTCTTCCATTCTGATTTCTTAACTACATAAATAAAACACACCTCCACAATTTTCTATAGCTGGGGGTGGGGAAGCTGGCTCCCACCATAAGGTGATGTTGGACTCTGGTGACCATCAGCCGCAGTCAGCATGGCCAATGGCAACCACAATGGGAAAGCAAAGTTGTTGACACAGCCACCGCTGCTATTAGACAGTTGCCAGCAGGGCTGCCCCCTACCATTAGACAGTGAAGCAGCTACCTCAGGCAGCAGATGCTGAAGCGTGGGGAGCACAGGCAATGAGTTTGATGACAGAGCAAGAGTGATGGGGACTGGAGTCCAACAACAGCTTCAGGGGGAGGGGGGTCACAGGGGCACCATTCCCTGTCCTATAGCTTTAATTTCCATTCTGCATTTTAATCCTTTCCCCTCTTCTGCCTTACTAAGTTCCATTCATTTGCAAGGAAGAGGTGGGATGAGGATTGGAAGTTGAGAACAATCAAAAGGCAACACACTGTGGCAAACTGTGCAGGTACCATTCCCAGAATTTTAGATAATCTCCTTCTTAAATTAGAAAAAAAAGGAAGGAAGTTTTGATTTTTATCTGAAAGACAAAACCAACCATGTTATGGAAATGGCAACTACATGTTTCCCTGTCTGCTTTCTCATTTCAAAAATGTCACTCCAATTTTTGAGCAATTGCCTGTATTATATGAATCAGCCCCAATGATTTATATACTAATATACATGGTGAATCATATGCAGATATGTGTGTTTTTATAATAATCTGTCTGAATTTCTGTTGCCTTATATCGTTAACTTGTTTTCCAAAGAGCAGGCCATTAAGATGACAATGATCAAAAAGTGTTTCAGCCCTTAGCCTTATTAACAGATTTGTCAGCCTGTCCTAGGGAGATTTAATGAGGTTTGCTCTGATTAATTCTGCCCTGAATAGTTATTTCCTGTTCAGTTTCTTAAAAACAAGTTAAAATATTTATGCTAGAGGCAGTGTATAATAACTGTTGGTCAATTAAGCCATGTTTAAATAGGAAATTGAGGAGGAATATATTTACATCATCTTTTTAACTAATGCCAGACTTAAGATTGGAAAACAGCTAAAGAAAGCATTACCATATCTTGTTAGTGATCCTGTTCAGGTTATTTGCCTGAACAAAACAAAACTTTGCAAGAATAAAGCTGACCAAGTTCTTCCTTCCTTCCTACACTTTTATACACACCAAAACTCTTATCTCCTTACTGGTGATTCTTCAACTTTCCATGTGAAGATCTTTACATGATCTTCATCTTAAAATTTCCCTCACTTGCCTTTAGTGTGATAACAACCATGTAGCTGCCACAATTCACCATTTATAATATTATCATTTGAGACTGTTTAGTTTAGAGGAAAAGTGTGCAAGAAGTGACATGATAGAAGTTTATAAAATTACCCAGGGCAAGCCGAAAGTGGGTAGAGAAGCAATTTTTATCCCCTTCTCACAGCACTAGAACTTCTGGACATCAAATGAAGCCGAATGTTGCAACATTCAAGACCAGGCATAGGCAAACTCAGCCCTCTAGATGTTTTGGGACCACAACTCCCATCATCCCTAGCTAACAGGACCAGTGGTCTGGGATGATGGGAGTTGTAGTCCCAAAACATCTGGAAGGCCAAGTTTTCCCATGCTTGTGCCAGACAGATAAAAAAAAGCTATTCACACAGCACATAGTTCAGCTATGGAGCTCACTCCCACTGGAGGCAGGGATGGCCACCAACTTTAAAAGAGGATTAGACAACTTCAGGGAGGATAAAGCTATCAAAAGCTGCTAGCCACAATGACTTTGTTCTACTCCAAAGGTGGAGGCAGACTACCGCTGAATTCCAGCTGCTGGGAATCATAGGGAGGGAAGGGCTGTTGCCCTCAGGTCCTTATTGTGGGCTTCCCATAGGCATGTGGTTGGCCACCTAAAGAACAGGATGCTGGACTAGATGGGTCATTGGCCTGAGACAGCAAAGCTTTTTTTAGGTTCAGTGTTTTTTTTCTGGGGAAAACGCAGGGGTACGCATACCCCTAAACATTTTGTGAATCTTTGTACTTTTGTCCATTTACTGTATTTATTTTTCCTGATTTGAACTATAAAATGGTGATTTTCTTGAGTCAAAATGAGAGTACCCCTGTTATAAGAATTTTAAGGTCTTCTATATAAAAAATAGATGCTCATAAATGTAGCAAGCAAACACATACAGATATGTAAACCACATGTCAGAAACCCACAGAAAAGTCCTGAAACCATTTTCTCTCTCCCAAAATGACCTCAAATATTTCTCCGCAATGTCAAAGGAAATGGGAAATCTTTCAATTGTTTCTTTCACGAATCCTGTCTTAGGGGAACATTTAAGATATGAATTTTGACCAAACTGCGGGAGGCAGCGGAAGACAGAAGTGCCTGGCGTGCTCTGGTCCATGGGGTCACGAAGAGTCGGACACGATTAAAGGACTAAACAACAACAACAAAGATATGAATAGGGTGTGAGCCTGTGACCCGTGACCTGGATTCAGGAACTGAGTAGTTAGCATAACAATAGAGTGGTCAAGATGCCCAGGTAATCCAATCAGGTAACCTGGCAGACAGGAAGAAACAACACACCCAGATTCCCACCCCTTCTCTGATGTATTAAGGGGGTGGTTTTGGGCCACACCCTTTCTGTGATGTATGTATGATGTTTCTGGGGGTGGTCTTGGACTCCAGGGCGGGTACCCCATAAGGGAAAAGGAGCAGTATTTTCTCATAACACCCCTAACACATTTTTAATAGAAAAAAGCACTGTTTAGGTTACATATTATAAAGGCACCAGATTGGGAATGTTTGTTCCCGCACTCAGCGTTTGAACAGATGCACTTTGTAGCCTTTCCAAAAACCAGGTAAAAATAACCAGTGTCTTTCCATATTGCTAAAGTACCATAATAAAGAATCCACCACACTTGGTTCTCTCTTCAGACTTTTTCAAGCCCCCCCCCTGCCTTTGCATGAGGAAATGGAAGAGACTTAACAGCCCTCCATTAAAACCTAGGGGTCTGGAGGTGCTAATGTGACCTCAGGATGCAGCTCTTAAAGGCTTTAGCTTGTGTTTGCTAAGTCCTCTAGAAGTCCACATGCTGGGCAATTAAAAGTGTTTTCTGCCAAGAGTTTAAAGCTCCAGCACAGGGGAGGAAAAATACCCTGGAGACTTTTAATGAGCATTGGATTCAAAAGGCAGCCCAGACCTGAAGTCAATGAGACATTTATTTCTCTTCTTTTTGTCCCTCTAAATTGTTAAGCTCAGCATCATTTTAGGTTGCATTCTGCTGAGGCACATTTAGAGGCTGACTATAAAGTGCCAGTTGAGGGTCTGCTTGGGTTCCTGTGTCTCAGGATTTGAGCTGAAGGGTTTGGGGTTTTTTCCCCCAAGCTTTTGGGTTTCTTTGCTTTTCTCCTGGGATGACCATTGGGAATTCAAAGTGAGGAGCGTGGTTGGGGGAGAAATTTGATTCCATGTGAATAGGATTTGGCCTTAGCCTAGCTCTCCCCCTGACTTATTGGCAGTTGCTTTTTTACATTTAATCTTCTCCTCATCCACAGTCTAAAGTGGTACAGTCCAGTAACAGGTTCTCCCTCACCCTCCCGGGAAGCACAAGCTGAGAATGGGGCACAGTTACTACATGCAGAAGAATCAGGCTTTCCTTAGAGTCTGTTATTTCAGGCAGAGCACAGGTGGGAGTTTGCATGCTGGAAGGGAAAAAAGCTCTCTACATGCAGAATTAAAAGCAACACAGGGAGAAAGCCAGGCAGAACTGGCACACTAGTACAGATTGAAATGAAATGAAGTTTATTATGGTCCCAGACCAGATTCACATACCGTACTAAACAAATATAAACCACAATAGAATTAAGTTTGAATTTACAATCGAATATAACAATAAACAATACGAATGTGACAGCCATTAGAAATGTGGTTTAGGTCTTAGTCTCTAAAATATTATCTAGGGTTTGCCTCTGAGGCCTTAGCCTTTGTAATGCACAGCTTGTTCCCTGAGCTTTATGGCAGCCGTGCAAAATTTGGCCACCCTTAGCATGATCTCTGGATCCTTATCCTCTATCACTAGTACAGATTTAAAAAATAAATAAATGAGAGAGCATTCAGTCGTTCAGTTCCTCACTTTCCTTATGAAGTGGTGCAGTAAAGGAAAAGGTTTAATTTGTTCTGCTGCATTGTAAATGGGATCCAGCTATGTACCTCACTGAGGTCCATAAAGCATTATCAACCCCGTCATCATGATTACCCTTATTTAATTTACATAATGCCCTTCCTCCCAAAGGGTCCCAGGGCAGCAAACATCTCAATAACAATATTGTTAAGAAGAAGGCTGTTTTTAAATTTCTCCTGAGCATAATGAGGGAGGCAGGCACACTTCACTAGGGACCACCACCAATAAGTCCCTGTCAGAAGTCAATGTCAATCGAGCAGCTACCAGTAGCACCACCACCAAGAAGGTATCATTTACCAATTGTAGCAACCAATACATTTGGTATGGGAGAAGGTGCTCTTTTAGGTACTTGGGTCTCATTCCATTTAGGGCTTTGTATGCTAATACCAACACCTTTAATTGGGTGTTGTAGCTCACTGGCAGGTGATGTGGTGATTTCAGGACATGGTCCCTAGTTACCAGCCTAGCAGCTGCATTCCACAGTAGCTTCAGCCTGGAGACTGTCTTAAAGGGCAGCCCCACGTGAGATTACCTCAGAGAAACAAGGGTGAGGTAGGTAACAGGTTTATCTCCTTCCTAAACTTCCTTTGTGTGCTGGGAAAGAGTACAGGACTCTGAGCTTTACTCTTATTGGTGGGATCTCTGCACAAGTTCCAGGATCCAGGGTCCCAAAAACATCATGATCTTACCAAAAACCCTTGCTCTGCCTCAAAACACACATTCATTTTTACATGTACAATAGAAAAAGAAGTAAAGTGGGAATGTGGCAAAACGACATTCAGCTACACTCATCAGTGAGTGAGGACTGACAACCAGGTGCAATATCTGGTAAACCCAAGTTTGTTAGTATGGAGCATGAGAAAAAGCTCTTGGAATCCATTTTCTTCCTTGTTTGATCTGAAATGGGCTCAGCCAAAAACTGAAGGGCTCCCACAGAGCTATAGAACTATAGAGGAAAACTTAAAATGGAGCCACAATAAGATTAAGGTTAAGTATCACCAAAAAGGGGACACAGATCAGCATAACTTTTACATCTACACACATTTACATTTATTTGTGTGCATGCAAATTTAGAAATTATGATTATAATTTAAATAGGTTATGATGCATCTCACATATTTGGGAAGGCTGTGACTAGGTGTCCTGTCTGTTTGCTCAGTATACAGCTAGTTGGTTAATATCGAAACTCTTGCAGGTCCCTGGACTTAGATTGGAATCTGTAAAATTGGACAGAAATGAGCTCAGCAAATAATTAACACACACACCCTGCCCCATTGGCGTGTGGAAGAGAATCCATTTCTCATTAAATGGGAAATTTCAAGACCTCCTCTTGCTTCCGTTATTAAGAAACCCTGCAGTTGGAGAACATTAGAGAAATTGAATTCCAAAATGCCCATGGGCCACTTTGGCTTGCTCACAATCTAGTTATCAAGATTGCCTACAAAATCAACTTCTGTCGTATCAAAAACAAGGTGAGTGCAGATGAATTAAATTCCCAATCCCTTACTGGCCTTTTCAATAAGTATGGCTGAGCCCAAAGTATTCTGGAGAACTTTTTTAAAAAATGGAATTGGGAGTGGGAAGATTCTTTTAAAACTCCCCCTTGTCTTCCCCATCAATTCTGCTACCTGAGGCAGCTGCCACCTTGCTCTTATTTTTATCTGTCAGATACCAATGCAGCACCCATAAAATAAAATAAAAACAGTTGCAAAAAGGGGATTCCTGTCTTCACTATAGTAAAGTTGGGGTCTTAAAAAAATTTGTGTCAAAAAGTAGAACATTGTAGCATTTCAGCTTGGCCCAAGATACATCTGGAGGTGCAAGAGTCCCTAAAGCTATTCTAACAAGTGGACATCAGGGAAACAGAATTTGCAAAGTAGGTAATCAGCTTCAAGCTGATGAGTAAACAATCAAATACTTGATAAAGGAGAAGTATTAACATATGAAAGAGGCTTTGTCTTTGTGCAAAAAGGTTTACACAAAAGAAAATGTAAGACACCTGGATCTAAAGAAAAGCAACTGCTACATACATTTATCTGATAAAGAAGCCCTTTTTGTGTGTGCCAGAAATCTTTCTTTAGAACAGTCTGGGATGCTGATTATTTTTCGTGTGTGACAGGTTTCATTCTTTATAAAGATCTTTCAAAGATTATTTTTAAATGGAAGAGAAAGTTCACAATTAAAAAAAGAATTCCAGACACACCCAGGACTGAAGAGGTTTAAAAATCATGTTTTTCTTTCCTTTTTGTTTTGAAATGAAGATGGATGGCTAAACTTGACCAGGCTAAATCTAGAAAATGGCTCTCCACCCCTAACAGCAGTGTAATATTGGTACCAAGTTTAGTAGAAAATACCAAGAACTTGATTGTGCATTCTAGCTCAGACAATCTTCATTCATTACTTGCATTGTAAGGGGGGATTCTTAATGAACTCAACAAGAACCTACACCCACTGACTTGCCCCCAATTTTAGGCAAATCACACCCCCTGGAGCCTTTTGTGAGCCAAGAACTGTATAGCAGAATTCAGAGACGTGTGAAATCTGAAGGGTAATTATTCTCTGATCAGCTCATTAACTCAGGAAATGTGAAAAAGTGAGTTCACATCAAAATTCACAGAAATCAAATTCCTTAAACATTCCTAATTAAAATAAGTATTGAGATATATATTTTGAGGGTGTGGTTTTTTTAAATAGGAGTAGTATGGAAATGGGATAAAAAAGGGTGAAAAGGGGGCAAAAAGGTATTTAAAAGAGAAAAAAATATCGGTTCTAGAAATCGGATAGATGGCCTGTTTTAGAAGTGGGGCGGGTTATGCTCCCCTTGAAGAGAGAGAAATATAGCCCAAATAGCCTCTAAAACCAGGTCAGGGCTGACTCCTGCTTGTTTCCTGCTTGGCAGGGGGTTGGACTTGATGGCCCTTGTGGTCTCTTCCAACTCTATGATTCTATGATTCCTAAATGTAAGAAAGCCTGCCTTTCCCAACCTGCCTGAGTAGTTCTAGTGTTGTGAGAGAGGGAGAAAAACTGTTCTTTATCCACTTTCTCCATGGGACTGCAACTCCCATCATCTCTTACCATAGGCCATGTTAGCTGGGCTAATAGGAGCTGTAGGGAACAATGTCTGAAGAACATAAGGTTGGAGAAGGCTTATTGAAGCTTGTACTCACTTGTGCTCAGTTCATGCTAGAGCTAGTTCCCAGCTGCCCTTCTGAGCTCTTCAGCTGTCCTGGCCTTAAATCAAAAGACAAATAAAGCACGACACAGGAGAGCCATGGCCTAATGAACTGTTGTTGTCTAAGGGACCACCACATCCTGGAACTGGCACCGCCTCTGGAGCAGCCCTTTCTCCGTTGGTCTCAGCATGGTGAGCAGGTGAGTCCATGCCCCTAGTCCAAGGGAGCCTACATCCCACCTCCAGATATGTTGGACTGCAACTCTCATCAGCCCCAATCAGCACAGGACAAAGGCACAAGACTTCTGTGGTCTGGTATTTATACTGCAGAAATTAGGTAAAAGATAGCACTTCACCCTGGAAAGCAAAGGTATTGATTATGGAAAAAAGGAAAGCGGTTTGACTACTGAAGGAGGGGAGGAAACGTTGCTGTATAGATTCATGCTGCTATGCTGACCAAGACATTTGTTGCCCACTCAGCAGCTCACGGATGCCAACTGCGCAGTAAGGCAATGCCACCAAGGCATCCGCCTTTTCATCCAGCCCCCTGCACAGTTTGGTTTTGCTCAGCCACTTCCTTTCAACTACAACACACACACAGAGAAACTAGAGTACTTCACTGGACTGATTCATTTCCTCCTCCACAGATCTCATCTAAATCTTGAAAACTGCTGACAGCCCTTGCCTCTTTCTCCCACCCTGGAGTCAGGTTCTCCTTCTTCAGGGGATAGGGATGTTGAGGGCTCTGGTGTCTCTGAAGGCAGCTCAGGTAACCCACTGCAATGGCAAAAGATCCCACAGAGGCAATTGCCCAGCTAAAGGCACAGCTTGCCATAATCATGGGAAAAGAAATAACTACTTAAGAGTATGCAGGTCAGCAGCTGCATACTTATACCACATAGTTACATCCAAAGGCAAGCAATTGCTGTTCAGACTGAACCACCAAAAGAAGAGGACCAGTAGTTTGCACAGAGTATTCCACACAAACAACTGCTTTCAAGCAGAACTGTCTGCCATGTCACCATATTTTCATACTGGGACAGTAGGCTGAAATTTTCATTGAGACAGGTGCATCTGTGAATATGATGGCTGAGGGTGCATATGGTGCACTCCCTCAGATGCCACCACTACAGAACACAACAGTCAAGATATATCCCTGTAGAAGTCCAGAACAATCAAGAAAAGTTTCAAAGAATTGGAAAGCTAGAAAGAAAGCAAACACATTGATGACACTGTTCAGCCAGTGTGCCTAACACATGGGTGCATTCTCTTACACATCAGAAAGCTAGCTGAGGAAGAGTTAAAACATCTGTAAGAGTTTGACTTTCTTGAGCAAGTAGAAGGACCTACCCCTTGGGACTCTCCAGCAATAGTGTTCCCCACACCCATGCACTTATATCCTTGGGATCTACTATAACTGCAGTAAATAAAAGAAATTAAATAAGAACTTTGAGTGATTTCTTCCCCTGCCCCTGGATTTAGAAAAGTCCACACTGAATGCATTATATGATGTGCATGATTGGTTATCTGCCACACAAGTTCCAATGAGTGCATGAACTGGGATGCAGAAGACAACATTGCCAAATGCTTGCTTTCCTTCCAGAACTGTAGAAATATAAGAAGTGGCATTTGGGCAGGGCAGGTCTGTTAAGGTAACTGAAGTATCTGCAACCTGTCCTACTTGTTCAAAGTGAATATTTATGAATGTTTCTGGCAGGTTACCCAAAGCACTTTGCTCCTGCAATATATATGAGCAAGGTGCAAACGGCCAGAATCAATTTGGTCCGCAGAACTTGGATCCAGCTCTTAAAAGAAGCAAGGGGAATACAGCATTGTTACCAGCATTAAAATGCAAAATCTAGCTTGATCTGACATACTCTCTACTGCCTATAGCTCGGTTTGGGTTCTACAGAGCCATGCGGCATCTTTCCCCAACCCCTCAAATCCTTTGATTACTTTGCATGCTCTGCTTGAAAAAGCTGCTAAATGTTTATTCCATTGGCTGCAACATATATTTCCATTCAAAAACATATTTCTCCCCTGTTGTCCCACTATCACAGATCTGCTCTCCTCTCCTTCTGAAGATGTCTTTAGCTGGAACCTAGCCCACCCCATATCTTGACTCTGGAAAAGCCTTGTCTCCAGTTATGCGTTCTTCCTCTCTTGCATTTGCATGGCGCCTATTTGATGGGCAAGAGCAATTGGGTTGCCACCATGCATTGCACTGGGCTGCTCATCAGGCTTGGGGACTGGGGTCTACGCATTGCAGGGATTCCACTGAGTGAAGTTGCTGAAGTTCATCATAGTTCACCCAATTTGAAATATAGCTGGTGTTGGGGAACCGGGAGCCCTCCAGCTGTTGTTGAACTACAACTCCTGTCATCATTCTGACAATAAAAATGTGGGGTGAACAACCAGAGATCAGAGTATTCCCCCTCACCCCCCAAAAAAAACAAACTATGTTTACACTTCAGGATTTAGTAAGGCAAGAAGTTACAAAGATATTTTTTTTAAAAAACCGATAATTTCAGTTTGAGCAGTTACCCATAAGAACAAAAGATGAACCACGTGCAGGTACAGCTGTTTTGGATAGTTTCCCTAACCAAGCCAACACCCTTCAGTTTGCATTCCATTGTTCGGCTTTGCGGTCCCTTCATAGTCCTCTTTTCCTTCCAGACATTGTTCAACTAAGCTCCTTAACACTTTCCAGTGCTTCTTTACAATGTTCTCTTGCACAACTCTTCACCTTTTCAAATTTGAGACTTCACGCTAACTTTGACTCCTCGACTTTCTTCACTAACTTATTTCCCCACACTCCAAGTTATATACAATATTTTCATTCCTCCTCCTAACCTTTCAGCCAATCAGGAGGAGAATAAACCTCTGGTTGCATCACTCTTTCTCCTTAATTGGCTGGATCTTTGACCCTCTTGTGCACAGCTTCCTGAGCAAAGCATCCTCTCATACATCTTACCTTCCTGTGAACCTTGAACCTTCCTGTACAGGAGAGCCTTTAATGCAAAAGGCAACTGTTTGACAACCCATGTTTCACACACAAATTCTGTTCCTTCACACAGTGTTTATGGGTCAGAATGAGACACGGTCTATTTAAAGGAAATGCTTGTAGGAGAACAGGCTTAGTAAAAATCATTTCTGAAATGTGAGTGACAAGTATGAATTATCTTCTCCCACTACCCAGCTAAGGGTGGGTCTTGTGTGTGAAAGTAACTATAGTTTTGGACAGAAAGAATGTTAGCTGCAATGGGCGATGGCTGTGAGATCTGAAGGCACCTTGGGTTGTGAATATCTCTCTCTGGTTGATATGGTGGGCATCAGTGGTTTTGCTATGAGTTCTTATCCTCCACTTAAGTCATACTTGTGAACATACCACGCACAACAAAATGCCATAACTCTCCAATCACCTCTCCTCCAAAACTCTCTGCAACTCTCTGTTCAGGGAAGCGGAGACCACAAAATAATAATATTGTGGTGGGTGGGAGGGCTGGTGTCCATTGGTGCAAAAAGCAGAGAGACTAACTGTAGGTGAAGCTAGCACCAAGGACCAATAGAGCATGCCCCCCATGGGCTGAGCTTGGTGGGGAAGTGCCCCATTTGACTTAAAGGGCAAGCCTCCAATAATAATAATTTGCTTCTGTAAACTTCTACAGTAGATGTTATGGTAGATGCATAGTAGATACCAGTCCAGCACTCTAACCACTACACCACACAGTAGATACCAGTGTAGTGTAGTGGTCAAAGTGCTGGACTGGTACCTAGGAGACCAGGGTTTGAAACCCCACTCAGCCATGAAGCTCACTGGATGACCTTGGGCCAGTTGTTGCCACTCAGCCTAACCTACCTCACAGGGTTGTTGTGTGGATTAAATAAGGAGGAGAATAAATAAGGGAGAACCATGGATGCCACCTTGGAGTTACAGGTGGAATAAAAATGCAACAAACAAATAACATACATCAATAGATGGCTGTCTTGGGACAGGAGCGGGGGAACTGGAAACACCACCAGGGTTGGTTCTGTGCATGAGAGGCTCACACAGAGCAACACATGTAAAAGAAATCTGGGGACACAAATTTGGCATGGGTTTTGCAAGTGCAATGGACACATTTTTTAAAGCTGCAATTTTCCTTCTGGGGATATCTTGTTATCTATATATTTACTATACTTAACAGCAATGCTAGTTAAGTGTAGAAGATTAACAGCCCTTTTGCCACAATGCAGTACTCCCCAAGGGAATGCAGCATATAAAAACCTGCTCTCTGCAGGAATGGGTGTGAAAATGAGTTATTATGGAGCTTGCTCAGCAGATCTGAAGGAAAATATATCTGTATAAGGGAGAGAAAAGTAATCAGCCAAGGTGAATACAATTTGAAGGGTTATTGTATTCCTCATTCTCCCAGAGTAGAGTCTCATCTTTCTGGGGGAAAGTGCAATAGAGGCTGGTTGCATGTCCTGCTTTGCAGGGGATAGACATTTCTCTGAAGGGCTGGCCAGCAAGGCTATGCACTGGATTTGGCCAAGGCTCAAATCTTAAGACAAATCAGGTCTATTCAGAGGGATCCAGGCATTGCTCGAGTTGGCTCAGTCTAATGAAAAACAGGTTGACATTCTCATCTGCTGTTGTTTGTGAGCGCCCAAACCAATTCTGCAAGGAAATGAAAAATAGAGTAGTATACAAACACATTGAAACAAGCGCTTGTGATAAAATCAAGTTTTAGCAGCCTAGCAGTTTTCCTTTTGAAGTCTATGGGCAGATGGTGAGAATTTTCAGAGGCATAATGAGGACATTATCAAGTTAGCCACCCCACAGTTTTCTGGTGGAATTTTAAGAGCAGAAATTCTTAGCAGAATCGAGAATAACAGAACACACCAGCCAACAGGAGACACTTTCAACTCAACACAAGCTTATCAAGTGGCTCAATCATCATGAGGATAGTTTGGGCTCACAGAAGTGTGAAATCTTTAGATCTTAGGCGCCATTTTCAAAAAGTGCTTCAGCATAGCATTTAAATAGCTGACATATGTTGTCCAGTCACAGAATCACAAAGCCAAAGGAACACAAAGCCCTTTGGCTCAGTTTGGTCTTGGCGAATCTAGCTATTTTGGCTCCAAGTATGAAAAATATATTTCCACACCCCAACCCCAACCCCCATAATTTGATGTAATTTGATTGGTGTATTCCAAAGTCACCCTATTCCTACCTCTGACAGAAACTGCCTGACCTCTGTGCCAAGGTCATATTACCTCACTCTGCAGTGTGTGTGTGTGTGTGTGTGTGTGTGTGTGTGTGTGTGTGTGATGGAAGCTGGTTTGCAGACAATACACTATGCATGCTACCATACTCATTCAAACTTCAAGTCCTCAAATATTCCCATACTGTTGTCTTCCATCAGTATCCCCAGGTCAGACTGCTTTGTCTGCAGCCTGATCCTCCATCAGCTGCCTCATTTGCTGGCGGCCTGTCACACTCCACCTTCCCCAGAGGTTGGTGTGCCAAGGGCCCTGGCCACTGCTCACCCCTCCTTGGCAAACTTCTCACCTTCTATAAGAACTTTGAGCTTGATTGGGCAGAAATAGTCTCTCCTCCAAATAAACACTGCCAATTTCCACTGATTTCTGTTTTCTTCAGAATTCTCCAACCTCCTTACTAAGTGCTGTGCAGCACTAATGCTATTCTGGGAGTTTTTCTCCATTGCTGCTCACCAAAGAGGCCACCCCTCCACCTTTCTGGCATTAATGCAAGCAGATGGCTCCAGCTGCAGTATAATTACTGCTTTAGGCAAAGTCCACTGGCTCCACAGCACTCTTCAATTATTCAGTGGTCCACCATCACAGCCACGGTCATAAATATAATGGGAAGCCATCAAAAGTAACCAGGTTGCTCTCTTCCCTTGTTTTCAGGCCATCTTATGGCAAACCTGCTTTTGACAAGCCATTAGTCCCCTAGACTTACGGGAGCCGCCCTTCCCCAAGATGTCTTGCTTTGCCGTTTTTTTAGAATTTCTTATTAAAGATGTGAGACATCAGCAGGAAAGCTTCTTTCCAGTCATGAAAGCAATTAAGAGAACTGCATGGGTTACATTAAGACCAAGTATTTCTTATTCAATAGAGCCTTAAAAAAAAAAAATTAACAGAAATGCCCTATTTTTAGATCTTCCTCCTACAAGTAAGAAAGGACTCGAAAAGTGAGCTTAAGCCTAATAAATTGTAGTTTGGCTACAAAGTTAACTCTGATCTCTCCCAAGGCCACTTTCAGCCGCACACAACACAGGAAGGAAACAGCCGCAAAGTTTTAATATGAACATTGTCATTAGTTGTTTCCCAAAGAACGTGCAAGTTATTATAGCAGGATATATATTCTGGGATATTGTTTTGGAATCGGGAGTAGTAATACTAAGGGGTGTGAAATCCTTTCTCTTCTCAACATTTGTATATGGTCAAAATCCTGACTCTGGCTTCCCCTCTCCCCACTTCCTTCCTCCTAATCCCTTTTTCCTTTTGTGTCGTGTCTTTTAGATTATACGCCTGAGGGCGGGGACTGTCTTATCACTATCAGCCACTCTGAGAACCTTTCATGGCTGAAGAACATATAAAATAAATAAATAAATAAATAAATAAATAAATAAATAAATAAATAAATAAATAATCATGGAGCCCAAGTTGCTTTTCTCCCCGCAGAAGTAAATAAATAGGTCCCCAGATCTTGGGAACAATTATTTTGAGCAAACACATGGTGCATGGTGGGAAGAATTCAGCAGCCAGCCACCCACCACCTGCCACTCCTTTGCTCTGAACAGCAGCCTCCTACAGCTGCTTTTCAATAATACAAAACCTGCCACTGTATACTTTATGGATTTTCCACATAACATCTAGTTTGGTCCTTAGAATTTTTAACATGACTTACATTTTCCTCCTGCGGGAGTGAAGAGTTATAGCTGAGAGAACATCAGTTTTCAAGGAGGGAACCAGAGTGATATGCCATGCTTAATGACTTGAAAAGATTTCCCTATAACATTACCTGTCATTTACATTATTTAACAAAATTTCTATTATCACTTGATAAGGAAACCTCTCAGCTGTTCACAAAAATATAACATGTAATTTAAAAATTATGTTGATGAAAACAGTTAAAACAAGTATTTAAAAATATTCAAAAGATAATTAAATCAACTGTAGCTAAAAAAAAAAAAGGGCCCTCCAGGCCTCTCTACCTGGCCCTCGAGACTCTCCTCAGGCCACACCCCCTCTACACATGCCATGTCACCAGCCCTACTTTGCACCCTTTGCAAGTGTTTGTGCCTGGCTGGAATATGTCCTTGAACCGTCACAATGAAGAAAGAGGGTACTGTTTGGCATTGCTGCCCAGGTCTGTGTTGCAGCTATGCCCCAAGGGGCTTCAGACAGGTTGCAATACAATTATCAAACTTTTTAGGCAAAAGAAGAGATGATTTCTGACCATTTACTCAGTATAAACTGAAACATCATCTGATGCTGTTCACCAGCTCATCCTTTGAAACACCATTTCTAGCCTTGCACTGGAAAAATGCACAGATGGCAACACAGAAGTACTGTATACTGAACAATCATGACTTGGCTTCCACAACTTTCAGGCAGATTTTATTTAAACGCCACCATTTATGAGTAAACACAACAGCTGGGACAGTTTTAAGCCATCAGTGGTCCAGGCCCAAGATGAAATAGAACTTTATACATGGAAGAGAACTGATTATTATTATTTTAACAATTTTCTGAGCTTTCTGCTTCACCTACCAGTTGGACGCGACAGCAGCAGATCTCCCTAAATCAGAAAGTAATTACATTCCCACACTTTGTTTAGCTTGTATACTTTAGTGCCTAATTACCAGAGATAGTTTACGAGCTTCCCCCACAGAAAATAATTGCCACATGTCTCCTTAAAAGAAACAAACTATCAGCGTTCTTTTCAAGACACAAAGTATAAACACCAATTAAAATGGGTTATACAAGAACTTCACAAGTAAAACAGGCCTATAGCAAAAATGTTAATAAAACGAATCCAGTATGCCACATTTAGAACCTTGCACCTGCTTTTGCTTTAAAAGTTTCTTTTTTAAAAAATAAAGTGTGTGTGGGGATTACAACTAATAGCGTCTGGAGCGGATTTTCCTTCTAATAGATTAGTTTAGCCTATTTGGTTGGCAATTGAGGAAGCAGGGCTAGAAACACATCTGCACTCAAGGGCATACCAGAGTTTTCCTTTGAAATGAAAAGCAATTTATTTCTTCAAGAATAGGAGAGACCAGAAGGGGGAAAACATATTATACAAACTTTAATGAAAGTCACTCTACACAGAAAGCCTGTTTCTGAGGAATAAGTAGCCAAAGGAACTTAAAGCAGAACATATTCTTGGCCTTCATTTCCATCTCTCTCCGCCTCATAAGGACCTTGTTCTATCTCCACTGACAGAGGGAGCAAGCCTCTGAAACTCAGTCACCGGGAATCACAAGTAGGGAGACTGCTCTTGAGCTCAGATCTTGCTCACAGGCTATCCAGGGACATCTGGTTGGCCCTGCAGGGACAAGCTGGAGAAGGCAGCACTAACAGGCTTCTGCCATGGCCATTGGATGGTGGGAGGACATCTGAATGGTGCTTGAGGCTTCATGAAATATTGAGAAACTAAGCTTGAAAACACCTGCGATCTGAGGAGGATACACCTTGCTTAAGGGGCTCACCTTTGTCTTGAGGTATATTGCCAGTCTGCATGCCATCTTATTCTCACACAGGCTTAAAGTTACCTACTATGCACGCACACTATTCATCTTGCAGGCTTCTGACTTGTGTCAGTAAAGAGTCAATTGTAGACATGGAGTTCATTTGATTATACACTCTTAGGTTGCAGTCCTAAGGCTTAGTGGTGGTGAGAAATTGAAGACCATTTCCTCACCTTATCCAGTGCCCTGCCAGACTCTGGCTGCCATGGCAGAAGTGAGAGTGGAGGTGCACTCTTTCACCCCTTTGTATTTTTTCATTAAAAAAAACCTATTTCCCTCTATCATCTGGGCTGGTATAATTCAGCCCCCAGTTTTCATGTGCACTGGGGGACCAGAAAAGCACCAGTTCTCCACATTTCCTTGAACAGGAATTACCCCCAGAATAAAGAAGTCACAAACTCCATGAATCCAGCTTTGACCCACTCAGAACTTTAGCAGCTACAGATGAATTGCGTATATATGACATAATGAACACTCACCCGTTTGGTGTAATCCATGGCCTTCAGAATGGAGAGGTTGAGGGTCTCCAGGGAAGCCAGAACATCTTCATAATCTCCCATGTGGTCGGTAAAATAATCTGGACCCCAAGGATATTGCAGGATTAAAGGAGAAGGGAGGGGAAAATAAAGGATAACATTTTAATCATACTTGCTTGCCTCAAGGTAAATGTCTAAATTGAAAACTTGCTGTTTCAAAGTGTACCAGCCAGGAAATATTCCAACTTCTAAAAACACTGCACTCCATCATGTTTAGTAGGTGAAAGGGGTTCAAATCATAGAGCTGGCAGCGGTGACGGGCTTGTAGGAAATGCAACGCTAGTCCCAACAGGTGGTTGTCCAGCCTCTGATTTAAGACCTATTCAAAGGGTTGTTAATATTTGAAGGCAAGTTCTTACTGTGCTGCTACATTTATTTTTGAGGGATAATTTGCATGACCTTTTCTGTACACCAAGATAGTAGTTGATAGATTTTTTTGTGGCTGGGCCAGAACACCATTAAGCTGAAATGTGCAGAGGAAAGAGGGAGACCACAACCATTTGTCACCCCCTAACATGTTTGATCAGGGTTGTTGGCAGATCTTGCCTTCATCATCTCCTGCCCGTGCTCCCTCTCTTTTGACAGCCCCAGATTAGTCCATGTGGACCTGACTCAAGGTGATCCAGGGCTGCCATGACCTAGTCCAGGCAAATCCCAGATCAGCCTGAGTCATGCTGATTTCGTTCAGGAACTGAAATTTGTCTGGACCAAATACACAGCCCTTGAAAATATCTGTAAGTGAAATAATCCAATAAAAAAGTCCTATTAGTTGTAGTACCAAACAACTGTATGGTACTAGGTTTAGGAAGGCAGATCTTGATGTCATGGACTGGCTGGATGCAGAGGAGATGTGGGAGGCACCAGTTGGGGAACCCTTAAGGAAAACCCCAGGGAAAGAAGGCTCAGACTGAGGGGATTGGTGGTGGGATGACAGGAGAAGAGGAAGGAGGTGTGGTGGAAGCTGAAGTGGTAACAGGGTTTAGTGAGCAGGGAGAAGCAGAGGCTTGTGAGGAGGGGAGCCAAGAGACTGATATGAGTTAGGCTGGTGAAGAAACGAGGATGTCTTCCCCTCCTGCTGTGACCAGTTCCCCTCCCCCCCCCAGTCTCCCAGGACCAGAAGAGGTATGAAGAAGGAGGAGCAGAGACAGACATGGCAATGGAGTCATAGATTGCTTGGGAAATACCCAGGGGAGGCGAGGACCTTCAGTCCCCACAACTGCCTCAAAGGGGTAAGATCTACCGGGGTGTGTTGCTGTGCTCACTAGGGCTGGCCTCCTGAGCTGAACTTGTTTCCTTGAATAAAGAGTTAATTTCACTGACACATTGTGATTTATTGCTGACCTGTCTCTGATTCCCGCTCCTGACACTTAGCTATGAACCTCCACCCGCAGATCGAGATCTAAGTAAGTTTTCTGTCTTTATTTTCTTAAAAAGTGCAGAAATTGGTGCTGCCATAATCTCTGTTAGAAAAGAAGCAGCAATTCATATTGAAGTGACATTTCTTACAGAACTCTCCTATAAATAACCTCAAAAGACAGTCCATTAATTAGCCTCCCTTGGCTTAATTAAAATGCCATATATCTGAACAGCATGCAGGATGAAGGGAGCGATAGCAACTGCTGGAAGAGCAGTGAGGAGTCCTCCTTCCACTGTGATCCACAGCGGCTTGAGCCTGATTTAAAAAAACCCCCAGCCACCTAATTTCCAGCAGCTGCAGATATTTCCTCACCATACAAGGGAGTGAAAAATAAATAAATAAATCACTTTGCAGAGTTGGCTTTTAGAAGTGAGGAATGGAAGAAGTACTGTATTTTTCGCTCTATAAGACGCACCAGACCACAAGACGCACCTAGTTTTTGGAGGAGGAAAACAAGAAGAAAAATATTCTGAATCTCAGAAGCCAGAACAGCAAGAGGGATCGCTGTGCAGTGAAAGCAGCAATCCCTCTTGCTGTTCTGGCTTCTGGGATAGCTGCACAGCCTGCATTCGCTCCATAAGACGCACACACATTTCCCCTTACTTTTTAGGAGGGGAAAAAGTGAGTCTTATAGAGCAAAAAATACGGTAAATCCTTTTCTGGAGATGATAAAGCAAAACTTGTGACACAGTCCATAAAACCTGAGGAGGAGAAAAATAACGATTGCGATTTTGGCAAGGGCGGGCACTGAAAAGCTGCACATGTAAAACAGGATTAAATTGTAATTTTGATTAAAAAGCCTTTGCAAACACAAGAGAGAGATTTCACCTGGACCAACAGGAGATTTGAGGCACTTGCAAATACGTGCTGAGGGTAAGCCTAACACAAACCCAATGGCAGCTTGCTGGACACTAGAAGGTTGGTTTATAGAAGAGGTTGCAATATTTAGGGGGCCACCAATGTGACACACGTAGGCACAGTGTTCCCCTTGAAGTCTTCCCCCAGCAGCAACAAAGCCTCTCAGCCCCCATTCTGTTCAGGGGCCTCTTAGAGCTGAAGGAGGAAGTTGGAAGAGTGATGCTAAGAGAACATGCACAGAAGTGTGCATTCTAGACAGGGATGGGCAAATCCCTGAATTCTCATTCTCTCTCTCTCTCTCTCTCTCTCTCTCTCTCTCGCTCTCTCTCATTTCCTCATTTCTCCAGTCTTAAGTTCAGTTCTCCACATTTCCATGCCAGCGTATCTTTTTATTTTAAAAAGTCCTTATGAAAATGAACCAGCATGTTAGTGTGGATTTCATAATCTACGCATTTATATCTCTGCGTAGCATATGAATTTTTGCACACATTCCTCAGCGAGAGAAATACATTGCAAAATTCGGGAGGATTGCAGAAGGTGTCTGCGTTTCAGTTTGTGCATTGTTTCAGGGAGTGCAAATTAGGCAGCTTCATCTTTAAATGAGAACTGAATCTAATTCCTCTTCCATTCCTAACTGGAAAACAACAGCTGAACAGGGGTTACGTGTGTTGAGATATTGGTAAGACGAGTTTAATCCTGAGTGGGCTATGTGATCCCTAGGCCACTGTAGGTGCAATTACTATCAAGTGCAGGTAAGCATTTGCCAGATGTTTCTGTTGTGCCTTTGGGCCAAGAGTTTATTTTTAGCAAAGTACATAAACATCTGAAGATAAAATATGTATCCACTACATCTCTCAACTTGATCTCAATCTCAATGTCCTAGTTAAGAGAATTGTCTAGCAACATTAATTTCCCCACTTCTGTTTCCTACCTCGGTGTAACAGTCTGAGAAGTACAATCTAATCTACTTGTGACTTGGGGGCTGGGGTTCGACAAGCACTCTGTCTGTTGACCAAAAGCCTCCATGTGTCACAAAGACAGGCAGGCCAGCCTCAACCCTGCAATGTGAGTCTTACATGACCCCCTTTCACACAATCAACCAACTTGTGAAAGGGCTGTGTGTGAATGGAATTGACTAATGGGGTGCCCAAAGGGTTCAGCAACCTGGCCCAACAAGTTCTGCTATTGTATATTCTCTATGCGTTGTGCATAGAGCCCTTTCAAACCCTGGGGAAATGGCATTCCAGTCACATATATGTTTTATGAGTGTGGAACTCACCAGAACCCTCTTTTCCCCTCTTTTCTCAGATATGAGGAGAGGCTTCAGCAAGACGTTAAATCCCTGGCATTTCAAGGTAGAACGGGGAAGGGACCCTGTCAGAAATCATGGAGAGCCACTGGTGGTCATTGTAGGGCAGGGGCAGGGAACCTTCTGCCTATAGGCCAATCTCAGACCGCAGAAGGGGGTCAAAATTGGCCTGCAAGGCTATTTCTCAAAAAACATGCCCACCTGCCAATCAACTGGTGTCACTTTGATGAGGGGTACAGACATTCTTCATTGGTTGAGTGTCAGCAGGATTTAATCCCTGCTCATCAGCTAATGAGCAGGGGTTCAATTCTACAAAGACACAAGGCCAGAGAGGGCTCTTATTATTGGATTCATGCCAGGATCCAGAGAAATTCCTTCTCAAGAACAGGATGACACAATCTGGAACAAACTATGTGAACATACAGAACTGCTGCCATAGGCTGGGAACAGGAACACACAGCTAAAGCACAGCACAGGGCTGCTTGAAAGCCATTTTGAAAGCAGCCCTGTGCTGCTCTTTGAAGCTGACTTTTGGAGGTTTAAAGAGCAGTGCAGGGCTGCTTGCAAAGGGGCTTTCAAACAGCTCATACTGTGCTTTGAAATCCCAGCAATCATGGCTTCAGAGCACAGCAGCACCTGATGTCATAGTGATGTCACATTTGGCCTGGAGGGGTCAGGAGATAATGGTCTGGTTTGCCTGCTAGGAAAGATTCCCCATGCCAGATTTAGGCAATACAGTGGAACCTCGCAAGTCAAATGTAATCCATTCTGAAAGGACGTTTGACTTCCAAAATGTTCAAATTCCACTTGGCTGACAGCTAGGCTTTTTGCAGATTGGAAGCCATGTTGCACGTTCAGGTTCCGAGGAATGTTCGAAAACCGGAACACTTACTTCTGGGTTTTCAACGTTCGGAGTTGAAACGTTTGGGAATGGAGCGGTTTGAGAACCGAGGTTCCACTATACTGAGCTATGTGAAGCACTGGTCCGCCTACCTTATATGGATAAGGCAATTATATATTTTTAATTTTTGTCTGGATGAAAGCTCACACGCTACAACTGGGGTTGCCTGGATAGGTAGCTCAGTGGTGGAGTATCTGCTTTGCATGTAGAAAGTCCCAGGTTTAATCCCCGGGATTGTCCTGTTAGTGTGGACAACAGTGAGCTAGATAGGCAGATGGTTTGATTCAGGATAAGGCAGCTTCCTGTGTTCATTAAGGGCTGAAGTGCTGCTGCTGCTGTGCATGTGGGGACACTCTCCTATAGCAACCCACTTTCTTTTCACTTACCATCAACTAACAAGGATAAAATGTGTGGCCTTGCCTGATCAGCACACAGGGTCTGATCAGCACTGCTGTTAGAAAATGTGCTCTGCATGCAAAAGATGCGGGTGGCGCTGTGGGTTAAACTACAGAGCCTAGGACTTGCCGATCAGATGGTTGTCAGTTCGAATCCCCGTGATGGGGTGAGCTCCCGTTGCTCGGTCCCTGCTCCTGCCAACCTAGCAGTTCAAAAGCACCTCAAAGTGCAAGTAGATAAATAGGTACCGCTCCGGTGGGAAGGTAAACAGCGTTTCCGCACGCTGCTCTGGTTCGCCAGAAGCGGCTTAGTCATGCTGGCCATGTGACCGGCATGACCACATGACCGGCGTGACCAGGTGACCAATAAAGCAAGATGAGCGCCGCAACCCCAGAGTCGGCCACGACTGGACCAAATGGTCAGGGGTCCCTTTACCTTTACCTTTATGCAAAAGATCCCAGGCTGGGGGAAGCCCCTATCTAAAACTTGGGGACAATTCAGAGCAACATGGAACGACAGTCTGATTCCATGTAAAGCTGCTTCCTGTGATTGATTTTAAATAAGAAGGTCTCTTTTTAGGCATGGGGTGTAACTCAGCAGTAGAGGACATACTTTCAAATACAAGGTTCCAAATTCAATGTCTGGCCTCTCCAGGTACAGCTGGGAAGGACAACTGTCTGAAATGCTGGAGATGCTGCCAATATGTCAGTGAAATACTGAGCCAGATGGATCAATGGTCTTGCTCACTTTCCAATTCTTATTCTTATTAAATATGTACACCACCCTATACTGTAGGTCTCAGGGCCATTGACTACATACCTAAAAATGTTCCTACTGAACACAGGCATGCCAATGCTGTTATAACCAACAAAGCTTATCAGGGAATTTGCTGAGCTGCCAACAGATAAGATACTCACCACATAGTTCCTTCGTATCCACGTTGCTTTGAAATAAAGAAAAGAAAGACAGGAAAGAATAAGAATACACAAAATTAGAAGGAGGGAAAGTGGGAGCATAGCAGCAAGAAACTGAGAAAAAGGGGAACCAGAACAAGTTCACTACCAATGTTCAAAGATGTTATATATTGCTGTTCTCAATAAAACGTACATTTCAAAAGCCACACGCCAGGACTTTCACATCAAGCATTCCTGATCCAATTATAATTAAATACAATGAATTGCACTTTGCACATAGTGTATTTTGCTTTTTATGTTGTTAACAAATGAATGCAATGAAAGGTAATTAGTGTATAGTAAAATCTCATTTATGCAGATCATGGAAGGGACAAATAGTACTTTCAGGGTTATGTTTTAGCTGTGCATTCCCTGCCTTAACACAAATTAAATTCGGCAGACAGAATCACACAACTTGATCATATCTACATAGTTTCTCTCATTTTGCATAATATTGCTATTTTGCTAAATTTATTGGTATATTAGCTAGTCACAATGTGGTCTAAATATAAGGAAGAACTTTTTGATGCTAAGAGCTTTTCAACAGTGGAATGGACAATCTTGGAAGGTAGCAGGCTCTCATTAGAGTTTTTTAAATGGAGGTAGGCTGACCATAATTCAGGGGGTTTTTTAGTTGTGATTCCTGCATTGCAGGTGGTTGGACTGACAATTCTATGTTTTTAAGAATTGTCTGAAATGCCTTATCCAGCTGCCTCCTTGACTTCTGAAATTTCATCAAGCATTGTCCACATCCTTTCAAGTCTCTTTTTGCAACCAGAGGGTGAAAATACGCACTCTGGAATGCAGAGGCAGTAATGACCTTTAAATGCCTCGTAAAAGCATATATATCTACGCAAGCTTTCCTGGTCTCTGCCTCTTGATTTTTCATTCTGTTTTGAACACTGCTGATTTTATCTGTGGAATATATGTTTTCTGTTTTTTTTACATTTTTGGAAATTTTATTGCTTCTTATCTGTACTTTTAAATGTAAACCACAGAGATCTTTTTATTATTATATTAAACTGTATGTTTTTAAATGAATAAACTTTTTCTAAAAAAGAAAAGAAAGCTGAGATTCTTAGGAAGCTGGTTTGTGGTTTTTGCTGAATTCCATCTTTGTTTTCCTGTGCCACTGCAGAATTATGTCATATATGCACCTGTGGGTTATGGGTGCTGCTAAAACAACATTTGAGCTTTGCTCTTATGCTCTTATGGAGGTTCTACCCTGAGCCCTGCATGGAGCTGTCCAAGGTCCTATTAAAATCTTGCCTTTGTACTGCTGTAATCATCTCTCAAAACAGCAAGCAATGAGTCACAATACAGAAATGCCTCTCTGGCTGCACTGCTTTAGAGTTCCTTAGTTCATTTAGTCATTCATTGAGTCATCCTTCTTCATCAAGATCTTAAGGTAGCTTATAGCAACTAAACAATAAATACATCAAAACCACATAAGCATTAATGGGAATATTGAAGGCAAACTATTACATTAAAACCACAGCAGTGCATCTGATGTTGAGCAGCATCAAACATTCCCAAATGCTTAAGGAAAAGAGATGTATCTTGAGGCTTCGTTGAAAGCTCAGCGGTTTTGACTCCAATCAAAATTCCTGGGGGATTCCTGGCTGAAGAGCCACCACTAAGAAGACCTCACACTGCAACATCCATGTGTTTCATCTGTCAACCAGGGTCCCTCAACAGATATTAAGGCTGTGAGTGGCAAGCACCGGAGGGGCATGCCTTCAGGTTTCTGGATCGAAAGTCATAACTACATGATTAACAAGCGCTCAGTGGCGTAGCGTGGGTTGTCAGCACCCGGGGCAAGGCAAGTAATTTGCGCCCCCTAACCCGTGGATTTGCGCCCCCTACCCCTACCCCTACCCCCCAGATGTTGCGCCCGGTGCGGCCGGCCCCCCCCTGCACCCCCCACGCTACGCCACTGCAAGTGCTCAAGGAGCTATAGTTTCTGGAATGGACAAATTATTCCAGAAAGGTTGTATGTCTGCTGTTCCTTCTAAACAGCATTGGTCAGATGCTGAAAGAGGGTCTCCTTAGTTCCACTATACCACTGTCTGACATGTGCAATGTATATCCTCTTGTCTTTAATCTGTGCTTCCTCTTGCACCTCTGTCATATGCTCATATATGCAGAACAAACCTGCTATGGATGTGCTAACCAGTCTATTTGTCACTGAGAGCCTTACAGCTTTATTGCAAATGCTGCCACTGCCTTGTAAGGCAATAAAAAACCTCCTCCTGTCCTACAATTTTTATTTTACTGGTTTTATTTATATGCTAGAGAACTGTTTGATTAACTCAGACTCATTCTTGATTTGACTGATGGGTCAAATCTTAAGTGGATTATGGAGAAAGAATAATTAAAAAGCCTTTCATTGCTGGAATTCTTAAGGCTGCTTCATAAATGCAGAAATAGCTTATGGTGCATTCTTTTAGACTGCTGGCCTAGGGTCAATTCCTAGATGCTTCCCCATGTCAAAAATCCCCAGCAAATGAAAACCTTGCTCATCAGGGAAAGAGGTGGCCTAAATTCCTTCTCTCTGTGAGTGGTTGTAGGATTGAAGCCTAAAGGTATTTTTTCATAAAGCACAGATTTTTTTATGTGCTGTCTCCCAAAATATGCATTTTAAAATTAATTTTGTTACATGTTTTTGAGACAAGAACTGTGTTAGAATATTTAGGGAAGTGAGGAAGCTGGCAGATAACCAAGTTCTGATTTTCACATCAGTCTGGAGCTGCTGATAATGTCAACTCATTCACAAAAATCTAATTCCTCAAGTATCTCTAAAGCTAAAGGATTAAAGGAAAAGGCTTAACTGTGACTTGAATGTGCCCAACTCAACAGATTCAAAACCCTTGTGTTTTTTATTTTATTTTATTAATACCACCCTTCACCCAAATATTTGTTTTGCTGCAAATTAGGCACAACATCTTTGGCTTCAAAAGAAGTACTATAGGGCCTGATTTAGCAGTAAGTTTACAACAGGGAGATGGAATTTCTGGTCTGTGGGCTTACTTTGGCCCACAGGCTGTTTTACTCAAACCTAGGTCCTGAGCCCTAGGTCATGTATGATGTCAGATGTGAGAAATTTCACATTTTCTCCCACTCCCTCTTGTAACTCAAGCTGGGCTGCAAAGGAAAATCATTCAAGCTGCATTTGTAAAAGAAGAGAGGAAGAATTAAATGTGTACGTAGAGAGCACTCCTAATTAGTTTATTCCAGAAATGTCATGGTGATGTTAGGTGATTGACAGATGGGTAGCCTGCCCACTTGCCATAGTAGCCAACATGGGGTGGGCAAGTTCGGGATTCAGCATGCTTTCCAGATCCTGTTCACCGCTCCTGGTTTCCAAGATGCAAGTTACAAAGTTTAAAACATCCAAGTTTTTTTAATCCAGCAAGCCAGTATAAAAGTGGATAATAACCTTCCCAATTTTCTGTTTTCATCTTAAATGCATGCCAGCCTTCCCCAAGTACTCTGCAGGTAGATTTGTCCAACCTGGTGGCCTCCAGATATTGTTAGACTCCAACTCCCATCAGCCCCAGCCAGCATGTGCAAAGGCCAGAGGTGATGGGAGCTGGAGTCTAGTAACATCTGGAGGGCCACAAGTTCTTTGCCCTTGATTTAGATGGTCCGCTATGTCCAGGGAACCATGATCTATCTTCTGACCATTCTGAACTATTAGAATCTGAGAACAGAAGGTTCATTGAAACTGCAGTCCCAGTCTAGATATTTAGCTGGCCTGTGCATGTCCTGTTTCAAACTGAATTCAAGGTATATTTTTCTCAGAATGAGGCCAACAAACTGCTTCCCTTGGCACTGGATTGTGGATTAGCAGATGTTCCTTATCAGCTAGCTGAGCAGCAAGGCTATTCTCACCCGCCTTTGGATTTTCTTCTCATTTCTAAAATATAGTTTTCATCCTGATAAGGCTTCCAGGATAGTATGTGATTGACAGCACTCTCTTGCTGAATCAATTCCAAGCCATATGTCTCATTCCCCCCCACACACTTTGGCTTAAAACAGGGGTGGCTAACTTGTAGCCTTTCAGTTGTAGTTGGACTCTAGTTCTCATGAGCCTCAACCAGCATGACTATGATCTGGAATGGTGGAAGTTGCAGTCCAGCAACACCTGGCAGGCCAAATGGTCAATGGTCAACCATCCATGGCGTAAAAGTTATGTCTTTGGGATCTAGCTAATATTTAATAATCTCTCCTGAGCCTGTTCTGGTTTCCCAAAGCCTGAATTTCTTTGCAGGACTACTGAGAGTTAATTTCCATGAGCATATGCTACTCTCAAACTGATGCCACTGAAATGCTAAACATGCAAAACTTCCTAAATAAAATCTAGCCTACTTTAGCTGAGAACAGTTCAGAGCACATCAGGAGCAAGTAATTGCTTAGAATCATAGAATCATAGAGTTGGAAGAGACCACAAGGGCCATCGAGTCCAACCCCCTGCCAGGCAGGAAACACCATCAGAGCACTCCTGACATATGGTTGTCAAGCCTCTGCTTAAAGACCCCCAAAGAAGGAGACTCCTCCAAAGAAGGAGACTCCTTCCTCCAAAGAAGGAGACTCTTAATCAGAATCCTAACCAAATTTATGAGGAAGACAGTGTAGGCAGTGTAGGCAGAAAACAGAACACTACTTTCTGAAGAGCAGGAGTAATTGAATGTAGATGCAAGTTAATTCATTGGACTTTTGGTTACAGAATTTCACCTGCAGTTTAGTGTACATCACCAAACTGCAAGAAGCAATGGACTTTTCTACTTGGTTTTATGATGGATGGAACCACTAATTTCTGTATGTATATTGATCGTATGTGCTAGAATCCCCTGGAAACACCTGGCTCAGGTGTCAAAGGCCAGGGTAAAGAAGCATGTCTTTAACATTTGCTGAAAGCAGTATAGTAAGCCCCACACATCTCTGTGGGGTGAGAATTCCATGATAAGGGCTGCCACAGAGAATGTCTCCTTCTGGGCCACCACACCCTGAGTTTCTAAGGGTGGTGGAATAACCCAGGAGGGGCCGTGGGGAAGGAGGCAATCTTTAAGGTATTTGGGGCAAACTAGCAGCCATCTTTCTAGGAATACTAAGTTCCATTTTAACAAGTATCTATAGACTTGGGCTGTGAGCTCTCCTGACTAAACAAGAGAAAATCCAGAAAAACTGAGGAACCTCATATGAACAGGGACTTTAAAACCACACTGGAGCAAAAACTCCACAATGAAGCACCCCTATCGAAAAATGCTTCTTGGTTCAGAGATAGGTCTGCACCCTTAAAAAAGGAACATTAAACATTAAAGTTTAATATATAAATGTATATTAGGTGTATTAAGTGCATATTAGGCTAGCACTCAGCATGACTACAAATTCATTTTCAGTTTAATCAGCATTCCTGTTAGCATACCTAATTAAAGCATTTACTGAAATCATAACCGTGATTTAATGGAGAGAATTATAAAGACCTTTAGAAAAACACATTGTTAAAAACAACTGTTATATAATTCTGGAGTTCTGTAGCTTCTCAGCAAGGAAAAATATATCCCCCAAGGTCACTGACTGAACCTTGATGTTTCTTCTGAAGATACATACTCTCAGGACCGTACTTCATCTATTAAATTGTGAAATTAAAGTTCCTGTTTCTCAAAGATATTATAATAATAATAGAAGAAGAAGAGAAGAGTTTGGATTTGATATCCCGCCTTTCACTCCCCTTCAGGAGTCTCAAAGCAGCTAACAATCTCCTTTTCCCTTCCTCCCCCACAACAAACACTCTGTGAGGTGAGTGGGGCTGAGAGACTTCAAAGAAGTGTGACTGGCCCAAGGTCACCCAGCAGCTGCATGTGGAGGAGCGGAGACTCGAACCCGGTTCCCCAGATTACAAGACTACCGCTCTTAACCACTACACCACTATTATTATTATTATTAATAATAATAGATTATTTATAGCCTGTCCTCCCCAGCCAAAGCTGACTCAGAGCAGCTAACAAGAGTAAAAATAACACCATTTACATAAAATCACAATCAATTAATTGAAATACATTCTAAAATCAATTCATTCTAAAATCAATTCAGAGTCAAATTAATGGCAACCATTGGGCTAGAGTTCTATGAGGATTACAGAAGGAGGGGGTCAGACTGTGCCTTGGCCAAAGGCCTGGTGGGATAGCTCTGTCTTGCAGGCCCTGCGGAAAGATGTCAAGTCCCGCAGGGCCCTAGTGTGACAGAGCGTTCCACCAGATGGGGGCCACAGCCGAAAAAGCCCTGGCTCTGGTTGAGGCCAACCTAACCTCCCTGTGGCCCGGGATCTCCAAGATGTTTTTATTTGAAGACCATAAGGTCCTCCATGGGACGTACCAGGAGAGGCGGTCCTGAAGTTATGAGGGTCCTAGGCCATATAGGGCTTTAAAGGTCTCTCCTGCCCTACACATTCTACTGTCAAAGTTCAAAAAATTTGGTGTCTATGGCCACATTCACACCATACATTTAAAGCACTATGATGCCACTTTAAACAGTCACAATATTTCCCCCCAAAGAATCATGGGAACTGTAGTGTGTTAAGAGTGCTGAGATTCTAAACACCACCAGTCCCACCTAGCATGGCCAATGGTCAAGAAGTCATAAGACAGAGTCATATTCAGCAATAGCAGTAGGGCCAAAAGTTCCCCAGCATTTCAAGACTTAAATTCTCCATAAATATATTTTCCTAGGCCTTTTCATTCATAAAATTGAGCTGTGCTGGATTTTTGTTTTGCTGGTTTTGAAGTAGTTCTGGAGTATTTGACTCTCAATTTATGTTATTGGTTTATACTGTTTTGATTTACAACCCCCCCCCCTTCAATAGCATTTTGTATTAGTATTTGAAAACTTCTAACATTGATGGGTAACAAAGGAAGAAGCAAATAAGCAAACAAACAAACAAATAAACAAACAAACAAAGAGATGATAGATAGATGATAGATAGAGATGATAGATGATAGATAGATGATATAGATAGATAGATGATAGATAGATAGATAGATAGATAGATAGATAGATAGATAGATAGATATAGATAGATGATAGATGATGATAGATGATAGATGATAGATAGATAGACAGACAGACAGACAGACAGACAGACAGATAGATAGATAGATAGATAGATAGATAGATAGATAGATGATAGATAGATAGATGATAGATAGATAGATAGATAGATAGATAGATAGATAGATAGATGATAGATAGAAGCAGCCTAGGGAACAGAATGACAATTAAAAACAAAACAAAAAAACTACAAAGATTTTAAAAGAGGAAAGCACATCAAAGGCTCTTCTTTAATGTGTGTGAATCTCACATGGATTATGTTCCCACAGGGCTGTTCAAAATGCCAATCATCACCAGATCAGCATCAGCTGAAACTAATAAGCTTTCACTGCAATGCCCCCCCCCCCAAAAGCAGCTTCACTGCAGCAGCCTCTGCTGTTGCAGGAGGCAGGAGGCTGGTTGCACTGTGCAAAAGAGCCCCTCCATCACTGTTGCTTTCCATAAGGGATTTCAGAAAATTCCAGCAAAAACAGAAATGGGATGGACATTAATCTCATGAATATGATTGATATTGTTATTGTTGCTTACACTCTGCAAATGATGTGTAATGGACTATACCCCCCAACCCCCCCCCCACATTTGCATTGTTTTTCTTTTATATTGAAATGAATGGGGCTGAATAACTTAATGACAATGTGAGTACATAACTTATTTGATTTGCATAATTAAATGCATAAGTTATGTAATGTCACCACAGTGCACAGTGAGATGAATAAATGTACGAAAGACAAGGCTTGCCACCCGCCCCCCTTATTGTTAACAATCTACTATATACAGTATTTTGGAAAGTGCTTTGCTTGCCTGCCTGTCGATTTGTTATCTATGAGTTCAGCCACCTCTTGAGAAATTGTCATTCCTGAGAGGAAGGTAGTGGGCACTGTCCACTATTTTGAATTAAGATGGAAAACTGACACATTCTTTTGGTGTGACTTCACCCTTTGTTTGACTTTGCTTGTCTCTTGAGATATTGTCACCAAACTTGGTACAAGGGTTCCTGAGGTGAGGCAAAACAATGTCACCAGGCACCATTTTGAATCAAGATGCAAGACTGAAATGCCATTTTGGTGTGACTTTGGATATTTTCTGACATAGGTTTGAGATGTTGTCCCCAAACTTGGCATGAGGGTTCACAAGGAGTGGTGGTCTTCATCAATGTTTGGATGACACACGCCATTTTTATTAAAGATGGCAGACTAAAATGTGAAAAATAAAACTATGTCCCCCATTATGCCTTGATACACATTGGTTAAGCTCACTAAATAAATTACAGTGGTACCTCGGGTTAAGAACTTAATTCATTCTGGAGGTCCGTTCTTAACCTGAAACTGTTCTTAATCTGAAGCACCACTTTAGCTAATGGGGCCGAGGTACTATTTCTGGGTTAGTGAAGTCTGTAACCTAAAGCTTTTGTAACCCGAGGTACCGCTGTATTCCAATTTCCCCAGCAAGGCATTATCTTTATTAGCACCAATCAAATAGTAACAGACGAGTGAGCAAGCTTTTGAGTTGCTCCAATCTTTTAATCAGAAGTTGATTGGAGAATTTGAAAGCTAGTACACTATTTCGATTGGCCTTAATAAAGTATTGCCTGGCTGAGAATGTTTGGATTCTCCTTATGGGCAAACCCAGCTACCTGTGATTTTTGTGTGCACCATTTGATCGCAGTCAGAAATGTATGTTAAAAAATAATAATGTATCAACCTCCAAAACAATGAAAATTGTGTATAGAATAGTTTATGAGTAGCAAGTAGAAAGCTACATGTAAAATAAATGTATCTGTAGGCAAAAGTGGTAGCCAATATTGTGAAACAGTTGCAACATTTGTGCTAGACACCTTAAATTGTCCTGGATTGCATCCAGTTTTGTACTTTCTGAGAACACAAATGGAGAATTTCTCACAGATGGCAGTTTATAGGCTCTTGGTTGATTTTTCAAAACTATGCTAATATTGTTCATCTGGTATAGCTCTTCTACAAGAACATAATCAATGGTGCTCTGCCACAAAAGTTTTTGTTGCTTATATTTTGTTGTTTCAAAATATAAAAAGGCAAATATAAAGGGATAGTTCCAAAAGATAAAAGGAGGTGACTGCATGTTACAGCTGTAGCAACATTTTTTTTAAACACAACTTTAGCCACAGCTTTTTTCTACATATAGGTAGTTTTTTCTTTGATATTCATACATCATTTTTAGGCACGGTTTTTGCCCTTTTTGGGGTCCCTGTGATTTTTGCTTGTTCCTCTTCCTTATTCGGGGGACCTACTCCTCTCTTCGGCTTTGGGGGGAATGTAACCTATTACCATGTCACATAAAAGAACTGTGTTAGGTGTGTGTTTGCTGTCTGCTCTGTTTGTAATTTATCATTTACCTTTTTGTAAGAAAGCTCTTTTAGCAACAGAGCCACAGCTGTTAAGCAGCCTAGCAGAGGAGCTTAGTTCTAGGAAGTCATTCTGGTTTGATCTAACAAATGAGCTCTGGCAAAGGACCCAAAGCCAATTTCTTCCTCCACTAGGGTGATTTTTCTTCCCATTCATGATGGGGGTGGCGGGGAAGAGGACCAAGCCTCTCTCCTATCTCCCACCTGCTGGGCTTATGAAGAAGTGGCAGTTCTGTTATCATACACCACAGTCTTAGGTTCGCTCTGTTATCTACTCTTGCATCAACTTTCGTTTGCTCAGGCTGTCTGTGGCACACAGCACAGCATTATATCTGCTCCTTTCCTTCTCCTAAGTGTAATGCAAATTGAAGTTTTATAATCTCAGTTAATAGTTGCTCGAGGGTTTCCTTAAATAGTTTCTGTGCCCTCAGGGCCATCTCAAAGCCCAAACCCTATCATTCAAAACCAAGAGTAATTGCATTTTCTTCATTTGAAATGCACAAAACGTTTCACATTATTAAATATACACGACTGGTGGGAGGGAGGGAAGCGTTAACCTGGGGTGGGTGGGGAGCAGCAAACCTCAAATCCCAGGGCCAAACATAGACCTTCAGACCTTTCTTTTTCTGGGTCTCACAACTCCCACCAAGCTTCTCCTTAGCCTGGCCTCACCCCTCACTAGTTTTCCTTTTGCACACACACCCTTGAATGTTTTTGCCCAGCTGGAATGTGCCCTAATAATGCTTGCTGGATGAAGGATGCATGCTAGCATGTGTAGAAGCTAGTCTACCACACAAAGGTAAAACAAAATAAAGAAAATCCTTCCAGTAGCACCTTAAAGACCAGCTAAGTTAGTTCTTGGTATGAGCTTTCGTGTGCATGCACACTTCTTCAGATACACATGCACACAAAAGCTCATACCAAGAACTAACTTAGTTGGTCTTTAAGGTTCTACTGGAAGGAATTTTTTTATTTTGTTTTGACTATGGCAGACCAACACGGCTACCTATCTGTCACACAAAGGTAACATTTACATTTGTTGCGCCACCTACTAGCCAAACCAAGCACTGGAAGGGTCTATAAAAGGCGCCACACACCTGGCCAAGGCATATCTGAGGATGCAAAATATTGTAAAACAAAATTTATGTCCTCCTTCCTCGACTGAAAGCCTTCTAAGCAGTCTACAAAGGCAAACTAAATGATTCATTAAAAATACCAGTAAAAACAAACACCCAAAACAAATGAACATAAAGTTTAAATGCCAATAAAGTAAGCAGTTTAAAAACAATTATACCTTACAAAATGACATGCCTAAATAGCAGTCCTGAGTAGGCTTGCTGAAACAAAAAATAGCTTTTAGCAGGTATGGAAAATAATGCAGTGGAGGTACCTGCCTAATATCAATACACAGAGAGTTCTTAAGAGTTGGTACCTTCACCACAATGAGCGATCAATTCTGTGCAGGTGCAGAAGCGTTATTATTAGGTGGCAGTTGTAAAGTACCACTTCAGTTGCCACTTCAACTGAAGCAGTTGAATGGGCACATATGGGCTAGTAAAGTTGTCCCAAGCTCCTGCAGGCTTTATATAGTACTGTGGTACCTTGTTTCTTGAACGGCTTGGTTCCTGAACAAATTGGCTCCTGAATACTGCAAACCCGGAAGTAAGTGTTCTGGTTTGCGTATGTTTTTCAGAAGCTGAATGTCCAACGCGGCTTCCGCTTGAATGAGGGAGCTCCAGCAGCCAATTGGAAGCCGTGCCTTGGTTTTCAAACCGTTTTGGGAGTCGAACGGACTCCCAGATTAAGATTGAGAACCAAGATACCACTGTGGTAGTACCACCTGGAATCTGACCCAGTAACAAATTGGCAGCCAGGACAGATCTCTGAGCAGGGGTGCAATATGCTGACAAGATCTCACTCCTGTCAGCACTTGTATGGCAGCATTCTGCACTAACTGCAGTTTCTGGATCAAATGCAGGGAAAGTCTCACATAGTATGCACTGCAGTAATTCATTCTTGAAGTTACCAATGTCTGGTCTATTGCTGTCAACCTACCCCGAATGACAAATGGCTGCCGCTGATAAAAGGTGCTCCTGGCCACCAAGGCCACTTGGGTCTCCAGTGACCAAGTTGGATCCAGAAGCAGCTCAGGCAGTGAACCAGCTCCTTCAGGGATAGTACAACCTCATTCACGGCAAGCAATTGGCCAGCTTCTCAGAAACAGAAGCCACTCAGCCACAAGATTCCTCGAAGTCATACTGTTTGTTAAGCTTATCATCCAGATAGTTTGTGTAGAAACAGCACTGACAAGTTTTAGAAGTTAGCTGACCTTCATAGCATTCTCTGTGTAAGGAATTTCAGCTTGGTTTAGATCTACCAGAGTGTAATGAAGGCAAATGGCATCTCTTAGCTTAGGTTGGAAGTATAGATTTTCTTTTTGGTGCATCAGGAGTTCATTCCTTTGCAAGCCAATAAAAAATATTTAACTGCATTCAGCTTGTATGCCAGCTTTTCGCTCCTTGCAGGATATATTTTCCCCAGGAGATCAATTCCACTTATGATCAAGCTGAAGGTCAAACTACACTGTGCCTTTGGAGGGTTCTGAAATGAGAAAATGGACCCAAACAGTCCAGAACTTGGGATTAACTCATTGTAGCCTTCAAGAATTTCAGATGGTATTTTACAGATAATGTTGGGAAGATTCCTTTGACAGCTACTGTAGAGTCATGGAATAAAGTAGTGTGCTAAAGTCCCCATTTAACTGTCAGGCTGGCTAGGCAATCTTAAAGCAACCAGTGTCCTGTTTTAGGAGGAAATAAAATAAATAATAATAAATTATTATTATTATTATTATTATTATTATTATTATTATTATTATTTATCCATCTGGCCAGGCCTCCCTAGCCATACTGGGAGGCTCCCAACAGAATATTAAAAACACGATAAAACATCAAACATTAAAAACTTCCCTAAATATGTCGTAGTTCAGTAGTAGAGCATCATGCAGGAAGTCCCAGGTTCAATCGTTATCATTTCTAGATAGGAATGGGAGAGATCCCTGCCTGAAACCCAGGAGAGCTGCTGCCAGTCAGTGTAGACATTACTGAGCTAGATGGACCAATCAATGATCCAACTCAATTGTTTGTTGTTGTTTAGTCGTTTAGTCGTGTCCGACTCTTCGTGACCCCATGGACCAGAGCACGCCAGGCACTTCTGTCTTCCACTGCCTCCCGCAGTTTAGTCAAACTCATGCTGGTAGCTTCGAGAACACTGTCCAACCATCTCGTCCTCTGTCGTCCCCTTCTCCTTGTGCCCTCCATCTTTCCCAACATCAGGGTCTTTTCCAGGGAGTCTTCTCTTCTCATGAGGTGGCCAAAGTATTGGAGCCTCAGCTTCAGGATCTGTCCTTCCAGTGAGCAATCAGGGCTGATTTCCTTAAGAATGGATACATTTTATCTTCTTGCAGTCCATGGGACTCTCAAAAGTCTCCTCCAGCACCATAATTCAAAAGCATCAATTCTTCGGCAATCAGCCTTCTTTATGGTCCAGCTCTCACTTCCATACATCACTACTGGGAAAACCATGGCTTTAACTATACGGACCTTTGTTGGCAAGGTGATGTCTCTGCTTTTTAAGATGCTGTCTAGGTTTGCCATCGCCTTTCTCCCAAGGAGCAGGCGTCTTTTAATTTCGTGACTGCTGTCACCATCTGCAGTGATCATGGAGCCCAAGAAAGTAAAATCTCTCACTGCCTCCATTTCTTCCCCTTCTATTTGCCAGGAGGTGATGGGCCCAGTGGCCATGATCTTCGTTTTTTGATGTTGAGCTTCAGACCATATTTTGCGCTCTCCTCTTTCACCCTCATTAAAAGGTTCTTTAATTCCTCTTCAATTTCTGCCATCAAGGTTGTGTCATCTGCATATCTGAGGTTGTTGATATTTCTTCCGGCGATCTTAATTCCGGCTTGGGATTCATCCAGCCCAGCCTTTCGCATGATGAATTCTGCATATAAGTTAAATAAGCAGGGAGACAATATACAGCCTTGCCGTACTCCTTTCCCAATTTTGAACCAATCAGTTGTTCCATATCCAGTTCTAACTGTAGCTTCTTGTCCCACATAGAGACAACTCAGTATAAGCTCCTTATGTTCTTCCAGCTTAGGTTCGCAGGAGAGGGCAGACTGATGGCAGCGCACTCAATAATAGGACAGCAGTGACATGCTGGAGGGCAAGGCAAGACCGGCCAAATCCAGTAGACAATGTCAGCTCCCAGCCAGGGTGGCAGGGCAAAGAGGCAGTTTTCAGCACCTTGGAGAGCATACATTGACCTCACACCAGGTGCAGGCTTGCCAATGGGCAATGCTGGTTGGGGCTGATAGGAACTGTTGTCTAAAACAACCGGAGGGCACCAAGTTTGAAGGGGTACTGCTTTAAACTAATAGTGCAATGAACAGTGCAATCATATACATGCTTATTCAGAAGTAAGCCCCACCATCTTCAATGGGGCTTACTCCCTTGTAAGTGAGGACTGCAGTCTTATAGACCAAGTTATAGATCTACTGTGATACTTCTGATGTAATTTTCATATTAATCATTCAAGAATAAATTACCCTTTTCTATGAGAATAATTGTTTGATATACAGAAATTTGAAACGAGTTAATTTGATGCCCAATGAGAGTAATTGGTTTAGCTGATGAAAAACAGTTAGCTCAACGATTTTTTTTCAAGTATAGCATAAGATGCAGGAAGTGATAATTAGCTAAGCAAATTGATTATTAAAGGATTGAGGATCAGAAAGATTTGTAGTTAACTTGTTAAATTGACTTTGACCCAAGCTTAGCTTAATAAGGGTGGGGAGAATTTATTCATAGCAGCATCAAATAAAGAATGAATGTCTGAAATAATTAAAGCAATGGTAATCAATGTGGGGCCTTCCAGGTGTAGCAAGAATCCAACTCTCATCAGCCCCAGCCAGCATGACCAATGGTGGATGGAAAATATAAAAGTGTTATAAATTTTATTTTATTTTAGTAATTTTAATAAAATATTTCTATGCTGCTTTTCATTTACATAAAAAAAATGCAACACTGGTTCACACCATAAAACATAACAATACCCACTCAAAATTAAGCTTTGATAAAATCAGTAAAATCCTCAGAATGACCAAGAACATCAGGAACCTGCCATCGTAATACTAAGGGTCACAGAAAGCCTAGGTAAAAAGGTAAATTTTCAGCAGGTAAGGGAAGACCCCTGTAGTAGGTGTTCATTCAATGGGGAGAGCACTCAGCATGGTAGGTATCACAACAAGAAGGCCCTGCCCACACACTCCCTGCCCCACCCCAGAATGGACCTCCATAGGTCATGGTATAGCCAGGAGGGTCCCACCTGCAGACTGCTGTGGCCTGGGAGAAAGTGGTCCCTCAGACAACTTGGTCCTGAGCTATTTAAGACTTTACACATCAAAAGTTAACAACTTAAAAGTTGGCTCAGTAGCTAATTGGCAGCCAGCGCAGCTTCTTCAGCGCAGACATCATTTACAGGACAGAAGACGAGCTACTGAGCAATCCATCAGCATTTTAGTGTGAATTTCTCCTAGTAAGCACATTTCTGTATGGAAGTTTCCATAATATACACATTTTTGCAATTGGTACAATGCACCTTTGCATTTTATTTTCACTAATATATTTCCTTGGCTGGAGAACTGCACTGCATTCTGAGAAGAATGAATGCAGAAGAAAGGCTGTGTTTCAGTTGTGGTTTGCTTCAGAAGTGCAAATTAGGTAGTTTCAGCTTTAAAGAGGAAGGGAATCAGATTTCTTCCCCATCCCTGGGCAGCCCCACGGCATGTTGCAGTAATGGAGTCTTGAAGTTACTAGTTAATGGAACTTGGTGGCTAAGCTACCCCCATCCATGCTTGAATGAATATGATGGTGGCTGCTGAGCTTATTCTCCAAGCTGTCTGCCAGAAAATCTATTTATTACAGCCATCATGCCTCACCTTTGAATTGGCGGCCAGAGGAGTATGGGGCTCTCAAAGGATTTGGCCCTTGGCTGCAGGTCTCAGTCTAATGTGCTAATTTTAAATGCTTTATACACTGCTTAATAGTTTCTAAACAGTGTACAGTTGGGACACAAAAGGGATATAGCATTCAATCAATTAAAACCAACCATAAATTTGTGGTGGGTGGGGGCACACCTCTCTTTAAATGCTTGTTGACATTATTTTTTAAAAAGTCTTCACCATGCACTGGAAGCTCAACTGAGGGTGTGTGTGTGTGTGTGTGTGTGTGTGTGTGTGTCTCCTACAAAACTGAACACACAGCTGCAGTTTGATACAAGGCATGTGTCTGAGTCATGGAGGACCACTAAGAGTGAGTCTCCTGTGGACCACATTGATAGGGCAGAGTCATAAGATATCATGCAGTCCTCAAGCTATCATGGACTCCAGTTGTTAAGGGCCTTGTAAATTAATACCTGGCCTCTTAGAAGAGCTAGGGCTTCTCTGATTCAGAATTTATATTTCATTTCTATAGCGGCACACACATTCTCATTATTTTTTTATGTAGACCAAAAAAAATATGCTAGCGCAAGGCAGGCAACACAGCTGCCCCAATTTTCTTTAAACTGATGTCTCTATTTCAAGTCGCTTCCAATTTTGTTTCACCAGCTCTGCATTTGGGAAAAAAGGGGGATTGTCAGTATTATCTGGGTTCACCTCTGGCTAACATGCGATTCTGAAACATCTCAGATGGCTTCCTACAAATTAGATCGCTTAATAGCTTGGAGCTTCATTTGTCCAGGGAATGTGTGCCTGACTAGTGTACATCAGCAGGTTTCATTTAGGATGCTGAGTAGCAATTTCTTTCCTCTCCGTTTTTCTGCAGGGGGGAGCATGTTCCACAGAACCTGAGACGCTGAAAGTGTTCCTTGAACAGCTTTATTTTTAGGTTGACGATAGCTATGGATGAATCAAGGCAGCAGAGATATCAGAATGATAAATATACCGGATGATGATATGCCAGAGGATGTTGCTACAGGCAACAATGTGGGGAAATGTAGAACAAAGTGAAGAAATAAATAAGGGAAAAGGGATCTCTACCCTTGATACCCCCCCCCTCATATTTTGAAAATAAATGTATTTTTACGGGTTATAAAAATGGCTAGCTGTGTTTCAGTTCATGTATTTTTTTAGGATGCATCAAGTATGAGAGAGGGGGGAGAGGCAGGGTGGTGGGGAGTACAGCACAGTGCGAACACACTAGCACCAGGTTTGCTCCACTGCTGCATTTGCACCACGCACCCTTCCCTGCAGCCTCCCAATCTCTCCCAGTAAGAAACACTGAGCCACCTGCTGGGAACCTAGCATTGCAGCCGCACCTCAGCCAGTGAGGGTGCTTATGCATATGACAGGTGGACTGTCTTCATTAGCTTGGTAGGTTACCATTTTTTCCACTTCTGCGCTAGGTGGTTTGGGGAACCCTAACACAATATAGTCTTGGATTTGCTAGCTGGGAATTCCAACTGTTACCTGGTGTGTTTAGAATGCACTGTCTCCTGGGCATTGGCGAGTGAAGTCTAACAAAGCAAGGCTATGCTTGAAACAGATCTGATGAGAAAAATGCCCTTTCAACATACTTTTGTGTTACACCCAGGGTGGTGTGTGCGTGTGTGTAAAAAAAGAAAGAAAGAAAAAACAACTCCTAAAAGCAACAAAGTAGAAAGATGCTAATTTTGTAAGTCTCAGTGGAGCAGAAGTCATTTTTGAAACAGCCTCAGATAGATGAAGCTGATCATTGAGGAGATATCATGTTTTTTTCTAATGACTGATCTTGTTAGATTGTCAAGGAGCAATTTTGTCTGGGCCACTGGTTGCTTTCAAAGTGTCACTTACAGCTTTTGATAGTGCTTCCCATATTTATTTCCCAAGAGTGGGTAATGTGACCTAGGGATGTCTCCAGCTCTTACTCAGCAATTTGGGTGAACTGTAGTGAATTGTTGTTGTGGTGGTTTTCCCTCCAAACTTGGATCTATATATTTGAATATCTTCAGTTTAACCTCTAAGACCAAGTTACTGTATTTTGTAGTATACTTTATGATGCAGCAGCATCTCTGAACTTTATGTATATCATGTGTTTTAATTATCTTGTGCCTTGAAGCAATAAAACACTTTATACTGAACTGTGTGGACAAGGAGTTTTCTTCACCGTCAAATCTGGAAAGGCTGACAACTAGAAAAGGAGAAGACTCTGAAGCTTTGCTGGGCTACTCTGGTAGAGGAGCAATATCAAAATGCAATCACCATTGTACCATTTTTCTAGTTTCCCTAACTGAGCACTAACTTTGAGGTAGAAGGCACCAACTATGCTTTGAACTGAGGGTTCACCGTTTTGTGTTTTTGTTTTTTTTAAGGAGTCCCAATGATGGAATTGCAAGTTCAAAAGACAGATCGTAGCCTGCATGGATGGCAGCACTTGAAACTGTTAAATCCTATGAGGCTGCTAGTTCAGAGAATTCAGTCAGCTATCTATTCATCACAACCTTCTGACATATTATTGAAATTTTAGGCATTCCTTAAGAACACATGACATAGTTATTTACTTGGGGTGATGTACTATATATATAGATCTATCATCTACTGTATATCTATATCATCTATCTATCTATCATCTATCTTCACACACATACATTTCTCTTTTTAGGATTCTCTAATGCCATTGTTCTTCCTGTCTTTGTTTTATTGAACTTGCCTGTTCCATCTCCAAAGTTTTGCTCCAGTGAGCAGAGCAAATTCCCAAGGACTAGTAGCTTTGTTTACCCCAAACGGTATGGGATTTCTCTTCAGGTCTCAGTGGATCTGGCCAAATACACTATTTTCCTTGGGGAAATTTATGCACCCTGGTTTGCAAGGTGATTCGATGCCTCTTTGCTTTTGACAGAAGGAACTTAGTAAGATGCCAACAACAACAATGACATGTATCTGAAAGCTTCATATATGTAGTGGTTAGAGTGTGAGACTAGGACCTGGGGCACCATGATTCACATCCCCACTCACAAATTTTTGACTGGGTGACTAGTCGGGGGGGAGGGAAGCATGTATGCCACCTTCAGCTCCTTGAAGAACAGGGTGGGATGTAAATGCAAAAAATGAAATGAAATATAGACAAGGTTCTTCAGCTCAGCACTCATATAGAAATAGAGTCGAAATAACAAAAACAAATGCCCCCTAGTTATCCTCTGGCTCTTGTGCCATGTCCCTTGGCATTACCCCTTCCCCTGTTCTTCTTTCACTAGATTCAACCCAGTTCTTAAAATTCAGGCACTCCACTAGCATAAGCTTCAGTTTGGCTCTTTTTCACATCCTCCTCCAAGCAGTTGAACCCCAGAGGGATGTAAAATCCAGCAGCCTTTATTGATATTCAAGGCAGAATAGAAGGTTTTGTTTATCTAGGGCAGAATCACGCATACCACCACAACATTTACTCGTAGCAAGTAAAGGTGTGTGTGTGTGTGTGCTTGTAGGGAAGATGCAGAATTTTCATTTCTAAAGCAGTTAAAAACAACAACAACCCAGCCATGAAAGCCGTTTTTGTTAACAACACAAGAGAATCTACCGTAACACCATATTACTTTCACAAAACAATATGTACCCGGTGCAAACTCCCACATTGCAAAACTGGAGGGGTGCTTTGAACGCCGACACAGCAACTCCGTACCCAGGCAGGAATAATTGGCTTTTCCAATAAAACAAAACTTCAGCAAGTATTCCTGCAGCTGACATTACTGATCAGAACAACAGAAATCTCTCTTGCTTCTGACAAAGCTTTTATAAAAGAAAAGGCAAATGTGTGGGAGAACTGCATGCTAAAGAGATGTCAGGACTCCTTCAGCTTCTTATTTTGTTGTACACATCAAAAAGTTACTATTACAGCACAATCAGGAAGCAGCAACAAATATTTATTGCTTGGGGGGGGGGACTGGTGCAGCTGTAAAACTATCACTGCCCATCCATATGTCTGCATACTTTCCATCTGCTCTACCAGTATAATTGTAAAAGAAAGATATTGCAAAAGCATCTATCTCCAGGACACTGCACTAAACATCTTCAGTACTGTCTCATCATGAGGCGCCTGAGCCTGTGACATCCAGTGTTGTTGTTGTTTAGTTGTTTAGTCGTGTCCGACTCTTCGTGACCCCATGGACCAGAGCACGCCAGGCACTCCTGTCTTCCACTGCCTCCCGCAGTTTGGTCAAACTCATATTGGCAGCTTCGAGAACACTGTCCAACCATCTCATCCTTTGTCGTCCCCTTCTCCTACTGCTTTGGAAACAGGGGCTCAGAAAACAATACAATCTTCTAACAACTGCCAACTTCCTTTGATTTGGAGTTTTATTTCCATGAAATGTGTATAAAAGTTGGATGGTACATACCATAACAACACACATTGGGAGCAAGATGTTCTTGCCGTTGTGTGCCTCTGCCAACCGGGTGCCTCCAGATGTTTGGATTATAGCTCCCTTCAGCCCAGTGGTTGGTGAATTGGCCTCCACAGTTATTTACGGACTCACTGTTAAGACCGTGTTCATGAAAGACAATCTTACTAAGCTACCAGTGACCGCCAAAGAGGAAGAATAAGAATAGTGATTTCTAAATTCAGTAACTTTGCACACAGAATTTCAGGTAGTTGTTCTCCTATTGTTCATGTTGCCAATTAGCCCCTGAAGAAAACCAACGTGAACAAGAGGAATCTTTAAGAGGGCTTAAATAATTGTGTGTGTGTGTGTGTGTGTGTGTGTGTGTGTATGTGTGTGTGAGTGAGTGAAAGAAAGACTTACTTGGTGTTGTCTGAATCAATGGTATGGAAAAGCTTTTCAAGTTCTTCCTCATTAAGAGTTCCATCAGAGAAGAAGGCCTGGAATTCCTCCAATGACAATTTCCCATCATCTGCAAGCAAACAGAAGGTATCACAAGCAAATTAAACACACACACATATCCTAAGGAGGGAAACACATCCAATAAGACCATAAGGAAGAGCCTACTGGATCAGGCCAATGACCTAACCGGTAAAGTATCCTGTTCCAAGAGTGGCCACCCAGGTGCTAACCTGCAAGTAGGACCCAAGCACAAGAGCTCTCTCCCTTTCTGTGGTTTCCAGCAACTGGTATTCAGAAGGATATTTCCTCTGACCATGGAGGCAGAGCATTGCCTCCACAGTCCATGGAGCATAGCCTCCATTGCTGCTAGTAGCCACTGACATTAAGTTATCTCATCGTCTTTTAATGTCATTCAAGATGGTAGCCATCACTGCCTCCTGATCTAATGATTTATCCATGACAACTGAATGATCATCATCTCCTCCACCCTCCAGACCACTCCTGAATCCCATCTGGATGAAACACTAAATTAAAGGTGTGATTTTCCTAATTTGTGGGCCCCTGTAAAAACTCAGTATGGATAATGCATGTCTAGGACACCCATTATAGCACTCAACAGTCCACTCAACATCTTCTGAAGCAAAATGAAATGCTTGCCAATTGCAATAATTCACATATTCAGCTGCGAGTCATCAAAAGACAAGATGCTGAGCAATGAGCTTCTACAGATAACTGGACATCACATGCAATTTGATTTAATTTAAAAGTATTTCTAAACTGCTTAATATTTTAAAAAAATCTCTAAGCAGTGTACACTATAAAAAATGTCATCCATTAAAGTAAAAATATAACCTAAAATAACAAATCAATAAAAGATCCTTTACCTTTACCCTTTTTGCCTTATGGAAAACAGGGACAGTCATTAGAAGATGTCAGAAGCAAACAATGGTTGCTGCTACATATATGACACAAGGAAATGGTAGTTTTGTGCAGGTAAGATTGGATTTTCATTGAGAAATCAGCATGAAAACAAAGCATTAAACTCTCTTCTACCTCACCACAGTCCTAATCCATTCAACATGCATTTCTTTATCAATGCATTAAAGATTCCCTCCCTCCCATGCAAGTAATGGGTCCTTTAGTTTTTAAAGAAAACATCATCAATAGCTATTCTGAAAACATCAGTACAGAAATATCACCAACACTTAACACTGATCATTTAAAAGCAAGTCAGGAAATGGATGGAGAAAACCCTAAAAGCCGTTTCCCGTCTGCATCAGTTCAAGATAATTCGAAAGAAACAGAACTGATCCAACCAATGCCCGTGTTTTTAAAAGTGCATTGCGAAGGCAGGCATGTGAGTGTGTGTGTGCATGCGTGTGTGTGTCTGTTCTAGTGTTGAAGCAATGATTCTTCAACATCAGCTTCATTGGACTGGTCATGTTGTGTGGATGCCTGATTATTGTCTTCCAAAGCAACTACTCTATTCTGAACTTAAAAATGGAAAGTGTAATGCTGGTGGTCAACAAAAGAGATTTAAAGACTGTCTCAAGGCAAATCTAAAAAAATGTAGTATAAACACTGACAACTGGGAAACACTGGCCTATGAGAGCTCCAGTTGGAGAACAGCCTTTACCAAAGGTGTCATGGGCTTTGAAGACACTCGAACTCAGGACGCAAGGGAGAAATGTGCTAGGAGAAAGGCACACTTGGCAAATCCACACCATAATCAACTCCCGCCCGGAAACCAATGTCCCCACTGTGGAAGGGCGTGTGGATCCAGAATTGGCCTCCACAGTCACTTATGGCAGGCATGTCCAAAGTCCATTTTGGGGGCCTAATCTGGCCCACCAGTCGATTTAATCCAGCCCCCATGGCAGTATATGTTCTGGGGTAAAATCCTAAAAAAAAGCTCAACTTTGGTCGGCCCTCACACATTTTCGTGTCATCAAATCCGGCTCTCTTTGAAATCCGGACTCATTGTTAAAACTGTGTTTATGGAAGACCATCTTACTCGACTATGAGTGATCACCAAAGGTTCATAGATTGCCTAGAAATATTTATTCATGTCAATGTATGAGAAACGTCATTTATTTAATCAGATCAAAGGCATGTTTTTCACTCAGAAAATGTTACCTTGTTTCATGCATGTTACTGACTTTGCAGAAAAACATTTAATAAACGTATGGACAGTTCCTTCAGAGACCTAAGCCCGCTCACCCTTTCTTTCGTGTGGTGGCATTGAGGGACGGAAGAGGGCTTCACTAGGACCCCAACGAAGGAATTCAAACTGGCTGTGCCCTTCCTTATTGGCAGAGGGGGCATAAGCCCCTTCCGCCTATCAGGAACTGGATCTTGGCCTGCACCCTGCTTTGGCAAATAGGGATGCAGGCTGGGACTTGGGCTATGCTGGGGGGTGGGGCCAATGGAGCTTCCCTCAGATCCACCCCTCACCCATTTAAGCAGCCAGCACCTGAGGCTCAGCCGGTTTGTTCCTGCGCTGGGTTTTCCTTGCCCAGCCACCTAACCAAGTTTCCATGTTCCATCTGAATGCTGCCTTTAACACAGTCAGCCAAATGACTTGATAGGATTGCAGGATGTTTCCTCAGACTGATCATTTGATGAGCAGACAGAGGGGGATAACCTCCTCTCCTCAACTAATCTTCATAAATCACCGTGTGTGTGTCCCCAGAATGTCGGTGCATTTGAGACTGTGTGTGTGAGAATGTGAGATGACCACATTCTTTTTTCTCTCTTTTTGAACTTCCATTGTAGCTATGAAGTCCCTGGACATTTGGGCAAGTGTGAACCTGTCTCTAAGGCACCAAAAAAGAAAAGTGAGGCTAGTCTCCCCTACAATAATAATAATAAAAATCACTGAGAACATTGTCTCCAATCTAAGACCAGCCCAATGTTAACTAACAACAATAACTACCTAAGCTGATCTCAAGTCCTTAAAAGTTTTACCCAGAAGGTTAAATCTTATCACAAAGCATCCTTCACAGCCCACAACGAAGTTTGTACTGCATGCTAAGACTGACATTGCATAAAGCTCATTTAAAAACCTGTCCGTTCAAGCTATATATCTATAATAGATTTTTAAAAACGTGCACACATCACAGCATTAAGCCAGGTATTGACACAATAGAGAACCAGGACTAAGACCCATGCAGTTTGGGAAGATAAGACCAGCCAATATCATAGAGACTTGGAAACTGCGATTAAGAGACTTAAAAAAAATCCTTTCCCCTCCCCAGACGACTGGCTGAACAGATGTAATACCCTGCTTACCCAGCCAGTACAAGTTAAGATAAGTGATGCTGAATATGGAAGTCTTTGTATGCTAGCAGCCTTATCAGGAAGGGCACAGAAATGTACGCTGGAAGTAGAGTCACATGGCTGGGCTATGGGTAGGATAAGGCAGGTAATTCTGCTCAAGATATAATTTGATGTCCAAGGGTGCTCAGATGTGCTAAGACCTGATGGCTGAATCCTATTAGTCATACACTGATTTAAGGATCAAAATGCACTTTAAAATGAGAAGTGTCAACCTGTTTGGATGGTGTGTAGCAGGGGTAGCCAACAAGGTGCCCTCTGGATGTGGCCGGACTCTCACTCTCATCATCCCTGACCATAGGCTAGCCTAACTAGGACTGAGGTAGAACTAGAAACACCCCCCCCCTTGATTGACTTCTCTCTTCTCTCAGTCAGGAGGGGGAGATGGATATGCAATGTCTCCTTCCCCCTCCCAAACATGTGTTTAATCAGAATCTTAAAAAAACCCTAATGAAGCATTAAAGGTAAAGGTAAAGGTACCCTGACCATTAGGTCCAGTTGTGGATGACTCTGGGGTTGCGGCGCTCATCTCACTCTATAGTTCGAGGGAGCCGGCGTTTGTCCACAGACAGCTTCTGGGCCATGTGGCCAGCATGACTAAGCCTAAGCATTAGCCTTCCTCAAAAATTGATTCAGGGCCAAATTCAGAGTGGTCCACAGGCAATCCTGGATTGGGGGGGGGAGGCAGTTTGCAACTACCTGGTTCAGAACATACCTGGTACAAACATCCATATTGCAGTGTTCTGCTGCATGGTGAAGTGAGTGTCATCTCCCTAAAAGAAGCTGAAATTTCACAGCTGAACTTGAGGGGGTGGGGACACACCAAGCGATTTCCTGATATTTTGGAAAATAGCATTGATTGCTGAGCCCAATCCAAGCAACAGAGGGTGATGCCTGAGCTGACAAAACACACTCATTTGGCCCTTGCACTCAGCCACTAAAGTGCCCCTTGCGCAGTGGCAGAGCTTTATGCTCCGGCACCGGGGGGGGGGGGCAGAGAGCAGGCGGGGTGGGGCTTGTGTGTGTCCTGGGGGCGTGGCACCCAGCGCGCACGGGGGGGGGGGGAGCCGTGATGGCTCCCCACCAGGATTGCGCTGCTCTCTCCCTACACTCCTCTTCCTCCGCCAGTGCTCTTGTGTCCTGGTTGAGAAGCGATCAGGAAACTGTTTGAGGCACGAACAAGTTCATCTCTATAAAGTGATTATCTTTCTCTGCTCAACACTAAACACACACAAAGCTCCCCATGATCTCTCTCCAGTAGACTTCAAGATCTTGCTTACGCCAAACTTAACTAAGCACTTCAACAGGAAATTAGAATTCTCTGCCGTGGAGTGTGTTCCCACTCCCAGTTCTTGAATGAAGTGAGCAGTCCAATTAAACTTTTACAGAGTTATTCACAGGGGGAAAAGTGTGTTGGGAGTCAGCTACATTAATTGTCATTGGGTGTACGCTTGCCCAATTATTAGAAGTAGTTGCAAAGTGCTATCTGTGACACTTGTAACATGAATTCCCTAGACTGGAAACATCATCATCAGCAAATTATATTTAGGTCTAGTTAGTGCTTTTCAAAACCACTTCTCCTTCTCAAAAACAGCCACTGCTGCGGCACTGAATTCAGTGGACGGCTCTCTGGGTTGCAGCTCATGTTAGTCCTACTCAGAGTACAACCACTGAAATTAAGGCACAAGCCTAACTTGGGTGTCTTAATTTGAATAGGTCTAACTCTAGGTAGGGGTTGCCAACAAGGTGGGGTGGAGGAATGGCTACCACCAGAAAGACATAGGAAGCTGCTTTATCAAACCACTGGAACATCTAGCTCAGTTACTGTCTACACTACTGGCGGTAGCTCTCAAGGGTTTCAGGCAGGGGTATTTTCCAGCCTTACCTGGAGATGCTGGGAAATGAACCTGGGACCTTCTCCATGCAAAGTGGGTGTTCTATCACAGAGCTACAGCCCTTGAAATCTGCAGATTAGTTACCTCCATTGTCTGAAACAAAACTGTGGCCACAAGCAGCCCACCATTATCCATCACTGAAGGAAATCTCCCCTAGTGCTCCCACAGGAATCTTAGGGGGCCCACCACTGTAAGAGGGGTCCCATGGGGCAGCACTTTGTGAAAGGCCCCCTAAACCCTAAAGCCAGCAGTACTCCATATAACACTCACAGTATATGCAAAATTCCATGTTGGGCAAAAGAATTCTAAACTCATCTCCTCAAAGTACCGAGCCTTTTATGTGCAGAGAATCTTTTCATGGTGTGGCATTCAACTAGCTTCTCTCTCTGTGCCACAATCCCTACAGCCACTTGCCATCTGAAGCAGGACAGTTTTGCCAGCTTTTCTACTGTTTGTGCAAATGTCATCTTTGATAGCACAGATCTTTGAATGGGAGCACCCCTCTCTCCTGGAAACCAGGCCACCGACAGTAAGGAACTGCTCCACACTTAAGTGTTTGGTTGGGAGTCCTACTTCTACAGATAATTTGGGTCAAGATGAAAGATGGTTTTTCTCATCCCCCTACCCTTCACTTTGGATGCCGACAGACACTCATGAAGACATCAGAAGGCTGCAAAATTTGTAGAGAGCAAGAGAATTATGCAGGTGGGCACACAGACACCTTTCCTGTCTCTCCCTCTCTCACCCTCTGCAACATACACATTATAATTCAATCTCTCTATGTCAGAATTCATGAACTTGGTGGCCTCTTTGGACTACAACTTGCAGCAGCCCCAAGCATCACAACTGGGGTTGATGGGACTTGTAGCCCCAAACATCTTTTGGTTTTTGAAGGCTAACGTATAGTGCACTGTAAGAGCATATTAAACCATATCACCCAGAGACACGATTTCAAAGAAGCCTCGTGAATTTTTAATGCTAGTGCTCCTTCATTTTTGCTGAATGCACACTTTTCTTCCACACAATCTTTAGTGTGTGTGTGTGTGTGTGTGTGTGTGTGTGTGAAGATATATGCATGCCTTTTATCTGCTTGCTGTAATTATTAAACTGGAGCAATGGGCTGAGCCTGTGCCAGAACAACGGACTATCAAAAAGGATAGTGACTGAAAAGTATGTGCTAGAGCTAAACACACACACACACACACACACACACACCCCTCGGTGGATTCCAGTATGACACAAATCTTCAATGTTTTAAGCAGGCACAGCTGGGTTATCATGATGCAAATGTAACAGGTAGGGCAGCTCCCTGAGAACATAAGAACATAAGAGACGCCGTGTTGGATTGGTCCAAAGGCCTTCTAGTCTAGCATCCTATTTTCACAGTGGCCAACCAGATGCCTGTGGGAAATTAGCAAGCAGGACCTGAGCACCACTGCACTCTGCACGCTTGTAATTTCTGACAGGTGACATTCAGAGGCCCACTGCCTCTGACAGTGGAGGGAGAACATGGCCACACCATGGTTGGTAGCCACCAGTGACGTAGCGTGGGTTGTCAGCACCCGGGGCAAGGCAAGTAATTTGAACCCCCTAACCCGTGGATTTTAGCAGGGGCAGAGAGCTGCGAGTGCGAGCGCGCCCCCCCAGATGTTGCGCCCGGTGTGGCCGGCCCCCCCTGCACCCCCCACGCTACGCCACTGGTAGCCACTGATAGCCCTAGCCTCCATGAATATGACCATGGCTGTCTCTTGCAGGAGTGAATTCTATAGTTCATGTGCTGTGAAAAGAAAACCAATCAAAGAAAACAGATGCTGGGAGCTAATGGGGCACCCCATACACAGGGAGGGAGGTGAAGAATACAGCCCACAACAACTGCTACCATTTGGATCAAATAAAACTTGGGCCAAATAAAAATTGATCTGACAGAGGTCATGTCTCCTTTATCCTCCAGAATGAAGTCTGGTCAATTGAGATCCTTCCTTTCAGAGATCAAAGGGAGATTCATCTTAATACTAGATAAGAAACACAACTTGAATTAAAGAAAATGAAGACGCCTGTTAGAATTCTAAGGTGGGGGGAGGGAGGAAATGAGTAAAACTCTCACATATGCTTCTAGGGACTTAACACAACTTTTTAATAGAAGAAGAGTTTAGCGGCAATTTTACAGCAATGACAAAAAGTTGGAATTCTACCCTCACATGTGATGCCTCACTGAAGGTTATTCACTTTAGAGAACAGAACCCCTGGTGAGAGCAACACGTTTTCTTGAAACGCTAACCACGTTAGTCATTAAGATAGCACGATTTACGTTCCAGGATCCAGTTTCTTTTCAAAAAAGGAACTTCATTAACAACCAATGTCATTTCTTTGAAAAGTCAATTTATTCACTCAAGAATGAAGCTGCCTAATTGATGAACAAAATTATTTTTAAGCACTCTGTAAGCAATAAAGGTCTCTGCTTCTTGCAAAACAACGCAGCTGTAAAACGAGTGCTGCAGGCATCTGCAGTTGTTCGAAAATCCTGATGAAACTTTCTAGCTATAGGTGGGCTGAACATTTGCTGGAAAACATTTCTGGTGCAAAAGAAGAGTAGCGCGTGAGAGGGATGAGAAGTTTTTCCCCAACCCCTTTAAAATGTATACAGTGCTACCTCGGGTTAAGTACTTAATTCGTTCCGGAGGTCCGCTCTTAAACTGAAACTGTCCTTAACCTGAAGCACCACTTTAGCTAATGGGGCCTCCTGCTGCTGCCGTGCCGCCGGAGCACGATTTCTGTTCTCATCCTGAAGCAAAGTTCTTAACCTGAAGCACTATTTCTGGGTTAGCGGAGTCTGTAACCTGAAGTGTATGTAACCTGAGGTACCGCTGTACTCTGAATCAGCACCACTCACCCCAAGTCCCCAAAACAAGAGAAAGCACCACTGACAAGGGAAAACAAGAATGCAGGTGCGCCAGGAGGTACTATAGCACAGCCTTTGCCAATCTGGCACCAACTGAGGCTGATGGAATTTGTAGTCCAAAAAATCTGGGTGGCACCAGGTTGGCAAAGTCCACTATAGTGGTTCATGTGCTTGGTTGAAACAGCTCTCCAAAGTGCCTCCTAAAAGGATTATTCTAAAGCACACTAAGCCTTAAATAAACCTTTTTTCAAGCACCTGGAGTTCCTTCTCTCTGCTTTCCCTCGCTAGTTTTCCTCTATAAACAATTGACATTATAATATAACCAGACTCTACCATGAGACTCTACCATGAGACAATATCAAGGAGGGCACACAAAATCACTCTGCATTAGCTTCATATCCCTCAGTGACATCATCATGTAAATTAGAATGAGGGAGGGAAATCTGGGAGCCAGAATCTCCAACTTGCCCTGGGATGGGCAGGTTTCCTAGAGGCTGAGAGAGCATGCTGTCTCCTTAAAGCCAGCTGCTGGCGAGGAACACAACCAGTCAGGAGGCATGGAGGGAGACTTATCTCTGATGGCAGAGGGTCTTTGATCATGATCTCAATGCAAAGGCAAGCTCATGTGAAGCGAATTCCGTTTGACTCAAAGGAGCGTGCTTCCAATTGCACATGAATATCACTCAGCGCACTTAATGTCTTCATTTTCCTAGAAACAAATGATAGTGCTGCGTGGCCTGCAAGATTTGCTTACAAGATTTGCCAGAGACCGCTTTCTCTTCCTCCAATGTCGGATGGAGGTAGAGGCTCCCTAGACAGCGCCACCCCCACTCAGGGACTGTGGGTGCCCATTTGGCCACTCGCCTCCCAGATAGGACAAGGTGCACGGCACAGCCAAGCACCAGTTGTGCTGCCACTGTGTGCTTCTCTCTGCTTGCTGCCTCACCCTTGGTGCACCCACCCTCACTATGCTGAGGCAGCTGGTGCACTGCACTCTCAGAGGTGCAAGGAGACGCAGGTGCCCAGCAGCACCCTGAGGAATTTAGTGGTACCTGCTGGAGCGCAACACGGCTGAGGGCAAGAGTGAGGACTGCTGGGCCGGCTGGACAATCCTCAGGAGAGCTTCCAACTATGCCGTTCTATAAGTCTATGACCAGCATGGTGTAGTGGTTAAGAGCAGCGGACTTGTAATCTGGTGAACTGGGTTCGCTTCCCCGCTCCTCCACATGCAGCTGCTGGGTGACCTTGGGCCAGTCACACTTCTCTGAAGTCTCTCAGCCTCATTCACCTCACAGAGTGTTTGTTGTGGGGGAGGAAGGGAAAGGAGATTGTTAGCCACCTTGAGACTCCTTAAGGGGAGTGAAAGGCGGGATATCAAGTCCAAACTCTTCCTCCTCCTCCTCCTCCTCCTCCTTCTCCTCCTCCTCCTCCTCTTCTAGTGAAAGATGTGTGTCATGTAACTTGACCCCAAAATATGTGTGTCCTGATTTTCTTCTGTTACGTACTGGAAGGTATGCACTCTCGGTCTTGCTGATGTAGTCCAAAGCAGAGCTGTATGTTTGGCACCAGCTTTGCGGCAGGAGTTGCTGAAAGGAGGCGTACAAGGTGCCATACAACTGTCTTAGGGACTACAGTCCAGATTTGTGTAGGGTTTACTCCTTAGTCGTTTCTTCTCCTGAAGATGTCCCACAAGGTGGTGAAGTATAAGTCTTTGTGTGCAGAAAGTCTCAGGTTCGACCCACAACATCCCCAGCTGAAAGGATCAGGTAGCAGGATGGTGGGAAAGACTCCTATCTAAGAGCCACTGCTAGTCAGAGTCAACAGAGATCTGCCTGTCTCAGAGATGGGGATCATGTGGTCCTTCAGATGTCGCTATACTAGAGCTTCTGCCAGCCCTGACTATTTACCATGCTGTCTGAGGCTGATGGGAGCTGGAGTCCAGCCCTAAAGAACTGAAGAGCCACAGATTCTCAACCCCAGGCTTACATCTTACAGGAAACAAACACTAAACTGCTCCAATTCCACAGAGGCCAAAGGCTGCAAGAACAGATAATGTATGCTACTCATCACCATCATCAAATCTTAACAAACTATTGATTATTTACTAACAAATCATCTAAACTGGTGCAATGTGGCTTCCCATTTCCCCTTTGGTCTAGGAGCTAAAGTTGATTCAGCAGGTGTCATAGGGGCCACCAGGAAAGGATGTAAATAATTCTGGAATTAAAAGTCCCCTGGCTCCAGATTTCTGCTCAAAGACATTATCACTCTCTCAATAAATACCACTGAAAACAAATGATGAAAAACGCACAATACATAAAAAGCAGAGAGAAATACACAACATCTGCATTTAGTGTCGAGGGACTTTGTTCAAGTTATTATATCTGATTCTCTGTCTTTCTTCCTGGCTTTTAATAGAGAATACCTTTCAAAATGGAAGGAAACTGTGTCAATTAGGCAGCAATTTACCCTGTGACAAATGATGTAGCCAGCCACTAATGAGGAACTCACAGACGGACTTTGCTGTTCAAAAAACACTCTCTTCTTTTCTTCCCTTTCCCCAAATGACCTATTAAATGCCAGGTTCCTCATCTGAACATGATAAATAGATTATCAAAGCCAAGTGTCCCCTTTCAGTGTTAAAGCCACACAAATAGCAGATCATTGCACCCACCCCACAATCTGGTAAGATTCCTTCTGCTATCATGTCAATTAAACCACTTTCGTTATTCCATATCTCATGGATTTCTCATTTTCTAGTAGAATGGCAAAGTCTTAAAACTTGCTCCACTGCCCAGTTCTTGGTAAAATGTACTTTGGGCCAAAACTGGGAGTTTTGATGGT